>NC_142687.1:55965000-58465000 GCF_056320005.1 Nelumbo lutea | reverse complement strand
TAGAGAGAACCCACACAAAATAGAGTACAATCAATTAATTTTACGGTTTCACCTGCTTCGTCTGGATGGTGAAAAGTTAAACACACCATGTAAATGCATTCAAGGATAAGATCCACAAATGATAAAATAAATACAAAATTAGAAGCTCGAATAAACCATTTCAACACTTGTATTTAAAATTCAACGCCCTCAGATTAAAATTTAAATATTATGCTTCCGTTGAATTGGAAAAGCAACAAGCTCCTCTCTCTCTCTCTCTCTCTCTGCACAAGGAATTATCAAAAACCTTAACCAAAATATCTTAACTATGTGAAAATAATCAATCTGTTGGGTGGCGGAAGGAAGAAATCAAGGATTGCGTTCAGGATCAAGATCCAGCAAAGGTGGTGGAGAAAACTGAGATGGCCCACCAGTGTTGCTTTCAAAATCAAATGGCTCTCCAGTTGCGAAAGAAGTAGAATTAGGGGCCACATAACCACCAACCAAAACCGAGGCTCCTTGTTCTGGGCCATGCTGCTCATTTGCTCCCATCACCCTTTTCTCTGCGTTGCCATGGTCTATTAGGACTGGCATATCTCCAGCATATAATGTTCTCTTTCCACGTTTACCACGAACCACCTTGGAAAAAGAGAACTTAATGAGCATGGCGACATAGGAGCAATAGCTATGGGAGAGAAAGCTCTTTTGGGGGGGAGAGGATCCACCAAGGAGATTCTTTTGTAACCAACATGACTGAACTGGTGGAGGTCAACTCTCTTATCAAAGTATATTTTGAGATCATTAACCATTGCACTCCAAAATTCACATGATAAATTAAATTAGATAGACACTTCTAATCTCTCAAATAGACGAAGTATTAACCAACCGAGGGGTGACTCGTTGGTATGTTAGCTGGTTTGCTCCAGCATTGATGTGGAATCAATTCCCGCAACCACCGATTTGAGGAAAGGGGGGGGGGGGGGGCGGGGGTTATTAGTGGTGTGTGGCACCATGTACCAAATTAAAAAAAATAAATAAAGACGGAGTATTTTGTGATGGCCATCACTCACTCATTCCCAAACTTCAGTTCATGATGGCCTCTAATCTCTCCTATTTTTTTCCCACATAACTTGCTTCGACCTCTCTCTCTCTCTCTCTCTCTCTCTCTCTGTAAAAGCTGTGTACCTGGATACATTCTGCTGTACAAAAAGTTAAACATCGAAGTTTTTAAAAGCATGCAATACTAAGCCATGGATGATAAGATCGAAGACAAATTAAACTAATGTCAAATACAGACTGAGGAATCCCTAAAGTCAAACGCTTAGAGTCGTGTGGAGATACGAGTCATGTGAGATTCAGATTGACTCTGATGGAAGGCTAGAGCAGAGGATGAAATCTCTCAATGCAAGCTTGATTGGAAGGTTCGTTGGAATGAATATGGAGGAGGTGGTCGCCTGCCTGAGCCTTCCTCGGATAGGGTAAGGACAGAGTTTTGGGTGCCAGAAGGTTGAATGGGGGATTGTTCTTGTTTATGTTCCATGGCAGGAAGGAAGCATAGTGGGTTTTGGAGACTGGAGCTAAGTTTGAGTTGAGTAGGGGCTGTGACTTATGATTGAGCTGGTGGTTTCCAGTGGCAGGTCTTCTACAAGAAGGCAAAAGGAGGAGGGCGATATGGATTGGTGTTCCTGGAACCCCCCTGCATGCGTGGAGTGATGCCTGTGGTAAATCCTTGATTGTTGATGAAAGGAACAGAAGCTGGGAGAAGATCAATGTTGTGAGAAATTTGATGGAGGTCGACGAGGTTTCTGCCATCCCACAGTGTTTAGTTCTGATTTTCTCTGGTGAGAAATACGACCTAAGAAATTTTGTTGAGGGAGTGGACAATACCTTTTTAAGAGCATATGCCGAAAGGGAAGAAGGGACTTTGAGAAGTCTGAAACAGGGCTGGAGCTGCAGGATGTTTTCTCTGTTGAAGAGGGGAAGTTGAAGAGTCACTCAAATGAGGAAGATTATGGAAGAGAAGGTACAAGGGGCATAATGGTTATTTCGGGTGGGACAGGGATATTAATAGAGAGGCACGTGGTTGGAGCAGGCAAGGATAATACAAATAGGTGCAGGTTGGAGTGTGGGAGTGAAAGAGCAGATTTCAGGGGAGATACAAAAGGCCACAGGGCTCGTTTAAGACATAGGATGCTGAGAGTGGGGACCAGACAACTCCTGAGGTTGAGACTTAAAAGGTTTCAAAGCAGTGTGCAGGTGCAACAAAATAAAGGTAAGGAAAGGCTATGGTGCCAAAGCTCTGTAGCTCATGAGGAAAAAGGGAAGAGGGATGCACACAGGCTTCGATTAAGAAAGGCGGAGGACTGGGTTTGGATCATTGCGAACTACGACAGCTTGGGGAAAAGAAACTGTAAGCCTGAGAAACAAAGAGAGTTGAACTGATGAGAAAGAGCTTCGTCATCTTCCATGCGGTGAAGCTATTTTAGTTCCAAGGGAGGAAGATGTTGGGAAATCAGAGGAACAAGCAAAGATCATCCAGTCTACAGGTAGGTCTATCTGTTTTGGCTCTTTTGTTGTGGAAATTCTTGTTGATTCGCCCCAAAGGGAGTGTTTGGTGTTGCCTGACGAGGATTCTGCCAGGGTTAAGGGAGAAAGGAGGAAAGGAAGCTGGGGAAGAGAAACGAGAGGAAGGTGAGAAGGGGAACCAAGTGCCAAGATTCTCAAGGGTTTCAATTGCAACAGTCGCTGACTACTGAAGAATAATTGGAGTCAAGGCCAGAGGTTAAGGATAAGGAGGAAAGGGGTAATCAGGATAGCGAAGAAAATGGTTCAATTACAACTTCATCGGTCAGGGAAGGTGAGAAGGGGGGGGTGGGGGTGGGTGGGTGGGTGTGGAGGGGAGATTGATGTTTTGGTTGATAGGGATGTTGAAATGGGCAAGAGTTTAGGGCTGTTTTTTTGGGGAGGAAGGAGCTAGCTAGAAAGGCTTTCGAAGCTTTTGAAAAAGCAAGAGGGAAGAAAGCTCAAAGAGGACCACAGATGGGGGAGAGGGAGGAGAGGGGCATGGAATGAAGGAGTCGAGGGAGATGGACAAGATGAAATGCTCAAAGAGGAATTTTAAGTTGCTTTGTCTTGGGTGACTTTCAGCTGCTTCCCTCTGTTTTGTGATCTTAAATTGTTGTTTGCGGCTGTACTTCTTTCCAATAAATGCATCCACAACATTACTCCCCTCTTGGACTAAGAGCTTGTCCTCAAGCTCGAATTCAGCTGGGTGTCCTGAAACACAGTCAAAGGAATCCAGGTAGCTTCAGCCAATGGTAAGCTGGCCCATTCCACCAGAACTTCAACAACACCTCGATTAATTCTGGAACGAACAATAGACTGAGGTTGGGGAATGATTTTGCGCTCCTTCAAAGGTGGTAAGGAGGGAACACTGGTAGGAGGAACACCCTTAAGCTGCTTGAACAAGGAAATGTGGAAAACATCATGAATCCTACTGTGCTCTGGAAGTTCCAGCTTATATGCAACCTCACCAATTCGCTGCAAAACCTTGAAAGGCCCATAGAACTTAGAAGCTAATTTATGAACAGCACTGTGACTCAAAGAGCGCTGACGATAAGGCTGAAGTTTCAACCAAACAAACTACCCAGGTTCGAACGACAATTCCCGATGATGCTGGTCATAGGCTTGCTTCATGCAGAGTTGTGCCTGTTGTAAACGAAGAGAAATTTCAGCCAAAAGAGCATCTCACTCTTGTAAGGAACGATCAATCTCCTCCAAACGAGTAGAACCAGGTTCATAGGACAACAAACGAGGAGGTTCACGGCCATAGACAACTCGAAAGGGTGTCATTCCTAAAGAAGAATGATAGGCAGTGTTATAACAATACTCGGCCCAAGGAAGCCAATCAACCCACTGTCTCGGTTGGTCCCCAACAAAGCAACGGAGATACATCTCAATCGTTCGATTCACCACCTCAGTTTGACCATCCGATTGAGGATGATAAGCGGAAGAAAAGGCTAAGGTGGTACCATTTAACCGAAACAATTCCCTCCAAAAGGTACTAGTAAAAACCAGGTCCCTGTCGCTGACAATAGATTCCGGTAACCCGTGTAAACGAAAAATGTGAGTGAAAAAGACATGAGCGACAGATGTAGCGTTGTACGGATGAGAAAGAGGGATGAAATGAGCGTACTTAGAGAAGTGATCCACCACTACATAAAGAACTAATTTTCCCCCAACCTTGGGCAGTCCCTCTATGAAATCCATGGAAATATCAGCCCATATCTACGTTGGAATCGAAAGGGGCTGAAGAAGACCAGCTGGATGCAGATTTTCCCATTTGTGTTGTTGACAAATAGAGCAGTTTTGTATAAAGTCATTAATAGAGGCCTTCATACCTTGCCAATGGAAATCAACTTGGACGTGATACAGTGTTTTCTGAATACCTTCACGGGTGGAGTTATGAATACTGGAGATGATGGACGAAATCAAAGAGGAATCATCCGGGAGATATATCCGACCCTTATACATCACAAGCCCATCTGTAAAAGCCCAATTGGAGTCTGCAACTCCAAACTGAATTTTCTGAACAAGAATCGCCCATAGAACTTTGTCCACTCTGTGTTCTTTAGTAAAACGATTACTATTAAAAGAAACAACAAATTCATCACATACGGGGAACTGGAGAACGGTCTCTATGTTCTGCATCCTTTTCTAGAAACTAACATAGCCGAAACTACGTCGGCTGGAATCCCCAAGAAAAGAATCCGTGAAACAGTTAATCCTATGTGCCAGTGGCATTACCGACTTGGCCATATCAGTGTTGACGTATCACAAGGCTAGTAAAGGATGGTCCTTTAGATTTTCTAACTGTAGAAGATCTTCCCACTTGTGAGCCTTGTCTTCAGGGTAACATGACGAAACGACCATTTAACGGTAAGGCTGAAAGATGTACAGGCACGCTTGACCTTATACATAGTGATGTATGTGGTCCCCTGAGTGTTAGGACTCGTAACCAGCACGTGTATTTCATTACGTTTACCGATGACTATTCTCGGTATGGTTACGTGTACCTAATGAGACATAAGTCCGAATCCTTCGAAAAGTTCAAAGATTTCAGACAAGAGGTCGAGAAGCAGTTAGGGTAAGAAATTAAAGCCCTTCGATCAGATCGAGGAAGCGAATATCTCTCTAACGAATTCAGGGACTACTTGAAGGTCAACGAGATAGAATCACAGTTAGCTCATCCTGCTACACCACAACTTAATGGTGTCTCAGAGAGGAGGAATAGGACCTTATTGGAGGTCAACGAGTTACCCACATCCTTTTGGGGTTACGCATTAGAGACTGCGATATACGTGCTGAATCGGATATACGTGCTGAATCGGATATGGCTTTCACAGCAATTCTCCATGAAAGATCTTGGAGAAGCCTCCTATATACTAGGTCTTTGACTCTATAGAGATAGATCAAAGCGGATAATAGGATTATCCCAATCTACTTACATTGACAAAATAGTCAAGAGATACAACATAGAGAACTCCAAGAAAGGAAATGTTCCTTTCAGGCACGGAGTCGCTCTCTCCAAGAAGATCTCCCAAGACCTCTGAGATTAAGGGCATGGACGTTCCCTATGCCTCAGTCATAGGGAGAATCATGTATGACATGCTATGCACTCGTCCTAACATTGCTCAGGCAGTGAGTGTGGTAAGCAGATTTCGGGCCAACCCAGGGCAGGACCACTGGACTGCTGTGAAAAACATACTTAGGTACCTACGAAGGAAAAAAAAGTTTTGTCTGGTATTCGATGCTAGCTCACTACAGATCCAGGGGTACACCGATGCTGATTTCCAATCGGATCCAGAAGATAGAAAGTCTACATCTGGGTATGTTTTCACGATAGAATCGTGTGTTGTTTGCTAGAAAAGCAGCAAACAGGGGTCCACGACAGACTCCACAACCGAAGTCGAATACATTGCCACAAGTGAAGCTGCCAAGGAAGCCGTGTGGATGAAAAAGTTCATTCACGAATTGGGAATAGTTCCGTCCAGCACATCACCCATCCCGTTGTTGTGTGACAACAATGGAGCTATTGCTCAGGCTAAGGAGCCATGAGCCCACTCGAAGTCGAAGCACATCGAGAGGAAGTACCACGTACTGTGGGAGATTATTGGTAAAGGGGACGTCCTACTTCAGAAGGTAGCATCAGCGGAGAATGTAGCAGACCCATTGACTAAGCCACTGACACAGAAAGAGTTTGAGAAACACGTGGAAAGGTAATGATCGGGGATGCACTCTCTCTGATGGAAACCAAGACTGTCGGCAGCCAATTTCAATCGTTGAGATTTGTTTTGCAAAATATATTAAATATACGTATATATATATATATATATATATATATATATATATATATATATATGTTACGGTTTCTAAACGTTTGCAAAAGGTTTTAATTCCCGAGATCCATGTGAGTAGAGAGTGCAGCACTGTTCCTTGCAGCCGAGGGAGAGGTCCTCTCTTGTCGGGCAGTGAATTTGGCTATGTGATGAGCTCAGGGGGTTCACTGGGTTTTCCAGTGAATTTGGCTAGGCCTTGTAACAAAGGCTGGGCCAAACCCTTGTAGCTGATGTGTAGATCAATGCTTAGGTACCACGCCTTACAAGGAAGCCCAACTAGGTAGCAGTTTTGAATGCTTAATGAGCACATATACTTATTGGGCCTAAAGCCCATTTCGAACTGGGCTGATATGATCAGTTAATTAGGGGGCGGATCTGGGATTAATTCAGCAAATAGGATAGGGTCCCACCCTATCCACTCAGATAGTCTAGATCTGAATATAGATTCAGATCTAGAAACCTCCCAAATATAGATTTGGATTAGGAAACTCCTAATGAGATTAGGAGCTCTCTTTAAGCCTATAAAAGGAGGGGGCGAACCTTTCATCCCATCCCAGATATCTCAGAGCACAGAGAGAAGTCAAATAAGTGTGATTGCGCCTTATCTCTGCGTTCTCCTCCTGTCGCTGCCACATTGCCAGTTCCATCGAATTCTTCTGAAAGGTTCGGTTCTTGGGAAGAACACTACTGACTCAGATCCATCCAATACTGTGCCATCTTCAGTGGGAGCAGTTTTTGGATCCTTCCTTGGGTGTGAACACCTTCATTGGGAGATGCTATTTCTCTGTATCAGGTATATCCATCTCCTGCTTTTGGTTTCAGATCTGGTTTGGTTCATGGTTCAAGATTGATCTTTGAAAATGCAGATTTTCTAAAACAGGGAATGTGATTCCCAGATGAGGGTAGAGGAAATTTTTGAAATTTCGCCCAACCTACCTGCAAGGTTCGACCATCCATATGATGGATCTCTCATCCCATCACACCGTTAGAGCATTGAAATCCCATAGGATTGGGCGTAGAGTGCTCAGCCATTTCACCCCAAGAACTACATCAAAACCATCCAAGGATAGCATAAACAAATCAGCAAAGAAAGATTCAGAATTGACCTATATTTGGACTCCCTTACAGATGCCCGGGTTGTGTACTCTTTCACCGTTTGCTACAGCTACCTGCAGTCTCGATTTGATTTCCATTGGCAGTTTCAACTGGAGGGTAGCTTGTTCACTTACAAAATTGTGTGTGCTTCTTGAATCAACAAGGATTAGTATTGGTTTCCCTGCTACCCGCACTTGCAATTGCATAGTTTGAGAGGTTTTTATTCCAGTAATTGTGTGGAGAGGAATCTCGGATTCCAACGAAAAGGGTTCATCCTCATCTTCCTCTTGTTCATCCACCAAGAGGCAGAAAAGTCTCTTGCACTTGTGCCCTACTGAGTAAAGTTCATCACAATTAAAACAGTGTCCCCTCGCCCTGCGTTCCACCATCTCAGCCTGGACAAGCACTTAATAAGGGGTGCAACAACGTTGCTTCCCACATTGGATGCCAATCTGGAATTGTTGCTCGTCTGTGGTTTTTGTTCTCGGCTGGCTACTAAAGATGGAGCCGTTATGAGTGGTTTCGGGGCTGTCCATGTTGTTTGAGGCCGCCCTATACTGATACTTTCACAGTTGAGTTGCAATTTTCGTTCAAAAGCTCAAGCCAAATTCATAGCAGTAACCAGATTGGGGGGATTTTGCATCTCCACATCCTCCCTCAAAGTTTCCACTAATCCCGTGGTGAACATGTCAACCTATTGGCCTGGTCATACCAAAGTTGCTCTTGCAAGGAGGGTCTGATTAGTTCGCCTAATAGATTGCTTGTCATTGGGGGCCCAAATCTAAGAAGGCAGTAGGATTTGAATTGGGTCCAACTAAGCCCAGGTTCCTCCTGCTCCAATTTATAAAACCAGAGTTGCACCTCCTCTGTCATGTGGAATGCGGCTAATCCTACCTTGTCCATGTCCTCTGTCTATTGGTTGTTGAAAAACTGTTCACATCTATACAGCCATCCCAAAGGATCTCCAGCTCCATTATAGGAAGGAAATTCCAACCTGCTATATTTGGGAACAATCGCGGTTTCCTGGGCAACAACCTGTTGCTCGCCAAACGATTCTACCAAGTCTGGTCGACGATCGTCTGTGGTTGCAGCCCCTTCTGAACTCTTTTCCCTGGTGGAAAAATGTAACTCCATCAAGCGCCTCAATTCTCGAACGTCGTCCTTGATCTCGCGCACCTCCTAGCTGTTTTCCACGAGTTTGTGCTCCAGATCATGAACCCTAGTCTTCAATTGCTCAAAGTCACCCATGACACCTTGCTCTGATACCAAATTGTTAAGAGCCCATGAATAGGATCTCGTCACAGGTCGGTTAACGGGAAAAACTTCTCGATTTCCCTTGTTTCTCCCTTTTCTCAAGGAACCTATCTTAAGAGCCTTAATGGTGATTTGTTAAAGAGATCACCAACTCTCCTCTACTCTTTCTTGATTGAAAATATCGATAATCTTATTGAATATCATCTGCTCCTTTAAATAGGAATTACAAGAAGGTAAGAGTCCTTCTTTAGGAAACTACCTAACAAACATTTATCTTTAAATAGGAAATAATAATGCTACTGCCTAATTAATAGAAAAGTATTTAAAATGGAAATCTTAAAATTTAGCTAAGAGATAAGATGGGAATACTGAATTTAATGCCCATTACTGTTGTTGTTTGCGGCTGTACTTCTTTCCAATAAAAGCATTCACAACAACTTAACTATTTTTAGCAATTCTCATAATTACTATCTTTAGTAA
The DNA here is from genome assembly GCF_056320005.1 of Nelumbo lutea. Taxonomy (NCBI): domain Eukaryota; kingdom Viridiplantae; phylum Streptophyta; class Magnoliopsida; order Proteales; family Nelumbonaceae; genus Nelumbo; species Nelumbo lutea. Next base: position 58,455,794 of record NC_142687.1, on the reverse strand, counting down.
GCTTGCAATTTGCTATTTTTGGTAATTTTTGTCTTTAAATTAAAGTAATTTATTACCAAAAAAATTAAAGTAATTTTAGTAGGATTAAGAAAGTGCTATTAGAATTGTTTAGGCATTTGATTCCTTATTCAAGTGTCCTTGTGGGGTAGTTATGATTCAATTAGGAGTTGTTTTGGGTCAATTTCCTAGACAAAATTTGAGTTCAAAAGCGGATATCTGAATTATTAAGTTGAGTCTATAAATAGAGTCATTGTAATTGGACATCAAGCATTCTACTTGCTTCTCCAATCATATTATTCATCTCTAATCATCCACAGCCCTCATTCATTCCCACAAACCCACCACCAGATCCTAATTTGGTGTGGACCCCTACCTGTCCCACATCGGTTTGGTGTCAGAGCCATATCAAGAGGTCTGAACACCGAATCTAGAGGTATTAAAACCATATCTGGAAGTATCAAAGCCAAAACCCAAGATATTCGATCCATATCAAGAAGCATTAGAGACATATCTACATTATGGATGAATCGAAGCTATATTGAAAAGCAACAGAGCAAATCTTGAAGGTGAGTTGGGAAGATATCCTACTTTGTGCACAACTTTGCAATGACTACTGTTGTGAAATACAAGCTAACTTGTGAGATATAGGAAAAGAGTTGCAAAAGGCAACTTCCCTTTGTAAATCACCAAAACTCCATAACTATGAAGTTATGACACAAGATAAAGAGAAAGAAGGACAACCAGATGTAGAGCCATCTATGGTTCACACTATAATACCTCATTCCATGCCTGTCAAGGAAATCCCTAAAGATGTGTTCCAAGTGCACAACTTTAACCAAAACATAATGATGGGCTGACAACTGGTTTCTTTAAACAACTTTAACCAAAACATTGATATGGTGATTCCCAAAGATGAAAAGATTATCTTTTATGATGTTTGTGTTCATCACCCACACCCTTGTGGCTCCTAGTACCAAGCCTGTAGCACACCATTTGAAGCAACTATTGATCCTCTGGCACTTCAAAACTTGATGAAGAGTTTCCTTTTTTTTTATTTTTTGGAACCAAGAGAGAATGATGCAGATGCAGAAGCAAGGAAAGAATTAATGGAAAAACAAACCAATTCTCCAATTACTTTTGAGTAATAGGATAATGGTACTCTCTTAGATTTTTTTTCCAAGTTATTGGCGTCTAAATAACTGTTTATGAGAATTTTATTGTTGTTTCGAAATTAATATTTATAGTAACTCTTTGGACTTACTATTTTTAGTTCTTGTAATTACTATCTTTAGTAAGCTTGCAGTTTACTATTTTTAGAAATTTCTGATGTCTTTAAATTAAAGTGGTTTTAGTGGGATTAAGAAAGTGCTATTACATTTGTTTAGGAGTTGGAGTCCTTATTTAAGTGTCCTTATGGGTTACTTGTGATTCAATTAGGAGTTATTTTGGGTCAATTTCTTAGTACAAATTGGAGTTTGAAAGGGGACATCCAAGTTTGTAAGTTGAGTCTATAAATAGACTCATTGTAATTGGAATTCAAGGAGTGATTTGATGAAATAAAGATTGGTTTAGTGAATTCCAGTTGTTGCTAGAAATTTTTCTTTACCCACAGCTCTCATTCACCACCACAAAGCACACCACAAGATCCTAATTTTGTAGGATCCCTACCTGTCCTACATCAACCTCTCATCCTCGACCTGAATTTGAGTATTCCTGTGTGTGTCTAACAAAATTAAGCTTGTGAACACGAAAGAGTAACCATACAAGTTTAAAGTCACTTTACTATGACTGCCACTTACATATTTTCCTGAGCTCTCCTCTTTGTAAATTATAAAAAGATCACCAGCTTGGAGTCTATGCATTTTTACAAACTCTCCTGAGGACGAAAAAGAGACAAGTTAAAACCAGTCAGGCACCAAAAACAAGTCTTAAGAAAATCAAGTTAGAAAATGGAACACGAAGTGTGTTTGAATTTCTACATGCCTGTATTCTCCATAATATACATCCTACTTCTGTTGTTTGGCCAAAACCTGGAAAGAAACATAAGGGATATAATTCAAAAATTTTCAAGAAAAAATGGTATGATCCATAAAAATATAGGAATTTAAATGAAAATAAAGTTCTAAAACTATACCATGTCCTTAGGATTTCAGAATTGACAACAGCTTAGTTCAATGTTATATATCATGGAAGACAAAAACCTTGTATCTAGAATAACTTTGTCCCATTTCCCTGGGTTGGAGATTGTATGCACCCCGGACCTTTTTGATAAATGTATGTGGTTTTTCCCACTTGATATTCCCTGACAACTTAAGCTGAGCATAGGGTCACACAATTTTCATATCGCCATATGAGTTTGAAATAGTATTTACATTTGTATGCTCAGAATTACATAAAATTAACATTTCAATGCATACGTATTTAGCTCTCAAATTCTAAAGATGCAAACCACAACAATCCTTGCTTTCCTAACTAAATAAATGGATTATCAAGTATGGTGAGCAAATATGTTGCTAGCATGGTTCTACACTTGTTCCATTACAACATTTTCCATGCAATAGAACCTTTAACAATAGCCCACTATCTAAAGGTTGCCAGGAAGGGAGTAAAAAGACACAATATGCATTGGGGAACTTCCATTCTAGGACAAAGGTTGTACTTGTACCATTCGTTGCTTCCCAATTCCTTATTTTGGTACTTTTTCTCTTCTTTTCTTGTTTTCAATCTCCTTGATGATCATGGCGCTGTCCTATTTATTCCCATTTATGCAATTTTGATCTAGTTATTGATCAAATAAAAAGAAAATGGTCCCTGTTTTCATAGTGGGCAACAAATCTTAAATTTAAATACACTTCAAAACAAACATTTAGAACATTAAAGATACCCATACTTTATCATCATCATCATCCAAGCTTATCCCAACTATATTGGGTTTGCTACATGAATTCTGTTTCACCGTTCCATTTTGTTTAATGCCACATCCATTGTTGAATTATTAGCGCTTAAATCATTTCTTACTACTTCGGCACATGTCCTTGTCTACCCCTTCCCCTTCTAGCCCTTTCAACTTTCAAGATACCCATACTTGAAAGCATATATTTATAACCTTTAACATACCTGTACTTGAAATGCCATTTGACTGAATAAATCATATCTTCCATTTGAAGAATCAATCCATCCTTCACAGCTAGGGGAGGAAGATTTGCCTCTGCATCCTTCTGCAAAAGGAAATCCAAGAGAAAATTTCACTTTAGGTAGAGTTATACATGTATTATACATTTGAGGAAACACTGGGATTTCTAAAACACATGACAATTCAAGCCTCTTCGTTGTTCAGACATGTACTACAAAAACCAAGGTTTCCCCTTTCAAAACAATAAAAGAATAAGATTCCATGTAAATGGATGGGTATCATACTTTTGGAAGAACAATCCTTCCCAAGCTACCAACATCTGTATTCCGCAACTCTTTCTGCACAAGTACTCTCAACCCTCTTCCTTCAATTTCCTGAATGGATCACAATCTTAATTAAAATCGGACTGATGACAAAATATCAAATAAAGAGGGAAATGAGCTCAATGCATTGCTGGAAAACATACTACAGAATCATACTTCCAATCCAATTTCCACACCATAACCTGTTCTTTGCATAATTGAAAAGTTGAAAGAAAGTAAAAGGGGAAAAAAGGGAGCAGAAAGTCTAGATTTCTAATCTGCAGTAATCATAATTTCTTTAAAGCTGGTACTCAGTTGTCAAGGTACCTAGGCAATTCAAAGTAACATTAGAGTGCCTAGGCATCACCTAGGCAATTAAATGACAATAGAAAAAACCAAAAACCAAGACAAAAATTTATATTAGTAGTTCCCTAACATTACATACAGATTAGCATACCTTTAAATTTAAAAAATAGCAATACTCTTTACTAATAATATCAATTTGCTTCTTAAAACATACCAAATCATTGTATCCTAAAACACAATAGCATTTTAAATCAATTAATTTCAATTCAAAAGCTATACTATATCGTAAGTATTTAGTAGAGCAATTGCATGCTAAAAAATTATTAGCAACGAAAGAACATTATAACTTCATACTAATAAAAACTTAAGAAGAGAAAGAGAGAGAGGCACTGAGCAAAGGGCACCTAGTTGTATAGGCAATACCTTCACAACTATATCGGAACTAGGTAATTAATCCAAGGCTAGAAGAGCCAATCATCAAATAATCCCTGGATTTTCCATAAAGCATAGTTCGTCTGTTTGGATAAATCATCTTCAAGTATATATGAGCAAGCCTAGGAGTTGGATGGTTTTGGGTTTGTTTGGACTAAAATAATACCAAAATTTCCAGTCTGGGTCATATCAGATGAAGTTATGGTAACCGTGAACAATGTTCTCTTTGCTTTTATGCTATGAATGATTGAAAAGGATTATAACCAATATATAAAGACCCAAAAACGTACTAGGCCAATTATTTATTGGATAATATCCCTATTCTATTATCATGAGCAACAGAGAAAGAACTAAGCATAAGATATGATATTAATACAGTAAATGGGACAATTGTGTCTGTGTTTGTCTCTCTTTTTTTTGTTTTCTTTATTGAGGGTAGGCCTTGGCATAATGTTTGAGTTGCTCCATTGTGACCTGGGTGACCCAGGTTCAAATCTTGGAAACAGCCTTTCTGTATGCGCAGGGATAAGGCTGCATACACCTGTCCCTCCCCATACCCCGCATTGGTGGGAGCCTTGTACACTGGGCTGCCCTTTTAGACTCTTTTTTTTTGGATAAGAAATGAGTCAATTTATTAAATTTTTATTAAAAGAATTATATATATATATATATATATATATATATATATATTTGTCTTGGACTTTTGGATCCCAAGAAAGGGAGAGATAATATCCCCATTTCTTCTATCTATTTTCATCCCTGTATCATGGCACCCTAGGCTCAAATATTAAGTGTCAAAGAAGGAAATTTTACAATATTAGGATTTCTAGTCCTTAGAGAATATCAAGTACAATACTTCAACAGATGGTTGGGATCAGTAACCTTTCAGGAATCATGTTCATAATTGATCAATGAATATGACACTGAACAAAGTGGAATGATAGAATAGGATCCATGTATTCAACTAGGGGCAAACATTTCTATCCTAGCTCAGTCTAACCTGGTATGTATTATATATTATATATACATATACATGTGTTATTTTTTAACTTTTATATTATAATATGAGGCATAAAATATATTATATATAATAGCTTATAATAGTTCATATTATATAAAGTAAAACATGAATTTTTTAGATATATTATATGTTATGTGTTTTATGTATATGTCAAGGTTCAAAATATCGATACTGCCCAAATTGGTCGAGACCCCGAAACACCTCCTGTAGGGGTGAAGGGTGATTGTTTGGGTGTTCCTCTCTTAGCCTGTGATGGGTTTTAAATTTGAGGAGAGGTAGCTCTCATTTTTTCCCTGGTTGTTTGGTCTGAGATCCAATTGGCCTTCGGTTGTGCCATGTTTTATGGATCTCTCACAAACCTTCTGATTGGGTGATCTGTGTATTAATGTGTTGGGTGTTCAAGGAGCCTTTCTTTTCACTCAGAACATTATTCAATCAACCGTGTAGTCAGTGAGATCGACTGCTTTTTTTTATTTCCTTTTTTGTCCTGGTGGTGTTTGAAGTTGTTCTTCATTGCTGTTTCTACTTTTTTGAAAGGGCTTCTTGTGGTCCATCTGTTAGAAATGTGATATACCTTCAGTGCTGGTGTGGTATTTCTCTTGAAGCTGTCAACAGTGGAACAACACTGCTTTTCTTCTTTCTTGGTTCTGTTATTTGGTATAACTGGGTGATTGTTTCTTGGCTTGTTTTAGGCTATGGATACTGAAGATTCAGCTGTTTCAGAGGCATCTGAAAATCAAAACATGATCAGTTCAGGTGCTGAAAGTTGGGGCCTACCTGATTCTATTACTGTCCTTGATGGACTTAATTATATGGAGTGGTCAAAGAGTGTTTAACAATATCTAGGCTCAAGAGGAAGGCATGAGTATTTATCTAGTGATGTCACTCAACCATGAGATACTTTTGGCCAACACATTTGATTGATGAAGTAATTGATTGACAACAAGATGATATAGGCCATGTTGAGGATGGAAAAGTGGCTAAAACTACTGAAGTTAATGCTTTAGAAGAAGAAAATTTGGCAGGGGACATCGGGGGTGAAGCTCTAATGATACAACACTCTAAGGTTGCATCTCAAGAACCACTACCTAGGGACTGATTGAGAAGGAATATCTTTATAACATGTAATACAGCTGGTCGGAAGTTGTGTAGCCTGATTATTGACAGCGGGAGTAGTGAGAATCTTGTTTCTCAAGAGATAGTGGATAAACTGCAGTTCAAGACTGCTCAACACCTCAGTCATATTGCATTTTGTGGATCAACAAAGGAAATGGGGTTAGAGTTTCTTTTTGTAGAGAAAATCGATGACCAGCTTGTGATCCCCACTTGTTCATATGTTTTTCCTTTGTTATAGTGCAGTTAGAATACTGTTAGAATTATTTTTTCTAATGTTTCTAGTGACAGGGGCATTCCTGTCATTGTACCACTTATTGTTGTAGAGCTAATTTTAAATATCACTTGGGGCGGCAGACTAAGCTGACCCAACCCCTCTTTCTCTTCTATTCTCTCTTCCTCCTCTCCTCTTCTCTTCTCTTCTCTTCATCTCTGTTTTCCTTTTGTTTACTAAACAGGTCTGAACCTCCTTGGTTTCAGACAACTTGGTATCAGAGCAGGCCTAAACCTGGTTTGGGATCTCATGTGGGTGTTGTCCAGCCGACTACATGAGAGTAGTTCTAGGGCTGGAAGTTTCAGCTTGATTCGCCTGGTTCTTGGAGGTCATTGGAGATTGAAGAAGGTGCCCAAGGTTCAAATTACTTGGAGAGCTGTCCAGTGACCAGGAAGAACCAGATAAGACATGTTGGTTTCTAATTTAGAGCTTAAATCAGAGATTGAGAGTAGTGCCCAATAATTTCAGGGTTGTTTTTTCATATTCTTTTGGAGTGTCAAGTGTCTGAAATTTCTCTGTAATCAATACAGTTGTTCGGCTGTTCTCTTGGACTGTTTGTTTTAGCCCAGTAATTTCTGGGTTGTTTTCATATTTTTTGGACTGTCAAGTGTCTGAAATTTCTCTGGAATCAGTACAACTCTTCGGCTGTTCTCTTGGACTGTTTTAGGGCTTCTTTTCAAACTTCCTTCTGCTGTATAATTTTTTACAGTGTTGGTCTCCTCTACTGCCCACCTTGTGTTCATAAAAAGGCCTCTAAAGTATTTTTATTTACTTTGGATGCTGTTTGGACAGTACTTGGAATTTCTGTTTGGAAAAAGAGTTTGGACAGTGCTGTACTGTCCATCAATGATTATTCTTTGTCCGTTTCAGCATGAAAATGGCCGGAAATGAGAACAAACAAAATGGAGCACTTGTAGGAGATGGAAATTCTATTGACAACAGTTCATTTCAGATTACTACAGTCAAGTTTGATGGAACAAACTATTTGGAATGGGCCCAATCAGCCATGATGGCCATTAGAGGGAGGGGAAAGCTAGGGTATGTGATAGGAGACACAAAGAAACCAGCACAGGAGGACCCTTCCCTTGCTAAATGGGTTCAAGAAAATTATTTGGTTATGACTTGGTTATACAACTCTATGCAGCCTCATATCAGTAGAAACTATCTTTGGGCCAAGACAGTTAAGGAGATTTGGGACAATAGGAAAGAAACCTATTCTCAGCCCCTTAATGTTGCTAGAGACTATGAAATAGAAATTGAGGTGAATAATGTTAAACAGGGAGAATATTGTAATTCTCTAGGAAACAAAGTGGAGGTCTCGGACAATCAAATGACGGGTGTGAAAATGTAGGAGTTGCGGATGGGCAGCCAAACCAGCAGGTGTCTTCGAAGGTACTTTAATTTTATAGGATAAAGATGTTAGAGTATCTAATCAGATGGTGGGTTAGTATCTCCATTGTCCTTTGCAGAAATATAATATAAAGGATTTAGTAATAGGGAGGTTCTTCAATGAACCCAATGGGTTATCTATAGTGATGGATTAGCAGAATGGCGGTGGAGGAAATTTTAGGCTGGCGAGGAGGTGGAGAAAAGATCTGAGCATTGAAACAAAGACATTCATCTTCGAGCAGGGACGAACAAGGGGTAAAGAGTACCTGAGTCAGAGAAGGTAGCAAGGCTACGATTCTTTTACCAAAGGGAGCCTGTTTCTGCCTGAAAGGCTTCGTAGATGGAACAGTTAACTCAATCAAGGCAGAAGGGTGGAAAAATTCTTTCGGCTACTCTGGAAAAAGATACGAAGCGGTTCTGAAGAGGAACAAGAGAAGCTGGTTTTTCACAGTTTCAGAACACTTTGGCATTAATAAAAAGCAGATGATTTGTGTGCCTGAAGGTCTGAGGAAACAAGGGTGGGCCTCCTTTGCTGGCAGTCTTCAATCATTCCTCTTGAAAGTTGAGAGTGAGGCAGCAGAAGAATCACCGAAGGGAAGTAACTCCTCCTCCCAGTGGTTACCTAATACCAACCAGGACCGGACCCCTGTCTGTCAAGAAGTAACGGTAGCAAGCTCAACCGTACGTCGCAGATTAACAGTTGAAGAAGGGAGGAAAAATTGGGAGCACAGAATGGTTCTAACGGTTGAAAGGGAAGTTGGAAGGTGATTCTATACTATTGCCTTTCTCTGAGAAGAAAGCTATCCTGGAAGTTGATGTTCAGAAGTAGAGCTTCAACACGATACAGATCGATGGCGGATTGGTACAGATACAAAATGGGTCCCAATCTGTAATGAAATCGAACCAGAAGAAGGTAGCTTTCGGATTAAGTTGCTAGGACTTCCTTTTCACCTCCGGAACGAAACAACTTTTGAAAAAATAGAAAAAACCTTGGGTGGAGAAGTGTTGGAGATAAACCAGAGGAGCTTGCAAGCAGTGGAACTTAGATTTGCAGGATTGAAACCAGAACAAATGCCCTGTTCAATTGAGATATGCTCGGATGGTGCCTGGTACAAAGTTTGGATTGCCTCAGAAGCTGAGGCATCACTTTGGGGAATACAAATAGCTGAAAAGGGAGATGCTGAGGTGGCCAGTTGGAGTACACGTGGCTTTCAGGGGGTGAAGAAGAAGACTGGTACAATGAAAACAAAAGGGGGGAACAGTCGCAAGAGGTTAACCAGTCCCAAAGCAATCCATTTAAAGCAATTAATTCAAATTTTTTTGAACTAAAGACTTTTGCCTATAGTCGACAATCCTATGCTGATGTGACAAGAAGGGGCTTGGGTTCAGATAGTAATAACCAGGGCGCACACTCTGAGCCGGTTCGAAGATTGGGTGAGCCGGATAGCACAAACACACTTAGAGGCCCACGTGACAATTTAAGTTGTCACGTGGGTCGAGAAAGAAAGTGAGAGATGATAGATGAAAAATCCCATCTACTGGGTGTTGAAACTGTAGAGAACACTGATGTGATCCCCACAGCTGTGGTCCCACTCTGTCCGTAGGGTAGAATGTGCCCTAGTCATCCTAGGGTTAGCTGATGGTCAATCTGTTATTCCAGTTGTTATTTATATTTCAGTTTTATATTGTTTTTATGTGTTATGTAAATACCAAGGGCAGATTTTTCCTTTCATGTAACTAGCATAACCTATAAATACTAAATAGAAGTGGCGGCAGTAGAATATTCAGATTTTGTCCTTCCTTTCAATTATTGTGTTCTACTGCTCTCTCTCTACTCTTTCTCCTCTCTCCTCTATACCTTTTTCTCCTTTTTCGAACCTGAAATCTATTAGGGTTCAAGGCTGATAGCAGTCTTGAACATCTACTTGGTATCAGAGCAAGGTTAGGGTTTCTCATGTGAGTCTAGTCCAGCCGACCACATGAGAATCCCCTAGGGCTGGAAGCTGAGAAAGTGGAGTTTGTGGACTGATTCTTGGAGATCGCCAGAGGGTTTAGCAGCTGTTGAAGACTTGTCACGATTGCAGAGTGTTGGTGATCAGGAAGAATCAGAGAAGACTAGGGTTCAGGTAACCTTGGAAGGCAGCGAACAGGTTTTTCTTGTAAGTTATTTATTTTCTAAGAGAAATACTATCAGAGAGGATAGGTTGGGCCTATCTGGAAAGGGTGGCCGAACCATTCTAGGGTTTTCTCCCTTCTATTCTCTAGGGTTTTACAGCAAACCCTATTGTTGGGCCGAACTGCCTTAGGGTTCTTTTCTCCTACTCTAGGGTTTGAAAGTGATCTTGCGGCAAACCCTAATAAGCTTGCGTCAAACCCTAATGTTAGACTGAACCTTTTGATTTACCTGGAGCTGTCCTCAAGTTTTGTTAGCATTGATCAACTTTTAGGGTTTCATATTTGTTGAAGTTTGACCTGCCCTAGAATTTTGTTTTGTTCGTTGACTATAAAGTAAAGTAAACAGCAAGTAGAAGAGGAAAGAAGAAGAGAGAAAGGAGAGGAAAGAGAGAAAGGCTGGTTTGAATTAGAGAAAAAGTTAATCCCTAGATTCGACCAGACCTGTTATTATATTATTAACTTATTGGAAAAGACTTAAGTGCCTTTCTTTAAGTAAGAGGCACTCGAACTAACATAACAGTACACATCAACATTCTCAACAAGTACAAAGACCAAAATACCCCTTCACTAACACCACTAACACTCCCCCTCAAGCAGGTGAGTATATATCATATAATCCCAACTTGTTACATATGTAGTCCACTCTCCCCCGACTCAAACTTTTTGTAAACAAGTCTGCCGACTAGTTTCCTGTACTAACATATGCAGTTTCTATCACCCCATTCAGCACCTTCTCTCCCACAAAATGACAGTCAACTTCGATGTGCTTGGTTCTTTAATGAAACACCGGATTGGAAGAGATATGAACCGTTGCCTGATTGTCACAATAGAGCTTCATTGAAGTACTGATGTCATATCCTATCTCCTGTAGAAGGTTCCTCAGCCACACTAATTCACAAGCAGTATGTGCCATGGCCCTATATTCTGCTTCTGCACTGCTTCTTGCCACAACTGTTTGCTTCTTACTTTTCCACGTTACCAGGTTACCCCCCAGAAAGGTGCAATAGCCTGTGGTGGATCGTATATCGGACATAGAACCTGCCCAATCAGCATCGGTGTATCCTTCTACTACCAGTTTTCCACCACTCCTGTATAGCAAACCACAACCAGGAGCTCCTTTCAGATACCTCACAATCCTTAGCACTGCATTCCAATGTGGGACCAAAGGTTTCTACATGAACTGACACACCACACTAACCGCAAATGAAAAAGCTGGCCGAGTAATGGTTAGATAGTTTAGTTTGCCTACAATTCGTCGATATCTGCCAGGGCCGTCAAATACTTCACCTATATCACTGCTCAGCCTCATATTTGTTTCCATAGGTGTCTCAGCCGGTTTAATACCCAACAACCCTGTTCCTTCCAGTAAATCAAGCACATATTTCCTCTAACACAAATTAATGCCATGCTTAGATCTTGCTACCTCTATGCCCAAAAAGTATTTCAACTTGCCAAGGTCCTTTGTCTGAAAGGGTTCCTGTAGGAATGCCTTCAATCTGTCAATGCCCATTTTATCATCCACAGTCACAACAATATCATCCACATACACCAACAATATTATTTTGCCTGCTAAAGAGTCAAAACTGAAGACAGAGTCCAAACTTCTTGACCACCTCACTGAACCTACCAAACCATGCTCGAAGGGACTGTTTAAGTCCATAAATAGCCTTCTTAAGTCTACATACCTTACCATCCTCCCCCTGAGCAATAAACCCTGGTGGTTGCTCCATGTAGACCTCCTCGAGCAAATCACCATGCAAAAAGGCATTTTTGATATCTAGTTGATGGAGAGGCCAATCATACATAGCTTCAAGGGAGATGACGACACGAACGGACCCTATCTTAGCAATCGGGGAGAATGTCTCTGTGTAGTCAATACCATAGGTTTGGGAGTACCCTTTGGCAACCAGCCGTGCCTTCAGGCGCTCAACACGACCATCTGGCAAGTGCTTAACACTATACACCCACTTACAACCGACAGCATGCTTCCCAGGAGGAAGAGCGGTGAGATCCCAAGTGTGGTTATGATGCAGAGCAGAGAGCTCTTCTTCCATAGCACGGCACCACTCTGAAGAGGTAACGGCTTCCTAGACATCCTCAGGAACAACCACGGAGAATAACAAAGAGGTGAACTGGCGATGGGAGGCGGAGAGGTGGGTAAGTGAAACAAAATTGGAAATAGGGTGAAGGGTACAAGTACGTTTACCTTTCCAGAAGGCAATAGAAAGGTCTAGGTCGGAGGCTGGTGTCAGAGCTGGAGCTGGATCTGTCGACGGTGATGAAGCTGGAGGAGCTGCAGACGATACATGCGAGCGTTGTGTATACACGTGACGGATGGGTGGACGGTCAACCGACGGTGGCACCGGAGGCAAGGACGTAGGCATGACTGGAACCAAAGGAGGTGGATCAGCCACAGGAAGAGGGAGAGGAGGTGGTGATGAGGAGGAAGCAGTAGCACCGGACCCCACGAAGAACGGAGTAGACTCGAAGAATGTAACATCAGCACACACCAAGGAACGACGAGAACTGGGATGATAACACTTGGACCCTTTCTAAGTTCGGGAATAGCCAAGGAAGATACACTTCAGGGAACGTGCATCTAACTTGTCAGTCCCGGGACCCAGATTATGAACAAAGCAGACACACCCAAATACCTGAGGAGAAAGTGGAAACGAAGACATGTTGGGGAATAAGACACTAAAAGGAGAACGACCATCAAGGATAGACGTGGGCATCCGATTAATTAAGAAACAAGAGGTGAGCATTGCATCGCTCCAAAAGGTTTTGGGAATATTCATGTGGTGCATGAGGGAGCGTGTCGTTTCTACAAGATGGCGGTTCTTTCTCTCAGCCACCCCATTTTGTTGAGTGTAGGTACATGAAGTTTGGTGTATAATGCCATGTTGGTCCAAGTATTCTTGAAAAGATGAAGACAAAGTATTCACGACCATTATCAGAATGGAAAATTTTGATGTGAACGCCAAATTGATTGCGGATCTCAGCATAAAATTTCTGGAAGATGGCGAATAATTCACTTCTTTCTTTCATTAAATAGAGCCACGTCATTATATGACATCACTTTATAACGACCCCAAACATCTAAAAGAATTAAAAAAAAAATACTCGACACACGGTTATCGACCCTACAACGAAAGAGAACACGATGGTGTTTCCCAAATTGACACAACTCACAATCTAAAACAGAAAGTTGACTCAATGAAGGGACCAAGGACTGCAACAGTTTCAACGATGGATGACCAAATCTACAATGCCACTGGAGAGGAGAAATGGATGACTAAAGGGCCGTCGACGTTCGTCCACCACCATCAAGATAATACAATCCACCGGCTTCATGCCCTCCACCAATCTTCATCCCCGTCTTGAGATCCTGAAAAACACACATAGAAGGGTAAAATGTGATGGAGCACTTAAGGGACTTGGTCAGCTTACTAACAGACATAAGATTAAATGGAAGCTTAGGTACATATAAAACAGAGGATAGGGATACAGGGTCGAGGTCAACATTACCAATACCACAGATAGATGATGTGGAGCCATTAGCAAGGGTAACAAATTGTGATGTTGAGCAATGAGTGAGAGATGAAAACACACCTGGAGTTCCCGTCATGTGATCGGAGGCTCTAGAGTCAATAATCTAGGGGTTGGGTGTGGATGCCAAACAAGCCATACCTGAGTGTGCAAAGGAAATTGTGTTCTGTTGCGATTTGGAATGAACAAACCTCTCATACTCATCCCAAGGAACACTCACCATCTCCTTGCCTGGACCATCTGAGAGAGTAGAAGGCATCGGGTCAACTGACCGGTTCTCCTGTCTAGAGCTAAAACCGGTGTCACTAGTCATGGTATGGTTGGACCACGTCGAGAGAGGACCATGTAAGTCATAGCAATAGTTAATGCTATGTCCATCCAATCCACAATGAGTACACTTCCGTGGACCCGAGCCACGTCCTCTACCACGAGCTCCCCCTGAATCTCTGCCCCCAATACGACCACCACCACGGATATGTGTAGATCCACCACTACCACTCCTGCCAGGCTAGGCTCCTCGAGCCCCACTTCTGCCACCTCAACCTCTCGACACTGCAAATGCAGATTTGTCGGAGACATTAAAATCCATAGATCCAATGGAAGCCCTCCGAAGACAAGCAAACACCTCCTCTAAAGATGGAAGAGCAAATCCCCCTAGTATCTGAGCTTGTACTGGTTCATGCTCAGACTTCAACCCCACCAGAAACCGTGTCACATCAAGCTACTCTCGCTGTTGCTGTTGAACTTTGACATCAGAAGTGAGAGGATGGTAGACATTTAACTCATTACGGATATTCCTCACACAGGCATAGTACTCCTCAAGGCTCTGATTTCCCTATTGCAAATTGAAGTATTCCTGATACAGTTGATATACCCTAGTGGTATTATCCTGACCTGAATACAGTTTCTTAGCATGATCCCACACCTCTTTGGCTGTGTCAAGAAACATGAAGTTCACACTAATTTTGGGTTCCATACTGTTCCACAACCATGTAATAATATGTGCATCTTCCTGTTCCCAGTCTTCATACTCCTGAGAATTAGCGAGGGGTTTCTCCTCTCTTATATGCTTCACTTTCTTCTTCGCCTTCAGAAAAACCTCTACAGACTTGGCCCAAGGGACATAATTCTCTCCACTCAGTTTAATGGAGGTCATTTGAACATTCAGGTAGTCAGTAGATATCATGACACTAGGTTTACTATCATTGTTTTCTGCCATTACCGAACTCCCTTATCACTGAATTCTAAGCACTGAATTATGAGCACTACACACTGCACACTACACACAGACACTTCACCGAAATCTGCAAACTGATTTCAACAGTAATAAATGTTGAGAACTGCAACACCACAAACCCATCTCACCGAAATCTGCACACTGATTTCAGCGATATCAAATGCTGAAAACCACACTTGTAACACCACAAACCCTAATCCACAACTACAGGAAGTTTCACCATTAAGTAGACACTATTGCCCTTCGAATCACACACAAACCAGAATAAACCCTAGCATAAACCATAGCATACTGCAATCTGAAAACCTATCATGTGAACTGTACTACACCTCTCATATATTCCATAAAAGAAAATATGCATAAAAAAAACTTTACATCATCGCCTGAAGGCCAACCACACGAAGGGCTAAGACACCACTGCACCACACGTACCAGCCCTAACTAGGGCTTAGAAACCAAAGCAACCAATCACCAACGACACAATCGGAGGATTAGGAACCTCCTAGGGAAAAGGGCGATAACTCCTTTTCAGCCCTTTTCCCAGTCTCCAACTCACAGCTGCGAAACCCAAGAGAAACCCTAATTCGAATGCGCAGAAGACAAAATTCTAGCAAGTCTGATTTGTTGAACCTTGCTCTGATACCATGTTGAAGTTTGACCTGCCCTAGAATTTTGTCTTGTCCGCTGACTGAAAAGTAAAGTAAACAGCAAGTAGAAGAGGAAAGAAAAAGAGAGAAAGGAGAGGAAAGAGAGAAAGTTATCCCTAGATTCGGCCAGACCTGTTATTATATTATTAACTTATTGGAAAAGACTTAAGTGCCCTTCTTTAAGTAAGAGGCACTTGAACATAACAGTACACATCAACATTCTCAACAAGTACAAAGACCGAAATACCCCTTCACTAACACCACTAACAATATTAAACCTACTGCAAGTCTATCTGTACAGTACTGCTTGGAATGTGCAACTGAAATGTTTTCTTTAAGGACTAATTAAAACCCTAATTCTGCCAAGCATATAAGACATGCTTCTAAGCTGATTTTTCATATCCTTTTGGGGTTTTCGAACTCTCTTAAGGGGTGAGAACTGTACGGACTGTTGCTGTTGTGTTTGCTAGTTGGTTTCAGATCAGATTTATACCTGTTTTGTGCACATACACTGTGAATACAGATTGGTCCTACACTGTTTTGATTGTGATTGTTAGTCCAAGTGCTGTTTTTTGAAACTTGACCGAGATGGAGTTTAAAAATCAGGCAGAAGGTAGTTTTGGGAACAACAGTTATGGTAGTGTTTCTGAGACCGGTGGTCAGATTACAATCGTAAAGTTTGATGGATCAAACTATTTGGAATGGGCCCAATTAGCAATGATGGCTATTGAGAAAAGATGTAAATTAGAGTACCTCTTGGGAGATGTGAAAGAACCCCCCAAGGGAGACCCTACGTATACCAAGTGGATCCAAGAAAACTACTTGGTTATGACATGGCTGTGTAATTCTATGCAGCCTCATATTAGTCGAAATTACTTGTGGGGAAAGACAGCTTAGGAGATATGGGATGTTATGAAAGAAACATATTCGCAACCCCTTAATGTTGCCAAAGCATATGAATTGAAATGTGAAGTGAAAAAACTTAAACAAGGAGAGAAACCGATTTCAGTATATTTCTCTACCTTGCAGTCTCTGTGGCGTGAGATTGATCACTTAGAGACTCTTGAGTGGGAGAGTCACAAAGATGCACAGATATATAGAAAACAGGTCGAGACAAACCGGGTGTTTAAGTTTCTAGCAAGCCTAAATTCAGAGTATGATATTGCGCGGCAACAGATTTTGACTAGAGACAGTGTGACTCTCTCTCAGGCATACTCCTTAGCACATAGTGAAGAGACCAAAAGGAAAGTTATGATGCAACCTCAGCCTCTCATACCAGCCTTTGTAGTTGTCAAACCCAAATCAGGGGGTGATTCAGAGAAGGACAGGAAGAAGGAAGACAAAAAGGATGTAGTATGTGAACATTGTAAGAAACCCAAACATACAAAAGAAACATGTTGGAAACTGCATCCTCACTTGGTTCCGACAAAGTTGAGAAGCAAAAAGGGCAATGCTCATGTCGCTGTGAACACCTTTAGAGACCTTAGTTGCAGTTCGGGCTGCAACTGATTCAGGTACTCGAGCTTCAGCCTACCATGCCTCAGCTCCAGGTACTACTGAACCTTGTTAGGCAATAGATTCAGGTGCATCCGACCACATGACTAGCTTGCCTTCACTGTTTACCACTTACCATTTGTCTTCTGGTAGGGATAAAGTATCTATTGCTAATGGCTCCCCGGTTCCTATTTTTGGGAAGGGTGACATCAAGTTATCAGATACTATCTCCCTATCATCTGTTTTGCACGTTCCTAAGCTTGATACTAATCTTCTTTCAGTCAGTAGTATTACCAAGCATATGAACTGCTCAGTAACCTTCTTCCCTGACCGATGTATTTTTTAGGACTTGGAGACAAAGAAGGTGATTGGGACTGGCCGTGAGACAAATGAGATCTATCTGCTCGGGGAGAGGTCTCGTCAGGAAGAGTCAGTAGAGAAGATGTCATTTGTTTCACAGAGTGTGAGTCCGGTTATGCTTTGGCATAACCGATTGGGTCATTTGTCCCTTCGGTCTCTAAAGAGTCTGTTTCCTCCTTTATTTGAGTCTAAAGAGTCTGTTTCCTCCTTTTATTGAGTAATAATAAAAGGAGTAATAATTTTTTTGATATTGTGCATACTGATGTTTGGGGGCCCTATCACATCCCTTCCATGGGTATGTACAGATATTTCTTGTTATTTGTTGATAATCGTACCCATTTTTCTTACGTTTATCTCATGCGCTCACGAGATGAGATTCCTGCCCTAACCCAAAACTTTCACCAAATGATCCTAACCCAAATTTGATGCCAAGATCAAAGATCTTAGAAACGATAATGCAAATGAATACTTTTCTAAACCATTGGCATCTTATCTTCTTAATCATGGGGTTATACACCAGAGCTCCTGCCCTCATACACCTCAGCAGAATGGAGTTGCAGAAAGGAAGAATAGGCACATCTTGGAGGTGGCTAGAAGTCTTATGTTTACCTCCAATGTCCCTATTTGCTTCAGGGGTGATGCTATCCTCACGGCGGTATATCTTATTAATCGGGTTCCTTCCTAGATCCTTGATATGAGATCTCCTTTTTCCCTTCTATACCCAAGTGAGGAGTTGTTTTCTATTCCCCTTAAAACATTCGGTTGTACCTGCTTTGTTCAGCTTTTCGGACCCCATCACTCCAAGTTCGAACACTAGGCCTCCAAATGCATTTTCCTTGGTTATGCACAAACTCAAAAGGGTTATTGTTGCTATAATCCTGTCTCAGGGAGGAAGTTTGTCTCCATGGATGTCATTTTCTTTGAGGAGACACCCTATTATCCTTGGGTCTCTCCTCAGGGGAGAGCAGTGAGAGTGGGGGTTTGAGTCCTTTTCTTCAGGGGGAGAGCAATGAGAGTGGGGCAGTTCCTTTACCTATTCCATTGGGCGATGAGAGCTGCAATGGTGAGGGTGGTCAGGCGGATCAAGAGTTGAGGTCTATCACAAGCGATACAAGCAGGTTGATCCCGGTCATCAGCAGTCCAAACCAGCTCCAATCTCATATGCAGCTCCAAGTCTAGGTATTACAGTCCCAAGGCCCATAGAGACTTCCTCTATTGTTGCCATTTCACCTCCTGCAGATAACCTTGACCTTCCGATTGCCATCCGTAAAGGGAAACGACATTGTACCACATCTACAGCCCACTGTATTTCTTAGTTTTTATCCTATGATCGCCTATCTCCTACCTACAGGTCCTACCTTAGTTCCGTTGCCAATGTCCCTATTCCAAGAACAGTGCAAGAAGCCCTATCCGTCCCGAAATGGAAAGATGCAATGCAGGTTGAGATGGATGCCCTGTTGAAAAATAACACCTGGGAGCTAGTTGATCTGCCCAAAGGAAAGAAACCAATTAGTTGCAGATGGGTATTTACCGTGAAGCACGATGCAGATGGATCCGTTGAGAGGGTTCACCTAGACTTATGGTATAGATTACTTGGAGACCTTTGGCCCGGCAACCAACATGACCACCATTCGAGTCCTACTATCCCTTGCAGCAAGTCACACTTGGCCTTTATACCAAATGGACGTGAAAAATGCTTTTCTGAATGGAGACCTACAGGAAGAGATTTACATGTGTTTGCCTCCTAGATTCTATGATGCAAAAATAGGTAAAAAGGTATGCTGCCTCAACAAGGCTTTCTATGGTTTGAAACAGTCACCTAGGGCTTGGTTCGATAGATTCAGACTAGCCCTTGTGAAGTTGACTGATCATACTCTATTCATCAAGAGGGTAGGGTCCTCCTTGACACTACTTGTAGTATATGTTGATGATATTGTGGTGACAGGGAATGATAGCCATGAGGTAGAGTCCCTTAAACAGCTCCTTCATCAAGAATTTGAGGTGAAAGACCTTGGTGTACTTCGGTATTTTTTGGGTATTGATGTTGCTAGATCCAAACAAGAGATCTTTATCTCTCAAAGGAAATATGTCCTAGATCTGTTGGCAGAAACTGGAAAGTTAGGTGTCAAGCCTGCGGATACACCCATTGAACAGAACCACAGGATTAGTGCAGAGAGTGGGGAGCCTCTTGAAGACAAGGTTATGTTCCAACGATTGGTAGAAAAGCTCCTATATCTCTGCCTCAATCGGCCAGATATTACTTATGTTGTTAGTGTTGTCAGCTAGTACATGCAATCTCCTAGAACCGCACATCTTCTTGCGGCAGAAAGAATATTAGCATACTTGAAGAGATGCCCAAGTAGGGGTATACTGTTCAAGAACAATAACCACATGAAGGTGGAGGTCTATACAGATGCCGATTGGGCTACGAGTGTTGATGACAGAAGGTCTACCTCAGGATATAGTTCTCTTGTGGGAGGTAATCTTGTCACTTGGAGAAGTAAGAAACAAAGTGTTGTCTCCCGATCTGGTGCTGAAGCAGAATACAGGTTAATGCCTAACGGAGTGGCTGAAATCCTATGGCTGAGATCTCTACTTGAGGAGTTGGGTATTGAGTATGAGAAGCCCCTAATGCTGTATTGTGATAATCAAGCAACTATTAATATAGCACATAATCTAGTGTAGCATGATAGAACCAAACGCATTGAAATTGACCGACATTTTGTACGAGAGAGGGTCTGATCTCAAGATGTATGCCCCCCTTACATCACATGCAACTAACAGATATCCTCACTAAAGCCGTATCAAGAAAGAAGCTAGAGGCGGATCTATCCAAGTTGGGAATGATAAACATTTATTCCCAATTTGAGGGGGAATGTAGAGAACACTGATGTGGGCCCCACAGCTGTGATCCCACTCTGTCCGTAGGGTAGAATGTGCCCTAGTCATCCTAGGGTTAGCTGATGGTCAATATGTTATTCCAGTTGTTATTTATATTTCAATTTTATATTGTTTTATGTGTTATGTAAATACCAAGGGCAGATTTGTCCTTTCATGTAACTAGCATAACTTATAAATACTAAATAGAAGTGGCAGCGGCAGAATATTTAGATTTTGTCCTTCCTTTCAATTCTTGTGTTCTACTGCTCTCTCTCTACTCTTTCTCCTCTCTCCTCTATAACTTTTTCTCCTTTTTCGAACCTGAAATCTATTAGGGTTCAAGGCCGATAGCAGTCTTGAACATCTACTGAAACAAAAGGAAAAATGCCGAACTCAAAAATCCCACCTTCCAAAACTGCACTAGCCGAACTGAAACAAAAGAAAAAATAACGAACAAAGAGAGAAACTCAATCTCTGTGTTGGGTCCCTCGACTGGGTGTTGAGGACAGGAAAGTAGGGCAGCAGATCGCCCTAATCCGCGCTATATGAGGGATAAGAAAGAAGAGAGGGATGTAGAAGACCAAGGGTGGATAAGCTGTGGTTCAGACAGTGACTTTGAGGATGAGAGTTCAGACGACATCTCAAGTTTTGGAAGCTTGGAAGATGAAGGATTTCAAGAGGAGTATAACAGGGAGTCCCTAAACTTGGACCGCCCATTCCATGGAGTTTTGGTGGGAGAACAAGAAGGGAACGAGGAGGCAGAGATGCACAATACAGAGGCCGGAAACAGAGAGACTCACAATCAAAGACGTGGGGGACAATTCTGGTGCCCAGAACTGGAAAAGCCTCTCTCAAGCGCTAGTGTTGTACGGAAAACCGAGGTGTTACTTACGTTAACCCAGAACTGAGCAAGAATACATCACAGAATGGTAAACAATTGGGTAAGGGGAGCAGTCATTGTGAAAACAGAATGATGGGGAATATTTCCCTCCAAAACGAGGAGACAGAAAACTCCATTTTTGACACACGGGGCTTGACAACCATCTGTCCGCCTACAATCCCAATTCCCTTTAACCAGTCGAACCCAGGTAACCCTGCTAACCCTGTTCATTTAGCTTTTCCTACTGATGTGGCTTCTGTTTCTCTTGTTCCAGATTTCATTCCCAGTCCAGTCTCAGAAGCCCATGAGGAGGCCACACTGAGCCCTCAAGGAAAGAAGGGGGGAGAGGTGAGGATGGAGGGAACTTTAAGGGAAGAAAGAATATGGGGAATCATTGAGAGCATAATGGGTGAAATCGAAAAAAATGAGCTACAAAGGAGAGTTTACAAATGGGTCTGAGCTGGTGTGCAATGAGGAGGTTAGAATGCAGGAGAGGACTAGTTATGGAAAGAACAGAAATGAAAAAGGAAAGGAGACTAGGAAGGATGATTCGATAGCTGAATTTGTTGGAAAGTTGGGGTGTAAGCTGAAGAATCTAAATGATCTAAAAGTTTCCCTAATAAAAAGAAAAGAGGAGAGCAAGATTAAGAAAAGAAAATTGAGTGAAGTGGAGAGGTTAAAGAGAGATATCGAGGGGGATAATAAATTTGGGGTGAGAGGGGATAGAAGGAAAGGATTCAAATAGATATCTGGTGGTTTTTTAGGGTTAAATTTTAAGGTTGAGATGAGAATTCTAAGGTGGAATGTGAGGGGATTGGGTAATGCAAGGAAGACAGCAACTATCAAAAAAGTAATTAGGAAGTTCAATCCGGATGTGGTGTTAATCTAGGAGTCCAAGAGAATGGACTTTGATAGTAGATGGGCAAGAAGTGTCTGGAGTTCTAAAGGGATAAAGTGGGTGGCTACTCCATCTTGGGGAGCCTCGGGTGGGATCATAACATTGTGGAAGGAAGATGTGGTGGTAGGTTTTGATGAACTCATAGGGGATCATCCAATTTCTCTTTACTCTGATTGCAGATGTCCTGGGGAGACTGATACATAGAGCTGATTCTAGAGACTTTATAAAAGTTTGAGAGTCGGAAAGGGGGGCCACTTACACACTTGCAGTTTGCAAATGACACAATCCTATTTTGTGAGGGTGGGGATATAAGAGGGATCAGAAACCTAAAACTGACAATACAACTCTTTGAGCAGATGTCTAATCTTACAGTGAATTTCGATAAGAGTTGTGTGGTGGGAGTGAATTTGGAGGAAAGGGAAGTAAGTGATTGTGCAGGTGTGTTAGGGTGAGCTATCTCGGAGTGGCCTATCACTTATTTAGGCCTCCCCCTAGGAGATAACCCCAAGATTGAAAGCTTTTGGAACCCGGTAGTAGAGAGATTTGAGAAAATGCTTGCTGCTTGGAGGAAAAATTATCTTTCTCTTGGGTGGAGAATCACCTTGATTAGGTATACCCTTTCCAAACTTCCTATTTACTTCATATCAGTGTTTAAGATTCCTATAAAAGTCTCCAACAAGAATTAATGAGGGATTTTTTATGGGAACCAGGAGTGGAGAAGAAAGACCAATAGGGTGAGGTGGGAAGTGGTAAATAGGAGCAGGAAGCTAGGGGGGCTTGGGATTGGGAATATCAGGAAAATGAACATGGCATTATTGGGGAAATGGTTGTGGAGATTCCCGTTGGAAATAGACAAATTGTGGACGAAGATTGTGGCTAGCATACATGGATTGGATGAGAATGGCTGGGATCCTGGAATTTTGGCAAGGACTACTGCCACATCCCCGTGGAAAGCCATTTATGATCTGCTTCCAATTTTCTCCCCTTGGATCAGGTACGATTTGAACTCCGATAATCGAATAAAATTCTTGGAGCAAATTTGGGATGGGGACCTACCCCTGAAAGACCAATTTCCATCATTGTTTGCTTTGTCAGATTTGAAAAATGAACCCATTTCCTCATTCTTGGTTCCTTCTTGTTAGAACTAATGTCCCTCACTTAAATAAGGGCACATGTGTCTTTTCCATTCTGTTAATAATATAAAAACATGTTTGGCCAAATGGGGGAGTGATTTTTTACCCTAATTCAAACCAGACTTTTCTTCTCTCTTTTTCTCCTCTTTTCTCTCTCTCTTTCTTCCCTCTTTCTTCTTGATTGTATAAGACTAACAGAACTCAAAGGTAGGCCGAATTCTAACATGGTATCAGAAAAAACTAAGCAACTCGGATCTGCCTAGATTTTTGTTCTCTACGCACACAATCTAGGGTTTTCCCTTGATTTCTCTGCCATCGATTGGAGATAAGGGAAAGGGCTGAAAAGCAGTGGTCGCCCTCTTCCCTTGGAGGTTTCTATGCCTCCAATTGTGTCGTGTGGTCGGTTGCTGTGGTTTCTAAGAAGCCCTCCCCTAATCGATGAAGAGAAAAGGGCTGATTCGTGTGGTGCAGTAGGTGTCTTATGTGGACTGATTTTCTTCTCGTGTGGTTTGTCTTTCAAGTGACGAGGTAAAAAATCAATGCATATTTTCTGTTATGAATCAAATAGGAATTATGTTTCAGATCGTATGATGGAATTTCAGACTGTAGTGTGCTAGGGTTTATGCTGTTTTTTTTGTGTGATTCGAAGGAGTGGTGCTCATATAGTGGTGAGATTTCAGGTAGTCGTAGGGTAGGGTTTGTGGTGTAAAGAGTGCACTCTTCAGCAATAACAAGTGTTGAAACCAATGTGATCAGTGTGCTCAAACAGTGTGCAGTGTGCCGAATTCAGCAATGGGAGATAACAGTAATAGCAAATCTAATGTGATGATACCTACTGACTACCTGAATGTTCAAATGACCTCCATTAAGCTGAATGGAGAGAATTATGTACCTTGGGCTAAATCTGTAAAAGTTTTTCTGAAGGCAAAGAAGAGGGTGAAACACATAAGGGAGGAGAAACCCACCACTGATTCTAGTGAGTATGAAGATTGGGAACAAGAGAATGCACAAATTATCACATGGCTATGCAATAGTATGAAACCCAAGATTAGTGTAAATTTCATGTTCCTTGACACTACCAAAGATGTGTGGGACCATGCTAAGAAGTTGTACTCTGCTCAAGACAATACAACCAGAGTATATCAACTGTATCAGGAATACTTTAATCTGCAACAGGGCAATCAGAGTCTTAAGAAGTACTATGGTAGTATGAGAAACATCTGTAATGAGTTGAATGTTTATCACCCGCTCACTTCTGATGTCAAAATTTAGCAACAATAGAGAGAACAACTTGACATGACTCAATTTTTGGTGGGGCTGAAGTCTGAGTATGAACCAGTACGGGCTCAAATACTAGGAGGGTTAGCTTTCCCTTCTTTAGAAGAGGTGTTTGCTCGACTTCGGAGGACTTCTATTGGATCTACTAAGAACTCTAATGTCTCAGATAGATCAGCCTTTGCAGTGTCAAGGGGCCGTGCTATTAGAGGTGGAGCTCGGGGGAGCTCAGTCTGGCCGTGGTGGTAGTAGTGGTCCAATATATGGCCAGAGTGGTGGTGGTGGACCTACATAGAACCGTGGAAGTGGTCGTAGGGGAGGTAGAGATTCAGGGAGAGCCCGTGGTAGAGA
Source organism: Nelumbo lutea (assembly GCF_056320005.1). Lineage (NCBI taxonomy): Eukaryota > Viridiplantae > Streptophyta > Magnoliopsida > Proteales > Nelumbonaceae > Nelumbo > Nelumbo lutea. The sequence continues at coordinate 58,430,945 of NC_142687.1, read as the reverse complement.
ACGTGGCTCAGGTCCGAGGAAGTGTACTCATTGTGGTATGGATGGACATACCATTAATTATTGCTATGACTTGCATGGTCCACCCTCAACCTAGGCCAATCATGCCATAACTAGTTACACCAGTTCCAATTCCAGACAGGAGAATCATTCAGCTGATCAGATGCCTCTTACATCCACAGATGGTTCCGGGAAGGAGATGGTGAGTGTTCCACGTGATGAGTATAAGATGTTTGTCCAATCCACATCTCAGCAGATCACGGCTACCTTTGCACACTCAGGTATGGCTTGTTTGGAATCCACACCCAATCCCTGGATTATTGACTCTTGAGCCTCCGATCACATGACTAGAACTCCATGTGTGTTTTCTTCCCTCTCATTGCTCAACATCACAATCTGTTACCCTTGGTAATGGTTCCACATCCTCCATTTGTGGTGTTGGTAATGTTGACCTAGACCCTGTATCCCTATCCTCAGTTTTGTATGTCCCTAAATTTCCGTTTAACCTTGTATCTGTTAGTAAGCTGACCAAGTCACTTTATTATTCCATTACCTTTTACCCTTCTATGTGTGTTTTTCAGGGTCTCAATGTGGGGATGAAGACTGGTGGAGGGCATGAAGCTGGTGGATTGTATTATCTTGACAATGGTGGAAGAACATCAACAACTCTCTAGTCATCTCTCTCTCCTCTCCAGCAGCACTGTTGATTTGGTCATCCTTCGCTAAAAGTTTTGAAATCTTTGGTTCCTTCGTTGAGTCAACTTTCTGTTTTAGATTGTGAGTCATGTCAGTTTGGGAAACACCATCGTGTTCCCTTTAGTTCTAGAGTTGATAACCGTGTATCGAGTCCTTTTTCTTTGATTCACTCGAATGTTTGGGGTCCTTATAAAGTGATGCCATACAATGGATATAGATATTTTGTCATTTTTGTTTATGATTTTTCAAGGATGGTGTGGCTCTATTTAAGTAAAGAAATAAGTGAATTATTTACCATCTTCCAGAAATTTTATGCTAAGATTTGCAATCAATTTGGTGTTCACATTAAAATTTTCCGTTCTGATAACAGTCGTGAATATTTATCATCATCATTTCAAGAATACTTGGACCAACATGGCATTATAAATTAGACCTCATATACCTACACCCCACAACAAAAAGGGGTGGCTGAGAGAAAGAATCATCATCTCTTGGAAACAACCCGATCCATCATGCATCACATGAATGTTCCCCAACTCCTTTGGAGTGATGCGGTGCTTACTTCTTGTTTCTTGATTAACCGGATGCCCACCTCTATCCTTGATGGTCGTTCCCCATTTACTACCTTGTTTCCCACCTTGTCTCTGTTTCCTCTTTCTCCACGAGTATTTGGGTGTGTCTACTTTGTCCATAATCTGGGCCCCGGGAACGACAAGCTATATGCACGATCCCTTAAGTGCATCTTCCGTGCTATTCTCAAACCCAAAAAGGGTATAAGTGTTACTATCCTAGTTCTCGACGTTCCTTTGTGTGTGTTGATGTTACCTTCTTCCTCCTCATCACCTCCCCCTCTTCCACTTCAAGTTGTTGATTCTATACCCCTTGTTCCAGCCGTGACCAAGTCCTTGCCTCCGGTGCCACCTCCTGTTGAACGCCCACCTATCCATCAAGTGTATACATATCGCCCACGTGTACCGGCTACTACTCCTCCGGCTCAATCACCGTCGACAGATCCAGTAGTTGTCTCCACACCAGCCCCGAACCCAGTATCTGATCTTGATCTTCCCATTGTCTTGCGGAAAGGTAAACGCACTTGCACCCTTCATCCTATTTCTAATCAGGTTTCACTCACTCACCTTTCCGCTTCCCATCGCCAGTTTATTTCTTTGTTATCCTCAGTTGTTGTTCCTAAGGATGTCCAGGAAGCCCTTACCTCTCCAGGGTGGTGTCGTGCAATAGAAGAAGAGCTCTCAGCTCTACTTCATAATCATACGTGGGAACTCACCGCTCTTCCTCATGGGAAGCATGCTGTCGGTTGTAAGTGGGTTTATACTGTTAAGTATTTGCCGGATGGTAGTGCTGAGCGGCTGAAAGCTCGACTGGTTGCAAAAGGGTACTCCCAAACCTATGGTATTGACTACACAGAGACCTTCTCCCCAGTTACTAAGATAGGGTCGGTTCGTGTTGTGATCTCTCTCGCAGCTATGTATGATTGGCCCCTATATCAGCTTGATATCAAGAATGCCTTTTTGTATGGTGATTTGCTCGAGTAGGTCTACATGGAGCAACCACCAGTGCTTGTTCCTCAAGGGGAGGATGGTAAGGTATGCAGACTCAAGAAGGCTATATATAGGCTTAAACAGTCTCCTCAAGCATGGTTTGGTAGGTTCAGTGAGGTGGTAAAAAAGTTTGGTACGAAACAGTGCCAAGTTGATCATTCTGTCTCCAGTCATGACTCTCCGGCAGGAAAAATACTATTGGTGGTGTATGTAGATGATATTGTTATTACCAGGAACGATAAAATGGGCATTGACAGGTTGAAGACTTTTCTACAGGAACATTTTCAAACAAAGGACCTTGGTAAATTGAAATATTTCATGGGGATAGAAGTAGCAAGGTCTAAGCACGGTATTAATTTGTGTCAGAGGAAATATGTGCTTGATTTGCTGGAGGAAACAGGTTTGTTAGGTGTTGAACCAACTGAAACACCTATGTAAACAAATACTAAGCTGAGCAGTGATATGGGTGAAGTGTTTGAAGACCTTGGAAAATACCGACGACTTGTAGGTAAACTAAACTACCTAACCATTACTCGACCAGATATTTCATTTGCGGTTAGTGTGGTAAGTCGATTCATGCAGAAACCTCTGGTTCCTCATTGGAATGCGGTTCTAAGAATTGTGAGGTATTTAAAAGGGGCCCCTAGTCGTGGTTTGATATACAAAAGTGGTGGAACACTTGAAATAGAAGGGTATACTGATGCTGATTAGGATGGTTCTATGTCTGATAGGCGGTCTACCACAGGTTATTGCACTTTTTTGGAGGGTAATCTGGTGACATGGAAAAGTAAGAAGCAGATAGTCGTGGCAAGAAGCAATGCAGAGGCAGAATATAGAGATATGGCACATACTGTTTGTAAATTAGTGTGGCTAAGGAACCTTCTACAGGAGATAGGATACAACATTAATACTCCAATGAAGCTCTATTGTGACAATCAGGCTGCATTTCATATTTCTTCTAATCCGGTGTTTCATGAAAGAACCAAGCACATAGAGGTTGACTATCACTTTGTGAGAGAGAAGGTGCTGAATGGAGTGATAGACACTGCATACGTTAATACAGGGAACCAGTGGGCAGACATATTTACAAAAGGGTTGAGTCGGGGAAGAGTGGACTACATATGTAACAAGCTGAGATTATATGATATATACTCACCAGCTTGAGGAGGAGTGTTAGTGTAGGGGTATTTCTGTCTTTGTACTTATGTTGAGGTTGTTGATCTGTAATATTATATTAGAACTAGTGTCCCTCACTTAAATAAGGGCACATGTGTCTTTTCCATTCTGTTAATAATATAAAAACATGTCTAGCCGAATGGAGGAGTGATTTTTTACCCTAATTCGAACCAGACTTTTCTTCTCTCTTTTTCTCCTCTTCTCTCTCTTTCTTCCCTCTTTCTTCCTCTTTCTTCTTGACTATTATCAGACTAACAGAACTCAAAGGCAGGCCGAATTCTAACACTTCTGATTCTTCTTCTAAATTTAGGTGGAATCTGGGGTTGAGAAGGGCAATAAGGGATACAGATTTGGGGTGTATGTCATCCTTGCTAACCATCCTTGAAAATGTTTTCTTGAACCCTAGTAAGGAAGACACCAGAATCAGGACCCCTTCTTCATCTGGCTCTTTCTCTTGTGCTTCGTTTTTTGAGACATTAGTCCAACCTACTACTCCGCTTGGGTTGTCATTCCCGGTTAAAGAGATTTGGAGCAAACCCATACCTCATCGGGTTGGTAGTTTTTGTTGGGAAATTTTCCTGGAAAGAGTTAACACAAATGACTTGCTTCAAAGAAAGAGGCCCAACTGCTGTTTACTTCCCAATAGGTGTATTCTTTGCAAAGCTGATGGGGAAACGGGTTATCGTATTATGGTTACTTGTCCAGTTACTAAGACTGTTTGGGAGTGGGTGTTTTCCCTTTTTGGGTATACTTGGAATCCCCCCGTGAGTGTGCAATGCTTGTTCTCTCCTTCTTTCTTTAGTTGGCCTAAGAGAAGGGGGAAGATTATGTGGAGAAGCATTAGAGCGGCAGTGTGCTGGTCAATATGGGAAGAAAGAAATTCACGAATTTTTTCAAATAAGGAAATAACCACAGAAAACCTAACAGATTTGATACTTTCAAGGGTTGCTCATTGGCTGAAATCAATGGAGATATTCTTTGATGTCTCTATGGCAGACATGCTGAGAAAGTGGAAAGAGGTTGTTACTGCTGTTATGTATAGAAGGAACTGTAGCCCCACTTGGACCCCCCCCTCCCGCCGGATTCATAAAACTGAATTTTGATGGATGTAGCTTAAGGAATCCAGGGCCCTCTGGGATAAGGGGCGTTTTCAGGAATGAGGAGGGGTATATTACTGCCTTGTTACGGATTCAGTGCAGCATGACAGAACCAAACATATCGAAGTTGATCGACATTTTGTGCGAGAAAGAGTTATATCACAAGAAGTGTGTCTTCCGTACATCACATCCAATATGCAGCTCGCGGATATCCTCACCAAGCTGTACCAAGGAAGAAGTTAGAGACAGACCTATCCAAGTTGGGCATGATAGATATCTACTCCCAACTTGAGGGGGAGTGTAGAGAACACTGATGTGGGGCCCACTGCAGTGGTCCCCACTGTGTTCGTAGGACAGCAGTATTTGTTTCAGTTATAGTAGTGTCAGTTTGAGTCAGTTTGCTAATTCAGTTGTTATTTATTTCAGTTTTATTTACTTTCTTTATTATGTAAGTACCAAGGGCAAATGTGTCCTTTCATCATGTACTAAATATAAACCTATAAATATTAAGAGAGTGGCGGCGGCAGATTGGTTAGAATCTGTCCCTCCTTTCAGCAACTTGTGTTCTCTTGCTTCTCTTCTATTCTCTCCTTTTCTCTCATCTTCTCTTCTGTTTTACAAACCTAAAACCTTTTTAGGATTCAAGACTGATTACAGTCTTGATCTTCTACATTTACTAAACAAGTCTGAACCTCTTTGGTTTCAGACAACTCTTTTAAATGCTTAGTTAATTTCTCTATTGGTAATACATTTGAAGAATCGGTGTGGTGTGATGTTGTCCCAATAAACACATGCCATATTTTTTGAGACGCCCAACGCAATATGACTGCAAGACTATTCATTATGGAGACAAGAATAGATACAACTTTGTATAAGACAATAAAAAACAACTCTTAAACCAATGCAACTTAATTCATTCTAGGGGTTTGTTACTGTAGGGGTCTCTTGGTTCTTTCTCTGTTGTTTGAGTTGTACCTATGCCCCAACAAGGGGTTTCAAGTATTGGGAGTATGGGTTTTGAGGAGCCAACCCATTTTGGCACTTTTCAATCCCTCTATCGCTGCATGTCCACATGAGAGGCCAGCTTGATGCTATTGTTACTGTAGCAGAATTGTTGCAAGAGGAGTTCTACTTCAGGTTTAGGCCTGAAATCCCTAAAAATCCAACTTGTTTTGTTGTTTTCAGCTTGGCATTTTTGTGCTTATTACTATACAATTGAAGTGTTATAACTTGTTTTTCTCTCCACATCACTTCTAGTCATTCTGCCATCGGTAGATTTCTCTCTTACAAATCTGGTAACGTTGAAATTTCCTACCATAGCTAGAATCCATGTAATGCCATCCTCAACATATGTGAGAACAGAAATGAAATAATCCTCCCTGTTCACTTCGATTCTGGAGAAGTGATCTTCATCCCAAATTATTAATAAACATCATGAAGCCCCTGAAGATGCTAACCAAACCCATTTTTTGCTTCTAACTTCCCAAATGGCTCTAATCAGCCTAAATCCACCTTCTCTTTCTTAGTCTCCTAAAGCACAACTATTTGTGTGTTTTCTCTAATTAGAGTTTCTTTCACTAAACTTTCTTAAGAGAGCCTCCTAGTCCTCACATTCCAAGATAATATCTTCATTGGGAACTGTTGTTAAAACTCCCCACATTTCACTATGATTGTTCCAAGTATAAACAATGAAAAAGAATTCAATCTGTCTGCCCAGAAAAGTGCTCATACCATATAATCCAATGCAATCTCAGGAGAAATGAAGAATACAAGAGAGGAAGAGAGAAAAAAGAAATAAGTTTGAGAGAACCATAGAAAGTCAACATATTTACGAGAGGAAAAATAAGAAAGGAAAGTAACATGCAAAACAGAAGGGTTGAGCCCTTGTTTTGGTCAAGGATGAAGAAGTCCTGTTGACTGTTCTTGTGTGTCAATTGGATAAAATATTCAAGTTATTTTTTACTTACCATTTCAGGTTTTAAAGTCCTAAAGAGTTCAAGACTATGTCACTGACTTGTGTCTTGATTGAACCCAAACAAATAAGAAACTAGTATATAAGAATAACAATATTAATACTATAAACCACAATATGAATAATTTGGTCTAACAGTATTTATTGTACTACTATTAATAACATAAAATAAAAATGTAAAATATTGTGTGGTGTCTTACATATAAAGGCATTTGGGCGAGGCGACCCTCCAAGAACGCCTTATCGCCAAGGCGCCACTTAGGTGCCGCCTTGACAACTATGGGGATGACTAGTTGTAGTTTATATTGTGACAAGGATTACTTGAGTTGAGTTGAGCTGAATAGTAGTTTTTATTGGGCTCTTGCTTGCATGCCTATACCTTTATATTTTCATATTTTTATATAGTGCTTGAACTTTTTTTTTATTTCCTTTTGAGGATTTTGGATGATCTTAGATTTCTTTTTTTCTTTTTCTCTCTAAACATGATGACCTTATACTTAATTTTCTGTTCTTTTATAATCAACAATCCCAAAAAAACAACATGGTAAATTATGATTGTGAGATCACTCATTCATCTTAAACACGTGATAAGTTGGTGATGCAACACTTGTCAATCAAGGGAAAACTCCTTGGGCTGCAAGTATGTTCCATCACCTAATTATTTATTTTTTTACCACAATGAAGTAACTATTTACTTTATCTAACTTATTATTTTCCCTCTCAGTGATGAACAATGTAATTCAAACTATACAAAAGAATCTGATATAGTGGATGGTTATGATAATCTCATTTAAAAATATATGAAAAAGGGAATATCACATAAAAGTCTATATTTAGCCATTTCTACCATTATGACACAATATAGGCCTTATCTCTTCCATTTTCAGGAAAAGGTAAAAGTATGAAGAACTTCTCTCTTCATACCCAAAAACAGTTGAAATAAAATAGGAAATGAACAAACCTTGCCATCCTCAGGTTCATGCATAGGCTGAGGATCTGTGCTAGAAGTAGGTGATGCCCCTACAATAGGAGTTCCTTCCAATCCACTATGTACCTGCAAGGCAGGGACTTGATTTCTATATGAAGGTTCCAAATTAACATTCTTATTTCCTTCTGTATCTTCACTCACAATCAAGCTGTTGGAGCAACTCAGATGAACCACCTTCCGTTTATGAGTAGGCACTGCAGTACCAACAGCTAAATGATTTTTAATAGATGGAGCCTGAGAAGCTTGAAAAATGTTCATTTCCTGACCTTTAACTGGCTCATGCATAACAGGTGCAGCAGACAGGGAGTAATTAAGGGGTGGGCCCCGTACTTCTGTAGCAAAAAGACTTGGGAACATAGCTTGAATAGGCATGAAAGTAGGTTGGAACACTGCAAAATTACATAGTAACGTAAGAAAAAATGTGAGACATTCAATGCAAAGTAGTGGGTAGAGTAAGTCCTTCAAAACTACATACAGTGACATGGATTCATACAAAGCACTGACATAAGGTATTTTATATGTCAAGTAGTGTTTTACTTCATTATGAGACATTTACAAGTTACAACACCACATGAATACACAACACAAAAAGAAAGTACTTATTCAGAATAAAATGATTCAGATGAAAGACAATGCTTCACTCTGGATATGGAATTTCTGCCCAGTGCTGGTGGACTCCAGATGCAAAAATCGGAATCTGACACATTTCTAGGTGTCTGACTTGGAAAGACTGATACATACAGATCGTGGACATGAAAATTATATTTTAATATATAATAAATTAGATTTATTTATATGTTTTTCTTGTGCATATAAGTGAGATTTTTTCTTATATATTTTGATTAATAGATTACTTTTTTTTATTAATTAATAGATTACTTTATTAACTTCTACTTGTTTGGGCTTGTAGGAATACTTAACATGCTCCTGTTATTATTAGAGAAGGGCATTTTTCTAGATTTCAAATTTTGAACACACAAGTATAAATAAACATGAATGGGCCGACCCTTTGGGCATCTCACCCTATTGTTATCATCTCTTCTCTTCTTTCTTCTTTCTCTCTTGTTTCTCTCTTGTTTTCCTCTTCCAACTTTTCAATCTAATAACCCATTGTACAAAATTGTACAATCCTAATATGGTATCAGAGCCATAATAAGATCAAGGGCATAGTTGTTCTTTTCAAGGAGAACAACAGCTTCAAAGAAGGTCTCGTTTCCATAAAGGATCCACAGAGGTATTGATTGCTGGTGTAGGGGTTTATACCCCTCAATCAAGGATGATAGATGACTTGGGGCTTTTTTTAATATGACTGGTAGACCAATCTGTGAAGTTTTGTATTTTTCCTATATTTTTTTTCTGCTGAAAATAGTAAAAATTCAGATTTGGGTTTTCTAATCAAGGAGATCAGCAGGAAGCTTGTATCAGTTTGGGATCAATAGGTTTGTTCCAAGACATATTTGTTGCTTGTTCAAAACTAGCATCATGATTTTTGGAGCAGTATTGAATTTCTAGTGAATATTTTCCTAATATATATTTTACTGCCAATACTGGTTCTTCTCTGGTTAGGGCTGGTTTCTGTATTTCTGGTCCCAATTGTTATTTGGAGCCATTTCCTTGGTCTACTACTAGTACTTCAACTTGAAGGCAATCTCTCTCTTCTCTTGGACAGCACTCCAACCTTCAGATTACTACTATTATATTAGATGGGGCCAATTTTTGAATGGTCAACCCAAGTAGGTATATATTGGAGGTAAAGGCAAACTAGGCAACTTGACTGGAAAAACGAAGAGGCCAACTGATGATGATCCATCATTGGATCTCTGGGAATAGGAGAATATGATAATTATGTCCTGGTTTTGAAACTCAATGATCCCCCAAACGAAGGCCCACTACCTACTATAACAAGTCATAAACATAACTTCAAGAAAAACAAAGAAACTAAGGCCCATTCAGCCCATTATCTCTACAATATATAAAAGAATTTAGAAGATACAGGAACAAAGCCATCATAGGAAAAGGATACAGTTGACGAGATAGAGAATGAAGGTAGGAACACTGATAAGGAAAGTGATATTGGATGACACTCATGCAATTGAAGGGACAACTGATGTGGAAATGGTGGTGACGATTCAAGTAGAAAATTCCCAACACTCAAAAATAGGCTTGAGCTGCAAGTATTAACAAGCAAATAAACAAGATAAAATAGAAGACAAAGCAATAATTAACTCTACTATAATTGCTGGCTACAGCAGAAACAGAAATTAAAAAAATATTTATTTAATTCGATGGAATAGAGTGCCTTTTACAAGATCTGTCAACACCCTTTTATAGAGACAAAGTAACACTTCCAACTCCTATTGGGATTCTAACTTCCAACTCCTACTTAAGACTCCAGGACTCTAATTCCTATTTGTATTCAAACCTCATACAAAAAGTACAAACTTCCTTTTCAAACTAGGACAAACAATAACTCCCTAATGCCACTAAACAAAAGGAACCCAAAATTACAAAAAATAGCAAGTTATCTTTTACAATAAATAGTAATAGGCGAAAATTATTATTAATGCTAGTCAACTTGTTGCCTAGGACTTTGACTATGTCTTGCAGAACACAAAATACAGCCAGCTCAAAGTCTTTAGTTTGGGCACTTTCACATGTTGGACTAAGCTGAATTTCTACAGTATTGAAGTACTGTAAATGTACTTTAATGCCACCAAATTTCATCCAAATCAAACAACATTTGGCTGGTGAAAAAGTCACCTATTTTCCAGTTGGTGACACATTCTACAGGTCTACTATTTGACCCCATCTTCCATTTCTTCCTTTCCTTCCATATTTGCATCAGACATAGAAGTAGAATTTAGTAAATCTTTGGGGTTCCATATTCTAGGAGGGGAGGATTTTGCTAAGAAAATGTGTAAAGATTTGGAAGAAAAATATCCAATGCCTTTGGAAAAAGGAAATTCTAGTTTGGGTTCCAAAGAGAATATTAACTCAAGGTCAGATTTTGATCGCAAAAGGCTAAGCCCGTTTAAAGGAGATGGAGTTGGTTGTAGTGAAGAGATGGTGTCAAATCAGTTTTTTGAAAGAAATGTGGTCTTGCAATTGGAAAGAACCAATGAAGATCAAAGGGCACTGACGAATACCAAAAGTTTTTGCAAGGCTAAAAGGGGGTCTGTTTGGAGTTGGGCCTACTACTAAGAGGGTGAAGAAATCGAAGAAAGTCTACAGGAGAAGTAAAGAAGTCCCTAAATAAGTAGTGGAAGATTTTGATCATTTATGTATTTCATTTTAGGATGTTGTCCATGTTTTGTTTAATTAAGTGGGAGTTGGGGATGGTTTTTGGAGGTGAAGTTTGTTTATTTCTTCTCTCATGTGACTGACAGTCAAATTTCTTTGTAGTCCCTTTTTTCTTTTATTGATCTTTTTTATTATAGAAAAGAACAACAAGTGCCATCAGTACATCAGTTTACATGCAAGGCCAAATACAAAGTCCCAAAGTCCATGGCTCAACTTGTCGCCTACAGCCCACATGCAAAGTTCACTCATGCAGGCCATTGGTTTCATGGACAATTGCCAACTTGTAGGGAGAGAATATTATATGGCATATTTCAAGGATAATTGCCAACTTGGCTCAACTTGTAGGGAGAGAATATTATATGGAATATTTCATGGATAATTGCCATTTGTATTCTTGTCTTACAAGATAGGATTTCCCTTAAAATTCCTTACCACAGTATTAAGTAATATGATCTTTGTTGACCCTATGTGTTTTGATGAAAACACACTGATTAAACGTACTAATATTTGTAAAAAACAAGTGTGTAGTTGTATCAAGTATTTTCTCAATCGAACCTAAAAGCTTTGATAAAAAGCTAATGATTTGAGACAGAGGAACAACTATATGAAAGTGTTTAAAAATGCGAAAAAGTGACGCAAGGCGTTCCACTACTCGGAAGCGTGAAGCGCAGTTCAGAACGTGGGAGGCATAAGCCTCCCAAGCACAGGGTGGCATAAGCCTCAAGTATGTATTTTTTTTATAATTATAGTGGGTATATTAATAAAAAAAAGATATTTTAAGCATAAAAACATATATAACACTAAAATGACTTAATTTCAATCAATATTTGATTTCTAAATCTCAAGTTTTCAACTCCAACTAACAATATAACATAGTGAAAATGTGAAATACAATTCTTGATTCAAATATGCAACATAGATCACAAAAAAAACAAAACTCTAAGGACTGAAACTCAATCAAAAGACTCTAAATCATCTTCTTCTAGAATAACAAAGGCATCATCATCTGCTTCAAGAGTTGCATCCACATCATATGGTTCATTTCTCCTTATTTCATCATCTTCATCATCATCAATCAAATTTAGTTCAACACTCTTGCCTTTCCTTGTCTCTACAAACAGAATCCAATTGCCATTATCACCTTACTCAATAATCATCAACTAGAAAAATAAGTGGACCACTAGAAGAATAGAATCAATATACATTAATTATTACTTTGAGATTCAGTAGCTTGAGCATTTTGATTTCTACGATCAAATGTCTTGTTGCCACTATCACTTGAGCCCCTCTTTCTTCCATTTGATCCTTCTTTGTTGGTAGGGACTATTGGCTCTACTAAATTTCTATTTGCATCTTCAACCACCTCAACTGCAGCAATTTCAAGGCCCAAAGAGTCATTATCCACCCAAGAAGGATTAGTTGGAAGAACTGGATCCTCAATTTCAATAATCCATTCATCATCCTCTTCCACATGTTGTATCAAAATGGGATCAATACTTGCACTTGCCCTCCTTTTCATGTTTCTTTCCCTCAACTTCATATTATACATCACAAAAACTAAAGCACTTAACCTTTGTTGCTCCTATTTGTTTCTCTTTTTGTGTGTATCTAGTACAAGGACAAAATATATATTATTAAAAACATTGACAAAACACAACTATTACATAAAAACCTAAAAAAGAAAATAAGAAAATAAATAATAACCTGCTGCATGAAAAGGGACATGAAGTTGAGGGGTCCATCTTGCATCAATCTTATTCCAAATAGGCATATATTTTCTCTTCATTCCACCACAAGCAAATGCAATTTGCTCCTTTGCAGAATCCATCATTTCATATATATAAAGCATTGAGGGTCTCACTTCAAAATCAACTTCTCTGAACACTGCAACAATTGGCAAAGTGGTCTTTACACAAAATGCCACCTGAGGCCAAAATCTGCTATCAAACATTATAGTTTGTATTGCCTTGACACCCTCAGGATGCTTACTCCAATGGCTTTCATTCCACTTTTCAAAAGCAAACATTGATTGAAGAGGTTGCTTCTATTTATAAATGCTTTGCAATGTCAAGTAAGTAGTGGCAAACCGAGTAATTGCTGGATGTAAAAGCTCCCGGTTTTTTGTGAAACTCCTCATCAAGTTTAAAACCCATCCATGGCAATAAATAAATTTTGTAACCTACTTTGCCTTCTCAATTGTTTCATTGGAAACTTTCATCTTCCCAATGGACTAACATTAAATCTATACAATGTACAGCACAAGGAGTCCAACACAATTTTGTCCTCTTTTCCATCAATTTTTTCCCAACAAGCACATAACTTGAATGATTATCTGTGATTACTTGAACCACATTATCCTCTCCTACTTCTTCAACAACATCATCAAGATATTTAAAAAGAAGCTCACCATCTTTAATTGAATTGGATGCATCAATAGATTTCAAAAACATTGTCCCACTTGGACTATTAACAAGAAAATTGATAATGGACCTATTTTTTCCATCAATCCATCCATCAAACATAATTGTGCAACCATAGTCCTTTCATGATTTTCTATACTCTTCCATCAATTTATCTATATTCTCCACTTCTTCTTTCAAGATCCTAGTGTGAAGATCATGCATGGATGGAGGTTTATAACCTGGATCAAAATTTGCAATTGCATCACACATACTCTTGAAATAAGGACTATTTGCTGAATTAAAAGACAATGCATTGGCATAAAAGCATCTTCCAATAGCCCTATTAACATCTTTTTTTTATCTTTTTCCATTGTGAATTTAAAGTTTGTTGGTGTGGCTTAGATGAAACAAATTGATCCATTGGGCCTGCTGGTCGTGGTGAAAATGATTGTAGAGTAACCGGAGTCCCACTTCCACTATGGTTTCCACTTCCACAACCTACAATAGACACCTCAAATCTAGGATTAGGATCCATACAACTCCCATGTTGAGAAGTCATAGGTGTACAATTAAACCTCCCAACACTAGCCACAAAATCAAGCTTCTTTTTCTCCACTTCAAGGCATTGTTTGCACTCACTCATTCCATGTTTGGTACCAACCAAATGATGTTTTAATATGTTTATGCCTCATGTGCACAATTTACTACAAAATGCACAATAAATATAACATTTTTTCCCATCCTCTTCTTTAACATATTCCCACGAAAAATCCTTTCTAGACATTCTAGGTTCTTGATGAAATAGGAATCAAAGAAATGATCAAAATATCAAATTACAGCACCTAATTAAATTTAAAAAAAAAAAAGAGTATTAGTTAAAATTCACAAATTATAATTTCTATCATTCACTTCAAATTTCTACTTTTTATAAGAAAACAGCTTTTACAATTCACAAGCAAAATCAATAAATCATTTATCAAATTCAAAAGAAGCAAAATCAATAAATCAACTTGAAGTTTGAACTTTGAAGAGTTGAATTTGAAGGCTGAGCTAATGAAGGTTACAACCAGCAGTTGGGGTCTTGGTTCGGTCCATTAAATGTATACAATTATTTTTTAAGTGTAAAAGAGGGGGAAATATCCCTCTTTCGAACCCAAACTTTAGGATTTTATTTATTTTCTTATTTTCTTTTTTAGGTTTTCATGTAATAGTTGTATTTTGTCAATGTTTTTAATAATATATATTTTGCCTTTGTACTATATACACACAAAAGAGAAACAAATTGAAGCAACAAAGGTTAAATGCTTTAGCTTTTGTGATGTATAATATGAAGTTGAGAGAAAGAAACATGAAGAGGAGGGCAAGTGCAAGTATTAATCCCATTTTGACACAACATGTGGAGGAGGAGGATGAATGGATTATTGAAAACGAGGATCCAGTTCTTCCAACTAATCCTTCTTGGGTGGATAATGTGACTCTTTGGGCCTTGAAATTGCCACAGTTGAGGTGGTTGAAGATGCAGATACAAATTTAGTAGAGCCAACAGCCCCTACCAACAAAGAAGGATCAAATGGAAGAAAGAGAGGGTCAAGTGATAGTGGCAACAAGACATTTGATCGTAGAAATCAAAAGGCTCAAGCTACTGAATCTCAAAGTAATAATTAGTGTATATTGATTCTATTCTTCTAGTGGTCCAATTAATTTTCTAGTTGAGGATTATTGAGTGAAGTGATAATTGCAATTGGATTTTGTTTGTAGGGAACGCGTTCGGAACTATGCCTCACGCCTTTGGGTAGTGGATCGCTTCGCGTCATGCCTCCACTTTTAAAACACTGGTTTGGGTTCGAAAGAGGGATATTTCCCCCTTTTACACTTAAAAAAATAATTGTAAACAATGGGGGCCATGATATAATCGTGGCCCCACCAATTAGAACATAAAAAACATAAAACAATTACTCTGTTAAATGTATAAAAATGGCACACGTGGGAGGCATAAGCCTCTTTCCAAAGGTGTGCCAGAGGCGTACGGCTCTGTACATTAGGCATTCGCCTCAATGGTCTGGGCACTTCTATCATGCGCCTCTGGGTGTTTTGGGGGCTCCTCGCCTGGAGGCGCACCTCCAAGCGTATGCCTCCCACGCCTTTTAAAACATTGATATGAAATGATAGACTGAACAATCTCCAAGCAAGAAGTTATGCTACCATGGACAAGAATAAGAAGACATCAAGCTTCAGAATTTCTAACTTGTTTTATTTCTTTTAGGACTAAGTCATTTGCAAGATGCACAATAATGGGATTAATTGATACCTACCTCAGAATTACCAAAACCTTAGACACCAATGGTTTAAATGGAAAAGGTGGCTAGTCTTTCCTTGGGTTGTTAATAAGCATAGCCGAGAAAATTCCAAGCGTGGATGCCTAAGAAATCAACTCCCATACCTTGGAGTCATCTACCTAAAGGCATTGATTTAAAAGGTGGCTCATACAATCAAGAATGCATAATGTTTAACATCACATTAGCTATTTGAAGTAATGCAATTGGGAAAAAAATAAAGAGATTAAGAGTTTACATGCTTGAACTTGTTTTATATGTTATGTTTTATTGTTAAATTTTCATTTTAAATATGTTTTACATGTTATTTTTATGTATTTTAATTTGAAATAATAGTTTTTTAAAGCATTTATTTTAAAAATTAAGTTTATATTTTTAATTAGTAATGTGTTTAATATTTTAATAATTTTCATTTTTTGAATTTTTTGGCACTTTTTTATTTTTTGGTACTTTTTGAATTTTTTAGAATTTGTTTTGCATTTTTGCACCTTGCTTAAAAAAGGCATGTGCCTCACCTTGCGCCTCAGGCGCAAAATGGCCCTTGCGCTTTTTTTGCACCTTTCAGTTTTAAAACACTAAATAAAGGTCCTAAGGTTGGACATAGTTAGTAGTCAACTACCTATGACAATTAAGACTGGTGTCATCGAGTAGTTGACTACCCGTGTGGTAGTAGTCAACTACCTGTGATGGTCGAATTGGTGTTGGTTGCTTCAAATAGTCGACTACCAAAGAGAAGATTATCTCTTACAACTACCTATGACAAATATACTTTTTGTGATTAATCAGCTAATGGTTTCTAGCTAATAGTTACTGACTGTTCTAGGACTGAACACTACAAGTTGGGTTAGCAGCACCTATAAGTCTATCCAGTTAAAGGTATTGTTGGTACCTAGGAAGTCCAACTATTGTTAAGGTCTTGTTCATACCTAAAAAGTCCAACTAGTATGAAGTTTTTGCTGGCACCCAAGAAATCTAGTTGGTTTAGTCGAATTCTCAAGTGATGTGCCTAGGGAGAGGACGTAGGCCTAGTTTGATTGAATCTCTATAAACCTTGTGTGTATTTTTCATTCTTTGTAGTTGTTCTTGGTAAAGACTGCTGGAACAGACCAATAGAAAGCAGTTAATCAGTTTTACAAGAGGATGCCATGTCAGCACAACTAATCGTCCACTTGCAATAGTTGTAACAGAAAGAAATCAAAGACTTTAAACAGTACAAGTATTGAAGCACAAAGAGAAATAGGACAGGAATTCTTTCGACATTAATCTCTCTCTCTCTCTCTCTACAACGAATTCAGGAGGTTGGCTCCCTCAAAGAGACCTAAGTTAGGCAGGTTCCTAACAAGTTGATATCAGAGCCAGCATGACCAACACAAGAAACACGTCAATAGACACCCGAGTGGATCAGATGGAGGTAGAGATCCATCGAATGTCTTCAGATCTCAAAGAAATGAAGGAAAGTTTCACCACTCTCCTCAATCGGCTGGAGCAGGTGGCAATGAACAACGACAGAGGAAGCCAAGAGCACAGCAATGAAAACAACTGCAGAACAGGGCAGGCGGCAATGAGAGCAGCCAAAATCGACTTCCCCATCTTCTGAGGCGACGACCCAACTCCTTGGATTCTCAGAGCCGAACGGTACTTCGATTACCATGAGATACCTGGGCAAGATAGGGTAGCTCTAGCTTCTATGCATCTTGAAGGGGAAGCTATCCTCTAGTTTCAATGGTACCAATGGGGTCACCCTAATCAAACTTGGGCAAACTTCACTGATGCCATGACTATCCATTTTGGATCGTCTGGGTTCGAAGATCATGATGAGAGTCTGGCAAAGCTACGGCAGGTGGGATCAGTTAAAGATTACCAGATGGAGTTCGAAAAGTTGGCCATGAGAGTCCAAGGGTGGATGGAGAAGGCGTTGGTGGGAAGCTTCGTCGGTGGCCTGAAAGAAAAACTACGACTGGAAGTGAAGGCGATGCAGCCCACTTCGGTCATAAATGCGGCAACGCTAGCAAGATTGTATGAAGATAAGTTTGCCTGAGCAAGAAAGGTGCAACGGCCATGGGGTCCAGGAAGCAGGACGATAGTACCAAACAAGGCGGAAGGGATGCAAGCCCACAAAGACAAAGGACTCTACTACAACTGCGAAGAGAAATTCGGGCACGGCCATCGGTGCAAGGAACAATAAGCATTTCTCCTCCAAACAAATGCCGAAGAGGAAGACAACCTCACCGGTTGCGGGGAATCTGACCCAAAGACTTGTGTCCCCTCAAACAATGAGAGTTGCCAGGCTAATCCAGGAATACCAAGTGTCAATCCCAATAGACAATGGCAGTTCCCTTAACTTCATAACTCAAGTCTTGGTGGATAAAATGGGACTCCCAATTCAACCAACAACAGCTTTTACGGTTCATGTGGCCAACGGTAATAGCCTATCCTACAATAGCATATGCATGGGCTTACCACTAAAGGTCCAAGGTCACCAGTTTTCGGTGGACCTATATCCTCTTCATCTCAGTGGAGCGGACATGGTGCTAGGCATTCAATGATTAAGACAACTAGGGCCCATGATCTATGACTGGGCCCGTCTCACCATGGACTTCACATCAGGGAACTCTACAGTCCATCTACAAGGACAAAAATGCAAGGGTCCAAGGCCCATCAGTCTTGCAACATTAACAAGGCAAATAGGAGATCCGGATCAGCCCATATTCATGCACATGGACTCAAATTGGACCAGCCCATCTTTAGCTAACAACAGCCCAAATGGGCCTGGAGACTTTTGTTGAAATAATTTAGTTGTTGGTGTTAGGGTCTGTTTGGCTAGTTAAAGCGTTTTTTATTTCTATTTTTTTACTTCTATTATGTCTGTTATTGTACTCACTTATAGCAGGGGCACAAGGGTCTTTTCCCTTGTTATTTCTGGTCGGCCACACTGTCAAGATAGTATCAGAGCAGGAATACTGACTGAGAGAACAGACCAAACAAACTTCACTGATCGAACAGATCGAACAAACTTCACTCTTCCAACTGGCTGAATCTGGGCGGAATAGAGATTTGAATCTAGACTGAGGAAAACAGATCTACAACTGGTACAACCCTTCCTTTTTCTCTTCCTTACCCTCCTTGGTCGTGTACCAAGTAAAAAAAAACCAAATGAATGGCTGTTGAATGCTATCAGATCTTTATACCTATGTTTTTTTGGGATCGTGTGATCCTATTCCTATGTTAAGGCGACTGTAGGTCAAGGATGAGCTATTATTTCAATTATTTGGCTTGATTACAAGTGTTAAGGATCTCTCCTGCTGATTAATGTTCTTAGACATTCTGGAAGGCTGGTAGGTTGGGACTGTTAAACTGTATAGGTCTGAAATCTGCCGAATATTGCCTTTTTTTGTCCTGAAATTGGAACTGTTTGTGCTCAGACTATTTTCAAACCCAAGTGTGTGGGTGTGGACTGAGTGGAGCATTTTTTTGTGGAGTAAGGAGGGGTCCTAAGTCCGGTGTTTGGGACTGATTGTCTGTTTTGACCATGTCGTCCGAGAATTCTACTACTTCAGAGATTTCAGGGAGCCACAATGGAGTGAGTGGGGGAATGGACATGAGTTTCCCCATGGCTGTTATTTCCTTTGATGGTCTGAACTACCTTGAATGGTCTAGGGGAATAAAACTCTATATCACTGCTAGGGGGAAAATAGGATATATCAATGGGAGAGTGAAGGAACCGAAGTACGGAAGTGCTGAATATGATAGGTGGAACCAAGAGAATAGTATGGTGATGTCTTGGTTCTCGGTTTCCATGCTGCCACAGGTAAGGAAGACTTTTATGTGGGATGAAACTGCTTGTGAGATATGGGAACAAGCGAAGTCCACCTATTTAGAGCAGAGACACTATGCCAAGATATATCAACTGCAAGTTGAATCCTCTACTTGCAAGTAGGGGGAGAGGAGTCTCTCGATGTACTATTCGGATTTGACATCGATATGGAAAGAACTTGATCACTATCAGAATGTGAATTGGAAGTGTGATGAAGATGCGAAGGCGTAAAAGTCACTTGTATCTCAGCAACGGGTCTTTGCCTTTCTCCTAGGGCTGAATCCTTCATATGGGTCCATTAGGGTGCAGATCTTGGGTAGTAAAGACTTGCCATCAATTCAGGAGGTGCATCCCTTAGTGCGGTCAGAAGAGAGTAGAAGAAGTGTGATGAATTGTGTAGAAGGGGAGTCAATTGCCCTAGCTGTCCGGGGAAATTCAGAAACAAATGTCAGAGGTGTTTTTAAAAAAGGTGACTCTCAAAACAAAACAGATGATAAGAGTAAACTTTGGTGCACACACTGCTAGAAGACACGACACAAGAGAGATACATGTTGGGATCTCTATGGAAAACCTAAATGGGCACAAGATTTGGGTAAGAAGCCAACACCTGATAAGGCAAAAAACCAAACCAACAGAATCAGAAAAAGTATAACTCAACTAATATGGCGTCGACAGAGACTAGTCCTTTAGTAACTCAGGAGAGGCATCCCAGTTCTGACCCTAAGGAAGAAATTATCAACTCCTTTCATGAACATTTGGAATTGTATGGTAGGACTCTCCGCCAGATAGATTCTGGTCCTACTCCCTCTACCTCTTTTGCGTCTACATCAGGTAATGCTGCCATTGCCTTCCATGTGTCATCTCATACCACTGATTCTCCTTGGGCTATTGACTCCGGAGCCTCAAACCACATGACCGGTAAGTCAAATTTATTTCTATAAAGAGATTGGGCCAAATGGGCCCTAACAGCCTCTCTTGTAATATCTTTTATTTTATGTTGATGGGCTACACTTAATGGGCCTGTCATTTATTCTGGTTTATTTCCTTTATGCAACTGCCAAGTTGGCCGCCCACTTAAGGGCATACTTGTCATCATTAATTTTTAGATCTTAATAAAATAGGGTTAGAGGAGAATGGAGAATTAATTCGACTCCTTCTCTTACCTCTTCTCTTCACCATCTTGTTCTCTTATACAGTTATTCTCATCTATTTTATTCTGCTAATCACTGAATTTAAACTTGACATTAGAGGACTGATTTACATCTTCGTATCAGAGCAGGTTTAGTTCCTCTTCCTTCTTTTTCTCCGTTCCTGTACACTCTAAAATCAAGAGAGTGTATGGAGAGATAGGTTCTCTATAGTATAGAGAATCACTTGCCTAATTGGTAGAAGGGTTTGGAGAGTTTAGCTCTAGCTAGATTTTGCCAAGAAGTGTTTTTGTTCTACTGTTGCCCGAAACCCTAGCCGACTAGAGATTTCCGAGGTTACCAGGAAAGGTGAAGCTCGGGTGTGGTGCTCTGTGCTTGGAAGGTGTCTTGTGACTACTAAAGGAGGGCGGTTCAGGTTTGGAAGAGTTTGGGTTAGTCTAGTAGGTGTCGCAGCATCTTCTCTCTTCCTTCCATCTGCTGGACGGAGCAAAACCCTAACTTTTTCATGCACCCAAGTTCTGGTTTGGCTTCAAGTAAGTTTACATAGTCAAAATTTTTTGTTCTTTGATTTCCGTTTGATTAATGGAGACATACGAAAGTGAGTTCAAGCAAGTGCCGGTTTCTGGACCTGCCTTAGTAGATTCCGTTTTGACTGGTGTGACCACAATTAAGCTAGATGGGACGAACTACCTTGCTTGGGCACAGTCTATAAAAATCTATGTTTGTAGTATCGAAAAACTCAGGTATCTCACAGGTAGTAAGGTGAAACCCAAAGAGACAAACCCTGAATTTGAAAAATGAATGCAAGAGAACTACATTGTTATAGGATGGCTGGTTAACTCTATGCAACCCCATATAAGCCAGCACTATCTCTGGATGTCTTCGGCCAAGGAGATATGGGGCAGTGTAACTGAGACCTACTTACAGAAACTGAATGTAGCCAGAGCGTACAAATTGAAATGTGATTTGAAAAACCTGAGACAGAGGGAAAAAAGTGTGGAAATCTACTGCTCTATACTAAAATCCCAATGGCAAGAATTTGATGTTATGGAGACAGTGGTATGGGCAAGTAAAAAAGATGCTGAAATGTATAGAAAGCTGGTGGAGAGAAATAGAGCGTTTGAGTTTCTCACTGAACTCAACCCTGAGTTTGATATTATCAGACAGAATATTTTGGCCAGGGATGAGGTTACTCTTTCACAGGCATATGCTATGATAAGTAGTGAGGAGAGTAGGCGGCAGGTTCAATTGCAGAATCCACCTACAGAACATTTTGCACATGCGGGAATGAAACCAAAGGGCCCTACTGAGAAGAGAGAACAGGTGTCTGAATATTGCAAGAAACCACAACATACAAAGGACACCTACTGGAAGCTTCATCCTGGACTTCTCCCTGATAGGTTTAAGAACAAATAATAACACTAAGAAGGGCTGTCAGGTGGGAAAATCCAAGACTGCTAATGTTGCTACAATACCTGAAGGGGAAAGTAAGGAGAGTGAAGAGAAATCAACCATTGAACAGTTGGCTGCAATGAAGCTGGATTTTGAGAAGTATGGGAGACTCCTAAATCACCTGGAAGCTACAGTTTCTTCAGCTCACCCTTCCAACAGTACATCATCCTCATCGGCTTTTGCTCACTCAAGTACTCGTGCTTCTGCAAATCATGCTTCAGCTTCAGGTAATCATAAAATCCCTTGGATTATTGATTCCAGTGCATCAGACCATATGACCAGTCTATCTAACATTTTTTGCTCATATCACCTTCTCTCTGGGAAAGAGAAAATATCCCTTGTCGATGGGTCCCTTTCCCCCATCTCTGGTAAAGGTGATAATAAAGACCTCTGACACCCTGTTCTTATCTTTTGTTCTTCATGTCCCTAAGCTTAACACAAACCTCTTATCTGTTAGTAGCTTAACAAAGTCTATGAATTGCAACATAACTTTCTTTCCCACTCATTGTGTTTTTCAGGACCTACAGTCTCAGAGGATGATTGGCAGTGGCCATGAGGCGAATGGAATATACTTGCTGGACACACCAGATCAAGCTTTGGGACCACCTCATGAAGTTGCCTCAAAGTCAGTCATGTCAAAGTCTGTTAACAAAATTTTATTATGTCATTTTCGATTTGGTCACTTGTCTTTTTTTGCTTTGAGTCATTTGTTCCCAGATATGTTTAAAGGAGTGTCTTTATCGAGTCTTCATTGTGAATCATGTGACCTGGCAAAGCATTGTAGACATTCCTATTCAATTAGCAATAGAAGATCACTTTCTCCTTTCCATTTGTTGACTCTGATGTGTGGGGGCCATATCACATGCCAACAATGGGGGTTTATAGGTACTTTATCCTTTTTATTGATGATTATTCACGTTACACTTGGATTTATCTCATGAAATCCAGGGATGAAGTACCAGCTATTGTGAAAAATTTTCATGAACTCATCCTCACCCAGTTTAATACTCGTATCAAAATATTCCACTCTAACAATGCTAAGGAGTATTTTGAGAGAACCCTCTCCACCTATCTTGAAACTTTTGGGGTTATTCATCAAAGTTCTTGTTCCTACACTCCACAACAAAACGAAGTGGCGGAAAGAAAGAACAGGCATGTGGTTGAGGTTGCCAGATCCCTCTTGTTTGCATCCCATGTTCCTGTAAAGTTTTGGGGAGATGTTGTTATTACTGCTACCTTTCTGATCAACCGTATAACCTCCCGGGTCCTTGGCTTTAAAACTCCTTTTAGTCTTCTCTTCCCGGATGAGGATCTCTTTTTTCTTCCTCTCCGTGTTTTTGAGTGTACTTGCTATGTACATATTCATGGTCACCAAAGGCACAAGTTTGAACCTAAGGCTCATAAGTGTGTGTTTCTGGGATATGCCACCACACAGAAGGATTATTGTTGTTTTGATCCAGTTCGTGGCACCTGCTTTGTATCTCGGGATGTCACATTTGCCGAGTTGACTCCCTTCTTTAGTATTCCTCCTAAGGGGGAGAAATCTGACGAGACCTTTGTTGTGTCTCCAATTGTTCCTCTTCCCATCACTTGTGAGTCCGATCATGGGGTGTCCACCTCTTCCACTAGACCTACCTCTGATATCCCAACTCCTTCTACTCCTGCTCCTACTCTCCAAAGGTGGTACCAAAGGCAGAGATTCAAACATGTACAGGTTGTTTCCACTCCTTCAGAAGAGCGTCTTGCCACTCCCATCATTCTTGAGGAAACAGGTCAGCCCTCTACTGACCCATCTCTGACTGTCCTAGACCTTGACCTTCCTATTGCTCTTCGCAAGGGCAAGCGGAAGTGTACAGCACATTGTATCTCCAAACACTTATCTTACAGCCTTCTCTCCCCTTCCTACTACTACTTTCTTGCATTTGTGTCTTCCCATGTGATACCCAGGTCTGTACCAGAAGCATTATCTCAATGCTGAATGGAGGGATGCTATGATGACTGACCACTCCTTCAGAAGAGCGTCTTGCCACTCCCATCATTCTTGAGGAAACAGGTCAGCCCTCTACTGACCCATCTCTGACTGTCCTAGACCTTGACCTTCCTATTGCTCTTCGCAAGGGCAAGCGGAAGTGTACAGCACATTGTATCTCCAAACACTTATCTTACAGCCTTCTCTCCCCTTCCTACTACTACTTTCTTGCATTTGTGTCTTCCCATGTGATACCCAGGTCTGTACCAGAAGCATTATCTCAATGCTGAATGGAGGGATGCTATGATGACTGAACTTGATGCATTGCATAAGAACCATACCTGGGATATTGTGGACTTGCCAGAAGGGAAGGAACCAGTGGGTTGTAAATGGGTGTTTACCATTAAGTATCACTCTGATGGCTCTGTTGAGAGATTTAAGGCTTGGTTCGTTGCTAAGGGTTACACCCAAATGTATAGCATTGACTATCTTGAGACATTTTCTCATGTTGCTAAGATGACTTCAATCAGGGTTTAACTTTCTCTAGCAACTACTTTTGACTGGCCCCTACACCAGTTTGATGTTAAAAATGCCTTCCTGAATGGAGACCTGCATGAAGAAGTCTATATGTCTCTACCTCCAGGAGTGTATGGGAAAGAAATGAAAGGCAAAGTGTGTAACTACACAGATCTATTTATGGTCTCAAACAATCTCCTCGGGCTTGGTTTGAGAGATCTTGGACTGCTCTTGTCTCATTTGGCTACATTCAAACACAATCTGATCATACACTATTCTTGAAGAAAAATGACTCTCTGGTGACCTTGTTGATTGTTTATGTTGATGACATTGTGGTCACGGGTAATGACATTGAAGAGGGCCAGCAAACTAAAAGGGTTTCTCAACTCTGAATTTGAAATCAAAGACTTGGGAGATCTTCGGTATTTCTTGGGCATTGAACTTGGCGCTAAACCCATCTCCACTCCCATTGATCCTAATCATAAGCTTTTCGCCACAGATGGTGAACCTTTGCCTGATAAGGGAGTGTTTCAGAGACTGCTTGGGAAGTTGTTATACCTTTGCATGACTCGGCCAAATATTTCCTACGCAGTAAGTGTTATTAGTCAATTTATGCATTCTCCCAGAGATACTCATCTAACTGTTGCAGAAAGGGTTCTGTGCTACTTGAAAGGTACTCCAAGGAAAGGTATTTTGTTTGCTAAGCATGGTCACATGAAGCTGGAAGCCTTTACTGATGCAGATTGGGCAGAATGTATTGATGACAGAAGGTCCACCTCTTGTTATTGTGCTCTGGTTGCTGGGAATATTGTGTCTTCGAGGAGTAAGAAACAATCAATAGTTGTTAGATCCTCAGTTGAAGCAGAATACAGGGCAATGGCTCATGGTGTGTCAAAATTACTATGGCTATGATCGCTTCTAGACGAATTGGGGGTGGACTATGAGAAACCAATGATGCTCTATTGTGACAACCAAGCTGCTATCAACATTGTACATAATCCTATTCAACATGACAGAACTAAGCACATTGAGGTTGATAGGCATTTCATAAGAGAAAGAGTCTCTTCAAGAGAAGTTTGTTTATCATTCATCACATCAAAAGAGCAACTGGCTGATATCTTGACCAAGGGAGTTCCAAGGGGGAAATTGACACACTATATAAGCAAACTGGGCATGATTGACATCTATGCTCAGCTTGAGGGGGAGTGTAAAGAGACTGGGCCGAATGGGCCCTAATAGCCTCTCTTGTAATATCTTTTATTTTATGTTGATGGGCCACACTTAATGGAACTGTTATTTATTCTTGCTTATTTCCTTTATGTAACCGCCAAGCTGGTCACTCACTTAAGAGCATACTTGTCATCATTAATTTTTAGATCTTAATAAAATAGGGTTAGAGGAGAATGGAGAATTAATTCGACTCCTTCTATTACCTCTTCTCTTCGCCATCTTCTTCTCTTACACAGTTATTCTAATCTGTTTTATTCTGCTAATCACTAAATTTAAACTTGATATTAGAGGATTGATTTACATCTATTTCAGACATATAACCTTCTCTCTAGGAGAGATAAGGTGAGACTAGCCGATGGTTCGTTTCTACCATAGCTAGCCGAGGTACCATACCTCTCCCACTTGGCCTTACCCTTCCTAATGTACTGCATGTTCCAAAATTACCTATTAATTTGTTGTCGATTAGTAGTATAACTCACTCCTTGAACTATTCAGTCACTTTTTTTCCATCTTCATGTGTGTTTCAGGATTTGGCCTCGGGGAAGACGATTGGTAGAGGAAGCATGGTGGATGGTCTCTACGTGTTGGAGAGTAAAGCTGGTCTTGTGGCTACAAAGTCCATGAGTTTGTCAAGTGAGAGTCAAGCCTATTTATGGCATAGTCGTCTAGGTCATCTTTTTTTTGAGTCATTAAAAGTTATGTTTCCAAAGTTGTTTGAGTCATTGTCAGTGAGTCAGTTACAGTGTCAGACATGTCAATTGAGTAAACATGGTAGAAGTTCTTTACCTTTGCGAAATAAAAGATCTGAATTTCCATTTCATATTGTTTATTCTGATGTTTGGGGCCCTGTTACTCTACCCACTAAGGCTAGATACAAGTATTTCATTACCTTGATTGATGATTATTCTAGATACACCTGGGTTTACCCTATGCGATCTCGAGATGAAGTGCAAAAAATTGTGAAAGACTTTCAACGCATGGTGTTCACTCAGTTCCAAATGGAAATCCATATCTTCCACTCGGACAAGGGTCACTTCAACGAAGCTCTTGTGCCAGGACACCCCAACAAAATGGTGTTGCTGAACGAAAGAATCGTCACCTTCTTAAAGTAGCTCGTGGCTTATTACTTCATATAAATGTGCCAAAATGTTTTTGGATGGATGTAGTCTTGTGTGCTACATACATCATCAACCACATGCCCTCTCGGTTACTAGAGTATAAGGCCCCAAATCAGCTTTTGTTTCCTACAGCTCCGTTGTCTACCATTCCGATGCGTGTCTTTGGGTGTCGTTGCTTTGTCCATAACCCGTCCCCTACTTGAGGTAAGCTTGATCCTCGGGCTATTCCCTGTGTTTTTCTTGGTTATCCTTTATCTCAAAAGAGGTATTGCTGCTATGATCCTACCTCTCGCAAGTACTATCTCTCCATTGATGTATCCTTTTTTGAGACTCAACCGTTTTTCTCGGTTTCTCCTCAAGGGGAGAGTAGGGTTGAGGTGAAACAAGCGACTCAAACTCAACTACCTCCTTTACCCGATCCTCCTCCATTCCGGGTTTTTCATCGTCGCCATAAAAGCCAGCAGAGTTCAAGAGCCGTGGAACCTGACACTATGCAACCAACATCATCGGATTCAACAGAGGCAGATCCGTCTCATCAGCCAGGTACACTTGCTCCTATTGATATGTCTGTTCCTTTAAATGTTGATTTACCTGTCATCAATGATCTTGATATTCCTATTGCTAAGAGAAAGGGTGTTAGGTCTTGTACTATTAATCATCCTATCTCTAATTTTGTGTCTTATGATCAGGTTTCACCTTCATTCCGTGCATTCCTCTCTTTTGTGGACAGTGTTCCTAAGAATGTGGCAGAAGCTTTGTCTAAACCTGAATGGACAGATGCAATGCAGGAAGAAATTGATGCTTTACACAAAAATGGCACTTGAGAGTTGGTGGACCTTCCTGAAGGGAAGGAACCAGTGGGTTGCAAGTGCGTGTTCACAGTGAAACACAAGACTGATGGAACTGTTGAAAGGTACAAGGCTAGACTGGTAGCAAGAGGCTTTACACAGGTATATGGAGTGGACTATGCAGAGATTTTTGCTCCAGTAGCCAAGAGGAACTCTATCAGGATCCTTCTTTCATTGGCAGCAAATCTTGATTGGGAACTTCACCAATTGGACATCAAAAATGCTTCCTTGAATGGTGACTTGGAAGAGGAAGTGTACATAACCCAACCTCCAGGATTTTGTGCCAAAGGCAGTGAACAAAAGGTGTGCAGGTTAAAAAAATCTTTATATGGGTTGAAACAATCAGCTCGGGCTTGGTTTAGTAAGTTCCATTTAGCAGTTCAACAGATGGGGTTCAAACAATGCCAATCAGATCACACTCTATTTGTGAAAAGAAGTGAAGGGAAAATTGCAGCTCTTGTTGTGTATGTGGATGACATAGTGATAACAGGAGATTGGGAG
The DNA here is from genome assembly GCF_056320005.1 of Nelumbo lutea. NCBI lineage: Eukaryota > Viridiplantae > Streptophyta > Magnoliopsida > Proteales > Nelumbonaceae > Nelumbo > Nelumbo lutea. The sequence goes on along the minus strand of NC_142687.1, from coordinate 58,402,829 downwards.
GCTGAAATACGGAGGCTAAAAATATTCTTAGCCACTCAATTTGAGGTGAAAGATCTAGGCCCCTTACGTGATTTCCTTGGAATTGAAGTTGCCCACTCTCACAAGGGCATCTTTATTTCCCAACGAAAATATGTACTAGATCTACTAGAAGATACAGGCAAATTGGGGGTAAAACCAATTGAATCTAATCATCATCTGGGAGACAGACCGGGAGAGTTTTTGAAAGATGTGAAGAAGTTCTAGAGACTCGTAGGGAGACTTTTGTATTTGTCTATGACCAGGCCTGATATTGCTTATGCAGTGGGTGTCCTTAGTCAGTTCATGCACAATCCTAGGACAACTCACTTTGAAGCTGCAGAGAAGATCCTTAGATACCTCAAGAAGTTTCCCTAAGCTGAATTGTTGTTCTAGAAACATGGTCACTTAAAGGTGGAAGTATATACTGATGCAGATTGGACAGGAGCAGTCAATGACTGAAAGTCTACCAATGGGTATTGTGCCTTTGTAGGAGGAAACCTGGTCACATGGAGAAGTAAAAAACAAAGTGTGGTGGCTAGATCTAGTGTTGAAGCAGAGTATAGAGCGATGTCTCATGGGGTTGCTGAAATCATGTGGATAAGAAATCTGTTAGGTGAACTGGGTTTTGCAGTGAGCAATCCTGTCACTCTACTATGACAATAAAGCTGCCATCAATATTGCTACTAATCCAGTTTTGCATGATAGGACAAAACACATTGAAGTGGACAAGCATTTTATTAGAGAGAAACTTGTAAATGGAGAAGTGTGTACTCCATATGTCAACTCAGAAGAACAACTTGCAGATATCTTCACCAAAGATCTTCATCATGTGCGGCACAAAGATTTGTGTGACAAGTTGGGCATGATTGACATCTATGCTCCAACTTGAGGGGGAGTGTTGAAATAATTTAGTTGTTGGTGTTAGGGTCTATTTGGCTAGTTAAAGCGTTTTTTATTTCTATATTTTTACTTCTGTTATGTCTGTTATTCTACTCACCTATAACAGGGGCACAAGGGTCTTTTCCCTTGTTATTTCTGGCCGGCCACACTGTCAAGAACTTCCAAAACCGCCTACAACAACTCCTTCAGCAATATGGCAGCGTATTCGAAGAACCCCAAGAACTTCCACCATGCCAGGAGCATGACCACAGCATCCCCCTCATGCCGGAAGCCGCCCCAACCAATGTAAGACCTTACCGATACCCTTACTTTCAAAATTTTCAAATCGAGAAGCAAGTTCAAGATATGCTTAAGCAAGGGATAATACAGCCTAGTCACAGCCCATTCTCTTCACCAATACTATTAGTCAAAAAGAATGATGGGACGTGGCGATTTTGTATTGATTACAGAGCCCTTAACAATATCACCATTAAAGACCGATTTCCAATACCGATCATTGATGAGTTGCTTGATGAACTCAATTAAGCCACTATATTCTCAAAATTAGATTTACGAGTTGGGTGTTCACAAAACAGCTTTCAAGACACATGATGGCCACTATGAATTCCTGGTCATGCCATTTGGGCTAACCAACGCTCCAGCCACATTTCAAGCATTAATGAACGACATATTCCGGCCATATTTACGTAAGTTCATCCTTGTTTTCTTCGATGACATATTGGTCTATAGCCCCAATTAAGAGGAAGATCTAAATCATCTACAAGTCACCCTTGCAACACTTAAGGCCCACCAGCTATTCGCTAAAGAGTCAAAGTGCTCCTTTGGACAAAACCAAGTTCACTACTTGGGACATGTTGTAGAGAACGGAAGTGTAGCAGCCGACCTAAATAAAATATCCAGTATAATGGGTTGGCCGCAACCCAAAAGTGTGAAAGAGTTGAGGGCCTTCTTGGGCCTAATTGGGTATTGTCGCCGCTTCATCAAAAACTACGGCCTAATAGCTACCTCGTTGACCCAATTGCTGAAACGAGAAGCTTTTAACTGGTCAACCCAGGCCCAACAAGCTTTTGAGTAGTTGAGATAGGCAGTTGCGAGCCCTCCAACATTAGCACTACCAGATTTCACAAAAGACTTCATCATTGAGTGTGATGCCTCCGGTCAAGGTGTGAGGGCTGTTCTCATGCAAGAGAGGCGACCACTAGCCTTTTTCACCGAGGCCTTAACATCAAAAAAGTGGGCCAAATCAGTTTATGAACGAGAATTAATAACAGTGGTCTTAGCAGTTCAACGTTGGCGATCCTACTTGCTCGGTAGACGGTTCATAATTCGGACCGATGATAAGTTTGAAGTTCTTATTGGATCAATCAGTCCTATCCTTGGAACAACAACGATGGATATCCAAGCTATTGGGGTATGACTACATAATTGAGTACAAAGCAGGGGCTTCTAACCAAGTGGCTGACGCCCTCTCACGGCACCCACAATCATTTCAATTACTAGTATCTTCCCTAACATCTCCACTCCTGGATCTACTTCAAAAAGAAGTCCAATCCCATAGGGAGTTACAGTAGTTGAAAGGCCCAAGTATTGGCAAATCCCTCACTGCACCCCCGGGTATACCATCAAGAATGATCTACTCTTCTTCAAAGGACGCCTGGAAATTCTGGCAAATTCTGCTCATCTCAGGAAGCTCCTGAAATTATTCCATGCCTCACCCACAGGTGGCCACTCCGGCATCATACGAACACAAAATCACATTGCCACACAATTTCATTGGAAAAGCATGCGTACATCTATCCAGAACTTCATAGTCGGATGTGCAGTATGCCAACAAAATAAGTCAGCCACTACAACACCAGCAGGCCTCTTGCATCCACTCCCAATACCAACCCAAGTCTGGGATGATATATCAATGGATTTCATCACAGTATTGCCCATTTCTGCCGGCAAAATAGTTATCCTTGTGGTAGTGGATAGATTGACGAAATACAGTCATTTCCTACCTCTATCATACCCATTTACAGCAATCACAATTGCTGAATTGTTCCTCCGGGAAATTGTGCGCCTACACGGGCTCCCCGGCTCAATTGTTATAGACAAGGACCCTATTTTAATGAGTCGTTTCTGGGCTGAGATTTTTTGCCTACACGGGGTTAAACTCTTCAAGTCAACTAGCTACCACCCCCAATCTGATGGACAGACAAAGGCGGTTAACAAGAGTCTCGAAACATATCTGAGATGCTTCGCGGGAGATCGGCCAAGACAATGGGTGAAGTGGATCCACTAGGTTGAATGGTGGTACAACACCACTTTCCATAGTGCCGCTGGGATGACACCCTTCAGAGCTCTATATGGTCGGGACCCTCCCCCTCTACTTCCTTATGAAAAAGGGACCACCACAGTAGCTGCCTTAGAAGAACAGCTGACGCAACGGGATGAGGTGTTAAAGGAACTGAGACATCATCTCTTACAGGCATGGCAATGGATGAAGCACACCTATGATAAACATCACAAGAATGTCCAATATGAAGTCGGTGATTGGGTGTTTCTCAAATTACAACCTTTCAGACAGATTTCAGTTGCAAGCCGACAGTGGAACAAACTCAGCCCGCGCTATTTTGGGCCATTTAAAATCCTTGAGAGAAAAGGATCAATGGCCTACAAGTTGGACCTTCTAGCAACATCAAAACTGCACCATGTATTCCATATCTCCTTACTAAAGAAAGGGCCGAAGCTAGGAGTCATTACAAGTCCGACCCTTCCCACGTTTTCAGATGAAGGACAAGTGCAGACTGAGCCAGCCCGCATCATTGATTTCAGATGGGTGCGTCGTGGTGGAAGAGTCATACCAGAAGCATTAGCTGTTTGGTCTAAACTCCCAGCAGAAGACGCAACATGGGAATCCTACTTAGATTTGCAATCAATTTTTCCCACATTAGGCCTTGAGGGCAAGGTCACTCTAAAGGAGGGGGGGATTGTAAAGACTACGCAACATGGGAATCCTACTTAGATCTGCAATTAAATTTTCCCACATTAGGCCTTGAGGGCAAGGTCGCTCTAAAGGAGGGGGGATTGTAAAGACTGTTGGAACAGACCAACAGAAAGCAACTAATCAGTTTTACAAGAGGATGCCACGTCAGCACAACTAATTGTCCACTTGCAATAGTTGTAACAAAAAGAAATCAAAGATTGTAAACAGTATAAGTAGTGAAGCACAAAGAGAAATAGGACAGGAATTCTTTCGGCATTAATCTCTCTCTCTCTCTCTCTCTCTCTCTCTCTCTCTCTCTCTCTCTCTCCTCTTCCAACGAATTCAGGAGGTTGGCTCCCTCAAAGAGCCTTGAGTTAGGCAGGTCCCTAACATTCTTTAAATTTGGTTATACTCACTCTACACACTACTATCTTTATCACACAAGCACTTTGTATCATTGCACTCAGTTATCTTTGCATAGCACTCAAGTTTGAAAAGGCATTATTTGGGGAGTAAACCTTGTAGAACTCAATCCCCCCCCCCTCTTGGATAGGCTACTTGGGCAACAATCTCTCCTTCCAAATTAACTTTGAGCTTAATGGTGGTAAAGTCACAATCCCCTTCTTTTGCTTTGTTATGACTAAAGCAATGGTTGGAAATGGTAGTCGAACTCTAACCAATTTCTACCCTTTCATCTTTCTCTTTGATGGTGGATAGAAAGAGGGATCTATAATCTTAACCAATAAGAGGTGGTCATCTTTCTCATTTTTCCTCTCCCCACTCTAAGAGAAAGGACTACTGCTAATAAAAACTAAATAAGTACATCAATAAAGTAATATTAAGAGATGGTCTTAACAATATGTTAAACATGGCATCTTTCTAGATGATAATTGTAATATAATCATTTCAGACTTTGGAGAGTCATCTTAGTAGGATACATTGATTGGATGATCCAGATCTCCAAGCATGCAACCATATATATGAACATGTAGCATTATAGAAAATGTAGCAATACAATATCGTTCTACCATCTATGTTTTAAGAGGACAGGTAGCAAACCAATATATTAGGAATTCCTACATGTGACATGGTATGATATCCTGCTGCACATGGTTGCTTTCCTACATCCCACATGGCAGCAAATCACATCATGTATAGGAAACACTACTATCCTATATGGTTATCATTCATGAAATATGGTCAAGGGACCTTTTCAATTGATTAAATCATTATGTTCCTTAATAAATTATTCAATGACTAAATTTTATTTGATAAATGGTACCTGCGTCTTGATAAAAACTACTTGCAATATGGCCAAGAAAGCTTTCCATATGAGAGGGATTTTGAGAGCTCCCAGAAACCTCAACCTTCCGCTTCAAATTTGGTGCTCCAGCACTTGAAATGCACATATTGCTATATGGAAAGAACTGAAACTGATATGGACTTCCTACAGATTGTGGACTCCATGAATTATTTATTCCAGGAAATACAGTGGTGAGCTCAGACCCTGCATGATTGAAATAAGTCCCAAGATGAACAAAACCTAAAAGAAAGAAATTTTGATTACACTAATATATTCATATTCCAAAAAAAGAAAAAAATACTTATATGATGAGACATCAGATGAAGTTTCATAATCAGAGTCAAGGGCACTACCATGCTAATAATTCATGTTTTAATATACAACAGTAAAGTGGGTAGTCTGAAAAGCATCAGCTGGTTATACAAGATACAAATGTCACCAAAGATAAAAAGACATGAAGGAGATTATATTCAAGTAGAGAAGAATTAGATGGTTGACTAGGAGTTAGAACTGACCCTTCTAAGCTTCTGTTAGTCACAATATTACATGGTAATCCACGGGAAGAACAAGCATCAAATTCATCAATTTTTTACTTTGTTGACAGGTAAGTGATCAATGGTTGCTTCTTTGTTGCTAAATTGCTGAAAGAATTTGATCCCAAGTCAGATGTCCTACAGAGAGAGATTTTACCAACCAAATTGCCTATTTTTCCTGCTTCATTCTGCAAATCTAGATTTCTAACAGTAGAAAGGTGCTGAAATAAAATCTGTAAAAGAAAAGAATATTTCTTGAAGAAGAAGAGAATAAAGGAGAGAAGGAAGAGAAGAGATTTGAGAGAGAAAAGAGAGCAACAATGCTGGCCACCCTCTTCACTATTATTTATGTCTGCAAAGCTACAGTTCTGGTGGAAGGCTTGGAGATAATCAAATGGCTGAAGGATTTTTTGCAAGAAGCAGCAACAAAAGGAAAACAGACATGCTGGAAGGAAAATAACACAAAGTTTGGCAGGAGATATGTGGTGAAAAGTATACAAAATGCAAAAGGTTTATTCATATCTCTTTCAGAGTTCTTTGACAAAGGAATCAAATGGTCTGCTTCCCTGCCGGACTGCTTCCCTGCCGGAAAAAACAGTAAAGGATGGCGAGGAGTGACTGAGATCTTGACATAGATCGAAGGAACCCAGAGATGAAAGAGATGGTGGAAGCTGCAGAAGTAGTTGAGGGATTATTTGTTGGAAACTCACCATCGATGGAGGGAGTGACTCTTAACCAGGATTTTCTAGCCATGGCAAACAGCAACGACAATCCATTACTGAACGTAAATTTCAGCAAAAATCACTGGAACAAAATGTTGGTGGTTGAAGCTAAAAAACAGATTAAGGGTTGGAGGAAGATTGCAGACATGTAGATTGGTAAGTTGGGACTGAGGAAGACATTTATTTTAACCCCTTTTGACAGTACGAAGGCAGTGCTTGATTCTCTTCAAAACATGATGGAAGTTGAGGCTCTAAGCATTCAAGAGGACAAGGAAATCTTTACTTTGTATAGATGGTCCTCTTCATCCAATTCGAAATATTTTGCCATTGAAGATGGAGTGATAGTCAGGGTGATTGGGCTGCCGTTCCACCTGTGGAAACATGATGTAGCAGTCTCCATTGCCTTATTATGTGGAGCTTGTCCGGTGGGGGAGTTCTGGGGAGATTTGAGATATGCTGCTTTTCTGTTAAATGGAGTCAAACCAGAGGAGATACCTAGGAAGATTACTCTTCAGGTTGAAGGACTATCTTTACAGGTTTGGTTAGCTTCCTCCATTGAAGTTTCTCTGTGGTTAGAAGCCAGACAAGAAGATGTACGGGTGAAAGAATAGGCCCTGCACGGCTGCCTAGGATTGGAGAATCAGAAGAAGATGGAAAGTTTCATTAAAATAGGCAGCAAACCTTCGACTATCCAAAAGATATGGGCAATGAGGAAAGTCAAATACGTGGGTTACAAGGCAAGGGACTGACAGCAAAAAGATCCTTTGCTCAGATGTTAGTTTCTGGCGCCAAAAATTCGAACAAGCTTGACCATTCATTTCCAAAAGGAAAAAACCAGTCTGGCCAAAGATTTTGAACCGGTTATTGAGAGGGTTGAGCCATCGGGTCAAGCCGAAGGGGGCGGCTCTTCAAAAACTCACGTGACTGGCCCATGTCTTAAGTTATCACATGAGTCTTTAAAACCACACGTGGCTGAGGAAGGATTGATGCTAGACAAGTTTAATCGTCTAGCGTCATACCCATCGAGCTCTTCTAAGGCTTCGAAGAAGTCGAACCAGAGAACAGGTTTGCTACAATGGGTTCCTTCGGAAACTCTGTCGCAACTTTCCAAAGATCATCGCAATCCAAGGTCAATTCTACAGCGCGACCTTGAAAACCTTGAAGCAGAGCTGTCAACTGAAGCTGAGAGAGTGATTCTGACTCAGACACAGACAACACGATCAGTATAGAAGGTGTAAATCTGCAAGATTCAGTTAAATCTGCAACACGATCAGTATATGTGTTTCAGAAGGATGTGGAAAATGGGAGGAGCAGAATAAGGCGGAAGACAAGGCTGAAAAGTTAAAGACTTCAACAGCTGATGCGCCACACAAGGATGAGGGGAACTTAGCAGCAGTTTTAAAGGATGACCAGGGTACATCTATTCTTGCAAACAAATCCATAAGAAAATAGGCAGGTAAAGAGTTTCGGTTTGAAGGGGCAGGATTCTTCTCTGCAGGTTTACAAGAAAACGCACCAAAGCCTTCTTCAGCTGTAGGGATTGAAAAGGTTTTGATTGAACCAAGTTTACCCCAACAACCAAATTAGACAGAGGGAAGGAGCTTTGGTCAGAATTCTATTACTGATATCCCAACACAACTTGTTGACCATTCCTCTCCTATCAGGCCAGATATGTTTGTCCATTCGGGTTTTGTTACGAATTAGGGTATTGTGCCTGAAACAAGTACCTTGGCATCACAGTTGGAGAGAACAGCCGGAGGTGAAGGAGTAGAAGTTGAAAGGGTGATATTAGAAATAGAGGAAAAAGTTTCTTTTTTAGAAAAAAGACAGGTGGAGGAAGTGGAGAGAATTTGGGAACAAATTTGTGTTTTGTTGGAAGAATATAAACAGACAGAGGGGTTCTTGGTTCTTAGAGGTAACGCCAAAAAAACCAGAACCCCTAGGGAGCAATTGTTGTGACAAGAAAGGAAGAGGTAAATATGTGATGTCAGGAAAAGAAATAACTAACAAAAGCAAAAGGAAAAAGAAAAGGTCCGAGGTAGAAAGACTAATTTCAGACATAGAAGGAGACTTAGAATTTAGTGGAAGACGGGAGAGGAGGAAGGCTCTAAAGTGAAGGAAAAAGGATGGTTTGGAGGGTCTCATTCTACAACCGAGTTGATGAAGATCATTAGCTGGAATGTGAGGGGTCTAGGAAGTGTGAGAAAAAGGAGGGTGATAAAAGATCTGTTGAAGAAGAAAGGCCCGACATTGTATTGATACAGGAAACCAAACTAGCAGATCTAGATAAAAGATGGGTTAGAAGCGTGTGGAAAGCAAGATGAGTGAGTTGGTGCTCAACCCCCACTTGGGGAGCCTCTAGGGGGATAATTACTATTTAGAGAGAGGATGTAGTAGAAGCATTAAAGGAGCTGATAGGTAATTTTTCTGTATCCTTAAAGTCCAGGATGGTGGAGGATGGTTTCACACGGGTGTTAACCAATGTGTATGGGCCAAATAATTACAGAGAGTGGAATGAACTATGGGAAGAGCTCTATGGAATTCAAGGAGTATGGGAAAGCCCTTGGTGCTTGGGTGGAGATTTCAAATGTAATAAGGTTTCTAAATGAGTCAAACAATCTATCACAAATAGCATGAGGAGGTTCAATGAATTTATCAACAATTGTAATCTAAAGGAGTTCCCTATGCTACAGGCACTTCACTTGGTCCAATTTCCAGGAGAATCCATCTTATTCAAAACTAGACAGATTCCTTTTCAATGAAAGTTGGGAAGCACACTGGAGGGGTTTGGTGGCTAAAGCTCTAGCTAGAGTTACCTCATATCACTGTCCCATAGAGCTAGGCCAAGAGACCTTTGGGCTTGGACCTAAACCCTTTAGGTTCGAGAACATGTAGTTGACACACCCGAACTTTGTGCATAAAGTTGAGGAGTGGTGGAAAGAAGAGATTAGGGGAGTGAAATGGAAATGGGTTAGATTCCACGAGAAATTAAAAAGTCTGAGGTCCAAAATAAAAGATTGGAACGTAGAGGAATTTGACAGGTTGGAAGAGCTAAAAGCCAGATTGTCAGCCCAGATTGAGGACTTAGATTCAAAGGAACATCAATGGACCATGAATGCACAAGAAAAAGAATTGAGATGGAAGTTAAAGAAAGATTTGGAAGAGGTCCTGTTGAGGGAAGAGATATCTTGGAGGCAAAAATCTAGGCATAAATGGATCAAAGAAGGGAATGGGAATACCAAGATTCTTTCTAGGTTGAAAGAATCTCTCCCTCCTCTTAATGAAATTCACAATCTACTACAAAATGAAAAAAGAACTAGAACTTGCAAGTTGCTATTCAACAGAAATTGTGACTCTTGATGGAGGACGGATGATAAAAAAGATTCAAGTGGACAATCCAAAATATTTGCATAAGGATTTCTTGAATTAAGTCAAATTCATAAGATAATGCAAACTAGGAATCTCAGATGTGGCAGCTTAGGCGATGGTCCAAAAATGCTCTCTATCTCAGCCCCAGTACCCTGTCCACATATGAAAGACCATTTCAGGCAAAAGCCTTCTTTCTAGGAATCCATTGTAGAACTATACCCAAGGATCTCAACATGTAAACGATTTGAGAATACGTTGTCCACTAAGACAAAGCCATAAGAGGTCAAAATTGATAGGTTTTGCCAGTATCAAGATCAGCTAGAATTTGAAGTAGAAATAATTATTCAAACTGCTTGGTCGTGACAACACTTGTTCAAACCTAAAGATAAAAGAATAATGTGTTTTTTTTTCTTCTTCCACGAATCGAGCACCAAATAAATTACTATCAAGAGTAAGTTTAAGATAACAATGGTAACATACATCTTTAGTTCAAACTTAAACAGAAAAGTAAAATGTCACTCACTTGGTTGAGATTGTAGCACAGGAACAGTAGCCACCGCCGGAGCCATGGGACCCTGATGTAGTTTCAGAAACCGTTCAAGTCTGGCGTCCTCTTCAGCCCCTCCTCCAACACCATAGCAATGAGCAAAGTTCATGGAACAAGCCTCCGCCGTCTCCGCAGTAACAGAAATTAAGCTAGGTACCGAAATTGTCGATGTGAAGAGCTTTCCTCTCTCCATCCCTTCATCAATCATCCGTTTTCCAACTCCATTGATCTTCGGTTTCTCTTCAGCATGAACACCATCATAAGTAAAACCCGGACCGGATGGAATCGCAGAACTAACACCCGAAGCAACATAACCAGCAGAAGAAGGAGAAGCAGCGGCTGAAGGAGTTTGGTTTGCAGGATGAGAGGACGAAGCGGCAGAACTTTTAACCCTAACTTCATTCTCTGCAGCACCACTCTGCATCGAAAAAAAGACCCTGGAAACCTGACCAACTCAACTAACCTAAGCTAAGAACCCAGAGAAAGAGAGAAGAATGGAGAGCCTGGGAGGGAGAACGAAATTAAAGAATTGTGCTAAATTTAGAAGGGGGATTGGGCTTTTGCTAATTTATCATAGGATAATGATTACAAGCTAAATTTAAGGAGGGATTTGGAGGGAAGATAGAATCCGATAAATCTTCTGAGAAGAAGACGCGAGCGAAGAAGAAAAGGAGGAAGACATTGACATGGGTGTGGTAGTCGGTTCGGAGATTGACGAAATATAACGCATCGACCGTTTTGTCGTCAGCGCCATTAATTTACCTCTCTCTCTCTCTCTCTCTGGTTCTCTCTAGTTGTCTTTGTTTCGTTTTAACTCTGCAATTGAATGAAGAGAGAAGGAAAAGAGACGAAGAAACGAAACGGTTTCGGGTTTTTGTGATGTTTTGTTTCTTTGTTTGTTAATGAACTTGTGTTAACGGGTGTTTCGTATTGACCGGACGTAGGCGTGGGAGGACGATGGATCTCAGTTCTGAGCGAGATGGTGAGAGAGAGAGAAGTGGACGAGTTGGGCCGGCCGGGCTGTAAGGTTATGACAGTGCCACTGCCGAATGCACGTGGAAGACATGCATGGAGTGTGAATCTTTTAGCTGCCATGCGATGTGTTATCGACTTATTGGGTCAAGTTATTTAGTGCCGAATCGAAGTATTAGCCGTTGGATTTTGATCAGTTGCTCGGCTGCTCCAGGTGTTGGACGGTCTGGATAGACCACCAGGTTCCTCAGCAAAATCGGTCTAATTAAAAACTTGGGTCCATTGATACTAGAAGAAGTTGAGGAATTACGTCCAAGTGTCCAACTCTATTCGAGATCACAATGTAAACACTGAAAGTGGATGGGTTGATCCATTTGAGTTTTCTTGCTATGTCAAGCCAAATAAACATAGAATTATAAAGTGCAGTATGTATGAAGATAGGCTTGAGTTGAATGTTAAACGGCATAAATTTATTGAAATATATACTTCTAATCCAACCCACGTAACACACCTATTTAGTTAGGGCTTGTTTGGAAGGGCTAATGTTTTGTTTGAGTTGTTTTCACAAAGTTGTTTTATAGAAGCTAGTAAAATAAGCTTCGTGAAAAGTCGTGCTTTTGGCTTTTAGAGAGTCTTTTTTGGGTTATGAGGGATTTTCATCAAACATGGGTTAGAGGTTGTTTACGTGGGAGCCCACTTCACAAAACTAGAAGCCACTATGTGAAAGCCCTCCCAAACATTCAGCTAAGCGTTCAAATCGATTTAAAGTGCTCCCCATAAGCTACTCAAAAAGATTGAAGGTGACAGCCCTTCCTTTTCATTTGTGTACTCTGCATTTTTCATCAAATATAGCTTATAGGACTGTCTACATGGGATCCACCTCATAAAACCAGAAGCCCTTGTTTGAAAGTCCTCCCAAATAGGCACTTAACAAAAGGGTTTTAACTGAACATTCAACCAAGTTGGTTCAATTGATTTGAAGCACTCCAAATCAGCTATTCAAAGAGACCCAACAAGACAGTCCTTCACTTGGGCTGTCCATGCTTTTTTGCCAAACATAGCGTATAGGGTTGTCCGTATGGACCCACCTCAGAAAAAAGTTAGAAGCCATTACACTTCAGCTTCCCAAATGAGCACTTGGTGAGTTGTATGGAGTAATTGTTTTTGTAGGAGTTAGGGTGCAATCGAGTCAAGCCAAATTAAATTGCAACATGTCTTGGCTCGATTTGACCAAAATACAACTACCTTTGAATTTGAGTTCAATTAGAACCCTATTTCCCTATTTGCGTTAGGTTTGACCAAATATTCAATATGTCCAAGTTCAAAAAACCAATATAATTTTATATTTTTAAAACATAAACATAATATTTTTATAATATATAGTACAAATATTATATATAATCGAACCAGGCTCGTGAATTGGATCTCAAAAAACCAATCAAATTTAGCCTAAGATTTTAATTAAATTAACATTGAACTGAAGCCGAGCCTAATTAAATTCAAGCCTGGACTATTCAAGAGTATCAATACCTAAGAGGCAAAAATTTTATTCATTATACTTGGTATAAAAGTCCCTTTGAATGATATGACAAACGAAACCTAAAATCTAGAGAGGCCATGTTGTGATAAACCTTTTCTTACAACATAAACTTAGAACACAGATATGTAAAACCATGTTAGAGCAACATGGAACAAAGGATACTAATCAATTCGTGAAAGGCACACATTATACTCTTTTACAACGGTGACAAGATAAAGATGCCAAAGACGTTTGAGCTCCTAGGCAGGAGCCAATAGGAGATCACCTATAGAGTTTGCATCACCTTCAATAATAATTGAAGAGAAACCAAGTTCCTTTCCTAGTCTTAGACCTTCCTCAAAAGCTAGAGCTTTAGTTTTTTTTTTCAAGGATAAACCAATCACTCCAAGAGCCCATCCAATAAGAACCCATTTAGGAGGGATAAAGCATATCAGCTTCTAGCTTTCCAAGGTGGGTCTCACAATTGGTTGTCAGTCAATCACTCAATATAAGGGTTGTCAACTTCAGCCTATTTAAATAGCTTATCCAAAGAGTTTCAAAGCATATGAAGCAACTTTTCTGAATCTTCTACTTGGCCCTCCCAAATGACTATCAAATTTTTGTCATTCATCATCAATAACTAATACCCACTCCAATATTTTGTCTAGTGTACAATCCATCAACACTAACATTCAAGAATAATGGATTTAGTTATTGGAAGGGTTAGAAATCAAATTAAACATGGATGAACCAAGTTTAGTGGCAAGTCAAATTTTTTAAAATTTTTCTAACCCCACCCAGGAATCAATTTCCCAATAATTTTGAAATCTAAAATTTAATGATTGAACTTACCTTGAACTAGACTAGATTTGAAAACCAAATTAAAATTGATTAAACCTGAAACATAAACCACAACGTGTAGCTCCTAGAGTGGTAGTTCACATCCAACACCAGTTCCAAAATCGGCCTCCAACTAAAAATTGTGCAATGTGTACGTGAAGCCAATTCAGCAAACCCAATCCCCAACTTGCTTGGATCAAGAAAATGATGATCAAGCTATAGACTTGTTTGACTTTGGCAATGTCATTACTAATGAGGTTAGAAGTATTTGGTGTCTATGTTTAATTGGGAGCATGTTTCCCAAAACCTCTATGTTGATCCTATGTGTTTTGATGATAATAAATTCATCGAGTGTACTACTAATGTGACCAAGTATGCAACTATCTTATGGAAAACTTTTTTGAGCCTAAATTGAATTAAAGTTAGAATGCTAACAAAGATGAAGAAGTAGAAGCTTTGCTAAGTCTGGTGCCTAATCATAATGATTTTATCACCATTACCAAATCTCTCTAATCGAGGAAGCTCTAACAAATTAAGCATGATAAAGACTACTGAAGAACTCAAAGATTTGGAGATACTCTAATTGATCATCTACTACAACAACTCATCAATGAGAAGACTACACCAAATTATGCTTCAACTATGTCAACTTGGGAACTTTATGAAATCAATTGTTTAGATGCACTCTTTTTGATGCTCAACAAGAATGAACTTGGGTTAGGCTAGGGGTGTGAATGGACCGATTTCGGGTTGGACTCCATCCATTTGGAAGTATTATGAACAGTCCTAAAAGTGATATGGACTCGGACCGGTCCGAACATGAATTATCCATTCATCAAAAGTGAACAAGGCCAAAAGTTCAAATGAGCCCGTTGGTCCGTTCATTTTCGTTCAAAGACTAGGGTTCAGCACTTCCATCGCTCCATCTCAAAGTCTCGCCGACGGTATTTCGTTTGAAGCTTCGAACGAAGTCCGGCGGTATTTCCCTCTCTCCGACGATCTTCCTCTTGCCCTCTTACTTTCTCCAACGACGGTCTCTCAGCGCCTCTCATTTTCTCTCGCGGGCAGTACAACACTCTCTTCTCTCAGCACCTTCTCACTTTCTTCAGTGGCGACAACACTCCCTCTTCTCTCAAAGTCTCGGAAAATCATTTTTTCTCTTGAATCTCTCTCTCAAGTGATAGGCTCCTTTGAACTCTGTGACATGTATTTCATCTATCCTCTGTCGTTATAACCTAGCATAGAAATCACCATTCTCTCTTTCTTTGCTTGGATTTCAAGATGTTTCCAAAAGAAACTTATGTAGTTTTGGCGATCTTCCTTCATCTTTTAGTTTGTGATTTTCTTCATCAACTTGCATTTTTTTCTTCAATGTTTCTTGATATTGATATATCATTAAGTATGAATTCGTGGGATAACCATTTTCATTTGCAATGCCTTTTCCCTCCCTCTTCTTATGGATTTTACTTATTTATCATGCATTGTTGGATTTGGTTGTGTTCTAACCTTTTGAATTTGCTTTTGATCGTTTATTTCTTAGGAAATCCCTATTGTCTAATGTGCACTTAGTAATTGTGTTTTTTTTTTTTTTTGAAGGCCACTTTCACTCGTTATTTTATGCTTTAGAAATATAGCTTGAAATGTTTAAGTTTGAATACTAACATTTTGTTTTTCAAAGTAAAAGTATAGAGGGAATGTTTTTTAAATTCTATTTATCACCTCTGTAAACTTCACTATTTATCACCTTTGTAAATTCTGCTTTCTCTGACCCACTTATGGTTTGATTTAAAATCAGAAAAAAGAAAACAAAATAATAATAACTAGGCCCACTTTCACTAGAAGCAAAAGAAGTAGAGGAATCCCCAGCTTCTCTGACCTTTCTATGTCTACAGCATTATTGGACTTCTTAGTGAGAGTGTGAGTGGGTCAGAGATGTTCAATTGATAACCACCATTTTGTGGGATGGCATTAAGTTAATTGGGAAGTTTGGCTAGCACTAAACAGCTGCAATGGTCTGGAGAGAAAGGATCACTCATAAAAGAACTTTCAATAGCACAGTATTCATCCATTTCATGAGAAGTGCTCTATTGTCTCCCTTCAATTTGGATCCTTTATAACATTATCAACTGAGTATTAATTGTTAAGTTTATTATAATACCCAGATAAGTATGAAATGATTCCAACCATGTTTGAATACCATACATTAAAAGGTGCTCCACTATAATGGGTCCCTTCATTGAATTTGAATTCAAAAATATGGTACAAATTGCATAAGTTTCAGTTTTCAAATGTAGTTAATCGGATCAAACTCTTAACTAGCTCCATTAATATTGGCTCAATGATTATTGTGCATCCTCTTACCATTCATTTAACTCCATTGTCATTGAAAACTAAAACACTACAATTAAATTCAAGACATTTAACTCATGGTAGTGTTCATGTTTCATTTGATTTAGGAACACAATCAGTGTATAGATATTCCATGGATTTTGTTTTATCACATCACAAACTGTTCTGATCTAGTATCTTGACACCCTCCCTATTGAGCAAGTTCTTCCCACCATCCTTTGGCTTTTAGGTTGTTGATGACTGCACCTGGTGTTGAGATTAAGGCACAACTAGATGGTGCATAATAGCTCCTAAGTTTGAGACCTTTAGGTAGTGAATCTCTTTATGCTACAATGACATCATGAGCACGCTTTGGTGTTATCCATTAAAAGGTGCTCCACTATAATGGGTCCCTTCATTGAATTTGAACTCAAAAATATGGTACAAAATTGCATAAGTTTCAATTTTCAAATGTAGTTAATTGGATCAAACTCTCAACTAGCTCCATTAATATAGGTTCAATGATTATTGTACATCCTCTTACCATTCATTTAACTCCATTGCCATTGAAAACTAAAACACTACAATTAAATTCAAGACACGGTTTCAAATAAATAAATACACTATTGCATTGGATATCTGTTTTCTAAACTTTTCGACTCGTGGTAGTGTTCATGTTTCGTTTGATTTAGGAACACAATCAGTGCATAGATATTCCATGGCTTTTGCTTTATCACATCACAAACTGTTCTGATCTCAGTATCTTGATACCCTCCATATTGAGCAAGTTCTTCCCACCATCCTTTGGCTTTTAGGTTGTTGATGACTGTATCCGGTGTTGAGATTAAGGCACAACCAGATGGTGCATAATAGCTCCTAAGTTTGAGACCTTTAGGTGGTGAATCTCTTTCTGCTACAATCAAATCATGAACACGCTTTGGTGTTATCCAGTGAAGACAATTTCCATGCATCAGGTTCTTGGACATGTATCCTGCTATTTGTTCTAGATGGCAAGCCCTTAGTATGTTGCTGGCTTGTCTTTCAAACTCTGAGGCCTGTCCTGATCGATAAGTAGATCCATGAGTCCTATAGCTGTGTTCCATGATGAAGAGCAGAATGTCAGCTGCACGGTTGGCATCTCTATGTGGTTACTGATATCTTGGAAGTCATCTGTAAAGAGTTGCTCTGCATCTTCTGGATCTTCTGGAATTGGAACTTGCCTGGTGGCTGGTTGGTAACCGAACCACCCTAGCTTAAAGGCCTCCATCCTGAGAAGAGCATACTTAACTGCCTCAGGATTATTTATTACCCATTTGCTTCTTTGCAAGTGCATAGACACCATGAGCCATAGTAAGAGTAGTAGTGTCAGTCGTATCCACTCCTTTGCCTACGTTCTTGGGGTCTACAACTGTATAGGCAAAGTTGGCTGGTATTAATAACCACCTATCTCTAGGAATTTCATCGACATTGATTGCTTCATATGAAAAATTACCATACTCTTTAAAAATGTTATAAACTTCGATTAGATCACCATCAACACAGTCTTCTGCTATATTACCATTTCGATCTAGCCCAATATCAGCATTAGCTAGATTACTACTATCAAGTCTGTTTGAGAGCTTCCGCTTTGTACCTGAAGACTGTCCATTTTCTGTTTGTGAAGTCTATTGGTTATCTGTCTCACAGGGTGGGGTAGCATTCTCTTGAGCTCTTGTCTCTTGATTGGTCATCCATTACTTGTGTTGCCCTGGTCCTCGTTCCTGGGTATGTCACCACAACCAGATGTCCCTCACCAATGGGGAGTTTGTATGGCTTGGATTCTGGTCAAGACTTGGATTTCATATTGCATTCGTATTGATTTCATCTGATACTCATGCTTTTAATGGAGTTAAATTTGTGTATAGATATTCCATGATAGCTGACATTTGCATTTTATTTATTCAGCAATGAATCTAGATTAGAAGATTCATTTTGGAGAAGATTCAAAGGACAAATGTCGAGATGTTGTCTGGTGCCACAAAAGCTGCTTTTGCTCAAGTTCTTTTCTGAATACCAACTCTCATACAATGTTTTCTTACAGTGACCATAGACACATTGGATAATGCAAAATATTGGTCAGCTCAAAAGCTTGGTTGCTGTTTTGTGTATAGTTGGCTCGAATTTCTCACACCAGTATTCCATTTTAAGGTTCCTTGTAACATGGATGGTACATGAATCTATTCATCTGTTATTAGATCATACAATTTCCATTGGATATATGGTTGTTGTTTTGACAGTATATATTTCATTTGATTCAGGATAGCGAGTTGCTTGTGTGTACTTGTAACAACCCTACCGTTTTTTAATTAACTGAACCTTTGTTGATTTATGAAGAAAGAATCAGGTATATGTATATTGGTTTTAGGGAGGTATAGTCCTATACCACTCCATTACTGTTTGCCCGGAATAACAACACAGCCCTACCCTTCAATAGTTGCATCTACACCAATTAGAGAGCATTTATGCCCTTGTAATTTGAATGATGGCCATGGAATGAGTAATTTGAATCTGCATCCTATCCTACAAGTATTGCAATAGTGTATCCATCTCCAATCAGGAGTACAGTGGCAAACGCTCCTTGTTGAGAAGCTCTTTTAACTATTGTTTTCATGTGTATTAGGAAAAAAGGATCAATGCTTAAATCTGTTCTCACCTTTCTGAAATGGTGTGGTTGGACATGAATCACCTCTGTGATTGTGTTTAGCCTACCCTGATTTAAGCTAATGTCTGCATAATTTTGGAGGTCATGAGTTGGTATAAGCTAATATCAGTAGTTTTTCTTCTTTTGCTGCAGATGATTTTAGTCACTTTGTAATATAAGATCATGTTCTCATTGTGACAATAAGAAATAGAAATGAAATAATTGGGTTATCTCAACAAATCCACACAAATTTAGGTGTAGGAGGGCAAAACAAATAAGTGGCTATTGAGTCATCAAAGAGTTGAACCCACCATCCCATGCACACTAGTATTTTTGCTTGGAAGGGGTAGCTTTTCAAAAGCTGAATGAGGCTCTAGAGTCATAGAACCCAAGAGATTGCATTGAGTTCCACTCCATGAATTCCACTGTATAGCCTAGTCACCAAGATTGCTTTGGCCAGAAATGGCCATTTGGTAGTGTTGATGAGTACCCTTTGGATCAATCTCTTTATGCTCAATAAAACAGACTTTCATATGTATTTGTTTCTCCTGTAATAATACATAGTGTTGAGCATGTGATAGACTGACAGAGTGCAGCACAATTCTTCTGTACTTGTTTCTATTTTGGATTATTGATGAATTATTGATGCCAACAACAAACTTCTTTATACTTGGACTATTGTAGAATGATTAAGATGGTCAAACTGTCTACAACCCTTTTACAGAATGCAAAAATAGTTGGCTTAATATCTAGTCTATTGACTAGATATTAAGTTAGTGAAGTCCACCAAGTGTTGCATCGGGATGTGGTCCTCTTGATATGAACAACTTTAGGAGATGATTATTTTTTTGGTGTTTGATTGTAGATGGAGATGGAAACCATTTTGTTTATTTTATGAGAAATTAGAGAAATAATTTATTCCTTATTGAGTATTATTTTTTGAGAAAAACATTTTGTTTCCCTTCATTATTTTAGTTGCAACCAAAATATTTTCTAGGGAAAACATTTTCTGAGAAGAACATTTAATTTGGATTGGATTGGGTCCAATCCAGTCCATTTGCATTTCAACTGAATTGGACTAAACTGGTTTGTATGGGGTTTGGACCGGATTTGGTCTAAACCATTTGTAAATGGACTAATGTTGGACTGGACCAGATTGGACCAAATCTAGTCCAATTGACAGCCCTAGGTTAGGCAACCTTAGAGACCAATGGCTAGAATAGGTATGGTTCTTGTTAAACCGTGTATGCCCTTAGCTCTAATCAAATTGATGTGCACTAACTTTTATGTATTAATACTATCAGTACATTATTGTTTTATGTTCAACTTGGTGTGTTTCTGTGAATTGCTCATTAAACTGGACATTCATGAGACTATTTTAGTTTAGAGTATTCTCAACCATTGGATAAACTTTGAGAGTTTATCTTGACAAGGCCGACATTAATGTATTATCGAATTGGTAGAATAGCTTATCTGAGTCAATGGTTGTTTGTGAGAAGCATTGAACTGTGGTCTTATTTTTTAGTACTACCGGTTGTTGGAAAACCAGTAACCAAAGCCAAACCAAAGTTGATCAGTTAACCATCAGTTTGGTTCGTAGGTTTTTTAGTTTTTTTTTTACATTTACAATATATATTATCAATAAATATATAAATATAATAAAAACTAAAAATGCATAAAAATTATAATATTACAAATCATAAAAAATATTATATATTATAAATATATTTCTATATAATACATATATATATATATTAATTTCTAATGTATAAACAATATGAACATATATATATATATATATATATATATATATTATAATATACATAAATATACATATAATATATAAATATATTTCTACCGGTCAGTTCGATTAACCACCAATTTTTATAATGGTTAATTGAAATTGAACCGATCGATTTAGTTAACTAGAATTTTTGGTTTGGTCTTCTCGATTCAATTCAGTTTTTCGTTTTCTGCTTTTTGATGATCACCCCTAGTTGCACTTAATACCAGACTTGATTATGATACTACATTAGGTATTGGGTTGAGTCAAATACCTAGGTATGTTGGTATAGTTTAGGATATTACATGAGTGGGTTATCATTATGATAGGATCATTCTCTTTGTCAAACAAAGTGAATATCAATGTTTACACTTTCTCTAATGGAAACCTAAAATTATTATTACTAGATTTTAATTGTATTTGAAATCAGATTTGCAAAGAGTTTTTATACTTATATAATGTTATTTTCAAAAAAAGTTTTGCAAAAGGTTTTAATCCCAGGATCCATCCAAACAAAAGGTGTGAAACTGTAATTTGCAGTCAGGGAAGAGGCCCTTCCATGTTAGCCATGTTTAGATCATTTATGTTGAGAGGTTAAGGACAAGGGACCATTATAGGGCTTATAACCTAATGAGCTTTATCTCATATCAGCCCATTTATATATATATATATATATATATATATATATATATATATATATATATATATATATATATATATATATATATATATATATATATATATAATTGGATAGTCCATGTCAACATGTCTCTCCTTTGAGAGCAGTTATTTATCTTTTTGCTTCATTTTTGTATTTTTTTTTCTATTTTCTTTTGTTTTAAAAATATAAAAATGTAATCACTGCTTATCTTGATTAGATTAATAAATCTACACACTATTGGAGAGACCTTTGGGTTTTCAAGGCCTTTATTATTACATTTAGAAAAAGACATTTCAGAGAGAGAGAGAGAGAGGGAGGGAGTTACTTTTTGAAAATATGTACTAATTGTCAATAGTCTTCAAGAAGAAAATGTAATTAGTTCATAGTGTATTTAAAATACATTTATTTTTTCGTATAAACTATATAATTTAAACATTATAATCCTTGCCTATGATAATATTAGTTCATAGTGTTACAACAAAAATAGAAAAAAATGTGTTTACTATTATATATTTCCATTAATTCACTTTCCGCTAGTGTAGACTTATGTGAGACCTTTTGTGGGTCCCATGCTATACAATAATCAGACCTAAAGAGCCTAGCAATCCGTATGCATGTGAATCACTAAAGTAAATGGGCCTAAGCCCATTACTAGTATAGATTAGTTAATGATGTCACATGACAACTTGATATGGATTTGAATATGGGTATGGAGCTTTATTGTATTAGAAGGATCAAGTCCTAATCCAAATTTTATTTGGATCAAGGCCTAACCTAATTAGGAGAGAGCTCAATATATAGAGTGAAGATGTAGAGATAGAAGGATGCATTCTCTACACTCTTTCTCTTTTCCCTTGATCCCAAAAACCCTAGTTCAAACTAACTTTGGAGAGGACTGATTCTTCACCATCTTTCTATTGAGTTTTGAAGAAAAAACATCAAAGAATAAGTGGTTCACACAACTGCATTGAATTCCACTAGTCGGAGTGCAAATCGGTTAAAGCAATGTTGCAGGATTGACTTTCAGCTATGCCACCTTTAGTAGGGAGGCTGATCTAGGTTTAATTTTTGGACGTGAATTACCACTCTAGGAGCTTCAATGTTTGGACATCGTATCAGGTATGCTCAGATTTAATTTGGTTTTCATTTGCCTCTTAACCCATCCCTGGGTAATTTTTCACTAGAACTAATGCACCATGGGCTAGTCTTAAGCCCACATCTGACATTGGCTTGAGCCAAGGGCCTTTAGGGCCTCATAATTTTTTACACTTACTTGATTCATTGGATGCACCATGGGTTAGACTTAAGCCCACATTTGACTTGGGCCCAATCATAAGGCCTCATAATCTTCCATAACTATTTGGCCCACCTTGGGCTAAACCTCATCCCATCTCCGATTAGGCCCAAATCTAAGGCCATATAACTTTCAAACAACACTAGTTTAGGGCCTTATAGTTTTTCACAATTACTTGATTCACTGGATGCACCATGGGCTAGACTTAAGCCACATTTGGCTTGGGCCCGATCATCTCAACATGACAAGTCATCCTATCGACTCTTGATGCAACTCCCTAGCATGGCATCTCAATAAAGCCATATGCAGCAAGTGTTAAGTGTGTCATCAATTAGCACAAAAAAATGTGTCATAAATTCAAGTATGAATGGACTTTCTAACCTAAGCTCAAGATCCCTAGAAAAACAAGATACTAAAAAATTGAAAAAAAGAAAGAGTAAATGAGAAAAAAGTAAAAATGGAATATGTCATTTCCATCCCATGTCCACACATTCACCCCTTGCAACCCCTTGCATCCCATGTCCACACATTTTGAGACTAGAGACAAGTAATTGATTAAGGTTCACCAAAAGAGGGGCCCTCTTTAGTCAGTTGCTACCTCACTAATAAGCCCATGTCCACACATTCACCCCTTGCAACCCATGAATGGACTTTAGCTCTTCCTTTATGAATCATGAAATTTGACTCCTAAACCCTTTCTTAAAGTGAATAGTTCATCTTTTCAATCTCTTTAGGTAACATGAAAAAATGAATGAAAAAAATTCAATCGAGACAAGGATTCTAGGAATTAACCACCTATGTCTTAGGTAAGGAGTAACAAAAGCCCTGAGTGGTCCACAAAAAGGGAGGCCATCTTTGGCCCAACATTTACCTTCATCCACCCATTATCATATTTTAATCTCTTGCAATCCACTTTGAACCTAGCCTTTCCTTTTTTTCCTAAATCCTCAAAAATTTTTCATAAAAAGAAAAACTCAAAAAAATCCAAAAATATTTTCCTTTTTTACATCCTTTCACCTTCCTTAGGGCCCTTTTGAGGAATACTCACCGACCTCCATCCAAACTAGGGGGAACATGGTAATGAAGAAAATTCAAAGTCTTAACAAAAGTTTTTAGAAAAGATCAAAAAAGAAAAAATAGCAAAACAATTCAAAGAAGGAAAAAAAATTGAAGTAGAAGTTATGTCAAAATTGTAATCCATCATGACCCCAACTATCTACTCACTCAAGTGAGGTAATTCCTCAATAGGCCCCTATGTGCCACTTTCAATTTGAGTTTTCTTTATCCCTTTCTTTCTTTACCCAAGCCCTACGCCACATTTCATCATAAGGAAAAGCCCTCCTAGACCTGTTAGATAGTGTATGCCCTTAACTCCAATCACATTGATGTACATATACATTTATTGTAAATGAATAAAGTACATTATTGTTTCATGTTGATATTGATATGTTTCTGTGAAATTACTCTTTAATCTTGACACTTATGAGACTCGTGTTAGTTTAGAATGTTTTTAGTCGTTGGATAGACTAGTGGAATTTATCCTGGCAAAACTGACCCTGATGTGTTACCAAAGAAATTGGGATACCTTGTCTTAACTACTAAGGTTAGACCCAAAGTATATGTAGTGTGTGTTTAGATGAAACATTAAACTCGGAGCATATTCTAGTTATGCCTTAGACCTTGGAGATTGATGGGCAAAATTATAAAGTTACACATAACCCCTAGACTTGATTATGGTACTACATTAGGAGTTGGATTAAACTGTTTTTGATCTGTTAATCAGTGAGATCCATCAAGGGTGATCATAGTGATAGGATTGGCCCCATTATTGGACAAAGTGAATGATAGGGTTTACATTCTCTCTAATGGAAGCCTAAACTACCAGTAGTGGGTTTCAACTGTGTTTGAGATTTGGTTTTGCAAAAATATATTTATATGATATATATATTATGTTTTATGAAAAATATTTGCAAAAGGTTTTAATTCCTGGGATTCATCCGAGCAGAGAGTGTGACATTGTACCTTGCAGTCAGGGAAGAGGTCTTTTCTTGTCAGGCAATTTTGTGATCATTATGGGCTGAGAGGTTAAGTGTAAGAGACCATTACATGGCTGATTACTTGATGGGATTTTTCTTACTTAAGTCCATTATCCTTTGATCTTCATAGGATGATTGCATTCAATGATTATTTAAATGTAAATGTTGGGCCCATATTGAGCCCTTAGTGATGTGCTCAGGGGTTTACTGCGATTTAATAGTGAATTTGACCAAGCCTTTTCATAAAGGCTGGGCCGAACCCATGCTAAGCTATGTGAGGTCATTATGGGGTCTCATGCCATGCAAATCAGACCTAAGTTGGCCTTGCAACATCTTGGGTCGTGAGCATTTGAAGGAAATGGGCCAAAGGTTCATAATTAATAAGATTAAGTAAATTGTCATATGACAACTTAAGTTGTCATGTGCTCTGGGTCAAATTTGGATTTGGAAATGGGTATGCAGCACCCATACCCATTTCCAATGATCATTTAAGTGTAATTGTTATGCCCGTATTGTGCCCTTAGTAACGTGCTCAGGATTCACTACGTTTAATAGTGAATTCAGCCAAGCCTTCTTGTAGAGGCTAGGTCATGAGCCTTTCGATGATCATTTAAGTGTAAATGTTGGACCCATATTGAGCCCTTAGTGATGTGCTCAGGGGTTCACTGCGTTTAATAGTCAATTCAGCCAAGCCTGGGTCGAACCCATGTAAACTTATATGAGGTCATTGTGGGGTCTCATGCCATGCAAATCAAACCTAAGTTGGCCATGCAACATCTTGGGTTGTGAGGCTTTGAAGGAAATGGGCCTAAGGCCCATAATTAATAAGATTAAGCTATTCTATGACAACTTAAGTTGTCATGTGCTTTGGGTCGAATCTGAGTTTGAAAATGGGTATGAAGCACCCATCCTCTTAAGAGGATAAGGCTTATCTCTTAATAGAGTCCAGATCCAAATTAGATTTGGATAATCTCCTAATTTGATTAGGAGAAGTGGTCCATAAAGAGATAAAAAAAAAAAGAGGGTGAACCATACTAGAACACTACTCTCTCTTGTTCTCTCTTGTTCTCTTTTGTCTTTTAAGAAACCCTATCACGACTTAGGATTTCAAGGACTAATAAATATCAATTTTCTTCTGATTTTTGTAAAAAAAATTCAAAGGAATTTTAGGCTCACCTTCCCTAGTTTGATTAAACTAGTTGGGTTGTAGTTTTGTTGAAAACTGTATTGTTGAATCAGCTTCACCTACATACTGCACCATTTTCAGTGGAGGCTGGTTTTGATACTGGTATAAATCTCCCTCTTTGTTTGGTTTCAAATCTGGTCCGGTTTAGGGCAAGACCGATCCTAAAAAATGCAGTTTTTCAAAACCTATGGAATTCGATTCCTACAAGGATTAGGAAAATTTTGAAGTTTTTCCCATCCATCTAGCATGGTTCAGCCATCCATATGATGGAACCTATCCCTTCCAACAGGACCCCCAAGCAATGAAGGCCTCATGTTAAAGAAGATAGGTGGTACTGTTTTAAGAATCTCTCCCTTGTTAAAAAAATATAGCCCTACAATTCTTAGCAAGAAGGTGACCCCTAAACACTTACACCCCATTATCCTTTTCATAAACCCACAATTCATCAAAGAAACCTTATATCCTCTTTTTTTAAGCTTTTTTATCCCTCCATTTCCTAACCTAAATGCCAAAGCACATTTTGTCCCAAACAAAGTACCCTCTAAATATCATCAAGCTACCATTGGGACTATGTTGGCTTGATCCCACATTGGGTATGTGGATAGTTTTCTTGATGCAGTCATTCCAAAGGAAAGACATCTCCCTAACCCGCTAAGTTGAAAACCCAAAAGGGTGACTCAAGCAAAATATATAGAATAAAAAAAAAGAAGAGACAAAAAAGAGAGAAACAAGTTTACTAGATGAAAATCTAAAAAGGCATCCAAGCAAAAGTTATGGCATAAAAAGTAAATAGCATGAGCAATGAAAAAAGAAAGTCCTAATAATCGTACAAAGGAGAAATGAGACAAGCTACACATGGTTGAGGATGAAAGAAATTCAAGCCAAATGTATGACTTATGTTGATCTTTGCTACTTAATCCAAAATCGGGGAAATCATGAATGACTAATCTTGCAACAAGGTGCAAATATAGGAAAATTTGGGTGTGACATTTAATCTTGAAGTGTCTAAGCTCCTAAGTTAGTAGTTCAAATAAATTCTTTGTGTGCAACATGTTGATAACATTTCAATAACTCAAGTAGTGCTTCTAAGGCAAGAGAGTCCCAATAACAAAAAAAAAAAAAAGTGTTTTCAACAAGTCAACATCTCATATAGTCCATCACCTCCAAGTACTCCATCATACATCTCCAAGTCATATAAGCTAAAATCAACAACATCAACACCAACCATTGAGTTTCAACACAAGTAAGCACTAGGTATGTAATTATCAACTCTCTCATTTGTTACATTGCAAATCATTCATCTTTTCGTTACGATTGCACTATCTCATCTTCACAATAGCATTGCTCTGAGTCCTATATGCCCCTAATCCTCATATTAGGTGTTTGACCCAACTCACAACATCAAAGCATATTTTGGACTTTAAAGCCAAATGCCCAAAGAGCCAAGTATATTAATTTGCCCATGTCAGACATGCATGGTTCTGGTGTAGAAACCTGCTGGATGTCTTTCAATTGTGATTAACAAGGAAATACGTTGGAATGACTTTTCCACACTCAATAGTTTTTTGCAAAAAAATAAAATAAAGATTTTCTCGTTGACAAAAGTCATATTTACTTTTTCATCATCTATTTATCAAATCAATGCATTTCAAAAAATTTCAAGGAATTGACCACTGAGATATTCCACAATTACTTTGTTGCAAGGATGACCATAGTCTTAGACATCTATACAAATGTTGTGGATGAGAGATTTCATTTTAAACACCATTTCGGGAAGATCCAAGGATTGGCTTGCATATGACAATTCTTCTAGCAATAGCTGAATAAGTGCTAAACAACTATGGAAGCATACTATAGGGGGATATTCCAGGGAATCATTTTCAATAAAAAATAGTCATCTTCTTTTCAAATAGGATTCTTTTGAAGCAGATCAATCATTCAATCACATTTCTATGCAAAGATGGGTTATCTCCTCAAGCTTTGTTATTCAGATTACCATCCTCCAACAAAGAGGGTCAATCTGTAGGCAACCCATTTTTGCGCCATTCAGTCTTTTTGTAGAGTTTCAAGTTTCAAGCATGCTTAAGCTAACCTCTCAATTGACCTAGGGGCATGTTTAGAATTTTTCAAAAACTTGAAATTTAGGATCCAACATATTAGGTATGTAGAGTCCAAAATTCCAAATCCGACATTACTTACCCCTTTATCTTAAGACCTGAAGCTGGAACAGATTTTGATCATCAAATCGATGTCATTTTAATCCTAAACATCATCTCACATTAAATTATAAATAAAAAACCATAGGTACGTAGAGTCCAAAATTCCAAATCTAACTATACTAAGATTACCCAAATCCAACACCGCTTATCCCTTCATCTTAAGATTTAAAGTTGAAACTGATTTTAATCTTCCAATTGGGGTCATTTTGATCTTGAACCTCATCTCACATTAAGTTATAAAACTAATACCATAGGTACATAGAGACCAAAATTCCAATTTTGAAAATACTAAGATCACCCAAATCTAACACCGCTTACCCCTTCATCTAAAGACCCAAAAATGGAAACCAATTCCAATTGTCTAATTAGGGTCATTTTCATCATGAACCTCATCTCATATCACATCATAAATTGAATACCATAAGTATGTAGAGCCCAAAATTCTAAATTTGATGCACCAAGATCACCAAAATTCAATACTATTTACCCCTTCATCTAAAGACTCGAAACCAACACCGATTTTGATTATCTAATAGGGATCATTTTTTATTTTAAACCATATCTCTTAAGAAATAAAAATCCAACCCAATAGATGCATAAAACTCAAAATTATGAGTCCAAGGATACTAAGATCGTCTAATTCTGACACTGTTAACCCCTACATCTTGAGACCAAAATCTAGACTCAATCTGAACCCTCTGTTTGGAATCTTTTTCACTACAACTTTGAACATAAAAATCCACACGACTAGATCTTTTTCCCAACCTCTAGAACCATCTTAAAATTTAGCCAGATAAGGAGCCTTCAATCAATCAACTCAATCATGTAAACTTGGAATGTTTAATCATTCCACTTATTGTCTTGATTGATTGAGAGGATCTCTCCCAAAGTTATCATAACTGCCCCTTCTCTCATTCAATATCCCTCCAATAGCATTTTAAATCTCAACCATTGATCTCCTCAACCGTCCATTCCTTTCTAGAATCATCCCCAAAACTCTATAAATTCCCATCCCTTCTCAAACCAAAACACACATTCTAACCTAGGGGAAACCCATGCAAACACACTCACATAGCCATTAGCCATGTCCAAAACCCTCCACGTTCACTCTCCAATGTCCCTAGAGTCCCCCATACATGTTTGAAACCAAGAAATCCCCTTGAAGTCATGCTTACATCAATGGTGTGAAGTCTGAAGATTTCATAAAGCAATGGTAGTGCAAAAGAAAAAGTACAGTCATATAGTAGCCATCTTACACCATTTGGGCTACACAACAAACATCTTTGACCTCCCAAATAACTAGGAATTCATCCTATAATCAGAGATCCATTTTTGGTGCATAGGGTGTTCAACCGTATGCATTTGGGGCAGCAACCTAGGCTAACGTTGATTCAAAATTTGCAAGTTACTACATCTCAACACCCGATTTTTGCTCAGTCCGTCGCTTGCACCCCCAATTTACCCTTAACACCCAATCAGATATCCCAACCTCTCCGAAACAACCAAATACCCAAAAATCCCAACTTTCAACCCTAAAGCCCTTAGATACACCATTAAATCTACCCAATACCAATCTAATGGCCTTAATCAATCCCTATTTATACATCAATCCTTAGATCAGACACCACCATTAAACCTAAGACCTCCCAAAATAGCTACCGGACAAATCTCATATCAAAATTCCTTCATTTACCCTCTCATCAAATGAAGATTCCATTTTGACCCCTCTCGTTAGCTTGAAAAATGCACAACCTAGATCTACTCAATCTTAACACATCTGAACCGATCAGACCACACCATTAAACTTCGAATACACCAAAATGCTTGCCCATAAAGTTTCAACCCCAGATGCTTGCCCATTCTACTCTAACTGGCTTCACATCCGAACTGATCAGACAACACCATTTAACTCATTTCTATTCCTTTTGTTGAAGATTGAAATCGTTAGAGTCGAATGGCCTTGTGAATCTTAAGTATGCATTCCATTGTTGTTTTGTTGTTTTATTAGTCATGCCTGTAATGTTTAAGGATTGTGTTAGTGTCGTTTATGCTTGGTTTTGAATGGTTGTTTCTATTCTTAAAAGTAGACCAAACAATCTATGGCTCTCCGAATTGAAACTTAGAGTACTAAATTTACCTACATATTGCAAACAGTGAAACATAGTCAGGATTGATGGCCGATGTGGGTTTTTTTAATCACCGGAACTCATTAATTATTAATTGGATATGTGTAAATAAAATTAAGACAATAAAACCATAAAAGAGATGGTTGGGAAGGATAGTTATAAAGAAGATACGGAGGGGTTGGGGTGATTCCTCTGTTTGTGGGTTCAAAAAAAGAAGAGCACTTCACAGAGAAAGTAATAATAAAAAGATAAAAATTTTAAAAATAATAAATAAACAATAAACAAATTGGGTAATAATAAAAAGATAAAAATTTTAAAAATAATAAATAAACAAGGTAAAGTGGGGAAGCTAGTTCAAACAGCTCAGATGAACTTAGGTGGTTAGAGAGAACTACTGAACGAGGAATGGTAAAAGAATATAAAAATATATAAAAATAAAATGATAAAAAATGTACAAAAAATATTAAAAAATAATAAAATAATAAAAATTAAATGGGGTTTCATAGGAAATGACACAAATATTTGATTAAGTAAATTAAAAAAAAAAACAAAAGAAAGCATAAAAATCAAACAATAGAAAAGAAACAAAAATAAAATAAATTAATGAAAAATAAAAAACAAAAATGATATAAGAAATAAAGTAAATAAAAATAATTAGGAAAATTCTCTTGTTATCTTTTGTTTTGTTATATTTTTATTCCATTAAATAATTGTTTATTTGCATTCGTGCTTGAAACACCATGTGGGCCCCTATCCATCTTGCCCTGACTTTCTTAGCCAGTGCCTCGGGCCGTTGGAGTCACTATTAAAACAAAACGATTTTAAAAATCATTCTCAGAGGTCACATCACCTCTATTTCCTTAGCTGATGGGTGGCGACTCCAATTCAGCCTAAGTGGGTCGTTTCCCGACACTCATAGACTGGCGACTCCACTAGGGAGTTCTTGGACCATAGGTGGGGACCACATGGGGGCTGTTTGGCTTGATTGCCTTTTCTTGTATATATGCATGCTTCTTTATTGCTTTCATTTTGTTAGAGTAATATTTGCTTATTTTCTAATGATCATTAGATAGTTCTTTCTTCTTTTTTTTTTATGCTATTTCTCTATTTGCTCACTCAGCACGTCATCCTGCATTAGACTTAGAATCCTATTATCCTATAGAAGAAGGTCGTAAGCTTAAGCTTCGAGACCAAAGTACTCATATGCTGCGTTGAAATTTCTCAACCAGTCACCAACCTGAGAAGCCCATTTGTCTAATGAGTGGAGGTTTGAATGCTAGCAACCTTGTTGGAGTCTTGAGTCTAGGTGTTAAACCCTCCCCTCATGCATCACACTCCACGTCTCAGCCTAGTTAGTTAGTATATCAACCACCTTAGCTTTGTTTGCTTACATGCATTCTATGGGGCTCACATAAAAAATGATGGCACACAAAAGAAAAAAAAATCAAGAGTCCAATAAAACAAGTAAAAAACAAAATAACATAAAAATTAATTAAAACAAAGTAAATCAAAAAAATTGAAAAGAAAAATTAAAAAGAGAGAGGAAAATGATTAAAATAAAATGGGGTAGGAAAGTTTAGCCAAACACAAATACACACAAAAGAAAATAAAAAAAAAATAAAAGATTAAAAATAAAAAAAAATAGGGAAGAGGAAAATAATAAAAAAAGGGAAACAGAAAAAGAAAAAAAAAAGTAAAGAATCTAAAATAATCAAAATTCCCCAAAAAATTAATAAAAAAATATAAATATAAATAAAATAAAAGATAAAAATATAAATAATAAATCCAAAAAATTAAAGTATATAAAAATTGAATAGGAAAAATAAAAAAACAAAATATAGAAAAAACAAAAGAAAAGGAAAAAATAAAATGTAGAATAAAATATATATATATATATACAATAACCACAATTCCAAAAAATAATTAAAAAATAAAATAGAAAGTCAAAAAATATAACAATAAATCCAAAAAATAAAAGAATGAAAAAATAGTAAAAATTAATGGGGAAATTTTTAAAGACGAAAAAGGAAGAAGAAGGAAGGAAAAGAAAAGAGAAAAAAGTAAAAGAATCTAAAATAATCAAAATTCCCAAAAAATTAATAAAAAATATAAATATAAATATAAATCAAATAAAAAGATAAAAATATAAATAATAAATCCAAAAAATTAAAGCAGATAAAAATTGAACAGGAAAAATAAAAAAAGAAAATATAGAAAAAACAAAAGAAAGAGAAAAAATAAAATGTAGAACCAAAATATATATATACAATAACCATAATTCCAAAAAATAATTAAAAAATCAAATAGAAAGTCAAAAATATAACAATAAATCCCAAAATAAAAGAATGAAAAAATAGTAAAGCATTAAAGGGGAAGTTTTTAAAGACGAAAAAAAAGATGGAAAAGAAAAGAGAAAAATGAAGAATGTAAAAAAAGTACTATATATATATAGTAACAAATTTCTGAATATCCAAAAAATAAAATAATGCATCAAAAAATAGAAAAAATAAAATAAATTCCAAATATATGAAAAATAAAAACATAAAGGTGATAAAAATAAGAAAATAAAAAAAAATCAATGAAATAAATAGGAATGCAAAAAAAATAGAGAACATGGGAATGAAAAAAAGATAGGAAAGGAAAGGAAAAGTTAA
The DNA here is from genome assembly GCF_056320005.1 of Nelumbo lutea. Classification (NCBI taxonomy): domain Eukaryota; kingdom Viridiplantae; phylum Streptophyta; class Magnoliopsida; order Proteales; family Nelumbonaceae; genus Nelumbo; species Nelumbo lutea. Next base: position 58,370,168 of record NC_142687.1, on the reverse strand, counting down.
AAAATAAATAAAAGGAAAGAAAAAAGAAAAAACAAAGAAAAAGAAGATAAAAGAAACAAAATCTTTTAAGAAAACAAAGAGGGGGCAAGGTCCAGTTGAGTTCTTACTTTTTCATGTCTAAAACCCAGTTCATCCGATTACTACAGGGATGCACCCAATCCAAAGAAAAATTAATCATAGCACAAATATAAAAAAAAAAAAACAGAAAAATATATCATCAAAATTCAAGGATTAAAAAAAATGTAATAAACCTCTATTAAAAATTCATAACAAATAAAAAGTTAAAAAATTAAAGATTAAAAGGATTAGATCCAACATGAACAATTTCACATCGGATTCAGATATACCCTGATTCAAATTCGATCCGCTTCGTTTGCATCCCTAGGCAAAATTTGTTTAATCTCTTTCCTCTTTAGACTATGATCAACGCATAAAATGTTTTAGGAAGTCTTTTTTCATCATTTATATTGCAGAAACATTAGGTCATATTTGATTATTAGGAGCTGATATTATTATTTTTCAAAAAAATGAAAATAAAAAATAAAAAACCTCTTGGTTGTTCACCATCTTATAACATATGCACTATTTCTCACTCATCTTCCTTTAGATCTAGCCCTCATGATCATAAGTCATTCCTTGCCATCTTGAATTCAGGAATTTAGTAGTGCATTATACTTAAGTAAACACACTATTTCTTCACATCATTAGTTCATGCATTCTTCGACCATCCATTGCTAGTGTAGATAGTCATTGATTCACTTTATCTTTGTTAGTTTTTCATATACCTTTAAGCATTTAATTTTGTTTAACTAGTTAGAATTGTTGCTAATTCTTCCTTTTAATTGTCTTATTTGGGGTGTTAGTTGTTTTATTCTTTTTATCCCAAAAATTATTAAATATTCCTTGGGACATTGGTGAAGTGGAGGTTGGTTTATAGTTTTTGGGCCAAAAAAATTGGATCACTTCATGTGATGATAGAAGCATCATAGACTAGTGAGAGGGGGCCAATCCTAAAATGGAAAACTCTCTCATTTTACCTTGGGGCTCCTAGTATGTTGAATTAACACTTACTAATTAAAGAGGTTTATCCTAAAATGACTGTAAACATTATTTGTTGGAGCCAAAGAGGAAACTCATAATATATGATATGATTCATAATCTTTCGCAAAAAGTGATGGGGTTATGTAGCTGAAATAGTTAGCCCCATACACCTATGTGATTCCTATGCTCTTAAAGATAAAAATGTCTCCATCATTGAGTTAGAAGGGAATCTCAAAGATGAACAACTAAGAATGAAACATAGATAAAACCCTTTCTAAAGTTATTAAATGCAATGATAATAGGTTATGAACTAATTGTAAATTTTGTGCACTTTTAGAAATGACACACAGACCATTTTCAAGACTTTTAGATAACAACAAACTTAAAGGACAAAACTACACCGAGTAGAGACATAACCTGAACATATTTTCATATCTAAAATATTGGATAAAATTGCCACCCAAAAGGCACTAAAAGCTCTTGGTGAAAGAGCTTCTAAGGCAAGAAGTAATGAGTGTCAAAATGGGCAGAGAAGAATTCTCTTGCCTGTTGCTATATACTTGCATCATTGGATAATATTATCCAGAGACAATTCGACAAAGCCATACCATGCAAAGTGATTCTAGATAATTTTAAGACTATTTAATAGGAGCATAATTGTTTTGCCTGCTAAAAGGTCCTTAAATTGTTGATAACCACTAAGATGAATGAGAGCCATCTAGTACATGACCATGTCATAAAAATGATAGAATTTATTAATGGACTAAAGGTTCTTGGTAGAAAATTATATGAGAAAACAAAAATTGATGCCATTTTTAATTCTCTTCCCACCCCCTTCAATCAATTCATCCTAAACTACAACGTGAACAAGTTAAAAGCTATTTTGCAGGAGATCAACAATTTGTTGCAATGAAAAACTGATTATGAAGGAAAAGCTGATAGCCATGGTTGTTGAATGTGGCAAATTTAACAAAAAGAAAAGAAAGGGCAAAAGAAAGTCTTATAAGAAGACAAGCAAGTAAAAAAGTAGATAAACATATCTTTAGATGATTTACTTTTTGGTTCACTCTCTCCCTATTTTTTTGGAAGAAGGGACAAGGATTTGGGTAAAGGATTTGGATTAGGGATTTGGGTAAGGGATTTAGAGTAAGCATTTGGATAGGGGTTCGAGATGAGGGATTTGGATGAGAGATTCAAATGATGGATTTGGATTATGGATTTAAAACAAGAATTTAGATAAGGGATTTGTCCTCTTTTTTGCATCATGGATCTAAGTCATGACTTGTTTATCCTTGGCCTAGGTTATGGTTCCTAGTTGACATGGGTTTGGGCTTTAAGTGGGTCTCAAGGTTTGAGTAGGCTTGGGTTTAAACCGATTTGGCCTTGGTTTGTTTTTGGTTTGATGTTAGAATGGGCTTGGGCTTAAGCCTACTTGGCCACACTTCGTGTTTGGTTTGAGATTAGGCTTATTTGGCTTTGGTTGGTGTTTGGTTCAATGTTTAGGTTGGCCTACATAGCATAGGCCAAATTGGGCTTGAGATTGAGCTAGTGCTTGGGATTGAAATTGGGATTAGGTTGGCCTATATGGCATAGGCTGAATTGGGCCTGTTTTTTGCTTGAGTTTTGGCCTATGTTGAATTGGACTTGCTTTTTGGCTTAAGATTGGGCTTTTTTCCTACTTTGTTATATTTCTTTTTTTCACTTTTTTCTTTTTTTTTGTTTCTCATTTTTTTTTTGTAAATCCTTAATGCAACCATACAAGCAAGCAAGGGTCTTAAGTGGTTTTACTCCTAATGAGTAGGTTGACTAGCATTATGCAATTCATGGGGTTGGATTGACACCTAAACTCTAATTTGGCAACTCCTATTCCTAATTATCAACCCAATCATTGATAACCTACCCTTCCCCTTCTATTTTGTCTCATTTGATCATGCCCTTGTTTCTTTTGTTTTTTTATAGCTCATTGTTCTTTCAATGACCTTGTCCTTATTTCAGCTCTATGTGTCCAAGCTAGGTTGTTTAATGATGAAAAAAAATCAAGATTTAAGAAAGCACGAATCATTATTCAATATTACATTTTATGCCTACTAGCATACCATGTTTCTAGCAAGGTCAACATGTCATATTTTAGCATGCATATCTATCAAAAAAAAAAAAAAACTGAGTCCCTTTACATATTGTACCCAAAACTCACATAGAAGTCAAAGTTCAGTATGTAAATTGGAATCTAGTACACATTTCTCTCTTGAAACATGCATATCAACATTTTAGCTTAGAAAACATCATTCTCAATTTATAATTAAATTTCAAACATCATTCTCAATACTTGAAGGTAATCATATCATGATAAAAGTATATACATTGAAAAATGGGATATGTAAGGGAAGGATACTTACCTATTTGGAGAGCCTTAAGATGCTTGCACTAAATAGCGAAAGTATGTTGATAGCCCAACTATTGGGAGTATAAGTGCAGGGATGAATTTGCTAAATTTATAGGGACCATTCTTGTGATGTGTTGATAGCCCAAAGTATGTTGGCATTGTATGCCCAGGAAGAGATGTGAGAGACATAAAGTAATATCATCATAACAAAAATGTGATATGCAAGAAGCAAGAGAAGGGAAAGGGGAAACATGCACTTCAGCCCTTAAAGAGTCCCTACCCATAACATCCTCAATTCTTTCAAACAAAAATGAACTGAGATGTCATTTACTACTTCTACATTCAAGAAAGCAAAAGAGGGGAGGAAAGATTTGCTAATTTAACCAACAACAATCTATACCAATGGCAAGCATACTTTTATCATTTTTTACTAAGACAATTTTCTAAACTTACAAACAACCACAATGCAAATTCAAGAAACTGTGAAGCATGGGAATATCTAATCTAGTTACTTGAGGACAACACATGTATTTCAATATTTCTTACCTCTAAAGCCCTAAGAATCAACACGATACATCTAAGCTAAGCTTCAGTTCAAAAGAGGAAAAATATCACAAGATAATTCAATTCAGCTATGTGTTGACATCATGCATTCTCATAACATATTCCATATTTAATCCTAAAATGAATAACTAATCAAGCAAACAAATCATCCTCCAATCAAAGAGAAGAAAGGAGATAGAGGAATGCTTAGTTTGTCACTTGTTACATCCCATAATATGTAATCTCTCTTTCATTTGCAAAAAAATCCACCACTTTGAGATAAATTTCACATGGAAAAATGGGAGAAATGTGAGGAAAAAGAGGTGTATGAATTGGCCATGAATTGACAGTCCATGACACCCTCTCAAATGCATGTGAATGTCAACTACATGCTCAAGAATGGTGAAGTACAGGAATGCAAGAAAGGTGGAGAAAATTAACAAAGAGATAGCCAAGGCAATGAGAAAATTAACATGATAAATTTGGCCATGGGATTTTTCAAGTAGAATTAGTTCTAAAAAGCATTCAAGAGAGAAACAATAAGCCCATTTTTAAAAAATGATCAATCAAACATGCAAAATATTGTATAGTTTCAAAAGAGAGTGACAAAACCCTTATTCACTCAGAGAGGAAAAAGGAATGGCTTTCACATACCACCTTCCCCAATGGCATGTTGTGGACATCTCATTGAATTGGGAGCCACTACACGACTAAGAGAGGATCCGCCATCTATCGACAACTTGAACAAAGGAGTTATGGGCTTCCCAAGTTTGAGAAGAGGGAAGATGTTAGGCACCCTTCTTCCCTTTCTTATGAATGCCAATTTTAATTCTAATGACAAGAAAAATAATATGCTTAATTTATTGGCTAAAACGCTTTTTCCAATTTGATAAGGGTGCTACCATAGAGAGGATGTTCTCTCATGCCGCCCAATTTCCTCTTCCCCTCTTTTCAAGGGCTCCCACACTCCTACTTGAGAGGGAGAGATTAAGCCAAAAGGATCACAAATCCTATAAGCTTCCCTCCAAATCAAATTCACAAGCCCAAATGGTGAAACCCAAGTGCAATACATGCATTGGTATGAGATGTAAACAATCAATACATATGCTATTAAATAAAGGAATGGTAATGGTTCTATTCTTTAAATTAAAACTAATGATAGTTAGCTATAATAAACCTAACAAAACATATCCAATTTTGAAGAAACATATTAGAATAAATCATCCTCATATACAATCTAAAGTTAGACTTATAAAACAATATGGGAAGGATAGAGCAAAATATGCTAACCTATTGAAAAATACCCAAGCAATTATGCATTCAAGGAACCAAATTAGGATCAGCCATTCTCATTCATTCTCAAGCCAAATAAAGAACATGTGCAATAAGATAGAGCAACATAATCCATAAAAAAATAGATTAAGACATTTTTTATGAGAAAACAGAAAAAAGAAGCAATAAAAAAAATGAAAAACAAGTTTCTATGAACTTTATTAGGAGTTTAGAATCGAATACCTTGCTTGTAGATTTTCTTCCTAAGTTCACAATGAAACGAATGGGTGTTGATAGTCTAAAGTAATGGAGGACATTGGGGAATGTCTATGACCCTTTGACAACAATAAGAAGAAAGGGAAGCTCGAGGGTGATACTTTGAGCTTGAAATCAGATCATGATTTCTTCATTTTCCTTATATTTCTTTTCTTCTACCTTTCCTTCTCACCATCAAACTTCCAACAGCTGGTTGAACCCCATTTTTTCTCTATTTTGTTCTCCCTTCTCATGGATCCAAAATGATGGTGAAAGAGAAAGGAGGACAATAAGGGTGTTGGTAGGGAGAATGAAGAGAGTTGGGAGATTAGAGAAAAGGAGATATGGGAATGGTGGAAGTTGTTTTCATTGGGAAGGTTTTCTTAGTAGAGGGGAGTGTTAATTTTGTATGGAAGAAGAGGGGAGAGCTGAATGGTTTGGTAGGTTTGAAATTTCCTTTTAGAAGGTAAAAATGTCTCATTTCCTTTCTTATGTTAGGTGAAAAAAGGAAAGAGAATAAGCTCTTTTGTAGAAAGGGGAGGGAGTGGGTTGAAATTTCCAAAAATGGGAGAGGACGCCTAAGGTTTTTAAAGAGGGAGGGCTCTAATCAAATGGCCGAAAATTAATGAATCCCTTTAATGGAGACCCAAGAGTGGTAAATTAAGCCTACATGGCTAAAAGTTTTCTAGGATTTAGGAGAAAATGAATAGGATTCAACGAAACAAAATTTTGAATTTTGAATTTTGACATGGGTAATAAGGTATTTAGTACAAAGATTTTGTGGAAGGATGCTTAGGCATAGTCAAATCATTTGGAAAGGGGTCAAAGGTGTTAAAAGTGTTAGGATCAAAGAGAAAGTGAACCTTAAGTATTTCATCCAATAAGATTGTGGGGGAATTGGAATCTCTCTTGATGAAGGGGTATATTGGGTATTTTAGGTCTAAAATTTGGTGGATGATCAATTGGAAGGCTTAGGAAGGTGACAGTAGGGTCTAGATGTGTTGGGAAGTGTATCATGATGAAGATCTTGAAATAGGAGAGTGATAACCAGTAAAGATGGTTCGATTTGGAATCTTTCTATATGAGGGAAAAATGGATATTTTAGGGTTTGAAATTTGGTGGATGGTTGATCGGGAGGTTGTTGATGGTTTTCATAAGGTTTTGAGATTTTATATGGTGTGTTGCGATAAAGATCTTAAAATAGGAGAGTGGCAACTAATAAGGATGGCCGATTTGAACTCTTTTTTATGAGGGATAAAATGGAAATTTTGAGGTCTAAATTTTGGTGAATGGTTGATCGAGATGTTAGTTATGGTGTGGGTAGGGTTTGGAGATTTTGGATGGTGTGTTGCGAGAAGATTTTGAAATATGAGAGTGATAGCTAATAAAAGTGATTTATATATTAAGAATCTTTTTAAATAAAGAGTAAAATTACTATTTTAAGGCTTAAAATTTGGTTCGGTCAATTGGAGGTTGATGAAGGTTTTGGTAGGGTTTGTAGGTCTTGATGGTGTGCCACGATGAAGATCTTGAAAAATGGGAGTGTTAGCCAATAAGGATGGTCTTTCTAGAATATTTTTATACGATAGGTAAAATGGGTATTTTGAGATCTAATAACTAGTGCATGGTCAATCTAGAGGTTGATGAAGGCTTTGGAGGTCTTGGATGGTGTGTCACGATAATGATCTTAAAATAGAAGAGTGACAGCCAATAAGAATGGTCTATTTGGAATCTTTTTATATAAAGGGTAAAATAGGTATCTTGATATCTAAAATCTGGTGTATGGTCAATCAAAAGATTGATGAAGGTTTTGTTAATTTTTGGGGCCTTCAAAGAAGTGTCACGATGGAGATCTATGATTTTGAGTTGTCGATTAGGAATCTTTTTTGCATAAAGGGTAAAATTGGCATTTTTGGGTTTAAAATTTGATGGCTAGCCAATTAAAAGGTTTATGAAGGTTTTAGTAAGTTTTAAGGGCCTTTTGAGAAGTGTCATGATGGAGATCTATGATTTTGTGATTGCAAGTAATGAGCGATAAGAATAAATGATTTAGAATCTTTTTTGTATAAAGGATAAAATGGACATTTTTTGGTCTAAAATTTGATGAGTAGTCAACAAAAGGGTTGATGAAGGTTTTGGTAAGGTTTGGGGGCCTTGTGAGAAGTGTCACGATGAAGATCTATGATTTTATGAATAATGGGCGATGAAAGTGGTAGAGTTAGAAACTTTTTGTATAAAAGATAAAATGATCATTTTTTGGTCTAAAATTTGATGTGTAGTCAATAAAAATGTTGATGAACGTTTTGGTCTAAAATTTGAAAATAGTGGGTGATAATACTTCTCGACCAATGATAGGGCACAAAATAAAATCTTGGTTTGAGGGATGGGTAAATGGGGGAGTTAACCTAGATTTGAATTATGATGCTGTTTGAATCTTTCATGGATAAATCGTAGTTTTAAGCACGAGAAATGTCATAATGTCAAATTCATCAAAATGGAATCTTTGATGAATGAGCGGAGAAATCAATGAATTCAAGTGTGAAATTTGGTGTGATTAGTTCTTTAAAGGTTTTGCTTCGGGCATGTTGGCATGTTTTTCCAATACAACCTTTCGACTGTTTACAAGCCAGGTAGACCAATTTTTGGTCTATTTTTGTTTGGCCTGCAAAAGATTTAGCCATCAAAAGTTGGAATGCCGAAAAGGTGTGAGAAACCCATTTTGGGCTGATTTTGGGAAATTCCGAATAAAGCTTTTCGCGTCTTTCGCGTTTTATTCTCGCGTAGAACACAAAAAGATGCACGAAAGGACATGTGTCTGCCAAACTAGCTTTGGACAGCTCAAATCTTCATACAAAAGCTTAATATGTCTTTTGATTGTTAGAGCTACTAGAAGATCTTCCCAAGAAGACACGCCAAACGGGCCATTCATAAGATGGAGTTTGGTTGCATAGCAGGTCTACGCTAATGTGGCACAATTGCAACCATCGAAGGAGGATCTTATAGATTTAGCAATGGATTTGAGAGTATTTGAGTTACGATTTGGTTCCTTGAGGTTTTGACATGTTCTAGAGAGAATGGTAGGGTCTAATTAGGCATTTGAAGTGTGAGAATAGAAGGACTAAGCAAAAAATTGAATGCTGATAATGAGAAAATATATCACCACGAGGTATTCACTTTTACAACAAAAGAAGAAGTTTTGAACGAGAAACTCAATTATTATGATATTAAGAACTTAAACCATTCCTAGTAGGAACAAAAATCAAAGAAAAAAGAGACATCTTACATTTGGTCGGCCAATTCATTGTGTCATGAGGCTATTGTATAAGAAACCTCCAGGGCTCCTATGGTTAAGATGACTTGATGAGGTTAAGGCTCAGAGAAAGCTAGAGGATGTTAATGGCCATATGTTAGCTAAGAAATTGCTCCACATGAGTTTTTATTGGACAATTATTGATGGGGATTGTTATAGCTTGTGTATAAACATAGTGTTGGAAATATTGGATAACTATCATAGTAAGTTGGGACTTAGTTTGTAGAAACAAAGAGCAAAGCGAGTTCGGTCTTGGAAATATAGTGGTGCAAGAATGTGGCTTTATTAGGTAAATGGCTGTGAAAGAAACCCTAGGAGAGAGGGAGTTTGTGGCACGATGTGGCTTTATTGGGATGTAGGTTCATCATCAGATCGGACCATAGAAGATTGAAGTTTCACTTAAAACAACAGGTGCTTAGCCCAGAACAACAAAAATGGACGTCAAAGCTTTTGGGTTTTGATTATGCTACTAAATACAAAACTAGGCCTTCTAATGTGGCAGTTGATGCTCTTTCATAGAGTCCAAAATTGCAGTCCATGATCATTTCTAAACCAATCTACCCATTTCTAGAAGTATTGAAATAACCATGCCCACCCTAATTTGCAAAGGCTATGGAATTTATATAACCAATGCCCAAATACAACATAAAGCTATAATGTTATGGATTCCTTACTGTATGGCATTCTAGCATCTTCAGCCCTTCTACTAGATCTAATTTGCCTCTTCCATTCTTTAGCTCTAAGACATTCAATTTTTTTGAGGACTTATATGTGTATTGCCAATCATTATTTATGGTCATGTATGAGAAAGTCCGTCCAAGAGGTTGTCTTAACTGGCGAAGTATGTCAACAACATAAGTACTTAGCGTAGTCACCAACCAAAGTACTTCAACCATTGCCAATTCCCTCTTAAGTCAATTATTATGGTTATAAGTGGATTGTCGCACTAAATATGCCTACTTCTTGGATTGTTACACCCTTATTCATCAACCTTGGTTTCAAAAATCTTCATTAAAGCAGTGGTCATATTACATGGTGTTCTTTATTCCATTGCCTCTGATAGAAATTTGGTATTTATGAGCTACTTATGGGAGGCTTTTTTTCGGCTTCATGGTACTAACTTGGCTAGCCTTCAGCATACCATCCACAACTAAACGAGCAAATTGAAGTGGTAAACTACTATCTAAAAACCTATCTCTGTCGTTTCATTGGTAATCACCCTCAACATTGGCTCAAATGGCTCCATTGGGTGAAATTGTGGTGTAATACTAGAAACCACATATTATCTATCTATCATGCCTCCTTTCCACATCTTATATGGGCAGGAACCACCCGCCATTTTACCCTATGAGAAAGGATCAATGGCAATGGTTTTTGTGGACAACCATCTAACACAAGAAGGTCAAATTCTTTAAGAGAACAAGACTAGCTTGTGCATAGCAACTCATGAGAACTGGCTTTGACCGCAAGCATCATTATGTCACATATCAAGTGGGTGATCTAGTTTATCTTAAACTTCAGCCCTACAAACAAGTATCACTGGTCTAACATTCTTGGCACAAGTGGACTCCGCAATTCTTTGGACCATTTATGGTCATAGAAAAAATTGTCCTTGCTACTTACAAGTAAAACCTCCCTCCCTCCTCTAGATTGCATCTAGTATTCTTTGTGTCTTATCTCAAAATATACATCCGTGGTGATGTGGTTTATAATTCCACATTTCTAGTTTTTTTTTCTAAGATGGAATCCATACAAAATTATTGACTAAAGATGGGTTAAGCATGGCCAACACATTGTTAAAGAAGTAAAAGTTCTATGCAGTAACTTATCAATAGAGGATAGTATATGAGAATCATATGACTTACTGTAACAGGAGTTTCTTCACCTCAACCTTGAGGACAAGGTTAACCTTAAGGGGGAAGGTATTGTTAGACCCATGGGAATAGCTATGGGAATAACAAACCCAAGATAAATCAAGGTTTATTCAACAAAGAGGTTAAGAGAAGTCAGTTGTAACAACCAAGATTCATAGTAATCAGTTGTAGTAGAAGAATGATTCTATTTTTTTAAGGATAAAAAGGGAATTTTATTAAATTAAAATAAAAGCAATACATCTCAACATGATTGTTGTCAAGTTAACGTACCAAATACAGATCATCTTAAACTGACAAAAGAATCAAAACTATAAGAATTTAGCTCCAAAGTACCCTAGAAATTCTCTAACAAATCAGATTTATTCACTTGGTCAAACTCTAGAAGGTTGAGAGCCCAAGCTGAAATCAGGTTACCCACTCCAACTATCAAATAATCAATGTTTTTTCCTTGTCCTAGAACATTCTTCTGTTTCTTTCTTTCCAAGGACTAGCATATTGCGATTGGGATGCGACTCCATAGGATTTTAGCTTTTTTACTTCCTCTAATTTTCGGCCATTTGGAGAAAATATTTGCTGGAACCGAAGGGAGAAATACATTCTTTCCAAATAGGAAAGACAAGAACTTCTAGATAAAATCTGCCACACTACATTAGAGGAAAAGATGAAGAACTGTTTCTTCCTTGAGTGCACATATAACAACAATTTGCTAACTATAAGCCTTTGGATTTCAAGTGATCTAAATGCACCACCAACCAAGCAAAAGCGTCTACCCTTGGGGGCACTAGATTCCACAACACACCTTTGATCTGGTTTGACTACCCACTATCTCTCATCAAAGCATTATAGAAAGATTTAACTAAAAATCTTCCATCTCTACATTCTTTCCACCATAATCCATCTATTGTGGCTCTAGATGCATTTCTATCTTGGAACTTTTCCTGTAGTAGAATACGCTCTTCCACTTCTTGGTCAAACAAAGTTCTTCTGTATTTTGGGTTCCAAATCATTTGCTCCTCTCTCCACTCAGCACTCATCAATGGTTACTTGCTGATCTATCATCTTATTAAGTCTTGGACACGCCTCACATAGTTTTCCAACCCCAAGCCACTTATCTTCCCAAAGCCTTATCCTAAGCCTTTCCCCCACTTTAAATTTAACTAAACTTTTGAAGTCTCGATTAAATCTCATGATATTTCTTTCCATACACTTATCCCATATGAACTCATCACCTCCATTGACTCCCACCCGAACCTCACCACCTCATATTTCGCAACCACTACCCTCCTGCATAATGCCTCCCTTTCTCCCTCTTTCTCTACAACCATTTCCCTAAAAGTACCTTGTTGAATCATTTTACTCTTCTCAGCCCAACACCTCCCCCTCTTTTGACCTATAGACCTTCTCCCACTTGACCAAGTGAAACTTTTTGGTTCCCCCACTCCCCTCCCATAAAAAATCCCTCTGAATTTTATTAATTTCCAAAGACACTTATTTGGGAATTCATAAAAGGGATAGGTAGTATGTTAGTAGACTGGATAGAACACTCTTTATGAGTGTGATTCTCCAACCTAATGACAAATATTTGGCTTTCCACCTATCCAACCTCTTCTTCACCCTCTCAATCATAGGTTTCCAGATGTTGATTGTTGTTATCTTTTAACCCACTGGAAGCCCAAGATAAGTGAAAGGTAGCTCCCCTACATTGCACTCCATCACCTCTATATAATGCCTCACTTCCTCATGATTTATATTTCTTAACTCCTATTAAAGAACTTTTTCCAAATTCACCTTCAAACAAGTTAGCATTTCAAAGTTGGCTAAGATGGACCTTAAATTCATAACTTGATTTACTGAAGCATCTAATAATATTAGTGTATCATCAACATATTGCAGGTGTAGATATACGTAACCCATCATTTCCAACTTTAAAGCCTTCGATCCACCCTAACTGCACTCATTTCTTCATAGTTAGATTTCAGGCTTCCATGACCAAGATAAACAACAAATGGGAAAATAGATCCCCTGCCTTAACCCCCTAGAAGCTTGAAAGAATTCTGATGACACCCAGTTAATTAACAATAATAAGAAAGCCAATGAAATACACCCAAATATCTAGCCCCTCCATACCTCCCCAAATCCCATCAATCTTTGCATCTCCCCCAAGAATCTTCATTAAATATGGTAATATGCGTTTTTAAGGTCTAACTTACATCCCAGACCTGGTCTTCCGCTTCTTACCCTAGAATCTATACATTCACTATCCACCAACATCCCACCCAAAATTCGCCGCCCTTCTACAAATGCGATTTGAGTTTCCCCTACCACTTCCTGAATAAATTCCCTTATCCAGCTCTGAGCACTTTTATAAGGATTGTTAATCAAACTGATTGTTAATCTGTATCAAACCAGATTTCAATTCAAAACCTACCTCAAGATTGGGATACGTGATGCATAAGGGTTGTTGGTTCATAATCAGTGCAACCAACTCCCTTAATGTCCTTTCTTTGTCAGCCATTCTTTCTCCTTCTTCGAAGATGGGTAGATCACAATCTGAATTCACCTTCTTTGGTGAACGATCCTTCCTTTGTTTTGCCTTCTTCCTTAAATGACGGGTGGTCCTCTCAATTTCGGGGTTGTACTCGAGTTCACCTCATTGAGAAGCACGAGTCATAAAACATAAGAGGTTAACAAAGAGAAGGTAATAGCTAAGAAATTAAAGTTGCTCCCCGACAACGACGCCAAAATTTTGACAGGTTGTCGAAGCCCTCAAAATTAATACTAGTCCCACAATAAAATATTTGTAGTAAAAGTGGTACTAGGTCGAATCCCACAGGGAGTAAATCAATAATCACTTAGCCAAATGGATAATATAACTGAGTGCGAAAATAAAATAACTAAAATTAAAAGAATAAGAAAACAATAGCAAACTAAACAAACAAGAGAAAATTATTCTTATCGAATTCTGGTTCAAGGGTTCGGGTTGAGTCGATTGGCCATCGATCCTAGGTAAATTTCAGCATTCTTGCATTCAAGCATTTAAACTTAGATTTATTAGGATAGCCAAAATAAACCTTGTGTTTTCCTAATTCAATTGACCAAACCCAGAATTCGATCAACACTTATCACCACTCAACTGGGTACAATAGCATTCCATATTAACTGGTGATAGCATTAAGATTTGTGAAAACAGTTCAACCAAAACAACAATAATTGAGATAGCTGCAATTATTGAATCTTGTTCCATCGATTCCTTTTAGGTTAAACCATGTCAATACATTGGTCAAAGGCTGTCACGAACAATTGACCAGAAAGATATTAATCTAATTGCTACTTGTACCACTATTCGTGACAATTACGGATCACCGAAATCATGGATAGCAGTAGTAAAATCAACATTAATTCAGTTTGTCAGACTAATTAACATTAACATCCAATAAAAAATATGCTCACACATGTTTTTGTTTCTAGATGTGAGTGCATTTTATGCTCCATCTCACACTTGTTTTTGTTTTTAGATGTGAGTGCATTTTATGCTCCATCTCACATTAGTCACAATTTTATTTTCAATTTTTATTTTTTATTTTTTATTTTTATTTTTTGCTCAAGAATCACAGGGTTTCATCGCCTGATCCATGAATTCATTGATCGTGGTCTCTATATGCCTAAAATAGCAAGTTCTAGAATAACCAACCCATGTTTGACAGATAATTATGTGAAAATCAATCAAACCCTTATGCATCTTGCCTATTGATCGATTAAAATCATGAGGTACCATATGCAGCCAAGAAAGATCTAGTTAGTCATGCTTGCATCCTATCTTATCTATTCAGCCTAAGCACATGATTCCTGATAAGTTGAAATCGTTCAAGGATAAGTTTCCAGGGAGTAGAAATTTCAAGAAGTGATGATCGAAGCATGCTGAGGTTATTCAAATTTCCATCAGATTTCCCTAATCCCCCACACTTAAGTTATACATTGTCCCCAGTGTATGTGATTATGCATAAAGTAGAGGGATTCGGGGGTACTTCCCTATTCGCCTTGTGAGGTTCCTGCTAAATACAAAAATCAAAACCAAACAAAATAACAAAATTAACTAAACACAATGGGTTGCCTCCCACAAGCGCAATTGTTTAACGCCGTTATGCTTGACGTCCTCCTTTGCTATTTTAACTCTCGTGGTTGCAGCTTTCGGTGTTCTCCCCTTCCATCCATCATGGGCGGATTCAAATCTGGAATAGGGGCCTTCGTACCCAATTGTGCACTTGATTCTAGCTCCTCATTCATGTCTTTTTCAAAAATTTCCTGCACAGTTGGATCAATAGTGTCAACCGAATAGATCGAATGGTCTTCATTTGGGTACTTCATAGCTTCAAAAATATTAAATTTAATAGTCTCCCCATCAAACTCGACGGAGAGGGTACCCTCATCCACATCTATTTTGGTCTTGGCCATTTTCATGAATGGCTTGCCTAATAGAAGTGGGGCTGAATTTTCGATCGTGTCCTCCTCCATCTTCAAAATGTAAAAATCATCTGGAAAAATTGAATCGTTAACCTGCACCATTACATTCCCAACAATCCCTTCTAGGTAGGTGTTAGAATGATCAACTAATTGGATAACAGTTTTAGTTTCCCTTAAAGGACCTAATCTCAAAGCATAGTAAATCGAGTATGGCTTGACATTGATAGATGCACCTAAGTCTAGCATGGCATGCTCGATTTGCTTATTGCCAATCACACAAGGTAGGGTGAACATACCTGGATCAGCATGTTTTTCTGGTAAAGTCCTCTTGATCACGGCTGAAATGTTCTCTCTAACTCTTGAGTCCTGTACCTCCTCTTCTTCCTGTCCTTTATCCACCTTCCTTGGTGAGGTAGGTTCTAGCTATAGTTCCTTCTCGCTTCTTAGCACCACTGCACTTACATTCTCCTTGGGGTTGACTACCGTTTGTGATGGTAGTTTCCCGGAGCTCTGCGCCTCCAACTTGCTAATGGCAGTGGCAAGTTGGCTGATTTGGTTCCCCAAATTCTGAATGTTGGCTATTGTTTCATGTTGAAATTGCTGAGTATTAGTAGCTAGAGCCTTAACTATATCTTCTAATGGCGTACCTGAATTCGGGGGTTGGCCTTGCATTGTGATGGGTGCTGAATACTGGGGCTGTCAACTAAAAAAATGGGGCTGATATTGCTGCTGTCCTCCCGGGTTCCCGTAGCTGAGATTTGGATGATCTCTCCACCCCCGATTGTAGTAATTGGAGTAGGGATCATACTTTCGTTGGGGCTACCCCGGGAATCCTCCTACGACATTTACTTGCTGCATCGAGCCATCTTGTAATGATGGACACATGTCCGTAGGATGGCCAGGGATCGAACAAATACCACACACCCTAGAAATTTGTAATTGTCCTGCAGCTAGTTCCCTAACCAAGGCAGTTAAGTCAGAAATCTAATTTTCTAAATTGACATGGCTTACCTCATTAACCTGTCTAGTGTGCCATTTATCCTTGCACCGAACTGCTGTGAATTTTCGGCCATGTTGGAAATTAATTCCCTATCCGCTTTGGGTGTCTTGTTCACCAAGGCTCTGCCATTGGCTGCATCGACCATACTTCTATCCATGGGCTGAAGCCCTTCATAGAAGTATTGGATCAAAAGCTATTCGGGTATTTGGTGGTGCGGACAACTAGCAACAAGTTGTTTAAATCTTTCCCAATATTCATATAGCGTCTCACCACCAAATTGCCGAATTCCACATATTTCTTTTCTTATGTTTGCAGCCCGGGATGCCGGGAAATATTTTTCTAAAAATACCCTGTTCATCTCATCCCATGTGCATATTGGACCGGGAGGAAGAATATACAACCAATCCTTTGCTTTATCACGTAAAGTAAATGGAAAGGCTATGAGTTTTACCTGATTCTCGGTCATACCGTGGGGTTTCATGCTTGAATAGATGACATGGAATTCCTTCAGATGCTTATGAGAGTCCTCACCTGGAAAACCATGAAATAGAGGCAATAATTGTATCAAACCAGATTTCAATTCAAAACCTACCTCAAGATTGGGATACGTTATGCATAAGGGTTGTTGGTTCATAATCGGTGTAGCCAACTCCCTTAATGTCCTTTCTCTGTCAGCCATTCTTTCTCCTTCTTCGAAGATGGGTAGATCACAATCTGAATTCACCTTCTTTGGTGAACGATCCTTCCTTTGTTTTGCCTTCTTCCTTAAATGACGGGTGGTCCTCTCAATTTCGGGGTTGTACTCGAGTTCACCTCGTTCAAAAGCACGAGTCATAAAACATAAGAGGTTAACAAAGAGAAGGTAATAGCTAAGAAATTAAAGTTGCTCCCCGACAACGGCGCCAAAATTTTGACGGGTTGTCAAAGCCCTCAAAATTAATACTAGTCCCACAATAAAATATTTGCAGTAAAAGTGGTACTAGGTCGAATCCTACAGGGAGCAAATCAATAATCTCTTAGCCGAATGGATAATATAACTGAGTGCGAAAATAAAATAATTAAAATTAAAATAATTAAAAAATAATAGCAAACTAAACAAATAAGAGAAAATTAGTCTTACCGAATTCTGGTTCAAGGGTTCGGGTTGAGTCGATTGGCCATCGATCCTAGGTAAATTTCAGCATTCTTTCCATTTAAGCATTTAACCTTAGATTTATTAGGATAGCCAAAATAAACCTTGTGTTTTCCTAATTCAGTTTACCAAACCCAACATTCAATCAACACTTATCACCACTCAACTGGGTACAATAGTGTTCCATATTAACCGGTGATAGCATTAAGATTTGTGAAAACAGTTAAACCAAAACAACAATAACTGAGATAGTTGCAGTTATTGAATCTTGTTCCATCGATTCCTTTTAGGTTAAACCATGTCAATACATTGGTCAAAGGCTGTCACGAACAATTGACCCAGAAAGATATTAACCTAATTGCTACTTGTACCACTATTCGTGACAATTACGGATCACCGAAATCATGGATAGCAATAGGAAAATCAACATTAATTCAGTTTGTCAGACTAATTAACATTAACATCCAATAAAAAATATGCTCAAGAATCAATGAGTATTTACAGAACCTCACAATGACACAACCGAACCTCCTCCCTTGAACCAGAAAAAGAAGCTTAGATGCTCATGATTTGCGCAATCTCCATGCTTTGCTTCTCCATAGCCGAACTATTTGCTTGAGCTTCTTGGTCTTCTTGATGATCTCTTGGATCTGGGAGTCAGTGATGCTAGAGTTGGTTCGCCCCCTTCTTTATATAGCCAAAGGAGATGGCTGCTTTCCAACTCCTTTTAGGAAATCATCTTATCTTTAGGGAGTCTTGATCTTTCTTGAACTAATCCTATCTTATCTCTTATCTAATGATCTAATCGCAATATTCTTATCTCTCTAGGATTACATTCAAGACTTTAATCTGATAAGACTCTCTTTTTGGAGATTATATTCGAGATTTGGACTCTTGACTCTTAAATTTGAGTTGGGCTGCTTTAAAACTTGGGCTGATTCAAGGTACTTCTGCGAGTTGGGCTTAAGTTGTGAAATGGGCCTAGCTGTGAACTTTCTCCGACCTCAGGCTCGTTTTCGTACTCAATGCGGGTCGAATCTGTCAAAACCCAAAACATAACAGTTATGGGCCTTCCCTTCATATTTCTAATGCTTCTTGAATTGTCCAATTCGAAGTCTGGAATTGAGAATTAGGCCCAGATTACTGACTGTCTCCGAAATTGTGCAAAATCATCCGATTTGCCCTGTTTTCTTCCAATTACCTTCTTTATTGCCCTGAATCGAAATACAAGAGTAATGAGTTCATTTAAGTGCTAAAGTGATGTAAAAAGATGAAAATTAGGGGACAAAATAGGATTCTTTTCAGTCTCATTAGTACAACCTCTTGTAATAGGAAACTAGTTTATCTTGAATCTCTCCCTAAGAATCTATCACCTCGTCCTCCCCTTGAACCCTCATGATCACATTCCTCCTCCCATTTGCAAAAGTATGAAAGAAAGTAATGTTCTTATCCCCCTCTTTCAACCATAGAGTTCTAGATTTTTACCTCCACCTAACTTTCTCCCTTAAAACCAAACTCTCTAGTTCAGATTCCAAGACAACCATCTCAACTTGGGCCTCTCTCTTGAACTCCCCTTCTTCTTTTCTTACTCTTTCTAATCTAACTAGGTTTTCCATAATCTCTTTCTTTCTGCACTCTTCCCCTCCAAATGCTTCTTTCCTTCTCTCCATCAACTCTTGTTTGATGACTTGCATCTTTTTAATCACTCTTAGACTTATTGATCCTTCCACTTGCACTTCCTTCCATTTACCTTCTACCCATTCCATGAAATTTGGTTGAAGTAACCACACATTTTTTGAACTAGAAAGGTTTGAAGCCTGTAATAGTACTAAACCTTCGTAGAAAAATTGTTTTGTGGTCTAAGATTTGAATGATCAAAGGTCTGTGAACTACTTCCCCGCATAGTCTATCCAATCTTCGAAGAATAAGAATATGAAAAGCCTTCTAAGAACGGCTGAAACTTGGCCATTCGACCAGGTAAACTTCCCTCCATTCAACGGTGGATCAATCAACTCGTTATTGTTTATAAATGCTTCTATGAAGTTCTTCTATCTCCCCCCCACCCACTCATTTCATTTCTCCTCCTCACTATATTGAAATCTCCACCTATACACCAAGACCCATCCCACTTATACCTCAGCTCCCAAAACTCCATTCTCTCCCCCTCCTCATTTGGCCCATAGGCATTTGTTAAACCCCATCTCTAATCACCATTTGCTTCTTGAAGACAAATAGAAACTAAAAGCATTCCAACTTCCTCCCTAACCTTTTTGGAAACCCTTGGATTCCATATAATTATTGCTCCCTCTTGACAAATCCGATGCTCCAAGCTCCACCTATTCACCTCCCTCTTCATCCCATATTTCATTCTTCATTTTCACATCAAAGGATTCTAATTTTGTTTCTTGGAATAGAACCACCTCAAGTTTGATGTTTCGGAGCAAATTCCTCATTATCTCCCTCCTTCTCCCTTCCCTCAAACGCCTCACATTCCAACTAAGCATTCTCAACTTCTCCCCCTCCCCCTAGATTTCCCCAACCCTTAATGGTCATTCAATGTCGTCTAGACCGTCCTCTTCTTCCCCTTCCTCGTCCCACCCCTTATTTTTTCTAGAATCTCTTCCCTTCTTTTTTTCTCTTCTCTTTTCTTTTTTTTCAAACTTTTCAAATGCTATTTTCTTAAAGCCTTCCCCTCCCCAAAAAATACTAAACCAAGACATTTTCCTATCTCTACCTCCCTCTCCACCAATTTGTTAATATTCACCTCCCCATTCTATACTACATTCGTGACTTTTGTGGCTTCTTGGTTCTTCTGGTTCTAGTTTGATCTCTCGCTCTCTCAATTATTGCCCCTAGCTTTTTTATGCTTCTTCTTCTTTCCATTGCTTCTCTTCTTTTAGACTTGGGAATGCCAGAGTGTCTTCTTTTTATGTTGTATACCTTGTTTCTAACTCTACCTGATTCCTTCTCGTCCCTTGGCTTTCTTTGTTTTGTTTTTTTATTCTTTTCTACTTCTTTTGTTCTTCCTTCCTCCCCTCCCACCTGTTTGGATCTTCAAACAAAAGAGCATTCTATGAGTCAGATTGACTTACCTCTTCACATCAGAGTGTAGCCTTCAAACTTCTTGTAACGGATCGCCCACATGGTTTGTCCTCCATTTTTTCTATCGCCTCTAATATATTTACTATGGTACTTGGATTCTTATTAACAAGAGCATTCTTTTCTTCCTAACAGTCAACCATTGTGAATCCCCTGTACTTCTATGCCTCTTTTTGGAGAGCTCTCCTCCTTATTACTTTCTATTTCTAAGAGTGAAAAGACTGCCTCCACTCTTGTCCTATTCAGTTGGTCTTCATCAATTTTTTTATCTGTAACCCCTTTAATGTTTCTCTGTGTATCGACTATTCCCCCTTTTTGCAATGGTTTCCTGAGCTTCTCCTTCCTCAATTGAGCTTGTTAATATTATTTTGTTTTTCCTATGTCCTAGAACTTTAATCTTTTGTCCATTCTCATATTTGGCTACCACCCAAATCCATTTATCTTCTTCTTCTTTGTGACTTTTATGTATTGACTTTCTGGAACTCGAATAGTTGGGGCTAATCCTATTGTAAGCCTATATAAGACATACTATTGCATACAAAAAAGACAGGAAAAAAAATTCCATAATCCTTTCTCTCTCTCTCTCTCTCTCATCAAGAGTCCAGACAACTCAAAGTGTCTCTGAGTTTGGTAGTTAGCTAATAGAAACTAAATAAGAAAGTTTTACTTAATGTAGATATATAAGGTAGGGGGCCATTGCTTAATGTAAGGGTAAAATCTTAGCTAACCAAAATCAGAACACAATTTGTGCCCAAAAAAAGCCAAAGACGAGATTTGTATCCAGTTCGCCCCTCCCAAGATCCCAAATAATTGGGACCAACATTGGGTAATGGCCTTTTAGACATTAAAGGGTAGTTTGGGAAATATTTATTTGCTTTTTTATTAGATGATAGTGAAGGAGGATGTTTATCCTAGAAAAGAGGAGATTCATCAATGTAGGCAAGTTGAGTTCCAACAAGTCAATGGATGCTGATGAGGGCTAGTTTGGTCCTCCAATGACATCATGACACGTGGCATTGCAGAACAATTGGGTGACACCTCAATACCATGTAAATAGACCACTAGGGGTGTAAACGGATCAAGCAATATCTGAATTCAAATCCAATTAGAAAATCCAATATCTGAATTCAATTTGATATTCGACAGATATTGAAAATTAATATCTAAATTCGAATCTGATTAAATATTCCAATATTCGATTCAATTCGAATTCAAATTTGATTAATTAATTTGTTTAGATAATTAATAAATATTTTATTGATGTAAAGCATATAAATATATAAATGATTTATATAACTTAATTATTATATATATAAATTATATAAAATATTTTATATATTATATATAAAAGTTAAATAATTGGTCAAATTCGGATATTTATCAAATCTTATCAGGTTATATCCGAATTCAAATCCAATTAACTATTCGGTATGAATAGGATATCCGAATTCGGCTGATTAGATATTTGAATATCTGAATTAGATTCAATAATGTCGAATATTGAATTCAAAATCGGATTTTCGAATACTATTAATACCCCTATAGACCACTTCAGACACTTAACTATTGCATCAGCAACATCGGTACCTCTGGTAGACCGAACTGCAAATAGCTAAACAGGACCTCAAGTCGGTGTAAGAGGCAACCTACTTCCACCAAGCTGCCTTGGCCCCGGTAAGACATCAAGTCGGCATGAGAGGCGACTGCTTCTACCAACCTAACTTTAGTTGAGCTAGCAACCTGCCTAACGTGTTGGGCGACCTCCTCCTTAAGCGGATTATCATCTTCAAATTTCTCGGGATCACAACGCCACATCGGAAGAGCCGGTTTACCCCACCCACTTCAGGCATGACTGGATAAGCACTACTCACCTATGCGGAGTCCACCTTTAAGCGTGAAACCACCTTCTAGACCAGACGGATCAGAGATCCCGGACACATTTCGTAAGACTCACAGCAGCTCACCTATATAAGGGCCTCACCTCCAACTTCAGAAGGTATGCACAACTTATCATTCATAGCTCTCCAGCTTTCTTGCAATCACATCTCCAGTTCACTAACTTAAGGACGAAGTACCCACCCCAGGTAAAACAATCCAGACACTCTAATCTCTCTCTCTTGCAGCTCAACCAGGTGACTTACTCAGTCTAACGTCTAAGCTATCCGCCAGCAGGGGGCAACAGATCACGCATCATCAAATGCTAAAGAAGATTGTTCAAACTTCAAAGAATATCTCAGTTTTTTTGTGGGTATTTAATAGTCGGTACGTGTACAAAATCAAACAGATATACAGGTAAATCTCTTAATTGTTTGACTACTAAGGTGGTGGGCCAAAGATGTGAAGTTGGTAATGGGTGGCAAGTGTAGACAAGTGAAAACTGTTCTATAAGTGGAAGAAGACTATATATTCCTTCTAAAACAAATAGGGATGGGCACATTACATGTAGTGAAGTTGCTACTTGCTAGGATGGAATTTCTGTTGCTTGTGAGGATGGCATTCAGGTATCTGATTGTGGGTTCACTGTGTCATAGAGGTGAATCCAGTAGGGGATGACCAACTAATCAGGTCACACTGCTTTTGATGTTTGTAAAACTTAAGCTCAGTTGTCATAAGGATGTGAAAGGGGTTTTGTTGACAAAAGAATGCTCTCTGATCAAGTGCAATAAAGTTTCTGTAGTTAGATGAATAAAGGGATCAAAAAATGCTCATTTAAATCATTGTGACACTGTTTTATAGATAGAAAAACTGTCTGTGTGCAAAAAATGAGAGATTTTAAGGATAATACCATTTGTTCAGGTCATCAGGACAAGCAAAAGTATACAAAGAGGTTACATTGTCCAGTTTACCATCAAATGATGGAAATATCGACACATCTAAGACTGGGGAGAATAGCAGAAGAGAAACCGTTAAGGGAGGGGTCTGTTGGGGGTATGACAATGATAATAGTAATTCCCATGGGAAGAGAAGCAATGCTCTCTCATTGGTGTATAACATATTGTATTTTTTTTGTTCATAATGAAATCAATAATAAATTAAAGTTTTTATCAAATGCCAATGATCAATCACCACCGAATCAAGTGGACAATGAAGACAAGGTCTATGAAAAGAAGTATCAAAATGATGTTTATCAAAACTACAAGTATAGAACACAGGCATCCAATAAGATTCTTGAAGAATATGAGAAGTCGATGATAGTCCAATTAGAGAGGTTGAGGAAGCTAGAGCAAGTAGATGTTGAAGTTGTTCACCCTAATTATGAAGTAATTAAATTAAATAAAAAGATGGATTTTAAAGTGGTTATAGAAAAAGTAGGCAAGAAATTAAGATTGTCCTTAGGTGGTGAAGAGATAGCAATTGAATTGTTTCTGGAAGTAGGGGAGAGACAGACCAAACACTAGGAATAATTTTTAGGGTAAGGGTTTTTATTTTTTATCAGGAATATTAAGAGATAAAAGATACTGAGCATGTAGAGGTTGGTGGTTGGTTATTTAGAGAGGGGTACAGTGAGAATCTTATGACATTTGAAGTAATGGCGGAAAAAGAAAAGCATGTTGAGATTAATTATGGACAGGAAGAAGAAACATCTCTGTATTTATGGAGGATGATTTCTTGCTATTTTCCTCAAGACCTTTTTTAAGAAGAAATATTTGTTCAAGTCTTTTTTTCAAGAAGACTATTTTCCTCACAAGACTAGTTATGGGTCAGTTTTTTGTTGTTAAAGATGTTCATTGGGGCTGCATGAGGGGATCATTCTCATGAGGTGAGTGTTTCTGTTTAAAGTGCTGGATATGAAATAGGCTGTGCTTGGTTGCAATGCAAATAAATTTGCACTGATGCACACGTGTAGAAGTACAAATGATTCGAGTGTAAATTTTGACTTATTTTGTTGGGAGAATGACGATTCAGCCCAAGGTCTTGAGTATAAATTTTGACTTATTTTGTTGGGAGAATGACGATTCAGCCCAAGGTCAGAATTTCTACGCCCAAGATACAATTTGGATGTTTACAACCCCACAGTGGAATTCAAAAATCTGCATTGGGCCTATCTATAATTTTCCGTATATTGTTTCAAATTTCAACTTTTTTGTTTTTGCTTGCAATACAAACGAATATAAATGAAGTAAATTAAGACATGAACAACAATAATATAAAAACCCAAAACAAACTTAAACAAGAATTTTTGACTTAGAGGGTTTTCACAGTGGTTTGGGTGAGATTGGTTTAGGGGTTGGTGCTGTTGATGGGGTAGGGATCCTTTCTTTATCTTCATGGGTGATTTCTCATCATTTGTTCTCGTATTCATTATTGTTCTCGTACAAATACAAATATGTACAGTGTAAAACTTTGTATTTTGTATTATTGTCTGTATTTGTACTCCTTTCAAACTAAGCCTTAATGAATTTTATCTTCACCATCAAAGAAGGCTTACTGATCAAAAAGGAATAATTTCACAAATAACAATCGTTTGGGTACAGATTCAAATTATAGAAATGAGGGAGAAGCAATACAAACTTGGTGAAGTAGTCATCAATTGGCCATCTATGTTTAATAAACATTCTCAATGAACATTACCAATCCAGGCCTGACCAGTGAGCCTGTGAATTTCTAAAATATCCACTCTAATCTCCAGAAGTGTCGAGCCATTATGCTGCTACGATCACATTGCTTCTCACCTACTAACAATCCCAAAACTGGAAGATGAACAAGGCGGAAAGGAATACGAGCACGGCAAATGTCCACAAATGAATGCAGAAAACTTGATAGAACTCTTTAATTGAACCATAGGGGATCAGCTCCAAAGCATGAAGAGAAAGGGAACCCCATCAAGAGGCCAAGGTCATAATACACCCCAGTGACTGATTTAAAAAAGTAGAATAATATCTACTATTGGAGCAACCATAAATACCAATCAAGAAATGCAACATTTTTTTCCATATTCTCTATCAAAAAGTACATCCAATTCAAAGATAATAAATCAAAACCCAAGTCTGCTAGGTTGAGTCCATGAGAAGAAATTTATAAAGGATGTGGCTCATCCATCAAAGATCTAAATTCAATTACAATGATATCTGAGCCAAGATAAGTGTAGACAAATATTCAAGTTCTTTATTAGCTGGTCTTACATTTTAGAATAGTTTTCTGCAAATGCTTTCAAGGACATGTAGAGAACCTGATCCCAAAACAATTTTAGTTTTATCTAGTTTTAATTCATTCACCTCCAAATCTACCTGATCCACTTTTAAGTACAAAATCATAACAGAACAGGAGTTGATTAATATGACACAGGAGTGAAATAAATAGCAATACTTGTATATTTTGATATGGAAAAAATAAGATATTTTCTGAAGAAATAGTGTAAAAGACTTTGACCAACTTCGACAATAAGGGGGCGTTGGTCACCAACACCCCATGGCCATTAAACCAGTTAACAATAGTACACAAATAAAAACAAACATTTTTGCCCAGTCATCAACAAATAATCCAATATCACAAGAAAAACAGAACTGACTTGAAATAAATTGTTAAACTGATAAAATTTTGAACAAATACCAAGAAACAGAATACACACACTATATACAATTTTATAAAAAATGATTAATTACCCAAAAAAGTTGAAAGAATAAAAAAGAATAAGCAACACAGAGAAACCAGATAGCAACAGTAAAGATGAAATCAAATAAAATAAGGTAAAACGAAAATAAAGAATCAACTTCATTTAGGATCCTCAGAAATAAATGCTTATGCTTTTCATCAAATAGGATCAGGTCTCAAAGATTCCATACCATCATAGGACCCAAAAAAATTACTAAAAAGAATTACAAGATAGCAAAATTAGATTTTATGAAACCACCACTGCCAAGATTTTGCAGGGCATCAGACAAGAGTGCTTCAACTTAACAATCTTGCATGAAATCTAAGCCACTCATACATAAAAGAGGCCCTATCTCACAAACATGCAGAATTGAAACCCATCGTAAACCCCAGTGGTTGATTTGAAAAAAAAAATAGACTGTACCCTGATCTCTTCTATTGAAACCCATCAAGAAATGCAGCATTCCTTCATATTCCATCACAAAATTGAGATCAGATTTAGTAATCACAAAATTGTCCTCACAACACTACAGAAGTGCATTGGGAACATCTTGGTACTGTTGTTTTCATTCATCGAAAGAGGTTCTCGATGCATGACTAATTTTGAAGGTTCTTATTTATTGGTTTTACATTTTTCCATGAATGATCTTTATTTACAGGTTTTACATTTTAATATAGTGCTCTGTTAGAATGCTTTAAGGAAATATAAACTGACCCAAAAATAAGAGAACTTAAATTAGTAACCATACAATACAAATAACCAATGCTTACATTTTAATATTAGAAAAAAATAAGATAAAAATTGAAAAAAAAGGAAACTCAGAAATACGTGGAATATGAAGATCAGATATAGCTTTCCAGGCTGCATTTCCATCAATTAGCACAGAAAGTAACTGCTCAGAGCCCAGTGCATATTTCATCACCAAATAATCCAATTAGACCAAGAAAAACAGAAGAGACATTCAAATTAAATTGTTAAAAAAAAAACTAAAAAGATCAAATATTAAGAGACAGAACAGCACAATCTACAATGCTATAAAAATGATAAATTACCAAAAATAGTTAAAGTGAAGAACAAAATGAATAAACAACAGAATGGAAACCAAATAGCCACAATAAAGCTGAAATTAAACAAATGGTAAAAAGGAAATAATGGTATTAGTTCCCTATCCTCAGACAAAAAACACTTATGTTCTTCATCAGATATGAAGATCAGATCTCAAAGATTCCATGCCATCATAGGATCACAAAATTTACATGAAAGAAAAAGCAATGGTGGAGCAACTCAAAATTGCTGCATGAAATCCAAGCCTCTCATACATAATTGAGGCCCTGTCTAAAAATCATGCAGAGAAAGGGACCCCATCAAGAGCTTATTGTCATAGTAAACCCCAATGAATGAGTAAAAAAACATTGTACACTAATCTCTGCTCTATAGTACCCATGTATACCCATCAAGAAATGCAGCATTTCTCCATATTCAATCACAATCTGCACAGTTTGAAATCTCATCCAATACACTCATCATAAAAAATCAACATACAAGTCTGCTAGGTTCTTAAGCGTACAAGAAATTGAGAACTCTATTTCGAAACTCATGCTCATCACTTTAAACGAAATACTCCATAAATCCCAATTCTAAGTTCATATTCTAGGTTTTGGATGATCTTTTTTCGGATTAACTTCTACAAAACAGGTGACAAGAAAGAAAGAACAGAATACTAGACTATAATTCACAGTAACAACAAGCCAAGGCTGACAATTCTGCAGCACAATTGGGACAATAATGAAGTTTAAAAATATTGAGCAAGAAAATGAAAATCTTAAAAACAAGAGAATTCAAAAGAAACATATACGAACTAGAAGATCAGATAGAGCTTTCTAGGCAGCATTTCCATCAATTAGCAGAAAGAAAATCTGCTCAGAGCCCAGTGCATATTTCATCACCAAATAATCCAATTAAACCAAGAAAAACAGAACTGACATTGAAACTAAATTGTTAAAAAACCAAAAAAAAAATCAAATACTAAGAGACAGAATAGACTACACAATATATAATTATATAGAAATGATAAATTACCAAAAATAGTCAGAGTGAAGAAAGAAAAAATGAATAAACAACAGAATGAAAACCAAATAGTGGCAATAAAGCTGAAACTAAATAAAAGAAGTAAAAAGAATATAGTGATTTTAGCTCCTTTAGGATCCTCAGAAAAAAATGCTTACGTTTTTCATCAAATATGACAATCAGGTCTCAAAGATTTCCATGCCATCATAGGATCCCAAAATTTATAAAAACGAAATAAAATAAATAAATAAATAAATTTATGCAACAAACATTGACAAGATTTTGAAGGGCATTATTCGCTCAACCTGGAGAAAAAACAAGGGTGCAGCGACTCAACATTCCTGCATGAAATCTAAGCCTCTCATGCATTACCAAGGCCCTGTCTCAAAAAAATGCAGAGAAAGGGACCCCATCAGGAGGCTATTGTCATAGTAAACCCTAATGATTGATTAAAAAACTATTGTAAACTAATCTCTGCACTGAACTAGCCATGAATACCCATCAAGAAATGCAAAATTTATCCATATTCTATCACAAAATCTGGACAGTTTAAAATCTACATCCAATACACTCAACATCCATGTCTGCTAGGTTCTGAACTAAAATTTAGGTGCTGGTTTATTTTAAAGTTATTTATTTACTGGTCTTACATTTTAAAATAGTACTTTTTTGGATGGTTTAAAGGAAATATGAAGAAACTACCATTCATCAAAACAAAAAATGAAGAAGCATACCCGAAAACAGGAGGGTTTAAAGAAGTGCACAATAAAATTGAGCATCTCACTCGCCAACCTTTCTGCTTTAGCTTTATTTAGTTTTGATTGATTCACCAGCACAGTCAAGCTGATTCACAACTTATAGTACTCAATCAGATGATAACAAAAGAGAATTAATGAATGGCACTGGAATAAAATAAATATTTATAGCTAAAAATGGCCAATTCTTCTAGATTTTAATAACATAAAAAAGAAGATTATTCTTAAAAAAAATATTAGGAAGTGAAAGGAAACATAAATGAACTAAGAAGATCACATATAGATTTCTATGCTGCACTTCCATTAATTAATTAACGGAGAAAACACTGGTCAGAAAACATTGCTCATAAGAACAAAGCAGTCAATGAACTGAACGTGAAATAGAAATATTGTAAATAACAAATAGTAAAACAATTGAGACACACACAATAGATAACTCTAGAATCACTCAAAGATAACTAAGGCTCAGTTTGGAAGGAGTGCAAATACAAATCTGTAGATTGCAAATACATATAAAATAATACAAAATACAAGGTTTTGTACTTTACACATTTATATTTGTACTCCTTCCAAACTGAGCCTAAATAACAAATGAAATTACCCCCTCAAATCCAATTTAACAAAGAAAAATATATAAACGAAAATCTATAGTGCAAGATTAAATTTGGTCCTCAGAAAATGCTTGCATTTTACATCATATGAGACAATCAGCTCTGATGATTCCATGCCATCATAGAACCCTGAAGCGTCTATAAATTTAATAGAAGCACAATCATAAAGAATGGTCATCTGACGTGAAGTGACATTATATCCTTCTACGAAATCTAAGCATAACATTTAAAGGAAATCCGAAGAAACAAAAGGCCTTCAATTCTAAACCATAAGAGGTTATAATGAATCGTAAGTTCATGAAGGAAAAAAAGCATTATGATTTAGAGGTTATAATGCATCATGATTCATGAATATGTAAAAGAAATCTGAAGGAAAAAGCCTCCATTTCTAAATCATAAGAGGTAATAATGCATCATAAATTCATGATTCACGAATACATACTCTTGAAAGTGGAGATGAGTATATTTGCAGCATGGCATGAAAAACTTCAACATAATAACAGACGAGGAAGGCATGTATTTTTCCATAATGAAACAGATATGAGATAATTTCTCCAGTGTAAAAATGGGCATAGTCAAAAGCAGTCATCTGTTTCGACCTTCCCCTTAAAAGAAGATCAGCATTTGGCTACCTATTGTTAGTCCATGACTAAAATCTGAATCTACATTAAGATCGAATTTATTAACGAATAAAAAGAGCGAAAGAAACGCTAATCCTGTGAGCGATGCCAGTATACTTTCAACCATGAAACCGTTTCAGGAATTGAACAAACATCAAGGCAAATCCAGCGTAAAGAAGCCGATTACTCCTGAGTAACCGTCCTCCACTATGCAACTCAATCTCTATAAACGCAAGATTCATGGATAAACCACGAAAAAGAAATAAAATAAAGTATGAAAACCACTGAATAGCTGGGAATCTGAATTTTGCATGCAGCTGTATTTGATTGGGTTTTATTCAAACAGAGTAGAACGTCGATGCTCGTGGATTTGTGGCATGGAGACTATAACATTAGAGTTAAATGGACCCAAATCGGTGGTGCTGTGACAGACGTGCAAATGGGGTAATGGGGTATTTTTCCATGAGATAAACTCTGACCAATCGACCACAGCTCAGTTTCAATGGCTGCTGAAGATCAGTTAATAAGACTCCATGCGGAAGAATATCTCAAATAAAAACGAGAGGCCTTACTGGAGACAGAGAGAGGGGGGGTTGCGTCGTTCGAATCGAGGTGCAGCACTGAGGTTCGTGCCAGGGTGTGGAGGTGAAGAGAGGACGGGGTTGTGACTCCTCAGTCCAAAAGGTCAGCTGGGTTCGATGAGTGTGCGGACTTTTGTGGGTTGGAGGGAGAAGAGGTTCGGTGAAGGAAGCAAGAGCTCCCCAAACAGATATTCGCAGGTGGGGAGGAAAGACAGACAAGTGAGAAGAAGACGGGAGCCTGTTCTGCGGCGATAACGAGCACGGAGAAGAGGAGAAATAGACGAGGAGGAGGAAATGGAATCAGCGGCTGGACCGGGTGCTTAGGTTTTCTCCTCTACCCTCTACGGATATTTATAAGATGGGCAAATCTCTTATAACTATGCCCAGGTTTTAGGATTTTTTTTGATAAATTTTTTAAACTTTACATATTGTCTGATATCGGAAGAACGAAGATTCAGCCCAATTCGTTGTGTAGGTACCAGCTCGGAATTGATGCAATTCATGGCGGGAATGGGTGTATAGAGTGTGAATTTTTTATTTTTTTAATGTTTATAGCTCGGAAGTGGAAATCAGAAATTTGTATTGGACCTATCTTACTTTTTTGTATCGCCATTGATAGAAAAAATGAAATATTTTATTTAACATTCACTATTCACTATTATTGTCAGTCAGAATGGGCTGAGGGTAACATTATAATTTCGCTTTTGAGCCGAGGGTTGGTTAAGGAATTTGAGGAATCTGAGGCCTGTAGTGGTCGAGGGATGGTAGACCGGACTTGAAGAGAGAGAGAGTCAGAGACCCTGGGAGCTAATTCGAGGCAGAGACTCTGATGGTCAAATTAGCATGGGTGCAACACCAAGTGGACGAGGCCTATGGTGAGAACACTCAGGCAAGGCCACGAAAGAAAAAAGAGAGCTCTTAACAATCAAGAGCCTAGATGTTTACCTTGGGAGAGTTGCCCCCTATTTATACTTGAGATCGCCTAGAGGTAGGTGGGCTCGAACAGTCAGAATGCGGTTCGGCCCTAAGGAGCGCAGCCATCTGAAGCCGCCATATGCGGCCGTGCCATTTGGCTACATGTCATGCGTCAACCTCTGCTCTTTGTGCGCCCTCATTGGGTCTGCCTTGAGCGCTGCCACCAGTCGTGTGCGTGCTATTGGTCTGAGCCATGTGTGCCTACATCATTTGCCCCCCACTCTCGAGGTTGTGGTGGAGGTCTAAGCTGAAGACCTCGGCTTCGACCAAAGAGAGTGAGTCATCTTTACGGGGAGGCATCGATGGGTCTTTACGACGATGGCCTTGACCTCGGCTAAAAAGGATGCACCTAATGTTGGCTGTGGTGGCGTCGACTTGGTCTTCACTCCTCCACCGAGGGACGCCATAGAGACTTCCGTTGTCCAAAGCCCTCGGCTTCAGCATTTGCAACTTTGAGTCCATGCTGGATATGGGTGTAAGGGGCGCTTACCCCTCTGCCCGGTGCCTTTCCGGTGCCGAGGTGTGTCTTTATGAGGCGTCGGCCTCAGCTGGGGTCACAGAGGGTGACACTTGGTGATAGGCAACCATGACTTAACTACGTGTAGAACGGGTCTTGTTGTTGATAAGTCGTAACCCGTGTGGGGGATGGATTTCAGCGGCGGGTGCAGATCGTGTGTGCTACGGGTCCTCGTATTGTCAGGTCAAATTTGTACTCAAGATGGGCACCAGGCTGGCCGGGTTGCACAACTTCCGATTAAGAAATGTGGGGTGAAATAGCAGAGAATGGACCGGTCGGCTCGCCTGGCGTTGTTTCCTCTTCCCGAGGCGAGTGACGCGTGTTGGTCGCTTGACTAACCCGTGGAGGTGGTCGCTTCATGGCCGTTGGATTGGAGGCAACCCATGCCATCCATTTTCTTTTAAATAGGGAACGTAATTGTGTTAACCCCCCACCATTTGCTTCCAAGCATTCTAGCTCTCAGAGGCCTTGACTTTCATTATGATTTCCTTTAGAGTTTCTACAGACCTCGCATTCTTAGGTAGAGAACCAACCCTTTTGCAGCTATGTCTTACTTAGACTCTGACCAACTCCTAAATCCCTCAGGAATGAGCTCCTTCTGAAGTCCGTCTGCTACCAGTAGTAGTGGTGATATGTTAAGTGAGCCCGAAGTCCCAGCTCTGAGGATTGAGGTCGAGGTGCTGAGGGAGAGGACTACCTCAGTAGGCGTTTAATGCAGCCGAAGGGGTGATGAGTCTCTCGATGAGAGTGCCAGATCTACGAGGCCGAGAGAGGCCAAGGGGTCTCCAGGATTACTTGATGTGGTCGAGGGCGAAGAGGTCCCTGAGCTTAGCCCGAGGCTAGTGGTCGAGTACGCGGCTTGCAGGGTGACCATAGAATGCCTTTCACACTCGGAGCAGAATAGCATCCTCGGCTTCGAGCAAGTGAAGAACTTGGGAAGGAAGTACTTTATCCCTCAATCCTATAGGCTTAGGGTTCCTGATACTGGTGATCGGTCATGGACACCGGAGGAGGGGGAATCTGTGTTTACCAACACTTCTTAGGGTTCGGTCTTAGGTTTCCCCTCCATCCTCTCATCCCCGAGTTGTTGAGGTGGTATGGCATCTCCATTAGTCAAGTGGCCCCTAACTCCCTTAGGACCATTATTGCGATGCTAGTGATGGCTCGACTTTGGGACGTGGAGCTGATCCCAAAAATCGTTCGCCACATGTTTGTGCCGAGGCCACACCCTTGTGAAGGGGGTATATACTACTTCCAGACTCAGCAAGGCCGAGCCGTTGACAACCCCTCATCGGTGCACTGTTGGAAGAGGAAGTTTTTCTTTATTTCTTGTCTTGAGGGTTCGTCATTCAAATCAGGTTGGGGGGAGTTGTGCTTGCCTATCGAGAAGACCAAGATTTGTCTTCGGGACGATGAAGCTAAGGTGATTACCCGCATACGTGTGTCAGGGATGATCCAAGCCAAGCCCCCAGTGAAGGAAGAGCTTCCCTTGGTTTTTGTAGGGTTCAGCCGTACCTGCCTCGGTAAGGGAGTTCTTGTTGTTGGCTCTTAACACGTCGGCTCTCTTTTCTTTTTGGAGGTACTGATGTGTGTTTTGTTTCCTTGCAAAGATGCCATTAGAC
Organism: Nelumbo lutea; assembly: GCF_056320005.1. Classification (NCBI taxonomy): domain Eukaryota; kingdom Viridiplantae; phylum Streptophyta; class Magnoliopsida; order Proteales; family Nelumbonaceae; genus Nelumbo; species Nelumbo lutea. The sequence goes on along the minus strand of NC_142687.1, from coordinate 58,336,457 downwards.
GCCAAGCAAATGTTGTTGGAGAAGGCGAAGTCTCGAAAGAAGACACCAGGTGAGGGCCCGTTTGAGAGACAAATGCCAAGGGGGATGGCACCTATCGAAAGGACGCCTCAGCCTCCAACTCCTGCCCATGTTGGGGGTGACTGAGGCAAAAGGTCAACCGAAGGGGACCGGCAACGAGAGATTAGCCAGAAGAGGCCATCCGCAACTTACTCGGACTGGTTAATCGGTGCCTCGAGCATTGGAGTTGCTATCTAAACAAAACCATTTTTGAAAATCATCCCTAGAGGTCCCATCACCTCCTTTTCATCTACTTGATGGGTGGCGACTCCAAATCCAGCCCAAGTGGCAAAGTGAGCCGTTTTTCAACGCTCACAGATTGGCGACTCTACTAAGGATCTCTTTGACAATAGGTAGGGCCCACATGGGGCCCATTTGGTTAATAGCCTTTTCTTGTATATATGCATGCTTATGTTGCTTTTCTTTATTTAGAATAATTATTGCTTATTTCTTGCTTATTACTATATTACTATTTATTGCTTTATTTATGTTATTCCTTATATATTTATGCACACTTTGCATTGTCTTGCATTTAGATTGAGCATCCCATTGTCCTTATTCCTTATTTTTTGCATGCCCCTTGTGGGGCCCACACAAAATAATAACATAAAATAAAAATATAAAAAAAAATAAGAAGATAAAAAATGTAAAAAATAAATAAAAAAAATTAAGAGTCCAAAAAAATTAAAAAATATATATAAGATAAAAAAAATTTAAAGAAAAAAAAGAAGAAAAAGTAAAACAAAAAAGGTAAAAAAACTAAAATACAAAAGGGGTAGTAAGGTTTAGTTAAGCACAAATACACATAAATGAGAATTAAAAAAAATTAAAAAATTAAAATCCAAAAAATCAAAGAAGAGAAAGATAAAAGAGAAAAAGGAAGGAAAAGAGTAAAAGAAAAGAATCCCCAAAAAAGATATATAAAAAAATCAAATAAAAAGTTATATACATATACGTATATATATATATATATATATATATATATATAACATAATGATAAATCCAACAAATCCAAAGAGAGAAAAATTAAAGGGGAAGTTTTTAAAGAAAAAATCAAAAAGAAAAAAGTCAAAATAAAGAAAAAGAAAGAAAAAAATGTAAAATAAAAAAGTCCAAAATTCAAAAAAAGGGGAAAATCCTAAATCCAAAAAAAAACATAAAAAGAGGAAAATTCAAAATAAAAAAAGGGAAAAGTCAAGATGCAAAAAAAAAGGAAAAATCCAAACTAAAAAAAGAAAAATCAAAAAAATCAAAATACAAAAAAAAGGGGAAAATTCAAAGTCCAAAAAGTAATAATAAATAAATAAATATGGAAAATCAAAAAGAAAAAAGGGGTAAAACACAAACTACAAAAAAAAAGGAAAAAAACCTAAAAATAAAAAATGGGAAAATCTCAAATAAAAAAATGAGTGGAAGAAAAAAATCCCAAAAGATAAAAATGGAAAACTCAAAAAACCCCAAAAAAAAGGGTGGGAAAAGGAAAATCCAAAATAAGAAATAAAAATGCAAGAAAAATAAGAAAGGAAAAAAATCCAAAATATAAAAAAATGGGAAAGTCCAGAATCCAGAAAATAAAAAATGAAAATCCAAAGGAAAAGGAAAAAATCAAAATACAAAAAAAGGAAAATCCAAAATTCAAAAACGGGGGGAAATCCAATGTGCAAAAAAAGGGAAATCTAAAATTAAAAAAAAAAAGGTAAAATCGAAAACTCAAAAAAAGGGGGAGTCCAAAACTCAAAAGAAGAGAAAAATATAAAATACAAAAAAAGGGGAAATCTATAGTGCAAAAAACGGGGAAAGCAATATAAAAAAATCCAAAATACCAAAAAAGATAAAAACATCCAAAATTCAAATAAAAAGAACAGAATTATAAAACATAAAAAAAGGGAAACATGTCAAGATATAAGAAAACAAGGAAATTTTAAAAAATAAAAAATACAAAATTCATAAAAAATAATTGGAAGAAAAATCCAAAATATCAAAAAAGAAAAAAAATTAAAATACAAAAAAAAGTTAAAATCCAAAATTCAAAAACAAAAAGAAAAAGAAAGATGAGGAAAGGGAACCGAAATCATTTAAGTGGGAAAAAGTAACTATTGAAAGCAAAAAAAAATTAAAAACTAATTAAAAATTTAAAATAATAGTAAAAATTAAAAATCATAAATCCAAAAGTCAGAAACAAGGATAAAAGAAACGATCAAGTCAATCAGATATTAAAAATAAAAAAAATCATCTAAAGTGATAAAAATAATTATAATGATGAAAAATAAATGAAAGAAAAGAAAGAGAAACAGTAAGAAGAAGAAAATTTAAAAAGGGGAATTAAAAAATGGGATAAAAAGGAAAGAAAAATAAAATATATAAAATAATCAAAATTCCCAAAAAAGTTAAAAGTAAAAAAAAATAATCATAAATCCATAAAAAAAGAGAAAAATATAATAAAAAATAAACATAAAGGGAAAGGTTTTCAAAAAAAGAAAAAAAAATAAAAGAAAAAAAAAAGAGAATAAATAAAAGAAAAAGAAGAAAAAGAGAAAACAAAAAAAAAAAGAAAAGTAAACCAAAAGAAAAAAGGAAAAAGTATATGAAAATGAGGTAAAAAAACAAAGGGAAGAAGAAAGAAGAAAGAGGAAAAATATTTATTTAAAAATTTAATAAATTAAATTAATTAATAATATAATATGTTGAATGAAATAAGTGTGCAAGTTATTGATTGCTTTTATTCTTTCTGAAAGAGAATTGAAAGAGAATAATATGAGCTTTGTTTTAAACTTGTGGTAATCCAAATAAGCTGCTTAGTGCAAGTGTTTTAATCTGAATGAGGTCTTTCCTCAGTTTTTACTATTATGTTTTAATGCCTTTCATGATAGAGGTCCACTTCGTTTGCATTGTACTACATTTTGCATTTCATTCAACCTAGTCGACTATAGAAGCATTAGCAGCTTTCCAGCCATAGAGCAATCATGAGCCATCGTCCTAAAATAATTCTCTTTACCATCCCTATTTTTGCTCATTCCCATTCTAATGCAACTGAAGCATAATAGGTCAACATCCATCACTCAGCTCCTTAACACCCACATTTCCATTAATACCCTTGGATTCTTTGATTAGATAGCCAACTCATAGCAGCCTACTCATTTCGTAGGTGGCTGGTCCACTCCTAACTTCATGCATATTTCTTTATTTGCCCTGGTGTTCACCCCATTCGGTTTCGAACTAGGGTAGGCCGGTTTTACTGTTGTTTTCTCAACATTTTGTTGTCATGGCATGGTTTTCTCATACATTTAACACTCCACATATCCTGCATTAGTGGCCTTAGGCAAACCTCCTACTACATAGCCCTTAACAATTTTCTTATTTCCTTTAGTTGTCCAATTTTTAATAAAATAAAAACCAAAAAGAGTAAAAACAAATAAAAAAGAAGAAAATTGCCAATCGCATTTTTGAATTAGAGAGTTTTTTTAAGACCATGGTGTCTAGTTCCAAAAGAGTTTAGACATCGATTCAAGGAGTAACATGTCATTAGGATTAGACAATCCTAGAAAATTGCAAATCTTCTTTGTCCAAGTCCTTTTCAAATCCACTTCCTTAAAAATTCAGATCGAGTATATTTTGCGATTATCATCAGATGCCTAGACATCCTATTGATCGTTGTGTTCCTCTCCGGCTTGTAATACAAAATCTCATCAATAGTGGAATCTTTTTGCCTTAGCGGCATACCGCAAGTTTTGATAATGTGTTTTTGTGTTCCTTTTTTTCCTCTTGCTTATATATGAAGTTGTAAATAACTGAACTGCGCTCTATCTGGTCCCTCATGAGGGGTACATAGGCAGCCTAGGCAGTGGCACTTAGGTTCAACTAGGTTAATAAATTAAAAAAAAAATCTCATAATCATGTGAATTTCATGATCAATCATCATTTCTTTCAAATAATCTTTTCCAATCTTAGACTCATCCTTACCCACTGAACAACCTTAGGTTGCCTCCCCACTAGGTCTTACCCTACCTTAGCCATGTCATTTATAGCATGTTTTCTCGCATTTCATCCACTCCACCAATGCATGCACATGTGTGCACATTTCTGTTTTCTCATTATGCTATTGCATGCATGTTTTATCCATTATTCGAAGTATGATGTCCTTAAAAGGGAAGAAAGAAAATATCAAAGAAATAAGAACAAGATAAAGCTAACCCAAGGGTTCTGGACATGCTGTCATTGCTCTATAATAATGAAAATGTCTTAATTCTTGAATCAACTAAATTTTATCTAATAAAAGTCTCAATTCATTTTTTTTTTCATCATCATCTCATTTCGCAATTTGCATAGTAAGTTTAGTTTCCCTAGTTTAATGCTTTGAGCGTTTCTTAGATATTCCTTTCTATCTGTTTGATATTAAAGTAACAAGTTTTAATAAGAAAGGGGATTGCCCAAACTTGGAAAGAGACAAAGTTACCACTTCCTTTGAGAGCATTGCATGAGAGTGTTTTCCTCTAATCATGAAATTGAGATAAGCCTCAATGACATAACTTTGTGAAATAATGATTGTTAATCAAGAGTCCATCTAAAGAAATGTCTAAGGAAGGGGGGGGGGGGTAATCCTATCAGTTCAAAATAGCAAAATCCACTCCCAACCATATCCACAAATAAATCCATCGTTGATAGCTCAAACTGGGGCAATCATAAGGTTGAAGTCATTATGATGGGGTATGCATTCATTTTGATATGTTTCCTGAGCCAGTATAGAATGTAGGCGTCGTATTTATTTAGTGCTTTGCTGATGAATCTAGGAAAGGACTTGAGGCCATTATCAACCGTTTATTTCTCAAATGTCCTGATTATTGATAACATCACTAGTTAGCTCGTTAAGCTGGTTCCATTGGGCCTTTTTCTTTTTTAAGCCCATCAAGTTCCATGCTTCTTTCCTAAGGGATAAAAAAAATAAAAATAAAAGAAAGAAAAGAGAGAATAAGAAAAAAGAAGAAATAAAGAGAGGTAAAAAAAATCACTCTCATTCGAATAATCTCAGAGCATTCAAGTCTCGAAGATGTCAAATGACGTAACTACCCATGAGTCAGTGGAACTCGAATCGTACTCAACATATAATTCTTTCCTATTGGTTATGCATTCGATGGGGAAATGATGGGAGGCCCTGTTTTGGCTGATTGCTTTATCCCTATTCGTCAAACCCCTTTTTATTATTAATTTCACTAGTTATCCCTTTTAAGCCTTTATAGGAACTTTCCTTCAAATAATCCCTCCAAGGAGGCAGATGTCACATGCTTAATGGTGTGTGAATCTCAACAAGTTTTTGGAAAGAAAAGGAAATTTGAAGCAGGTGTTCCAAAAAAAAAAACGGGCATCAAAGAAGAATTGGGGCAACCAATTGCTACAAAGAATAAAGAGAAGAGCAAGCAAGAAAAAATTGGGGCAGATGTGATGATCAAATCGATGAGATATTGTTCTAGGGTGACATCCGTTCTCGGTTTAACCTTATCCATTTACATTTCGTCCTATGATAAAGTCCTCCTTGATCACCCAGGCGCATGACCCATAGTATTTAAAGACATGAGGAGCATTTTGTTTCATTTATGATTATGGAAGTGTTTAATTGAAGAAAAATGAGAGCAAGAGCATAATCTTGAGTAAAGCCCGAAATATGGATTCAAGTATATGGTACCCATTATAGTTTAAGTTTCTTGAGTCTTTATCCCTTATTTCAAACCCTTTATCCTAGGCCATGTTTTGTCCTACTCGGAAGTCCTCATCAATCATTGAGAAGTTGGTAATTGACACTAAATAGACCTAAGCAGGCTGGCAAAAAAAAAAAAAAAAAGAAGAGAAAGAAAGAAAAAAAGAAAAAAAGAAGAAGAAGAGAAACAAGCTGAGTCTGGTGATCCTCTAAAACTAAGGGCAAAATGGTCTAAAGAAAATTTTCTTCATAAAAAAGTTGAACACCAAAGAAGGTGGAGTGATCAATCTTTTGAAGTGCAACAAGAGTATCAATAAACCTAGTTTGAGCAAATCTTTCTTTTGAAACTTGTGATCAACACCCATTTTGATGCACCATAATCTTCTTTGTGCAAAATTGAGCAGTTATCTCATTTGTGAATTATCCTTCTTAATTGGTCCAAACTAGGGAAACTCCCATTTTGATGTGTATTTCTTGATGTGAATTTTTGATCAGCAATCATTGCATATCTAGTGTTTATATCTTTGAGATTTGAAATATTTGAGTCATTGTTTTCCGAGGAGGAGGTGGTTACTTTTGTCTCTTATTCAAGTCTGGGAAATTCTCCAACTCATCTATCTTTGAGTATCCATTGCTTTGAATCATCTGAATATGACATTTTGCATGTCATTTCTATTGTATTAGGTTTTTAATCACACCTCATTTTGTTTACACGGAAAAGAGTGCAATGTGTTTTCTAGACTAATTGACCAGTTAAAATTTTCATTTAAAAGCCATCCATTATGTGAAGCATCCTATTCTCAATTAATCACATCATGCTTTTTAAAATCATCAAGCTTCCAAATTATCATATCATTTCTCGCCTTGGCATAGAAATCAATGTTTGATTATGAGTCATATTTGCTTCAAAGCCCCTTGTGGCATTAAATTCCATTACAATAGTAAAGCCCTTCATAGCAGAACATCAAAGTTTTGTGGATAATTGCATCATGGCATAGCATGACCTTTGCTAATTGCATTGTCACTTATCACGCATTAGATTTGAAAATCATTTGTTAAAATCATCAATCTTAGTTAAATCTGTTTCAAAGTCCCTCATGGCACCAAAGTCTATTACGATATTAAAGTCCTTCATGACAGAATATTGAAGTTTTATGAATAATTACTTCATGACATAGCATGACCTTTTGCAAATTGTATCATGGCTTATTGCACATTAGATTTGGAAATCGTTTGTTAAAATCATTCATCTGAGTTAAATCTGTTTCAAAGTAATTCGTGACAGAATATCGAAGTTTTGTGGATAATTGCATCATGACATAGCATGATCTTTGTTAATTGCATCGCGGCTTATTGTACATTAGATTTGGAAATCGTTTGTTAAAATCATTCATCTGAGTTAAATTTTTTTCAAAGTTCTTCATGGCACCAAAATCCGTTACGATATTAAAGTCCTTTATGGCACCATAGTCCCTTGTGGTAAATATTTAAGTTTTGTGGATAATTGCATTATGACATAGCATGATCTTTATTAATTGCATCGTGACTTATTGCGCATTAGATTTGAAAATCATTTGTTAAAATCATTCATTTGAGTTAAATATGTTTCAAAGTCCCTTGTGGCATCAAAGTTTGTCGTGGTACCAAAGACCGTCATGGCACCAAAGTCCTTCGTGGCAGAATATTGAAGTTTTGTGGATAATTGCATCAGGGCATAGCATGACCTTTGCTAATTGCATCATGGCTTCTTGCGCATTAGATTTGAAAATCATTTGTTAAAATCATTCATCTGAGTTAAATCTGTTTCAAAGTCCCTCACGACATCAAAATCTGTTATGGCATTAAAGTCCTTTGTAGCACCAAAGTCCATCATGGTAGAAAATTGAAGCTTTGTGGATAATTGCATCATAGCATAGCATGATCTCTACTAATTGCATTGTGGCTTATCGTGTATTAGATTTGGAAATCATTTGTTGAAATCATTCATCTGAGTTAAATCTGTTTCGAAGCCCTTTGTGGCATCAATGTCCCTCGTGGCACCAAAGTCCATTACAACATTAAAGTCCTTTATGGCACCAAAGTACCTTGTGGCGAAGTAATTAACATTGTTTTGCGTCATCGCATAGCATAAATATTGTTGTTTTCCCAATCTTTAGTAAGTTACTATTTGAGTTGTGGCATAACACACATTTTTGTCAATCAAAATACAATATAACATTGCAAAAAAAAAAAGAAAGAAGAAAACAACTTTGACACCGAAAATCTTGACGATAGGTCCACATTCATTTCCAAGCGTATTGCAGCATGTCCAATAATCTCACAAACTTTGATGATGTTGTTATTATATTGAAATTCCCCCTCATCCGCTAAGGAGTACAAAGGAAAATAATAGCTCATGATATCATATTAATTATGCATTGGCATTTGTCACACACTTGAAAGCACAATACTCTACACTCTTATCAGATTTTTTTTCCGAGTGTTTTGCCAAGTTTTCGATCGTAGATTGCTCATACATGGAAGGATGTCTCTTGCCTGACCAAAGAGCAGTTACGCTATATCAACTACAGAATCCCTGTCAAATTTTTGAATTGTTTTATTAAGGATTTTTAAAATGTTTTCTAAAGAATATGTGTTTGCGTCGTGATTGCACTTTGTGATAAGCCTAATTATTCTGCTCTTGAATTACTTTCAATGTTGTGTTGTCATTGTCTTTTGTTGCCTTCCTCTATAGCAAATGGACCCTGATTTCGCAAAGTTTCTGATACCTAGGAGGGGCCTTTGTTCCAAAGTGAATTGTGATCTATGCAATTTGATGGGATTCAGAGGGTGCTCAATCATGATTCTTTCTAGAATGACAGTCTGGGGTTGATAGGGATTTGATTCAAGTCAAATCATATGACTAAAAAGCCACTTTGCCAATAATAAAACTGTCACGAACATGATGAAACAATGCAGCATGGAAACTCCTCTTCTTCTTTGTCTTCCCTCACAATAGTCCTCCCTCATCTTCTTGCCCCTCTCTCAAGCCTGCCCTTTACAAAAAGCTCTATGTGCTTCGTTTTGTTCTTTATTGTTTCGTAGTTTCCTATCTCACAATAAAGTGGGAGAGGGAAAGGGTTGGGCACCTCTCTCCTAAGTTCAATAATTGGGACCCACATGGTGTCTTAAACGAACATAAATGCAAATACATAATTAAGAAAAGGGGCAACAATGATAAAGAAAGTAACGGATTGAAAATAGACCAACAAAGAAGACTATTTTATTTATTTAGTATTTTTTCCTTTTTTTATCCAAACAAAAGAACTGCACTTCCATCAGCTTGAAAGGATGCTCCCTTCCATACTCATAGACCAATCCCCTTTTGGATGCAAGGGCCTAAGCAAAAGTGTGAAAGATTGCTCCCTTACCCCCTTTCTATCAGAGCCCCCACCTTCAGACTCGACGGAATGTTTTGGTGAGAGAGGAAGTTTAAATCTCTCGAACCATTGGAGAGTGCTTAGACTTATGTTCAAAATGGAAGACCAACTCTACTCCATAACTTACCTCTTTTTTTTTAAACCACAATCAAGCTGAAAATAGCCAACTAGAAAGAATTCCCAACACACAACAATCAATGGCCACATAACCAACAGTACTCATCAGATCACAAAGTTAATTTCAGAAAGAGAGCTTAGGATAGCACTTCTTGAAGGAAGGGAAATCCATCATATGGATGGCTGAACCATGATAGATGGCTGGGCAAAATTTCAAAAATTTTCTTTTACCCTTCTAGAAATTGTATTCTCAGTTTTAGAAAAACTCATTTTTCTAGGACCGTTTTTGCACTGAAATCGGACTAGATTTGAAACCAACAGAAAGAGAGAAATATACTTGATATGGATTCCACAAATGTAGCTCCCAAAGTGGTAGTTGACGCCCAAAGAGAATACCAAAACCAACTTCCATTGAAGATGGCACAACTTGAATTGAAGTTGGTGCAACAACATAATTTTTAGCAAAACTGGGATCTAACACCTTGGATCAACAAGGGAGGTGAGCACAAATTTTCTCTATAATTTTAATGCAAAAATCAGAGAGGGAACTGATCAATATCAGTCCAAGAAGTGGAGGTCGAATTAGGGTTTCTAGGGCGGCAAGAACAGAGAGAAAGAGCTTATAGCAAAAGTGATCTGGAGAATATCGAACTCTCAATTCTTAAACCTTAAGGATCACCACTCCTAATAGAATTAGGGGGTTCCTAATCCAAATCTTTATCTGGATTTGGACTCCTTAAGTGGATAAGACTTATCCTCTTATCCTAATGGTTGATCCAGACCCAAATCCAAACCCATATTTGCCCAAGTCACATGACTGCTTAAGCTGTCATGTGACCACTTGATTAATCCAATTAATCTTGGGCTTTAGGCCCATTAAATAAGTAGCTCACGTCCCTAAGTAGTTGCTAGCACATTTGGTTCACTTTATATAGTGTGGGACCCTAACAATGACCCTACATAAGCCCATATGTTTGGCCCAACCTCTGTGAAAAGGCCTAGCCGAATTCATTGTCAAGTACAGTGAACCCCTGAGTCCATCAGTATGGGCTCTTAATGGGCGCAACATTTACATTAAATGATCTTTGAGTCCATAGTCATCCTATGAAGGCCCAAGGATAATGAACTTAAATAGGATATAGCCCATCAGGTAAACAACCTTAAATAGTCTCTTACACTTAATCTCTTAGTCCTTAATGATCAAATACTGCCCATAGGGAAGGACCTCTCCCCCGTCTGCAAGGTGCAGTGTTGCACTCTCTGCTTGGATGGGTCTTGGGAATTAAAACCTTTTGGAAAATCTTTTTCTTAAATCATAATATATATTATCATATAAATATATTTTTCAAAACAAATCTCAAACAAATTTGAAATCGACTGCTTGTAGTGCCACCGAGATGTTCAGTCGAGGCTAAGCTATGCTATCAAGATGTTTGGGGCCCCTTTCCTCGACGGGGAGGAAAGGGAGGCAAAGTCCTTGGCTCTCTTGGCTTGTTCTTTATCCCCACCAGAAATCGATTGTGTTAGACAGTTTTGTATGCCCTTAGCTTCAATCAAATTGATGTACTTTATGAGTTTATTGTAAATGAATAAAAGTGCATATTTGATTCATGTTCCCTTGGTATGTTTCTGTGTAATACCCTTAAACTGGACACTTAATGAGACTCGTGTTAGTTTAGAATGTTCAGATCCAGTGGGTCGGTCTGGGGAGACCTATCCTGACAAGGCTGACATTGTGGTGCCACAAAGTCGGTTGGGGTGGCTTGTCTCAGTTACCGGGGTGAGACGCTAGGCACATACAGTGTGGGATTAATTGAATCTTTGAACTGGACCAGATTTCCAGTATTGCCCTGGACCTTGGAGATTGATGGGCAAAACTGAAAAGTTACACCCGGCCCCTAGACTCGATTATGATACTGCACTAGGTGTTAAATTGGGTTATCTTTGATATACCAATCAGTGAGATCCTTAGCGGGGGTCAAAACCTAGGTATGTTGGGACAGTTTGAGAATTCATCTGAGTGGGTGATCATAGTGACAAGATCAGCCCCTTTGTCGGACAAAGGTAATGATCGGGGATGCACTCTCACTGATGGAAACCAAGACTGCCGGCAGCCAATTTCAATCATTGAGATTTGTTTTGCAAAATATATTTTATATGAGATATAAAAGTATATATATTATGGTTTCGAAATGTTTGCAAAAGGTTTTAATTCCTGGGATCCATACTTGAGAGAGTGCAACACTGTTCCTTGCAGCCGAGGGAGAGGTCCTCTCTTGTCGGGCAGTGTATGATTATTATGGGCTGAGAGGTTAAGTGTAAGGCCATTGAGGATAATACCTGATGGGCTAATCTTGCATTTGCCCATAGTCCCTGGGTGTTACAAGGTGGCTTGGCCTAGGGACCACTTAGGGTAAGTGTTGGGCCCATAGAGCCCATCTGATGGGTTTCAGGGGGTGCACTGTCCATAACAGTGTATTCGACCAGGCCTTGTAATAAAGGCTGGGCTGAACCCATGTGGCTGATGTGTAGATCAATGTTTGGGTCCCACGCCATACAAAGAAGCCCAACTGGGCAGCAGTTTGGAAGGCTTAATAAATACATAACCCTAAATTGGCCTTAAGCCCATTTCGAACTGGGCTAATTTGATTAGTCTTTAAGGGGAGAATTCTGAGATAAGATCAGCTGATAGGATTGGGCCCACACCCTATCCACTCAGAGAGTCCAAAATCTAAATGAAATTTAGATTTGGAAACTTCCTAATTAGATTAGGAGCTGGCCGATGTAATCTACAGATAAGATAAGGATTATCCCTTATCTTAAAGGGACTTCTAATCCATATATGATTTGGGTTAGCAACTCCTAAAGAGATTAGGAGTTGATCCCTTTAAGTCTATAAAAGGAAGAGGGGGCGGCAGCCTTTAGAAACAATAACATTCAACAGACACAAGTCTAGTCTTCAGAGCTGAGATCACAGAGGAGAGAATTCTGCACCCTGCAAATTCTCTCTAGCCGCCTCCTTGCAGTCGCCACCTATAGCAGTTCGATCTCCATTGTTTGGGAGAAATCAAGATTGGATCTTGATTCCAATCTTTTGGAGAAAAGATTGGTAGGAGTTGTATTCACTAGTCATCCAGGTGATTCTTGGGAAGAATCAAGTTCTTAGGAAGGACACTGCTGATTCTGCTCCACCTTGCACTGCGCCATCTTTAGTGGGAGCAGATTTTGGTTTCTACCTTGGGCGTGAACACCTCCATTGAGAGATATTGTTTCTCTGTATCAGGTATTATCTCTCTCTCCTCCTTTTGGTTCAGATCTGGTTCAGTTTATGGTTCAAGAATGATCATTGAAAATATGATTTTCTAAATAGGGAATTCGATTCCCAATTGAAGGGAGAGAAAAATTTTTGAAATTCGCCCCCCTTTATTCCGCAATTTTGGGCGTCCATATGATGGATTTCCTATCCCTTCAGATTGGACGAGGCTAAGGTGAGCCGCCGAGGTGTTGGGGCGAGGATATGCCTTAGTTGGCATGGCTTGGCTTTCTTAGGGGTGTTTTGGGGCGTGATTCTTTAGATGGCCGAGGTCATCGTGTTCTTTCTATTTGGTGAAGTACTTAGATTGTTTCTATTATGGTTGTTCATTAATGGTCGTGGTCTTTGGTCGATGCTTATAGTCGAGGTCCCTGTCATTCCTTGCCTTAGCGCAAAGGCAGGGTGGACGTATGGTCCATGAGGAACCATGTGTCCTGACCATCGTCCAGTCTGAGCGTGTAAACTCGGCGGAGGTTGTGTGCGTCAGTTGGTCATGCGGCCAAGGGATCATGGCAGTTAGCAAAAATAAGAACTCGTACACTAAAACTTGGCGCTGAGGGGGAGGAACTTTGCACTTTTATTCACTATTAAGCCAAAATGGAGTACATTTATTGGTAATACGTTCGAATGTTTTCTAAGTTCCATGTCCAAGGGATTGGTCTTCGTTCAAGTACTTGAGCCGAAATGTGTCGGGGCCAACAACTTACTTGATTCTATAGGAACCTTCCCAGTTGGGGCCGAGCTTGCCTACATCGGCTCGGGTGCCATGACTTTTCTGAGGATGAGGTCTCCTTCCTTGTAGTGTCTCTCTTTCACCCTTGAGTTGTAGTAACGGGCTACCCTTTGCTGGTAGGCCGCCACCCTAATCTAAGCCTATTGCTGGACTTCTTCCAATAGGTCTAGGTTGGTTCTAAGTTCTTCATCATTTTCATCTTCATTGTATGCCTCAGTTTGAAGCATCGGCTGGCAGATTTTTGCTGGAATGATGGCCTTGGTGCCATAAGTTAGGTTGAACGGGGTTTCCTCTATGGTAGTTTGAGGTATCATCTAGTAGGCCCATAGGAAGCTATTGAGTTTGTTGGCCTAGAGGCCTTCGGCTCTGTCAAGTCTAGTTTTCAGCCCTTCTAGGATAGTTCTATTGGTGACCTCAGCTAGGCCATTGGTTTGTGGATAACCCACCTAGGTGTATTGGTTTGTCAGTGACTAGCATGTGGGGGAGGCCAAAGCGGCATATAATGTTATTCCAAAAGAAAATTTGTATCATCATGGCTATGATAGTAACCAAGGGCGCGACTTCGACCCACTTGGTGAAATAGTCGATGGGGATGAGCCAACGATGGTGTACTTTCTATTTCCCGTGGCTTGAGGGAAGTGGCCGAGGAGATTCATGCCCCAATTGGCAAAGGGCCATGGGCTGCTAAGGGCCGAAAGGGTCATGCTTGGCCAGTGGGAGATGTTAGAGTACCTTTGGCATTGATCACATTTATGCGCCAGTTTGGCTTCATCCTTCTGAACCATCGACTAGAAATACACCTGACTTAGTGCTTTTTGAGCCAAGACTCTAAGCCCAATGTGGCTTCCGTAGATGCCTTTGTGAATTTCTCAGAGCACGTACTTGCCCTCCTCTTGGCGGAGGCATCAGAGGTAGGGCAAGGTAAAAGATCTTCTGTATAGCGTCCCTTTAAGCAAGGTGAAAGAAGGTTTAGAATCGATCATATGGATGCCTGAACCATGTTAGATGGCTGGGTAAAATTTAAAAAATTTCCAATCCTTCCAAGAATTGTATTCCCTAAGTTTCGAAAAACTACATTTTTTTAGGATTGGTCTTGCACTGAACCGGACCTGATTTGAAACCAAACAAAGAGGGAGATGTATACCTGATACGGATACACAAGTGTAGATCCCAAGGTGGAAGTTCATGCCCAAATCAGTTCTAAAACTAGCTTCCACTTAAGATGGCGTAGCTTTGATCATGATTCTAGTTCAACAGTGTCGTTTTAAGCAAAACTGCAACCCAATTGCTTAGATCGAATTGGGGCGGTGAGCACGAAATTTCTCTAAATTTTCTTGCAAAAATCAATGAAAGAATTGATCTTTATCAGTCCCAAAAGCTATAGTTGAACTAGGGTTTATTGGAAGACAAAAGAAGAAGAGAGAGAGAGCATAATTGACATGTATTTTAGACCGGTTCGCCCTCTTCTTGTTTTATATCTTTATGAAGCACTTCTCCTATTCAAATTAGGAGATTATCCAAATTTTTATTTGGATCTAGACTCTATCAAGAGATAAGTCTTATCCTCTTAAGAGGATGGTTGCTCCATACCCATTTCCAAACCTAGATTCGCCCCATGTCAATGACAACTTAAGCTGTCATGTGACATCTTAATTAATCATATTAATTATGGGCTTTAGGCCCATAAGCTATATGACTCACAATCCAAGAGTTTTGTTTGGTCAATTTAGGTTTGATTTGTATAGTGTGGGACCCCACAATGACCTCACATAAGCCCACATGGGTTTGGCCTAGCCTCTATGAAAAGGCCTGGTTGAATTCACTACTAAAAGCAATGAACCCCTGAACACATTACTATGGGCTCAAAATGGGCCCAATATTTACACTTAAATGATCATTGAATCCAACCATCCTATGAAAACCTAAGGATAATGGACTTAAGCAAGATAAATCCCATCAGGTAATCAACCCTTAATGGTCTCTTATACTTAACTTCTCAACCCATAATGATCAAACACTGCCCAACAAGGAAGGACCTCTCCCCTGGCTGCAAGGTGCAGTGCTACACTCTCTGTTTGGATGAATCCAGGAATTAAAACCTTTTGCAAACATTTTTTGTAAAACATAATATATATATATATCATATAAATATATTTTGCAAAACCAAATTTCAAACATAGTTTAAATCCACTGCCAGTAGTTTTGGTTTCCATTAGAGAGGGTGTAAACCCTATCATTCACTTTGTCTGGCAAAGGGGCCGATCCTATCACTATGATCACTCACTTAAGTGAATTCTTAGACTGATCCAACATACCCAGGTTTTGATCCACAAAGGATTTCACTGATTGGCATATCAATGACAACCCAATTAAACTCTTAGTGCAGTACACTAATCAAGTCTAGGGGTTATGTGTAACTTTTCAATTTTGCCCATCAATCTCCAAGGTCCAGGGCATCAACTAAACACACACTACTTGTGCTTCGGGTCTAACTCTAGCAGCTGAGACAAGATGCCCCAACTTCTTTGGCAGCACATCAGTGTCAACCTTGGTCAGATAAACTCCCCAAGTCTATCCAACGTCCGAGAATATTCTAAACTAACACGAGTCTCATAAGTGTCCAGTTTAAGGGTAATTTTTATAGAACCATACCAACATTAACATAGAACAATAATGTACTTTTATTTATTTACAATAAATGTATATGTTCATCAATCTAATTGGAGCTAAGGGCATACACTATCTAACACAAGGTGTAGTGGGCGGCTTACCGTCGGACTCATTTGGCTTGGTTTCTGTCAGCGAGCAACTGCTCGGTCTGGAGGAAGGCGATGATGGGATCCATCTAAGAAGTCTTGGCATGTACTAGGAGTATCCGGGCTTCTTCGATGCTAGGACGAGCTAACTTCTCCACACGGATAGGTTGGCCAAGGTCTGTGCTGGAGATGCTTGCCAATTTTGATAGGGTGTTGGCCCTCATGTTTTCAGATCGTGGAACTTGTCATAGGGAGAAGTGTTGGAAGTGGCGGATGATCTCTTGCACCTTTGCCAGGTACTTGGCCATGCTCTATTTGCTAGCCTCGTACTCACCGTTAACTTGGTTCACCACCAACTAGGAGTCACTAATGACCTCAGTGTGTTGGGAGTCGAGGTCTTTCGCGAGCTACAGGCCAGCAAGGAAGGCTTCATAGTTGTGTTCATTGTTGGAGGCCAAGAAGTTGAACATCAACACATATTCCATTTTGGTGTTGTCTGGGGTGAGGTGTATGAGGCCAGCTCCACTTCCCTTAGAGTTGGATGATCCATCAACAAACAACTTCCAGGTAGGCTGAGGTCCCTCAGCCAACTGAGGCCTTTCTTCCTCTTTTGGGGCTCGGCTAAAGGTGCATTCTGCCACAAGGTTGGCCAAGGCTTATGCTTTAATTACCGGCCTTGGCTGGCATTGTAGGTTAACTCAAACAATTTGACGACCCATTTGATCAGTCATCTCGTGGCCTCTAGCTTGGCAAGGACGACTTTAAGGAGTTGGTTGGTCAGGACCGTGATGGTGTGGGCTTGAAAATACAGCCTGAGCTTCCTAGCCGAGACCACTAAGGCAAAGGCCAGTTTCTCAACTTCAGAGTATCGAGGCTCGGCATCGCAAAGGACCTTGCTAACATAGTAGGTCGGTCTCTGCACTTCATTTTCCCTTATCAATACTGAGTTGATGGCCTTGTCCTTGACCGAGAGATATATGTACAACACGTCTCCTGGAAGTGGCCGAGTGAGGAGGGGAGGTGAGGTGAGGTAAGGCTTTAGTTTTTCAAAGGTGCGTTGACACTCTTTCATCCATTGGAAGTCCTTCAATTTCTTAATGCCCGGAAGAAGGGTAGACAACAGTCATCCAACTTCGACATGAAGCGGCTAAGGGAAGGGTCTCCTTGATCGATCGAGGTGGTGCCATGTCAAGAATAGCTTGGATCTTTTCTGGGTTAGCCTCTATGCCTTGCTGTGTGACGATGAAGCCTAGGAATTTGCCTAATGTGACGCTGAAGGCACACTTGCTGGGGTTGCAGTTCATATTGTACTTCCACAAGGTGTCGAAGGTCTCGGC
The DNA here is from genome assembly GCF_056320005.1 of Nelumbo lutea. Classification (NCBI taxonomy): domain Eukaryota; kingdom Viridiplantae; phylum Streptophyta; class Magnoliopsida; order Proteales; family Nelumbonaceae; genus Nelumbo; species Nelumbo lutea. The sequence goes on along the minus strand of NC_142687.1, from coordinate 58,319,036 downwards.
TATGCAGGTTGGCTTTTAGGCTCTTCACAACCATGTTGTCCGCGTAGGATTAGATGTTTCTTCTCATCTAGTGCTTGAAAACTTTGTTCACGAGGCATTAGTAGGTGGCCCCAGCATTATTGAGGCCAAAGGGCATGACCTTGTAACAGTATATGCCATGCTCGGTGATGAACAAGGTCTTCTCCTTGTTCTCGAGGAGCATCTTGATCTGGTTGTATCTGGAGAAGGCATCCATGAAGCTAAGTAGCTCGTACCTTGCGGTGGCATTGACGAGGTGGTCTATCATCGGAAAAGGAAAACTGTCTTTAGAGCAAGCTCGGTTGTGGTATGTGAAGTCAATATAGATTTTTTATTTCCCATTAGCTTTCTTCACTATAACTACATTGGACAATTAGTTAGTGTAATGTACCTCTCAGATGAAGTCGGTTTCGAGTAGCTTGTCAACTTCCTCTCCTATGGCTTTCCATTGCTTCGGTGCAAAGTTCCTCTTTTTCTACTGAACTAGTCTAGAACTCGGGTCCACACAAGCCTATGAGTAATGACTAGAGGGTCAATTCTGGGCATGTCAGAGCAGACCAAGCAAGGACAGTGGCATTAGTTCTAGGGAAACTTACTAGTTTGGATAGGGTTTCTTGGGGAAGGTTGGACCCAACATGGACTGTTCTTTTGGGCTCGATCTCGTCTAGAGGAACCAAGATGAGGTCCTCAGCCAGTTGGCATGTTGGTTCCTCCCTGAGGTTGAGGCCCTCTAGTGGCAAGGCTTCCTTGTTCTTGCCTTTCATTGCCACCGCATAGTACTGGAGGGAGGGTTGCTGATCCCCCAGGACGACTCTGACATCATGTTTGGTGGGGAACTTGAGGGCGAAGTGGTAGGAGGAGATGGCTGCCTTGAGTGTGTGGTGGGCCAGCTTCCCAATGATGGCGTTGTAGGGGAGCCGATCTTCATGACCAAGAACTCATTTATCCTTGTCACCTGCCGAGGTTCCGCCCCTACTGTGATTGGTAGGGTGATTCTTCCCTCCAGTCGAACACATTCCCAGAGAAGCCAACGAGTGGCATGTCAGCGGGCTAGAGGCACTCAGGCGCCGGTTTCATTCTTTCAAAAGCATCATAGAAGAGGATGTCGGTTGAGGAGCTGTTGTCCACTAATATCCTCTTCACCATAAAGTTTGCGACGATGACAGACACTACTAACGCATCATCCTGGGGGACTGAGATCCCCTTCAAGTCCTCATATGTGAATGTGAGGGCTTCATTTTGCTTCAGTTTCTTGGGAGCCAGCCCTTGTATGTTCAACTACCTAGCGTAGACCTTGCGGGCCGAGACTGAGGCTCCACTCGAGGCTATGCCCCCGATGGTGACGTCTATGATGCCGGCTAACTATTGCTACTATTGCTGTTGCTATTGCTGCGAGGACGAGGCACCAACCTCGCCCCCCACGTATTGCTTCAGATGACCATGGTGGATGAGGGACTCGATTTCATTCTTGAGTTTGTAGTAGTCCTCGTTATCGTGGTCGGTGCCACGGTGGTACTTGCAATACTTCTTTGGATATCCCCTCTTGGGGTTTTTCTTCATCTTCCCTAGCCACTTCAAGTACTCCTCCTTCCCTACTTGCATGAGAATCTGTGTTCGGGTGGAGTTGAGTGACGTGTACTTGCTGTAAGCTAGGGCTAATTCCAGTAGCTTCTTGTTGTCCTTGTTGTTGTTGTTGTTGTTATCGCTGTTGTGGCTATCTCCATTTCTTCTCTTCTTCTCTGGGCCTCCGCGATGGTGGTCGGCCTCTCCCTCCTGGCAGTTGCCGACCAAGGCCTCCTTGGTGGCGATATACTTCTAGGCCTTTTCAAAAATTCTGCCTTGGACCTCGGCGATGTCTTGGATACCGAGCACTTGAGAGTTAAGCTCGGCAAGAGACTGTTGATGGCTACATGCATGGAGACCATGGGGTTGAGGTCCCAGACCTCGAGCTCCTCCTTGAAGCGGTCAATGTAAGACCGCAGGCTCTCACCGCACTTCTATTGAATAGCCACAAGCGAGAGGACGATGTTTTGGCATCGTCGACTGTTGATGAAGTGGGCGAGGAAGAGGCTGGCAAATTGTTCCCACAAACTAATGGACCAAGGGGGGAGCCCGTAAAACCATTGGCGGGCCGCCCCTTGAAGGTTTCCTGGAAAGTCTGGCACATCAGTGCGTCAGAGTATCCATTGAGGAATATGAGCGCCTTGAAACTTTCCACATGGTTGTCCAGGTCGGTCATTCCACTGTACATCTCGTGCTTTGGTGCTTTGAAGTGCGGTGGGAGAGGCTTGTTAGACAGTTATTGTATGCCCTTAGCTTCAATCTGATTTGATGTGCTTTTGTTATTTAGTGGAAATAAATAAAGTGCATGTTTGATTCATGTTGTTTGGTTTAATTCTGTGTAAAACCCTAAAACTGGACATTTATAGAGACTCGTGTTAGTTTTAAATGTTCACAGCCGTTGGATAAGTCTGGGGAGATTTATCCTGCCAAGGCTGATACTGGTGTGCCACCAAGTGTTGGGATGGCCGGTCTCAGCCACCAGGGTAAGACCCGAGGCACATGCAGTATGGGATTACTTGAATCATTGAACCGTACCAGATTTCCAGTATTGCCCTAGACCTTGGAGATAGATGGGCAAAACTGGAAAGTTACACCTGACCCCTAGACTCGATTATGACACTTCACTAGGTGTTGGATCAGGCTGCCTTTGATATGCCAATCAGTGAGATCCTTAGCGGGGATCAAAACCTGGGTATGTTGGGGCAGTTTGAGAATTCATCTGAGTGGGTGATCATAAGACAGAATCAGCCACTTTGTCGGACAAAGGGTAATGATCGGGAATGCACTCTCTCTGATGGAAACCAAACTGCCGGTAGTTGATTTCAATCGTTGGAATTTTGTTTTGCAAAATTAATATATATATATATATATATATATATATATATATATATGTACGGTTTCAAATTGTTTGCAAATGGTTTTAATTCCCGGGATCCATGTGAGAGGAGAGTGCGGCACTGTTCCTTGCAGCCGAGGGAGAGGTCCTCTCTTGTCGGGCAGTGCTTGATCATTAAGGGCTGAGAGGTTAAGTGTAAGACCATTGAGGATAATACCTGATGGGATAATCTTGCACCTGCCCACAGTCCCTGGGTTTTTATAAGATGGTTTGGCCCAGGGACCACTTAATGTAAGTGTTGGGCCCATAGGGTTCATATGATGGACTCAAGGGGTTCATTGAGTTTTTCAGTGAATTCGGTTGGGCCTTGTATTAAAGGCTGGGCCGAACCCATGTGGCTGGTGTGTAGATCAATGCTTGGGTCCCATGCCATACAAAGAAGCCCAACTGGGCAGCAGATTGGAAAGTAATTAGACACTGAACACTTAATGGGCCAGAAGCCCATTTCGAGGTGGGCTGATATTATCACCCATCCTTGGGGCGAATCTGAGATTAATGTTAGTAAAAGGATTGGGCATTTAGCCTTATCCACTCTTGGAGACCAAATTCAAATTAGATTTGAATCTGGTAACCTCTTGATAAGATCAGGAGTAAGCTAACTTTATCTGCAGATAGGATTAAGATTATCCCCTATCCAAATAATGATTTGGATTGGGATAACTCCTAATTAGGAGGTTTCTTAATCAAGAAGAAAGGAGGAGAAACCCTAACCAAAAAGGAGAGAAATACAATAGATTTTGAATCAAGAGAAATCGCAAGAAAGGTTCCTGCGAATTGAGATCAGATCTCATACTCCAGAAAAAGAAAGAAGAAGCAGTTTAGCTTTTTCACTTTTGGAGTTCTCCTCCTTCCGCCGCCATCTGTTTTTGCAAGATTAGATCTTTGCAGAAAAAGAAAGTCAAGAAATCTGTTCTTGACATCAGTGTTTAGTACTTCCAGAGGATTCTTGTGAAGGATCCAGTGTGTAGGACGCACTCTGCTGGTTCTGTTCCATCCACAGCTGTGTCATCTTCAGCAGGAACGGACCTTGGAGCATTCTTTGGGCGTGAACACCAACTTTGGGAGATAGTGCTTCTCCGGATCAGGTATATTCCTCCCATTTGTCTTTTGGTACAGATCTGGTTTGATTATGGTTCAAGTAGGATCCTTGAATATTGTATTCTAAATTTAGGGAATATGATTCCCATTTGGGAGAAGGTAGGAAAATTTTTGAAATTCACCCACCCATTCCGCAACCTTTATGGCGTCCATTAGATGGATCCTACCATTCTTTCAAGGCTCGAAGATGATGTCCAAGGTAAAGGCGTCCATCCTCCTGGATGGAGGGTTCTAGATTGCCGAGGCATCAGTCGGCTCTCTTTAACTTGTCGGAGCTCATCTTTGATGGCGTCGAGCTGTGCTTGCAGGTCAATAATCTTCTTGTCGATGGGGGCCTGAGCCTCATCTTGGTTCTCTTGGACGAGATACAAGTTGGCCCGGTTCCCTGAGTACTTAGATGCGGGTACGTGTTTGAAGACACATGCTCATCATGGTGCCTTGGGCTTCCAAAGAGGCGGTTGCCCTGAGGGTGGCCTCTTGCCGGGTACCCCACCTCATCTAGTCTGTATGCGAGGTTGTCGAGCCAGTCGAGGACCGCTTGGAATTGGTCCATTTTGACTATGTTTGAGGGTTCCTTGTGTTTCTTTCCATGGTGGTTGAAGCTTAGGAGTTAGTTCTTAATCTTTTTTTAGAGTGAATTTGATTGAGGGAAGTCTTAACCATGTTTCCCACAGATGGTGCCAATTGTTGCTGGTTAGAATGGGCTGAGGGCAACACTATAATTTCACTTATGAGCCAAGGCCTGTTGTGGCTGAGGGATGGTAGATCAGACCTGAAGAGAGAGAGAGAGAGAGAGCGTCAGTGGCCCCGGGTTCTAACTCAAGGCGAGACTCTGACAGTCATGTTAGTATGGGTGCAACGCCAGGTGGACGAGGCCTGAGGTGAGAACACTCAAGCGAGGCCACAAGAGAAATAAGGGAGCTCTTAACAATCAAGAGTCTAGATGTTTACCTTGATAGGGTTTCCCCTATTTACACTTGAGGCCACCTGGAGGTAGGTGGGTTCGGACGGTTGGGATGCGGTCTAGCCCTGAGGAGCACTTCCATCAGAGGCCGTCGTATGTGGCTGCACCATTGGCTCCATGTTGCACGCCGACCTCTGATAAATAGTGGGCCAAGAGAATAAGCAACTTGAATTGGTTCTATTGGTGTTGATATCTCTCCCTTGACACGTGTTAGCCAAGCAATTTATTTTCTTACAACTACAATTGGTGCCCGAGAAAGTGTCGTCTCCATCCCTTCCCACACAATGGGTTCTCTTAAGCTCGACTCCAATCAACCAATATCAACACAGCATGTTGGACACAGTTACTCAAAGCATTCTTGTGTGACAGGATAAAATGAGTGAGGTGGGAAATGGAAACCACGCTCATGAGTGTTGGTGAGTATCGTGGAGGTGAAATCGCTATTGGGCTTGACATCGAACAAATATCCAAAGTATAGGAAATCCGAAATATCGTCAAGAACAGCTTCGTTACAGTTCTTCAAATTTTTTATCAATTGTATTTTATTTTAAAATTTTGAAAAATAGTTGATGTAGGCGCACATGGCCCAGACCATTAGCACGCAAACACATGGTAGGCAATGGCGCCCAAGGCAGACCCAATGAGGGCATGCGCAAATGTATTGGTCTGAGGAGGATGTGGGTAAACCTGATAAGGTTGGACCGGCTGGTTCCTAGGGTAAGTTTGCTGGAATTGGCTCTGCCTTTGTGGCCTTTGAAATTGTTGGGCCATGGAGTTAGATGGATGGTACTGTTAGGATTGTGTGTTAGGTCGATGTGTCCTCCAAGAAAAGTTAGGGTGATTTGTCCACCCAGGGTTGTAAGAATTTGAAAATGGGTCATTATTAGGCGTCGAGAAACTCTGGATTGATTGAACTTGTTTTTGGATAAACGGCGGAAACTGTACTACCGTTGGACAATCATCAACTTGGTGGGTCGGTCTGGCACAAATGGAACATATTGAGTAGGATGACAAGGTTGGGTATGGGCCAATTTGCTGACGAAATGCAAGGACTTGATCAAGTCTTTGGGCCATCCCATTAATCTTATCTAGTTGTTGAGACACATGGTTCCAATTTATTCGTGGCTCAAGTTGGAAGTAGTTTCTCATTCCAAAAACTCTAGCCCTTGAATTCATTTTATTTTGTTTAGTTTTTTATTTGAAATTTGAAATTTAAATTCAGATTTAGATTTTGAAATTTAAATTAAAATTTGAATTTTTAAATTTTAAAAAGTGCAAGCACTTCACACACGGCCTAGGGGCTAAACTAAGGTTTCCTAAACTAGTGGTTCAACCAATGTGAATCCTCTTAGGTTCACTTGGAATTACGCCACTTCCTTTGGTTAGCCAAGTAAGTGGTGGGGATGTGGGATGCTCTCCTTTCTCTCGCAATGACCTAATTAAGTAACCATAAAACCCACTTAGGATTAGCCGGTTAACCTCTTTCCTTAGACACCAACCGCTGGTTATGGAACACTTTTGAATCAATTATGTGGAGCCCCCTAAAGGATCTTGTTGTCCAATTTTTAAATTAAGGTTTAGGGTGAACTGCACGTGAAAGGGTGGTGGTTTTTGGGCCAAGGAAGGGTGGTGAAATCCCCACCTTATCTTATTTAAATTGGATTGCCCTTAAATAGATTAACGAAAAAACATAATAAACAAAATAAATGCAACTAATTACAATGCAGGAACAATTATCTCTAATATGCAATTCAACAATTTAACATAAAATAATAAAACAAACTAATTCAGCAAAGGGAGCAATTAAAAATGAAAAACCCTAACACATTAACAACTAACAAGATAATTTCAGCAATTAAATAATCCTATATGACGTATGCCCTACAACAAATCAAACCCTAAATGTTGGAATGCAAGTGCAATAAAATTTAAAATATTAATTAATTAATTAATTAATTTATATATATATTTTTGAAATTCGAAATTTGAAATTTAAATTAAAATTAAAATTTAAATTTTAAAATTTAAACTCAAATTCGAAATTTTGAATAATTTCCTAATTAACAATCAATTGTTCAATTAAACCACTAATTAAGGGAGCAATTAATTATAGCAACAATTAATCACAGAAAACAGAAAAATAAAGGAACTAATATTGCAAAAAATTAATACTATAGAAATGAAGATTAAGAAGGGAGTACACTACTCTAAAGGTTAAATAGAAAAAAAAAAAAGAGTTTGCAACAAAAAAATCCAAGAAATGAAATGAGTTTCTAATCTCGAAAAAAAAAATAACAGAACCTAACAATCCTAAATAGAAATCTAGTTCGCTTAGGAAATTAAGACAAAGATAAAAACTAGATTTAAGAAAAAAATAACTTACACCTACTAATTCAGAACTTAAAAGAATACAGAAATCGATAAAAATAAATTAAAAAATTAAGAAAACGGAAACTAAGGATATAATGAACCTAGTACTAAAATTAAAAGATCAAAGAAACGAAAAATTATAGGAGTGACTGATTGTAGAAACGAAAAATAAAAAAACAAATTCGAAGCCAAAAATAAATAGAAAAAAAATAAATCTAAGAACAAAACAAAAAATAATCCTAAAAAAATAAATCGGATCTATCAAGAAATAAAAATAATTAACTAAGAATTCAAAGACACTACTTTACCAAAAAGAATTCAAAAATAAAAACAAAAATAGGATTAAATTGGGACGACTACACCTAAATTGCAATCCCAATTTCTCTTCTGTTCTATTTTCTTCAGTAGTCTGGCAATGCTCCAATACCCCACCTTTTGCTATTACGTCCTGCAAAATCAAAGAGAAACAAGAATTAAAATGAGATTATAAATCAAGTACTCCAACGAAAAAATAATAATGAAATAGATCCGTACGAAGCAAATAAAAATTTTTTCTCCGTTGCTTCCCCGGCAATGGCGCCAAAAATTTGGTGGTCGGAAGAGTGTCGTTAACCAGTTTGGAACACCAGTTTCAATATTTATAAATTTTTTGATTCTTAAATAACTACAAAATGCAGTTAGTGGTGAGAAAGGGGTTGTATCCATAAGGAAGCGAGGGAAAATTGTTACGTACTTCAATTTGGACAAAATAACAAGATTTGAGATTGTAGAAACACAAAATTTAATTAATTGAAATAGAATTAATTAAAATAAAATTCTAACAATGCTAAAAGTAAAAATTGCATAAAAATACATAAATAGCATAAATAAATAAAAACTAAATAAAAAATCCGCAACTCGGTCAGAGGTAGCAATCTTTGGATCTATCCTTTGACCCTCGAACTCCTCGAGCTAGGCCTTCTGTCTTACTTGGCCGAATTTCAGATCTATAGAAAGAAAGACAAAAATTAAATTTTATAAAAATAAATTACAGAAATAAAATAAAATCTGGAAATTAAAGAACAGAAAATAAAAACACGCGTAAAATGTAAATCTAACACTATGGGAAACTGGTTGGGATCCGGATCGAGAGGTGGTAGTAGTGGTTAGGCGAACTGCAAGCAGGGACCCCTCCTCTTGCTTGGGTGTTATCTTCTTCCTCTACCCTTGAACTTTACCTGGGGGCAGAATCCAATAAAAAATAACATAAAAGAAAATAAAGAAAACAAAAGGGATGGCTGATCAAATCCAGTGGAGGTAGTTGCAGATTGGTTGGATTACTTGCAAGAACCCCTCCTAACAAGATTTGGGCGTCCTTCGTTTCTGCAACCCTTGAACTCCTCAAGAAACCTTAGCTTTGTGAACTTAATGAATTGACTAACCCCTTCTCAAGGGCCCCTTGGGTCCTTTTTATAGAGAATGGTGGGCATAACTGGGATTAGAGAGGAAGAGATGGGTAACTCTTGGGTTTATGCAAAAATATGGGCACCCTAGGGTTTGTGAATGGAGGGTTAGGATTGATTTGAGGAGATCCTAAGGCTGAAATGAAAAGGAGAGAGCGCCTAATATTATGTCAGGCTGAGATTTGGGTGCCTAGAGCTAAAGAAATGTGATTGGTTGATGTTATGTGGTGCCTTAAGGTGATTGTTTGAGGTTTAAGGAGTGAGGTGTAAGAATAGAATGCTGTATAGGGAGAGATCTAAGGGTATGAAGGGCTGCTAAGGCTTGGATTATGGAGATTAGAGGTTAGGAGAGAGTGGAGGGTGGAGATTTGATAGCGTAGGGCGGCTAGGGTTTATTAGAGGTGAAAAGAATGAGTGGAGAGGTGCCCTAGGGTTTGCTAAGAAGAGGGGAGTATACTAATACAATAGAAGGGGTGCCTATCTGGGTTTGGCAAATAGGAGGCACCCTCACGTGCTTAGTTTTTCACAGAAACACCCCCTCTCTCAACTGGAATTCACACAAATTTCCTAAAAACTGCATTTTAGCCCTGAAACTTCTTCAGTTTTCCCCAAGATTTGCATAGGGACCCTTAGAAGTCACAATATTGAATTTAACTAGGAAAATGACACATTTTGACTATTCTAAGGCCTAAAATACCTCTGAAATGATGCCCTTAAGGCATCAAAATACAGAGTTATCAAATAGTAACCTCGAACCGATTTATGTCTAAGTTGACTGGGTGATGTCTCCCATTTTTAAAGGTCATAAAAAATAATCGAAGTGTTGAATGGACTAAAGAGTGTCAGTTCACCTTTGACGAGATAAAAAAGTATTAAAGTTCGCCACCTTTGTTGACCAAACCCGAGCCCGGGAATGAGCTTAATCTCTACCTCTCTACGAGTGATGAGGTAGTAAGCTTGATTATTATTAAGGAAGTATGAAAGGTATAGCGACCAGTATATTATGTAAGTAATGTGTTGCACGCTATTGAGACTAAGTACCCAGACATTGAAAAACTGGCCTTCGCGTTAGTGTTAGCAGCACGAAAGCTAAGACCTTAGTTTTAGGCCCGCACTATCATGGTCTTGACTGATCGACCTTTGAATCAAATCCTCCAGAAGCCCGATGTCTTACGGAGACTTACGAAATGGGCCACAAACTCAGTGAATACGACATCTGATTTGAGCCACAACCAGCAATCAAGGTGCAAGTCCTAACAAATTTTGTTGCCGAGTGTATCTTCAGCTTGTCGATCCTTGAAGTTGCCAACCTAGTAACCACTTCAGAGGCATTGACTAATGCGGCACATGCCCCGGCCTGGGATGAGGAGCCCTAGATCCTTCATGTGGATGGCTTGTCCAACCAGTGCGAAAGCGGGGCTGGAGTGATTCTCTACGGGCAGAGCGAGGTAAAGCTGGAATATGCCCTCTAGTTCACATTCCGAGCTTCAAACAATGAATCTAAATATGAGGCACTTATAGCCAGGCATCACTGGCGAGGGAAGTCGGGGCTAAGTATATTGTGGTGTATAGTGACTCACAACTAGTGGTTAACCAAGTGAATGGACAGTATGAAGCTTGGGAGTCCGCCATGTTGGCCTACCTAGCCAAAGTAAGGGAGTTCTTGCGCAACTCTGCAAAGGAGAAAATAGGTATCTCTTGGGCCTGAGAGGTATTCTTCAAGCTAGAGACTGTATTAAGATGGGTATTTAGTGGGGAATTGGTAATGGAAAAAAATATTGACTTCTGGAGGGATAATTGGTGTGGAGAAAACCCCTTGCAGATAGTTATCCTAGAACTCAAGATGAGGGTGCCTCTACCCTTGTAAGTGAAGCCATTGAACATGAAAGGAAAGTACGGATAGAAAGAAAAGTCAAAGGATTGGTGAATGCAGCGGATTGGTATAAAATTAAATCAATATTTATCCGTTGTATGGACACCGAAGACAAATTGATTTGGGCTTTCAACACATGGTAACTTCTTTCCGAAATCAGCTTATAAATTAAAATGCAAAAGGAACATTGATTCAAATAATGTGGTGAAATGGGATCGCTTGGTTTGGGATCTAGAGCATCTGCCAAAACTAAAGGTCATCATTCTTCTTCTGCTTAAAAATAGGCTCCCCTCTAAAAGTCTTCTTAGAGAGAGGGGTTGTCCAATCAATCTAGATTGTTGTTTCTGCGGCTTGGAAGAGGATAATAATCATATTTTCAGTAAGTGTGAGATATCAAAAGAGACATGGTCAATTGCTGGTCAAAACATAGATGGTCCCAAAGAGGAGGATTCAAACCTTCTGGATTGGTGGATAAGAATAAGTAAAAACCCTCTCTATAGAAGGAAAAAAGGACTTGAGAAATCTATTCACATTCTGTGGAAAATATGGAAACCAGGAATAATAAAGTGTTTCAAAATAAATCAAACCTCCCCAGAACATTCTTACTAGTGCTGAAAATTCTTGGACAGAAGTTTAACAATTTGATTATGGATCAAAGTCAAAGAAAGAGAAATCTTGGAAATTTATTTCGTGCTCCCCCTAATGGAGATTCCATTAAAAAATAAATTTTGATGCCTCCTGCTCAGGAAATGGTTGGTGTTCGACCGTTGTAGTTGCTAGAAACCATCTCAGGAAAATTTTAGACTTCAAAGGCTATGCTTTGGGTTTCTGATCAACACAATTGAGGCTTGGGCTACTTGGGAAGTCCACAATCTAGTCCAAAATTTCAAGGACTCTCGTGTCATCATTGAAGGTGATGAGGAACTTCATCTCTTGTCCTATCGGTCAGACCGAGCCCTTGTGGAGTATGAGGAACTTCATCAAGGACTACAAAGATTTTAAGATTTGGCTGGTTCGTGGAGTTCAGTATAAGCATGTATGAAGAGAGGCAAATCATGTCACAGATTGGATCTTAAAAGTTGCGGGATGTTCTCTATTTGGTTCTTTATTTCTAGACCTTTGTAGGCTTCCTATGGATTTGGACCTCATTTGTTTGAGTGATTGTTGGGGTTGTGCTACCCCCGTCTTGTGTAGCACCATCTAGTTTCCATAAAAAAAAAAAGAACTTAGCTTTTATTAGTCCCCAAGTGCGACCACCTAGAAATTTGTAGGATTGTTTGCAAACTTAAACATATGGCTGCATTCTGCCCTTATTCTTTGTGGCTTTTATCTTCATTTTTCTCGCATGTTTGAACACTCACAATTATATACACTCTCATGTAAACAAAATTAAATTCTCATTTTATCTATTAGATGAAGGATAATAGGTGTGTGCCCTTGGATTTTGTTCCTTAAAGGCTTTGCCAAAAAACTTTTAAAATAACCACCAACCAAACAAACCCATTTGTCCTTGGGTGGAGGTTTGAAGGGTAGAAACTTTATTAGAATCTTTGAGTCTAGAATACTTATGATCAAACTAGCAACCAACCAACCCTCTTGTTAATTGATAAACTATTGGTTAAAACCTAGATCCAAATCAAATCTATCAATCTACACTTCTGATCAAAGATCCATCACCTTCATTAGATTTAGGAATTCAAAAATGCCAACTCACCAAACTTCATCTCAAAACTCCCATGTTTGACCAATCATCAAGCAAACATTTTATTTCAGCAAATCTCATTAATCCTAATTTGTTTGCCATAGATCTCCGTTATCTCGACCCTAGTAGGCCAATCTAACATCACCAATATGTTCAGAGACCAAGAAAAACCCCAACACATTAGATTTTATGTCCTAATTCACCCATTTGACTGTTAAACTAGGAAATGCTTGATCAAATCACTACCTCATCTGTCCCAACCTGAAACCTCAAAAGGGAGATGGTTGATGTCGTACCCATTTTTGACTTGTTCAAACACCTAGACCCATGAAATTAAGCCTAATAGACTCAAAAAGCCCAAAAATCCAAAGATACACCCACTTAAAATTAAGAAAAAACAAAACCACATTTAAAAATTCATTAAAATTTACATTTTCTACCACTAACGACCCCAAATACAAAAGTGACATGACAAGTACGTCCCAAGCTCCCATTAGACGCATAAAACCCGTGAAAACCACCGCCATATCGAAGATAATCTTTCAACAAAGAGGAAAAGTTAACTAATCACCATTTTCTTTGAAAAATCTTTACCCATTCTTTTGTAAAAGCTTTCTTCAAAACTCATCCTTGTGATTGGATAAATTTTAGAACTCTCCCCCTCCATTTTTCTATAAATATTGATCCAACTTGAGCTCAAGCGAGGAAAAAAAGAGATCTAAAAGAGAAGAGGAGAAATTTAGTATTTTCCCAACTTGTATAATGTATTCATTTTACCTTAAATCCCAAAGTCCTTAAATATCAAACTTCAAATCTGCCCCTTTGCTTTCAATTACAAGATTTGAAACCAAAAAGCGCTCCATCCATCCTAGAATCTCATTTAAGATTCTTTGAACTTGCTCTCATTGTTAGAAAACTCTCGCCAATGTTGTATACGAGAGGTAAGTCTTTCATTTCATTGTTTTTTCTAAGCTTGAATTCATAAATCTCTATTTTTATCTTTGTTCTAGGTTGCTTGAGGTCCAAAAACCATGGAAAACTTGCATTTCCAGTTTCATCCAAGTTGAAAAAGAGGAAGAGAGGTAAGGGTCTTAGGGAAATTAATACGTAAGACTTGACAACATCAACTCAAATCAATTTTGGGCAAGGTTGAGAGCGTTTTCGCTTGATTTCTGGAGTTCTTAACAACCATTTTTATTGGTGCTTTGTTAAATGTAGAGCATAGCCAATCTTATCTTAGGCTACTACAATAGCTTAAAAAGAGAGGTGCCTAACACATTCCCTCTCTGAATCCTTGGGATTCAAAATCCATTGGTTAGGTTCCTTTTATGGCGAAGAATGGAGTCACTATCAAAGCTAGTAAATCGATTTTCGAATCTAAAAATGAGGGCCCATTTCCTTTGAAAAATGGGTGGTGACTCCATTTCTTTGAGCCAACCATGAGCTTTATGGATAAGACATGTAAAATACATATAAAATATCAATTAGCATTCACATATAGCTCAAAATATTATTAAATTCAACACATAATAAATGAAGTTTATATGCTTTCTAACAATATGCAGGTTGGACAGGGTTAGGTTAGCCTAAAACATACCCTACTCATACCCATATGGATTGTAGAATCCCAAAACTTGGCCTTCAAGAAAAAACAACCCGCTCCATCAAGGAGGGTAGGGGCAATTACCCACCGAGTAGGGTAGAAATTTCCATCCCTACTTGTGGACAAGGTATCAGACAAAAAGGGAAGGATTGATACAAGTTCCTCCATTAGCAAATGCATACGCCTAACCTACTATTTCTCTAGGCTTAACCAAGGAGAAAATCAACTAACACTGCATGGGGATGTCTTATGTCCTATCCATTATCTTCTGTCTTTTGTTCCAAAAAACCGTTATCATGTAACCAAATGTAATTGCCAAATGCCATATATAAGCTTTGTGATCCTAGAACAAACATTCTTGATTATCTTTTCTCCTAAAATATTCACAAGTCTTCTAGGGTTTTTTCTTAAGTGGTGTTAGTAAGCACAATAGCTCGAAGAGGCAAGAAGCACTATTCTCATCTTGGGGAAGAGTTAGATACCAATGAGTTGCTAATCAAATTAAACAAAAACACAACTTCAAACATTTTTATAATACACTTGGCCATTAAAATTGGTTAACAATATTACACAAATACAAAACATTTTTGCACGAAATAAATACAAACATTAACGGACTACAAGATCATATGGCTTTCTAGGTTGCATTTCCATCAATAAATGTAGAGATAAGGTCTACTCAAAGCCCAATATTTTTTCATCACCAAATAATTGTTAAACCTATAAAATTTTGAACAAAGAAGAAAAAAAGGAGGATACACCACAAAATATACAACATTATTAAAAAATGATTAGTTACCAAAAACACGTTAAAGATGTAAAAAGAAAAAAAAAAAGAAGAATAAGCAACATTAGAGATGAATGAAATCAAATAAATAGTTTTGGATATTCTCCCATCGAAATTCAATGGGTGTAGATCAAAAAACTTTAATAAATAGTGTGTTGGATACTCTCACTAACTATACTACCCAATCTTTCAAAATCCTTTTCATCCTACTAAGAATATGTATCGACTTGTATCGATCGATATGTATTGTGTCGATAGCTTTACAATATGCCCTTCTAGGGGTTGAATCAAGTCAGACACTGGTTTAAAGGGTAGTCAAACCTCAAATCAACCCCTCTAAATTGGTTTCAAAAAAAAAAAAACCTAAAAAAAAGTACTAATATAGTCCAATACGGACGTATCGACTTGGGTCGATAATTGGAAGCTCCATCCAAAGGATTCATGGGATTAGAAGAGCTAATCTTATGGTATCACAAATTCGGCTACTTGGCTTAACCCCTTCTAAAGCATCCTACTTGAAACAATATTTATAAAGCTCCCTATAGCAATAAAATACAATTCTTTTTATGGCTGATTGCCTTTAGTAAGCTTTTCACCTAAGCCTTCATCATTGCCAATATAGAAACAAATAGTATTGAACAACTATTCTTCATATGTCCATTAGCACAGGCCATATAGGACCGTGTCCCATTATAACTAATGCACACACTTCCTAGCTCACAACTGTGCTAAAGGTCAACCAAGGCTAACTTCATTAATAGGTGTTCTTTGTGCTACTTTAAGTAGATGGATGGGTGAATAATGATATAGATTGAGTATTAAACAAGCAATGACTATAAGATACAACAAAAATAGATACTATTTTTTATAATACTTTGGCTCTCATGGTTGGGTGCAAATATTTTAACTTAAAAGTTGATGCATCAAAAAGAGGTGAGAAACCCATTTTAGACTGATTTCAAAAAGATGTGAGAAACCCATTTTGGACTGATTTCAAATGGATTCAAATGAAGCTTTTCACATCTTTCTCGTTTTATTCTCATGTGGAAATACACAGAAAGCCATGGATAGACAAACAAGAATTAAGCTACTCAAATCTTCATGCAAAAGCATAATGAGTCTTTTAACTGTTAAAGATACCAAAAGATATTCCCAAAAAGACTTTCCAAACAAACCCTTAACTTTATAAATCAAAGATTTACCAACCTTATGCATCTTCCAAATGAAGTAATGCAAATTGTATGAAGAGATGTTTTTAGTGTTTGCTAATTGCTTTAGACAAAGGTCTCTAATTTGTAATATTTTCTTTATTATTAATACAAAAAACATAATAAATAAATAAATACAATAAAGGAAAATAAAAAAATCAACTTCATTTAGGATCCGCTTTAATGAATGCTTTTGTTTTTCATCAAATGCGATCAGGTCTCAAAGATTTCATGCCATCATAAGCCCCACAAAATTATATAAAATACATACAAGATAAAGAAATTAGATTTTATAAATGCTAGATCAATTTGTTCTTTCCTTTAAAATCTAAATGTATAAAATGTTGTTTTGAATTCTAAAACCTATCAAATATCCATTTTAAACTCATATATGAGGTTTCTTTTGTTTTTTCTAAGGTATTAAAATAAAAAAATTGTATAATTGAACTTTAAGAGATAAAAGATAAAAAGCAAACAACCAATTTTCTCTTAAAGTTAAAAAATTCCTCTTAAGAGATTAAAATTAAACAAACAAAGCCAATATGAGGATAAATTATTTAATTACTATTTTAATTATATTTTATAATAACATTTTTATTATTTACAAAAATAAAAATATTGTTTACGAATTAATTTTTAATTGATTATTGTGTCAAATGTTAGAGCATTAAAATATGAAATATAAAATAATTAATATAATAATTATTGTACATATATTGATTTATGAAAGTTTATATGTTATGTTTTAAGACTTGCGTTACCAATAAAAATCATATAACATTTTCATTAATTTATACATTAATTTTAACTATTTTGATCTTAAATGGAATGTTATTAATATATTTATAACATTTTCAAAGTGTATCCCTATATATATAGTGATACTTTCATTTACAAAGAGTATTCCTATTTAAGACAATTTTCAAATTGCATCCCTATCTAATACTTTAATCCTTATTGCAACGTAGACAACCAGCTTAGGGGTTAAGGGAAACTAAAAAAGTATTAATGATGCACAACACTGAATACGAAAACAAAATGTGTAAACGGACAAGATCAAAACCACAATATTTGCACACCGAAAAATTCGAATCCATAACCCATCTACGTTGACTACTTGTGGAGATTTTTAGTTGTTGCTTTTACATTTTTTATGAATAACAAGATCTTTACTTTCAGTTTTTTTACATTTTAGTATAATACTTAATGGAAGAAAGCCTTTAATGCCCCTAAAAATAGGACTTTAAGTCAGTTGTACAACACAAATAACAAATACTAACATTTGATTTTAATATCAAAAAATAACTTCAACTTTAAAATAAGGAACTTCAAAGGAAACATGGAAATTGAAGATCAGATATAGCTTTCTAGGCTGCATTTCCATCAATTAAGGCAGAAAAAAACTGCTCAGAGCCCAGTGCTTATTTCATCATTCAATACTATCTTATAAGAAAGAAGGCACCCAAAGCACTCTTGGTAAAGAAAACAAACCACAAAAACTAAATAAGTTTGTTTTGGAAAAAAAGATCAGAAAGGATTACAAGAATCCCTTATGAATTTAATAGGGACCCAAGAGCATTAACTGACTAATGTTAAAGAAAGAAAGCAAAAGAAATTATCTATTTTATTTTTAAAATTATATTTCCATACCAATTAAATTTGATTTTATGATATATAGATTAACTTTGAAGTCTCTAAAGCTAAAAACTCAAGCATTCAAGAAACTTGGAAACTGTTTTGAAAAACTCATATTCTAGGACGAATGAGAGCACCTACAATCCAAGAATATCAGACAATGCTGCTACGAAATTGGGTAATTCCAATAATGAAATTAGGACATTCCAATAATGATAAAGCATGAAAATGAAATTCTTTAAAACAAGAAGAACAGATATAGCTTTCTATGCTGCATTTCCATCAAATTAGCGCAGAAAGAAAGTCTGCTCAGAGCCCAGTGCATATTCCATCACTAAATAATTCAATTAAACCAAGAAAAGCAGAACTGTCATTGAAATTAAATTGTTAAAAAAGTCAAATATCAAGAAACAGAACAGAACAAAAGAAGAAGAAAATGAATAAACAACAGAATGGAAACCAAATAGTGAAAATAAAGCTGAAACCAAATAAAAGAATGTAAAAAGAATATAATGGTATTAGCTCCCTTTAGGATCCTCAGAAAAAACGCTTATATTTTACATCAAACATGACGATCAGGTCTCAAAGATTTCCATGCCATCATAGGATCCCAAAATTTATAAAAAAAAATAGAAAAAATAAATTTATGGGACGAACATTGACAAGATTTTGCAGGGCATTATTCGCTCAACCTGGGGAAAAAAACAAGGTGCAGCGACTCAACATTCCTGCAGAAAATCTAAGCCTCTCATGCATAAGCAAGGCCCTGTCTCAAAAACATGCAGAGAAAGGGAACCCATCAAGAGGCTGCTGTCATGGTAAAACCCTAAACCCTAATGATCGATCAAAAATCCATTGTACACTAATCTCTGCTCTGCAGCTTGTGTTTTCGGTGACCAAAAACCGACGAGTATGCGGGCTTTTCGGGTTGGAGGGAGACGACAGACGAGGCTCGGTGAAGGAATATCTCCCAAAACAGAGGTTCACAGATGGGAAGGAACGACGACGACGAAGAAGAAGAAGAAGAGGATAAATTCGTTAGGAAATCTTCCCCCTTCTGAGCTCTACGACGATACGAGATTGGAGAAGAAGAAACAGAGGAGGAGGAGGAGGCGGAGAGAGGATGGAATCGAAGGCTGGATTGGTGCTCGGTTAGGTTTTGTTTCTCTTACACTGGAAACATTTAGGGATATTTATACGATTGAAAGATGGGTATCTCGGGAATTTTAAAAGGCTTAGAGGGTAATTTTATAATTTCGTGTAAGAACAGAGAATCTATTTGAGTAGTCGGATTTGAAGGAGTTAGTCTATTTGGATGGTTAGGATTAAATAGTAAATCTAGAGTGCTATGGTGAGTAAAGTTTCCACTCAGAGAAGGGTAAAAAAAAAACTCAGAGAATTTCCCCATTGGAATCTAGGCGAGTTTTGGGGTTATTATAGGGTTAGGGATTTAATGGTTATGCTCAAAGTGTTTCACTGGATGGAATTTAAGGTTTGAAAGTTTTGGGGTTATTATAGGGTTAGGGATTCAATGTTTATGCTCAAGTGTCTCATTGGATGGAATTTAAGGGTTGAAAGTTTTGGGGTTATTATAGGGTTAGGGATTCAATGTTTATGCTCGAAGTGTCTCACTGGATGGAATTTAAGGGTTGAAAGTTTTGGGGGTTATTATAGGGTTAGGGATTCAATGTTTATGCTCGAAGTGTCTCACTGGATGGAATTTAAGGGTTGGAAGTTTTGGGGTTATTATAGGGTTAGGGATTCAATGTTTATGCTCGAAGTGTCTCATAGGGTCAGGGATTCAATGTTTTATGCTCGAAGTGTCTCACTAGATGGAATTTAAGGGTTGAAAGTTTTGGGGTTATTATAGGGTTAGGGATTCAATGGTTATGCTCAAAGTGTCTCACTGGATGGAATTTAAGGGTTGAAAGTTTTGATCAATGATAGAAGCTAAAATGGAATATTCTTGATGGAGAGATGAGAAGATGTCTATCTAAGTATATACTTAAAACCGAGTGGTTGTTTGAATGTTTGTTGAGGGTGTTGTTGCTTATGTTGGATTAACTATTCTTGCAATTTAGGGTGCACTTGATTATATTTTGACACATGGCGTTTTGAGAATTTAGCATAAGGCATTTGCACATTCTGTTTTAGGCATGAACTAGTTAGGACCGTGCGACACACTTTATTTATCAGCAAAATTGAAGATGGAGGTCTATGACATTTTCAATTAAATGGTGTCCATCTAAGTTCAATTCAAGTGTTATTTTTTTGTGTTATTTCTAGTTTATCCAATCACAATCTAAGTTATGCTTTAGTAAAAGTGGCCAATTTCCTATTCTTTGGATAAGTTTGAACTTTTTTTTTTTTTTATCTTAATGCTAATTTCTATTAATTTTGAAAACTAATTTTTATTAGTTTTTATTGGTTTATTATTATTTTTGCATTATTTTTAGGTAAAGTTATAAAAAAAATCTTTTATAACGATTTTATAAACCACCTTTGTGCTTTAGCCTAGACAAAGGCCTCCCCCATAGTTTTGAGAAAATGTGCAAATACCTCCTTTCCCTTGGCTCTTTGGTAACAAAGACATTGAAGTTACCAAAATACTCTTATCATTGTTAATGCATTATCATACATAACTTAAAGTTTCAACTTTACCATCCACTAATTTATTTTGCTAAACAACTTTCAAATAATAAGTCTCCTTACTCTTCCTAGACAAATGCAAAAAGGCTGAAGTGAAGTAAAATTAATGCATTACATCAACATTAATTTTTATTTGGAATGCTTACTAAAGGAAGATATTTACATTTTTTTTTTCAAAACAATAGGGCAGGTATTTGTTAGGGTAAAAATATTGGGGAGTTTCATAGGATTGTTAGAAAACCCAATGAGGTTTTTTATATTTTTCCTTATTTTTAATTGGAATTTAAAATAATTAAACTATATTTAAAACTAATATTTTTTTATTAACTTTTCAAATTGATAAAAATTGAACTTATTTAAGTATATTAAGTTTTTATTAAATTTAAATTCCTTATGAAATTTAATTAATTAATGAGAATCGCGATGCACTTTTCTAATGAAAAAAGTCCTTATTTGTACATTTCTCGTTATAGCCTCTAGGCTCCCTTACAAAAAAGGGGAGACTCGAATACCTCCACAAGAGATCAGTCTCGAGAGTTCTTGCCTCCCAGTCTCCCAACTCTTTCCTCCTGCTACATTACAATTCCCTTTCATCCAAGACCTCCCTTGCATCCTCGTTCACACAAATTCATGGTCATCCTATGTCTTTCAAGGAGACCATCCCTTGTTGCCTTACCATTCCGCTTACATAATTATTACAAATTTACAATGTTTTTCTATTTAGAAGCATAATGGGAGAAACTTCATGAAAAATTGCCATACATGACTAACAATAAAGATCAGATTTGCACTTACAAGTTACAACCATGAAAGAAAGATAGAATTAGAATTTTGTAGATAATGTAGTAGAACTTTTCAAAATACAAAAATGAAAATGTAGTTGATCCGAGATTGAAGACATTGAGATCCAAATAAGAGAAGAAAGATAATAGATAATTTTTTTTTGGATAAAAGAAAGATAATGAATTCTTAGTGAAGAATAACAGAGGATTCAATGCATCTAAATCCTATGAATTTACCTTCTTAGATATTCTTAGTCCTGACATTTGATTTGAATGGTGGCAAAGGGAACTTCATTTAGGAGGTGGAGAGTCCACAATTTACAGGCAAACATTTGCAGTATGTATTATGATTTATTTATTTGTGTGAGGAGATCTTTCCATAAAGCTGAAATATTGGAGAACTTAAGCATTCTATACTTATACTAAAGATTTACTTAGTTGTTTATCTCTACTTTGAAGCATATGCTCTTATAAGAAGCTTTATTGAGAGTTTTGTACCTGTGCTGATAACGAAAACATGGTTGTTGTTTTTTTCTCTTTTTTGATTGATTTACTGTGCATATTTTATGACCCTTCCTTTGCTAGAACCTTTTTAATTAATAGACAAAAATATCAAGCATCGGCTATGTGGGAAAAGTAGGTTGATCTATGAAAAACTTAGGATGTATGACAATATTGATATAGAAACCATATCCTACATGGCTAGATTAGGTTAATGCAACACTTGGTGACTAAATTTCATATAACACAACCTCAGATATAGACTTTTTGTGTGCTGAACTTGTAGACTTAAATCTCTAAGAAAGCTCACGATAAACACTAGAGATCCTCAATTTGGTTGGTAGGTTATGAGATTTAGTTATAATGGTTTTAATAGTTTGGAACCTCTAAGGGAAATGTAAACACTAGCTTGATGGTATTAGAATTAGAAAAGGAGAAGAGAGGGAGAAGAGTAGTCATGTCAAGAGAAGAGAAGAGACTACCAAATGGGAGAAAAGATTGATCTCCTAGTCTGTTGGATCTCTATTTATATATGAAGTCACTAAACTCTAATGCAAATTACAATAATATCCCTCTTTAGTAATAAAAGTATAATAATAGTGGTTTTTCTGGTCACTCAACAGTAGATGGGATAAGAGTTGGACACATCAAATATAGAAAATAGAGGACTGAAATTTCCAATAACTTTTTTTTCTTTGTAGAAAAAAATTCAAATAATTGAGATAATTAGAACTAGAGTATGGTCTCAATTAAATTTCATTTATTAAATCACACAATCTAGACTAATCTGTGGAGAAAAATCCTTCCATTTAATATTTGAACCTATATTTAAGAAGATCAAGGCTGGTTCAAAGAAACAAGGTGCCATGACACCCATAGCTCTCCATATGCCTCACTCTGCCACAGACCTTCAAAGCGAACACTGACGACACAAATGCTTATCAGTAAGCTCCCACTTACCAATAAGAAGGGGGACTATTTGTAGGTACATGTTGGTCACCACAACCGTAATAGCACAAAAGGCGCTAAGCCAATGTCATGAAGATACCCGTGACGAGTTCATGACTCGACACAAATCTACGATGGGATCATAGCCTTAATAGGGGTGCGATGAGCTCAAAGCCTAAAATGAGCTTGCGATGAGCTTAGGGCCACAACAGACCTGTAATAAACCCAAAGCCGCAATACCAAAGATAAACTCAAAGCCATCGCAAGCCTATGATGAGCACAAAGCCATCGCAAACTTGTGATGAGCTCACAGCCATAGCGTGTCGGCGACGAACGAAAGAACACGATGATTGACCAACATCACTCGTGTCAAGACGCTCAATAGGATTAAGAAAGACATGTAAGATTAGTAATGACATCATCTACGCCATGTCAGTCTAGGAGAGTCGCAAAAGGAAGTAACATATGCGTATTATGAGAATCCTTAAACAAAAGGAAATATCGTCCTTGAGATATCTCATAAGACACGTGGTGAAACCCCAGCGGTGTCTCCCTAATAATTGACACCGAATCAAAGATCCCCTTTCCAAGTGGGAATCAAACTCTTTTGGCTTTTCCCTTTTAGGACCTCAAAATCTCTCCTTATAAAAGGAGGCCTGGCTCATAACGAGAACAACATTTTGTCAACCATAGCCTTTAACCTACCCTTTCACCTTTGAGCCTTCCTTCGTCCTTCAAGGAGACCCCCATACGTAGCCTTACCATACCACTCACATTATTCATTTTCTAATATTAAACTACAATCCACTTAATACCTATAACCTTGTATTACATGAATCACTAGTGTCACAAATCTAGCAACTAAAGGGATCTCTATCATGCACCCATTACAAAATTATTCACCAACCAAGTCCTGAATTAGATTGGATGTGTTAATGGAGAATCAAAGTAATCCTTAAAGGCCTAAGAATATTATTTGTCTAGATGTGGGTTGGGAAACATAAATTTATTCATTAGTAACATTACTAATGTAAAATTTGTTCTTTTGGCTCTATTTATTTGCAACACAATTTTATTTGAACTAAAACAAATGCATGAGAGTGCAAATGGAAAGATTGCAAATTCTAGTTTACTTTTGCTTTGGGTGTTATTTTGATTTAGGTTTTATTTTACTTCGTATACAATGCAAATGAACAAAATAGGGCTGAAACATCCATGTGGACTTCTTTTTCAAAGCGATACTTCCATCCATTTGGCAATCTTCATAGAGGAATTCAAATTCTAGGTTAATGTCTTATGCACACTTTAAAATGTGGACTGGTTATCTTGTTGTGTAACAAGACAGGGTTAACAAAGTCTTTCAAAATATGGAGATTAGTGCATACTCTTGACTAGATTTGGGACTATTTTGAGGACAAGAGTATGATCCAACAAATCTCAAGGATACAAATGATATTATTTTTTCTTTATCCAAGATTTTCATTTTGGGAGCATTGAGGCCTATAGGTCTTACTTACATAATGGGACACCATCCTTGGCTGAATTGTACTATTTGCCCATGTATGGTAAATCAAAGTGTTTGTCAAAAAACATAGATGGGGTTATTAGTTCTGGAGGGAAATTGCCATTTATATTCTTATAAATTTTTGTGTCAATTTAACTTAGTAGTTTATTTAGTATTTTGGACCTTTATATTCTTAAATAATGAATTGTCATTTATTGTATTTTATTTCATCAAGAAACATTGAAAAATCTTCTCCCCACTCTACTCTTGCAAATTTAGAACATGAGCATAGGCAAGATGTTCACAAAGCATTGGATGTTATTGCTTAATTGATAGGTGTATCCACAACTAACAATGAAGCATGTAATGAAATTGAGCATGCATCGAATAATTCGATACATGCAAGACAAAAGAGGAAAAAAGTTTGTAACCGTGTTGTTGATCTTGCTACTTCACATTTAGTTGATGAAGAGACCATGGTGGAAGATTCTCAAAGCAAAGCATACAAAAGAGGATATGGGATCAAAAGTAGACCCAAGAGGAAAACACAATGGACTCTTATATGATTTTTGTCATTAATTAACTCTATTTTGGTTCTAACTATAGACAAATGTAATTTCTTTTGCTAATACCTGGCATTCTAAGTAAAATCTTGTTTTTCTTGTTTAATATGGATTGTACTTATCCTATATCTACTCTAACCTTTGTATATGTATTTTCAATTATATCGGATGATTTATACTAATAACACATTTTTCCAGAATGTATGCTAAAAAAACATTCAGTCTATTCAATGCCGAATGCTTTCTAACTCTATAAAACACCAATTGGGTTGCCTTATACCAGATGATTTGTACACATGGGAATCGTATAGAACTATGAGGTTTGTTCGATTCTAGATGCATTTGATAATGCAACTACATGCAGATCATTTGGGGATATACAACATTGTGGTTTGTTGGGATTTAGATGAATCTGAGGCCATGTCTATTATATTTATCACTTGTGTAGTTGATGAATCAAAATTGTAAGCAATCATCCAACTTGTATAATGCTGGATGTAGGGATGTCAATGGTCGGGTTTAGAATGGGTTTGCCTCAACCCTAACCCGGTTCTCCATTACTTCCACCCGAACCCGCCCCACCCCGAGTAGGCAATACCAATTTTTCGAGCCTGCCCTGACCCTATAGGGTTGAACTCGATACCAACCCGACCAATGACTTGAGGTGGAGGATGGCATTCTGAAACGCTTTGGTGTTGAAAAAGATACCATCCCGGACAACACCAAATTAAATTATTGTGACATTGTGTGGTCAAACTTCAACCTATTTAATAATTTAAGAATATAAATAAAAGAAAAATTGGATAAAAGAACTATATTTTGAAATAGAAATAGAATAATACAAATAACTAGAGTAAGGCAAGTGGTGCTGGCCATTATCTATCCAAAAAAAGAAAAACAAATGGTGTTTAAATTAATGAAGAAAAATTAAGAAATAAGAAGTAACAACCATTAGACCTATTGTAAACCTATTGAAAGAACCTCATTTAAATGAAAAATGTAACTGTTTAAGTTTAAAACAAGACAACATATTTTAGTCTTTTACATTTGCATGAGTACAAAGTACTATTTGGGTGAAGAAAGAAAAAACAAGAATAAAAAAAGATAAAATAGTACAATCGTACAACACAAGATGTCATGAACAAAAAAAAAAAAAAAAAGAAAAGACAGAAAAACTAAAGATATGAAAAGAACTAAAAAGGGAAAATGATTAATGTAAATACCTTGAGCTTGCCTTTGAAACAATGGTAGTGCATGTATCTCTAATCTACAAACTACAATATCAGTTTGGTCTATGCGTCTCTCCTCGAAGAGTTCCTTTCGATTTCATAAGGTAAAGGGGAAAATGCTTTAGGGTTTTCACCTTATTAGGTTAGTTTTAGTCTCTTAGAGCTATAGATAATTACAACCATACCCCTAACGGTGTGGTAGTCCCTTACATATTATAAGAGAGGCATTATGACCCGATGGGTCGCATTGCTATAAACCCAACACCGACCCAAACCCGACTCGAGTTCGAGTTCCAGAACTCTAACCCAACCCTAAACCCTATTTAGCTTCATTGAACCCGATCCATTAGGGTCGGGTTAAGCCGGGTTTACCATTTAACTCAGTCCACTAACACCCCTAGCTGGATGGTTTTTAAGTTTGTAAAACCATCCGGTCTTCCCCGTATTGGATGGCCTATACACTTGTGAGAATCATATATAACCTTATGGTTTGTTGGGCTTTAGATGAATTTAAAGGTGTAAATGTTATTTTATCACCTGAGTAATAGATATTTGCAACTACAATTGATGATTCAAAATTGCAATAAACCATCCGAACTTTGTGATGTTAGATGGTTTCTAAGTTTATAAAACACTATCCAATCTGCTCTATACTAAATGGTCTATACACATATGAGAATCTTATAGAACCATGTGGTTTATTAGGTTCTAGATGCATTTGATGGTGTAACTACAAGTAGATCATATGGGGGATAGATGTTGCAGCTATAAGTGATTTTTCAAAATTGCAAGAAATTATCTAGTCTATTTAGTGTCGGATGGTTTCTAAGTTTGTAAAACACCATCCGATCTCCATTATTCCAAATGACCTATATACTTGTGAGAATCATATACAACCTTGTGGTCTGTTGCGTTTTAGATGAATTTTGAGGGTGTATTTATTATTTTATCACTTGTGGAATTGATGAATCAAAATTGTAAGCAATCATTCGACCTATGTAGTCGGGTGATGTCTAAATATGTTGAACATCAACTGATTTATTTATTGTTGGATGTCTAAATCTTCTAAACACCATCCAATTTGTTTATTGTTGGATGTTGTCTAAGTCTACTAAATACCATCCAATCTATCTTTTATTGGACGATGTATAAATCTATTAAACATCTGATGTATTTATTGTTGGATGGTGTTCTATTAAACACCTCTCTCTTATCACCTTTCTCATCATCATAGTCTTGAGAGAAAGATGAAACTCCACTCCCTCTTTTCACCATCCTCATCACCATAGTTTGGAGAGAAAGACAAATCTCCTCTCCCTCTTCTCACTATCCTTATTGTATGAAGAGAAAACAATGAATGGAAAGAGAAACATATTTTTTTGAAGCAAATTTCCCCTATATTAGAATTGAATACAAATGAGAAAACTACTTGTCTTCCTCAAATTTACCAAGTAAGAACACTGTTTGTCTTCCAGGTTCAAGTGATTTGGCATTTTATTCTCCACCTCTCATGTATAACTAATGGAGTATTGATACATCATTGCTATGGTTTCGTAAGAGCACCTTATTTTAGTTCTTGCTCTTCTTGCTTTAAGAAACATGAATCAAATTATAGAGAGAACAAGAAAGTTGAAGGTTCTTCTTACTTTTCTTTTAACATGAAGATTTTTTTCTCACTATAGGGCTTAGTTTGTCAAGAAAAGCAATAAACAACAACAAATAAAGTCGAACTCACCGCCATGGCCTGATGCATGGCCGTGCTTTCCAAGAAGTCGTTGGTATGGTCATTGGCATCCTGCTTGATGCTAGGGAGCATCAGACCCCGAGCGAGTTGCTCAGACACCCCTTATGTTTCAAGGGTGTCCTCCAATCGAAAGACCACTGCGGCACATACACCCCGGTTGAGTTCTCTACTGTGGCATGCTTTGGAACATCCCCCCTCTGCACTGATGATTGACTGAACTGGGCTGTGGACTCCTCAGAATCGACCATGATGACCTCTTCAGTGGGCCTTGACCTCTTCCCCTATCGAGGCATGCACTCTGTCGAGCGCCTTTGTTGCTCTACGGCCCTGGGCTACGCACCCAAAGCTTTAGCTACCTATTCTCTCCTCTCTACCACAACCCTCATGCACCAAGCCCTTTCTTCAGCACTGGCCATATCCGCTTCTATACAGTATACCACCAAGTTAGAACCAAGTAAAGATGAGTTCAAAAAGTAAAGAAAAGAAAGATTGCACAACCCACAGATCAGACTGGCATTGCTCAACCGTGCTGGACACCAGCCCAGTGCGGATCAACATGGAGAATGATGTGTACTCCTACACGTCAATCCTCTCTATTTGTCGGATAGCCGTTGACTCCTCCCTAGATAGCTTAGCCTCAGCTGGCACTTTCACCTTGGTCCTCGGGACACATAGCTTGGCAGGGAATGACCAGCCCCCCAGGCAGTGCACAAAGTAGAATCTCTCCTTCCAGTGCTTCATCGAGGAGGGAGCCTTGACGAGCACCTTGTTATGATGTCGAGCCGATAAATAGTAGTAACCCTGCTAGTGCTTCTTCATGTGCAGGAAGCAGGTAAACATCAACATGGTAATGTCTATATCGTGGACCAAGTAGTAGCAGAGGAGGCCAACTAGATACCTAAAGGAGTTGAGCATTACTTGGACCAGCTGGACGTGGTACCACCTCAGCACCGCAACGATACCCTCGCTCAGGGGAAACTTCAGCCTGGCTATCAGGTTGTGCTCATAGACAGATCTTACCAGGCTGAGCCGAGGTAGCCCGCTCACCAGTGCTTGGGCACCTTAGTTCATACTCTACAGAGATTTAGTACAAGGCCCTGATTTGGGCCAAGTCCCCCGGAGTCAATTTGTTGGGGGTAGACACAAATTGGTTGTCGAGTTGTGCAGAGGCGTTGGTTCCCTCATTTGACACAATCTCCAATTTGGTGTCATCGACCTCAGCTCCCTAAAAGGTCATGGCCTCCTCCACCGCAACACCCTCACTCTCAAGCCTATCAACCTTGGCCCTGTGGCCACCGATCTCACGGACCACGAGCGTGGCAGCCTCAGGCTGAGACCCGGACTCAGACTCACTACTCCGATAATGAAACGAAGAAGATGAAGAACAAGAACAAGAAGATGAGGAAGATGAAGACATCTTACCAGAAGGAATGAAGAGACTACACCGTGGAACACTCGAAGCACCAATCAAGGACTATTTCTCGTCGAACTCTAAGGAGCAAACTCTTTGCAAATGACAAAGTGAAATGGCTTGCCACCCATCTTTTATAAGGCTATCCAACGGCCTAGATCAAGTCAAATCAATGACGTCAATTCAACACCGCACTCCACACACGCATGACCTCAAGAAGATGAAACGATGCATTTGCCTACCGACCCGTCTCGAAAATGACATGAGCGTCGAACCAGCAGGTTCACCCAATAAACCAGCTTCACCCTAGGCCACTCAACTCGAAAAAGAAAAACTAATTGACAAGTTCCTCAACCAAGGACCACAGAGCTCTTCCACACCTAACCGTGGCCGAGCACTATGCTCAACTTCGAAACTGGAGTAGTGTTTGGGTTATGGTTGAGCTGGAAGGAATGCCACGTGGAAGCCTCCGTGGCCATCTTCTCTCTGTAGCCACGTCAACACCATGTAGGATAGATAAATGACCAAGGGGTGTCCTCATGGACAAGGAAGTTAACTCTGTTGGGGAAGAGGAGACATCCTAAAGACCTCGGCAGGCAACCTCATCTCAACAACCCTGGAAGCTTCATTCGTTTAGAACACAGATGTCCAACTATAAATAGGTAATCTCCACTCAAGGTAAGGGACTTTTGGACTTTGAACACCTTTGTTCTACCTTTTCTGCTCGGACCAGTATTGTTCTCACTTGCTCGGCCCGACCACTTACCTCTTCATTCAGCTAACTTGAGCGTTAGGGTACCTACCCAGGGAATAACTCCTCAGGCCTCTAACTTTCCCTATTGGTTGTAGATCCTAATGCGTAGATTCATCCTTCCACCTCAGTTTCGTCCAGTTGGCAGGATTATTTGACTGCGCACTTAGTTCGGGACACCTCAGATCGAACTACATTACTCCCTAGGACACCTAGCTAAGGAAATTAGTCTAATGGTCTGAATTACAACTAAGTTGGCTGAACCGTTGATTGGCACATTTATTTGTTTCCCTGAAATAGTTTTGGAAACAAGAATCCCATGGCTTTGCTTGCATTTCCATGATTTAGGCTATGTTTGGAGAACAAGTGATTTGAGAAATAATTATTTATTTCATAAATAATTGTTTGTAAGTACTTATTTGAATTATTACTTATTAGTGTTTGGAAGGTTTTTTATCAAACCACTTACACTTATTTTAAGTATTTATTTGGGTTTCAGTGTTTGGTGAATCACTTATCCAATAAGTAATTACATTTTCAGGAATAACAATTATAGCCATGAGGAATTGCCTTAAATGAACAATAATGAAGAAAAAGAGAGGAGATTCAAGTACCTGAAACGATTACTCAACCCAGAGTAACCTGTTGCCACTGCTAGTTTGTGTTGGAGCACAAATGGAGAAGAGGTTCGATGAGATTTTGAGAAAACGATGGGAACAGTTTTGTCCCAAAATTTTGGAATCTTATATCTTATATCATATATATATATATATATATATATTATTAAAGTGCATAGGGCATAAGAAGGGGCGGCGACGTGGCCGCTTCTGGTGCTGGAAAGAAGCATCTACACGTGTGGAATTCACACATGTAGATGTGTTTGGTGTATTCTACCGGTCAAAATCCAATGGCTACTCTAACATTTTTGTCTAACGGTCAATGTGCAAGTCATACATTTAATCCAATGGTTAATGTGCATTTGTGTTTGGTGTACAATCAAAATCCTGCTGGGTTGTGTATCCAATGGTCAAAATCCAACGACTACTCAAGCATTTTTGTCTAACGGTCAATGTGCAAGTGCATACATTTAATCCAATGGTTAATGTGCATTTGCGTTTGGTGTACAATCAAAATCCTGCTGGGTTGTGTATCCAATGGTCAAAATCCAACGACTACTCAAGCATTTTTGTCCAACAGTTAATGTGCATGTGCATACATTTAATCCAACGGTTAGTGTGCATTTGTGTTTGGTGTAACAGTTGTGCATATGCATACATTTAATCCAATGGTTAATGTTATGCAATCTTTTGGTGTCTTGCATTCTCCTACTTTGCATCCTCTAGGTGATTGATTCTTTATCTTCTTTGTTTATTAGCTTTATTATTTATTTTCTTCTCATCGTTTTTGTTCTTATTTTCAGCTTCTAATCATTAACCTCAAGGTCTTCTTTTCATCCCCAAAGAGTTTAGGTTCTTTAGTATTATTTCTCTTGTTTTCTTTCTTAATATGTCATTGTTGTAATCAAAGTTTTCATATTTTCTATCACTATTTTTTTACGTCATTTTTTATCACATTTTAGGTTATTCTTTAGTATTATTTGTCTTGTTTCCTTTCATAATGTGCCATTGTTGTAATTAGAGTTTTCATATTTTGTTATCACTATTTTTATATTATTGATACTGATCTTCATCATCACACCGCCAAGTTAGGGATTTTGAATTGCTATTTTACTTCTTATTGTGTCTTTTATATACATTGAAATCTTATACTTGATCCTTATCATTTGGTGCAACTTCTTTGGAGACTTAGTAGGCTTAAGCCTAATTCTGAAGATCTGGTTAAGCTACTTGAGAAGAAAACATAAAGCGATTGTATTATTAGGGCTTTCCAAAAGAGAAATTGGCTATGGTAAAAACGGTTGCATGCATTGTTTTAATTTGATGGCCTTCTCTATTTATCCAAATCTTCTAATCAGTAATTAAGCATTGATAAGCAATAGGATTTACCTGGTTTTATTGATCCTGAGTCTCCACTCCATTTACCTTCCTTCTTCAACTTCCTCAAGGTTTCATCATCTTCCCTCCTTCAGTGAAGGACTCAAGCGTTCATTGTCCACATCACTCTAAAATGCCATGTTAGATTACTTTTAAACAAGATGCTAAAAACTAATGATGTTTAGGATTAAATCATTTTCTTATATCTTATTTCAATTCCTCTACTTTTTTGCTCTTATTATTATTATCAAACAGACCAAATAATTAAAAAGACTAATAGAAAATTTCAATTAACCGTGAAACTAGCACAAGTAACAAACAAACGGAGGATATTTTTGTTCTCTTTTCCCTCTCTCATCTACTTCTTGAAGAGGCGTCAAATCAGACTCTTCCTTCTTTTATGAGAACCTTTGACATACCAATCAATTGGTATCATAATCATGATAATAACCAATCTGCTGTTGTTCATAAAAAATTCACAGGCGGGTTTTGATTGGTCAAAACTCTTTTGGTATTCTAGCATCATACATTTTCCCCATAAACTTATACATTAATTAATTTTAGATTGAACGATTCAGTGAGATTCTCTCGTCTTTCTACCGTTGACAGGGTTTTTCTCAAACTACAACACCTATAGGAGATGCCAATCTAGACCATGAGTCAGCGAGTAGGATTATGGCAAATGCGTGCCTTCAATGCTATGGTTGACAATGAAGCTTCATAGAACAAATGTGTATCTTCAATGCTATAAGCCTCCTTCTATGATGTAATCTTACTACACATTTTTTGCACATATGGATTGCCAGGATGACATTGTTTTCCCTATTTGTTTTAAAAGTGTCCTAAGAGGTTTGCTTCGATTCCTCGGGATTCCTAAGCCCATGTACTTGGTGGAAAATGATGAACATGGCTATAACACCAGCCTTGTACTTATTGTTCACGATGAGAAATAGACCTTCACTAGGGGGCCCAACCCTCCTATTGCTGGAGCCTGCCAGAATGCTATAAAGAGGCTCAAACAATATTATGCAATGCATATAGAGGATGTGAACTATTTGGACTATATGTATTGCTCATACAGATGTGAGCACCTTGAGGGTCATGCCCACGAGTTGCTTACCCAAGTGTACTATTCTATCCAATAAATGATCGTTGGGACTAGATCCAGACTCGTGGGGTCAAACCCACATGACTAAAGGCTTTCCTTGATAATATCCAAGGAAATTGTACTCTAAACTGTTGCATATCAAAATCTCAAAACAACATTTCTTCATTTTTTTTTTGTTTGTTTTTCATAGTCCAAAGTCCAAAAGCAAAAAAATTATCCAAATGGAACCTAAGATGATGATTATTTTGTATACTTCAATTACCCCATCAGAATAAATTGAGTAAATGAGACATAATAAATTAATAAATGAGATATTGTTATAATGATTAGCAAAATGTTATTGAAATCATTTTGATTTTATAATTAAAATAATAATTATTTATTAATAAAGTAATAATATTGAAAAATAATGACTACATAAATAAAGCTACTAAGTTACATTATTTAATTTGGATTAATTGCTTTAATTTTAATAATCAAATTAATAAATTGTTCAAAGTTAGTTACTAAACTACTAAAATTATAGTAACTATTTTAAATAATTACAATAATTATTTAATAATAACAAAAAACTAAACGATAATTACTTAAAATTTAAAAAATGATAAAATAAATTATCTAATTTATAATAATAATAATAATAATAATAATAATAATAATAATAATAATAATAATAATAATAATAAAGGCTTTAAGAATATGTAATATGCATGGTAACATTTGTTTTCTTGAAAGTGCTGCCCGCTCAATGATCCAATGCATTTACAGACTTGCAATTTCTCTATTAATTTATTCATTTTCAAGTTTTTCTTTCAAATTTATCATTATGTTTTGCCCCTGCATAGCAGTGGCCCCTCGCTAGTATATATATTAAAGCAAAATGGGTGGTCTCCCCTTTCGCGAAATGGAATCTTACTGTTGCTGAGATGGATTTCATGAAAACCTCACACGTGCCAACTTATACACCACCGATGAGTTTCGTCATAAGCTCACACGTGCCATCTTATACACGCGTCCCATCTTCTCCTTCTTCCTGTGTTCTCCCTCCTCTTCTCCTTTTTCCCGTCTTCTCCATCCTCTTCTCCTTCTTCCCATCTTTTGGCTCCCATGATTATACTTCAAAGAGAGCTCAGGAAGAGCTCTGTTCAAGGTTTGAGCTGCTTTAGGTAGGGGAAATGAAGAAGAAAGCTTTCTTGCCTTACAAAGAGCGTTGTTCAGGGTTTGAGCTGCTTCAGGCAAAGGAGGTGAAGAAGAAAGCTTTCTTGCCTTATAGAAGTTTGGGATGCCTAGGGTTTAGTTCCAAGAGTTGCGGTGCCATGAACGGATTTTCCAGAAGTTTCTGTTCTAGGTAAATAGGTTTCCCTTTTCTTTTTGGTTTCTTTCAATTTCTCATTCTGCTTTCTTTAAATTTCTCCTTCAATTCGATTTCTCTCTTGGTTCCTCTTCTCCTTTCTTTCAATTTCTCATTCATTTCAATTTCTCTCTTGGTTCCTCTTCTCCTTTCTTTCAATTTCTCCTTCAATTTGATTCATCTCTCAGTTTTTCTTTCTAGCCATTTGAGGTTGCTCCACGTAGCATATGTGTTGATCCAAGTGGCTTCTCAATGTTCGTTGTTCCCAAATGTTCCAGAGAGTTCACTCCTTCTTCAGTGATCGAGAACTAAAGAGGAAACTATTGTATGGATTGTAGTATTTAATTTTGTTAAGTGTTGCAGTTATCATATCTTAGCTAACCACTAAACAACTGACTTCGACCTGCTACATGGATTTTGCAATTTTTTTTATGGATTTTACAACTTTTTTGAATCGTTGACTTTAACCTGCTACATGGATTTTACATTTTTTTTGAATAAAATTTGCCCAATCCATGTTTAGAGCCTCTGAACCCCCGTTGGCTAATCATTGATTGGGACTTCTTTCTCCCCCTCTACATTTACCCCCTCATTTCTCATTGCTCAATCCAAGTTTCTTCTCTCGTTGCTCACCTTCCTCCTCATCTCCTTGCTTCTTTTCTCCTGTTCACCTTCCTCCTCTCATACACCTGTGCTAAAGGTTCTTGTGCACTGGCTATCTTGTATTACGTTGCCTGCAATTATTCTAATTTAATTGGCTTAATGTTTAATGCATGTAGGATTTCTAAGATTTTTTATTTGGCTTAATCATTCCTAGCTTTCTGCAAAGATATTCACTTGGATGCATATATTGAAGATGACTTTTAGTTATAACAGATTAATGGAAGGCCTGCTAGCTTTCTTCATTTCTATGTCTTGATATATGGCCGACCTTCTTAACTTTCTGTGTCTTGATATATGTGTGAAAGCCCATGAATCATGCCAGGCCAACCAACCCAAACAGTTTGGGGCTTCACTTGATGTTTAATGCATGTAGGAATTCTTTGCTAGGTGTACATTGAACAAGATTTTTTATTTGGCTTAATGTTTAATGCATGTAGGATTTCTAAGATTTTGTATTTGGCTTAATCATTCCCGGCTTTCTAAGATTTTTTATTTGGCTTAATGTTTTATGAAATCTCTCTTTATTTATTTCCAAGAGAAGTAGACAATTTCTAGGGTAACCCTGGTCAATGTGATTGAAATACTCAAGGGAAAAAGGGACCTATTCTGTTCATTTATCCTAACTTTCAAGAGAGTCAGTGTCTTTCCGGAGGTGAAGTTCAACTATACACTGCCTCTTCCAGCAACTTTGACACATGTTTGGTTTCCCATCTGTACCTCTTGCCCATCAGTCACTTCTTCATATGTCTTGAACAAGGACTTGTCCTTGCAAACATGGACTGTGGCGCCTGAATCAAACCACTATCCAAAAGACGATTCTGCCATGTTGACTTCAGTAATCATGGCCACTAGATTGTCTTTTACCATGTTTATAGACTTGGTTCCGCTTTTTCGATGTCGGCAGACTTGGGCATAATGCCCCTTCTTTCTTATTGTTGCTTTTCTTGAAGTTATTATCCTTCTTCTTTACTTGTAATGTAGGGTTAGTCTTCTTCGATCCGTTTTCCACAAAATTGACCTTAGATATCCCTATTATCTCTAATCCGAGACTCTTCGTCAATACGAAGGTGTTGCTGAATTTGCTTCAAGGTAAGTTCTTCAGCCTTGTGCAAAAGCTTCTTCCTGTAATCCTTCCAAGAGGGTGGAAGTTTGGCAATAATTTCTCCCACTTGGAAAGATTCAGGAAGGATGATGTCAAGGGATTGAATTTTGTTGACTATCATCTGTAGTTCATGAACTTGCTCTAGTATGGGTTTATGGTTGTTCATGGTGAAGTCAAAGTATTCTGCAATAAGATACTTATTCGTACCTGCTTCTTGCACCTTGTATTTGAATTCCAGGGCCTTCCAGATTTCTTTTGGAGATGTAAGTTCCTTGTAGAAGCTGTAGAGCCAGTCTGATAAGGCATTCAGTATGTGTCCTCGGCACAGAAGTGAGTCCTCTTCTCCTTTTGCTCTTTCCTTCTTTAGTTTTTCTGAGTCTTTGTCAGTGGGTTTAGGAAGTGATTACAGATTCAGGTCCAGTAGATAGTATAGTTTTAATGTGGTCAGAAAGAATATCATCTTGTCTTTCCATCGGCTGAAATTTGCTCCATCGAACTGGTCTAGTCAAACAAGATCTTGGTTCATCATCTTGATCGAAGTCATGCTTGCTTCTGCCTCCATTGTAGAATAACATTCTAAAATTGTTGGAAAATGGGGTCATTGTAACTTTGGAGGAGAAGCTCTGAGGCGCGTCTGAATACACTATCTTTAGAACATTATTTGCCCCCACTAAGTTTCATTGAGTTTGTTGGATTACAAGCAAATTCATTCCCAGGATACAACAGAGCCTTGAGGCGAGAATCTGCAACCAACAAAGTTGAAGAATCTCCGAAGAGACCTTCAGTGAGACTATAGTAGACCGGACTGAGAGAGAGAGAGAGAGAGAGAGAGAGAGAGAGAGAGAGAAAGTGGATTTTGAAAATGTGTGTTTTTGAAGTCTGATTCATGTTTCTTAAATAGATTATGAAGATGTATGAAGAAAATGTAGGTTCTAGTTTAGAGAAGGCACCTTGAACAATCACAATTTCAAACATTATGACTATTTAAAAAGTAGTTAACAATTAATGACTGTTAACTTTATATTGTGCCCCTTGATCACACCCGATCGAATCATGACCGTTGATGGGTCAGCATCGCATTAAAACCAAAGCCGTCCTTCGGGAGCCATGGTGCGAGCAAAGTGCGCCTCTAAAGCGCCTCATTGCGCTGCATATTACGTTGTATCAAAACACCATACTCTCATCTACTATTTCTAAGGAGTGCAAATCAGCTCCTATTAAAATACTGTAAACAAATCTTATAATTTTCCAATGTGGGACAAGTTCAAAACTGGGTTTTGTAAGAGAAAAGCTAATTTTTCAATCAAGTGTGCAAGTGCAATTTCACATGTAATTGACCAATCAAACCCATTGGATTTAATCTCTTATGAGATTAAAATCCAACAATTACCTTGTCTAATCTATATCTTTCACTGTTAGACAGTTTTGTATGCCCTTAGCTCCAATTAGTTTGATGTACTTATGACATTTATTGTAAATGAATAAAGTGCATATTTGATTCATGTCGTGTGGTGTGTTTTTGTGTAATACCCTTAAACCGGACACTAATGAGACTTGTGTTGGTTTAGAACGTTGACAACCGTTGGATAAGTCTGGGAAGATTCATCCTGCAAAGGTTGACACTGATGTGCCACCAAGTCGGTTGGGGTGGCCTGTCTCTGCCACCAAGGTGAGACCCGAGGTACATGCAGTGTAGGATTAATTGAACATTTGAACCGAACCAGATTTTCAGTATTGCCCTGGACCTTGGAGATTGATGGGCAAAACTGAAAAGTTACACCTGACCCCTAGACTCAATTATGATACTTCACTAGGTATCAGATTGGGCTGTCTTTGATATGCCAATCAGTAAGATCCTTAGCGGGGTCAAAACCTGGGTATGTTGGGACAGTCTGAGAATTCATCTGAGTGGGTGATCATAGTGACAGGATCAGCCCCTTTGTTGGACAAAGGTAATGATCGGGGGTGCACTATCTCTAATGGAAACCAAGACTGCCAGCAACCAATTTCAATTGTTGAGATTTGTTTTGCAAAATATATTTTATATGAGATATAAAAGTATATATATTATGGCTTCTAAACATTTGCAAAATGTTTTAATTCCCGGGATCCATGTAAGTAGAGATGCAACATTGTTCCTTGCAGTCGAGGGAGAGGTCCTCTCTTGTCGGGCAGTGTTTGATCATTATGGGCTGAGAGGTTAAGTGTAAGACCATTGAGGGTAATACCTGATGGGCTGTTCTTGCATCTACCCACCTGGGTGTTACAAGGTGGCTTGGCCCAGGGACCACTTAGGGTAAGTGTTGGGCTCATAGAACCCATGTGATGGGTTTCAAGGGGTGCACTGTCCATAACAGTGTATTCGGCCAAGCCTTGTAACAAAAGTTGGGCTGAACCCATGTGGCTGATGTGTAGATCAATGTTTGGGTCCCACGCCATACAAGGAAGACCAATTGGGCAACAGTTTGGAAGGCTGAGTGAGTACATAACCTTATTGGACCTAAAGCCCATTTCGAACTGGGTTGATTTGATTAGTTAAATAAGGGGTGAATTCTGATATTAAATTAGCAGATAGGATTGGGTCTTAACCCTATACACTTAGAGAGTCCAGATCTAAATGTGATTCAGATATGGAAACCTCTTAATGAGATTAGAAGAAGGCTGATCTAATTTGTAGATGAGATAAGGGTTTACCCTTATCACTTAAAGGGAACTCTGATCCAAATATGATTTGGATCAGCAACTCCTAATGGGATTAGGAGCTGATCCCTTTAAGGTTATAAAAGGAGGAGGGGGTGGCAGCCTTTTGACACAACACTTCACATCTTGTCTTCAGAGCTGAAATCACTGAAGAGAGAATTCAGCATTACTACGC
Organism: Nelumbo lutea; assembly: GCF_056320005.1. NCBI lineage: Eukaryota > Viridiplantae > Streptophyta > Magnoliopsida > Proteales > Nelumbonaceae > Nelumbo > Nelumbo lutea. The sequence goes on along the minus strand of NC_142687.1, from coordinate 58,280,202 downwards.
TAAATCTCTCTTGCCGCCTCCTTCCTATCGTCATCATATTTGCCAGTTCGATCTCCTCTTGTCAGTAGGAGTGATCAAGATTGGATCTTGACATCAGTCCTTTGTGAAATGGCTGATTGGAAGTAGTGCTCACGTGCCATCCAGTTGATTCTTGCGAAGAATCTGGTTCTTGTGAAGAACGCTGTTGATTCTGCTCCATCCTGCACTGCGCCATTTTCAGTGGAAGCAGTTTTTTGTTCCTTCCTTGGGCGTGAACACCTCCATTGGGAGATATTATTTCTCCGTATTAGGTATATCCCTCTCCTATTGTTTTTGTTCAGATTTGGTTCGGTTCTTGATTGAAGATTGATCATTGAAAAATATGATTTTTCTAAAATAGGGAATACGATTCCCAATAGGATGGAGAGAAACTTTTGAAATTCACCCATTCTATTCTGCAAGATTTGGGCGTCTATACGATGGATATCCCATCCCTTCAGCACATCACACTTGTCAACTAGGTGGAAGCTGGTTCTAATAATATTGTATATAGTCGAATATGGGTGAGGGTGACCAGCACATATCTTGAATTTTCTTAGTTAATCACACACAATAAAAAAAAAAGAAACAAAGAATAATTTATCTTTCTTTGTGATCTTTCATATTTAAGTTGAGGAGAAAGAGGGAATTGATTACTGATTTTGAGTCCCCTTCCACAAATAGATTTCTGTATGCAATTGATTTAGCCAATCTTAGTTCTTAGATTATCACTAGGAGTTACACTTTAATCGAGTTTCCTTTTATTTGATCCAAACATAGTCTTATGTGGCAAATTTACCATTTGTTTATATATCTTTCATTATTCTCCTGTTATCATGTATTACATAGTTATGATAGTGATAACCATGAAAATTCACATATATTGTTGCCATGTTTATCAGGCCAACCAAAACTGCTTTCATTTTCAATTTCTGGGTGTACCCTCTGTATTTTATTTTTATTTTTTTATTTAGGAAAGATAATATGGCACACCTTAGCACCATACTGTACTAGGTACTTCTTCCCCCATATGTAGCTCTAGATTACCTGTTCTCATTAATCTAAACCACCCAATTAGTGCATCACCTGCATCCGCTATAATCCAAAACTTATACCATTTGATTGGCCATGGGTCATGACTGTTTCTGTTCACTCCGTGTGCACTCATGTTTTTTCCTCTATTTTTTCCTGGACAACAGTTCATGGATTAACGACTCCTAAGAGTCTGAAAGCTGATTTAAGGGGTCTGAATTATTGGAGGCTTGATTGACTGTTTGTCGAGCTGTCGGTGGAGGCTGAGCAAGAATACATTATGTATTGTACATGATGGTTAAAAGGCAATTAGCAGAAAGCCAGAAACATTTTGTTCTTGGGGGGAGTTTCTTTTCTTTCAAGTATCGAGAAACAAGAAGGAACAGAGTTGCTCAATTATGATTATTTGATTATTGGAACAGTAGAGTTTACATTGGATGGCATCAGCAATGGTGATAATAACTAAAATATTCTCCCAAATTAGAAAGTTTAAAAAGAAAAATCCAACAGGAAAGAGACAAGAATATATAAAAATAGAAGGTAGTGTATATAGAGAACCAATAGAAACTGTAGTTGTGGGATCAGATTCAAATCAAACATCGCCGTGTTTAAATGAATTGAATCCTAATCTATTTTTTTTAGACACCCATTAGATGTCGAATCAAATTTGGATCTCTCAGGTTTGTTACTAGATGAACCATTACCGTTTGCACTCTCATTACATACACCAATTTACAGAAAACAAAAGAAGATGGTAAGGTCTGGAATATTGCATCGATTGAGCACTGTTCAGACCAAAAAAAGAGTTTTCTGTATCATGATCTTTGCATCATTATGAATAACAACTGATGCAGCGTTTAGCTCCTTTGCTTTCCTTAAGCCCCTGAGGATTATTGCCCAATCCTCAGAGTCGGTTGCAATAAAATAGTTTAGAGGAGAGAAAATAGCTAAATCAGTAGCAGCTCCAGAGTGTAGCCTCACTGGTAGGGCCACCGTGGAATCAGATGTCTATGGGATTGGTGTCTTCATTCTGGAAGTTGCATGTGGACGAAGACCTGGTAATCAATCCTCAGGTGTTTGGAGTTTTGGATTTTCACCAGCATTTCCTTCAAATATATTTGTTTTTCTTTCTATTATTTACTTCAGCATTTCATCCAAGCATTGGTCCATATAAGAGATTCATGACCCTTGCTAGAATGAAATAGAAGAATAGCTACCATTTTAAGTCTATGATGTATACATCTCTTTGATATTAATAATATATTCTGTTTGTTGTCTGATAAAAATACCATTAAGGATGGAAAAACAATACAAGTTCAAAAATGTTTGTTTATATGCATATATTTGTAAATAAGATGTGGTTTAAGGTAGTTTGCTATTTATTTTTAATTATCATATAGTTATGCAGTTCAGTTTCTTTCCTCTTTTCTCATTTTGTATAGTAGAGCTACAAGTGAATGGAGTTTAATCTGATTCTATTTGGATATTGGTTTGGTGATGAAGAACTCTGATTGCATTAAGTTTTGTTTCTTTAGGATCTGTTTGTCTCTTGGAAATGCATAACATGAAGTGGAACTTTTCATGCTTAGAGTTCCCATTGTTGTGGCCTGCATTATTCTGCTGTAAATACCAGTAGAATTTGGCCTTTATGTGATCTTCTGTTAGCCTTTTTGCTGCTGTAAATAACACAAGAGTGCAACCATTTCAAAACTCCATCCTAGCCCTTCTTCTTTTCCACAGAATCATCATGTTTGATAGATTGTTTAAGTCTGCTATTTTGAACTATTTGCTCTCACTTGATACTGGTAGTACATTTGGCATGGCCCACTTGTCTATCTGCCTCGACTTTTCTAATTTGGTTGGTGGGTGGGTGGGGGGGGGGGGGGGGGGGTCATCCTAACCCTTCGTTTGGGATCAGTAGAAGGTTAGTGGAATAAACCGATTAATTTGTTCATTTGGTGCATACCTTGGATAACAAAATGGGTGTAATGGGCCAATGACACTTAACAAGGGGACTTTATGCCAATACATTTTTCTTTTGGTTTTTTCCTGTTGATGTAGTCAAAAGAGTTGCATACATTTGCGAATCCCCCTGCTTTAAGAAAAGGATAATTCCAAGGTGCAACATACAATGGTATAAACAAACTTAACCTGCAACTCTTTTGACCATATCAAGCAGTCCACATCTGTGCTTCAAAAGACTTTGGGGAAAATCTGCTTTTTGAGAACCATGTTCTTTCCTGGTTGGTTGATATTGCAGAAAAGGAAAGACTGTTATTTTGTTCAATCAAACTTTATGTATTTTGTTGTTTGGTTCCTGCCAATCAGGAGTAGGAGTGTTTGCTGTTAACAGTGGTAGATGTTAATATTTTTCTATGTCAATATTTGCTGTTAACAGTGTCTGCTGACTGAAATTTGTCATTTAGTTTTACTTAATTATATATTATGATTTATAATAATCGACATCTTCACAGGTTTAGCATTTTGTGCTTAGTTGTTTGTTAATGTACAGGATGCTGTTAAGGGTCCAGCCTTACCTATTTTCAAACCATCTTTACCTTTCTCTCTCTTCTCTCTAATGCATTGTATCATACTTTTGTTGATGTTAGATCTTCTATGGTTTTTGATATTGACATGTTTTCACATACAGCAAGAATCATTCTACAAATTTGGATCAGCCTGCAATTTTGTTTTGGCATCATTTCAGCCCAATTCAGGATCCTTGCTGTTGCAACATGTAGCTTTATAGGTATGCATTGTTTGGATACCATTTCAGCCCAGTTTTGGTTCAATCTTACAGTAGCATGCATTTTTTTTTTTAAAACTCACATCAGTCCAATCTAGTATCTATGTCACAGCAGTATATTAGTCTTTTAGGTTTGCACTTCTTGGCATCATATTAGCCCAGTGGCAGGACCATATTAATCCCTAAGTCGAATTTGCATTGGCGTACGGCGTACGGTGCACGGGCACCCCATAGCACATCCCGACCGTGTATTGAAAACATCTCCCAATGTAAACTCCCCTAAGTCTGGCTCTCCTCTACCATCTCAACCCACTTTAGCATTAGCATAGCAATAGCATGTCAGTTTAGTTTCTAGTTTGGGGACTGATATCAGTCCAAGGGATCTCCCAAGATACAATCCAATTTTTTGCACCTGCTGCATTCGGGGCTGACCAGTTTTAAATGAACTAAGAGGAGCATCCTTAGAGATATTTTGCTAAAAGCATGCCTGCTGATCAGTGCAATGTTTATAGTCTCAAGTCTTGTATGAAGCAATTTTGAGATGTAGTGTTTTATTTGATAAAGGGGGAAAATAAGGAAAAGGTAAAGGGGTTGTACTCTCTTCTGTTGGACTAGGGTAGAAAGGAGCAAAATAGTTGCACATTTTATGTATTTTGGATTTCCAACTATTATATGTTTAGTATCAATTTCCAACTACTATAGCAAGGAGTTGATAAAAAAAGATAAATTAAATCTCTTATCAATTTTGCTTTAACATACCTTGTGGTGGGGATAACCAAACCAGTTTGTTTCTCTTTTAACAAAATTTTCTTTCTTATATACATGTGGGGCCATCTATCAGAATTTGCTTTGACATACTGGCAAGGGATAGGGCTGCAATAGTGTCCATCTGTCAGAATTTGAATACAAATTCAATCCATTTATGATTCGATAAACCACGATCTGACCCAAGCATCCCAATACTTGCCTTGGCTCACATCAAAACAACAAGCATCCCAAAAGCTAAAACCCATTTTTTTTTTTCTGGGGGGTTATACATAGGCAAATCCAATTATATCCCATCTGCTTGCAGCACCAGAAAAGGATATAGGGAGAGGGGAAGCACCTTCAACCCTAAGAAATTAGCAGTTCCAGCAACATATAAATTAGCCATTTTAGCTCTTCTTTTTGAGCTTATTGACCAGGGTTAGGAAGACTTGGAGGAACAGCTCACATGGCTAGATTGCATCTACAGAAAGATGGGGAGAATTGAGTTTACTTAAGATAATTATAATTTTCATTAAGGGCATATAGTTAACTAGTCTGGACAAACACTACTTAGAGACCTTGTCAAGGAGTTTCTTTTCCTATTTGATGTCATTTTGACCAATAACTTCATGGGTATAGGGCTAAGCAAAACGATACCTTGCAAAGCACAATACAGCACTACAAGAACATTAGGTTGTCTTCTCATCTAGTGGGATCAGCAAAGCCAGCTACCATTGCTGAATTCAATAGTCTAATAGCTCCAAGTGGAGCAGATGTCTCTTCTATACTACAATAGGTATGTCACTTATATATATATATATAAAATAATAATTAAAAATATAAGTTTGTATATATACTCATATTTATGCAAATAAATGTAGTCTTGTGAGAAAAAAGTTGTTCAAGTTGATGAGAATTATGCTTGCAACAATTGCTGGTTCATGTAGGAAGTTTTGTGCTGGCGAAAGTAGTTCGGGGTGCAAATGCATCAAACCTTAGCACCAAGAAATTATCTGCAATCCAAAACTTTTTTGCACTCATTTACAAACTCACTACTATCTGAATTGAATAGTTTGTTTATTTTTATTAACAATTCAAACAATTAATTTCTGTCTTGTTATTCAAACAATTAAAACCGTAATTTGCTTTTGTAGTTCAAGCATGATGCATTATCCACAATTAAATGGCTATAAAACCTTTGCACTTATGCCATTAATTAAGTTATAGTGCTCTCGCTATAACTATCTTTTTTTTTTTCCTTAGTTTTTTACAATTGCATCAATTCGATATTCATTGCCCGTGCTAAGCACGGGCGCCCCTCGCTAGTAAATAAATACTTCAAATAAGCAGCCCCTAGGTTTTTTTTTTTTTTTTAAGTATTTATTTTCAAAATGAACACTTATTGGGTCATTTTTTGCCAAACGTGCTCATTTGCCACTTATTGTGTGGTCCCATCACTAAAGGGGCTTGGTTGAAGAGGTGTTTGACCTTCCAGCATGGACAATGGCCTTAAAGGGTGGCCTGAACAATTGGATCATCGGTCAAGGAAAGCTCGGTCCCATTAAAGTGGTATGACATCAAAGAAGAAGAAAAGGGTTATTCCCTACAGGATTCAAGTTGCAAATTGAACTTTGATGAAATGGACGGCTTGTGAGGAATAGTCAAACAAAGTCCGTGTAAAAGAATAAAAAATTAAATATAATATACATGGGCATCTCTTTCAAATGTGATGTAGAAGTTAAAAATCCAATTTTATTGACCAATACAGCTTCATGACTAGTATAGAGTCTAGACCTTGAACCTTACATACTAAATGCATCTAAGCTCTGAATATTACAGTATTTACAGTGGAGAAGACCCTTCATGCCTCCAACAAACCTACAGAGAATAGGACACTGAAATCATCTAACTTTTTACTACTTTCATGCTTCCTCCTGTTGCATAGATTTTGTCATAAAAGACAAAACATCTTGGCCTTTTTTCTTTTTGATGGATAAACAAACTAATTCATTAAAGGGCAGAAGGTACATTGTCAGAGTCCAAAATTTGGGTAAGGCCATCCGGAGGATTGGCCTCCTAGCTAATATCAAAAGAAGACTGTTCAGCAAATTGGACCATAGCATGAGCAGATTGACTGGCCAAATTGTTCAAACAATTCCTTCCATGACATCATGAGACCCATAGGCACTCCCTGCAAAGAGTTTCCTTCTTAAATCTTAATAATCGGTGGAAAGAGAATCACAGTGTACTTAATCCATAGCACTGAAAATCAACCCCAGAAAATGGCAAGTGAACTTGAAAAAGGAATAACAGAGTTTCATCATTGAAGCTTCAAGTGAAAGGTCAACACCTAAATCATAGCACTGAGAATCCATCCAAAGAAAATGGCAAGTGAGCTTGAAAAAGCAACAAAAGAGTTTCATTATTGCAGATTCAAATGAAAGGTCACCTCTCTGCAACTGATACAATGCATACAAATTGCAAATGGGCACCTTAGCAGATTCCTTCAATCGGGTAGTAGTTTACAACCTATATTGTTGGAAGCCTAAAAATCAGATGTACCAGTTTATCAAAGTTGCACTACTTCAGAAAATCACATGGGTTTCTGGAGGTAGTCTCTTGATCTCATGTCTGCTTGTCTGATAGGCTCTGGCACCCGGTACTTACAGGTCATTTTAACAACCTTGATGGCTGTATCAAGTGATATACGGTGGCCAATTGATACAAATATGGGCTTATAGGAACCCAGGGTTGATCGCATTGCTGCTCCCCAAACACGTCCAGAGAGTCCAGTCAGAGTAATCAAATCTCTAGCACAATTTTGTTCTGCTTCTAGAAGTCGTCTCACTCCAGATTGGGTTAGACCATCCACATTATGCAAATTTTTTCCTATTCCAATTGTAGGTATATTAGCTATAACTCCAAGATGGCAAGCCAAACCAAAGCCTCGAGGATGAAGCAATCCATTGCCATCAACCATCAACAATTGTGGGTAAAATGGATGGGTATTTTCCTTCATTTTCTCCAAAAGCTCTAGAAGAACTGGAACCTCTCTAAATGCAAGGAACCCAGGAATATATGGAATCTTAAGTTGAACTACACTGAAATCATCATAGACAACATTCAAATTACTAAGATCCAGAACAACAAGGGCACCACACGCTACAGAAGGGTCATCTTTTGAGAAACTCAAATCAACTCCTCCAACATATTTTAAGTTTTCAACTCCACAATTCTCATCTGGCTCATTTCTTTGTGTGGGAACTCTCCAAGTGAAATCATCCTTAAGAATTAATCTCCTCCTCAGGGACTCCTGAATCTCAATCCAATTATTGTTGTCCAATGAAGGAGAAGTTTCCAATTTACTCATTTGATAAACTTTTAACTGGAGATATCAACATGTGACAACCCTATATAGTAAGGTATCTGATGTCCAATCCCAGACAAAGGTTCACTAGTTGTCGATGCAGTGGTGGTGAGTGTGGAAATATCTTCTGTTGCAATAAATCACTATTTATTGAGAAAACAAAGGAACCACTATGTCCCTATGTTTAAAAAGAGATGGGCAATTTGTTGGTAAGTTGCTTTATATTAAAGCTCCTTTCTTCCTCATTACATCATTACTTCATACTGTCCTTGTACCTGTAGAACTGAAGAGATACATGGATGCCATTAGTATATCAACAAATCTCATAAATATGCATATTTTCTGAACATCCTCCTCCCAAAACAATAGAAATGGATTTTGAAATTTGAAGTGTCATGTTCTATAAAGGAAATAAAAACATTTCTGGTATTACATGCTCCTTGGGGAGCGTCCAAATTCTACAACAAGGATGCATTCACCTGCAGAAAGCTTCTTGCACAAGAAATAGATAATCTTTGCCTCTAGACCTCCACCAGTAGGATTTCCAATGGAACTGCATGATAAGGTCAGATCTGAAACCAGGACCCCAAACTTCAGACAATGTTAATTTCACAACAGACACAGAATCTTACTGAAAGAACACAAGGGCATGCCTGCAATTTATTCCAACTACAATACTTCATGTGCAAGATCAGATAGCCAAATGCTCCATAGATGAGTTACCCAAATAAGAGAGAGCAATGAACAAGAAGCATCAAACAGGAACTGGCTCAACTATATTCTTTTATCAAAGTAAAAAATATTTGCAACTATAACCAAAAGAACTCACCTCAATGGAAAACCATGGAGGAGAAATTTAGGACTGATGTTTCATCGAAATCTAAGATTTTATTTTCGAGTTTTGACAAGTTTTGTATGCCTATTGTGTATAAGGCAAAAAAGGGCTAAATGGGCTCTGTCAACTGATGCATGTAAAAAAAAATGCAACCTATAAATATGAACTAGAATATGATACTTTGTTTGGATCTTGTGATCAAACATTCTCAAATACTGCTTTTTCCAATTATTCGACAAATGGCTTGCGGAGTTAGGTTTATTCCACTTTTAGAAAAATCCATCACCATCTAGACATCATAAAATGTTAACAATGTAACAACCTAATGAAATTTCTGAGAGGAACCCAATTGAATACATTCTTGATGAGCCTTTAGCATTCTCTTTGGCTTGACTGGTTAAATTGAGGAAGGACAAAGTCATGCAGTTTGTGTTTTCCCCATAATTAACATTACCACTTTCATTGTTTGAAATAGTCTAATTATTAAAGAAGTTAGCTTTCAGAAAGAAGGAAAAACTTTGCAATTAAAAAAAAAAAGTAAATTCAAAATCACAAAGTTAGGGCAGCAAAGACAACTTCTATAAAGCCAAGTTATATGAAGGGAAGATTCACAAGACCAACTGAAATGGAAAATATATTTTCTACTTAAATTATCTGATTATCAATCTCTTGCACACAAAAGACTTTTGTGTATTTTAACTTAATGTCAATAAGGTCAAACGTATGACAAAGCTTAGTCTCCAAAAGAACCAATTGGTTTTGGTTAAAGGACCCACAGCCTCATCAAATTGCAAATTGAATTTTTTTTTTTTCATTTTAATAACCATAAAAGGAGAAACTGTAGTTTGTGTGCTTATTGTTACTTGTGAATATTTAACACTTCAAGATACATACAATAATTCTAAAGAAAAGTAGCCATAATTGGAATCCTACAATCTACAATAACATTGAAATAGTCAACAACCTTCAAGTTCCTACAAGAAAAACTGCAAAGAGACTGCTGCAGATTTAGTTAGCTGATCTTGACATCTGGAAAGATATCCTAGGTAGGACCAATAACAAACCTGATCATGTTACTGATGAGCACCACCTCTCATCACAGAGTACTGCTTTTGCACATATTGGATTAAATACCTAAGGAAAGATAACTTTCTCCAAATGAAATTGATCAATTTCAGACTCAAAGAAACATAAAAGATCTCATAAAACTCATCGAAATGCCTCTAGTTCTTAAGATTTCTCAAATTAAAAAGAGAACCCAAATGTAAAAAATCCCGAATTTAAGGATCGAATCATTTAGCAAAAACAGGATTTAAACATTCGATGAAACACCGAATGTTTCAGAAAATATCTCTTGTCCGCAAGAAACTGATCAACATTTGAATACGAAACCCCATTAAGGAAGAATAGGAAGAGAGGGATAGAAAAGAAGGAAGAGAATTCAAAATATAAACAAGTAAATAGATGCTAAAAGAAGCAAATATTAAGTAGATCCCAGTATTTCACCATTTCCTTTCATGGCCGCTTCGAGCAAGGCAGCGTTGGCGTTATCTCCCGATGTAAAGATGCTTCAAAGTAGGAGGTAGAAATCGCCGCCCATGCTTCTGAGTTTTTCCATCGTCATTATCTCTGTGGTTATCTTCTGTCTTTTCATCTTATTAACGCCTTAACGGATGTCGGATGGGAGACAGTGTCGAATAATCATGGGCCGGGCCGGGCTGGGCCTAGACTACCTTTTATATGCAAGCTGATTTCGGCCCGACTCGCGCATCAGGTCTGAATTCGGATATAAGCCGATCCAATCCATTAAATAATTGTATATAGTATATTATATTATATCTATATCACATATTATATTTGTATTACTTATTGTATATTTAAATTATATATGTATTACATATTATATTTATATTACACTTTCCTCTTTACTTTGGTCCAAGATTTGACCTTAAGGAGATTTTTCCTAAGGCTCAGTATGAAAAGAATACAAATATGTAGATGGCAAAGCCTTGTATATTGTATTATTTTTTATCTATTTATTTTGTACATATTTGTATTTGTACTCCTTCTAAATGGAGTCTAAGGGAGGAGGTGGAATCGTGGGCGTTTATTCAATAAATGCTATCACATAGACGCCACTTCTAGTTCCCTTCTTATGCTCTTCCATATGTATCGAAAATAGAAAAAGGTGATTTCAGTTTGTGTGCATGCCTACTATTTGGGGAAGTTATTTTTTAAAGCTTCCCCCAATGATTAGGCATTTTTCACTGTTATGTTGATGTGGTGTCTAGTGGCGCTTAGTTGTCATAAACGGGTGTAATTATTACCGTTTTCAGTTTTACAAGTAAATAAAGTACAAACGTTGAATGAAAAAACATCCACGGTTCCAAACATATACTTAGATTTGTTAGAGGTCTTGGTAATCTTTCTCATTCTGTCTAGATAGAGTTTTTTGCTTCTTCAATTATGCATCTGTCATTCTGAGCCCTAATTGGGGCTTTGGTCATCATTTGGTGATGGTTGATCTCAATGGGAATAGGAAGGCCAAACCAAAACCTTTTCTTTTCTTTAATATGTGGTTGAGGGCTGAAGGGTGTGATCAAATTATTAAAAATGCTTGGAATTTTTCAATTAATGGATGCAACCTATAGAATTGCCATTAAGCTAAATCGTATCAAGCAGGATATTAGATATTGGAATTGGCATAATTTTGGCAATACAAATGAGCATTTGAAGGAGGAATAGCAAGTGATATGAGAGACCATCTTTTGAAATTAGAAAGTAGGAGAACACACATTTCTTTTATTTCAATAATCTTATTGAGACAAAATTCAAGGCAATTATGGTTAGAGGAAGGTGATTGTAATACTTAGTTATTTCATGAGGCTATAGTTGTGTACAAATTTTTCTAGGATAATATGAAGGATGATATTGTTGATTATGTTAAAGATTTTTTTTTTTTTGTGAATAAATAAATTTGTAAAGTGCTTTAATCATACTGTTATTACTTTAATTCCAAAAAAAGATAATGCTTCTTCTATTAAGGATTTCGGGCCCATTAGTCTTTGTAATGGTATTTATAAAATTTTGGCTAAGTTGATTGCCAATTGTCTTAACCTTTACTTGAAAAAGTGATTTCTCCCTATCAGAATGCTTTTGTTCCGGGGCATCATCTGATGGGCAATCTAATTATTGCATAGGAAATTTCACATTTCATAAAGAAGTGTAGAAAATGTTCTGGTTATGTAGCTATTAAGATTGATATGGTGAAGGCAAATGATCTTATTAGTTGGGATTTTATTATTAGGGTCTTGGAGGCTATGGGTTTCTTGAGGGATTTCTGTCTGATGAATCATTTTTTTGTATTTCTACAGTTTCTTATTCTGTTATGATTAATGGTTCTCCTAAGGGTTATATTTATCCTAGTCAAGGGTTAAGGCAGGGTGATCCTCTTTCTCCTTATTTAATTATTTTAAGTATGAAAGTTTTGTCTAGATTTTTACATAGAAAGGAAGTGGCTAGTAGAATTCATGATGCTAAAATTGCTTGAACTACTCCTTCTATTTCTCATCTTTTTGCTAATGATGTTTTTCTTTTTGTGAGAGCTTCTAGGGAAGAAATAGTTAATCTTATGGATGTTATTGATAAATTTCAGGATTTATTAGGACAAGCTATTAACTGTTAGAAGTCAGGTGTATTTTTTTAGTAAAAATGTTCATCATCATTGTAGGAAATTGCTTTGTAGACAGTTGAGAATGGGAAATTTAGATTTTCATTTGAAATACTTGGGTGTTCCTTTAATATGGAAAAAGAGTATGAAGGATTCTCCTTCTTTTATTTTGGATAAATTCCAAGGTAATCTGAATGGTTGGAAGGCTTCTAATTTATGTCAGGAGGGTAAATTGGTTCTTTTGAAGTCTACTCTTCAATCAATTCCCAATCATGTTATGTCCCAAACACTGTGTGAATGAGAAGATAGATAAAATTCAAGGGAAAATTTGGAGGAATTTTTGGGAAATCTAATAAGGGTTTTGCCTGGGTTAATTAAGATTTAATTTGTTCTCCCATAAGTTATGGGGGTCTTGGTTTGAAAAAAGCTTGTGATATGAATCGTGCCTTTCAACTTAAACTAGTTTGGGTTTTTTTGAATCAGGATCATCAGTTATGGGTTAAATTTTTAGGCTAGGTAGAGAAACCTTTATAAACCTTGTATAGGTTCTCTGTCTTTCCCTTTTTTTTCTTACCTTTTCCTTCAAACCAAACAGCCTTAGGCTGCATTTGTTGGAGGAACCAAGGTAAATTTACACCCCGGTCTAATTTTGCATGCGTTTGGTAGAGGTGTTATATTTCCATCGAAAATCAATGGAAAGTTTCCCTTCTTCTCCGTCCAATGGTTTCCTCTTTGCAAGAACAAGCTTCTTTCCTCTTTGCCCTTAACGTTTCCTCCATCTTACAGCCAAAAGAACAAGCTTCGTTCCTCTGTCCTGCGTCTTCTCCGTCCAACAACCAAAAGAACAAGCTTCGCTCCTCTTTGTCCTGCAACGCTCTTCTCTATCTGTTTAACTAGGTGACCTAAGTTCAAGATATGGCCATTCCAAAATCTGCTATATCTGAGTTTCTGGTTTTAATATCAAAATCATAATAACTATAAAAGATTGCTTGTGATAATCCAAATTCGTGGTTAATTGTTCTGATCTTGGGAAAGGCACAATTAACTTTGCTTCTTCCCCATCTAACTGTTCTGTTCCGTGATGATTGTCGGCAAGGTAGCGGTTATCTGCGGGTACGGAAATGTCCGCAAGGGTTGTGCTGCTGCCGTTAATCAGCTTGGTTCTTGTGTTATCTTTACCGAAATAGACTCCATTTGCGCTCTCCAGGCTCTCACAAAAAGCATCCCAATCCCAGTGCTGACCCTTGAGGACGTCGCAGCCGAGGTCGAACTAGACATTCCGTCGGCTTGGCCGATAATCAGCCTCGAACCATTTAGGGTACCAAATCAGATCTCCATTTACGACCCACATGAGCCTCTCACTCCCTTTAGGCGCCACCCTCACTACCCCTTCTTCAATGTAGATCGGCTGCAAATTTCCCATTTTCTAGACCGATCACCACTGCACTCCTAACTCCTCTAACCGTGCTTCCCGATTTCATTCGCCTTCTATTGCCCACACTGTGGTGGGTTTTTGGCGTTAGAGCTCGGACAGATCAAGGAGAGGATGACAAAGACCAACACCAAATTATCTTCTCAATCCAATTGGATCCGACAGGAGAGTTTCATAGCAGAAAACCTTTCACTTTTACACTGTAACAACCAAACGACATGAGAAAAATTCCATAACACCCTCTCGTTCCATTTTCCATCAATGGGTCACATTTTTCATCCGTCGTGTAAAATTGAATTTACACGTAAGACTGTGTTTGGAAACGATGTAAATAAGTGTGAATGCAAATATGTAGAGCGTAAAACAGTCCATATAAATTGTAAAATTAGGTTAGTTTTGCACAGACAAACTCATTATTTTTCCCTCGTAGGTTGAAATCTAATAGTTCTAAGGTTTGGAATTCTATTTTCAAACCTCTTACTTTCTTGAAAGAAAATTAGTTCCATTTGTTTTTATCCATATTTTCGAGTAAGATTGTGTTTGGTTTCTGATGAAAGTGGATTTGGCCCTCCAATGACATTGTGACACATGGCACCTCAGAACAACTAGGTCACACCCGGAATCATTCAGGCAACAATTTGCCAAGTTGATGGTGTCCAACCTGGCGCCCTGGCCCAGGCTCCGACCTGGCGACCTGCGAGACGTGCTCACCGACAAATTCAGCATGCATATCCTAACACTCCCACAATCCTTGGAAGTTGGCCCACGTGCCGAACGACCTGGAGGGTGGTCAACATGCATGGCGGCTACCTCCAAGAATCTCGAACCACTTAGACGACCTCGCAAAAATCTCGGATATGGTGCATGAAGCCCACGCCAAATAATGTCTATATAAAGGCACCAACCCCAGAAGCGAGGGGAGCAAGCAAGTAAGCAAGTTCTAGCTCTCAGACTTTGTGATTTTTAGCTCGCAGTCTACTATGAGAGTACTGACTTAAGCATCGGAGCGACCTCGCCGGGTTAGCCACCTCGGGTCCTCTAACATTTGGTTCCTTGTAGGTCTCTAAAGAGCAATGAAGCTCATCAATCCAGCTCAGCATCTCACAGGCTGTCCTACACCTAGTCAACCCGGTGCCTCACAGGCAGCTCGCCACCTGGTCAACCCAGCATCTCACAAGCCGCCCTGCACCTGGTCAGCCCAGCACCTCACAGGCAGCTCGGCACCTCATAGGCAGTTTGCCACCTGGTCAGCCCGGCACTTCAGAGACAGCTCAACACTATAGTCAGCTCGCCACCTAGCCTACCTAGCTCATCCAGCAAAAGTTCTCCACTTCGGCCTCTGAGTCATCAGCCACTTGGAAGCAGACCAAATGATGAGGTACTTAGCACAAAAAAATGATGCGTGACCAGAAACCGTCACATCAATTGGCGCCGTCTATGGGAAACGCTACAAAAAGCTTTCTCATCCTCTAAAAGGCTAAGTCCTCTTCTTCCAGAAAGCTAAGTCCTCACTTTTTAGAAACTAAAGCTCTCGCTTTACAGTTTCCATTTTTTATATGCTCAAAGACTATGTAGGAAGTTGATAGCTAACAGACTAAGCATCTCTACCAACTTTATTTCAACTCGGATAAAGCCTCATCAGTTCTCTTCGCGAGGTCCCCTCTACAGAAATGAGCTCTTCGTGGCTTCCACGGGAGTTGGTGGCCAACAGACTACATGGATGCCCTTGCTGGTCGAGCCTTCCAAGGCTTCCATGCGAGTTGGCAACCTAAAGTCAGTAGTGCTACCCCCGTTGGTCGAGCTTCTAGTAGCTTCTTGTAGGAGTGGGTGGTCGGCGTCACGAGGCTGATGCAGTGCAACCATAGCACTAAATACCGAACTGGCGAAGACCTTGATACCATATTAGACCCAGTCACCTCTTCGGCATGGGCAAAATCAAGGAGAATGGACTACAAGTCGCTCCCAAAGCATAAGGGCCAAAATACTGAACTAGCAAAGAACTCCTGACCATATAAGACCCAGTCGCCTCTTCGGCATGCGCAAAATGAAGGAGTGGACTGCGAATTGCTCCCAGAGCCTAAGGAATTGAATTGACGCTTACGAGCTCATTGAATTATTCATTCCGGGCCAAAAGGAGAAATCTACTCCTTTTGCCAAGTTACTTTCAGCTTGGGAGTAGGGGGCAAATGATGAGGGTGGATTTGGCCCTCCAATGACATTGTGACATGGCACCTCAAAACAACTAGGTGACACCCAGAACCACTCAGGCAACAACTTACCAAGTTGATGGTGTCCAACCTGGCGGCCTGGCTCAGGCACTGACCTGGCACATGCGCCGACCTGGCGACCTACGAGACCTGCTCGCCTACAAATTCGGCATGCATATCCTAACACTCCCACAATCCTTAAAAGTTAGCCCACGTGCCGAACAACCTGGAGGGTGGTCAACGTGCATGGCGGTTACCTCCAGGAATCTCGAATCACTTAGATGACCTCACAAAAATCTCGGATATGGTGCGTGAAGCCCACGCCATATAATGCCTATATAAAGGCACCAACCCCAAAAGCGAGGGGAACAAGCAAGTAAGCAAGTTCTAGCTCTCAAACTTTGTGATTTTTATCTCGTAGTCTACTATGAGAGTATTGACTTAAGCATCGGAGTGACCTCACCGGGTTAGCCACCTCGGGTACTCTGATATTTGGTTCCTTGCAGGTCTCTAAAGAACAACGAATCTCATCAATACTGCTCGACATCTAATAGGCTGCCCTGCACCTGGTCAGCCCGGCGCCTCACAGGCAGCTTGCCACCTGGTCAGCTCAGCATCTCATAGGCCGCCTTGCACCTGGTCAGCCCGGCGCCTCACAGGCAGCTTGCCACCTGGTCAGCTCAGCATCTCATAGGTCGCCCTACACCTGGTCAGCCCAGCACCTCACAGGCAGCTCGACACCTCACAAGCAGCTCGCCACTTAGTCAACCCGGCACCTCATAGGCAGTTCGACACCTCATAGGTAGCTCGGCACTATAGTCAACTCGCCACCTAGCCTGCCCAGCTCATCCAGCAAAAGTTCTCCACTTTGGCCTCTGAGTCATCGGCCACTTGGAAGCAGGCCAAATGACGAGGTACTTAACACAAAAAAATGATACGTGACCAGAAACCGTCACATCAGTTTCATTGCAAATAAATTTGCACTAAAGCAAAATTAAGGTACTACAAATGATTTCAATGCAAATTCTGATTTATTTTATTTCAAAATTTACATTATTTTATTTGACTACAATACAAATGAGGTAAAATAAGACCTAAAACAGAATGAAGTTAAATTAGAAATAAGATTACACCAGAATTTGCATTCTTTTCATTTTGTACTCCATACATTTATACTAGATTGCCCTCCAACCAAACGCAATTTTTTCTTTGTTTTGCGAGTCAAAATACACACACACTCTCTCCGTTTCTTCCAAAACCCCACCCGTCCTAAACCTCGTTTTCTCTCGCTGTATCCACATCTATTAAGGTAAATAAACAAAATCGATTCTCTAAAACCCTAATTCTTCGAATTTGACAAAACTCTAGTTCCACGTTTTATGATCTATTACCTTTTTTGCTTCAAAATTTCCTATTTTTTTATGTTAATTTCAGTGCAGAAATCTTAGTTTCATTCTTCATCCATGGATCCACAACCTGAACCAGTCAGCTACATCTGTGGAGGTAAGATTATTCTCTCTCTCCCTCTCTCTCTCCAGGCTCTGGGATTCCTATTGTTTGCTTGTGTGAAGTTTTGATTGACGGCTTATTGATATTTTCGGTGTTTAGATTGCGGAATGGAGAACACCTTGAAGCCGGGTGATGTGATTCAATGCCGGGAATGCGGTTACCGCATCTTGTACAAGAAGCGAACCCGGAGAAGTAATTCATCCTGCTAACAGTTTATTTTAATTAATTATTTTGTTTTAAGTTAAGACAAACGGACGCCATAGTATTGAATGGATTTAACTGAGTTGTTGTTCATCAATCATTTAACTGAGTTATTAGAAGAATTTATCTTATTTTGGTGTTACTAATCCTATTTCAATTTACCGTTGGTTGTGCCCTGCTGAATGTGTTCGTGTGGATAATGGAATTGTAGATGGATAGATGTTGGAGCCTACTATTTTGTATTATTTTGAATTGGAGCTTGGGCGTGTCCTATATTCAGGGCTTTGCTAGCTTTTTATTGGGTCAAAAGAACTAGAAAGAAGGATAGACAGAAAAAACTGAAACACCAAACTTATTGGTTGCATATAGTCATAGTCATGTTCCTATATACGCTTAATTTGTTCTTAGAACTGTCTGGTACCTAGGCAACTTTAACAGAAACACCATTTTCGCACCCATGTATCTAAAATGCATTGAGTGTTAGTTTATAGAGTGTAGTACAGAAACCAGAAGGTGTTTAATGTGTCTGACATACATGTGGTGTGCGTGCTTATATAGGAAGCAAGTGCTTCAGTGTTACTTTTGCAATCTGATGACTTGCTTTAGGAAAATATAGAACTGTAATGTACATTACAGTTCTAGTATTCTAATGACTTGCTTTTATTAATCCCATGTAAATTGGGGGAAGAAGACAATCCTGAAGCATTTGATGCATCTGACATACTCGTGAATGTGGGTGTGTCTGTCTATTTGTGTTTATAAACACATAAATTTGATTGAAGAAGTACCTTATGTTTTTAATGATTAACTGATAATGTCCATGAGATAGACAACCTAAAGGTTTCCTGTATACATATGCTGGAAGAGATGGGATCTTTTGTCATTCATGTGGGTGTGTCTGTCTATGTGTGTCTATAGCACAAGTTTGATTGAAAAAGTACCTTATGTATTTAATGTATAACTGATAATGTCCATGAGATAGACAACCTAAAGGTTTCCTGTATACATATGCATTTGGGTGTGGTCTATGTATGTTTATAAACATAAATTTGATTGGAAAAGTACCTTATGTATTTAATGCATAACTGGCAGTGGCCATGAGAGACAACGTAAAGGTTTCCTGTATACATATCTAGAGGAGATGGGATCTTTTGTCTTTCCACTCTGGCCATCTAGGTATTCTCCTATTCAGGAAGAGTCACCTATCCCTAAAAGCAAGCATTCTTATATCATGTATGAAATAAATGTGAGCCCCCATCTATCTCCTGCCCATAATCTCTCTCTCTCTCTCTCTCTCTCTCTCTCTCTCCAGTGGTGCCAAATCTGATGAATGAGCTGAGCTAATCTCCATCTCACCTGCTGACAGCTGACATTTTGAGATGATTTGACATTTGTCTAGATGAATCTGTCCTCTATGTGCTTCAGGAGTTGGTTTCCACCAATATGTTGAATGAAGGCCTCGGGGTTGGGATAGAAGCAAGTGGAGTTTGGTTCTGTTGGACTGTCAAGAAGATGATATTAGGAGAGCAAAAAAACATTCGTTAGAGAGAGAGAGAGAGAGAGAGAGAGAGAGAGAGAGAGAGGACATTATTGGGAAGAGGCAGGATAGAATTGGAAACTTCTGATCTTGATTTTTGTTTCGGTTCTTATAATTCTTTAATTTTATAGGATGGACATTTAAGGTGGGGGTTTGTGTAATTGGACATGTCTCTTCCTCAACGGGAGGACACTGGACAGAATATGATCCCTACCCAACTAGAGGTAGGGTCCTACCAAAATACTAGAGGTAGAGAAGGTTTACTTTCTATTCTTAATCAAATGGACAAATGGTTGTTCAAATTTTTTGTTGACTCCTTTGTTTATTAGGGAGATAGAAGCTATTAAATAAGTAAATAAAAGAGGATAAATCTTGGAGGTTGGAGCTACCTATTACAGGAAAACAGCACTCTAGGGCCCTAAATTAACCCTTGTGTTTGGCTTGTTTACTTTGTAGTTTGTACATCATTTTATGTACTCCTGTTGATTACTTTATACAATCAGTTACTCATTCTCTCTCTCTCAAAAAAAAAAAAAAAACAAAAAAAACAAAATTCAGATTCATTATTTTTTTACAGATGTTTCTTCTATTTGTTTTTCTTGCTGTGATTGATCTCTTGTCTCGTTGTCGCAGTTGTTCAATATGAAGCACGCTGAGGGAGAAGGTTGGGGAAATTATCGTCTTTATTGAATACATGGTGTTTGGCCTTGTCTATACTTCTGAATGGTAAAGTATAAAATGGTGATGGTCTTCTTTCGAACTTGAACTTGATATTCTGTATCAAGGGTGTGGCCGTGAGCTCTTTTTACATTAATCTTTGTCATGTTTAAATAGGCCATGATGCTTCATGTCAGTCTCTAGTCCTGAATCCTGATGAATAGCATGTATTAAGGCGTGGGCTTTCTACAAACGCTTATAAAACATTGTTAGGATGTGGTGTTTTTTTTGGCTTAAAGCTGTGATTCTTAAGAAGAGAGCTGCTCTAATTATTGGTTTTCGGGTGCCATGGAATATGTTGGAAGGCTCCAATTCTATCCAGCTACCTAACTGTTTCATATCAACAAAATCCCTGGATTTGCATTAGGTAAAAAGATGTGACTGTTAACAATAGGATTGTGATTCTTTTGTCAAATGATTGTAAAATAGCATTAATTGAATCTCCAATAATTTAAATCACAGCAGTTAGTGAAATGTTGTCATTTTTTCTTGTCTTTTTTGAGCCTTAAAGGCGAAAATTCATAAATTAAGGCTGCGTTTGAAAACGATGCAAATGGAGTATAAATCCCGGTTCAAGATAAATTTGCACTTAGGTTCACTTTTGCCTGTGTTTGACAACATTATATTTATGCATTGACAAATGACAGACCAATGCATGTTTACATTGAAAATAAGATGTAAAAGTACATCAATAAAAAACAAGTAAATTTGCATTCAAGTGGGCTTTTGTTATATTGAAATTCATGTTTGCATTCATTACAGCTAAAAGTCTATTTGGCAAGAAGAAAAATATGTTGGTGCAAAACTAACCCAATTTTACAATTTATATGAATCATTTTACACTTTACATATTTGCATTCACACTTATTTGCATTGTTTCCAAGTGGGCTTTTGTTATATTGAAATTCATGTTTGCATTCATTACAGCTAAAAGTCTATTTGGCAAGAAGAAAAATATGTTGGTGCAAAACTAACCCAATTTTACAATTTATATGAATCATTTTACACTTTACATATTTGCATTCACACTTATTTGCATTGTTTCCAAATGCAGCCTAAATGCTTATAACAATCCACGAGAAAAGTGCAAAAAAAGTACAATGCCAACAAATAGACTAATCTTATTGAGAAAGAATAGAATAATCATGAGCGGTGGGAGTAAACAACTCAATATCAATCTTACTGAGAAGAGATAATCATGAGAATTGGGAGTAAACAACTCAAGAAACATGCTTTGATTTGCTGTTATGAAACCAAAACTCAGGGGAGGGATAGACTGCCAGAATGGGTCATTGCATTAAGGTTCCCGGATAAGAGGCTGTTGAAAGTTGAAACTACCTACTGCAGATCCGATATCAACCTTAAGAGGAATAACATCTTTCATCACCTTAACATGAACACAAAAACACACTCAGGACATACCGCCCTATTATCACTTTCATCAATTCGTTTTTCAAACAGAGTCCAGCAATCATCTGACATACGGAAACAAAGGTTGCAGTGTCAAGGCCCACACACACACAAAAAAAAAAAACAATTTAAGTGTAACTGATGAAATCAAGAGTACTTCCAACAAACCAGTCATCACAATCGCTTTCATGGAAAATAGAACAAAAAGGGAATCCACCATTGGCCACAAGAGCCCAGATCAATGTCATGAGAAATGATACTGGCCAGGAATAAATTCACATCAATCCCATTGAAAAATGAAATTCACATCAATCACATTCGTTAAAATTTCTAAAATACACTTCATAGTTAGAAATTTTAATTACTAAAATAATTATTCCATTATTAATACTTTAATTTTTATAAAATTAAAAAAAAAACATTTTTGAAATAAATGTAGATTAGTTGATTTGATAGATTCGATTTAATACTATATTCTTGAATATTTTGTAAACAATTGTTTATTTTCTATAAATAATAAATATTCATTAATTTAAATTAAAATATCAATTAATAATTTATAAAAATATGTAAAATTTTTAAGATGCATATCATGTGAAAATTTATAAGTTTTAATTATTAAAATAGTTATTCTATTGTTAATATTTTATTTATAAATTTCTTGATATTAAAAATCATCTTTTGATATAAACATGGATTTGATAGATTATTTATTCTATTAGTTTATATAATAGTAGTTTTGAATATTATTCTTAAGTTTTTAATTGAAGTTGTTAAGCATAAACATGTGTTGCTTGTTTGAATTGCATGCGGGCACTGAATTTAATAAAAATCATTTTGCTTAATTTATTATCATAAAATGTATGATTTAGTGGTCTAGAGTTGCATTTAAGGTTAAGTGTTGGGCCCTAGGTGACCTAGTTCAAATTACCATATACAACTTTTTGATAGAGAGACAATGTATCGATGTCTATTGGACAGACAATGTGTTGGTAGAGAGACAATGTGGGATAAAATAATAATTGCCCCCTCTTTCCTTTTTATCAAAAGGATAGACATGGGCGAAATGGGTGAATGTGTCCAGCCCAAAAACGCTCTCAACAACATACGCTGTCTATTGGACAGCCAAAGTTTACAATTATTGCATGAAACTTTGGAGAAACATGCTTACAAAGTTCTGCATGATGTCCCAATATGATCTGTTCTGAATCTTCTGATCACCAATGTGGACATTTGGCAACATCAAATAGTCAGACTAGAAGAAACACACCTGCAAGTGATTCAATCGTTACTCTGAATTTTATTAATAATTTTTTATTTTGTATTTCTTTTTCCAATAAAAAGGTGGCATTTTGATAAGACATTTTACATATTTAGATCTTCTGGGGACTGAAAAAGCACCGAAGACCTCTTATATTTCAGCTGTAACAGCGAAAATACATTAATGATCTTTTCAGCCAATTCTAAACATAAACAAATTGGCTAAACAAGTAATCAAATAGACACTAGATAGTTGTAACTTAAGAATAATAACTAATTTATCCTTGAGCTGTTTCTCCTTCCCCACCATTTCTTCCTACCCTTCTCTGCATTTCCTGCCCCATTTCCAAGTTTGTGGAGGATTACCTTTGTCTCTCGCAGTCTTGCCCCATAATCCTTCTTCCAAGCTTCAAATATCTGCTTTAACCTTCTCAGTTCTCTGTCAGGATTTATACTTGCCTCAGCCTGCCCTGACTTCACTTCCACCAAAAATTTGGCATCATCACCAAATACCTGGCTCCGCTGTTCAAATTCTTCTGCCAATCGGCTTATAACACTCAGACCTGCACTCATCTCTCTGTCCAAGATTTGGGGCCCAGGTCTCAACCCGTTGTTCTCCTGGCCCTTGCTATTGTTGTTCCCAAGATCCCAGTTATGTTCTCTGTCATCAGTTGCATTAACCGAGGCATCAGACTTTCTTTCAGCATCATCAATTACAAGGCTCTTCTTTGCGATGGAAAGGCTGGATTGTAGGGAACTCATTTGTTTTTGCCACACTTCTTCCATGGACTTCATCTTCAGCTCATACTCAGACCACCTGCTTTCATACTGCTGGAGTCTTTGGTGGAGAATGTCATTTTCTTCTTCTTTTTCCCGCAGAGCAGCCTCTGCCTTTAGAACCCTGCGCTGTAGCTCTGCAAGGACTGATGCTTTTACCAGCACCTGATCTGGTTCAGAACCCTATTTGCAAAAGTGAACTAGGTTAATATGAATGTGAACAATTTGACAACATGCATATTATAAATGTGAACAATTTGAAAACGTACAAGAGAAGGCAACATAGAGCAAATATTAGCTTGGCCATGCATATTGCATTCCAGGAAATGTTATTTTATAAATAGTGAAACTAAAGATGAAAGAATGGCATCACATCAGGACTATGAAAAGTACATTTAGACCCAAATCCTATGCCACTTCATGGATTGTCTCATAGGAACATGCAATGTCAGTCCTGCCTTGGAGCTCAGTCCAAAATAGTATGGCTCTTGCATCTTGATGTTAGTTAGTTTACTGTTAGTAATGTGGCAGCATTCTCTTTATTTGTTTTTTATTAGAGTGTGCCACCAGGGGCATTATTGTAATTCCTCTTATTTTTTGTCACTCTACTATGAATAGAAGAAAGGGTGCCGCCAGCCTATTCTTTTGGCTCCCCAAACACTTTTTGCTTCTCTCCTCTCCTTGTTTTCTATTACTTCTTGGATGAAAACATGGTATCAGCTGATCATTGGGCAAGCAGTATAAGCATTCAGATATCTTTTCTTACCCAGAATTCTCTGTTTTTTTTACTCAGTGAAGAATCCCTAAGGCTATGTTTGGTTTGAAGGAAAATGTAGGGAAAGGAAGGGAAAGACAGGGAAACCTTGGGAAAGGAAGGGAAAGGTAGGGAAACCTTTACAGACCTTGTATTGGTTTCCCTGTCTTTCCCTTCCTTTCCCTACCTTTTCCTCCAAACCAAACATAGCCTAATTGGCTATTGGCCTGATCAAATCAGTACTTTTCTTCTTTGTTGTTCTCTCTGGGTCATAAAACCAAGGAGAATAGGTGGTGATAGTTTGATGCAGTAAAGGTGAGTTCTTTTCTTGGGTGTGTACCTTCATACCTATATGGACATAGGTGGTATGCACAACTCTTATTGCCGCATGGTGTATGTGGACTGAAAGCAATTAAACCTTGCGGTTCTAGTACTCTGCAGCTATGGTTGTCTAATTTCAGCAGTTCGATTGACTCTTTTGAGTAGTTCAGTTGATGTTTTGTGCCCCTATTTGTGATTGTAGGTGTTGGGGTGAATTGTGACCAGTTATATTTTTCAGCTCTTTCTTTTTTGGCATTCTGGTGTTGTTCTGATGGCCACTGATGAGTCTGCTTCTTCCAGGGTTACAACATCACAAGGAACAACTAGCGTAGGGGCTGATAACATGATCTTCTATATGCTGATCACCCCCTTGAATGTCCTGAATTATCTAAATTAATCTAAGGGAATAAATCTTTATGTAACTGCAAGAGGGAAAGCAGGATATATTAATGGGAAGGTAAAACAACCCAAGAATGGAACTGCTGCACATGATAGATGGTGGGATCAGGAGAACACTTGGCTGAAATAGTTGGTAATCAAACCTGTTGCAGTACAGATTTCAGCAAGAAAAAATAAAGAAAAGAGAGAACTAGAGAGCAGAAGAGAGGAGAAGAAGAAACACAGAGAAAAGAGAGAAAAAGGGGTGCAGTATCTTATGTTACTGCGGCCCCACTACTTGTATTTATATGTTGGCAAACAAAAGATTAGTACAATGACACTAATACTCCTGCTGCCCATATAAGAGCAGAAAAACAATAACAACAAGCAATAAATAATATAAAACATAACATAAACATAAGGAGGTACCACACCAATCTATTGTATTGTGTCTCTATGCTCCCCCTCAAGTTGGGAATAGATATTTGTTATTCCTAATTTGTGTAAATCTATTTTCAACTTGATTTTTGTAATAGCTATGGTGAAGAGATCAGCAAGATGCATATCAGAAGCAACATAGGACAGCACACTTCTTGGGAAGCAACTCTTTCTCTGATAAAATGTCAGTTCACCTCGATATGTTTGGTCCTATCATGTTGTATTGGATTATGAGCAATATTAATGACGACTTGATTATCACAATATAGCATCAAGGGCCTTTCAAATTCAATGCCCAACTCCCCATGTAGGGATCTCAGCCATAATACTTCAACCACATCATTGGCCATGGACCTAAACGCAGCCTTGGCACTAGAACAAGCAACAACGTTCTATTTCTTACTCCTTGAAACAAGATTTCCTCAAATAAAGGCACAGTGCCATGAGGTAGAGATCTCTTATCATCAACACATCCATTCAAATCAACATTTATGTACACCTCTATTTTCATATGACCATTATTTTTGAAGAGTATGCCTTGGCTTAGACATCTCTTCAAGTAAGTAAGAATCTTCTCAACTGCAAGTAAATGGGATGTTCTAGGAGAATGCATGTACTAATTGGCAACACTAACAACAATGTTGAGTTGTGTCAGACATAGATAAAAAAGTTTTTCAACTAACAACTTAAACATAGCTTTGTCTTCAAGAGGCTCACCACCTTTTGCACTTATCATTCTGTTCAATAAGTGTATCAGTAGACTTAACTCCTAATTTCCTAGTTTCGTCCAATTGAATTAGGACATATTTCCTTCGGGAGATAAAAATGCCATGTTTGAACTGAGCCACTTCAATTCTCAAGAAATAGCACAAATTATCCAGGCCTTTCACTTCATACTCTTTGTTAAGTAACTACTTAAGAGAATTAATCTCACCAATGTCGGTGCCTGTCACCACAATATCATCAACATACATTGCAAGGAGAGTCACGGAAGAACCTACCTTGATAAAAAAGTGTGGTTTGATTGGGCCTGCACATAGCCAAACTTCTCCAAGGCAAGTCCAAATCTATCAAACCATGGCCTTGGAGAATGCTTTAGACCATACAAAGCCTTCTTCAATCGATCACTATTGAGAAAGGCATTTTTAACATTCATCTAAAACAATGGCCATAAGAAATTTGCAACAATGGACAAAAATACTCCAAACGAGTTCATCTTAACAATTGATACAAAGGTCTCTATGTAACCAATACCATAAGTCTATGGTTATCCCTTTGCAACCAATTATGCCTTGTATATCTTTCAACTGGGCCATCAACGTTGTATTTCATTGTAAACACTCATATGCACCCAACTTGTTTCTTCCCCTCCAACTGATCCACCAACTCCCATGTATTATTTTAATGAGGGCATCCGTCTCCACCTTCATTGCATCCTTTCACTCAATCACCAATTAATTAAAGTGGAAGTTAATACAATTTGATGATAGGGATGTCATCCCCAACCTTTCAAGCCACAATTACATAAGTCCAAAAACAGCTAATAGGTTCCCAACAGCCCAACTTGAGAGGGAGTTTTGTTAGTTTACTGTTAGTATGGTGTCAGTTACTGTTATTGTGCTGTCAGCATTCTCTTTTACTTGTGTTTTATTAGAGTGTGCTGCCAGGGGCATTATTGTAATTCCTCCATTTTATTTTTGTCACCCTATTATAAATAGAAGAAAGGGTTTGACCAGCCTATTCTTTTGGCTCCCTAAACACTTTTTCTTCTTCTCCTCTCCTCTCTTCTCCACGTATTTTTCCATTATTTCTTGGATGAAAACACATCCAACATATATAATTACTTTGGAAAGTCATAATATAATAGAAGGCATCTGTAGATCAGATGAGGAGGTGTAGATGTAGACTCTGATCTGAACACAGAAAAGTGATTCAGACACTCTAAGTGCAGTGTATTTGACAGGAGGATTGGTACTTTTCCTTTGAACAAGAACTTGGCCATACAAGCATGAACCTTGTGGCTACATGACAATCTTAATCAGTTGAACTTAAGTTAAAGGGCCTCCATACACAAAGTTGATAGCTACTTCATTATCTACACAAATACAAACAGAGTTATGCATACACATGCTAAAAGTTAGAAACAAACACACAAGGACCCGCCATTTCCTTTCTTTTAGTTAGAAATTCTCAGACAATCTACAAGCAATTTATCAGATGGACATTGTAACATGGATTTAACTTGGATATGCATGGAAGAACCGAACTTGAGTATTGAGTACCCTCAGAGTGTTTGAAAGATATTTCATATGATTAAGATATTAGTATTGTAGAATACCTTTGTGCCTTCAAATTTCTGGGTTGAACTCAACAAAGTTACATCACCCGAACACCTTCTAACTAGCCAGCCACGAATAACTGAAAGATGAATTTAACACAAATCATGAAATACACTAACATGCTTTGCAAAAGACACCATCTCAAGCATATAAATAAGCAGAAATTTTCCTGTTTTCCTGAGCTTGATTTTGAAACATCAACTGAAAATTCTCAAAGCTTAAAAAGTAAAAATAATGAGGGCAGTGGTACTGCCAATTATTATTACTGGAATAACAATTGTATCCAATATTGTAAATTTGTAATGGTGGTATAGGTGTCAAGGCAACACCTAGACATGTGCCTACTGTCTAGGCAACAAGGTGTCCATGGAGGGTAGTCTCACTTACCTGCCTGCTTTTTTGTACAAGGTGCTATATAATATTTTTTATTTTAATTTTATGCAATTACAATAATAAAATATACATTATTATACTAATTTTATGCAATTACAATCAACACAGATGTTGTAGAGTCCGGATCTCCTCCCAACAAAAAAGCATTCCAACATGATCAGTGTCCACACATCTCGTGCAGTGGGTCCCAGCCAGAGTGTGAGACGTGTGAGCACAGATAATGTTGGAAGCATGTTGGGGCAGTTTTTGTTGGGAGGAGATCCCAACTTGTTGGTGTATGCTCTCTTATGTTTCCAGATTTGCAAGTCAACTTCAGGCTGTAATCCCTCTCCTTTTTCTGGGTAGATGGGATTGTACAAATCTAAGTCACCTATGAACTCTTTCAAAAAGGGGAGAAAAAAGAACCAACTTAATTTTCATAGCCCGTATGGATGCCTAGAGCATAAATACTTATTACCTCATTATTTCACACACACACATGAAATTTTCTGTACAATTGAACTTTCCATTTCTTCATTATTCTTCTTTATTACCTGAACAATGTGAATCAAATCTCATAATTCACATTGGAACTTGATTCAATTTGAACACCTGTTGAGGTTTTACAATCCTATTTGTTTTGACAACTATAACTAGACTATGACATTCCATATTTGATTTGACAAAAGAAAACAAAGTTAAAATATTATTAATAGTTATAGTGGTTGAAATAATATGATAGTAGCCATTATCTAGGGTTGTTTACACATACAAGAAAGTGGTTTGTCTACTGTAGCCACAATGCAACTATTGACTATTAATCTATTATAGTTTACTTTGCTAAAATAATGAAACCAATTGGCAGGCCTAAAAGGAAAATTAAAGTTTTACCTGACTGTATCACTATTGATGCATCACGAACATTCATGAATTTTTTCCTAGCAGTTCTGCCTTTTACCAGCTTCTGTATAAACACAGCAGCTCTATGAGTTCGTAGTAAGATAACATATTCCTTTCTGGCTTTCTCTCCACGAACAACTGCATGGGTAAAGTCAAGATATTACTTGTCCAGATGATAATAGAAAAACCAAAAGAACTTTTTCACTATTATTACACTATACATTTTCTATAATTGAAGTTCCAAGAGGAAGACAATACATGATTGCAGAGTGGCAATTCCTCTCCTAAGTTCCTTGAGATAAATGCGAGCCTTGTGACCTCTGAAACAGCTTTGAACTCGTAAAATGCCATGGAGAGTACGATTTCTTGTATCCTCAAGTGCACCAATCTGTAGATTGTTATAGTTGCATAAAGTTTATTCCAGAAGGAAGGCATACAAAAGATAATTTTCTCATTAGTAAAACTACTTTAGGGGCTTAATACAAAAGATAATTTTCTCAGCATTTTCCACTTTCTTGAAGTAAAGACAATTCTCATTCTAGTCTTTAGAGTAGGTAAATAAATGACCTGCCCACTCCTAACCATTTGAGTCCATTTTTCTTTTGATGGACAGCTTCCCACAATTTTTCTGTCATGTCCAAAAGAACATGATAACTCTTCCCTCCAAATTGTAACCATACTGAATTGTGAAAACCAAAGCCTCTACTTGTGCAACACATGATGAATATTTATCTCTAGGAGAAGATGTAGTTGATATCTCCTCATTAATTTATTTATTGTGTCAATATACAAAGTCTCTAGTAAAGTTATAAAATATAAGCATTTTTCCCTACCTGTCCAGTTCGGAAAAACAATTTTGTATAGCCAACTTGATACATCTCTGGCAGAATATTGAACTGGTGAAGAATTGCAACTGAAACGCTGAGTGGATCTTGCGAGGCAACACTCTCCAGAAGAAGAAAACCATACCTGATATGGGGTATAAACGAAAGAGGAAAAAGGTTCTTCAGAACCATGCAAATTATGGGAGTGTTATTACATATCTATATATCTTTACCTGCTTGCAAACTTTTGGTGTGACATCTTAGTAGGATAACCAGATCTTGATATTCGGACCACCTCTAGGACTCCACAACACCTTAGCTGCTGCAATATGAGACCTTGTTCATAAATTCCAGGACGCTGCAAGTTGTTGGGCTTGATACAGCGTATGAAGTGTGGTGTTGTATTCTCCAACCGTTGCATTAATTGGAAAAGTTGACCCTAAAGAAAAAATAATGACAAATTAACCGCAATTTTGTGAAAGGACTTATGATGTCATTCTGAATCTTCATAGTTTCTTAAAGACAGTAAAATGAGAAGGACCAGTTTATTTGAATGCAATGAATATGGGAGTTTGGCAAGAACAAATTGTTGCTTTGGAACTACCAAATTTTGTTCAAAAAGGCTTAAACCACCAATGCTTAAGTTTTTAATATGAACCTTCAAAGCAGATTATTGAATAGGAAAGAGAATGCTAAAAGGACAAATAGAAATGAAGTGGTGCCCAGAATTTTAGGACGGGTATCTCCATTATTAGATGGTCTTGCTGGAGGAGTTTCAAGTTGTGATTCATTATGCTTTTTCATTACTGACATAAGTGCCTTTTGTACATCTCTGTACAAGTAACCAGCTTGAGGATCTTGGGCAGCCTCGTATTCATTCATTTTCTATTGAATCTTGGGCTTCACAATGAGACATGCTTATAAATCTTCTAAAAATATTATAGTACTCAGTTATTTATCAAGAAGATGTTGGCAACATAGTAATCTAAAAAAAATAAAAATTATGAATTAAGAAAAAGGTTGATCACATAATTTTATAATCAAAGAGAACAATTGCAGTAAAATCTTTTCTTCTCCAATAGAAATGGGGAAGGAGGAAAAAGAAAAGCCACAAGGGCTATCAGTACACAATAGATTGCTGCCTGACCCAAGATGGGGGCATTTTAAAACTTAGTCCACATAAGAACCAGAAAGAGGGTGTTTCCTATCAAGCCCAATCCCAAAGCCCCAACCATTAGTTAGACCTAAGGCAGGTTGATGACATGGCTATGAAAGTAATAAAATGAGAGAAAAAATGTGTATATAAAAACTGAGAATAATTCTTTGGTGCAATGGTAAAATCTCAGTCCGCCAGTGTGAACTCGTCTTACACCTCTGGTCTCCAGCCCAGATGAAGGAGGATTGTGTCAGTTTTTTTTTTTTTTTTTTGATAATAAAACAAAATTTATTAGAAGAGAAAAAGCATACAAGAGAGAGGTGACAAGCAGTCACCCACAAAGAAGAGGAGACCTCAAAACAGAGATGACTCCAACTCAAAACAACCTACAAAGAACCTTCAAAACCTAACACCCAAACACCCCATTCCACCTAGCCCCAAAACTACAGGCACAATAAAAGACACAAACAAAACAGGCAGGACATGAACCGGCCACCATTACTCTTCCGCAAACCCATCATCACTCCCATCTGCTTCATTCCAAGCCTCTCTTCCTTGCTCCTCAACATCTCTCTTCAGACTCTCCTCCTTCCTCTCGAACTTTTCAATGGCTTTTCTGGCAAACTCCTCTCTTCCCAAAAAGAAAAGAACAAGTTTTTTTCCAACTTCAATATTTTTTCATCAATTTTCTCAATACCTGGCCCAACCTTCTCCGTTTTTTCTCATGAAATTGTGCTAGCTATCCTCACGTCAACTTCGTTCCTTTCCTCAATATTCTTGGCTTGCCATTGAGTGTTAACCTCCTGTGGAGATAAAATCGGATGACAAATCACTTCTCCCTCTCCAGGATCAACTAACTCCAACGATTTAGTCTTCACAACCTTTCTCTTGTAAACTTTCTTAAAATTGTTTGTAGGACCAGCACCAACCAGGCCAAGCTTCAACCTAGAGAAAACTTTAGTTACGTGAACCAGGCAGCTCATGAAGTTCCATTGGTTAAGCTGTGTGTTCTCTCATTTTTTTACTATATTTTGATTCTAAGAACCAAGATTTTTTCTTTCTATCCATCTACTTCTGCATTCCCTTTCCATTATCTATAAATCTTAGTAGACTTTCTACTGATGAGGGAGACCATCTAGAGACAAATATTCAAATCTAAGAGTTATGGGTAATGTTGAAATAATTTAGTTATTTGTGTTAGGGTTGGCTAGTTAAAGCGCTTTTTTATTTTCTGTTATTTCTGTTATTGTACTCACTTACAGCTGGGGCACAAGGGTCTTTCCCCTTCTTATTTCTGCCGCCCTATATAATATAATAGAAGCTGGCGCCGCTAGCACTGTTCTATTGCTCCAAACCTTTTCTTCTTCCTTTCTTCTTTTCTCTCTTCTTCGCTTCTCTTCTCTACTTCCTCATATTTCAATCGGATTTATTGCCAAGATGGTATCAGAGCAAGGCTGTTGAATCTGGGCGACCAAGTTTTTTTCTCTTCAAGTTGCTGAATCTGGGCGGAACAAATGACTGAATCTGGGCTGATCAAATCAGATCTGCAACTGGTACAACCCTAAAGTTTTCTTTCTTCTTTTATTTCTTTCCTTGGTCGTGTACCAAGTGGAGAACAAATGAATCCAAACCACTGAATGTCGTCAGACTTTTGTGAGGGTTATATTTTTTATTTGTTGGATCGTGTGATCCTGTACCTATGAAAAGGTGACTGTAGGTCATAGATGACATGTTTTCTCTACTCGTTAGTCTGATTTCATGTGTGCTAGGATCTCTCTTATTGATTAATGCTGTGGTGGAACTTACTGGAAAACCAGTAGGCTGGGACTGTTCTTCATGCAGATCTGAAAATCAGTCCCGTCATAGTTCTTCTTTGGAAATTGGTGCTGTTTTTTGTGCTCAGATTAAGTCTAGAACTGAATTGTTGTGTGTGGAGCTTTTGTCGATATAAGGAGGGATTCTAAGTTGAGAGTTTAGATCAAAAAACCTTGTTTTACCATGTCGTCTGAGAATTCTGCAACTTCAGAGATTTCAGGGAGCCACAATGGAGTGAGTGGGGGAATGGATATGAATTTCCCCATGGCTGTTATTCCCTTTGATGGTCTGAACTACCTTGAGTGGTCTAGGGGAATAAAATTCTACATCACTGCTAGGGGGAAAATAGGATACATCAATGGGAGAGTGAAAGAACCGAAGAACGGAAGTGCTGAATATGATAGGTGGAACCAAGAGAATAGTATGGTGATGTCATGTCTCTTGGTTTCCATGCTGCCACAGGTAAGGAAAACTTTTATGTGGGCTGAAATTGCTTGTGAGATATGGGAACAAGAAAAGTCCACCTATTCAGAGCAAAGACACTATGCCAAGATATACCAACTGCAAGTTGAATCCTCTACTTGCAAGTAGGGGGAGAGGAGTCTCTCGATGTACTATTCTGATTTGACATCGATATGGAAAGAACTTGATCACTACCAGAATGTGAATTGGAAGTGTGACGAAGATGCAAAGGCATATAAGTCACTTGTATCTCAGCAACGGGTCTTTGCCTTCCTCCTAGGGTTGAATCCTTCATATGAGTCCATCAGGGTGCAGATCTTGGGTAGTAAAGACTTGCCATCAGTTCAAGAGGTGTATGCCTTAGTGCAGTCAGAAGAGAGTAGAAGAAGTGTGATGAATGTGTAGAGGGGGAGTCAATTGCCCTAGCTGCCCGGGGAAATTCAGATACAAATGTCGGAGGTGCTTTTAAGAAATGTGACTCTTAGAAGAGAACAGATGATAAGAGTAAACTTTGGTGCACTCACTGCCAGAAGACAAGACACACAAGAGATACATGTTGGGATCTCGATGGAAAACCTAAATGGGCACAAGATTTGGGTAAGAAGTCAATACCTGATCAGGGCAAGAAACCAAGTCAGCAGAATCAGAAAAAGTATAACTCAGCTAATATGGCGTCGCCAGAGACTAGTCCATTGGTAACTCAGGAGAGGCATCCTAGTTCTGACCCTAAGGAAGAAATTATCAACTCCTTTCGTGACCATTTGGAATTGTATGGTAGGACTCTCCGCCAGATGGATTTTGGTCCTACTCCCTCTACCTCTTTCGCGTCTACATCAGGTAACGCTGCCACTGCCTTCCATGTGTCATCTCATACCACTGATTCTCCTTGGGTTATTAACTCTGGAGCCTCAAACCACATGACTGGTAAGTCAAATTTATTTCAGACATATAACCTTCTCTCTAGGAGAGATAAGGTGAGACTAGCTGATGGTTCTTTCTCTACAATAGCTCGCCAAGGTACCATACCTCTCCCACTCAGCCTTACCCTTTCTAATGTACTGCATGTTCCGAAATTACCAATAAATTTGTTGTCCATTAGTAGTATAACTCACTCCTTGAACTGTTCAATCACTTTTTTTTCCGTCTTCATGTGTTTTTCAGGATTTGGCCTCGGGGAAGACGATTGGTAGAGGAAGCCTGGTGGATGGTTTCTACTCTTTGGAGAATAAAGCTGGTCTTGTGGCTATAGAGTCCATGAGTTTGTCCAGTGAGAGTCAAACCTATATATGGCATAGTCGTCTTGGTCATCTTTCTTTTGAGTCATTAAAAGTTATCTTCCCAAAGTTGTTTGAGTCCTTGTCAGTGAGTCAGTTACAGTGTCAGACATGTCAATTGAGTAAACATTGTAGAAGTTCTTTACCTTTGAGAAATAAAAGATCTGAATTTCCATTTCATATTGTTTATTCTGATGTTTGGGGCCCTGTTACTCTACCCACTGAGGCTGGATATAAGTACTTCATTACCTTGATTGATGATTACTCTAGATACACTTGGGTTTACCCTATGCGATCTAGAGATGAAGTGACAAAAATTGTGAAAGACTTTCAACGTATGGTGTTCACTCAGTTCCAAACTAAAATCCATATCTTCCGGTCGGACAATGCGAAGGAATACTTCCATAGTGACCTCATGGAGTTTTTTGCTTCGAGTGGGTCACTTCAACGAAGCTCTTGTGCCAAGACACTCCAACAAAATGGTGTTGCTGAACAAAAGAACCGTCACCTTCTCAAAGTAGCTTGTGGCTTATTAATTCATATGAGTGTGCCAAAACGTTTTTGGATGGATGCAGTTTTGTGTGCTACATACATCATCAACCGTAAGCCATCTCGGTTACTAGAGTATAAGGCCCCACATCAGCTTATGTTTCCTATAGCTCCGTTGTCCACCATTCCGATGCGTGTTTTTGGGTGTCGTTGCTTTGTCCATAACTTGTCCCCTACTTGAGGTAAGCTTGATCCTCGGGCTATTCCTTGTGTTTTCCTTGGTTACCCTTTATCTCAAAAGGGGTATCGTTGCTATGATCCTACCTCTTGCAAGTACTTTGTTTCCATTGATGTATCCTTCTTTGAGAATCAACCTTTCTTCTCAGTTTCTCCTCAGGGGGAGAGTAGGGTTGAGGAGAAACAGACGACTCAAACTCAACTACCTCCTTTACTCGATCCTCCTCCATTCCAGGTCTTTCATCGTCGCCATAAAAGCCAGTGGAGTTCAAGAGTCGTGGAACCTGACACTATGCAACCAACATCATCGAATTCGCCAAAGGCAGATCCGCCTCATCAGTCAGGTACACTTGCTCCTATTCATATGCTTGTTCCTCTCAATGGTGATTCCCCTGTCATCAATGATCTTGATGTTCCTATTGCTAAGAGAAAGGGTGTTAGATCTTGTACCACTAATCATCCTATCTCTAATTTTGTGTCCTATGATCACATTTCACCTTCATTCCGTGCATTCCTCTCTTCTATGGACAGTGTCTCCGTTCCTAAGAATGTGGTAGAAGCTTTATCTAAACCTGAATGGACAAATGCAATGCATGAAGAAATTGATGCATTACACAAAAATGGCACTTGGGAGTTGGTGGATCTTCCTGAAGGGAAGGAACCAGTGGGTTACAAGTGGGTGTTCACAGTGAAACACATGGCTGATGGAACTGTAGAAAGGTGCAAGGCTAGACTGGTAGCAAGAGGTTTTACACAGGTATATGGAGTGGACTATGTAGAGACTTTTGCTCCAGTAGCCAAGATGAACTCTATCAGGATTCTTCTTTCATTGGCAGCAAATCTTGACTGTGAACTTCACCAAATGGACATCAAAAATGATTTCTTGAATGGTGACTTGGAAGAGGAAGTGTACATGACCCAACCTCCAGGTTTTTGTGCCAAAGGCAGTGAACAAAAGGTGTGCAGGTTAAAAAAATCTTTATATGGGTTGAAACAATCACCTCGGGCTTGGTTTAGTAAGTTCCACTTAGTAGTTCAACAAATGGGGTTCAAACAATGCCAGTTAGATCACACTCTATTTGTGAAAAGAGGTGAAGGGAAAATTGCAGCTCTAATTGTGTATGTGGATGACATAGTGATCACATGCGATTGGAAGGCTGAAATACGGAAACTAAAAAAATTCTTAGCCACTCAATTTGAGGTGAAAGATCTAGGCCCCTTACGTTATTTTCTTGGAATTGAAGTTGTCCGCTCTCACAAGGGCATCTTTATTTCCCAACTGAAATATGTACTAGATCTACTAGAAGATACAAGCAAGTTAGGGGTAAAACCAATTGACTCACCAATTGAATCTAATCATCAGCTAGGAGACAGTTAGGGAGAGTTTTTGAAAGATGTGAAGAAGTTCTAGAGACTCGTAAGGAGACTCTTGTATTTCTCTATGACCAGGCCTGATATTGCTTATGCAGTGGGTGTCCTTAGTCAGTTCATGTACAATCCTAGGACAACTCATTTTGAAGCTGCTGAGATGATCCTTAGATACCTCAAGAAGTTTCCCGGAGTTGGTTTGTTGTTCTAGAAACATGGTCACTTAAAGGTGGAAGTATATACTGATGCTGATTGGGCAGGAGCAGTTGATGACCGAAAGTCTACCAGTGGATATTGTGCCTTTGTAGGAAGAAACCTGGTCACATGGAGAAGTAAAAAACAAAGTGTGGTGGCTAGATCTAGTGCTGAAGCAGAATATAGAGCGATATCTCATGGGGTTGCTGAAATCATGTGGATAAGAAATCTGTTAGGTGAATTGGGTTTTGTAGTGAGCAATCCTATTGAACTCTACTGTGACAATAAAGCTGCTATCAATATTGCTACTAATCCAGTCCTGCATGATAGGACAAAACACATTGAAGTGGACAAGCATTTTATTAGAGAGAAACTTGTAAATGGAGAAGTGTGTACTCCATATGTCAGCTCAGAAGAACAACTTGCAGATATCTTCACCAAAGGTCTTCATCATGTGTGGCACAATGATTTGTGTGACAAGTTGGGCATGACTAACATATATGCTCCAACTTGAGGGGGAGTGTTGAACTAATTTAGTTATTTGTGTTAGAGCCTGTTTGGCTAGTTAAAGCGCTTTTTTATTTTCTGTTATTGTACTCACTTACAGCGGGGGCACAAGGGTCTTTTCCCTTCTTATTTCTGCCACCCTATATAATATAATAGAAGTTGGCACCGCCAGCACTGTTCTATTGCTCCAAACCTTTTCTTCTTCCTTTCTTTCTTCTCCTTTTCTCTCTTCTTCCCTTCTCTTCTCTACTTCCTCATATTTCAATCGGATTTATTGCCAAGAGGTAACATATCATTCTAAGAGTTATTACATCTAGTATGAACTTTTTTTATACCCTATTATAGAGATCGAAATTAAATGAATTGGTTATTAGTATGAGAGTCTTAATCATGCACGTGGAGCTAGAAAACGGATGGCTAAAAGTTCACAGATGTGCAAAATGTGACTGGCATAGTGCTCTTGATACATCTACCATTTATAAGTGCAAGTGAAAAATGAATAACTATTCTGTAGTAGAGGAAAAAGCAGAGTAAGAAACGAAAACTAACTAAGAACAAAATAAGGTCTGAAAACACAAGAAGATGACAAAAGTAGGAAAACGATGAAGAAGAGCTAACTAGATAAGAAAAATCCCCATTTTATATTAGGGGTAGATATGATAACAGTCACTGAACATTAGTGGTATAACAGGTGGTAGTAACTTTCTAAAGAGTAATGCTTATTTTAAGACATGGTACAGGTGTTTGTAGGTTCTACATCGAGAAATATAAAGCAAGATATTGTTTGTTCAATAGGTTATGAAGGCATCTGTAGAAGGACAACTTAGACTGTCCTTTCAACTCTGAAACTATTGGATTGGATTACCAGTATAAGATTCATGGAACACATTGGGCTTTGCACATGGGGAGTGAAGGGATGAGAGATCCATCCCATGGACGCCCAAAGATTGCGGAATAAGGGGCGAAATTCAAAAAATTTTCTCTTCCTTCAACTGGGAATCACATTCCCTATTTAGAAAATCATATTTTCAAGGATCATTCTTGAACCTTAAACTGAACCAGATCTGAACTAAAAGGAATAGGAGAGAATTATACCTGATAAGGAGAAGTAATATCTCCCAACGAAGGTGTTCACGCCCAAGGAAGGATCCAAAGACTGCTCCCACTGAAGATGGCGCAGTGCAGGATGGAGCAGAATCAGTAGTGTTCTTCCCCAAGAACTCTGTCCTTCGCAAGAATCAGTAGAATGGTACGTGAGCACAGCTTCCTTCTCAATCATTTCTCAAAGAACTGATGTCAATATCCAATCTTGACTTCTCCCACAACTAGAGATCGAACTGGCAAACAAGGTGACAAGAACAGGGAGGCGGCAAGAGAGTATTCGCAGGGTGCAGAATTCTCTCTTCTTGATTTCAGCACTAAAGATGATCTGATGTATCTCTTGGTCTCTCTCAAGGCTGCCGCCCCCTCCTTCTTTTTGTTAACTTAAAAGATTAGCTCCTAATCCCATTAGGAGCTGCTTATCCAAATCATATTTGGATCAGCCTTCTCTTCTAGTGATAAGGATAAACCCTTATCTTATCTGCAGATTAGATTAACTTTCTCCTAAAACCATTGGGAGGTTTCTAGATCTGAATCATATTCAGATTTGGACTCTCTGAGTGGATAGGATTAAGACCCTATCCTATCTGCTAATCCATCTCAGAATTCGCCCTTAAATAAATAGCCCAGTTCGAAATGGGCTTTAGGCCCATTAAGCTTATGTGCTCACTTAACCTTCCTAACTGCTGCCCAGTTGGGCTTCCTTGTATGGCGTGGGACCCAAGCATTGATCTACACATCAACCACATGGGTTCGGCCCAGCCTTTGTTACAAGGCTTGGTCGAATACGCTGTTAAAGACAGTGCACCCCCTAAAACCCATCAAGAGAGAGACCTCTCCCTCGGCTGCAAGGAACAGTGTTGCACTCTCCACTTATATGGATCCCGGGAATTAAAACCTTTTTGCAAACATTTTAGAAACCATAATGTATATACTTTTATATCTCATATAAAATATACTTTGCAAAACAAATCTCAACGGTTGAAATCGGCTGCCAGCAGTCTTGGTTTCCAACAGTGAGAATGCATCCCCGATCATTGCCTTTGTCCGACAAAGGGGCTGATCTTGTCACTATGATCACCCACTCAGATGAATTCTCGAATTGTCCCAACCTACCCAGGTTTTGACCCCCGCTAAGGATCTCACTGATTGGTACATCAAAGACAGCCCGATCCGACACCTAGTGCAATATCATAATCGAGTCTAGGAGTCGGGTGTAACTTTCCAGTTTTGCCCATCAATCTCCAAGGTCCAGGGCAATACTGGAAATCTGGTCCAATTCAAAGATTCAATTGATCCCACACTGTATGTGCCTAGGGTCTCACCCCGGTAGCTGAGACAAGCCACCCCAACCGACTTGGTGGCACCACAGTGTCAGCCTTGTCAGGATAGGTCTCCCTAGACCGACCCACTGGCTGTGAACATTCTAAACTAACACGAGTCTCAATAAGTGTCCAATTTAAGGGTATTACACAGAAACATACCAAGGGAACATGAATCAAATATGCATTTTTATTCATTTACAATAAACTCATAAAGTACATCAATTTTGATTGAAGCTAAGGGCATACAAAACTGTCTAACAGGGAGTACGTCTATATGCAAAACATTGATGCATTGGAATCATCAATCATGTTTTATAGAAGCTATTAAGCCTCAATACTATTATTGGTCATACAGACAGTCTGCACCATCCTGCTAAGGTAGAGACCATCACAACCCTCCTACTATTTTCTATTTTTTCTTCCATATTTATTAAATTGCACAAAAGAAAAAAGAGAGAACAAAAGTAAGAAAAGATAAGAAAGAGAACAATCACCATGTTTGCGATAATTGTATTTATGTTTATAACAATTGATATGCTATAAATATAACAACTACCTTGAATTTCGTTGCAACACTTAGCTTTTGGGAATCTGCTCCCCCTGATTTATATAAAGGACCAAGAACTGGTTTCTCAGATTGAGTAAGCATCTTGGATGCAAATATCTGGGGGAGTTGGCATGTACAAGAAGACAAAAGTTGAATAGAATCTAAATGCAACAGATCTCTGTTTTTCTCCAGAAAGCAACTTGTGTCATATGTAACCTGAGAAGGGAAGAATAAATTTTTTAGTCTTAAAACTCAGGCAGAAAGAACAGCTAACAGAATTGAAGGAAAAATCTGAGGTATCCAACATTTACAATGCTTGCCAATCACACATTGAGTAAAATGCATTGGAGAAAATAATACTTGCCAAATGCCAAACCACATCATTCACAACTAAAAAGAGAAATTGGTACTGTTGATGTACATTATCTTATTATTAAGAGGGTGATGTAGACAGAAAAACAAATTACATGCAGCACTTCAAGTATACGACAATAAGCACAAGAAATACCAACCTGAAAACAACAAAACAAGTTGAACTTTTGGGGATTTCAGACCTGAACCTGAAGTAAAACTCTACCTGGAACAATTCTGCTACAATAACAATGGCAGCAAACTGGCCTCCCGCGTGGACACGCAGAGATAGAGGGAATGGAAGGTGCCAAAATGGGTCAGATCCTCAAAACCCAAGCTTCCAATACTTGAATACCCAAGCTTGGGCTGAGCTACAGCTCAAACAAGAGAGAAAGAACCAAAAGGACCCTTCAGAAACAGCCCCCTTCACTTTTATAAGACCCAGTGACTGGATAGAGAAGCCAATTAAAATATTTACACATAAGCCCCTAGAATGTTTCCCCCTCACAAGCAACTCCTTAAGAACAAAATTAACTTCAAATGAACCCCCAAAAGATAACTTTTGTTACAAAAAGACCCAAGAGACCAAAACCCAACAGAAGTGCACCCAACTGCCCCTGACCAGAATCTGATTTATAAAATGACGAAAATACCCCTGAACCCAAATTGTCAACAAAGTACCTAGAAACAACAATTTGGGATCCTACTACAAAAACATGCAAAACAGAATACATTCACATTTTTTCTTTTTTTTCTTCTTTTTTCTTTCTTTTCTTTGGCCTCATCATTCCCATACAAGCAGCAATTTTAGCAGCCTTGTACATGTCTCCATCTAGCTTCATAAACTCCTCTTCAGTCTTCACTAATCCAAGAGTTCTCAATTGTTGGTTTCCCTTTCCACTTGACCAATAACCTAAGATAGGCCCCATTTCGAGTGTTGGTGACTTGAACATCTTCTATACCCTCTACTTGTTCAAACTCATTAGAACCACTGGCTCTTTGTGCTTGTCCTTGACCAACCTTTGTTGTTGGTTCTAGATCTCCATG
Organism: Nelumbo lutea; assembly: GCF_056320005.1. Lineage (NCBI taxonomy): Eukaryota > Viridiplantae > Streptophyta > Magnoliopsida > Proteales > Nelumbonaceae > Nelumbo > Nelumbo lutea. Next base: position 58,238,537 of record NC_142687.1, on the reverse strand, counting down.
GTGATCAAAGAGGTCTGTTGTATTTTGATGTTGCCCCTTTGATGTTTGGCACTTGTGACACCTATCAACATAGTAGAACACATGCATTTGTAGACTTGGCTAGAAGATCCTGATGGAATACATAACCTATTGCCCATGAATAAGTAACCATGATTCCACACAAACTTGGCTCGAATATCCTTGTCACATGTTGCATAGCCTCTACAAAAATAAGGGTCATCTTGGTATTGGTCTTTGATGGAGCTGAATCCCACAACATTAGTAGACATTGTGGTCACCAAGTGAGCTCTCTTATTAAGTGCATTGGCTACCAGGTTTTGTTGTCCAACCTTATGCTTCAAAACAAAATTATATTCTTGTAGAAAATCAACCCATTTAGTATGTCTTCCCTTCATCTTCTACTAGGAGTTAAGATGCTTCAATGCTTTATGGTTTGAATACAACACAAACTTCTTGGCATAAAACTCAACATCATAAGTGGAATACCTCCTTCTAGCATAATTGAGTTTCTCACTAAAGTAAGCAACTAGACAACCTTCTTGGCCAAGGACAGCTCCAATCACAACATGTGATGCATCACACTCAAATTCAAAGAACTTGTTAAAATCAGGTAAAGCTAGTACCGGAGCATTGGTCATCCTCATCTTTATCTCTTGGAAGCTTTTCTCAGATGTGAGAGTCCAAGTAAACTCACCTCCTTTTAAACATTCAGTAATGGGTGCCACAATAGTGCTGAAATTCTTTATAAATGGATGATAAAATGTTACTAGCCCATGGAAACTACGAATTTCAGTTAAGGTCCTTGGTGTTGGTCACTCTTCGATAGCTTGAACCTTTCTTGATCCACTTCAATATCCTTGGCTGAAACAACTTTTTTTTATCAATTGGATGAAACAACATACCCCAAAAACACCAACCAGTCTATCATAAAATTACACTTTTCAAATTTATATATAGCTTATTTTGTCTAAAGACTTATAAGACTACTCTCAAGTGTTCTAAGTGGTTGTAATGATCTTTGTTGTGGATGAGTATGTCATCAAAATAAACTACCACAAGCTTCCCCATAAACGGCCTTAGAACTTGGCTTATGAACCTCATAAAGGTACTAGGAGCATTAGACAACTGACAACCCAAATGGCATAACCAGCCATTCACAAAGACCTTCCTTAGTTTGAATGCAGTCTTCCACTCATCCCCCTCTCGGATACGAATTTGATGGTATCCACTCTTCAAATCTTTCTTTAAAAAGACTTGTGAACCAGCCAATGTGTCTAACATGACGTCAAGGTGGGGTATAGGAAGCATGTACTTAACTGTAATTTTGTTAATAGCACGACTGTCAACACACATATGCCAGCTACCATCTTTCTTTGGCGTGAGCAAAGCTGGTACAACACATGGGCTTAAGCTCTCACGTATCAGCCCCTTCTTCAATAGCTCTATTACTTGTCTTTGGAGCTCCTCATGCTCCTTAGGACTCATTCTATAGTGGGATAAGTTAGGCAATGCTGCTCCCAGCATTAAATCTATATGATGTTGTACATCTCTTAGGGGAGGAAGGCCATTGGGTAATTCCCCAGGCATCACAACAACATACTCATAAAATAGCTTCTTCACTATCTCTGGAACAAGTGTTTCTTTGCTAACTTCTTCTCATCTTCTGTAACCAACACATAAACATCATCCAATTTCCCATCTTGAGATAATTGTTTAAGGTGAATAGGGTAGTGGTTGGCTTAGTTTCATTCTTTGGAAATGAATCAAGTTGCATTGGTTTAAGAGTTATCTTCTTTTTTTCTTTTACAAAGTTGTATGTGTTCTTGTCCCCATAACAAATGGTCTTACAGTCATATTGCCATTGGGACAACATCACACCACACCGATTCTTCAAATGTATTACCAGTAGAGAAATTAACTAAACATTCCTCATTTCCTTTGTTGAATTACAAAATAGAATATGGTCGGGGGTATTGAACAGTCTTGAACTGCACCTTGTCCACCATCTCTTGAGAAACAAGATTCTCACTACTCTCACAGTCAATAATCAGGTTACACAACTTTCCACCAGTTGTACATGTTCTATAGATATTCTTTCTCAACCAATCCCCTGGTAGTGGTTGATCACATGATTCCTACCAGCCCCAACACTTCGACCAACTGTTGAAGTTGTACCTTGGACAACACTTAGTTTCTTCCCTGAGCTCTGACTCAATTGAGTTTCAACCTTCATAACTAGATGATATGCATCCTTTACTTTATATAGGCAATGTAGGTTGACCTAATCTTGTATTGGCAACCTCCAAACCATTGATATATCTACTAACTTTTTATTATTCAATTTCTATCATATTATTCCAAAGAGTTAATCTATTAAACTCTCTTGTATACTCTTTTCCCGTTGCCTTAAATTCTGCACTTTTTGGTAAAGAGTTTGCTCATAATTTGGTGGTAAGAATTGGGATTTCAGCTTCTCTTTCATTTTTCCCCAAGAACTAACCTTTCTTTTCCCCTTCCTTTCTCTACCCTTTGGTAATTTTTCCACTAATCCAAAGCTATCCTACGCATCTTTGTTGTTACAAGCTTCACTTTTCTTTATTCATTCATTTCTTTCCAATATAAATATTTTTCAATGTTGTCCAACCAATCTACAAACTCTTCAGGTTCCAACTCACCATCGAACTCATTAATATGAAGTTGAACACCATGACCTTGATTGGATTGTAAAGGTTGCATTATTCGGTCTTCCCACCGCTGGTTCTTGTTCCTTTCATGTTGATCACCTTCAGGTCGCTCAATGTCTTCACTTGATTCTTCACTAATAATGTTAGTGGGTTGTTCATCAACTCTACGAGCTTGTCTTCTTCTTCCTAGCCCCAAATCACTCGCTACATCACCATCCCTAGCAGCATTTTGAGCTACAAGTTGAGCAAGATGCTCAATCTTTTCTTGTCGTCCTCTTATAGCCTCTTGATAAACCTCTATAGTGACATGTTGTGCTCTTCTACCACCCCTACTACGTCCACCCCTTGCAGCCATAATAGTATAGCAAAACACAAGGAGATGAACTTTGAAGCAAACCCAAGGAAGAACTTGCCCTAATACCACTTGATGTGGACAAAAAAACAAATTACATGCAACACTTCAAGTATACACCAATAAGCACAAAATATACCAATCTGAAAACAACAAAACAAGTTGGATTTTTAGGGATTTCAGACCTGAACCTCAAGTAAAACTCCTCCTAGAACAGTTCCGCTATAGTAATGATAGCAGCAAGCTGGCCTCCCGCGCGGACATGCAGCGATAGAGGGATTGGAAGGTGCCAAAATGGGTCGACTCCTCGAAACCCAAGCTCCCAATACTTGAATACCCAAGCTGGGGCTGAGCTACAGCTCAAACAAGAGAGAAAGAACCAAAAAGACCCTTCAGAAACAGCCTCCTTCTCTTTTATAAGACCCAATGGCTTGCTGGAGAAGCCAATTAAAATATTTACACATAAGCCCCTAGAATGTTTTCCTCTCACAAGCAATTCCTTAAGAACAAAACTAATTTCAATGAACCCCCAAAAGATAACTTTTGTTACAAAAAGACCCAAGAGACCAAAACCCAACAGAAGTGCACTCAACTGCCCCTGACCAGAATCTGATTTATAAAATGACGAAAATACCCCTGGACCCAACCTGTCAACAAAGCTACCCAAAAACAACAATTTGGGATCCTATTACAAAAACATGCAAAACAGAATACATTTATTTTAAGTGTGTGACCCTTGTATCTAAGCTATGATTAATATACAAGTGTTGGAGTTGACTGCAAGATTTGATTCATTTTTCTCCCATGGTCCCTCCCTCCAATCCCATGACTTTATTTTGGGAAGTACATATTTTTGAATGAAAAAGTGTTTAGGTGCCTCTCTTGGAAACTGGTAAAATACTAGCCTAGGCTTTCCATTGGGATCAGAATCATGAAATTTGGACAATAATTGGGTAAATTATCAGCAAGATGAATACAAAGTGAAAATTCATAGAATGATTAATACTTCTCTATTGAAGAAATTTCAATAATTATAATAAGCTTCGAATTGTGCACTTTATATGCTTTAGTTCGTTGTAATGATCAAAAGTACATTAGTTTTCATACATTTTGTATTGATGTAGCATGAACTAAATTAGGGGGAAATTTACTAAGTGGGAATTCTAGAAAACCAACCAGATGATCATTGGACTTCAAAAATAAAATTTAATATCAAGTTAAATTTGGGCTTGTACCAAACCAACCAGATGATCATTGATGAGTGTTGATCACTGAAATTATAAATCATTGAATAATTTTCACTACCTATTAAACTCTAGGATAAAGTTATTCCTAAAGAAGTCTAGGTCATTACTCATTAGTTAGCTTGAAGCCCAAAATTTCCATGAACAAAGCACATTTGAGTTGAAGACCTAGGTCAACATATTCCAAATCAACTATGCTGCATTTATTTGCAAACAAAATGGAATAATAGGAAGAAAATCTAAAAGAAAATGACTTTCCATGGTTAAATTTTCTTTTGGTTGCACTCTTATTCTCTCCCAAAAGGTTGAAATAGAGGGAAAGAGAGATGTGTGAGGAAAGAAATGTGGTCCTCACTCTCCCACCTAGGCCTTTTAGGAATGCCAAACAAAAGAAAAGGTTTGTTGTTTCCTTGTCATGTATCCAACCCCATATAGTTTCTCTTTTTTTGATAGTTGGCCAACTCCATATAGTTGGGATAAGGCTTGAATGATGAAAATGAAGATGACAGTTGTTGCTTTGTCAACATTCACATTTGTTTTTATGAACAAAGAAAAAACCAAAAAACAAAAAGCAATTTAGTTCATTCGTTCTCACTTTTCTATTTCTCTTTTGTTGCATCCCATTTTCTTTGCAACCAAATGTGGTTTTAATAAAAAGAATCACGTTTCAGAAGCATGCTTCAATCTGAGTGGTAATGGCTTGATAGAGACCAAACTTTACATGGCTGAGTAGAAATTTGTTGGTCTTGGATATCATTTATCAACTTGATTATTTAATGAGTTGGATTCAACATGGCATCTATACATTTGTTGAGGATTTAATCAGTTTTGTGCAGATTTAGCAGTAATCTTTTATACGTTTATTGTTTAGATAGGAAGTGGGGACCACAGCACTCTTGTTGGGCCCTTTGTTGATTGCCTTTTAAGTGTTTTATGCAGTTTTAGATGATTGCCACCCTATAAGGGCATATTTGTCATTGTACTCCACTTTATATTTTTAATATAAATACTAGTGAAGGGGGTGGCCAGATTAAGAGCTCTCTTTTCTCTCTCAAACTTCTTCCTCTTCTTCTTCTTCTTTTCTCTTCTCTTCTTCAAGAAAACATCTTTTCTTTTACAGATTTTTTTATTCAGCAAGATTTCTACTATATTCAACCCAATGCAATTCATTGCTACTTCATTAAGTGTTCTGCTACATTCGTTGTAATATGTAACAGTTCTCATTGTCTATCTGATATGTACCTTAGATTTCCTCACAAAATAAATGAAAACAGGGTCAGTTATAGATAAGATGACAACCTCCCCCGCATAATGAATGACAGTGAAAGCTTTGTCTCTTTCTCCTCTGAAACAGGAATTAGAATTCAGGTGCTGCTTAAGCTTGTTGGCAAATGTCAAGTCTGTTCCATTTGGAAAAGTTGATTCCTCATCCAATAGAGACAGTAATCCCAATGGTTTCTGCATAAAAATTCAAGGAGGGGAAATATTACAACACTGAACTAGAAATATCCAGGTATTCAATAGAAAAACTTCAAATGAAATGACAAGAATATCACAAACAAAATGTATGATCTTATAAGCCTACTCTCTCTTCAATCCAAGTTCATTGCTTACCCCTTTCCCCATGGGTAAATAGATGACATGAAGTAATGATAAAATAAAGATACAATGCAAACTCATCATATTCATTTACTTATTAGTGACTACCATGCAAACTCGTCTATTTCTGTTGTAATTTTGTTATTTGTCCAGCCTTGGTTGTTTAACTGTTTTCCTCCTCGTATTAATTGTTTAGTTTCTCCTTCTATCTTACTTTACTATAAAATCTTCATTAGATAGTATCAATGGAGTCCTTAATTCTGTTATTTACCATTTTCATGTCCTCCTTTATCTCAGTATTCTTGTAACATATCTCTACCCAAATAACCATGTCTTTCTATTCAAAACCAGTAGGTCAAATTAGAAATTTCAATAGCTACAAAAATTTGTGGACGGCTATAAATTCACATACGGTATTGGTGTGATAAATCACACTTTCTGATATTTGTAGGTAGCAGAGAAGATCTAGAAACACTCTGTAACAACTGAAAACACAGTTCTTAACAAAAGAATGCAGTCAGCCACATATCTGCTGTGATGTGTCTGTAAACAGGTGCATGGAGACACTATGGATAATGGAATGATACTACTTTTCTTTCTCACAAACTTGAAGAAAAGCTCATATTCACTCCTCACTAAGTACTACATAGTCCTATTATAATAAAAGAATCCATCAATACACTTATTAGACCAATCAATGGCATTATTTCTATACAAGTAATCATTAATTAGCTACTCACCTTCTCAAAAAGATTTAGACAATCTTGGTTGTCTTCAAATTCAACCTTTGCCCAGTCAATGCCATCTTGGATGTATTCCTGAAAGAAAAGTTTAGATTAGCATTCATAATTTAACCATATAAGCCCTACCATTGCCACCGTTGTTCTGTAACATGAGAAAGCATCTTTTGGAGTAAAAACATTGTAGCTTTTATAAAGATCAAACCACTCCAGTGTAATGAGTACTGGTATTTTTTCTTCTGTACGAACTCTTTGAAGTATATCTCTACTTAAAAAACAACAAACTTCGTGATTAGATGCAGATCACCATTCACCAGTCAATATAAAACAAAGAACCATACTGCTTACCTCCTGCTCTAACTTGAATAAATGGCGGTTAAAGTGTTGTTGCAATCTTTCATTGGCATAATTTATGCAAAACTGCTCAAAACTATTTTTCTGCAAGAAAAAAGAAAGGGTAAAAGAAAATCATACTTTGAATAAATACCTTTATACATTAAAAAATAATCAACATAGAAAATACATGAACTCACATCAAATGATTCAAAGCCATAAATATCAAGAATGCTGATGAATCTTCCTGTACGCCGCTTGATTACTTCTAGTGATGTGTTTATTCGTTCAACCAGCCAGTCAAACAAACAAGCATAGAGTGATTTAGCCAATGCATCTCTGGTGTCAATTGCCTAAAAAATAGGAACTAGTTAGAGAAATTTATACCTACTATATAAGAAAAAAGTATACAGACACTTGCAAGAATCCATCGATGCATAAAGTGGTACTTGTGATGCTTATGCACAAGGGTGAGACCCTTTTAGATGGTCTCCTCCAAGTTTTAAGCCTGATTGGTTGGTCCTACCAACCACTTTATCACATCTTTTTATGGTCAAGATTAAAAAATGATGTGCATTCAAGATCAGGAATTCTTAGAATGCATGAACAAGTATATAGCAAACAGTTTCCTATGAAGGAACCATTTGACTGGAGGAACTAGTCCCTTGGCACGGTTCATGCTTATTTCTGCCATCGCTAGACCACTTTGTGCAAGACAGATCAAATAGACCTTCTCCATAGAATTCTTGTTACCTGAGATAGTGTAAGCTTTTGGACAATATTATCATTGCCAACTTTCATTTTGCGAGTTGATAAAGCTAAGTTTAATTCCCCCACATTGCATCCAATTAATTTGGCAACAACATTTAGACCTGAAAATAAATTTTTTCCATCATTTGGAACTCCAAATGAGCAACAACAAAATACCAATAACATATGGTGTATGTTAAAAGCAAAAGCATTTTCTTAGTTATTCTAATTCAATAAGTACTCAAAATATGGTGCCTATGTAACAATGATACTCAATTTTCAAAATCAAGCAAGCCATGCTACTATGCTAGATACTTTGTTATCACTACTATTAGGTACATTCAGGCCCTTCATATTTGAAATGGGTTTATACGCATGACATGATATTGTTCATTGAGATTAGTATATAATTCAGCATCCTCAATATATTTCTAAATTATAACTTGATAACAAGGTTTTTAAAACCGACCCGAAGAACGAACCAATCAGGGGTCCGGTTCCCAGGTCGAACAGTCAAAACCATTTGAACGGTTAAACGGTCGGGTCAGCGGTTTGCTGACCAAAATCAACAGTTTTTTGGGAAAAACAAAACCGGTCACCTGACTGGTTCCCAGCTTTTCCAGTCCAACCGTCCAGTCCAGTCCGGTTTTGAAAACCATGCTTGATAATGATCCAGATCTTTCCATATCTCTTAAAGAGTAGAGAAATAAGATGCTAATATTTTGTCCAAGTGGAGAAAATCTGAAACGTCTTGTCAAAGGTGGTATATTCTTGTAATAATTTTTGCTAAGAATGTATCGGTAACTCCATACAAAATTTGAGTAACAATGAATGTGCTAATATCAAGGAATCACAAACCTTAGCTGATTGTAGATGCATAGAATAAAGAAACCACAACATAATGCTAACTTGCTAAGAATACTTTCGTTCCTTTTTGTCATAGTAGGATCCTAATCCTTAGCTGTGTGAGCTTGCATGCTTCCATAGTTCGTAATATGTGTGATATGCAGTGAAATTTCCCCGAAATCTCTCCATTTTGCTAGGTCGTGCAATATGCAATTTTCCAAGAATCATTTCTTTACTAATTTCTCTGATATTTTTCCAATATGTTGACGATATTCCAAATTTTATTGATAATATATTAAGGTTTAAATTTTTAGAATATTATAAAAGCTTTTCTGTTATTCCCCTTAAATCAGTATAATTTGTTTAAAATCTTTTCCTAAAGAACCAATGGAGGAATTGCCGATACGATAATTGGCTTATTATTTTGATATGATTCACTTACCAAGTCAATATAATTCAAAAGAAAGAAAAATGCATGTAACTACAAAAGAGGATTCTTAATCTAATCAAAACATATAATAACAAAAAAAAAACAAATGTCAAAGTGGGAAGTAAATGAAATACTTAATGAAGAGAAGATGGCTAAAAGACTAAAAGGGAGACAAAGATAAAGATGCCTATTAATGTCTCTTAACTTTCTCCTATTTCATTTATACAGTTCTTTGATGTGGTTTTTTGAGCCTTAATTGAGCAATTATACTTCTAACAATTCCCTAAAGGTTTATTAACTGATTCCATGTTTCTAAAAAACTTCCCTAACTTTTAGATTTTCCAAATATCTTAGCAAGTTAGCGAAATATCTCTGAAATTTCCCCATCTCTACACGGTGAAATGTCCATTGGTATCAGAAATATGAAACATGCACTCTTCCAGTTAGATTTCCAAACTTCCTACATTCACAATTTCATGATATATTGTTACTATTCAAGAAATTTGTACCACCCAACCTAACAGTAATAATTTTTAAATTCAGTTTATTACCTAGGGTGCTCCTTGTTATTCAATTCCTGAAATTCCTAATCCTAACCTAACAAAGCACTAGCTGACTTTGTGTCCTGTTAGGATACACATTTCCACCACTAGAAATCTACTCAGGTGACTAAACTGATACAGCAACTGAAGTGGAAAAGACATGCTAGTCCTTAAAACATATCACAGACCTCCTGAACCACAAAACAAATCAAATAGATCCTAGCTTCACTAGAAATCTTACCACCTGAAATTTCTCCTAGTCATCTACTTTGTCTCCTCTAAAACATGACCAAAGTTGACTAGATCAAAAAAGGAGAGAAAGAACAACATGGAAACTATGATACCCTGATAACAAACACAAGGTTGACAAATAATGTGAGAAACTTCAAATTTTAGTGCAAATTTCATCCAATACCATGTCTCACTATGTCTTTGATGTATCTGTGTAACATAGCATGGATTAGGCAGTAAATATTTGTTTTCTTTCAAACTATAAACCATAAAATCCAAAAAACAAGGGAAAAAAAAAACTTGATCAATCGATTTGGTTCTGCATGAAAAGCAAAGACAATAAATCCTACTCTACCAGAATGCTTTTTGCTTCAAGTTGAGCAGAGGCTGAATGTACCCCTAGTGATGTTATCTCTATCCCTACAGGCTGCTGATTCCAGTACGGTGCAAAGTTTGCAGAAAACAGCAGATAAAAAGAACCTATATCCTGTTGTGAATATGGATTGTTTGGGATGCAGGGCTAGTTTGGTCATTGTTACTGGTTCTGAAATTTCCTAATAAAAGGCATAGTGAGTGCTTTTGTCATATACATAAGTTTTCTCTCATTATGTTATGGCTCTCTCTTTGAATGCTTAGATGGATGTGTGGTAAAACTAGAAAAGACAGAATTAGAAGTGAAGTCATACAAAGGAACCTAGGAATAGCTCCAATAGGTAATAAAATGAGAGAAAGAATATTGAGATAGTTTGGTCATGTGCAGAGAATACCATCTACAGAACCTATTAGAAAAAGTGATCTGTTACAAGTTGAAAGGGCTAGAAGAACTAAGGGCAGACCAAAAAGGACTTGGGTGGAAGTAATAAGAAATGACTTGAGCTACTATAATTTAACAATGGATATGGCACTGAACGGAATGTAATGGAAAAATAGAATTCATGTAGCCAACCCCATATAGTTGGGGCAAGGGTTAGATGATGATAATGATGCAACTCTCTCTTCTACTCTTCTCTCTATCTCTTAAATCTTGACAAGTAACAAATGGGGTTGGCTACATTTGTTAACTGAATGGAATGTAATGGCAAAATAGAATTCATGTAGCCAACCCCATATAGTTGGGGCAAGGGTTAGATGATGATAATGATGCAACTCTCTCTTCTACTCTTCTCTCTCTCTCTCTTAAATCTTGACAAGTAACAAATTCTGCTTTTATACCAACTATACTGAAAGGGTAAATCCATAGAGGGAAAAAAGAAGAAAGAAGAGAAAAAAAAAGAGAAGGTAAGTGTGCATAGGTTTGGAGAGATAATAGTTCTTGAACCATCAATCCCATATATTTGCAATCATACTTAACTCTCTTAAAAACAATAAAGTTACATCCCATTATGCATATATATACCAGTACAATTTATTGTAACTTTTGACATTGGAACTTTGCCTGAACTACCTTCCAGAAACTTCTTACCTTCGTCAACCACTGCTTCAACATGGTTTTCATTGTCAATTACAGTAAAGGAGATATTACCCAACCACAAGACAGCAGCAAGCATTGCAAATACACTATTTTGATCCTCTTTGCTAATGTGAACAATATGCAGAGCTTCCTGGAAAGAGTGACATTAATGTCATCAAGACAACAGCACACAAGAATTAAACAAAAATTTCTGATTTTAGAAGTTAGAAGATGCAGGTTATAAGTCAAAGTACCATAACAATGCGAAAATGTTCAGCATCATCAACCCCAGGAATAGAAAAACAATTGCTTTGTTTCAAATATTTATATTCACTTGCCTTCTTCAAATGCAATTTTTCTGCAGTAGAGAGTGAAAAAGAATATGCAAAAGAATGTTAATGTAATTAGTGACATATAAATAGAATCTTACTGGATGAGAGTTTCAAATTTTCTGAGATATCCAACAATACATTAAATTTTATAGAGTAGTAGGATATTAAAAAGGCCAAATAGAAAGTTAAATTGCCTCTGTACAAACCAAAAATATTCTTAATCATATCCCTTTTAGAAATATTCTCCCTTTAGTGTCTCCTCTGCTTTAGGTCTGGAGAGTAGGTTTGCATATGGACCAAGAGTCCATAGGCTTGCATAGGGGGAAACTACTATAGTTGTGGGGGAATGTGGACACTATGTTTGCCTTATGGATATAGACCTAAAGCCAACTAGTACTGTATCATGAAACCTTCACATCACTTGTGCCATCATTAACATAAGCCTACTTCAGTCAGCATTATTTATAGACATAAGAGTTATGGCTATTTATGCTCTACTTTATTATCATTGTTTTCTTCACAAAGGTAGAATATGGAGACACATCACACATCAGAGTTGGCTCTATCAAACATATAACCAGGGTTTCCCCAAAACTTGATTTAGTCATAGTTGGTCCAAGTTATATTTGCACTTTTGCATGAGAGACATCCTACCAGCACCAGAATGTTATCTTGGAAAATGGAAACCTAGGAAGTGTGACATAAAAAAATGTATTATTTCCTTCGACAATTTGAAAGAACAGTTCAGAGTATTTTAGATTCCTTTCAAAGTGAAGCAATACAAAGAAATAAAATACAGCATAGAGTACTTCCAACAGTATACAATACATACAAAATGTTCTTCAAATCATAATGTATCATAAATTGTATGGATTAATTACTTAAAGCACACCCGAACTATCTGACAAATACTTAAAGACACCTGAAATTTGAAAACCTACTTAAAATACCCCTGAACCCCTGAACTTTTGGAAATTCACTTTCCGTTATGTCTTGCCATTAAATTAGACAAAAAGACTATATTGTCCATAATTATTCTTCAATTTTCAAAATATGTAAGAACAACTCTTTTTGCCTTCTCTTCAAGTTTTCAAAATATACCACACCAGAATCCACATTCCCAACCAATTGCAATGAAGAGAGAGAATCAAAGGACGGCCTGCACTAGATCCTCTTCCTCTTCTTCTTCTTCTTTCTCATCCCACCTTCTACATTCACTTCTGACTTTGTTTTCTGCATCTAAGAACAGAGTACCACCATTCTCATCGAATCCCCCTATTAGTCACTGCCCGATCACTCTCTTACATTACCTGCCATTGGTCTCCTCCCCACCTCTGTTGATAGCAATGGAGCGCTTTCCACCAATAGCCTAACTAGCCATTAACACTTTTCTTTAGCATTGTGCTGCAGTTAGGTCCCTGTAAGCCTATTGGTCAATACTGACAATTCTTTTTTTAATCATGTTATTTGAAGCTTCTCTGATTCTATCTATCTCTGTGGTTATATCTTTCTTTGCTACTTTTTGTTTTATCCCATCTTTTATTTTGCGCCATGCTCTATTTCTTTTGAATTTATTCATTTCTTTCTTAATTGTCTCATTGTATCTACATAGGTTGATGGTCTATATGTCTTCTGCTTTCACTTGTATTTTTTCTCTTTTATCTCATTTCATTCAAAGCTCTGGAAGTCATTAAAGTACGTAATGCGGTGAATTCTTACTTTTGATTACTCAAGCCTGGGATAACAAGGACTTGAATCTTGGATCTGGGCTCCAGAGACTTGAAAATGAGATAGAATGAGATGGGATCTTCACTCAAATCCAACCATTTCTATTTATATTCCTCCTCCATTCAGTTCATTCCAATTTGAAAACTCCCCCTTTATCTAATACAAGTAGTTGAGATCGATGGGAACACAAAAAATAAACAGGAAAATCACACAAAGAATAACCAAAGGAGGAAGATAGAAAATGCAATTAACCAACAACATGCAACTAAACCAAATCCTGAACTGAGAATGTAAGTCACCACTCCCTTCACATATCCTCTCTCTCCTTGGTTGTTTGGGATTCAACAAACTGCAGATTAGTCAACATCTGCCTCCGGAAAATGTGACAACCAACACCAGGAGTGTCTGTTACATAGTAATGTCCATAAACAATACTACCACCGCCCCATGAATCTCCACTGCGTGTGTCTGGTGAACATAACCTCCTCTGCAATATTCAATGAATATACCACCGATAAGTGATTTCTCTTATTCTAAAATAATAAGGGGGTCTAGTTTCAGAAGAGCAGTTTAGAGAAGAAAAGGTCAAAGCTATGTGTTCCTTAAACTTGATTTATTGGTTGAATTGGAACACATCAGCCTGGGGGACTGTCTTCACAATTGAGTTAGGATGATTGGACGGACTGAGCTCAACCGCTGCAAGTGTCAATGGGAAGTTGCCTCAGCCTAATGGTGGTGAATGCCTAGTGCTGTCATTGGAGGTGGTAACATAGACCTTTGTGCCTTTCCAACCATATCTGACCCAAATTGGCAGTCTATTAAATGCAAGAACGAATTTCGTTTGTTATTGATAGAGGTAAGGTCAGTGGGGACTGATCTGGTGAGGGAAATTTGGGTTTTTGAAAAATTAAATGTGTCACATGTAAATGGAATCTGACAAACAATTAATGGAGGAGTAGTATGTATCATATTACATCATTCTTGAAGGGTACTTTTAGTAGGTTTTTAAATTCCAGGGGTTGTTAAGTATTTGTCAGATAGTTCAGGAGTACTTTAAGTAATTAACCCTAAATTGTAAAGTTTAATCAAATCAAATAATGAAATAATAGATCATATCATACATTGTTATTTCTGTTTTTTACAAACTTGTCAAAAAATTAAAAATAGATATTATTATATTATTATATTATTATATTATTATATAGAAAAGTGATCCTTTTTTTGAAAGTTAAAAGTGATCTTTCCTACTTTTATTCATATCCACTATCTATGTACCAAAAAAAGAGAGTTTACCACTTTTACACTAGACGTCTAAGAAAAAGAGATTTTACAACTCTTTAACCTACATATGATGAACTCGATACTGTTTCTAAAGAGTGCTAAACAATCTAAATAAATCATTTTCTAGTTTTTTTTTTTTTTGTGTTTTGGTAAATAAAATCATTTTCCAGATAAGGGCTTTAAAAAAATGTTTCCATTGACAAAACTAAATAGAAACAAAAAATGACAAAGTAGAGAACTAATTCTTAACTGAATTCATTTGAATCACGCACACCATATAAACTGTAAGATGGATTCAAAGAAAAATCATGTAAGAACTGATTTCTTACAAGTTGAAGGGACTAGAACAGCAAGGGATAGACCAAAAAGGTCATGGGTAGAAGTAGTAAGAAATGATTTAAGCACCAATAATTTAACTACAGATATGGAATTAAACAGAACAGATTGGCGAAACAAGATTAGCGTAGCTGACATCATATAGTTGGAATAAGGCATGGATGATGATGATTATTCAAAAATAATAAAAAGATTTTTAAAGAAAAGGATTCAGACATAAGAATCAAGTTGAAACTCATGGAATTCACGATTTCATGAACCATATCAAAAACCATAAGATTTTGATAGGATACCTCTAAGTGCTTGAGGAGCTCCAGCACAAAGCTGATAAAATATATGATATGATCTTTCTCCCTCTGCACACTGAACCACTCTTGACTGCTCAAAACACATGTAATTGAATTAATGAAGATACAAAAACATTAGACAACACATTGTTGATATAACAATTTGCAAGAGGAAATACCTTTTCAAGTAAAACTGCATGGAAAACGACCAATTAGGCAGGAGTAGAACAAACATGAAACTAAAGGTCAATATCATTTTCAATAGAAAGAATAAAGGAAATATTGTCAACTCAAGCTGGAAACAAGTGACCTTACAAGTCTGAATTTTGGCACCAGAAATTTTCCCAGTTTCACTAAAGTGAATTTCAATCAACTTCCCCTGCACCATTCAGTCAAAAGTCAAAATATAGGTATTTATAGACCAAGAGACCAAAGAACAAATATCCGATGTAGCCTTGAACAAAACAAGTCAATACAAAGCAAACTTTTGGTTCAATTGAAAGGAATAGATAGCTTACAAAACGACTTGAGTTGTCATTTCTTGATGTTTTTGCATTACCAAAGGCTTCCAATATAGGATTAGTCTTCAATACTTCGTATTCTATTCCACTACCTCCTCCAAGTGCAGCTAAATATTGCATAGCTATCTTTGCTGTTTCAGTTTTCCCTGCTCCACTTTCACCACTGGAGAAATGGATGGCATAGCATTATTATTATCAAATCATACAGATCAATGTGATAAAGCAGACAAAGAAATAGCCTAATAAATCTATAACCATTTAAAGGGCAGCTCAGTCCACGAGGCTCCCGCCAATGGGGGGTCTAGCAAGGGATAGATGCACACATTGTTTAAAATGTCCCTAATTTCCCTAATATTTCCATGGCATATTTCCATTTTCATGGGTAGTGATACAAAATTTCACAGGAATCGACATATTCCCCAATGAACACTACCAGCACTATGTGGAGTACAAGAGATAGTTTCCACGACATATTTCCATTTCTACTTCCATGGGTAGCAACATGAAATTTTAGTATTTACTAGAATCAGCATATTCCCTAGTGAACAATACCAGCACTATGTGGAGTCCAAGAGATAGTATTATAACATAAGTTAGTAACGATATTGTAGATATGTGAAGTAACAGTGTTATTGTCCACCTAACTTACATGATGACTACTTTGAGCTAGCTCAATATTCATTTCAAACATGAAATTAAATATTAGTATTTCATTTGTGTAATAGATTATTTGGTTGTCTATTACAACCATTTACATTTTCTATGAGTTAAAATTTTGCTTTAACTCACTCTATCATGAAGTTCTGAATCTTAAGGTTTATAGGGCAACTTCAAAACGTATTCTTTTGTCTATAACCTTTTTCTTAGCTTTAATTAGTGATTTGGAACAAGATAATAATTTAAAAAGGTGTACCTATTCTTTTGTCATTTCATAAAATATCATTCTATATTTTGCATATTTTACAATGTTTTTTTTTCCACCATGACTATGAATTTTACAATTTTTCCATACGATATTTCCAACATTTCCAACATGGTTTCTTATATTTGGATGACCGGCATTTCCACCCACGTTGACATTTTAAACCTTGGTAAAATAGATACTATTATCATGCATTTCTTTATCAAATACTTTCATAATTAAAATAGAAAACTGAAAACAACATGGAAAAATGATATTTCTACCAACCTTATAATGATAGATTGATTTACTTCATCTGCACAAGAAAAAGGTGATAACAAGCATCATAAGTCATAAGAAATTCATATGAACAGACTCCAAAGTCAATAAAATAAGTAAATTGATAGGCATATGACAGAACCTCTCTGCCCTTTCATGTGTGATTTTGGACAGGAGAAAAATGATAATGAAATAAATCCTAGCAATGTATGTACTGAAAGATCAATACCAGTAATAAGTTGAAATACCTCGTATCATTTCCCTAATGGCAGTATCTGCAATTGCATACACATGTGGACTCTCCACGGATTTACGCCTATATGCTTCAATATAATCATTTCCATATAATGGAACTTCTTTAAAGGGATTGATGGCAACCAATACTGGTCCCGCTTTTGTCTACAGTAAACATAGATATGATCCCACAAACATTTTAGAGAGGTGATACTGTTAGCAGAAAATTAAGAGATAATCATGAATTAGAAACAAATACTCACATAGATCATATCTTGAGCATATCTAAATTGAAGATTGTACAATACAGATGGCTCATTTAAATAGCTAAGCTGCATCAGATCATCTACACCATCAAGTATATCAGGATTTGCAGGTAATAGACTTTCTACATTCACCTTCAAAACCTGTGGAGAAATAAAAATGAGATGGATGGATATGGTAAATAGTACATTAGTGCAAACTTTATAGAATTTGTTTTTACAAGTAAATAAAATATTACAAAAATCAAGTATTGCTGCTTACTTTTCCATCAGGAAGTGAAATAACAGTCTCAGCTCCAAAAGTTGATAATATCTTCCCCAGTGCCCAATCACCATTTGGAAGTTGACACCATGTTCGAAGCTTCTTCTGAAATGATAAACCTCAACATTTAAGTAGTGCCAATCAATGGAAAATATACCAATTAAATCTAACCAATATCATCATTTTATGGAACAATCTTCCTGCAATTCATGTTAGAATTCATGACAAGAAACTGGAATGTCTCTAATGAAAGTAACTGCAAGAGATTGTCATTAACAGTATGGTTTTAAAAATGGTATTATTCATGTTGGCACATAGAGTTCCTTTCTTGGGGGCTCCTTTGAAGGAGCTCAAAATCCTCTTTGTTACTTCCTTATGTGGCTTTCTAGGCTAGTACATGTACCAACTGATCACACTCATAACTAGACAACATCAGGTCTTATCAAACACAAGTAGAGGAGCCTTCCAACTAATCTCTGGAACACTCCTCTATCAGGAGGAACTTCACCTTGATCTGCACACAAATTATGGCTTGAATCAATAGGAGTGTCTACTAGTTCCACACCTAACTTCCCTATTTCTTTCTCTAAGTCCAGACTTACAAATCTAAAATGATCAATAGAGTGCTATATTGAAGGAGAGTTTTTGGCAAAGGAGTATTAGCCTTAATCAGCCTGCTCAATCCCTTTATTATCTCCTTAATATAAAAATTAGTAAAATTACAATATCGACCTCACACCCACTATGTGTTTATTTCCTCGGTAAAATTTCATACAACTTTGGTCTTACAATTACCTTCATTAATAAATCAATTAAATGACTGTTAGTGATTACAAAATGCAATTATGTCCCATGACCTTCAACTTTGTCCTTGCTGACATACTGATCAACTTTTATATGCTTTCTGCAGTCATGTTGGATTGGATTGTGTGCAATGTTGATGCCTGCCTTGACATATAGGAAGAAACAACTTCAAACACCATAGGTATCATCAATAGGTTCAGTAGGATAACCACATATGGTGCAAAATTCAGATTTTCCATTGAAAACATTGACATCTTTAAGTGGGAAGATTTTATGTGAACTTTGTTGAGTTGGGCCGATTTCTAGTTATTGGGACCAGTTGTTTTGTTCTTATTTTAAGTTGTTAAGTTAGGAAGTTGTTGGGCTTTAGGCCCATTAGCTTATGTTTTTTAAGTTGTGACTCTTCAGCTACTTTAGTAGCCGCCCTACTAAGGGCATTCTTGTAATCTTTCATTCTTTTAAGTTAAGTATAAAACATAATGAGGGGTTAGTGGCCAGAACTAATTCAATTCTGGTTATCATCCCACTCTTTCTTTCCTCTCTTTTCTTCTCTACTGTTGAAACTCTTCATCTTCTTCTTCTTTCTCTTCACAAGGAATTCATCCTGATTTACAAACAGTGATTTCTACTTGGTATCAAAGCAAGGCCGAAGGTTCCTTAAGCTGTTTTCTCATGCAGCCCTAGATCGGCCGACTGCATGGTGATTTAAGAGGCTGGATCAAAGATCTCAGGTAAGCCCAATTTTTTTATTTTTTGGTGAATTTGTTTTGCCCTGTAGCTAGTCTAGGATTTCTCATCAAAATCAGGAAAAAATGGAGAAAGGGGGAGAGTCCCGTTTCTGCTGGACTCTTCAATTTTGACCTAGGAAGTGGCGCCCTAATTTTTTAGGGTTCCTTGGAGTTTTCTGTAGGGAGCGGTTCAAGTCTTGCCTAATTTGGAGGTTTCTGGAGAGAGCAGCTGCCTCTTCTCTCTCTTTTCCCGTCCTGTAGATCTTTTGTGGGAGGACCATCTAGGGCACCAAAAAGGTGTCATTGGTTCCAAAAGTGTTTCATTTGATCTTCTTGCATATTACAGTAATTTTCTTTGCACCTTTTGAGAAGTATGGAGGGTCACGGAGTTGAAAACAAGCCCGGGAGTAAAATGGGACCAGTGGGAGGAGGTGTTGGAGACCTTTTTGGGGCTGGGACCATTACTCCAGTTAAGTTGGATGGTTCGAATTACTTAGAATGGTCACAATCTACAAAGATGGCCATTGATGCTCATGGGAAGTTAGGGTATATCATTGGTGAAGAAGTGAAACCCGAAACTAGCAACTCCCAATGGGTACAAGAGAATTATATGGTGATGACTTGGCTGTGTAATTCCATGCTGCCCCATATAAGTAAAAACTTTTTATGGGCAAATACAGCTAAGGAAATATGGGATGGGGTTGCAAAAACCTATTCACAGAGGGAGAATGTTTCTAGGACTTATCAATTGAGAAATCAGATTATTGCTACAAGGCAGGGAGATAAACCTATTGCAATTTACTTTTCAGCCCTTAAAACCTTGTGGCAGGAGATTGACCATTTAAAGACATTTGCTTGGGAAACCACTAAGGATGCAGCTGCCTACTAGAAACACCTAGAAAAGTATAGGGTGTTTGAATTTCTTACTAGCCTTAATCCCGAGTATGATATTGCAAGACAGCACATTCTTTCCAGGGACAGTGTTACCTTCTCCCAGGCATATGCCTTTTTGTCAAGGGCGGAGAGTAGGAGAAATGTGATGATGAAAAATTCTAGGTTTGATCAGTCAGCCATGGTTAGTACTGTGAGACTTAAACAAGGTAGAGACCGGGGTGGCAGTGAGATCAAGAAGGAAGACAAAAAAGATTTGATCTGTAAGAAGCCTAAACACACAAGAGATACTTGTTGGAAGCTTCATCCACATCTTGTGCCGAATAGACTCAAAAATAAGAAGGGAAATGCTCACATGACAGTCACTGGTGACATTCCGGCCCCTCCTACTACAGTTGCTCTGAAGTCTGTTGCAACTGCTACAGTAAGGGCCAAACTTGAGAGGTATAGGCAGTTTCTTAACCAGTGGGATACAGCCAGTTCTAATTCAGCAATAGGCGGACAGCAAGGTACAGGTGGTTCTAGTGGAGTTCACTCTACTTCCTTTGCTCACATAGGTAGTTCACATGCCACTGCAAATTATGTTTCTACTTCAGGTAAGGAGGGACCTCCTTGGATTATAGATTCTGGAGCCTCAGAGCACATGACCCATAGCTCCACTATTTTTTTCCTCTTACCAGCTCTGTTCTGGCAGAGACAGGGTCTCCACAGCTAATGGATCTCATGTTTCCATTGCTGGGAAGGGGTCTGTCAAGATTAGTGATTCCATTTCCCTTCCCTCTGTCCTTCATGTTCCCATATTGAGCACTAATTTGTTATCTGTTAGTAGTTTGATTAAGAACCTAAACTATTCAATAATTTTTTCTTCTTGTCATTGTATCTTGCAGGATCTGGATTCAAAGAGGACGGTTGGGAGTGGTCGTGAAGTGAATGGAATCTACCTCCTGGATGTCCTTCCTCCTCATCAGAGTCATCATGTCAACAGGGCTAGTGAGTCAGGCTCTGTGGGTTAGATTATGCTTTGGCATAATCGTTTGGGTCATTTGCCTTTTTCTTCTTTGAGTCTTTTGTTTCCAAAGCTATTTGAGTCTGTTAGTTTGTCAAGTCTGGAGTGTGAAGGCTGTCAACTCGGAAAGCATTGTAGACATTCCTTTAAAGCTAGTAATAAAAGGTGTTCTTCTTCTTTTGATGTTATTCATTCTGATGTGTGAGGACCTTATCATGTTCCTTCTATGGGTAGTTATTGATATTTTCTCTTATTTGTGGATGATTTCTCTCAATATTCTTGGGTTTGATCCCGAGATGAAGTACCATCCTTGGTAAGGCAATTTCATCAGATGGTGTTAACACAGTTTGGAAAACAACTAAAGGTGTTCAGATCAGACAATGCTAGAGAATATTTTGAAAAACACCTTGCTTCATATCTGTTAGAATATGGTGTTATCCATCAGAGCAGTTGTTCCTACACTCCACAACAGAATGGTGTTGCAGAAAGGAAGAACAGACACATTGTTGAGATTGCAAGAAGCATGATGATCACGTATACAGTTCCAGTTCAGTTTTGGGTGATGCAATTCTCACAACAATATATTTGATTAACAAGGTGCCTTCTCGTATACTTGGATTCAACACCCCATTCAGTCTCTTTTTTCCTGAAGGGGAGATGTTTCTAATTCCTCTCAGGGTGTTTTGGTGTGTCTGCTTTGCGCATATCCTTGGTCCTCACCGCTCGAAACTTGACCCGAAGGCAAAGAAGTGTGTTTCCCTTGGATATGCAGAAAATCAGAAAGGGTACTACTGCTATGATCCAGTCTCTAGGAGTCGGTATGTTACTATGGATGTCACTTTTTTTGAGTCCACATACTTCTTCTCGAAGAATCCTTCTCAGGAGGAGTGTTTTGGGGAAGTAGTGAATAGTCTATCCCTCTCCCAGTTCCAGTCCCTATGTCCACTCCTGTGCCTGATCCTCCTGTGTCTCCTACCTTACCACCTCCCTTGCGTCCTGCTTCTCAGCGTTACTCACGATAGAGACTTCACAGAGAGGTTGATTCCACTGCAGCAGAACTCACATCACTTCTTGTCAGTTCCTTGGAGACTCCAGATTCAGTTGACACAGATTCAGGTATTCCTCTTGATCCCTCTACTGTTTCAGTTCCCATTGATTCTACTAATCCCGTTACAGATAACATGGACCTTCCTATTGCCCTCAGAAAAGGGAAGAGAAAGTGTAATGCTCATTGTATTTCATAGTATTTATCCTACAGTGAACTTTCTCCTTCCTATCATGCTTTTCTTTCCTCTCTTGACTCTATGTCTATATCCAAGGGTGTCAGTGAGGCTCTCTCCAAACCTAAGTGGAAGACAGCTATGTAGGAAGAGATGGAAGCTTTAATTAAGAATCAGACATGGGAGATTGTGGACCTACCAGAGGGCAAGGAGACTGTTGGATGCAGATGAGTTTACACAGTAAAATATAAGGCAGATGGAAGTATAGAAAAGTACAAGGCCAAACTTGTTGCAAAAGGGTACACACAGACCTATGGCATTGACTACTTAGGGACATTTGCACCAGTTGCAAAGATGACCTCTATTCAGATACTTCTTTCTCTTGCTGCCACATACTCTTGGCCATTGTTTTAACTTGATGTGAAGAATGCTTTCCTAAATGGGAATCTGCAAGAGGAAGTGTATATGGATCTTCCTGCTAGCTTCTACAGTGATGCTGAAAAGGGAAAGGTAATGCAGGCTTAAGAAGTCACTTTATGGCTTGAAACAATCTCCCAGAGTATGGTTTGACAGGTTTAGGAAGGCCTTGGTTGCTTTTGGATACACTCAGACTCAATCCGATCATACCTTGTTTGTGAAGCAAAGGGGATCCTTGGTGTCAGTCCTAATTGTTTATGTGGATGATATTGTTGTCACAATGAATGACATAGGTGAGATTGATTGTCTGAAGAAGAATCTACACAAAAAAAATTGAAATTAAGGATCTTAGAGAACTTAGATACTTCTTATGCATTGAAGTTACAAAATCAAAACATGGAATTTTTATCTCTCAGAGGAAGTATGTCTTGGATCTTCTTCAAGAAACAGGGAAGTTTGGAACAAAGGCAATCAGTACTCCTATTGATCAAAATCACAGAACCAATGCATCAGAAGGTGAGCCAGTAAAGGACATTGGGAGATATCAGAGACTTGTGGATCGGCTGCTATACTTGTGTATAAAAAGACCAGATATTTTCTATGCAGATGCAAATTGGGCAATATGCACCCTTGTTGGGGGTAACCTTGTCTCGCGGAAGAGTAAGAAATAGACAATGATGGCAAGATCAAGTGCTGAAGCTGAATACAGGGCCATGGCACATGGAGTTTTAGAACTTCTCTAGATCCGTTCCCCATTGTGAGAGATTGGTGTAGAGGCAGAAGAACCTATGATGTTGTATTGTGATAACCAGGCAGCAAGTAACATTGCCCATAACCTAGTTCAGCATGACCGGACTAAGCACATTGAAGTAAATAGACATCTCATCAAAGAAAGGGTGACTTCTAGGGAAGTTTGTCTCCCATACATTGCTTCTGATCTGCAGCGTGCTGATGTTCTCACAAAAGGTGTTGCAAGGAATAAGTTGGAGCATGATCTACACAAGTTGGGAATGTGTGACATTTATTCCCAACTTGAGGGGGAGTGCTGAGTTGGGCCAATTTCTAGTTATTGGGTCTAATTGTTTTGTTCTTATTTTAAGTTGTTAAGTTAGGAAGTTGTTGGGCTTTAGGCCCATTAGCTTATGTTTTTTAAGTTGTGACTGTTCAGCTACTTTAGTAGCTGCCCTACTAAGGGCATTCTTGTAATCTTTTATTCTTTTAAGTTAAGTATAAAATATAATGAGGGGTTGGCAGTCAGAACTAATTCAGTTCTAGTTATCATCCCATTCTTTCTTTCCTCTCTTTTCTTCTCTACTGCTGAAACTCTTCATCTTCTTCTTCTTTCTCTTCACAAGGAATTCATCCTGATTCACAAACAGTGGTTTCTACTAACTTCACAAAAGGTACATGGCATATGAAGGTTTGGATTATAGTCATGGTTTCCATTGTTCATGGCCTCAGTAGAGGGTAGATGATATTCAGAGAAGATTTCATGGCATACAAGTGGCTCTGAAGGTTGCAGGTAAGGTATTTGAAAGACTAAACCTGTTCAAAGAAGAATTTGTGGCATACATGTCATGTTGGAAGATTTGTAGGATCTAATCCAAATGTTGGTGAGGTGGAGAAATGAGCAATTTCAGAGTTGAGGTTTGGCAATTGAACAGTGTATAGTTCCTGTTTATGCTTCACAGTTAAGATGATGCTGATTGGATTTTCACCTCCCTAGATGTGGTAAGCCTATTTAACTCAAGTTTTTTCAGGCAACCGAAGAGGCATGGAAGAATTATGTGGAGAGCCACAAGAGCAGCAATTCTCTAGTCATTCTAGGAAGACACGGGGAGGACGATTGGAAGTGGACATGAGGCTGATGGAGTGTATCTTTTTTATCACACATCTGAACAAGGGTTGTTGTGCCAAACTGAGTCTTATCCTAGTGAAAACTTGTCTTTTGGAATTATGGCATTGTCATCTTCATCATATGTATTTGGAGTTTTGGTTCCATGAAATATTCATTTCCAAAGTTGTTTAATTTTGTGTCAAACTTATACCTTCAATGTGAACTGTGAAGCTTGTCATCTATCAAAGAAATATAGAACCACATATTTTGCAAGTAATAGAAGAAGTAATGTTGCCTTTTCTTTGATACATACTGATGTTTGGGGCCCATATACTATTCCTTGCATGAGTGAATACAAGTATTTCATATGTGGTTGTATTTGATAGAGTCGAGATGAGATACCTACAATTGTTCAAATTTTTTGAATATGGTGGAGACTCGGTTTGAGAAAAGGGTTAAAATCATAAGATCTGACAATGCTAAGGAGTACTTTGAAAAACATCTATCGGTGTTTCTTGAAAGGAGGGGAATTATTCATCAAAGCTCCTATGCCCATACCCCTCAACAAAATGGGGTTGGTAAACGGAAGAACAAACATGTGGTTGAGGTGGCACAAGGACTACTGTTCCATATGCATGTTCCTACTCGCTTCTAGGGGGACGTAGTTGAGACAGTAGTGTATCTTATCAACCAACTTCCATCAAGACCTTTGAATCTTTAGTCTCCTCACCAACTCCTTTTCCTTGATGGACCAATGTTTAATTTACCCCTTAAGTTCTTTGGTTGTATTTTCTTTGTTCATGGTATGAGTCCTTCTAGACATAAGTTTGATCCTAAAGTCTATTAGGTGTATCCTAGGTTATTTTCCTATTCAAAAGGAATATAGATGCTTCGATCCTCCTTTTGGAAGGAGATATGTATCGAAGGATGTCACCTTCCTTAAGTCCTTGCCTTTCTCCCAGTCATCATGTCCTTCTCTTTAGGGGGAGAGTGCTTGTGAAGATCATCATGTCCTCCTCCTCCTCCTATGTATAGGCCTCAGTCTTGGCAGCTATTTTCTATTAAATGCAATAAGAGGGTGACTCTTGGTGTTGAGTGTTGACCGCAATCTGAACTCCCAAATTCAGGTAATCTTGAATCTAACACATCTACTATTGAACTTAGTGTCTCAAATTCTGATCTTGATCTTCCTATTGCTATCCGGAAAGGAAAGCAAAAATGCAAAACCAATTATCACATTACTAACTATGTTTCCTTTGATGCTCTTTCACCCTCTTATTGTGCCTATATTTCTGCTATCTCTTCTGTTTCCATTCCTCATAGTGTTGCAGAGGCAGTGTAGTTACCTTAATGGAAAGAGGTTGTGAACCAAGAGGTGGAGGCTCTCATAAAGGACCAAACTTGGGAGATTGCTTCTCTTCCCAAGGACAAGATTCCCATTGGGAGCAAATGGGTTTACACTATTAAACACAAGACTAATGGTTCAATTGAGAGATATAAGGCTCATTTTGTAGCAAAGAGGCATACCCAAACCTATGGCATTGACTATCAAGAAACATTTGCTCCTATGCTAAAATGAACTCTATCTAGGTGATTACATCTCCGATTGCCTATTACTCTTAGCCTCCATATCAGATGGATGTAAAGAATGTCTTCCTCAATGGGGACCTCTAAGAAGAGGTTTATATGGAATTGCCTCCAAGGGTGAACCTCCCTAACAGTGAAGGGAAAGTTTGCCATCTAAAGAAGGCTCTGTATGGACTCAAATAGTCTCCTAGAGCCTGGTTTGATTGATTTAAAAAGGTGTTTTGAACATTGGATTTTCACAGTCTTAGGTTGATCATACTCTATTTATAATAACAGACAATGGATGTGTCAGTGTCACTATGTTAATTGTGTATGTTGATGATATTGTTTTTACCGAAGATGATGTTCCTTGCTTCTAAGTTGAAATTAAGGATCTTGGTGACCTCAAATATTAGCACATGTAAAAAAGCCATCAGGGGAAGGGATCCAAACCCTAACATTAAGAGTACTTTGGTCCAAAAAATAGTTTCTAATTTTAAGAGCAAAAGAATGAGGGAATCACATTCATTACCCCTCATGCCTCTCCTGAACCCAAAATCCCAATTGATCCCAAGGGAGGAAGTTGCACCAAATTTGGAAACAATTTCAAGTTTATAATTGGATAGGGAGTAAATACTTGTGAATGTAAACAGAGGGGCAAGTCAGAAATCCAAAGATCCTCCCCAAAAAAGTACTTTATTCCCATAACCCACATCAAAACAAATAAAATTAAGAAAATAAGGAAGTACCTCTATTATTGCTTCACACGGGGAGTTTTTTTTTTTTTTTTGAAGAGTAAAAAAGGAAAATATTCATTAAAATAAAAAGTCTCAATACAATCATCAGCGGGTGAGGAGGCAGCACCCAGATCATCAAAATCCAAAATATCAAAGAAGCAACAACAAAAGAAAGAAATGGCAAATACTGCATAGACCTCACAAGAAAGCAAGTGATTACATCTCCACAGAAACACACTAACAGAGGCACACAGACCAACACTTCTCCCCAAAAACATTAATCATCTCTTTCAAACACTTCTTCATTCCATCTCCATCCTCGCCCTCGACACTCCTCCTACCCCTACTATAATCTTCTTCAGTCTCTCTTCCCTCTTGCTCTTCTCAGAAGTCTCAATAGCTTTCCTAGCAAGCTATTCTCCGCCCCAAAAGAACAAATCTAAACTCTTTCCATTGCTAACGTCTCAATCAGCCAGGTTCTCAATCTCCAGCACTACTCTCTTTACCTCCTTGGTGCCTGAAAGAATATACTTGTTCTTCTTTTCTACAGCAACTCCACCCTCCTTTAACCTAGCAATTGGCTTTAGAACTTCCTCGGATACCTCCAACGACTGGATTACCACCCCTACTAAACCTTGGGAATTTGTATGTGTCTTCTTCCCCTCCACCTTCTTTGGACCCTTAAGTCTCAAACCCTTTTTCTTTATAAACCCTCTTGTATTTTCTTGTTAGATCAGCCCCAAACAGGCCTTCTTTCAATCTAGAAAAAAAATTTGTAACATGCACTACATGAGAAATATTTGCAACCCGGGCTTTCTTAGATGCCTCCTCCCCTGCATGATTATCAGGGTTCATAAACTTCCTTTTTCTCCCCAAATCAATTCCTAGTCTTCCCACAACCACTTCAAATTTTGAGACTTCCTCGCTGCTTCCTTATGGTCTGCACTCTCCATCTCTGTTATCACCCTTCATATAAAAATTATCTTCTAAGCTTTTCTCTTCAGTCCTTACAGAAGGTATCTTAACATCCACTCCTTCTTTAACACTCCCTTCCCCCTTTACTCCTTCCACCACTATTTCTCCCACGCCTACGTCCTTAATCTCCACCCCCCCTTCTAGCCTCACAACAGCCTGAAAAGACTGAACACACCTCCCTTCTTGAAGAAAACCATCTTGAATCTCAACTGAAAAGGAACCAAAGCTAAGGACGCAACCTACCCGTCAGTTGAGCTCCATCCTGGTCTTCTCATTTTTCAACATGCAAAGTGCATTTGAGAAACATTCACTGTCCTGCACCTCATGAGCAACCAGATTTCGATTCTGTTCCAACCCATCTCGGGCGCTAACCATCCTCAAAAACACTTCCTTCCTCCCTGTACTGTCAAACGTGGCGACCTTCCAAAACCCAATCCTTGATCTTCCTTATTCGAGCTTTAGTTGAGACCCCTCCTCACAAGGCTTGCAAACTTGGGCCCTGTTTGATTTCACTTTTAAAAAGTACTTCTTTCCACAAGTACTTTTAAGACATGGGACCACACATTAAGTGGTTTTTAAGTACTTATAGGTGTTTGGTAAAAGAGTGGAAAATAAGAAATTCTTGTTAAAAGAAGCACTTCTTAAAAAAGTGACCTGGATGTGGCTTTTTTTCAGCACTTTTTGAAGAAGTGATTCTTCATTCGAATGGGACAAACCTATCCCTGTTTTTTAATGACAAAAATACCCACATGTGAGGTTATCATCCTCCATTCGAAACTCTACAACATACCAAGCAGCAACAGCGTCAGTGACTAGAAGGTGAGTTCGTCCAAACTCCTCCCCTTCATGTTTGGTTTTTTTTGGAGATTTTGGATTATTATTTCTCCGATTCGATTTTTTTTTGGTGTTTCATAAAAGAAATTCGAAATTCTTTTGGGTGTTTTTTGTTAGAAATCATGCAAAAAAATTGCTTAAGTTGGATGAATATTTATGTATATTTGTGTGAAAATTTGCTGAAGTTGGATGAATATTTGTGTGAATATATTCTTCAATTGTGATTGGATTTTTTTCTTTATTTGATATGAATATTTGTGTGAATATATTCTTGAAGAGTGAAAATTTGTGAATTTTTTCATGAATTTTTGTTGGTGATATTTTTTGATAACGCACTTTCTGGAAGGAATTTGTGAAAATCGCTCCCTAAAAGCACTTTCGGGAAGTATTTTGTGAAAAATGTGCCTTGAAAGTGCTTTCTAGAAGGAATTTGTGAAAACTGTTCCCTAAAAGCACTTTCAGGAAGTATTTTGTGAAAAATGTGCCTTGAAAGTGCTTTCTAGAAGGAATTTGTGAAAATTGCTCTCTAAAACCACTTCCTGGAAGTATTTTGTGAAAACTAGTACTTAAAAGTGCTTTCTGGAAGTAATTTGTGAAAACTACTCCCTAAAAGCACTTTCTGGAAGTATTTTGTGGAAACTAGTCCTTAAAATTACTTTCTGGAAGTAATTTGGAAAGCTGCACCATAAAAGCACTTGCTGAAAGTATTTTGTGAAAACAGCGCCTTGAAAGTGCTTTCTAGAAGTAGTTTGTAAAAACTGCTCCTCAAAAGCACTTTCTGGAAGTACTTTGTGAAAAATAATCCTTGAAAATGCTTTCTGGAAGTACTTTGGTGAAAATTGATCCTTGAAAATGCTTTTTGGAAGTATTTATCATTTGTTGTTGTTGTTATTATTATTATGATTATTATTATCATCATCATCATCCATATGGCACTCCATGTGTGGGCTCTCATGTGTCATGATATAGTGATGTGGCAATTTTTCATTGAAATGTATATTCTAATGATTGTGATGAAGCTATCTTGGCAATTTTTCATTGATTGTGATGAAGCTATCTGGGAATATTTTTGTTCTTTATCTGGTTGCAGAAGGGATGCATGATCATCATTTATACTATATGGGAATCCAGCTTAGCATCCCAGCCATTTTCCCCTAATCCATGTATGCTTTCAATGACCTTGTGCCACAGCATATCTCCTTTTTGAGAGAACCTCCAAGGCCACTTCCCTAATAGAGTCGTATTCCTCTTGGTCAAATCCCCAATTCCTAATCCACCTTGCTCCTTATATTTACACACCTTAACAAGTGATCTCTCCTTTCATCCCCCGGTTCCCAAAGGAAGTCTCTCATAATCTTTCTAGCTGTCTAGCTATTTTGACAGAGATCCTAAAGGTAGACAGGTAGTAGATAGGCAGATTTGCCAATGTGGACTTAATTAACGTTATTCTTCCTCCCAAGTCCCAAAGAGATGTAATTCCTTTTCCATATAACCAACTTTTTGCCAAATCTTTCTATAACTAGTTCCAAAAACTTTCTGATCTTGGGTTTCCCCCCAATGGTAGGCCAAGATATTCTAGGGGTCAATCTTTTACCTCACATCCTAGGGTTCCTACCAATGATTGAATGTGTCCCTCTTCCATGTTGGTTTCTGCCACATAGCTCTTTCCCCAATTCACATTAAGATTTGACATTCTTTGGAATTCATTGACTAACTCCCTTAAATTTCCCAAGATAGCTTCATCACAATCAGCCATTTAAGTTTTATTTGTCACCATTTAAACACCAAGCTCTCATCTTAAGGTGACATTCATCTCTTTTCTCTTTATTCACAGCCTCAGACCTACCCTTTCTCTCTTTTCAACCAGAAGGATAAAGAAATAAGAAGGTGCTTGATCAGTTAACAGTAGAAAATAGACTGCACGCTATTGTCTATTTTTATGTTTCCCCATGTATTCATGGAAAACATGTACCAGATGGCTGGCTTTTATAGCTAATCCAGTCAACAAGACTGCCACTTCTCTGCAACACTAGTTCCAAACTTAACTTAAGCTGATTGGAGTTAAAAATGAATTTGAAGTTATGCACTCGTAAGTTCATATTTTTCATTATTGCATATCCAGATATTCAGTTGATTTGCAGGTTTCCTCTATTGCAGTTGCTTCATTGATGAAATTTTAAGCATTGGTCTACCATGTGTTTACCCCGCAAGAGAGAGAATACCTAGGTAGAGCTTCTTGCATTCTTTGTATATTTGATCCCTATGATAATACAATTGCCTAAGTTTCAGCAGTTTTGGAGCTCATAAATGTGTAACTAAAAAGAATCACCAATTGTCACTTCTCATGCATTTTGCACTTTCTAAGGCCATGCCTCTTGTACAGAATTTACAAAGTCATTTGAGAGTTCTTTGAGATGTTAAAGTTCAAAAACATAGGGGTTCAGTGAACATTATGAAAGTAATAAGAATAGCAACAACAATAATTCCAAAAACAACAACAACAATGGTAATGAAGATTATACTTTATAGAATTTGCTGCAAACTAGAAGGAATAAAATAACTGCAGATGGTAGAGCAATTAAAAGATTGTTAACAAAACTTGTTTATAATGTCTTCAGTTCTTTCAATTAAGTATAACTTCTACATTGACTTAACTATAAAGTGTAAGTAAAATAAGTAACCAGAAAATACCTTCTTCCCAGCGTAAAAACTAGTATCACCCCACTTGGATTCAATACCAGATGGAAATTTTGCTGGCAAAGGAGAAGTCATGGAATCCATGCACTCATCACCTTCTGAAGGCCTTTCTTCAAATGAAACGGTTTTCCTACTATAAGGAGAATCATCATTAGTTGACTCCACCATATTATCAACAGTATACTTAAGGCCTTCAACTATTTCACCAACTGAATCATCAGTTTCAGGAAGGCTAGAAACAATCCCATTATCAACGTCTACGCTAACAACACCAGGACCATCATTTTCGGGAATACTAGAAGCAACTCCATTATCAATGCCTACACTAACGTCACCAGGATCATCATTTTCAGGAATACTAGAAGCAATTCCATTATCAATGTTTTCACCAATAGCATCAGGCTTTTCAATGTTTTCACTAATAGGATCAGGCTTTTCAATGTTTTCACTAATAGGATCAGGCTTTTCAATGTCTTCACTAACAGCAGTAGGCTTTTCAGCTGCACGAGATACAGGAGAACCAGTGAACCTAAAATCAAGCGGCAATGATCGGATTTGTTGTAATGCAGGTTGAACCCGGGCTTTTGGCACCGGCTTTCGTGGCATTTTATCTGAAGAGCTCCGCGATCCTGACCTCTCAGAAGAGCTTCTCGACCCTGATTTCTCAGAAGAGCCTCTTGCTCCGGATTTCTCAGAACTTTTTGATCCTGTTTTATCAATAGAGCTTCGCGACCATGGTTTCTCAGAAGCACTCCGGGACCCAGATTTCTCAGAAGTGCTTCTCGATCCTGGTGAATGCCTCTGAACTGACGCCATTATATAAATATCAAGAGGGGAGAAAGAGAAAAAAGAAAAAGGGGAAAAAGAAAAAACGAAACCCTTCTTTTATCCTCAAAAGGGGCTTTCGAGCTTTAACAATGTCCCCACCGCAACTTATCTGTTCGGCAAAATGGCGGGGACGTTAGTGTTAGAAACAGAGCATAGTGCTGTTCGATCCCTCAATCATCAATGACAAGTCCAGACAAACACACTGCACCAATTCAAAACATTCAGCGATACCCAAATGCATGAAAGTGCCAAAGATCTCACTCGCACTTCCTCAACTCCAATTTTACCTTCTCTTAGGAAAAAGAACAAAGACAAAGCAAATCAAAGAAAACCAAGAACTCCAAAATTTCGTACTCGCGCCTTCTCTATTTGAAAAACTGCCTCAGCAGCTTTACTAGATAAATGGATCAGAATTTCATTTCCTTTATCTGAAACCTCTTCAGAAGAAGGGGAAAAAAAAAAGCAAGCTTTACCAACTCCTCTGAAGCTCAACAACTCCTACTCCTTCGAAGCTCCAACCGGTCGTCAACACCAGAATAAGCTTCAATACCTTTTGCTAATGCTCTTCTGCAAAGCCCAGTTGAAGCTTAAAAGAATACTCAAAACCCGCTAACCTTCTACTGATCTACTTCCAGAATGCGATCTAAATTCCTATAAAACCTTCAAAAAAACTGAAAATTTGAAAAAAAAAATGAAGCACCATCTTCAGCAAAATAAAGGACTGTATAACCTCAAAGAGGCCCAACTAAAGAATGCAAATTGTCAGTAAAGCTACTCAGAGCTCCGATTGATCCGCTTTGCAGGACGAACTCAAGAACAGGAACGGCCAGAGAAATCCACAGACCACCAAAGTAATCTCAACATTCAGTGCTCAAATTCACGAAAACCACCGAAAGAATTCAATGGTCCAAATTCGGTTATAAAACCAGAATTAATTTCTTCTTCGACTCGATCTTCGCTCCTCTGCATAGAAAATCCAAAGCGTGTGGAGCGAGCAGCCTTTGCCTTTCCTTTTCCTTTTTTTCTTTGTCACGTAAAAAGAAATTCGGTCTTGAAGTCCCGGGTTTTTTTTATTTTTCAAAAAAAACTATTTAAAAGAAAATCTGAAATATGAGTAAAAAGACCATAACACCCTTTTCTTTTTCAGAAATGGCAACAGACTCATGCCAGCCTAGCTTGTACATAGACCCCTTACCAACCACAAAAACTTTATATACACGCACAATCTGGTCCATGGCTTCATTTCTCACCTGCTACTTCATGACAGACCCCCAGCCTCTCAATTCATCATGGGCTCCAGCACTTCTTATTTGTCCACCCGTTCAACAATTTTTTGTTTGAAGATTTTCTCTTTTAATACTTCAAAGTCTACTAAATTTCACCAAAGCAAGATCAAGTATGATTTAAGTAAGTTTTAATCCAATAATTAAGAATGATACAGCACCAATAAGCACCATCATTTGAATAAAAAATTAAAAGGGTTGTGAAAAATCAGTAGAAATGTTTTGTTTGAGAGGTTCAAATTATTGAAATATATTGTCCATATCGACGAATATGTTAAAAGAAGAATTTAAGGCCTGTTTGTTTTTCAGAAGTTATTTATCCAACTAAATACATTCATTCAGGTAAACATTTATGAGAAAACATTTAATTGGACAAGTGTATTTACTCATGGTCTTTTATTCTAAACTAAATAAGACAATGATCATTTTACCCATAAAAAGTCATTATTAAAAGGGACAATTTTGTCCCATCCAATGCCCCATTTGTTTAATAATAAATAGGGGGGGCGAATCGGTGGGTATCTATTTCTCATTCACAATTTTACGGTTTTCTTTTTGCATTAAATAGTAGGCCCCACAATAAAAAGAGTTTCATTTACCCATCTCCCAAGTGTGTAAACAGCTTTCCCATTGGGGGAAAATTTATAAAATATAATGGGACAAATTTGTCATCGTTAACATTATCTTTTTAAGGGTAAAGAGGTCATTATATTATTGCTCATGTGGGAATCATAAAAAATATATGGATAAGTGAACTTATCCAAGTAAGTGTTACCCAAAAAACATTTACTGGATAAGTGAAAAATTTGTGAACAAATGGGGCCCAAGTGTTGGCATCTTTCCTTACATGTGGGAAAGTTAACTACTTAGGAAATGGGTGCCACTTACCTAAGTAAATGATACAGGGAAAATAAATTTTTCATGAACCCCACATAAATCTGAAAAAATAACATGGGTATCTTTGTCAATGGGAATCAAAAATCCCATTGACCAACTATCTCCCCTCTTAAAATCCAAAAATCTAATGGGCCCTAAATGATTTCAATTATTTGAAATTTGAAACCATTTTCTCCATTCCCTTAACCTCTCCTCGAACCCTAGTGGTTGTGGGATTTGATCCCAAGTCTTTTGCTACAACGAGCCAAACATCCTACCAACTGTGCCACCATTAGGTGGTAATTATTTGAAACTTGAATAAGTGATGCGATGGATTAAATTACCAAATTGGAAAAAGTGGGTATTTTTTGGTAAAAAAAGTTTTTTTTTTTTTTTTTTGCAATATCAATGACCAAATTTATTATATTGACAAATCCTATTATGTTTACAAACAAATGATGGAATCGGCTAGGGAATAAGGGTGTCAATGGAGACTGGTTTTGGTTTGGACTCCGTCCACTCCAAAATCAATTTGGATGGATTGGACGGACCAACAAGACATATTGGATTGGACCAATTCGATCCAAAGTATTTATTAGATTGGATTGGACCTGGTTCGTCTATAATAAATTTATATTGGATTGGGTTGGATTAAGCTAATATTTGGTCCATTAATATAAAATAATAATATAGGTATCAATGGACTGGGTTTGGGTTGAAACCAATCTAAATCAAAATGGATTTGAACAGATTGGACAGTCCAGGCACTGAATTGGACCGATCCAAAATATTCATTGGATTGGACCTAGTCCATTTATAATGGATTAGATCGAATTGGACCAAATCCAGTCCAATTGACACCCCTATTAGAGAAGAAGATTCAAAGCTTTTGGACAAAAATACTCTTGCAACAAAAAGGAGGGAAAGAAGAAAGAAAAAAAAAAGGAAAAGAAAACTCCTCACCATAATACAGGCGGGAGATTTCTTACTCTATACCTTCGCAAGAACTCAAAACCCCTTGCTAGAAGCTTAGAGCCCATGGTCTTATAAATAATATTATTTAATTTTTTCTATTTCATCCATATCCCTTGTTTTGATTTCAAAAGTTTGAGTCAAAATTCTGGTTGTGAATAAATCTGATGTTACCATTCTATTATGTAAATGATTTTTGTTTTGAAAATAATTTGACACATTAGTTGGGGATTCATGAGCTTTATTGTTCTTATTAGCAAATTAAATAAAATTTCGGATTCGTTTTATTTGTATTCTATGTTTGGGCCTGTTCATTTGCTCTAAAGTCTGACATTTGAAAGTGCAATAAATATATTAAGAGTTATATTGGTATTGATGAACTTTTCTTTTCTTTAAATCCTGAATGCAAAGAATGTTGTTATGAATTCTAAATTCTAAAAATGATTAAATATCCATTTTGACCCCATATATGAGAGTTTTTATTTGTCTTTTTGAGGGCATCATTAGAAAATAAAAGGTTGTATGATTGAACTTTAAGAGATAAGAGGAAACGAACAACCATTTTTCTCTTAAAGTTAAAAAATTCCTCTTAAGAATTAAGAGTTAAGAGAAAACGAATATACCCATCGTTTTGTTTGTGTGGAGAACCTTTGTTTCCCGATATGGAAGAGTAATAATTCGTTTCAATTCAGACCCTCTAACATCTCTTGTCCCAACTTCTGAAATTTTTCTTGTGTGCTTGAATCTTTTCTTTAAGCTTGGTATACGAGAAGTCTGGAAGTAATACATCTCGTATTTTTAAATGTTTAAGAAAAGAATATTAAACAGTCGTGGTTACAGAAAGTCACCTGTTCTAATTGAATAGAGTTATATCTAATTATTCTTAAACCTTGTCATTGTTTTACTCAATCAAGGTGGCCATGAGATTTCTGAGGATATTCTCATTTGGAAAAAGAAGAAAGTAATCTTGCACACTTGTACTAAAAAATGGCATATTTAGTATTCTCATTATAGTTGATCAGTTTTTCATAATCTCTAGAAACAATCTGAATTCCAGTATGTTCCATGGAACAAAATCGATTAGAAAATAACTGAAGCTGAAAAATAGAAATCCTATTCTAATTTGAGAAGATATCTTCTTCATTTCTGCCACTATCATGTTCTTCATGAGGATTCAGAAGTTTAAAGCCCCATTTGGTTTGTAGGAATAGGGGTCTAGAATCGACATTAGAATGGACTATTCCTATTCCAATCATTTGATTGAGTAGAATCGGCAATGGCATTTCTCGATTTGAGGGAATGGACATTCCCTACCCTTCCCTTGGGAATGAAATTTCATTTCTGTCTGAACCAAACAGATTATAGGAATAGACCATTCCGATTCCAGTTCATATTGCAAACCAAATGGATCCTAAATACAATAAACTTCATGATTTAGATTATAATTTATAAAAAGCATCTAAAAAAAAATCAATGCCCCAATTTTAGGCTTTATGCTTTAGAACTTAGAGATACTCAAAACAATAAACTGTTCCAAAATGATCTATCATAACAAAAAACTGTTCCAACATGATCTGTGCCGCATGTTGTAAACATGATGGGTCTCCATCTCACGGTGAAATGTGCGAACATAGATCATGTTGGAACCATGTTGGATTTTGTAAGTAAATCCAGCTCAGACTTAGAAAGGGTTTTGGCTTCCAATTCTTTTTTTTTTTTTCAATTGAACATCTTAGAATGATTTTTTTTCAATATTTAAGGTTTTTTTGGATTATAATTTTTAAGGTTTTTTTTTTTTTTTTCCTTGATGTAATGCAATAAAGTGAAATTAGGATTCAGGAAGGTGGAGCCATGTGACAAAATAAACCAAGGATGGCCATAGGGCACACGCTTAAGTTTGAATATTTTGGTTGGTAAGCATTTCTCACTACTAATTAACTTCAATTATTGATAATTTTTATTTTCTCGTAAGAATTATTCTAAAATTAATTTTTCAATAAGTGCATTATTTAATTCGATAATAAACTACACAGCTGGATGGAATAGAAATGATTTTGAAGATTTTGCTAGCTGTATTCGTGTAGACTGTAGTGATAAGGGTAGTCAAAAGTAATTAATCGTGGAGAGGGCATGGATATCATTTTAAAAGAAGTCGGCAGAGACGGTACTCACGGTAGAGACAAATGGAGGGTAATTTTCGTCATTTGACAACGTTACCATTACCAACGGTATTTAATAAATAGTTTGTTTTGACTGGAGATGAGATTATTTGGTAGTTTGGTACTTGAGATTTGAGAAAGAGAAAAAAAAAGGGAGTCAAAAGGTGAGATAAACCGCGGGACCCGTTTTAAATTGGAGCGTTCGATCTGGACGGAGGAACCGTTGATGAGCGACACGTAGAACAGTTAGGCGCCATTAAGCCACGTTATAGGCTTTCTGGAAAGCCGGCACAAGGGTCTGCTACGTGGCTCAGTTGGCTGTCGCCAGTCGCCAGTCGCTAATTTTTGAATTGTGGACCTGTCGTACTCGTATCCTGGCCGTTTCGAATCGGCTTCCTCTGACTCAGCTCGGCTCAGCCAACATTAGTGAATACTGAGTTATAACCCGGACAAACAGTAACGACCAGATGGTACATATTCGATACATCAAGGCCCATCATTGGATGTAGGGAGGGCCTGCACAAAAATCAAGCATCATCTTTTTGTGAAGGATAAAATAATCATCTTTAAGCCATCTAATCCAAGCATTGATTTTAGAGCTTTGAAAAATGGAATTATTTCACTACGATCTATTCAGAGCTTTTCCCATTGGATAAACAAAGATCTAGGCAGCCCGTTTGGCAGATTTTTTTTTGAGAATATCTTTTTCTAGTTTTGACAAGCAAAGCAGCCTGTTATTTTGAAGTTTTATTTGGAGTTTTCCAAAATTAGCCTAAAATGGTTTTTTCATATCTTTCCGGTGTTTCGTCTTTTGATAGCTAGATCTTTTGCACACCAAACGGAAATAGACCGAAAATCGGTTTTTCCGACTTGTAAACAACCGAAATATTGCATAGAAAGAAGTGCCAAAAACAACCAAAACTTAGATGATCAATGGCATTCTAAAAATTTGAAAAGTATGTGACTTTGGCGGGCCCAATAGATCCATCTAACCCACAATTTTATACATGCTGAGTTTAGGTTTGGGTTTTTTAAATTTTCGGGCTCTAGCGTCAGCCTGGCCCAACTTTATTCTAAGGGAAAATTCTAGATTAGTACATTGTACTTTGTGTTTAGTGATACTTTGATTTTTGAATTTTAAAATGCAATAATTCAGTACTCGAGCTTTCAAAATTTGACAACCCAGTATTTGCCATTAATTAGCAGTTAACCTATTGTTAAATGACATTTGAAAAGGACACAAATGCCCTTTGAGTGTCATTTAATTTTCTTTATCAATCATCTAAACGTTGACAAAAAATTAACAGGTCTAAATCCTTGCTTCTTCCAATCAAGAAAGTTGGGGTTGTGTTTAAGTGAGCATTCTAGTGGCCCCAACTTTCTTGAATAGAAGAGGTAAGGATTCAAGACTATTAATTTTTTTTGTTGCATTTTAAAGTTTGGGGACCAAAGTGACACTAGACCCAAAGTACAAGTACTAATTGGGAATTTTCCCTTATTCTCTCTCTCTCTCTCTCTCTCTCTCTCTCTCTATCTATCTATTATATATATATATATATATAGATAGATAGAGAGAGAGAGAGAGAGAGAGAGAGATTTGTATGCATACATGTTTTTTTTCTTTTATAAACTATACATCTATGTATATGTATATATAGCAAAATGTTTTACATTACCTTATTTTTCCTTGCTCCATTACCCCAACCCTTCATTCTCCTTGACTCTCCCTCCTCTCCCTCTCCCACTTTTTTCATACCTCTCCCTTCTCATTGGGTTCTTTCTTTCTCCCCACAACTCATGTCTCTCATTTTCTATAATGACCCAACTTCTCTCCTTAATTAGCTCAATATATGTTTTATCCCCTCGTTCACTTCTATCTCTAATTACTCTCTATTCTCTTTACTTTCCCATAAAAATAGAGCCATAATTTATTAAGTGTTGGTTTACCAAGTCAAACAATATTTATATCTATAGATGTGATTTCAAGCAAAGAGAGGGGAATAAGGGGAATTCGATGTTTCCTATATATTCATGGCATCTTCCATTATTGTTAAATAATCAATTCTTAAACAATAATTTATTGTTAAATAATCCATTAGTTATGAAAATTATTAAAAATTTATGAAAATATTCTACCAAAAATTATAAATTAATTATTTCAGAAATAATCCATTGTTTAATAAATATTAAATAATTTAATAATCTACCAAAAATTAATAAACAATTAATTTTTGGTTATTAATAAATGTTCAAAATTTCAATGTTTATTGTAATTTACATTAATCATAGTAATTTAATAAAATTTCATTAAATATTTAAAATAATAATTTATTGATAAAAATATTACTAATTAGTGTAATTTACTAAGTTCTATAAAATCAATAAATATAGTTAACAATTGTAAAAAGTTAGGATAGCTCTTTAACTAATAATCCATAATTATTTTTTAAATAAGTAATTAGCAATTAAGAAATTAATCTATGAAAAAAATATTATCCAAAACTTTTTATATAATAATCCATTTTATTATTATTCAAATAAATAATTATTAAAAAATTTAGGAAAATTACTTTAGGAAATTAATCAATTAGAAATTGTTTCATAATTATTTAAATAAAAATCCACTATATTATTTCAACAAATAATTATTAAATAATTTAGAAAAATTATTAAGTCTATCCACACCGATCTAGACCACTTGATTGACTTAGATCATACTTGGTTTTACATTAATTAACAATAAATGGTTTACTTTTATTTAAAGATAATGTAATTTACCATAATTACATTAATTTATTATAATTACATTTACTTTGAATAATAGTAAATAATTTACATTAATTTATTGTTATTATAAATAATTAATTTAGTATACATTATTACTAATCAATAGCAATTTCAATATCTTTTTTTGGAAATTATCATAAAATATTGTAATTTATTATTATTAAATTTCTATTAGTTAATTAGTTATAGAAAATTATTAGAATTGTAGGAATGACAATTTTCCCTATAAAACTGGGGCCTACCTTGCGCCACCCTGAACAAGGCAAGTTTTCTCAAATCTTAAATGAGGACAGGGCAGAGACGGGGTGAGGATAGGGAAAATATTTTTAACCTAAATTAGGGATGGGGTTTGCATATATATAATTCCCTGAACCAGATGGTGAATTAGTAAAATATATATAGATTTAATATTGATTTTTAAAATATCTCTAAGTTTTCCTCATATTCTTATAATTTTAGGATCCCATGATTTCAATTATAAAATACCCCCAAATTGTCATAATCCAATTCCTAAAATACTCCAAAGTTCCCATAGTTCTATTTGTTAAATATCAATAAATTAGATTTTTAGGTGGTTGCCTCAGGGTGGGGAAAATTTGGAGATTCCCCACCCCCGATAGGGAATGGGTGTCTCGCCTTGAACCGCCCCACCATTAGGGTCAGGGTAGGGATGGAGTAGAGTGTCTTAACTTATGTGGGTGAGGGATAAGGAGGAGGAGGAGTGCCCCATCCCATGCATCGCACGGTCCCCCGCTAGTATATGTATACATGCATACATATACACAAAAACATGTATATCAATTTTTAGTATGGGCTAATTGACTAACTTGAGCCCAACTCGAACCTAGTCTAGGCCCGAACCTAACCCAAATGCATCAAATTTTAGTGTCAGTTGGGCTTAAGCTGAATAGTTCAAGCTTGACCTCAGGTTTGGACTTTAACCCAATTCTTAGGGTTGGGCCTCAATTGAGCTAAAACCCGGCCCAACCTGCCAGACTTGCATCCCTACTATGATCTTTTTTTTTTAATTTTCTTTATTTTTACGTTTTTTTACCATTACCATTTTTGCTTCCATTTAAATTTTGTATGTAGAAAATTCAGGACCTTTTCTATGTGCATGCCTATGCTAAGCACGGGCACCCCTAGGTAAATTCCAACCCTCTTTAGAATTTTGTAGTTTTTTTATTTTAAAAATATAAAGTTAATATATGGGCTTATTTAAGTTCACCCACAATCAATCCAGTTAAGAAATTAAACGAAACATGCAGCAATTTTACATTTCAGCTTACTTTCTTTTGCTTTCCAATTCTTTACTTATGGTTTTAATTTAGAAAAAAAAATGCTACTTAGAATATTG
Source organism: Nelumbo lutea (assembly GCF_056320005.1). NCBI lineage: Eukaryota > Viridiplantae > Streptophyta > Magnoliopsida > Proteales > Nelumbonaceae > Nelumbo > Nelumbo lutea. The sequence goes on along the minus strand of NC_142687.1, from coordinate 58,196,938 downwards.
GAACCTCAAGGCCCTATCTCCCAACTGTTTTTTTTTCCTATCGCTTTTGGAAGGTTTTCAATGTGAAAGGCAACTATTGCTTCATTCTCACTTAAAAAGTCCATGTCATATATGCACAAGTCTTGATTAATAAGTTTTACAAATAAATAAATACATATCATCATCATGATCGACCTTGTCATCATTCTATGGACCTCATTGATCTGTCAATGAATACAACAGATCACTTCTTACTTCTTATTGTTAGATGGTCTTCTATCACCAGTATTTTGAAACCTCAAGTTGTTTTGCCAATGGACCTCATTGATCTAAATTTATCAGTAACCTTCCAGCATTTTGATAGAACTGACACAATAACCTTTTGAGTGTTTGGTCCCAATTGACCAGTTATATCCAATATCACTTCCTAATGTTTTCAAGAAACGCTTAGGCTGCATTTGGTTGCAGTGCAATTTGCACTCCCATGCACTAGTACAAATGAAAAAAATAATGAAAATTCTTGTTTAATTTTGTTTTGGGTTTTACTTTGATCTGCTTCAGATCTTGATTTACTTCATTTGTACTCCAATCAAACATAATAAACTAAAATTTAAAGCAAAAATATATCCGACTTTACACTCAAGTCATTTGCGCCACCATAATTTGCATCGGTGCAAATTTATTTGCATTGCAACCAAATGCAGCCTTAGGCTCAACTTCAAGTATTTGGAAAGAGACCGCAAATACAAATATGTAAACTGATCAATTAGGATCAGTTAGGAGGTGCTCAGTAACATGGTTAGTATTGTTTTTGAAAACAAAAACAATTGCATTGTTAGCAAAAACAATACAATTTTGTTGATGTGGCAGTTGTTTTTGTTTTAAAAAACAAAACCATATCGTGGAATACCCCTTTAGTTTACATATTTGTTTTACTTAAAAAAAGGAAAAAGTTTGCATATTTGCATTTTCACTCATCCCAAGCTGAGCCTTATGTGTTTTTGTTATTGTTGTTGCTAATTGACGTTGTCCAAGTCGATATAGACAAGTAATAGATAAGATTCCTACTAAGTTGGGTGGTGTGAGCTGGATGAGTTGCACTAGACGAGTTGAGCTGGATGAGTTGTGCTAGACAACCTGCATTGCACTATCTATGTAGGATAAGCTGATGAGAGTTTGATGATATGCAAAAGCCGAAGTCAAAGGCCCCTAGGTGGTCCTCCAGGGAGGAGCACTCTGGCACTCAAGTCAGTAAGGAAAAGGATGTTGGATAGGCCAAGTTGCTGAAGGCAAGAAGAAGAAGAAGAAGAAATATTTCGAATAGTGTGCCCTTAAATACCTGAGGCGGGATGCCATTCTCACTTTTTGGGGCACGTGGCGTGTGCCCAAGTAATCCTCAATTGAGGTTCTAGGGTGGTTCCACACTCCTCATTGTGGAAGGCCATGCATAGTCTGTCATTTTCCATGTGCTTCTATTGGTCTAAGGTACTCAGTGCACGTTGTAGTTGTTACCTCTAACGTGTAATGGTGCTATGCATCGCTAATCTGGCCAAACGCATGGCTAGGCCTTTAGCCACGTTAGCTTCTACATGGCAGTTAATTTGGGCCAAGGTATGGCCTCATCACCAACCCCTTAATTCCGTAATCAATGAGTAAAGTGTTCAATAGCTATTCCGAGAGCAAGCTCTTGATGTGCTAGGTTATAGAGATTAGTGGTTGCCTATAGATTTGGTTAAACTGCTTGGCTCGTGGTCAGATCTAGTCCGAACTAATGATGGTGGGTCGTACATAGGAAAATTCAAATTTCAAAATATAAAATGATGGACTATAGGTTGTAACATTTTGCCTTCCTGATTTCACCTGTGTATGGATTAGGGAGCTTGATCTAGACCATTGATTTGACAATTGGCTAGTTCTATATAAGGCAACAACGGAATCATTTTCTTTTGTCATTTGAACAAGAGTGCCTTTTGGAGTTTAGCTGGTCCTTATCCTTGTCTAGTGCTTTCTAGTCTGTAGTTGAGCTTGTCTTCGATAAGCTATTATGTCTTTGTCTTCTTCATCTTCATCTTTGGGGTCTAGTGGCTCCATCTCGGTTAGATAGCAGAGTTTGGAGTCATCTTAGAAAGTGGCAATCAAGGTTGTAGCCCTCGAGATAGACACCAATGAATCCAAGGTTGAGGAGATGTTCCCCTATACCAACTCTAACGAGGCCGAGGTTGAGGTGAATGCAGTGAGGTAAAGTACAAGGTCTGAGAAGAGTTGGATAAGGACTTCCTTTTAGTCAAGGTCGATGAGTAGACCGAGTTTTAAGTTATTGGATGAGGAGCCTGAGTTCCCAACCAAGATCTTAGAATGATTTAATAGCGTTCCCTGCACTTGTTAGAGGACAACATGTAGAGGATTAAGGAGGCGTATTACATCCCTTCAAAGTATGAGTGTAGGTTTTCAGGGAGAGGAGAGAGGTTAGGTTCACTTTGGCTAGGTGAGCTCCATGTATAAGAGGGGAGATTAGTTATTGGCTAGTTGGCCTTAGATTCCCCTTGGATTCATGGTTGGTATTCGTGCTAAGGTGGCAAAATGTTTTGCTCGTCTAGTTGATGCTGAACTCCTTCAGATATTTGGTCAGGCTCCTTTACTTTTACACCATTTATGATCTTTTAGTGACCTATAATTTTTCACACTCTCCTTCACCTCAAGAAGCACCAGTAGGGCTATTACTACTTTTTGGCTCGACTAAACACAAAGGTTCTCTATGGAGCCCCCTCTTTAATTTTCCACTAGGAGGGGTTTATCTTTGTGAAATGTAAGGATAGGTGACCGTTAGGGCATGAACTGACCATCCTGAAGACCAAAGTGAAGGCACCCAAACCACATGCTTTATTTGAAGAGGATATTAAGGCACTAGCATAAATAAATGGGATAGAGGTTGATAGAAAGAAGTACACCTCTTCGGTCATGTTAACACAAGGTAGATTGAGCCCGACTCTAGCTAGTCAATCACCGAGCTATTAAGACATCTTGGAGTCCCTTCTTTTTTCCATGTATTGACTTTGGTTTATGTTATGTAGGAAGTGATATGGACCCCATGGTGAAAAAAAATGTTGCAATTCTGAAGGGGGTGGGGGTAAAGAAGAAGGCAACACCAATAGACACGAGGCCACATCTAGCTTAGTAGTGGATTGAGGACTCTACACTGAAGCTCTCACACAAGTTAAGGGTGAACATGGTCGTGCCCTGAGGACCAAAGGTCGGTGGGTCAGAGTTGTCATCAGGTGACTTTGAAGAAGAGTTCAGAGGGTCAGACCTTAGAGCAAGTCAAGGATGACACCTACCACCTAGTGTGGAATGTCTGCTATCGAGATACTCTAGAGAAGGAGGGTGAAGCCGAGCAACTTGCTCAAGTGATATTTCTTTCGTAGATAAGGCTGAAGACCACATGCTACACGAGATGGTTACTAGAGAGCTCAATTATCCACACGGCCGTGGCGGCAAGTAGTTCTTGATTTATGACCAACTTAGTTTGAACTTGTATTGATTGTGTTGTTTTTGTAGAACAACTGTGTGATAGCACAGTTGGTGAATAATTTGTGTAGCTTACATAAGTATATGGAGAAGATGGAGGGCACCAAGGTAGAGATGAAGGTCAAGCTTGAGGAGGCAAAGACCACACTTAAGGCAAATGAGGAAAACTGGAAACTAAAGAGATGAGTGCATGATCTGAAAGGCAAGGTTGCCTTTGAGAAGGTTGTGGATGAGGCCGAAGTGAGGATAAGTTGAGATATGGAAGAGGCTATGGCTAGGTTCAAGGCCATCGAGGAATTCATGACCATCTTAGATGACTTCGGCACTGAATCTTACTAGTACGGTTTCAGTTGTTGCAAAAAGGTCATGAGGCTCTTCCTCAAGATAACTAAGGTTGTAAGCTTGGTGTCTTTGATCATGAAGTGCCTGAGCAATAGCCTAGGGCAACAAAGGATAAGAACATAACTGAATTGGCCGACCAAGTCGAGGAGAACAAGAAGGTTAACGCAACCCACCTTCCAACCAAGTAGTGAGCCATCAAGCCATCCCAGGTAGATGTCTTCAAGAAGTCGAATATTGCTTTCCCCTTTTTTTCTTTACTATTAGCTATCTAAAATGTAAAGCTTGTTGGTATGTCGAGCTCACACTTTGTAAAGACGCATCAATTTAATAAATATTTTTGTACATATTTTATCTCAGTTTTCTACTTTATCTTTGCCCCCTTTATTAGCAAACTGCAAAGATCGGTAGGTTGAGATCTTTGACTTGAATAGGACATATAGCCAAGTTTAAAATGCTGAGTTCGGTGCACTAATCTCATAACCTTGGTTGGACATGACAGAGATCGTGATGGCTTAGTTGCTTTCAAGATCTTACTGATTGGCTTGGCCCATAAGTGGCCTAGGTCTTACCACTTGACCTATCCCAAGTGTAGTCGAGACACTTTTCGGGTAAAGCTCATCCCCTATGAGTTGCAAGGGCTAGAACACTTCTAAGCTCATAATCCTATGGACTTATCTAAGTGTGGGAGTTCAGTTGCGTGAGGTTCATTGTAAGTCGTACAGGGCTTGTTAATGAACTAGTCATGGTCCTCAACTAGCTCGAGTACCTGCAACACCGAGCCAGGGAGTGTATATTGTGGGTCCTCAGCTAGGAGAGGCCATGCAAATGCTACACTTGGAAGTTTTTAGGCTGATTGTCCTCATGCCATGAGTGGTTAGGATGCCATTCCTGTCGCGCCTAACCTTGGTTATGCTTTCAAGGTTGGAGCTCGATGTTGTTAGTGCTCGACAAGGTTGGTGTGTACAAGGATAGTGCTCGGTGTGTGTGGTGTCATTAATGCTTGACAACGTCATGTGTTAAAGCATGGATACATTGAATGGAAAGAAAAATATATTTTATTGTTGACAAAAGTTCTAAGTACAAGGGCTTCGATCATTGTTGAAATTGGCACCAATCGTTGATAATACATTCTTAGATTAGTAAAATTCCAACTACGACGTATGGAGTTGCAATCGAGGTCCTCCAATTGATAGGAGATTGTTCTCATCACCTTACTAATTTTGTAGGGCCCTTCCTAGTTCGACTCTAACTTGCTAGCTCTGAGCTTGAGCAAGGCTTTCCATAGTATGAGGTCTCCCATATTGAACTACCTATCATGGACTCAAGCACTGTAATACCTAGCTATCCTCTGCTGATAGATAGCCATCCTGATCTGGGTTTGGTCTCGGGCTTCCTCTAGGTAGTCAAGGTTAGATCAAAGTCCTTCATTGTTGTTTGTTTTAATATAGTGCTTGATTTGAAGTGTAGTAAAATCAATTTCTACTAAGATCATTGCTTCAATATTGAAGGTAAGTTTGAAGGGAGTTTCTTTGTTAGTTGTTATTGTTGTGGTAAGGTATGCCTAGAGAACATATAGAGGAGTACAGTTTGTGACCTCAGTTTGGACATTACCTTGAGGATGGTGGATAGTTGTGGATTGTTGCTCTATGCCGAGCTCTTGGTAATACTCTTAGAACTTTCTATCTTTGAACTAGGTACCATTGTTTGTGATTAGAACCCAAGGTATGTAAAAGTGATAGATAATAGATCTCTAGAGGAACCCTTGAGCATTTTTAGCTGTGGTGATATGTGCTAGGGGCTTCAGCTCAACCCACTTAGTGAAATAATTAATGGCAATGAGCAGGAACTCCTTTTGGCTTATTATGGGAGGAACCAAGGATGTCCATCCCCCATTGGGAAATGGGCTACAGGTTGTTGATCGGTGTTAAGAGGAATGTAGGTTGATGAGGTATGTTTGAGTGCCTTTGGTAGCGATTATACTTTTGTATGAGTTGTACGACGTCTTGCTTCATAGTGGGTCAGGAATATATCTACCGAAAAGCTTTGTTGGCAAGTGCTCAACCACTAAGGTGGTCACCGAAAATCTCCTCATGTATTTCTTGAAGTGCATAATCTACTTTTTCGGGGCCAAGACACTTTAAATAGGGAAAAGTGTGTGATCTTTTGGTACAATTTATCCTTGGTGATGCAATACTAAGCTACTTTCTGTACCATTTTCTTGGCTTTATTTCAATCTTTTAGAAGGGTGTTATCTTGGAGATAATGAAGGATTAGGTCTTTCAAGATGGTTGGAAGTGCGCTAGAAGAGTAAGTAGCGTTATCTTAGTAATGTTGGGAGAAGCAAGACTGTCAACACAAACTATTCTCTTGAGGTCAAAGAGTGTCAAGTTGGCTTGCTTGGATAGGGTGTTGACTCAGACGTTCTTTGATTGTGGTATCTACTAGATAGTGAAGTGCTTCAACCCAGGAATGAACTCTTGAACTTTCTTTAGGTAGCTCACTGTGGTGGATTCTTGATTTTTAAATTTACTACTAATTTAGTTTGTTATGAGCTAGGAATCACTAAAGGCTTCAACACACTCCATACCAACTTCTCAGGCAAGGTGGAGCTTGATGATGAGGGTTTCATACTCTTCTTCATTGTTGGAGGCCTTGAAGTTGGACAAGAGGGTGTAGTCTAGGGCGGTGTCGTTTGGTCTAGGGAAGAGATCAACACCATTACTTGTTGGTTCGAAGAGCCATTGACATGGAGAGTCCATATCGAAGGATCCTCTATTGTTTACAAAGTAGAGAAAGTACATTATTCTACAAAGTTGGCTAGATAATCAAATGAGGTGTGTAGTCGAGGTCAAACTCGTTGAGTTCTATACTCCACCTTATCAGACACCTCAAGGTCTTAAGCTTCTACAACATCTGATCAATGAGGATGTGGTTACTATGTGCTTGTAAGTAAGTTCTATGTTTGTAGGATGAGGATATAAGGTCTAGAGGCACCTTCTCCAAATTTGGATATGTAGTTTTTGTGTCAAATAGTATTTTTCTGGTGTAGTAGATGGGCCTCTACGCATCACCATCTTCTTTGATGAGGACCAAGTTGACTACCTCATCCATAGCTGAGATATACAACACCAACTGATTACTAGGGCTTGTCTTGGTCTGCAAGGGCATTGGGCATATATACTACTTCATATACTAGAAGGCTTGCTCATACTCTTTGGTTCACTGGAAATCTTTTGCTATTTTGAGTTCCTTGAAGAATGAAAGGCATTGGTCTGTGGACTTGGACATGAACCTATTACGTGCAACAATTTGAACTGTGTGGTGTTGCGCATCCTTAAGGGTTCGAGGAAAGGGCATATTCAAGATGACTCATTTTTTTTTCGAGACAGCCTCGATCCCCTTTTAAATTACCATGAATACTTGGACTTTACTTAAGCTGATGCCAAAAGCACATTTAGTCGGATTCAACATCATTTGATAATGTTGAAGGAGGCCGAGGACCTCTTCTAGGTTAATCAAGTGTTACTTAACCTTAAGCTTTTTAGTATCATGCTGTCAAGATAGGCTTCTACATTTCTGCCAAGTTGATCTTTTTGATGATCCTATTCAAGAGTCTCTAATAGGTAGAACTAACATTCTTTAAGTAGAAGAGCATGACCTTGTAACAATGCAATCCTCGATCAGTAATGAAGGTGGTCTTTTTTTAATCTGTGGGGTGCATGTGGATCTGGTTATAGCTTAAAAAAGCACCAATGTTGCTAAGTAGCTTGTGACTTGAGGTGGCATCAACAAGACAATCTATCCTTGCTAGAGGGAAGTTGTCTTTAGGGCAGGTCTTATTGAGGTCAGTGAAGTCGATGTAGATCATCCACTTCTCATTGGTCTTCTTCCCCATCACCACATTTTTAACTAGTCCAATTAGGTCTCATCTTTAATGAATATTTCATTCAGGAGTTTGTTAACCTCCTCATTTATTATCCACCACCACTCTGGGGTGAATCTCCTCTTCTTATACCGCATAGGGAGGTAACGTGGATCAATACTATGTCTATGGGTTATGGTCTAAGAGTCGATCATTGGCATAATCTGCAGTATACCAAGAAAAGACATTTGTGCTATTCTTTAAAAATTGAATGATGTTTTTACAAAGATCATCTTTAAGTGGGGAGCCAATGTGGATGGTTTTCTCTGAATCATTGTCAAATAGGGGCACTTGATTCAAAACCACGTTAGGATTGTCGTGTTGTGATTATAGCTTGTCCTAGAGTTTTAAGCCGTTTATGATAAGAGCTTCTCAGGATGTCGCATTTCCCTAAGGATTGCAACATAGCACTACTGAGCAATGCATTGATCTTTGTGGATGATGAAAGTGCCATGGTTGATAGGAAACTCCACCACCAAGTGGTATGTTGACATCGTGACGCATAAGGCATTCAATGTCAAACGAATAGGGCTAACGTTGTAAGGTGACTAGACCTTGATGACTAGGAAGTCTACTAGTAGTGTTGTCTTGTGCTATTTGGGCATTCAATGCAATGGTAGGGTGATTTTCCCTTCTAGTGTAAATGCATCACCCATAGAACCCAACCAGGTGGTGCTAATCGGATGTAGTCTGTCATGTTTAGTCTTCATCTTCTAAAAGGCCTCATCAAAGATAGTGTCAATTGAACTTCTAGTATTGATGAGGGCTCAACACACCTCGTAGTTGGCTATGTTGACTGATACCACCAATACGTTATCAAGGGGTGTTTGAACCCCCTTCAGGTCATCTTCAATGAACATGATAGGGGTGTCCATCATTGTCTTCTTGAAGACTCAGTCTTCTAATTGATTCATCCAAGTATAGGCCTTCCAAACTGAGGAGCTCTTCTCTCTTGTTTCCATTCCTCCGAAGATAACTACAATGACTTCGGTAGGAGAAGGGTCTCAGTCACTAGGCACGCTTGTAGGGCTTGGGTTGATTTTGTAAGGAGCTTGGTAGTTCGTAACCTCGTCAAATGCAGTTAGACCTATTCATGGGCTGGGCTTGGGCTTGGCTTTTGCCAAAATTTGAATGGGGCCTACCCCGAAGCCCGAGCCTGATATAGTGTAAGTCAGGCTCGAAGCTTAGCCCGTGAACAGGTCCAGATGCCATTTGTAATGTGATTGTGAAGATCTCTACAATCTCTCAAGTTGTGGTCATTGTCTTTGTGGAATTCACGATACTTATCCTTGGTCCTATTATTTCCCATGGACTTCAGCCTCTTAAGCCACTTAATGAAATGCTAGTCATAGGTCTGCATTAGCTTCTCAGTCTGCTAGGGGTGGACACAAATCGAGATTTTCATGAGCTATTCAAGCTCGATTCGTGAAAAGCTCGATTCAACTCGGTCTAAACTAAGCTTTGGGATGAGCTCGAGCCCAGTATATAGGTTCATTTTCTAGTCAAGGCAAGTATAATATTTTCATTTTTATATGTATAGTAATAACTAGTTTTTATGATTCTTAACTTTTTATATGTAAAATAAGAAAAATAATTTTTTTACACATAATTTTTATTTTTATAGGAAATCTAGCTCATAATAGAGCTCGAGCCTCATAGTTTTCTAGCAAGTCGAGCTCGAATAGTCAAACATTTGGCTCAACTTGGCTCAAATCTACCCATATGGTCTATATCATATTGAGTGACATAAATCTCGTAAATGTTGGAGTGGGATCCTCAGTCTATGGTCTTGATGATGGTCTGAGCTCTTCTTGTCATGGCTAGGGCGATGGTCATTGTGCTCTTTGCGCTTCAAGTCACAGTTCAAGTCAACATTGTTGCTGGCATCTATGGCCTTGGGGTCCTAGGCATTTCTTAGTTGGGATACGTGTGAGCTCTGAGAAGCTCATGGTTGGTTCAAAGAGGATGGAGTCGCCACCCATTTTTAAAGGAAATGGGCCATTGTTTTTTTTAGCTTTGAAACTCCAATTTGTCTTTGAAATAGTGATTCAATTCTCCACAAGAATGGCATTTAACTAGGAGATTGTAAATTCAAAAGGATTGGGTGAGGGAAAGTGTTAGACACTCCTCTATCCAAGCTATAAAAAACAACCCGATAACAAGAGTTGTTTAGGCTCAATTTCTAGTGACAAACCAATAAAATGATTTTTAGGAATTCTTGAGAATTAGAGAAAAAACACTTCGAACTTCTTCCAAAATTGATTTAAGGTGATGTTATTGGGCCTTAGGTACTAATTTCCTTAAGACCCTCACCTTTATGCCTCATTGTCTTAGTCTAGAAGAAGCTGAAACACAAGTTTTCCAAGGCCTCAAAACTTCATGCAACCTAGAGATTATAAACCCAAGCTAATAGATGGAGTGAAAGGCTTAACTCTCGTATATGACCTTGGTAAGAGTTTTCAAGTAGCTAAGACGAGTTGAAATGGTATTGAATGAACCATTGACTAGAGGAGTGCTTCTAGTTGACCTTATGATATCAAGGGAACTTAGGAACTACCAAAGATTTAGAGAGCTCTTGCAAATCCAAGATCTGAAATACAGTGGGGTGGACTTGAAGTTTAAAGCTCAAACATTTGGGGAATGTTTTTGGGATCTCTCTTCTATTGTATCCTCCTCTTAGGCTTGAGTTTGGTCTCTATTTATAGAGAAAGGAAGGAGAACCGGGTTTAAACCAAGCTTACCATGTGTTAAGCGTTTCAAAGAAGCCTTAACATGTAAGGAAAGTTAAAAAAACTTAATCTTGACATGTTTTTTTAGAGGGTCTGAATAGCAAAACCAAGATTTCCAAGAATTTTCTTAGGGTTTCTCATGTCCAATGGGGTTATTTTCATAGTTGTTTATGTCATGTTTGAATATGACATCTTAGTGGTAAAAAACATAAATTTAAAGTGGCCAAAATGGCCCTTATGCTAATTTCTAGGTTCAAGAAGTGTTACATTGGGGTTATTGGGTTCTTTTGGTCTATTTGGATGGTTCTAATTGGTTTAATAGGATAGGGGGGATTAAGTGAAGGGCTGACATTAGCCCTCACTCTTTTGAGGTCCCAGGTTGGGATAGATGAAGGGGCAAATTATTTGGCGCGTTAGAACGAAATCTTTCTAGTTTAACAGTTAAATGTGTGAATTAGGTTATGAAATTTAATGTATTGAGATTTTTTGGGTCTCTAAACACAATGGTGATGTTTGATTGAACCAATAAGGCTGGGATGATAGAGATCTATGGATGATAAGTTTTAATCAATGAGATTTTCTAAAATGGAATCTTTGTTCGATGGTGGGTCAAACGAAGGAATTTTGGGATGAAATTTGGTGAGTATGCATTTTTTAACATCCTAAATATGATGGAAAAGACATATCTATGATCAAGGATGTAAACTAAAGGACTTGGTTTAGATCAAGGTTTTGGCTTATGGTTTATCAATTAATGAGAAGGCTTGAAATGAAATCTTGCTCATTTTGGAAGGAATTAGAGGATTTTAATGTTGAAATTGGATAGGAGGGTTATTTTGAGGATTTTTTACTTAATGAAATATGCATGGTTATTCGGGCTATGGCTTCTTATACGATTTAATCATAAACGTCAAATTGGTATTTTTGTTTATCGGATGGTTAAACAAGAAAATTTTGAGTTGTGTGGGCATGGATTAAGATGAAGAGTTAGGTGGATGGTTCCAATTTGAGAAAGGACTGATTGATCTTGGTTGTTTTGTTTTATTCATCCAAGGCCATCAAAATAGAACATTGACATTTTTACGATTGATTGTCATAGATTTAAGGTGGGATTTGGGGGTTGATCATGCCTTATTGTCTTTGAGGCAATGAATGAGTCAGATTTGGATTTGTGGAGTCAAGCTTTGAACGTCCCATAGATCAAGACTATTAGAGAGGAGGTTGGTGCGGTGAAAGGTGGATCTTTAAGGTTTGGTCATGAAATTCAACATATAACTAAGCTTTAGTTTCCTAAGTCTTGGAATCATGTCTAATAAGATGTTCGATGTTGATCTCAGTGTTTTCATTTGTCGTGTGGATTGCATCACAAAAGAAAATTTTGGGTTTTAACAATCAATTTGGTCTAGTTATGTTTCCAAGTTTTTGGGTCTTAAAAGATGGTATGAAAAAGGTGGAGTGATGGGACCAAGCAACAATTGGGTACTGACAATACGTCCTCTAAAGTGTTGGACACTTTAGGATAAACATTTTGGGTTTGGTTCTAAACATTGTCACTTGACCTATGAGGCAACAAATGTCACTCAATCACATCTTTCATCCCTTTTTGGTCCTTGTCGTGCCTTTTGGGGTTCTTTAAGGGTGAATCAACCTAAGGGGGCACTTCACTCACTTGATGTCAGTTATCGGTGAGGGGAGGTGGAGGTGGAAGAACCCGTTCTCTAGGAGCCTATAGTAGAGCAATGAGGCTTTTAACTTGTCTCCATAAGTAGTTGAATTGTTCTAGGGTCATGGGCCAGTTCTAGGAGTCATGAGTTGGAGAGACATGTCTAGAGTGAGATTCCCTGGAATGAGAGTAAGTGTTGGAGTGGTGGAGATGTTATTTGAAGGCATTGTTGCCAGTTCAGATAAGGAGTAAGAAGTGAAACCAGAGGCTTTTCTATGCTGGTTCCCACAAACATTGCCAATTCGATACTATCCAAACCAAGGCAGATGAGCAAAAGATAAGATTCTTGCTTAGTTTGGTGAAGTGAGTTGGATGAGCTGCACTAGACGAGCTATACTCGATGAGTTGAGTTGGATGAATTGTGCTAGACGAGTTGTGTTGGACGAACTATGCAAGACAAGTTAATGAGAGTCTAACGACCTACAAAAGCCAAAGTGAAAGGCCTCGGTGTTGTTTCCTAGGGAGGAGCATTTGACACTAAAGTCAATAAGTAGGGGAGAAGTGGTAGGCTAAGGATGAGTTAGTCGTAGCAGAGCAAAGCTAGAGAAAGAGAGTAAGAGCTAGAAGTGAAAGAAAATGAAATACCTCGAATGGTGTGCACTTAAATACTCGAGGGGGATGTTGTGGTGCTCCTCACTTTTTGGAACATATGGCATGCACTGAGGTAATCCTTGGCCAAGGTTCTAGGGTGGTTCCACACTCCTCATTGTGGAAGGCCATGCAGAGTTTGTCATTCACCACATGCCCCTCTCGATCTAAGGTTCCTAGTGCACGTTATAGTCGTTGCTTCTGATGTGTAATGGTGCTTTGTGTCACCCATTTGGCTAAACTCGTGGTCGGGTCTTTGACCACATTACTACATGACAATTCAACTGGGTAGGGGTATGACCTCATCACTAATTAATAAAAAGGGCCGTTTACTAGAACACCCCCTATTGTTTCACATATTTACTTAAAACTTACCTTATAGTTTGTATTTTATTTAAACACTCCATATGGTTTGCAACCTATTTACTTAATCGACATTTCATTAAGAATTATTTGTTTTGCCATCTGAAAATAGTAAGATGATCAACTCAATTAAATGGAAAATGTTCAAGGGCATGGACCATGGTGGAAAAGGTTCAAGGGTATGGATCCATGGTTGTTTATTCCAAATGTACCCCTAACATTTCTTTTTGTATAGAAAACAAAAGTGAAGAAATAGGAAAAAATAGTGGTTGTTTGTGTTTTGTTAGGGGCAAAAATGGCATATTGTTTTTAGTTTCTTTTGATTAAATTTTTTTGAATGGGTAGGTTTTAGTAAACTCATAAAACTATAGGGGTTATTTTAGTAAATGACCCAAATAAAAACTAATGCCTTTTCTGTTTTTGTTTATTGGGAAAAACAAGAGAATACTTTCTTGTTTTCTTTATCCACCAAGTTTTCCCGTAGAAATGAGATTATGAGAAGCAGCCTAACCCCACAGGATTTGAAAATCTGCCAGAGAGAAAAAAAAAGGACAAAAGAAAAAAAATCTGCTGCTTCCTATATTCCTAGTGGCTGCATTTTCAAATGTTTCTCCTGCAATCTATACATGGCTTAGTAAATAACTTGTACAATTAATACTTAAATAAGATGACCAAAAATCATTTGATGATTATGCCACTTTCTGACATGGCAATATTTTAGTCTGCAACTATATTTAGGTGCTGTTTGGTACCATGGGCGTGTCAAGTAAAAAAGCTGTCACCTCAGTGTCTTTCTATCATGTAGATGCTTTCATCACTTCAACAATTAAAAAATGAAAATCATGTAGCTTGAGACAGTTTTCCGTTAAAATGCATAAAAATGCTTTGCATGGAAATCTATAAACATCAAATTATTAGCATTTCTTGCTCTTGGGGCAAAATCTCAACGGCCTGGTTGATGTGGCATCTAATCTGATGCTGACATGGATACAACACCACATATCTTCCACCAAACATGATGTTTCAAAATATCGAAACGGTGTTTGATCCTGATTCTTGAAAAAAATGATCTTTTTGAGTGGCAAGCATTGTGTCTCCATATGATACTCCTCTCTTCTATCACTTATATTCGGAAATAGAACTGTTTTGACCACCGGTTTCTAGATCAAATGATTTGACCATTCAGTTTGAAGCCTGGTTGGATGATTTTAGGGTTCAAAACTAGATCCGGAGTTGTAACCAGTTCTGGGTCAACCAGTCCAACTGTCCAATCTAGTCCGATTTTTAAAAACACGTATCTTCACATTGGTGAATACCCCCAAAATAAAAAAAAAAAAACGTCTTTACAAATCATTGGCATGTTTACTAAGCATGTCTCACCATGAATTTAACATATAATTAAGTGTGGGATATATTCTTAATGTATAGTTGGATGCCGCGTTTCTAAGTATTCACACAATTTTTTGCTTTCGGGGGATCTAGACTCTTCAATGACCATAATCACGAGCTTTATTAAGCAAAATTGTGAAAGATGCTCTATGACATTTTCAGTTAAGTGATGCCGATCTAAGTCCAGTTCAAGCATTATTTTTTGGGTCATATCTAATTTATCCGATCATAATCTTAGTTGCACTATAGTGGGAGTGGCCAATTTTTTATGTTGTAGATATATTTGTATTATTTTTAATTTGTATCTTAATGTTTGCTTTTTATTAATTTTTAAATTTTATTGGTTTTTTGTTATTTTCGTATTGTTTTTTAGTAAAATTATAAAAAAAACCTCTTCTTATTACAATTCTATAAGCGACCCTTGTATTTCCATCCTAACAAAAAAGTGTTCCCTATAGTTTTGAAAAAAGTGCAAATGCCTCTTTTTGTTATTTTTTTTGGTAAAAAAAGATATTGAAGTTACCAACATACCCTTATTATTGTACACAATTTAAAGTTCTAACTCTATCCTCCACCAATTTATTTTGCTTGACAACTTTCAAAGAATAATTCTCTCTACTCTTCTTGGACAAGTAAGGTAAAAAGGATAAAGTGAAGTACAAGGAAGCATATCTTCTTTGATAAGGTATTTTAGTAAATTTACATCTAAATGAAGTTGGTTAAGGGTAAATTTGGTATTTTAAAAAAATTAATGCATTACATCAACATTTTTTATTTGGAATGCTAATGAAAAGAAAGTATTTGCACCTTTTTTCAAAACAATAGGGGAAGTTTTTGTTAAGGTCAAAACATGGGGGAGTTTCATAGGATTATTAGAAAATTCAAGGAGGTTTTTATAATTTTCCTATTTTTAAATGGAATTTAAATTGAGTTTAAATTAATTAAACCATATTTAAAATTATAAATTTTTATTAATTTCTGTTTTTATTAATCCTTATTAAATTTAATTAACTATATTAAGTTTTTATTTCTGAGTGTAACTTAAGTTGGATTTAATTAGTAAAAATGAATTATGAATCTAATAATTGTTAGAAGGTTTCGTATTAATTTAATATTAATTTTAAATGGATATTAGATTTTAATCTATATCATTATATTAATAAAAATATTTATATCAATAAAAATAATAATTAATAACTATGGAATATAACTGGATTAAACGGTTAAACCATTTAGACCGTCACTCACCTTTATTTCTAATTCTGAGTTTTCTAAAATCTCCCCCATTCAACTTGTGTAGTTGAGCCTTTGACCCAATCATTGGATCACTGGTTATAGTATGCAATATATTGAAAACTTCTTGATGACTTAATTTTGTGCTTGATTGTTTGATAGGGGTGATCTTTTTAGATAACTTTTCAAGATCTCTGCAGCCCTACTATACAAAAAAAAAAAAAAAAGAAAACTCAATTATTTATTCTAAAATACAAACTATTACTTGATTAGCTAACTTAAAATTAACCATCTTTTAAATGGAAGTAGATTATTTAGCCTAACAATATATCATTGAATATCTCCATTTTAATATAATTAATATTACTAATAATTATAATTTAATGTAAATATATCTAATCTATATAAAATTATATTTAAATTGAAATGAATATAGATAGAGTTAATGAATTTTAGGCCGTTTAATAGAGTAATTGAGAGGAGAGATAATTCGTGGCATGAGTTATTGAAAGAGAAAGTTAATGCCATAATTAATGAGCAAAAATAATTAAAGGAGTTAATGGAAAAGAGGAGAGAGTTAATATTGAGTTATTTTTTTTCTTGAAATGTTAATAGTGACTTAATGATGAGAATTAAAGGTCTTAAAGGTGATTTGTCACTTAGGGGGCGTTCTTTTTTCTGGATTTTGAGAGGGCGGGGGGGGGGGGGGGGAAGTTGGTCAATGGGATTTTGATTCCCATTGACCAAAAATTCCGTATTCTTTTTCATATTTATGTAGGGACCAGGGAAAGTTTATTTTCTTGGGCATCACTTACATGGGTAAGTGATACCCATCTCCTAGGTGGGTAAATAACTTTCCCACTTTGGGGAAAGTTACCAACACTTGAATGGGACAAAAATGTCCCTTGTAATAATGGACTTTATAACTAAAATGGTCATTATCTTGTTTGTATGGGGAATAAAAGAATATGGGTAAATGCACTTACCCGGGTAAATGTCTCCCAGGAAAGATTCACCCGAGTAAGTGTTTCTCAAAAAAGACTAACCTAGATAAGTGCATTTACCCAGATAAATAACCTACCAAAAAGCGAACGGGGCCTTAAATTATTATATTCAATTTTAAAACTAAAAAAATCCAAAAAAAAAAGATATATACCTTTAAGAAAAAAATCAGAAATTAAATAGGAAAGTGTATGACACATTCCATTTTACAACTAGAATGAACAAAAATGAAAAAACCAAACACGGATAATTTCTTCCATTTAGAACTTTAATTTTTTTAATTTTCTTTTTCTTTCCCTTTAGGAGGTGTTGGGAATGAAGCCCATGAGGTATAGATTGATTCTCCATGAGAGAACTCTGACAATAAGGACAGAAACCTTAAACCTAAAGTCAAAGCAAAACCAGACTGTGACTTTGGCTCCAACTGGCAGCTTTGTGAGTTGGGCCCGTAGGACATGCGTTATCAAATGCATGGCCATGGCCCAGTGATTCTAGTGATTGCTTGATTGTTGGGAATTGACAAAACATCAGACAAATGTACAGGATAGAGCTGAGTTGTTGCTGAACTAAACAATACATCTTCCCAGATGGGCAATGGGCTTTCAAATCCCACTGGGTTATGCATTAGTCAGATGGGTCCTACACCTACCTATCGATCTTCATTAGTTTAGTTGGTAGGAGAACCATGTGGGACCCACCTTCTTCCAAAGGATGCTATCCGTTGGATTAATGATTTTGTAATGTGCAGCTCAACATGATGCAAGAAGAAAGTCATGAGTCCCTTCACCCTCAGTTCATCAATAAGGGACACAGTAGACGCTCATAATTGATTCTACATCCAATTCCGAATTTACAAATGAGAAGAGAAAGAGAGAATAGAATATTCCCTCAAATTTATTTCAAATTCTCCCAAATTGGGTATCTGTCAGAGATGCACATGTTAGTACAGTAGCAACCGCGTACCTTGACTCCCACTTCCCAAGTCCTGGTCCATATTATGTGTATTATGCCAGCCAAAAAAACATCTCAGAGTTAAGAACTAAGGATCTTTCTTGATATATGGTATGGTGTAATTCATTCCAACACCGTTAAGAAGCAAATGAATTAGCTGATAATGGATTGAAAAAGCAAGGGGCAGGGTTTGTCATCATTCAACATCTCCTGCCCCCAAAAATTCTATCCACAACACACTATTATTCCTGTGCTTGGGAATATTTCTCGTTGCATAATATAATGTACGAGGATGAAATATTCACCATTTCTGTGGCTGCATATTATGTGGGTAGATATGGGCAGAGTTTTTATGGGTTAGAGATTCCCATTCTTCTATTAGATCATTTTATATTATGCGACTCAAAGGGGTGATATTCATGAATTGGAAATATTCCAGCTTTCAAGCTTTGAAACATAGTATTAACCTTTATTATGGTCATTTGCCATAAATCCTTGTTTTTAATGTATTGGGAGAGATTGGGTGGGTGTTTGATTCTGTTTTAGAATATGGATAGCACTGGACCGGTTTCGTAGAGGTGTCAATTGGAGTGGATTTAGTCCAATGTGAATCCACTTACAACTGGACTGGATCCAATCCAGCCCAAATCCAATACATACCAAATCAATCCAATCCATTAAAATGTAAATGGATTGGATCTAATCCAATCCTAATTGGATAAAATATAAAAAACTATATAAAAAACAGAATATATATATATATATATATATTTATTTATTTATTAAAATGAAGAAATCTGAAAATTACAAAAAAATACCATTTTAGCATTGAAAAAGCACTTTTGCAAATAAAAGTACTTTCATAAAAGTGCTTTTATCGTAAAAATGCTTTCATAAAAGTATTTCCGTAGAAGTGCTTTTGTAAAAGTTCCTTAATAAAAATACTTCCACAAAAGTGCTTTCATAAAAGTGTTTTTTATGAAAGTGCTTTTATAAAAGTACTTCCATAAAAGTGATTTCATAAAAGTGCTTTCGTATAAAAGTACTTGTGTTTTTATAAAAGGACTTTTCATAAAAATACTTTTATAAAAGTGCTTTTGTAAAAGTGTTCTCATAAAAATGCTTTTCATAAAATTAATTTTATAAAAGTGCTTTTGTAAAAGTGTTTTGTACAAGTGCTTTCATAAAAGTAATTTTATGCCAGATCCAGTTTTGATCCGTTTAAAATTGGACAAGGGTTTGGCCATGATCAGATTATTGGAAATTTGGTTTAGGTCCGATTCAGACCAATAAAAAATATGAACCAATTTATTTTGGATTGATTCAATCCAATAATTATAATAGGCTGTCCAAATCCAATTGATAAGATTTGGATCCAATTGGATCCGATCCAAGAATGGTCGATTGACACTCCAACGGTTTAATCCCGTTCACGATAATAGGATGAATTTGGTTTACTAGGGATGGTCCCATTCCCAAAATCTCGTGGAGACGAACGGTCTAAATCCAATATCTTGGCAACACAATTTTTTAGTGGATAGTGCCATCGAAGGTAGACAAAAGGGTTTTGTGATATTATACATCGCAAGTCCTAGTATTTTTTTTTTTTTTTGAAAAGCTAGCATCTTCGACCTTGTCTGCATTAATCCATGATTTTCAAAAATGGACTGGACCGGAAAAGCCAAGAACCGGTCAGGCAATCGGTTTCGTTTTTTACCAAAATCGCGTTTTTGCCATAAAAAAGTTGATTTGGTCAACAAATCCCTTATTCGGGCAGTTGAACGGTTCAATGGTTTTGACCATTTTTTAATTTTTTAATTTTTTGTCAAAATGGGCCGATTGTTTGGTTCAAACAGTTGGACCGTTCGACCCAGGAACCAAACCCCTAATCGGTTCATTACTCGGGTCAGTTTTGAAAACCTTGGATTAGTCTTTTTTCTTTTTGTAGTTTTAAATAGTTCAACAAATTTTTATGATAAATTTTAAAAATTTATCTATGATGTTTCCAAATTTTTATTGGTTAATATGAATTTATCGATGCAATTACCAAATTAATTGGGTATAATTACTCATTTATAACTGACTATATAGCAATCTCACAAATTGTATGTGAGATGTATGGAATCAAAAACTGATTCAGGTGGTATTTGATACATCTGAAGTCATTTAGGCTCAATTTGGAAAGAGTACAAATACAAATATGTACATTATAAATACTTGTAAAATAATACAAAATGCAAGGTTTTGCATTCTACATATTTGTACTTGTACTCCTTCCAAACTGAGCCTTAGTGAAAAATTTTCTTTTGTGCTTTTGCAAACATTGAATATAATGGAGTTATTTGGCTATCTGAATGTTGTGTCATTTGAAAAATATGCATTTTATAAATTTACCCCTCAAATTGTCATATAAACAACAATAAAAAATGATTAAAAATTATGATATCATAAAATAATAAAAATAATCAATAATAAACAATAAAATTAAAAAATAATAAATAATATAAAAAGTTAATAAAAAGATTAATATTATAAAAATAGTATTAATTGAAAAAAATATTATAATATTTTATTAAATTATAAAAAATATTAACTTATTCATAGAAAAGATTGGAATTCTGGAGAGAAAAATAAGTAAACTATAAGTTTAAAATATAAATATTAGAAAAATAAAATGAAGTAAAAAAAGTGATAGATATAGTGGAAAGAAGAAGATAAAAATAAGGTATGGGGAGAAATAAATTTTGATTAATTTTTACATGGGGCATACTGACATAATGTAAGCTTTTACAAAATCCTTTTAGTTGTTTTTTTAGAAGAGCACACCCATCTCTTCTTCATGGGCGGCAATAGCACGAGAGCAGTGGCAATTGCTCTTCTCCCCCACCTCTCCCCTCTTTCTCACTTTCCACCTTTCTACTTTTTCTCCTCCTCTTCCTCTTCTCCCATCTCTCCTCTCTTTATTCATTTTCTCCTCCTCTTCCTTCTTTTAGAAAACACAGAGCAGTTCTTCGTTCTTGATGTAGGCGCATGTGGCAGGGTCTGGATAGCACCACGACAATCCTGGCCTTTTGCTGCTAGCCACCTCCAGCCCCATCCCAGGTGAGCTCAAGTATAAATATGTGTCATTCCCTAGGTAAGCTATCTTGGTTCTTTCTTCTCTGAAGCTCTCTAGCTCTGGGTGACCACGTCTGAGTACTCTCTCCTCAGGCCTTGTCCGACCCCCTTGTTACGCACTTGACTAACTTGATCGTTGGAGACTCCACCCCTAGGATAACACCCGAGGACTCTTATGTGCTTTCTCCTTCACAGGTCGGACTTATATGCTCTTGGCTTCACCAGCCCTTGAAGACACCAACCCTCAGCTAAGGAGGTCAAAGTACTTTGTTGCCCTCCGCCCATCCTTGACAGCAACAGTTCCGAAAATGCAAAACAGAGTGGCCACTAGCCACCGTGTGCAAGAAAAAAATGAGAGGGGAACTGGAAAATGCAGAACACAGTGGTGATTGGCTAAGGAGAGAAGAGAATAACAAGGAGACTGGAAAGCAAGACAATGGTCACTGGTCAACAAAAACACAAAACAGACTAGGAAACACAAAACTCAGAACAAGAGAATAGTGGGGAGACTAATCACCACTATTTACTTCTGGGTGATTTTGGGTTTTTGATTTTTACACAGGGGCATGGTTGGATGCAAATTTTCGTCCGCTACCTCCGAATACACTCAGAGGTACTGAACAATCTGCATTCGGAGGAATGGTTCAAAGGTGCATCCGAATGACCTCCGACCATTGAAAAAGCAAAATTTTCAGAATTCAGAGATTTATTTAGTGCTACCCAACACAACCTCAGCCCACATAGTTTGTTCATAGTACAAAACAAATGAGGAGGTGTGGTGTAGATTGATTCCTGCCATAGAGGTGTGATGTGGACTAATCCACACTCATCAATTTTTTATCTATTTTATAAACACCCCCTGGATTGGTTGAACTCAATGAATGTTTGGTAGGCTGTAGAACATAACACCCCATGCCAACTATAAAATACATGAGACCCACATCATTCAATCTCTCACTTGTAGACTTCATGAATTTCATGATTGGTGTGGGGCAATATCATTGGTTCCACAATACTCAATAGTCATTGTGCTCAGCTAATATGACTTAGTATTGTGGACCCTGAAAATTGATAAATACATACTTTATGACTAGGGGCCCTTGTGCAATGGTGACTTAGTTAAATGAAATTGGTTTTAGCTTAATTAAAATAATTAATTTAATCTTAATTTAATTAATTTTAAAATTAGTAATTAATGAAAATTTTAATTTTAGAATAAATATTACCTTATTCTCAGGTAATTATTTTTAAAATTTGTTGATGCAAATACTCTTAATGGATTTGAAATGGATTTAGAATTAATAAATATAAAATTTAATTTAAAAAATGTTAAAATTTTAATTCAATGCCCAAGAAATGATATTAACAAAAAATGAAATAGTAACAGAAAAATAAATTGCAACGATCCACCATTTATGAAACTGATGGATCTGAATAATTGGTGGATCCAAGTAACAAAAGTAGCAGAAAGTAATGTAGTTAATAGAAAAATAAGAATTTTTACAACGATCCATCATTTATGAAATTGATGGGTTTGAATAAATGGTGGATACAAATAATAAAAGTAGTAGAAAATAATGGGGTTAGAAAAAAAAAAGAATTACAGCAATCCATCATTTATGAAATTGATGGGTTTAAATAATTTGTGGATCCAAGTAATAAAAGCGGTATAAAATAATGTGGTTACGTGGGACCTGTATAAAGCAATGGGTCTTAATATTTAAAAGGGTCAACTTTAGTGAATTCACATAGATCCATCGACCATCGTATACGAGGTATTTTTCGTGCATTTGCTGCGTTTATGTGACCCTTATCTATCTATTAATGATAAAGTGTGGGGGTTGTATGTGTTATTTCTCTTTTTGATCCTTACAACACTCTTGTCATGAAGACTCTTTAGTAGACCTTTCCTTATATAGCTATAAACGGATAGTTTTTGAACAATTATAAGTGAATAATTTTTGAATGGTTATAAGTGGGCATATATGTTTTGAGGTGAGAGTAAATGATATATATTCCCTCTTTATGCCCGTTGTATGCTTAAACATGCGGGGAAAGGCTTATTATCTCATATTGCTTAGGAAAGGAGTTGGATTTGAATATATCTCTAGCTTGCTCTTTCTATGTGTAAGACCCATAAGAGGGAAACATTATAGATGTTCTCATACATGAGGAGGGGGGTTGGGGTGCTTTTCACATGCACACACCAAGTTGGTTCAATTTGGGTGCAGGTGTGGGTGTGGATGTGTACGTGCCCCACCTTATCGTTTTATCCTTTAACTATTTTAACAAGTTTGACTTCTGAAATTTAATTTAATTTTTTAAACATATTTCTTTTTGGTGTCTTTTGAATTTCTCTTCGAACATGTGCACTATAACATCTCTCTAAAAAGACACACCTGAGTTCATTTAAGTGACTGATATTTTTACAACACAAAAACATTGTGAAATTTAATTGACTTTTGAAATTTAATTTTATTTTTTAAACATATTTCTTCTTGGTGTCTTTTGATTGTCTCTTCGAACAGGTGCACTATTCTAAAGAGACATCTCTCTAAAAGGACACGCCTGTGTTCATTTAATTGACTGATATTTTTACAACACAAAAACATTATGAAATGTTTGTCTGCACTTCTAATGTCCAATAGGCAATGATGTGCAATTTGATGCAAAACTACTTACTTTCTCTTTGCATTGTCTCTTTGTTTTTTTTTTTTCTTTTTTATATAAAGATTGGAGGCGTTCTACTCCGTCTCTCTTGTTCATCAATAAGAGATTAGGTAGGTGTGTGTTTTAGAATAATTTCTTTCTCCATCACAATTCTAAATAATGAAAAGGTAGGATCGCAGATTAAGGTGGAGTTGGGAAAAAATCATGAAAATGGAGAGAAAATTATAAGTTAGCACTGACAAAGAAGTGCATGTGGTATGAGATGTGTATTTCGTTATTGGAAAGTTTCCTAATCCCTTAAGACTGTGAATGGTGTATTTTGGAACAACTTTCCAATCCATCATGTTTGTGAATTGTGAATTGGTGGAGATTTATTAGATAGATAAACAGAAAGGGAGAAAAGGAGCTATGCCACGTGGCCTAGGGAGATATCAAGAAAGGAGAAAGGGAGAAAGGAGAGAGAGTAAAGGAGGAGGCAGTAAAGGGAGAAGGGAGAAAGGAGAGCAAGGGTGACGTGGACAATTTTGGTTTCTATATATAGTATAGAAGATGTGGTGAGATACATATCAATACTTCAAACCTTGGGAGAGTTATTGGCTATATTAGGGGTGTTCACGGTTCCGTTAACTAAACTGTGGGCCTAAATCCCAAACCAAACCAGTAGTACCATTTTTTGGAAAACTGAACTCAAGCCGATTAGTTAACTAGTTGATTGGTTTGGATTGTCGATTTTCTGGTTTTTTTTGACTTTATAAAATTATTGTAAATAAGTATATAAATATATAATAAAAAATTAGAAATACATATAAAATATTATGTAATAAATAATAAATAATATATTATATATTATAAATAATAAAATATATACAATATACATAAATATATGCATAATATATATAAATGTATACTGGTTGATTCGTTTAACCATTGGTTTTTTTATATTGGTTAACCGAAACTGAACCGATAGCTTTGGTTTTTCAAAAATACGAACCTAAACTAAGCCGACCAATTCAATTAACCGGAATTTTTTGTTTAGTCTCGTCGGTTTAGTTCAGTTTTTCTTGCTGACCCTAGGCCATACTATTTACAATGGGGGTAATTAGATCATTCTCTACTTCCTTCTTTTTATTTTTATTTTAGTAACAATGGGTAATTATATCTAGGTGCTTTTGAATAGTTGAGCTGGACTCAAGGGTTAGAGATATGGTTCCACTGCCCTCTTTTAGGGGAATACATTTTGGTTGGACCCAAATTTACTCCTCATAAAGCCTGCTCAAACCAATCTCATAGCTCTTTCATCCATGCATTGAGAACATCTCCCATACTTGGTGTTATCATTCATGGGAAGATGTTCTGAATGCATGCCTGTGATCGATTGCAAGGTTGGTGTGAGGTGCACACTATGAGGAGCAAATCGGAGTTCATCTTGGTTAGTTATTAATAAAGGATTTGACTATGATACCAAAAAAATGTACATCCAATCAACCAACATCATAAAAGAGGTAACCAATCAGGTGGTGTTCATCACAATTCACAAGGGTGCTTTAAATGGTCAAAGCTATTTTGGTACCATGTCTTTCTAGTATCATAGATTTTCCTGTTAATAAATTTACAAGGTGGAAGAACCAACTAAATTACATTTAGAAGTCTTCCATCTCCTCTATAAGAGGTTAACTTCTTGTTTTGATTTTAATTTCCCGCTATATATGAAGGTACTAACTTTCACATGTATTTATTCTTTTCCTGCCTTATTTGACTAAATTGTCAAACACTTCTTTATTTCCAAAAAATAATGCGGCTTTGAAGCCACAATCCCTATGCCATCTTTCTAGCATTCCTACTCTTGCTCTCGCTTTTACCTTCCCCATCTTTCTTGTCACCTTGGTTAAATTTCTGCCCCTAGGATAACACCCTGGGGCCTTTGACATATTTTTGTGCATGCAGGTGGAACCCTCGGCCAATTCATGTTGGAAGTTCTCTAATTACTCTTGTTGCCATCTTTGGTAACATCAATTGGTGCCATTTGTGGAAATAACAAATAACCAAGTCACAATGGCCAACCAACAAGATGTACATACTGGCAACTCTAGGTTAGGAAATTGTTCACCCTTTAGACACAATTCCCTACCTACACCTTAGGCTCATTTCACCTAGGTGCAATTCCAACAAATGATGGAGTTTGTTGCTCTCCTCATTGATGAAGTTCCTTATTACAAAAAACTAGTGGGCAACTAACATTGAGATGACTGACCTATTGACTCCAATGTTGACCTTGACCGAAGGAATGTTAACCCACCATCCCTGACCCAATGCCTTAGGAGTTGCTTCAAGAATGTCGTTAGTTCCAAGGTAGAAAAGCAATAAACGTCTTAGAAGCCACCTCTATTCTTACACAAACACTGATTGCCTTACCAGTTGTCGCGCTTCCAAGCACCAAGGACACCTAGATAGTAGTTGGGACCTTGTTGCTGAAAATCACTAAGATGGAGGCAAGCACTGTTGGTTGAGTTAGAAGTCAGATTAGTCGTGACTCACCCAGTTTTAGTGGTTGGCCAAATTTTAAAAAATTTCTAATCCAACTCGGGAACCGGTTTCTTGGTAATTTTAAAATCTCAAATTTGAGGATTAAAACACTACTTACAAGGAAGGAACTCTTCCCTGACTATAAAATGTAGTGTCACACTCTCTTCTCAGATGGATCTTAGTATTAAAACCTTATGCAAACATTTTCATAAAATAATAATATAGCATATAAATACATTTTGTAAATCGGATTTTAAATACAATTGAAATCTACTGCCAAAAATTTAGGTTTCCATCAAAGAGTGTAAAGCCTAATATTCACTTTGTCTGATAAAGGAGTTGGTCCTGTTACTATGATCACCCACATAGGTAATTTTCTAAACTGATCCAACTTGCTTAGATATTTGACCCATGATGGATCTCACTGGTTAGAACATTAAAGACAATTTAGTCCAAAACCTCGTGTAATATCATAATCAAGTTTAGGGTTAAGTGCAACTTTCTAGTTTTTCCCAACTATCTTCAAAGTTCCGGGCATAACTGGAAATCAGTCCAAGTTCAATGATTCCTTCAAACACCCACTGGCTGTGCTTGGGGTCTAATTTTAGTAGATAAGACAAGTTGCTCTACTAATTCAGCAATACAATAGTGTTAGGCTTGTTAGGATAAACTCCCCAAGTCTATCCAATTGTTAAGAATATTATAAACTAACATGAGTCTCATAAGTGTCCAATTTAAGGAATAATTCATAGAAACATACTAAATGTGATCATGAGAAAATAATGTACTTATATTATTCATAAATGTGTATGTTCATCAATCTGATTGGAACTAAGGGTACATTATCTAAGAAGCATGGACCTACCCCATTGGTCCTGGTGTTAGGCCTGTGTGACCACCTCAATAATCATTTCTCCCAAAGGGGAGAGATCCCTATAGCATTGTAACACTCCCAAAATGACTCAAGGCCTTCATGGGTCTAGGAGACACCCACAAGAAACACCCCATAGAGCAACTGTGAGAAGAAATTTGATGACTTGCATACTGAGTTCGACACCATTTGCATCGAGATCAAAGAAGCAAAGCATGCAAGATGGATGCCTCCTCCAACTTGAACAACCAAGCAAGTAGGATGGATTCCTTCGCCGATGAGATCATATTGGAACCCCTATCCCCAAATTTTAAGGCTCCTCTCCTAGAGACTTATGATGCCACCACTAACTTTGAAGACCACAATAAGATCTTTCAGGCTATCATGTTGCTCCAAGGGTTCTCTGATGCAATGTGTTGGGCCTTCTAAGCCACATTGAAAAAGAAAGAACGATAATGGTTCTTGGGACTTCCCCCCATGGTCCATCTGTTCCTTGAACTAGTTTTTCGTCCTCTTCCTTTCACATTATATAAGTAGCATACATTGCCAAAAGATCTCAGCTAGCCTAATGGCAATTGAATAGAAATTAGACAAATCACTTTGGAATTATATTCAATGTTTTAATGCTAATGCCCAAGAGGTTAAGGACCTTAACTCGACCACTACTGCTGTAGCAGTCTTAAACAACTTGAACTCATTAGCCTTTAGTTTTGCTCTTGCCAAGAAACCACCTTAATCCATGGTTGATTTCCTATCTCAGGCAAAGAAATATATAAACACTAAATAGGCCTAAGCTAGAAAATGCTCAATAGAAGAATAAACAAATTAATAGGAAGAGGAAGGACAGAGACAAGTCGAGGCTTGATAGCTCACAAAATAAGAATGATAAGTTGTCTAAATAGGCTCTATCATCATATAAGAGCTACAATCCACTCAATGTCTCCTAAAGCTACATCCTCATGTAGATCGAGAAGCAAAAGTATGTTTGATGGCTGGAAAAGATGAAAAAGAATGCCAAGAAATGGAACCAAGACAAGTATTGTAAGTACCACCATAGCGTCAGCCATGATACAAACAACTGTTGTTTACTCCAAAATGATGCAAAAACTCTCATAAGGAAAGGGTACATGATGAACTTTATCCAAAAAAGACTAATCATTTTGGTCGGCCTCATAGGCAACTGACCTCTTAGCTAATAGACCCCTAGCTAGTTGTGAGCTCCAAAAAACTCATGGCCAGCTCAAAGAAGTTGTCATCCATGTTTTTAGAGGAGATAAACCCTCATTTCTACTATGGAATAATGATTTTGTTTTCAAAATAGTGACTATTTTCCACGGGAACGGCACTCAGCCAAGAGATTTTGGATTTATATGGATTAGGAGAGGGAAGCTGTTAAGTACCCCTTTTTCCAAGTTGCTATAGCAACTAATATGAAAGTTCTTTATGTTAAATTCCAATAAAAACCAGAAGAAAGATTGCTAATGATTACCAAAATTTGTGAAAAATTATTCCAACTTCTAAATTTGTTTGAAGATATGATCGGTCTTTAGGCACTTCAAGCAACCTAGAACCAAAATAAACTCTAGAACTACAAACTTGACTAATAAAAAGACAAAGTGAGAGGCTTACCTCTTGTATGTAACCTTGTCAATGAAATTCTAATAGTTGAACTCAATCAAAAGGGTGCTTGAACAAGCTTATGAAGTTGTTGTATGCTTTTAGTTGATCATTCAAGGTGAAGAGAAGTCCGAAGTTGTCAAAGGCTTGGAGATTTGTTGCAAATCTCAAATCTAAAACATGGTGGGGTGAATTTGATGTTTAGGGCTTAAAGACTTGGAGGTTTCTTGCAAATGGGACCTCTATAAGGACTAGGACTGCTTTTAAGCTCTCTCTCTCTCTCTCTCTCTCTCTCTCTCTCTCTCTCTCTTTGGGCTTGAGTTGGGTTTCTATTTATAAAGGTAAGGGGGAAAAATAGGTTTGAAACATTTAACCAAAAAAAACTTACATATCAAGAGAGTGTTTTCATAAAAAGGCTAAAGATTTTCAAAGGAAAAGGTTTACAATCAACATTTCCATCTTGGTGCAACATTTTTCCTTGATTTGGGATTGATTTTCACTACTTTTGTGCCCAATGAGAGTTTAGGACGTGTCTATCATTGAAATCTCGTATTTGGGGCTCCCAATGGCATAAAATGTAAAATTAACCTACTAATAAATATTATTTTGTTTTCTCTTAACTTTTAGTAGGTATCTTTGGGTTTTTTGGGTGTTTTAGTCTACTAGGCTTAATTTTATTAGTCAAGGTGTTTTAATAGATCAAGTATAGGGCACCTTCTTGAGGTCTCAAGTTGGGATAGATGAAGGAGCAAATAAATTTGGTGCATTAAAATATATTGGTCAACTATTAATGTAGTTTAATGGTAAAACATGTTAATTAAGTTGTAAAATTTGACGTACAAGGGATTGTTTGTGTCTCTATGCATAGTGCTGAGGTTTGATTAGTAAATTAAGGTTTGGATGATGGAGATCTATGGATGGTGTGCTTTGGTCAACGAGATTTACTAAAACATAGCCTTAACTTAATGGTGGGCCAAACGAGGGAATTTTGGAATGAAATTTGGTGATAGGCATTTTTTGATGTATTGAATTTGACGGAAGAGAAATATATATAATTATGGATGTGGGTTGAAGTATTTGGTTCATATCATGATTTTAGCTTATGGTTTATTAAAAGGAGGCTTAAAATGGAATCTTGCTTGTTTTAGAAGGAAATAGAAGAATTTAAGGCTGAAATTAGATGAGTGGATTGGTTAATCGAGAGCATTAGAGCGGAAGTTAGTGTGATGACAGTTGATCTTCGATGTTTGGTCATGAAACTTAACGTGTAACTAAGTTATAGTTTCGTAAGTCTAGGGGCCATGTCTGATTGGGATATTAAAGCCTATGTAGTATTAGATGTTGATTTCAAGGTTCTTGTTAATTTTTAAGTTTATTTGTGTGGTTTACGTAGAAAGGGGATTTTGACAAGTGTTAGGTTTGTCTAGTTACGTTTTCAAGTTTTGGGGTCTTAAAAGAGGGTATAAGGAGGTAGGGTAAAGGGATCAAGCAAAATTAGATTAGTAACACTAGTGTCATTAATGTGATAATAGGTGGATCAATAACAGGGTGAGAGAGTTCTTCTGCTAGAAAGTCTTACGCCTAACAACTTCAAATAATACACAATCCATAAATGAAGGCCAAGTTAGAGGAAACCATTATTTTTTTTATAAGGATTGGCAAGTGGTTGTCATAATGATCTCAAGATTGTATGTACAATGTGTGGGTTATCTCTATAATGGTATCCAAGTATGAGGTGAAGAGGATACTTATCAATAATGCCTCTTTGGTTGAAATCCTCTTCCATGATGCCATTGAGTAGATGTTGTTAACCCTAAATCGACTTCAACTTACTAACGTGCCTTTAGTTGGTTCCTTCGGGACATCCATCAAGTTGGAGGATATGATAACCCTCACAATCACGATGGGTAGAAAGCCTCATCATATCACTTTAATGACCGAGTTCTTGGTCATCAATGTCAGCTCGCCCTACAACGCCATTATCATCTAACCTACTCTACACATAATAAAGGTTGTGGTATTATTATACCAATTAGTATTGAAATTTCTAATAGACCATGCCATGAGAGTAGTAAGGGGTGATCAACACCCCGCCTGACAATTTTATGTGGCCACTTTCATGCTCAACCTCAAAGACAAGTTGAAAACTAGCTAGCCGACACCAACCAGTAGATGACCTTATCACCATGCACTTAGATGAGGCTAAGCCCAAGAAGATTGTACTAATTGGGTTCCTTTTTCCAAAAGGCTTATGCTCCAAATTAATAAGTTTCTTTAAATCCAATACTAATATATTTTCTTGGTCTGCTATTGATATGCTAGGAGTTGACCCCTCGGTTATGATCCATAAGTTAAGAATGGACCCTAGTCGTAAGCTAGTTCAACAGAAGAAGAGGAACTTACATTGAAGTGGTGGAAATAATTAGTGATAAAGTTGACAAGTTACTCAAAGTAGAATTCATCCAAGAGGAATACTATCATGATTGGTTAGCTAATGTTGTAATGGATTAATCACCTTATCGATGAGACATCTTGGTATGAGCCAAAGTAAGTACCAATCATCTCTTGAAAAGTAAAAAAGCAATCAAGGACAGGGTTGTAAACGAATCAGATTTGGATCATATTCAGATTTAATATGACTTTGCATTTATCTTTTAATATACAAAAAAATGGTTAATTACTTTTCAACTTTTCTATAAGAAATTAATGTAAATATAACATGTTGAATTTATTATATATAAACTCATATGTAATATAATGTAAAGCAATATATATTTTTTATATTTTTAAATATAATTATCTAAAATTTATATATTTAAAATTAATAAATATTATAATAAATTTTGATTTAGATTTTAAATCGGATCAGGTGGAGTCAAATCTAAATCTAATTTGACTATTAGTTGGATGCAGATTGCAAAATCCAAATCTTATATGAGATAATTATGTTGAACGCTGAATTGGGCCTTTTATTTTCAAGAGGCCTAAACATGGACATGGATCTTTTGAGGTTGGCTAGACTAAGCCTAGCCCTCACCAAGGCTCCCTCAGTAAGGAATTGGTCCTTGGAACCTTTTTTTTTTTTTTTACTTGAACTTGGCTTAACAAGTTCTTTACTTCTTTTCCTTGTCATTAAGTGTTAGAGCTTTCTTCTTGAAATAGAGATTGGGCTCTCCCCATTTTGTCCTCAAGGGAAACCCTTAGCATGTGATATGAAAAAGTAATGGGTCTTTCAACCATTGATTGAAGAATGGTACCCATTCAAAATCTTTTCCTCAGATTCGACCATGAAGTATCCCAATCCCTTAATCGAGTGGTGAGTTCTAAGATTGAGAAGGCTCCTAAACAAATTGAGACTTGATTGCATACCTCGCTAGTGGGCTACAGAGATGACCTTGTCCATGAACATGGTGGCGTTCATGGCCATATGATTGATAGTGATTCCATAATAATTTAGGATTTCAGAGACCAACGGATGTAAAGTTAAAGTCTAGCCTGGAGCCGATTTGAGACAAAGTATTGTTAATAAATCCTACCTAGGTTTTTGGGCCATAAAATGCACTCTAGTTGGGATCTACCCTCCCTAAGTGAAACATATTTGTGCTTTACAGGGTCTACTTGTTCTCTAATAACCTCCCTCTCTTTGGATGCCAAGTTGGTGGCCTCATACCTCTTAGCTTGGGTTACCGTGGATCTACTCTCAATGACTTCTACCTCCAAAGGTCAACCTGAGCTCATAGTCTCTGACCTTGACTTACTAGAAGAGGATCGAATGCTAATGGTGGTATCCTTGTACAAGAGATTGCATAAATCCTAATTTGACCCTGAAAACATGACTAAGGATGAAGAAACTTGCCGAGGAGTAGGAAGGATGAGAACTTCGAAAGATGAACATTAAAATGGAGCCAAGGTAAGCTGGCCCAACGTTCACTCAAGTAACACATGAAGCAAATGGTTAGATTGTTGACTTGTGTGTTTTGGTGATAACAAACATATTAAGAGTACTAATGGTGTGTCTAAGTGCACATCTTTAGTAAGCTTCTCTATGCTTAAATGGTAAAAAGCTAGAATGCTACATGTGACCAAGTGGAAGCTGTGTTGAGTAGTTGCCTATTCTTTAATAAGTTTCTACACCATCATCAACCTTTCTTCAGCAAAGGAAGCTCTAGAAAATCAAGCATCAAGGCTATCCATGAACTTAAAGGCTTTAAAACTATTGAAGATTGGTTTACTAAATATTAAGCTGTTGAAAATTAATGCACAATTTGTTGAAGGATATTCAATATTCCATCATCCTATTTTTTATGGGACTAATGGTTTTACCTATAAGAAGGATAAGATGAGAATATACCTTATCTCCATGGAATACAATCTTTGGAAAACCATAGAGAAATGTTCATCTATTGGAGATAGGGAAAATGAAAGAGAAATGGACCTCCTTAAGAATAGTTTAGACCAAGATCAACTTGGCAAGGTTACAAAATAAAAATTGTAGAAAGAGATTAAAAAATGAAGAGATTTTGTGAAAAGAGAAAAGAAGAGAAAGAATAGAGAAAAGAATGAGAGAGCAATCATATCTAGCGGCCCCCTCTCATTATTATTTATACTTAAAGTAAAATACAAGTGTAATGACAAGTATGCCCTTATATGGAGGTTACAGATGCAAAATCTCAATAAAAAACTTAAAAAGCAAACTTGAAAAAACTGCAAAGGGTCCCAACAAGTGTGTTGTGGTCTCTACTACATATCTAAACAAATAATCAATAAAATTAACTCATAAATATACACAAAATCCTCAATATTGCCCCTCAAGTTGGAGTAAATGTTACACATTCCCAACTTGCATAGGTCATGTTCAAGCTTGTTCTTTGCAACCCATTTGGTGAAGACATCATCAAATTGTAACTCAGAGGAGACATATGATAGGCAAATTTCTCCAAATATTACCCTTTCTCTTGTGAAGTGTCTGTCAACTTCGATGTGCTTGGTCCTGCCATGTTGAACTGGATTGTAGGCAATGTTGATTGCAATATGATTATCACAATACAACATCACAGACTCCTCTGTATCTATCCTAATCTCACTCCGTAAGGATTTAGCACAAAGTAATTCTGAGACACCATGGGCCATAGATCTATATTCGGCTTTTGAACTTGACCTTGCCACCACTGGTTGTTTTCTACTTTTCAGTGAGACTAGATTTCCTCCCACAAAGGTGCATACCCCTAATGTAGATCTTCCATCATTTAGATATTATGCCCAATCTGCATCTGTATAGGATGCAACTTCAAATTCCCATGATTTGAGAACAAAATTCCTTTGCCTGGATGTTTCTTTAGGTATGCAAGTTTCCTATCAATGGCTTTCTAGTGTTGAACCCAAGAAACATCATATACTGATTTACAACACTCACAACATAGGAAATGTCTAGGCATGTCATGCATAGGTATAGTAGCTAACCCACCATCCTTTGATATCCTCCACATCCTTAACCAACTTACCTTCCGAAGCATTAATCATGTGGTTTGGATCAATAGGAATATTCAACCGATTTAACTCCTAGCTTCTTAGTTTCCTGCAATAGGTCCAATACATCCTTTGAGAGATGAATATGTCAT
Source organism: Nelumbo lutea (assembly GCF_056320005.1). Taxonomy (NCBI): domain Eukaryota; kingdom Viridiplantae; phylum Streptophyta; class Magnoliopsida; order Proteales; family Nelumbonaceae; genus Nelumbo; species Nelumbo lutea. The sequence continues at coordinate 58,162,776 of NC_142687.1, read as the reverse complement.
TCTTCGATCTTGCAACTTCAATTCCTAAAAAATATTTCAGTTCCCCTAGATCCTTAATTTTAAATTCTTGCTATAGTGACTTTTGAGTGCATTAATCTTCCTTTGATCATTTCTTATAATAGCTATGTTATCCACATATACAATTAGTATTGACACCAATGATCTATCCTCTTCATAAAGAGAGTGTGATATAACTTGATTTGTGTGCATCCAAAATGGATCAATGCTTTCCAAAAGTTGTCAAACCATGCCCTAGGTGATTGCTTCAAACCATATAATAATTTCTTCAACCTACAGGCTTTCCCCTCACCAACATTCTCATAGAAATCGGTTGGAAGGTCCATATATACCACCTCTTTCAAATCACCATTAAGGAAAGCATTTTTAATATAAAATTGGAAGAGTAGCCATGAATAAGTAGCTACTAGAGACAAGAGAATTCAAATTGATCTCATCTTACCCACTAGTGCAAAGGTATCCAAATAATCTATACCATAGGTCTGAGTATACCCTTTTGCAACCAACATTTCCTTGTACCTCTCAATGCTTCCATCATCCCTATACTTCATAGTGAACACTCATCTACGTCCAATTGTCTCATTTTCTACAGGAAGATCAACTATCTTTCATGTTTGATTCTTAAGCAAAACCTTCATCTCTTGTATCATAGTTCTCTACTCAAGTTTGGAGAGAATCTCTCTAACATTCTTGGGTATAAACACAAAATCTAGTGAGGAAACTAAGCCATGGTATGAAGGTGATAGGTCACTATAGGAGAGATGGTGTGAAATGCAATGGGTTGCACACTTCCTCTTTCCCTTGTAGAGTGCAATGGGAAGGTCAAGATTAGCTACAACATTAGTTATATGTACAAAAAAAAATCATTAATAGGATCAGAGGAAATAACAAGCTAAAGTGAAATACCTAGAACTATATCATTTGAACCAAGAATCTCGGATTAATCGATAGAGAGTGGTGCATGTTCTTTTTCTAGAGCATGTGTACAATCAACCCTCTTGTATTGGAACTAAAACAACTGTGAGAAAGGCTATAGTGGGTCAAGCAGTGGTACAGGAGCTGATGGTGGAGCAACAAGTGGAATTGATTATGGAGATGATGGACTAGATGGATGAATTGGAAGAACAAATTGTGAGCTCTTCCCCCTAAAACATTCTCCTTGAGGTGAACTGCCATAGAAAAAGAATGCCTATTCAAAAAAGAAAACATCCATTACAACAAACTTGCTCCCCAACATTGGATCATAACAACACCCCTTCTGGTTTTAAGCATACCCAAGAGAAACACGTTTCTTGGCCTTTGGATCAAGCTTTCTATAATAAAGATCAAGAATATGAACAAAATAGACACACCCCAAAACTCTCAAAGTTATATGAAATATCTTCTCATCTGGAAATAAAAGGCTGAACGGAACCTTGAATCTTAATATGAGTGAAGCGTACCCAAGAGAACTACATCACCCCAAAACCGAATAGGAACTAAAGCATACACCATAACACTTCTTGCCACCTCCACAATGTGTTTGTTTTTCATCTCTACTACTCCATTCTGTTGCGGTGTATAAGCACAATTACGTTAATGAATCACCCCATTCCCCAAATAGTACGTAACAAAATCCTTCTCAAAATATTCTCTAGCATTACTTGAAATGAAAATCTTAGTCCTTGATCCAAATTGTGTGAGAACCATCTGATAGAACTATCATACTAAAATAAGTATCTCATCATGAGATCTCATCAGATAATCATCCACAAACAAAAGAAAATACCGGTAACTACCCATGGAAGAAATATGATAAAATCCCCATACATTAGTGTGAAAAAATATCAAAAGCAAAACTTTTATTAATTGGTTTAAAAGAATGTTCATAATGCTTTCCCAATTGATAACTCTCACACTCTAGAGTAGATGACTGAACAGACTCAAAAACTTTGGAAACAAACATCTCAAAGAACTGAAAGAAAGATTACCTAAATGATTATGCAATAGCATAATCTAACCCATTGACTCTAACCCATTACTAATACAATTAACATGATGGCTCTGATGTCTTAGAAGTTTATTTAGAAGGTAAGGCATTCACCTAATGACCACTCCCAATTGTCCTATTTGTCTCTAGATCTTGCAAGACACAATTACTAGGAAGAAAAGTCACTAAGCAATCAAAATTGTTTGTCTAACTACTCATAGAAAGAGAGTTAATATGAAGACTATGAACATGTAAGATAGAGGACAATGTAATCACATTAATCAACCTAAATGTCTCATTCCCAGTAATGAGAACATAAGTACCATATGCTATAGAGACGTTATCTCTACTAGAGTGCAACTGATAAGAACTGAAAAGGGTATACATACTAGTCATGTGCTCATATGCTTCAAAGTTTATAATGTAGGGAGGCCCCTCCTTACCGGAGGTGGAGGCATAATGTACAACTGCATGTGAACTACTTGTATGAGAAAATGAAGTAGTGTGATTGGTGCCTACACTCTACTGCCTACTTGAAGAACTAAAATCAACTTAATTATTCTTACTCAAAAGTTGTCCAAACTTTTTCAGTTTAGTTATGAATGCTGCTATTGCATTGGACTCTAAATCAGTTTGGGTAAGAGGTCATGAAAAGTCTCCAATATTTGCCACATTTGTATTTCCCTTCTTCTTCTTCACACGAGTTGGTATGAGATGTGAATAGAGCCTTCAATAAGTGTCTATGGTATGCTTAAACTTCTTGTAGTAGTCGCATACCAAGTCTTTGTTATCCTCCTTTCTTGATCTCGATACTCCCTTTGTCTCCATTTAGCTTAGGTTTGATTGTACTAACCATAGCCGAATAGTCAACTCTAAGTTGTCTCAGTCTCAATATGACATTCCTCCTACTCTCCTCTTCAAACACGAAGGCATAAGCTTTAGAAAGAGTCACACTCTCTCTAAAAAGGATGTGTTGCCTTGAAATATCAAATTTAGGGTTCATTCCAGACAAGAACTTAAAGATCCTATTATTTTATACCAACTTTTGATAAGTTGTTACATCCTTCATACTCTCCCAAACCGTACTCTCTAGGTGATCTATCTCCTACAAAAGTGTTTTCAACATGGAGAAATACATAGCAAGAGGCCTATCTCCCTGTTTTGTATTAATCAAATGATTCTTTAACTGATAGTCTTTAGCTACATTCTATTTTTAGGAATAGGTCTCAATCACTCCATCCCAAATCTCCTTTTTTTTGTATTTGCCCACAAAAAAATTCTTACCAATATGTGGTAACATTGTATTACACAACCAAGATCTCCAATACCCATCAAAAGGAATCTATTCCTAACTTAACTGTAGTAATAATCCTAGGTCCAAAAGATTATTTGAATCTTGATTCACCCAATCTTCCACCTAATCCCATGTCATTGGTTGAACTCTACTCAAAAATCACTACTCTTCTATTACTCAAAAACCTCTTCCCATCAAGGTTACGATCTCCATGGAAGTAGGTAGAAAGAAGAGAAAAGGCTATTGCTCCCTCTAGAAACCTCAGAAATCACTGGAACTTGAACCACCTCCTTCAAAATTCACCAAGAAATCTAAGAAATCTAGATCTCCCCTTCGCAAATCAAAATTAAAGAATCCTACTACAATCAAGAATTTTCCCTCTTTTCCAGTTCTTCCTAATTTTGGTGATCAATCCTAGATCTTTCACAAGGGGTTCTAGATCCACAAAAGAATCTAAAGTTTGGGCACTTTTGAGGTCTTCAATTAGTCCTCTAACTTGACATGCAACCAGTTAATATATAGTTGCATGATGGGAGCACAAAAAAAGGCTTAAAACCTGCTTTGATACCAAGTAGAAATCTATAGAAATAAAAAATTGTAGCAAAACATTAAGAAAGGAAGAGATTTTGTGAGAAGAGAAAAACAATAGAGTAAAGAATGAGGGAGTAATCATATTTGGGCACCCCCCTCTCATAGTAAAAAACAATTACAATCATAAGTATTCCCTTATATGGTGGCTGAACACGAAAAATCAATAAAGAACTTAAAAAACACAGTCATAAAGACTCCAAGGGGTCCCAACAAGTGTGTCGTTTGTCCCCATTACTTATCTAAACAAATAATCAATAAAGTTAACTCATAATCTACACAAAATCCACAACAATCACCTCATGCACATTTTCCTGAGAAATATGGAAACATTTAGTGCATTTGCATGAAAGGATCAAAATGGAGATGGTAACTAAGCCCATTTATGAGGACAAATATCAAGACAATCAAAATTCACTCAGTTAAGATCCTTTATGCTCAAAAATATTATGGGAGGCCATGTATACAAGAATATGTGATATTTATCAAAGTGACTCATGCTTAGAAATCTTATGGGAGGAAGTGACTCTTTCATGCTCTGGAATTCAACTATGGAAACAGAAGGTGTGGGAATGTCATCCAAAGAACACTGATATGAGACTACATCAGTTGGATATTCATTAAATGAAAGCCTCTCTTCAACAAAGGAAAATGTTCTTAATTAGGAAACTCTAAAACCTATCTCATTGATTGTGTTGTTATTAGAAAAGGAAACCAAGAGATAGATAGATGTCAAGGGTAAAAGTAAAGTCCACTAGGAGAAGAGAGACCTATATAAGATATTCTTGAGCCAAGTTCAAAAAATGTCTTCAAGTTAGGTAGATGGGCAAATTTTAGGAAAAAAATTAGTGGAATTGTTCCAAATGTCTTTAACCTATCACAAACCCATTAGATAATGCTATTAGTCAAACCTTTAGCTACTAAATGAGTGTCAAAGTTCTGTTAGGCAAAATGCTAAAGTTGATTAAGATTGGTACCCTATTGTCTAGTCATATTGAATCTAGAAAAACATTTCCCTCTATGTGAAAGCATTAAAAGTCTAAAAAAGAACCTTGAGCAAATATACTACAGTAAGTAGGATTATAAATCAAAGAATAGGCTAAAAGTCTTCAAATTCTACAGGGAACAAAGACCCATGATCAGTTTCACTATAATTATGGCTAACCTCATCGCATTGAAAACATCCTTAGCAAGAACAAGCTTTTGGCTAACCACCCAAACATTAGAGTTCTACATCCTTATGGTGTGGGAATATGTCATCTCAACAAGATGAGAAAGAAAGGTGGTTTATGTATTGTCCCATTGTAAATTGCAAAAAGAGTTAGGAGTTCTACTATTGGATAAATGAATTCGTTTGGTGTCCATGTGGAATAGGCACCTATAGTATAATGAAGGAGGATGTGGTTACTTTAGCTACATACTAGATCTGGAAATAATTCACCTAATCTTCTAAAACCTCCATCTAGTTGGAGAGTCATCTAATCAACTACAAACTCTAACGAAAGTAGTGGCAAACAATGAAAAAGTACTTCATCCCAAAAAAGAAAGCATGAAAGATCACTACCTACTCTATTCTAAAGATCCCTATCATAAGTGGAGATATTACATTCAAGCGAGTAGCAACTCGAAAGTTAGTGCATGAGAGAGAGTTTGCTTCATAGTTTGTATGATCTTATTAAATCTACATATGAATTAGTTAAAGTTCTCATAATGTAAGAAATGATATAGTGAATTAAGAAATCGATTCTCTTTAAATTTTATGAGAATAATGCACATTTCAACTGCCTATCCCCTCAAAAGTCTGGATAGTTTATCCATGTGGACAAGAATAGTGTATCTTTATTCAAAGTCAAAATGGAAAACCTAAAAATCATGGAGATGGTATTTTGCTTGTCCCTTCTATCACAACATTATTTTTGGTTGTAGATTCTTGCTTTGGGGAGACAAATTAAAAATATGTCCATGTGGGAAAGGAGTGTGGAAAGTAATAGCATCCAAACAAGAGATATGTAGGGGTAAAATATTTTGGATTTATGCAAAACCTACAAATCAGAATGGATGTTATTTATTTTCATGGATACCTACTCTTAGGAAAACTACAACACTAAGAATCGATTTCAATAGGCTCACTCTCAATAGTTTGATTCCTGCTTCACAACCAAGTGCATCAAATCAAGATGTGGAGGTGGAAGAAGAAATGCTTCTTATGAGAAAGATTGATAGTGATGAATGGCCAAATAATAACAGTGATTGTGAGCACTACGAGTGGTAACACTCCATACCCTAAAAACAAAGAGTTTAAAGAAATTTCATTGTTTTCGTATGAATAGACATTGTGTTGATAAATTATAATGATAACTCACTATTGGCTAAAAGCACCAAAGGCATATGGGGAATTAAAATCAACCATATTTACGAAGAACAAGCTAGAAGAGCTTGTTTTAGCCAAACAATTGGACTTTTTAAAATCAATCATATTTCCTTCCATGCATTAATTTTTTATAATAAATATCTATGGAAGAAGTGGAAAAGAAATATTAATTTCCCAAATATATTACGAGGAATAAGGGGATTAAAATACAAGCATTCTCTCAAATTACATAATCAAAGTTATCTTGTCACAACCAATGATGTTAGATTTGGCATATTTGTTTATGAATGCAAGACTCTCTTTCTCTTTCTTAGAAATTGTGAGAATTGGGGATTTCAACATGTAAAATTAAGAAAAAAAGAAGGGGAATTTATACAATACATTCTCCAAAACAAGCCAAAAGATGCTTGTTAAAGTTGAGTTATGAGAACTTAGCACATTTCTATTTTTTGTTGGGATACATGATGAATGCATCATCCAGGTGATATGATGCCCAAGAGAGGAAAAGAATGATGCCATGATTTTAGATAGGAATTTGACAAAAGGGGAGATACAAATACAAAATCCCCAAAGCATATTAGGTCTAAGAGCACATGTGAATGCTCAAGAAAGTCAAGGCATTCCCTCCCTAACAAGATCAGGTAAACAAAAGCCTATATCACTGAATGAATGGTCCAATTCATATTTGATAAATGATATATGATTTGCATATTACTTGAGTTTAAATTGTTTATATATATTTTTTATGATGAGAATGTTTCTAGTTGGGATGTGAGATGATGATCAAACCTGAGAAGAAGAAGAAGAAGAAGAAGAAGAAGAAGAAGAAGAAGAAGAAGAAATGTAGCAAAATGAGAAATGGTGGAATGCTTGTACGACTTAGACTGAAACAATGGAGGCTTCCCAATCTTCTTTTCTCTAATTGGTTCAAACATTAGAGCACAAACCCTAAACAAAAACCAAAAACTTTCACAGTTCGTAGTTTTGATTTATATTATAATTCTTATAATAAAAACTTATGACATGTAATAGGGTGTATTCTAATAAGATAAAAGTAACCAATAAAAAATTATATAATATGTGTGGGCCAACAATCTGAATAGAAATCTAAATGCTCATCTTGTAGTTAGGTGTCCGCATAGTCACCTAGGTGTGTGCCTAATTATCTGGGTGAGCGCCTAACAAGAAAATCATCTAATGTTTGGGGTGAGGCGACCCATGAAAACCGCATAGTCATCTAGGTGTTGCCTTAACAACTTTGATGTAAAATTGTAGGATTTCAATTAACCTTCCAAATATATGCAAAGAGAGATTTGAGTGTTTAACTCCTAGTTATATGTAAAGGGGGATTTGAGTGTGTTAATTCCCATTATATGAAAATGGAGGAATTCCGGCTACCTCACATGAAAGCAACAATCTAACATGGGAAGGGATGCTAGTAACAGAAATGCATCTTCCCAATGTGAAAGAGAGATTGCCATCTCACCTTCCAAATGAATGAAAATTGAGGGATTTTAGCTTTACCTCCAAATACATGTATATGCTACAACTAAGGGGGAGTTATACAAAAAAAAATCCTATAATGATTTGAATGGGTTTTCCATAATGATTCAAGCAAAATGTTGATCCAAGTAATGGTTCCAAGAGAGAATTGAATGAAAAGTAGAGAGATGACATTGTTTAAGGGGTAAATATTCAAAGAATCCGCTTTATGATTTTGGGGGAGAAAATGGTATATGTTGAATTGAAACTATTTAGCAAATTGTTATGTATTGACTATTATTGTGCTCATTAGCATTTATCTATTTGAATAGTCATTGATTGTGGATAGTGGTTAATCATTTGATTATTTGCTTTTATTAAGAGTTATTTCAAAATGTCTTGTTGACTAAACTAGATTTTCTATGTGCATCATTGTGCTTAATTGTTTCATGTAACATGATCCATGAGTGTAGTACTCTCGTATTGAGATTAATTATTTTATTGTTATTTTCATTAATGGTTTATTATCATAAAAAAGGGGGAGATTGTTGATCCTATGCGTTTTGATGATAACAAACACATTGAAAGTTTTAATAATGTATTTAAGTGTATAATGTCTTTAGTATGCTTTTTTTTGTGCTTAAACAATATAAAAGGTTATAATGCTAAAAGTATGATTACATGGGAGTTGTGTTGAGTAGTTGGCTATGCTTCATTAAGATTTTACACTATCGCCAACCTCTCTAGTAAAGTAAGCTCTGAGAAATCAAGCATCAAGAATATCCATGAACTTAAAGGCTTAGGAGCTATTGAAGATTAATCTGGTACAACAAGTCTTCAAGGAGTCTAGATTTATACATCAATCTATAGTTAATTGTTTTTATATTTTCTAGAATCTTGATGTAAATTAGATGCACAATGAATTTCATTGATGCTCAATAAGATTTTACACTATCGCCAACCTCTCTAGTAAAATAAGCTCCGAGAAATCAAGCATCAAGAATATCCATGAATTTAAAGGCTTTGGAGCTATTAAAGATTAATTTGCTACAACAAGTCTTCAAGGAGTCTAGATTTATACATCAATCTATGGTTAATTGTTTTTATATTTTCTAGAATCTTGATGTAAATTAGATGCACGATGCACTTCATTGATGCTCAATAAGACAAAACTCAACCATCCTTAGAAACCATAATTCTTTTAGTTTGGTTTCTTGGCTTTTCTAAGATTGACCAAGTTATAAAAGTCAGGAAAACATCTTTGAGAGCCAACGGAATGGTTTCCAAACCTCTAGGCAAAACATACCAAGGTTTCTTCTAGTTTAGGTCTGTTAGGCAAATTAGACCTAACTATGAGAAGTAGTTGACTATAGATTAATGTGTCAAGTAATTGTGACAATCGAGGCATGAATAGCAAGGACTATAAGAAGTAATCAACTACTCTAATTTCAAGTGTCGACTAACTGTGACAACTGAGGCATACAAATTCCTAGTTTGAGAAAATGCATTGACTATTCAGTAAGCATGTGCCAACTCAAATTAACTAAGCTCCCAAGCTTATCGGTGGACTGATATGGAGGAATCGGTCAGCTAGAGGAGAAAAAATATTGCTCACTTTGTATCGTAGTAAACTATCAGAACAATGCTATCATGAAGAAACTTTATCATTTAAGGGCTCCAATGATCACTATCATTAAGAAATTTGAATCATTTCTTATAGAGTTAAAATCCCCTAACGGCTAGAAAATGGTCACTTGCTCTCAATCCTCTATAAATAAAGGTTCTCAATTTGATTTTAAGACAAGAGAAGCAAGAGTAATTTTTGAATCAAGCTTAAGAAAAACAACTTTTGCATATCTTGTACATATTGTATATAATTGTTTTTCAAAGAGAGAAAGCTAAAGGTATAGTCTTCTGGAGGAGATCCTTGAGCTTAATTGAGTTTAGAGGTGAACCTTGTTGAGAAGCCTTTGAGATCATGTTAGCCATTTGGAAAGGTCCTCCTCTTTGAGTTAAGCATCTGCAAACACTGTAGCAAATGACTAGTTTGAACTATAATTGTTTATACTCTAGAAACTAGTTGTAAAGTCTTGGTTGTTGCTAGGGAAGTCCATTTAGTTAGTGGAAATCCTCAATGGTGGTTTGAGGTAGATGACACATCTATAAAATTCTCTATGTGACTTCTTGTTTGCTTCTTTTCTTTTTAAATTTGTACTTTATTTTTCTTTTGTGCAATACTAATTGCATTAACATCAATAACTAATTTAAGTTGATTTCATTGTTGTTCACATTTATTATCTATTTACATTTTAACATCACTTACATTTCTACAGTTAGTTTTGATTGTTATTGATAGCCAATCCATATCTCAACTATCCTGTATAGTAGGTCCTTTCTCTCTACTACTTGCTTATAAGTGGTTGGCCCTCTCTCTTTAGCTACTAAGGCATACACTACTTGGTGCAACTCCCATTTACTATTATGTTTATTTATATTTTAGCTGCTCCTTTATGTTTCTATAGTTATTCATATTTACTATGCTTATCGTTTATTTAACCATGAAACCACTGACCTAACAATAGGTTGTAGTTCTTAAATGATTAATTTGTTTTCAATTGCTAACTTCTTGTTAACAATCTTATATAATATTATTATTATGCATAATTGGTGACTACTAACCCCTACAACCCTTGAGACTATATTGTTTGTTTGTTTTGTAGTTGTAGCCTTGTAGGTTCTTTAGTTCAACAATTTGGTTAATTTATGTTTATCATCATGATTAACTATTGAACCTATCTGACTAAGCCTTTAACCTTCTATTGCATATTATTTGTGAAAAGGTTTAGGTTTAGTTTGAGGTGAAGGGTGTTGAGTGTAATTGTTTAATAGTCTGTGAATTTGAATTAAATTCCAGTACAATCAAAGTTCTAGAGCTCTACCCAATTCACCCTCCTCTTGGGTGAGACCAGATCTGCTCCTCACACGCACATCCTATTATGCATTGGGAATATCTCCTGTACTTATTTGTTATTATTCAGGGAGATGTTCCCAATGCACGGTTGTTGTGCATGTGAGGCGCCCATTTGTGAGGAGCAGATCCCGTCACCTCTTGGGTGAGGCAATGGGTCTCAATAGAGATTTTTGGCCTCTCGCCCTCCCCTTTTTATAAAAAATTTAGTGGCTAGGATTAACCCTGTGTGCATGGCCCTGATTGCATTGTTTCAACTTCCCATATAGATGGGCTCCCTCCAAAGCTGAAATAGCACCCTGTCAGACACGTCGATTCTTGAAGTGGCATTTGATATTCTAGGCTTGATGATTTGGAAACGTCTTATCTGTTGACTTACAAACCACAAGGACTTTGTACGGAGCAACTAAATCCCTCTTAGCCTCTTCACTTCACATGCATTAGAAACATCTCCCATGAATAATAACTTATAAGTATGGGAGATGTTCTCAATGCATGGTAGGATATACGTGTGAGGTTGACCCCACATATGAGGCACCCTGTGTGAGGAACAGATCCGGTCTCGAGGTTGACCCCAAAATAGACTCTTTGCCCTCACTATTGGATTTTAATCTCATAAGAGATTAAATCCAATGGGTTTGAATGGTCAATTATATGAAAATTGCACCTGCACACTTGATTAAAAAATTAGCTTTTCTCTTACAAAACCCAGTTTTGAACTTGTCCCACATTGGAAAATTATAAGCTTTGTTTTCAATATTTTAATAGGTGCTGATTTACACTCCTTAGAAATAGTAGAGGAGAGTGTGGGGGTGTGATACCGCACAACACGCGCGTACGCGTGTGTGCGGCACAATGATATCAACGGTCGCAATTCGATTGGGTGTGATTAAGAGGCACAATTCAAAGTTAACAATCATTAATTGTTAACTACTTTTTAAATAGTCACAATGTTTAAAATTGTTACTGTTCAAGGTGCCTTCTCTGAACCAACGCCTACCTTTTCTTCATACCTCTTCGTAAACTATTTAAGGAGCATGGATCAGAATTCAAAAATACAGATTTTCGAAATCCACTTTCTCTCTCTCTCTTAGTCCGGTCTGCTACAGTCTCACAGAAGGTTTCTTCGGAGATTCTTCAACTTTGCTGGTTGCAGATTTTCACCCAAGGCACTGTTGTATCCTGGGAACGGATTTGCCTGTAACCCAACAACTAACTCAGTGAAACTGAGTGGGGGAAAATAACGTTCTAAAGACAATGTCTTCAGACGCGCCTTAGAGCTTCTCCTCCAAAGTTATAGTGACCCCATTTTTCCACCACTCACCTTAACCTTGGCCTTAGAAGTGGGGACCATTTGATATGGAAAAGATTATCTGCATCAATCTATGCCTAACACATGGCCACTTCAGAGGGAAACCTTGGCAAGAGTAGTATGGCATTGCGACCACCACTACAAATTAAATGCAAGAGTAATATGGTACTCAGCCACATGGTTCCAGCCCTAATCAAGCCAACCATTAATTACCACGACTCAACGTGAGAGCCATAGTTGGGAGAAGGAGCCATAGGTTAGGTAGGGGTGTAAATGGGTCGAATTTGAATATGATTAAATATTTGAATATTCGATTCGATTCCATTAATTAATAATTTTATGTAATTAATAAATATTTTATTTATATAAAATATACAAATATATAAATTATTCATATAACTTAATTTTTATATATAAATTATATTAGACATTTAGATATTTTATATATTATATATAAGAATTAAATAATCAGTCGAATCAGGTCACATCCAAATTCGAATCTAATTAACTATTCAGTATGAATAGAATATCCAAATTCGATTGGTTAGATATTCAAATTATCCGAATCTGATTTGATTATGTCGAATCTCGAATTCAAAATCAGATTTTCGAATACTATTGACACCCCTAACCATAGGTACCTCTCTTAACTCTCTAGAACTCCTAACCTTGATACCTCAGCTTTCTTATCATTTTGGCTAACTTAATCATTGGAGTCTCTTCCCTTAACACCACACCCTAGGGCTTGACATTTTTTTTATACTCGTAGGTGGGACCCCCAACCAATTCACCTCGAAAGTTCCCTAACTACCGCTGTTTATCATTAGCAACATCATCATCAAATATTTAACCCTTTCAGCTTTGATGATGTATTTCATGTATCAATAACCCTGAAAATCAATATATATATACAACACGATTTGTATCAATATTTTTGACTTATCCCTCCAAATACTATTACGTGTACAATTTTTGGGTCATTTAGATCTCTTCTTTATGGCTATGTTTGATTTGAAGGAAAAGGTAGGGAAAGGAAAGGAAAGACAGGGAAACCTAATAGGGAAAAGTCTACATTTGTGAGAGGCTAATTTCGCTAAGTTTATATATATATTATTTGAGTTTTGATCTTGAAAAAGTGGTTCCAATGATTTTTTTTTTAAATTCTGGAACTTACTAGGAAAATCTCATTTATCCCACCTTACAGATTTTTACTGTCGTAAGTGGGGGGATGGGGGGTATTGGAAGTTTTAAACTATTTGTGAATATACAATGAAATCAAAGTTTGTAGGGTGGGTTTTGGCGAGATATGCTTTAGCCCAGTACCCTAAATCAAGGTTCAAAATATTGATACGCCAGTAGGGGCATATCGGGCGAATCAATACCCATTTTTTACTTTTTGAACCGGTCAGACCCTTGATACACCCACTATAGGGGTGTATCAGAGGGGTCCCAAAACGATACATATCGGCCAATACGGGCCGATACATGTCGATACTTGGTCAGTGAAGGTCGGAGGAAACATTCAACCTCTTTCATTTTTCTTTAAGATATGGAAAAATTTATGATGCAGGAAAAATATAATATGAAAAGAGTTTTGACGAATGAAAAACCACCCATGAATTTTGATAAATAACACCTTATTCACTATCATGTTTATGATTGATCAATTACCTTTCGTATATCATATTTTTTCCATATCATATTCGAACCCAGAAGATATAGGAAGTACAGGTGAATAATTGGCACAAGCTGCCCAAAAAAATGTTGGCACAAGTTGCTAAAACAAGTAAAAGAATTAGAATATTTGCCATGTCTCGGAAGTTGTTGGGTTTATCATATTTTACAATGTTTTATTTGAATTTGATCATTACAAAATTAGTCGTATTTAAATTTTCTGCACATAATTAAAGAAAATGTTGCCTGGTTAGAATTCAGTAATAATATAAATATGACAATACGGTATATCTTTAAAAGATGGATTCTGATTTCTGATTGCTGTTTGCCTTGACCGATTAATTGGTTAAGGATATCTTATGATCATTTGTTTATTTTGTTTAAAAAAAAGAATATTTATTTATTTATTTATTAGTAATGTTCTTCTATATCCTAGCTTATTCAATGTTCCCAACTTTGCAGATTAATAAGTACGGTTTAAATCAGACAAAGAGAGAGGAAAACTATCTACACATTTGATAGTGTGTGATCTGGCAGTTCTCACATGGCAGATAATTCGGATGCTAAATCGAAAGTTTACCTTGTTGGTGGCTGAGTTATATGATTCTGTATGAGAAAGAGTTAGAGTGCCCGGGGTGGGTATCCGATGCTTAAGTCAATGAAGAGTTCTTAGAGATTCTTTGGAGATTAGAGAGTGTGAGAGCTTAATCGTGCATAACTCTTGAAGTGGAAATAAGACATTTATATATGTGCAAATGGTCTGAGGCCTTCTGTAACAGGTCCCTGACTCTCGAAGAATCATTTCCGTTAAGTCGCAAGAGAGTAATGACATCGGTTATGTAATCTAGGTAGATGGCTAAGGTTCGACTTTGATGCACGTGATGTGGGTAGGTAGGCCTAAAGGTTGACTCATTAATTCTTTGGAGAACTCGGTCTGGTGATGGATCTATGTGACAAGTCAGCGGACATGCCTTGTAGGTCACCGATAATACCTTTCTTAGCTCGGCCAGTCCCTGAGGTAAGTCACTCCTTACTTAGAGGTCCTTCAGGTCGGCCAGGCCGAGGTACCTTAGGTCAGCCCTAACGGAGAGCTACTAGCTGATCTGTCGAGGTGATCTGCTTACTCAATGCCAAGGTGTCACTTGGAAACCACGTGTCACAAAACAATTCAGAAGACCAAATTACCTCTAATCAACATTAAACTAGATAAAGAGAGACATTACCCAATGTTGATCCCAACTATCTGGATCTTGGTAGGGGTGGATTGAATATGACTTGAACTTGGGCATTTTATTTTTTTATTTTTGCACAAAATAATTACTCTCAAACTCAAACCCACATTCTCATACTTGCCAGCTGGAGATTTTACCATTTGCGCCAAGTAATGAGACTACTGAGAAGTATTATCTTTTAAGTGGGTTATAGGACCCGTAGAATGGGGACTACTTTTACTTTATTTTATTTTATTTTTTTTAAGCCAAAAGGCTAATCTGATTAAGGAAAATTAAGTGGCTTTTGGTTTGATGAAGTGGAGCTCACCCGCCCAGCCCATTTGGTGAAAAGTGAAAACCCCATAAAGACCAAAATAGCTCTCTTCTAACAAGAAATAGGGCTTTCCATTGAAGCTTCTTTTAGCTTCTTCAGAACAGCTAAATCAAAGCTTCAGCCCTCTCAAACAGGTCCTAAAGGGTTCCAATCATGGTTTTCAAAACCGGGAACAGTCAGGTGATCGATTCTGTTCTTCACCAAAACCGGATTTTTACCTAAAAACGTTGATTTGGTCAACAAACCGTTGATCCGAGCGATTGAACCAGGAACCCGACACCTAACCAGTTATGTGGATCAGTTTTAAAAACCTTGGTGCCAATTAACATAAAAGAAAGGTGAGAAATGCAGAAAAAAACTAAAAGCATTTCTAAACTTCTCTTTTCTTTTTTTCCTTTTTGCTTAATTTCCCCATCATTCCCATCTTTTTCTATTGTAAACATGGTTGTCATTTTCTAAT
Source organism: Nelumbo lutea (assembly GCF_056320005.1). Lineage (NCBI taxonomy): Eukaryota > Viridiplantae > Streptophyta > Magnoliopsida > Proteales > Nelumbonaceae > Nelumbo > Nelumbo lutea. The sequence continues at coordinate 58,147,095 of NC_142687.1, read as the reverse complement.
CCTTAAATCTCTCTCTCTAACTTGTGACCTATTTATGACATTACATGTGAACCAAGAATGTCATTTGATTTGTGGAATGGATGGGTACAAGTAGAACTGCAACTAACCACCCATGTCTGGCTATCCAATTGAGACGTGGAAATGAGGGAAGAAAAAGGAAGGAAAAAGAAGTGGTCCATCCAGCTCTGTCAACATCTTCACAAACTCAAAGGTCCCAGCTTCACAAGGCAGTAGAGTAGCCTTTCCAATTATTGAAAGAGACTTCCAATGTCAAACTTTGAATTTGAACCTATGGTTGTGGCTAACGCTTCAGTCTGGAACTTGTTTGAGCAATCCCACTCGCCCATTTCCTAAGCTATTTGCATAGCCACGTCACAAGAAATGCTCCCTAAAAGTTTTTTGCTTAAAGCATGTGCAAGGCGATAGGGCTTCATCCCAAGGTTAAAAATATTGATACGCCTGATATATCGGTAGGGGTGTATCGGGCAAATCGATACTGCTTTTTGTTGTTTTTTTTTTTTTCGCAACTGGTTCAGGGGGCCGGTTTAGGGCTCCTCTACCCCCTGAACCGGTCAGACCCCCGATACACCCACTGTAGGGGCGTACCAGAGGGATCCCAGAATGATACATACTGACCAATACAGATCGATACGTGTCAATACTTTGAACCTTGCTTCATCTTTCAATTTACCATTTTGCTCAAGAACAAAAGTAAACAGAGACAAGTATGTTCTTTCAACAAGGGCAAAAGATTTCAAATTACCATTTTGTTTTAGAACAAGGGAAAACAGATAACAAGTATGCTCTTTCAACAAGGAGAAAAAGTTCCTCATATGGGTCAGGATTTGGATCATAGCCCAAGTAAAAATGAAAATACAATTGCTGGGCTAATTCCATTTGCTAAAAAGAGCCCATATCAGATCTGCTGAAAGCAAAATAAAACACATTGAGAGCACAGCGTCCAGCCACATATCTAGAACATCTCCCCATACTCCACAAAGATACCCTAATCAAGTATGTCTTTGTCATGGATGGCGTACTTGTCATATTATCATATTTTTCATGTCAAAATGTGTAAATTTAAGTAGGATTATTGCCAAATTACAGGTTAATAGCAGAGTTATCAATTATAATCAGGTTCCGTTTGATTCACAGCCGGAATCAAAATCGGAATGATCTATTCCCATAGTTTGTTTAGTTTGGACAAAAATAGGAATGAGAATTGAAATCCTCAAATAGGGGAATGCCATTCCAGTGGGAATGAAAATGGAATTCCAATTCTGCCCAACTAAATAGTTGAAATCGAAGTAGCCCATTCCAATTCTGATTCCAGACCCCTATTCCTGCAAACCAAATGGGGCCTTGATGGACCAGACCCAATAATCACAATCAATAATTAAATCGGTTTTTAAGGATGCAACTGGGGTGGGCCTGTACTGAGGATTTGCCAAAATTTAAAAAGGCCCAGGGCGTGCAAATGAGGTCCACTGACCTTACTATGAAGAGCCTGTATTACATGGGTTTGATCCTGAATGCTCAGCTATTGGGTCATCAGCCACTCGTATGGGTTCTAGATTTGCAATAACGGATCTTAGGGTCCGTTTGATTTGCAGTCAGAATCGGAATCAAAATCCTCGGGAATCGGAATCGGAATGATCTATTCCCATAGTCTGTTTTGTTCAGACAAGAATGGAAATAAAATTTGGAATCAGTAGGAATGAGATTTCATTCCCAAGAGAGGGAGAGGGAATAACCATTCCCTAATGGGATTCCAATTCCACCCAATCAAACAATTAGAATCAAAATAGCCCATTCCAATTCCAATTCCAAACCCCTATTCCTGTGAACCAAATGGAGCCTTATAGTTTTGATTTGGAACAAGTTCTTGATGCATTGACAATTTGACATCGATGGTACTAAAATAAAAGGGAATTGTCATAAAATCCAAACCTGAAGAGAAACTATCTTTTCAACTACAAACGGGCTGGGTTAAGGTTCAGGCCCATTGAAAACTTAATGCATTCCCAACCCAACCCAATCCAGGTTGCACCCCATATGAATATATGATTACATTCACTTCCCTAATTAAAAAAAGACACCGACATGCTTGCGGCCAATTTTAAGTAGTCTCATATCTAATGTTCTTTAAATTTTAAAAATTAAAACACACACAGTTTGAGTCCATTTAGTCAACGAAAATTAACTTAGCCAAGACCTAGTGATCCATCCATTTGAATTGTTTAACCATGGTCAGTGGGCCACATATTAGATATTAAATCCCTTTTTTTTTATATTTTTTCCATTTTAATCATTAAAAGTAATAATATTCATTTACTGTAATTATTTTTGTTTAATGAATATATAATATTGAATACATGGCTTTTTTGTATTTTTGCAGTTTTATCTATTTCCACATATTTCCAGAGATTCAAACCAATGAAAAAGGAAGAGAGACAAAATGGAGTGGCAGAATAATCTCTCCTGGTTGGCTCTATTTTTTTTTATTAAGGTGTTTAAGATTATATAAAATTACAATAAAACCCCTGATTAGTGATATAAGCCGATTCGTCACTTAAAGACATTTATGGGCCTCATAACTTAAGCCCAATAGCTAAAAAGAAGAATATGTAATAAAACATAAGACGAAACACTAAGAACTAAGCATATAGGCCCAAGCCCATGTGAGATTAGGCATCGCAATACTCCCCTTCAATAAGGTTGGGCATGCATATTTTCATAAATTTTATAGCAATCTTCAACAATTGTTTAGATTGATTTCTCATAATACAATTAGGGCCGACATTATGGCAGTGTACCAAAAGGAGAAAGAAAAGCTTTACAACTTTTTTTGATGCCCTTTCTTCTAGAATTGGTCTCACTACTGATATGTGGACAGCAGAGAACCAAAACATTGGTTATCGTTGTATTACTACTAATTTCATTGATGATGCATGGATATTGCATAAGAAGATTATTTCTTCTGTGCAAGTTGCAGCTCCTCATGATATAGAAACTCTCAATAGGGTTTTAATGGATAAGATGATGGAGTGGAATATTGACAAGAAGTTGGCTAGCATTATAGTTGACAATGCATCTACAAATGATACAATGATTAGGCAGATTAAGAGTCTTCATGTTGATCAACATTTGCTTCTATTGTTTGGGGATTTTTTCATGTTCGATGTCCAAGTCATATTTTAAATCTTTTTAAGATGGTCTGAAAGTCATTAGACATGTGCTCCAAAAAATTAGGGATTCTATCAAGTATGTGAACTCATCTTTTTCAAGCGATCAAAAGTTTCAAAGTGCAATTAATCAAGTAAAATTATAGGGTTGTAAAAGTGTATCCCTTGATGTGGGAAATAGGTGGAACTCCACATATCTTATGTTGGAGTATGCTTTGGCACTCAAGAAGGTTTTTTTCCATTTGTAGCAATTGGATTATGATTTTAAAACAAATCCATCTAATGAGGAGTGGGAAATGGCAACGGTTGTTAAAAAATGCTTGAAGATTTTTCATGATGCCACTAATAAATTCTCAGGTTCTAAATATCCAATAGCAAACCTTTATTTTGTAGATACCTGTGAAATTCACTTAAGGTTGCTTGAGTGGGTCATGAGTGATCATGTTGAAATAAGGAGGCAAATGAAATGAAGGCAAAATTTGATAAATACTAGCATGAGTATAGTTTGATATTAACTATTGCCTTAATTCTTGACCCATGGTTTAAAATGAGATTGGTGAAGTTTATTACACTCAAATTTATGGTGATAGTGCTTCTTATTACATTGACAAGGTTCAACATGCATTGGTTGATCTTTTTTCTAAATATGAAGCTAATAACATAAATTCACTTGTGGGTTGTAATAGTCCTTCAAATGTTAGAGAGAATGGTTCCTATACTAACTCATCTGGAGATGGAAATGGAAGTGGAGAAAATGATAAAACATTCAGATTTCTTTTAGTTGGTGTGAGAATGAATGTCTTGATGATGACATGTGTGAACGTTGGAAAACAGCTCACTTGGTTTGAAATTGGAGTTGCCACCCATCATTTAAGGAAATGGAGGTGATGGGACCCCGGGATTTACATCAAAAAGTGTTTTTGATTTATTATTGACTCCAAAGCCCAAGGCACCGACTAAGTTAGTTTGGGCAATACTCAGATGGGAAAGGGAAGGAGTTAGGCACCCCTCTCCCGATTCTAATAGGTGGGACCCACATGGGATCTCAAACAAGCAAAAGTAAAATTAACTACTATATGATTTGAAAAAACAACAATTATGAAAAGATAATGAGCATTGTTGAAATAAGAAAAAAAGATGAGAATCACATAACCAAGGATCAAAGAATCAGTATCGAGTATCATATCGATAAGTCAGATACGGATACGGATACGCTTTGGAAATGCATTGATACGAATGAAAGATATAGAAACACTTGAATACAGTAATGAAATGAATACAAATCACATAAATACATTAATAATACTAAACCAAAAGTTGAGTTATCTATGAATAAGATATAAAGACATGAGAAATGCAATCAGACTGTATCCATCTATACGGTGCAATACGACCTGATATAGAGGCATATCATACCGATACGCACGACTCGAAGGATATGTATCCAGTCGTAGCGTATCCTGTATCCATGATCATAGATACCCCCTGTATTAGGAGTATCGTATCAATACTTTAATCCTTGCACATAACCATATAATAGGGAATGACCTAATAAAATTGACTTCAATATGAGATATCATTATTTCACATAACCAATGATGCATTAACCAAAGTGAAGCAAACACGATAACCTAGATTAAAAAAAAGTTTAATTAAAACAAAGAAAAAATTAAGAGAATCTATTGTATCAAATGGAAAGAACATAATGACATAAAACAAAATAAAAAAAAGATAATTATTCAATTACCACTGGTCATAACAACATAAGAATTTTTCACATTATCCTAAATGGGAATGAAGTAAAGTTCAAAAATAGGTGATCACAAATATCTAATAACCTATATTAGATTATGATATGACATTAATGGCCAAGAGTAAGGATTACTGAAATTAATTCAAGTGATATAAACTAAGATCCCAAATAAAAAGGTAAAAAGGAAACTAATCAACAATTAATCCATGATAAGGGAAGCTAATGCATACTTAATCATCTATGGAAACACCTAATAAGACAAATTAACAACCAGCAACAATGGTTTCTAATAAACAAGAACCTACAAACCAAATGTTGTTCATTTCAGCTATTTACATTCAAAACACATCGATATTAATTTGCAAGGGGGAAGAACCTACTAACCCTAGTGGCGGTTCGGAGATGGATGTAGAGTGAGCTCGGACCGAAGATACCACCGCTGATAAGAGTTGTAGTGGAGGTTCGATTCCAAGGACAATGACAAGGGAGAGAGAGAGCAGTGGTTGGTTGGGCTGATAAGATAAGGAGAGAGGGAGAGAACGATAGAGAAAAGTCGGAGATAAGAGGAGTTTATCGCTACTGTGTCTAAATCCACCACTATAAGTGATGAAATAGGGGAAGGGAAAAAATAAGAGAAAATGAGAGGAAAGAAGAAGGAGAGGGAGAGGGAGAGGGAGAGGGAGAGAGAGAGAGAGAGAGAGAGAGAGAGAGAGAGAGAGACGATCAAAGAGGGAAAGAGCTGGAGGTTAGCTACTGCCGTAGGTTCTCTTGTGATCATGAGGAAGACGATGAGGAGTGGATTCAATCATATTTGGCTTAATTTTGAGGTTCTGAGGGGTATTTTGGTAATTTTAGGGTTATGAGGGGGGCATTTTGGTCATTTTGGAAAATTTGGGGTTAAACTGAGATTCTATATGGATGGCTGAGATTTTGGGTCAAAATGTGAAGGATTGAGATAGGTCTAAGTGCATAGGGCGATTTTGTATATGCGGGCTGATAGGATTGGCTGAAAAAGAAAAAAAAAAAACTTTTTGGATGAGTGGTCAAATAGGGGTATTTTTGGTTGAAATTTGGCAGGATGGGGTTTTTGTACATTTTGGGTTGATTGGTGAGGTTGGATTGGCCCAAATGGGCCCGGATTGGGCAACTTAGAAACAAAATCTTGGTGTAATGGAGAGGTAAACAAAGGTATTTCGGGCTGAAATTTTACCATTAGGTATTTTAGAGTATTTAGGACCTTGTGGTAATGTCAATTGATTCAAGGGGGTCAAGATTATAGGAAGAATGATCAATGGGATTATCCAAAATAGAATCTTGGTTTGATGAAAGGGTAAATGGGGGAATCTTGGGCTGAAACATTATGGGCAGGTGTTATGGTATGTCTGAAGTTTAATGGTGTGGTCTGATCGGTTCAGATGTGTTAAGATCGAAGAGATCTAGGCTGTGGGTGTTTGGGTCAGTGAGATGGCTCGGAATGGAACCTTTGCTTTGATGAGTGGGTAAATGGAGGAATCTTGATCTAAAATTTTGTGGGTAGGTATTTTGAGTTGTCTAGGGTTTAATGGAAGCATCTGATCTGAGAATTAAGGTGCATATGGGTGTTGATTGAGGCCATCATATTGGTAACAAATAGATTTAGCAATGGACTTGAGGGTGTTTTAGTTGAAATTCAGGTTCTTTGGGTTTTTTTTTTTTTTGGCATTTTGGAGTGATTGGAATGGTTTGATCATCCGTTTAGGGTAAATTAAGGGTTCAAGCCATGAATTGAGCAAAAATCGGATGCTGACAACACGCAACGCGAAAAATAAGATTTGGATCAATATTTGGATAATTCACTTTTTCCTAGAAATCAAGATTTCAATATCTTAAATTGGTGGTAAGTGAACAGTCCAAAGCTTCTAATACTTTCCAAGATGGCACACGATATATTAACAATTCCAATTTCCACAGTTGCAACAGAGTCAACATTCTCACAGGTGGTAAAGTAAGTGATTCAAGACATAGTTGCCTTCTTTTAGATAGTGTTGAAACTCTAATATATGGACAAGATTGATTATCGGATTTAGATATGAGTAAGTAAAAAAATGTTATTTCTTACTTTATTTTTTTAACATGCTACTTTTTTTACAATGTATGTATCAGAAAATGCTTTCACCAATGAAAAACAAGATCTAATGGAGTTTGGTTAGTCATTAGGTAAGAATTTGACAATGGCTCGATAAATTAAACCATTTATTTTTCTATGAATTTAAGTGAATATATCCTTGATTTTTTTATAGGATTGGATGGACAAGAAGATTAACTTGGGAGATTGCATTTGAAGATTACTTGTCACTTGTGATGGTTCTTGTACAAATGAAGAATTGGAGAATTCAAAATTGAACTTAGACTTGTTATTGGATTTATGGTTAAATAAGTTGTAATTTGTAAATTTATTGGAATTTTATGAATGGTTTTGAAAACTTGTTAAATCGTTTAAGACACTTAGAATTTGACTTTAGCTTGGAAGATATTGAGAACTTTGAGCTCATATCTAGATTTGATCATTAATGGCTTGAGAACTCTTTTAACCAGATTATTATTGTTTTTTATGGCTATTATTAGCTTTTTGCATATTTTTATTGTTATTAATAAGTTTCACTTAATAACAAGTTTGTTATTATTATAACAGATTTTCTATTATTATGATTATAATATGTTTGCTGTTATTATAACAGGTTTAATGGTTTATTATGATTATCTTTTAGCAGTCTTTTTTTATTGTTTTTTAGCAAGGTTTTCGTTGCATTTTAGGTTTTTACACGGCTTTTATCGCATTTTTATCAAGGGTATTACTAGCATGCATATCATAATCAGGTCCATTGAGTTGTACCCAATTGTCCTAAAACCAATCGGTTTGGTTCTGGGTCCAAAATTACAAACCCTATAGGGTCTGGGTCGGTTCCGGTTTCATAAGTTCTCTTATTGATTTCGAGACCGGTTATACCTGGTTTCAACCAAGAACTGACCTTTTGACAGCTATGATCAACACTGCTTTGAGTGTACTCCACAACATCCATGGCTTTGCATGGTCTTTCAAACTAGGCACGTGGAGACTACTTCAACCCATAGAAAGCATTCTTCAATTTGCACACTTTCCTAGGAAAGTCATAATTTGGTGAGGCCATAAACACTTGTTCATGTAATTCAAAAAGGTGTTATTCACATATAATTGATGTAATTGCCAAGAGTAATTCTTAACTAAAGACAATAATACTTGTCAACACCCAATTTTTGCCCAATCTGCTGCATGAACCCCCAAATTCACCATTAAATATGCCAGATACCAATTTGGTGGCCCCAATTAACCCCCATCTACACATTGAACACTACATCAGACATCACCATTAGACCTAGGACCTCCTAAAATACCTACACATAAAATTTCAACTCAATATTCCTTCGTTTACCCCTTCATCAAACCAAGATTTTGTTTCAAATCCTCTACTTAGCCTAGACATCCGCAACCTAGATCCCCTTGATCCTAACACCTAAGAACCAATTAGACCACATCATTGAACTTTGGACACACCAAGGTACCTACCTATAAAGTTTTAATCTAGAACTCCTCTCATTGTCCTTTCATCAAGAAAATATTTTATTTTGGATCCCTTCGCTGACCTAAGTTTTCATGATTTTGACACTCCTGAACTGGTCAGACATTACCATTAGATCTTTGACACCCTAAAACCCTCACCTACAGAGTTTCACCCAAAACTACCCTTGTTTACCCATTCATCACACCAAGATTCTGTTTCAAAACTGTAAATTAGCCAAATAAAGCCCTTTTCATATATGCCTAATCCAGGCCCACTTGGGCTAATCTAATCCCACTAATCGGTCTAGAATGCTCAAAAACCCCATCCTACCAAATTTCAACCAAAGATTCCTTCATTTTTCCTCTATTACTTAAAGATTTCATTTCAAAGTTCTAGATTGACCAAATCACTCACCCTCCAAATCTGCCTGATGCAGGCCCAATTAGGCCTATCTGATTCCACCATTTCACTTAGAATGCTCATAAACCTCACCCTGCCAAATTTCATCCAAAACACAACTGTTTGCCTACTAATCTAAAAAGATTCTATTTCAGCTAACCTCATTGACCTACATACACTAAACCATTGTGTATACTCAAATCAATCTCTAACTTCCATTTCTTGACTCAAAATCCATATCATTAAACCAAAATCCTAGTTTAATCCCTCCTTAGATCGCATTGACCAAAATTATAAAAATGCCCATAGACTTCACCGAATTCACAAAACTGCCCTTAACCCTATTATGAAAACTCACTTGTGTTCTCATTCGACCTAATTTGAAAAACCTACCGTTCATTCTCCCCTTCCTCTCCACACACAGTGGTGAACCGAACAAGACAACGACGTTAAATCTTTGGTAGTCCCTCTTCTCCGATTCTTTTTCATTCTCTCACTCTATTTATCTCATTATCATCTTCTCTTGGCCACCCAACTCTTTCTCCCTCCCCTATAGTCGCCGCTGCAATTCTTAACAACGACAACCTCACTCCCCTGATCTCATTTCATTCCCTCTATTTTCCCCTTCGTGAATCCTCAATGGTGATTTTCTTTCAATTTCCCCCCTAACTTGAACCAGTTGCAATGGTGAAGCTTCTCACTTATTCTCACTCAGCTCTGGTGAAACTCCAGCCTAGAAGATCTCCCCGAGAAATCTCTTAGTTACAACCTCTAGTAACCATTGCCTTTCGCAGATGAGCAACCCGTGACAAAGGCTCAACTAAAACTCCCCCCATTTTATTGTCATTCTTAGGCCGAACATAACCAAGATGCATTCTCTGATTGTCATCACCATTTGAAGATTAGCATTCCTAGGAAGAAGTAAGCTAAATTCCTTGCTGCATCGACCAAAGCCAGGTCGAAATTTGTTGATGCTCAGAATGGGTTGAGGACAACACAGTAAATTCACTTTGCCTCTCGGATGAGTTGGCTAGAAGGATTTGAGAGTTGTTGTGTCCGAGGTCAGCTGAGTTCAAGGAGGGCCAAGGCCAAGGGCTGGTGGGGTCTGAGGAGGGCCAAGGCCAAGGATTTGTGAAGAAGGGAGTGTCAGAAGCCCAAGGCGCTAGCCCGAGGCGGGGACTCCGACTGTCAAGTTAGTAGGGTGGGGCAAAGAGGGCAGACGAGGTCACCCAGAAGCTGGAAAGCTAGAACTAGGGATACAAGTTGAGGATCCCTTACCTTGGGGGAATGCTTCCCTATTTATACTTGAGGTTTCCTGATGGCGGATGCTGCAAATAGTCTGGATGCGATCTTAGCTCTAGGCGGGTGGCCATCCAAGCATCGCCGCGTGTGGTCGCGCCATTGGTCCCACACTGACCAGCTCCGAGCTCGACCACGTGTCAATGTGCCAAAGGCTTGGCTAAAGTGCCTACATCAAAATCCTACCAAGTAAGATCTGTTGTTGCTTCCTTTGTGTTTTATCTTGTATGTTTCTTATTATTCATTGTGATTTCATCAGTTTTTTTATTTTTTTATTTTTTTACCATTGATATAATTGGGATTTGAGGGAAGCAGGAGAGTTGACGGAGCTGGTTTTGCTTTTGCCAAACTAGCTCTAGTAAGCTCTCCTCATCAACCCGATCCGACCATGTTTCTCTTTACCCTTTCTTTTAATTAATGCATCTTATTAGTTTTAGTTCCTTTTTTCTTTGCTTGAAATAGTTTTTCTTTCTTCTTCTCTAGGTATTGTGGACAACATTTGTTATGGTTTAGCTAATTGACTAAGTGTATCCTTACTGTTTGAAAATTGACTAACACTATCCCTACTATTTCTGACAATTGAATAATACCTCTCTTACCGTTAACACCCGTTTACATAATGATGAAAAATATTATTTTACCCTTTATTCTTCTTCAAATAAAACAAAGAAACATGAAATCAAAACCCTAACCACATTTATGGAGACACGTTTGGAGTTGGGCAAATATGGGTAACCCAGTGCAAAGTTGTTAACTAGGTGCAAAGGGGTTATCGAGCGAAGCCATCGTTGTTCAACCCAACTGGTGAATTCAGATCCTCTTGAGGAACAAGTCTTCCCCTCACACCAAATGGCGATGAATTTTACTTGACCCAGTGCAGAGTTGTTAACTAGGTATAAGCTTCATCATATCAAGGGGTTGAACAACCCAGTGGTGCAGAGTACACCCTAACCCCTTTTGAGGAACCCCACCTTCCCTGTCTTTGAGATGTCATTGCAGATTGCTAATGTCAAAACTCTGCTTCTAAACTTTTCAACATGAAATTCAAATTCCTTCCCACATGTAATCATAACAGTACTTGGAGATCAAAAAGTTGCAGAAAATCGGAGAACTAAATACAAAAATATAGTGGTGTTCCCTCATCTCAAGTTATAAAACGATCGAAATTCCATACTCCTCAATTCCACTTCATGCTCTTTAGATTCTAGCTCCAGAGGTGGGCTTTCTTCTTCGGAAGTAGAGTCTGTTTATTGAGTCAGATCATCGTCATCATCTGGAGAGAGATTCAGTTCCACAGCAGAAGCCTCCAAAAAATGAAGGCAGCCATTTCATAAAGACTAAAACCAGAGAACTAAAGCTGCGATCTAAAGAAGGTGAAGCAATTGACCAATCCAAAGCACCCAAGCAAGCAACCCCTAGAGGATCCTATGTTATTCAACCCTTAAAGACCAGCAAGGCCAGTCAGTCTGTTTCATTTCCACCAAGACTGGTGCTGGTACCAGAAGCGGCAATGGCAACAACAATGAGAATAAAAGAAACTGGAACTGCCACTGCCAACCTTCACCGCTGGAACCTCCGATGCCTAGTCGGAAACCCCAGAGTCCACTTCCAAATCATTTGTCCATTGGAACTCCTCCAATAACTACAAATTCAAAGAGAGATGCAATTGTGGTAATTTGGACTTTGGGGTCCGCCATCACAGCAGACCCATTTCTTGCCACCTGTACAACAAAGCCATTGTCTCCTCAACCATCACCTCCTCTGATAATCCTTGTATTGCTAAAAAAGAAGGGGAGAGAGAGAGAGGGGGGAGAAAGGTGAAGGGTAAATTTGGGTTTTAAAAAATATATATCACGTACGAATGAGTTTTGATGGAATACTAACGGACCTTAATAGTAACGGTAAAGTTAGTCAATTGTCAGAAACAGTAGGGGCAGCATTAGTCAATTTTCAAATAGTAAGGGTACATTTAGTCAATTAGTTAAACCATAAGGGCAGTTTAAGAAATTTACCTTTTTGTTAATGATTGATGAATTTAAGACATGTTTTCTTCAAGGTTTTCTGGTTTGTTTCATTCCGATTATGCTCTTTTTCTTGGAGTTTGTTTGTTTAATGCAACAATAAAGAAATGATAAAAAATCAATAAAAGAGGAAGGAGATAGAAGAGTAGGGGTGCTTCATTTATTTATTTATAGCTTAGAAGGAAAAGGGAGGGTGTCAATTACAGAGGACAAAGCAGCTACAAAGTGAGATATAAATCAATAAATAATTAATTAATAGTTTTAGTAGTAGTAGTAGTAGTAGTAGTAGTAGTAGTAGTAGTAGTAGTAGTAATAATAATAATAATAATAATAATAATAATAATAATAATAATAATAATAAGTAGTAGTAGTAGTAGTAGTAGGTAGTAGTAGTAATAATAATAATAATAATAATAATAATAATAATAATAATAATAATAATAATAAAGGTCGTAAAGGAAGTAAAAGTCTGAAATGAAGGGTACTGATGCTTAGTAGTTAAGGGAAACTGACTAGTTAAGAAAAGTGAAAAAAGAAAGAGCAGGTTAGGGAATAATTAATGAATAAATATATAAATCGAACTTCATGAGAAAATGACTAAAAAATAAGAAATAATTGATAAAAGTAAAAAATAATAAAAATATAATAGTCAAAAATAAAAAAAAATATAATATATAATAAAGAAAATAAAAAATATATAAAAAATAATATATATATAAACTAGGGAGGATTTTCTTTTATGTTGATTTGTTTTTTTTTTTACGTTAGTTTTTTATGGATTAAATATTTGCATTTTGTGTTTATGCTTGTTTGAGGTATCATGTGGGCCTCATCTATTAGATCCAAAAGAGGGATGCCTAACCCCTTCCCTCTTCCATCCAAGTCTTACCTAGACTAGTTGGACCATTGTCTTGGGTTTTGGAGTCACTATTAAGCTAGACATGCTTTCTAATGTAGATCATGGAGGTCCCATCACCTCCATTTCACATAACTAATGAGTGGTAACTCCAAATCATCCCAAGTGAGTTGTTTCCACTGGGGTAGTTCTTGGTCCATATATGGGGACCACATGGGGCCCATTTGGTTTGATTGTTAATTTTTGTATATATGTATGCTTCTATATTATTTTCCTTTGTTATAATAATAATTACTTATTTCCTGATGATTATTAGATAACTATTTATTGTTTTATTTCTGTTATTGCTTACATGCTTGTTCACACTTTGCACACATCATCCCGCATTAGATTTAGGTGGCGTTTGATAACACTTTTTAGACCTCTGAAGTTTGAAATATATGCTTTATAGACACAATGCTTATTTGATGTTGCATCTAAAATATGATATGAAAGTTTTTTATTTTAAATCTGAAATTGTAAGACCCAGGCTTGTCACTTAATGCGCTCAGACGCGTTTCAAACATGACCTCCATTCTCTCTCTCTCTCTCTCTCTCTCTCTCTCTCTCTCTCTCTCTCTCTCTCTCTCTCTCTCTCTCTCTCTCTATCTATCTATCTATCTATCTATCTATCTATCTATCTATCTATCTCTATCTATCTATCTATCTATCTATCTATCTCTATTCCTCTCTCTCTCTCATGCCTTCTCGCCACCACCGCTACAACTCTCAACAACAGCAATGGTTCTTTCTAGTTTTAATCTTATTTTAATAAGTTTTTTATTTTTTTTTGTAAATTATATTTGCATTAATTATTAATTATTTTATTTTTATTAATAGTTAAATATTTTAATAGTTTTAAGATATTAATTTGATAATATTAAATTTTTTATTGCTTCATGGTCTTTATTACTATTTTCATTATTATTTTTAACTCATAATAATTTATTTTTAATTTATAAATTTATATGTATTTTTTTATTTTATTCTTATTTTAATAAACTAATTTTTACTATTATAATTTACTCACGTTTTTTAATATTATTTTGAATTCAATAAATTGTTTTTTATGAAATAATGCAAATTGAACTCAAAATTACCAAATAGCTTATTTTAGGGGTAAAGTAGTAGAATCAATGAATTTCATATGTTGTAGGTTTGATCTAACACAAACAACGTTCTTTATCCAAAGCCACTAAAAAGTCAAAAAGCAACTATGTCTCTTTTTAGATTTCAGACACTTTTTAACTTTTCAGATATCTTTTTAACTTTTCAGATTTATCAAACACACCTATCATCCTATAGGAGAGGGCTAGAAGCCTAAGACATGGGATCTAAGTACCTATTGGCCTCGTTCAAGGTTCTCAACCAACCACCAACCTGATAAGCTAATTTGTCCAATGGGTGGAGGTTTGAAGGCCGACAAATTTGTTGGAGCCATTGAGTTTAGGTGCCAAACCCTCCCCTCATGCACATGTTAGCCTAGTCTGCTAGGGTGTTAGCTACCTCAGGTTTGTTTACTTTCATGCCTCGCATGGGATCCAAGTAAAATAATAACATAAAATCAAAAAACAATAAAAACAAAAAAAAAGTCGAGAGTCCAATAAAACTCAAACAAAAATAAAACAATAAAGCAAGATATTTATAAAGTAAAAAAAACATAAAATTAAAAATAAAAACGTCAAAAGAATAAAAACTAAAAAGGGAAAATAATAGAAATAAAAAGGATATGAAAGGTTAATAATATTTTTGGTTAATCAAGATGGGAAGAGAAATAATACCACAAATACACATAAAAAATAGGGAAAATTTTCAAATCCAAAAAACAATTGAAAAAGAAAAAAAACAAATTAAAGGGAATTTTTTGAAAAGAAAAAGGAAAAAAGAAAAACATAGAAAAAAGAAACAAAAAATATAAATTAATAAATAATAAAAATATAAATTAATCAAAATTCCAAAAAATTAAAAAAATCAAATAACAACTCAAGAAATAAAATAATAAACCCAAAAATCCAAAGAGAGAAAAAATGAAAAAAAAAATGGAGAAAAATAAAAAGAAAAAGAAAAGAAAAAAATAAAAATATATAAAAATGTAAAAAAGCAAAAAGTAAAAAATAATAATAAAATAAAATAAATCTGAAAAAACTAAAATAAAAAATTTATAATATAAAATTTCATAATAAATAAAAAATAGATATATGAAAAATTTAATAAAATAAGAATGTCAAAAAATCAGCAAAAAAATACAAAAAAGGAAAGGAAATGAAAGAAAAGAAAGAAAAAGAACATGAAAGAAACAAAATCGGAAGGATAAACCATGTTTCTTTTGAAAGCTAAGAAAATCTAATCATAACACGAATAAAAGAAATCAAGAATTAAAAACACCAAAAGTGATAATAACTAAATAGTAAAAAAATAATAAAATAAAATAAAAATAAATAAAAATAACAAAATCTAAAACGTAAAAAGTGATAAAAATGCAAAAGGAGATAAAAGAACAAAAAGAGAAAAAGAAGAAAAATTAAAATCATTTAAATAAGCAAAGTTCACAATGTTTCTTTTGGATAATTAAGGAAAATTAATCATAGCACAAATAAAAAAGAAGAGAATCAAACAAAAAACAAAATAGACTAGATTAAGGAATAAAAATTAAAAAATAATAAAAACAAATAAATAAATAATCTAAAAAAAATAAAGAAAGAGAAAACAAGAAGAGAAAATAAATTAAAAATACAAAAATCAAAGGGATAGTTGAAGAAAGAATAAAAGAGAGACAAAAAATAATAAGAAAAAAAAAAAGAAAAGGTAAGAACAAATTTATTTAAAGGGGAATGGTAAACCTTGTTTATTTTGGATAATTAATTAGAAGACAAGGAAAGATAAAATCAAATCAAACAAGAATTAAAATCCAAAAAGATAATAAAAAATAATAACTAGCTGGTAAAAATAAATAAATCAAAATAAGAAATAAAAAATATCAAAAAATATATAAAAATATAAAACGAATGATGAAGAAAAAGAAAAGAGAGAAAGAAGAAGAGAGAGAAAATTAAAAATAAGACGTGGAACCTACATAGTGTAATGACATAAAAGGTCAAAACCCAAAAATAAATAAAAATAAAAACAATAAATCAAATAAAAAATTCAAAAGTAAACAAAATAAAGCAAATAAAAAATAAAAATTAAATAAAGTGAATAGCAATAATAAACACATGAAAAGTAAAAAAAAAAGACAATAATAAATTATAACATAAGAAATAAAAAAAAATCAATGAAAAATGAGAGAATAGTAAGAGTAAGAGAATAAGGGAGATTCTCCAAAAGATAAAAAAAAATAAAAAGAATGATTTTTTAGCAAATTGGAATAAAGACCACAAGGAAATCTCATAAAAAAAATTGAAAGTAATAAATAATAAAATAATAAAAAGTAAAAAAAATATATAAATGCTAAAAATTAATAAAATCAAATAAAAAAGAAGATAAAGACAAGAAAAATGAAAAATAACAAAAGATAAAAGAATAGCCCTGATACAAGAATAATAAATCTAAATCCAAAATTTCTAGGTAGAGTGCCTTTCTCATAGAAAATGGAGTCACTATTTCAAAGATAAATCCAGTTTTCAAAGCTGAAAATGAGGGCCCCTTTCCTTGATAAAATGGGTGGTGACTGCTTCTTCTTTGAGCCGGCCATGAACTTTCTGAATTTCACACAAAGTATGCAACTAACTTAAGAAAGTTTTTTTGAGCTATAGTTGTGATAAGCAAACTTGGTAATAAAGATGAAGATGTGAAAGCATTGCTTGGTTCAATTTCCAATGCCATCTCCAATCTCTCCAATGAGGATGCTCCAAGCAAATTCAAGCATGGAAAGGCTACAAAAAAGCATTCAAAGGCTTTGGAGCCACTCAAGAAGTTCATTGCTACAACTCAACAGGGAGTAAGATTATGCAAACTATGTTCAAAAGAGTCATATCTCTAGGTTCTTAATGTAATTTGTTAACTTAGTCCAGTCAACCTTAGAGAACAACGGTTAGAATGGATTTGGTTTCTAGGCTTTCCTAGACTTAAACAACTATTTAGAATCTTAAAAATCAATATTGAAAGCTAAGGGGAAGATTTCCCAAACCTTTAGATAAATATTTCCAAGGTTTAGTCTTGGGCTATCAATAACACATGATATGCCTAACTATGAGACATAGTCAACTATCCCAAAATGTGAAAGTGAACTGTGAACTGTAAAACATAGTTGACTAACTCAAAATGCATAATCTGTTGAAGTATAGGAATGCCTTATTTGGGTGGAGTTGACTATTGTGGAAAACCCAGGTGATCCCCTTGGAGCAAAACATTCCTTCACTTCAATCATTTCTACTGCTTCTTCTTCCCTATTCCCTTCGTCCCATGATCCCCCTAACTATTGATATTGCTATCAAATCCCCTTCTCTTCAATGAGGGGAACCAGAAGTGCTATTTACTGATGAGAAAATTGAAAGGTCTCTCTCTCCCCATTGTTTTGCACTTGTTGGAAAGTGTGTTTATGGTAGGCCACCCATAAATAGACGTTGCGGTGACTGCAATTGATTCTTGACATATTCATATCAGGTTCAATTTAGAGGAGGACTTCATCAAAGTTTGGTTGAAAGAAAACTTCTGGATTAAAGATAATCTCTTTAGATTGCTCAAATGGACCCCTAGGAATGGAACTCGGTTGGGAAACATCAACCATTCCTATTTGGGTGAATTCCTAGCTTTCAATTAATCTTTATAATGAAAACTACTTCAAATCTATTGTCCAAGTGGCTGGTTGTGTTTTGAAAATTGATTATGCAACCAAACGGCTGATTCGTACTACTTCGGCAAGGGTTTTGGTTGAGGTTGATTTGCTAAAAGATTTCCCATCTTGTGTGTGGGTTGGCCTTGGAAAGAAGGGCCTTCTAGCAAAAGATTGTTTATGAAGAGCTTCTCAAGTACTACATACTACTATAAGCAAGGGCACAGTGAGGAGCAATGTTGGTTGAAGAAGAAAAAAACTGAGAAAATTGATTCAAGATGGTTCGAAGGTGAAAGATCAAGTGAAACTTCTCCCTAAGGTGATCTCATCTAAGTTTAGAAAGACTGGAAATCGGCTTGAGCTTGACTCTGATTTAGCGCCTATCAACTATTCGACAGAGGACCCCATTGACAATGTTGTTTAGATTTTAAGCTTAGGAAGGCCGATTGAAACTCTGATTATGGAATTGAATTGCTTGAATTCAGATTGTACCTTAGAGCAGGAAAATGTTTTTATTAAATTTGGTTCCAAAGATTATTGTACTTTGGTGAATCTTAAAAACCGTGAACCAGGTTTAGGTGATTCAGAAAGGAAAGAAAAAAAATTTGAAACCAAGATTACAGTGGAGGGATTAAAGAAAGATAAAGAGAAGCTTGACAAGCTTTTTTGGAGCAGGAAACTTTTAGACGATATGCCAATGTGCACTATAGATATTTTAGAACCTTTTGCCTTCATGTGATTTATCTAAAAGTGAAGGAAATTCTGCTGCTAAAGAGGATAATGGTTTTCAACCTGTTGTGTGGAAGAAGGGATAAAAGTCCAAAATAAGGAAGCTACTTCCCATTGAATGGAAACTAGATCACAATCGCAACAAGGTATGTCCTTACCTTGCTGTTAATCCATGAGTGGTCTTTTTTGGAATGTCTAGGGATTTAACAATCCCCATTCTATTCATAGGATTAAACGGTTAATTAATCTACATTCAGTTGGGGTTTTGGGTTTTGTTGAACCTATGGCTACTAAATTCTCTTTAGATTTAGTTAGGAAAAGAATTCAAGCACGGGACCAGATTAGTAAGAAAAGTGTTAATAAAAAAAGCTATTATTTATTGGAGGGATGATTACTCAATCACCTGTTTTGGTGAATTTAGGCAAATGTTATCTGTGATAGTTACTCTTAATATTGGGGATAGTTTTTTGCTCTCTGTTGTGTATGCAAAATGTGATGGGGCAGAAAGAAGGTTTCTCTAGTAGGAATTGACTATGCTTTCCTCAGCGGTTAATGTTTCATGGATGGTAGCTAGAGATTTCAATGTTATTCTTTATGTGGATGAGAAAATTAGGAGTAAGGACCTAGATTTGTTATCCATGTTTGAATTCAATGATGTTGTTAATAGTTTAACTCTATTTGGTATTGGTTTTACTGGTAGCCATTTTACCTAGAGTAACAATAAGGTATTGATTGTGTTTGGGCTCATTTGGACTGGATTATGGTCGATTCCTTATGGATGTAATTTTCCCAGTTAGAGGTGCATAGGACTTGTTTTGATCATGCTCCTCTCATTCTTTTTATTATTGAAAATAACATTCAAGGAGCTAGGCCGTTCAGATTTTCAGCAGATGTAGACTCGGCATGACAACTTTGTCAATTTTTTGAAAAAATCTTGGGATTAGCCCATTGTTGCCCCCCCCCCCCTCTCTGGTGCTTATTTATAATACAAAGATTTAGATCTGACTTAAAAAATTGGAATTCTAGTGTCTATGGAAATGTTCATCAAAATGTCAAATTGGCCGAAGTTCTTACGCTTCATATTGAAGAGAATTTTGCAAGTTCCCACCTGTACCTACAGGAATGTAAGATTAATCTCCATGAATTCTTTAAATGAGGGGAATTTTTTTTGAGACAAAAATCCAGAATTAAGTGGCTTATAGATGGTGAAAGAAATACCAAATTGTTTTCACCTCTGTGTGAAAGTTAGAAGATCTCAATGTTTGTTGGAGGATCCAGATTAAATCAAAACCAAAGCAATGAGCCACTTCAAAACAGTCTTGACTTGTCAACCCGTTTCAGTTAATAATGCCATATTGGGCTAAATTCCTTGTCTTGTTACCACAGAAATGAATGCCTATCTTCAGTTTGCCCAATGACCAAGAGATTCATGATACTGTTTGGGGTATGGATTAAGACAGTGCTCTAGGCCCTGATGGTTAAACGGGTCATTTTTATTACAGTTGCTAGGATATTATTAAGGGTGATGTTTGTAATTCCATTCATCACTTTTTTCAGGGGGGAAATCCCCCTAGAAGTTTCATGGCCTCTTTTATTACCTTGATTCCGAAATGCAGCTCCCCAGGAAGCTTTATTGATTTTCAACTGATTAATCTAGGTATTTTTGTTACAAAAATCTTCACTAGACGCATTACTAGTTTTCTCCCCTTGTTGATATCAGAGGAACAAGGTGCCTTTGTTCATGACACAAGTATAATGGATAAGGAACTTCCTCTTGATATTGATAAAAAAGTCACTAGAGGCAATGGCATTCTTAAGCTGGACATGGCTAGGGCTTACGATTGGATGAAATGGTGTTTTGTTGAGAAGGTGCTCTCAAAATTCAGCCTTGATCCTAATTGGATTATCTTAATCAGAAAGATGCTGACCTGTCCTTGTGAATGGGATTACCTGTGGTTTCTTCCAGTCCCGACAAGGTAACCCTCTTGCTCCCTATTTGTTTATTCTAAATGAAGAGGCTTTCAGTAGAAACTTAAGGAGATTGGAGTGTGATGTTTATTCAAGCAGAAGGGGGTATCATCCCATTACACATTCCTTGTATGTTGATGATGCAATCATCTTCACTAGGGGTAACTTGTGAAAGCTCACAAGCAATTACGAGGGTGATTCAAGACTATGAAGAGGCTTCTAGGCTGCTTGTGAAAGCTCACAAGAGTTGTTTTCTCACTTCCAATAAGGCTATTACCTCAAGGATTCAAATTATTTCTCATGAACTGGTTTTTCTCGAAAAGATTTCCCCTTTATATATTTGATAAATTAAATTCCCGACAAAATCCTCTCCAATGGAGGAAATCTAGTTCTCCTTAGATTAATTGAATTAATTCCACTTTGGCTAACTTTGTATGGTCTGGATCCAATCAGGAAGGATATATTTATCGCCCTATTTCTGAAAGGGGGCCTTGATATTCGGGATTTTAGAGCAAAATTTCAAGGTTATGTTGTTACCCTTACTAATCCAGCTTCGACGTGAAGCAACATGTCTTATGTGACTTGTTTTTGGATGCTTAACACTTTAATGAAATACTCTAAAATGGCGGGTTGGTTTAGGTAATGTTCTTTTCTAGTTAGATAATTGGGTGGACGGGGATGGGGATCCTTTGATTAATCCCATTAATGACCCAATGCAGATTAGCCCCACTTCAATGCTAAAGAATATCATTTCGATGGATGGTACTTGGGATTTGTTGGGGGCAGTATCTTTGTTCCCTAGTGAGGTGGTTAATGATATTATTGCCTCTGGTATTTGACTTCAAACAAAAATGATAAAATGGTTTGGCTTCCAACTCCAACCCTATTTTTAAGGGGTTATGGATGAGCACGGTTCCAATAAAAATAAGTTTCTTTAGCTACAAGATTTTTAGAAGAAAGGTTGAAGTTCAACGGGTTGGAATTCCTTTTTGCTCTAAGTGCAGTTGTTGCAAACATCTCTATATTGAGACCACGATCGCTACAAAGGTATGGAATCAATTTGTTGTTGTTTTCAGTATAAAAAACTTTGATTCAGACAACAACAACTCTAGGTTGGGATTGGCCAAGGGTGCTGGAAATCAGTACCGTTTTGTAGAGGTGTAAGTCAGCACCACGCGGCACGACGGCATGCGGGCCGTGTCAGATCCAACACAAAGGTTTGTGTCATGCTGGACCTGGGTTTCAGAGTCCACATGCCGGCACGGCATGGCCCGCAGGCCCATAGCAGGCTGCGCTTGACCCACCCGAGAACTAGTCGTTGGGGACCCCCCTAATGGCTAGTTTCAGCTTTTGGGGTTTTTTTTTATAGAAATACCCCCCTGATATTGATGGAACTTCTACCCTTAGTACTGATACTAGGGGAAAGAAAAAGATGGCATCTAAGTTGATTAGCCTGGTTTAGAAAATATTTAAAGTAAAGGATGTTGAGGGGGAGGGAAAATGAGTTATTTGACAAAAATGTAGGAAAGACTTTAGCTATTGCAATAAGGGTGGTAATGGCCATTTGAGCAAACATTTGCTCACCCATGAAGAAGAAGAAGAAGAGAGAAACACCACAAACACAAATTGGGTGGGAGGTTTTGGTACATTTAAATATTCTCAAGAAAAAATGAGGCAAGAATTAGAAAATTACATTGTGCATACTAAACAACCATTTTTTTTAGTTGAAGACACTAAACTTGAAAAAGGTTACGTAATTCTGTAAATCTACAATATAAAAATGTTTCTAAGAATACTATTGGATCTTATGCTTTAAAATTTTTTTATTCATATAAGAAAATTTTAATTTATATATTATCAAATCTTAATTCTAAAGTTGCAATTACTTTTGATGTTTGGACTTCTAAATTTAACATAATTTATATTTGTGTAACTGGTCATTTTATTGATGAAAATTGGATTTTAAATAAAAGAATTTTAAGTTTTACTAGGCTCGAATGGCTACATACTAGCCCAGCTATTGTTGTAGCATTTTAAATACTTTACATGTTATGGAATTGAGAATAAATTATTTTCTATTAGTTTTGATAATGATAATAAAAATGATCTAGCAATAAATATTTCAAAATCTTAATTAAAACCATGTTTAAATGGTAAATTATTTCATATCAAATGTGTATGTCACATCTTAAATGTATGTATTCAGGATGCTTTAAATATTATTTCTACTCATATTTCTAAAATTAGAATTTGTATTATATGTATTAAAAGTTCTGGAGCAAGAAAACAAGAATTTAAATATTTATGTCAAAATTATGGTTTAAAATATAAACATTTTATATTAGATGTTAAACATAAATGGAATTCTACCTACGCTATGTTAGAAAGTTGTATTTATGATAAACAAATTCTTACTGATTTTTATAATGCAAAAATGTCTAATGATATTGTATTTGAGGAAGACTGGGAAATGGCAATTTGTATAAGAGATTTTTTAAAACATTTTTATGATACAACTAATGAATTATCAGGTATTTAGTATCCAATTAGTTGTAATTTACCTTATCAATTAATGGTGATTAATGATTGTTTTGCAAAATATAGAAATAATGAACAATTTAAAAGTATTATTGAAATAATGGAAAATAATTTTAAAAAATATTGGGAGAACATTTCTCCTCTTTATTGCTTAGCTATAATATTAGATCATAGGATTAGGAAAGATGGTTTAGATATTTTACTTGAAACATATTGTGAAAATATGAATATTGAAATTGAAAATAAAAAAGAATAAATTAATAGTTTATTATTTGAAATGTACAGTCTATATGAAACTGAAGTAATATGAAATAATTCTACAAATTGTACAGTTGCATCTTCTACTTATGAACTTGAGCCCAATAGTATAGGAGAAAAAAAGTTTTTATTTAATAAGTAGAAGGCTGAAATCTACTACTTCAATAACAAGTTCATTTACTGAACTTAATTTTTATTTACAAGTAAATTTGTCTACTTTTAAGTGAGGGAACAAATAATTTTGATATTTTAGTCTGGTGGAGTGACCATTCAAAATATTATCCAATTCTCGCCGCCATGGCACGTGATCTATTAACCCCTCTAGTGTTAATAGTTCCATCAGAGTCTTGTTTTAGTGTAGTAACTAGGGTGTTGGATGACAAGAGAAACTATGTGAATGATGAAAGTATAGAGATGTGCATCTGCTTTAAAGATTGGCTGGATGCTGAAGAAAAATAACAAGACAAAGGAGGGCATGACACTACACTTGATATTTCACCTGAAGTAGATGATGAAAGTCATGAACAATAGTTGTATAACATTTTTTCAAATTATTGCAAATTTTGTTTAATTTATTTGTTATTTTTTAACAATGTAATTTTGTATTTTCAATTTGTAACTATATTGTATATTTTATATTTTATTAATTTATTCCATTTTCCAATTTTCATATTTCATTCATCCAAGTATCCAACCATTGTATGCTTTGTAATTTGTATCATTTAAATTAAATAAAATTCATATTTTTCTTCCAATTTGTTATTTCATTCTTATTTGGTTAAGTATTTTTTTTTTTTATTTGTTAGATTTCACATTTCTTATTTTTTCAAATTGTTCCCAAAGCCCAAAGGAAAGTCAAACATTTTAGTTCTACACTTTTACTTAGCAAAGAAGTAAAAAAACAAAAAAAAAATCAAAAGAAAACCAAAAAAGCAAAAAAAAGGTAAAAACCAGTCTGGCCCGGTTCAACTCACGCTCATGGCCCAGCCTATGGCCCAGCCCGATGCAGCTTAGGCCCACGACACGACTTGCAGCCTGGCCCGACCTGACCTAGGCTCATGACACAGCACAACACAGCACAGGCCCGCACTGGCTTGGGATGTGGGCCATGCTAGGCCGACCCCCAAGTTATCCTTGGGAGGGCGGCATGACCCGTTTTACACCACTACCTTTCTGTAGTTGCTCTCTATCCTCTTCTCCTTTTCTGGGAAATTTGGAAAGTGAGGAATAGGCGGAGATGGGACTCGAAATTTGCTTGATTGTGTTTGGCAATGGTTAGTTTAGATTCTAGGTCCAAAGGAATATGACGAAAATATAACTGGTTCTCAGCAGTTGTCCTTATGTTGCTTAGGTGTTCAAATTCGTGACATCAAATCCAGGAAATCCCATCTTGTGTATGTCTCACCCCCTTCTCACGACTCATTCAAACTTAATATGGATGGGGCTTGCTGTGGTAACCCGGGTACTAGGGGTGGAGTAATCTGAGATGATCAGGATTGTTTTATTGTCGGTTTCTCTGCCTACTTCGGTTTGATGAACAGTTTGCAAGCTGAGGCGTTGGCTCTCAAAGAGGGACTAGCCTTAGCTTGTTCCTTGGGATTAACAAAACTCCATGGATTCTCAATTTCTCATCAGAATTTTGAAAGGTGAATTGGCAAAACAATATTGCTGATTATTTGACTTGCATAGATGTCAATTTCTTTCACACATTCAGAGAAGGAAATCAACCTGCTGATGTACATCATTTTTTGATTTTGTTGATAGCCTACCTTCTCATGGAGATAAACTTGGTCTTCCTTTCACTTGTTTATCATAGTTTCCTTGGTTTTTTTATGCACTTATAGTTTTTCAGAGGGGTAAGGTTTGTACCAAACCTTTCATGATGTTGGAGATATTTTGAATCGTTACTATGTTTAGTAAAAGACCTCCAACATGTTGTTTGGACTGTTATATCAGAGTATGGGTATAACCAAACCAGGGTTTAGTTGCCAATTTTCAAAAATTTTTTAGTCCAAACATTTATAATAGAACTCTCTTAATCATGGAAAATCGATTTCTCTTAAGATCAATGTGCAGCTCCTAGAGTGGTTCGCACCCAAAATTCAACCTCTAATCGCCTTCCCAACTAAAGATGGCATAATTTGCCTAGTGAGGACAATCTTGCAACTAGTATTTAGCCAATTTACACTTCCAACTTGCTTGGATATTTATAGTTGTTAACTACTTAATTTCTCTGATGTTTTGCAACAAGTAACATAGAGAACAAGAGAAAATTTGTTTCTCAATGGGTAGGTCAAACTAGGGTTTATGGGTTACAAAAAAGTAGAGAGAAAAGTGCAAGAAAGAAGTGCAGAATCATATATCGATCTCTACTTCTTATCCCCTTTTATAGGCAAACTGATCCTAATGTAATTAGGACTATCCAAATTTGATTTGGTTAGGCCTTTAATTACATTAGTTATTAGGGAGATCCATACCCAAACCCATATCCATATTCAACCCATGCACATGACAAGTTACTAGTCCAACTAGCTGATGGGCTAAGGCCCACTACATAAGTGGTTCATTAACATAACTATTGCAAGTCTTATTGGGCTTAATTAATGTATGGTGTTTGACCCACAAAGGTCTTATATTAGTACATAAGGGTTTAGCCCATGTAAGAAAGCACTTGGGTTGAATTCCTTGAGTAAACCCAATAAAGCCTTAAGCCAATCGAATTAGGCTTAGTATGGGCCCAACACTTAAGTTTAAGGGATCTTTGGTTTTAGCCACCCTATGAAGCCTAAGAATAATGGATTAACATAAGAAAAATCCCATTAGGTTTCAGCCCTTTAATAGTCTTTTGCTCTTAACCTCTCAACCCTAAATGACCAAATATTTCTTATAGAGATGGACATCTTCCCTAATTGTCAAATGCAATGTCACACTCTCTACTCAAATGGATCATGGGACTAAAACCTTTTGTAAACCTTTTTCATAAAATAGTATATTATAAATATAAATACTGATGTAGGGTGATTTGGCACGACCTCGTAGCATGGGGACACGTGGGCATGACCTGGCATGAACAACTCAGCATGACAGCCTGCAACAACCCTGCGAAACAAGCTCGACGAAGCCCGACCAAGCGACTCGACGGGAGTAATAGCTCGCTAGGAGGCGAGGCTTAGCCCGCCCCAAGCACAAGGCCTAACTACCCCGAGCTCCCGTAGCCTTAAGGGACCCGGGCTCCCCGCGAAGGAGCCCAAGCTCCCCTTGAGCCCCGAACTCTCCTCTCCTAGGGAGCCCCAAGCTCCCCTTGAGCCTCGAGCTCTCCTCTCCTAGGGAGCCCCGAGCACTCCTCTCTTGAGGAGGGGGCATCTCAGCTTTTGGCTAAGTGTCCCGAGGGAGAAGTACCTCGAGACTGCATCTGCCTGACATCTGTACCTACCAGATCAAAGTAGTTAGGCAGCTTGTAGGGAAGATCCGCCTGACATCCGTACTTGTCGGATCTGGTGGCAGTCCCCACATCTCTTGCCAGGCGGCATCGTGCCTGCTGTCCCTGAAAGCATAGCACACCTGCCGAGTCCGTACCCTGCAACAGCATCCCGTAGTGGCGGCCTGCACCTGCCACCTCAATCCTGGCAATAAAGGCTAGGGCAGTGGTGGTTACACCTGATGTGACCGACCTCCGGTATAAAAGGACCACCACCCTCGTGAAGCAAAGGTATTGAAGCTTAAGCACTTTCAACAATCTTACTCTCTACTCTCTCTTTGAGGTTCTTCCCCAGCTCTAACTTAGCCATCAGAGTGTTCCCACCGGGATATCTCCCCGGGAACCCTTCACTTCCTCCTTCCTCTCAGGTGTCGTTCGTTCCAACCCAGATCGTGCAGCATCATTTGGCGTCGTCTGTGGGAAACGCTTCAAAAGGCCTTCCTGTAACTTCTGTACAACTCTCTTCAAAGAACTATTCAGTATCATCA
Organism: Nelumbo lutea; assembly: GCF_056320005.1. NCBI lineage: Eukaryota > Viridiplantae > Streptophyta > Magnoliopsida > Proteales > Nelumbonaceae > Nelumbo > Nelumbo lutea. Next base: position 58,119,735 of record NC_142687.1, on the reverse strand, counting down.
ACACCTATGGCTTCCTCCAGCAACACCAAACGCCGGAACACCCCTGAGGAACAACTCCAGTTACCCATCGTCTACATCGACCAGTTCACCATCCCTCTCTCTATGGATGGGGTCCCTAGTCTGACCATCCTTCCTCCAGTGGCACCCGTGGCTGTTCCACTACCCTCTATAGTCGGAACAACCTTCGCTGAACCCACCATCCTCCCTCCGATGGCCAGCCAAGGTCAGCTTGAGGATCTGATGCAATGCATGTGAGCCATGTAGGCTCAGATGCAACAGTTCCAGCAACTCCAGTCCCACTAGCAACAAGTGCTGCACCAAATGTGCTAGTACCAATATCAACAACAGTTCCCTTCACTCCCCCCCCCCCAACATCTGGCGGCGCAGCCAGCTAGGCCTCAGTGTTGTAGTGAACTCCCTTCCTGCTAGGGAGAGACTTCAGCATCGTCTCACGAAAGAAAGGGGAGGCTCCCTACCCCCACCGTACTGCCCACGGTCAGGTCAAGGGCTTCCCATCCAGTTAGGCCAGTGTCACCCCAGCACTCGCAGGGAACAAGTTCGAGGTGCTAGCCGGCGACCTAGAACAAGGTCCTTCTGTCCGCAGCTACCGGCAACCATCCCTGCCTCCCCCTGGGCCCGTCGAGCTCAGCAATACAGAAGCCAGCAGCACCAACGCCAAGTCGGCCAAGAAGCAGCAAAGACGTCACCGGTCTTGCCGAACTACCACCATCCACAACCTGCCCAAGCTCAAGGAAAAAATAGAAATAAGCTCAGGAGAGGTAAGAGTTGCACCACTCCTCTCAGTCCCCTCTCCTTTGTCCCCGGAGCTCCTCGCGGTCCCCATGTCCAAGGACTTCAAGCTCCCCCCGTTAGACAAATACGATGGGTCCTTCGACCCCAACGACCACATCGACGCCTTCCAGTCCCAGATGCATCTGGCCAGGGCGAGTGAATCTTGCATGTGCGTGGCCTTCTCTACTACGTTCAAAGGAGTGGCCTGCACTTGGTACCAAAACCTCACGTCAGGCTCGATAAGAAGCTAGGGGCAATTCGTGAAGGTCTTCACCTCCCACTTCGTCACTAGTAAGAGATGCCCAAGGACCCAAGAAGGCCTCCTCAATGTAGTCTAGAGAGATGGGGAGTGCATCCGAAACTATATCAAATGGTTTAATGACGCTTGCTTGCAGATACCCGACCTAGACCCTACAGTTCGGCTCACTGCGGCCAAGCGGGGCATCACCCACAAGGAGTTTAGATGGCACGTGGTTGTCAACCAACCCAAAACCGTGACCGAGTTCCTCGAACTGGTAGATCGGTTCATAGGGACAGAGGAGGAGATCAACCAGAAGGGCGTGCACGCCCCCGAAAAAAGAAGAAGGGAACCGGAACCCCCGGCTCCTAAGAACTACAAGAAAAAGAAGGATCAAGCTTGGGGGGCAAACCCGATTCAGCCTTTCCGAGCTCCAACAGCAGAAAGGGTGTTTACACCCCTCAACACGAAGTGGGCCGAGATCCTCATGGCAATCAAGGATGCCCCGTATGTAAAGTGGCCACCTCGGCTCAAGGCCGACCCTAATGTTAGGAATAAGAACTTATATTGTTGTTTCCATAGAGATCACGGTCATAGTACCAAAAATTGTAACAACCTCCACGATGAGATAGAAGAGCTCATCCGCCGCGGATATTTGAGAAATTTTGTACATCACAACAGTAACAATAAAGTAGGTCGGCAAGGGGAATAGAGTAAAGAAGCTCCCGAGTCTAGCAGACAGGTGGAGCAGCCTCCCGACAAGAGACCGGCCAGGGGTCCATCCCTATGATCGTCGGAGGATCAGTTGTCGCGGGCTGCACTTCGGCAACATCTCGGTCATTAGCCCGCGAGGCCGCAAGAGAAGAGCTTAACCCCCTAAAACGGCCAAGGATGGAGGAACCGATCTTGGTCACCAAAGACGATGCGCGAGGGATCCATTATCCCCACGATGACAAGATCGTCATAAAGATCAAGATCAACGACTTTGTCGTCAAGTGCATCCTAGTCGACTCGGGTAGCTCGGTAGACATCCTCTTCAATGCAGCCTTCGACCAACTTCAGCTCTCGGAAAACGACCTGAAGCCCACAAGCACTCCATTGGTAGGATTCAACGGCAAGGAGGCCAGGCCTTTAGGAAGAGTCACTATACTGGTAGAGGTCGGAACCTGGCCCTGTGTAATGAGGCTCATTCACGAATTCCTGGTGGTCATGACCCCCTCCCCGTACAACGCAATAGTAGGACGGCCCATCGAGTCCCGCAAGTGCTACATAGCCGCCCTCAAAGGAAAGGCCAAGGTAGCTGACGACCTTGAGCTAGAACGACTTACGGAGCAGTTCGCAGAGCAAGCTGCACCTACCGAGGAGACCATCCCCATCCCGGCTTCGATAGAAGACCCAGCTCAGGTGCTTCAGATCGGAGCTTCTATTAAGGAGCCTCTACAGTCTCAACTAGTAAGCTTCTTACTTGAAACTTTAGATGTTTTGCATGGTTAGCAGCAGAAATGCCCGGCATAGATCCCAACATAATCACTCATAGACTCAACACTGATCCTGTAGTTAGGCCCATTAGACAGAAGAAACGCAACTTAGCCCTAGAGCGATGGAGGGCAGTCGACGAGGAGGTCAGAAAACTCCTTGTAGCCGATTTTATCAGGGAAGTCCATTACCCGAGTTGGGTGGCCAACCCTGTTCTGGTAAAAAAGGCTAACGATAAGTGGCGCATGTGCGTCGACTACACCAACCTGAACCGAACTTGCCCGAAGGACTGCTTCCCACTTCCCAGGATTGACCGTTAAGTGGACGCGACCTCGGGGCAAGATTTTTTGAGCTTTCTGGATGCCTATTCGAGCTACAATCAAATCAAGATGGACCCAGCAGATGAAGAGAAAATTGCCTTCATAACCGAGTTCGGCCTGTACTATTACAAGGTCATGCCCTTCGGGCTGAAAAACACTGGGGCCACTTTTCAAAGACTTGTAAATAAGCTGTTTGAGCCAATAGTTGGCAAAAAAGTAGTGTGTTATGTAGACGACATGGTCGTCAAAACCCAATTTTCATAATAATTAGTACAAGATTTACATTCAGTTTTTGAAAATTTGCATAGATTTAATATGAAGTTAAATCCAAACAAGTGTGTCTTCAGTGTCACCTCGGGAAAATTCCTAGGGTACATCATCAACCGCCGAGGCATTGAGGCCAACCCGGACAAAATCAAAGCCATCCTAGAGATGAGACCACCCCGAAAATTAAAGGAGGTTCAAAAGTTGAACGGCCGACTAGCCGCCCTGAGCCGCTTCATGTCCAAGTCAGCAGATCGCTGCTTGCCTTTCTTTAAGGCCATAAAAAACAAAGGTTTTGAGTGGACTGAAGAGTGCCAGCTCGCGTTCAATGAGCTCAAAGGACACCTAGCCAGCGTCCCAGTCTTAACCTGACCCAAAGAGGGTGATGTTTTAGAGTTGTACCTCTCGGCGAGTGGCGAGGTGGTCGGCACGGTATTAATAAGAGAAGTAGATCGGGTCCAATGACCCATCTACTATGTTAGTAAAATATTGCAGGGAGCAGAGACGAGGTACCGTGAGATAGAGAAGTTAGCTTACGCATTGGTTGTGGCCACCCGAAAGCTCCACCCGTACTTCCAAGCTCACGCCACCATTGTCCTTACCAATAAACCTCTGAGGCAAGTCTTGCTCAAGCCCGAGATCTCAGGAGGGCTAATGAAGTGGGCCATCGAGCTCAGCGAATACGAACTCCAATATAAGCCACGAGCTGCTATCAAGGCCCAAGCCTTAGCAGATTTCGTCGTAGATTGCACCTTCAGTTCTGAAGTCTCTAGGCCAGTAGAACACAAGGCCCCCAGTGCGGGTGAGCCCGGGCTTCACAAGCTGGTTGAACTCGAGCCCTATGAAGTAGCACCAGCGCGGCGTCTCTCCTAATTAGGCCAAACCCGAACTAGGATGAAGAACCCTAGATCTTTTACGTAGATGGCTCATCAAACCAGCAGGGTAGCGGTGCTGGGATCATTATGTACAGGCCAAGCGGTGTGAAACTGGAGTACGCACTACACTTTGAGTTCACAGCATCCAACAACGAAGCAGAGTACGAGGCGTTGCTGGCCGGGTTGGATCTAGCAAAGGAAGTGAAAGCCAAGCACGTCGTTGTCTGCAGCGATTCCCAACTCATGGTAAACCAGGTTATGGATGAATACAAAGCCCGCGAGCCAAGCATAGTAACATACTTAGCCAAAGCAAGAGGGGCTCTACTCAACTTCCGATCATACTTCATCCAGCAAATCCCAAGATCAAAGAAGGCCGAGGCCAATGCCTTATCTCGTCTAGCCAGCATTGGCGATAAGACCATGAGAACCGTATATAGAGAACTTGCCTCAGCCTAGCATTCTTAGGGGGGCAGAGGAGGTTGCTCCCATCATTCAAGCAGAGCCGAGCTGGATTGATCCGCTCACGAGCTTCATGCTACACGGGACCCTCCCCGCAGATCGTAACGCCGCAGGGAGGGTAGAGCGTCAGGCAATCAAACACGTCATGATTGACGGACGACTGTACCGAAGATCCTACACGCTCCCTTACCTACGCTGCCTGCGACCCTCTGAAGTTGAGCTCGTCCTCTGCAATACTCATGAGGGCCTATGCGGTGGACACTTGGGGGGCAGGGCCCTCGCTCAGAAAGCACTATGAAAGGAGTATTACTGGCCAACGATGAAGGTAGATGCGACTAAGCTCGTCAAAAAATGCGACAAGTGTCAAAAGCATGCCAACATCCACCATCGGCCTACTGCCGACATAAAATACCTCACTAGCCCATGGCCATTTGCACAATGAGGGATTGACCTACTCGGGCCATTCCCACCAGCAACAGGACAAAGGAGGTTCCTAGTAGTGGTAGTTGACTATTTCACAAAGTGGGTCGAAACTGAACCTCTCGCAACAATCACGGCTCGGAATGTGCAGAACTTCTTTTGGAAGAACATAGTGTGTCATTTCGGATTACCTCGGGTACTAATCTCTGACAATGGTAAGCAGTTCGAAGACATCAAATTCCAAAACTAGTGTCGAGACATGGGAATTCAGTAGAACTTCACCTCAGTGGCGTACCCTCAGGCAAATGGACAAACGGAAGTCACAAACATGACAATCCTTCGAGGGCTAAAAGCGTGCCTTGACCGAGCTAAAGGACTGTGGACGGACAAGCTGCCCAGTGTGTTGTGGGCCTACCGTACCATGGAAAAGTCTGCCACAGGAGAAACCCCCTTTAACCTCACAAACGGCACCGAAGCAGTCATTCCAGCCAAGATTGAAGCTCCTTCACTAAGATTAGAAGCATATGATGACAGGGCAAATGAAGATGAGCTATGTACCAACCTCGACCTACTTGACGAAGTACGAGACCTCGTATACATCAGAACCGTGGCCTACCAGCAAAGGGTAGCTCTGTACCAGGGTCAAAAAGCAGACTCTCCACGTTGGCGACTTGGTTCTCCATAAGGTTATGGTTCCTGAGCCCCGCGTTGGCAAGCTCGGTCCGAACTAGGAAGGACCCTATCGAGTAAAGTGAAAACTTGGGGAAGGAACATATGAGCTCGAAACCCTAGAAGGGAAACAAGTACCTCGGGCGTGGAATATTGTCAACCTAAGACAGTATTACCTATGAGTAACATAGTAGACCACGGGTCACTCTTAGGGCTCAAGGGCCAAAAGGACCGAACTAACAGACTCTAGCACAATAACTTAGCCACCCCTATGACGCAAATGAGCTCTAAGGGGCCAAAACACCAAGCTGACCAAGGAGCTCGGCACCATAGCACACTGCGTCAAGGGCGCGAGCAGACCCTATGGCGCTAAGCCCACCTCGTTGTACGCCATGAGGCAGTTCAGGCACATGCCTTACTATGCCTTACTACGGCAATCACCTTGGTGTACGCCATGAGGCAGTTCAGGAACACGCCTCACTATGCCTCACTATGTCAATCGCCTCGGTGTACGCCACAAGGCAGTTCGGGCATGCATCCTACTAGGCCCTACTACGACAAACCACTCCGCACACAACCATGACAAGCTCGGATAAGGAAATACTTAGAAAAGAAAGATCACTTAGAAAAGGGTCAATTTAATTAACATGTAAAATTTTATACAACGAGCTCAACAAAAAAAACAAAAAAAACAAAAAAAAACAAAAAAAACAAAAAAAAACAAAATACAAGTACTGAGCTCGCAGGCTCGGAATACAAGGGCAATTACTTCTGGGGCTCTCCACCCCTAGGACCTTCGGGCTGGTCAGGGGTATCAGCTTCTTCGTCACCACCCTCCTCCTCTGAGTCTGGATCCTCCGCGGCTTGACGAGCTATCTTGCCAGTGATTCGCGAGGTGGTGGTGGCGCTTGTGTCGAGCTCAGGGTACGTATGCCTTATCAACCACCTACTGAGCTTGAAACCCTTGCGGTAGGTCTCCCCCAAAACGACATCAAACTTATCAGACTGAATATACTCAGAGATGGCCTTGACCTTCGTCTCCTCTATCGCCTGGGTAAAGATCTCGGTCTTCTCTGTGATGTCCGCCTTGAGGTACTGCACCTTGTGCAGAAGAACCTTCTCCTTTTCCTTAAGGCCTTCCACCTCTGCTTTAAGGGCATCCAGCTCGCCCTTTAGCATGCCCTTCTCGCGTGTCAGCTCCGCTCTAAGGGCCTCCATTTTGCCCCTCAGCTCGTTGTTCTCACAAGCTATCCCATCCTTCTCCTCCGTCAGTGCTGTGATGATGCCCCTCTGGGCCATGGCACCGCTCTCCAACCAGTGGATCTACTCACGAGCCATCCTTAGTTCGGTATGGGCAGCACGGGAAGACTCATCGACAGTCAAAGCCCGCTTCAGGTACCTCTCGATCTGAAGAGTAAGGACGTGCACGACGGAGTTCGCCTGACAAAGGAGCTAGTTAGTACCGGAGAAGCACAGATACAAAAAAGAAAAGAAAGAGAAGAAAACTTACCACCATAGTGTGGGTAGCAGCCCGGGTTCCGAGCTGAGAAGGGTTGAGCATGTCAGCCCGAACTGAAATCTCCTCGGAGTAAGTGGCCCCCTTGCTCTTCCGAAGACCGCATTGGGGGAGCAAGATGCTTCGGCCCCCATTTGGGCTCCCCGAGCTGGAGACAGCCATCTCGGATGTGTGAATGGGCTCGGCGAAGACCTCGACTGCAACGTTAGCAGCCCCGGTGGCAACCTTGGCCTCGGCTGCCAACCTCACTATGGCCTCAGCCAAGGCCCCAAGCTCCCTAAGTGGTAGGGACTCCTCCAAGTTGATGATTGGAGGAGCCCCAAGGAGCTCGGGCTCAGAGATTGGAGCCTGTGGAAGATGGGGCTCGGGAGTGGGGGCAGGCGGCGACTCGATATGAGCTCTCTTGGCAGCCTGCTTCTTCCTCCTCTTCATATGCTTAAAGAGCCAGTCTCCCTTGAGTTTATCTACCTCCATAGGACCTGCAAAAGTGTTTGGCATTAGTACTCGAGTAAAAGAAGGAAAAGAAGAGTAGGCCAAACAACTAAGGTACTAACTACCTACCCGGGCTCAAGCCGGCCTGGAAGAGCATACCCTCTTTGATATAATCTCTGAAATCACAGCCGACCTCAGCCCACGATTGGAATGCCTCCCTGGTCTTCTTGTCGAGTATGACGCCAGGGTCTTGGATAGCCGCCCTCCAGTGAGTAGGGAAGGGCCACCCCGCGGGATTCCGGACTACAAAGTAATCCTACTTCCAGGCAGGGATCTTGCTAGGAAGCTTGTGCATTAGCTTAAAGCCTGGGCGGGGGAACAAGTAGTAAGCCCTTCTATGGTCAGGGAGAACAAATGAAGCGCTCTTCTTGATGGTCAAGATGGAGTAGAGAATGTCCAAGTCAAGGGGCATGACATACTCATAACAAAGAGAGATGGTCCTGACCACGTTATGGACTGAGTTCGAGTGAAGCTGGTCTATTGTAACATTGAATGGTTTCAAGACCTCCACCAAGAGTGGATGGAAGGGAAGACGCAGCCCGGCTATGAGCTGCTCTTGGAAGATCATGACCTCGTTAGGGTCGTGCTCCCATGGGAAGTTCCCCGCAGGTAAACTATAGGTATACTCTCTTGGCAAGTTATATTGCTGAATGAGCTCGCGGAGCCTCTCCAAGGTCATGGTGGAGGGTCTGAACCTATCTGGCATCCGAACTCGGTGAGAGGTGGATGCCTGGTGACCCGAGGCCTCCCGTGCCTCGGGAGGGTTACCTTGAGCCGAGGTACCCACCACGAGCACCTCAGGCTCATCCAAAAGGCTATCAAAGGAAAACATAATTGAAACTAAGGAAGAGCTAGGGTGACTCACCAAAGAGAAGTAAGACCGGACTGGAAAGGAATTGACCCTAGTTGGAGGCTTTGGACGCGAGCTCAAGACTACAGCTGAAGATTTGTGGCAATGGAAAATGACCAGGACCCCCACTATTTATAAACACTATCCTCGGGCATCAACGGTTGAGATCAAAGCAATCTGACGGCCCTCATGAAAACGGATGCACGACCTTCGAGATGAAATCAGTTTAGCACATTTTTTGGTGTCCGCAATGTCTATAAATCGCGTGACGTCCGTGCATAGACTATACACGACCCAAGCTACACCTGGCAAAACCCAGCAGGGAACCAGTCCAACCTATGAGCTAGCGGACAAGAAGGCTTAGAATCTGAGCCAAATCCACCCAGTAGACCTTGGACTCCCCGTACTGGGTCAACACCCCAAGCATGGGGAGTGGGGGGCAATTGATGTAGGGTGGTTTGGCACGACCTCGTAGCACAGGGACACATGGACAGGACCTGGCATGAACAACAACTCAGCATGACAGCCTGGCCCCAACCCTGCGTAACAAGCTCAATGAAGCCCGACCAAGCGACTCAGCAGAAGTAACATCTTGCTAGGAGGCGAGGCTTAGCCCGCCCCAAGCACAAGGCCTAAGCGCCCCGAGCTCCCGCAGCCCTAAGGGACCCAGGCTCCCCGCGAAGGAGCCCGAGCTCCCCTTGAGCCCCGAGCTCTCCTCTCCTAGGGAGCCCCGACCTCTCCTCTCTTGAGGAGGAGGAATCTCAACTTTTGGCTAAGTGTCCCGAGGGAGAAGTACCTCGGGACTGCATCCGTCAGACATCCATACCTGTTGGATCAAAGTAGTTCGGCAGCCTCTAGGGAAGATCCGCCTGACATCCGTACCTGTCGGATCTGGTGGCAGTGCCCACATCTCTGGCCAGGTGGCGTCATGCCTGTTGTCCTTGAAAAGCATAGCACACCTGACGAATCCGTACCTTGCAGCAGCAGCCCGCAGTAACGGCCTGCACCTGCCACCTCAGTCATGGCAATAACGGCTAGGACAATGACAGTTACACCTGATGTGACTGACCTCTGGTATAAAAGGACCACCACCCTCGCGAAGCAAAGGTATTGAAGCTTAAGCACTTTCAGCACTCTTACTCTCTACTCTCTCTTTAAGGTTCTTCCCCAGCTCTAACTTAGCCGTTGGAATGTTTCCACCTGGATATCTCCCAAGGAACCCTTCACTTCCTCCTTCCTCTCAGGTGCCGTTCGTTCCAGCCGGGAGCCAGGTCACAGCCAAATAGGAGTGCCCAGATCGTGCAGCATCAAATACATTTTGCAAAATGATTTTCAAAATAAGTTAAAATCTACTATCGGAAATTTTAGGTTTCCATTAGAAAGAGTGTAAACTCGATATTCACTTTGTCCAACAAAGGGGCTAATCCTATCACAATGATCACCCCATAGAACAACAATTTTAGTTTTTAGGAATGAGTTATTACACTTAAATATTGTTTTTATGTTCTTTAGCTTAGGAGAAATTTAATTTTTATTTTTCTAAGTTATGTAAGGATAGTTATTCTATTTTACTTACCAAAAGTATTACAATCAAATTGAATAATAAAATCCTTGCCTATGAAGAACTTGAGAATGGTTTCTATATGCTCCCTGTAAAAAGAACTTTGGATTACATCCCTGTAAAAAGAACATGAGAAATCATTGATCCACCAACTTGTGGTATTACCGACTTGGTCACATAAACATAGGACGTATCAAAAGATTGGTTAAGAATGGTCCTTTGGATTTCCTCACAGTATAAGATCTACCACCTTGTGAATCTTGCCTATAAGGCAAGATGATAAAATAATTATTCACTACTAAGACGAAAAGAAGTATAGGCACACTTGACCTAACACATACAAATGTATGTGATCCCTTGAATGTTAGTACATGTTATTCACATTTGTATTTTATAACTTTTATCGATGAGTATTCACAATATGCGTATATGCATCTAATGAGACTAAGTATGAATCATTTGAAAGTTCAAAGAATTCAGCATTAATCTGAGAAGCAATTAAGGAAACCAATCAAAACACTTTGATCAGATCGAGGTGAAGAGTATCACTTTGATGAATTTAGGTATTACTTACAAGATAATGATATTATATAACAATTATCTCTTCTTTCTATGCCATAACTAAATGGTGTAAGAGAGAAAAAAATCATATTTTATTAGATATGGTCCAATCACTCCCCATCCACTCAGAGCCACCTATATCATTTTGGTGATACACATTAGAGGCTACAATTTACATGTTGAATTAGGTTCCAACCAAGTCAATTCCCAAGACTCCATATGAGTTATGAGCTAGTAAGAAACCAAGCTCTGGACACTTTAAAATATGGGGTTGTCTAGGACATGTCTAAAGGATAATTATAGACAAATTAGAATCCAAAACTAGTCATTAACTACTTATAGGCTACCCAAGGACTCTATGGGGTATCTCTTCTATGATCCAAGTGAACAAAAAGTTTTTGTTAGTTGAACTATCCATTTCTTAAAAAATGACTACATTTGAAACAGTCATCATTAGGAAATTGTTTTTGATGAAGAGAGCTCAAATATAGTGGGAGATGTCCTACAAGCTCTAGATACTAACACCCAACCTATAAGATCTACCCAGGTGTCTAGAACATCTTATTCGATATGGTTATGATCAAGAAAGTTACTTGATGGAAACTGTCAATAATGTGGAAGATCCCCTGATTTATATGAAAGCTATGTTACACATAGACCCCCTAAAGTGGGTGAATGCCATGAAAACTGAGATAAACTAAATAAACACCAACAAAGCTTGGACTCTTTTAAGGGTAAAAGTAATTGCTTACAAGTGGATCTTCAAAAGAGAAAGACCTTGATGGAAAAGTTGAGACCTACAAAACTTAATTTGTAACAAAATGTTATACTCAAAAAGAAGGAATCGACTATGAGAAAATATTCTTGCCCTTGGTCATGCTAAAGTCCATTAGAATAGTGTTGGCTATAGTTGAACACTATAATTATGAAATCTGGCAAATGGATGTCAATGTTGCATTCCTGAATGGAAATCTTATTGAAAATATCTATATGCACTAACCAGAAGGCTTTGTTGCCAAAGGTCGGAAACACATGGTGCATAATATCAACAAAAACATATATAGATTAAAGTAAGCTTTAAGAATTGGAACATCCAGTTTGACTCAACTATCAAATAGTTTGCTTTTGAGTAAAATTTGTATGAACCCTGTGTTTATAGCAAAACAATGGGAGACAATGTTGCATTCCTAGTACTTTATGTAGATGGCATTCTGCTCATCAGTAATGATTTAGAAATGTTATCAATAGTAAAAGTGTGCCTCTCATAATAATTCTCGATGAAAGATCTTGGATAAGATTCCTATTGTGGCTACTGAACCGGAGGGAGGCAATGGAGTTGCCACCTAAATTTTTGGGAATTGAGAATTTAGGAAAACTTAGGATTTTTCAAGAAAAACAAAGGTTTTTTCTTAGTGACTCATTGGCCCAATTCGAATAGAGATTCTTTGGGTCCAGGGACCAAGGTACGGTGTGGGAAGGTGCTAAGCACTCCACATGCACCCGGCTATAAACTAGCCTCTACTTCACCAATGTTCCATGGAAATTTTAAAAAATTTGGGCTTAAAATTTTATTTAAACAAAGGATATACATGTGCATACACTTGTCAAAACACAAGGAATGAGATATGAGAATTACCCAAAAGAAATCTAACAATAAACTATCAAAGTGAGCAAATGAAATAAATTTAAGCAACAAGTAAATTAGCCTAAAAGATGGATGAATGAAAAAATGTTCAAACAACTAATGGATTACATTACTAAATAAACTAGATTTACAAACAAGAAAGATAACCAGTAAGTTGAACATTTGTAGACAAGAAAGTAGCCAATTAGCTAAAAGGGGCCTAGGTATTAAGAGCTGCTTAGTTAAAAACAAATAATTAAAGATGCTAAAGGCTAACCTATTGGGGATCGTGCCTTTCTAAAATTAGACTCACAGCTATGCTACACAAATGCAAATATGTTGATTGAATGACTAATAGATGAAGAGGTCAAAAGTGACAATCTAGAAATGTCTATGAAATTTTTTAATAAAATATTACAAGGGACAATTTGTTTCTAATGCAGGACTAATGAAGCAAGTGCCTATATAATTGGATTAAGTGACCTATTGGGACGATGCTAAATAATACTAGAAGTAAATACTAACACTAATTCGAAATAGGTATCTTCTTAATTAGAGGAATTAATCGAAAGGAAAAACAAAACAAAAGATGTATCATTGGGTAAATGTTGAAAGGAGAATGAGGCAAACCCTAATCGTGTCAAATGGGATGTGACTTGACTAAACTAATTTTAAAAGAATATGCCACATATACTAGGAATATGGATAATGAATACTTTAAGCTTTCAATAAAAAGACTAACGGTAATGCTGAACTAATAATTGATTGGACAATAATAAAATTAGAATGATGTAATAAAGGACAGGTGGATTGGTAAGGATACCTAATGATATAAATGCTATAAAGAAAAAAAAAACATGAACAAAATGATAAAATATAAACTGAGAGATTTAGCTATGCCATGTTCGTCTTCGGATGGACAATTGACCAATCCTACTAAACTACTTAGAGTTAAACAATGAACATATCTAAAGAAAGGAAATAAAGAATATACTTAATAACAGGCATATGATTAAGAAAAACCCAGAGACAACATACCTGATGAAGGGATTCAACAAGTAGAAATCAGCTTGGCCCTCTTTCTTCATTGTTGCATTTAGCAACTTTGAATTTTCAATGAGCAATTCGAACCTTAATTACTGCTTTTGCTGAGTACTTCCTAGGGACCTCTAGCTCCTTGAAGAAATGCCTCAGCCTTAAGATGAATCCTTTATCATCTTAGAAAGTCAAAGGCATTGTTTATGTAGCCCAAGAGAAAAAAAACATTGTTAGATGTATGTAACTTTTCTACAATGGGATCTATGCTTCAAGAATGCTTCCACTGCTTTGTCTTGAATGCGTACATGACTACAAAGGTGCTTCTTAACTTAAAATTGATATGGGTGACTCTAGAGATGTGCGAGGATGATTGTCATTGCGTATGGAGGCATAGAGAGGTGATGGAGGTTTATAAGGGTAGAATGTTCTAATATATGTGTGTTATAATAGTACCATGGCTGGTGTGGAGTAGTCCTAAGGCTTAAAGGACATATGAGAAGAGTGAAGGGACTTTTTCTAAGGCTTTGGACGTGTGAGTGAAGGAAACGAAAGGTTGTCTTGGACATTAGAATGTGTCTTTGTGTGAGAAAGCATAGGTATTTAAAGAGTTTTAGAGAAAATTCTAGAAGGGAATAGATGACTGAAATTTGAGTTTGGGGAGACCAATGGCTGAAGTTTAAAATATTTTTATAGGGAGACTAAATGTGAGAAAGGATTGGCAAACCATCCATGAAAAAGATTGTCTCAATCAATCAAGAGAATAGGTGGAAAATTTTATAAATTTGCCTAAAATGAATATTCCAAGTTTAGGTGATTGGCTTGATTGATTGGACACTTCTTAACTAGTTGATTTTAAATTAAAATATGGTTTTAAAGGCTTGGAGAAAGATCTATTAGTGTGGGTCCAGAGGTTTGAAGTTGTAGTGAAGAAGATTTTGAACAGAGGATTCAGATCGAGTCTAGCTTTGGGTCTCAAGATGGATGGGTTACGGTGTTGGAATTGGTTGATCTTGGTATCGTTGGACTTGGAATTTTTAGCTCTATACATTCTTAGGATTGGATTTTTTATTTCATTTCAGATATGGTTCATGATCAAAATGATCCCGATCAGACGATCGAAATCAATTTCAGCTTCGGGTCTTGAGATGAAAGGGTAAAGGGTGTCAGGTTTGGGAGATATTGGTGTCATCAAACTTGGAATTTTGGGTTTTACATACCTATGGTGTTGGATTTGCTAACCTAGATGTCCAAAATTTTGTAAAATTCTAAAAATTCCTTTGGGTCGGTTGGGAGGTTGGTCGAAGTATGCTTAAAGCTCAAAGTGTTGTAAAAAGACAAAAGGTCGCAAAAATGGTGTATCTACACTTATATCTTAGGACTTTGACTCTACAGAGATAGATCAAAGCGATTGATTGGATTGTCACAATCAACTTACATTGACAAGATCGTCAAGAGATTCAACATTGACATGGAGCACTTTCTCCGAAGTAATGTCACCTAAGGCACTTAAAGAAATAGAGAACATGAGAAAGGTTACCTATGTCTGCCATAGGGATCATCATGTATATCATGTTGTGCATTTGGCCTGACATAGCATAGGTCATTGTGATTAGATATCGATCCAACTTATGACAAGAGCATTAGACAACTATGAAAATGTATTAAAGCACATAAAAAGAACAAAAGACTATTGTTTTGTCTTTGATGGTAGTTCACAATAAATGATATGGTGCACAAAGGTCAAGTTTTAGTCAAATCTGAATGATAGAAAGTCTACATTCAGATACATATTTATGTTGGTATCTTATATTTTTTCATTTGAAGAAATAGCAAATAAGGGTCCATTGCAAATTCCATTACCGAGTCGAGTACATTGCCGCAAGTGAGATTGTCAATGAGGCAATTTAGATGAAGAAATTTGTCTAAGAGTTAGGAATTTTACTTTCTAGCATGTCACATATTCCACTATTGTGTAATAATATTGGAGCCATTGCTCAAGCCAAAGATCTAAGAGCCCACTCGAAATCTAAGTACATCAAGAGGAAATACCATATCTTACGAAAAATTGTTAAGAGAAGAGACATCCAGATTTAGAAGGTAGCATCAATGGATAATGTAGTAGACCTATTGACTAAAAAGAATTTGAGGAATATGTGGATAGTATGTGACTAAGGCTTGTACCTAATTGGACCTCAATGCAAGAGAGGGAGACTATATAGGCCCTTAACACCAATCAAATTGACCTAACCCAAATCAAACTTAGATCAGTCATAATTACATTTGGAAAGAGGTTTATATATAGAGATAAGAGGGAAATGTCAAAATATATTATTTTAGATACTCTCTTGCACTCTTTCTCTTCTTTCTTGCTTCTTGTTGGTGCTCGAGTTGGCCAAGGACAACAAAGTAATTTCACCTCTAGACTCTGAAGGCTGGACGAAGGCTTCGAGGGTTCGATGAGCTTGCTACTGAGGTCAAACTATGCAGGCCGAGGTGGAGAGGGCTCCGAATACTATAGAAGCTGACGCCAGGTGGCCAAGGTGCTGCAAGGCAGAATACGTCAAAGGCCCCGGGTGAAAACCCGAAGCAGAGCCTCCGACGGTCAAATTAGTACGGGGTACGAAGAGGGGAATTGAGTACAGCTTTTGAAATCAGTTCCAAATCTAGATGCAGATTGTATTCGATCCCCTTACTTGGAGGGGGCACCCCTATTTAAAATTGAGTTGCTTGGAAGCAAGTGGAGATGAACGCCTGAGATGAGTGTCATACGAGGGCAATCAAGGAGCTCTGCGGGGACGTATGGACTTCCAACGATTGGCTATGTACGAGGGGAGCAGAGTAACCCCTACTATAGCGGATCTCGTTCCTGAATTTGAAGCTCGTGGGCTGGGTCTCCCAACCTCGGATGGGCTAGGTTGGGTCACCCCACATCACTTGCCCCCACTCCCAAGGCCGAGAGAAAAATTCAGCTTCGACTGATGGGAGTAGTAATGGTGAGTGCCAGTGGGCTAGAAGTAGCCCTGCCTTAGGGCTTTTTGGGCTAGGACTCTCCCGTCGAGATGATTACCGCAGATGCCTTCATGTATTTCTTGTGGCACATAGTTGCCTTCCTCCAAACGTAGGCATCGGAGGTAATGCAAGGTGAAGGATCTTTGGTACAACTTCCCTTCCAACAGGGTATAATGGGTTGTCTATCATCTAAGTCGTTTGGCCTCATTTCTATCTTCGGGCAACTATCCAGTCGATAGGAAGTTGACAATGGGATCCATCCATGAAGGTTCGACCTCTATGGGGAGTATTTGGACTTCTTAAATGGAAATCCGAAGTAGCTTCTCGATGTGTATGGCCCCGGCTAGGGGTACCACTCAAGGTGCTTGCCAACTTCGAGAGGGCATCAGCTCATGCGTTATCGACTCGTGAGGCCTGTTGCAAGGAGAAACATTAGAAGTGGTGGGCTAAATCTTGGACTTTGGTGAGGTACTTGGATATGCTTTGTTCTCTGGCCTCATACTCGCCGTTCACCTGATTCACCACTAGCTGAGAGCCGCTAAAGGCTTCGACGTGTGAGGAGCCAAGGTCCCTAGCAAGCTGGAGATCAGTGAAGAGGGCCTTGTACTCGGTTTTGTTGTTCGATGTTGGAAAGTTGAAAATTAGCGCATACTCTAGGACAACATCATCTAGGATGAGGAGGATGAGGCCCGCTCCACTTCCTTTGGCATTGGAGGATCCATCAACAAAAAGCTTCCATCGAGGTTGAGCCTCGTCGTCCATATGATCCCCCTCAGGATTTTCTGGGGACTGGCAAAGGGCTTGGCTGAATATGCATTCTACTATGAAATCTGCCAGAGCTTGTGCTTTGATCACAGGCCTCGGTCGGTACTGGATGTCAAACTCAAACAGCTCAATGGCCCACTTCGTCAGGCGTCCCAAGGTCTCGGGTTTGGCAACGATGGCCTTGAGGGGTTGGTTCGTCAGGATCACTATAATGTCGGCCTACTGAAGTTTTCTTGCTGAATCCATGAGGGCGAAAGCCAACTTGTCTACCTCGGGGTACCTAATTTCGGCGTCGTAGAGGACCTTGCTGGCATAGTAAACTGACTTCTGGATGCCATCATCTTTGTTGAGAACTGAACTAGCTGCTTCATTCCTAGCCGAGAGGTGCAGGTATAGGGTTTCCCCTTCGATCGACCGGGTGAGGAGGGGAGGCCAAATAAGGTACGCCTTGAGCTCATCAAAGTCGTGTTGGCACTCCTTCGTCCATCGAAACTCTTTCAGCTTCTTGATGGCATGGATGAAGGGTAGGCAGCGGTCGGCTAACTTTGACATTATGTGATTGAGGGCTACTATTCGACCGGTGAGTTTTTGGGTCTCCTTCAATGTTCGTAGGGTGGTCATGTCTAGTATGGCCTGTATCGTCTCAGGATTAACCTCAATGCCTCTCTGAGTGATGACGAAACCTAGGAATTTGCCTGATGCGACACCGAAGGCACACTTGCTGGGGTTGAGTTTCATATACTTCCACAAGGTGTCGGAGGTCTCGGCTAGGTCTGGGATGTGGGTCCCAGCCTTCAAGCTTTACACTACCATATCATCCACATAGGCTTTGACGTTCCTCCCCATCTGCTCTTTGAACACCTTGTTAATAAGTTGCTAGTAGGTGGCCCCAACATTCTTGAGGCCGAAGGGCATCACATGATAACAGTATGTGCCATGTTCAGTGATGAACGATGTCTTCTCATCATCATCTACATGCATCTTTATCTAATTGTATCCAGAGAAGGCATCCATGAAGTTAAGTAGCTCATACCCTGTAGTGGCGTCAATGAGGTGGTCTATCCTTGGCAAAGGAAAAATGTCCTTGGGGCAAGCTCGATTAAGGTCTATTAAATCAATACAGATCCGCCATTTCCCATTAGCTTTATTTACCATAATCACATTTGACAACCAGTTAGGGTAGTGTACCTCTCGGGTGAAGCCGACGTCGAGTAACTTTCAACTTCCTCCTCTATGGCCTTCCAACGCTCCGGTGCAAAGTTCCTCTTCTTCTACCGAACTAGCCTAGAGCTCGGGTCCACGCTCAGCTTGTTGTAATGACTGAGGGGTCAATTCTGGGCATGTCAATAGTGGAACAAAAAAAGATGTCAGCATTGAGTCTAAGGAAACTTACCAGTTTGGATAGGCTCTCAGGGGGAAGGTTGGACCCGACACGACTGTCTTGTCGGTCTCGTCCTCCTCTAGGGGGACTGAGACGAGGTCCTCGGCCGGCTAGGCTCAGCTAGCTAGCTCCTCCCTAAGGTCGATCCCCTTTAGTGGTAGAGCTTATTTATTCTTGCCCTTCAGCACTGACGGGTGGCATGCTGGTCCCTACGAACAACTCCGGCATTGTGCTCGGTGGGGAACTTCAAGGTGAGGTGAGGAGATGGCTACCAGGAGTGCGTGAAGAGTTGGTCTCCCCATGATGGCTTTGTAGGCTAAGTCGATCTTCACGACCAAGAACTCTGTCATCCTTGTCACTTGTTGGGGCTTCGTCCCTACTATGATTGGTAGGGAGATCTTGCCCTCTAATTTGACGATGCTGTCGGAGAAGCCGACTAGTCTACTGGTTGGAGGCGCTCCAGAGCTATCTTCATCTTTTCAAAAGTTTCGTAGAAAAGGATGTCAGCTAGGGAGCCACTATCAACAAGGATCCTTTTGACTACAAGTTTTGCAGTCATGGCTGAGACCACCAATGCATCGTCATGAGGGACTGCTACCCCATTCAGGTCCTCGTCCATGAAGGAGAGGGGTTCTTGCTTCTACTTCTTGGGGGCCGGCCCCTGGATGTTCAGTTGCTTGGCGTAGGCTTTGTGAGCCAAGGCTAAGGCTCCACCCGAGGCAGTGCCTCCTGCTATGACGTCAATGACGCCCACTGCTTGTTGGAGCTGCTGCTACTATTACTGGGAGGATGAGGTGTCAGCCTCGCCTCTGACGTACTGCTTGAGGTGGCCCCGATGAATGAGGGACTCCTTCTTGTTTTTGAGATCATAGCAGTCCTCGGTGCCATGGTCAGTACCTCGGTGGAACTTGTAGTATTTTTTGGGGTTCCCTCGGCGGGGGTTCTTCTTCAACTTTTCTGGCCACTTCATTAATTTCTCCTACCCGATCTACATCAAAATCTGTGTGTGGGTGGAGTTGAGTAGCGTGTACTGATTGTAAGCCAAGGCTGAGGCGGTGGCTTCCTGTTGTGGTTGTTGTTGTCGTAACCCTAGTCTTCGTTCTTCCTCTTCTTCTTGGAGGCTCCATCCTGATGCGTTGTGCCTCTCTCATGGGCATCCGCAGCCAAAGCCTCTTCAATGGCAATGTACTTCTGGGTCCTTTCTAGGAACTCCAGCTTCGTCTTTGGCTGGCTTTTGGCAACAAAGCATTAGAGGGCCGAGCCGGGGAGGAGTCCACTGATGGCAGCATGCATAGAGACCAGGGGGTCGAGGTCACGGACCTCGAGTTCTTCCTTTTTGAAGCAGTCGATGTATGACCATAAACACTCTCCTCGCTTCTGCTTGACAGTCATCAGCGAGACAACGCTTTTTGGGGGGGTGCCGACTGCTAATGAAGCAGGCGAGGAACCTGCTGGAAAACTACTCCCATGAGGTGATGGATCGAGGTGGGAGGCTGGAAAACCACCGCCTAGAGGCTCCCTTGAAGGTCGCCTAGAAAGACCGGCACGTCAAGGCATCGAAGTATCCGTACAGGATCATGAGTGCCCTAAAGCTCTCCAGGTGGTCATCCGGGTCTGTGTTCCCGTCGTACAATTCCAAGGTGAGAGCCTTGAAGTTTAGGGTTAGAGGCTCAGTGACGGTATCAGGGGAGAAGGCATCCATTCTCCCAAGGGAATTGCTCTGTCCGACCGAGGTATTAGTTCAGCCCTCCTTAACTTGCAAGAGCTCGGAGTTTGGCGAAGATGGGGTCGGGCATGGCCCGTGCGCTGTCCCGATCTTCATGGGAATGATGGCGATTGTCATGAACTCCGGAGTGCTCAGAGTTGAGACCGCACGCTCCGCGCTTAGCGCGGCAATTGTTCAGGACGTCCCGGAGGTCCGAGACATGAGGGGAAGAGGCTTGACATTGGCTCTTGGACCTAGAGTGGGCGCTGGGGCAACTGCAGCGTCTGCCTTCATCCCTTGGCTTGGCCCTTCGGCATTGGTGATGCTGCTCGGAGGGCTGGCGGCTATCCTTCACTTGTTCGGGTTCTTCCTCGCTTCAACTAGGAGGTCTAGAGTTGTCCTCCCTTCGAATGGGAGGTTCGGAGGCCTAGGAGAGTGGGCCAACTGGATGACTGCTACCAGACTCAGAAGGCTCGGTCTGCTGCTCGTGGCCATGGTTGGGGACCAATTGGCTGGTGGACCCATGTCGGCCCAACTGTGTGGACTCCCCAGCGGGGCGATCACCCTGGGGTATTTTTGCTCAACTCGCTGTGTCAAATACTCCAGGTAGTCGAGCACGGCCTGGAGCTATTCATTGGTAACAAGATTTTGTGTGTTCCTTGTTCTTCATACCATGTTGGTTGATTGGAGCTTGGGGACTTTTTAGCTTGTCAAAGTTATTTTTAGGGAACGTCGTAGCAACGTTCCCACAGACGGTGCCGATTGTTGGTGCTCGGGTTGTTGGAGAGTTTGCTGCTGAGGCCGAGGTATGCAGGCCAAGGAGGAGAGGGCTCCGAATACTATAGAAGCCGAAGGCAGGTGGCCGAAGTGCTGCAAGGAAGAATACGTCAGAGGCCCCAGGTGAGAACCCGAAGCAGAGTCTCCGATGGTCAAGTTAGTACGGGGTACGAAGAGGGGAATTAGAGTATAGCTTTTGAAATCAGTTCCAAATCCATATGCATATTGTATTCGATCCCCTTACCTGGAGGGGGGCACCCCTATTTATACTTGAGCTGCTTGGAGGTAGGTAGAGATGAACGCCTGAGATGGGTGTCGTACGAGGGCAGTCAGGGAGCTCTACGGTGACGCATGGGTGCCCCGTGATTGGCTCCGTACAAGGGGAGCAGGGTAACCCCTACTATAGCGGATGTCATTCCCTAATCTGGTGCTCGTGTACTGGGCCTCCCAGCCTTGAATGGGTTGGATTGGGTCACCCCACATCACTTCCCATAAACCTTAGTTCGAACCAGCCAAGGAAGTGACTATTTTTCCATCATTCTCTATTGTATTTTTCAAAAAGAAAACAGATTTGAAGTGGTTCTCATAGCTGCATAAATCCCAACTTGTTGGAGATCAAATTCGATTGAAGGATTGTTATAGAATTGACTCCAGATTCAACTGTGCCATTTTCAGTTAAGAGACCAATTCGGGTTTGAGTTTTGGGCGTGAACAACCATTTTAGGAGCTACAATTTTGGAGTCTGTATTAGGTACAACCAATTTTATTTTGGTATTCAAATCTGGTCTAGTACAGACTAGATCAATTCTTAGAGAATTGGATTTTTCAAGTTCTAAGAAACTAGTTCTCGAGTTTGGTCTAAAGTTTTTTTTGAAATTCGGGCATTAACCCTAGTAAGTTTGGCCATGAAACAATTAAATCTTAGCCCAATCAACATCTTCAAGAAGGCTTAGCTTCAGATTTGGGGGAATGTGTTAAGCCTGAACTAATAAAGTTTTGTATAAGTCACCCTCTCTTGGGTAAGACCATCGATCCTAACATCAACTATATTAATGACTGGTATTAGCAAACTAGCAAAATATATATTCTATAAGTTCAAATTTTATAAGCTCACACTATTTGCTCACACAAGTAGCTTCATTTTTACACCTACTAGGAGTTGTCTTTTCCAAAACCCTTGGAGGTTAACTATCCTAAAAGCATTGGGTGCTGCTAAAACTCTTGAAGCTTGGGGGCTTGTACAAAATGATAGACAAACTAACTCAGAGTATGTCAAAACACACTTGGGAATAGCATGGGCATGTCAAAGTTATAATTCACAAAACACTTTGTCAAATGAAGAACTTGCAATACTCAATTGTGCCATCATGTCAAAAAACATA
The DNA here is from genome assembly GCF_056320005.1 of Nelumbo lutea. Lineage (NCBI taxonomy): Eukaryota > Viridiplantae > Streptophyta > Magnoliopsida > Proteales > Nelumbonaceae > Nelumbo > Nelumbo lutea. The sequence continues at coordinate 58,097,561 of NC_142687.1, read as the reverse complement.
AAACAACTCAAAACTTATAGAAAACAACAACACAATCTCATGCTAAAATCTTGGTTAGTAATCTTGTGCCCCAACCTAGCAATCTTGCTTAAACTCACACTAAATCAAATCTAGTTTTGCAATATCATGCGAAACTTGTGATTCCAGCTTACTTTGTAAATTCACCTTGCAACCCCGCCCTTGCAAATTCATATTAATCGGTCTTGCCTATTGAACTTGTGCCTCTATTTTAAAGTCTACCTCACTCTCAATCCTACCTTGCAATACTCGATCTCACAAGACAAAATCTTGCCCCAATTTTATACTAAACTTTATATGAACATTACCTTAACCAAACAAATTTAATTTTGGGGGCTAATCTTTCTAAAATCTCTTCAAAATTTTGGGGGCTAATTTTTCTAAAATTTATTCAGATATTTAGGGGTTGATCTTTATAAAATCTTTTTAGAATTTTGGGGGCTAATCTTTCTAAAATTCTTCATATATTTAGGGGTTGATCTTTCTAAAATTTCTTCAAAATTTTGGGGGTTAATATTTCTTAAAAATTCCTTAGGAACAATCTCAATTCATAAAATTAATTTTGGAAGCTTCGATTCTTTGACTTTGCTCCCAAAATGGGGGCTAATGGTTGAGTACAAAAGCTAAAACACTTGACCCATTTTTCTACGTAACAAAGGGCTCTCTCCATGGTTTAAGTATTGGGTTAATGTGTGGCAATATATTTAATTATTTATATAAGTATGTAGACCGATTGACCCATCATAAACCCATTTAATTAATTTATTAATTAATTAAGTGGGCAGCAATTAAAGACTGGGAACTTTTTGAAATATTAAAAGGTAACATTAGTAAAAAATAGAGATTTAGAAGTTTCCAAAAGACTGGTAACCCACAAGTGTTATAAATAGTACCCAAATACTTGTATTGTGGGGAGGGGGGGTAACCCATTTGTTCTCTCTACCCTCTATTCAAAACCATCGTCATTTTCTCCTTATTCTCTCTTTTTTTAGAACTCTCCAACTTTACCATTGATTGTTGAAAATCCATCACCAGCGAACTACATCTAGCCTAATCCCTCACTGAAGGGTATGCAGGCAAACTACATGCAAGTCCAGCCAGCTTTCTCTCATTTCTTCCATTTTCCCCTATTCCAAACCACAACCGTTTCCTTAGACTTTTAGAGTCAAACCATCAATGCCCTATCCATCGGCTTACATTTTTGGTCAATATAGTTGGGTCCCATTAGTTTGTTATCATTTACAATTTTAGCAAGCAAGTTGAAGTTTGTAATGTCATCTACAAACATCTAACAAACCATATTAATGGTCAAAGCAAAACCATCATATTTGAAGTCTTTTGAATTTGATGGGGTTCCTATTCTTTGTTCCTCATTCTACCATTATCACTAGATACTAGATAGATTAGCCCTTGCTCCTAAAATTTCTTAGTTTGTTCAGCTAACTTGGTAACTCCTACCCTCTCTATTTGGTTAATTTTCCTTCAAATTTCTTAGCTACCATATTTTCAATTTGAATGCTTCCCTTTTTGCCTAAGTTTCCTAACCTAAGAGGGGGTGAATTGGGTTTTACGAGATTTCCTTTCCAACTAGTGCCTTTTAAACTTAAGTGTTAAACAAGAGTATTATAGAACAATAATATCAACTGATGCATAAGAAGTATAATAATAAGGAAAATTAATATAAAAAAGATATATAAAGAACAATGTGAAAATTAAACAAACATCACCCACATGTTTATAGAGGTTTGGCCAAACTATTCTTATGTCCTCTCTCCAAGCACACCAACTAAGAATTTCCACAAAATCATTTACACTTCTCGAGTACCAACAAAACCTTTATACTAGTTAGACCTCCTAATTACCAACAAAATTTTTACAATGGTTGGACTTTCCAGGTACCAATAAGACCTTTACAATAGTTGAACTTCCTAGGTGCCAATAAGACTTCAACCGGATAGACTTACAAATGTTATCCCAACCTTTATAGTGTTTAATCTTTGAATATTCAACAATTATTAGCTAAAAGCCACAAGTTGATCAAATATAAGTATAATGATGAGATAAACAAATAAGTATAGATAATGTGTGTATTAAGTGAATATGCAAATACACATGAAACTATTCAAATGCAATAATGATCACAAACAATTATGGGCTATGCACTTAAAGAGACTAATAATTCTTGGAGAGAATCAATATAGCATAAATAACATTTTCAAGCTTCTATCAAAGGATGAAACTCTTTCAACTTAAATCTCTTCAAACTAAGTTGTTCTTTTACTAATGCTCTCTTTTTACTTATTCACAATATAGTTCAATGCACTTCCCTTGAGATTTGAATTTCAAACTCTTGTATAAATAGTATGAATTATGCTTAGAGAACTTGTGACCATTATAGAGCTATTAGGAAGGGATTAAATCATTCTTAGAAATATTTTAGAGCTCGTTTTCAACATTATGAAGGCTTACTAAAAGAGGAAAGAACCATTGAGGCTTCAAACAGTTAAGAGACTTATTGTTCTTCGTAAATTAATTGATTGTTTCAACCTTGTTAGGAGCAAGGTTTAAAATGTCGATGTCGATAGAAATGTCACTTACCAAGATGTAGGACATATGTTGGAAATGTTAGAAATGTCGAGGGGAAATGTTGTAAAAATTAGAGACATTGTGGAAATATTATGAAATATGTGGAAATATGCAATGATATTTTGTAAAATAATAAAAGAAGCATTAATACATATTTCTATACTATTATTTTATTCCCAACCATTATATAAAGCTAAGAAACTAAGATTAATAATAAATTAGTAAATGATCAAGTTGTACTATAAATTTCAAAAGTAAATAATTAACATATAAATTTCAGAATTTATTATATAAATAAAAATAAGGTGTAGCATCACATTCAAACCATCACATAAAGCTAAAAAACTAAAAATGATAATAAAATGACAAAAAATAAAATCGCCCTACAAACTTCAAGAGTTAAGTGCTAATAGTTGAAGTACATGATCTATTACATAAATAAAAACTCAAATTAAAATCATATCCAAAAAGAATTTCTAGGTGGTTGGTGGTCATCATCTCCATTAGGTGGGTGATAATACTGTTATTCTGGTGATTTGCAATGTTGTTACCAACTCATCACATTTTGATAATACCACCTCTTGTAATCTTCTATAAAACATTAATTGTTTTCTTTGTCAATTCTTTGGAAACCTCCTATTTGGGAGTATTATTCATATCCATATCTATGTTCATATCCATACCCATAACCATAAGAAGTCACATTAAGAACTTGTCCAAAGAGCCCATAATCATAATTTTGGATTCCAATCCCAAATGTATGTAATTGAGTTTGGCTATCTTAACTTAAAGTGGGATATTTATAGTCATATGATGACGTAGAACTAGTAGTACCCCACTTATAAGACCTAAAAGAATTTCCTATCTCCATTAAGCTTAAGTTTTTTTACAATAGTTGTTCATAATTAGCTTCTACTCTCTTCCTTTGTTGTTGATATTGCCTTCTCGATTCATTTGTAGAAATTGTAGCATGAGAAGCTTGACCATGATCTAACATTGATCCTCCAATATTTGAGCTCAAATGTCTTTTATTTTGATTCCTATTATGTTATTGGGTATTACCCCCATCATCACCATTACCACCATCGCCACCACCATCATCATCATCATCACCATTACTCCCACCACTTCCACTTCTTGTGTTGCTTGGAGTTACAAATTTATCAGACCAATCTTCATCTTCATATTCCTCTTCCTCAATTTGTTATTCCCATTGATTTTAAAATACCATAAAATCATTGACATTAATTATCATCTCATTGACTATCCGAGAATTTGGCCTTTCACTTGGTTCATCTAACAAAGGCTTAGGAGACGTTATCCATTCATAGAGTGAGTTCTTTTCATTTTCTTCAACATATATATACATTTAGAAGGTCTAAAGGATCAATACAAATCTATTTTTCTTTATCACTTTTAAGATGTTTTGCCTTGAGCCTCAAGTTGTAGTAGACAAAAACTAAATTTTTAAGCTTTTCATGACAAGCGGTTCCGCTATTTTGTGTAAATAAGAGAGAACGTACTCCAATTTCTTTCACATCCTGATAATGTAGCTATTTGAAATAACACATGTATAGCTATACGTCTCAAAGTAGGAGCATCAAGTCCATACATCATCCGCCATTCAACTATATTTATTAATAGAATCATGAAGTCTAATTTAAAAAACTAAACAGACACACCCTAATTGAACATTGGCATTGTGATATTACTTACCTGGGTGCACTTTTGTTCTTGAACTAATGGTGGATTGTCTTACAAATGGACTAATTGCATCCCTAAATTTTAACACCTACAAAGACAAGGTAGGTGACAATTAATAAATAGTTGATAATAATAATAGTAATATTAAAAATATAATAACTAATATATATGCTTATATACTTAGTTATCACAATTTACATGTATTACCTCTTTCATGCAATCAGCTTGACCATTAGGATTTGATTATAATCTTTCGATGACATTTTGTAATGCTTTCAACAAATTTGCATGATTCCCAAGTTCATATTTGTATTGATATTTCAGGTTAAGATAACATGCATTTAAAAATTAAAATATAATTTTGATAGCATTATAAAAAATAGATAAATAAAATGATAGGAGTAAAATATTTACTAGCTTCATGAAGGGGTGCTTAAGTTGTTTTGTCTATCTTTCATTTATGATCTTCTAAGTAACCTTGATAAGATCTTGTAATGGCTCTAACAGATTCCTTCACAACTCTTATGGCCTCAAACACTGATCCCATGGTTGGCCATGTATCACCATCAACCATTCTTAAAACCTTATATATATAAGTTCCAAGATATTAACCACAATATGCATGGAATCCCAAAATGAATTGCTACAAAGTATTTCCTTAATTGTTCCACCTTCAAGCTTCTTACTAATGTCACAATCTTCCCATTTTTTAGAACTAAATAAAATTCTCAGACCTTACCTATGTTTTTTTACGCTTTTAAGAGCAATGAAGTTTGTGGAAAATCGTGTCACCCCTGGTCAAACAACGTTCCCCCCACATTGTTCTCTCATCATAACAAAAAGCACACCATGATTGTAGATAAAATTTGTTATTTTTCTTGCACTATCGATGGTGGTCTTCATTAATTTCCTCTTTTTGATTTCTTCTATTATCAAGTCAAGGCAATGTGCAAGCACATGGAGTCTAAAATATGTTGTATTTATCCATTATTCTTTTTACTACCTTCAAAAAATTACTTTCATTCACAATCTGCATCACATTTTCTTGTCTTACTTCATTAATAACACGTGCCACTAACTTATAAATATGTAGTGCATTTTTTTAATCTCTTGACACATCAATAGATGTATCAAATATTGTCTTTCCATTGCAATACACTATAAAATTAATAATAGACAGCCTTGTAAGACTTACCCAACCATCACACAATTGTTAGCCCATATTTAGGCCAATTCAGTTTAAAAGATTCAATATATACTTTTATTTAATTATCTTTTTCATCCAAATAAGGGTCCATTATCTTAGAAGGGGTGAGTGGCTCTACACATAGGCCACATTTTACCACTGCATCACACATTGTCTTATAAACAAGAGATTTGGAAACATTGGCAGGAATATGATTGAAACGAAACAATTTTGTCATTGCTCTTCATAGTTTTTTTCTCAAATCTTGACCACTAAACATTGATTTCAATTTCTTTTGACCTGCATCTTTATATCGATATAGTTGTGGGTCTATGGGCACTTCAGGTTCTCATACATTATATGAACGATGCATAATACTCTACCCTTGTCATTGTCTAGTATTACCACCAACACTAGATTCTTGATTGCCACCGCTTGGTCTATTTGAATTAATTTTTTGTAAGTGATCATTGTTCCATCTATCTTCAAGAGACTCTCTAACAGCTTTTCTTTATGCTATTTTCTCTTTTTGTCACATAATCATCTAAATATGCCATGTCATTTTTATCATCAACCCTATCATATTGGTCGTATTCATGTGATGGTCGAGATAGTGCATCTTCAAACTCTTCTGCATGTTTTGTTTTTTCTTGTTTAGATACTTTTTGTTCTTGTAGTATTTTATGCATAGCCAAACTTATTTTACTTAAGCATTTTTTGCATTGGACTACATTTTTAAAACCACTTTCCAAATGTTGCTTCAATTTAGAAACACCACCACTCCCAATTACTTTACTACAATAATTACAAATAGACTAACCTGTATCACCTTCTATGGATTTTCTATGTTGCCGCCCAATATCATTTAGTTTTGGCATTTAAAATGTCTCAATCTGCATAAAGAAAAATAAAATATTATAAATTTATAATACGAGTTTTATTATTAGTTATTAGCTTATTACAACAAAAAAATCATATTTTATTAATTTTACTATCAAAATATTTCACTTTTCTAAATTTATTATGTTTATATATTTATTAAAATATCATTATTTTTTAGATAAACATCATCATTTGCAATAATTACTATAGCTTTTAAGATAAAATACTTCAATTTTCTAAATTTATTATGAATTTTGACATATCTATAAGGTTATAATAAGGTTTTAAACTTTTATATGCTTATTATGAATTTTAATAAGTTTATTAAAAATTTAATTGTTTACTTATTTAAATAATATATTCATCCATTTTAATAAATTTTAAATTTATATACTGATTTATTATGAGTTTTGACATGTTACAAGGTTATTGGTTATCCTATTGTTGTTTATGTGTAATTTTGATTTATTATAAATTTTAATCAATAGTAAGAATTAAATTATAGGTTAAGCATTTAATACTTCTATTTCTATAAATTTAAGGGTAAAATACAAAAATTTCCCCTTCAATTTCACTTTAACAAAATCCTCCCCTGAATTTTTAAAAATTCAGTAAAAACCTCCCTTCCTTTCACTAGTCCAAATGGAAAACGTTATACTAGTGCATCAATTTTTTCCAAATACCCATTTTACCCTAACAAAATCGACAACACACCCGAAACTGCTACCGTATTTTCGTTATACTCAAATAATGCAGCTCTTCTCGATGACCACCGGAACAATAACCCTCTCTCCTCCTGCTCCTAGTCGGGGTCACCGATGCACACAATATCACGCACATCCTAGCAAAGCACCCCGAATTCTCCATCTTCAATCAATACTTAGTTGTCACTCAACTCATCGTAGAGATCAACCAACGCGAGACCATTGCAATCTACATAGTCTACAATGGCTGCATGTCAGACCTCCTGTCCAAACACCTCTCCATTTACACCATCAAATTATCAAAAACGTCCTATCCCTTCATGTTCTCCTTGATTATTTTGGTGCACAAATGTAGCATCAAATGACAAATGGTACGGTCTTGACTGCCACCATGTTCCAAGCCACTAGCCACTGGCTTCGCCCCCGACGCTTCTAGCTTTGTCAACATCACCAATCTCAAAGGCAATAAGGTCGGCTTTGGAGCCGAATCCAACCACGGCAAGGTCATGGCATCCGCTGAAGACGAAGCCCCCATTCTAGGCCCCAACCAGCTAAACCTCACATCTCTAATATCAAAGCGATGTTGTAAGGTTTTCGCAGATACGCTAGTGGCTTCCGAAGCTGAGCAGACATTTGACAACAACATTGAAGGAGGGTTAATGATGTTTTGCCCCACTGACCAGGTGTTTAAGGACTTCATGCCCAAATAAAAGAACCTAACAGCGGATGGGAAGAATTTGTTGTTGTTGTATCACGGAATTCCTATTTACCATTCCATGGAAATGTTGAGGTCGAACAATAGAGTTGTGATCATGTTGGCAATAGATGGTGCCAATAAGTATGATTCCACAATTCAGAATGACGCATGAGTTGGTAAAATTGGAGAAGATCATGACAGCCAAGATATTGCTAGACCAACATCCTCTAGCGATTTACACTATTGACAAAGTGTTGTTACTCAAGGAGTTATTCAAGGCTTCGCCAATGCCAGTGCCAACGCTAGCTCCAACATCGGTGCCTATGGTTGCTAAGTCTCCCAAGGCACCGAAGCAAGTGTCGCCACCAATACCAGAGTCCACGTCTCGGAATGGTGAACTATCTGATCAAACTGTGGCTGATGACAACAACGTTGTTAGATTTAACGGTGAGAGATGGATGATAGCGATTTTGGATGTGTTGCTACCAATTTGGCTAGGGTAAAATGGGTATTTGGAAAATTTAGGAGAGGATTTTGTGACGGAAGGGAGGTTTTTGTTGAATTCTTTAAAAATTCTGGGGAGGGCTTTGTTAAAGTGAAACTAAAGGGAATGTTTTTATGATTGTCAGAAATTTCAAGGGAGGTTTTGTTTTTTACCCTAAATTTGATATAAAAAATCAGAATAAATTTATTAAAGTTTATACTAAGTCATAATTTATTATAAGTTTAGTAGTAAAAATCAAAATAAAATTCATTAAGTTTAATAAGAAGTCAGAATTTATTACAATCTTAATACTAAGAAATCAGAATTTTACTATCAAAATATTTTATTTTTCTAAATTTATTATGTTTATACACATTTTATTAATAGATAAACACCACCTTTTGCAATAATTACTACAGTTTTTTTAGATAAAATATTTCAATTTTCTAAATTTATTATGAATTTGGACATATCTATAAGGTTATACTAAGGTTTTTAACTTTTATATGCTTATTATCAACTTTAATAAGTTTATTATAAATTTAATTATTTACTTATTTAAATAATATATTCAACCATTTTAATAAATTTTAATTTTTTATACTAATATATTATGAATTTTGACATGTTACAAAGTTAGTTATCCTATTTTTGTTCATGTGTAATTCTGACTTATTATAATAAAATTTTAACTCTGATTTATGATTAATTTTAATGAATAGTAAGAATTAAATTATAGGTTAAGCATTTAATACTTCTATTACTATAAATAAACGTTTTAAATGCATGCCTATTTTATATATATTATATAATATATATTTAAGAACACTAATACCCATTATGTTAATATAAATTATTCATATTGACACATATTTAAACTTAATATTTAAAATAAAATGTTCATAAAATTAAAGAAATAAAAACAAAAGAAAACTAGAATATATTTATTTTTAAGTTCGATTTATTATAAATTCTAATATATTTATTTTACATTAATAAATAAAAATACATTTATTCTAATTTTTTTAATATTAAAGTTATAATACATTATATTTTGTTATAAATTTAATAAACTGATTCTCCTTTTTTTAGTATTAAGATTCTAATTTCTTATAAAACTTAATGAATTTATTCTGATTTTTAATACTAAATTTATAATAAATTATGATTTAGTATAAAATTTAATAAATTTATTCTGATTTTTATATTAAATTTAGAATAAATTATGATTTATTATAAAATTTAATAAACATTTTCTGATTTTTAATAAATATTTTAAAAATACTGAGTAGTTAATATTTTTTTACTTGAAAAATATTTTATATTTTATATTATAAAGTAATTAATTTGTTCTTTTATTTTTATTTTTTGTTATTTATTTTTTAAAATATTAATTATTAATTATTAATGGAAGAATATACTAATATGTTATATTAATATAATATACAAATATGTTATATTATTAAATTAACATTTCATTTGGTATCTTTTTTGAAGTTCGTAGAACTTCATCTACCGTAGAACACTAGAACTGAATGATATATATGTTGTGATGGTCTATGGACATTTCATAGGCCATCATGCATGATAGTAAAACTTTTAAGCTAGTTAATAAGTAGACCATCTAATATTAACAAATAACAATTACATATGAAAGAGAGTAAAGTTGAGAGCTTGAGACGCTCTGCAGCTTTGCAACGAAACTTCCAGCGGAAGAATCAGATTACAAGTTTCACAATGAAAAAATCAGATATTACAGTCAACCTTCAAAGCTGCAGAAAGCCATAAACTTGAAGACATGAAAAATCAGATTGCAAACTTTAAGTTCCAGGCTTCCGAAGGAAAAATCTTCTTCACGACTTCACCTCAACTTTTTTTTTCTTTTTTCTGCTCCTAAAAAATCTAGAAGAGGGTTTGCTAGCTCTTACCTGAGATTCGAGAATAGCTATGATGAAAAGTCAATTTTTGGTTGGTTGTTGCTCATTTGTTCTAGCGATTCAGCCTCCAAGGCTCCAACTGGTTGATGATTCAAATTCAAAACCAAGCTTCGTTCCAACCTCCAGGTATGTAAAGTTGTAAATAAAAAACCCCTTCTATGAAACCCTTCTTTCCTCTTATTCCTTTCTTATAAGCTTCAATGGGTGTATGATGATTCTCTATTTGTCTGTAAGCATGTTGTCTTCTTTCTTTCCCCTTGTTCTTCCTTTTTTTAAGCAGTATTTGTGTATGAATGATTGTAGGCATGCAGTTTGCTTTTCAGAAATGCCTCTCTCTTTTTTTCTATTTGATGTAAAACGTTATTCTATTGTTGTACGTTAGTCGACATGCATATCAACATAATAGGAAAATCTGCCTTTTTTCTTGGTTTTTTGGACCAATTTGGTTGATATTTCTGAAATATAGGAATTGTCGACCAAAATAATGTAATTTTTATATTACCACCCATTTTCATGTTGGTGAGCCTCGATACCAACATATGTTGAGCGACATTAGCAAAATGCTGCGACATTTGAAACCATGGTTAGGAATAGGTAGATGACTATTAAGTTCAAGCAGGCAACTAATACTTATAAGAGAATCTTTTTTTTTCTCTAGTAGTTGACTACTTAAAGTGACAAGTTCTTGGTTAATAAACATAGTTTAATACCCTTCATAAATCGACTACTAACCAAGGTCAATGTGACACCAGGCTTGGTTGCCATAGGTAGTCGACTACTACCTCATGGGTAGTCAATTACTTGGTGACAGCAGTCTCGACTGTCACGGGTAGTCAATTACTACCTTATGGATAGTTAACTAATGGCTAAGTCCAACCTTAGAAACTTTACATAGACAACCCCAAAGGTCTAGGATCAACTTTTTAGGCCTCGATACATAGGATTTTCATAGTCAAAAGCTTGGTTTAAAGTCTATGGAAAGTCTAGCCATTTAACCTTTGGTCTCTAAGGTTTTGGTTAGACTAATGTAGGTCAATTAAACACATTTGTACATCTTGCATACAATTATATCAAACCCTAAATAAATAAAAGCTTTGAAACTTGATGTCTTCTTCTTCTTCTTCTTCATGGTAGCATTCTTCTTGCTTGGAGAGAGCATGTTCCATCATTTGATACAACTACTCATCTTCCTTGGATCATCAATGATCTCAACAATTTTCCTTAGTTCAATCTAAGAAAATACTTGATATAGCTACACTTATCTTTTCACAAATGTTAGTACTCTTGATGAGTTTGTTATCTTCAAAATATATAAGGTCAACATCCCCTCCTCTATAAAGATACATTAGATCATAAAACCTTTCCTTTTATCTAATGGAAGTTGGCAAGAACAAAAGGATCAAAGGAAACAAGCACATTTGCTTTGTCCCATGGCAACCTTTCTCAATCTCTATCCTTCTACTCAATAAGTTAGGGTGAACAGTAAATCATCAATAATCATTTTTACAGTATGTTATAGTGGTTGGTTATTAACCAAACAATCTTGAAACTCCTCATGTCTAAGGACTAAAAGGACTTTGCATAAGAGAAATTCATATAATTGATAGTGACACCGAAATCTTTTCATGACTCAATCTCTAACTAAATCTAATTAGTGTATGTCATAGACTACACCCACATGGTAGTCTTGACTCTCATTGCAATGGTTGAGATCTCACCACTATCTTATAGAAGCACAATCTTAAAGTGAGGTCTAAGCTCAACCCTGGTTTGGATATTTTAGGTCTTTAAGGAACTAGGCTATTTAGATCTCCCATGATATGTCTCACTTATAATTTGGATGCCATACAATGTTGTTTATGGACTTCATAGTTATGGAGAAAAGTATTTCTAGAAAGAATTCCTTAAGAATAACTATTATTAATAAAGAGAAAATAAAATAAGTACATTAAATGTTGAATGAACACATGAAAATCTCATTTCCAAAAAAAATCAACTTAGTTTTGAAAGTTGTTTGAATATACTTGACACTTTTGATCAACGGGTAGGTCCTAAGTATCATTCCTTTCAGTGTTCAAAGCATGACCCATTCTACTCATCCTTTATCTTGAATCCTTATAACTTCACTTCGAGAAGAAAACTCAACTTGCTTCTCAAGTACCTACTCCATAGGTTCATTTTGCTAAATAATAACCTTCTAAGAAACTAAACCACTTAGACCTTATAAACTCTTAACCCTAGATGAAGTTTGAACAAGTACATGAATAGACTACTTAGAAGTTTCAAACTCCTAAAAAAATTCTTAGGCCTTTTCTTTCGGGTGACCCATAACCAAACCCCACCCGACATTTGAATTTGTGCTTGACCCTTTAGACCCCTTATAGATTGGATTCCAATACTAAGACCCAAAATAGATGGCCCATTCCTCATAGTAGCTTGTCTCAACTGCTTTAGAATTCTCTTTATAGTTCCTAACAACTCTTCATGATTATTACCTACACTAGTAAGTGTGCACGTGTGTTAGCATCCGATTTTTGCTTGGGCCACCGCCTGAACCTCCAATTCACCCCAAACTCCCAACAAACACTCCCGGTCTCTCTGAAACACTCAAAAACCCCAAAATCCTAGCTTTCAACCCAAAAGCCTCCAAATCCACCGTTAAACCTCTCTGATACCAATCCGATGGCCCCAATCGACATCCACTTACACCTCAACCATTAGATCAGACATAACCATCAGACATAGGACCTCCCAAAATATCTTCCCATGAAATTTCAGCTTAAGATTCCTCGGTTTACCCTTTCATCAAGTAAAAAATTCCATTTCAACCCCTCTCGTTAACCTAAACACTCAAAACCTAGATTCCCTTGATCTCAACACATCCAAACCTATCAAACCACACCATTAAACTCTAAACACATCAAAACACCTACCCATAAAGTTTCAACCCCCAGATTCTCCCACTTACCCTTCTATCAAACCAAGATTCTGTTCTAAAACATCATGTTGACCCAAGTTCCTATGATCATGACCCTTTAAGACTGATCAGACCTCATCATTAGATCCCAAACACCCCTAGATACGCACCTATAAAATCTCAGCCCAAAATACCTCCATTTGCCCTTCAATCTTGCCAAAATTCCATTTCAAGGTCTTATATTGACCAGATTACAAATGTATCTGATCCGGGCCCAGTTGGCTTAATCTAACCTTACCAATCACCTCAGACTACCCAAAAAATCCTACCCTAGGAATTTTCATCCAAAACAAACCTTGTTTACCCCTCGCTATTACAAAGATTCTATTTTAAGGCCCCAAATTAACCAAATCAAGCCCTTTCCAGATCTACCCAACTCGGGCGCGGTTGGGCCAATCTGCCCCACCAACCAACTCAGAATGTTCGAAAATCCTACCCTGTGAAATTTCAGCCAAAAACACCCTCATTTACCCTTCCATATAAAAAGATTTTATTTCAGGCAATCTCGCTAACTCAGAGACACAAGACCCCTCTTTGTGGTCGAACCAATCTCAACCCTCCACTTTTTTTAACCGAAGCCACCCACCATTGGACCAAAACCCCAATTCAACCCCCTAGACCCAGTTTTACCCAATTTTTCCAAAATTACAAAAATGCTCCATACTTGCTCAAAATTACAAAATTGCCACTATCCCTATTATAAATACAAACCTGATTGTCTCATTCGGGCTAATAAGAGATTCATTGTCTTTTCCCTTCGAGCACATAAGAGCGATGATGGCCCAATAGCAACGGCAACCTTCTCCGATCCCCATCTCCAGCCTTCCTCTCCCTCTTTCTTCTTCTTCTTCTTCTTCTTCTTTTCTATTGTAGCGGCGGATCTGAACCCCAATTCAACTCCCTAGACCCGGTTTAAGCCATTTTTTCCAAAATTGCAAAAATGCCCCATACTTGCTCAAAATTATACAATTGTCACTATCCCTATTATAAATACAAACCTAACTCTCTCATTCGGGATAATTAGAGATTCATCATCTTTTCCCTTCAAACGACATAAGAGCGATGATGACCCAATAGCGGTGATAACCTTCTTCAATCTCCAACGCCGACCTCCCTCTCCCTCTTTCTTCTTCTTCTTCTTCTTCCATGTTGTAGTGGCGGATCTTAACCCGAGCGACGGCATCGGCGGTAGCCGGATCTAAAGGAATTATTGATCGTCTTCTTCCCCTCGAACAGAGTTGTTCATTGAATCCCCTATTTTCAGTTCTATGTAAGACCACTCCGACACCTGTGGCCTGCGGGTGCCTTCTTCCTGGTCTCAAATCAAACCTCACAAGGCAGTGGTTGCATTGTGGTGGAACTATGTTCACAAGGGTCAGTTTAGGAGTTTCGAATGTTCAAACTCCCTGTCATAGCCTCTAAAATCTCCCTCTGTAGCATCGGTCGAACTCAAGTCAAAACATAACCGAGCCAACATCGGTCTGATTTTGCAGGCTATGAAACAACCCAAGTAAACTCTTCTATAATTTCCATATTTGGTTTTAGTTTATTTTGTTCCTTTTTTGAAACTATCTAGTAATGAAATTATCATTGAATCAGCTCTTGTCTCTTATAGATCAGATCGCTACTATCTTTTTTTTTTAACTCCGATTTCAACCTCCAATTTGATGACCAATGTTGTTGATGAAATTAAACATGGTGCCTTATGGATGTTTAAATTGAATGATGATCGAGTGTACTCAAATTAAAATGTCTACCTGAATCGATCCGAGAGGTTTGAACTTCCTCTCTTTAGATCATTCCATTGAGTCCGAAGGTGGGGGCACTGATAGAAAAGGGGTGAGGGAGTAATCTTTCACCCTTTTGCTCAGGCCCCTACATCCAAAAGGGGATTGATCTGTGAGTATGGAAGGGAACATCCATTTGAGTTGATGGAGGATGTAGGTCTCGGATTCGGATTGAAATTATAGAAGATAAAAAAAGAAAAAATATATAATAAATAAATTAAATAGGGTAGATTCTTTGTCTATTTTCAGTGTGTTACTTTCCCCAACACTACTACGCTTATTATTAGTTGTGCATTTATGATCACATTGTTTGGATCACCATGTGGGCCCCACCTATTGGACTCGGGAAAGGGGTGCCTAACCCCTTCCCTCTCCCATCTGAGTCTTACCTAGACTAGTTAGTTGGTGCCTCGGGCTTTGGAGTCACTAATAAATAAAAAATTCTTTCCGATGTAAATCTTGGAGGTCCCATCACTTCCTTTTCATCTACTTGATGGGTGAAGACTCCATTTCCAGCCCAAGTAGCAAGTAAGCCGGTTGTTCCAACGCTCATAACGTGCCTTGCATGTTGGAATTTTTTTACAGAAAAGTACAAACAGGCCCAATGCAGATTTCTGAATTCCACTGTAGAGCTATAAACATTTAAGATGTGAAAAACCCCCAATCTATACACCAATGCCCGCCCACGAATTAGCATCAATTCCGGGCTGAGCCATAATTCTCCCAATTTTTATGATTATAATGATAGTAAATAATATATTTCCAAAATTTCTAGAACTTTTTATATTTTTTATATTTATATATCTATAAAATTTGTTCTTATTTGTCACATTTATTTTTGTTTAATATCATGAATATATGATATTAGAAAAGTGTCCAAATGTTTTCTACGAAATTGTTTGTATTTTTTGTACTTTTGTGTATTTTCATCTCTATTTAATTAATAATATAATATTTGTTGTTGTTGTTGTTGTTGTTGTTATTATTATTATTATTATTATTATTATTATTATTATTATTATCATTATTATTATTATTATTAAAGCATAACATCATGGGTTGACACATTTTGTTCAAAAAGGTTGAATTGTTAACTTGCCACAAAACGGGAAAGCAACTCCATTTTTTGGTTGGTTTTAAATTTGTATTTTATCTCTATCATCGATGAAAATAATCATAATTTATCACACTTACTTTTCTTTAATACAATTAATTAATATAGGATTCAATGAAAAATGGGAGTAAGTACCTTAGATATAAGGCTTAATGAGAGGGAATTGAACAAGGAGAAATGCAGTAGTTCAAATTACATTTTGTGCTTCACAATTAAAGAGGGGACAAATTCAAAAGCAAGGGTATTCTAGTCAAAATAAGGATTCAATAAATGTTAATGGGAGTTAATATCTTAAATATAAGGCTTAATGAGTGGGATTTGAATGATGAGAAATGTGGTTATTCAAATTAGATTTTTGTCATTACAATTAGAGAATGACCAAATATAAAAAATTAGGATATTTTAGTAATAAAAAAGTTCCACAGTCTTATTCACACTTTTAATAGTAGTATAGATTTAGACTTCTAGATATTGAACTGCCATGCCCATTAGTTGTTGATGGCCATCTGTCCTTGAAGAGCTTCTCACTTTCCCACCTTATTTTACTAATATTGTTATTACCTTAACTCATAGAACCTTAACTAGTTTCTTGCCTACAATGTCTTCCTCCATTTATTCTTGAAACACATGTCTTCTCCACTTTAGTCTCACAAAAATATTACCTCAAAGCCAACGCCCATAATTATTCATTGGTTGTTTTTCAAAACTTTAGGATCGTAAATGAGATTGAACATTACACCTAAAGAATCCATGGCCAAGACAACCACAGATATAACAAATGCTAGGCAGGTTTCTATTATAGTAAACTACCCAACAACACATAAAAGACCTTGATAATGGATTTGTTGTGAAGACTTCATAAGAGGAACATTGGCAAGCTCACTAAATCATGTTGTAGCAAAAGGGAACTCAAACCTAGGGTTGCATCTTAGGCCAAGTTAGCTCAAACCCAACTTGAAAAAGTCAAATTGGGTTGAAGCTCAGGTTAGGGTTAGGGTTGAAAAGTATGAACCTAATATAATTTTAGGTTGAGATAGGGATGATGCAATGACCAACCCGACTCAACCTGAACCCCCACTCAATTTTATATTTGTATGTATAAATATTCTACAAACCATGGTTTTAAAAATTGGACCGAAAATGAAATTGTTTTCACCACCGGTTCTTGGGTCAAATGGTTCGATCACCCAATTCAATGCCGATTCAGGCGGTTTTGAGATCTAAACCCATACTTGGGTCCATGACCGTTTCCCTAGTCAACCAATCCAATTGTCTAGTCCAGTCTAATTTTCAAAACCATGCTACAAACATGTATTTATGTATGTAAATATTTATGTATATAATATATGTAGGCATTTATGATTTTTAGTATAAATATTGTATGCATGTATGTATTCATCTATCTAATGTATATTGTATGCCACAAGTTTCAAGGCAAAATTTTTAGAATGACAATTATGTTCTTTTTATATATATATATATATATATATATAATATCTAATAATGATAAAATTGAATTAACTTGAACCCTTATTTTTTTTGGTAAGCAACCCTTAGGCTCAGTTTGGGAGTACAAACGCAAATATATAGAGTGCAAAACCTTATATTTTGTATGCATTTGCACTGTACATATTTGCATTTGTACTCTTTCCAAACTTAGTCTTACTTTTTTTTTTGGGAATCAATAAAAACCCCTCTTTTTTTTTTTTAACATTAGAAATGAGAGCACTGGGTAAAAGGAAATAACAAAATCGGGCCAACCCGAAACCAGCCCAAAATTTGAGGGTTTGGTTAGAGTAGGGCCGGGGTTCAATAGCTCGGGTTGGGTTAGGGTTGACCTCAACCCGACCTAACCCGTCCCGACTTGAACCCCCTACTTGAGTCAAACCCTAATACGGTAATACCCCTTTTTTCTGCGTTATTGAACCCTCAATCTCTTCTTTATTCTCGTTCCTCTCAGCCGTCGGCACCCAACCAAAATGGTGTCAGGTTCAGGAATCTGTGCACGGAGGGTGGTGGTGGATGCGCGCCACCACATGCTCGGTCGACTGGCCTCCATTATTGCGAAGGAACTTCTCAATGGCCAGAAGGTAGTTGTCGTCCGGTGCGAAGAGATCTGTCTCTCTGGCGGCCTCGTTCGCCAGAAGATGAAGTACCTTCGCTTCCTCCGAAAGCGGATGAACACTAAACCGTCTCACGGCCCCATTCACTTCCGCGCCCCTGCTAAGATCCTCTGGAGGACGATTCGAGGGTCCGTAGATGCTCTGTCTGTCTGTCTGTTTATTTTTCTTTATCTCTCGTAAATCAAACCCACTTGAGTTTCTCTCGTTCGTGCTTGTTTTGCAGAATGATTCCTCACAAGACTAAGCGTGGAGCGGCTGCGCTTGGTCGCTTGAAGGCTTACGAGGGAATTCCTCCTCCCTATGATAAGATGAAGAGGATGGTCATTCCTGACGCACTCAAGTAAGTGTTTTAGCTATTAGACCGAGGTGGGTTTCTATTCTTTTCGGTTCATATTTATGATCTCCTATTCTGGGCCATTGTGAGATTAGGGTTTTGAGGCTTCAACCCGGGCATAATTACTGCTTGTTGGGTCGCCTTTCATCGGAGGTTGGATGGAGCCACTATGACACTATTAAGGTGAGAGTTTAAGATTTACTGCTCTCTTGTCAATGCTGCATTTCACGATGAGATTTTGGGCGTTTTGAATATAAGGGAATGCTTTATTAGAATATCGGAATTGCAGTGATATGTTGTAAATTATTTTGTTTGCTGGTTATCATAATTGTGCGGTTCTAGATACGGTATGCTTGTTTGTATGGATTTATCCCGTTTATTCATGCTTTCATTATGGTGAGACTTTGTTATTTATCTATGTGCCGGATCAAGAGTTGTCTGAATTTATATTAATATTTTTTTTGGTACTGATTCCGGTATAAGGATCCTATACAATAATTTGCTCCGGCACCTTCATTCTGGAACTAAACTTGACTAATTTTCAGAACCATTTTTTGTGTTCAATCTTATGAAATTTTAGAATATTCAATTCTTTATGATTATTTCTGGTTTTGTTCTTGAAAAACAAGTTTTATGTACCAAAACGTAACTGTTAAAAATTCATGGTTCATTGTGTAATCTAACTGTTAATAAATCAATTGCAACATGAACATGAATATGTAAGTGAAACTGGATATTATTATGGCTGATGTCACCTTTGCACAGCTAATTCTGCATTCGTCCCAAGATATAATATTATCTTAGTTTTGATTTTATTCTTATAATCAATAATATTTTTAGTGCTATAAAAACTTCTTTTCATTATATTTTTTACTACATATGGTATTGCTATTCTATTAATTTAATAGAGAAAATATACAAGTACTGTAAGTTGTTAGGCTACTCTCTAACACATTCAGATATGCTTACAAGGGTAGTTTTGCACTTTATCCTTGTGAATTGTAAAAACAGTTTGCTGCATTCTGATTTTGCCCTATTTTGATTATTGACTGCATCTAGTGTGCTGCTTTGTTGAATTAAAAGGGGTCTTCTTTCAAGGCCTATGGTTGAATTTATTGTATGAAGAATTTCATAGAATATTACGTATGATAAAAAAAGAATTTCATAGAATATTGGCATCTTTTATTTGGTGGAATTTTGCACTGCTATGAGAAATGGTCACAAGATCATTTATAGCCTTTGTACGATTCTTGTTTTTGGAGTTTTTCTTCTGGCCCAATTAATGAATTTCTAGTTCTTTTATTAGTGCAAGTTAGATTTCACTTTCTTGGTCTCAAGGGGTGTAAGCGAGCTGAGCCTACTCGTGAGCTACTTGGGCTTGACTCATAGTAACCAAGTTTGAGTCGGTAGTTGGTTGAGATGAGTTTTAGCTTCACAATACTCAGATCGAGTGGCTCACGAGCCTAATTGAGCTCATATTAAAATACTAATTTTAATATTTTTATAATATAAATAAGCATTAATTTTTGGCATTAACTTATTTATAATATAAGTTGATACCATTATAATTGATTTTAATAATATATTTTTGTTTATAGAATTTATAATATTAATTTATCTATAATTCTTTAATATATTTTTATTTTTAATATTTTAATATACCTAATATTGATTTATTTATGGATTTTAATATTAATTTATTTATAATTGGCTTGAGTCGAGCTGGGTAGTAGCTCGTGAGTATCGATTTGAGTTGAGTTTGAGCCAAATACATGAAACTCAATCGAGATCAAGTCGAGTTTTGAGCTTTGTGTTTTTGAGTCGAGCTTGAGCTCGGGCAGCTTGTTACTTGGCTTGATTCAACTTGATTACACCCAGCCTTCTCCATGTATCCTCACTTTGAAGGTTACTTCATGTTGGTTTCTTTTATATTTGCTATACTTGCATGGGTTCCCCCTCATTTGGGTTTTAAGTAGGGTTGTTAATGGGTTGGGTCTGATCCAAAGGACCCAAACTGATTGGGCCGGTTCTGGTTCCAGGGTCTGTACCGAATGGTTGGTTCCAATTCCTGATATATTGTTCGGATTATTGTTGGTTTGGAACTGGTTCTACTAGTTCAAAACCGACTCAGACCCAACCCAAGCCATATATGTGTATATAACCATGTATATGTATTAAATGTATAATATATTAAATAATTATATATCAAATGTATAATATAATAAATAAATTAGTATATATTATTAAATGTATAGTATTTTCAGCAAGTTTATCATAATCGAGTCCATGGTCAGACCCAATTGTCACAATAACTGAAAGGTTCGGTTCCGGATCTAAAATTACAAACCCTATAGGGTCTGTTTGGTTCCAGTTTCTTGATATTTCATTTTGGGTTGGTTTCGGTTTTACCCTATCTGGACCCAGACCCAAACTGTTGACATCCCTAGTTTTAAGAAGAAATATGTAGTTCCAAACACTTACTCTTCTTAAAATCTGCAAAATTCTTAGAGTACATCCTTAAAAGAATGAACTCTAAGAATTTTGCAGATTTTAAGAAGAGTAAAGTGTTTGGAACTACCTATTTCTTCATCTTCTTCTTCCTCCACCTCCCCCTCCTCCTCTTAACTGTCTTATTTGGTGAAGTTATAGATGATGTCATCAGAGTGGTTTTCAACAGCACTACTAGATCATCTCGCCGCTTCTGTTAAACCAGTCCATTAAGAGCAAGAAAATCAACGGTTTTATCCATTATAAGATGTTCCTTGTCCTAGGAACCCCACATCTCTTCTTTGTTAAAGAATCAGATTATTTTGCCTCATTAACTCCTATACAGGCCATTACAATCCACTTCAACTGTGTTTCTTTGTTCATCCAATGAGATCAGATTCAGTGCTCACAAGTGACAAGACTGTACTCACACCGTTCTCACAGCCTTTTACAGCAGCACATTGAGAATATCTCCGTACTTGTATGCTTTTTTTCATGGGGAGATATTCCCATTGCAAAGCTGTAAGGCATTGTGCGAATGGTGTGAGCACAGTCTTGTGAGGACCAAATCCGATTTCCATCCAATGACTGTTCGAATCTTCTTGACCAATGATAGCCACACATTTTGTTGTTTTCAGCTTTTTATTTCTTGTGCTTATTGCTGTATTCTTGAGGTACTGCATGTAATTTGTCTTTCTGTCCACATCAAGTGGTATCAGAGCAAGTTCTTTCCTTGGGTTTGCTTCAAAGTTCATCTCCTTGTGTTTTCTATATTATCATGGCTGCAAGGGGTGGGCGTGGTAGGGGTGGTAGAAGACCACATGTCACTGTAGAGGTTTTCCAAGAGGCTATAAGAGGACTGCAAGAACAGATTGAACATCTTGCTCAACTTGTAGTTCAAAATGTTGCTAGGGATGGTGACATAGCGAATGATTTGGGGTTAGGAAGAAGAAGACAAGCTCCTAGAGTTGATGATCAACTCATTGGCATTATTAGTGAAGAATCAATTGAAGACATTGAGCAACCTGAAGGATTAACAACTAGCGGTGGGAAGACCGAATAGTGCAAGCTTTACAATCTAATCAAGGTCATGGTGTTCAACTTCATATTTCCGAGTTTGATGGTGAGTTGGAACCTGAAAAGCTTCTAGACTGGAAAGAAATGAATGAAGAAAGAAAAGTGAAGCTTGTGGCAGCCAAGATGCGTGGGACAGCCTTAGATTGGTGGAAAAATTACCAAAGGGACAGGGAAAGGAAGGGGAAAAGAAAGGTTAGTTCTTGGGGAAAAATGAAAGGAAAGCTGAAAGCCCAATTTTTACCACCAGAATATGAGCAAACTCTTTACCAAAGGGTGTAGAATTTAAGGCAACGGGAAAAGAGTGTGAAGGAGTACACAAGAGTTTAATAGATTTAATAGATTAACTCTTCGGAGTAATATGCCAGAAACTGAACAACAAAAAGTTGGTAGATATATCAATGGTTTGAAGTTGCCAATACAAGATCAAGTCAGCCTACATTGCCCGTATAAGGTAAAGGATGCATATCAGCTAGCTCTAAAGGTTGAAGCTCAACTGAGTTGGAGCTCAGGGCGGAGGCTAAGTGATGTCCAAGGTACATCTTCATCAGTAGGTCGAAGTATTGGGGCTGGTAGGGGTCGTGTGATGAACCAAACACAACCTATAGTCCAAGGGACTTCAAATGCAACAAAGAGTAGTCAAGGGCAACCTACTATTAGATGTTTCAAGTGCATGGAGTTGGGACATTGTTCAAATGAATGTCCTAAGAGAAGGATTGATGGGCAAACACATTTGGTTGATGAAGTCACTGATGAACAACAAGGTGATATAGGCCATGTTGAGAATGAGCAAGTGGCTGAAACTACTGAAGCTAATGCTTTAGAGGAAGAAAACTTGGATGGGGATATTGAGGGTGAAGCTCTAGTGATATGACACTCTATGGGTACACCTCAAGAACCGCTACTAGGGGACTGGTTGAGAAAGAATATCTTTAGAACACGTACAGCTGGTGGGAAGTTGTGTAACCTGATTATTGATAGTGGAAGTAGTGAGAATCTTGTTTCTCAAGAGATGGTGGATAAATTACAGCTCAAGATTGTTCAACATCCCCGACCATATCGTATTTTGTGGTTCAACAAAGGAAATGAAATAAGAGTTTCTTCTAAATGCCTAGTTAATTTTTCTATTCGTAATACATTTGAAGGATCGATATGGTTTGATGTTGTCCCAATGGATGCATGCCATATTCTCTTGGGTCACCCATGGCAATATGACCGTAAGACCATTCATTATGGGGACAAGAACACATACAGCTTTGTGAAAGACAATAAGATAACTTTTAAACCAATGCAACTTGATTCATTTCCAAAGAAGGAAACAAAGCCAACCACTACTCTCTTCACCTTAAATAAATTGGATCAAGATGGGAATTTGGATGTTGTTTACGTGCTGGTTACAAAAGAAGTTAGCAAAGAAACACTTGTTCTAGAGTTGGTGAAGGAGCTACTTCATGAGTATGCTGATGTGATGCCAGAAGAATTACCCGATGGCCTTCCTCCCTTAAGAGATGTACAACATCATATAGATTTAATGCCGGGAGCAGCATTGCCTAACCTACCCCACTATAGAATGAGCCCTAAGGGGCATGAGGAGCTCTAAAGACAAGTAACATAGTTGTTGAAGAAGGGGCTGATCCGTGAGAGCTTAAGCCCATGTGCTGTACCAACTTTGCTCACACCAAAGAAAGATGGTAGCTGGGGTATGTGTGTTGATAGTCGTGCCATTAACAAGATTACAGTTAAATGCAGATTTCCCATACCCCGCCTTGATGACATGTTAGACACATTGGCCGACTCACAAGTTTTTTCAAAGATAGATCTGAAGAGTGGATACCATCAAATTCGTATCCGAGATGGGGATGAGTGGAAGGCTGCATTCAAGACTAAGGAAGGTCTTTATGAATGGCTGGCTATGCCATTTGGGTTGTCTAATGTTCTTAGCACCTTTGTGAGGTTCATGAGCCAAGTTTTATGGCCGTTCATTGGGAAGTTTGTGGTAGTTTATTTTGATGATATACTCATCCACAACAAAGATTATGACAACCACTTAGAACACTTGAGAGCAATCCTAGAAGTCTTGAGACAAAATCAACTATATATAAATTTGAAGAAGTGTAATTTTGTGACAGATCGGTTAGTGTTTTTGGGGTATGTTGTTTCAGCCAAGGGGATTGAGGTGGATCAAGAAAAAGTTATAGCTATTCAAGAGTGGCCAATACCAAAGACCTTAACTGAAATTCGTAGTTTCCATGGGCCAGCAACATTTTATCATAGGTTTATAAAGAATTTCAGCACTATTGTGGCACCCATTACTGAATGCTTGAAAGGAGGTGAGTTTACTTGGACTCCCGCAGCTAAGAAAAGCTTCCAAGAGCTAAAGATGAGGATGAGGAAGTCTTCGGTATTGGTTTTACCTGATTTTAACAATCTCTTTGAAGTTGAATGTGATGCATCCCATGTTGGGATTGGAGCTGTCCTTAGCCAAGAAGGCTGTCCAGTTGCTTACTTTAGTGAGAAACTTAATGATTCTAGAAGGAAGTATTCCAACTTATGATGTTGAGTTTTATGCCATTGTGCAAACGCTGAAATTTTGGAGGCATTATTCTTATTCAGTAGGAGTTTGTATTGTATTCAGACCATGAAGCATTGAAGCACCTTAACTCCCAACAGAAGATAAAGGGAAGACATGCTAAATGGATTGACTTTCTACAAGATTATAATTTTGTTTTAAAGCATGAGGCTGGACAGCAAAACCAGGTAGTTGATTCTCTTAGTAGGAGAGTTCACTTGGTGTCAACAATGTCTACTAATGTTGTGGGATTCAGCTCCATCAAAGACCAATACCAAGATGACCCTTATTTTGTCCCTATTTGTAGAAGCTATACAGCAGGTGACAAGGATATTCAAGCGAAGTTTGTGTGGAATGATGGCTACTTTTTCGTGGGCAATAGGTTATGTATTCCATTAGGATCCTTGAGGGCATTACTCATTGCTGATTTGCATTGCAAGGGACATTTTGGTCACAAAAGACACTTGAAATGGTCTCCAAAAGGTACTTTTGTCCAAGGCTACAAAAGGATGTGTTCTATTTTGTTGATAGATGTCATAAGTGCCAAACATCTAAGGGGCAACATCAAAATACAGGTTTGTATCTTCCCTTACCCATATCAGAAGCACTGTGGACTGATATTACTATGGATTTTGTGTTGGAATTGCCAAGAACAGTTAGGGGTAATGGCTCTATTTTTGTTGTGGTTGATTGTTTCTCTAAAATGGCCCATTTTATTGGTTGCCAAAAGACTTCTGATGCTTCTCATGTAGCTAACTTGTTTTTCAAAGTTGTTCGGTTGCATGGATTGCCAAGATCTATCACATCAGTTCGTGACACAAGATTCCTTAGCTACTTTCGGAGAACTTTATGGAAGCGTATGGGTACTACTCTACAATATAGCAGTACATTTCACCCACAAATAGATGGACAAGCTGAAGTGGTTAACCGAAGCCTAGGCAACTTGTTGAGGAGCCTAGTTGGAGACTACTAAAGCAATGAGATCTCATCCTACAACAAGTTGAATTTGCCTTCAATGATTCAGTTAATAGATCTACATGGAAGACTCCTTTTGAGGTTGTGTATGGTTGGTCACCTAAAAGTGCTGATGATCTTGCTCCTATAACAGGGTTGCGGCGAGTGAGTGATGATGCCGAAGCTTTAGTTGAATCCATTCAAGAGATTCAAGAGAATGTGCGATAGAAGCTGAAAGAAAGCAACCAAAGGTATAAAGAAGCTAAGGATAAGCATCGCCGAGTGAAAGAGTTTCATGAGGGCGATCTAGTCATGGTTTATTTGCAACCTGAGAGGTTTCCTGTTGGGGCTTACCATAAGTTGAAGAAAAAAAAATTGGTCCATGTCAAGTGCTGAGATGGTTTGATGACAATGCATACCAAATTGAGCTACCAACTGATTAGTCCATTTCACCCATTTTTAATGTAGCGGACCTCTTTGATTACCATGGGGACCTAGAACCAACAACAAAGGATGGGTGAGGACAAGTAGTTCTAATGAGTTTGAACAAGTAGAGAGTGTAGAAAATGTCCGAGTCACCAACACTAGAAATGGGGCCTATTTTAGGTTCATGGTCAAGTGGAAAAGAAAACCATCAATCGAGAACTCTTGGATTAATGAAGAGGAGTTTATGAATCTAGATGGAAATATGTGCAAGGCTGCTAAAATTGCTGCTCGCATGGGGTTGAGCTCTTTTTAACCCGACATGAATGATGAGGCAAGAGAAAAAAAAGAAAAAATATGTGTATGTTTTCTAGTTTGCATGTTTTTCTTGTAGTAGGATCCCAAATTGTTATTTTTGGGTAGCTTTGTTGACAGTTTGGGACCAGGGGTATTTTCGTCATTTTATAAATCAGATTTTTGGTCAGGGGCAGTTGGGTGCATTGCTATTGGGTTTTGGTCTCTTGGGTCTTTTTGTAACAAAATTTATCTTTTAAGTGTTCATTTGAAGTTAGTTTTGTTCGTAAGGAGTTGTTGGTGAGAGGGAAACATTCTAGGGGGCTTATGTGTAAATATTTTAACTAGTTTGTCCAGCAAGCCAATGAGTCTTATAAAAGAGAAGGGGGCTGTTTCTGTAGGGTTTTTTTTTGGTTCTTTCTCTCTTGTTTGAACTGTAGCTCAGCCCCAGCTAGTGTTTTCAAGCATTGGGAGCTTGGGTTTTGAGGAGTCAACCCATCTTGGCACCTTCCAATCCCTCCATCGCTGCATGTCCGTGCGGGAGGCCGGCTTGCTGCCATTGTTACTGTAGCGGAACTGTTCTAGGAGGAGTTTTACTTCGGGTTTAGGTCTGAAATCCCAAAAAGTCCAATTTATTTTGTTGTTTTCAGCTTGGTATTTCTTGTGCTTATTGCTGTATACTTGAGGTACTGCATGTAATTTGTCTTTCTGTCCACATCATAAGCCCTATTAAACTAGAGGAACAAGATGTTATAGCCTAGGCCCTACACAGAATTAGTCAAAATTACAAAAATACCCATAGTGTCCAAGTATACAAAACTATAGAAAATTTAAGAAAATTCCATATTTCATTCTTCAGCTCCTACATTATTCTCCCCTGGTTTAAAAAAACTCGTCCTCGAGTTTTGAACAACTTGTGGGTGAAAAGTTGATGTACCTCAATGACAAAAGGAGTAGTAATTCCCATAGCTACTCCAACATACTTAGACTGTAGAGTAGATGTCGCATAGCTATAAATGAATCTTGAAAGCAATGTATGTCTGAAATGCTGCATTCTATAACCTTCATTGTTAAATAATCAATACCATTAGCTTCTTGACCACTTACATTACCAATCAACTTATCTTGTGATGAATCTTCTCCTTGCTTATCACTATGAACTTTCATATCCAAAATCTCAACTGTAGCATTTGGAACTTTTTTTTCAATCTTTGGTTGAAAAATCTCCATCTCCATGTGTTCAGCTCCCCTTGGTACTTCAACAAACTCTTGAACTTTTGCCATTATTGATGTTGGTGGAACTTGTACTATGTCAACTTGTAATTCTTGAATTGATTCTAGTTGAACTTGTAAGGTAAAGTCGTGACTTACTTCCTTACATCTACTACAACCAATACATTTGCAACTTACACCTGAATTTCTTCAACTTGCTCCACTTCTATCTCTTCTTGATCATTAACCTCAAGTTGACCATAGGTTTTGGAAGTTTCTTCTTCAACAATTCTAATATTTTCTTGGGTTGCACCCTTTTGATCTTCAATGTTTACAACTTCTTTAGGTTGAAATTCTTCATTCACAACTTTAACTCCAAGATGGGCACCAACATGCAAGAAATCATCTTTTTGTACTTTTTTTTCATTGGCTTCAAATTCTTTGTTGTAATCAGCTGCTTCTTCTCTATCTTAAGGTCCAAATCAAAGGCATGATCTAAGTCATAAATCTGAATTGTAGACAGTTCATTCTTGATATCATCCCTTAGTCCATTCATGAAACGAACTAATTTGTGCCTTTCACTTTCTGTAATGCCACATCTAATATATAATTCATCAAACTTATGCATATATTGAACTACATATGGCATACATTGCTTGAGATTAGTCAACTCCACATATAGATTATCATGGAAGTATTGTGGAGTGTACATTTCTTGCAAATACATCTTTATCTTCACCTCTATTTTTTAGTTGTTGCTCAAGAGTTCTCTACTATACTTTAGCAATAGCCGCGAGCTTCCTGCGTGCAAATCTAAATCTTTGTTTTTTAGACATATCATGCCAATCAAAATATTATTCTATTATAGCAATCCAATTATAGAATGCTTGTCTGTCTTTTTCTCCCTTGAAATTAGGCACTTCCCTTTCTCTTCTAACATTCTTGATAACCTTACTCCTATAGCCAATGTTACTAAATCTACTTTCTTCCACCAAATTTTCAAGTAAATCAACCATAAACCCATCATATGGTTCAAAAATCCTATCATCATTGATTCTAGACCCATGAGATTGTTTAAATGATACCCTAGGCCCATAGAATCGGACACTTTGTGAGAACATGGTGACTAAGCATTAGCTCTAATACCAAAACTTGTGCAGTAGGGCTGGAACAAACTAACATAAGACAGAAAGAGAGAGTAGAAAGGGTAGAGAAAGAGAAAAGAGAGAAATCCCAAGGAATCACTCCAAGGAGTCCTAGAATCTACCGATAAAAAAGAGGTCACAGAATCACTCCATTCAGTAAGAGAGCTCTTAAGAAATATTCATTTGTTCATTATTCATTCATTAGCTTCAAAAGGAAGAGAATACATCTATTTATGTAGAGTGACTTGTGGCCCGAAGTACTATTCATCATAATCACAAAAATGCCACTCCTTTGTGCATCAAGAAACACAACGTTCTATCTACTAATGCAAATAAACTGAAAATTGAAAGATAATCCCTACTAAACTAGAGGAACAAGATGTTAGAGCGCAGGCCCACACAGAACTAGTTAAAATTACGAAAATACCCATGCTGTCCAATACAAAACTATAGAAAATTTAAGAAAATTCCAAATTTCATTCTTCAGCTCCTGCATTACCCACCTTCCCGGGAATTTAGCTATTATTACTATTGCCTTTCCAAAGACTGGAACCATAAGAAGTCACTTCATTATAGTCTCATCTTAGTTCACTTCTGCCATGCTTGGCTTCAATCACTTCCAGAGACCACCTTCCTGATTTCCAAGTTTCCACTACCATTTGTCTAGAAGGGAAGTGTTTATTTCCTTTATTGTCATAATTCCTAAACTGCCATTGTTTTTACAACTATAAATCTTCTCCCATCTGACTTGGTGAATTTTAGATCCTTCCCGCCCTTTTGCAAAAAAAAAAAAAAAAAGGAAATCTCACAATTTCTTTTCAATGCACTAAGTTACCTTGGAAGGAGGCCCTTTGGGCTTTGACAAATATTTAGGTTTCCATTCTGAAAGTCTCTTATCTATGGTTTCTAATATAGGGGCCCAAATGGAACTGAAGGTGCAGTCAGCAGTTTGGTCCAAGTGGGTACCATGATATTTTGAGGGAAGCTTTCCAATTTTGCAGCCCAGAGTTCCAGAGAATTCATGGAAATTTACACCCTGACCCACCATGATGATTCATTTCTATACAAGTTTATCTTCAGTCCCAAAACCATCTCAACGTTTCTACTTGCTCTTTGTAATTATTGTACAGAAATAAGGTATCATTTGCAAACCGTAAAAGAGCTATCTCCCCCCTTCCTATCAGTTTTAAAACCCTGTAGCAAATTGCAAACCATTGCCTTTTGCATCGTCAAACACAAGGCTTCTGTAAACAGGAAAGGTGAGCGGCATTTCCCTTGCCTCAAACCCCTCTAACTCACAAAAGAACCATGTGAACTGCCATTGATTAAAATAGAAAATAAGGGAGCAGTAATGCAGATTTTCACCCAATTCTTCCAGAAATTCCAATTTACATGTTTGTACTCTTTCTCCATATCCACTTTGTAAAGAATTCCTGCTTTTGCACTCCTTAATCTTGTGTAAATCATCAGCTCATTGGCAATTAGCACCATCAAGAATTTGCCAGCTTCTCACAAAGGCCTCGATTCTAAGAAATCACGAACTCCATCATGCTCTTCATCCTCACCAAAACCTTGAGAGAATCTTGTATACACTTGCAATAATATATGATCATTGTGATTGGGAAAAGCTAAATAAATGGTAACTTGCCAAAAGGACATGGCTATACATAGAGAACCCAAATGAAAATGTACTTTGATATTGGGACAAGCTACAGAAGCATTGCTTAAAGAGTTAAGGTATGGCCCTTCTGATCAATGTGCCTTTTTTTCTCTGGTTTGAATGTCACTATTGCATTTGATGATTGATACCATGCTGTTCCATGGTTTTAAAAGTAAAATCATTGAATTCGAATTGTGTTCTATTTATCATCACTGAATTACTCGTGCAATTCGAGCCTGTAATGAAAAACTGCGCTTAGAAAAGTAGTCATATGTACTTTTTCTACTCTTTTAATTAGTATTTTATTTTAACCACGTTAGAAGGAAACTTGCACTTGAGAGTCATCCTCTAATTGTTAATAATTCTATCGTCTACAGGAACTTGAGAAGAAGAGAAAGGAGAGGGCCCAGGTAGCATATGAGAGGAGGAAGCAACTGACCAAACTGAGGGTCAAAGCTGAGAAGGCTGCGGAGGAACAGCTGGGTTCCCAGTTAGACATCCTGTCTCCTGTTAAATACTGATGAGTGAATTGGAATTTGAGTACCGTCTTGTTTTCCTTAAGTCTCAATGTCTCATGCATTTTGCAGTAATTATAAAATTAGTTTTGCTGTTGCATTTTGTTTTTAGTAGAGAACTATGCTGCTATTTTAGTTATCAGTTTTGACACTCTTGAAAGGTTGTTTTGAAAACTACATGTGACTACTTGAATTGGGTTGAGATTTGAGAACTGGTTTTTCCATTGGATGCAATCGTCATAACCACGAAGAAGGAACTAGGGATCTCATATGACGGGGAAATGGAATTTGGGCTTGGCTTTGAGGTATCCAAATCTTGGCATGCAAAAAAAAAATCGTATCGTGAATGTTGAACGGTTGATGGTCTCTTTTTTTTTGTATTTTTCATTCAATTTGATATTAAAGCTCATTTTGGAAACAGTATAAATACAAATATGTACAGTACAAATACATACATATTTGTATTTGTACTCCTTTTAATCCTAACCTAACTGATACCGGTCAAGGATAGAAGTATTGGAATCAGGTATCCGAAGTATTGGAATCAAGGATAGAAGTATTAAGGCTCAGTTTGGGAACAATGCAGATAGAGTGTAAATCCTGGTTTAGGGTAAACATAGTACTCTGGTTTAGTCTTTTGGGTGTTTGGCAAGAATACAATTATGCTTGACAGAAAATACATTTTTCAATGTATTAAAAAGAAGTAAATTTGCATTCAATGTGGGATTTGTTAAAAAGGGTATATATTTTATTGGGATTCATGTTTGCATCCATTACAGCTAAAAGTCTGTTTGGTAAGAAGGTAAATTTGTCAATGCAAAACTAGCCCAATTTTACATTTAAATAGACTGTTTTACATTCTGCGTATTTGCATTCACACTTTATTTGCATATTTTTGAAATGGAGCCTAAGTTGAAATTTTCTTTGGTTGGTTGGGGTGTATATTTTCATATCTGAAAGGGTTCGACTATCATACGGGAAAGACATGATACTAGGGGCTTGTCGGTCTTGATAATCTTTGTTTTTTTTTTTTTTGCTGTTAATTAGTTAAAAAACCTAAATTTTCTGATACAAAGACCAAAGTTGATGAGGCTACTCAATGATGTACAGTGAGGACTCGGGACATCAGGAGCGTTCCCAGGCTCCCATCCGAATGTTAATGTAAGGTAAGGTTCCATGTCCATGGGCTGGAGAGTCACTTGGAAGTTGGGAGGGGCCAACCATGACAACCAGGGACAGAAAGGAGAACCACCGGCCCAAGAGTCTCTTTCTTGTCACTGGAAGCTTTGATTATCAAGGTGATTGATAAGGTAAATAATATTGATTTCTACCAGCTTGGCAGTTCTCAGATTGTTTCAAGGAGGACAAGATATGACCTTTAACAGTGCACATCGGGTGTTTGAAAGATTTTTTTGTCACACTCAATGCCTTTTTAAGTATGTCGTACTAGCTTGCTAATAAAGTCTTAATGTGTCTCATGCAAAAACTTATCCTATCAATCCTAATCCTACTCAGGAGACTTCTCAGATTGTATCAAGGAGGACAAGCTTGACCCACTATCCAGTGCAGATCAGGTGTTTGAAATGTTTTCTGTTACACTCAATGCCTTGTAATTATAAGTATGCCATACTAGCTTGCTAATAAAGTCTTCTTGCGTCTCATGCAAAACTTCCTTTTAATAAAACTTTCTGTACTCCACCGCCCAAATGCATGCACCAAAAGCACACTTGCAATCATGCCTCAAGCCAATTACATAGACCAAGCAGACGTCAATGGTGGAACCCATTCGATGGTGGGTTTCACTTTATCTTCTAAACATGGGCAAGGTATAATAGTTAGCATGTTATGGGCCCCTGATAACTTTTCAGATGCTGTAGCCTGTAGCCCCAGAGGCAAAGAAAGATTTTCTTTTATTCCATGCGTCTTAAGTCATACCAAACCCACCCAAGTGGGAATGTTTGCCCAGGCTTCCTTAAATCTTAAGTTCTATTTAGTGCTGTACTGCTTTGGATAAGATGGGAGCGTCATTATGCCATAATTCCATAAAGGTGGTGGTGGCTTTTTTCCATTCAGGAAAAATGACAAGACCCAAAAATACAACTTTCAGAAGATAACCTGGAGAGAGAAGACCATTCCAGAATCCTGACCTATAAGTTTCTGCAATGTCATTTATAAATTTTATAGCAAAAATTTTAATAAATCAACTAAAACCAATTTCAAATAAATTAGTCTCACCCGTTAATTGGCTTTTGTACTAGAGAGACAAATCACAGACAATATTTTAATAGCTCACGAAATATTCCATAAAATGAAA
The DNA here is from genome assembly GCF_056320005.1 of Nelumbo lutea. Taxonomy (NCBI): domain Eukaryota; kingdom Viridiplantae; phylum Streptophyta; class Magnoliopsida; order Proteales; family Nelumbonaceae; genus Nelumbo; species Nelumbo lutea. Next base: position 58,064,381 of record NC_142687.1, on the reverse strand, counting down.
AACTAAAAGGGCAAAACAAGCCTAATGGCATTAAAATAGACATGAAAATGGCAATATATTGGGAAAACTCTAGAAAAAATGGGTCTCAATCAAAAAATGAATTGGATGGGACATTAAATCCCCCCGTGAACCCTTCGGCCTTAGGCAAGGGGATCCATTGTCGCCGTATATTTTTGTCATGTGTACTGACGCGCTTACTCGGCACATCGAGGACAACACTGGAAAAAAAAAAAGGATCTGGGGGTCAAAGTGGGTAGAGGTTTCCCTACTATTCCATTCCAATACTTCAATTTGCATATATGACCATTTGATATCCTCTAAGGCTTCAATTTAAGTCGTCTCGAAGGTCAAGTATATTATAAAGAGATATGCCAAAGCTTTAGGGCAAAAACCAAACATTAACAGATCCTCCATATACTTCTCAAAAAACCTCCCTAATAGACTTCAAATTTTTTTTTGCCAAAATAGTAGAAATCCCAAGAAGCAAAAAGGGAGGTAAATACTTGGTGCCCCTATGATAAATGATAGAATAGGGAGGGAAACTTCTAAGGAAATAAGTGATAAGATGAGGAAGAAAATGGAAAGTTAGGGAAGCAAATTGTTGTCATTAGGTGGCAAGGGCCACTATGCTCAAGTTAGTTATAGCTAGTATGTTTTAGTGTGAAATTAACATGTTAGAATTTCCAAAACAAACCACAAGTGAATTAGATAAGCTCTAGAAAGTATTCATCTGCTTGTTGAAATCCAATGGTAGGCTTGGGATAAGGAAAATGGAATTAATTCATTAATGAGGCCAACCTAATGAAGCTATCCTGGAAAACCTTGAAAGATAAGGATAACCTATGGGTTAACATAATAAATGAAAAATGTCTGAAAGGAAAGAAATCTCCTGAAAATTGGAACCCCCCAAAAGGCCTCTTGGGCCTGGAGGGGAATTTGCAAATAAAATGTTAGTTTAAGAAATTGCCTAATGTGGAGGATAGGAGATGGAAGAACATATAAAATTTGGAAGGATAATTGGGTTACAACTTACAAATGCCCCCATCAAAGATTTAATTAGCTTCCGTCTTGATGAAGAATCTGAAAACGAAAGAAAAAGTTGAGGATCATGTATAGTGAGCGGTTGAGGTGCGACATGAACAAAGTTAGCTAGCTCAATTACTTCCTTTCAATATAATCCAACAAAGTAGAGCTAATGTGGGAGAAAGTTGCTTCTGTCCTTTGGCACCTATGTTAGAATAGAAATGAAGGCATCTTCAAAAAGAAATAGTATAGGCCATCGCCCTTTGGAGATCATCATGAAGAAAGCTTTAGAAAGTATTAGAGACCGTTTAGAAGCTCAAAATGTTAATAAATATCAGAATGGGCCGAGACACAACAAGGTTATATTGGTAAAGTGGATTCTCCCAAGTGAGGATACAATTAAGATCAATTTTGATGCCTCAAGAAAGAGGATAATTCTTGTGTTTATGGTTGTATAGCCCGAATTAATAAAAGTCAGGCCTAAATATGTGAGTAGATTTTATAGGTTTCATGACATTCCCCGTGGTTGAAAAACGAAGCCCATAGACTAGCGAAAGATCTAACCGAAGGAGGTCTTCAGTATCAACATATGTTTAGACAAGTAAATCAGGCGATTGACTGACTTCCTCTGATTTAATTGTTAGGCGTAGTTAATATAATATCCCGTCCTATGGAAGTGATTTGGTGGTGAGACCGTTTTCTTCTTATGTTCTTCATTCGATGCCGTCCCGATCTGCCAAAGTCCAAAATACACCCAACTTTAAACTTAAAAAAAAAAAGGATAATTACAATTCATTCCATCTGTGTGTCACAATGAACAACCCAACCAGAGTTCTCTCACAGAAATACAAAATCAGTTCATGCAATTCTTAAGTATCTTCACCCCATGGCCCTAGGCCTGGTGGGACCCATCGAAAGATAATATTTAACTTTATAGGAACTGGGAATTTTCCTATAATTGCATGAAATCCATAGACAATAAAATCAATGGAACGATGGATTCAGATAACAGAAAATAAACCCAACCCTGAATATTCAGTCAGTTTAGAGTAGTTAGTATTAATACCAGACAGACAGCTCAGATTCACTGGACATGACAAAGTGTGTTCTCAAGTACAAACACAATAACACAATACATCATCTTCATCTTCTTCTTCTTTATTTCCCTCTTTCATTCCTTTACAAAATATTCACAGAGAGTCAAAATACCCAAACTCCATTACATCATCTTCCATCTCCAATCAATCTCTATCTACCTATCAAGCCAAAGTTAAGTTCTCCACTAAAATCAGAACAGGAAAACAGAAACAAAAAACCCATTACAATTTCCTGCAAATCTATCCTGGGTTTTCACTATATTCACTTATATTCAAGAACATAATTATTGACTTTGATATCAGAGATAGATTCTAATCCAAGGATTTTCTGCAACTAAATGGGAATTTAGGGGTCAAGAACAACAGTTTTCAGATTCTGTCTCCCTCTTTGTTCAGTAGATTCCTCGATTGACCATCTCCAAATAACGATTTTCAGATTCTTGCCTCTGCAGTCGCAACTCGTCGTACCTCCTCTTGATGAACGCTTCAACTCGCCGATTCAACTCGTCGTGACTCATCAACACTTCCGTCCTCTGCGCCGCATTCCTCGACGAACTCGACCCAGACGACACCGATGACGCCGTGTCATTGAACGTCTCCGACTTCCTCAGCTCCTTTCGGCTCCTCACCGTCATCGCCGTCGTCACCGACGACAGCGCCGGTTCTGGGTCGGGCTCAGGGGCACGGTGTGGTACTTCCCACGTCTCGCACTTCTTCAGTTGCCGAGCCTGCGTCTTCTTTTGTCCCTCCATGATCGCCTTCCACTTCTGATCCAGCGTTTCGTTCTCATCCTTCTTCTCGTCCGAGGCCGTCGTCACTCTTGCTGTTTTCTGGTTGGTTTCCATTGGTTTTCTCACGGAGAAATGAGCCGAAGAACCTTCGAATGGATTCGGTTTCGGCTTTGGCCTCTCGTCGGAATCCGTCAAGCTGGAGGCATCAAACCAGCTCTCCAACGACGTCTGGATGGATTTTTCAACTGAAATCACAGATTTGTCGTCGGACTCCGTAGGCATTTCGTCCACCTCATGCCAAACTACAGGCGAATTCCTCTGAAAACGAGACGACGACTCTGTATTACCTGAATTGACTCGTCTTAGCTGTAGCGATCGATTCTCTATTTCAATAACACCATCCTCGCTGTTCTTCATCTCAGTAATCTTTTGCTGGAAGTTCGACAGAACTGCAATGACGATTATGATGAAATTGAAGACGATGAAGAGATACGGAGGATCTAACCAGCTTTGGATGGATGTCCATAGACGAGGAAGAGTAGAGAGGAAGAGATTGATGGAATACGGGATTGCGAGCATGAATAGAAGCAAAGTTGAGATGATTCCAACGGCGATGAACGTGGGTTTCACGATCTTGATGGCCGTCTGAAACCTGTTCTTAGCCGACGAGGTCTGAAATAAATTGGCCATTGCTTCCGAAAATGATATTAAAAGAGGATTTTTCGGAATGAAATCTTAGAGGTTAATGAGATTCTAAGATGAACATAACCAGAACTACATTTATGGAACCACGACAGCCATTAAAAGAGCTTCGGGATCGCAAAGAAGATGAAAGCCACGTTTCAACTAAAAGATAAGAGACTATACCCAAATGGATGAACCATGAAAGTAAGACTGCAAGAGGGACTAAAAACGCTCTTGCCTCAAAGATCAGAAAGCGTTAGAAAACCAGAAGTTGTTGCTTAAAAGATCCGAAATAGCATCTAAAACAGCCGTTTTCGGAGATAAAACCCTAAAATTTCAAAACAAAACAACAGGACAGGAGCTAGAGAGATATCGTGCACAAAGAATGCTTAAAAGGAACCGGCCGGAGTTTTGAAAAGGTTTCATGTGCTGAGAGTTCTTGACTTGAAAATGCCACAGCCCAATTAGAAGAGCACATCAGAGCGTTTTCAGAGACAGCGAAGCCGAGAGACCGAAGCCCAGAGATTTCAGATGCTTTAACGTGAGAAAAGGGCGAGTTGCAGGGACGCCATTGTCGGAGCGTTGAAGCCTTGCTGGTTGCAGAGCCGGCACAATGTAGACGGTTCAAAAAACTGGGACGCCTTTTGTAGGGGACATACGCATAAGCCACGTTCATGTTTGCGCCGTTAGTCTCGTATACCAACCGTCCAAAGCATGGAAACTATTCGACCGATAAGCATATAGTCTTCATTGAAAGTGTAAAGTAAACCGAATCCATAGGGGTGAAATTTGGGCGGGACCAACCGGAGCCCGAACCGATCGAACCCAAAATTTTATACGGTCTGAGCTTGGATTTATGATCCTTTAACTTAGGCTTTAGCTAGCCTTTACAGTCCGTTTGGTTGTCAAAAAGGGATGGGATGGGAAAGGAAATTTTATTCTCATTTTGACATTCTGGTGTTTGATTGCTGAGAAGGGAAACCTACTATTCATGTCTTTCTTCGAACACTCATGGACGAGGTGAGTTCCAATCTCCCCCTCATTAGTAAAAGAAGAATGCTCAGAAAAAAATTAACAAATAATAATATATTTATAAATTAATACTTCAGCAGCATGTAGGAAAGGTTTGTCATCTTCAAAGTTGCAGAAGATACAAGGGCGAAGCAAGATCTGGAGTTGTTCTCACTACCTCCAATCTTCACCCAAACGAGAAAACATATAAAAATAAAAAAAGTAAAAAGAATAATTGGCACCTGGTTTAACAAATCTGAGAGAAGAGAAATATATCTCATGGGAAAAACTGATCCGAGGGAAGAAAACTCTTACCTTGAAGCGGGCTTGAACCTAGAAAAACACCTTGGCGCGTTTTAACGGGAAACAATGGCTTTTAGCCGACGAACGACCATGTTGGTTTAAGGTTCTACAAGCACAAGTGTAGATCTGTAAAACATCTACTTCTATACCGTCGGAAACAATGGCTTTTAGTTGACGAATGGCCATGTTTTCATGACAGCATGAGGAGATCGGTGATGCCAAAAATGTGAAGAATATATAGTCACCTTTACTCTATGGTCATGGATCTGGTCTTATCTTCGTAGAGAATGCTGTCGGAGACTTGATTGCTGTAGACACAGGGAGACGGTGAGAGGACGGCTACGGAGCTTCAGTCAAAAGTCTCGACATTTTTTTTCTCACAATTTTCTCTTCGAACCGGGGTTGCACCATTTCAGTGTGACCCTGCATCCACCAACACCCCACAGTTTCCCATTCCATCCCAGCGAACAAACACGTGAAAATGAGAATCTAATGGGAATATTCTCATTTTCCCATCCCAATGGCAGCAACCAAACGTATCATTACGTAGGTTCAATCTAATGTCAGGCTTAACCTTAGGTTCAATCTAATATCAGGCCTTAGGCCCAAATCTTAGGATTTGGTCCAGGTTGGTCAGAAACCCGACCCAACTTGTCTCACTTGCACCCCTATCAAGCCAGTGCCTTGTATGAATGATCGTTTATGATGTGGTCCAGACTGCATGAATCACATATCTTATCTATCTATCTATCTATCTATCTATCTATATATATATATATATATATCTTATATCTTATATATTTGGTATAAATCTTGTGTATATATGTTTATTTTTGGTAAAATCTTATGTATATATGTCAGTATCTTACGTGTATGTATAATATTTTGCCAAATATATACATGAGGGTGCGCCTATATAGAGCGTATGTATAAATTTATATATGATATATATGTATTATATATGGTATATATAATAATTTACTGAATAAATGATATGTGCATATGGTTTATATTTTTTATTGTTATTCTGATTATAAAAAGTAAATTAAATTTTAAAATTTTAAAATATATAAATACTGTGAATCACATGGACCAGCCCGGATGTCTGACCTGACCCCGTCAAGGCCCGGACCTGAATATGTATTTATCAAGTCCGTTGGTGCGGGCAACCCTCAAAGTTGTTTAATGCCTTGTTAAAACTCGGGCCGGGCCCAGCCCATGATCATCCCCAATTGGGGCCAAGGTAAAGGGACCCACCCAATAAATCTTTAAAAATCAAGTGAGGCCGTGAGGGCCTTGTATACATTAGGCTGCGTTTGTTTTCGGTGTAAATGTATTTTTACATTGATGGAGTTGAGACACGATGGTTCCGTGAGAGTGTAAAATATGGATCGGCCATTGTGCTCATTTACACTTGTCTTGTTTGGTTACATCTTGTTGCAGCAGATTTATCAGAGAGGGAGGGAGAGATAGAGAAGGGCGGAACCGGGGTGTAAAGATCTCCCTTCTCAGAAGCTTAGAAGAGAGAAAGGGCAAAAAGACAGAGCCACTATATTAGCTCTTGAAAAATTTTCACTATGGCAGTTAAGAAGAGCTACCTCGCCAATGATTAGTTCCGATATCATGTTCGAATTCGACAAACCGACCTGTGAAATTTGAATCAGGCTGTCTAGCCTGAATTGAAGAAACTGATGACCAATGTGCGTGATGCTGCAGCCATGGAGGGAGGCCTGTGCCGCTGCCTTTCACTTCCCTATGCCCCATCAGTCTACCAGATCCCGAAGTCCCTATGCTACCAGCAGAGGCACAACGGGAGCAAAATGCCCAGGAACGATGAGATGCTGCAGCTATGGAGGGAGAGAGAGAAACAATGGGGTTGCACCCAATTGGAGATTGCTACCTAGAAGTAGAGAACGCCCATCTGAATTGGCCTCCAAGTTCCCCCAATCAAACCCCGCCAGAAGTGGTGGTGGTGAAGGAGAACACCCAAGTAAAAAACACCCATCTGAATCAGCCTCCAAGTTCCCCGAATCCCCGTTAGAGGTGGTGGCAGTGAAGGAGAATGAACGCCCATCTAGATTTGCTCCAATGCCGCAGATAGACACCACCCACTGTTAAGAGAGAGAGATGTTACATCAATTATTGATGTAATTAAACGATAAACATGTAATTTTACACCAATACCAAATGTCTGCAAACTCGAACCGGGGTCTAAAGTTTAGCCCGATTCGATTTTACACCTCTACTAAACGCAGCCTTCGGGACCTGGACCACCAGATTGACATTTATTTTTGAAGGCTTACCACCTGCAGATTGACATGAGTATGCGATCATGACCATCCACTTGATCCTTGATAATCTGTAAGGAGGGTATAATAGTCATTTGAAAATTGTATTTTCGTATATTAACGTGATCGTAAGTCGGCAACCAATTATCTGGGAGATAATATTGATACAGCGAGGAACTAGGAATTTAGGAAAGACGTCACTGTTTCCAACTTTTTGTTTTGTTTTATAGGAAACTTTATGCTGCCGAAAAGACATGATACCGTGAACACCTGATCGGTTATACCTTTTGCGATACCGGTTAATTGGTTACAAGTTTGACTTTCTCGTCGATTTTTTATTTTTTATTTAAAAAAGGTAAAAGACTAACTGAGTTTGTATAAATTGACTTCAAATATAGTCTTTTTAAATAGCATGGTTGACTCCACTGGATCCAAACACACTCTCATTTTTTTTTCTATCTTTTTTAAAAATTCAATTTTACCCTTTAAAAATAAAAGACTTTTAAAACAATATATTGTGTTTCTGCAACTACAACAGTCTTCACGATTAGACCTATTCATGGGCCGGGTTAGGTTTTCACTCTGCATTAACAGATTTTTTTAAGGCCCGAGTCCAAGCCTGGCCCAACCATCAATCCTATAACTTGGGCCCGAAGTCCAAGCCTAGGCCCGAGCCCGAAGTATATAACTCATGCCGCTACTGAAGCGGCTGAATAGAGAGAGAGAGAGAAATTATAAAGAAAAAAATAAAAAATGTATATATTAAGTTATTAATATATATATTAATAAATATTATATATTTTATATTAAATAAATGAGTCGGGCCAGGTTGGGCTCAGGCCAGGCTTTTTTGACAAATTTCGAGCCTGGCCCAACACAAAATCGGGCTTGGTGTTTTGGCCCGAGATCAGGTCCGCAGGCCTAATTACATGTCCAAGAATGATCGGGGTGCGGGCTGGACCGTTGGGCTACTCGGCCCATGCACAGGTCTATTCACGATATATGGCATATAGGAATGAAGGTATACCTCTTCTTAAATCTTTGACATGCAGACGCGGGTAACTGGTTCAAGACAATGTTTTCAAAACCAGATCGGATTGGACGGTCGGACTGGAATAACTGGGAACTGGTTACCTGACTGGTTCTGTTTTGATTCCATAACCACTATTTAGCCAAAAACCATTTATTTGGTCAATGAATTGCTGACCTGGGCGGTCAAATTATCGAATCATTCGACCCAAGAACAAATTTGGCTGTTTTTAGGTTTTTTTTTTTTAATTTTTAATTTTTTTTGTTAAAATAGGCCATCCATTCAGACCGGATAATCGGACCTTTCAATTTGGGAACCGAACCCAAAATGATTCCCTATCCGGCGTAGTTTTAAAAACCTTGGTTCAAGATGTAGAGACTAGAGCTTTCTATTAAGCTTGTATAAATCAAACTTCATTGTTTTGGAGGGACAAGCATACACAACTGAATCAAGTGGGGCCGGTGGTTGATCTATGGCGTAGGAGAAGAACAAATAAGTGAATAACATTAGATGGATTTGAATTAAAATAGGGGGCTAGTGGATGAATAGCGTAATAGAGGGGAGGCAGTTTAAAATAAGAGATGGGTGGTTGAGGGTAATAGCAAGGTTTTTAAAATTTAAAGAATGATGAAGGGTAAAATAGGACTTTTATGAGCATAAGGTATATTATGTTCAAGTCAATTTATAAAAACTTAGGGTATATTTAAGTGTTCTATCTTTTAAAAATAAAGGAATAACGGTCAGCCAGTGGAATTTGAATGGCGCCTCACAAAGCACGCCCCAGGCACATCCGTATGTGCATTTGGAACAACTCCCATATTTATGAGGGGAAGATGTTCCAAATACATGGGGATGTGCCATTGTTTTAAAATCGTCATTGATCCAAATGATTGAATCGTTTGACTTATAAATCAGTCAAGGTATTGGTTCCATTTTGGTGCTGAATCGTTATTTTACTAAAAAACCATTGAATTGGTCAACAGACCATTGACTCTAATGGTTTGACCACTGAACCGTTTGACTTAGACAACTGTTAATAGTTCAATATACCTTATTTAAAATTTTAGAGAGAGAGAGAGAGAGAGAGAGAGAGAGGGAGGTCTAAAAGGTATCAAGTTCAGAGATTTGTAAGAGAGATCTCAAATTTAGAGCTAAGAGATCTACGAGAAAGATCTAAGAGAGATCTCGGATATGCTATCATCTTCACCGTCACTGCTGTAGATTGCCATCGCCGTTGCCATCACTACTACAAGTGAAGGTAGGGTGGTAAGGCAATAAGGGATGGTCTCCTTGAAGGACAAAGCTGGTACAGGTTTAGAGTTGAGGTTAGGATGTGAGGGATGGGTCTGATTTATCCAAGAGGAATGTTGGGGGATTGAGTTAGAAGATCCTGAAACCAAAAGGCTCGTGCCCTGTGATTTGTGTCTCCCCTTTTTATAGGGGAGATCCTATGAATATAAAGAGAAATGTCCAAAATAGGACTTTTCTCGTTAAGGAAGGGGATCTTGGTTCTTTATTTGTTGCTAGGTAAATTCCATTGGGGTTTCGCCACGTGTCTACAGAGATCCTTTAAGAGCAGGGTTTTCTTTTCTTCGAGGATTTTCACATAGTACGTGTTGTACGTCCCTTCATGGGTTTTCTCATGGCCACGTGTCAAAGGTATGATCTTTGAATCACCCTCAAAACACCTCATCGCAGGTCGTCATGATTAACAGGAAGTGTAGGTCAATTGTGAAGGGGTGTTTTATGCTCATTGTAGGTTGTGAATGATATTTTATGCTCATTGCAAGTCGTGGATGATGTTTCATGTTCATCACAAGTCGTGGGTGATGTTTTATGCTCATTGCATGTGCGTGCAACTTACATTCCTCTGTAGAATGCTCTTGTGCTATTATAAAGGCTTACTACACATTCTAATACCTTGAACGTTGATCGTTGTTATGGTTTTCGCAAATGTTTTGCTTTACTTGATTGTTGTGTTTATCACGAATGAGATTTCTTCGTGTGGCTTTTAGTCATGGTTCTTATCATAAATTCCATGGTATTGAATTACATATACTTACACCAAGTCACCCTCACCTCTGCCTTTTCCTCTTCTTCTTCTTCTTCTTCTTCTTCTTCTTCTTCTTTTGAGTTCGGATATACTCCTCAAAAAGCGTGCTTCACACTGACCTCACAACACGTATCATTCATGCATCTGGAATATCTCATGCTCGTAAATTTTTAATTCATAGGGAGATGTTCTAAATGCACGATTGAAACTTGTTGTGAGGTCAGTGTTAGGCATGTTCTATGAGGAGCAGATCCAATATCTCTTCTTCTTTCCCTCAACCTTCCTTCTTTCATTTTTACTTAACAAAGCTCTCTTCTCACTCTCATTTCATCCCCCTTCTCATAACATTTATATCCATCTTACCCTAATATTCCAATCCAAAGGGTAGGATGAACTATAAATGATTTTAACTATTAAAACATTTGAACCATTGGCCCGGATGGTTGGATTGTTAACCCAAAAGTTGGTGGACAAAGCGATTCCACTTCTAGGTTAGCTTTTAAAACCTTGGAATGTGCTTGTGGGGTTGGAAAATGTGTAACAGGTGAAGTTGGAAAATGCTAGGGTGAGTTCAGATTGGTTGTCCCATAGAGCACGCCCCATAAGCGCCCTAAATGCGTGCATTAGAAATATCTCCTAACTTGTTATGGGGAAATGTTCTCAATATATGACTGGGATGAGTTGTGGGGCGCACTCTGTAGGGTGCCAATGAGAATTTCACTTTGGTTCGCTATCGAGGAGCAAACGCTATTATTCCCCGGTCCCTCCAAAATCTAAAGACCCAAATGATGTCTCTCATAGGTTCATTTGACGAAAATACCCTTGTTTGGTGCATCTGATGTCAAAGCATCTTCAGGGCATTTTCAGGTGATGATTTATTTCACTTTGAAATATCTCGAAGGTGTATAGTGGCTCATGTGTCTTACATGAGAATCTAAGATAGAAGATAGCAGGACCCATCTGTGCGACTGTTCCATCAGAAACATGTGGTTTAATTGGGTCCAGATCTGCTACTAATATATTGCTCCTCATAGTAACCTCACAAGGCATCTCAGCCGCACATCAGAAACATCTCTTATAATTTATGTTTGTATTTACAGGGAGATGTTCCCAATACACAGTGGGATGGGGCAGTGAGATTGGTGTGAAGTATGCTTATAAGGAGCAAATCCTGATTCAGCTTAATTGTGACCATTAGACCAAAAGGTGTACGCCATCTTAGAGCTGTTGGATTGAAATCCCTTTAACAAGTATAAAATAAAAAAAGAAATTCAGGAACCCATTTTCTTTATCTATTCATTTCATTGTACCGGTATAAAAGGATTCTGATCTGACCATCAAAATCAAGTCTATGGATTGGTCTATTTATATCCAATTTATAGTAAAAGTAGATAAAAAACAAAAATTCTTCAATCTTGAGCATGAATTCACATTTGTGCCCTACAAACTCCCTACAACATATCCCAATTATGTAGTGGGAACATCTCCCACTGACAACTTTGGAAGATGATCCAAATGCATGTTGAGATGTGATATTGTGGTCTAGGCATGTGATACATTCATACTAGGGCGTGTTTAGTCTATTCTGTAGATCTACCACTAGATGGGCTTCATTATGTGATTGCTATCAAGTTCGAATTTGCTCTCATAGAGCGCTCCTCACATCAACCTCACAATGCCTATCTGCCACACATCAGGAACATCTCCCATGTTTTGTGTTGTTAATAATAGGGAGATGATCTCAATACATAGTGGGATAGGGCTGTGAGGTGCGCTTTGTGAGGAGAACAGGATAGCAATGGTGCTTTGTTCACTGAGAACAAACTCTTAGGATTCAAGACGTAGGGGAAGTGTGTAATTACATTACCTCTTATATTTTTGCAAGGCAGAATGAGATGTTATGTGCCTCTCTTTTAGTAGAAGAGATTATAAATGCAGCTGGGTTTAGATGGTATTAATGGAGAGTTTTTTCACAAGTTCTAGAACACAGTAAGAGCATATATCATTGTCTCTTTCCAATTCAGGTTTAACAATGAACAAGTCCCTTCGGATGTAAATTTTACTCAGTTGAGCAATTCAAGCCAATTTCCTTATGTAACGTGATTTATTGAATTTATGCAAAGGTCATGGTAAATAGACTTAAGGCTAGTTTTAAATAATATAATTGAGGACCCTCAAAGTGCTTTTCTAAATGGTAGAAATATATCTGATAATATAAGAATTGTCCATGAGGCTTTTCATTACTTAGGAAAAAGTCCAAAGAGAAATCATATGCAATGGCAATCAAATTATATATGCATAAGGCATATGATAGTATGAACTAGAAGGTGCTAGAAGCAAATCATGCGACAATTGGCTTTGCTAAAAAATGGGTGAAAGTGATGATGGCCTACATTTTCTCTGTATCATATTCATTGCTTCTAAATGCCATTGTTAGAGGATTCATTCAACCAAACAAATGGACCCTCTTTCCCCGTACCTTTTTGTTTGTATCATGTAATGCCTATTGGGAATTATTAAAACGAATGTTGCAAATCTAAATCTTCAAGGTCTTTCCTTGAGCCACATAGTTTTGACCATCACCCATCTTCTATATGCAGATGATTGCATTCTCTTTACAAAGGTTGACTTAAATCAATTCTACATTTTAGATCAGCTCTCTAGTCATTTAACTCAATAACTCATGCATAGGTAAGAATATAAAACGTAGAGAGCACTTTGGTTCACTGCTTTGGGCCTCATTCTTTTAATTCTTACTCATTCTAGGAAAAAAGGGCAAGGAAATAACATTAGAGTATTTGATTTCGAAATTCTTGCCATGGGCTACATTCTTTTTAGAATGAAAAATCAACCCCATAGCACAAAAATTGAGTAGCCTGCACCATTAAAAATAGTCATGCCCCACCTTGCTCATTTTCATTCTTTGAGGAAACTTTGCCTATAAAACTGCTGCCATAGATGTTTACTTTTGTGAAAGCACTTTTATAAAAGTACTTTTACAGAAGTACTTTTACATGAAAGCACTTTTACAAACGTACTTTTATGAAAGCACATTTACAAAAGTACTTTTACATTAAAGCACTTTTATAAATATGAAAGCACTTTTATGACAATACTTTTATGAAAGTACTTTCACAAAAGTAATTTTACGAAAGCACTTTTACAAAACATTTATGACAATTGGTAAACATTGATTATTGGCCATCCATTGGTAAACATCTATGCCAACAGTTTTGGAGACCTAGGCTGGCGGTTTATGAATACCGGGACATTTTTTTTTGAAGAATGAAAATGAGCAAGATAGGACACTTGTTAGTTTGAAAAGAATTCATTTTTAGGAAAAAAAGTGTTTGATTTATAGCAATATTTTCTCATTCTGCCTATTTTTACCTGTTTTTATCCATTTTAGAATTTCATCTTGGGTAAGAATGAGAATTGAACCAATGATGCCTCAAGGAAAAATCAAAGCAAATTACTTGGGAGTTCCAACGATGATGGGAAGAAACAAATTTGAGCACTTCTCAAACATACTCTCTTCAATTTTGTCAAAAGTAGACTCCTGGAAACTTACAATTGTAGTTAAAAAGTTCTTATTACAGCCTTATATTCAACCTCTCCTATCTATTCAACGATGCATTTCTGATTTCCAAATGATGTCTATAAAAAGATGAACAGGGCAATGGCCAGTTTTCTTTGGGGCCAAAAGAATAAGAGATGAGAGGATTCATTAGGTAGCTTAGAAGGACCTTTGTCTCCCTAAATCTAAGGGAGGAACAATTTGGGGCTTGCTGAAAAATCATAACACGATGTTGGCAAAGGTCTTGAAAAATATTTATTTCCCATGTTGTTTCTTTTTGGAAAGCCTCAATATTGGCTCTCATCCATCTTGGGCATGGAGAAGTATTCTCTATGGTAGAGATCTCTTGAAAAATGGTGTGATATGGAGAGTTGGTTTTTGAGTAGATATTAATGTTTAGAAAGACCTGTGGGTTCTAGATTTGCCTCATTTCATAATTTAATTTGAGAAACTTCCCAATCCTCAAATTTTAGGGGGCATTCTTTTTCTGGATTTTGAGAGGGGGGAAAGTTGGTCAATGGGATTTTGATTCCCATTGAACAAGAAACCCATGTTCTTTTTTCAGATTTATGTGGGGACCAGGAAAAGTTTATTTTCCTAACTATCACTAACCCAGGTAAGTGATACCCATCTCTTAGGTGGGTAAATAACTTTCCCACTTGGGGGGGGGGGGGGAGTTTCCAACACTTGAATGGGACAAAAGTGCCCCTTCTAATATTTGGATATTTATGGATAAAATGGTCATTGCTTTATTTACATGGGAAATAAAAGAACATGGGTAAATGTACTTACTCGAATAAGTCTTTCCTGGGAAACACTTACTTGGGTAAATGCATTTACTCGAGTAACTTTCAGAAAAGCAAATAGAGCCTTAAAGGTATCTCAACTCATAAACCAACAAGCTCGAACTTGGAAGGTAGATATTCTCAGAAGTGTGTTCGTAGAAAAGGAGGTGAAGGCAATCTTGTAGATACTTATGAGCTAGTCAATGGAGTAGGACGTACAAGATGTCAAAATATGATAAGCTTGTTGTTAAATCAGCTTATCTCTTGGCTCTGTAAGAAGGCTTATAAGTGTTAATCTAAATTATTCCCTCTCTTCTCCATTGCAAAATACCCAAAAAAATACTTGGAAACTTAAGACTACCTCAAAAGTTCAATTTTTTATTGGAGATGTGTAAAAGGATCAATCCCCATGCTTGCGAAGCTAAAGGAAAGACATGTTGTTAATGGTGATTCTTGCCTAATATGTAGTGCACAATCAAAATCACTATGGTTTTTGGTTCACATATCGTGATTCATGCCCCCTAGTGCAAAAATGAGTTGATTTGGAAGATTATAATAGCAATAGTCTGTTGGTTGATTTGGACAATGTTTTAAAAAATGATTTGGAATCGGAACCGTTATGGCCATCGGTTTTTGGTCGGTGGTTCGACTGCCCTGTCCGAATGGACGACCCATTTTGACAAATAAATTAAAAAATAAAAAAAATTAAAATTTAAAAATGGCAAAAAACTGTTGAATGGGTTGACGATTCAACTGCCCGAGTCAATGGGTCGTTGACCAATTCAATGATTTTTGGCCAGGGACCGGGTTTGGGGTAAAAGGGAACTGGTTGCCTGGATGGTTCTCGGGTTAAACTGTCTGACCATCTGGGTCAATGACGGTTCAAAATGGAAATCTAAAAATGAGTTGATTTTCCAAGGTAAGAAGGATCATTCTTACAAGATTATGAAAAAGGCTCTCTCTCTCTCTCTCTCACACACACACACACACACAAGAGTGGTGTGAGGTTATTCCATCACCTGATTCGTCAAAGTCCAGACTTGAGATCTTATAGCTGGAGAAGACCTCCTTTGGGTTATGTAAAGTTAAATTCTAATGGTACTCTAGTGGCGGTGGGGGTAGTTTGGTTTCCTTTCATCTATTTAATTCTAGAAGCAATTGTCGAAGATATTTATGTGGTGTGGATTGGCCATGATATATTCAGTTTCAACCTACACCACCTCTATGCCATGCGTTTGGTTGGCTGTAGTGTGGATTGATCTACACTATCTCTTGGATTGGTAGTCCATTTTCTCATCTACAGGTTTATCTCATGGAAGCATCTACACCACACTGTTTTGCATATGGAATAACAATCCCATACTTTGCATGGATGTTTAACCCTAGTATAAGATCTCTTTTCTTTTTACAATTGCAACATTTTCTTTGTGAGCTCACCGTTGTTATTTTTCTCTACTCGCCATTGCTACTCTTCTCTATTTGAACTATGACTGCACTCAAATCAGATGCAATAAAACCCACATTCAATCCAATTATTGAGAACCTACATCTAAATCCAATCGGCTTGGATTCGAATTCAAATCCTAACGGACTCGGATCGGATCCGAATTTAATTCGACTTTGCTATAAATTTTCTAAAATACCAGAAAAATAAAATTTATTTATTTTTCAACTTTTATATACAATAATTTAATATAAATATAACATACTAAATTATTGCATATAAATTCATATATAATATAATACATTTTTATAATTTTAAATATAATTATATAAAATTTATATATTAAAATTAATAAATATTATAATAATTGGTTTCACATTTTAATCGGATCGGATGGGGTCAAATATGAATCCAATCTGATTATTAATCGGATGTAGATTGTAACATCCAAATCCGATCCAATTACATAAATACATCATTTGAATCTAAGATAATCAGATCGGATGTTAGATCTGGCCTTGGATTTTCGGGTATTACTAACAAACCTAGTTTGAACCACTTGCCACTCCTCCTCCAACCACTGCTGCATCAGATCATTGATGGTAACTAGTAAGTATTCATCATTTGTTTATTCTCATACTATAATACTCTTCTCTGTTTGAACCACTCGGCAATGCTATTCATGTTTATTAATTAATATTAATATTATTTTATTAATGATTAAGTTTCAAATATTACTTTTATTAATATTAATTGTTATTGATATTATTAATTCTTATTAAATATTATTAAAGTTGTTGTTAATATTATCAATTATCATTAATATTACTACTCGTTTTTAATTAATATTAATATCATTATTTGTTATTTAATATTATTAATTATTAATGATATTATTTTTATTAACTATTAAAATTCTTAGAAATTTACTTAATATTTTTCTATTGTGTGTATTACAAAAAAATATTATTTTTTAATGATTAACAACATAGGTTATCTCAAATGTTGTAGTTGAGATGCATGGAATTAAATACAATGTGTAGACTGAAATATACCACACCTTGCAGAATGCCCATGGAGGTGTGCTATGGATCAGTCCGCACATTTTTGTCCATGGTGTAGAATAATTACTTTGTTGGGGTGTGGTTTGTTTTTGTGGTGTGGATGGAAAAACACTACCCAATTTCTCATTTATGCTATAGAACACCCTCTTAGTTGAAGCGTTGAGCTGTGGAGTAACTTCTTTCATTGCCAAGTCGGATTCCAAGGGCTTATCTTAGACATATCCCAAGATTCGGAAAAAAAGATCTTTCAAAAGTTTGGCCAATTTTAAGAGATATTGGGAGACTAGCTCAAAGATTTCAGGCAATATCTTTTAGTTGGATTAGCAGGAATGCTAATCGGGTTGCTCAACAAGCTGTGGTGTTTTGCTTTCGTAATAGTGGCTGGTAGGGATGTGCTGCTAATAGAGGTGTAAATCAGGCCGGGCCACGGGTTGCTCAACAAGTTGTGGTGTTTTGCTTTCGTAATAGTGGCTGGTAGGGATGCGCTGCTAATAGAGGTGTAAATCGGACCGTGCTGCCCATGGCCCGACCTAGCACGACTCATATATGTTTATATATATATTATATAATATATTAATATATATAATTTTATTTTCAAATATATTATACTATTCCATTTTATTATTGTATATATAAACAATTGTATACCTCAAAATTCATATAAAATAAAAATTTAAGATTTTTTTTCGTTTTTTGTATATATTTTTTAATTTATGTTAAAATTTTCATTATTTTTTAAAAAATAAAAAAAAAAACATGGTTTGGCCCGGCCTCGTGGATTAGCCCAGCCTGTGGCATGGCATGAACCCACACAGGCTCAGACTGTGGGCCATGCCGGGCCAACCCCCCAAAATATCTCAGGGGAGGGAAGCACAGCTTGACTTAACTCGCAAGCTGACACGATACAGCACACACTTTGCACGTGCCGCATGTGAGCTATGCCATGCCGATCCAGCACGGCCTGATTTACACCGCTAGCTCTTAATTATCTCTTATCATATGGGTGATTTGTTGTGCTTTGTTTCTTTTTTTTTTTATGTTTTTCTCGTCTACCAAAAAAATCAGCAAGATTTGGTCATTGGATTTTGTGCCATGTATGTTTCTTGATAGAGGGTTGGAGACCCGACTTTATTGGTTTGGTAGAAAATAAGAGACGAGAGAAATAGAAATTTGAAAGAAATTTATTAGAAAATTTTGTGAAATTCTTTAACAACCTTTTCACCTTTTTTTGTTTCTTTCTTATTTTCTTTCAGATCAAATACAGCCATAATGAAATCTCAGGCCTTTTTTTTCTATCCAATAAATAAGGTTGTATTTGGATAAGTCTAAGGATTTTTGTTTTTAAATCCCAAATTTTAGGAATAAAAATGTTTTGACTTCAGATTATAATTTTTTTTTTTTAAATCAACTCTTACCAAAATGCTCAAGATATTTTTTTAGTTCAATTTTGCTTTTCAAAGCCCAAAGCTCAAAAGCAAAAATTTATTCAAATGAAGCCTAAGTCATTATTTTCATCATCATCATCTAACTCTTATCCCAACTGTATGGGATTGGCTACATGAATCACATTTTACCATTCTGTTCTGTTTATTGTCATATCCAAGCCTGCATCATTAGTTTCATCATTATCATCATTATGGCCTACCCCAATTATATGGGGTAGAAAAAAAGCCTAAATCGCTTGCTTCGTCATCATCATTATTATTAGTCTTATTCAATTATATAGGGTTGGCTACATGAATCCTGTTTTGTCATTCTGATCTATTTATTGATATCCAAGCTTAAATAATTAGCCTAGAAAAATAAAAGAAAAAATAAATAAGTAAAGCCCCTAGTCATTATCTTCATTGTAGTTATCATTCAAGCCTTATCCCAAGTCCCAACTACATGGGGCAGGTACATGAATCCTATTTTGTCATTCCATTCTATTTAATACTAATCCAAGCTTAAGCCATTAGCTTAGAAAAATAAAAGATTGAAAAATAAAGCCCAAATCATTAGTTTATCATCATCTTTCAAGCCTTTTCCAATTATATGGGGTTGGCTACATGAACCCTATTTCACCATTCCATTTTGTTTAAGGCCATATCTAGGGGTTGATTCGAGCGAAGCCGCTATTTGAGCTTGACTCACCAAGGTAGTACAAGGCATGAGCTCGGGCTCGAGCTTGAGCTAGAACCTTGAGCTTGAGCTCGACTTGAGTCAAAAGCTCATAAGCTCGAGCTCGAGCTCAACTTGAGAAAAATGTTTTATAAAAATAAAAAATATATATAAAAATATTTTTTATTTGATATTTAAAAAATTAAGAATTATAATAATTAGTTATTATTATATATAAAAACAAAAATATTATATATATACTATTTTTTTTTATTATTATTATATGTATGTATGTATGTATGTATGTATATAGCTATTTGAGCTCGACTCACAAGCCGAGATTTATTAATTCAAGCTCAACTTGAACTTTGATTGAAATCGAATCGAGCCAAGCTTTTCACGAACTGAGTATGAAGAGATCGGCTCATGGCCACCCCTAACCATATGCAAGCCTTAATTAATTAGCTTATAAAAATAAAAATAAGAGAGAGAAAGAAAGAAAGAAAACTAAAATTCTGATCCATTAAATGCCGTCTCCATCCTCGAAATGATGCCTAGTACAAAGAATGTGGTAAGAGAGGCCTGTTCCGAAAATGTTAGAATTTTCTTTATATCAACTCCTCAAGCCATAAATGCAGGTTGAATTTTCAAAATTTGCAACCGAATTTGCAAATGGTTGGAGTGATTGAATTATTCTTCCTAGTTCCAATGTTCAGCGTACATATATACTATTCCAAACCGGGAGGAATGGATGGAAAATAAATTAAATAATAGATGAAAATGACTTCTGAGAAACAACAACAAAGAAATAAACAGGAAAAATTAAGGAAATTAATGCATACATTTTGTAATTTACAGAAGTTTGAAGGAAAAAAAAATTACTTTCTTTGGAGGGAACACAAGAAAAATGAGAAGTGGGGGAGAGATGGTCATTTAGAGCACAAATGGGACAATTTTTTTTTCTTAAAATGTGAAACCTAATTTGTTAGAGAATAAAAACCTATTAAAAAAACTCACCTAATAATTTAAGATTTTAAGTTGAATGGTTCTTTGAGATGATATTAGAGTCTGTGGACCAAGTGATCTAGTGTTTGATCCTTATTGCCTTTATTATAATCAATTAAATTTTAACACAAGGTATGGGTGGGCCTGTTCTTGTCCAAGTTTACCTACTCAGAAACCTAGCTTAAGCTTTTAAGTTGAATGATTCCTTGAAAACCCACTTGCCTACCATTTAAATTTTGTGTACCCCACAAGGTAGGGTCATTGCAGTTTTCTCAACCAGAATTTTCTCATCTGATCATCGCTCTTTGGCTAGTATGGGTATATGGCTTTTAACCTTTTGAACAGGCGACTTAATAAGAAAATATAAAAAAAAAAAATAAACTTTTGTTTGCTATACAATGTATCATAGATTTTGTTGTTTTTCTTACCCGATAATTTTTGTAGATAGGGGTGCAATTAGGGTTGGTCCGAGTTAGCATTTTATACTATTTTGAGGTTGGGCTTCAGGTCGAAACCATTCAAATTTTGACAAAAGTTCAGCCCCAATCCACCCAAGTTGCACCCCTAAAATTTTGTGGGCAACCTGAACGGTCCAAAAGTTTCAACAGAATGGGACCATGTAACCGATAAACATGCTTTTCTTCCTCAGTGCACATCAACTCTATACCTTACGTGGAATTATTTATTATAGGGTTCGACTATGATACCAGAAAGATGATATTTGAAAACTTACAACCAATCAACTAGCAGCATAAAAAATAGAAACCAATCAAGTGGGTTTTCACCAAAATTGATAAGAGAGGGTTGTGATTAATCAAAAACCCTTTTTCGTTATCATATCTTTCCAGCATCATAGATTTTCCCTTTAATGTAAGCTCTATACCTTACTATCATTTTGAGTTAAAAAATCTAGCAAAGAGAGAGAGAGAGAGAGGGGTTTGGTTGGTTGAAAGTTCCCTGTAAAGGCACAAATTTCTCCTTTTGGGGCCCTATGTCTTTTATCTTTTCTCTAAACAATTCATTTTCGCATATATTGTATATGTGAGTAAATGTCAATCCGAAAGCAACCTAATTCAACTAATTTGGTTGGGATCCGTCAACCTGAACCCTGACAAATGAATGAATGAATAAAATAAAACAGAAAGATAATAGCATATGGTTGGTAGGCTGATTGAAGGCTTATCATATACCATCCCTACTATGAGGAGGAGTAAGGCCAAGTGACTGGTTCCATTTTTCCCTAAAATCGGATTTTTGCCAAAAAATATTGATTTGGTCAACAGACTGCTGATCCAGGCGGTTGAATCATTTGAACTGTTCAATGGTTTTGACCGTTTTTTAATTTTTTTTTTATTTTTTTGTCAGAACGGGCAGACCATTCGACCCGGGAATCGGACCCCTGACCGGTTCATTGTCCGGGTCAGTTTTAAAAACCTTGGTTCTAATTAATTTTCATTTGAATAAATTTAATCAAAAGTAATTAAAAATGAAAATACCATTTTTACCCTTGATAAAACATGAGCAAGCACATTTTTTGGATCTATTTGGTCAATTTTCTTTTATGTATGAAGAAGAGTTAGTGGTACTTTTGGAATAAATAATCATAGGCCCATGCCCTTGAACATTTTCTACAAAATTTAGGTGATTATGTCACTATTTTTAGATGGCAAAATAAACACTTGTTAGTAAAAGTTGATTAAGTAAATAGGTTGCATTTGCCTCAAAAAAAAAAGAAAAAGAAAAAGTAAATAGGTTGCAAACTATAGGGGGTGTTTTAGTAAAATGAAAACCATAAGTTAGGTTTAAGTAAATTTATAAAATTATAGGGGTGTTCTAGTAAATGACCCTTAAAAATCTAAAGGTGAAACTTAAGTGTGCTTGAGTTAAGAAATTGTTAAAAGTTTCAAATGGGTTTGGTCTGAAAGTGTGGCTTGCTTGAGGTGATTTCTGCCTCCATTTGATAGGTAATCAGTTCAACTTCCTCTTTTCTCACGCTTTGGTCACAAGTTGTAGTGAGAATGGGCCGAATGGGGCTTAGTGTTTTTTTATTTCTTTTAAGTAGTGTTTAAGGTTATGCTTGTTAGTTATGGGCTTTGTTTTGTTTTCTTTAATTATTTCTTTAGTGCTGGCTGCCCCATTAAGGGCATCCAAGTAATTGTATTTAATTTTAGAATTAAGTTAATAAAAGAGATCAAGGGGGCTAGAGAGAGAGGTTCAAACTCTTCTTTTCTCTCTTCCCTTCTCCTCTTCTTCCACAACCTATTGCTGAAACCTCTTTTTTCTCCTTTCTCTTCATTTCTTTCTTTTTTTCCTATATTTTCTGAATTATTGTTGGTGTATTTCTCAACTTGATATAGAGTGGGTTCTCACTTTTGACTTCTTTCTCTTTTCTTTGCCCATACATAATGTGTATGGAGAACTAATCGATTGATCAATCAACAACTTTTGCAACCTAGTTAGGGATTACACAAAGGATACAGAAACATATAGGAAGTCAGTGGAGAGAAAGCGGGTCTTTGAGTTCCTCAACGAACTCAACTTGGAGTATGATATTGTGAGGCAAAATGTTTTAACAAAGGATGATGTGACTGTCTCAGGCATATGCTATGGTGAGTAGTGAGGAGAGAAAAATATAGGTTTAGTCTATCTAGTTGTAGGTTGACCATTGTGCCAATACTAGGATGAAGCTGAAGGTTAACACTAGGAAGGAAGATGTTATCTGTGAATACAAGCCTAAACACACTAAAGACACCTATTGGAATCTGCATCTAGAACTCATTCATGCCAGACTCAAGAAAAAATAATAATAAAAAAAAATTTAAAACTGGAAAATGTAAAAATGCAAATGTAATCACCTCCTCACAAGATGAATAAGAACAGAGTAGAGAGAAGTTAGCGGGAGATCAGCTTGAAACCGCCGGGGCTGAATATGAAAAGTATGGCCCATTCTCACTACATAAGTATTAATGATTACCTCCTCATTCTCCATTCTCATGCAGTCCTATTTATCCTCCATTCGACAAGTGATCAATTGGGCTTCATCTTTTCTCACACTTTGATCACAAGCATTAATTAATGCTTGAGTTGAGGCTTTCTCTTTTTTCACATTGATTACCTCCACCTCCATTATCAAGCGATCCTACTTGTGTAATTTGACCAATTCCCAATCCCAACCTCTTAATGAACCAAACAACATAAATTAGAATCCGATTCCAATTCCCATGGCAAGTGAAATAGGCCATTCCGATCTGATTCCAGTTCAGATCGCGAACCAAACGGGCCATAAGATATGTATGAGACAAGATAATGGTTGTTCTATATAAAAATATTTCAACACTTAAGTTATGTATTGGTGCCATAAGACATCCCACATCTATATTCGGCTTTGTTGCGCACATGAATTTATGCAATTGATTAAATGGAATCTAAAGACAACCTCTTCACTTAAGAAATTAATGGAATCTAAGTTCAAAAAAATTACAATAATCAATTCTCACGACATTGAATTTTCAAAATATTATAATTGTGTCGACAAAAGTAATCATTGCTCTCTTTGTGCATTGTGTGTATAACCTTATATTTTCAAAATATTATATCAATGCCATCAAAATTGATCATGACATTCTTTTGGCATTGCGTATGTGACCCTATATTTTCAAAATATTACAATAATATCACAAAAATAACCACTTTTACCACCAAAACTAATCACTATTTTCTTTTATTTTTATTTGTTATTTTTCGTTTCTCTCTCTCTCTCTCTCTCCTAAGTCTTAAGGTAGGGGTATTTTCTTCCCCCCTCCCCCTCTCTCTCTCTCTCCTCAAGTTATATGATGACAATCTATTCAATTAATATCAATTAATTAATTTATAGTTATGTAACATAATTAATTTTTAATTTTTAATATTCTTTAACCTAATTAATTTAACAATTTTATTATTTTTTTCTTATATTTTTCATTACTGGTTGTACCATTAATATTATATTAACAACAACCTTCCTTAAAATATTTTTCTATTTCAATTTTATGATTTTTACTTTTTTTGAGATGCAAATTTTATAATATTTTATTTATAGAAATGGTATTTTAATGTAAGCAAAAGTAAGAATATTTTTTAAAAAGTTATTACAGTTGCTTTTTTTGCATTTTCAAGAAAACCAATGTTATTTTTTATTTGTTTTTATTTATTGATCTCCATCATTTAGGCTTCAATGCTAAAGACTCGTTTTGGTTGGGTGACACATGGACTAAAATGGAGAGAGAGAGAGAGAGAGAGAGAGAGAGGTTATATGGGACCTAGTGTCATGAGAATAGACTTGTTCATGGGCCGGGCCAAGTTGAGCTTTGTCTCTGTATTAATAGAACATATTTAGACTTGAGCTTGAGACCAGCCTGACCTTTGTACCTAGAGTCTTGAGCCCAAGCTCAACTCTCGTATAAAGCCCGAAGCTTGGCCATAAATTGAGAAAATGATTTTTTTTTTCTTTTTTATTCAATAAACAACTATTTTATTTATATTAAAAGACCTCAAAACTCAAAAATAATGAAAGATCTCACTATGACTTGAAGAAAGAGAAGATGACCAAAGAAAAAAAAATATTATGTATATATATCATATAATATATATTTTTTGTTATATAATATATTGTCAAGTCAGACTCGAGCTCCAATCAAGTTTTTTTGAGAAATCCCAAACCCGTGAGCCTAAATTAATGTCCAAGCCCAACTTAGAATAAATTAAATAACCAATATAATCATTATTTCTTTCTCTCTCTATATATATAAGAAAAAAAACATTAATAGGTGTATAAGAGGATCTTTCTCTTGCTTTAATGTAAAGATAGGGCATTGATAATTTATTTGTTAGTGCAATGCCAAGAATGTAATATCCTACAATTAGGCATACAAGGCTTTGGGTTTTGTTTAAAAAATGCTTATTCTCTCTTCATTTTATTGTTTTTTACTATTTTGTTTCCATCCATGAATAGATTATTGAGGTACGGGATGGCTGCATTTTAATATTGGCTTCTGCATTAAAAAAGTTCTTTGATTCATAATGAATGTAGGGTATCTGGTAGGTTGCCTATGCAATAATCTATGATTCATATGGAAAAGCGAGATTGTTGTTATGAAATTCCTCTGGGTATCACTAAATTATGGTCAGATGTCACTAGATCTCTCTATTTCCAAACCCTTCTAAAGAGATTGGATTGAAGTGAAAATATGAAATAACTGAGAATATATATTCTTGGGACTAGTTTGGTGGGAATGGACAATGAATACGAATAATGGAGAAAGAGGTTGAGTGGTTTCAAGAGGGGAAACCCAATGGGCCCACAACAATTACCCAGCTAAAGGGTTTGGTGCATCATGCAGTTGGTCCTTGTGAAGCTAGCATCTTTTAGTTGGTCAGTGTGAATGTATATTATTAAGGCATCCCACCTCCATACATTAAGAAGTTGAGATGGTTGTTTAGAGAGACCTTCATCTTGAACTGTATCCTTAAAACCCAGAAGAGCCTAGTCCAGTGAACCGGCAATAATCCACCTAAATGATATCTGGCACAGTGAACCCTGTAGTGAGAGGTAGACTGAACCAGTTATTCAAATTGTTTGTGGTTATATCCCATGTTTTAGTTATGATTTTTATAAGTGAAGGATCTATGATGTAATCAACTTGGCCTAGTTTAACTGAACTTCAATTTCATCCTATTAAGCTCCTGTCCAAATTTAACACCGAGAGGGATATTTAAGCCAATACATGCTGATTTTGACCAGTGCTATGATCATGCTCAATATCATGGGTCAGACTAGAAAAACTAGGAATCGGTCAGGTGACCAAAAACCATTGATTTGATCAGCAAACCACTAATCCGGGCGGTTGAACCATTCGAACTATTTAACGGTTCTGACCATTTTTTATTTATTTTTGTCAGAATGGACCATCTGTTCATATCGAATGATTGGACCATTCGACCCGAGAATTGGACCCCTAACCGGTTCGTTGTCCGATTCGTTTTAAAAACCTTGCTCAATATACTTCCAAAATATGCATGCCTAGTAGACCCACAAACCATCCCATTGTTAGATAGTCTCTTGTATGTAAGCTAATGACTTACCCTTTACCTTTAATTGATGCATCAAATCAAAATTTTTCTTAGCTATCCATGCATGATAGTCCATTTATCTGATGATATCCATTAATTGGTGGAAATTTTGGATATTTGGATCTTGAATTGGTGTTATGTGGCCTAGGGTGCAGCCACGCTTGATGCAGCCAAGGAAGATGTTATGGGATTTCAGTTATATAAAACCCGGAGAAGAAGAAGAAGGCTGGTGAGATGTCTATCTCACTAAATTGAAAAAATAAGGAAGTCATTATAAACTTTGCCCCCTTACTTAGAGGCAAAGGGTCAGACCAACTCAACTATTAAAATGTCCCAACTACTTTCAACACTTACAAAAGGGCTTTTAATAACAAATGAATTGAAAATTGTTCTCTTTGTAAGCCCTTTTTAAATAAAGACAGCCCATGTTGTCTTTACTAGTACCTTTTCGTTTTGTATTCTTTATATATGTTTGTCTAACATGCATTTTCACATGAAATTACTTCTATGAATTGGCCAAAAGAATATGGATAACTCTTGAGAGATCTAAAGCCAGGTATTGTTTCCTTTATGTGAAGAGAAATAAATATCTCCTTGGGTTCCATTTGAAGCATGTTTTTCCCAAACTCAACTTGAATTGGTCTATTCTCATTTTCTCATAATCAAAGAGGTTTAGTTATTAATAATCAGGTTGCATGGTTAGCTTAGTATGAGATTTCTCCAATATGTATTAGTCAAGCTGAAAGAGATATTTCATAAAGCTTTTAACAATAAATATTTCATCTTACACTTGAGTGTGGTAATGCAGTCAAGTCAATGAACTGGGCTGAGCCAATCATGTTTTGAAGCACACTTAGCTTCAGAGTTCTGATGGAATCCGGGGCATTAGCATCGATAACAGGAAATTTGGTGGGTCATAACTGGATCCTTAACTGTGTGACTCCCTGACATGTTCCCATAACTAAATTATTGGATCACATCTTAAGGATCATTGATATATCTAGAGGCTAGAGCTGACCCCTACATTATCACATTAGGACCCACAAGAACACCCAATTGAGATGCACTAAACTGCATCCGACAAAGACCTTAAAGTAGGGATTTTGGGTTGCTTAGGCCCCAATAATTTAGTTAAATATGATTATATGTACAGTAAATGTAAGATAAAATATTGTTAATCAGGATTCAATGCATATAAAATAAGAAAGAGAATTCTATCATAGCAACTGGGTTGTTATCACTTGGACTATTTTAAGGCACATATATGAGCTAGCTTCCATGTGAGAAAGAAAAATGTAGGAGATCTAATCATAATCAAAAGGCCTAAACATTTAAAAATTTGTCTCTGAGCATAGGAATATAGGTTGAATCTAAGGGTTATCTCTTTGAGTGGCATAATCTTATATGTGGGGTAAATGTGAGTGTGGGCCCCAATGTTTTAATGGATATCCCATCATTATCATCCAAAAATAATAGAAAAAATCTAGCTTACAACCATATCAAAATGGTCTTCTGTAAAAATGAAATTGATCAGGTTATCACCATGACTCAGTCCTTGGCTTCCTTATGGACATGCCAAGAAAGAAGCAGTCATTGGTTCATTGAAAAATGACAAGTAAAGAAGAAGAAAAGAGATCTCATATAGTCAGGGTCATCCAGCCAAGAAACTTCTGGCATATCTAATCTCCAAGTGGGGCCTATCGGATTTATCATCTATCTTTACACGTGTAAGTAATTCATTGGCTTATAAACTAGATGGTCTCACCCAAGGTTTTCGAACTGCTGTTGATCCAGACGGTTGGACCGTTCGGTCTGGGAACCATCTAAGAAACCAGTTCCATTTTATCTAAAACCCAGTTTTGGTAAAAAAATATTGAAAAAGTCAATAAATCTTTAACTCAGGCAATTGAACCATCACCTCGTCAACTCGTTCAATGGTTTTGACCATTTTTTAATTATTAATTATTTTTATTTTTTAATTTATTTGTTAGAATAGGCCATCCATTTGAACTGGATGATCAAATCGTCAACCCTGAAACCGATGACCGAAATGATTCCATTTCCGAAACATTTTTTAAAACGTTAGTCCCACCAATGTTACTGTAGACTTGTCACAATTGTAAAATGATTATCCGAAGAGAAAAAGAAATACTAAACATATAAAACCTTTATTAGATCTAGATATCAATGAAATATCCTTTGTTGATGCGTATTAACTACTCGGATAAGCAAGACTGAGTAAAAAATGGTGAATGACTGCCAAAAGTCTCATAAGCTACAGCTTGTTTATCTAGCAGTGACAAGCTTCAATGTGGAAGGTTAATTAATCCCATGCCAGACCAGATTCTCTTCGACCACAATTGGAGTCTGTATTGTCACTCAGACCGGGCAGAACCAAAAAGCTCACCGGGTCACTGGTCACCGGTTCAGAGTCTGACAATACTGATTAATACACCCTTAGGCCCGGTTCGTTTTTGGAATTTTGAAGAGGGAAAGTTAGTTAATGGGATCATACTTTCCATTGACGAACTTATCCATGCTCTTATTTCAAAAACATGTGGGACCCACATCAAAATTGATTTTCCCAGGTCTCACTTAAGTAAGTGATAATTGAATTTCCCAAGTAGGGGCGTAAGCGGATCGAATCCGAATCGGATAAGGCAATATCTGAATTTGAATCCGGTTAAAAAAATTCGATATCCAAATTCGATTAGATATCCGACGAATATTGAAAATTAACATCCAAATTCGAATTTAATTAGATATTCAAATATTCGATTCAATTAATTAATTAATTTAGATAATTAATAAATATATAAAATAAATATTTTATTGATATAAAGTATTTAAATATATAAATTATATAAAATATTTTATATATTATATAAGAATTAAATAATCGGTCGAATTTGAATATTTATCGAATTGAATCAGGTTATATCTGAATTCGAATCTGATTAACCATTCGGTACGAATAGGATATCCGAATTCAATAAATTAGATATTCGAATTATCCGAATTCGATTCGATTATGTCAAATATCAAATTCGAAATCAGATTTTTGAATACTGTTTACAGCCCTATTCCCAAGTAGAGGGTAGATTAAAAAAATTAAAATGATAAAAAAAAACCCACAAGATACATTTACATGAATAAATTAAACAAAAAAAATATGGATAAGTACATTTACTGAAGAAAGTAGGTCCTGAAAAATGTAAGGCCTTAAGATGACTGCATAGTAACAAGATCAGCACATACCCTTGCCATAACATTTTTTTCTGTATCGCATGATTCAGATAAATAGACTTGGATTGACTTTGTATTTTATTTTTCTTTTAATTTCAAGAATTGAGCCAGAACATCTTTAGAAAGGGTTTTACCTTTTACCCTTCAAAAGTGGCCACATGTCCCAACTCCCAGTATTTAGCATATTGGTAGGTTCAAAAACCGATACAAAATACAAACAAAATACAAATGTTTCTAACTATTTTCTTAATCACAAGATAGAATAACTTCGAAGACCAATATCAACTTCCACATAAGACAAACTTCAACTTAGAATGGAAACAGCCATGCAGTTAATAGCTGTTAAAGAGGACTAAATCTAAATGATCTTATAATAAGAAGAAATAAACACATTGGCACAAAAATAGAGCCTAATTAGTTGGAACTTGGCATTTATTAATTCAGCATCATACGAATGTGGAGTTCAAAACAACCTGATCCGTCTCAATCTCAAACTAGAAACTATACCTTTTATAAAATTGATTAAAAAACTCATAACTACAGAGCCATGCTTATACATCCTTGACAGTGGTTTTGCATATACTCTTCAATTTAATCCATGCTTTCTGGTGAGTGCATATTGCTCCTTCAAGGATTACGATGTGAAGCAAAACTAGCTGGAGCTTTGCACAAGGCAGGTAGAAGTGGGCATTCTTCTCAATAGATATTCCTGATGCTGTAAGAATAAATTCATATTAGAAAATTGCTTGGAAACAAGAGGAATACTTGCATGGGTTGCATCAACATGGATGGATATTGGGAAGTTGATATGTAAATGAAGAGAGAACCCCACTTGTTACATTAGGAATGTGGGTTCAAAGATTGCCAATTGCCCTTCCACCAAATAGAGTTGTATGGTTATGGACACCACCCAAACATGCAGAAATTTGTGCATTCTATTCTTCTTTAGGTGGGGGTGGAATTATTTTTATTGTATTCCATCTATCTAATGATTAAGAGGCAACCTCTGTGCCTACTTTACATGCACAAGAAGAAAAGCAGTCAACAAATTATATGTTCTATACCTGAGAATGGTTGATCCTATAAATAGTATTCAGTCGGACTGCTATATCTCTCCTGAAAGCAAAAATAGACCAAATCATTTCTAAATTCACCTAGTAAAACCTTATAACTAATCAAATAGGCCACATTGCTTCTATTTGTATCACACAAGGAGTCCCAATAATGACATACAAAATTGCATTATTATATAAGCATCACACTTCCGCAGGGACTACTGTTTGGCAGAAAACATTGTTACAAACTTGCAGATTTATTATAACATATCACTAGTGATCAAAAGAATATCGTTTGTCAGTGCAGAGGTGATCAATTATAGCATGATCTAGCCCAGCCCAGAAATTTCCAGTCTTTGGCCTAGGTTTGTAAAAAGGCCCGTCCTGACCCACTCATATATGGTTCCAGAAAGATATGATATCAGAAGAACTTTGACCAACCAAAATCCCCCATGAATTTTATTCAATACCACCTGATTGGTTATCACTTTTATGATACTAGCATATTGGTAATATGATATAAAGCCCTTATCATAGGTACTAAGCCTGGGATGGTCCATGAAAACCTATATTTGACAGGCATCGTCTAAAAATTCTTAAACCAGTTCTCACTCTTAGATTTACAAGGAAGCTCATCCATTTAGTTATTTTAGTTAGCTATTCTCCATGGAAAAACTTCCATTTCAAGTAAAGAAACTGGTATATAAGAGAAAATAATATGTATTCCCTCTCATGGTAGACTAAAATCTGACAATGATTTTTCAAATCCTTCTCTTTCTAGTAAATGGAAGTACCGACGTTGTTTTATCTCATTGCATTTTATCAAGCTGCTCTCTTTATTTCTTTATGAATCAACATATTTATGTAGTAGTCAATTACATTTATATACATAAGAAATTCAGGGAAAAAGACTCAACACTTTTTTGGTTATTAAGCCCTCTGCTTATAGCACTTAAATTAAGAAAAAAAAAGCAAACAGAACTTTGTTAATTATATATAATGACTCAAGATAATGTTAGAACAAGTGACCAAATTTAGTAGCTGTTTTTGAAAGAGTTACAATCCAGGGTTGCAAACATTTATAATTAGGAAATAATTGCATAGCATCAAGGGGTAAGTAATAGCAAGAGGACCTCTGAAAAGCCCTCATATCAAGGAACCAGCTCTAGGTGGGATAGGCTTGCACCATACTCCTTAGTAGGAAAGGGAGGTAGAGAGCTATAAGAAGGTTGAGACAGGGCTTGGAAAAATTACAAGAAAAGGAGCCGGAAGGAGTACAAGTCTAAATTCGCTTATCATCCTTGAAAGGGTCAAGAAAGACTTCTTCCAAAAGATCAAGTAGGGCTAGCAAATTCGGAAATTCAGAGTCTCTTATGCCCTTTCAAAATCCCAAATCCCAATTAAAGCCATTGCTCAAAGTTGAAGGAACCAAGAAGTTGAAAATAGGTTCATTTTTAAAGCAAGTGAGTGCAAAAAGTTAGGGGAATTGTTACTTCAAGGGGAATGACCGAAACCATACATGTCCCCAAAATTTGATACGATTACCAATACAAAGATTGTACTTGATAAAAGGCAATAACACAGGTAATACCTCATTGATGGCCTTCCAAGGAGAAGCTTGGGTTGCCCTTGTCAATGCTCCAGCATCCTAGCTGTTAGTGAAGAGCCCATGAATGCTCATTACCACCTTTGCCCATCACTTGTCCCGGTCTTGCAGCATTCTCCATAGCCATTTTCCCAAGAGAGCAAAGTTTCTTCTTTGTATATTACTTAGCACAGTGCACCAAGGTCTTTAATTTCAAAGTCAGTATTGAGAAAATGTTTAACTTTCCTAATCTCATCCACATCATCCCCAGTAACAACAATATCATCAACATAAATAATGAAGACTGTAACTAAAGCATCTCTCCTCTTCACAAATAGAGTGTGATCAAATTGGTTCTGAACATAGCCAACTCTACTAAGAGTAATACGAAACCTCTTAAACCAAGCTCGTGGAGATTGTTTGAGCCCATAGAGAGATTTCTTCAATTGACAAACCTTTCCTGCTAAGTCCTTACAATACTAGGAGGGAGAGACATATACACTTCTTCATGAACTCACCATTTAGAAACACAATTTTCACATCAAACTAATATAAAAGACAAGGCAAATAAGCTGCCAAGGATAAGAAAACTTGAATAGAATTCATTTTGGCAACGGGAGCAAAAATTTCCAGGTAATCCCATACTCTTAAGTATAACCCTTAGATGTTTAGGGAGTTGATAGGAACAAAAAAGATAAGGTATACTAGTCATGTGATTAGATGCACCAGAATCAATAATCTAAGGGATACAATGGATGCATGATCTAGAAGTGGCATGAGTACCTAAGTGGGCAAAGGCTGTAGATGCTGAATTGCCTGTAGAAGTGGAGTTAACTTCCATTTCCAAGTGGTTCAGAAGTTCTCCATACTTTTCAAATTCAGCTTTCACAATTGCTAATTGCTCCATAATGGAGTTCTTCTCACTAAGCCTCTTCTCACTATTTGGTATAATAGCTGCATTAGCATTTCCACCCTTGTTATTTTTGAACCTCTGCAACATCAAATGAGGTTGTAGTTTCTAGCAGCTATCTCTAATATGCCTAGACTTCTTGCAGTAATTGCATGTAACTGCCTTCTTCTTATTCTCACTACCCTTTGGCTTCACACCAACATTAGCAAAATTATTTATAGTAGAATTTTGAAGATGCACCTGTTCTACTCTCCTCACCAATCACCAAAGGATATGCCTCAGACAATGTAACATCATCCATTCATCCTTGGAGGATATATTTGGTCTTGTAATATCATACTTTGGGTTAAGTCCTATAAGGAGCTCAAACACCCTATTTCCCTCCACCAACTTTCTGTATGTCTCTTGCCATAAAGACTTCAACAAAGAGAAGTATATTGCTAGAGGCCTCTCCCCCTGTCTTAAATTGTTGACTTCATTTTCTAGCTTGTATGCCCTTGCAACATTCTTCTTTTGAGAATATATTTCAGCCACACTATCTCATACTTCCTTGGCTGTATCCATCCATAGGTATTCCTCACTAATATGTAGTTGCATAGAATTCACAAGCCACCCAATAATAGTATAATTCTCTTGTGATCATTTATTAAGATTAGGGTCTCTATCTTTAAGTTTCTTTTTACTGCCTAACAAGTACCCCCCACTTGCCCCTACTGCTGGTGTGAAGCTAATTAGTTGGTGCCATCCAGCTTCTTTGTAGTCACAACACCTAGTAGGGATTCTACAAACCCTTTCGAACCACTTTTGAGTTCACCATTCTGCCTTGTTTCAACTCCAGATGTCTCCATTGATCAAATGAAATAAACAAAAAATAATTTAGGCTTCAACTAAGATCTCCCAACACTTGAGAAGAGAAAAAACAAAGAAAAATAGAATTTCACACACCTTGCAATCTGGGAGAAATTGAGAAAACTTAATCACTCCTACCAGTGATGATAGAAAACTCTCCAACCTAGATTGATCTCACTAAGGGCCTCTAATAAGTCCTTCACACTCAAAGTGCAACTCTGGAAGGATCCCTTGACCCTCAACTCCAATTCTTCTTTAGTCGGCTAGGGTTTTAGGCCAGCTCTCCAAGAAACTTTGGGTATCAAAACTGATCTAAAAATCTCCAAAAACCTTCCACCAACTAGGCTGAACGAATCATTAATCAACTAACACCTTAGTTCTACATACACACTATATATGGGATTAAAGTGTTGAAACCACTGATGTGGCCCCCACCTCTTTCTATTGTACTTGTATACAACTATTAGTTATTTAATTCAGTCCACAATTAGTTATTAGTCTTTTATTAGGATTTTATTTTTGCCATGTAAGCAGTCTTATCCTTACTTCAGAATTAATATAAATAGAAAGAGGGGGGCAGCAGATTAAGCATCCTTTTCTTTTCCAAAACGCTTCCTTCGAATTCTTCTTCTCTTCTTCTCTCTTTCTCCTCTCATTCTCTCCTCTTACCTTCTTAATTTCCTGTTGATTATACACCACAGCTTGGGCTGTTAGTAGTCTCATACGACTACATGGTATCAGAGCCCGGTTAGGAAATCTTATGATAGTCTGACATGGCCAGCTGCATAAGAATTTCCTAGGGTTGGAAAATTTCCAGAAAAAGGGATCATCGGCTGAATCTTGGAGATTGTTGGTGAAGCATCAGAGGATGACCAGCAATCAGGAAGAGTCAGAAGGAAGAACCCTCAAGATTAGGGTTTAGACTTGATTTTGAAGGTTGCGGCCAGAAAGTCAGAAGGAAGAACCCTCAAGATTAGGGTTCAGACTTATTTTTGAAGGTTGCGGCCAGAGTTTTGCTGAAGTAAGTTAGTCTTTGATATTGATCTATTAAATGATTACCTTTTCTGGTTATTTCAAAGGTTCAACTAAAAGTTTTTTCCTACTGAACTGTTCTTGATACATTAAAAGAATAGTTTTTTGGTTACTTTAAGAGGTGTAACTGAGAGATCCCCCCCTTTTCTATCCATTGATTGTATTCTTGGCTTGTTTCTTGACCTTTGGTTGGTTCTAGGTTCAAGATTCTAGTTTCTTGACTGTCGCCAATTCTAGGGCTGTAGTTAGTTTTAGCCCTGCACTCTAAGTTGTTCTTGGAAGGTTAACTTTTTGGGTGGATTGCCACCCTAGAAGGATAAAGTAGGTTTGGCTGTTAACAAATTCTAGGTGAGATTACCTAGTCTTAGTGATAGAAAGGTATTGTTTCTTGACCTTAGGTTCGGCTGATAGCAAATTC
This sequence comes from Nelumbo lutea, assembly GCF_056320005.1. Taxonomy (NCBI): domain Eukaryota; kingdom Viridiplantae; phylum Streptophyta; class Magnoliopsida; order Proteales; family Nelumbonaceae; genus Nelumbo; species Nelumbo lutea. Next base: position 58,028,983 of record NC_142687.1, on the reverse strand, counting down.
TGGGTGTAATTACCTAGTCTTGGTGATACAAGAAGCATTCTTTAACCTTTTCTTGACAAAGAGTGGAGTTTAAGAGACAAGGGGAAAACCTTTTACGGGCTGGTGGTGCTGGTAGCATACCTGGGAACAGTTTTCGGATTACCACTGTAAAATTTGATGAGTCAAACTACCTAGAGTGGGCCCAATCAGCCATGATGGCTATTGGGGGTAGAGGAAAGCTAAGTTATTTACTGGGAGATGTTAAGGAACTAGCGAAGGGGGACTAAATATATACCAAATGGGTTCAGGAGAACTATTTGGTTATGACATGGCTGTGTAACTCCATGCAGCCACATATCAGCCGAAATTATTTTTGGGCAAAAACAACTAAAGAAATTTGGGATATCATGAAAGAAACCTACTCCCAACCCCTCAATGTTGCTAGGGCCTATGAGCTAAAATGTAAGGCAAATAACCTTAAGCAAGGAGAGAAGCCAGTCTCGGTTTATTTTTCCACCTTGAAATCCTTGTGGCATGAGATTGATCACTTAGAAACAATTGGGTGGGAAAGCCAAAAGGATGCACAAAACTACAGAAAGCAGGTTGAAACCAATAGGGTATTTGAGTTTCTAACTGGTCTGAATTCTGAGTATGAAATTTTGAGACAACAGCTTCTAACAAGAGACAGTGTGACCTTATCACAAGCTTACTCTCTAGTGCATAGTGAAGAAAGTCGAAGGAAAGTTATATTACAGCATTCGCCACTTGAATCAGCCTTGGGAGCAACTAAACCCAAGTTTGGGGGGGATAAGGAGAGAGATATGAAGAAGGAAGACAAGAAGGACCTAATATGTGAACATTGCAAGAAAACTAAGCATACCAAAGAAACCTGTTGGAAGCTACATCCTCATCTAGTTCCAATAAAACTCAGGAACAGAAAGGGGAATGCTAATACAGCAGTTACTACTGATTGTGCAACCTCATTAGGCACAAGAGCAGCACCACTAGACACTCTAGTTGCTGTCCGATCTTCCTTGACTCAGTTGGAAAAGGAGGTTGGTAATTCAGCATTGCCATCTCAGCCAGTCACAACATCAGCTCCTCCCACCTCAGCATTTGCTAATTCAGGTACACGGGACTCAGCTTATCATGCTTTAGCTTTAGGTAACACTGATCACTGTTGGGTAATAGACTCAGGTGCATCTGATCATATGGCTGGTTTGCCTTCACTATTTACTACCTATCACTTATCCTCTGGTAAAGACAAGGTGTCTATTGTTGATGGATCACTTGTTTCCATTTCTGGCAAGGGAGACATCAAGTTGTTTAGTGCCATTTCCCTGTCTTTTATTCTGCATGTTCATAAACTTAGCACCAATTTACTTTTAGTTAGCAGCATTACTAAAAACCAAAACTGCTTAGTAACCTTTTTTCTTGATTGATGTGTTTTTAGGGACTTGGAGACAAAGAAGATGATTAGGACTGGCCGTGAGACAAATGGAATCTATATGCTTGGAAGAAGTTCACAGTGGGACGGTAGTGAAGTTAGAGGGTCTTTTGTTTCTCAGTCTATTGGTTAAGTCATGCTTAGGCATAACCGATTGGGTCATTTATCCTTTAGGTTTTTAAAAAGCTTGTTTCCTAGTTTATTTGAATCTATCCAGATGTCCAGTTTAAAGTGTGAAAGTTGTGAGCTTGCAAAGCATTGTAGAACAACCTATTCATTAAGTAATAAGAGAAGTAGTGTTCCTTTTGACATTGTGCATACCGATGTTTGGGGACCATATCACATCACTGCTATGGGGGGCGGGGTACGGATACTTCTTGCTGATTGTTGATGACTACACCCAGTTTTCTTGGGTCTACTTGATGCGTTCTTGAGATGAGGTTCCTACCCTGACCCAGACCTTTCATCATATGATTTTGACCTAGTTAGGGGTAAAAATCAAAGTCTTTAGATCCAATAATGTGAGAGAGTACTTTAAAAAATCACTATCCTCTTATTTTCTTGACCATGGGATTATCCATCAGAGTACCTGCCCTCATACCCCTCAACAGAATGGGGTGGTTGAGAGAAAGAATAGGCACATATTAGAAGTAGCTAGAAGTATCATATTTAACTCCAATATGCCTATACATTTCTGGGGAGATGCCATTCTCACAGCTGTGTATCTCATCAACCAAATCCCTTCACGGGTTCTTGACATGAAACCTCCATTCACTCTTTTATATCCTGATAAAGAGCTATTTTTTGTCCCTCTTAAAACCTTTGGTTGTACCTACATTGTGTAAACTCTTGGCCCTCACCGTTCCAAATTTGACCCTAAAGCCTTAAAATGTATTTTCCTTGGTTATGCACAAACTCAAAAGGGATATTGCTGCTATGAACCTACTTCGGGAAAGAGATTTGTATCCATGGATGCTACTTTTTTTGAGGATGTACCTTATTACTCTAGGGTTTCTTCTCAGGGGGAGAGTAGTAAGGTTGGGGTTAACACATTAGAAGTCCCTTTACCCGTTCCATTGAGTGAAGAGAGGTGTAATGGAGAGGGTTGTCAAAAAAGTCGGGATTTGAAAATTTATCACAGACAGTGGAGGCAGGTTGATTTCGGTCATCAGTAGTCCAAGGTAGTCCCAATTCCTTCTGAGGATCTAGATCCAAGTACTACATCTCTTCCATCTTCCATTACAGATGAGCCATCAGCTGTTGAGCCCTTTCCATCTTTGAGCCCTCACTTCCATTGAATGACCTTGACCTTCCCATTGCAGTCCGTAAAGGCAAACGCCGTTGCACCTCATCCACAACCCACTGTATCTCATAATTCTTGTCCTATGATCATCTGTCTCCCTCTTACAAGTCCTTACATCCATTGCTGATATTCCCATTCCCAAAACAGTATAGGAAGCCCTTACCATTCCTGAGTGAAAGGGTGCAACTAAGGTCGAAATGGATGCCCTTCTGAGAAACAATATCTGAGAGCTAGTTGATCAACCTAAAGGGAAGAAACCAGTTGGATGTAGATGGGTGTTTACTGTTAAACATAATGCTGATGGTTCCATTGAAAGGTATAAGGCCCGATTAGTTGCAAAGGGATTTACTCAGACTTTGGTATAGATTACTTGGAGACTTTCGCACCAGTAGCAAAAATGACCACTATCAGAGTGTTATTATCTCTTGCAGCCAGTTACTCTTGGCCCTTGTTCCAAATGGATGTTAAAAATGCCTTCCTCAATGGAGACTTGCAAGAAGAAGTGTACATGCAGTTACCTCCTGGTTTTTATAGTACAGAGACAGGTAAGAAGGTTTGCTGGCTGAATAAAGCTTTGTATGGACTAAAACAGTCCCCCGAAGCTTGGTTTGATAGATTCGGACAAGCCCTTGAAAAGTTTGGCTATGTGCAGACTCAATCAGATCACATTTTGTTTATTAAGAAAGTGGATACTTCCTTGACTCTACTTGCTATATATGTGGATGACATTGTAGTAATAGGGAGTGATAACACTGAAATTGAGTCTCTTAAGAAACTTTTCCATCAAGAATTTGAGGTAAAAGACCTGGGAGAGCTATGATATTTCTTGGGTATTGAGGTAGCTCGGTCCAAGCATGGAATCTTTGTTTCTTAAAGGAAGTATGTCCTTGATTTGTTAGAAGAAACAGGAAAGTTGGGTGTTAAGCCAACCAATACACCTATTGAATAGAATCACAAGATTAGTAAAGAAGGTGGAGAGCCTCTTGAAGATAAAGCTATGTTCCAAAGATTAGTTGGGAAACTACTCTATCTTTGTCTTACACGATCAAACATCAGCTATGCAGTCAGTGTTGTTAGTCAGTATATGCACTCTCCTAGAACTACCCACCTACTTGTTGCTGAGAGGATATTGGCATATTTAAAGAGGTGTCCAGGTAGAGGTGTACTATTTAAGGATAATAATCATATGAAGATAGAAGTTTATACAGATGCAGATTGGACCGGTTGTATTGATGATAGAAGGTCTACCTCTGGATATTGTGCCTTTGTAGGAGGTAACCTTGTTTCTTGGAGGAGTAAGAAACAAAATGTTGTTTCTCGTTCCAGTGCTGAAGCTGAATATCGGTACATGGAAAATGGTGTGGCTGGAATACTATGGTTGAAATCACTGTTTGATGAATTGAGTATTAACTATGAGAAACCTCTAATGTTCTACTGTGATAATCAGGTTGCTATTAATATAGCTCATCACCTGGTATAACATGGCAGAACCAAGCACATTGAAGTGGATCGACATTTTATTAGGGAAAGGGTTGCATCTCAAGAAGTTTGTCTTCCATATATCAGCTCCAACATGCAGCTTACCGATCTTCTCACCAAGGCAGTTTCAAAGAAGAAGTTAGAAACAGATCTATGCAAGTTGGGAATGACAAACATCTATTCCCAACTTGAGGGGGAGTGTAGAAACCACTGATGTGGTCCCCACCTCTTTCTATTGTACTCGTATACAACTATTAGTCATTTAAGTCAGTCCACAATTAGTTATTAGTCTTTTATTAGGATTTTATTTTTGCCATGTAAGCAGTCTTATCCTTATTTCAGAATTAATATAAATAGAAATAATCCTCTTCTTTTCTAAAACCCTTCGTTCGAATTCTTCTTCTCTTCTTCTCTCTTTCTCCTCTCATTCTCTCCTCTCATCTTCTTAATTTCCTGTTGATTATACACCACAGCTTGGGCTGTTAGTAGTCTCATACGACTACATAAAGAAAGAGGGAAAAATGGTAGGGTTGCTCTAATACCAAGTTGACAATAAATGTTGTAAAATAGTATGTTTAGTCAAAAGAAAACAGTGGAAAATAGACCTGAAACAGCAAGGAAGAAGAAGAGATGGGTGAGGGATTTCATGCCTCCCAATTTAATCATACTTGGGATCTTACTCCTCTCCCTCCTAGGAAGATGAGAGTTGGTTGTCAGTGGGTTTACATAATTAAGAATTGGCTGAATGGTAGTGTGGAAAGGTACAAGGTGTGGTTGGTGGCAAAAGAGTATACCCAAACATATGAAGTTGACAACATTGATACATTCTCTCCTGTTTCTAAGATGGGCTTTATATGTGTTATTATTTCTTTCCTTGGCTATTATTATTGGTTTTTACTTCAGTTGGATGTGAAAAATGCCTTCCTCCATGATGATCTTCAGTTGTATGTAGACTTAAGATAACAAACAGTTACCGTGTGCCTAGTTTGGTTGGTTCAAAAGTGTAATATAGCAGTTCAAATTATGACAATGTAGTGTTGAGCACTTGGTTTTTAGTTGAGATACACCTCCCATTAAGATTATCTTTAGCTATATATGTTGATGATATTATTGTTACAGGAAGTGATATACAGAGGATCAAGGAGCTGAAATAGTTTTTAGAACAGCAGTTTTCATACCACCAATGACTTGGGGCATTTGAGATATTTTCTAGGTATTGAGATAACAAGGTCGAAGTGGGGAATCTCCCTGTCACAAAGGAAGTATGTGCTTGATTTGTTAGAAGAGACAAATTTATTAGGAGCAAAACCAATGGATACTCCTATCGAGCTGAATGTTAAGTTATCTGATAGTGAAGGGGAGCTCTTTAGAAGATCCTGGCCTCACTATCACAAGGCCAAATATTTCATTAAGTGTGGGGTTACTGAGCCAATTTGTGTAAAAACCAAGAACAAGTCATTGGGAAGGTATTGATAGAGTTCTTCATTATATTGGGTGTTGTACCCTTCTTGGAAAAAATCTAGTTGCTTGGAGGAGTAAAAAGTAGAGTATGGTTGCTAGGAGTAGTGCTGAAGTATAGGGCAATAGCACACACAACTTGTCAATTAATCTGGTTATAGAAATTGAGGCAAAGAAACTAGTCTAAAAGTTTCATCTCCTATAAAATTGTTTTGTGATAATCAAGCAACAATCCATATCTCTTTCAATCCCATGTTTCATGAAGAAAACAAGCACATAGAAGTGGATTGACACTTTGTCAAGGAAAAGACCACCAATGGAGAAATCGTTACACCTATGTGAGGTTAGTGGATTATCTAGCTGAACTCTTCACCAAGCATTTAAGTCAAGCTCGGATTAATCATATTTCCAACAAGATGGAACTCTATCACATTTATGCTCTAGCTTGAGGGGGGACTGTTAGAAGTATGAGGAGTTTTATTTCTGTTATAATTAAGTGGCTTGTAAATTGCTTACTTTCTTTTATTCCCATTTTTACTAAAGAGGGATGGTATTATAACTTCTGCTTTATTATAAAATTAATAAAAGAGGGGAGGAAATTGAGATTAGTTATGTTCAATATCTTCTGCTCTCCTGCCCTAGTTTCCACTTCATCTGTACATCTGTTTTTCTCAGATCTAGATATCTTCTAGACAATTTTCTACCATTATTCTATTTATTTCTTGTCTGATCACAAAAGGTTTAATTAAAAATTGGCGAACTTGAAGAAGGCATATCCGTCAAAGGGGGCAGAGGGTAAGGTGACCTTAAATCTAGTGCGTCATCCAATCTGCTAGTATATTCTTTGTATCACTGTTCACAGTTCTCAGGTTGGTGATCAATTCTTTGGGGAAAGCCATAAGGGATTTCTTGTGGGATAAGGTAAATGATGAGAAAAAATTTCACCTAGTAGCATGGAACCAGGTCTGTTTGCCAAAAAGGGAAGGTAGATTGGGTATTAAACCAGGTCTGTTTTCCTAAGGCTTCATTACCAGAATACCAACTATGAATTCAGAATTTAGATACATCATACACCTGCTGCCCTTATTCCATAATGATCAAGCCACTTGAATTGTGAAGGAGATAAGACAACTCATTCAGGGTAGCAGTTCTTCTGTGCTATTAACTCTGCCTTTTGTTATATAGGCCTATCTAGTAATTGTACTTGTTCTAGAGTTCTTTTGAAATTTTTAGTCATTGACTTGGGTGCTTCCAACCATATGATGGGGGTACCTGTTGGTAAAACTTCTCCCAAACATTTTCTTGGGATGGGGGGAAATTATCATAGCCAATGGAGAAAATCTAGAAACAATTTTTGCCAATAATTCGTCTCTTTCTACTTTGGTGTCTCACTCCAACCCCATTCATCATATTACTGTCTTTCTTGTAGTTGTTCCTAAATTAATGATCAATTCGATATCTGTTGGTTTAACTTGTTGATAATGGTAACAGTTTTACCATTGCATGAAGCCATTACCCTCATTGTTTGACCCCCTAAGCATACTCTTATAACAGTTTTTGACAATTTGAAGCCTAACTAATGCAACATGATCGGAGGTTTAGTAAAGTAGCTAAGAACAATTGAATAAGGATAAGGTTTAAGGAACAAAGGGGATAATGGGTTGAGACAACAGCCCTGAATTAGAGTCTCCAACTTATCACCTTAATAACCTTAAATTGAGATTGGAGTCACACAAGTCATTTAGAGACATGAAACCTATGAGATAGTTGGAGTCACCACTAAAAAATAGTCCTAGAGAAATCAAATTCAATTTACTCGATTGACTCTTCACTGAAAATAAACTGATACACATCCATATATATAGCCTGAACTTTCTTTCTAGCTAGCATTAAAATGGGGCATTGTGTCGGCATGGTTCAGAAGGCACCACTTGATGGGCCAATCTATAAAGTCAATGATTTCCTTGAAAAAATGGATTATGCTTTAGTTGTCTGTTCAGAAGGAAATGCAAAGAATACCAATATGGTACTTGATGTGGAAGACTGTTAAGTCACTTTCTATAAATACTTGAAAGCTTTTTGGTTATGTCTAATTCAAAAGGATGTCTACTTATTGATCAGTGAGGTTGATACCTAGGTGAAGGATTTGTACAGTGTATTTTCAAGGAAAAAAACTTTTAGTCCATTAATGCAAATCTTTGCCTCTGAAAAGATCAATGCCGCAAAACTATCAATTTTTCTAGAAAGTGTTTCCTATTTTTTGAGAAGGAACTTGAATACTAAATGTGAAGCATCACCAACCTTGATCAAGTCTTTCAAACTGTCACCGTCTTTTCACCTATTTGAACTTGGTAAGGCCATGGGTCAACTCTGCAGCTGAAATTTCTATTCCCAGTGGCAAAACCTTTAGATTAACTACACTGGATCTGCTCTTTCTGCAGAACAGTAAAGATATGTGAAGATCAATTACTCTTGTAAACTGAAACTAGTTCACAGTCAGCTAATATTAGAAAACCATGATGAGCTGAAACTGAATTTAATCATATCAAGGATGATTTTTCCCAAACTAGAATAAATTTCGGATGACCAACCAGGATAATCATCAAAATAGCTGATTTTGATGAATATTCAGGACAACAAATGGTATCCGTTTGTATTGAATTGGAATTCAAGTTCAACCCAGTGAAGGTATTCTGAATTTTATCCAGTGAAACTGGTTTAAATGTAATATGCTTACTAAAGAGTCGCAAGTTCAAGTATCAAATAACATTTTATTTCAATTCGTTTTATTTATAATATACAATATCAAAACCAGTTTTAGTTATCTTATTAATAATGCATGATATTCCGCTCATTCTTAGTTTAATTTATTGATGCAGCATTCAATATCCAAATTCATTCCAAGTCCAGTCTAAATCTAATGGATAAGATTCTATTTGAATCCGAAAATTAACAAATCAAACTAGGATCTAGGCATATCCAATTTGATTAGATCCATTTGCAGCTCTGGCTATTAACCAAGAGAATAGTAAGCACATCCAAATCGATGTCCAGAATGAATAGTTCAGTGTAAAATTAGCAAGTGCCTTTTTAAAAAGATAATATACAGCAAGTATATAAACTATCTTTACTTGGCCAAGTAATACCAACCACCGTATTAACCTCCAAAGCACATTTAGTAGTACTATGTTCTTACAATCAAATGTTGCCCAAGAGGAGCTGTACGAAGTGGATGGAATGGATCTCTTCTCCTTTTGAATATCAGCATCCATCAAGTTGAACAGATCAGTAGCAACACCAGCTTTTTGCCCAGGAATTCCAAACTTTTGTTCTGTTGTTTGTGGCACCTTGGGGGGAGGCAAGCCAGTCACCTTGTCCTTCATATCTAAAGAGGCCTGATTATAGACATCAGTAACCTGATTAAGATCCTAAATATTCTTTTTTTCTTCAAATAATTGCTGAGCTTTTACATAAAAAACTAAAAGACTGAAAATGGAAAGGAAAATAAGAGAAATAAAACATAAAAGTTGTAACTTTTAATGAAACTTGAACTAAAAATTCTGATTTGTTTTTATTTTTTCTTTCAGAAGTAATGAAAACAAATTCAACAATAAAAAAGCTCAATACAAAAGTATGGAATGGACATCTAAACAAAAGAAGTGAGTCCATCTAGAAATACAATAGACCCATGGTGGTGAAGGCCCAGTGTACATTTTTACCCAATTGATCCCTGACTTAACTAAGAATCTGTTCATATAATACATCCTAATAGGGGATTGTAATGAAAGGAACCCAATTAAACACACTCAATGCCATTAGAGTCAGGTAAGACAGAGCCATTTTGGTGACTGGGCCACAGGTCAAATGGTTCAACCATCCAGTTTAACTGTTTGACTTATTCACATCAGATTAGAGAACCATTTTAGCTGCAGGTTCCAGTTTTGATGGTCCAACCATCTCGTCCAATCCAAGTCTGGCAACACTGCACTTGATTTCATTCCTACTTTGTTTTTCACTTTTGGAAAAAGAAATTCACAAATAAATATTCTTCTTTCTTTCATTTTTTTTAATCTCTTGTGGTCATTTTCCTTATTATATATTAAAAAATTGTCATAATTGAATAGGACATAAAGTTGTATATAAGATTAAAAACATAAACCATGAAACTTAACAAATTACTGAACATAATTATCAAACCTAAAACAGTTTCAAGATATTCTGATCCATACTCAATCTTGTATGAGGCAATTCATCTGCACATTCCTTGGTCGATGTAGCAGAAAAGTGTCGTTACTATGTAGCAAAAACAGTGGTCATTAATGTGAAAATAGAACTCTGGTCAAAATTGAGGCCAAGTTTTTGTCTTTTTATTTTCCTTTTTTATTTTTATAAGGGATCATGAACTCTATGTAAAAGGGTTTACACAGGGACCAAAAAAACCTCCCAAAAGAACCAAGTCTGAAGTTGGCTATTATTCCATAGTTCAAAATGATCTTTATTATAGTACTTCCATATTCGGATATAAACACCATTGGACAAGTGCGAGAGTAGATATGAAAAGGTGAAGGATGATGTTAGATGCCAAAGAATGTGATACTAGAAGGATCAAGTGTTTTATAGAAAATTATGGAAATCTCAAGTAGCAGTTATTTAGAGCTATTAGGTTTGGTTTATGGATGATCTCAAAGGCTATTTTTGTCAGTATAAGTAATAAGTGTAAATTTTGGGAATTCTAGGGTTATGATATATGAAGCCTAGGATAAATTGAAACTAGTAACTTGTCATAGAGACATGTTCTAGGAGGGAGGATTTTGTAAGACGAATGTTCCTTGAATTGGAAAAGATATACCCGGTGAAAGAAGGTTAATTTCAAAGGGGGAGTTCTGTTCTTTTGTCTGTTTCTGGGTGTAGGTCTGCTCCGGAGTCTTTAGGGAAGATGGCTGGGCTATGTATTTTCTTGATTTGTAATTGTTTGCTATGGCTGGGAGTGGGGCAGGAAGGTTAGTGTTTGAGCTTTGGGGTTTTGACCCTTTTGGGTGGCTTTTCTTTTTCACCTTGTTGTTTATCTTCTCTCTTAATAAAATTTTCTTTTATCTATTACCAAAAAAATAGAGGCATGCATTTTAATTATGGATTTTAAGTTATTGAGGCAAATAAAAAGTAATGTGCAGATTTATTTCTTGATTCGCTGGCTAGTTGTCACCCTCAAAGTCCTAAAAGAGCTCCATAATAGTCCCATGGGGTCCATGCAATCATATTGAAATTTCTCCCCTATCTTGTCAAGCTGAAGTTCGTCAAAGGGCAGATTTGTAGGATGCCCTACCGTCTCTTCATCAGATATCGTTGGTCCAATACCCTTTAGGATACTGGTTCAGTGTCATCAACTATATGTTCAATATTGTATTGTTGAATTCTACTTTGCTACACCATCATGGGTTTTTTTGGAGGACATGCAAACTTACTAATAACTACTAGCAACATGATTGAGTCAGATGCTTGCATGCTAAATAATGTGAACAACATTGTTAACCATTGCCTACAAATTTTGTGAAAGATGAATATTTGTATTAAAAATCCCCTCCTTTTACTTCTAATGAATAGTTTCATCAAAACATTTGTTAAAAAAGAAAAAAAGAAGACAGCATGAATTTTTTTTAATCCTTGTTGAGTATTAAAAGAGTTTCTAATAACTAATTGATCACAACCTTGAAAGGGAAAAAATTCCCCCAAAAGCATAATGCCATAGCTTTACAATTTCATGAAAGCTAAATAAATTTCCCCCAAAAATATTTCCAATTTGATGATACTCAAAATGAAGCCTTCCTAAAATACAAAACCCATTATAAATATCCATATAACATTTTCATAACAAAAATGCAGAACTTTAGAAGAATGTGGGAACAACTAGACAAAAATATCCTTTTTATAAAGAAGAAGAGACAGTATCTTTCCATAAAAAGAAACTGATAATAAAGGAGGTTCTCTTCAAAATCTCAAAGAAAACAACAAACTAATATTAAATTATTCCATCACTTGGATCTTAAAAGTTTCACATGTGAAGCAACTTTTGTCCCTTACCATCTCTTATTCAAATGTTTTCAGCCCAAAAAGTTTCTAGATACTTATCCTGTCACTTGGTAAAATTTATCCTAGATTTTCAACATCACCATAATGCTTCCCTAGTTTCCATACTGGAAACTTCCTTTTTTTTGGATCAATTACTGGAAACTTCCTGCAAATTAATTTCCTTTCTACTAGAACTCAAGTGAACTCTTAAAATGAAATCAATTTTAGAAGATCTTCAGTTCATTCTGAAACAAAGTTTGAAGCCTTTCAAAACACCTATTAACTGCATTAATGCATTTAATTGTCAAGCCTACAGTTACAACAAAATTAATATCAGAAAATATTTACTACATGAGTTGACTTAGAAAGAATCTAACTAATTTAGATAAAGCCAAGAATCAGAAAATATCAACATTACCCAACGGGGTCTTGTTGCTGAAGGTGGAGCCTGTAGGATCTGATTAGTGGGAATATCTCCATCAGAAAATGTTTTTGAGTGGTTGGATTTGCCATTATTTCCTCGATCTTCTATTTCCTTGTTAGAACAAGAGTTCTTTCCTTCTGATTCCATAGTTGGCTGTTCTGTTTGCTTTGAAACCCATCTTTTCTCGTCATACCTGAGAAGCGGGTATATTAGAATTTTCCTATAACTTCAGGTGAAATTTTTAATAAAATTTTGTGCCAACCTACTTTGCCCGTATGAAACTTTCAATGTCACTTCTGTCATAATCCGGTGGCAACTCTGCTTCCCAATAACTGTTGGACTTTTCATTACTCATAGCTACAGAATAAGTTCACAAATTAAGAACTAACAACAAGGTGGTAGTTTAGTGGTGCAGCATGTATAATATTAATTTAAAATTTGACTTAAAAACAAAGAAAAGCAAGTTATAATGAGGTTTAGTTATAAACCACCAACAACACACCCTACATATATAAGGGAGATAGCAAATCAACATGGAGATTCCAGCTTTGTGGTTGAGCATTAGATACAATCTATCAACAGCACACCCAGGAAGAAGGGGAGGTGATATCCACCACCTGATGGGTATCCATGTAGATCTCCTACTTCAAGATGAAGATACAAGCACAAAGCCACTAGAGGTTCCCTTATCGAATGATGAGAAAAACTGGAGTTCAAGGAATCATTATTCTGAGGATAGACATGGATGTATGGTGGAAGTGAAGGTTTCATATCTTGATCATGATGATCTATTTTTGTGATATGAAAAAGATAAAGAAGGCTTATCTGACATGTCCAGAGTGAAGGAGACAGTCAAGGACTGGAGTTATTGAGAAACGAGGGATAGAAGATGGAGTGAGAAGTCAACATAAGGAAAGAGTATAAGGCAGAGTTAGTTAGGACCAGGTTTAGGTAATAGGATGTTTTCTTGTTCTTTGGCTAAAAAGGAGTCTAGAATTTCCATTTTTGGATAGGAGTTTTCATATTAGTCCTGTAGCTAGTGGTTGTGACTTTGAAATGGTTGGAAACAGAAATTTGTTGTGAAAATTATTAGGACTAACTTTAGAAGGATAGATGTGTTAAAGAAAACAACTCTTTCTGACCTAGGGAAGGGAGTTGAAGTTTTAAAGGGGTTCATTTGATGTGTTTGGAAGAGGTGATTTGTGGATTGTTGTAGCAATCATATTCTGACTTATTGGATTATAGTGAAGAATGCAGTTTCCTTGTTTGGTTGTTCAGCTTTCCATAAGGTGTAGGCTTTGGGTTCTTTTTCCTTTTGGTCAGTTCGTTTTTTTGGGCATAGTTGGATGTTAATGTTGCTATGTTACTTGGCTGTGGTTGAGTTATATTTTGTATATCCTCTTTCCACCATAATGTCTTATCACGTACTATTGTACTTTCCATTTTATTTTAATGAATTTTGTTTTACAATCAAAAGAAGACCCCCTACTTCAAAAATTAAATTATGTTGGTAAATCTGTTGCAGATTGGGTTTTGGTGATGCCTGAATTTGCACAAGTCAATAAAGATAACCCTGGGGTCTATGGGAGGTGTTGGGATTACAAAGTTGTAATTTGGACAATTGGTTATGTTTTGTTTTGTTTTTTGTTTTTTCTGTTGTTTGAGTTGATTCTAGGTGTTGCCTTAAAACCTTCTCAGTTTGTAATTTTCTTTTTCCTTTCAACGAAAATTTCCTTTTACTTGTCAAAAAAAAATTAAATTATGCTCACTACAAACTTGTCTTAGGATTTACCTCCTCTTTTTATCTATAAACTGGAAAATTGCAACAGCTTAGATGGCTGCAGTCTTTTAGTGTAAGTCAACTTTAATATGGGAAATCTCTTAGGTTAGACTACTATCCTATAAACATTAACTGTGTATTATGTGTTATTGAATGAGAGCATTCTGAAGCTCTATGCAAAGAGATTACAAGAAAATGATGGTAACTTATTCTTACATTTCATAAATGCGACCTGCTCAGGCAGCCAAGTATCCAATGTAGCTGACCGTACCTATGGTGCAAAGTCAAGGAGTCAATCTATTAATACTACTAAAACATAGATAAAGCTTACAAATTTCTCATGGACCATGAATAAACTAGTAACCAGGGAAAATGTGTGAAGGGAAAAGCAAAATTTTATTTATTTGTATCCTATGTATATTAGTATTATGATAGGTTGTTCAACATGCCATCTTATTTATTTGAAATTGTAATTTTCTTATACATGAGGGCAAATATAACTTTGTAAACTTTTTAATCACAATTTATATACATCACTGGGACTTGTCAATGGACTGGTAATGGTTAATCAATCCCTGAAACACAGCTCCGTGTTTTTGTCTTCTTTTCCTCTTATACAATTTAGTTTTTAGAATTCTACTTGATTCAATATATCATGGTATGACAGTCATAGGATTAAAACCTTGTTATGATCAATTTTTTAAAATGTGGAGGCATGACGCAAGGCATTCCACTACCTAGAGGTGTGAGGCCTAGTTCAGAATGTAAGAGTTGTAAGCCTCCCAAACACAAGGAGGCATAAGCCTCCTTAAGAGGGGGGATGAGGAGGAAGAAGAAAGAGGGGGAGGAAGAAGAAGAAGAAGAAAGAGGAAGGGAAGGAGCAGTGTTTTAAAAGCGCAAGGCGCAACGTGAGGCGTGCACCTTTTTGGAGCAAGGTGCAAAATTACAAAAAAATGCGAAAAATAAAAAAACTCAGAAAATTCAAAAAACTGCAAAAAATGTGAAGGTATTTCGTTTTTCATGTTTTTGTAGTGGGACCACAAATTGTTATTTTTGGGTAGCTTTGTTGACTGTTTGGGACCAGGGGTATTTTTGCCAGTTTATAATTCAGGTTCTAGTCAGGGGCACAGTTGGGTGCAAATCTATTGGGTTTTGGTTTCAGTCTTTTGGTTCTTTCTCTCTTGTTTGAGTTGTAACTAAGCCCCAACTAGGGTTTTCAAGTATTGTGAGCTTGGGTTTTGTGGAATTAACCTATTTTGGCACCTTCAAATCCCTCTATCATTGCATGTCTGCATAGGAGGCTAGTTTGATGCCATTGTTGCCATAGTGGAACCATTCCAGGAGGTGTTCTACTTCAGGTTCAGGTCTGAAATCCCTAAAAACCCAACTTGTTTTGTTGCTTTCAGCTTGGTACATAGTTGTCAAAGCACCAAGGCGAAGCTAGGCAACAAGGAGGAGCCTAGGCGATGGACTTTTTTATGTAAAAAACATAGATCCTAGGGTAGTTCCCTAGGTACCATAACCATATTTCCTTAATAATCATTCATAATTTTCATAAGAAAAGTATAGAGTTCATGTTAAAGTATAGAAAATCAACATATTCATGAGAAGAAAAAGAAGGAAAAGAAAATTAAAAAAATATAGGGCTGAACCCTTATTTTTCTTATAGGAAAAGAAAAGAAAATAGTAGTAGTACTTGTTGATTAGACAAAATTTTAAGTTCTTCCTTATTGGTGTTAGTGAAGGGGTATTTTGATCTTTGCACTTGTTGAGAATGTTGATGTGTACTGTTATGTTAGTTCGAGTGCCTCTTATTTAAATAAGGGCACTTAAGTCTTTTCCAATAAGTTAATAATATAATAACAGGTCTGGCCGAATCTAGGGATAACTTTTTCTCTAATTCGAACCAGACCTTTTCTCGTTTCTCTCTTCTTCTTTCCTCTCCTACTTCTACTTCTTGCTGTTCACTTTACTTTACAGTCAACGAACAAGACAGAATTCTAGGGCAGGTCGAACTTCAACATGGTATCAGAGCCACATTGAACAAATCAGACTTGCTAGAATTCTGTCTTCTGCGCATTCAAACTAGGGTTTCTCTTGGGTTTCTCAGCTGTGATTTGGAGACTGGGAAAAGGGCTGAAAAGGAGTGATCGCCCTCTTCCCTTGGAGGTTCCTATGCCTCCGATTGTGTTGTTGGTGATTGGTTGCTGTGGTTTCTAAGCCCTAATTAGGGCTGGTACATGTGGTGCAGTGGTGTCTCAGTCCTTCGTGTGGTTGGCCTTCAGGCGATGAGGTAAAGTTTTTTTTTATGCATATTTTCTGTTATGGAATGCATGAGAGGTGTAGTACAGTTCGTATGATGGGTTTTCAGATTGCAGTATGCTAGGGTTTATGCTAGGGTTTATTCTGGTTTGTGTGTGATTCGAAGGGCAATAGTGTCTACTTAATGGTGAAACTTCCGGTAGCTGTGGATTAGGGTTTGTGGTGTTACAAGTGTGGCTTTCAGCATTTAATATTGCTGAAATTAGTGTGCAGACTTCGGTGAGTAGGGTTTGTGGTGTTGCAGTTTTCAGCATTTAATATTGCTGAAATCAGGGTGCAGATTTCAGTGAGTAGGGTTTGTGGGGTTGCAGTTCTCAGCATTTATTACTGTTGAAATCAGTGTGCAGATTTCGGTGAAATGTTTGTGTGTAGTGTGCAGTGTGTAGTGCTCAGAATTCAGTGATAAGGGAGTTTGGCAATGGCAGATAACAGTGATAGTAAACCTAGTGTCATGATATCTATTGACTACCTGAATGTCCAAATGACCTCCATTAAACTGAATGGAGAGAACTATGTCCCTTGGGCCAAGTCTGTAGAGGTTTTTCTGAAGGCGAAGAAGAAAGTAAAGCACATAAGAGAGGAGAAACCCCCTGCTAATTCTCAAGAGTATGAAGACTGGGAACAGGAAGATGCATAGATCATCACATGGTTGTGGAACAGTATGGAACCCAGAATCAGTGTGAACTTCATGTTTCTTGACACAGCCAAAGAGGTGTGGGATCATGCTAAGAAATTGTATTCAGGTCAGGATAATACCACTAGGGTATATCAACTATATCAGGAATACTTCAATCTGCAACAGGGAAATCAGAGCATTGAGGAGTACTATGCCAGTGTGAGAAATATCCGTAATGAGTTAAACATCTATCATCCTCTCACTTCTGATGTCAAAGTTCAACAGCAACAGCGAGAGCAGCTTGATGTGACACGGTTTCTAGTGGGGCTAAAGTCTGAGTATGAACTAGTACGAGCCCAGATACTAGGGGGATCGAGGAGCATTTGCAGTATCGAGAGGTCGAGGTAGCAGAAGTGGGGCTCGAGGAGCCCAGCCTGGCAGGAGTGGTAGTGGTGGACCTACACATATCCATGGTGGTGGTCGCACTGGAGGCAGAGATTCAGGGAGAGCTCGTGGTAGAGGACGTGGCTTGGGTCCACGGAAGTGTACTCATTGTGGTTTGGATGGACATACTATTAACTACTGCTATGACTTACATGGTCCTCCCTCGACGTGGGCCAACCATGCCATGACTAGTGACACCAATTTCAGCTCTAGACAGGAGAACCGGTCAGCTGACCCGATGCCTTCTACTTCCTCAGATGGTCCAGGCAAGGAGATGGTGAGTGTTCCTCGGGATGAGTATGAAAGGTCGGGATGAGTATGAAAGGTTTGTTCAATCCAAGTCGCAGTAGAACACAACTACCTTTGCACACTCAGGTATGGCTTGTTTGGCATCCACACCCAACCCCTGGATTATTGACTCTGGAGCCTCCGATCACATGATGGGAACTTCGGGTGTGTTTTCATCTCTCACCCATTGCTCAACATCACAATCTGTTACCCTTGCTAATGGCTCCACATCATCTATCTGTGGTGTTGGTAATGTTGACCTATGTAATCTGAAGAGCTATACTCGAAGTAGCAAGGAGGAGAAGAGAACCACAGAACTGAAGAGAATGTCAAACTGTACTAGGCAGTCAACCGGTCTTTTATTTATAGATGAATATAGTACAAGGTACGAGAAATTACTGGGATGCCCCTGATTAGTGATGGGACACCCAGATGACTTAAATCACTAAACAGGATTAGGCCCATTAACACAGGCCCAGTTACAAGATAAGTTAAACATAAGACTGGGCTAATAAGAACTCTTATCAGCCGAACATCACTCTAACATTCTAACACTCCCCCTCAAGCTAAGCATGGATATCAATCATGTTTAGCTTGCCAAGTATGTCCCTGAACTTTGTTGATGCCAGCCCTTTTGTTAATACATCTGCAATTTGCATCTCTGATGGAGTATAAGGTACACAGAGTTCTCCTGAAATAATTCTCTCTCTGACAAAGTGTCGATCAATTTCAATATGTTTTGTCGTGTCATGCTGTACGGGATTGTTGGCAATGTTGATAGCAGCTTTATTATCACAATACAGCTTGAGAGGACCCTCAGTCTTGATACCAAGCTCATTAAGGAGAGTTCTGAGCCATAAGAGTTCAGCAACCCCGTGTGCCATAGCCTGGTATTCTGCTTCTGCACTTGATCTAGCCACAACATTTTGCTTCTTACTGCACCATGTGACTAGGTTTCCTCCCAAGAATGTATAGTAACCTGAGGTTGATTTTCTGTCTCCAACAGACCCAGCCCAATCAGCATCAGTGTAGGCTTCAATTTCAAGTCTGCTGTTTTTTCTGAATAGGATTCCTTTCCCCGGGCAAGTCTTCAAGTATTTGAGGATCCTTTCCACTGCTCTCATATGAGGGGCCTTTGGTGAGTGCATGAATTGACTGACAACATGCACTGCATAGGCAATGTCTGGCCGAGTAAGGGATAAGTATATCAGTTTTCCTACCAATTTTTGGTACCTTTCCTTAACACAGTATTCCTCACCCATTGATTCTTGTAATCCATGGCTTGGTTCTATTGGAGTGTTTGCTGGTCTGCACCCCATCATGCCTGTTTCCTCTAGGAGATCTAGCACATACTTTCTTTGACATATGTAGATTCCTTCTCTTGATCTAGCACATACTTTCTTTGACATATGTAGATTCCTTCTCTTGATCTAGCAACTTCAATCCCAAGAAAGTAACTCAGATTTCCCAAGTCTTTGATCTCAAATTCTGAAGCTAAGAACTCCTTCAGGCTCTTCATCTCTTTCACACCATTTCCAGTAATCACCATATCATCCACATACACAATGAGTGCTGTAATTTTGTCATCCTGTCTCCTTGTAAACAATGTATGATCTGCACTGCTCTGAGTGTACCCTACTTTCTTCATGGCCAAACAAAGTCTCTCAAACCATGCTCGGGGAGATTGCTTCAAACCATATAATGCTTTCCTTAGTTTACATACCTTCTTTCCAACATCATATCCAGGTGGGGGTTCCATGAATACCTCTTCATGAAGATCACCATTTAGGAAGGCATTCTTCACATCCAGCTGATGAAGTTCCCAAGTGAATTTTGCTGCTAGTGACAGTAGAACCCTGATTGTGTTGAGCTTTGCTACTGGGGCAAAGTTTTCCTTGTAGTCAATTCCTTCCTTTTGTGTAAATCCCTTTGCCACAAGTCTGGCCTTGTACCTCTCAATTGACCCATCTTCCCTGTGCTTTACTGTGAATACCCACTTGCACCTAACAGTGCCTTTCCCCTCTGGCAGGTCCACCAATTCCCACGTCCTTGCTTTCATTAGGGCTTTCATCTCCCCATTCATGGCTTCTTTCCACCTTGGATCAGATGCCGCCTCTGAATACCTAGAAGGGATACATACAGAGGAAAGAGCAGACACAAAGGGGTGTAAGCACATGATAATTGATGTAACATGCCTGCACCTTCCATGAATGAGTTCAGGGATTGTAGAGAACACTGATGTGGGCCCCACAACTACGGTCCCACTGTGTTCGTAGGGTAGAAGATGTTCTAGTCTGCCTAGGGTTAGCTATTGGTCATTTAGTTGTTTCAGTTGTTATTTATTTCAGTCTTCGTTTTACTCTATTTGTTATGTAAAGACTAAGGGCAGATCTGTCCTTTCCATGTAATGAGCATAACCTATAAATATTAATTAAAGTGGCAACGGCAGAACATGAAGCTTCTGCTCCTCCTTTCAACCCTTGTGTTCTACTGCTTCTTCTCCCTCTTTCTCTTCTCTCCTCTTTCTTTCTGCTTATCTTCGATCCTGAGATTCATTAGGGTTCAAGACTGATAACAGTCCTGAACTTCTAGTTGGTATCAGAGCCAAGTTATCTCATGTGAGTCTAGTCCAGCCGACCACATGAGAACCATCTAAGGCTGGAAGACTGAGAAAGCAGAGTTCGTTGACTGGTTCTTGGAGATCTCCAGAGGATTAGCAGTTGTTTGAAGAAGTATCACAGTTGTAGCAAATTGGTGATCAGGAAGAATCAGAGAAGGCTAGGGTTCGGGTAACCTTGGTAGGCAGCGAACTGCATTCTACTGTAAGTTTTTTACTTTCTGAGAGAAGTAACATCAGAAAAGATAGGTTGGACCTATCCAGTAAGGGTGGCCGAACTACTCTAGGGTTTTATCTCTCTATTCTCTAGGGTTTCTTTAGGGTTTTGTCTTATCCCTACTGCAAACCCTAGTATTAGGCCAAAACTTGTGATCTTATTCCTACGGCAAACCCTAGAATTCTCCTCAACATTGATCAGTTTTAGGGTTTCATATTAACCCTAATACAAACCTTATCCGTAAGGCTCTTAGGACTGATTAAAACCTCGAATTGGCTTCAGCATATCAGATTGCTCTTCAAACTGTGTTTCAGTCTTCTTTTGAGGTTTCAAACACTTTTGAAGGGGTGAAAACAATTCGGATTGTTGCTGTTGTGTGTGGTTATTGATTTCAGATCAGTCTTATATATATTTCATGCACATCTATCGTGAGTACAGATTGGTACTCTACTAATTTTGTGACTGTTGTCGGGACTTCTAGTGCTGGTTTTGACTGTAGTAACCATAATCTTTGATACTTCTGGTTCTTGACTGAAATGGAGTTTAAGAGCAGGCAGAAGGCAGTTTTGGGAACAACAGTTATGGTGGTGGTTCTGAGACAGGTTTTCAGATTACAACCATAAAGTTTGATGGATCAAACTACTTGGAATGGGCCCAATCAGCCATGATGGCTATTTGGGAGAAGGGGCAAAGTAGGGTATCTCTTGGGAGATGTAGCAGAACCTTCCAAGGGAGACCCTATGTATACCAAGTGGGTCCAAGAAAACTACTTGGTTATGACATGGCTCTGTAATTCAATGCAGCCCCATATCAGCCGAAATTACTTATGGGCAAAGACAGCCAAGGAGATATGGAATGTGATGAAAGAGACTTACTCCCAACCCCTTAATGTTGCCAGAGCATATGAGTTGAAATGTGAGGTGAATGCCCTTAAATAAGAAGAGAAACCGGTGTCGGTCTATTTCTCTAACTTGTAGTCCCTGTGGCATGAGATTGATCACTTAGAGACTCTTGAGTGGGAGAGTCCCAAAGATGCTCAGATACATAGAAAGCACATTGAGACAAACAGAGTGTTTGAGTTTCTGGCAGGACTGAATTCAGAATATGATATTGTGAGGCAGCAGATCTTGACTAGAGATAGTATGACGCTCTCTCAGGCATACTCCTTAGTGCACAGTGAAGAGACCAGGAGGAAAGTCATGATGCAACCTCAGCCGCTTACACCTGCCTTGGTAGCTGTCAAACCCAAAACAGAGGGTGATTCAGAGAGGGACAGAAAGAAGGAAGATAAAAGGGATGTGGTGTGTGAGCATTGCAAGAAACCTAAACACACAAAAGAAACATGTTGGAAGTTGCATCCACATTTGGTCCCGGCAAAGTTGATAAATAAAAGGAGTAATGCTCATGTGGCTACGACTACTGATTCAGCATCCTCATCTGGCACGAGAGGCACACCATTAGAGACCTTAGCTGCAGTTCGGGCAGCTCTAATACAATTGGAGAAGGAAGTTGGCAGTTCAGCTCAGTTACCGCAGTCATAATCAGCTCCGGCTACATCGGCCTTTGCACACTCAGGTACTCGAGCCTCAGCCTACCATGCCTCCGCTCCAGGTACTACTGAACCGTGTTGGGTAATAGATTCAGGTGCATCTGACCATATGACCAGCTTGCCCTCTTTGTTTACTACTTATCACTTATCTTCTGGTAGGGATAAAGTATCTATAGCTGATGGCTCTCTTGTCCCTATTTCTGGCAAGGGTGACATCAAACTGTCAAATACTATATCCTTGTCCTCTGTCTTGCATGTTCCTAAACTGGATACTAACCTCCTTTCCGTCAGTAGCATTACCAAACATTTGAACTGCTCAGTAACTTTCTTTCCTGACCGATGTGTTTTTTAGGACATGGAGACGAAGAAGGTGATTGGGACTGGCTGTGAGACGAATGGGATCTATCTGCTCGGGGAGAGTTCTCGCCGAGAAGAGTCAGTGGATAAGAAGTTACTTGTTTCTCAAGTTGTGAGTCCGGTTATGTTGTGGCATAACCGATTGGGTCATTTATCTTTTCGGTCCTTGAAGAGTCTGTTTCCTACTTTGTTTGAGTCTGTTGAGTCATCTCAGTTGAAGTGTGAAAGTTGTGAGTTGGCTAAACATTGTAGAAACTCTTATTCATTGAGTAATAAAAGAAGTAATAGTTCTTTTGATATTGTGCATAGGTATTTTTTGCTATTTGTTGATGATCACACCCGTTTTTCATGGGTTTATCTTATGCGATCACGAGATGAGGTGCCTGTCCTGACCCAAATCTTCCACCAAATGAACCTAACACAATTTGATGCCAGGATAAAAGTGCTTAGATTTGTTAATGCAAAGGAATACTTTGCTAAGCCATTGACATCGTACCTCCTTAATCATGGGGTTATCCACCAGAGCACGTGTCCTCATACACCTCAGCAGAATGGGGTTGCAGAGAGGAAGAATAGGCACATCTTGGAGGTGGTAGAAGTATTATGTTTACCTCCAACGTCCCTATTCGCTTATGGAGTGATGCTATCCTTACAACGGTATATCTTATTAATCAGATTCCTTCTCGGGTTCTTGATATGAAACCTCCTTTTTCCCTTCTATACTCCAATGAGGAGTTGTTCACTATTCCCCTCAAGACATTTGGTTGTACCTGTTTTGTTCAGCTTCTTGGTCCCAATCACTCCAAGTTTCAACCCAAGGCCTCCAAATGCATCTTTCTTGGTTATGCACAAACTCAAAAGGGTTATTGTTGTTATGATCCTATCTCAGGGAAGAAGTTTGTATCCATGGATGTCACTTTCTTTGAGGAGACACCCTACTATTCTCGGGTCTCTCCTTAGGGGGAGAGTAGTGAGCGTGGAGATTTGGGTCTTTTTCTTCAGGGGGAGGAGGAGTGTAGTGAGGACAGGGTTAATACCTTTGGGGCTGTTCCCTTACCTATTCCAGTTGATGATGAGGGCTGTAGTAGCGAGGGTGGTCAAAGGGATCGGGAGTTGAGAGTCTATCATAGGCGATGTAGGCAGATTGATCCTGGTCATCAGCAGTCCCAGCCAGTAAAAATCTCTTCTGCGGCTCCAAGTCCAGATATTACAGTCCCAGGGCCCACAAAGACTCCTTCCATTGTTGCTACCTCACCCTTTGCAGATGACCTTGACCTTCCCATTGCCCTCCGTAAAGGAAAACGGCATTGCACCACATCTACAGCCCACAGCATCTCCCAATTTTTGTCCTATGTTCGCCTATCTCCCTCCTACAGGTCCTATCTCACCTCTGTTGCTGATGTCCCTATTCCGAGAACAGTGCAAGAAGCCCTATCAGTCCCGGAGTGGAGAGGTGCAATGCAAGTTGAAATGGATGCCCTGTTGAAAAATAATACTTGGGAGCTAGTTGACTTGCCCAAAGGAAAGAAACCTGTTGGATGCAGGTGGGTATTTACTATGAAGCATAATGCGGATGGTTCCATTGAGAGGTACAAAGCTCGGCTAGTTGCAAAGGGGTTCACTCAAACTTATGGTATAGATTACTTGGAGACATTTGCCCCGGTAGCCAAGATGACCATCATTCGGGTTCTATTGTCTCTTGCAGCAAGCTACACTTGGCCTTTGTACCAAATGGATGTTAAGAATGCTTTCCTGAATGGGGACATGCAGGAAGAGGTCTACATGCAGTTGCCTCCTGGATTCTATGATACAGAGGCAGGTAAGAAAGTTTGTCGGCTCAATAAGGCATTGTATGGTTTGAAGCAGTCACCTAGAGCTTGGTTCGACAGATTCAGACTAGCCCTTGGGAAGTTCGATTATGTACAGGCCTAGTCAGATCATACATTATTCATCAAGAGGGTGGAGTCGTCACTGACACTACTTGCAGTTTATGTTGATGATATTGTGGTCACAGGAAACGACAACCATGAGATTGAGTCCCTCAAACAGCTCCTTCATCAAGAGTTTGAGGTGAAAGATCTGGGTACACTACGGTATTTTTTGGGTATTGAGGTTGCTAGATCTAAGCAGGGGATCTTTGTCTCTCAGAGGAAATATGTGTTAGATCTCTTGGCTAAAACTGGAAAGCTAGGTGTCAAACCTGTAGATACACCCATTGAACAGAACCACAGGATTAATGCAGAGAGTGGGGAGCTGCTTGAAGACAAAGTTATGTTCCAGCGGTTAGTGGGAAAGCTCCTATATCTATGCCTTACCCGACCAGACATCAGTTATGCCGTTAGTGTTATCAGTCAGTACATGCATTCTCCTAGAACCACGCATCTTCTAGCAGCAGAAAGAATACTAGCATACTTGAAGAGATGCCTGGGTAGAGGTATACTGTTCAAGAACAATGACCACATGAAGGTGGAAGTCTATAC
The DNA here is from genome assembly GCF_056320005.1 of Nelumbo lutea. Classification (NCBI taxonomy): domain Eukaryota; kingdom Viridiplantae; phylum Streptophyta; class Magnoliopsida; order Proteales; family Nelumbonaceae; genus Nelumbo; species Nelumbo lutea. Next base: position 58,004,157 of record NC_142687.1, on the reverse strand, counting down.
GGATGCCGATTGGGCTGGGAGTGTTGATGACAGAAGGTCTACCTCTGGATATTGTGCTCCTGCGGGAGGTAACCTGGTTTCTTGGCGGAGTAAGAAACAAAATGTTGTCTCTCGATCCAGTGCTGAAGCTAAGTATAGGTCAATGGCTAATGGAGTGGCTGAAATTCTTTGGCTGAGATCACTACTTGAGGAGTTGGGTGTTGAGTATGAGAAGCCCCTGATGCTGTATTGTGATAATCAAGCGGCTATTAATATAGCACACAACCCAGTGCAGCATGACAGGACTAAACATATTGAAGTTGATCGACACTTTGTACGAGAGAGGGTCTCATCACGAGAAGTATGTCTCCCATACATCACCTCCAATATGCAACTGGCAGATATCCTCACTAAAGCTGTATCACGGAAGAAGCTAGAGGCAGATCTATCCAAGTTGGGAATGATAAACATTTATTCCCAACTTGAGGGGGAGTGTAGAGAACACTGATGTGGGCCCCACAGCTACGGTCCCACTGTGTTCGTAGGGTAGAAGATGTTCTAGTCTGCCTAGGGTTAGCTATTGGTCATTTAGTTGTTTCAGTTGTTATTTATTTCAGTCTTCGTTTTACTCTATTTGTTATGTAAAGACTAAGGGCAGATATGTCCTTTCCATGTAATGAGCATAACCTATAAATATTAATTAAAGTGGCGGCGGCAGAACATGAAGCTTCTGCTCCTCCTTTCAACCCTTGTGTTCTACTGCTTCTTCTCCCTCTTTCTCTTCTCTCCTCTTTCTTTCTGCTTATCTTCGATCCTGAGATTCATTAGGGTTCAAGATTGATAACAGTCCTGAACTTCTAGTGGGATCTTTCAAAGTATTCAGCTGCATTGTCTGAACGGAATTGCTTGATCTTTTTATCAAATTGTGTTTCAACCATCTTGCAAAATATCATAGTTATCCGGGGAACTTCATCACGTCCTTTCAATAGATAAATCCAAGTGCACTGAGAATAATGGTCAATAAAACTGATAAAGTAAGGGAAGCCATCAATGGAAACAATGGGAGAAGGACCCCAAACATCAGAATGAACCAAATCAAAAGGGACTTGAATTTCATTTCTAGAAATTGGATACATTGATCTGCATTGTTTTGACATTTGACACACATCACAAATTAAACTCTGACTCGGAATGCCCTTACATAATTCGGGAAACAACATTGCTAAAGAAGAAAAAGACAAATGGCCTAGCCTAGCATGCCATAAGTGTAACCTAGTTATTGACTCCACACATTCCAGACTAGTAGTAGAAGCTTGCAAGGCTGAGCTGACATCTTCATCAAAATAGTAGAGGTCCCCATACTCATGACCACTCCCAATCGTTCTCCTCATCAATCTATCTTGGAAGACACAATGAGAAGGAAAGAAAGTTATATTGCAGTTCAAATTTTTTGTAAGCTTTGAAACAGACAACAGATTTGAGGTAAAACTAGGAACATGTAGGACTGATTTAAGAGAGAGATCCTTGCTTAGGTCAACCACCCCCTTTCCAGAGATGGTGGAGAGGGACCCATCAACTACTCTCATCTTATCCTGGCCAGACAACAAATGATATGTAGAGAATAAGGAGGACATATGTGTCATATGGTCAGTGGCTCCGGAATCAATCACCCAAGAGGTAGAATTAATGGAACTAGTTGCACTAAATGCAGAGGTTGTACCTGATTTAGCAAGAGAGGTGGAAGCTAAAGAATTGTTCTTCAGACGAGCTAATGCCCGGCTGAGAACCTTTACCTCACTAGCTATGAAGCCCGAAGTACTTGGTCCAAAGGAGTTGGTAGCCTGCCTTGCGGTGGAAGAGAACACTGTCTGAGTAATCTGTGAGTTGTCACTACTGTTGTTGGTGGCAAGATTCCCACTTGCTGTGTGGCCCTTATGTTGCCTTTTGTCCTTTCTCAGAGCAGCTAGCTTCAGATGAGGGTACAAGACCCAACATTTCTCCTTTGTGTGTTTCTCACCACCACAATGGGTACACTTGAGGGACTTCTTGTTTGAAAATCTATTCCCCTTAGTGGAGACTAAGGCTGAATGTTCTCCAAGTAGTTCTGTTGAATGTGTCTGGGAGTCAACTTGCATCTCCTTTCTCCTTACTTCTTCATTCCTCACCAAGTAGTAGACATGGTGAAGCTCAAGTAATTCATCTCTCCCTAGAATCTGTGACCTTATACCTTCATATACAGGGCCAAGACCCGCCAGAAACTTGAAGGCTCTGCCCTCCTCAGTCTGCTTGTCATGCCTCCCCTTATCATTGGCATTTTCCCAATCCAAAATCAGGTGGTGGTCAAGCTCTTCCCAGAGGCCTTCTAGTGTTGCAAAGTAGGTTGCCACGGACATGTCTCCTTGCCTTAGGGCTGCAATGTCTTGGTTCAACCTGTAGATTCTAGCATTGTTCTTTTTCTGTCCATATGTCTTAGATACTTTCTCCCAAATTTTAGCAGCTGTAGGGAAGTGATGAACAGTTCTGGCCACCCTAGGAGTCATAGAGGCCAGCCAAGACATGACTGTGGCATTTTCCTTGTGCCACATGGTGTATTCAGGACTGCCAATTTCTGGTTGTTTCCTGTCTCCATCCAAATAGCCAGTGAATTCACGAGAGGTAATGAACAACATTGCAGAGACGGACCACTCTCTGAAGTTGTACTCATCCAGTAGTGCACTTGTAATTTGCAAGCTGTGCAGATTAGGGTTTTCCAGGTTTGAGGACCTTGTGACAGGTCTGTTATCTCTAGAGGAAACTTCACCGGATAGTGAGGACATCCTGACTTCAGTCCAAGAGTTGTTCACAGTACTATAGGTGATTCTGTTAAGGACTGGCCAAAGTGGTCACTGTGTTCACAGTACTGGTAGAAGTGTTCATAGTTCGGGTACAGTAGCAAGTAGAGGTCTGTAACTGAACCAGTTCACAGTGCTGGTAAAAGTTTAAGGCTGCAACTGTGTGGTGCAAAAGTTTCTGCAGTTTGGTAAAAAGTAAAGGTCTGTAACTGAACCAGTTCAGTCCAAGAGTAGGGCTGATAACCGACCTGAAGAAAATCTGTAACTAAAGTTGCCGCAGTTCTGTAAGAGTCTTGCTGATGCACCGAGACTGCAACTGTAGAAGCTGATGCACCAAAACTGCAACTGTAGAAGAAGCTAAGTCTTTACCACTTGTTCTGCACAAGTCTTGCTAGAGCACGAAGCTGCAACTGTAGAGGAAGTTCTCCCCCTCTCGGCTAGTGCTAGGACTGTTGAATCAGCCCTCAACCAGGTCTGTCCTATACAGACCTCTCTTAGTAGTCCAATAGCTACTACTTGCTGGAAATAATCTAGTAGGACATTTACTTCTGGGTCTTACTTCCCTTGAGTCCTACAACCAAGAGAAACCCTAGGTTCGAACTTGCTTTACTCTCTTACACTCCTAGGTCTTTACTGCAGCAACCTAGAAAAAGAAGAGAGAAGATGAAAAGACAGCAAGAGAAGAGAGTGCACCTGCTGAAACCAGGAAGGAGCTAATGCTTTGATACCATGTAATCTGAAGAGCTATACTCGAAGTAACAAGGAGGAGAAGAGAACCACAGAACTGAAGAGAATGTCGAACTGTACTAGGCAGTCGACCAGTCTTTTATTTATAGATGAATATAGTACAAGGTACAAGAAATTACTGGGATGCCCTGATTAGTGATGGGACACCCAGATGACTTAAATCACTAAACAGGATTAGGCCCATTAACACAGGCCCAGTTACAAGATAAGTTAAACATAAGACTGGGCTAATAAGAACTCTTATCAGCCGAACATCACTTTAACATTCTAACAACCTAGACCCTGTATCCCTATCCTCTGTTTTATTTGTACCTAAGTTTCCATTTAATCTTATGTCTGTTAGTAAGCTGACCAAGTCCCTTAAGTGCTCCATCACATTTTACCCCTCTATGTGTGTTTTTCAGGATCTCAAGACGAGGATGAAGATTGGTGGAGGGCATGAAGCCGGTGGACTATATTATCTTGATGGTGGTGGAAGAAAGTCAACGACCCTTCAGTCATCCATTTCTCCTCTCCAGTGGCATTGTAGATTTGGTTATCCTTCGCTGAAAGTGTTGCAGTCCTTAGTCCCTTCATTGAGTCAACTTTCTGTTTTAGATTGTGAGTCATGTCAATTTGGGAAACACCATCGTGTTCCCTTTCGTTCTAGGGTCGATAACCGTCTGTCGAGCCTTTTTTCTTTAATTCATTCAGATGTTTGGGGTCCTTATAAAGTGATGTCATATAATGGATACATATATTTTGTTATTTTTGTTGATGACTGTTCAAGAATGACGTGGCTCTATTTAATGAAAGAAAGAAGTGAATTATTTGCCATCTTCCAGAAATTTTATGTTGAGATCCGCAATCAATTTGGCATTCACATCAAAATTTTCTATTCTGATAATGGTCGTGAATACTTGACTTCATCTTTTCAAGAATACTTGGACCAACATGGCATTATACACCAAACATCCTGTGCCTACACTCCGCAACAAAATGGGGTTGCTGAGAGAAAGAACCGACATATTGTAGAAACGGCACGCTCCCTCATGCACCACATGAATGTTCCCAAAACCTTTTGGAGCGATGCAATGCTCACCTCTTGTTTCTTAATTAATCGGATGCCCACATCTATTCTTGATGGTCGTTCTCCTTTCAGTGTCTTATTCCCCAACATGTCTCCGTTTCCGCTTCCTCCTCAGGTATTTGGGTGTGTCTGCTTCGTTCATAATCTGGGTCCCGGGACTGACAAGTTAGATGCACATTCCCTGAAGTGTATCTTCCTTGGCTATTCCCGAACTCAGAAAGGGTACACGTGTTATCATCCCAGTTCTCGTCGTTCCTTGGTATGTGCTAATGTTACATTCTTCGAGTCTACTCCGTTCTTCGTGGGGTCCGGTGATACTACTTCCTCCATATCACCACCTCCTCTTCCTCTTCCTGTGGCTGATCCACCTCCTCTGGTTCCAGTCATGCCTACATCCTTGCCTCCGGTGCCACGATCTGTTGACCGTCCATCCATCCGTCACGTGTATACACATCACCTGCGTGTACCGACTGCAGCTTCTCCGGCTTCATCACCGTCAACAAATCTAGCTCCAGCTCCGACATCAGCTTCCTACCTAGATCTTCCTATTGCCTTCCGGAAAGGTAAACGTACCTGCACCCTGCACCCTATTTCCAATTTTGTTTCACCTACTCACCTCTCTGCCTCCCATCGCCAGTTCATATCTTTGTTATCCTCTGTGGTTTTTCCTAAGGATGTCCATGAAGCCCTTACCTCTCCAGAGTGGTGTCGTGCTATGGAAGAAGAGCTCTTTGCTCTGCATCATAATCACACTTGGGACTTCACCGCTCTTCCTCCTGGGAAGCAGGTTGTCGGTTGTAAGTGGGTGTATAGTGTTAAGTACTTGCCAGATGGTTGTGTTGAGCGCCTAAAGGTGTGGCTGGTTGCCAAAGGGTACTCCCAAACCTATGGCATTGACTACATAGAGACATTCTCCCCGGTTGCTAAGATAGGGTCAGTTCGTGTCATCATCTCCCTTGCAGCTATGTATGATTGGCCTCTACATCAGCTAGATATCAAAAATGCCTTTTTGCATGGTGATTTGCTCGAGGAGGTCTACATGGAGCAACCACCAGGGTTTGTTGCTCAGGGGGAGGATGGTAAGGTATGCAGACTTAAAAAGGCTATATATGGACTTAAACAGTCCCCTTGAGCATGGTTTGGTAGGTTCAGTGAGGTGGTCAAGAAGTTTGTATGAAACAGTGCCAAGTTGATCATTCTGTCTTCAGTCTTGACTCTTCGGCAGGCAAAATAATATTGGTGTTGTATGTGGATGATATCGTTGTGACTGGGAATGATAAAATGGGCATTGACAGATTGAAGGCATTCCTATAGGAACACTTTCAGACAAAGGACCTTGGCAAGTTGAAATGCTTTTTGGGCATAGATGTAGCAAGATCTAAGCATGGCATTAATTTGTGTCAGAGGAAATATGTACTTGATTTATTGGAAGAAACAGGGTTGCTAGGTACTAAACCGACTGAGACACCTATGGAAACAAATACGAGGCTGAGTAGTGATATAGGTGAAGTATTTGAAGACCCTGGCAGATACCGACGACTTGTAGGCAAACTAAACTATCTAACAATTACTCGGCCAAATATTTCATTTGCGGTTAGTGTGGTGAGTCAGTTCATGCAGAAACCTTTGGTCCCACATTGGAATGCAGTGCTAAGGATTGTGAGGTATCTGAAAGGAGCTCCTGGTCGTGGTTTGCTGTACAGGAGTGGTGGAAAACTGGTAGTAAAGGGTACACTGATGCTAATTGGGCAGGTTCTATGTCTGATAGATGATCTATCACAGGCTATTGCACCTTTCTGGGGGGGTAACCTGGTAACGTGGAAAAGTAAGAAGCAAACAGTTGTGGCAAGAAGCAGTGCAGAAGCAGAATATAGGGCCATGGCACATACTGCTTGTGAATTAGTGTGGCTAAGGAACTTTCTACAAGAGATAGGATATGATATCAGTACTCCAATGAAGCTCTATTGTGACAATCAGGCAGCGGTTCATATCTCTTCCAATCCGGTGTTTCATGAAAGAACCAAGCACATCGAAGTTGACTGTCATTTTGTGAGAGAAGGTGCTGAATGGAGTGATAGAAACTGCATATGTTAGTATGGGAAACATGTGGGCAGACTTGGTTACAAAAGGTTTGAATCAGGGGAGAGTGGACTGCATATGTAACAAGCTAGGATTATATGATATATACTCACCAGCTTGAGGAGGAGTGTTAGTGGTGTTAGTGAAGGGGTATTTTGGTCTTTGCACTTGTTGAGAATGTTGATGTGTACTGTTATGTTAGTTCGAGTGCCTCTTACTTAAATAAGGGCACTTAAGTCTTTTCCAATAAGTTAATAATATAATAACAGGTCTGGCCGAATCTAAGGATAACTTTTTCTCTAATTCGAACCAGACCTTCTCTCGTTTCTCTCTTCTTCTTTCCTCTCCTACTTCTACTTCTTGTTGTTCACTTTACTTTACAGTCAACGAACAAGACAAAATTCTAGGGCAGGTCGAACTTCAACATATATATTGATTAAACCCTAACAAATAAGAAAATAATAAAAAGAAATCAGTATATAAACACACAAAATGAATATTTTAGTTTAATAGTGCCTATTTTATAATTATAATGTCAAAAAATAAAGAAAAAAAAAAGTATTTTATAATACATAGTACAAAGCTGCTTGGCAATTAGGCAAGGTGCGTCTTGTTGCCTAGGCGTTGCCTTGACAACTATGGCTTGGTATTTCTTGTGCTTATTGTTGTACACTTGAAGTGCTACATGTAGTTTATTTTTTTGTCCACATCAAGTTGTATTAGAGCAAGCTCTTTGGGTTTGCTTCAAAGTTCATCTCCTTGTTGTGTTTTGCTATATGGCTGCAAGGGGTGGACATGGTAGGGGTGCTTGAAGACCACAACATGTCACAGTAGAGGTTTTCCAAGAGGCTATAAGAGGTCTGCAAAAATGGATTAAGCATCTTGCTCACCTTGTAGCTCAAACTGCTGCTAGGGATGGTGATGTAGCAAGTGATTTGGGGCTAGGAAGATGAAAACAAGCACCTAGAGTTGATGAACAACCCACTGACATTATTAGTGAAGAATCAAGGGAAGAAGACATTGAGCAACCTAAAGGTGATCAACATGAAAGAAATAACAACCAACGATGGGAAGACCGAATAGTGCAAGCTTTACAATTCAATCAAGAGCATGGTGTTCAACTTCATAACAATGAGCTTGATGGTGAGTTGGAACCTGAAGAGTTTCTAGATTGGTTGGACAGCATTGAAAATTATTTTGATTGGAAGGAAATGAATGAAGAAAGGACAGTGAAGTTTATAGCAACAAAAATGCGTGGGACAGCCATGGATTGGTGGAAAGGTTATCAAAGGAACGAAGAAAGGAAGGGGAAAAGAAAGGTTAGTTCTTAAGGAAGAGATGTTATTCAGTCCAATAAAAGAATAGTAAAATATTTTAGATTATAGGAGAAAAAGAAGAAGAAGAAGAAGAAGAAGAAGAAGAAGAAGAAGAAAATGATGGAGAAGAAGGGAGAAAGGAGTTTGAATGATCTCCTCTCTCCCCATACTAATTCTTTTATTAATCTTCATTAACTAGGTTAATTACAAGTTTGCCCTTATATGGGCAGCCAGCTAAGCAAGAACTTATAAAAGAGGTTAACAGGCCCATTAACATACAAAAAAATATAACACACTACTTAAACATAAAAACAGATACTAGGGCCCATTCGTCTCAGTCTCTCTACACTCCCTGTTAAGCTGAGCATAGATGTCAAATGTCAATCATGCCCAACTTGCTTATATAGTGTGTCAACTTCCCCTTTGGAATACCTTTGGTCAAAACATTAGCCAACTACTCTTCTGAAGAGATAAATGGCAAGCAAACCTTCCCTGAAGCAACTCTCTCCTGTATAAAATGTCTATCAAGTATCAACTCTATGTGCTTAATTCTGTCATTTTGAACAACATTATGTACAATGTTGATAGCTGCCTGGTTGTCACAATAGAGCATCATTGGCTTCACATAGTTAATACCCAACTCTTCCAAAAGAGATCTTAGCCACAATAATTATGGCACTCCATGTGCCATTGCCCTGTACTCTGCTTTAGCTAAGGATCTGGCTACTGCAGACTAATTCTTACTCTTCCATGAGACAGTGTTCCCTGCCACCAAAGCACAACATCCTGAGGTTGATTTCCTTTCCCTGGAGTGCCTTTCAAGTAACACAAAACTCTTTCTGCAGCAGCCAAATGTGTATCTCTAGGAGAATGCATAAATTGACTAATTACATTCATTGCATAGGAAATATCTAGCCGAGTCATGCAGAGATATAGACAATAGTTCACCATTAGTAGCAAAGAGCTCATGATTGAGGTCCATAGGGGCGGAAGCTAGTTTAGCATCAAGTTTACCAGTCTTTGCAAGGAGGTCAAGAACATATATTGAGAAATGAATATACCTTCCTTAGATCTAGCAACTTCAATTTCCAAGAAATATCTGAGATCTTCGAAATCCTTGATTTCAAATTCAGAGTTAAGAAATCTTTGAGCTTAATCACCTCTTGGGTGTCATTACTTGTAACTACAATTTCATCAACATAAACAATTAGAAAAGTCACCAAGGAGTTGCTTCTTTTCTAAAACAAAGTATGGTCAGATTGAGTTGGTGTGTAACCAAAAGAGACAAGGGCAACTCTGAATCTCTCAAACCATGCTCGAGGAGATAGTTTGAAACCATAAATGGATTTTTGCAGTTTACACACCTTCACTTACATTTCCTTTCCATACACCCTTGGATGAAAAGACATAAACACCTCTTCATGTAGGTCTCCATTCAAGAAGGAATTTTTAACATCAAACTGGTGGAGGGGCCAATCAAAAGTAGTAGCTAACCGTTCCAAATTTGCATTCGTTTGGTAAGAGTTAAAAAATATGCCTATTTTCGATGCAAAAATGTGTATAGACCAAGGTTTGCATAAAAAATAGGTGAAAATATTGCTTTATAAAAAAACAAAGGAAATTTTGCCACAATTTTGGTCAAAGTAAATAAGCATAGGTTTCAACTATTTTCTCTTCGAGTGTTCGATAGAGAAGAGAAAGGTTCTGCGATAGAGGTAAGAGAGATCTGAACTCCAAATCCATCCATCTGTCGAGGTAATGAGAGATATGAACTCATTTTCATTTTCTTTTCATTTTTAGGTCACTTCCCTCGTCGGAAGAGAGATCTGAACTCCAAATCCATCGGTTTTCCTTTTCTTGAGAGGTATGTTTGATATTTCTTCATCCTATGGGTTTTCTTGAATCGTCCTTCATTTTCCTCTTGAATCTTGAATATATTTGGTTCATTGAATCTTCCTTCATTTTTGGTTCCTTGGGGTGTTATCTTATTATGGGTTTTCTCAGGGAATAAGTACGTGGAAAAAATGCAGAGAGGTAGAGGTGATTTCTTTGGTTTTGGCGATCCTTTTGCTGAATTTGGTGGTTTTAGTGGCTTTGGTAGCCACAGGAGTCTAATCTCTAGTTTGGGGGAAGGGACCCTTTCGATGATCCTTTCTTCACTATTCCATTCCAAAGCATGTTTGAATCTAGTATGATTGGACCAAGCATGTTTGGGTCAAGTTCAAAGTTTTTTGGAGACTCAGATATGCATCCAGATGGATTCTTGGAGCATCAAGCTCCATAATCCAGTAAATCAAAGGGGTCGATTATCAAAGAGATAACATCTGAAGATGAGGCCGAAGAAGAACAAGGAGCCAAAGCCAAAGAGAAAACTGAAAACCCTAGGAAGCATTCTAGGTAAAGGAACCGTATGTTGAGGATCCAGATGATGAATCTCAAGGTTAAGTCCTTGCTGTAATTGCATACTGAAACTATATATATACTCTTGTAGTTGCTATTATATTCATATTCTTGAAGTTGCTAATGTATATACTGTTGAAGTAGAGATTCATTGTGTTTTATCTTTTAGAAAGGAAGAGCAAGCATGTTCAGTATTGGAATGACTATAACAGGGCAGATAGAGCACGTCCCTGGGCTTGTAGTTATAGCTTTTAGAGTTCCACTGTTACTTATGGAGGTGCCAATGGGGCATATTATACTTCATCTACAACCAGAAGGACTGGCAGTGATGGGGTATGTACATCTATTTGGTTGACAGTTTAGCTGATATGGGACTCTTTAAACTAAAACCTCTCTTTTATTGGTCAGGTGACTGTAGACGAGAACAGAGAAGCTGATACAACTACTGGTCGAGCCATACATGGAGTTTCGAGAGGACTTCTGTTAGACAGTTTTGTATGCCCTTAGCTTCAATCAAAATTGATGTACTTTATGAGTTTATTGTAAATGAATAAAAGTGCATATTTGATTCATGTTCCCTTGGTATGTTTCTGTGTAATACCCTTAAACTGGACACTTATTGAGACTCGTGTTAGTTTAGAATGTTCACAGCCAGTGGGTCGGTCTGGGGAGACCTATCCTGACAAGGCTGACACTGTGGTGCCACCAAGTCGGTTGGAGTGGCTTGTCTTAGCTACTGGGGTGAGACCCTAGGCACATACAGTGTGAGATTAATTGAATCTTTCAACTGGACCAGATTTCCAGTATTGCCCTGGACCTTGGAGATTGATGGGCAAAACTGGAAAGTTACACCCGACCCCTAGACTCGATTATGATACTGCACTAGGTGTCGGATCTGGCTGTCTTTGATGTACCAATCAGTGAGATCCTTAGCGGGGGTCAAAACCTGGGTATGTTGGGACAATCCGAGATTTCATCTGAGTGGGTGATCATAGTGACAGGATCAGCCCCTTTGTCGGACAAAGGTAATGATCGGGGATGCACTCTCACTGTTGGAAACCAAGACTGTCGGCAGCTGATTTCAACCGTTGAGATTTGTTTTGCAAAGTATATTTTATATGAGATATAAAAATATATATATTATGGTTTATAAAATGTTTGCAAAAAAGTTTTAATTCCCGAGATCCATATAAGTAGAGAGTGCAACACTGTTCTTTGCAGCCGAGGGAGAGGTCCTCTCTTGTCGGGCAGTGTATGATCATTAAGGGCTGAGAGGTTAAGTGTAAGACCATTGAGGATAATACCTTATGGGCTAATCTTGCATCTGCCCACAGTCCTTGGGTGTTACAAGGTGGCTTGGCCGAGGGACCACTTAGGGTAAGTGTTGGGCCCATAGAGCCCATTCGATGGGTTTCAGGGGGTGCATTGTCTTTAACAGTGTATTCGACCAGGCCTTGTAACAAAGGCTGGGCCGAACCCATGTGGCTGATGTGTAGATCAATGCTTGGGTCCCACGCCATACAAGGAAGCCCAACTGGGCAGCAGTTAGGAAGGTTAAGTGAGCACATAAGCTTAATGGGCCTAAAGCCCATTTCGAACTGGGCTATTTATTTAGTTAATTAAAGGGGCGAATTCTGAGATGGATTAGCAAATAGGATAGGATCTTAATCCTATCCACTCAGAGAGTCCAGATCTGAATGTGATTCAGATCTAGAAACCTCCTAATGGGATTAGGAGAAAGCTAATTTAATCTACAGATAAGATAAGGGTTTATCCTTATCACTAGAAGAGAAGACTGATCCAAATATGATTTGGATAAGCAGCTCCTAATGGGATTGGGAGCTGATCTTTTAAGTTAACAAAAAGAAGGAGGGGGCGGCAGCCTTTAGGAGATATACATCAGATCCTCTTTAGTGCTGAAAACAAGAAGAGAGAATTCTGAACCCTGCGAATACTCTCTTGCTGCCTCCCTGTTCTTGCCGCCCTGTTTTCCAGTTCAATCTCCAGTTGTGGGAGAAGTCAAGATTGGATTTTGACATTAGTTCTTTGAGAAAGAATTGAAAAGGAAGCTGTGCTTACGTACCATTCTACTGATTCTTGCGAAGGACAGAGTTCTTGGGGAAGAACACTGCTGATTCTGCTCCATCCTGCACTGTGCCATCTTCAGTGGGAGCAGTCTTTGGATCCTTCCTTGGGCGTGAACACCTTCGTTGGGAGATATTACTTCTCCGTATCAGGTATAATTCTCTCATATTCCTTTTGGTTCAGATTTGGTTCAGTTTAAAGTTCAAGAATGATCCTTGAAAATATGATTTTCTAAATAGGGAATGTGAATCCCAATTGAAGGGAGAGAAAAATTTTTGAAATTCGCCCCCTTATTCCGCAATCTTTGGGCGTCCATGGGATGGATCTCTCATCCCTTCAACTTCATGATAAGCTATCATTTGGAGGTTCTCTAACTCAACATCTTGATTTGTTTGCTCACCGTTTGTTGGACCACTGGAGTTCTCGTTATGCCTAGGAGGCCTGTAAAATGGAAATTAAGTAATATTGCATGGATGCAAACATAGGAATCAGAATCTGATGCATGTTGCATTGTCTGACTTGACAAGATGAAAAAAGGAAGAATCAATTGTCTATAGAAAAGTATAAGCTGATAAAATACTCCATATTCCTTGATCTACCTCTATGAATTGTTTGCATGGATTCTCCTAACTGTACTAAGTTCTTTACCCGACGCCTATCGGATATCTACCTTGATGGACACTTCTATATAACATCTTTCCTTTATAAACAATGAATTGGACAGTCCATTGTTTTTCATTTGATTATGCTGAGACTGCATCTTGCACCTTTTCTAGTGAAGACTCTTTGTATTATCCTTTGATTTGATCTTAATAAAATTTTCTTCATCTTTCAAAAGGAAATAAAAAATATGTTTCTGACCAAGACCATAATTTCATAGTTCATGGGTTGATCTGTTTTTCATTGAGTTTGTTTTCCCATACTTTTATAGTGCTTCTTCTTGTGGTTTTGTTTTATAGGTTTAGTAATATTATTTTCTTTTACAATTAAGGGGCCATTGATAATGGCTTATGACTGAAGCTGCTGAACTTAATGACTTATTGCTTTGTCTTTTGGTGGATAAAAGAATTAAATACTAAAATATCAAGGTATAATAATCTATCCAACTTCAGCTTTCATCCCTTTAGGATCTCATAACCTCATTCTTCTTCACTAAAAGACAAAGCAATAAGCTTTTCAGTTCAGCCACTTCAGCTATTAACAAACAGACCCTTAGTGGGCTCTTTGGGGCGAACCAGGGAAAGAGGCAAACAGTGTAAAAATAAAAAATTGCAGTGTAGAATTGAATGATTTGGCAGCTTAGGCTCTAGCGTGTAATTTGAGTGTGAATTGCTTTGTTTCCCCTATCTTTAATAAAACTATTGAATTACTGCTACTTGTAAAAAAACTCTTTGATAAAATTGTTTAAGAAGTGTTATTTGCCCCCCAATCGCAAAGAAAAAAGAAACTTCAAGATTTCAATTTAGTGTCTACTTTAAGTTTGTAAGACTGGCTTTCTATAATACAAAATGACAATCAAGTTGTGCTTTATACATATATTTTCTAATGTCTACCATGAAGAAGTTTTGTACTTAGTTTCTTTTGGAAAAGAAAATCCATCCATTCTCATAATCATTGCACCAAGATATATTATTCATTTTTATGATATTTCTTGTGCCTTCTGAGTTCTGTTGCATCTTTAATAAAAGAAGTCATGCTGACATAACACCTTAATTACTTGAATGGAGAGGTAGCATAAAAACAGTACTTTGTGGGAGCATTATTTTGTATGTACTTAATTGTCATGCTCCTGACAACTTTAACGTGATGTCATATCCATGATCGCAATTGTTGGGTTGCATAGGTTGGAGGAACTTGCATAAGAATTGGGGAAATGGCAAAAGGTTCTGGCATGATCCACCCAAATATGGTTACCATGCTTGGTGTATGTCTTGTTCAATGAACTCTAATAATCTCAGAAAGTTCACATTGAAAATTGAGATTTCCAAATGCCAATGAATTATAACTTCTGCTCCAGGTGATGTTTTCAGGTGTTTACAGAAGTGCAGAAGGGATGTTTAACAACCTTGAACACGTTTTCATGTTTTCAGGTTAATCATTAGTCTTTCAACAGAAGAATACTTTTAACAAAAGAACCAGAAGAAGCTGAGCCTACTCTTATGTTCAAGAATGCACTCAGCAAGAGATTTGTTAAATTCTATAATTTCAAAAAGAAGTCTTTAACAAAAGGATTTTTGTTATTTTTATATTTATTTAATGGTTTGTCATTTTTTATATTTGTTTAATGGTGGGAGTATCTGGAACACCATTTGGTAGCAAGGAACAGTTACATCTGCAAAAATTGTATTCTTATTTGTATCTTTTGAAACAAATGAACTGAGTGCAAAGTGGATGTGTAAATCTCGAACCACTTTGCACTCACATGAACCAAACATTTTTGTTTTGCACTCTACAAATTTGTATTCGTATTCCAACCAAACGCAGCCTTAACAATCAATCTAGCCTTAAATCTCTTAATAGTGCCATCGGAATGATACTTAATAGTGAACACCCATTTACAACTCATTGGTTCCTTCCCTTCAAGCAAATCCACAATACCCCAAGTATAGTTCTTATGCAAAGCATCTAGTTCAGTCATCATAGCATCCCTCCATTCAGGTTTGGATAGGGCTTCTAGTACAGACTTGGGAATCACATGGGTAGAAACAGAGGCAAGAAAAGAGTAATAGGTAGGGGATAGGTAGCAGAAGGATTAGATGAAGGCTGACCTGTTACCCCATAAGTGATGGGAGGTGCTAGAGGCTCAGCTGAAGGAGTGGAAACAACTAGACCATGCCTGAATTTTTGTCTTTGGTACCACATTTGGACAATGAGATGTGAGGGAAAACTAAGAGGATGATTTGGAGGAGCAGGAACATGAGAGGTAGACCTAGTGGAAGGAGAATCAATAGAGGAAGATGGCTCAACAAGAGACTCAAAAGGAACAGGAAGAGGAACAATTAGGGACGACAAATGGCTCCTCAAAATGCTCTCCTTCAAGAGAAACACCAAAGAAAGGAGTGGACTCAGCAAATGTGACATCCCTAGAGACAACGGGTGCCACGAACCAGATCAAAACAACAATATCCCTTCTGTGTGGAGGCATATCCTAAGAAGACACTTATGTGCCTTAGGCTCAAATTTATGTCTCTAATGATTATGAACATGTACATAGCAGGTGCACTAAAAAACTCGGAGAGGAAGAGGAAAGAGATCCTCATTCGAAAAGAGAAGGCTAAGTGGAGTGTTAAAACCCAGAACCTAAGAAGGCATATCATTAATCAAATATGTGGAAGTAAGAACAACATCCCCCCAAATTTTGATAGGAACATGAGATGCAAACAGGAGGCATCGAGCAACCTCAACTACATGACAGTTCTTCCTTTTCGCCACTCCATTCTGTTGTGGAGTGTAGGAACAAGAACTTTGATGAATAACCCTAAAATTCTCAAAAGTATGATGAAAGGTTCTTCTCAAAATATTCCTTAGCATTATCAGAGGGGAATATTTTGATTCGGGTGTTAAATTGAGTAAGAGCAAGTTCATGAAACTTTTGCACAATGGTTGGAACTTCAACCCGGGATTTCATGAGGTAAATCCAAGTATAACGAGAATAATCATCAATAAAGAGGATAAAATACTTGTAACCCCCCATAGTAGGCAGATGATATGGCCCCCACACATTAAAGTGCACAATATGAAAAGGAGAAATAGATCTTTTATTGCTTACTGAATAAGAATGTCTACAATGCTTTGCAAGTTCGCATAACTCACAATGAAAACTCGGTAGAAACATTCCCTTAAACATATCGGGAAACAAACTCAAAGCAAAAAAGGGTAAATGACCAAACCATAAATGACGTAACATGACTTTATCAAAAGACTCTGACAAAACAGACTCCAAGGCTACTCCATTAGGTGGTCCAAGACTCCTATCAGGTGTGTCTAGTAAGTATATTCCCTTAGCCTCATGGCAACTCCCAATCATCCTTTGAGATGTTAGGTCTTGAAAAACACAATGGGTAAGAAAAAAAGGTTATGGTACAGTTCATGGATTTAGTCAAGGTACTAACAGATAAAAGGTTGGTATTAAGTTTGGGGACATGAAGAGCAGAGGATAAGATAAGGTGGTTAGAGGCCTTGATATCCCCTTTGCTAGAGATGGGAGCAAAAGACCCATCAGCAAGGGATATCTTCTCTCTTCCAAAGAGGAGTTGATATGAACAAAAGAGGTTAGATAAACTGGTCATATGGTTTGATGCACCAGAATCAATAATCTAAGGGATTTTATGATTAACTGAAACAATAGCATGATTTGCAAAAGCACAAGTACCTAAGTGAGCAAATGCGGATGATGAGGTGTTGTTGGAAGGGTTGGATGCTAAGACAGTGGTTTTCAAGTGATTTAGTAATCTCCCATACTTTTCAAACTTTGCCTTTACTGCTGTTAGCTGCTCCATAGCTTATTTTTCTTCACTTTCCCTATTCCCTCCTTCAGGCATTGTGGCAACATTAGCATTCTTAGGCTTTCCGGTCTAACCATTCTTCTTAAAATTACTATTAATGTTGTTATTCCGAAACTTGTCAAGGAGAAGATCTGGATGAAATTTCCAATAGGTGTCCTTAGTATGCCTTGGTTTCTTGCAGTATTCACATATCACTTTTTTCTTCCCAGTCGGGCCCTTTGGCTTTACTCTAACATGAGCAAAGTGTTCTGTAGGTGGACCTTGTAACTATACCTGCCACCTGCTCTCCTCATCCTTGGCCAAAATATTCTGCTTGGTAATGTCGAACTTAGGGTTTAGTCCTGTAAGAAACTCAAACACCATGTTTCGTTCCACAAATTTTCTGAATGTCTCTGCATCCTTGGTGCTCTCCCATACCACTGTTTCCATATCATCAATCTCCTTCCATAGGGACTTCAACATTGAGTATTAGAAAGCTACACTCTTCTCCCCCTATTTCAAAATTTTCACATCATTCTTCAGTTTGTAGGCCCTTGCAACATTCAATTTCTGAGAATACGTTTTTGTAACACTATCCCAAATCTCCTTAGCCGAAGTCATCCAAAGATAATGTTGATTTATGTGAGGCTGCATAGAATTAATTAACCATCCAATCACTATGTAGTTCTCCTGCATCCACTACTCATATGTAGGATCAGTCTCTGTTAGTTTCTCCTTATTGCTCGTGAGAAACCCCCGTATACCTCTACTATAGACATAAATCTTTATAGGTTGTGCCTAGGCCAAATAATTGGTTCCATCCAGTTTGATTGTAGTCACTCTTGTCAAAAGGGAATCTATTGGACCAACCTCTGACATCGAGATTTGCTTCATCTCACTTCCAAGCTGCTCCATTGACCAAACAAAAAATAAAAAAACAATGTTTTCAATCTTTATAAACCTAACTATGATCAGTTCAACACCTAAAGGACCCAAAACTAGGGTTTCACTATACCTGGCTTCTGGGGAGAAAGAGAGAAGAAGCAATCGCTCCTACCAAAGCTTCCCAAACCTCTTCCAACTGCAACCACTCACTTCTAGAGATCAAAAGGAGTCCTCGAAGCCTTAAGTGCCACAACCAAACAGTATCTCTAACCTACAACTGGAAACTCTCTAGTCGACTAGGGCTTTTGGCAAAAAATCAACAGCCTCACTTTCTTGGCAATCTATATCCAGATTCTGACTCTCCAAACCCTTTACCAACTTGGCAAAAAAGTTCTCTGAATAATCAACAACTTATCTCTCCATATACTCTTCTAATCGAAGGGTGTATGGGAAAAGAAAAGAAAACCAAAAGAGGAGGAAGACCTGCTTTGATACCAAGATGTTATTCAGTCCAATAAAAGAACAGTAAAATATTTCAAATTATAGGAGAAAATAAGAAAAAGAAAAGGATGGAGAAGAAGGGAGAAAGAAGGAGGATTTCAAATGATCTCCTCTCTCCCCACACTATTTCTTTTATTAATCTTCATTAACTAGGTTAATTACAAGTCTGCCCTTAAATGGGCGGCCAGCTAAGCAAGAACTAATAAAAGAGGTTAACAGGCCCATTAACATACAAACAAAATAACACACTACTTAAACATAAAAACAAATACTAAGGCCCATTCGACCCAGCATCTCTACAAGAAGAATGAAAGAAAAGTTGAAATCGCAATTCTTACCACTAGATTATGAGCAAACTCTTTACCAAAAGGTGCAAAATTTAAGGTTGTAGAGAACATTGATGTGGGCCCCACAGCTGTGGTCCCACTCTGTCCATTGGGTAGAATGTATCTAGTCACAGCTGTGGTTATTTTGCTATTATTCTGTTATTTCTAGTTTCAGTTTTATATTGTTTGTTATTTGTTAGCAGTTATGATGTAAACACCAAGGGCAGATATGTCCTTTCATGTAACTAGCATAACCTATATATATTAACTTAAAGTGGCAGCGGCAGAATATTGACATTCTGTTCTTCTCCTCAAAATCTGTGTTCTACTGCTCTTTCACCACTCTTTCTTCTACTTCTTCTTCACTTTCTCTTCTCATCAAACCTGAAATCTCTTAGTGGTCAGAGCTCAAGGTGGAAACTAAGTGCTGTCCAAGATACATCTTCATCAATAAGTCGAAGTGTTGGGGCTGGTAGGGGTCATGGGATCAACCAAACACGAACTACAATCCATGGGCCCTTATATGCAACAAGGAGAAATCAAAGGCAGCCTACTATTAGATGTTTCAAGTGTATGGAGTTGGGACATCGTTCCAATGAATCTCCTAAGAGAAGGATTGTAGGGCAAAGACACCTGGTTGATGAAGTCATTGATGAACACAGCAAGATGATATAGGTCATGTTGAGGATGGACAAGTGGTTGAAACTACTGAAGCTAATGCTTTATAGGAAAAAAACTTGGATGGGGAGATTGAAGGTGAAGCTCTAGTGATACGGCACGGCACTCCATGGTTGCACCTTTAGAATCGCTACCAGGGGACTGGTTGAGAAAGAATATATTTAGAACACGTGATGGTGGGAAGTTGTGTAACCTGATTATTCACAACAGTAGTAGTGAGAATCTTGTTTCTCAAGAGATGGTGGACAAGTTTCAACTCAAGACTGTTCAACACCCCGACCATATTGCTTTTGTGGTTCAACAAAGGAAATGAGGTAAGAGTTTCTACTAAATTCTTAATTAATTTCTCTATTGATAATACATTTGAAGAATTAGTATGGTGTGATATTGTCTCAATGGATGCATGCCATATTCTTTTGGGATGCCCATGGAAATATGACCATAAGACCATTCATTGTGGGGACAACAACACATACAACTTTGTGAAAGACAATAAGAAGATAATCAATGCATCTTGATTCATTTCCAAAGAAGGAAACTAAGCCAGCCAGTACTCTCTTCCAAAGAAGATAGCAAACAAAACACCTATTCCAGAGATGGCAAAGAAGCTACTTCATGAATATGCTGATGTGATGCTTGAGGAATTACCCAATGGCCTTCCTCCACTAAGAGATGTACAACATCATATAGATTTAATGTTGGGAGCAACATTGCCTAACTTACCCCATTATAGAATGAGCCCTAAGGAGCATGAGGAGCTCCAAAGACAAGTAACAGAGTTGTTGAAGCAGGGGCTGATCCGTGAAAGCTTAAGCCCATGTGTTGTACTAGATTTGCTCACACCAAAGAAAGATTGTAGTTGACGTATGTGTGTTGAAAGCCGTGCTATTAACATATTACAGTTAAACACAGGGTGCTTCAGTGTAATTCTAATACCTTTCCATTTGTTGCTTTCTTTAAACCAATGGTTGTGTGAGATTAGGGTTTGAGGAGGAGTGGGGAAGAGTGTGGCTGAGAGAGAGAGAGAGTTGTATCTCTTGTTCTCATAGTGGATATTTTTCTTCTCCTCCCATAGATGTAGGCTATCCAAGCCAAACCACACTAAATCTTGGTGTTTCTCTATTTCTTCTTCTTGTTTTCTCCTTGATTTGCTATTCTATTTTATGTTAGTTGACATGGTAGCAGAGCTATTTATGTTGTTTAACACTTTCAAATCATTCGGATTCTTCAGCCTACACCCTTGCTTAGAAACAAAGTCAGCCATACATATTTGGATAACACTACAATAAAGCAGGAAAAGGTTGGGGGCTATGGTAGTCATAATGAGGAAAAGTTTTTTTTTTGTCAGTAAGATGTTTAGATGCTATTTCTTGGTTTAGAATTAATGCGTAAGAAAGAAAACATTAGTGAACCAGCATAATTTTGAAAATATGATATGAAGAAAATTTTGTATTCTGTCCACAAATAAATTGTGTCAAGAATATTGAAACCCTCCACCACCTTCAATAAAACAAAGAAAGAAAACAAAAGAGAAGAAATCAGCAACATATTGTCAGTATTTTCATAATGTAATCAACATCTGAAGCCATGATTTTATTATGTTAAAAAAACTAATAATTGTGATCGAGGTATAAACAATGGAACAATGAATACCTTTGATATATGCACTCCAAGACTCCGATGTATGCCTGAACATTGTATGCAAATAAAAATTCCAAGGTTCACACTTGCCCATCGTGGTCCTCTGGTAATAATATCAAGCACATTTGCACAGAAGTTATACAAACAATTAGGATTGAAAATTTTGGCTCAGAAGTACATAAATTTTAAACAACTTGTGATAGTTAAACTTAGTATCACTACTAAGGCCAATATCCAGAGGTTCCAAGTGTGCAACTAAAATAAAAGAATAGAAAGATAACAACAATGAAGAAAAGAAAGAAGGCAGAAAAATTTGTGAACCCAGAAGGAAACCATGTATTATAAAGTGATTGCTATAAAAGTGTGGCTTAAAAATACTAGATTTCATCAAGTAGAAACTGCAATACTTTCATGATAAGAATTTGTTAAGTGAAATACTTAGGTCAATATAACTAACTTGTGAATCCAATATGCCATATAAATGATGCACAAGAGTGTGAGAGACAGCTCCTCACCTAAATTAGAATCAGATCAGTTCCACCAGAGATCCTTTTTAAGAAAATTACCAATTAAATAGTGCTTTTTCTGTAAAATATCTTAGAATTGTCAAACAAAACTACAATGAAGAACCCAAGAAGGTGATAACCCAACACTCTCCAAATTTGATAATTTGAACCATCCATTCATCTTGATTTGGTCACAAGATGGAATCCTATCAATTTGACTTCCATCATACATTGCAGAAGGAATAAAGGAATTTTTTTCTTCTTTCTTTTTCAATGAAAGAGATCTAAGAGAACAAAGGCAAAAACAGGAAGTGCAGCCCAAATCTTCCAGTAGAGCCAGCCACCTCAACCAGCCTCTGAAACATGCCTACATAAGGGGTTAAGTTCAATCAGCTGAATAAAATCATTCATTATGTGGGAGAAAACTGAAATATCCTTACATCTCATATTTCAGTAACAAATTTGTAATTCCTTCCAAGTAAAAGCCATTTTTTGAGTTTTGGGCTACTTCTATATTTATTTTGGGGTTGATGGGATTTCAAGGTTTTCTTGTTCATCTTGTAGAATCCACTTATTATAAATTAGCTGATAGTTTTTCTCAAGGAAACCATTCAACCTAAAATCTTAAGCTGTTAGGTGACATCCCCAAATAGGTTTTTATTCTCTAACATGCCCCTTCACGTGAAATTCCATTGGGCTTGAAGCATGGACAAGCACAGACCCACTCATATATTGTGCTGAATATTAATTAGTTATAATGGGGGTGATGAGGATCAAACACTAGACCACTTGGTCAAACAGGCTCTGATACCATGAGAACAACCTGGAATCAATTTAATTTCAGGAGAAAAATAAAAGAAACCAGAAATAATGAGAAGAGAAGAGAAGAGAAGAAAAGGAGAGGAGAGAACTAGGTTCAGTCAGAAGAGAATACCTCTATCTGCCACCCAACTTGTTTAAGGAACCGTTCAATCTAAAGCTTAAGCTGTGAGATGAGGTCCCTGAATAGGTTTTTATTCTCCAACAGTTTTCTTCTTTCCTAAAAGTTGTAGTAGGTTTTTATTCTCTAACAGTTTTCTTCTTTTCTTGTGACCTTGCTTGATCCTTGCTAGTTCTTTAAGTAGTTTTGAAATTTGTTGATTTATTTTTATTTATTGCTTAAAATTCTTCTTTCTTGAAAGCATGTCTTTTGAAACTTATTTTCTGATATTTTTCTTATCTTTGTCAATCCTTGGGCCTACAAGATTATCCTAAAGGAAGCAATAGTAATCCTTTCTGTTAAGAATATTGTAGAAATAGTTAGTAGCCACGAGTGTGAGGTTCCATACCCACACTTAGGTTCTAGTGTGTGTGGTTCCATACCCACACTTAGTTATTTTCTTTTAATCCTTTTTCAGTTGGGCCAGATGGCCTTATCCTAGTTATGATTTCTTCTATTCTAGATAGGATTAGAGTTTTCCTTTTTTTATCTCCTATTCTTGTAAGGAAACTAAACTATATTATGAAATTTATGTGGCGGCAGAAATAACAACCAAACCCCTTCTTTCTTCTCTCTTCCCTCTTCTTTTCTCTCTTCTTTCTCTCTTTCTTCTTCTTTCCGAACCTGTTTTCTTTTCATCAACCACTGCAGCATCTTTTTGTCTATTAAAGTTGGTATCAGAGCATGATCTAGGGCTTCTCATGTGAATCTAACCCAGCCAACCACATAGAATTACCTAGGGCTGGAAGATTAGAAAGGAGCTTTATTTTGCCTGATTCTTGAAGGTTACCTGAGATCTTTAGCAACTGTTCGAAGATTGGAGAGTTTCTTTTGGTAATAAGGAAGAATCAGAGAAGGTTAAAGGGATCAAGATTGATTTTTTATCAAGAATTGAAGGTGGCGATCAGAGTTTTTTTAGCAAGAATCAGATTTCTGGGTAAATCGTTCACTTATTCTTGAGGCCAGCAGCAGTAAGAGATATGTTAAATTTATCTAGAAGGTGCAGCTGAGAAAAAACTGAGTTTTCTAGGGTTTATTATTAACCCTATGAACCGTTTTTAGACTGAGACCTTTTCTTGGGAGAAAAAAAATAACTGAATTTTCTAGGGTTTATTCTTAACCCTACGAACTGTTTTTTGGATTGGGAATTCTTTGACTGTGATTACTGGACTGTTTCTTGGAGGGTGCAGCTAAAAACCAAACTGTGATTATTGGACTGATTATTGTCTACTATGTTAGATAGTTTTGTATGCCCTTAGCTTCAATCAAGATGATACACTTTATGAGTTTATTGTAAATGAATAAAAGTGCATATTTGATTCATGTTCCCTTGGTATGTTTCTGGGTAATACCCTTAAACTGTACACTTAATGAGACTCGTGTTAGTTTAGAATGTTCACAGCCAGTGGATCGGTCTGGGGAGACCTATCCTGACAAGGCTGACACTGTGGTGCCACCAAGTCGGTTGGGGTGGCCTGTCTCAGCTACCAGGGTGAGACCCTAGGCACATACAATGTAGGATTAATTGAATCTTTGAACTGGACCAGATTTCCAGTATTGCCCTGGACCTTGGAGATTGATGGGCAAAACTGGAAAGTTACACCCGACCCCTAGACTCGATTATGATGCTGCACTAAGTGTCGGATTGGGCTGTCTTTGATGTACCAATCAGTGAGGTCCTTAGCAGGGGTCAAAACCTGGGTATGTTGGGACAGTCTAAGAATTCATCTGAGTGGGTGATCATAGCGACAGGATCAGCCCCTTTGTCGGACAAAGGTAATGATCGGGGATGCACTCTCACTGATGGAAACCAAGACTGTCGGCAGCTGATTTCAACCGTTGAGATTTGTTTTGCAAAGTATATTTTATATGAGATATAAAAGTATATATATTATGGTTTCTAAAATGTTTGCAAAAAGGTTTTAATTCCCGAGATCCATATAAGTAGAGAGTGCAACACTGTTCCTTGCAGCCGAGGGAGAGGTCCTCTCTTGTCGGGCAGTGCAAGATCATTATGGGCTAAGAGGTTAAGTATAAGACCATTGAAGATAATACCTGATGGGCTAATCTTGCATCTGCCCACAGTCCTTGGGTTACAAGGTGGCTTGGCCCAGGGACCACTTAGGGTAAGTGTTGAGCCCATAGAGCCCATCTGATGGGTTTCAGGGGGTGCACTATCCATAACAGTGTATTCGGCCAGGCCTTGTAACAAAGGCTGGGCTGAACCCATGTGGCTGATGTGTAGATCAATGTTTGGGTCCCACGCCATACAAGGAAGCCCAACTAGGTAGCAGTTTGGAAAGCTAAATGAATACATAACCTTAAATGGGCCTTAAGCCCATTTCGAACTGGGCTAATTTGATTAGTCACTTAAGGGGCGAATTCTGAGATGGATCAATTGATAGGATTGGGCCCACACCCTATCCACTTTGAGAGTCCAAGATCTAAATAAGATTTAGATCTTGAAACTTCCTAATTAGATTAGGAGATGACTGATCTAATCTGCAAATAAGATACGGATTATCCCTTATCACTTAAAGGGACTTCTAATCCAAATATGATTTGGGTTAGCAACTCCTAATGGGATTAGGAGCTGATCCCTTTAAGTCTATAAAAGGAAGAGGGGGCGGCAGCCTTTAGACATTACAAACAAGCAATACAGAGATTCTTGTCTTCAGAGCTGAAATCACAGAAGAGAGAATCTACACCCTGCAAATACTCTCTTGCCGCCTCCTTCCTGCAGCCGCCACCTACAGTAGTTCGATCTCCATTTCTTGGGAGAAATCAAAATTGGATCTTGATTCCAATCTTTTGGAGAAAAGATTGGTGGGAGTTGTATTCACAAGCTGTCCAGGTGATTCTTGAAAAGGATCAAGTTCTTTTGGAAAAACACTACTGATTCTACTCCACCCTGCACTGTGCCATCTTCAGTGGGAGCAGATTTTGGACCCTTCCCTGGGTGTGAACACCTCCATTGGGAGATACTACTTCTCTGTATCAGGTATTATCTCTCCCTACTCCTTTTGGTTCAGATCTGGTTCAGTTTATGGTTCAAGAATGATCCTTGAAAATATGATTTTCTAAATAGGGAATTCGATTCCCAGTTGAAGGGAGAGAAAAATTTTTGAAATTCGCCCCCTTATTCCGCAATCTTTGGGCATCCATGTGATGGATTTCCTATCCCTTCAGTGGTATCAGAGCCATGGTTCAAATCTTGAACCATTCTATTTCATATATGAACCTGCGCAAATAGGGAGAAGGCGTTCTACCCAATTTGCGCAGATATGGGTTTTGGGAAATTTGTTCCCAAAATTGATGGGCAAATAATCTGAAATTAATTTTATATAAATCTGATTATTATTTAGAATAGTTCTATATGATTTTCTTGATTTATGGGCTGTTCGTACAAGAGGAGATCGAATTCTTGGTTTGCACAAGGAGAACTGCAAGATTTGCAGTTTCTTGATTTTCTTTTATCAATTATTTAATTTCAGATTATTTTCTTGAATTAAATATTTAATTAAAGATCAAACCCTAGACCCATTCGAACCAAGATTGGTTCAAACTGTTTGGACCAAATCTAGGGTTTAATCAAGGCTGAAAGTCAGCCCTAATTTTTCCACTAATGGGCCTGATGATTGATATTTAATTAAATGGTTAATTCGGCCCAACCTATAAAGGCCCAGTTTTAAATAGTTAAAACTGCTAAAATCCCACTTCAAAGGAGAAAGCTATATGGGCCGAACTAGGTAACCCTAAATCAGCCCATATACCTAGATAATATTAATGGTTAATATTATGGATTTTCAACGGGCTTCCAATGGGCCTTACAGATAATTAATTGATTGGATCAATTTATCCCTACATGAGATGTTTGGATGTGTGATGTGCTGCGTACATGGTCCAGAAGTACTTGGCCCATGCTTATTCGATAGTGGCTCTTACGTACACCATGGCTGAATGCACATCATTGCCATGGTGTCCCTTCTGGTCATTGGATGACCTCCCTCAGTGGTGGGCCCCACACCTCATCAAGAGGTTACGTGTGGAACCCTAGCCGATTTAAGGCCCACCGAAATCTGACTTTATGAAAGTCAGTGGGAGCCACTTTGGTTTGACCTAAATCAAATTAGGGCGTAATTAACTGTTCCCTCCAGCTGATATGAGTGCAAGTGATAGGGAGATTCATATGATGAACTCTCTAAAGGCCTTCCATCGTTAGCATGAGGATGGGTCCTTCAGTAATGAGGAAACGCACCAGAAAATGGGCTATCCATTTGCTGTTGGGCTTGTCTGAGTGTTTCATAAGATGATAGGGGTATCATAGACCGATGTGGGAGGGGCTTCACCAAAAAATGAGAACTCTCTCACGGTACCTTGGCATTCACGAACATGATGGGTGAGCACTCACTGGACAGAAAGGTTTACCTGAAAACGGCTTTGAACCTTGTCTGACAGAGGCCAAAGGGAAAACTCATATGATGAGTGGATATGATCCTTCACAGAAAGGTGGTGGGGTTATGCAGCTGAAATAGTTGGCTCCATGCACCCTATGTGATTTCCCACATTTCCAGAGACAACCCGTAGTCTCCATCAATGAGAAAGAAGGGAAATCTCAGAGGTGAATAAATGGAAATGGAATGTAGATTAAAATCCATATCTATGTAATGAACATGAATCAAATAGGTCGTGGACTGATGTTTGCTCTTTTATCAGAAAATGGCAAACGGATTATTTGCAAAGCTTCTTGACGACAACAAGCTTAAGGGCCCAAACTATGTCGACCGGTACAGGAACCTTATGCTGGTCCTAGCTTTTGAAAAGCTGGACAAAGTGGCAAAGAATCCTGCCTCGGAGCATCCGAGTGACAGGGCTTCTGAGGCCCGAAGGAGAGACTATCAGGAATGGGAGGAGAAAAACTTCATTGCCCGGTGTTACATCATTGCCTCCTTGGACAACCCAATACAGAGGCAGTTCGATCAGATCGAACTTGCCAAGGACATATTGGACAGTCTGAGGACGATGTATGAAGAGTATAATCGTTCTACTCGACAAAAGGTCTTGAAATAGTTCATGACCACACAAATGTCCAAGGGCCAACAAGTTCACGATCATTGTCTTCGGATGATGGGTTACATCAACGAACTGGAGGCTCTTGGATCCGGGCTGGACCTTGCGACCCAAATAGATGCTATCCTTAATTCTTTGCCTCCTTCCTTTAATCCGTTCATCATGAATTATAACATGAACAAGCTGAATGTCAGCTTGCAAGAGCTCAGCAATATGTTGCAAAGAGCTGAAGAACTTATTAGAAAGAATGAGCCTGTAGCTATGCTTGTTGAAGCTAGCAAGATAGGCAAGAAAAAGAGGAAGGCAAAGAAGCCTCAGAAGAAGGCCACTAAGGGAAAGAAGCAGAAGAAAGACAAGGCATCGGATGCCTGTCACTTCTGCAAGAAGACCAGCCACTGGAAAAGGAATTGTCCTGCCTACCTAGAATCCAAGAAAGGTAATTTCGAAACTTGTGTTATAGAAACCAATTTATTGGTAGCTTCTGCATCCTGGTGTATTAACTCTGGGGCTTCAACTCATGCGTGTAACTCACTGTAGGGGTTCAAGGTAAGCAGAAGGTTGAGTGAAGGAGAAGTTACACTCTACTTGGGGACTACTGCAACTGTTGCAGCCGCGGCAATAGGAACCGTGGAGTTAATTTTTAGAGAAGGAATAATTGTATTGAAAGATTGTCTTTATGTACAAAATTTAAGAAGAAATTTGATTTCTGTTTCAAAATTGTGTGCAGATGGTTATTTTGTCTTCTTTAGTAATACGATTACTATTAAAAGAAATAACAGATTCATCGCATACAGGGAACTGGAGAACAGTCTCTATGTTCTACATCCTTCTCTAGAAACTAACATAACCGAAACTACGTCAGCTGAAATTCCCAAGAAGAGAGCCCGTGATACAGTTAATTCCACGTGTCTATGGCATTACCGATTTGGTCACATCGGTGTTGACCGAATCACAAGGTTGGTAAAGGATGGACCTTTGGATTTTCTAACTGTAGAAGATCTTCCCACCTATGAGCCTTGCCTACAAGGCAAGATGACGAAACGGCCATTTAACGGTAAGCCTGAAAGATGTACAGGCACACTTGACCTAATACATACTGATGTATGTGGTCCCCTGAGTGTTAGGACACGAAATCAACACGTGTATTTCATCACCATCATAGATGATTTCTCACAATATGGTTATGTGTACATAATGAGACACAAGTCTGAATCCTTTGAAAAGTTCAAAGAGTTTAGATAAGAGGTCGAGAAACAGTTGGGGAGAGAAATTAAAGCCCTTCGATCTGATCAAGGTGGCGAGTATCTCTCTGACGAATTCAGGGACTACTTAAAGGTCAATGGGATAATATCACAATTATTCCTCCTGCTACACCACAACTTAACGGTGTTTCTGAGAGGAGAAATAGGACCTTATTGGATATGGTCCGGTCACTTCTCATACACTCAGAGTTACCCACATCCTTTTGGGGTTACGCATTAGAGACTACGATTTATGTGCTGAATAGGATTCCAACCAAATCGGTTCCGAACACTACATATGAACTTTGGACCGGAAAGAAACCAAGTGTCAGACACTTGAAGATTTGGGGTTGTCCAGCACACGTTAAAAGAATGAGTGCAGACAAGTTGGAATCCAAGACCAGCCGTTGCCTATTTGTAGGCTACCCAAAAGGCTCCGTAAGTTACCTATTCTATGACCCAAGTGAGCAGAAAGTGTACTGCAGTCGAAATGCCCAATTCTTGGAGACCGATTACATCCTGGACACCCATTGTCAGGAAATTGTTCTTGATGAGGAGAGCTCAAGAGCAGTGGGAGATGTCCCACAAGTTCCAGGTAGTGACCAACCTAAAAGATCCACTCGGGTATCTAGGCCACCAGTCCATTATGGTTATCACCAGGATAGTTACCTGGTGGAAACCTTGACTAGTGAGGAGGATCCCGTGACTTACGCGGAAGCTATGTTGGACATAGATTCCCAGAAGTGGGTGGAGGCCATGAGAGCAGAGATGGACTCGATGGAGACCAATGGAGTCGGGACTCTAGTAGATCCACCCTCCGTGGTAAAAGCAATCAGTTGCAAATGGATTTACAAGAGGAAGAAGGGCCCCGATGGTAGGGTTGAGACCTTCAAAGCTCGTCTGGTGGCGAAAGGGTACACTCAGAAAGAGGGTATCGATTATGAGGAAACCTTTTCGCTTGTGGCCATGCTTAAATCCATTAGGATCCTGCTAGTTGTAGCAGCATACCATGATTATGAGATTTGGCAAATGGATGTCAAAACTGCATTCCTGAATGGAAATCTTACTAAAGATATCTATATGCAGCAGCCGCAAGGCTTCATAGCTGCGGGTCAGGAAAACATGGCATGTAAACTCAATAGATCCATTTATGGACTTAAGCAAGCTTCTAGAAGTTGGAACATCCGTTTTGACTCTGCTGTCA
Organism: Nelumbo lutea; assembly: GCF_056320005.1. Classification (NCBI taxonomy): domain Eukaryota; kingdom Viridiplantae; phylum Streptophyta; class Magnoliopsida; order Proteales; family Nelumbonaceae; genus Nelumbo; species Nelumbo lutea. Next base: position 57,974,136 of record NC_142687.1, on the reverse strand, counting down.
AATCGTTTGACTTCGAGCAGAATCCGGATGAACCCTGTGTTTATAGGAAGTACAGTGGAGATAAGGTTACCTTCTTGGTTCTGTATGTAGACGACATTCTACTAATTGGGAATGATGTAGGAATGTTAACTACGGTGAAAGTATGGCTTTCACAGCAATTCTCCATGAAAGATCTTGGAGAAGCCTCCTATATACTGGGTCTTCGACTCTATAGAGATAGATCGAAGCGGATAATAGGATTATCCCAATCTGCCTACATTGACAAAATAGTTAAGAGATACAGCATGGAAAACTCCAAGAAAGGAAATGTTCCTTTCAGGCACAGAGTCACTCTCTCCAAGAAGATGCCTCCCAAGACTTCTGAGGAGATTGATGGCATGAAAGATGTTCCCTATGCCTCTGCCGTAGGGAGCATCATGTATGTCATGTTGTGCACTCGTCCTAACATTGCTCAGGCAGTGAGTGTTGTAAGCAGATTTCAGGCCAACCCAGGGCAGGAGCACTGGACTGCTGTGAAAAGCATACTTAAGTACCTTCAAAGGACAAAAAAGTTGTCTAGTATTCGATGGTAATTCACTACAGATCCAAGGGTATACAGATGACGATTTCCAGTCGGATCCAGATGATAGAAAGTCTACATCTGGATATGTTTTCACGGTAGGATCGTGTGCTGTTTCCTGAATGTCAGCAAACAAGGGTCCTAAGAAGCAAATTAATAGTCCACAACCCAAGCCGAACGCATTATCGTAAGTGAGGCTGCCTTATGAATGAAGGTGTTCATTCTTGAATTTGGAACTCAGCACATCACCCATTCCACTGTTGTATGACAACACTGGACCTACGGGACGATGATATTAAGAGGTAGCATCAGCGGACAATGTGGTAGACCCATTGACTAAGCCACTTTCACAGAAAGTGTTTGAGAAACACGTGGAAAGCATGGGACTCCGACTAGTACCTGATTGGACCTGAGTGCAAGTGGGAGCTGTTAGATAGTTTTGTATGCCCTTAATCAAGATGATGTACTTTATGAGTTTATTGTAAATGAATAAAAATGCATATTTGATTCATGTTCCCTTGGTATGTTTCTGTGTAATACCCTTAAATTGGACACTTAATGAGACTCGTGTTAGTTTAGAATGTTCACAGCCAGTGGATCGGTCTGGGGAGACCTATCCTGACAAGGCTGACACTATGGTGCCACCAAGTCAGTTGGAGTGGCCTGTCTCAGCTGCCAGGGTGAGACCCTAGGCACATATAGTGTAGGATTAATTGAATCTTTGAACTGGACCAGATTTCCAATATTGCCTTGGACTTTGGAGATTGATGGGCAAAACTGAAACGTTACACCCAACCCCTAAACTTGATTATGATACTGCACTAGGTGTCGGATTGGGCTGTCTTTGATGTACCAATCAGTGAGATCCTTAGCGGGGGCCAAAACCTAGGTATGTTGGGACAGTCTGAGAATTAATCTGAGTGGGTGATCATAGTGACAGGATCAACCCCTTTGTCGGACAAAGGTAATGATCGGGGATGCACTCTCACTGATGGAAACCAAGACTGCCGGCAGCCGATTTCAATCGTTGAGATTTGTTTTCCAAAATATATTTTATATGAGATATAAAAGTATATAAACTATGGTTTCGAAATGATTTGAAAAAGGTTTTAATTCCCGGGATCCATATAAGCAGAGAGTGCAACACTGTTCCTTGCAGCCGAGGGAGAGGCCCTCTCTTGTCGGGCAGTGCATGATCATTATGGGCTAAGAGGTTAAGTGTAAGACCATTGAGGATAATACCTGATGGGCTAATCTTGCATCTGCCCACAGTCCCTAGGTGTTACAAGGTGGTTTGGCCCAGGGACCACTTAGGGTAAGTGTTGGGCCCATAGAGCCCATCTGATGGGTTTCAGGGGGTGCACTGTCCATAACAGTGTATTCGGCCAGGCCTTGTAACAAAGGCTGGGCTGAACCCATGTGGCTGATGTGTAGATCAATGTTTGGGTCCCACGCCATACAAGGAAGCCCAACTGGGCGGCAGTTTGGAAGGATAAATGAATACATAACCTTAATTGTGCCTTAAGCCCATTTCGAACTGGGCTAATTTGATTAGTCACTTAAGGGGCGAATTCTGAGATGCATCAGCTGATAGGATTGGGCCCACACCCTATCCACTTAAAGAGTCCAAGATCTAAATAAGATTTAGATCTGGAAACTTCCTAATTAGATTAGGAGATGACTGATCTAATCTGCAAATAAGATACGGATTATCCCTTATCACTTAAAGGGACTTCTAATCCAAATATGATTTGGGTTAGCAACTCCTAATGGGATTAGGAGCTAATCCCTTTAAGTCTATAAAAGGAAGAGGGGGCGGCAGCCTTTAGACATCACATACAAGCAATATAGAGATTCTTGTCTTCAGAGCTGAAATCACAGAAGAGAGAATTTGCACCCTACAAATACTCTCTTGCCGCCTCCTTCTTGCAGCCGCTACCTACAGCAGTTCGATCTCCATTTCTTGGGAGAAATCAAGATTGGATCTTGATTCCAATCTTTTGGAGAAAATATTGGTGGGAGTTGTATTCACAAGCCGTCCAGGTGATTCTTGAGAAGGATCAAGTTCTTTTGGAAGAACACTACTGATTCTACTCCACCCTGCACTGTGCCATGTTCAGTGGGAGCAGATTTTGGATCCTTCCCTGGGCATGAACACCTCCGTTGGGAGATACTACTTCTCTGTATCAGGTATTATCTCTCCCTACTCCTTTTGGTTCAGATCTGGTTCTGTTTATGGTTCAAGAATGATCCTTGAAAATATGATTTTCTAAATAGGGAATTCGATTCCCAGTTGAAGGGAGAGAAAAATTTTTGAAATTCGCCCCCTTATTCCACAATCTTTGGGCGTCCATGTGATGGATTTCCTATCCCTTCATACTAGGAATTGACTCTTTGACTGTGTTTGCTCTCTTGGAAAGGATTTATTTGCAGAAATTAAATTCTGGGATTGTTTTCTCTAATTTTTAGTGTTGCAGAAAAAAATATATATCCTTTTTTAGGTCTTCTTCTTGGATTTTTAGCTTATTAGTGCTCTCTTGGAATGGAGAAGTTTGAAAGTGAGTTAAAAACACAAGGGGAATGATTGTTTGGAGCTGGTAACATGACTGAAAACTCTTTTCAGATTACCCACTGTTAGATTTGGTGGAACCAATTACTTGGAGTGGGTCCAATCAGCAATGATAGCCATTGGAGGAAGAGGTAAATTGGGTTATGTGACTGGGGGTATACAAAGAAGCCAGCAGAGGAAGATACACCACGTCCAAAATGGGTTCAAGAGAATTACTTAGTAATGACTTGGCTATGTAATTCTGTGCAGCCCCACATCAGCCGAAACTATCTCTCAGCAAAAACAACCAAGGAGATTTGGGACAGCATGAAGGAGACCTATTCCCAACCCCTCAATGTTGCTTGAGCTTATGAGCTGAAGTGTGAGGTAAAAAACCTCAAGCAAGGGTAGAAGCCAGTCTCAGTGTATTTTACTACTCTGAAATCCCTTCAGCATGAAATTGATCACTTGGAAACTATTGAATGGGAAAGCCAGAGGGATGCAGCAGCATATAGAAAACTGATTGAAACAAATAGGGTTTTTGAGTTCTTAGCCGGTCTAAACTCAGATTTTGATATTACAAGACAGCAACCTCTCACTAGGGAGAGTGTGGCTCTATCTCAGGCCTACTCATTAGTCCACAATGAAGAGAGTAGGAGGAAGATAATGCTATCTTTTCAGCCCACAGAAGCAGCCTTGGCAGCAACAAAATTCAAGGTTGGAGGGGAGAAGGAAAGGGAAGTTAAGAAGGAGGACAAAAGAGATATTTTTTGTGATCATTGCAAGAAGCCCAAACACACTAGGGACACCTGTTGGAAGTTGCATCCTCACCTAATGCCAGCTAGACTTAGAAACAAGAAGAGGAGTGCTAATGTAACAACTACTACTGACAGTGCATCTTCTTCCAGCACAAGGACCACATCTTTGGATGCCTTAGCAGTTGTCCAGGCTGCACTGACACAGCTAGAGAATGAAGCTGGTATTTTTGGATCTACATCTCAGTCTTTAGCTACCACACCTGCTCATCCTACTTCAACCCTTGCTCATACAGGTACAAGAGCTACCGCATGTCATGCTTGTGTCCCACGTAACAATAAACCTTTCTGGATAATAGATTCAGGTGCTTCATACTATATGACCAGCTTATCTACTTTATTTAGCACCTATTGTTTATCCTCTAGGAGAGACAATTTCTATTTATCTACTTTATTTAGCACCTATTGTTTATCCTCTAGGAGAGACAATTTCTATTGCTGATGGCTCCCTTGTGCCAATTTCTAGCAAGGGAGACATTAGATTGTCTGATTCCATCAACTTATCCTCAGTTTTGCATGTTCCCAAGCTTAGTACTAACTTGCTTTTAGTTAGTAGTATTACTAAAAATCAAAACTGTTCAGTAACATTTTTCCCTGATCGATGTGTTTTTCAAGATCTGGAAACGAAGAAGGTGATTGGGATTGGCTGTGAGATGAATGGAGTCTACCTGCTTGAACATTCACAAGGGAAGCAGAGTGAAGTGGAGAAATTGTTTGTCTCTCAGTCTTGGAGTAAGATTATGCTTTGGCATAACCGCTTAGGTCATTTGTCTTTTAGGTCTTTGAAGAGTTTTTCCAAACTTAGTTGAGTCAGTCGAAGTGTCTAGTTTGAAGTGTGAAAGTTGTGAGCTCGCAAAACATAGTAGATCATCTTATCCTTTAAGTAATAAAAGAAGCAACCTTCCTTTTGAAATTATGCATACCGATGTTTGGGGGCCATATCATACTCCCACCATGGGGAGGTACAAATATTTCTTGTTATTTGTTGATGATTATACCCATTTCTCATGGGTTTACCTTATACACTCTCGAGATGAGGTCCCTTCTCTGACCCAGGCTTTCCATCAGATGGTTCTAATCTAGTTTGAAACCAAGATCAAAACTTTTAGATCCAATAATGCCAAGGAATACTTTGCAAAGCCTTTGGCATCCTATCTCCTTGATGATGGGGTCATTCATCAGAGCACTTGTCCTCATATATCTCAACAAAACGGGGTTGTTGAGAAAAAACAGACATATCTTAGAGGTAGCCAGAAGCATCATGCTTAACTCTAATGTTCCCATACGCTTTTGGGGGGATGCAATCCGTACAGCCATGTACCTTATTAATAGGGTTCCTTCACGGGTTCTAAACATGCAAATTCCATTCAGTCTTTTGTATCCAAATAAGGACCTATTGACTATTCCCCTCAAAACTTTTGGGTGTACTTTTTTTGTTCAAATCCTTGGACCTCATTGCTCTAAGTTTGACCCCAAAGCTACTAAATGTAAGGGATATTACTATTATGAGCCTATTTTAGGGAAGCGTTTTGTGTCCATGGATGTCACTTTTTTTGAGGATATGCCCTACTATTATAGGGCTTCCCCCCAGGGGGAGAGTAGTGAGGAAGGGATTTCAGTTTCAGCCCCAAAAGTTCCTTTACCTGTTCCAGTTACTGAGGGGGAGAGTTGTGAAGAGGATCGTAAAAAATGCAGAGTTGAGTGTATCACAGAAAGTGGTAGAGGCAGATTGATTCTCATTCTCAACAGCAGTCCAGGTCAATTCCAACATCTTCTACAACCCCAGATCTAGACACTACTACTGCTCCCACTATTGATCCCACTATTACAAATTCTCAGCCTCCACCGTCAGATGACCTTGATCTTTCAATTGCAATTCGTAAAGGGAAGCATCGTTGCACCTCATCCACTGCCCATTGCATCTCCAAGTTCCTTTCCTATGATTGTATCTCAAAATCCTATGGATCTTACCTGACATCTATTACTACTATTCCTATTCCCAGAAAGGTGCAAGAAGCCCTTTTGATACCTGAATGGAAGGAAGAAATGCAAGCAAAGATGGATGATCTTGTTAAGAACAACACATGGGAACTAGTTAGCCAGCTTGAAGGGAAGAAACTTGTTGGATGCAAATGGATGTTTACTGTGAATATAATGCTGATGGTACTATAGAGAGGTATAAGGCCAGATTGGTTGCAAAGGGATTCACACAAATTTATGGCGTAGACTAAACGGAAACTTTTGCACTTGTTGCAAAGATGAACACTATTAGAGTCCTACTATCCATTGCTGCGAACTTCTCATGGCCCCTATTCCAACTGGATGTTAAGAATGCTTTCCTCAACGGAGACTTTCAAGAGGAGGTATACATGGAGTTACCCCCTAGTTTTTATGGTATAGAAGCGGGAAAGAAAGTTTTACTTCTGAAGAAGGCTTTGTATGGATTGAAACAATCTCAAAGAGTTTGGTTTGATAGATTTAGACTGGCTTTGGACAAATTCGGCTACATATAGGCTCAGTCAGATCACACTCTCTTCTTTAAGAAGATAGGTCTTTCCCTGACTCTACTCGCAATCTATGTACATGACATTATGATAACAGAGAGTGATATTAGTGAAATTGAAACTCTTAAACAACATCTTCACAAGGAATTTGAAGTGAAGGACCTAGGGGAATTGCACTATTTCCTAGGAATTGAGGTAGCTCGATCTAAGCATGGCATTTTTATCTCTCAAAGGAAGTATGTTCTATACTTATTGGAAGAAACTGGAAAGTTAAGAGTGAAACCTGCTGACACACCTATTGAGCTTAACCATAAAATAAGTGCAGAAAATGGAGAACTTCTTGGGGACAGGGCCATATACCAAAGGATTGTTGTGAAACTTCTTTATCTCTGTCTAACTCAACCAGATATTTCTTATGTTGTCAGTACTGTTAGCCAATACATGCATTCTCCTAAGACCACCCACCTCCTTGTAAAGAGACTAGGCCGAATGGGTCCTAGTATCTTCTCTTGTAATATCTTTTCTTTTATTGTTGGCTAATGGGCCTCTCTTAATGGGCCTGTTATTTCTTTTTGTTTAATCCCTTTATGTTACTGCCTACCTGGCCGCCCACTTAAGGGCATTCTTGTCATTACTCTAATTTTAATTCTTAATAAAAAAGGATTAGAGGGGAAAGGGAAGATAATTCAAATTTTCTTCTACCTTCTCTTTTCGCCATCTTCTTCTCTTATGTTGCTGCTCTTACTTCTCTTCTTCCTTTTTCTTCTAATCTTCAAATTTACACCTAATATTTGAGGACTGATTTACATCTTGGAATCAGAGCAGGTCTGTTTCTTCCTTTTTTTTCTTCTTCTTTTCCCATACACCCTTAGATTAAGAGAGTGTATGGAGAGATAGATTCTCTATAGTTCAAAGGATCCCTGGCCTAGTTGGTAGAGGGTTTGGAGAGTTTAAATCTAGCTGGATATTGCCAAGAAGCAGTATTGTTCTGTTATTGCCCAAAACCCTAGCAGATTAGAGATTTTTGAAGGTACAAGTAAAGGTGAAGCTTTGGGTGTGGCGCTCTGTGCTTAGAAGGTGTCTTGTGACTCCTAAAGGAGGGTGGTTCAGGTTTGGAAGAGGTTGGGAAGTTCTGGTAGGAGCGGCTGCATCTTCTCTCTTCCTCTCCAATAGCTAGACGAAGTAAAACCCTAGTTTTCAAGCATCTGGGTTCTGGTTTGACTTCAAGTAAGTTTACATAGACAAAATTTATGGTTCTTTGATTTTCGTTTGATTAATGGAGCCATACGGAAGTGAGTTCAAGCAAGTGTCGGTTTCAGGCCTTGGCTCTGTAGATTCCGTTTTGACTGGTGTAACCACAATCAAGCTAGATGGGACAAATTATCTTGCTTGGGCACAGTCTATAAGAATTTATGTCTTTAGTAGAGGAAAACTCGGGTATCTCACAGGTAGTAAAGTGAAACCCGAAGAGACTGACCCTAAATTTGAGAAATGGATGCAAGAGAACTATACTGTCATAGGATGGTCGGTCAATTCTATGCAACCTCACATAAGTCAGCATTATCTCTGGATGTCTTCGACTAAGGAGATATGGAACAGTGTTACCGAGACCTATTCACAGAAGTTGAATGTAGCCAGAGTCTATAAGTTGAAAAGTGTTGTGAAGAACCTAAGACAGGGGGAGAAGAGTGTAGCAATCTACTACTCTATACTAAAATCCCTATGGCAAGAAATTGATGTTATGGAGACAGTTGTATGGGAGAGTAAGAATGATGCTGAAATGTATAGGAAGTTGGTGGAGAGAAATAGGGTGTTTGAATTTCTCACTGGACTCAACCCTAAGTTTGACATTGTTTCGAATGCAGCTACAGTAACCCGAACCAGGAGAGAAGGAAGAAGAAGATGAAGAAGAAGAAAAGAGAAAGAGAGAATAGGAGGGTTTAGTCAAAACTGATTAGTACACTGTTCATTCGACCCCCTAATGTTTATTAAGTTCTAATAACCTTTATAAAGACTAAATTGCCCTTACTTAAGTGTGGGCAGAGTATCTCTAATAAAACTACCACATAAGCAAGGTACTTAACAAACATGAGATGACTAAACTACCCCTATTCGGCTCACTTTAACACTCCCCCTCAAGCTAGAGACTATATGTCATATAATCCCAGCTTGTTACATAGATAGTTCACTTTCCCTGAGCTTAGAGCTTTTGTAAACAAATCTGCCCATTGATCATTCGAGCCCACATGTTCTGTGTTTTCTCTCCAGCAAGGACCTTCTCCCTCACAAAGTGGCAATCAACCTCTATGTGCTTTGTTCTCTCATGAAATACAGGATTGGATGAGATATGGAGTGCAGCTTGGTTGTCACAATACAATCTCATAGGTTTATCCATGTGAAACCCAATTTCTTGTAGAAGATTCCTCAACCACACTAACTTGTAGGTAGTATGTGCCATGGCCACAACAGTCTGCTTTTTACTCTTCCACGTCACAAGATTTCCTCCAAGGAATGTGCAATAGCCTATAGTAGATCTTCTATCATTCACTGAGCCTGCCCAATCTGCATCTGTATACCCCACTACTTCAAGTTTTCCTCCTGGTTTATACAATAGTCCACGACCTGGAGCTCCTTTCAAATACCTTACAATAGTTCACCACTTCACTGAACTTCCCGAACCAAGCACGCGGCGATTGTTTCAACCCATAAATTGCCTTCTTCGATCTGCATACCTTACCATCCTCCCCTTGAGCAACAAACCCAGGTGGTTGCTCCATATATACCTCCTCCACAAGATCACCATGGAGGAAGGCATTCTTTATATCAAGCTGAAACAGAGGCTAATCATATATAACTGCCAAGGAAATTAGTATGCGAACAGAACCAATCTTAGCCACCGGAGAGAATGTCTCCATGTAGTCCACTCCATACAATTGTGAGTAACCTTTAGCAACAAGTTTGGCCTTCAGACGCTCCACACTACCATCTGGCAGGTATTTCACAGTATACACCCATTTACAGCCCACAACATGCTTACCAGGTGGGAGAGTAGTAAGTTCCCACGTTTGAGTATGTTGAAGAGCAGAAAGTTCCTCCTCCATTGCCCGCCGCCACCCAAGTGAACTAAGAGCTTCTTGGACATTGTTAGGTATGGAAATAGAGGGCAAAAGTGAAACAAACTGGCGATGTGAGGTAGAAAGACGAGATAATGAAATAAAATTGGAAATGGGATGGAGGGTAGAACTGCGTTTACCTTTCCGTAAGGCAATGGGTAGGTCAAGGTCTGAAGGTTCAACAATAGGAGCCATGAAAGGATCCGCAGATGAGGTAGAAGCTGGAGGAGGGGCCGGTGTCATTCGACATGTATACACTTGCTAGATTGGTGGTCGTTCGGTGGTGATCTGCACTAGATGAGTTGATGAGTCTACTCCAACAACAACATCTGGAACTAGATCACTGACAAGAAGAGGAAGAGGAAATACGGGTGGATACGAAGGTTCTTCAAGACTTGAGAAGAAGGGGACAGACTCAAAAAATGTGACATCAGGGCAGACATAGCATTTCCGGGTAATGGGACTATAACACTTGTACCCTTTTTGAGTTCGTGAGTAGCCAAGGAAGACACATTTAATTGAGCGTGCATCTAGCTTGTCTATTCTAGGACTCAGATTGTGGACAAAAAACACACAACCAAAGACACGAGGAGTTAATGGGAATGGAGATAAAGTGGGAAACAAGATAGAGAAGGGGGACCGACCATGAAGGATGAAAGAGGGCATCCAATTAATGAGAAAACATGCAGTGAGTACAGCATCACTCCCAAACCGTTTAGGAACATTCATGTGATGAAGAATAGACCGAGCAGTTTCAAAATGTTGACGGTTCTTCTGTTCAGCTACCCCATTCAGTTTAATTGAGGTCATCTGTACCCCTAGGTAGTCGGGGGAAACCACCACACTAGGTTTCTGATCATTGTACCCATCTCCTATTGCTGCCATTATACTCTTTCACAGTTGCCTCTAACCTGACTTCTCAGCTACAAACTGACTAATGTTATTCACTGTTTGATATTTCAGCACCTATTGCGGCCCCTAAACACAATAGTGAGAGCCCACGCCTTGTTCTTATTCACACTACTGCTGTCTTCACAAACCCATGAACCACATAAGCATCAATTTAGCACTCACTAATCACATGTAGGCCCTCTTACAACCACTCAATAGAAGTTGTGCACCACAAGCTCCATAACACAGTCAAATCTGCTACACCCAGTTCAGACTTGTTTAACACATTTAAGAGAGCATTACACAACCACAAAGAACTCGGCTAGGTCACTGCATTACACCTTACACCACTCGGCCACCTACAGCAGCCCTAACCCACTCAACCACTTACAGCAGCCCCTACACCATTCGGTTACTGTACACAGCCCGTTCTAGGGCAACAATGAACCTAGTTCTCTAGGTTCTAATCAGTACTAACCGATTCTTGGAGGGTTTCTACCCAGAAATACCAGCAACACAAAAGGACTAAATAACCAACCTTCCTTTGAGAGTATCAACCAACCATTCACTGCTGAAATCACTTTCCTTGATGAAGAAGACTGTGCGCAGTAGAGAGAAACGATTTGTGATGTCTCATACCTAGGGTGAACCAGTTCTCTCCATTAACTAACCAGAAACGAAGAAGAAGGTGTCACGAACACAGCTGAGATGCTTTACAAACTGAAGCAGGTCAGGAACCTCGCTCTGATACCATGTTTCGAATGCAGCTACAGTAACCCGAATCAGGAGAGAAGGAAGAAGAAGATGAAGAAGAAGAAAAGAGAAAGAGAGAACAGGAGGGTTTAGTCAAAACTGATTCGTACACTGTTCATTTGACCCCCTAATGTTTATTAAGTTCTAATAACCTTTATAAAGACTAAACTGCCTTTACTTAAGTGTGGGCAGAGTATCTCTAATAAAACTGCCACATAAGCAAGGTACTTAACAAACATGAGATGACTAAACTACCCCTATTCGACTCACTTTAATAGACATCATTAGGAAAAATATCCTAACCAGAGATGAGGTTACTCTTTCTCAGGCATATGCTATGATAAGCAGTGAGGAGAGTAGGCAGTAGGTTCAGTTGCAGGGTCCACCTACAGAACACTTTGCACATACTGGAATAAAGCCAAAGGGTCCTATTGAGAAAAGGGAGCAGATACGTGAATATTGTAAGAAACCGAGGCATACAAAGGACACTTGCTGGAAGCTTCATCTTGAGCTTCTTCTTGATAGGTTTAAGAATAATAACAGCTCTAAGAAGGGGAGTCAGGCAGGAAAGCCTAAGATAGCTAATGTTGCTACAGTACCTAAAGGAGGAAATAAGGAGGGTGAAGAGAAATCAACAATTGAGTAGTTGGCAGCAATGAAGGCAGATTTTGAAAAGCATGGGAGGCTACTAAATCACTTGGAAGCTACTGTTTCTTCATCTCACTCTTCCAACAACAACACATCATCTTCATCAGCATTTGCTTACTCAAGTATTCGTGCTTCTGCAAACCATGCTTCAGTTTCAGGTAATCATAAAATCCCTTGGATGATTGATTCCAGTGCATCAGACCATATGACTAGCCTGTCTAATCTCTTCTTCTCATACCACCTTCTCTTTGGCAAAGAGAAAATATCCCTTGCTGATGGGTCTCTTGCTCCCATCTCTGGTAAAGGAGATATAAAGACCTCTGACACCCTTTATTTATCCTCTGTCCTTCATGTCCCTAAACTTAACACAAACCTTTTATTTGTTAGTAGCCTAACTAAATCCATGAATTGCAGCATAACCTTTTTTCCCACTCATTGTGTTTTTCGGGACCTACAATCTCAGAGGATGATTGGGACCACCTCATGGAGTTGCCTTAGAGTTAGTTTTGTCAGAGTCTGTTAACAAAGTCTTGTTATGTCACTTTCGGTTTGGTCATTTGTCATTTTCTGCTTTGAGTCATTTGTTTCCAAATATGTTTAAGGGAGTGTCTTTATCGAGCCTTCATTGTGAGTCGTGTGAACTGGCAAAGCATTGTAGACATTCTTATTCGTAAGCAATAAAAGATCTCTTTCTCCTTTTCATATTGTTCACTTTGATGTGTGGGGGCCATATCATTTGCCAACTATGGGGGGTTACAGGTACTTTATCCTTTTTATTGATGACTACTCTCGTTACACTTGGATTTATCTCATGAAATCTAGGGATGAAGTACCAGCTATTGTGCAAAAATTCCATGAACTCATCCTCACCCAATTTAACACTCGTATCAAAATATTCTGTTCTGATAATGCTAAGGAGTATTTTGAGAGAACCATCTCCACCTACCTTGAAACATTTGGGGTTATTCATCAATGTTCTTGTTCCTACACTCCACAACAAAACGGGGTAGCAGAAAGGAAGAACAAACATGTGGTTGAAGTTGCAGATCCCTCTTGTTTACATCCCATGTTCCTATAAAATTTTGGGGAGATGTTGTTCTTACTACTACTTTTTTGATCAACCATATGCCCTCCCAGGTCCTTGACATCAAAACCCCCTTTAGCCTTCTCTTCCCGGATGAGGATATTTTCTCTCTTCCTTTCCATGTTTTTGAGTGCACTTGCTATGTGCATATTCACAGTCATCAAAGGCACAACTTTGAACCTAAGGCTCATAAATGTGTTTTTCAGGGATATGCTTTCACACAGAAGGGATATTGCTGTTTTGATCCAGTTCGTGGCACCCGCTTTGTATCTCGAGATGTCAGCTTTGTTGAGTTGACTCCTTTCTTTAGCATTTCTCCTGAGGGGGAGAAATCTGAAGAGACCTTTGCTATGTCTCCAGTTGTTCCTCTTCCCATTCCTCTTGAGTCCTATCATGAGGTATCTACTTCTCCCACTGGACCTACCTCTGATATTCCTGTTCCTTCTCCTCCTCCACCTCATTCTCCTATAATTCCCCCTCCTCTTGTTCTCCAAAGGTGGTACCAAAGGCATAGATTCAGACATGGGCAGGTTGTTTCCACTCCTACAGAAGAGCCTCTTGCTCCTCCCATCATTACTGAGGTAACAAGTCAGCCTTCTTCTGACCTATCTATAGCTTTCCCAGACCTTGACCTTCCTATTGCTGTCCGCAAGGGCAAGCGGAAGTGTACAACCCATTCTATCTCTAAACACCTATCTTACAACCTTCTCTCTCCTTCCTACTACTCTTTTCTTGCATTTGTTTCTTCCCATGTGATACCCAGGTCCGTACCGGAAGCCTTATCTCAACCTGAATGGAGGGATGCTATGATGGCTGAACTGGATGCTTTGCATAAGAACCATACCTGGGATATTGTTGACTTGCCTGAAGGGAAGGAACCAGTGGGGTGTAAATGGGCGTTTACCATTTAATATCACTCTGATGGCTCTATTGAGAGGTTTAAGGCTAGGTTGGTTGCTAAGGGCTACACTCAAATGTATGGCATTGACTATCTTGAGACATTTGCTCTTGTAGCTAAGATGACCTTAGTCAGGGTTTTGTTATCTCTAGTTGCTACTTTTGATTGGCCCCTACACCAGTTTGATGTTAAAAATGCCTTCTTGAATGGAGACTTGCATGAAGAGGTCTATATGTCTTTGCCTCGGGTGTATGGGAAGGAAATGCAAGGCAAGGTGTGTAAAATGCATAAATCTATTTAGGGTCTCAAACAGTCTCCTCGGGCTTGGTTTGAGAGGTTTAGGGCTGCTCGTCTCCTTTGTCTACACACAAACTCAATACGATCATACCCTGTTCTTGAAGAGAAATGTCTCTCTGGTGACCTTCTTGATCGCTTATGTTGATGATATTGTGGTCACGGGTACTGATACTCAAGAGGTCAGTAAACTAAAAAGATTTCTCAACTCTGAATTTGAGATCAAGGATTTGGGAAATCTTCGGTATTTTTTGGGCATTGAAGTTGCTAGATCTAAGGATGGTATCTTCATTTCTCAGCGTAAATATGTCCTTGACCTCCTTGTTGAGACTGGTAAACTGGAGCTAAACCAATCTCCACTCCTATTGATCCTAATCATAAGCTTTCTACTACAGATGGTGAGCTTTTATCTGATAAGGGGGTGTTTCAGAAACTGCTTGGGAAGTTGTTATATCTTTGCATGACTCGGCCAGATATTTCCTATGCAGTAAGTGTTATTAGTCAATTTATGCATTCTCCCAGAGATACTCATTTAGCTGCTGCAGAAAGGGTTCTGTGTTACTTGAAAGGTACTCCAGGGAAAGGTATTCTATTTGCTAAACATTGACACATGAAGCTGGAAGCTTTCACTGATGTTGATTGGGCAAGATGTATTGATGATAGGAGATCCACCTCAGGCTATTGTGCTCTAGTCACTGGGAACATTGTGTCATGGAGGAGTAAGAAACAGTCTGTAGTTGCTAGATCCTCAGTTGAAGCAAAATACAGGGCAATGGCACATGGTGTGTCAGAATTACTGTGGCTACGATCCCTTCTAGAAAAATTGGGGGTTGACTACGAGAACCCAATGATGCTCTACTGTGACAACCAAGCAGCTATCAACATTGCACATAATCCTGTTCAGCACGACAGAACTAAGCACATTGAGGTTGATAGACATTTTATAAGGGAAAGAGTTTCCTCAGGAGAAGTTTGTTTGCCATTCATCACAACGGACGAGCAGTTGGCTGATATCTTGAACAAGGGAGTTCCAAGAGGGAAAATGACACACTATATAAGCAAGCTGAGCATGATTGGCATCTATGCTCAGCTTGAGGAGTGTAAAGAGACTAGGCCGAATGGGTCCTAGTATCTTCTCTTGTAATATCTTTTCTTTTATTGTTGGCTAATGGGCCTCTCTTAATGGGCCTGTTATTTCTTTTTGTTTAATCTCTTTATGTTATTGCCTAGTTGGCCGCCCACTTAAGGGCATACTTGTCATTACACTAATTTTAATTCTTAATAAAAAAGGATTAGAGGGGAAAGGGAAGATAATTCGAATCTTCTTCTTCTAGCTTCTCTTTTCGCCATCTTCTTCTCTTGTGTTGCTGCTCTTACTTCTCTTCTTCCTTTTTCTTCTAATCTTCAAATTTACACCTAATATTTGAGGATTGATTTACATCTCTCCTTATAGTAGAGAGAATTCTTGCCTACTTAAAGAGATGTCCAAGGAGAGATACACTCTTCAAAAATAGTAGTCACATGAAAATAGAAGTGTATACAAATGCGGATTGGGTTGGATGTGTTGATGATAGGAGATCCACCTCTGGATATTGTGCATTTGTGGGGAGAAATCTTGTTTCTTGGAGAAGCAAGAAAAAGAATGTTGTTGTTCCCTCTAGTGTAGAAGTAGAGTACAGATCCATGGCCAATGGTGTTGCAGAAGTGTTATGGCTGAGATCCTTGCTTAATGAGTTGGAAATTGATTATGAGAAGCTTCTGATGTTGTATTGCGATAATCAAATTACAATTAATATTGCCCACAACCCAATACAGCATGACAGGACTAAGCATATCGAGGTGGATAGACATTTTATCCGAGAGCGAGCTGCATCCCAAGAAGTATGCCTTTCTTACATTGCCTCAAAGATGCAGTTAGCTGATCTCTTCACCAAAGCAGTCACAAAAATCAAATTGGAGACAAATTTAAGCAAGTTGGGCATGACAAATATCTACTCCCAACTTGAGGAGTGTAGAAATAGTTAGTAGCCATGAGTGTGAGGTTCCATTCTTGATTTTACATGGAAGATAAGTGTGTTTGTCTTCCTTATGTAACCTCTTTGGTGAATTAATGAAATTGTTATTGATAAAAAAAACAAATGAGTGTGAGGTTCCATACCCACACTTAGGTTCTAGTGTGTGTGGTTCCATACCTACACTTAGTTATTTTCTTTTAATCCTTTTTAAGTTGGGTGGGATGGCCTTATCCTAGTTATGATTTGTTCTATTGATAGGATTAGAATTTGCCTTTTTTTATCTCCTATTCTTGTAAGGAAACTAAACTATATAATGAAATTTATGGGGCAGCAGAGTTAACAACCAAACCCCTTCTTTCTTCTCTCTTCCCTCTTCTTTTCTCTCTTCTTTCTCTCTCTTTCTTCTTTTTGAACCTGTTTTCTTTTCATCAACCACTGCAGCATCTTTTTGTTTATTCAAGTAATATATATTCTAAGGGTTTTTGGGTCTTTGTTTCTTTTTGTATTTTGGCACCCAAATAATGGTACTATTTTAATTTTTTCTCATAATGCAAATTCTTTATTTGAGGGTGTGAACAATAACTAGCACACCTATTTCAAATGAAACTTTTGAATCTTCTTCTTATCCTTCTTTTCCTAATCTCACAACTTGGTATCAAAGCACCTCTTCATCGTGGGAAGACTTTTGTTGCTGACCCAGACTCAAGGGGAGACCTGCTGCATCAGACCACCACTGGATGACATTAGCAATCTGTACAAGTGGTGATAGAAACTCTTTAATCTGATATGGTGTCATGCACCCTGATTTTAGAAAGTTTTTGGTATGATTCTCGTGGTTGTTTGAGGCTTCTCTGGATTATTTTGATTTTTCCAAACAAAAATTGGTTAAAAATCCAAATTCATTGTTGAGCCTTCCTTTGCATTTTTGGAGGAGTTTTTCTACATGAAACATTTGATTCCTTGACTCATTTTAAGATTTTGGATTGATGGGAAGAGGTCCCATTTTTTCCTAAACCCTAGAAAATTTTTAGGAGTTTTTTGCTTTCCCTCTATAGTGCCACCAAACAGATTTTGCCATCATTTTTGGCTTTCAGTCGAGCCTTGACCCATCTCCTTGGGTCTGTTGAGTGTCAGTTTGCTGTTGGAGTGCTTTTTGGTTGTCGAGAAGTTCTTTTGTAAGGTATGGAGCAGTCCAATGATGTGTTGGTTACTTCTAGTGTGCTTCCTGGAAATGTTGACACCTCTTGTAGCATAATAACCACTATGAAACTTGATGGGACAAATTTCTTGTAATGGTTCCATTAGCTAATCTTATCATCATAGGAAAAGGTAAACTGGGATTCATTACAAGCAAATAGGTGAAGCCAAAACCTAAAGATCCAAAATTTTCTAAGTGAATGGAAGATAACTTATTTGTAATGTCATGGTTGGTTTTCTCAATGCAACCTCACATTTCTCGTAGCTACATGTTCTTATCCACTACCAAAGATATTTGGGATAGGGTTGTTGCCACCTACTCCTAGGCTAAGAATACAACTACAGTGTATCAGTTCTGAATAGAGGTTTGCAGTATGCATCAGAGGGAGAGATCAATGGCCATATATTTTTCTTTTCTACAATCACTTTGGGAAGAAATAGATCACTTGAAGGCTCTAGAATGAAGGACCCTAAAAATGGTGAGCAATAATGGAGGAATATTGAGGAGAATAGATTCTTTGATTTCCTAGCTGCTTTGAATCCTAGGTTTGACTTTACTAGGCAACATATTCTTAGTGCAAACATTATCTCTCTTTAGCTACCTACTCCCTGGTGTAGAAAGAGGAGAGAGGAGAATTCTATGATACAACTTCTAATGATTGAACACTCAGCCTTTATATAATCGAAACCCAAGCAAGCACACTCTCAATGAAAGGCTTAAAGAGGTGGTATGTGAGTACTATAAGAAGCCTAAACATACTAAGAACAAATGCTTGAAGCTAAATCCACATTTAAAACCAGAGAGGTTTAAGTCTAGGAAGAAGGTAATGCCTATTTGGCCATAGTTGGTAGTGATTTTCACCCTACTTCTATTCCACCTTCTTCTCAGGACTCCTCTGATGTAATGGATAAACTCCAGAATCTCTTGGTGCACCTAGAAGAGAGTGGCATATCTACATCTACTGGTTCTAGAAATCATTCTAGTGTTTTTGCTAAAACATGTATTGCACTTTCTTGTTCTTCTTTTAACAACTCTTGGATTGTAGATTCTAGGACTAGTGCCCACATGACTGGTATAACTTCATCCTTCACCTCATATAAGTTAGCTCCAAGGAAGGGTAAGATTATAGTGGCTGATGGATCTTATACTCCAATTTCTGGTCTAGGTGAAGTCATGCTTACCAACAACCTTACCTTGGGCTCTATCCTTCATGTGCCTCAATTACATAAAAATTTACTATCTATTAGTTGTCTTACAAAATCTCATAATTGTTTTGTGACCATCTTTCCTATTCATTATGTCTTCCAGGACCTGAACATGGGGAGGACGATTGGAAGTGGACATAAGACTAATGGAGTCTATCTTTTTGACAACATACCAGAACAGGGGTTGTTGTGCTAGATTGAGTCTTATCCCAATAAAAATTTGAGTCTTTTGGAACTGTGGCATTGTTGTCTTGGCCATATATCTTTTGGTTCTGTTGTCAATGCTTATTTCTGTTTTTTATTATTAGTCTATGTCGTAGGGATATTTATGTAATTCTTTCTTTTCTTTTATTGTAACGTTGTCCATACCTACAAATAACAATAGGGGCACCAACAGCCAGAGACTTTTGAACCTTCCAAACTTTCTATTCGCTTCTCCTCTCTCTCCCTTCTCTTCTCTTCTTCTTTTCTCCACTTTTGTTAGTGCTTACTTCTGTTTTTTATTATTAGTCTATGTCGTAGGAATATATATGTAATTGTCTCCTTTCTTTTATTGTAACGTTGTCCGCACCTACAAATAACAATAGGACCACGAACAGCCAGAGACTTTTGAGCCTTCCAAACTTTCTATTCGCTTCTCCTCTCTCTCTCCCTTCTCTTCTCTTCTTCCTTTCTCCACTTTTGCAGATTTAGAGTGAAAAACATGGAATCAGAGTGGTAGCCTAGGCAGTAAAAGACTACAAATCAAACATCAGACTGATTTGTATACTTGTGCCCCCGTTTTTTTTCCTTCTAAGTTGTAGCACCAAGGTTAGCAGTTCTCTGTGACAATTGATGCTGTGAGGAAGTTTTTCGTTGAGGTGTGTGCCTCAGCTATGGTGCTGTAGTGGATCATAGGGGTCTGTTCCAGCAAGTATTTGCTTCACCTCTCTACCATATGTGATTACAGTTTGCCATGTTGGGGCTGTGTGACTAGTATATTCCAAGTAGCAGCAGTGTTTTTTGGGTCCGGCTAGGGTCTTAGGCTTCAATTGAACAGACTGAACTATCTAAAGTGATCTAAGGGTGTAAAACTCTATTTTACAGCCAGGGGGAAAGCAGGTTACATCAAGAGTATAGTGCAAGAACCCAAGTCAAGGAATGGGACCAGGAAAATAGTATGGTTATGTCCTGGTTCCTTGTCGCTATGGGTCAGGAAGAATTTTATGTGGGATGATACAGCAAGTGAGATTTGAGAACAGGTAAAATTGACCTATTCACATCAGAGAGACATTATGCTATGATTTATCAGTACTGGTTGAATCATCTACCTATAAGCAGGGTGATCGTAGTTGGCCTACTTACTATTCAGCCCTTATCTCAGTCTAGAAAGAGTTGGATCACTACCAAACTATCAAATGGAAGAATGATGATGATGCAAAAGCATACAACAATTAGTCTCTCAACAACAAGTTTTCACATTCTTGTTAGGATTAAATCTTGTGTATGAGCCTCTTCACATTCAGATTTTGGGTAGTAGTGACCTTCCTTGAGTCCATGAAGTATATGCCATTATCCAAACAAAGTGTGATGGTTACAATTGAGGGGGAGCAACAGATTGCTCTAGCAGAAAAGGGTGGTAACAATGGTATGAGAAAAAAGTGATTATAAGCGAATGATGACAAAGATAAATTTTGGTATAGCCATTGTCAATGCCCCAAACACACCTGCGAAACCTGTTGGGATATTGTTGGGAAGCCCAAGTGGGCAATCAAGAGCCAGGAACCAAATAAGGGAAAAGGACAGAAGAAGTTTAGTGTAGCAAATATGGCAGCCAATGCTTCCCAAACTGGAAGTGTTACTATTGGTACCACTCAGGAACAATAAACCGGTTCTAATCCTAAGGAGGACCTCATCAACTCTTTCTGAGATTATTTGGAATCTTATGGTAGGGCACTACACCAGATGGATGATACAACTAATACTCCCTCCACCTCATTTGCATCTACAGCATGAAATGCAGCTTCTGCTTTCCATGTGTCCTCTCTTGCTCCTATTCTAACTAGATTATTGACTCAGCGGCCTCCAATCACATGACTGGTAAGTCAAATTTGTTTCAGTCTTACGACCTCTTGTCTGGGAGGGATAAAGTGAGGCTTGTAGATGGTTTGTTCTCTTCCATTGCAGGTTGGATCAATATCCCTTACCCATGGCCTGACCCTTTCTAATGTATTATCCTTAAAATTCCTCTTAACTTGTTTTCCATTAATAGTATCACTCACTCTTTAAATTATATTACAGTGTAACCTTTTTCCCTAGTTCATATTTTTCAGCACCTAATCTCTATGAGGACAATTGATAGAGGGAGCATGGTAGATTGCCTTTACATTCTTGAGAATAAAGTTGGTTTCTTGACGTCCACATTCAGGTCAAGTAGTCAGTTTAGTCAAGTAAATAAGAGTAATGTTTTTGTGGCACAATCACCTTGGTCATGTTTCTTTTGAGTTGCTGTAGTACTTGTTTCCTACTTTTTTAAGTCTTGTTTAGTGTCCAACTTCTAGTGTCAAATGTGTCAGCTCGGCATACATTGTAGAAATTCATTTTCTTTAAGTAATAAAAGGTCAGATTTTCCCTTTCATATTGTGCATTCTGATGTTTGGGGAAGAATTATTATTCCCTCTGAGGGCGGCTACAAGTACTTTATTAGTTTGATTGATGATTTTTCCACTACACAAGGATACTTCCAATGTGGACCAGAGATGAGGTTCCAAAAATTGTAAAACATTTTCAACAAATAGTGTTTACGCAGTTTCACGTGGAGGTTCAGAAATTCCAATATGATGATGTGAAAGAATATTTCCATGGAAATCTAAATAAGTTCTTTGCATCCCATGGATCCCTTCACTGTAGTTCTTGTGCAAAGACACCACAACAAAATGGTGTTGTAGAGCGGAAGAACTGGAATCTTCTTAAAGTAGCTCGTGGCATGATGCTGCATATGAATATACCAAAACTAGGGGTACAAATGGATTGAATCATGATCCAATTATATTTTGATGGATTTGGATACCCCTGTTGGATTTTCAGATCGGATCAGATAATAGGATCCAATTAAAAATCAAATCGAATTCGGATTACCCCCTATCCGATCCAAACATATATATGTATATGTACATGTGTGTGTTATTTATTTATTTATAAATATGTTTATATTGCATTTTTGTATTTTTTTTAATATTATTTATTTTTTACGAAAAACATGTATATATGATGAAAATAGTTGAAAAAATACTAGTATTTTTTGTTTTTCTTCATATAAACTATTAAACTGTTATATTTTTTTATTTCCTAGAAATTAAATCGAATTGGATCATATTCGGATATCCGACATTCTTAACAGATTCGGATTAGAATCAATGTTAGCGAGATCTGATTGGATCTTCAGATCACATCTACTATATGTACTATCAGATCGAATTCAGATATACCCTGATTCAAATCTGATCCGATCCATTTGCATCCCTAACCAAAACGTTTTTTAAATAGATGCTTGTTGCTGCTTATGTAATCAACTGTATGCCTTCCAGAGTGTTGAACTACAAGGCTCCCCATTAACTCCTTCTCCCTAAGTCACCTATGTTATCCATTCCTATGAGTCTTTGGGTGTTGACCTTTTGTTCATGACTTATCCTCTTCTCATGGTAAGTTGGTTCCCAAGTCTATTCCATGCATCTTCCTTGGGTACCACTCTAATCGGAAAGACTATAAGTGCTTTGACCCAAATATTCATTGGTACTTCGTCTCTATGGATGTTTCATTCTTCGAGTTTGAACCTTTTTACCCTGCTTCTCCTCAAGAGGAGAGTTGTGTGGAGGAGAAGCAAGTTGGGCAAGTTCATCTTCCCCTCATTCTAGATTGTGCACCCTTTCATGTCTTCCTGCATAAGTACCGTAGAGTTCCTCAGAGTTCTAAGAATGTAGAGTTCCCAGACACTGCAACTGTCACCATCAGACTACCAAGAGGTAAGCCCTTAACCAGGTACCGGCATTCCTTTTGACTCTTCTATTCCTATTTCTATTAATCACCATGTGAATGACTTTGATATCTCAATTTCTCATAGAAAGGGTGTCAAGTCATGCAGTACTAAACACCCCATTACTCATTATGTACCTTATGATCATGTTTCTCCCTCTTATCATGCCTTCTAGTTTACAATTGACAATATCTCCATTCCTAAAAAAGTTGCAAAGGCCTTGACATATCTTGAATGGACAAATTCTATGGAGGAAAGTAATGACCTCCATAAGAATAATACCCAGGATCTTTTTTAGGATCAAAAGGAAAATTAATTAAAATTGAAAAAGAAAGCAGTACGTCTCAGAAAAATGGTTGTCTAGATGACAAACCGACTACTTAACAAATTACATTGTAAATGACTCAAAATTACAAGTATTCAACTCTATGGTACTCCAAAAATTCTCTATCAGATCTGGCTTGTTCACTTGGTCGAACTCTAGACGACTGAGAACCCAGGTTGTAGTCAAATTGCTCACTCTAGCTAGGAAGTATTCGATATTCCAGTTCTACTTCTTGAAGTAATACCCCCTCTAGTTTGATACTTCTAAAAAAATTCTTACTATCTCCCTTCTTCTTCCTTCCTTCAAACTCCTCACTGTCCAGCTAAGGATCCTCATCTTCCCCCCTCCTCCCCCCGTCTTCCCTCGACCCTAAATTTCACTCAATCTCGTCCAGCCCCTCCTCCTCTCCCCCTTCCTCGTCTTACCCCTTATTTTTTTCAAGGTATTCTTCCCTTTTCTTTTTCTCTTCTCTTTTCTTTTTTTCAAATTTCTCAAAAGCTATTCTTGCAAAACTTTCCCCTCACCAGAAGACTAAGCCGAGAGACTTACTGATGTAGGACCAGCTCAATTCTAGTCCTTTAGAGAATGTTGAATGGCCTTCTTGGATCAGAATTTTATGGCTATTGATGGCTGTAATGGCTTCTTGGAGGAACAAGAGAGAAAATAGGGAGAGAAAGAATAGAGAAAATACCTGTAATCACTCACAGGGTGCCTAGAATCACTCTAGGGCATGGGAATCACTCACCATAGCTAGCATAAGCTGAAGAAAACTCAATATAATTTATTGCCTTTGTGTAAAACGTCCATCCAAATTTATAGACTCTAAACTCATAATAATTCTAGGAGTCAAACTGTTAGACTCATAATAGTCTTAGGAGTCAAACTGTTTCACTCAATGATCCTAGGACTCAAACTAAGCTATTATATCCTATTTCAATTCAAAGAAGAGTCAATAACTCTAATCCTACTTATGCAATGACTCTGAAATTTTAAATATAAACAAACTATAACTAGACAAACTAAACCCTATCATTGGACCCCACAGAAAATTGCAAAAATGACAAAAATACCCTTGGGTGTTCAATTCAGTCCAAATCCCAAGTACCATCACTATGCCATATCAAGACCTGTTGTAAGGCCTTCTTCTTTCTAGAATTAGTCTTCAAGGGTGCTGATCGATTCCTATCACTTACTTACCTCAACCTCCCTCTCCACCAGTAATGTTAATATTCACCTTCCCATTATGTACTATCTCCGAAGCTTCTTGATCCCCTGGGTCTGATCAGCTCTTTCTCTATTCTTGTCCCCCGACTCTAAGACTTCTCCCTCTTCTCCTTGCTTCTCTCCTTCTAGCCTCTGATTGGTAATTAAAATCCTTCTCTTTCTATTATTATACCTTATCTTGGATTCCACTTTCCCCCTCCTCCACTCAGGACTTTTGTTTTTTGTTATCTTCTCCCCTGCCTCCTCCTCTGAGATTCACTTTTCCCCTCTTTCCCTGTTTGTGACTTCCAAGGCAAAAAAACTTGGTGAACAAGATTGACACACCTCGACATTTCTATGCTGAGGTACCAAGATATCATCATCGCGTCTTACTTGTGTTTCTTTCTTGTTTCCTTCTAAATACACTTGTTTTTTCTATGGTGCTTGAAATCTGGTTGTCACAACATCTCTTCTCCTCTGGAGCAATCAGCCTCCCCGGTGCCCCCTTTTCTTCTGCGCCCCTTTCTTGGAAGCTTTCCTTTTTATTGCTTCCACCCCTAACTGTGAGCCTAACTCCCTCTCTTCCAGCCTATTTAAGAATTCTTTGTTTCTCTAGTTTGTTGTTCTTCTGCTTCTTATTGAATCTCCAGACTCTTCTTCTGCAATAAATTTCTGTAAATTTACTTCCACCACCGAACTTATAAATCTCCTCTTTTACCTCTCCTCCTGAGAATTTGATCTTTTTTCCGTTTTCATACTTGGTCACCATCCAAATCCATCTATCTTCTTCCTTTTTCTTGTGATCTCTGTGAGTGATTTTCCTAGAACTCAAATGGTCAAACCTGGTCTTCTTTGAAAATGAAGATCTTTTTTCATGTTTTCCCCTTCCGGTTACTGGCTTTTTAACTCTTGAAACCATTTTGTAGTTTACCATTAATTTACTGAAGCAGTAATCTTTTTCTGGGTCTACCTTCTTATTACCAACTATCACCTTTTCCTCTCCCCTTCTATTTACCTCCTCCTCTTTAAAACCATCTCCCCCTAAAGGCCCAGGCCATCAACCTCCACCTCTCCCCCTTCTCGGTCTGCCATCTCACCCCCTCCTTCCACTACTCAAAAATGCCGCCATCATCTTCTTCTTCTCCCCTTTGTCTCTTCAACTTCCTCTTCTTCTGCACCTCCTCCCTTGTGTTTCCACCCACCTCTTCTCCCTCCTCCCTCCAACCTCCTTCCTCTTTACTCTTCTCATTCAAGTTCTTCTTCGCCCATTCTTCCTTATCTGCACTACAATATGTGTCATCCATTCCCTCAACAAACAGCCTCAAAACATATCGTTCTCTTGCAAATAACAGACTCATATGCTTTGGTATATCTGATGTATGTTTTACTTCGACCAGTAACCTCATCATATCCATTTTCTCCCATTTTCAATTCCTATCATCCAATTGAATGAGTCTTCCATAAGGTGCTGCTATTTCCTCGAACATATTGATGCACCATGCATGCAGTGGGATCCCCACTATATCTATCCATGCCGTGCAGGTCCGTCTACCTTCTGCCAGTACTCCGACCGTCAGTGACCACCAATCCAGCCTTAAGTCAAAATCTCTTTCCTTTGATTTCTCCTCCACCAGAACCTGTTTTGCAAATTCCTATTACTAGTAAAAGCTTTGTTTGTAGTTTCCTTACTCCCAAGACCTTTTCTCTTCCCCACTCTAAGATCACCCAACTTTCAAACTCCTTTACTTGTACTTCTCTCCCTACTATTCTACTTATCAAGCTTGCCTGAAGAGGATTCAACCTCTCCTCCAACTTCCCTCTTTTCTTACTCCACTAAAGGCATTCTCCGCCAACTGCGCTCTTGTTCTCTAACGCACCCCTCCACCATCCTTTGGTGTTATCCAATAAAGTCAATTGTTGTACATTAGATTCTTGGACATAAGGACATTTATCCAGCTATTTGTTCTAGATGGCATGCCCTTAGTATCTTGCTAGCACGTATACCTGGGAGTTTGTGGATCTTCTAAAGGGGAAAGAGCCAGTAGGGTTTAAATGGGTGTTCTCAATGAAGTATAAGGTAGATGGAACAATAGAAAGGTACAAGGCAAGGTTGGTGGAAAAGAGCCTACACTCATGTATATATTATTGATCATGTTAGAATAGTTAGTCTTATGTTTTGTAAGTGCCACAAGGGCAAATTTGTCTTTTTGGGGATTTTTAGTTGTCATCCTTGTTAAGATGTGCCGAATAGGGGTAGTTTAGTCTTCTTCTGTTTATTAAGTAACTTGCTTATGTGGCAGTGTTATTGGAGTTACTCTGCCCCACACTTAAGTAAGGTTATTTTTGTCTTTGTAACTATGAATAGAACCTAATATAGATTAAGGGGGTCGACTGAATGGGGATCCATCAGATTTTCGACAGACCCTTCTTCTTCTCTTCTTCTTCTTCTTCTTCTTCTTCTTCCTGTTCGGACTACTGTAGCAACAGTCGAAACATGGTATCAGAGCAATGCTCCTGACCTAAGTCAGTTGGTAAAGCACCTCAGCACTGTTCGTGACTCTTCACCTTCGTTTCTGATCAGTCGATGGAGAGAACTGGTTCGCCCTAGGTCAGAAACAGTGCAGCTTGTCTCTCTGCTGCGCATAACCTTCTTCAACAAGGAAAGTGACTTCAGTAGTGAATGGTTGATTGATATTCTCAAAGGAAGGTCGGTTCTTTCTTCTTCTAGTGTTACTTATATTTCTGGGTAGAAACCCTACAAGAAGCTGTTGTACTGAGTAGAACCTAGAGAACTAGGTTCATTGTTGCCCTAGGAAGGGCTGTGTGTGCAGTAGCCGAATGTGTAGGGCTGCTATAAGTTGTTGTGTAATAGCCGAATGTGTAGGGCTGTTGTAAGTTGTTGTGTAATGCCCTCTTGATACGGTATAAGGTAGAATGCAGTGACCTTGCCGAACTCCTTGTGGTTGTGTAATGCCCTCTTAAGTGTGCTAAATAAGTTTGAACTGGGTACAGCAGATTTGGCTGTGCTGTGGTGCTTGAGTGGTTGTAAGAGGGCCTCTATTTGTGATTAGTGAATGGTAAACTGATGATTATGTGGGACATAAGTGTGTGAAGTCAGCAGTAGTGTGAATAAGAACAAGTGTGTGAAGTCAGCAGTGGTGTTTAGAGGCTGCAATAGGGGCTGAAATATCAAACTGTGAACAACATCAATCAGCTTGTAGTTGAGAAGTAAAGTTAGAGACAACTGTGAAAAGGTACAATGGCAGCAATAGGAGATGGCTACAATGATCAGAAACCTAGTGTAGTAATTTCTTCCGACTACCTAGGAGTAAAATGACCTCAATTAAGCTAAATGGGGAGAACTATGTTCCATGGGCTAAATCCGTGGAAGTTTTTCTCAAGGCAAAGAAGAAAGCAAAGCATGTTAGAGATGAGAAGCCACCGGTTGACTCTCCAGGGTTTGATGATTGGGAACAAGAAGATGCTCAAATCATGACTTGGCTGTGGAATAGTATGGAACCCAAAATCAATGCCAACTTCATGTTCCTTGATACGGCTAAGGATATATGGGAGCATGCTAAGAAGCTATATTCTAGACAAGATAACACAAGAAGAGTATATCAGCTATATCAGGAGTACTTTGATTTGCAACAAGGAACCAAAACACTAGAAGAGTACTATGCCTGCATGAAGAATATAAGGAATGAACTCAATGTCTATCATCCCCTTACTCCAGATATTCAAGTTCAGCAACAGCAAAGGGAGTAGCTAGATGTTACAAGATTTTTAGTGGGGCTGAAGTCGGAATATGAACCAGTTAGAGTTCAAATATTGGGAGGCTCTACTCTTCCTACACTTGAAGAAGTATTCTCAAGACTTCGTAGAATCTCTTTGGACTAGACAGAGAACCCCACACAGTATGATAGATCAACACTTGTGACTGTTAGAGGTGGTGAACATAGTACAAGAGGGGGAGGTCATTCCAGAGGGGGCCGTGGCAATTCCATGATTGGTAGGGGTGGCCGTGACTCAGGGGGAGGCCGTGGCAGAGGAAAAAATAACTCTACAAGGAAGTGTACTCATTGTGGTAGGGATGGACACACAGTGAATTTCTGTTATGATCTACATGGCCCTCCCTCTAAATGGGCTAATCATGTTGTAGCAGGCGAGATTGCTATTAGTGACAGTAAACTGGCAGACCTAACTCCTTCCACATCTACATCTACTTCTGGGAGGGAGATGGTGAGTGTTCCCCATGATGAGTATGAACGGCTCCTTCGAACTACTTCACAACATACCACTGCCACATATGCCCAATCAGGTATCGTTTGCATGTCATCTAAAACTCCTTCATGGATTATTGACTCTGGAGCCTCAGATCATATGACCGGGACTCCAGGTGTGTTTTCTTCTCTTGCTGAAACCTCCACACCACAAACTGTTACACTTGCCAATGGGTCCTCATCTCCCATCTGTGGTGTTGGTAATGTTGACTTGGCTTCTGTCCCTTTATCATTTGTTTTATACGTACCTAAGTTTCCATTCAGTCTTATGTCTGTTAGTAAAATAACCAAAGCTCTTAAATGTTCTGTTACCTTCTTTCATTCCATTTGTGTTTTTCAGGATCTCAAGACGGGGAAGAAGATTGGTGGGGGGCATGAAGCTAGTGGATTGTATTACCTTGACGGTGGTGGATCTTCAATTGCACTTCAGACTTCCCTTACTCCTCTACAATGGCATTGCCGACTGGGACATCCATCTCTCAAGGTCCTCAAGATGTTGGTTCCATCATTGAGTCAGTTGTCAGTTTTACAATGTGAGTCATGTCAGTTTGGTAAACACCATCGTGTGTCCTTCAGTCCAAGAGTTGAGAGTTGTATGTTGAGTCCTTTTTCTTTGGTTCACTCAGATGTTTGGGGTCCAATCAAAATAGAGTCTTATAATGGGTACAAGTATTTTGTCTTCTTTATTGATGATTGTTCAAGAATGACATGATTTACTTAATGAAAGAAAGAAGTGAATTATTTTCCATTTTTCAAAAATTCCATGCTGAAATACGCACACAATTTGGTGTTCCAATCAAAGTTCTTCGTTCAGAT
The DNA here is from genome assembly GCF_056320005.1 of Nelumbo lutea. Lineage (NCBI taxonomy): Eukaryota > Viridiplantae > Streptophyta > Magnoliopsida > Proteales > Nelumbonaceae > Nelumbo > Nelumbo lutea. Next base: position 57,944,972 of record NC_142687.1, on the reverse strand, counting down.
AATGGTTGTGAATACTTTCTTACTGCATTTCAACAGTATTTAGAACAGCATGGCATTATTCATCAGACTCCGTGTGCTTTCACCCCTTAACAAAATGGGGTGGCTAAACGGAAGAATCGTCATCTTCTTGAAATTGCTCGGTCTATGCTTCACCACATGCATGTTCCTAAACGGTTTTGGAGTGATGTTGTACTCACTGCATGTTTTCTCATTAATTTGATGCCCTCTTTTATTCTTCATGGTCGGTCCCCCTTCTCCATCTTGCTTCCCACTTTATCTCCGTTTCCATTAACTCCCCGTGTCTTTGGTTGTGTGTGCTTTGTTCATAATTTGAGTCTTGGAATAGACAAGCTAGATGCACGCTCAATTAAATGTGTCTTCCTTGGCTACTCTCGGACTCAAAAAGGGTATAAGTGTTACAATCCTATTGCTCGAAAGTGCTATGTCTGCCCTAATGTCACATTTTTTGAGTCTGTCCCCTTCTTCTCCAGTCATGAAGCACCCTTGTCCTCACCCTTACCTCCTCTTCCTCTTCCTGTCAGTGATTCAGTTCCAGAGGCTGTTGTTGGAGTAGACTCATCTCCTCATCCAGTGCAGGTCACCACTGAACAACCACCAATCCGACAAGTGTATACACGTCGAACAACACCGGCCCCTCCTCCTGCTTCTACCTCATCTGCGGATCCTCTCATGGCTCCTATTGCTGAACCTTCAGATCTTGACCTACCCATTGCCTTACGGAAAAGTAAACGTAGTTCCACACTCCATCCCATTTCCAATTTTGTTTCATTATCTCATCTTTCTACATCACATCGCCAGTTTGTTTCATTTTTGTCTTCTATTTTCCTACCTAACAATGTTCAAGAAGCTCTTAGTTCACCTGGATGGCGGCGGGCAATGGAGGAGGAACTTTCTGCTCTTCAACATACTCAAACGTGGGAACTTACTACTCTTCCACCTGGGAAGCATGCTGTGGGCTGTAAATGGGTGTATACTGTGAAATACTTGCCAGATGGTAGTGTGGAGCGTCTGAAGGCCAAACTTGTTGCTAAAGGTTACCCACAGGTGTATGGTGTGGACTATATGGAGACATTCTCACCGGTGGCTAAAATTGGTTCCGTTTGTGTCCTAATTTCCTTGGTAGTTATGTATGATTGGCCTTTTCCTTCAACTTGACATAAAGAATGCCTTCCTCAATGGTGATCTAGTGGAGGAGGTATATATAGAGCAACCACTTGGGTTTGTTGCTCAGGGGGAGGGTGGTAAGGTGTGCAGGCTGAAGAAAGCAATTTATGGGTTGAAGCAATCTCCACGTGCTTGGTTTGGGAAGTTCAGCGAAGTGGTGAAGAGTTTTGGAATGGAGCAATGCCAGGTTGATCACTCAGTGTTCAGCTATGACTCAGAAGCTGGGAAAATTTTATTAGTGGTCTATGTGGATGATAGTCATCACTGGTAGTGATAAATTGGGGATTGGCAAACTAAAGGTATTTCTGCAAAATCATTTTCAAACAAAGGACCTTGGAACATTAAATTATTTCTTGGGAATAGAGGTTGTCAGGTCAAAACAAGGTGTGAATTTGTGCCAAAGGAAATATGTCCTTGATCTATTAGAAGAAACAGGACTGTTAGGTGCAAAACCGGCTGAGACCCCTATGGAACCAAATGTTAAGTTGAGCAGTGATACAGGAGAAATATTTGAAGATACTGGAAGGTATAGACAACTAGTGGGAAAGCTGAACTATCTGACTATCACGAGACCCGACATCTCCTTTGCAGTCAGTGTGGTGAGCCAATTCATGCAGAACCCTCGTATACTTCACTGGGATGTAGTCCTTAGAATTGTGACGTATCTAAAAGGTACTCCAGGCCGTGGGCTATTGTATAAAGCAGGAGGAAAACTTGAAGTAGTTGGGTATACAGATGCAGACTGGGCAGGCTCAGTGAGTGACAGAAGATCTACTATAGGCTATTGCACATTTCTTGGAGGAATAAGAAACAACCAGTAGGTGCAAGGTCAAGCACAAAAGCTAAATATAGAGCTATGGCCCATGGAGTTTAAAAAATTTTATGGTTGTGCAATTTGCTAACAAAATTTGGCATTGACTATGAATGCCCGATGAGATTGTACATTTGTACTATGATAACTAGGCAGCTATAAATATTTCTAACAGTCATATATAAAATTACTGCACCAAGCATATTGAGGTTGACAAGCATTTTATCAGAGAAAACGTTGAAGGTGGTGAAGTTTGACTCCATTTGTTAAGTCCGAATCTCAGTTAGCAAATTATTTCACCAAAGATGTTCACTGATCTAAGTTGGAGTCAAATTTATGCAAATTGGGCATGTACAACATCTATGCTCAACTTGAGGGGTGTGTTGAGAGTATACTTGTTATTGTAAGGGTATTTAAGGGTTTAAGTGTAATTTATGTACACAATATAAATACTACTTAAGTGAGGCAGACCCAATTTTCTTCTCCATCACATCTTAATCTTAATCGGAATTGCCAAGTATGTTGACAACTTATTTAGTTTCATATAAGTTTGCCATATTAATCCTTCTCCTTATTGTATCTACTCACTCCATAGGTCTTCCTATTAATGTTCCTAAATTTCAAGTAGCCAAGTGAATTTACACTTCTTGAATTAATTTCTTTACCAGCCCTTGTACAAAGGGTGTGGGAACCTTTGCCTATTTCTCATTGCACTTGGGTTAAGATGCAGTGCATCAATTCCAGGAATAACCTATCATGCCTCCATGTGGATATTGGATTCTGCATGTTTTAGTGAGATGCCGAATGAACAAACATGAATTTTGTGCACTTATTCAAAATCTATGATACTGAAGGAACTATGACAAACAGTTTGATCTTTATACAGATCATGAGAATATAAACATGTCAATTCTTGAAGGAAATTAGAGCTTAACAGCTAAAATAAATTGCTTACTTTTGGAAGTTCTTGGCTTACAGCATAAAGGGAGTTTGAGACAAAAATTATGGAAAAATTCAGTCAAAGAGCTTATTTGTTGGTTATTGTGCAAGTAGGTATTAATTTGGGTCAACAAGGACAAAGGTAGAATTAGGTCAGTAATCTATTTCTTTTACCTTGATTGAACCCATAATGAAGAAGACTGGAATTTCTCTTTTCAATGAATTCATGAACCTCAGAGAATATTTTCCTATCAAAAAGACACCTAGTATAGATAATCCTAATACATTTTTTGTACTAGAATCTATGTTCCTTTTATGATGTTTGTTCTGTTTGCAATTCTAATCTCAACTAATTTTACCATCCCAGTCTCCAATTCGAATTCAGATTTTTGTACAATCTGATAAATAGCTTTCAGATCCATTCCAGAATATTAAGACCCCAAAGTTTTCCTTTCTAGGCATCCTGGGCAAACTTACAGTTCATTCTAATGTTCTATCAATCTGAACCCCAAAACAGTCCTAAAACCCTGGTTATACTTGAACTTCCCATCACCATGTAAAGTTTATTTAAGAAAAAATTGTATGAAAACTCTAACAAAAAAAAAAGGTTTCAAAACCTTCTTTACAGCAATCATCTCACTAAAACCATGGACTAAGATACACAAGTTGCAGCTACAAATATAAGCAGAGCTTTTCCAAAGAACAACTTTTGGATTGATCAATTTCTTTTCCCTACTGTTATTGAAAAGGACAACAACTCTATTTCTTGTTTTTCTCATTAGGCTTTTTATTACCTTTGACTTCCTTCTTGAGATGATGATCCCCTAAAGAAAAAGAGAGAAGAAGAACAAAGAGCACAAAAGGCCACTTAAGTAAATGTAGCAGCTTACTGCTTACCCAGTTGGAAAATGTTGGGAAGTTTATTCTATTAAATGCTGCAGCCGACTCTAATAAGCATGCTAGAGACATTTGGCTCTGTTTCTCACCCAAAAGGAAATGTCTCTAAAGTCCATTTCCAAATGATAAGCACAGGCAACATTTAGATAATAGCAACACTTAAAGTCAACGATTTTAACTAAAAGGCCATTAATTACCACATTGTACTATTAGATATTGAGCTAAATCAATAAAGTTTCCAAATTTAATTACCACAGAACTCCATATTACATTCCAACAAAGAAAAAGGAAATTAAAATTTCATTAGAAGAACTTTCTAAAACCAATTGTCTGTTTTGTGAAGTTTTCAGCTTGAAGGTTAGGTCCATATCCACTTCATGCAAAAATATCTTAAGGTTAGGTCCAAATCCAGTCCACCCCTCCCAAGACCCGAGATAGCTAAGACCACCATTAGTAGTGGCCCTTTATATATATGACACCATAAGACCAATTTCTTTTTTTTTTTTTCTGATGGGTAACATAAAACCAGTTTTTTGTAAATACTAATGTACAGAAGGGGAGAACCCTTATTATCCAAACAGAAATGTTTAAAGATGCATACTTGCTTTTACAGTCTGCGCAGTGTCTGTTCTCTGACAGCTTAAGAAGGCCCTCCAATATCTGCACATAAGAGGATCCAAATATCGAGGCATTACTTGGCTTATAATATAACCCATTTTAATAAAAGAGAAACCATTGCAAATTTAGAAATGAAAATAAACAAAAAAGAATGCTGAAGCTACATGAGGCTAATTGCAAGTTTAGCAGTTATCTTTAATTATTGATTGATTTCCCATTTTATGCCACAAGTAGCATTACTTCAGAATAAGGAATCCTAGAGTATGAACAAATTTCTAATGAAATCCCATCTTTGCACTTTTGTGTCATTCCTGATTTCAAGTGAACAAGATGATGAATAAGATGCGTTTCTCATGCATATTTTATTATCACAACATAGGAGCCGCTTATGCTTTTGGCATTTAAGTTATTTCCCTATCTCTTCGTCCCAACTATAGTGCTCTGCGAGCTCCGACAAACCAAACCTCCACCCCACCGGCCCACCCCACAAAAAACAAAACCAGAAAACACAAAAAGAAAGCTGGTTCTAACACGTTTTTTTTTCTTCTACTTAATTACACTCAAATTAAAAAATATATATATATATATATGAAATCGAGCACAGACCCAAGGAACATTAGTTGATCAATCAATCAAGCTCTCGGCCCAAAGAAAGAAAAGAGATCAACCAACCAACCAATCTCATTACACCGAATTGAAATGGGTTGAAAATTCTCATCTTTGTTTTCATCTGTCGGAAAAATCATAATAACTATAAAACATCGATCAGAAACCGAGCAGAACACAATAAGATTGGAACTAGCTTTTTTTTTTTTTGTAAAAAACTGAAAATACCTTGGTGTGCTTGGCATTGAGTTCCTTAGTGACGGAGGCCTTCTCGTTCATATTTGCCTTCTTCGTTTCAGATTTCACCGAGGGGGTTAATTCGGGAAACAAGGAAAGGCAAACATACACAGAGAGAGAGAGAGAGAGGAGAAAAAGCAGAAAGGATTTCATTAAAATTAGAAGATTAAATTATTATGGATGACTAACGAAAAACCAACCGACTCGGCTGATCACCTTGCGCAACGAAGGAAAACGGTTACGATTCCTACCATCCCGCCATTACACTCATTCAGGTGGACGGTGAAATGGCGGACCGCGCGTTATTCTGCCCACCACCATTTTTGACATTTTGACTTTTGCATGCCATTTTTGACAATTTGACTTTTGCATGTCTTATTTGCACGGGATCCCTTCAAAAGTTAAAAAATTAATTTAAAAATTGAAAAAAAATCTTAAAATTTTTATTTTATTTGAATTTTGATGTAAATAATTGTTTATATGTAAAATAATTAAATAAAATAGTATAATAAAATTGAAAATAATTATTTATTTTATTAATATATTATTATATAATTATAATATATAATATTATTTATATTATTTATATAAATATATATGGGCCATACTAGGCCGTGCCACGAACCAGGCCGGGCTAGGTCGGGCTGGCACACGAACCTGGAACATCGTGCCATGCCTAGCATGGCTCGCATGCCATAATGTCGGGCCAGTCCAAAATCATGCCATCTGTGGCTCGGCACGGCCCTATTTACTGCTCTGCCTAAATAGACTAAAATTTAGGTTGCAGTTTGAAAAATCACTTAAATTACATTCAAGTTGCTTTTACAATTGATAAATCCTCCCTATTTGAATGTGATTTGTATAATTTTTTTTTAATTTCAAACATATTTTTTATGGTGATTTTAACAATTTCTCTTTTCTTTTTCATCTCCCCTACCTCTTCAAATGGAAAAACTTTGGCTGTTTGAAAGATTTTTCCGCATAGACCAACTTGCTTGAAAATCTTGACACAAATTCTGCTTTATCTTTATTGGGATTCTTGTTTGATGTTTTGTTTCGAATTTTCAGCTTTGATTCCTCTGTACCAATATTTAGACAAACGAAGAGGCCTCCATTTGCCAATGAAGAACATTGGAGAAGATGACGTTAAGCGACCCTTGATTGTCTTGCTCCCTGCAGACAAAAAGTTCAAAAGCTGAACCCTCCACCCGGTCCAAAGGTGGGGAGGGGTCTTGGGATCAAGCAATTAGAGAGTATGTAAAAGTGGACAAGGGTGGAACTTGGATTGTTTCTTGAAAGGGCAATCATGGATAAATGGTAGAGAAACGAAAAGTTAGGTAACATTTAAAAGGGTATGGTGGGGATTTTCAAAGCATCCCTCATCTGCCACCCTGAAAGTGGAGAAGTCCTTATGATCAACATTGTGTTTGTAAAGAGGACAACTGGAGTGGTTCTCAGGCCACTTGTTAATCATTGACAAAAGAGTTGCAAAAACAACTTCACAGATCTCACTAGATAAATGTTGAACTAATGTAGAAGAGAAGAAAGAAAAGAATGAACATCAAAATAAATCGTGTATATCAAATTTCTATCTTTGTTTCTTATCAAAATATTTTTGGTTTTCCCTAAAAAATGGATTCAGGGTTGGTATTATAGGGAAGATACCCGTTTGGTCCAATTCTCTTGTTTCCATGCCCAAATAGTCCGGAGGCCTTTCATTTTTTTTTTTTCAAATTGGGGCAAGGAGAAGTTTTAGACAGTGTATGCCGTTAGTTCCAATCAGCTTGATGTATATTATGATATTTATTGTAAATGAATAAAATACATATTTGATTCATGTTATATTGGATGGCCGAACCCTACAGGAAGGTTAGGCGAAATTTCAAAAAATTTCACTCTCCCATCTGGGAATCACATTCCCTATTTTAGAAAATTGTATTTTCAATGATCAATCTTGAAACAAACCGGACCAGATCTGAAACCAAAAGGGAGGAAAGGGATATACCTGATACGGAGTAACAGTAACTCCCAACGAAAGTGTTCACGCCCAAGGAGAAAACCAAAATTTGCTCCCACTGAAGATGACATAGTGTGAGGTGAAGCAAAATCAGCAGGACGACTCTTCAGCAAGAACCAAATTCTTCAGCAAGAATTTAGTAGAAGGCTGGTGAGCACAACTTCAGATTGCCTCTTCTAGCGAAAAGCAATATCAATGACGGTTCTTGATCACTCCCACAGGGGGAGATCGAACTAAGTAAGGGAGGTAAGAACAGGAAGAAAAGAGCAGAAGACAGGAGTAGTCAAACTATGAATTGTCTTCTCTCTTAATTCACTAGACTGTTAGTGTGTTTTGAGGTCCACCCTGCTCTCCTATTTATAACCTTAAAGAGAGGTTCTCCTAATCCCATTAGGAGTTTCCTAATCCAAATCTTATATTTGGATCTGAACTCTCTTTAAGAGATAAGGATAATCCCTTATCTTATCTGCAGATAAAGATCAGCCTTCCTAATCAAATTAGGAGTTTCCTGATCCAAATCTTTATTTGGATTTGGACTCTTTGAGTGGATAGGGATAACCACTTATCCTATCAGCTGATCCAAATCCCAGAATCGCCCTTTATTTAATTAATCTTATTAAGCCAATTCGAACGGGCTTTAGGCCCATTAAGTCCAAGTGCTCATTTAACCTCTTAACCTGTTGCCCAATTGGCTATCCTTGTATGGTGTGGGACCCAAACATTGTTCTATACATCAATCATATGGGTTCAGCCTAGCCTTTGTTACAAGGCCTGGCCGAATTCATTGTAGGAGAAAGTGAACCCTTGAGTCCATCACCTTGGGCTCTTAACGGGTCCAACATTTACACTAAATGGTCATTGGGTCCAACCACCTTATGAAAACCCAATGACTGTGGGTAGATGCAAGATTAGCCCATCAGGTATTACCCTCAATGGTCTTACACTTAACCTCTCAGCCCATAATGATCAAACACTACCTGACAAGAGATGACCTCTCCCTCGGTTGCAAGGTGTAGTGCTGCACTCTCTACTCATATGGATCCCGGGAATTAAAACCTTTTGCAAACATTTTGAAACCATAATATATATGTATATTTTTATATAAATATATTTTGCAAAACAAAATTCAGTGGTTGAAATCAACTGTCGACAGTTTAGGTTTCCATTAGAGAGAGGCATCCCTGATCATTCACTTTGTCCGACAAAGCGACTGATCCTATCACTATAATCACCCATTCAGATGAATTATCGGACTGTCCCAACATACCCAGGTTTTGACCCCCTCTAAGGATCTCACTGATTGGCATATCAAAGACAACCCAATCCGACACCTAGTGAAGTATCATAATCAAGTCTAGGGGTTAGGTGTAATATTCTAGTTTTGCCCATCTATATCCAAGGTTTAGGGCAATACTAGAATTTTGGTCCAGTTTAGGGTTTCAAGAAAACCCACACTACATGTACCTCAGGTCTCACCTTGGTAGATGAGACAAGCCACCCCAACCAACTTGGCAGTACATCAGTGTCAGCCTTAATAGGATAAATCTCCCCAGATCTATGCAACAACTGTGAAAATTCTAAACTAACATGAGTCTCATAAGTGTCCAATTTAAGGGAATTACACAAAAACTCACCACAATGACATGAATCAATTATGTACTTTATTCATTTACAATAAATGTCATAAAGTTACATCAATCTGATTGGAACTAAAGGGCATAACTGTCTAACACTTAGCTCCAATCAGCTAGATGTACATTATGACATTTTTTGTAAATGAATAAAGTACATATTTGATTCATGTTATATTGGTGTGTTTCTGTGTAATACTCTTAAACTGGACACTTATGAGACTTATGTTAGTTTAGAATCTTCACAGCCGTTGGATAGATCTGGAGAGATTTATCCTGCCAAGGCTAACACTGATGTGTCGCTAAGTGGGTTGGAGTGGCTTGTCTCAGCTGCCAGATGAGACCTGAGGTACATGTAGTGTGGGTTTTCTTAAAACCCTGAACCGCACCAAATTCCAGTATTGCCCTTGACTTTGGAGACAGATAGGCAAAATTAGAATATTACGCCTGACCCCTAGACTCGATTATGGTACTGCACTAGGTGTTGGATTGGGCTATCTTTGATATGCCAATCAGTGAGATACTTAGAGGGGGGCAAAACCTAGGTATGTTGAGGCAATCCGAGAATTCACCTGAGTGGGCAATCATAGTAATAGGATCAACCTCTTTGTCGGACAAAGTGAATGATCGAGGAATGCACTCTCTTTGATGGAAACCTAAACTATTAGCAGTTTATTTCAAACTTTTTGAAATTTGTTTTGCAAAATATATTTAAATAAAGATATACATATATATTATGGTTTCACAAAATGTTTGCAAAAGGTTTTAATTCCCAGGATCCATGTGAGTAGAGAGTGCAACACTATACCTTGCAACCGAGGGAGAGGTCATCTCTTGTTAGGCAGTGTTTGATCATTATGGACAAAGATGTTAAGTGTAAGACCACTTAGGGATAATAAACATGATGGGCTAATCTCACATCCACCCACAATCCTTGGGCCTTCATAAGATGGTTGGACCCAAGGACCAATTAGTGTAAATGTTGGGCCCATTAAGAGCCCATACTGATGGACTCAGGGGTTCACTGTACTCAATAGTGAATTCAGCTAGGCCTTGTAACAGAGGCTAGGTTGAACCCATGTGGCTTATGTGGAGATCAATGATAGGGTCCCATGCCATACAAAGAGAGCTAAGCTAGCCAACATTAAAGGAAGTGAGCTTGAAAGCCTAATGGGCCTAAAGCCCATTTTGAATTGGGTTAGTTGGGTTAATTGGATTAATTAAATAGAGGCAAATCTGGGTATGAATTAACAGATAAGGATAAGAGGATAACTCTTATCCACTTAAAGAGTCCATATCCAAATGAAGATTTGGATTAGGAGAAGTTGATCCTGATCTGCATATAAGATGAGGGATAAGCCTTATCTCTTAAAGAGTCCAGATCCAAATAAAGATTTGGATCAAGAAACTCCTAATCAGATTAGGAGATTAACTCTTTAAGGTCTAAATAAAGGAGGAGGATGAACTAGACAAACACTCACAGTTCTACTGCTTTCTGCTTCCAGTTCTCTCTCTCTGCTCTACTCTTGCTGCCCTACCCTGTTCAATCTTCACCTCTTGGAGTGATCAAGATTGGATCTTGATATTGTTTCTTGGTGGAAGAAATAATCTTGAAGCTGTGATCACATCCCTAAACAATTCTTGCTGAAGAATTGGGGTTCTTGCTAATCCTGCCTCACCCTAAGCTGTATCATCTTTAGTGGAGGAAGGATTTGGTACCCTCTTTGGGCGTGAATACCTACGTTGGGAGGAGCTTTTGTATGGATTCCGTATCAGGTTATCCTCTTCCTAATCTTAGTTTCAAATTTGGTCCTGTTTGTTTCAAGAACGAACCTTGAAAAATGTTTTTCTAAATCAAGGAATAGGATTCCCGAATGGGAGAAAGAAATTTTTGAAAATTTTCCTAGCCACTGTACATGGTTCAGCCATCCATATGATGGATCTCCCATCCCTTCAAGAAAAACTTAGACGGCTTCTCATATTTGTGAGTTTGTTTTACATTAATTGTTTTTGTAGCTTTATTGTCAATGATTATATTGCAACTATCAATTCAAGAAGATGGCTTGCCATGTCCTCAAATTATTGATAGAAGGGCTAATGATTCAAGTGAGGTATATGTTTGATGTAAGCGCACCTGACCCAGACCAATGGGATGGCAGCATGTGTGCGGCAGCAGCATTCAGAGCGGACCCAATCAGGGCATGAGTGGAGCAGAGCTTGACATACATCCCAAAACCAATAGTGCAGGGTCACTTGGTGACCTTGGGTAACTATGCTCCTCGCGTACAGACCACATTCGAACTATCTGAGCACACCTACCTCCAGGCGGACTCAAGTATAAATAGAGGGAAACCCCCTTAAGATAAACATCTTGAATACTAGAACACAGAACTAAGGACTCTTAGATTACTGGTGACCTTGTCTGAGTGCTCCTGTCTCAGACCTCGTTCACTTCACACCACCTTGAACTAACTTGATTGTCGAGGTCTCTGCCTCGGGTACTCACTCGAGACCTCTGACGCTCTCCCTTTGTCGCAAGATGGGCCTACCAGCCCTCGGACAACTCAGCCTCACCTCGACTTGGAAGAAAATTGGCAATGTTGCCCCTGTCCCATTCTGGGCAGCAACAATGTTCAATAAGCTTTTGATGATCGATGAAAATAGTGAATCTTCTTTAGACTCAATCACTACCCTCCATGTCCAGAGCTTCCAAAATTGAGTGGTTAAAAGATTCAACTTGATTGGATATAATGAGATGAGGTGACTCAAGTTAAAAAGTTGAAAGATGTCAGCCATGCCCTAAGATTGAAAGCTATATGGAAAGCATATTGTTTCAAGATTCTCTGTGGTCATCCTTTTCAAAGCTAAGTACCCTCGTGATAGGCATTTCCATGTCTATGTCTGGCCATCTAATGCCACAAGAACTTGGAAAAGAAACATGTGCCTGATACATGAATCGAGTACTAGAAACTCTATGTGGCTAATTCATGAAGGTGAAGTAAATTTTTAGCTTAATAGGTGGCTTGATATTGGCCCACTAATCAATCTTCTTCCTACAGTACAGTTTGATAATGTGGATTCTACTATAAAGGTTAAGGTTGTTTTAGATGAAAATGGTGAATGGCACTTGACTAAAATGATTAGAATCTTAGGTCAATCAAATATGGACATAATCACAAATTTGGATATCCATAGCAGGACTTGATTATATGGATTCATAAGTTGAATGGAAAATTCTCCACTAAATTGTATGGAAATTGTTAAGAGGAAAGGTGGGTACAGATGCAAAGGATAAGGTGTTGTTTGTAAGAATCCTTCGACTGAAGATACTGACCATCTCTTTTTCTTTGTTGGTGGTTGTTTAGCGAGAAAAGTGCTTTTGGGCATGGATTGCCATGGAACTTTGTTAGTGAGAGCTCTCCTTGTGAACTGGTTTTAATTTGCTTTACATTTGAATAATAAGTGGGCGGTGTTAGTAGGTGTGATAGCCTACATTGTGTGGATTTCCATGGAACTTTGTTAGTGAGAGCTCTCCTTGTGAATTGGTTTCAATTTGCTTTACATTTGAATAATTAGTGGGCGGTGTTAGTAGGTGTGAGAGCCTACATTGTGTGGTTTGGGGAGTTTTGAAGGAAGGGAATTGTTGGAAAAATGAACGATCAGTACAGATGCTCACAAATGGTGAGACTCTCCACCTAGAAATGGATTTAGGAAATTTTACAATCTTCAGTTTAATGGTTGATGGCCTTGAGGCTTATGCTTTCGGGATGGTCTTCTTTTGGTGAAAGCTATCAATTTGGACAAGGTGATTGTTGAGACTAATTCTTTAATTAATTCCACTGCATAATATTTTCAAGGTCCTTACTTCTTGATAAGGGGTGATTTGGCCCGACCTGTCAAATAAAGGACACGTGGGTGTAGAATACCAACTGGACGATAACTAAGCGATATGCCTGGTGTGTCTGGAAGCACATCGTTAAACACTCTGAAATACCAGTTTAATTATTTATAAAATTTTTCTGTTTCTCAAACAACTACTAACATAGTAAATGGTTGAGAACGGGTCATATCCACAGGGAAGCAAGTGAAAAATTAATATATACTTAGATCCAGACAAGAGAATGCAATCGGGAATGGCAGAAAATACGAAAATAAAATCTATTATTACTGAAATTAAATGTTTCAAATTTAAACAAGACAATAAATAAAAATTAAAACTTAATAAAGTATGGGAATCAACAAAGGAAATAAAAGAAATAAATAAATAAACGATCCAGAATCCGGATTCGGTGGCGGTAGTTGTAGATCGACCAGACAGCTTGTAGAAACCCCTCCTGACAAGAACCGGGCATATGTCATTTCTACAACCCTCGAACACCTCGAGACACCTTATCCTTGAACCGAATGAGTTCAGATTTGCAAAACAGAGAAATGAACAAGAATTAAATCCAAAAGATTGTAGAAATAAAAATAACAGAAAAAAATGAAGAAAAGAAAAAATGGTTGATTAGATCTAGTGGCAATAGTTGTAGAATGGTTGAACAGCATGCAGGAACCCCTCTTGACAAGATCTAGGCATCCTCCCCTTCTACAACCCTTGAACTCCTCAAGAAACCTTAGCCTTGTTAACTGGGTGAATTGACCAACCCCTTCTATAGGGCCCCTGGAACCCTTTTTATAGAGAAGTGTGGACACCACCAGAAATAGGGAAAAAGATGGGGGGCGACAGCTGGGATTTAGCAAAGTTAGGGATGCCCTAGGGTTTCTAATGGATGGCTAAGATGGTTTTGGGGTGGTCCTATGGCTGAAAGTAAAAGGAAAAGGAACCCAATATTATGTAAAGCTGAGATTTAATGGCTAAAGGCTGAATGGTGAAGATTAGAAGTTAGGTGGCTCGTAGGGTTAGAATGCTAAAAAGAGAAAGCCCTAGAATGGATGGTGGAGATTAGAAGGGATGGAAGGTGAGTATTTAGCAGTTAGGGGTGGTTAGGGTTTGCTAAGAGTGAAAAGAATGGGTTAAAAGGCGCCCTAGGGTTTGCTAAGGCGTGGGGAGCATGCTAATACAGTAGGAGGGGCGCCAAACTGGGTTTAGCAGCTAGGAGGCGCCCTCCTGCTTTCAATTTTTCATTAAAACACCCCCTCTCTCAGCTAGACTTCACACCAGCTTCCCAAAATCTGCATTTCAGCCATGAAAACTTCCCAGCTTTCCTCGGAATTTGTACAGAGACCCTTAGAGCCCATAACATTGCATTTAACTGGGAAAAGGGCACATCTTGACTATTCTAAGGCTGAAAGTACCCCTGAATTGATGCCCTTAAGGCATCAAAATGCATGGTTATCAATGCCCAACTCGATAGGACAAATTACTTCGAAGTCCCTGCCACCTTGGAAAACACCAAACTCCAGGGACCTCGGATGGTCAATACTGTTAAAAGCAATACGCAAAAGGTTCTAGAAAATTGCTAATTGTCTCCGAGCTTTCTGGGATCACTGCGTAGATTTGTAGACCTTATCTGCATCCCGCCCAAATCAGATGGACACGATAAGCGCTATCAACTAGCACGTTATTTCCTTATCAGAGTGGAACGGACTCCTACTTATCCAGCTCGAAGATCTTAGAAAGGCTTCGTAACTTCCACGACAACTTAACTATATAAGAGCACTCACCCCATGGCAGAAGGTACGCGTGATTATTTGCCCACTAGCACTGTATCACTCTTGTATTCATCTCGCATCCATAATATAGTACCGACTTAAGCATCAGAGCGACCTCGTCGGGTTAGCCACCCTAGGTTCTCTGATCATTTATCTTGTAGTTTAGTCAAGCTCGCCACACAACTAGGGTCAAGGTCATCTTCCAGCTAGGGGTATCTAGATCACACACTATCAATTGGCGTCGTTTGTGGGAAACCAACGAAAAATCTAGTTTCTCTACCTTCATCCATTCCACACTTTTCAATGGCATCTTCCAGCAACACCGGTAAGAGCATTAAAATGAATGCCACTAGGGAGCAAGATCACTCAACGTTGCTCCCTCAAAGCCTCTTAGTGACTATTGGGCAGTTTACTATTCCCTTGACTGCTTCAAGGATCCCCACTCTGTTAGTGCCTTAGACGACTCAGTAGATCAATGTCTCGTTGCCCCAAGCGAGCACCACCTTCTTAGAGCCTTCGGTGATCCCTCTTGGAGTCAGACATTCTCAGTTTGACGATCTCGTTCAGAGTGTCAGAGCAATGCAACTCCAGATGCAGCAGATGCATCAGTTTTAGCAATTCCAACAATATTACTTCTACCAACAATACCAGCAACAGTTTCCACAATTACAACCGAACTAGCCAACAAGTTAGTATCAAGGGCAGACCCAAAACTAGAATCAGCACCAGACTCCTCAGAACGTCCATCAATCTCCCCCTTGGGGTGAGAGATCCTCACAGGTACCAGTCCCTCCTAGGGGTCAGACCCCACCTCGGGGCAGAGTAGATGAACAGTCCACTCCCCCAGTTTCTCAAAGGGGGAACTCGAAAGATAGGCATGAGATCAGCCAGCCTGAGAGGAATAGTTGGGAGGAGAACAATGATCATCAGCTTGGGGCCCAAGGTGTGGGCTCAAGACGAGACCCCTCGGCACCCCACAACAGCCAACACCAGTCTCACGACAAAGAAGAAGCGGGATGGACCCCTGATCCACCTCACCCTAGCATTCAGAGCAAAATAGAAATACCCGACAACATCAAAGTCGGCATCATAAATGTAGAGCCAGCGAAGAAGCAACAACGACAACCTCACAAGACTCGCAGTTTGATGTGTGGCTCATTGTGACACTAGCAAGTGCACTAGCCGTTCAAGTAATAAAGTAGTGAGTGAAGTATCGTTCCCACGAGGATTTAGGAAACAATTACCAATACTAAATTGAGCACTTCTTATCTGATCAACAAATAAATCAAAACTTTAATGAAAGCTAAAAAATCCTAAATTAAAATCTATCTAAATCATTGGCCCAATTGCCTTCAAATCAGGTTAGAAGAGTAAGCAGTAAATGTCAATCTCAGAATTCAGCAATCTATCAATTTGGATCAGTCGAATAAATCATGATTGAGCCTTGGTTTGGTGAAACCCCAAGGTCATAAACAGCCTCTCTCAAGCGCATGTTCATCCTATGCATGAGTGACGGTTCTTCTATCTCTAACAAGAATCTAATCCCCATGCATGCATTTCTTCAAACACTTCTAAGGCATCAATTCAATCTGAATTGATCACCAACTGAATTGTGCAAGTTATCTCTAACCTTGCACTCAATTCAGTTCTTGAATAGTAGATCTGAATTCCTAGAGTCTCTCTCAAGCACTCTAGGAATTCCAAGCTGTAAATTAATTCGGCCAATCTGAAAATTGCAGATCTGAATTCTCTTTCAAGCAATTCAGATCTTGCAATCTCAGATCTGAGAATTCAGATATGAGTTTTGAAGGTTAGTTGGCCGAATTAATCTACAATAACACCCTTATTCAAGAAACTTCAAGTACAATTCATGACCATTTGAATGAATCAAAAAGAATTAGATTGCTGAACTGAAATTTTACAAGCTGAAATACATCAAGGAAGAATGGAAAAAAAGGAGAAAGAAGAAAGAAAATATAACAAAGAAACTGAATTCGAATCAAAAGAGAATGAAACTACAATTGATTTATTACAAAAGATCTTTGAATCACAAACCCTCAATTCGAACTCACCTTCTCTTCTAGCTTGCTTGTCTTGAACTTCCTTCAGCCCTTCTTCTTCTTCTTCTTCCTTGCGCCTAGCCTTCTTCTCTTCTCTTCTCTCAAGGTGGCCGAACCTCTAAGAGTGGGAGAGCCTTCCTCTCAAGCAATTGAACACCTCTCCCCCCTCCTAGAGGCCTCCTTATATAGTTTTTCAAGGGGGCTCTTGCCCCTTCTTGAAGCCTCTAGAATGGGGTGTATTACACCCCCTTCTTGAACTTTCTAGAGCTCTCTTGAAAGCCTCCTAAGGGCTGCTATTTGGGCTGCACTTAGGCTCTCTCTTAGCACATGATAGCTATACATTATGCTGCACTTTTGGGCTGAGAATGGGCTTTCCTTGCTGGGCCGAATTCTACTCATAGCTAGGCTTTCTTTTCTTGGGTTTTCTCAAGAAATTCACTTGCTCTTCTTGGGCCGAAGTGCTCTCTCTTGCTTCCACGACCGGGCTGGACTGAAATTGGTCTTTTTGAACATTCTTTTCTTGCATTTTTCTTTCCTTTTCTTGGATTAATTATCCCTGAACTTATTCTTAGCATTAAGCTAAATTAAGGCAAAAATTAATAAAACTGGCATAAAAATCCATGCTAAAGTCCTCAAAAATTATAGATAAATTGTAAGTTCATCACAGTTCCTTGGCCAAACATAGCCAGCCGTAGGATCAGAGCAAGGGAAGGGAGGAGGTGAGGTCGGTGGCTACCCTACTGGCTCCAGCACTGTTGATCCAATTTTCCCCCTATCCCTCAAGGTATTGGTAGTCCCAATGCCAAAAGACTTCAAAGTACCTCAACTAGACAAGTACGACAGATCTTATGACCCTAGTGACCATGTAGACGCGTTCTAGTCACAAATGCATATCACCTGGGCAGACAAAGCATGCATGTGCATGGCTTTCTCCACTACTTTCAGAGGATTAGCCTGGGCTTGGTACAGGAACCTTGCACCAGGCTCCATCAGAAGTTGGACGCAATTCATAGACATGTTCATGACCCACTTCATCACAAGTAAGAAGTGCCTGAAGTCACAAGAGAGCCTTCTGAACGTGGTGCAGAGGGAAGGTGAGTTGATCCAGAGCTACATCAAATGTTTCAATGAAACATGCTTACAGATATCGGAGCTTGACCCAACGGTACACCTCACAACAGCTCGGAAAGGAGTCACACACAAGGAGTTCAGGTGGTACATTAGAGTGAATCGACCGAAGAACATTACAGAGTTTCTCACGTTGGTCGAAAGATTCATCATCACCAAAGAAGAGTTCAGTCAGAAACCGGAGAACCAGCAAGGAGAGAAGAAGAAGGCACAAGCAGTAGCAAGCAGAAAAGGAAGAAGAGCAAGTCACCTCGCTCGAGGAGTAAGTCACCTCGGTGATCTAGGACCCCTCCTATAGAAAGAACCAATTACACCCCCTCAACGTGAAGAGAGGTGAGATCCTGATGGCAATCAAGGACTCCTCCTTCGTCAAATGGCCACCCAAGCTTTAGGGAGATCCAAAGACTAGGAACCTGAATGTATACTGTCACTTTCACCAAGACCATGGTCATAGTATAGATAACTTCAAGAACCTCCACAACGAAATCGAATAACTCATTCACCGTGGGTATATGAAGAAATACATCATGCACAAAGAGAAAGGATAGGGAGATCGGAAGAGAGACTCTCCAAAGTCGAGCAAACAGAACAAGCAGCCACCTCGACAGCAAGTCGAAGAAAGACCGATCCACGGGGTGATCAACATGATCATCGATGAATCTATTGTAGCGGGATGCACTACATCGGGGGGGGGGGAGACATCGGCCAGAGAGCTCGAGCATGAAGCAGAAAACCCACCAAAGCAACCTTGGGTGAAGGAGACTATATACTTCACCGAGGACGATGTGCGTGGGATACAGTACCCTCACGATGATGCTCTTGTAGTGAAGCTCATCTTAAATGACCACGAGGTAAAGAGAATCTTGGTGGATTTAGGTAGCTTAGTAGACATCCTATTCAAGGGAACTTTTGACAAGCTGCATCTCAAGCAAAGTGACTTGAAGCCAACAGACACTCCCCTAGTGGGCTTTAGCGGTGAGGAAGTCAGACCCTTTGGTCGGGTCACAATACCAGTGGAGGCAGGAATGCAAACAAACATTGTGCGATTCAAGCATACTTTCTTAATGGTTGCGACTCCGTCCCCCTACAACGCGATCATAGGTTGGCCCATCCAGCGCACTTTACGTGCAATAGTATCGACATACTATCTAATAGTGAAGTTTCCGACGGCTTACGGAGTAGGGGTCGTATAAGGTGATCAAATCGAGTTCCGAAAGTGCTACGCCGTTGTACTAAAAGGAAAGGCGAAATTGGTTGAAGATGTCAAGATAGGGCAACCAGAGGACTATACCAAAGAGCGAGCTGCCCCGATGGAGGAGATAGTCCACATACCGGTTTTTGAGTCAGAACCAATGAAGACTCTCCAAATCGGAGCACTAATAAGCGAACCATTTCGAAAACATCTAGGAAGTTTTCTACTTAATAACTTAGATGTTTTTGCCTGGTTTGTGGCAAAGATGCCCGACATCGACCTTAGTATAATAACTCACAAGTTGATGAGGAAGTCAAGAAGCTCCTTATTGCAAACTTGGTTAGGGAGGTCCATTGCCCAAGCTGGGTGGCCAACCCTGTGCTTGTGAAGAAGGCCAAAGAAAAGTGGCGCATGTGCGTCGACTACACCGACTTGAACAGAGCCTGCCTGAAGGACTACTTCCCCCTTCCCAAAATAGACTGCCTAGTAGATGTGACCTCGGGACACGAGTTGTTGAGCTTCACGAATGCCTACTCCGGCTACAACCAAATTAGGATAGACGTAGCCAACTAAGGCAAGACTGCTTTTCTAACTGAGTTAGGGTTATACTATTATAAAGTCATGCCCTTTGGTTTGAAAAATGTTGGAGCAACTTTCTAACAACTTGTAAATAAGATTTTTGAACCTTTGATTGGAAATAAAATAGAATGTTATGTTGACGACATGGTCGTGAAGACCCAGTTTTCTAGTTCTTTAATTGATGATTTAAATGCCGTTTTCAAATTGTAAGGAAATTTAGTATGAAATTTAACCCAAACAAGTGTGTCTTCGGGGTCATGTCGGGCAAGTTCCTTGGTTACATAGTAAACCGACGTGGCATCGAAGTCAAGTCGGATAAAATTAAAGCTATTTTAGATATGAGACTGCCCCAAAAAATAAAGGAGGTTTAAAGACTCACGGGCCGGGTAGCAGCTCTCATCTAGTTCGTGACCAAATTGGTGGGTCGGTGCCTACCTTTCTTTAAAGCGGTAAAAAATAAGGAAGACTTTACATGGACTGAAGAGTGCCAGCTCATGTTTGATGAGTTAAAAAGGTACCTAAACACCGTCGCGGTTTTGACCCGACCTGAGGAAGGAGACGAGCTAAAGTTGTACCTCTCCGTGAGTGACGAGGTGGTCAGCTCGATACTAATAAGAGAAGTAGACCGAGTCCAACGACCCTTCTACTATGTAAGTAAAGTTTTGCATAACGCAGAAACTAGATATCCCGACATTGAGATGTTGGCGTACGCACTAGTAGTAGCAGCTTGGAAATTACACCCATACTTCCAAGCCCATACCATTGTCATCCTTACCAACAAACCCCTAAGACACATTTTACATAAGCCCGAGGTGTCAAGGAGATTGACGAAGTGGTCCATTGAGCTGAGCAAGTACAACATCCGATTCAAGCCATGTCCAACTGTCAAAGCTCAAGTCCTAGCGGACTTCATGGCAGAATGCATATTCAACACACTATCCCCTGAACTGATTGAGCCCACTAACGTGTCAGAGGTGTCAACCAGCGTGGCATCGGTCATAGTCAGAGCAGTACCGACCTGGGACGAGGAGCCCTAGATCCTCCACGTTGATGGCTCATCCAATCAGCGAGGAAGTGGTGCTGGATTGGTATTATACGTCCCAAGCAAGGTGAAGTTGGAGTATGCTCTCTGGTTTAGATTCGAGGCATCGAACAACAAGGCAGAGTATGAGGCACTAATTGCCGGGCTAAACTTAGCAAAGGAAATGAGCGTAAAACACCTTGTCATGTTTAGCAACTCTCAGTTGGTAGTTAACCAAGTCAACGATGACTATGAAGCTCGCAACTCAACAATGGCGACCAACCTAGCCAAAGTCAGAAAAATCCTACCAAGTTTCCATTAATGGTTCATCAGGCATATACCGAGGTCCGAGAACGCTGAGGTCGACACCCTGTCACGATTGGTGAGGACAAGCGACAACACAATGCGGACTGTGTACATAGAAGACATGCCTTGGCTTAGCACTCTCGGGGGGTCATAAGAGTTGCTCCCGTGTTGCCAGCATCCGAACGCAATGCAGCTAGAAGGGTACCTGCTCCACGGGACCCTACCATCCGAATGCAATGCAGCTCGGAGGGTAGAGCATCAATCAACCCAGTACGTTCTTATAGATGAGTGGCTGTACATGAGGTCTTTCACGCTCCCCTACGTACGTTGCTTATGGCCTTTAGAAGCAAACTGAGTACTCCACGATATCCATGAAGGGCTTTGCGGAGGACACCTGGGGGGCAGGGCTCTAGCTCAAAAGGCACGGAGGTAAGGATATTACTGGCCTATTATGAAGGTAGAGGCAGTCGAGCTCATAAAAAAATGTGACAACTATGAGAGGCACACCAACATCCTCCATGAACCATTCCCACCTACAACCAGGCAGAGAAGATTCTTAATAGTGGCAGTGGACTACTTCACAAAGTGGGTGGAGGCTGATCCCCTAGAAACAATTATAGCCCGGAATGTGCAAAACTTCTTTTGGAGGAATATAATATGCCAGTTCAGACTACCTAAAGTACTAATATCGGATAATGGGAAGTAGTTTGAGGATATTAAGTTCCAGAACTAATGTACCGAGATGGGTATTCTACAAAACTTCTCTTCAGTGGCACACCCGTAAGCGAATGGATAAGTCAAAGTGACGAAGAGGGCCATCCTCCGTGGACTAAAAGCTTGTCTGGTGAGAGGTAAGGGTTTGTGGGTGGACGAGCTGCCCAATGTCCTTTGGGCCTATAGGATGACTGTCAAGACCGTAACTAGTGAAACACCCTTCAACCTGACATATGGAATAGAGGCCATGATCCCTGCCGATATCAAGGTACCGACCTTACTACTTGATGTGTATGATAAGGGGGTCAACGAAGACGAGCTCCAGACCAACTTAGACTTGATTGAAGAAGTACGTGATCTGGCTTATATTTAGACTGCGGCCTACCAGTAGCGGGTTGGTCGGTATTACAATGCCCGGGTCAGGAAACAATAGTTTTGAGTTGGTGACTTGGTTCTCAACAAAGTAATGGTACCCGATCCCAGCATGGGTAAGCTCGGGCCGAACTGGGAGGGTCCGTATCGGGTGAGACGAGTATTCAAAGAGGGTACTTACGAGCTCGAGACTATGGAAGGGAGACAGGTACCTCGGGCTTGGAACATCGACAACCTAAGGAGGTATTATCTATGAGCTCGTGACTTCAACATAACAAAAAAATTACTAAGTCCACAAGGCCAACAAGTTGGTCAAAATGGCATCGAACTGGAGAGAGGACTATTGAGTCACTCCCAGAGCCTAAGGGCTATGTTGCTGAGCTGACAAATACCTCGGTACGAGATAAGTCCCAATCGCCTCCTTGGCATGGGCAGATAAGTCCTAGTCACCTCTTCGGCATGGGCAGATAAGTTCTAGACGCCTCTTCGGCATGGGCAACTTAAGACACAGTCCCCTCTTCGGCATGGACAACTTAAGACCTAGTCGCTTCAGCATAGGCAACCAAAGACCCAATCGCTTCGGTATGGTCAAATGAAAAAGTAGCTCGTGGACCGACAGGTCGGGCATATACCCTACAGTGCCTGCCCACTTCGGCGTACATCAAGGTCAGCTTATTCCTACTTGTGCCTTCTTCATTAGTTTGGTACTTTGGAATAATCTACACTTAGAAAATTTCAGGCATATTAAGTTTTATGCACGTGAGATAAATGGCCAAAAGATTTCGTTCATTACAAAAAAAAGGGGAAGAGCACTACTACCGAACTCGGAGGTCCGATACACACTATATATACAGGGGTGTCCAAGAAAAGAGGCACAATTCAGTCTTCATGGGCTCATCGTCTCCTCCTACAATCACGACATCTTTGGTCAGGTCCACCTCCATTTATGTATTCGCAATAGCAACCTCATCGGTTTCCATGACCTCGTCGACCGCTACATCAGAGTTCCCTGACCTATTTCCAGCTTCTAGATCAACTTCATCATCATCATCATCTTCCTCGGAGTCTGGATCTTCGCCCGCCGCCTGAATCATAGTCTCTATCGATATCCCAATCATTATGAGCGATCGAACATCAAGTTGGGGAAATACACGCCTTTCCGGCCAACAACAAACCTTGAAACCTTTGTGGAAAGCCGAAGTAGTTGTTTTATTCACAAAACTGTCGACCTCTGAGGAAGCCTTGTAATCCCAGACAGCCTGATCACCTGCTTCCTTTAGCTCGTAGGAGAAGATAGCCTCGCGCTCAGCAAGGAGAGCCTTCTTATCCTCAACCTCCTTTTTTAGCTCGCGGATACCCTCCTCCTTTCACTTTGACTCCGCCTCCCGCTTTGTCTTCAGCTCGATAGCCCTTATCATCTTGGACTGGCACTCCACCGCTTTTGACTCAGCAGCCAAAACCTTGGCCTCCAAGACTTTCACTTTTGACTAAGAGATTTATAACAACTCCATCTGACAGTCAGACTGCTCAACTAGCGAGTGAATCATCGAGTTTGTTTGCAAAAGAGCTACATTGATTAGTAAGGCAGGAAAAGCATCAAGGACAAAGAAGCGAAGTTGGAAACATACTACCATCAGATGACCCCATGCAGTGGCAGTGAGCTTGGAGTGCAGCATCCTAGCATACTTCGACACCTGGGCAGGGAAGATGGCTTCCTTGCTCTTGAGAGTGGCAACCCGAGCATCAAAAATGCATTGGCCCTCCTTAGGGGGCTGCATCGAAGCAGCAACCTCAGGCTCGCGGGCTATCGACCTGTTTCCTTGGTCATCCTCGACTAGGTCAATGACGGGCACGTCCTCTTTCCTCCTTAGGGCTACAGGTGCGGTGGGACTGGCGACGGGCTCAGCGGCTTGGGGATCACTACAAGATGCCTTTCTTTTTCCTCTTCTTCATGTTGGTAAAAAGCTTGGACACAGGGATATCTGCTATAGTACCTGCAACATAGACACAAACATAGCAATGAAATCAATGAGAAAGAAAAAGTCCAAGTGTGTGAAACCGAAGTGGAGACCTACCCGGACTCAGCCCTGCACTAACCAACCTCTCGTCAGCTAGGAAATCGTTCATTTCCAACCTGAGCTTTCCCAAGGCACATGCCCGTTCCCTGATGTCCTTATCTAACTTGATGTCGAGTTCACTAATGGCTGTCCTCCAGTGCGTCAGAAACGGCCACCCCAAACCACAATGACAATAAAGTAACATCTCTTCCAGTCCAGGACTTTGTTGGGGAGGCCATGCAGGACCTTGTACCTGGGTCAGGGGGTTAGGTAGTAGCTACGGTGTTCAAAAGAAGGAAGGCTAGCGGAATTTTTCTTAATAGAACGAATCGAGCTAAAGGTGTTCATGGTCAAGGGTTTACTGTAGTGATGGAATAAGGAAATGGTACCCTACTATGGAATGAATTGAGTTTGGGTGAATCTAACCTATGGTTATGTTGAAGAACTGAAGAATTTCCACGATAAATGGGTGGAGCGGGAAGCACAACCCGGTTGTCAGCTGCTCCTCGAACACCACGACTCGTCAGGATCGTGGTCCCAAGGGTATCCCTCCAAAGGGATACACCAGTCATGGTCATCGGGGAACTTGTAGTATTCGGCCAGTGTTTGCAGCCTCTTTGCAGTCATCATGGAAGAACCGAAGCAATCCGGCCCTGACCTCCAAGAACTATGGGAACTCGAGGCTTTTTTCCCCGGAGTCTCCTCGCTCCTCTACTTGGGAATCCACCTCGAGCGGGTTGGGCTTAGGACCTCGTGCCAAGGTTCCCAGTTCAACAGGACCAGATTCTAGTGCTTGGCCTGAGGAGTCCACCTCAAGCCTACTCGACTCGCCACTGGCATCCAACAGGCTACCAGTGCTAACACTTGACATCGCAATAAAAGGGAAACAAGTTGAAACGAAGGAGGCTTACCTAAATCGAAGAAAGGAGGAGATGATTTCGAAGAACAAGAACAGGTGACATTGACATGGAAGTAGACACGTGAGCACAAATCACGACGGAGAAAATGGGGACCCATGGCCCCTATTTATAGCCATTGTAGTTAGTTTTTTACGGACAAGATCGATGTAATCCAATGGTTCCCATGAAAACCGGTCACACTCCTATCGAGGCATAAATTAGTTGAGTGCATGTTTTGACATCCTCGGGGTTGATAAATCTGCGTGACGTCCGCGTGTCCCTAATACACGATCTGGTTTCTTGGTCAAACTAGAGGAGACGTTGAGAACGAACTGCCAGACTAGCTGAAGCCAAATCCACCTCAGCCCAACGTAAACTCTTTGTACCGGGTCGTGGCCCCTACACGAGGAGTGGGGGGAAATTGATGAGGGGTGATTTGGCTTGACCTGTCAAATAGAGGACACGTGGGTGTAGCCTACCAACTAGACGATGACTCAGCGGTATGCCCACCTCGGCAGGACACCCTGACCTCCGAGAACTATGGGAACTCAAGGCTTTTTTCCCCAGAGTCTCCTCGCTCCTCTACTTGGGAATCCACCTCGAAGGGGCTGGGCCCAGAACCTCGTGTTGAGGTGACCACTTCAACAGGACCAGATTCTACTGCTTGGCCCGAGGAGTCCACCTCAGTCCCACTCGACTCGCCACTGACATCCAACAGGCTACCAGTGCTAACACTTGACATCGCAATAAAAGGGAAACAAGTTGAAACGAAGGAGGCATACCTAAATCGAAGAAAGGAGGAGATGACTTCGAAGAATGAGAATAGATGACACCAACCTGGAAGCAGACACGCGAGCACAGATCACGACGGAGAAAATGGGGACCCAATGGCCCCTATTTATAGCCATTGTAGTTGGTTTTTTACGGACAAGATCGATGTAATCCAACGACTCCCATGAAAACCGGTCATGCTCTTATCGAGGCAGAAATCAATTGAGCGCATGTTTTGACATCCTCAGGGTTGATAAATCCGCGTGACGTCTGCGCATCCCTGGTACACGATCTAGTTTCTTGGTGAAACCGAAGGAGACACTAAGAACGAACCGCCAGACTGGCTGAAGCCAAATCCACCTCAACTCGACGTAAACTCCTTGCACTAAGTCGTGACCTCTACACAAGGAGTGGGGGGAAATTGATGAGGGGTGATTTGGCCTGACCTATCAAATAGAGGACATGTGGGTGTAGACTACCAACTGGACGATGACTCAGTAGTATGCCCACCTCGATAGGACAAATTACTTTGGAGTCCCAGCCAGCTCGAAAAACACCGAACTCTGGGGACCTCAGATGGTCAAGACTGTTAAAAGCGATACGCAACAGGTTCTAGAAAATGGATAACTGACTCCAAGCTTTCCGAGATCACGACACACATCCAACTCGCCACGCGACTAAGGTCCAGGTCATCTTCTAGCTTGGAACATCCATATCGCACACCATCACTTCTCTTCCTTGGAAACTCTAGTATTGGCATAGGGAGGCAGTATTACTCAAGGTGTCGACTTACTCATAGTACATATTGGACTTAGAGGAAGCCAACGGAGCCTTGAGATGATTGGAGGCTATTGGGCTGGTTATTTAATTGAGGTCATTGAGTGTGGATTCATTGAGCATATACATCTAAATTGAGCCAAGATGAGTTATTGAAAGAGAGAGTTATGACATACTTAATGAAGAGAGATTATTAAAAGAGTTAATGGGAGGAGAGAGAGAGAGAAATAATGGTCAGTGTTAAAAGTCTTAAAAGTGATTTGGTCACTTGGTTTATTTTGTTCAATTTTAAAATTAAAAAATAAAAAAAGGATAAATATCTTTGAGAAAAAAATAAAAAACAAAAAACAAAAAGCAGGAAAGTGCCAACTTGACACATTTGGTTTTAAATGGGAGATAATTGAAAAAAATAAAACAATGCAATACATATTTCATCCAAGCAAGGCTCTTTAAATCGAAAAAATCTAAAAAACTAGAAAATTAGAAATATACTCTAGGAGGAATAAGAGGGCCACTAACTTGCAAACATTATTTTAGTAATATAGTAAAGATGGGTGGGTTTATTAAAACGATTAACCCACATTAGCCATGTATCATGCAACATAATAAACGCACGCATATGATATACCTAACAACTAATCAAACTAAGAATCCTATTGTAAAATGATTCTTATCATTGTACCTATTTCAGTATTGAGATATCAAATTGAAATAACACTCAGGGAACATGAACTTCTCAATTATGTTGGTGTCTCAATCGTATCCAACACAAATGATTTTATCAACTGATGACCCAGGTGGTCAGACCGTTTGGCCTAGGAACCGTCTAGGCAACCGGTTCAATTTTACCCCAAGCCTGGTCTTTGGCCAAAAATTGTTGAAAAAATCAACAATTCATTGATCCAGGCAGTCAAACTGTTGACCTGTTCAACGGTTTTTGGCCACCCGGAAACCAGTGGCCAGAACGGTTCCATTTCCGGGTTATTTTTTAAAACGTTGCTACTTCAAGCACCACTTCGTTAATGAATCTTGCATGTGTTTCTTGGCAAAACAATATTGTCTCTTTCTTAGTTGGATGTTAGCATTCATATATAGGAGCCTTCCCTAACCCATGTCGTTGGAAGCAAAGACTAAAAAGATAAGCTTGGATTACCTTGGAGAAGCTATATGTTCCTTGCAGTCAAGCTCCTTAACTTCATGATTATGGAAGCCCTACTTGAACAGGTCAAACTATTATCTAACGAACTAAGAGTCCGTTTGCTGGTTTGCAGTCGGAATCGGTATCAGAATCGAAATCCTTTGGAGTTGGACTCGGAATGGCCTATTCCCATAGTCTGTTTGGTTTAGATAGGAATGGAAATGTAAATTGAAATAAACAAGAATGAGATTTCATTTCCAAAGGAGAGGCATGGAATGGCTATTCCTTCAAATGAGGGAATGTCATTCATCCAATTCTGCCCAACCAAACAGCTGGAATCGGAATAGCCGATTCTGATTCCGATTCCAAAGCCCTGTTCCTGCAAATCAAACGGGGCCTAAAGTCATTGGTGAGCTACCATCCAACTCACATACAGTTGATCTCTTACACTCCAATGACCTTAACATTTATTAGAATGCCTTTGCTACCATTATGATACTATGAACTGATGAAAACTATTTGAGAATCTCAAAGGTTTGTTATCCACCGACACCACCAAGATGAGTGATTGTTAACATGGCTCATCATTCTCGAGTAAAGAAGTGGTACCTCTCATTTCTTACCTCAAGATCCAAACAATTACAAGCCTTTATAGTATTCCAAAATCCCTTGCAATTTCTATGGTGGCAAAAATCGCAATTTCTATGGATGCTTGGTTCCTTGACTCGGGCTATGAATCATCTCACAAATGATCTTCAAAGTTTGCAAGTTTACTCGGACTACTTTTGATCTTCAATTGCTTCCAGACCACTTTATTTTAGAAACATATTGATATTGCATGTACCTAATTAGGGGTGTAACTAGGGGTGTCAATTGGACTGGATTTGGTCCAATCTGATCTAGTCCAATGTGAGTCCATTACAAATGGACCATGTCCAAACCAATTCAATAAATGTTTTGGACCATTTTGGACCGGTCCAATTCAATGTCTGGACCATCTAATTGGTTCAAATTTGTTTTAATTTAGATTGGTTTTAACTCAAATTCGGTCCATTGATGCCTATATTGTTACCTTATATTAATGAACCAGATATTGGCTTAATTCAGCCCAATCCAATATAATACATATTTTGGACTGGATTGGTCCAATTCAATATGTCTTGTTGGTCCATCCAATCCGTCCAAATTGATTTTGGACTGGACGGGGTCCAATCCAAAACCAGTCTATTGACACCCTTAGGTGTAACTTGGGTGGGACCAATTCGAGCCCAAACAGACCCAATCTGAAATTTTACACGGGTTGGGCTTGGATTTTTAGGCCTCAAGCTAGTTTTGGGCCCAAGACTTTGGGCTTTTTTATTCTTTCAAGCTGGACCAAAGCCTAGCCTTTCGGTAGCTTGAGCCTGACCCAACTATATGTTCATGCATTCATATATGCATGCATATCTATACTATATATAATACTATATATAAAAGTGTAGATGCAGTGTGAAACTTTTTTTGGATTAAAGTTACCGTCTATTTCTTTGTTTGAGAAAGGGTACAAAAGTCTTTTTATTATAGTTTTAATGCCACCTTTAATGGCTACTAGGTATAATGGCCCAATTTGTGTATTTAATCCATCTTTAATTGCAAGGATTGAAAATGTAACTTCAATTATTACTTTCCACCTCATTTAATCCAATCTCATCAAATCTTATACTTAAGGTATTAAATCTCATTTTCTCTTATTAAATCCTAAACTTTTAAGTTATTTTTCACTAATAAATGCTACTAATTAGATCTATGTCAATATTTTTAACAATATAAACTATTATATTTTAAAATTGACTCAAAAATAAAACCATTCTTTATCCAAGTGGTGGCTAAGCAATTCAACCATCTGAATCAAATTGGTTAACCTATGAAGTCATAGTCAGGTAATAAAATTTTTAAAACATAAATAAATATTAAAATTTACAAAAAATGTAAAAAAAAATAGACACATAAAAATAAGTGTAATAAACAAGAATTATTTTTATTCAAAATGAAAATGAAATACATAATTTAGAACTGACCAAAAATGAAATATAAAAATTAATAATAAAAAGCTCAACTTCTAGGTCAAATGTGTTAACCTTTAATGTCAAAAATAAATAACAAAAATTAATAAAATATGAAAATATAAAAATACATAAATTTTGCAAAAAAAATTCAGACACATGTATAATATCATGTATTTATCATATTAAACAAAAAGTAAATGTAACATATCAAAATTATTTTCACACAAAAATACATAGAAAAAATTGAACACATCTATAATTCTATATTTACGTTGCTATAAAAAAAAAAGATTGTGCAACTTTCTTTTCACTAAAATCAAGGTTTTTAAAAATCGACCTAGAAATAGAACCACTTTGGTTTCCAGTTTCCGAGTCAAGGGTTCAACCATCTAGTTTGGCTGGGTCAAACCAGTAAGATGTAAAATATAATATAATTTTTTATTTTGACTGTTAGATTAAGATTATGTCAAAGTCCACAATATATATGCATTATTATGAGAGGGGAGTGTGAGACTTTGAAAAGGAGGCAGCTGGTTAAAGCTAAGAAGTTAAAAAAGTAGAAGAAAAGGAAGCGTCACCGAAGGTGGTTGTCACCATGTTCACTGATCGTTGTAGCATAACCATTTTGCCTTGAGAAGATAGAGAAGTCAGCGGTGGCTATCTCCATGTTCATCATCACCGCTGCAACAACATCGTTTTCCCTCTTCTTACATCTCTCTAAATCTCTCTCAAATCCCAGATCATTTGCTTCATTGGTAATTTGGTGTATTTCGGGTTTTAATATAAGATCGGTGTTTAATCTCTCATCTCTTGCATCGATTTTTTTTTTATTTCTTCATTGGAGTTGTAATTTTTTTTGTTGTTGCAACTTAAAAAGAATCATAGAAATAAGAAAACACAAAATCAAAATGGAAAAACTAAAAACCCTAACTAATTTTGGCCATCATAAATAATTGAACAAGATTATGAGATATGAAAGTTTTTTTTTTCAATTTTTTTTTATTTTCTAAGTTCTATTTTAAAATAAATAAAAAATTGGAATTAGTTTGAAAGCAACTCAAGAACCATTTACCGAGTCGAACATTTTAATGATTAAATCATTCGGATCTTTGGTTCTCTAACCATTTCAATATTTTTTATGTAAAATAGCGATTCAAGGCCAAAATAGAACCGATGACTTGATCGGTTTCTGGGCCAAAATGGTTCAATTATTTGGTCTGGTCTAGTTTTTAAAGCAATGACAAAAATATTAATTTTTTAATTTAGTTTCTTTTTAATTGTAAGGTTTAAATTGTAAATTGAACTACTACTTTTTGCCTCATTCAATTCCCTCTATTTAAATCTTACATCTTTTTTGATAAATGAAAAAAAGAGAAAAGATACACCAAAAAGATAAAACACAACAAAGAGAAAAGTCTAGCCAAGTAGGTGGCATGTTAATGATACTTGAAACTTCACAATTCAATCTTATTATCACATTTGGATGAGGTGTTTATGTAATAAAAAACAAAAAATAAAAAAAATACATAAAGTTTATAGAAAATTTTGGATATATTATTACTATAATTATCATCATCTAGGATTGACACATGCAAAGCATGTGCACACTTACTAGTTTGTATAAATGCATACACACATGTATAATTTTAGCATCTAATTAATAATAAAAACAAAAAAAGATAAAAACAACAAATAAAAATAAATAAAGTTTATAGAAAATTTTGGATATATTATTACTAAAATTATCACCATCTAGAATTGCCACATGCAAAGCATGTGCACTCTTTCTAGATTGTATATATGCATACATACATGTATAATTTTAGAGTGGGTCATTGACCAACCTAAGATCGGCCTAGGCACAAGCCTAACCCGAGTACAACAAATTATAATGCAAGTTAGGCTTAGGATGGGAAGATCGAGCTTGACTTCAAACTCGAGCCCTAGGCCCAAATCTTAGAGTTGGGTCTGGGTTGATCATAAATCCAGTCTAACCCACCCAACTTACACCCTTATGGCTAATGTGAAGTTTAATTTACTCTCTTTGTCTTATTCCACTATTGATAATAATGTTCTCATCAACTTACACCCTTAGCATCTCTCTTTCTACATCTAACTCCCTTTTTCATTGTTATCAAATCCAATAATTTCCCTTTATTATCTAATAAAGCTTTGTGGAATAAGACATAGGATGGGCAAAACTATTAGCCGAGGGGATAATTTCTCCTATCACACAAAAGTATAGATGAACCACTCCATTTTTCCTAACCTACTCTAATTCTTGTTATGAATTATTGGACCAAGATACTAGAAATAATCATATTAAGTAAAAATGGTCGGGCCATGTTGCCCTATTTGTTGATTTTGTCTCTCAACATGACCATTTTGTGCATGAATGTAAGGCCAAGTTGAAAGAATGATAGGATCCATCTAATGGACGCCAAGAAAGGTGCGGAATGGGGGCGAATTTCAAAAAAAATTCCTACATTCTTCCAACTGGGAATCATATTCCTTAAATTTAGAATACATTATTCAAGGATCCTACTTGAACCATAAACAAACCAGATCTGAACTAAAAGGAAACATGAAGGATTATACTTGATTCGGAGAAATAATATCTCCCAAAGTTGGTGTTCACACCCAAAGAAATGACCAAGATCCGCTCCTGCTGAAGATGACACGGCTGTGGATGGAACGGAACCAACAGGGTGCGTCCTACACATTGGATTCTTCACAAGAACCCTCTGGAAACCTTGAACACCAAATCCTTTTGTCTTTCTTGCAAGACTATTGTCAAGAACTGCTTTCTTGACTTCCTGTTGCTGCAAAGATCCAATCTTCCAACAGGTAGTGGCGGCGGCTGAAGGAGGAGAAGTTCAGGGACGAAGATGGCAGAATTGTCTCTTCTCTCTGGAGTCTGTGAGAGATCAAATCTCAGATTGCAGGATGTGTTTCTTGCTTTCTCAAACCCCCAGTTCGAAATCTGATATTTTTGCTTGGTTTTCTCCTCTTTCTTCTTGATTAAGAAACCTCCCAATATTTTTGGGAGTTATCCCAATCCAAATCAGTATTTGGATAGAGGTTAATCTTAATCCTATTTGCAGATTAAGTTAGTTAACTCCTGATCTTATCAGGAGGTTACCAGATTCAAATCTAATTTGAATTTGGTCTCTTAGAGTGGATAAGGTCAATGACCCAATCCTTTTACTAACACTAATCTCAGATTTGTCCCATGAACTGGTGATTATATCAGCCTAGTTCGAAATGGGCTTTTGGCCCATTAAGTGTTCAGTGTTTAACCAGTTTCCAACCTACTGCCCAGTTGGGCTTCTTTGTATGGCGTGGGACCCAAGCATTGATCTACACACCAGCCACATGGGTTCGGCCCAGCCTTTATTATAAGACCCAGCCGAATTCACTGAAAGACTCAGTGACCCCCTTAAGCCCATCACATGGACCCTATGGGCCCAACACTTACATTAAGTGGTCCCTGGGCCAAGCCATCTTATAAAAACCCAGGGACTGTGGGCAGGTGCAAGATTAACCCATCAGGTAATATCCTAAATGGTCTTACACTTAACCTCTCAGCCCTTAATGATCAAGCACTGCCCGACAAGAGAAGACCTCTCCCTCGGCTGCAAGGAACAGTGCCCGCACTCTCTACTCACATGGATCCCGGGAATTAAAACATTTTGCAAATCTTTTGAAACCGTACATATATATATATATATATATATATATATATATCTTAATTTTGCAAAACAAAATTCCAACGATTGAAATCAACTGCCGACAGTTTGGTTTCCATCAGAGAGTGCATTGCCAATCATTACCATTGTCCGACAAAGGGGCTGATTCTGTCACTATGACCACTCACTCAGATGAATTCTCAGACTGCCCCAACATGTCCAGGTTTTGACCCCCACTAAGGATCTCACTGATTGACACATCAAAACAGCCTGATCCGACACCTAGTGATGTGTCATAATCGAGTCTAGGGGTCAGGTGTAACTTTCCAGTTTTGCCCATCTGTCTCCAAGGTCTAGGGCAGTACTAGAAATCTGGTCCGGTTCAAGGGTTCAAGCAATCCCATATTGCATGTGCCTTGGGTCTTACCCTGATGGCCGAAACAAGCCATCCCAACTTGGTGGCACACCAGTATCAGCCTTGGCAGGATAAATCTCCCTAGACTTATCCAATGGCTGTGAACATTTAAAACTAACACAAGTTTCTATAAGTGTCCAGTTTTAGGGTTTTACACAGAATTATACCAAACAACATGAATCAAACATGCACTTAAATTTATTTCTACTAGATAACAAAAGTACATCAAATCCGATTGAAGCTAAGGTCATACAAGACTGTCTAACACATGTATCAATAGTGGCCTTTTACCAAGATTGTTGGAAAATTATGAGAGATAATTTGATCGAGGTTTATAAGGAATTTGTAGAGAAGAATAGAATTAGCCCATGGGTGAATGCAACCTTTCTAGCTGTTATTCCAAAGAGAGTTGATGCTAGTCACTCAAAGGACTTTAGACCAATCAACCTTGTAACCAACATTTACAAGGTCTTAGACAAGGTCCTGTCTTTAAGATTAAAATTAGTTCTCCTAGCTATAATCACTCAAAATCAAGAGGCTTTCATTCAAGGGAGGTAGATAGCTGATATGATTCTAGTTGCTAATGAATGTGTAGAGAATTTGAAAAGACCAAGGAGAAAAGCTTTTGCGTGCAATTTGGACTTAGAGAAAACTTATGATATGGTGGATTGGACCTTCCTTATCGAGGTGACAAAAAATTGTGGGTTTGGGGATAGATGGTGAAAATGGATCTTTGGTTGTATTAAATCTTGTCACTATTCCATTTTAGTTAATGGGATTGTTAGAGATTTCTTTCTAGCTCATCGGGGATTGAGGCAAAGTGATTCTCTTTCACCTTTCTCTTTACTCTAGTAGCATATGTATTTAGTAGAATGATCATAAAGGTTGATAGGGAGACTGTAATAAAAGGGTGGAAGGTTGGAAGAAATAAGATATTAAATACTCACCTATAGAGCGTAGAAGGCTCGAAATGGAATCTTGGATTGGTAAAGGGGTAAATAGAGGAACCATGGGTTGAAATTTCATGGGTAGGTATTTTAGGATGACTGGGGTTTAATGGTTGTGTTTTATCTAAGGGTCAAAGTGTAAATGGAGGTTCATCAAGGCCATCGGATTATGTCTGAGAGGTTTAATAGTTGTGTCTGATCTAGGGGCTTTTGGGTTGAAATTTGGGCTATTTGGGTTTTTGGATGTTTTAGAGAGATCGAAATGGTCTGATCGGGTGTTTGGGGTAAATTGGGGGGTTTAAGTGGTAAATCAAGCAAAAATTGGGTGTTGACAACTATATAATACATTGTATACATTTTATTCATAAAAATAAAATACTAATGGTCATCTTTCATCATTCATGGTTATCACATTTCCTTCCCTTACACATTACTTAAATATAGTTACATAAAATTTTACATGAGAAAATAATATGAATATATCTTTCATTAGCATCCACAAATTAGTCACACAACTATTACGATAAGGGAAATTTTCTTAAAACTACCCTTATGGTTTAGCTAATTGACTAACTCTACCCTTATTGTTTACATATTGTCTTAAAGTACCCCTACTGTTTCTAATAATTGTCTAAAACCTCCCTTGCGACAACTTGCCGCTACACTACGTTCACATGTGACATCACGAGACTGGTATTTTTTAAAATTCCTAAAATACCCTTCATGTGAACTATTCATCATCTTCAACATTGAGACGAAGAGCAAAGTGGCGATGACAATAACCCTTCTCCTTCTGATTCCTCTCTATCCTCTCACCTAAGCATAGGGCAACATGTACCCCACCATGGAAAGGAACGTTAAGTAGTGAAACCCACATACCACTGATAAGAAATTCTAAACGGTAACAACATTGGACGTCAAGATCAGGTAGATTATGTTCTTGTGATCGACAGGGAAGGGTGTGGATTTAACTACATCGGTGATGACCTGTTAGATGGAAAGACATGGGAGGTGAGACCCGTGAGGGTAAAGTGAGCCTGCCGTTTTTGGGCTTCAAGGTCAGAAATCAACATAGGAACACAACTTACATTGAGTTCCTTGATAACTTTGGGGCTTGCCACCTTGTATCCACGGGCAGATGTAGTACTTGCTCTTCCTCATCATGTTGTCATAGTAAGACACACCTTTTGGGAGAGCAGACACATCAGGTATTATTGAAGCTAGAATAAGATAAGAGACCCAGACTGGATTTTATCATGCCTGGTTCATTGGTTGTGTATGTTGTTGGTAAAGGGCTAAAAAAGAAAAAAGAAAAGAAAGAAAGGGAAGGGAAGCTTGCCAATTTATGATCAAATGAGCAAGGAAATGACCGGACCCTCGACACCCTTTTTCTTCTACTATGTAAGGCTAAAAAGACTTGTGTGAAATGAAATGAAATAATGTATTATGGCTATGGGGTACCCACGGCGGCAGATTATGATGAGATGACAAAGCTAATAGCTAAATTAGCCTGCAAGCCAGCCCATTCCGATGACCCATAAATTAAATGAGTGTCCAATTTTATCGGAGGGAAAATTTATTATTAATTGGGTTTTATTTTGAAAATTTGAGGAATAGTGGGGAGTAAATTTTACATTTTCTTTCTTTTTGTTAAAAATTGATGGTGATGTTAATTATCAAAAACAGTGAGGGTACTTTAAGGCAATAAGTAAACAGTAAGGATAGAGTTAGTTAATTAGTTAAACCATAAGGGTAGTTTAAGAAATTTCCCGTTACAAGGGCACTGCCCCTTTGTGGCATTGCACAACTTTTGCAATAAACCTCCAAGGCATTACCTCTCTGTGACATGTAATGAAGCATATATACAAGAATCATGGAAGAAAGCACTAATCACGACAATTAGCCACAAGCAATTAAGAAATATATGCATTTCCACAAAACAATTATTTAAAACATATGACAACATAAATATAAAACAAGGCACCATAGGAACTTGAACAAAAATCACTATTGATAAAGGTTCAATACAAATATGTTGTCCTAATTTTTTTTTTTTTTTTTTTTAACTCCTGGGGAGCCTTACATAGCCAATTCTCTTTCAAAGCAATTAAATTCTCCACATAATCCTCCTCCTTAGATATAACTTCACAAACATTAAGATCTGCCTCTTACTTTTTGAAATGCTCCACTGTCCACCTAAGGGAAGACACCCGACGCCTAGCATCAACCAACCAATCATCCACACAACCTGATAGGTACGCAATAGACAAATGAACAAGAAGATCCTTTGTCTGAAAACCATAAGATCCAACATCAAATAATGCCCTAGCCCATGAAAGGAACTTAGAATTGCAAGGTTTATTCATAGTAGCCTACAATAATCCTTGATGAACATGGCAAACCATATTCACTGCAAGCTTTGAAAACACACGACCTACCATTGTAA
This sequence comes from Nelumbo lutea, assembly GCF_056320005.1. Taxonomy (NCBI): domain Eukaryota; kingdom Viridiplantae; phylum Streptophyta; class Magnoliopsida; order Proteales; family Nelumbonaceae; genus Nelumbo; species Nelumbo lutea. The sequence goes on along the minus strand of NC_142687.1, from coordinate 57,907,820 downwards.
CTACTAAATCCGAGATAAACCCCCTGCGGAGCAAAGACAAAGCTAGCTCATCTGAACCACAAGGCACTCTACATTTCTTCCATGACCAAATCAATGAAATACAATAATCAAAGTCACAAGAAAAATATGGAACTTCCTCAAACTCATAGTAAAACTTAAGCCGCTTAAGGTTCCACAACATCGCCACAACAATCATTAGAATTTAGCAAAAATGAACTAATAACCTCATGACTAATGATTGCCAAATTTTCAGGTGGTACAACCTCCACCAACTGTTAGCTAGTAATCATAACAATTAGACCTGTTCATGGGCCGGGTGGCCCGACCGGCCGGGTTTGAACAAGTACATGGGCCCGCAGGCTTAACCTCGGGCCAAAAAGCCCGTCCCGCAATAAATTCAAATCGGGCTCAGGATTTGCCAAAATAGCCCGGTCCGAGCCCGGCCCGGCCCGACCAATAGTTAAAACTTAAAACTATGTAAAAACCCTATTCGAGACCTCTTTGCCTCTTCCCGTTCTTTTTTCCAGCCAAACCCTTCATCTCCAATCTCCACATCCAACACAGCCGAACCCTTCATCCTCACACTCTTAGGCAGCTACAATCGGCGCGGTGGCAAATGTTCACCGGTGCAACAACTCCGGCGGCGGCGATGATCTCTCTCTCTCTCTCTTTCTCAAACGCAAACTGATCAAGTGAACATTGTCAAAATCGCAGGTCAGGCTCGCAGCTCACAGACCACAGCCACCGACTCATTGTGAATTCTCCGGCAAATACAATCACCGGCGGCGGCAGTGAGTCCTCTTTACCATTTTATTAGTACCATATATTCTGCAAATTCTGTTAGTAGTAGCACAGACAATATTATCTTCCATTCCTCCTGCGTCCTCGCAAGTCTTGTTTCGAATTGTCCAATCCAGTATTATTGGAGTTTGGATGCCAACATTTTTGAGATATTTCATTTCGTTTCTCATGCTCCAAAGGCGTGAAACTTGTGAGGCCATCAAATCCTTGTCACACAGAAAGGCATACCCGCATCTGCTGATATTCCATGTGTAGGAGAAGTTGTAAACGCTTCCTGTGTATATATGAAAATCAGTGATGCCCTTGGGTATGGTGGTCTGGCAGCATCCAAGGCCATCGTCGCATGACAACCTGATCTGCAACCCACGTAGAATGCCTCACCATTGTAGTCATACAAAGTTCCAGAGGTGTCGCAACCGACAGTCATGAATCCGTTTCTGGTGTCCGCTTCTGGAAGTTCCCAGTAAGGGCTATTCACTAGTATCACTACCAGGTCATTGCCCTCACCCACATAACATTCGGAAGCCGCCCACATGGTGGTCGCCACTTGCCCATGCAGAGATATGTTAAAAATTGGTGTATCATCGGAATCGGAGTACATCATCAGCTGGGGATCACCATTAGTGGTGTTGTAGAATAACTGAAAATCTTCATTCAGTAAACACTTGGGACTTAGTACCATATATTCTGTTTAGATTTGTTCATACTTCATACGCTTATCAGAAAACCGTATTGATTTTAAACACCACCGTATTGTTTAAAATCTGTTAGAGATAATATATTCTGTTATAACTGTTGGAGATAATATATTCTGTTAGTACCAGTTACGAACATTGAGAAAATGCATCTTCTGTTTTTCCCTTATTTCTTTTTGGTTTTCCTGTTGAAACTACGTCAGAAATTCGGAATACTGATCGACTGTGAACAGCCCCCGCCATCTATTCTCAAGTAGTTGTTGGTTGATTAGGAAATGATAATGGAGGTTCATGGCAGTATAGACATGCAATGAGAAACATTAAAATGATGACTAGAGATTTGAGAATTAACTATAGATGGGTACCAAGATCAGCCAATTGTGTGGCTGATTCTCCTGCAAGAAAAGGGGTTGGAAGGTACCAAGATCAGTCAATTGAATTCAGAATTTATATTATTTTTTAATGTAAATAAATTTTGTTTTATATTGATTATTGAATTTAGAATTTATACTGAATTTATATTCTTTTTTAATGTAAATAAATTCTGATTTATATTGATTATTGAATTTAGAATTTATATTCTTTTTTAATGTAAATAAATTCTGATTTATATTGATTATTGAATTCAGAATTTATATTCTTTTTTAATGTAAATAAATTCTATTTTATATTGATTATTGAATTCAGAATTTATATTGGATAATCTGCAATTGGTTTTTCTTTTTGCAGATTCAGAAATTATATTTTTTTTAATGTAAACAAATTGTAGAAATTTCTTTTAGTTTTTTATTTAATATATGTTTGTCTTATTGATAAAATTAGAATTCATTATGCATGTTATTTCATATTTAATAATTACTATTATGTCAATGGCAAGTGAAAATGCGGCTGCTGGAGTAGATATAGTTGATGATGACTATCAAGAGTTTGACCAGAATTCCATTAATAAAAGATTGACATTTAAGGTGTGGGAAGAAATGGAAAAGATTAATTCATAGAAGGCACGATGTAAGCACTGCATGAAAATATTACGAGGTAAGTTAAGTAAGGGAACTACTCACTTGAAGTGTCATTTAGAGCGTTGCCCTAGACGTAGAATTCAGGATATTAGACAGTACAAAGTAACTACTCAATCAAACACTGATGGGAGTACTTCTTTTAAAAACTACAAGTTTGATCAACAAGAGTCTCGTAGGGCATTATCAATTTTTCTTGTATGTGGAAAACACCCTTTTACTACTGTTGAAGAACCTGGTTTTAGATTCTTTATTCAATCTATAAATCCTGAATTCAAAAATGTGAGTAGGCATACTGCTAAAAGAGATATCATGTCTAGTTATGTGAAAGAGAGAGAGGGTGTGAAAAGTGATCTGTCTAATACACTTGGTCGGATTTGTTTAACTTCCAATAATTGCAGATCTGAGCACACTGATGATGAATTCATGTGTAAGACTCTGCTCATTGGATTGACAACAATTGAAAGTTACAGAAAAGAATTATTCGCTTTAAAGCTTTGGCACCTCATTTTGATAGACTATCTTTAGTAGATGAGGTGGCCATGTGCTTAAGCGAATGGAATATTGATCAGAAAATTTTTAGCATCACATTAGATAATGCTAGTTACAATAATGTGATGGCTAACTCTTTGAAATTGAGATCTTCAATACATAAATCTTTGGTGTGTGGTGGTGATTTTTTCAAAGATCATTGTTGTAACCATATTTTGAATCTTATTGTGCAAGCTGGTTTGAATATTATTGATGATGATATTTGTAAGATTCGGGATGGTGTGAAAAATATAAAGAAATCAGTTGCCCGGAAGAATAGATTTTATGAACTTGCTGAAAAAAGTTTTTACTTAAACACAACTAAAAGATTGAGGTTAGATATTTGTGTGAGATGGAATTCAACTTATTTGATGCTTGAACATGCCATTTATTATAAGCAAGTCTTACAACATTGGAGGCAAAGGGATAATATTTTTAAAATGTTTATACTTTCGGAAGAAGAATGGGGAAAAGTGGATAAGCTTCACAAGTTCTTAAAGGTTTTTTATGATGTTACTTGCATGTTTTCTGCCACTAAGTACCCTACTTCAAACATTTACTTCAAGGAAGTGTGGATGCTTCATAGACATTTGATGTTAGTGAGTAAGGAACCTCAGAATTTTATGACTGACATGGTTAGAAAAATGAAGGAGAATTTTGATAAATATTGGGCTGAATATAGTATGATTTTGTCTTGTGTTGCTGTGTTAGATCCTCTTTGCAAGATTAGGTTAGTGGAGTATTGTTTTGATAAACTTTATGGGGACGAAGTTGAGGAGCATGTTAATGCTATAACCAAAACTCTCCATGATTTGTTTAATGAATACAAAGAAAAATTTTCCTCCACCTCCTTTGTTGGATCTTCTATTTAATTTGACATGAATGAGAAAAATGATGATGGTGATGGGTTTGAGGATTATGAGCAATTTTTGAATTCAAAAAGAAAGATTCAAAGTGAAAAAACTTAGTTAGACCTTTACTTGGAGGAACAAAACCTTGATATCAAAGCAGATGTTGATATTTTGGAGTATTGGAATAAGAGTTCACTTAGGTATCTTGAATTGACATCAATGGCTCGAGATATTTCCATAGTTGCATCTAAATCTGCATTTAGCATTGGAAAGAAGGTGATCAATCCTTGGAGAAGTTCACTTAAGTCCAAGACAATTCAAGCTTTAGTTTGTCTTGAAGATTGGCTTCGTGCACAAGGCCTTGTATTAGGTAATTTTTTTTATTTATTGTTTATTAAAATATATAATTCATTGAATTAATAGATTTTTCAAGTGTATGCAGGGGGATCAAGCTTGTTAGGGGCTTCTTCAGGATCAAGCTTGTTATAAGAGGATGGAGAATCAAATAGTAGTGATGATGATGATGAAAATGTTGAACTTGATGATATGTTTTAGGTATTATAATAACATATATTTCCATTATTTATTTGTCATTTGACATGATAACAAATTACATATGTGACATGAGTACTGAATTTATCTCTTATTTTCTTTTGTAGGATGGCTTGGAACTTGGAAGTTGGAATGTTCAATCTTGTTGGTGAATTCAAGAATGAATGGAGATGGCTAGAAGCCTAGAACATGTTTTATTTGATATGGTCATATGGGCAATGGAGTCTTTTATTTTATTTTTTAGAATGGCTTGGAACTTGAGAATTGGAATATTCCATCTTGTTGGTGAATTCAAGAATGGGTGGAGAGCATGTTTTATGGATTTTTGTTTGTCTTATTCAAATTATTTTTTTATAACTTTGGGGGAACATGAACTTGAAGTTATATGAATTTAGTTTTAGTGTGTGATGCTATTTGTAGGAATATGAACCTATATGATTTGCTCTTAAGCCTCTTATGTATTTTATTTTAGGTTTGCCTTGGTTGTATAGAAACAACCAAACAATAGAGAATATATTAAACAACTTTAAAGAAGGTTGTTGATTCACTTGATTGTAAGAAAAAAAGAATGAAATTAAAATGGGTTCTGTGATTTTCATTTGAATAAATTTTTTGATTTAAGAATGTAAAATTGTGTTTATTTAAATAGGGGGAAAAACATCTGAATTAAAATAGATAATGTAGGGAAAAAGTTTAATTTCTTTTATTAGGTCGGGCTTCGGGCTTCGGGCTCGGGCTCGGGCCAATTATTTTTTTGTTAATGAACACTAAAAGCCCGGCCCGTCCCAGCCCATGAACAGGTCTAGTTACAACCAACACAAAACATAAAAAAATAAGAACACAATTATACCTTATCATTTCAACAACCACTTCTTCTTGATTGTCATTAGACATAGGAGACACTACATTATCACAACCAGTTGCCTCCTTTTGATTGGCAAGGACTTCTTTTAAAGTAACTCCACCCTCCTCGTAAATGTTAGTGATGAAGGGTAATTTGGTCCTCCTAATTGCATCATGATACATGGCTTCCAAGTGAATGTTAGTGATACCTCGGCATTGAGTAAGTAGATTACCTCGATAGGTCGGCTAGTAGCTCCTCGCCAGGGCCGACCTAAGGTACCTCAGCCTGGCTAACCTGAAGGACCTCCGAGCAAGGAGTGACCTACCTCAGGGACCGACCAAGCTAAGAAAGGTACTATTGGCGACCTACAAAGCATGCTCGTTGACTTTTCACATAGTCCCATTGCCGAACTGAGTTCTCTGGAATATTAATGAGGACTGTTAAGCTGACCTACCCTTATCACGCACATCAGAATCAATTGGATGGACCTTAGCCCTCTGTGTAGATTACGCAACTGGCATCATTACTCCCCCTGACTTAACAAAAACAACTTTATAAGAGTCAGGGACCCGTTATAGGAGGTCTCAGACAGCTCACACATATATAAAGGACTCATTTCCACTTCAAGAGGTACGCGCGATTAAGCTCTTGCGCTCTCTAATCTCTTAAGAATCTCAAAGAAATCTTCGTTGGCTTAAGCATCGGAGTTCCCACCCCGGGTAAAAGCAACCTGGGCACTCTAACTCTCTCTCTTGTAGAATCACATAGCTCGACCAGACTTAGCTCGCCCACCGACAGAGGAAACTTTGAATCGACATTCGAGTCATCTGCCATGTGAGAACCGCCAGATCGTTTACCATCAATTGGCACCGTCTACGGGAAATACGCTATAAAAATCCAAGTTCTCACCTCTAAGCGTTTACATAACAATATCCATAGCTTCTTCAAGAAGCCAACCAACCAACAACAATAACAATAACCAGGTTATTGGAGGACACGAGCAGCTCAAACTAATCCCAAAAGTTCTTTCAATGATGATAGGACAAATCAATGTACCTTCGACTCCACCAGGTGTCCCTCTTATCTTGAACTCGACCTTTCCACCATCTCAGGTGAATGCGCCTCCTCTTGTGGTCAATCCCTCCTTGGCTCCTACTAGGGTTGATGTGTGTCAGTTATTTGACTTGGTCCAATCGATCCAGGGATGAGTTTCCAAAGGAGGGCTTAGGAAGATAAGTTTGCCACCCTAATAGGGGGCAACGATAGTAGGCTCAGCAATAGAACCAATGAACACAACAACAGTGACAGAATGCCAAACTAAACCTTAACCCAACTCCTGTTTGGGTTCCTAGTTAGATTCCTAACCAGGTACCTGACCAAAACCTAAACCAGCCTCTAGTAGAAAGCCGAGCAACCGCACCCATTGGAATTGAAGCTGCCACTTTGTTTGAAGGATCAAAAAGGAGGCACCATAGATGTACTCACCACGCCTTGAAGAAAAGTTAGCTCGCTCCGTCTGTAAGTGAAATGGACAAGAAGACTAAAAGCAAGGACACCAGCCAGGAAAGCACCTCATCTGAGTGGCCTATATTTCACACCTCTCCACTGGCCCCCGAGATACTCACAGCTCCTTGGCCCAAAGACTTCAGGGCCCCTAGCCTCGAGTCCTATAACAGAACAACAAACCCTGTGGACCATGTTGATAGCTCCAGGCCTTAATGCAACTCCACGTGGCCAACAATGCAAGTTTATGCATGGCTTTCCCAACAACCCTCCGAGACACAACTCAACTATGGTACTCAGGATTGGCCCCTAACTCCATAAAAAGTTGGGATCAGATCGTCAATCTATTCATTACTCACTTCGCCACCAACAAAAGATGTTCTAAATATGCAACCTGCCTTCTAAACGTCGTACAACGACCAAACGAGACGCTTCATGAATATATCAAAAGGTTTAGCCTGGAACATCTCCAAATTACTAACCTCAACACGGTGGTACAACTCATCGTAGTAGTAAATGGTGTTCGTCACCCTGACTTGCATTGGAAGATCAAGCTGAACCCTCCAACCTCTATGGAGAAGTTACTCACCAAAGCAAACAAGTTCACCAAGGCGGAAGAAGCACTGGGATCCTAGTTAGAGCTATCTGGGAAAAGGAAGCAAGCAGAAGAAGAAGCAACAAGCAACAAGCAAAGGTGAAGGAGTAAGTCGCCAAAGAGAAGTTGGTTACCCCGCAAAAGGTGAAGCTGGTCACCCCACAAAAGGTGAAAAGCAATTCACTGAGAAGAAAGAGAAAGTCTCCTCATCGGAGTTCAAGATCAGGCCGACGATCTAGAACCCCACCTGTACAAAATAGAAACGTCAACGTCTCAACCTGAAAACCCCTTGATCTTGTGACGAGGCTTCCCCTCTCACCCATCTAAAGTTTAAAGACCTACCCTCAGAAGGACAAAAATACATTGCTACAAGGGAAATGACTCACCAGTTGTTGGGGAACAAAAGGCCGACTTTGGCGATAAGCAGTCTTTGACAGGCAAGCGAACGACGATTCTCTGATAGAGCTCTCCTCCAAACCAGTCACTTTCTCTGTCAATGAAATCTTCAAAACAATGTGAGTGGGACCCCAATGGGGACCCCTTATTTATAGTTTGCTAGGAAGAAAAAATCGACGACCGAGGTGTGCCACCAGCGAATCGACGGTTGAGAAGGTGGCACCATGCATGGACTATTTGAATTTTGAAGTTTGCACGCCCATCTAGCAAGCCCCTTTCAAGATTTTGAAATTTGAATTTTGCCATGGTCCTACCTATTCTCGAGTTGGATCAAATGGGCGAGCCAAGCAACTTACAAACTAGTTGGACCAATTACCATATTGAAAGCTACTTCCTTCACCACGTTGACACTAGCTTGGGAGCGGGGGGAAATTGATGAAGGGTAATTTAGTCCTTCGAATTGCATCATGACACGTGGCTTTGAAGTGACAGCTCGGCATTGAGTAAGCAGATCACCTTGACAAGTCAGCTAGTAGCTCCTCACCAGGGCTGACCTAAGGTACCTCAGCCTAGTTGACCTAAAGGAGCTCCGAGCAAGGAGCGACCTACCTTAGGGACTGAACGAGCTAAGAAATGTACTAACCTACAAGGCATGCTCGCTGACTCGTCACATAGACCCATTTCTAGACTGAGTTCTCCAGAATATTAATGAGTCGATCGATAGGCCGACCTACCCGCATCAAAATCAATTGGGTGGACCTTAGCCCTCTGCATAGATTACATAACCAGTGTCATTACTCCCCCTAGCTTAATGGAAATGGTTCTACAAGAGTCAGGGACTCGTTACAAGATGTCTTAGACTACTTACACCTATATAAAGGTATGCACGGTTAAGCTTTCACACTCTCTAATCTCTTAAGAATCTGAAAGAACTCTTCGTTGTCTTAAGCATTAAAGTGCCCACCCCAGGTAAAAGCAACCCGGGCACTCTAACTCCCTCTTGCAGAATCACATAGCTCGGCCACCAACAAAGGAAACTTCTGATTCAGCGTCCAAGTCATCTACCATGTGAGAGCTGCCAAATCGCGTACCATCAGTTAGCATTTACAATCACGATAGCATTAGCATCACCCTGCTCAATGTCTTCCATATCTTCAACACCACTTGAATTTATATCTATGGTTGCAAACTCCATTGGTGCCATAGATTCCTTACAAACATCTAAAGATCTTACCCATAGAATCATTAACATCATTCATTCCTTGATCTATGGCTGAAGACCCTATTGGTGTCGTAGACCCAAGAGTAACCAAAACAAAGGATAGCAGAAGAGTACCATCGCCAATAACAATTGACTTAATAATAAAATCCCCTATCTCAGTCATCACAGGCACCACAACCTTCACCACATTAATTTTAGTCACCGCCAGGTCGTAGACACATCATTAATAGGAACTCCCTTTTCAGCATTATAGCCAACCTCAATCACATTTTGATCCTTGACCGTGGACCTCACTAGTGCCAAGGATTTCTTACCAATAACAAAACAAGGCAATGCAAGTGTGTTACAATTATCAAAGAATTTCTCAATAGTAGTTCCTTGTGAACATTGGGAAATGACTCACTTGCTGATTTGGAGTCACAAGTCATCAATTAAGAAAATAGAGGTGATGGGACCTCTAGGAATGGCATAAAAAATCGTTTCGCATTTATAGTGACTCCAAAGCCCGAGCATTGACTACACCAGTCCGGGTAATTAAGACTTAAGTGGGAGAGGCAACGGGTTAGGCACCCCTTTCCTCGGTCTGATAGGTGGAGCCCACATGGCATCCCAAATAAGCAAACACAAGCTAACTATTCTTTAGTTAACTATAAGCATATTAATAAGCTAATCAAATCAAGAACAAGCCATCACAAGAATCTCCCATAATCATACTTTTATTTTATTCATTTATTATTTGTTATTTTTCATTTTTATTTTAATCTTATCGATTATTTGTGTTATTTTCTTATGAAACCCTATTTGATTTTATTTTCTTTATAGAATTATCATTTTTTTCTTTTTTCTTTTTTATATTTTTATATTTGTATGTTTTTTATTATTTTATTTTTATTGCTATATCCCTTGCAATAGCTTGTTCTCCCCCCTTGTTATCTAAATGAGTCCTAGGGTCTGATCATTTCCTCTTAACACTTATCTCTTAAGAGGAATCTTTTAACTTTAAGAGAAAAATAGTTTTTTGTTTCCTCTTATCTCTTAAAGTGTAATTATACAACTTTTTGTTTTTCAATTATACCCCCAAAAAGACGAACAAAAACACTCATATATGGGGTTAAAATGGATATTTGATAATTTTTAGAACTCAGAACAACATTCTTTACATTCAGAGTTTAAAGAAAAGAAAAGTTCACTAATACCAATATACCTACCTCTTAATGTAATTGTTGCACTTTCAAATGTTAGACTTTAGAGCAAACGACTAGGCCCCTATTCTAGCCATCCCACTTCTCCCCTTTACCCAATTTGTTTATTCATTTCTTTCTAGGCAAATTTCTTAAACTACCCTTATGGTTTAGCTAATTGACTAACTCTATCCTTACTGTTTACATATTGTCTTAAAGTACTCCTACTATTTTTAACAATTGACATTTTTGTTAAGCACTATTCTTCAAATTTTCAAAATAAAACCCATCTATGTGATTTTAATGCACAAAAACCACTAAAACTTGCCTCAAATTTTCCTCTACTCAAATTTACCCTCATACACTCTTTCAATCTCAACCACACCTCATTCTTTCTCAACAATCATTGTTGAAATTGAACTAGAGTAGCCACCAACCCCTAGTGTTACAATTCCACCATTTTTACCTCTCTCCTCCCAACTCCTTGCTTTCACTCTTCTGGTTTAGTTTCTCCATTCACATCTAAAATACCTCCACCAACCCGAAGGAAAAATTCGTGAGAGAGATCAAAATCACTGTTTCTTAGGTGGGAATGAAGCTTTGGGTCGTATGAAATTTGTTGTTGATAAAGAACTGTAGAAAGTTGATAAGGATTGATAGGTGAGCTGGATATGAAGCTTGCACACAAGGACTCCTTTAGGTTTCCAAGGCACCCAAAACCATTTTTTTTATTGATTCAGATGCTTGCAAATAGGTTATCAAAAAACAAAATATTTCGTTTTTGAACAGATGGGCATTCACCAAAACACTACCTTTAGAAAATGGGTATCAGAAAAATACTAGATTTGATCCTTAAAAAACCATATTTGATTCGTGTGACAGCTGCTTGAAGCATCAAGGGTCCAAACTGGGTTGATAATTTCATGCTTGAAGATCCCTTGGATCTTCACGTCTTTAGGAGTCTTTGCTCCTAAATGTGATTGCTCAGTGCTCACCACTCTTGAATACCCCAATCACCTCACCGCTCTTTGGTTTGCTCTTGGTCATGCTAAGGCTTATGGTTCCAATGGAGAACGAAGGATCATTAATGTTTTCTTTAGTTAGTTCCTCTTTGTCCTCTCTTCCACCGGTTGGCAACACAACGGCATTGAGCGTGTTAACGGACCAAGCAACATTCTGAGCACTTTTTGCCCAGAAATAGAGAGCATGGTAGGAGAAACAAAGTCGGAGTTGAAGATGGAGACGAAGGCAGATATGAAGTCGGAGGCGGAGACAGAGGTGTAGACGAAGTCAGAGATAGAGATAGAGGTGGAGAAGAAGATGGAGGCGGAGATGGAGACGGAGGTGAAAACGAAGACAGAGATGAAGATTAAGATGGAGTGGAACCATAAAAGGATATTCTAGGATTTTTAAAAAATAAATCAGTCGTGATGTCACATGTGAACGGAGTGTGATGAAAAGTTATTGGCAATGGAGGTTTTAGACAATTATCAAAATCTTAAGGGTACTTTAAGACGATATGTAAAGAGTAAGGGTGTGCTACTCAATTAGCTAAACCATATGGGTACTTTAAGAAACTTGCCCTTCTTTTATTATTTTATTCATTTTTTATTATTGGATTAACTTGTCTTCCTCAATCTATTACTTGCATCATTCTGATTCAATATACTAACTAGCGGAAGGGGGCCCTGCATTGCAGGGACTCGCTCATAAAATATCAAGCTCGAGATCGATTTGAATTAGAGACTTGAGCTCGAGCTCAAGCTTGGCTTAAGTCAAAAGCTCAGAAGTTCGAGCTCGGTTACCTTTGATTGCAGGTCTCTCAAGTAGCCGAGGCCTCCCTCAATTGCCAAGGTGCCAAACCGAGGTCTCCCTCATCTGCTGAAGTGTTGAGTTGAGTTTTTCCTAGCAGGCGAGGTGTCGAGCTAAGGTCTCCCTTAGTTGACAAGGTGCCGAGCTGAGCTCTCACTCAGTTATCGATGTGTTGAGCCGAGATCTTCCTCAATGACCAAGGTGCCAAGCCGAGGTCTCCCTCAGTGGTCGAGATGTCATCTAGCTCGAGCTCGATTCGAATTAGAGACTTGAGCTTGAGCTTAGAAGTTCAAACTCGGCTCGGCTCAAACTCAATTACCTTTGATTGCAAGTCCCTTAGTAGCCAAGATGCCGAGCTGAGGTCTCCCTCAATTCGAGAGAGAGTGGCATTCTTTTAATTTATAAGGAGAGAGAGAAATGTTATTATTGTAATTTGTAAGAAAAAGAAATAGAGTTGGTAGGAAAGAGAGTGGCATTCTTGTAATTTGAAAGAAAAAAAAGCAAGAGAGATAGAGAGTTGGTAGGAGAGAGTGGCATTCTTGTAATTTCTATGAAAAAAGGCAAAAATACTGTTAGGTTCTATTTCCCTCGTCATCGAGCCTTCTTACATATTTCAACTTAATATATTTATATTGTTTACTAACTAATCTTTTGCTACCTATCTCTTCTCATCGGTCTTTACCTTAATTTTCCCTTTCCCATTTTTCTTAACATTATCTTTTAGAGAAAATTCTAGATTAGTACTCTAAACTTCAGGTAGCTTAAAGTTAGTACCCAAACTTTAAAACATGTCATTGCAATGCCCAAACTTTTAAAAACTATCAAATTGGTCCCTGACGTTAGTACAGTTTAAAATGCTTACTTTTGCAACTCAATTTCATGGCCCAAAGTTAAGCGACAGACATTTATATTATATAATAATAAAAAGGGTAAAATGCAAAAATCTCCCCTAAAATTTCTGACAATCATAAAAACCTCCCCTCTAGTTTCATTTTAATAAATACCTTCCCTGAATTTTTGAGAAACATGACAAAAATCTCCCTTCTGTCACCCTTCCAAACGGAAAACGTTAAACTGATGTAGCATTTTCTTCCAAATACCCATTCTACCCTTTCAAGCAACCCATGTGATACACGGATTAGACCCGTATGATGCACGGGTTTGGTTGTACAGACCGGATCGGCTAGATCCGTCATTTCGTATTCAGGCTTTTCGAAAATAGGTCTCACTGACCCGCGTAGGTCGTCTTCTTCACCCGAACTGTTAGACGGGTCATGCGCCGACCTGATTAGTTTTTTGAGTGTTTTTACTTTTTTTTTGTTAAGTCTTCGTTTCTTTCACAGTAAAGAAGACATTTGGCCTCATACCTGTTGTGTCTGTTTGCATATATAAAGGTTGGAACCTTACTTCATCTTTGTCTTCCAAACCCATTTAATTTGTTTTCTCGGGAACCTTCTTTCTAGACTACTCTAGACAAGATGATGCTTCCCCATGAGCAAGAGCTTGGAATCAGTACTAATGGGTCTAACAATAATACCCCCGTTGTGAACCGCAGCTCGGACAATATCATGGGCATGCCATGGTCTGAGCTGCCTGCTTTGTCAAGTAACGTTAGCCCATCTTTGGATGATCAGGTGCCCGAGCAGCTCCAGGCAGCAATGGGCGGCCAGTGTTCACTACTATTTGGGTCATTGCGCCCTATCACACTCAAGGTAATCAGATGAAGCTTATGCTCTTCATGCTCTCAAGTTAAATATGGATCGTTGAATTTTAATTTCATCGTACATGCATTCATTGTTTGTAGTTTGAAGATGTGAGTTATAGTATAAATCTAAAGAAGTCCGACGGATGTTGGTTTTCTGCATCGGAACCCAAGCCTGCTGAACGCACCATACTCAACGGCGTTACTGGGGTTGTCCGACCGGGCAACCTCCTAGCAATGCTCGGCCCATCTAGTAGCGGGAAAAGCGCAAGATTTTGACGCCCCTAGCAAGTAGGCTTTCAGGGAAGTTCTCCGACAGCATCACCTACAATGGGCAGACCTTCTCCGGCTCCATAAAGCGCAAGATCGGGTTCGTGTCACAAGATGACGTACTGTATCCCCACCTCACCGTGCTGGAGACGCTAACCTACGCCGAGGAAGTTCTCAGGTAGCATCACATACAAGCAGGTCAGTATTGACTAAGAGATGTTGGTGAACCCGAGTCTGTTGTTGCTGGATGAACCCACGTCGGGGCTCGACTCCACCACTGCTCAGCGTATCGTGGCAACATTGCAGGGGCTCGCAAGAGGCGGAAGAACGGTGGTGACGACGATACATCAGCCATCGAGCCGGCTGTACCGGATGATCGATAAGCTAGTGGTGTTATCGGATGGGTGCCCGATATACAGTGACAACGCGTCTCGATCACTCGAATATTTCGATTCTATTGGTTACATGTTGGGGGTTAATCTCGTCAATCCAGTTGATTTTTTTGCTAGATCCAGCTAGGGTTAATTTCGGTTCTATCGGTTACACGAGTTGCTTAAAAGGGTAGGATGGGTATTGGGAAGAAACTGCTACATCAGTTTAACGATTTCTGTAGAATGAAGGAAATTCTACCTAAAAACCGAAGGGGCGGAAAAGGAAAGAAAAATGGAAACCCCATGAAGCTAATGTAGTTGCTGACCTGCTGAACAATGTCAAATACGTAAAGTCCTCCTAAGTCCTAATTACTTATTTTCGTTGTGCCATGCTTGTTCTTCATTTCATTATCCCTTTCCCTTGATTATAATTATTCTTTTTCTAAACCAAGAGAAACCAATTAAAGAAAATGAGACTAAATAAAAGTAGAATGGGATAAAAGAGACATGCACAAAAGGGAGAGATAAAAGTAAAAGGAAGCAAAAGGAATCGAGAGATTGCAGTTTTGATCCTACATTCCTACTCGACTACTGGTATTTCCGTTGACATTGCCATTGACAGTGTTATTGTGCACCGTTAGCATGAAGGCCACCTCTTGAGGAGGAACAAATTCTTCAACCATGGGGTGGTTTAATTTGGATAGGAGTTCCTCTAACTCTTCATATCTCATTTGCAACTTTTAGGCTTGTTTGTTTTTTGGTAAGTTATTTATCCTTGTAAATGAAATTATTTAGGTAAGTTTTTTCTGAGAAATATTTATCGGAATAAGTAAATTTATTCATGTTCTTTTATTTCACAAATAAATAAAGTAATAACCATTTTAACCATAAAAATCCATTATTAAAAAGATCATTTTGTCCCATTCAAATATTAACAACTTTTTCTCCTAGGTGAAAAAATTATTTATCCATCTAGGAGATGGGTATCGCATACCCGGGTAAATGGTACTCAGGAAAATAAACTTTCTTTGGTCTCTACATAAATATGAAAAATGAATATGAGATTCTTAGTAAATGAGAACCAAAATCCCATTGACCAATTTTTCCTTCTCTCAAAATCCAAAAAAAGAATGCTCCCTTGGAATAAGGGCATTTTGCGGAGAACCTCAATTAATACAAATGTTTTTAATGATTTGATGATATTTATGTATGTGGGTGTAGTAGATAAAGAAAATTAGATGACATACAAAAGGCATTTATGTCATTTTATATGCTAATTAACAGCGGATGCCAACTTGACAGTTTTAAAAATTTGGATAATACAGTGATACGTTTTAAAATTCGGATGCTAATTTGAAACTACCCAAAATTCAGGTACTAATCTGAAAATTTTCCTTCTTTTTATAAACAAACGTCAAACGCCGAACAGATTTTTTTTATGAGAAAGAACGCCGAATCAATCTGTTACTTCTAGGCTCCAGCACCGGAGCTCCCTCTTCTCGTCTTCTTCCTCCCTCCCTATTTCTTTTGTCATGGACTCCTTAGTAGCAAACTATGCTTCTTCAGACGACGAAGGCGAAGATGAACAACAACAGGTGATATCGGATTCCCCCTCCAAATCTCCTTCTAACTTTAATAAACCCCCCAAGACCTCTTTCCTTTCATCTTTTCCCCCACCAAAATCCTCTCAATCCTCCTCTGGTTTCTCTTCCCTTCCTCCTCCTAAGTCTCTTCACCCAACCACAAAAGAACATTCTCCCTCCGAGTTCCCTTCTCATCTTGGCAATGCCACCAAGACCTCTTCTATCTTTTCTTCCCTTCCCCAACCTAAGTCCTCTGGTTTTTCTTCCCTTCCTCCTACTAAGTCTCCTCACCCAACCACAGAAGAAGATTCTACCCCCAAATCCCCCTCTCATCTCGGCAATGCCTCCAAGGCCTCATCTATCTTCTCTTCCCTTCCCCAACCCAAGTCCTCCTCTGGTTTGTCTTCCCTTCCCCCTCCCAAGTCTCTTCAATCGAATACTACCCAGGCCGCCTCTAATATCTCGTCCACAGATCTCAATAGAAAAAGGGTCGTTCAATTCAAGCCTCCCATAAACCCATCTTTGCTCAAACCCCAGGACGAAGACGATGACGAGGAGGAAAATGAAAGAAAACTCACCAAAGAATCGGTCTCTTCAGGGCAAACCTCCTCTTTGAAATCCTTCTTATCCAACCTTCCTGCTCCAAAGAACTCCCTGGGCTCAGGTGCTTCGTCTTCTTTGGGTTCTGGTCGGAGATCAATCGTTGAGGCAGATGTACCCACATCGAATTCTGATGTACATAGACCGGAAAATGAATCAAATACTGTAGAGAATGTAGGGCATTCCGAGGGCAATTGGGTTGATGGGTCGTACTCGTCAATGGTGGGAACAGTTGGTGGTCCGTCGGAGTTTGCAACTGGAGGAGTTGACACCTCGAGCTGGGCTCCCAGTAATGAGAATTATGAGGCCTACCAAAATTATGGGAGTTATGGAGAGTATGGGGGTTTTGGAAATTATGGGGATAATTGGGCTGAAGCTTCCACAGTGACTCCGGCAACAGAGAATTCAGGGATGTTTGAAAGCACGGCAAGAATATCAGGAAAGAGAGGGAGGGATGGGGTACCTGCGGAAATAGTTGAAGTGAAGCAGGATGAGTTGATTAAAAATAGACCCAGGGAGGACCAGGTCAAGCTGACTGGTATAGCTTTTGGCCCATCTTACCAGGTATTTGGAAATGGCCTTGATGGATTTTTTTTTTTTTTTTGAATTCCAATCTCTCGTTACTTGTTCTGTGTTTTTTTTTTTTTTTTTTTTGTGTGTGTGTTATGTATTGTTTTCCTTTTTATACCCTCTTTTTTCTGTTTTAATAAATGACAGAATTGATTGCAATCAATAATAAGAAACCTCTCTACTACCAAAAGGTTGGATAGTAAGCAAGAGATATAAGGGCATCCTTGAAAACTCTCCCTAGTCCCTACTTGCCCCTGCCTTTGCTAAGGCATCAGCCAATACATATGCAGTCCTAGGCTCCCACCTAAATGAGTTATTCAGGTTACTCCCTAGTCCCTAGTGCTTGTGCCTATCTAACAAATTACCTGTAAGCCCAAGGAATTCACCTACCGCACTCATCCATGTCACCTATTGATATTGTCCCTCTACTATTACATCTGTCGACCCTTGCCTGGAAACCAGCTTTAAACATTGGATAAGGGGTAAAATCTCTTCCTTTAAAGAGTTGTCTTGCCAAATTGGGCCTCAAAGCTGAAGAAAATGTTGATTTTGCACTGTCACCATACTTGTGACTCTAGAAGCTCTTGGGTTGCCTAGGCTGCACCCATCAAAGTTAAGTTTCAGTCTGCTCAAGTTTAGTACTTTACGTTTTTTTTTCTCCTGCCTTTATTGATTTCTGGCTCCACCACAATCTGCCAACCTCTTAGCAGCTCATCCATGGTAATACCTTCATCACATACTGTTTGTTGAATCATTTCTTTCCCCCTTTTTTTTTTTTTTTCTTTTGAGTTAATTTTATATCAATGCTTATACTATCATCCTGCATATTGCAAATGGAGATCAAGGGAACAATAAAGTTGTTAGGGAGGAACAAGGGTGAGGAGGGTTCTGTTGTGGTGAAAAAGAAAGATGTCTGGCAGAGGGCTGTGGATGTTATCTATCAGGCCTCAGGGGAAAGGATGAGGGTGCTGTATTGCTAGCCTGGTTGGCAGAGTTGTTGGGAAATTAGAAACTTGGGCAGTTTTAGAGTGGGGAAAGAAAAGGGTTTTGGGGGGTGAGATAGTTGAATGGAGGTCTGCTGTTATTTATGTTCCACAATAGGCAGGGGGCGAAGTGGTTCCCTGACCACTTGATTAGTGGGTCCCAGCGGCAGGAGAAGTGTCCATAGGTCATTGGCGACGAACAGTGTGGACTGGGGTGATTGGCATCCCTTTACATGTGTAGAGCATTCTCACCTTTGAAGAAATAGGTAATAGCTGCAGAAGATTCCTGAAGTGAGAAGAATAGGTCCTGGGAGAAGCTGGATGTGGTGAGAATCCTAGTTGAGGTTGAGGAGGTCTCTGCTATTCCACACAAGATGGTTCTTAAGTTTGCCACTGAAAGACATGGTCTGAGAGTGATTGTGGAAGGAGAAGATGGAATTTTTTCTAGAGCGAAGGATGAAGGATTGATGAAAGAGCAGAAGGGTGTTGAAGAGGAAGGGGAAGGGGAGGAGAGAGAAGTTAAAGGCGCAGAGGCCTCTTGGGTAGCAGGGGTGAGGAGATGGAGGAAGATGTTGAAGAGTTAGGAGTTGAGGGAGGAGGACGGATAAAAGGGTGACATGGCAGAGGTGATTTTAGTTGAAGATCAGATGGAGACAATGAAATTAAATGGTTGGTTGGGTGCTGCCCATGTGGTGGGAGAGTTTAACAAGGTGTTAGAAGCCCATTAGTTGGACAAAAGGATTGAGAGGGGAGATAGTAGACAGGTGGTAGCAGGCAAACATAGGAAGGGAAGATAGGAGTGAGGAACACCAGCTTATGAGATTTAGGAAGAGTTTTAAAAAATGAATTGGCGTATGAAGTCACAGGTGGAAAAGGACATTTTTGGAAAAGAAAGTTTGGGGCCGAGAGGTTTTAGGAAAAAGAGAGTTATAAAGAACTTTACAGGTTTGGGGAACTTGACGGATGATTGGGTTTGAGTTATTGCAAGATTTGTGGGAGAAAAAAAGTTCGTCGTGCTTGACGGTGGAGAGGCCAAGGAATCGGGGAAGACTAGCGTAGGTTCAACCAAAAAGCAGCGGAAGGGTTCGCTGAAAGTGGAAAAGGTCGTGCTTGATTGATCAGGCTCCGAAGTCCAACATATATTGAATTGTCTTTCAGCGATTCAGATTGTTTCTTTGTGTGGTCTCCAGTCTATGTGTCTTGATACACATGATGGAAAAGAAGGTGCAAGGACTGAGCCCTGAGGAGTGTAGAAGTTGAACATAGGGAATGTGGCAGTGATAATTAGGAGGAGCTGGTTTTGGTGCTTGAAAGCTAGGCAAAAATCCAAAATGGTATGAGAACTTTGGAGATTGTGGAGTGTCTGAATACTGAGGTGAGTTCGAATTTATCTATTTCCTTAAAGGCTTTGAAAGATGTCATCAAGGATAGAGAGTATTACGGTTCTTGAGTTGAGGATGAGGTAGGCATGAGAGACAAAGGAAAGAGAAAATGTCTTTTTGTGGAAGAAGGGAGGGAGCAGCAGCAGATGGTCTATAATAGGAAAAGAGAATTACCTTTTAAGAAGATGAAGAAGTGGGGGGAGAAAGCGGGGAAGTGAGAGTGCAGGAGGTCTCGAGAGAGGAGATAAGGGAGGTAGGAGAGTTGGCCGAGGGTCTTGAAGGGGAGAAGGTTTCAAACGGGGAAGGATCAGGGGAGAAAAGGGTGGATATTGATAAGCTAGTGGAGTGACAGGTTGAGGTGGGAAACTCTCTTGGTTTATTTTTCTTAGGAGGGGAGAAAGTGGTCAGGAGGGCAATTGAACAGTTCAAAAGGAGTAGGAGAGAAGAAAGAAACAAGAAAAAAGTTTTAGGGGAGGGGCAGGGGCGATGGGAGGAAGGTGGAGGGAGGGAAGAGGATCTGGTAGAAGAGGAGTGAAGGGGCTGTTAGAGGTAAAAATGAGGAGGGGTGATGGAGGTTGAATCTGGAAATGTGACTGCTTGCTTGGAATGATTAAGGGTTTGAGAGTTGGAAGAAGAATGAATTTATAAGAAAATCCAGTCCAGATAAGATGCAACTGAAAGAGATAAAGACGGAGAAATTGAGTTTGTTTCTGTTGCTGGAAGCTGCTCAAGTCAGGAAGACTTGGGGGATGATCTTTGGGAGATGGGGGATTTCAAAGATGTAGTCTACTCAACTGGTGATGATTAGTTTTTGTTTCTGTTATTGCTGTCGTTTTTCTATGTCTGGGTGTTGCCTCAACACCCTTTCAGAATGTATTTTTCTTTTTTCTTTTAATGAAAATTTCTTTTTACCTATCAAAAAAAAAAAATCTTACCATGATAAGATTTATCAAGGATCTTGATTTGGCTTAAGACATTCCTCTCCTCCACAGGCCCCATAAAACAGCCAATGTTTTAAAAGCACAAAGCACAAAAAAAGCAAAAGGGTCAATTTGCGCTCGAGGTCGAGGCACAAGGCGAGGTGTGCGCCTTTTCGAAGCAAGGCACAAAAATGCCAAAAAAATAAAAAATGTTTAAACATAATACTAATAAAAAATATAAACATAAATTTTAAAATAAATGAATTAAAAAATTTATTATCTAAAATTAAAATACATAAACATAACATGTGTAAACGAGGAGATGGAGGAGTTTGTGGAGGCTACATGATGGAGGAGAGTCTTAAAGATGGAAGCAAAAATTTTCTTTGGAGGACAAATCAGGGAAGCTAGAATGGCTACAGTTTTGTTGGTGGGGCTAGAGGTAATCAAATGGTTTGGAGACTTTGTATTGGAAGCTGGTGCAAAGGGAAACAAGGGAGCTGGAAAGAGATACAGAGACAGGTAGAAGATATGTGGTAAAATGAAAGAGAAACAACAGAGGGTCTTTCATAGCATTCTCAGAGTTTTTTGCCAAGGGTAGAAAGCAACTGGTATGCTTTCCTCAAGGTAGAAGTAGCCAAGGCTGGCAAGAAGTTGCTAGAACTTTGAAAGACTTATTGCTCAGATTGGGAACAACTGAAATAGAAAATATGGGAAAGGAAGATGAACTCCTCAAGGTTGAAGACAGTGCTGAAATTCCCAGACAGGAAATCTCAACTTTGTCACTTACCACAAGAAAGGAAGATTGGATAAGCAAGTTGCTGATCTGCTGATTAATAAATTGAAATTACAAGATACTTCTGTTCTAATGCTTTTTGACAGGTGCAAAGCCCTGTTAGATCTTCTTGAGAACAAGGTAGAAATTGAGGCTTTGAACATGCAAGCCGCAGCTGGGTCCTTTACTATTTTCAGATGGTCTCCCTTGTCAAATGAAAAGGAATTTTCTATTGTGGATGGGGTGGTAGTACATGTCATTGGGCTACATTTCATCTCTGGAATTATGAAGTTGCAGTTTCAATTGCAGCGCTCTGTGGAGCTTGCCTTGGGAGTGTTTTGGGGTGACCTTTGTTCTGCAGCTATCATACTGAGTGGAGTTAAGCCGGAGGATATACCCAGGAAAGTAGCTGTTAGAGTTGATGGAAGCTTCATGTCGGTTTGCTAGCCTCTTCCATAGAAGCTGCATTGTGGAGAGAGCTTGCAAAGAAGAAGATGAACAGGTGGATGACCAAGTATTACATGGATGCAGGGGATTGGAGGGTCAACTAAGGATTGAAAGTTTCACAAAAAAGGGTAGGCAGGGTCTGGTTGTTTCAAAAGCATCGGAGAAGTTGGAAAGTCAAAAACATAAACAGCAAGGAAAGAACCTGGAATTCGAAAGATCGTTGCCGGAGTAGTCATAGGTGGTGCGAAAGTTGTTAATTCAAACATGGTAGGTCAGGTACAAGAAGGAAAAGGGGGGTGTTATAAACCCTTGGGCCCTTGTTTTGGGGAATGTTAGTCAATGGGTTGGGCTGAAGGATGGATATCCAAACCCGGACATGTGCAAACCCATTGTCAACCAATTGGGCTGCCTAAGCTGAATGGGCCATTACTCGTGAATCCAGGTTAGCTTAGAAAGGAAGGAGTATGTAATGGGCCTTATATTGAGGGCCCATCTAAAACAAAGGTGGAGGGACGTGATCTTTTAAAGAATCACATGACTAAAGGAAAAAAGATGATAAGATGGAGAGAATCTTAGGTAATTAATGGCATGAGTTATTGAATGAGAGAGTTAATGGCATAATTAATGAGAAGAGAAAATTAAAGGAGTTAATGAGAAACAGGAGAGTGAGTTGACTGAATTATTTTGTTCAATTATAAAATGGAAACAGATCAAAAAAGCCAGAAATAAGTGATTCTAAAAAAATGAAAAAAAGATAAATGATTCTCAAAAATAACCAGGAATCATGAAAGTGCCAGCTTGGCATATTCCTTTTTAATATATAGATATAGATTTTGTTTGTATATTTTTCCAAGTTTTGCTACATTTCTAGTCTTTTCCCAATCTTTAAAACATGTCCATTTTGCTTTGATTATATTTTGGATTCCGTCGGTCCACCAAGTTTCTGTAGTGCTTTATCATTTTTCCTTTGGACTTTCCTAGAACATTTTTTCTCCTTTCTTAATACCAGTTAACTATTTTGAGCCACATTTCATTACTCTCTTTGTACATTGGATTATAGACATTGTTTCTATAGCAGTCGATCATTTCTTGTCTCTGTGATTGTTTTTCTTTTGTCGCTCTTGCCTTGCAGCATTTTCCACCAAGCTTCCCACAAAAATTTGCATGAATGTACCTTTTAAGTTGTTTGATACCTATAATGACTGAAGAATTACGGAACCCTAGGAATGATTCTGAAACCAATGTATTAACTTTTGATAAAGCATTCAAGGCTCTGGTTGTTCACAAGGCAGCAAATGTGAAAACAGGCACTACAAGCTTTTTCTTTTACATGCATAGCTGAAAATCTTTACCTAGAACGAGTTTTAGATTCTTCCTATATAAAAAAACAAATCTTTGTTTCTCCCTCTAGAAGTGATTGTCAGTCAACTTCATGAAAGCTCAATGCTGCCATGTCTCTCTTGAAATCTAAATGTATGCAAGCATTTTAGGATATTTTTGTACATTTCTATACATTAAACCCATTATTTTCTATAATTAATTGAAAAGGCCCCTTTGATCTAATTCAGGTTTCTCTACATGCAGATTGATTTGTCCATGTGCTTTTTACTGTTTTTCCTTTTTAAGCTTTAAAATATTCGTGCAAAGAAATAATTAAATAAATATAGGGAAGAGAAGTTTTTCAAAGATTGCTTCTATTTGTATTTTCTTGAGGGCTAAGAAAGGAATTAAGAGCAAAATGCTTTTTTCTCTACTATAGCCTGTTGCAAGTAAGGGGAAGCCTTCAAAGCTGCACAAGAGGAAGCATCAGATTGGATCTTTGTTCTATGATATGAAGCAAAGGGAGATGGAACTTGCAGAGCGACGTGCAAGAGGATTCCTCACTAAAGCTGAGACACAGGCCAAATATGGGTGGTGAATCAGAACGACACTCATCCTGGTGAGTGGTGACGTCTTTGAAGTAGACTAATTATATTATTGTCAAGACAAAATCTTGTGCTTTATCATCCCCTGCATGTAATAATAGCTTTGTATCTGGTTTGGAAGTTTTTAATTTCTACAACTATGGAATTAAGGTTGGCATTATATTTTGTATTTTCAGTCCTACTAATCGAGTTCCAAGTCCAACACACTAGTCGATGAAGAAATATTTTGGTACCATTCTATTATCAACACACTTGATTAGGAACCGGATAGTTGTGGCGATCTTTCATATTTCTAAGGTGCATGTGCAGAGTATCAATACAAATTTATTAGTATTATTTGGCGTATGAAAACATAAATACTCACTTTTTTTTTTTTTGGTTCAGCAATTTAAAAGGAGGGGTTCTAACCCTTAATAGCATTGAAACACCTAGGGGTGGATTTGACCTAACCTAAGTCGAATATCTGGCTATTTGAGCTTGTTTGACAAAAAAAAATGACGTATAAGTGAACTTAGGCTTACAAGCTTGATAAGTTCATACGTTCAAATTAGGCTCAGCTTAAGGTCAATAGTCAACCAAGTTTCGTATAAAAATTATGCATATAAATAATTAAAAATATAATATAATATAAGTTTGATTAGGCTTGTGACTTTTATGAACCAAGCTTTATTATGCTCAAATTTGGCTCAATTAGAAAACAGGCGTATGTATTGGGTTGAAGCTAGGTTTGAAGCTCAATTTAGACCAAACTGAATCAAGCTTTTCATGAGATGAGCTTGAGTAATTCATAAAAAGCTCGGTTCTTGTCCATTCTACATCTTAAATCCAAGGTTCAAAATATCGATATGCCGGTAGAGGTGCTTCGGTAGCTTTTTTTCAAATCTGGTTTGGAGGGGCTGGTTTAAAGTCTGTCCACCCCCTGAATCAGTCAACCCTGAAACATCCCCTGTAGGGATATATTGTGAAACCCCCGATACAATACATATTGGCCAATATGGTCAGATACATATCAAAATTTCGAACATTGCTTAAATCCTCAACTTTTAGCGTTTCAGTTATCCAAAAAATCCATACAGATCAATACATATGTTACTTTAAAAAGGTTTTGGGTCCCACCCTTGGGCAAACTCACATGGAATGGTTTTTCGATAGGGTGTTATTACAAAGAGAACTTTAATCAGATTTGAAGATCCGATTTTGATTCATTATTCTGATTGATGTAGAATAAGAAAAGTTAACCTAAACTGTTAATTCTGCTCATAAGCTCAAATTGGATTCCTAAGGTTATGTTTGGTTTGAAGGAAAATGTAGGGAAAGGAAGGGAAAGACAGGGAAACCAATACAAGGTTTGTAAAGGTTTTCCTACCTTTCTCTTCCTTTCCCTACATTTTCCTTCAAACCAAACATAGCTTAAGGAAGACACTCAGATGAGGAGACCCATTGTAAACTCATTCCGTCTTCACCCTGTCAATATAGAATCAAATTCTTTCTTTGGCTTCTATGAAATGCTCCCTATCGTAACTGTTTTACAAAACCGAGCCATCCAGGTACCTTTTTTGTGAATTGTATCATCTGACTGACTTATATGTAGATTGATTTCAAAGAATAGGGCTGCAAATAAATTGGATCAGATCTGATTCAAATCCAAATCTGATCCGATAAGAACCAGACTTGAGTACCTTCCGTGATCTTAACAAATTGGATTGGATAAAAAAAGTTGATCTATTTAGTTAACATCGAATTTGGATACTATTTGATCCGCTATGACCCTATGAAATATTATATATTATTTATATAATTACATATTATTATAGGACTTTTTGTATAAAAATTAACAAAGTTATGACTATTGACAAAATCAGATAAGTTTTGAAAAAAATTGCAAAAACAGTGAGTTGAACAAAAAGTTAATTATTTTTTACCAAATTGCCCCTTTTAAAAATCCCACCCACCATGCATTATAATTTTACTTTCGGTCTTTCATTGTCTTCGTCTTTTGTGTTTATCTCTCTTTCTCTGTATATTCCTCTTCTCACTTTGTTAGGGAATCCATTTATTTCTCTATTTTCTTTTGTATCTTTATTGTATATTGAAATGAAGTTGGAGGCTTTTATCTTTGCAGAAAACATGGTTTGAGCTCTTTACAATGAGGAGATATGATTTGTGTAGTCGACCACAAATGTTTGGAATTGTGGTTGGCTTGAGTTTGAAGTTGGTTTATTTCAAAGAGGAAAAATGAGCTTGATTTTCGCTAGATTTGTCAATTATTTAAGAGTAAAAATCTCCTACAAAAATGCCATCTACACTTCCTAGAGAATAAAAACCCTAGAAGCTCATCATTGTCTCACAACTCTACATGTTGCTGTAATCATAGAGGTTGCTAGAATGGTGAAGGATGTTTCGCCTCATGAGTTCATGAAGGCTACACTATTCATCTCAAATGATCGAGGAAGATAAAGCTTCCTCGTTTACTGGACTAATTAATATTGTGAAACACCATCTGACTTGTGAAATGCCGGATGCTTTGTAAATATGTAAAACGCCATCTGGTTTCAACTATACCGGATGGTCTATACACCTGTGAAAATCATACAGACCCTTGTAGTTTATTGGGTTCTAGGTACATTTGATAGTGTAACTACAACCAAATCATTTGCGGGATAGATGTTTGCAACTATATATGATGTTCCAAAATTGCAAGCAATCATCTAGTCTTTACAATGTCATATGGTTTTTAAGCCTAGTATACTATTTGGTCTTCCCCATGCCAGATGGTTTGTGTACCTATGAGAATCATATACAGCCATGTGGTTTGTTTGGTTTTAAAGGAATTTAATTGTGTTAGATCACCTATGTAATTAATTATTGTAACTATAATTGATGATTCAAAATTGTAAGTACCATCTATCATGTGTAATGTTAGATGGTTTATAAGTCTATAAAACACCATTCGGTCTCCACTATACTGGATGGTTTGTGTAGTTATGAGAATCATACAAAACTTTGTGGTCTGTTGGGGCCACCATACATATGGGCTAATGGGCAATATGGCAAAGCCAGGATATTAGAAAGATTAGACTAAGCCTTTGCCACACCCTCTTGGCTGGATCTATACTCGAATTCAATCATACAACATCTGCCCATTATAGCCTTAGATCATGCCCCCATTAAACTAATCATTGACCCAGTCATAACAATCAATCACTCCCACTTTCATTTTTTGCCTTTTTGGACAGATCGCCCAGACTGTCGAAATATCATTAGTTAATCATAGCAACTTCACATTTTATGAACACCACATTTCCAAATAACCACAAAACTCAAAGAATGCAAAAGAAACCTGTCAAATTGGAACCGACATGCCTTTGGATTAATTCAAGACCACCTTAGCAAACTTAGAGAGGAAATTTTAGACCTACAAATGTAGAACAACAATCCCCAACAACTCGAAACACTTCAATCTCAAAACCTATACTAGCTAAGAAAAAGAGGAGATTTAGAGATTGAAATCCAGAGAACTTTGGCTCCAAATAGCAACAATGATACAAAATATTTTCACAGAATAGCAAATCAAAAATCCATCAAGAGTAACCTTTAGTAGTTGAAACTCCCAACAAGAGAATGGACATGTGACAGAGAACAAATTGCTCAGCTCTTTACAAAATCCTTGCAAGATGTTGGAGCAATTAGTGAAAACTTGAATACCCGCCTACTCTCCTTGATTCCTAGCCCCACCCTCACAAACTAACAAAAAGATAGCCTCCTACAGCCTCCGACCTATGATGAAATATCCTTGGTTATTGATGTAACCGTTTTCGGCCACGTACCAATGTTTTGTGATGTAAAAATTTTTTGGCAAAGTACCTCGTTATTCGACCCGGTGGTGGCGTGCCTTAGTGACGAGCTACTTGGTGGCGAACTCCCTGGGGGAGAACTGCTTGGTAACTAATTGCTTGGTGGCGAATTGCCTGGTGGCGAACTGCCTTGGTGGCGAACTACCTGGGGGCGAACTGCCTTGGTGGCGAACTGCCTGGGGACGAACTGCCTGGGGGCAGACTGCCTGGTGGCGAACTCCCAGGTGATGATGAACTGCCTGGGGGTGAATTGCCTTGGTGGCGAACTGTTTGGGGGCAAACTGCCTTGGTGGCGAACTCCCTGGTGACGAATTGCCTGGGGGCGAACTGCCTTGGTGGCGAACTGTCTGGGGGCGAACTGTCTGGGGGCGAACTGCCTTGGTGGCGAACTGCCTGGGGGCGAACTGCCTGGGGATGAACTGCCTGGGGGCGAACTGCCTGGGGGCGAACTGCCTGGTGGCGAACTGTCTGGGGGCGAATTGCCTTGGTGGCGAACTGCCTGGAGGCGAACTGCCTGAGGGCGAATTGCCTTGGTGGCGAACTGCCTGGGGGTGAACTGCCTTGGTGGCAAACTGCCTTGGTGGCAAACTGCCTGGGGGCGAACTGCCTGGGGGCGAACTGCCTTGGTGGCGAACTGCCTGAAGGCGAACTGCCTGGGGGCGAATTGCCTTGGTGGCGAACTGCCTTAGAGAATGTTGGAGCTCCCTGGTGCGGCGCAATCTGACTGCCCTCAGCATGAGGTGGGTCTTCTTTCCTTTGTAGGCTGCGGGAGATGAGGGACCTACGAGAACTTCATCTTTTCCTCCTCTTTGTAGGTGGCAAGAGCTGAGAGACCTGCGAGAACTCCATCTTTTCCTCCTCTTTGTAGGTGGCGGGAGCTAAGGGACCTCCGAGAACTCCATCTTTTCCTCCTCCTTGTAGGTGGCGGGAGTTGAGGGACCTCCGAGAACTCCATCTCTTCCTCCTCCTTGTAGGTGGGGGGAGCTGAGGGACTTTCGAGAACTGCATCTTTTCCTCCTCTTCGTAGGCGGCGGGAGCTTGAAGGACCTGCGAGAACTGAATCAGAGGTCCCGGGGGTACTTTCCCGGTGGGGGCTCTCCGATGCTTAAGTTAGCACTCTTATCCTAGAGAGCTTTGAAGATAATATGAGAGAGCTAAAGAGCAGGGTTACTTCCCTTTCTTTTCCATCCCCCTCCCCTTTGGGGGGTGAGGTCTTTATATACCGGAGTCCTCGCGGGTTAGGTGGGTGAAAAGCCTCCAAACGGTAAGACTCGTCGCATCCTGTCAGAACCGGAGTACGGTGGTGAACTCCTCGAGGTCGTCAGGCTGGCGCTTGTGTCAGGCGGCCAGGTCGGCGCCTAGGCCGGGTTGTCAAAGGGGTGCCTGCGTTAGTTGGCGGGTCAGTGTTTAGGCCAGGTCGTCAGGTCGACACCTGTGTCAGTTGGCGGGGCAGTGTCTAGATCAGGTCGTCAAGCTGGTGCTTGTGTCAGTCGGTGGGTCAGTGTCTAGATCAGGTCGTCAAGCTGGCGCCTGTGTCAGTCGGCGGGTCAGTGTCTAGATCAGGTCGTCAAGCTGGCACCTTGGTCGGATCATGCGCTAGGCTGGTCCAGGTCGGCCAGGTCGCGCAGGCCATGTGCAGTTCGCGCAGGCTGCGCGCAGTTCGCGCGCGCCGTGCGCAATTCGTGCTAGGCCGGCCAGACAGGTGCCTGGGTGGGTCACCAACTTCGTAAGTTTGTTTGCTGGGTGTTTTCCTAGTTGTCACCGGGTGCCACGTGTCACAATTTTACTGGAGGGCCAAATCTGCCCTCATCAATAGCCCCCCACTCCCGAGCTGATAGTAACTCAGCGAAGGGAGTAGATTTCTTTTGGCCCGTAAGTCGATGAGCTAGTAAGTGCTGATCCAATTGGTAGTATGGCCCGTAGGCTTTGGGAGCGACTCGTAGTCTATTCTTTTTTTGACTTTGCCCATGCCGAAGAGGCGACCGAGTCTTGAGCAGTAATGTGGCCTATAGGCTTTTGGGAGCGACTCGTAGTCTACTCTTTTTTTACTTTTGCCCGTGCCAGAGAGGCGACCAGGTCTTAAGCAGTAATGTGGCCCGTAGGCTTTTGGGAGTGACTCGTAGTCTACTCTTTTTTGACTTTTGCCCATGCCGGAGAGGCGACCGGGTCTTAAGCAGTAATGTGGCCCGTAGGATTTTGGGAGCGACTCGTAGTCTACTCTTTTTTGACTTTTTCCCATGCCGGAGAGGCAACCAGGTCTTAAGTAGTGAGGTGGCCCGTAGGCTTTTGGGAGCGACTCGTAGTCTACTCTTTTTTGACTTTTGCCCATGTCGGAGAGGCAACCGGGTCTTAAGTAGTGAGGTGGCCCGTAGGCTTTTGGGAGCGACTCGTAGTCTACTCTTTTTTGACTTTTGCCCATGCCGGAGAGGCAACCGGGTCTTAAGTAGTGAGGTGGCCCATAGGCTTGGCCTGCATCAGCTTCGTAACGCCGGTCACCTACTCCTACAAGAAGCTACTAGTGGCTCGACCTTCGGGGGCAACACCACTAACTTTAGGTTGCCAGCTCACATGGGAGCCTTGGAAGGCTCGACCAGTAAGGGCGCCTATGTAGTCAGTTGGCCGCAAACTCCCGCGGAAGCCACGAAGAGCTCATCTTTGTAGGGGGGACCTTGCGGAGAGGACTGATGTGGCATTATCTGAGTTGAAAGTAAGGTTGGTAGAGCTACTTAGTCCGTTAGCTCCCTGCATAGTCTTTGAGTTCATAGAAAATGTAAACTACAAAGCGATAGCTTCAATTTCTAAAAAGTGAGGATTTAGTTTTGGCAAGATGAGAACTTAGCTTTGGTAGGATGAGAACTTAGCTTTTTGTAGCGGGTTCCCACAGACGGCGCCAATTGATGCAACCTTTTTCGGCCACGTACCAATGTTTTGTGATGTAATTTTTTTTTGGCAAAGTACCTCGTTATTCGACTCGGTGGTGGCGTGCCTTAGTGACGAGCTACTTGGTGGCGAACTCCCTGGGGGAGAACTGCTTGGTAACTAACTGCTTGGTGGCGAATTGCCTGGTGGCAAACTGCTTGGTGATGAACTCCCTGGTGGCGAATTGCCTGGGGGCGAACTGCTTGGGGGCGAACTGCCTGGGGGCGGACTGCCTGGTGGTGAACTCCCTGGTGACGAACTGCCTGGGGGTGAACTGCCTTGGTGGCGAACTGTCTAGGGGTGAACTGCCTTGGTGGCGAACTGCCTGGGGGCGAACTGCCTGGTGGCGAACTGTCTGGGGGCAAACTGCCTTGGTGGCGAACTGCCTGGGGGCGAACTGCCTGGGGATGAACTGCCTGGGGGCGAACTGCCTGGTGGTGAACTGCCTGGGGGCGAACTGCCTTGGTGGTGAACTGCCTTGGTGGCGAACTGCCTGGAGGCGAACTGCCTAAGGGCGAATTGCCTTGGTGGCGAACTGCCTGGGGGCGAACTGCCTTGGTGGCAAACTGCCTTGGTGGCGAACTGCCTTGGTTGCGAACTGCCTGGGGGCGAACTGCCTGGGGGCGAACTGCCTTGGTGGCGAACTGCCTGGAGGCGAATTGCCTGGGGGCGAATTGCCTTGGTGGCGAACTGCCTTATAGAATGTTGGAGCTCCCTGGTGCGACGCAATCCGACTGCCCTCAGCATGAGGTGGTCTTCTTTCCTTTGTAGGCTGCGGGAGATGAGGGACCTACGAGAACTTCATCTTTTCCTCCTCTTTGTAGGTGGCAGGAGCTGAGAGACCTGCGAGAACTCCATCTTTTCCTCCTCTTTGTAGGTGACGGGAGCTAAGGGACCTCCGAGAACTCCATCTTTTCCTCCATGTAGGTGGCGGGAGTTGAGGGACCTCCGAGAACTCCATCTCTTCCTCCTCCTTGTAGGTGGGGGGAGCTGAGGGACTTTCGAGAACTGCATCTTTTCCTCCTCTTCGTAGGCGGCATGAGCTTGAAGGACCTGCGAGAACTGAATCAGAAGTCCCGGGGGTACTTTCCCGGTGGGGGCTCTCTGATGCTTAAGTTAGCACTCTTATCCTAGAGAGCTTTGAAGATAATATGAGAAAGCTAAAGAGCAGGGTTACTTCCCTTTCTTTTCCATCCCCCTCCCCTTTGGGGGGTGAGGTCTTTATATACAGGAGTCCTCGCGGGTTAGGTGGGTGAAAAGCCTCCAAACGGTAAGACTCGTCGCATCCTGTCAGAACCGGGGTACGGTGGTGAACTCCTTGAGGTCGTCAGGCTGGCGGTTGTGTCAGGCGGACAGGTCGGCGCCTAGGGCGGGTTGTCAGAGGGGTGCCTGCGTCAGTCGGCGGGTCAGTGTTTAGGCCAGGTCGTCAGGTCGGCGCCTGTGTCAGTCGGTGGGGCAGTGTCTATATCAGGTCGTCAAGCTGGCGCCTGTGTCAGTCGGCGGGTCAGTGTCTAGATCAGGTCGTTAAGCTGGCGCCTGTGTCAGTCAACTGGTCAGTGTCTAGATCAGGTCGTCAAGCTGGCACCTTGGTCGGATCATGCGCTAGGTTGGTCCAGGTCGGCCAGGTCGCACAGGCCGTGCGCAGTTCGCGCAGTTCGCGCAGGCCGTGCGCTAGGCCGCGCACTAGGCCACGCGCGTAGTTCGCGCGTGCGCTAGGTCGCGCGCAGTTCGCGCACGCAAGTCGCGCCAGGCCGGCAAGACAGGTGCTTGGGTGGGTCACCAACTTCGTAAGTTTGTTGGCTGGGTGTTTTCCTAGTTGTCACGGGGTGCCACGTGTCACAATTTTACTGGAGGGCCAAATCTGCCCTCATCAGTTATCAAACAAATGCCCCCACACAAAGTTCCAAGTTCGGATGGGTATACAACCTATTTTTATCAACACTTTTGGAACATTGTGGGTCGTGATATACATGAAATGATTTTTCATTTATTTCATTCTGAACATCTACCCATACAAATTTAGTATTTATCTCAAAGAATCATGATCCTATGGACACCTCACATTTTAGACCCATTAGTCTCTGTAATGTCCTCTACAAAATCATCTCCAAATGGTTGGTGTCTAGAATGTAGCCAGACCTAGAAAACATCTCCCATTTCCAATCTAGGTTCCTCAAAAATGGACAAATAACAGACAACATCATTCTAACAAATGAGATATTGCATTTCATGCATAAGAAAAAAAAAAAAAAAGGAGAAGAGCATCATAGCACTAAAATTAGACATGTTGAAGGCTTTTGATAGAATGGGATAGAATTTTATCAAGGAAATACATCACAAAATGGGCTTCTCGACAAAATGGACCCAACTCATTCACCAATGTGTCTTCACCCCAACTTTCTTAGTCAAGATAGGAGGCAAATGCTATGGACATTTTAAACTACAAAGGGGATTAATCATTATTGGAATGGAGAATCTAACGCAGTTGCTAGTGTGTGCTGAAAAGGAAGGTCTCATAGATGGTGCAAAGATTTGCAGAAATGGCATGAGCATCACTCATTTGCTATTTGTAGATGATTACATTCTTTTCTGCAAGGAGATGCCACAAATCAAAATATTAAGCCAAATCCTCTCCATTTTTGAAAAACTTTCTAGACAAAAGATCAACTATGAGAAGCCTTCAATCATGTTTAACACTAATATCCCAAGGCATCATCAGAAATATATTTCTCACATTCTTAAGGTCCATGAACCATTGTGTGGCACCAAATACCTCGGTGCCCAAATCGGTGTACAAGACAATAGAATATCATCACACCAACCATTAGTGGACCAAGTCCTAGCTAAAGTCACCTCATTGAAATCTAAACTCCTATCTCAAGCAGGTCGTACAACTTTGATCCAGTCAATCCTCCAAGCAATCCCAATCTATTCAATGTAGACTACAATACTATCTTAGGGGGTACATTCAAAACTGAACAAGGTGATTAAGGATTTTTTTTTTTTTTTTTTTTGTGGTAGGCAGGTGAAAAGCAAACAAAACACACAATCCATTGGAGCAAACAATCAACCGAAGCAAAGAGGTGGCTTGGGTTTCAGGAAAAGCAAGGCAATTTTTGGGAAACAAGTATGGCGACTCATCTCCTTTCCCTATACTTTATGGAGCCAGTTCATCAAACAAAAATATTTCCTAAATCAAAGCCCATTTCAATCCAAAAAACCCACAACTCATCAATCTGGTGGCATTTGGCACTCAAGATTTTGAAAGAGACCAAACCCAATATATTATGGTAAGTCAGTACAGGGGAGAATATATCAATCTTTCAAAATCCATGGATTCTGACCATCACAGGAGGTATACCCTACCCCAATGACCCAACCCTTGTACAAAACAGAAACCAGCTTGTCTCAACATTATTAAACCTAGACCGAAGCTAGAACTATAGAACCTTGACTCAGCTCTTTGATAGAAAACATGTTCACACATTCTTCAAATCACTCATAACATAAAATCAAACCAAGGCAATATCCTATGGAAACGTAACACCTCAGGGATCTACACAGTCAAGTCAGCTTACAAATCTTTCGAAACCCAACAACCATCTTCCTCACAAGCCCACTTCACTTGGATAGCACTATGGAAACTAAAAATCCCCTACTGGTGTATGGTTTTTGTTTGGAAATTAGTGTGGAATGGAGTGTTCACCCAAAACAAATGTATGAAATGGTTACTCCAATCTGAATTTCATTGTCCTTTCTACCAAGTCAACAAAGAAATCACCCAACATATTTTACAAGGGTGGTTTGGTGTGAAGCACAGGTAGGTCGAATTCCGAAGAAAATAAATGAAGAGGAAGATATATTTATCTCAATAAAAAAGTGGTGGGATAGGCTGAAAATAAATTTAACTCCACATGAATTGAAACACCTTTTTGGCAAAGGTTGTATAATATTATATGTCATTTGGAGAGTAAAGAATGAAATCATTTTTAAAAATTCTCACATCACTCCTAAGGATGTCATATCTAGAACATGGAAGTACCAACCCAATCAAGACCACTGCATGAGAATCACAAGGAGCATAGCCTCAGCAAATATGCCAAGGGAATACTTTGCTACACTACAAATTGATGGTTCATACGATTCAATTTTAGGTTTTGTAGGATGAGCTCTCATCCTCCAATGTCCCGGTGGAAGCACAAGTATTGCTAAAGGAGAACCCTGTTGGGCCATCAACAGTTATGATGCAGAAATCAGAGCCCAAGTCCAAGGTTTAAAGGCAGCCATTAACAACAAGATATCTATGTTAAAAATATACAATGACTCTCTGTAGCTGATCAACTTTTTGCAAGACAAAATCCAACCAAGAAACTGGATCAAGCATCACCATGGCGCATACCTGAGAAGACTTTTGTTTACTTTTGATCAACTTAGTTTTGTACATAGAAATAGAAATTACAATACTACTGCTCATATATTAGCCTATCTATCATGCAAAGGTTAGCTTAGATAACATACAACTCAATATAGTATATCCACATTCTCTTTGCCTAAGTAATGAAATAGCTGCATTCCCTTTTGCCAAAAAAATAAATAAATAAATAAAAGAGCATGAAAAACAACATAGAGTGGATGCAAAAGTTAGATGGTTCATGGACTTTAAATAAAATAGAAATCTCTTACCTTTTCAAAAAAATCCATACAAGATTCAGGGGATGTGGCTAAAATCTTTGAACAATTTGTTCTTCACTTCCCTAATTTGCCTAGAGTTTCAAAGCTCAAGCTAATGACTTACTACAACCTCCCACCTTTGAAGTAATTGTTGGAAGAGTGGCCATAGGCCCTCACTTGCTAATCCTCAACATGTTGGAGAATCCAATGGCCATATAACATGCCACATTTTGATGGAGAACAAATTATCTTTATGCTGCATTCTTACACACACAACCAAGTTTTTCCTTGTATTATTATTTATCTATTTTCCTACAAAAAAAAAACTTGTTGGTTGTTTTCTGCACAAGTATTTCTTGCATAGAGATATTATTATTGGAATACTAATCAAATCCATTCTAGCTCTTATTGGGTCAATGGTGGACCATTTGGCCCAATGTAGACTGGATGATCAAGTGACAAAATCCTTGGTCAGTGAGACACTTGTCTCAATCCGGAGGAGCTTTGACCTAGTCAACCAATGGTCCTTTTATAACATTCCGGTTAGCATTAAATGCACAAGAAAACGTTAGAGACGGAGCCTGTTATATTAGGGGTACACGGCTTATATCCAACGAATGAAAAAGTTCCATGTGAAAAAGAGTCAAGAGAGGTCAGAAGCTCAATTCGGATTAACTAGTCCCTTGTTTGCACCTTGCTTCAAGGGCTTGTGTCTTGGGTCATTTTCTATTGCTTATTTTTGCAGGTTGGATCAACAAGTTTCATGCATTGATATTTTGGTTACACCATGGGTACGCTCATCATTGGTATCAGAGCCTCTTCATAAAGTTTTTTGGTATAGGTGTGCTACACCATATCGCATCCCACTTTAAATGTTTACAAAAGTGAAAAGAGAGAGGAAATGTTCTTGTTTGTAACTCTCCCCTTCACCATCGACTTTAAGAGATGAAATCTCCTCCGTGTTTTTTTTTCAGCCCAACCTGATTTTATTACTCAATCTTTTTCAGTCCAGTGAAAGCGACTGCAATACACATCTAGCCATCAATCTACTGTGTTCGTTTTTTATTTTTCTCCTCTCTTGAGACACATCCAAGAATCCCAGTTTTCTATCAATTTTTTTTCCATCAACAACTATTTCTTTCCTGGTGCCATCAACATTTAGATAAGGCTGTTTTTTTATTACTGTTCATTAGAAGGGTTAGATCATAATTTTTTTGGGTTCCATCTGCAACAAGCCCTAAACAAATTTAGGGTTTCTTTCTTTTTTTTTTTTTGGCCAAGCTTGCTTCCAGTGCTTCTACAACTCTAATCTCAACAATGGTGAAAGATTGGGACAAAAGGTTGATACGAAAAACAAATCGGTGCAAATCTATTGACACTATAGACTATTGCTGAACGAAGAAGGTAGCTGATTGAAATCTTCGGGGGTCTAAATGGTTAAATCTTCAAATCAGCTAAGTTTTTTTCTTATTCCCATTTTATTTTTATTTTGTAAACATGCCTATAACTGCTTTGTCTCAAGAACTTAGTAAGACTGAAAAGTTGAATGGAGCAAACCATTCCCTTTGGAAATGAAGGATTATGAGGATCTTGGATGAGGAAAATGTTGATTACATTTTAGAAAAGCCATAACCTGTTTGCTAACTTTCATAGAGCCTGATGTAGAAGTAACTTTTTATGAATATAAATATGCTAAAGAAATGTTTGAAGCAATCAATGAAACATATGGAAAAATAACTGAAACTTATATTCAATTATTAATAGAAAAATATTATGGTTGTGAGATGAAAGAAGAAGATTCAGTAATCGATCATGTAAACAGAATGAATGTAATTGCCAAAGAATTGACAACTACAGGTAACCCTATTCTAGAAAAAATTCAAGTTTCTACCATTTTGAATAGCTTACCTCATTCATGGAATGCGGTAGTAACAACACTAAATCTGTTTGGAAGAGAAATAAATGTTAAAAACCTCCCAACTCTACTTGGCTTAGAAGATGAGAGAAAGAAGAAGAAATCTCAACCATCTTCTTTGATGGTCACCCCAAAAATAGTTGAGAAACCTTAAAAAACTTAAATGCCTAAGGGCAAACACTTCAAAAACAAAACTAAGAAATTTAACAAAAGGATCAAATTCTCAAAAGAATTCAAGAAAACTAAGAATAAGCAATGTTTTGGTTGTGAGAAGTAGGGCTACACTAAATTTAATTGCCCCAATTATAATGAAGGTAAAACAAATACTCGAAAGAGTAGTGCTGAAAAGAAAGATATTGTCTATGTGATATCTGAATCATTCTTTACTGATTCTAGTTTGTATGATTGGTGCTTAGATTTAAGTTCATCTAGGCATATTTTCAAATCAAAGGAGATGTTCCTAGAATTGAAGGAGTTGAAAGCGGGAGAACATAGAGTATTTATGGGAAATAGCACTTTCACTGATGTGTTTGGGATAGGAAATGTGAAAATCCCTATAAATGAAAGTACAAATCTGATTCTTACCGATGTACTGTATGCACCTATTTTTAGGAAGAACTTGTTGTCTATCCCCTTATTAAATGAAAAGGGTTTTGATGTATATTTTAGGGGTGGAAAGGTGACTATTGATAAACATGGAAGAGTACTATTGTTTGGGGTTAAATCTGATGGTTTGTACCATTTGAACATTAATGATAATAAACAAGCCTCTCATTCTGATTATCTCAGTTGTGTTTATCATATAAATAATGATTGTTACATTTGGCATTTAAGACTTCGTCACATAAATAAAGACAAAATGATGAGAATGAGTTCAAATGAGTTGATACCTAAGATAGAGAAGAATTTCACATATTGTGAGCCATGCCTTAGTGGAAAAATGTCTAGACTCCCATTCAAGAAGGGGAAGAAATCAGAAGAATTATTAGCAATTGTGCATTCAGATGTGTGTGGTCTTTTAAATGTAAAAACTCATAAGGGCATGGAGTACTTTGTAACATTCATTGATGATTTTTCAAGGTATGGGCATGTATATTTAATCAAGAAAAAATATGATGTATTAGAGAGGTTTAAAGAATGCAAAATATTAGTGGAAATCAATTAGGAAGGAAGATCAATACTCTTGGAAGTGATAGAGGTGAAGAATACATCTCCAACCCGTTTAATGATTTATGTAAACAAAATGGAATAATACATCAACTCACCATGCCCTTTACACCTCAACAAAATAAAATAGTTGAACGTAGGAATAGAACCTTATTAGACATGGTGAGATCAATGCTGTCTCACTTAAGTTTGGGAACACATTTTTGGGGAGAAGCTCTAGATGCAACTGTTTACATATTAAATAAGATTCCAACCAAAGCAAATAGTTTAACACCCTATGAAATGTGGACAGGTAGGAAACCAAACTTAATAGATATCAAAATTTGGGGATCTAGTGCACATGTAAGGATTCCAAATCAACAAAGGAGCAAGTTGGATAACAAGAGTACTAGATGTACCTTCATAGGATATAGTGAGAATAACAAAGGGTACAGATTCATTAATCACAAATCTGATGGATCCATTGAATTAATAGAAAGCAAAAATGCTATATTTTTAGAAAATCAAATTCAAGATAGCAAAGATCTGCCAAATTTGTTTGAAATTATTAAAGAAAAGAATGATGATCAAGACACATTTAAAAGACAAAAATTGTCTAATAATGGCACTTTAACCGGAATTCAAAGAGAAAGATATCTATCGTCAAGGTTAAAGGATTATTACACCTATTTCAACAAAAAATGTATTTATGATCCCCTTGATTTTGAAGATGCTATAAAAGCACATGATAAAGAGAAATGGTGTGAAGACATAAAAAAAAGAAC
The DNA here is from genome assembly GCF_056320005.1 of Nelumbo lutea. Taxonomy (NCBI): domain Eukaryota; kingdom Viridiplantae; phylum Streptophyta; class Magnoliopsida; order Proteales; family Nelumbonaceae; genus Nelumbo; species Nelumbo lutea. The sequence continues at coordinate 57,869,003 of NC_142687.1, read as the reverse complement.
TAGATTCGATAAATAAAAATCAAGTTTGGGAGCTAGTTGATTTGCCCCAAAATAGAAAACCTAAAGGATGTAAATGGGTACTAAAAAGGAAGTTTGATGCTAATGGATCCATAGAAAAATATAAAGCAATACTCGTTGCAAAAGGATATACTCAATTAGAAGGGATTGATTATGAAGAAACTTATTCCCCAGTTGCAAGGTTTACTTCAATAAGAATCATAATGTCTTTGGTTGCATCCCTAGATTTAGAATTGTGTCAGTTAGATGTAGAAACTGTTTTTCTTAATGGAAAATTAAATGAAGAAATATATATGTCCCAACTAAGAGGTTATGGAGTCAAAGGACAAGAAGATAAGGTTTATAGATAAAAAAAATCACTACATGGTTTAAAGTAGTCCTCTAGAATGTGGTACCCCACATTTCATGAAGCAATATCAAAATTTGGATTTATTCCTAATCCTTTTGACCATTGTGTTTACATTTTGAATAGTTTATTCTTTCTTTATATGTGGATGACATTCTTATTGCTAGCAATGATGTTCTCATGGTCAATGAAACAAAAAATTGGTTAAAAACCAACTTTGAAATGAAAGATTTGGATAATGCTATTTATGTGCTTGGAATCAAGATAGAAAGAGATAGGAAAGTAAAGGTTTTAACTCTTTCACAAGAGCATTACCTAAAAAAGATCTTAAAAAAATTTAACATGAAGGATTGTAATGGGGTTGAGACTCTAATTTGCAAAGGGACAAAATTAAATAAAGAAATGGCTCCTTCAAATGAAGAAGAAATGAAGAGAATGGGAGTCAAACCTTATGTTGAAGCAATAGGAAGCTTAATGCATGCAACACTTTGCACAAGACCTGATTTGTGTTATGTTGTTGGTCTTGTCAGTAGATACCAAAGCAACCTAGGAAAACCCCATGGAAAGTTGTTAAGAGAATATTCAGATATTTACAGCTAATCAAACATTTTAAATTGACTTATCATGCAAATGGCTTAAAATTGTTAGGTTATTGTGATGTTGATTTTGCAGGAGACCTGGATGATAGGAAATCAACAACCGGGTACATATTTCTTTGTGGAGGGGTTATTGTCTCATGGACAAGTAAAAAGCATAGTTGTGTGGCAAAATCCATTATGGAGGCCGAATTCATTGCATGTAGTTTTACAACCTCGGAAGGAGTTTGGATTATAAGGTTTCTAGAAGAACTCAAGATTCCTGATACACCTATTGGACCTGTAATGTTGTTCAATGACAATCAAGTTGCCATCAAGACAATAAAGAATGGTGAGATTGGTCCTAAAGGAAAATATATTGACCTCCAGTACCGGTATTTGTATGATATCTACCAATGGAATGAGATCCTGGTAAACTACGTGCCACAAAAGATATGGTTGCCGACCCATTGACAAAACCCATCATGGTTTCAGATTATATAAGGCACATAAAGTCAATGAGATTAGTCGGCAAGGATTCATCTTGAGCCTAATTGGCCAAGTGGGAGATGTTGGAAGAGTGGCCATAGGCCCTCACTTGGTAATCCTCAACATGTTGGAGAATCCAATGGCCATGTGACAAGCCACATGTTGATGGAGAACAAATTATCTCTATGCTGCACTCTCACACACACAACCAAGTTTTTCCTTGTATCATTATTTATCTATTTTCTTATAAAAAAGCTTTTTGGTTGTTTTCTGCACAAGTATTTCTTGCAAAGAGATATTATTATTGAAATACTAACCAAATCCATTCCAACTCTTATTGGGTCAATGGTGGACCATTTGACCCAATGTAGACTAGATGATCAAGTGACAAGATCCTTGGTCAGTGAGACACTTGTCTCAACCCAAAGCAGCTTTGACCTAGTCAACCAATGGTTCTTTTATAACATTCTGATTAGCATTAAATGCACAAGGAAACATTAGAGATGGAGCCTATTATATTAGGGGTACACGGCTTATATTCAATGAATGAAAAAGTTCCATGTGAAAAAGAGTCAAGAGAGGTTAGAAGCTCAATTTGGATTAGCTAGTCCCTCGTTTGCACTTTGCTTCAAGGGCTTGTGTCTCGAGTCATTTTCTGTTGCTTATTTTTGTAGGTTGGATCAACAAGTTTCATGCATTGATATTTTGGTTACGCCACGGGTACGCTCATTTGAAATCACTCAAGTAATGAAACTTATGCTTCCACAGAAAGTACTGAGTCCAGATGGCATCGATGCCATTGCTCCAAAAAATGGTGCCACATCAGAAAAAATAGTGCTCCAAGAAACACTTGCTTGTTTGGAACCATTTTCCCATAAAAAATGGTGCTCCAAGCCACGCCTTGGAAATCGAGAAGGCGTGGTTTGGAGCAATCCGAATTTAGCGTTTTCTCAGATTGTAGCTCGTTGCTATCAACGAGGACATGATGTGGTAGTGACGTAGACTTCCTATATTTGGTACCAATGCTGAAAATAGACATGGACTGGTACCAAACATAAAGTGTTGTTGCTCCAGGAAATGTCCTACATGGCAGCAATGTTTCCAAACAGAAAAAAAAAAGGCATCGTTTTCTCAGAAAATAGTGCTTCCAACCCACACATCAGCAGTGTTGTATCTGCAACATGGATGCCAAACATATACTCTAGACATCTATAACATGGTGATGTAGTTCTTTACTCAAGACAATATGTTGAAGGAAATAAACAACACTAACATAGTTTTTGTTTCCAAAAATCACTCTACAATGGGACCATCTAACTATAGGCCAATCAGTCTTTGTAATGTTACATACAAAATCATCTCCAAGTGGATGGTCATGCAATTGCAACCACTTTTGCAAGAACTCATCTCCCCTTTCAGTTTGGATTTCTCAAGAATAGGCAACTACTTGTGAAGGAAATCATGCATCACATGAGATCTCAAAGGAAAGAAAAAGGATGGATAGCTCTTAAATTGGATATGTCCAAGGCATTTGACATGATAGGCTGGAGTTTTCATAAAGCAACATTGCGAAAGATGAATTTCCCAAATTAATGGTACTAATTGATTCATCAATGCATCTCTATGCCCACTTTCTCAATTAAACCAGGGGGAGAATTGTTTGATCATTTCCATCTACAAAGAGGCTTTTAGTAAGAGACCCATCATGTCCTTGTTTGTTTATCATTGGCATGGAAGTTCTTACATAACTCTTACAACAAGCAATTGACACTAATCAAATAGAAGGTGTCAAGCTAGCTAGGAAAGCACCCCAATAATCCACCTCTTATTTGCAAATGACTGCATTCTATTTTGCATAACTGACACCAATCTGGTAAGGGCTCTACATCAAATTCTAGAGCTTTTTCAATTTGTTTCATGTCAACAAATCAATTATAGGAAATCCAGCATAATGTATAGTAGATGTGTGCCTAGGCATCACAAAAAATTTTTCTCAGATCTTAAAAATTATAAAGCCACTAGAGGGCTCAAAATATCTAGGCACAAAGGTGGGAGTTAAATTCAAGAGTCATCTTTCTCATGAAGAAATGATGGATCATATTCTTTCTAGAATTAATGCTTGGAGCTCTAAATTTCTATCACAAGCAGGTAGGACAACCTAATCATGTCAATCATTCAATCCTTTTCCATATAATCTTTCTAGAATTAGGACAACCTAATCATGTCAATCATTCAATCCTTTTCCATATATTCAATGTCTGCTGCAATGTTGCCAAATAAGGTTCACTCACAAATAGAATAGGCATCAAGGAAATTTTTGTGGCAATCGAAAAGACAAAAATCAAAGCACACAATTTCATGGAATAAACTTTGTTTGCCAAGGGCTGTCAACAGATTGGGATTTGGAAAGAGCTTGCCAATGAATCAAGTGGAAACTATGGAGGTTATTTACTAATCCTAACTGTCTACTTAATCGGGTTATGAAAAGCAAAAGTATTTTTCAAATAAAAGCTTCATTCTTGGCTACAATAACCCATAGAAGTTCATTATGGTGGAAAACTCAAGAATTTGAAATCTGATTTTCTGTGGTTGATCCAAGATGGCTCTTCCATTTGTGCTCTTCATGATCCATGGATTCCTACTATGGCAAGTGGTCTCCCCTAAACAAATCATCCCTACCTAACCATGCTCAACAACTCAAAGTTGCAAAATTACTTAATCTATATGGCACATGGAATCTAGCCAATTTCTGGCACTATTTTCAAGCCTCATCAATAGCTCATATCACAACTATTAGACCTCACATGGAGCTGAACTCAGATATAAATTATTATAGAAACACAATAATTCGGGGGTTCATACAGTGAATTTAGCCTATAGGTCTTTCTTAACATATTACCATCCACTTCATAGACACATTTTAACTGTAATCAAGTTTGGAAGCTCAAGATTACTTATCATTTTCAAATATTTACCAGCTGGAAGGCATTGTGGAATGGTCTTCTAACAAAAGATAAATACATCAAATGGTTGCCCCCACAAGAACATTGTCGCTTAGGCTCCATTTGGAAGGATTATAAATACAAATACTTGAGTGCAAAACCTTGTATTTTATATGTATTTGTATTATACATATTTGTATTTGTACTCCTTCCAAATTGAACCTAATACAAATACAAGATTTTGCGCTCTATATATTTGTATTTGTATTCCTTCCAAATGGAGTCTTATATAAACAACAATTGGAAACTTCATTCCACTTTTTTTTTTTTTTGAAATATCCTTTTTTGTAGAGCAATTTGGTGTGGGACTCAACTTGGAATTAATCCAGAAAAGCTCCAACACAAGCCCTTGCACCAAATAGTACAATATTGGTTACATTGCATTAGCCTAACTTTGTGCAAATAAGAAGTGAACAATTTGTTTGAGAGGTTCTATGTACTCATATATCTCATTTAGGATGCTATGAACAAAAGAAGATTTGAAGCCCTCATCAATTGCCCTCAGGCATCATTCACAAAGAAAGGAATTGCCTTGCTATTGGAACTGCCAAACTTGTTACTATCAGCAATAACAGATACAATTTACACACATCCCTCAGGATTATGACCATATCTATATTGATGGCTTGTATGACCCCCTTATAGGTTTTGCAGGACAAGCTTTTGTCATCCAACGTGTCGGTTCTAGTCAAGTTCTTGCAGAAGGAAGTGTTTATTGGGCCTTTAGAAGCTACAATACAAAACTTTGGGCCTTATAGGTAGGGGTATGGTTCAAACCGCAAAACTGAACCGAACCAAACTAAATTTGTGGTTTAGTTCAGCTTATACCTATAAATGGTTTGGTTCGGTTTCAAAATTTTCTAAATTGTGGTTTGTGGTTTCGGTTTGGTTTATTGAATTTTATAAATCGAACCAAACCGTAAACTATAAACCAAAATTTTATATACATATAAATTGTGATATATATAAATACTATATATAATATATCTAAATGGAATGTGTAAAATTATAAATATATAATTAACTCTTTATTTTATATTAAAATAATAATTAAAAGTTTTAAGTTTTAATGTTTAGGGGAGCTATTTGGGCTTTTTAATTGGGTTAAGTGAAAGAATGGTAGGATCCATCTAATGGACGCCATGAGGGTGCAGAATGGGGGGCGAATTTCAAAAAAAAATTTCTACCTTCTTCCAACTGGGAATCATATTCCCTAAATTTAGAATACATTGTTCAAGAATCCTACTTGAACCATAAACAAACCAGATCTGAACCAAAAGGAAACAGGAAGGATTATACCTGATCCGGAGAAATAATATCTCCCAAAGTTGGTGTTCACGCCCAAAGAATAAACCAAGATCCGGTCCTACTGAAGATGACACAGCTGTGGATGGAACGGAACCAGCAGGGTGCGTCATACACATTGGATTCTTCACAAGAACCCTCTGGAAACCTTGAACACCGAATCCTTTTGTCTTTCTTGCAAGACTATTGTCAAGAATTGATTTATTGACTTCCTGTTGCTGCAAAGATCCAATCTTCCAACAGGGAGTGGCGGCGGCTGGAAGAGGAGAAATCCAGGGACGAAGAGGGCAGAACTGTCTCTTCTCTCTGGAGTCTGTGAGAGATCAAATCTCAGATTGCAGGATGTATTTCTTGCTTACTCAAACCCCAGTTCGAAATCTGATATTTCTGCTAGGGTTTTCTCCTCTTTCTTCTTGATTAAGAAACCTCCCAATATTTTGGGAGTTATCCCAATCCAAATTAGTATTTGGATAAGGGTTAACCTTAATCCTATCTGCAGATTAAGTTAGTTAACTCCTGATCTTATCAGGAGGTTACCAGATTCAAATCTAATTTGAATTTGGTCTCTTAGAGTGGATAAGGCTAAAGACCCAATCCTTTTACTAACATTAATCTCAGATTCGCCCCATGAACAGGTGATCATATCAGCCCAGTTAGAAATGGGCTTTTGGCCCATTAAGTGTTCAGTGTTTAACCAGTTTCCAATCTGCTGCCCAGTTGGGCTTCTTTGTATGGCGTGGGACCCAAGCATTGATCTACACACCAGCCACATGGGTTCGGTCCAACCTTTATTACAAGGCCCAGCCGAATTCACTGATAGACTCGGTGACCTCCTTGAGCCCATCACATGGACCCTATGAGCCCAACACTTACATTAAGTGGTCCCTAGGCCAAGCCATCTTATAAAAACCCACGGACTGTGGGCAAGTGCAAGATTAGCCCATCAGGTATTATCCTAAATGGTCTTACACTTAACCTCTCAGCCCATAATGATCAAGCACTACCCAACAAGAGAATACCTCTCCCTCGGCTGCAAGGAACAGTGCCGCACTCTCCACTCACATGGATCCCGGGAATTAAAACATTTTGCAAATCTTCTGAAATCGTACATATACATGTATATATATATTAAATTTGCAAAACAAAATTCCAACGATTGAAATCAACTGCCGGCAGTTTAGTTTCCATCAGAGAGAGTGCATTTCCGATCATTACCATTGTCCGACAAAGGGGCTGATCCTGTCACTATGACCACTCACTCAGATGAATTCTCAGACTACCCCAACATGTCCAGGTTTTGACCCCCACTAAGGATCACACTGATTGACACATCAAAGACAGCCCGATTCGACACCTAGTGATGTGTCATAATCGAGTCTAGGGGTCAGGTGTAACTTTCCAGTTTTGCCCATCTGTCTCCAAGGTCTAGGGCAATACTGGAAATCTGGTTCGGTTCAAGGGTTCAAGTAATCCCATACTACATGTGCCTTGGGTCTTACCCTGATGGCCGAAACAAGTCATCCCAACACTTGGTGGCACATCAGTATTAGCCTTGGCAGGATAAATCTCCCCAGACTTATCCAATGGCTGTGAACATTTAAAACTAACACAAGTTTCTATAAGTATCCAGTTTTATGGTCTTACACAGAATTATACCAAACAGCATGAATCAAACATGCACTTTAATTTATTTTCACTAAATAATAAAAGTACATCAAATCCGATTGAAGCTAAGGGCATACAAGACTGTCTAACATTAAGCCCAAAAGAACCATAGAATGATCTAAAGTCCCCAAACCGTATTAGAAACCACACCAAACCGTAATAGTACAGATTGGTTTGATTTGGTTTCCATACCAAAACAATTTGCTTTGGTTTATAAATTTCTCAAACCGTAATTTATTGATTTGGTCTGAAATCTTCTCCAAAACACACTGAACCGGACCGTGAACACCCTTACCTATATAAGTCAAGGGTGTAGTTTCAACATCTAGACTTAAAAAAATATTAATTTTATCAGACTGTATAAAGTTGGTTAGCCTTGACTCCAAGTGAATGGATTGAGCAGCTACATTGGGGACACATGCTATGATTGTAACATCTTTTTCTTCTATATCGTTTGTGCATATAAATAGAGTTTAATCATTTAGCTCATTTTCTTGCTTTTTTTTTTTTTATTGATACATTGAATCTTGCTCCCACTCAAACCGAAGTCCGATCAGGATTCAGGAATATCAGTTATTATTATATTATTGCTATTCTTCCTTGCGAAGTTAAAAGTGAAAATACACACTTCTAAGACATGTCTAGAAAGGGTATTGACCTTCAAAAATGGCCACATTCCCCAACTCCAAATATTTAGCTTATCAGTGGTTTCAAAAATCAATAGGTATACTTAGGTTGCATTTGGCATTCTTTATTTTAAGGATTTATCTCCTTTTGACAGTAAAAATGCCCTTACAAACATCGAGTTTTTGACTACAAAAAGAAGATAAGTCCTTAAAATAAGGAATTCCAAATGCAGCCTTAGACACCGATATATATCAATACTTTAAAACTTGCTTCCCTGTTTATTAACACCGGTGAATCCACTATTGTGGGGTATCACATAAAATCAGATGGATACGTTTCCTTTGGTCTAACATTGATAGAGTTTACAAAGGGAAACCTGGAATAGCAATGGCAGGTCTAAATATACCCTATTGAACTTTCAAACGTTCAAGTTTTTCAAAAACTGTCATTGTTGTTCTGCTTCTTTTCCTTCTCCTTTGTTTCTTTGTTTCTTTGTTTCTTTCATTCTTTCTTCTTCTTCTTCTTCCTTCTTCTCTTCTCTATCACTGCATACACCACCGAATGAGAGCAAGGGCACACACCTTTTTTCCTGTTTCTCCCTCTCTCTTTCTCTCTCCCTTCTTCATCTTCTCCTTTTCCTTTTTCCTTTTTTCCCTTCCCTCTTTTCTTCCTCCCTCCTTGTCGCTGCTAAGCTCAGTGAACAGAAAAAACTCACCCTTCTCTCTTTTCTGCATTCCTCCCTGCTTTGCCGCTAGTAAGGTCACCAAACATCAGTGAACAGAATTTCTTTTCAACATCAATGCCAAGTTTCCTTTGGTTTTCATAAAACCAAACTAAATATACCCAAGGTTCAAAATTTTGACATGCATTGGGACGTATCGTATTGTGGCTTTCCAATACGCCCCTACAGGGGGTGTTTCAGGGTCTAACCCAGTTCAGGGGGTAGACGGGCCTTAAACCAACCCCTCTGAACCAGGTTAAAAAAAGGGAAGCGAGTCTTGATACAGTCCGATAAACCCCTATCAGCGTATCAGACTCTTCGATACTTTGAACCTTGGATATACCCATTTCCTTTTTATAAATCCACTTAATAAACTTTCTCTCTTACCTTGATTAGTGTGTTACTTGCAAAAATTAATCAGAACTGAATGCTCCACATTACTTTTTTTCATCTTCCCGTTTTTTTTTTTTTTTTTTTGGGGGGGGGAGGGGGGGTTCACAAAGAAGAATAAGAAGAAAGAAGAGAGAGATTTGTAGTGCGATAAGAGCGGCATTGGTCATTTCCGGAAGACGACATTATTGACAGTTCTCAATGGTGGTAAAATTGAGATTAAGAGAAAATCTAATATTTTCTATTGACATGTTATGTAAGACCAGATTAGAAGGCATACGTAAATAGCTTTTGAGACTAAAGGCCAGTTCATTTTTTGGATTTTGAAAAAAAGGAAAAATTGGCAAATGAGATTTTGGTTCCCATTGACCAAGATACTCATTTTCTTTGTCAAATTTATATAGAGTCCATAAAAAATTTATTTTCCTTGAATATTCACTAAGCATTTCTCTAAAACCGTACACAAGAAATTCCCTAGAAAAAGGATATTTGGACTGGGCTTTGCGCTAGAAACTGACGCGGGGTTGTGAATACAGGAGCATTATCTTGAAATCCACTCTCTGAATCAACAATTTTCAATATTCGAAAGTTGAAACTGCCCAAGCCGGAAGCTGTTAAGAGCCCTTCTCCATAATACGTTGGAATTAATGGACAAATTGCAATGCATCGAAAGGGAGTCGAATCAATGTTATAGACGCACTATAAACCCCGCTTCTCAAGTAGTACTGGACATATGAATTGCCATTCCCCCACTTTTAAAGTTGAAAAGAGAAATTGCACAATTCTGTAAACCATTACAATGACGATGCTTTAAAATTATGAAAGCATACAACACATTTTCAGGAAGAAAGCATACAACACATTTATTACTAGGATTAGTTTTACTTTTGCCATCCAGTTGGCGTCATCTCTCAACTACTGTTCTCTTGGCTTCCATGTCCTAAAATTTCATCCTTTTAGAAGGGCCTTGATCAATAATAGGGTCAAGAGGAGGAAGTTGTGGCTCTTGCTGTGTTTCAGGGCCTTTCTCTGTTTCAGGTGCTACTGAGGGTGCATAGCCTTCTGGAAATGCTGGTGGCGGAGGGGTAGGTGGGAGCTGCACAATTGAATGAATGTACTTTTTCAGTAAAATTTTACAGAATGACAAATTCTGTAGAGCATCTAAATGGGGGAAAATAACTTAATCTTGCCAATAAAGAATGAGTCTTAACAAACCGTTCAATGTGCTTGCATGTGACAACTATAGATTATGTTCTACAACCACAAGTGACTGAATAATTAATTTGGATTTTAACCAATCAGAGACAAAATCAACAACACAAAATAATAACCAATACTTTTCAAGAGTCAGAAAATTGCAAGCATCTACTCCCCAAGACGTGCAAATTAAGTTCTGTTTCATTTGACTATCCAATTCTCAAAATGAAAGTATAGAGGAGCTACCAAGAAATAATCATATGCATGAAATACTTCATCACATTAGTTATATGCTAATCAGACCCTAATTCTTCAAGGTCAGGCACTGATAATGTGATATCCATATCAGATATTTTTAATGCAAATTCTGCATCCATATCAATGTCTATGCCATATCTTTACCATATCATGTATGTAAGGTCATATTTTCTTTTTCTTGAGGCGTTATCTGGAAATGTGTAGATAAACCTTAAAACTAACATGGCCTGACTTGATGGCTATCCATGGTAACAAGCCCTTCACGGTTCACACATCTAATGGAAAATGAATCTAAGCTTCGTTAGTACGTTAAGATTGTAACAGGAATCCATTTTCAGGGTAGGATCTGACAGAATAAATTACTAAAATGTGATAAAAGATAAATGGTTTTCCTGGAATGATGTCCAAGTAGTCATCAATTTCATAATATCCTCTTTTTGTTTTGTGTTGTATAGATGATCTTTACAATATAGGAATTCAATGTAATAGATATCAAATTCACGATACCTTTCGCTGTAGTGATGCAAGAATGTGGTCTATTCTTTTGACATCCTTATAATCAATTGTCTCCTTTGCAGCCTTTGGTTCTACAACTGTACTTTCATTTTTTGTGTCAACTGCATTTCAAGCAATATAAAATTACCATTTGAAAGGGTTAAAAGTAAAAAGATACACAAGGTGTATCAGAAAAAATAAATTGATATCATTTATTGATCTATAAGATGCATGTACAATCTAAAAGCAATCCTATATGCATCACATACAAATATGGCCTGACATGATGTTTCACAAGTGAGCAAATCCACCATCAGTCATTAAAAAGAAAGTTAAATAATCTATCCACTTACAACATTCTTACATGTAAGAATTGAGAAAACAAAATAGAAAAATGACATCATAATATTCTGTTTTGTATAACTAGAATAACGATATTGATAATAAATAGAGTTAGCAAATGGGCTGGGTTGGTTTGGCACTCGGAGAAACGCCCAACCTGTAACTGAACCTATGCCAAACCAAACCTGCAAAACAAAAAAGGAAACAAATAATAAATGGAGGAGAATGAGTGAAGAAAGATTGGCTTATGCCAATGACTGCTCATAGTATATGGCCTACATTTACTATGTATACCCATGCCTATTACTCGGTGAGAATAAGCAATCAAAAGGATTAAACTTTAGCATTCCCCTTGGAGATTGATCTGAGGGGTGGCATACACCCCACTGAACTAGAAAAAGTGCAAAACTTCAGCATTCAGATACCATATCCAATTTTCTCCAACTTTGAGGCAGCAGTTGTGAAAGCCTTCAAAATATGATAAAGAGCCCGTCCCTGCCACATAATAAATGCATGTTTGTTTAACAATTGGCTCAATCATCTATCTGAGAAAATTTGACCTTGATATTTTTTATCCAAGGAAAATTACAAGATGGAATTTCAAAATATATTTGATTTAGAAATAAATCTATTTGTTTTAGAAAAGCAGTCAGATAAGATCCACCATGTATAGAGGAAATAAATAGTTTAGTATAGAGCTTATGAGGTCAGTAAAATAATACAAGTGATTATCTAAGTGATTCTTTATTGGATAGACCACCTAATTCAGGAACAACATTGCAGTTGGCAGAAACCCCCATAGTCCAAGCTCTATAGCCTGCATACCTTTTTCCTATTGTCTATGACAAACTTATTCCCAAAGCAATAATTATCATATCGGATGATTCTATTAAATCAAATAGAGAACCTAATATGCAAAAAATGATAATGATAGTTGTGTAGCTTTATATAACAGAAACATCATCAATATCCAGTACTTAGATGACAGAAAGGAAAAGGAAAAATAAGGCAGAACATAATGTCCTTTAAACACATGTTACTAGAAGTTAACAAAGTCTACTTCTGATTGAAGGAAGAGCATACATGTGGCAGGTACACTTATAAATGCCCATATCCAAACAGATTATTCTTTTATCAATCATATAAACTGGCGGCAGATTCAGGCTGAAGAATTGATTACTTACAATTCGAGATGCAAACACATTGCAAAGCTGTGGTGCTTGGTAAATGGAACCATCTAAAATATAGTAAGTGAGCATGGGTGTGACTTTCACACATGTTACTAGAAGTTAACAAAGTCTACTTCTGATTGAAGGAAGAGCATACATGTGGCAGGTACACTTATAAATGCCCATATCCAAACAGATTATTTTTTTATCAATCATATAAACTGGCGGCAGATTCAGGCTGAAGAATTGATTACTTACAATTCGAGATGCAAACACATTGCAAAGCTGTGGTGCTTGGTAAATGGAACCATCTAAAATATAGTAAGTGAGCATGGGTGTGACTTTCTCAGGACCATCTCTCTTCTGCTTCCGTATTACAAAGAGATGGGGCTCCATAACCTCATTCAGCATATACTCAGTACCTGTCATTTTCCTGTATGAATATAGACATTATATTTGGTCAAAGAAATGGGTGACAAATGTGGCTGATCTTCTTAGTCATTTGGTTTCTCAAAAACTGGAATAACAAAAGTTCATTTTTGACTGGAATAACGAATTTTTTGTGAATAAAAGATCATTCATTTCATGTGTCATGGGTTTGCTCCGTTAAATTACCCCTTAGGTCACATTAGTATTATGTATATAAAGCCACATAATTATTGCAATATGGATTTAAATGTTTAGAACTAGTTGATAAACTTGAGGAATTTATCCTGACAAGGTTGTCATTTTCACACTACCCAATATCCTTCTGGACTTTGTGATAGGTGGAACCATTGGTTGTTGCATTTAATCTATAGATTTGATATTGGTATCAAGCTAAGTATCGGACTTGTCTATCTTTGATATATCAACCAGTGACATCCTTTTGGCGTCAAATACTTGGGTATGTTGGGGTATTCAAGAATGCTCTATACAACTTCCTATGATAGATACCTGAATCTACCAACAGTAAGGTTACATGAATCTTCCATAAAATCCATTAGAGGTGGAGGTTGGACACCATGTCATATAGAGTAAGAGGGAAAAAGTCCTTCCCCATATGTGGTGTTGAGTATTATTGGCAAAGAGATTAATTGTAAGTTATTTTCTGGGCTGATTTAACTTAATAATCACATAATGGGCTAAATGAATTGAACTTGGGCCTTTAGGATGGTAAGGTCCCAAGTATGTAAGTGTCCACTTATTAGGCTGATTAACTAAATCACATAATAGATATGGGAAAATTGGCCACATGGGTGAATTGCTTTAATGGCTGGTTCACTCATTAGTAGTGGGTCCCATGCCATACAAACTGGTTAAAGAGGCATAGTCAAACTATCAACAAGAAAGTAAAAGATGGTTACAAGATTTGACTAGGATACCTAACTAGAAAAGGTTCTAGTATTTGGGCTGAATTAGGAGAGCAATATTGTCTCTTAGATTATCCAAATTATGTTAGAAAACTTATATGGATTAGGATGGGACTCTTTGCAGCTTTTCCATGTCTATAAGGACATCAATAAGAGGGGATCGAAGTGTGCATTCTTTCTCCCTAAATAGCTGAATTTGCCCATGTCTAGGGTTTTGGAACCCCATTCAACCAGACATTATGAGCATCCACTAGAGAGTAAAAGTTGCACCATTTTCAACCTATTTCAGTCTTTCTTGGGAGCATCAAAGCATAGGTGTGAACTACCACTTCAATTTCTGCACTTGTGGACATTAAAGATCAGGTATTATACTCATCCCATATCCAAAGATTTGGCCATGCATGGTTCAAGAGACCCAAACAATCCAAGAGAAAAATCTGTTCTTTTATGTGATTTTAGCACTAGAGTTTAATAAACATTTTGAATTTTACCTTCTAATTGTTGGGATTTTTTGCATACGATAATCATCTTTCAGTGGTATCAAAACATGGTTTGATTTAGGTGAACGAACCATGTTGGGTAAATTGTTTGCATGCCCAATATTTAATTTTTCCTGTGATTCAATTTGGGTGATTTCACTAGTTTAATTGTTTTGAGAGTGTGAATGTTGCACACGCAAGGGGTGTGTGATCTAAACCAATTAGAGTTTCTAATTGCTTAATTATCTTGTGATCATGATGATATGATCAAAGTTTAACTGCTAGAATGATTTCTATCTCTATGATTGAGTTATGAATATTTGTTTATGGACAGAAAGGATGATAGCCAGTTTCCCATATTTTGTAATTTATTCTTTTTCCTTTTGTTTTCCCTTGTAAGCATTAGAATTATGTTTTATTTTATTTTATTTTATTGGAAGACCTTGGAGCTGAAGCTTGCACGAGGAAAAACATGATGGAGATCAAAGGTTTGATGTGCACAAGATAGAGATCTTGAAGTGGCACATGGAAGGAGCACCACAGCCTATTTGGCCATGGATATTTGTAGTTGTGGATGTGTGTTTTATTTTGGCTCCATTTAGCAAGTCTTTTTAGAAAGATCTTCTAGAAGCCCAGGTGGCCAAAATACATATTGAGCTTTTGGGGTCTTATCTTTAAAGACAAAGACCGTTTGGTAAGCAGCTTGATCTACCGGGCTTTTAAAAATGTGTTGCAATCTATCACACAGAAAGACCAGAAAGCTTCATTTGAAGTTTCTTGAAATTCGGTGTTTTTGGGTCTTTCCACGCATGCGTCTTCTCATCTTTCCAGCTTTTGGTTATCAAACGGAAAAAGACCGATTTTCAGTCTTTCAGGCTTGCCGAAAGACTTGCCAAATGCCACCTTTGTTAATTTATTGCGGTTTGTGCATGTTAGACATTTTAGATCACACTTCATGATTTACATGAAGTTACAACACAACAAACTCCAAATTAAGGCTAGGTTTGCACCTAATATGGATGGCAGATTCAAGTTGCCATAGTGACAATTTGTTGCAGCCATTAGAATCACATAATCATGTGATTCTCCATATCTGCTGTAAGGGGTTTGAGGTTCTGAAACCTCATGCAAATCAGGCCCAATTTGAGGCCCAACTTAATTGAAGTTGTAGCATAATTGGCTCATCCTATGCTGTCCACGTTTTGGGCTGAATTGCATTGTGCAATTAGGCCCAACATATGGGCCGAATGCAAGTCATAATTCATAAATGGCTATGACATAATTTTTGTTTTGGGCCCTTTATGTTAAAATGTTAATTGGATTGATCCCATTTAATTTTATAATTTGCTATACAGATTCAATTGTTGAACTTGCTTAATTATTTAATTCACCACATGGGGCCATAAGCAATTTGGCCATGTTAAGACAATCATATGACTCTCCTTCGTGTCATGGGTAGATAGATGCACATCATCCCCATGATAATTTTGAGATCATTGAATGGTCTTCCTTGCTGAATTGGTCCTCTTAGTTCCCACCCCAGGAGAGATCCTCACATTACATTTTTCCAATCGGACCAATTAGAGATCTAACTTTATGAAAGTTAATGGTAGTCAATAAGGTTAACCCTAGACTTGGGTTTTGATTGATAAGTTCCCTCATAAAACTATAAGAGCAAAGATAGGGAATATGTTTATGAAACTCTCTCTAAAGGCCTTCCATCAATAGTGTGGAAATGAGTGGATTTGGTGAATAGAGATGCACCCTAAAATGGGGCTATCTACTTGATCACTAATGCTCTTAGAGTATTTCATTGGATGATAAAATGGAAGACTCTCTAACAGTACCTTGGGTCTCTGATTAGAAGGGTCTAACCTGAAAATGGCAATGGACCTTGTCTAATAGAGGCCGTGGTGAAACAGTCCAGTAAATTAGTGTGGTCGCTGCCATATTAATTTTTTTGGGCATTGTTATTAGTCTTTATGGGCCTTGCTGGACCTTTTTTAGCTGTTGTTATTGCCTGTTAAGTAGTGATTTGGGTGGCAAGGGCATAGATGTCACTGTAGTTCTTTAATGATAGAAACATATAAATAATAAATCTGGGTGGCAGAAACATATTAGATATGCTCCCTTTCTCTTCTCTTCCTCTCTTCTTTCTTCTGGTTTTCTTGTTTAAACTGCACCAGAATACTGGGCGACTGTGAACAGAACCAGCCATCTTGGTATCAGAGCAAGGTTTAGGGCCTGCTAGGGTTCCCATGTAGGCTTGTTCCAGCCGGCTACATGAGGATATACTAAGGCTGGATATTTTTGTCTGTTTTGCCTGATTCTTGGAGGTTTGTTGGAGAAATTTTGGCTGCCCAAGATCTGCAATCTTGGAGATCAACAATAAGCAGGAAGAATCACAGTTCTTTGGATCAGATTAAGGTTTAGGAGCTATATCTTCAACTGGTACCAGCACTTAGTGGTTTCTGAGTAGAGAATAGTTCATTTTTGAGATCGACAACTTGTAGGAAGTGATTGGGCTCTTTTGGAAGGAGTGGCTGAGTCTTTTTTGGTTTTCTCTAGGCTGGTTCTAGGTTCTCCACTGAAAACAGGTCAGTTCTAGGGTTTAAGACTTATCCCAATGACTTCTACTATTTTTTATTTCTCTACTAGGCTGTTAAGGGAGTATTTCAGACTTGTAGTTTGTATTGGATTGCTGCACATGCTCTGTTTCAGTCACCTTCTTAAATATCTGTGAGATTTTTTTTTTTTGAAGAATCAATAAAAATTCATTAAAAGAAAAGGTTATGTTGAGCAAGAGAAGAGAAGATAAAAGAGAGGAGAGAAAGAGAGGAGAAGAGAGAGGACTGAGAGCCCAAAAGAACATTGCAAGCGTGCGCAGTATGTTATTATTTATACTAGGCTGGTCGTACAACATAAAGTATGAAGAAATTACAAAAGTACCCTTGCGGTACTAAACATGTGTACAACAACATCTGTCAACACTCCCCCTCAAGTTGGAGCATAGATATCAATCATGCCCAACTTGTCACAGAGATTATGATGTCTGGAATGGTGTAGCCCTTTTGTAAAGATGTTTGCAAACTGGTTTTCAGAGCTGACATAGGGAGTACATACTTCGCTTGTGATGACCTTCTCTCTGATAAAATGCTTGTCAACTTCGATGTGTTTTGTTCCATCATGTGGCATTGGGTTAGCAGCAATGTTTATAGCTGCTTTGTTATCACAGAATAGAGTCAAAGGCTTGTCCACTGGGAAACCCAACTCACACAACAGATTCTTTATCCACATACCTTCAGCTACTCCGTGAGCCATTGCACGATATTCAGTTTCAGCACTGGATCTAGCCACCACATTTTGCTTTTTACTCCTCCATGTAACAAGGTTCCCTCGTATAAAGGTGCAGTAGCCACTAGTAGACTTTATGTCACTTCGAGATCCAGCCCAATCTGCATCTGTATAAACTTCAACTTTCAAATGCCCGTGTCTTTGAAATAACAAACTAGCACTATGAAACTCTTTTAGATATCGGAGGATTCTTTATGCTGCTTCAAGGTGAGTGGACCTAGGTGCATGCATGAACTGACTAAGGACACCAACAGCATAAGCAATGTTTGGACAAGTCATAGAAAAATATAACAATCTCCCTACAAGAATCTGTTGTGTGAGTTGGACCTTGAGAGGTTCACCTTGGCTGTCACCTAATTTATGGTTGGGGTCAATGGGAGAGTCAACTGGCTTCACTCCCATCTTTCCAGTGTCTGAAGAAAATCTAGGACATATTTCCTTTGGGAAATGAAGATACCCATTTTTGATCGGGCAACTTCAATTCCAAGGAAGTATCTGGGAGGTCCTAGATCCTTCACTTCAAACTGAGTGGCAAGAAAACCCTTCAACCTCTGGATTTCATCCTTCCAGTCACCAGTAACAATTATGTCATCCACGTATACTATTAAGGCAGCTATTTTACCTTCTCCTCTTTTCACAAACATTGTGTGATCTGAGTGACATTGATTGTATCCTCTCTGCTGAACTGCAACATGGAATCTGCTAAACCAAGCTCTTGGTGATTGTTTCAGCCCATATAAAGACTTCTTCAACTTGCACACTTTCTGTTCATTGCCTTGAGCCAGAAAACCAAGGGGTTGAATCATATAAACTTCCTCTTCAAAGTCACCATTCAAGAATGCATTCTTGATGTCAAGCTGGTGTAGATCCCAATTCAGATTAGCAACAAGAGAGAAAAGAACTCTAATGGAGTTCATCTTGGCAACAGGGGCAAAAGTTTCTGCATAATCAACTCCGTACACTTGAGTAAACCCCTTTGCCACTAAGCGAACTTTATACCTCTCCATCGTTCCATCAGCCCTATGCTTGACAGTGAACACCCATTTACATCCAACTAGATTCTTTCCCTTAGGAAGATCTACAAGTTCCCATGTGCCATTTTTATGAAAGACATTAATTTCTTCCTCCATGGCATTTGTCCATTCAGGTACTGAAAGAGCTTCTACCACATTCTTGGGGATAGGGACACTGTCAATAGAGGTAAAGAAAGCACGAAATAGGGGTGAAATGTTCTCATAGGAAACAATGTTGGAAATTAGATGTTTAATGGTGCACAATCTAACACTTTTCCTGTGAACAATAGGAAGGTCAAGGTCATTAGCAGCAGAGGTATCAATTTCAATAGAATCATGAACATCATTGGGAGCCAAGTTACCTGAGTGGGTATGATCCTCCCTCGAGGAGTTTAATGGCACTGGAGGTACAACTTCTAGATTCTCCACAGCTCTTGAATTTGGTTGGCTTTTGCAACGACGAAAGAAGACACAAAAAGGCGAAGGATTAGGAAGAGAAGGGAGTTGAACCAGTTTCTCCTCATGCCTACACTCCCCCCTGAAGAGAAACAGAAAAAAAATGCTCATCCTCAAAGAAAGAAACACCCATGGAGACAAAATTTCTGAGAAACAGGATCAAAACAACGGTATCCCTTTTGAGTGAAGGAATAACCAAGGAATATGCAAGGAATAGCACGAGAATCCAATTTCCCACGTGTGGGAGACAGATTTTGGACAAAGCACCGAAAACCAAATACACGAGGAGGAATGGGAAGAAGGGGGGCCTTAGGAAAGAGAAGTTGATGTGGGGCTTTGTACTCTAACCAACGAGAGGGCATACAGTTAATAAGGTATGTAGAACAAAGAACAACCTCAAGCCAAAAACGTTTGGGGACATTCATATGGAGTAGTAAGCCCCGAGCCACTTCAAGGAGATGTCGATTCTTCCGTTTAGCCACACCATTTTGTTGTGATGTTCGGGCACAAGAGCTATGATGAAGTGAACCACGCGAAGCAAAGAACTCCGTGAGATCACTATGAAAAAACTCTTTCGCATTGTCTGACTAAAAAATTTGGATTTCAGTCTGAAATTGAGTGAAGACCATCCGCTGAAAATCTTGGATAATTTTTTGTACTTCCTCCCTGTTTCGCATAGGATATACCCAAGTATATCTAGAATAATCATCAATGAGGGTAATGAAATACTTGTAGCCACTCTCAGATGGTAAAGTAGCAGGGCCCCATACATCAGAATGAACAATGTGAAAAGAAAATTCAGATTTACTATTTTTTTGAAGAAAATGAGTTCTATAATGTTTACTTAACTGACACGTTTGACAAGAGAAATCTGAAACTAACATTGACTTAAACAGTTCTGGAAATACAACTTTTAAAGACTCAAAAGACAAATGACCAAGGTGACAATGCCATAAATAAGCTTGACTCTTACAGAACTGACTCATAGACTCTGTAACATGAAGACCATCCTTATTCTCCAGCATGTAAAGTCCATCAACCATACGCCCCCTACCAATCGTCCTCCCCGAAGCTAGATCCTGAATCACACAATGAGAAGGGAAAAAAGTCACTGAGCAGTTTAAGGAATTAGTAACACTACTAACAGAGAACAAATTAATGGGAATTTTTGGAACATGTAGGACATCAGAGAGGGTAAGGCCAAGGGGAAGAGAGATGGTTCCTTGACCAGCTATGGAAGTGTATGATCCATCAGCTAGTCTCACCTTGTCTCTTCCAAAAAGAAGGTGATAGGTTTGAAAGTAAAAGGACGTACCAGTCATGTGTTTTGACGCTCCAGAATCAATGATCCATGGAAAGTCAACGGTGTGAGAAGTAACATGAAAAGTTGTGGCAGAGTTACCTGACATAGATGCAAATGAGGTTGAGGGAGGAGCATCCATCTGACAAATTGCTCTATCATAGAGCTCTAAATGGTCACGGAAGAAATTCATAATATCCTCCCTCGGGTCAGATCTAGAGAGATGTGTCTGAGTCACAGTAGGAATGGAGGGCTGATTTTCCCGAGTAGCCATGTTGGCCATGTTGTATTTCTTTGTACCTTGCTGTCCAGACCTTTTATTCACATCTGAACCTTGCTTCTTATTCAGATCTTGAGCCCATTTTGGTTTCCCATGAAGATCCCAACATGTATCTTTGGTGTGTCAGGGTTTCTGGCAATGAGTGCACCACAATTTGTCCTTATCTTCTATTTTTTTCTGGAGGTCTCCTTTCTTGGAAGAAGATCCCACACTAGTAGAGACGCCCCTTTTTGCTACCAACACAATTGCATCCCCACCAGGGTTGTTCATCAAATTCCTTCTGCTCTCTTCAGATTATACACGAGCATAAACTTCCTGAACTGATGGAAGATCCTTAGAACTGAGAATTTGTACTCTAATAGATTCATACATAGGATTCAGACCATGTAAAAAGGCAAACACTCTTTGCTGGGAGACAAGTTTCTTGTACAGTTTTGCATCCTCGTCACACTTTCAATCCACATTCTGGTAATGGTCCAACTCCTTCCAGACAGAAGTCAAGTTAGAGTAATATACTGATAAACACCTTTCCCCTATCTACAAGTAGACGATTCTTCCTGCAGTTGATAGATCTTGGCATAGTGTCGCAGTTCTGAATATGTAGATTTTGCTTGTTCCCAGATCTCATTTGCAGTTTCAGCCCACATGAAATTCTTATTTGAGGTTGCATGGAGACCAAGAGCCAAGACATAACCATACTGTTCTCCTAATTCCATCTATCATATTCAGCACTCCCAGAGTGTGATTCTTTAATTTTCCCATTAATATAGTCTATCTTCCCCCTTGCAATGATGTATAACTTGATCCCTCTTGACCACTCTAGGTAATTTAAACCATCAAGAGGGACAACAGCCATAAGAAAGGATAGGTCCCCACCCCCACTCATTCCATTCAGCATTGAAGTAGATGAACAATAGATAATACCTTCTTGAACATCAAATGATAGCCTCTCTATAAACCAGAACTTTCTCTAAGAACATCAGATGATAGCCTCTCTGCAGCCGAACAGTCAATGTTGGCAGACCTCTTTGAACATCAAATAGAAAGC
Source organism: Nelumbo lutea (assembly GCF_056320005.1). Classification (NCBI taxonomy): domain Eukaryota; kingdom Viridiplantae; phylum Streptophyta; class Magnoliopsida; order Proteales; family Nelumbonaceae; genus Nelumbo; species Nelumbo lutea. The sequence continues at coordinate 57,847,122 of NC_142687.1, read as the reverse complement.
TCTTTATAACCAGAACTCCTTTCTATGCTGGAAGATGAAAAGTCAAGCAGGCATCTTCTTGCTTAAGGTCAAACAGCAGATGGATACGGTTGGGAGATGAAGAGATTGACTGCTCAACATTGGAGGATGAACAAATCAGATTTGCTTGACATCACCCTTCAGGCCTGGACGACTTGCTCCGATACCATGTTGAGCAAGAGAAAAGAAGAGAAAAGAGAGGAGAGAAAGAGAGGAGAGGCGAGAGGACTGAGAGCCCAAAAGAACACTGCAGGCGTGTGCAGCATGTTATTAATTATACTAGGCTGGTCGTACAACATAAAGTATGAAGAAATTACAAAAGCACCCTTGCAGTACTAAACATGTGTACAGCAACATCTGCCAACAGGTTACATCCTAACACCCTTGGTTGTCTAGATGACACACCAAATACATCAAGTACATACTTCTAGTACATGCTCAAAGCATTAAACTGAAAAGGCTTCTACATTACAAGGCTGTAAGTCAAGGGTATTCCAGAAATTTTCCAATAAATCAGCTTTGGAGACTTGATCAAAATCTGGGAGACTGAGAATCCACTTTGATATCAGATTGGACACTGTAGCTACTATGTATTCTATGTTGTTTGCCCTGTTCTCGAGAACTCTTTATTTCTCTCCCTCCAAATAGACCAACATACTGCGAAAGGAACACAACTCCAAATAATCCTGGCTTTCTTACTTCCTCTAAGGTTTGACAAAAATTTTGAATTTTACCTTCTCTAATTGCTGATATTTTTGCACACATTTTTTTATCAATACTCAGAAGAAGATTTCATTAAATTAATTAATGAGGCACACAAGTAACTGTGAAGGTTACATATAGACACCAACTGTCCAACCCCCAAAATTACAATTGAGCCCAAAACATAGAGTGTCTATGTACCCCTTATTGGCTTGTGAAGATATATCTTGATGTATATTATTAGTATAGCCCTTGTTGTACAGTATTCTTATTATTTTATTTGTTCGTTTTATCTTTCAGCCCTATAAGGGCATTATTGTAACTGTACATATCTTTTAATATAAAAGGGGCTCTTTGGGGTGGGGGTTGACTATTCTTGACACCCTAAATCTGCTCTCTCTCTCTCTTGTCCTCAGTTCGGTTCACATGGTATCAGAGCAGGTTGCTCTCTGATCCACTTCTTTTTTTTCTTGATCAGTTGAGAACTATTATCATTGCCGATTGGTTCTGGACTGTTTTGATCTTTCCAGGAACCATTTCTCTGTATTCTACGCATCTAGTAAGAGAGATTTCATTAGATCTCTCTCGTTTTACATCAGTTTGCAGTAAGATTTGAAAAGGAAGTGCCGCCTAGCCCTCCTCAGCATATTCTGAATTTCTCATTGAGACCTGTGAAGTTTTGAGAGAGATCTATACATCTCTTCTGGGCGGTTGCGTCCAAACTTTCCTTTTCTAGACTGTGTATCCAGTTTTCTCCTATTGCTGGATTTTGGACAATCTCTAATGATAGTAAGGGGTTTCTTTTCTCAGTTTTTGACTCTCTTGGATTTGATTACTACTTATCTTGCTTGTTTTGGTCAGTTTTTTACTTCAGACTAGTTTTTGAACCATTGTCGAACCCTCTCTTTGTTGTTTGATGTTATAATGGCTTCAGACAGAGGGGATATTATTCCTATGAAGATGAATGGACAAAATTATGGGATGTGGAAATTCCATTTTGATTTTTATGTTTAAGGGAAAGGTTTGGAAGGGCACCTGAATGGGACTGTCACTAAACCAACTGAGACCGAGGTCAAAGCCTTACAACAATGGAAACTGGATAACGGCAAGCTTGTTTCTTGGATTCTTAGTTCTATTGATTATCATATTTTTGTACCTATGAGAAGAATGACAACAGCCTATGAAATGTATTCATATCTGGAGAAAGTTTATCAACAATCCAATATATCTAAACAGTATCAAATAGAACCAAATATATTTGCCTACAATCAAGGAGATAGAAGGATACAAGAATATTATTTAGGTTTTCTTGATTTGTGGGTTGAATACGAAATCGTCCATATTGATCCCTCAGACTCAACAGAATGTGTGAAATATCTCCAAAAACACTTTGAGAAGGGAAGGTAACTCAGTTTTTTATGAGGCTTAGACTTGAATATGAGATAATCAGGTCCAATATTTTGAGTAGGGGAACCATTCCAGATCTGGATTATGTTTTAAGGGAGCTACTGAGGGAAGAAACTAGGCTTCTCACTACAACTGGATTTGATGGAAAAGATGACTGAAATTGGGGCTGAAACAGCTTTTGTTGCTCATGGAGGTAAAAAGTCAACCTCCAAGGACTTCTCCAAAACCCAATGTTATGAGTGTAAGGGCTTTGGACATATTGCCTCTCACTATAAGAAGAAAAATGTGTGCACCTATTGCAAGCAACATGGTCACATCATTCTAGATTGTCCAATCCGACCAGCTAAGGGTTCTCAGAAAAAGACTCAACCACGGGCCTATTAGGTAACAAATGGACAGGCAACTGACACCGTGTCCACCAAGGGTGATTCTTTAATGAAAAGTGATTCAACTGGATCTATGGATGAAGAAAAGGTTCGGCAATTAGTATCCTATACTATTTCCTCTACTTTCTCTACTATTGGCTTGTCTGGTAAGTTCTTTGCATATTGTTCTTCCCCTTCACATGCTTGGATTATATATTCAGGTACCACCAATCACATGACAGGAGCCTACCTCCATCTACCGAGACTCACCATAAACACATTGTTACTGCCAATGGTGAAAAGTTAGGCATTATTGGTAGTAATGACTTATTCCTTAAACTACCACCCACTAGATCCTTCCCTCTCTCAAAAACCCTCCTAGTACCCAACCTTACTACTAATCTGATTTTTGTTGGTCAACTTGTTGATGAAGGAAATGTTCTCACCTTTTCTCATGATGGTTGCTTGATACAGGACTGGTGCACTGGAAAGGTGAAAGAGAAGGGACGTAGGTTGAGTCGCCTGCTTGCTTTGAAGTTCGAGAAGTCTCAATCAGGAGCATCCTCGGCTTTTCTTAGTTCTTCTATGTCTGATTCTCTGTTGAGTTAAATAACGTTTGGGATTTATGGTATAAACAATTAGGTCATCCATATTCTCAAATATTGGAGTTTTTGTTTGATTCTAGTTTAATTAAGAATAAAATTCCTCATGTTCATACTTTTGATGTTTTTTGCACTACTTGTTATTTGAGAAAAAGTCATGTTTTACCTTTTCTTCACACTTCTGAGCATGCCACTAAACCTTTTGAGATAATACATAGTGATGTTTGGTATGCTTCTATTACTTTATGATTGGGATACAAATACTTCATATTGTTTATAGATGATTGTACCAAACACACTTGGATTTATTTTCTATGGCACAAATCAGAGGTCTTTGCGACATTCAAACTATTCCATACTACGGTGTTGTTAGACAATGTATGCCCTTAGCTCCAATCAGAATGATGTACATTATGACATTTAATGTAAATGAATAAAGTACATATTTGATTCATGTTATTATGGTGTGTTTCTGTGTAATACCCTTAAACTAGACACATATGAGACTCGTGTTAGTTTAGAATCTTCACAGCCATTGGATAGATCTAGGGAGATTTATCCTGCCATGCCGCCAAGTTGGTTGGGGTGGCTTGTCTCAAATGCCAGGGTGAGACCTGAGGTACATGCAGTGTGGGTTTTCTTGAAACCCTGAACCGAACCATAATTCTAGTATTATCCTGGACCTTGGAGATAGATGGGCAAAACTGGAATTCTACACCTGACCCCTAGACTCAATTATGATATTGCACTAGGTGTCGGATTGGTAGTTCTGCTATTCCACTTCATCGTTCTACTTGTATTTCTCGACCTCCTGATCGCTATGGTTTTCCTTCAAGCCATAGCTCCTTTTCAGTCGTACTTTCTTCTACAGATATTCCTAGCTCTTATCAGCAAGCCATTAGAAGTCCTCATTGGAAAGAAACCATGGATGCTGAAATTCAAGCCCTCCATGAGAATGATACTTGGAATCTTGTGCATGCTCCCCCAGATGCTTCTATTGTTGGAAATCTTGGGTCTATATGATCAAAATAAAATCAAAAGGTTCCCTTGATTGATATAAGGTTCGGTTAGTTGCCCAAGGATACAGTCAGAAATATGGGATTGATTGTGAAGAAACTTTTGCACTAGTTGCTAAGATCACCACAGTTCGGGCTCTTCTAGCCATATATGCTATTCATTCCTAGACTATCTATCAATTAGACGTGAAGAATGCCTTTCTTCATGGTCAACTAAATGAGAAATTCTACATGAAGCCTCCACCTAGATATTATAGTGATTCTTCACATGTCAATCGCCTAAAGAAATCCCTATATGGTCTAAAGCAGGCACCCAGGGCTTGGTATGAGCGCTTTCGAGATGTTGTTGTTGCAGTTGGGTATTGTTAGAGTTCCTCTGATTACTCTCTCTTTGTTAAGAGAAAACCCCAAGGTATCATTATTCTACTGTTGTATGTTGATGACGTGCTTTTAACTGTGGATGATCATGATGGCAAGTGTGAGTTGAAGTCCTTACTTCATAACTCTTTTCACATGAAGGACCTAGGCCCTCTTACTTATTTCTTGGGTTTGGAAGTCCATCATAACAGTCAAGGGTATTTCATTTGTTAGCAAAAATATGCTTCTGATCTCGTCAAACTAGCTAAAATTATTGATGAGAAGCACGTTGATACCCCTCTAGAGCTGAATGTCAAGTTGTCTAAATCTGAAGGCCTAATTCTTCCTGATGCTACTTTGTACCGTCAACTTGTTGTCTCTGTGATCTGTCTAACCATGACTGGGCATCATATTTCACATGTTGTTCAGGTCGTTAGTCAATTTGTTTCTACCCCTCGTCAACCTCGTGTGATTGTTGTTCGCTGCATCATCCGATGTGTTAGAGACAACTTCTCAGGGACTGTTTTTCTCTTCCTCATCACCCATATAGTTGAGAGTTTATGCTGATGCAGATTGGGCTGGTTGTCCTGACACTCGCTAATCCATTTCTGGGTGGTGCATCTTCATGGTGACTCTTATCTCTTGGAAGTGTAAGAAATGGCAAACTATCTCTATGTCTTCTACTGAAGCTGAGTATAAAGACATGTCTTCTGCCTGTAGTGAGATTGTTTGGTTGAAGTCTGTCTTCATGGATCTTGGTACTCAACTTCCTACTCCTATCCCTCTATATGCCAACAACACAAGTGCTATTAAGATTGCATCTAATCCTATCTTCCATGAGAGGACTAAACATATCGAGGTAGACTGTCACTTTATAAGAGACCTTTTCGTTGTTGGCTATCTCTTCCTCATGTAGCCTCTCACATGCAGATTGCCGACATCTTCACCAAGGCCATGACTAAGAGTCAACACCTCGTTCTTATGGGCAAACTGATGCTGATGTCTACTCATTAGTTTGAGGGGGAGTGTGAAGATATATCTTGATGTATATTATTAGTATAGCCCTTGTTGTACAGTATTATTATTTTATTTGTTCTTTTTATCTTTCAGCCCTATAAGGGCATTCTTGTAACTATACATATCTTTCATATCTTTTAATATAAAAGGGGCTCTTTGGGGTGGAGGTCCACTATTCTTGACACCCTAAATCTGCTCTCTCTCTCTTGTTCTCAGTTCGGTTCACATGGCTAATCTACAAATCCAATTAATTTGAAACAACATATCCCTGGAGAGCCTTTTGAACCTCCCAAGATCATTCCTTAGGTGCCATCAAACTCCTTCCCTTTTCTTTAACCAATCTGCAACTATTTTGGAATCACCTTCAATAATTAGCCTCTCTAGATCCAATTCCTTTGCATGCACATCACCAGATGATCATCTTTCATCCTCTTCTGCTATTATGCATCTCAACTACTAACATTAATACTGCCTGGACATAGAAATAGGAACTGGAATCCAACTTGTGTATAGGAGTCTCACTTGGCAAGATGAAAAACATGGATTTGGGGATATGTTTAAAGAAAAGCTTATTGTATTAAAATGACCCATATACTAACTCTAGCGTTGTACTATAAAAGAAAGGTTTAAAATTTTTATCTTTGTTACGTAGTGACATTCTATAGGAAAAATAGCATTCAGCATGTATATTAGCCATTAATTTATGTCAGATAAACAAAAGGAAAACATTATACAAGGGGTGATTAGGGAATCTATATTCTAGGCTCATTTGTAATTCTGGTTCTTTTGTTTTCGGGGGCTCTAGCCTCTGTTGGGGGAGTTAGGATAGTTTATCTCCCCTTCTTTTTAATTAATGAAAGTTTAGTAATTGATAAAAAAAAAGTGTCCCTTAAGAATCATCGAGTGTCAACCACTGTTCTCAAAATCATAGGGAAATGTTTCATGGAAACATAAATACTTATGATCAGCTGCCAAAAATAAGGCCTAACTGGTGTTCGAGGTTCAAAGTATTGATACACCTGATAAAAGTGAACATGCATATCAGGTGTTTCAAGTGGCTTAAAACCCATCTTTTTTATTTTTTAGTTTCTGATAGTTATAGGGGGCTTAAATTATTGTTATTTAATCTATCAAAAAAATTATTGTTATCTAACCCCTCAAAACATCAGTTTTTGAAAATCCTTAAAAAAAGGTGTATCAATGACCTGCCAATATAATACAATATGCCCAATACGAGGCACATCGTATCAAAGGTTTGAACCTTGCTAGTGTTTATCTATAAATTGATGTGTCATGTGTGAGTTTAGTGGTGAGACTATTTATCATTTACTAATCTCATGTCAATTTGTTTGTTGTATTAGGGAATGGTTTTTTCCCATTTTGGTTATAGATGGACTACCCTTGTTAGTTTGGACAAGCAATTTCGAAATGCTTTTAGATGGATAAAAAGAAGAGGGAGGGGAGGGTAATGTAGATATGTTCAAGGGAAACTTTGATTTGGACAGTTGGGATGAAAGGAAGGATTATGTTTTCAAGGATAAGAGGCGTAAGGAAGTTATCATTGAAAATATAATGGTGAAGGTGACACATTGGATAAAAACAATGAAGGCATTTTCAGACTTTTCAGTAGATGATGTGATAAGAAATTGGGGAAGTGGTGGGACATGGGATCCTTGTCTAGAAAGCAAAGGGTAGCAAGGAGTTGCACTTATCCAAAACCAAGTTTTATTAAATTAAATAAAATAAAATTTTGATGACAGCAGCTTCTGCAACCCAAGACTCTTAGGAATAGGAGAGCTTTTAGGGAACGAGAAAGGAAAGATTTGTGCAATGTTCTCAAGACTGATAACTGATGGCAATAGTGGGGAGGGGGGGTTGCATAAGGCTATGGAATGAGGGTGGAAAAGCTTGTAATTGAAGGATATCCAAAGGTTGTGATATGTTGGTTACTGAAAACAGAGAAAGTTTTGTGGGAGTTCACAAATGAAATTTAAAAGTTCATGTAGTCCACAAGAGGCATGCAGTTTCTTAATAACTTTATTTTTGATAAATGCATTTTCTTATAACTTCTTCTTCTTTTCCTATAACAAAAATAGATGTTTAACCCCTATATTTTCTTAATTATCTTTTCTTTCTTCTTTTTCTTCCCATGAATATGTTAGTTTTCTATATTTTGACATGAATTTTATATTTTTCTCATGAAAATTATGGATAATTATTAAGGAAATATGGTTATGGAAGATAGGGAACTACCCTAGTTGTCCAGCTTAATTAAAATGTGACTAGTTTAAAACCAAATAGATCAGAGTAGACTACAAAGAGAACTATTTAGGAAGTACGTTTAGTACTGCAAAAGTGGAATAATTCGGCAAATGAAAAAACCTATGGAAATTATAAACCCTAGGTAACCAAAATGCTCAGTTTGGTAACAAACGAAGATATAGAAAATAAAATTGAGGGCATAGAAAGGATTTAAAAATCTTACGACAGATGAGAGATATCAAGTGGGTGTATAGATCGCATTCTGAGTTGTTCATTGTTGCAGCTCCAATCATAGAAAGGCGACAAAGCAAAATAATCAAAGATAAGATTTCGATCGAGAGGATACGAGTTCAACCACAGCTGATCCCTGAAGCAGATGCCAGTCATGTCGGTTCCTGGAGGTGGTGGTGGTGGTGAAGGATTCCCATCTAAATTGGGGTTTCCGGAAACTTGATTTAGTGGCATTAGTGGTGTCCCCTCCATTTTTTTTTTTTTTTTCTAATGCTCAAATCCTCACCAAGCTACAAATAGATTTAGTAAGTCTGCAAGTGAATGATGCTATCAATTGCACGGTCAGTCCGGGGAAATAATTCAACCACTGCTATTTGGACGGAAAAGGGCTAACAAGATTTCAGCTATCTCTTCAATAAATCCACATATCCAACTGTTTCTTACCAACCATGGCTCTCAAACACACTACCAGGTAGGTATAGGCAAGGCAACCACTCATACACCATTAGATCGGCAGAACCCGTAGATACGAACCACCAAGTCGCCAGAAATGTATTCTCAGCCAGTGAAGATTGAAAAGCTCACCGGAAATGGTTGAAACTACCTAGCATTTCCGGAGGTCCCATGCATGGTGTCACCAGCCCGACGAAGGGTAAACAGAGAGGACAAGCGAGAGAATAACAAAGAGGAAGGCGGTGATTTGTGAGTCTTCTTACAACCTGCAAACTCGATTCCCTTCAGCGGTTGAGACGTTGAGTTGAGCCTGTATATCAGAGGCCTAAACGGGTTTCTCAAAAGGCGACTCTTTGAAACTCGCATTCTAAATAAAGTGAGCACACATGTATTGGGTAAAATTCAAAAACCTCCCCTGAATTTTTTGACAATCATAGAAATCTCCTCTATAGCAAAAATCTCTCATTATTTTTAAAATTTTTTACAAAAAACTTCCCTTCCGTCAATAATCATGACGAAAAACGTTAAAACTATGATCAAATCTTTTCAAATACCTATTTTACCCTTTCATACGTTAATGATTTTCCTGCTGCTACTGAGATTGACCTCTTTCAAATACCTATTTTACCCTTCCTGCAACAAAAGGCACCCTCTCCCGAGTCCCAATCAAACCCTTGGATCTGATCAAAAGGAGTCGTGCTCCGCCTGTCCTGTTCCCCGATTGCATCCAACGTCAACGTTCGTAACGACGCTGATCCCCTGTTCAAGCCCGTCGCCGGTCACCATTTCTTCGATTGTGACGGCATGGTTCACACTGTTAGGACCCAAGAAGGATCCCCTGTTCGAGCCGTAGCGGCTAGCTACGCTTGCCGCTTCACTGAGACGCAGCGTTTCATTCCTGAACTTCCTTTGCGGCGGAGAAGAATGGATCCTTCTCCCACTGGTCGAAACTCGAAGCCATGTTCTATTAGTACTTCCTCAAAAGCGCTACGAAAGAGAAGCTTTTTTCTCACACTTGAATATCCCACTCTGCAGAAAATTAGTATAAAATGGATCAATGGTATCGTCAATAACTACTGTAAGATAGATGGATAGAATCATAAATGGACAGAAATCGAAAAGAGAGAGAGAGAGAGAGAGAGAGAGAGAGAGGTGGGTGAGGGGAAGACGCCTTCTCGCCTTTTCCTATGCCCCTCTTCTCAGAAACTCGAGCGCTGGTTCTGGTGCACAGGTATATGTATGTCTGAAGCATCTTATGAATGAGCGGCTCTTTTTGACGGCCCTCTTCTCCTCTGCCCCTCTTCTCGCCTTCTCCTTCTGATCGGGATCACAAGCACCAACGACCGGTACTTTATGACGTATGGGCAGTGCGCGGGCACCGCTCCATTTCCACATGCCCCGTCGTTCGTCATCTCTGTCATCAACCCCTCAATTTCATTGATTACGGATCTGCTCCGCACACTGAAGTCACAGCATGTTCTAGCCGCACGGGAAAATCTTTCGTATAGGCAAGATCTGCCTCCCTATCCCCACCATCTTAGACCTAGAAGAATCATCTGGGTTTGCTGCAGAAGGCTCCGCATATGAAGAATAGCATCGGCAACATGCAGGGAGAGGATCTGGCAGCGTTCGGCGAGGGGGGAGCTGAATCAGGCCACGTTCGAGTGGGAGGATTTGACTCAGCTATAGGCCCCTTCCCCTTTGAACCTACTTCTTCCACTTTTGAGCTGTTCTTGCCTCTCGGAAGGATGTTGATCCTTGCACCGATGCTCGTCTTTGGCTTTCGTGTATTGAGTTTTGCCATTCCCTTTTGATTGGTTTTTCTGTATTCAATCTCACTCTTTGGGCACTCTCATTGTGTTCCATTTCGGCTTGAAACTTCTTTTACACCTTGACCTTTCTCCACTTGCTAGACCATGTTCGTGGTTCGATCAATCCGTCGACCAAAGTTTGCAATACATCGATGTAAGACTTGTGAGTGAGGCTGCGGGTGCAACAGATTTGCCTCCGTGGAAGAAGGACAAAACCCAATGTTTTAATTTTAACGGCGAAGCAGTTGAAGAAGATGAACAGTGTTCAAGGATCAGATACACATTCATTGGTAAAAAGGTAAAATAGTTCATTTCTTTAACCTTTTCATCATTGATCGAATGGAGCTATTTGTTGAATTTTTCAAAAATAAAAAGGAGGTTTTGTTAAAATAAAATTATAGGAGAGTTTTTTATGATTGTTAGAAAATTTAGGGGAGGTTTTTGTATTTGTTTGTGCCTACTCTAAGGTATTATTTTAGGGTCAAATACTTAAAAACTATCCTAATAGACAAAAACTTGTCCTATTATTTAACAAATTATTTAAAGAGAAAATTTCCAATTAATGCCTTGTACTTTGGGCCTAGTGCCACTTTGATCCCTAAACTTTAAAAACATGACAATCCAATACCTGCTATTAACTAACTATTAACCAGCCATTAAGTGACATTTGAAAAAAACACAAATGCCCTTCAAGTGTCATCTAATTTCCTTAATCAATCATCCAAACATTGATAAATATTAACGGTCTTAAATCCTTGTCTTTTCTATTCAATAAAGTTGGGGTCACCAGAATGCCCACTCAAACATAACCCCAACTTTCTTGAATGGAAATGGCAAAGATTTAAGACTATTAATTTTTTATCAACGTTAGATGGTTGATAAAGAAAATTAAATAACACTTGAAGGGCATTTGTATCTTTTTCAAATGTCACTTAATGATGGGTTAACAACTAGTTATGGAAGGCACTGGATTGTTACGTTTTAAAAGTTTGGTACTGAATTGTCACATTTTAAAGTTTTGGGACCAAAGTGGCACTAGGTGCAAAGTACAGGGTATTAATTGAGAATTTTCCCTTATTTAAAATATTGATAATGGACAAAATTCTTCCCTATTCTTAGGGTGTGTTTAGAACTATAGATGTTTATTGATTAAACATTGCCATATAGGCACCATTTTAGCATTTCTCCATTATATGAATTCATAAACTTAGGGACTTGTAAAAATGGACTTTGGTTTATGTGCATACCTACTGTCCCGAGAGCTTCATTTTAACATTTCCCTTAATGGATAGGCATTCATTGTTTTGTTGATGTATCGCCTAAGTGTCAATAAATGAGCTTATCATTACTTTTTTCGGTTTTTCAAACAAAACAAATATAAAACATTTAATCAATAAACATCAACAGTTCTAAACACATACTTTAACTTAGTATACCGTTACAATTCATTCACATGTAATGTCAAAATTACCCTTTTACAATCGATTTTGCCCTTTATTCAAAAGAAAAACTCAACAGCTTCAGCATTTTACATCATTCCAAGCTTAGCTTTCGTTGTTTCATCTTTCAAGGCAATTGCAACCTCCGATATCTTCTGAGCCGTTTCCTCGAACATCATAATGTTAAGCCGAACAACTTCCAAAGAGGTAGAGGCAAAAAGCTATTGAGAACAGAAAAGAAACAGAGAGGCAAATAGCAATTGAGCGACAAGATGCAAGAGCCCAGAATAATGCTTTCACACATAGCCACCATTAACGCAAATGGTTTTCCCATTAACCCAGTCACCAGCATCAGTAGCCATGCAAGAATCCAACAAGAGGGGCCACGTCTTGGGTCTCATCAAGTTAACTCAAAGGACACTCCTCAATCACCTCCCTCAGTTTCTCCTCTGCTTTCTCGGAAAAGAATCCGATGCCACACAGTTGGCAATGATTTCCCATCTCCTAGAGCTCCTTCGTTAGTGATGGTGCGCAATCCAACCGGTCCTAGCTGTCAATGATCTCGTCTCTGGCTGGAGCAGAAGGTGCCTGAAACGGGGAAGAAAGCGAGCATCTCCAGGGAGGGACCCGATGAGAATGCTCCAAAGCTCAAGTTAGTATCCTCAAAGGCAAGATGATAAACCAGATGGCACAAAGTTCACATACCTTGTTTTGGGGGGTAGAGAGTCTTTTATAACCACTTCGCGCACTCACTCCTAAGCTTCTGTCAGATCGGGTATGATTACCTCTGCACTTCGGCCAGTTCGGGTGTCCTCACCTCTGCTAGGGTAGAACCGCCACTGTTCTCTTTGTCGGAGCCATCTCTGTAACTGGAGATGGCGGTGGCAGGTGGCCGTTGAATTGCGGTTTGTCAAACGTCAAGCCCCAAGTTAGTCAGGTGCGCAGCCTCCAGATACAGACTCCTTCGGTGTTAGGTACGGTGCGGTTGTTCAGTTCGACGTCCTGGAGGCGAAGTGCTGGAGTGGTGTGCGAGGTGGTCTTGAGTTCGGATAGAGGTGTGGCCCGAACTGCCATGAGGCAGGCTATTGTCCCGAGCTGCTGCCTTTTCACATGTTGAGTGGTTACGAGGTCGGGCCAAATCTTCCTTCATCAATTGCCCCCCACTCCTTGTGCAAAGGGACTTGCCCTAGCGCGGGGAGTTCGCGAGGTGGCGGGTGGATTTGACCCGTACTTCGGACTGGTTTGACTGATAGCGCGGAGTGTGCATTCTTCCGGATTCCTCGAGCGCCAAAAAGTCAGGAAACGCGCTAATCCGTCTATAAATGCTGACAGACGTGACAGTGCGCGTTTATTTCAAAATTTAAAAAACGCGCCGCTGGGAGACGTGACAGCGGGCGTTACTTCAAAATTTTAAAAAACGCGTTGCTACGGTCTTTAACGCGGGGAGACGTGTTCCGACGCTCTTTCAGTTTTGAATGACGTGCGGCCTGTCACGTCTCGGTCTCAGAGGACATGTGGTCAGCGCGATTGCGGGCCGTTGGATTGGCTTTGATCAGAGCCGTTGGTTTTCGGATTCTGTGGGTATAAATAGTGGGGGACCCCAGTCGCTTTTCCTTGCCATTCTCCCGCATTTTGCTTCTTGAGCTCGCGTCCAAATTTTTTAGCTCACGTCCAAGTTTCCGTAGTTCGTTTGCCTTTTCCGAGTGAGTCTTCTTTCTTCCTGGTATCCTTTTCCTCCCGATGTCTAGCTCGGACAGCTCAGACAATTCTTTGAGGGGTTCAGATGCAGGTTCTACGAATCGAGTCGCATCCCTCGACAACCTTAGTGAACCCGAGGTAGACCTCGAGGAGGAGCTTGAACCTGTAGGCCGAGTCGCCTCTGGTAGTTTGGCGTCCTCCTCCCGTCAAGGTCGGACGTTAGACAAGTTTGGACCCTCGACAATGACGCCCGAGGGGCTTCAGTCCCTTATTACCCATTTCAACTTGCCTAGGGAGTACACCTACTTCATACCCTCAGGTTGTTTCTCTTGGGAACATGATCCTGATGAGATCGTTATATTCCAGGAGCAACTCGTGGTTGGGTTGCGCCTACCTTTCTACCCACTCGTTGTCGAGGTTATGAACCACTTTGGCGTTACTGTCGGCCAGCTTCACCCAAATTCTATTCGTAACTTGGTGGGGACAATCTCCCTATTTTGCGAGCAGATCTTGCCTTTAGACTTGGAGATCTTTTCTTCCATTCTAATGCTTAAGAAGCAAGCGGGTCCCCTTCTCGGGCGTAGGCAGGCGTATTACCTGTCTCCTCGCTCGGATTTTAAGCTTTTACATGATCTTTTCAACAAGGTTCCGACGTGGAAACGGGACTACTTCAGGGTGTGAAGTGCATTGGGGTGGCCGTTCCAAACCGGGTGGGGGATGGCTGCCCCAGATGCCGGTGTTACGCTTGATAGGGAGACGGTGAAGGGCCTCCGGGAATGGGCACGGCTTGGGCTAAAATGCCACCATTATCTAATGGAGGCCAAGCTCATCGAGGCCGGTCTGAGTTCGGGTAGGTTCCTTACTCAGAGGCTTGCCTTTTGTTTTGCTCCATTCTTTTGTTTTCCTGATGCCGAGCTCTTTTTTGCAGGTGTGATGGACTTAGAGAAGACTTGTGGTGGGAACCTGCTTCACGCCATGAAGAGGAGGAAGCGAGTTGCCAAACGAACTCATCCCGAACTGCCCCAAGATGCGGAGCCTGAGGTACCAGACTACCCGTCAGTGGATCCGCCCAGGGAGCCCGAGATGGCCCCTCTAGTGCAAGAAGCGGCAGGGGCCCCTTATGCCGGGGCTACTTACACGGGGGCTCCTGCTTACTCTGAGTCTGCTTATACGCGAGCTGGGCCTTTAGGCTCGGGAGCCCAAGGCGAGTTCAAGAGCGTGTTGTCACCGAACCACGCTCTTCAAAAGAGTAGGGAGGCCATTTATCCTGAGGAGGTCGCGGCATTGACCGAGCTCCCTTTGAACCAGGTAGCTTGTCATGCTACCACTCATGCCATGGTGGTAAGTTAGCGATTTCTTTGTCGAGCTCTTTGCTTTTATCTTTCTTGCTATCGTTCTTTTGATCATTTGTTATTTTTCCTTTTGGTATGTGAATTCTTCTATCCATGCCTTGGCGGCCCAAGTGGAAAGGAGCTCGAGACAGGCGCGAGCTGCCGAAGAGATTTCCCTCGCTGCCGAGGCGGCTTCCCGAGCTGCTGAGGCGGCTTCTCACGCTGCACAGGCCAGGCTGGTGAGGTCTCGGAGGGATACCGAGGCCATGGGAGTCGTGGTGAAGCACATGGCGGACCTGAGGCTGGACTTGCAACATCAGGTTGAATACCTTTAAGAGGATATTTGGGAGAGGACGGAGATCTTTTCTTAGGGCATCGAGGATAACAAGAAGAAGGCCATTGATGAATATATTGCCTCACCGCGCTTTGACGACCTGATGGTGGGATCGTACAGAAGGGGCTTTAAACTGAGCCGATGGATGATCCGGAATACGTACCCCAAGCTCGATATTAGTGCCATAACCACTTCGCGCATTACTTAAGAGATGGCCAATGCTGCCGACGATGAGCCGGATTCTGAGGACGAGGCAGGACCTTCGGGTGTCGTTGAAGTGCCTTCTGATGGTGAAGAAGTACCTCCTGGCCTGTGAGCTCGCTTCTGTTGTTGTTGTTGTTTTTTTTTTTTTTTGGAAATGTACACAAAGTATTTTGCAATGGAATGACTTTTCTTTTGGTTAAGTGTTGGTCACTCTTTCCTCCGAATTGGTCGTATTGCCGAACTGACCATATGTCGATGCCTCTATTAGTTCGTTGTTGGCGCTTTGCCTGAGCTTTTAGTTGGCATTTTTTACCTATGCTTGCCCATGTCGAGGTCCTTGTTAGCTCGGCATCCTATCCCTTAGGCTCTGGTAGCGACTTAGTCCACTTCGCTTGGTGATCTATAGGTAGTACTGTTTTAAGTTAACAACGTTCCAAACCCAGGGTACTTGTTTGCCCTCTAAGGTTTCGAGCTCGTATGCCCCCCTGAGCGCTCTCTTTACTCGGTAGGGCCCTTCCCAATTCGGTCCAAGTTTGCCCATGCCGGGCTCGGGTGCCATGATCTTACGGAGGACCAGGTCGCCGACGTGAAAGTTCCGCTTTTTTACTCTGGCATTGTAGTACCGAGCTACTCTTTGCTGTTAAGCTGCGGTTCGGATGTACACGAGGTCTCTTACCTCGTCCAATAGGTCGAGGTTGGTACGCAACTCATCTCCGTTTGTCTGATCGTCATATGCTTCTAGTCGTAGAGTAGGTATTTCGATCTCCGTCGGGATTACCGCTTTGGTGCCGTAGGTGAGGTTAAAGGGGGTCTCTCCTGTGGCAGTTTTTTTTGTAGTTCGGTGAGCCCATAGAACACTTGGTAGCTCGTCCGCCCACAACCCTTTAGCTCGATCTAGTCGCGCTTTCAGTCCGCAGAGGATAGCTCTGTTCATTACTTCTGTTTGACAATTTGCCTGCGGGTGCGCGATCGATGTGAAGTTCTGCCGAATCCCTATATCTTGGCACCATTCCTGAAACTTGATATCTTCGAACTGCTTGCCATTGTCGGAGATCAGTACCCAAGGTAACCTGAAGCGACATACTATGTTCTTCCAGAAGAAGTTCTGTATGTTTCGAGTTGTAACTGTTGCGAGAGGTTCAGCTTTTACCCACTTTGTGAAGTAATCTACCGTCACCACTAGGAACTTCCTCCCATCTGTTGCTAGCGGGAATGGCCCCAGGAGGTCGATCCCCCATTGCGCAAAGGGCCATGGACTGGTGAGGTACTTGAGGTCGGCGGCAGGCTGATGGTGGATATTGGCATGCTTTTGACACTTATCGCATTTTCTGATGAGCTCGACGGCATCTGCCTTCATCGTTGGCTAGTAGTACCCTTGTTGAAGTGCCTTTTGTGTCCAGCACACAGACCTTCATGAGTGTCGCGGAGTACGAGCTCGGCCTCAGTAGGTCACAAGCAACGCAGGTAGGGGAGCGTGTAGGATCGTCGGTACAGTCGTCCATCTATTATGACATATTTGGCTGCCTGGCGCTACACCCTCCTGGCTGCGTTGTGGTCCACAGGGAGGGTTCCATCTAGCAAGAAGCTCGCGAGTGGGTCGATCCAGCTCGGCTCTGCTTCATGGACGGGAGCGACCTCTTCTACCCCACTGAGAATGCTAGGCCGAGGTAAGTCCTCTATGTACACGGTTCTCATGGCAATGTGACTCATGCTGGCGAACCGAGACAGGGCGTCAGCCTCAGTGTTCTCTAACCTCGGGATTTGCCTAATGAAGTGTGATTGGAAGTTAAGCAGAGCCTCATTTACTTTTGCCAGGTAGGCGATCATAGTTAGCTCGCGTGCTTCGTATTTGCCCATAACCTGGTTGACCACAAGCTGGGAATCGCTGCAGATAACTATGTGTTTTGCTCTTACCTTTTGTGCTAGGTTCATCCTGGCTTTCAATGCCTCATACTCTGCCTCGTTGTTGGATGCCTCGAACTCAAAGCGTAGTGCGTATTCCAATTTTGTGCCACCCGGGCCGCGTAGCACTATTCCATCCCCGCTACCCTGCTGGTTCGAGGCGCCATCTACGTGAAGGATCCAGGGCTCCTCATCACAGTTCACATTTGGCCTAACCAGGAGAGATGCCACCCTGACTGCTACTTCATGGGGTTCAGACTCTATTGGCCTGCGAGCTTCGGGTTCACCCGAACTAGGGATCTCGGGCTCAACCGGCCTAGGGACTTCGAGGCTAAACGTGCACTCGGCGGTAAAGTCCGCCAAGGCTTGGGCCTTAATAGCAGTTTGTGACTTATACTGTAGGTCATACTCGCTGAGCTCGATGGCCCACTTCGTTAGCCGACCGGAAACCTCAGGCTTGAGTAAGACTTGCCTCAGAGGTTTGTCAGTCAAGACGATGACAGTGTGAGCCTAGAAATATGGGCGTAGTTTCTGAGCTACAATTATCAGTGCGTATGCCAACTTTTCTATCTGCGGGTATCTCGTCTCTACTCCCTACAAAATTTTACTAACATAAATAGATGGATCGTTGGACCCAATCTACTTTATTAATACCGAACTGACCACCTCATCGCTTGCCGAGAGGTACAATTCTAAGACCTCGCCCTCTTCGGGCCTGGTTAAGATCGGCACGCTAGCGAGGTAGTTTTTAGCTTGTCGAATGCGAGCTGGCAGTCTCGGGTCCATTCGAACCCTTTGCCTTTGATTGCTTTAAAGAAAGGCAGACAACTGTCTGTCGATTTGGACATGAAGCGGCTCAGAGCGGCTAGGCGGCCGTTTAGCCTCTGAACCTCTTTTACTTTTCGGGGTGGTCTCATATCTAGGATGGCCTTTATCTTGTCCGGGTTGGCCTCAATGCCGCATCGGTTGAAAATGTACCCTAGAAACTTACCCGATGTGACACCGAAGACACACTTGTTTGGGTTCAGTTTTGTGTTAAATTGATGCAGAATTCGGAAGACAGAATCTAAGTCTTGTATTAATTCCTGTAAAAATTGTGTCTTGACGTCCATGTTGTCTACATAATATTCTATTTTCGTGCCAATTAAGGGCCGAAACAGCTTATTCACAAGTCTTTGGAAGGTTGCCCCAGCATTCTTTAGTCCGTAGGGCATGATCTTGTAGCAGTGCAGGCCAAACTCGGTTATGAAGGTGGTTTTTTCCTCATCGGACTGGTCCATCCTGATTTGGTTGTAGCCTGAGTAGGCGTCCAAGAAGCTTAGCAACTCATGTCCCGAGGTCGCGTCCACCAGGCGGTCAATTTTGGGGAGGGGGAAGCAATCTTTCGGGCAGGCCCGGTTTAGGTCAATGTAGTCGACGCACATGCGTCACTTGCCGTTTGCCTTTTTTACCAGCACTGGGTTGGCTACCCAACTCGGGTAGTGAACTTCCCTTATGAAGTCTGCTGCGATGAGCTTTTTGACCTCCTTATCGACCGCCCTCCAACATTCTAGGGCTAAGTTGCGTTTCTTCTGTCTAATGGGTCTGACTACAGGGTCAATATTAAGTTTGTGAGTTATAAGGCTGGGGTCAATGCCGGGCATACCAGAAGCAGACCATGCAAAAATATCTAAATGTTGGAGTAAGAAACTCACCAGTTCAGTTCGTAGAGGTTCCTGGACAGAAGCACCGATTTGTAGCGTCCGAGCTGGGTCCGTAGTAGAAGTTGGGATTGCGATCGTTTCTTCTGTGGGCGCAACTCATTCCTCGCCTTGCTCTGTAGGTCGCTCCAGTTCGAGGTCGTCAAGCTGGTCGCCCCGCGCTACCCCCACACCGAAGTCTGTAGGAAACTTCATTGCCAAGTAATAGGTAGAGACCGCTGCCCATAGGACATGAGTGATTGGCCGCCCTATTATAACATTGTATGGGGAGGGGGTCACAACTACCAAGAAATCGTGATTGAGTCTGACAGCACAGGGCCATGTGTCGACTTCCACTGGTACTGTTATTTTCCCGAGGGGCCTGACTTCCTCTCCGCTGAAGCCTACCAGAGGAGTGTTTGTGGGTTTCAGCTCGCTTCTCTGCAACTGAAGCTGGTCAAATGCTGACTTAAAGAGAATGTCCGCCGAGCTGCCTGAATCAACAAGCACGCGCCTGACTTCGAAGTCGTTGATCCTTAATTTGATGACAAGGGCATCATCGTGGGGGTAGTGGACCCCTCATGCATTGTCTTCCGTGAAGAAAATCGGTTCCTCTGTTTTCGGCCTCTTTGGAGGGTTTCGCTCTTCTCGGGCAGCTTTGCGAACTGATGCCCGGGCTGCTGCTGAAGTGCAACCTGCGACTATCAAACCTCCCACTATTACGTGGATGGTTCCCCGAACTGGCCTCTCCTCCGGAGACTGTTTTTGCGGCAATTCGGCCGCCCTGCCGCTGGACTCGGGTGCACCCTTACTGTGATCCCCTTGCTGACCTGTCTTATTATTATTATTATTATTATTATTATTATTATTATTATTATTGTTATGTTGTACAAAATTTCTCAAGTACTCGCGACAGATGAGTCCCTCAATCTCGTCCCGGAGATTATTACACTGTTCGGTACTATGACTATGATCTCTATGGAAACTGCAGTACAAGTTTTTATTTCTCTCATTTGGGTTCCCTTTTAGGTGAGGTGGCCATTTCACGTATGGGGGCGTCTTTGATCGTCATCAAGATCTCGGTCCGCCTCGCGTTTAAGGGTGTGTAGTCCGTCCGAACTGCTAAGGGAGCTCGGAACGGTTGGCTCAACTTTGTCTCCCTGGTCGGGTTTTTTCTCCTATCAACTGGGTTGGAGATCTCGCCTTCCCTCTTCCTTTTCTCAATCCCGCTTTCGGTCCTTTGGTTAATCTCTTCCTCTGTTCTCATGAACTTATCCGCGAGCTTGAGGAATTCGGCTACGGCCGCGGGCTGTCTAGCTACCATGTGCCATTTGAACTCCTTGTGCATTACTCCTCTCTTGGCTGTCGTGAGCTGCACTGCAGGGTCCAGTCGCGATATCTGCAAGCACGCGTCATTGAACCGCTTGATGTAGCTCCGGATGGATTCTCCTTCCCTCCGGACAACTCCGAAGATGCTTTCCTCGGTTCTGGGGCACCACTTGCTGGTAATGAAGTGTGCGGTGAAGACCTGCACGAATTAGGTCCAGCTTCTTATCGACCTGGGGGCCTAGTTCCTGTACCAAGTGCAGGCCACCCCCCTGAAGGTGGTGGTGAAGGCCACGCACATGCACAATTCACTGGCCCTTGCTAGGTGCATCTAGGACTGGAAGGCATCGACGTGGTCGTTGGGGTCGAAGGACCCATCATACTTGTCTAAAGGGGGGAGTTTGAAGTCTCTGGGCATGAGGACTGCAAGGAGTTCTGATGAGAGGGGGGAAGGAACTGAGAGAATAGGGTCAGCTTTTACCTCGTCCGAGCTTGTCTCTTCTTTACCTCTGAGCTCGGGCAGGACACGAGTGGCAGTTCGGTGACTTCGTCGGCGTCTTCGTTGCTGAGTGGGCCTGGTACTGGCGCTGTTGGCCTCTATGTTGTCGAGCTCAATGGGCCCAGAGTGTTGGTAGTTCGCTGCTAGGACGCTGAATTGGTTCTCAGTGGGCGGGAGCTCAGGCTTGGAGTGCCAAGGTGCTGACTTGATTGGCGAGGTTCCCGATCCGCAGGCGAGCTGCGAGGCAAGGGAGATCCTTTCTCTCCGGCCCGGGGATGAGGCCTAGCTCTTGGAGGGGTTTTGAAGTTGGGAGGCTTCTCCTTGGTGAAGGCGTCTACCCTTGGGGGAGGGCTTAACCGGCTTCATAGCAGGGTGCCGAGGTGGAAGATGGGGTTGGTTCAGAGGAGGTAGTTGGGGGAACTGCTGCTGATAGTGATACTGAGAGAGGTGGTGCAATACTTGGTGCTGCTGGAACTACTACATTTGGGCTTGCATTGCCTGCATGCACTGCATCAGGTCGTCAAACTAGATCTAGCTAGTCGCCAGGGGAACAACAGTTGGTTCGGTAGAGGTTGCCTCGACAGGGAGAGGAAGGGGGACGTTCACAGCGGGTAAGTTTACTGGAGCCACTATTTGTGGCGCATTCAGGCTGGGGATCCCATCCACCGGGAGGGGGATGGTGAACTGTCCAATGCACACCACGGGGACTTGAAGTTGTTCCCCGGGGGCGTTCATCTCCGTGCTACGTCTGGCATTGCTGGAAGAAGCCATGAGTGTTGGGGTTTCTTGGAAAAAGGAGGTTATAAGAGTTTTAGAGGGAGGCTTTTAGAAGCGTTTCCCACAGACAGCACCAATTGATGGTGCGCAATCCGGTCGGTCCTACCTGCCAACGATCTCGCCTCTGGCTGGAGTAGAAGGTGCTTGAAACGGGGAAGAAAGCGAGTATCTCCGGGGAGGGACCCAGTGAGAATGCTCTGAAGCTCAAGTTAGTATCCTCAAAGGCAAGATGATAAACCAAATGGTGCAAAGTTCACATACCTCGTTCTTGGGGGGTAGAGAACCTTTTATAACCACTTCGCGCACTCACTCCTAAGCTTCTATCAGGTCGGGTATGATTACCTCAGCGCTTCTACCAGTTCAGGTGTCCTCACCTCTGCTTGGGCAGAACCACCACTGCTCTCTTTGTCGGAGCCGTCTCTGTAACTGGAGATGACGGTGGCAGGTGGTGGTGGCAAGTGGCCGTTGAAGTGCGGTTTGTCAAACGTCAGGTCCCAAGTTAGTCAGGTGCGCAGCCTCCAGTTACGGACTCCTTCGGTGTCAGGTACGGTGCGGTTGTTCAGTTCAACATCCTGGAGGCGAAGTGCTGGAGTGGTGTGCGAGGTGGTCTTGAGTTCGGATAGAGGTGTGGCCCAAACTGCCATGATGCGGGCCAGTTCGGGTTGTTGCCTTTTGTGTTTGTAAGGCTTAGGGTCCAAGGGAGAGCTCGGGCTCCTTGTGGGGAGTTCGGACCGTGGGTTCCTCTCATTGGAGCTTGCGCCTTAGGTGTGCCGTTGTCCCGAGCTGCTGCCTTTCCACGTGTTGAGTGGTTACGAGGTCGGGTCAAATCTTCCTTCATCAGTTGGTATCCTCACCATCATCTCCACCGCCGCCTTGGATATTGCGTAAGCTCCAAACCCCATCTGGTATGATCCGTCCTCCACCTCTATGTTTCAAGATATTGGCAGCCTCCCTACAACATAAGAACTCTCGAAATATTCCACAGTGCTATTTTGCTATGGTGAATTCTTTGGCATCAAAGACACACTAGGTGTCTCAACAACTGCTTCCTCTGCTAAACTTTTTGGCTCTACATCAGAAACAGACCCTGTTTGTGAGTTCTTTGGGGATAAGCTTTTCATTTCCCCATTAGGAACTCAGCCCCATTATGATTGTTCATCGCCAATCCACCGTCAACCGCCACACACCCAGTTTGGCCATCAATTGACTGCATCTGGATGGCCAACATTGCTCAACGGACCTCCTAGAGCTGGAAATCATAGTCTTTGTCTCCAATGTGTTGGCTCTAGAGAAGAGAAATGGAGCTCAAGAACTTGCAGCAAGGTGCCAAAATGGGCTTCAATGTGTATTTTAGCATTAGATTACTCTACCCATAGATGCTTCCCTCACCTTCTCAGGGGAATACTTCCTCTGTTCTACTAAGAAAATGGGTTGGTTATCACCCTTGGTGGCAGAGATACTTAGTGCTCCAGTTGCAAAAATGATATTCCAATCCAGAATAATGGTACTAGTCCAACTACAACGAATTCACCACGAGCATATCTTTTTTTTTTTATTATTATGCAATAAGAGGACCGGTTTTCTATTGTTTGCTTCATAGGGATGCTATTAGATTTTCCTCAGCATTGGGGTTTTATTTTGAAAATTTGAGGAATAATTGAGGATAAATTTGATATTTTACTTTTATATGTTAATGTTTATCGGTAATGTCCATAAATGGTAGTAGTACTTTAAATAATTTCTTAAACAATAGGTAAGATTTTGTTTATTTACTAAACCATAGGGGTAGTTTAAATATATAACCCTTTATTTTATGTCTTGATGCCTTGACGAATTCACCTTCTTGTTCTAATGTTTTCAATCCACCGTTGACCCGATCGATTGAATAGTTAGAACCATCACCTGGTCCTTGATTCTAGGTCCGATTCTATTCAGTATATATTATATATATATATATATATATATATATATATATATATATATATATTAAACATAATATATACATATAATATTTAGGGTAAATTACAAAGACCCCTCTACACTTTGTTTTGTGACAAAGACCCATTGTACTATGTGAGTGAGACAAAGACTCCCTTTCATTAGCTTTTTATTGAAATCCACCATTACAATATTTTTAATCGCCATACTACCCTCGTAATAAAAACATTGTTCATCTTCCCCGACCTCACGATTCCCTCCTCTCAACTTTGCCATGGTCGTCAGTGGCGTCATCCGTTCTGGATTCCAGACACAGCGAATTTTGGGAGAGAGGTCAATTAATTGACATCGGTGTTGCCAATGCCGACAGGGACACGTAGTTCACTCTAATCCCGTGCTTACCAAGATATCGATTGGCCGACCGCACCAGCCCTAGCACTGCGTGTTTCGACATAACGTAGTCGGTGTAGTTCTCGGCTCCATTGGTAGCAACCATGCTCACCATGCACACGATGCTCCCCTTGACGCCTGTATCCACCATGGATTGCGCAGCGTGCTTCACACAAGCGGCTATTCCCCAGACGTTTACGGCGAATAGATGATCACAAGCAGTTAAATCAAGGTCCAGGATACCCTGGTGGTTGTTAAAGATACCAGCGTTGCTGAACATGATGTCCAGGTGACCATAGCTATGAACCATCCGTTCCACCATGGACTTGACTTGATCTTCATTGGTGATGTCGTAGTGAATATAGATACACCTGTCTGTGCCAATAGATGCGGCAACCCGCTGGCCCAGTTCGTCTTGGACGTTGGCGATGACGACGACAAGGCAGACATGATCGACGAAGAGGCGTACAGTGGCCTTCCCGATGCCGCTACTTGGATTACCGCCGCTGCTGCTGTTCCTGTACCTAAAGCCATCGATGAGCATTTCTATAAAGAAAAGAAAACAAACAAGTACTTTATTTAGAGGGAATCATTTGTTTTGAAGGCACCAGAGTCAGTCAGACCCGCAGTCGCGTCCTTTCATCTTTGTTACCTGCCCGGCTACCCCCCCCCCCCCCTCTCTTTTATAGAAAGAATGGCGTGCAATGAGGAGGATTTTTGTAGTAATCGTCTCGATTTGAAACCGCAGGAAGCAGGAGGGTTGGTTGATCTCATCTGGTCCTCTAACATAGAGAATAGAAGATTTGTGGACTACTCGGAAGAAACGAGGATAACAGAGTTCCGACGTCGGTGGCTCATTTTCATCTCTGTCCTTTTACAAAAAGTTCTTCTCTCAATAGCTAAGCCCATGTCTTGGGTTGGCTCACTGTTTGAGAAATGGCTTAACCTTTTGTCAAGCAAACGCGATTTGGCCGTGCTCTTCCATTACCGTTAAGCTCTGCGTCATCTTTTGCTCGATGGTGAACAAGTTGACCCTGTTAGCTTTGAAGCTCCCTACAGTGTGTAGCTGTTGGTGATATGGCACACTGGAGACGTATAGGCTTCTCCTGAAACTCGCATATCATCTTTTCCCGATGCCGAGGGGTCCATTGTGCCCCAACAGTGCTCCCGCTTCAAGCTGTCATTCTCTCGCCATCCCCTTTGCCAGAGTACGGTCGGCCAGTCGGTATCAGAGTGAATTGTGTGTCCCCATCGGCGTTGGCAACACCGACATCAATTAATTGACATCTCTCCCCAAGTTCGCTGTGTTTGGGAATCCAGAACGGAAGACGCCACTCTCGACCATGGCAAAGTTGAGAGGAGGGACGAAAATCTCTTCCCTTTCTTTGTCGACGTCTCTTTCGTTGATTGGATTACTGCTGCTGGGGATTAAAAAATACTATTTCAATGGAAAGTTAAGGGATGGATTTTTCTCTCACGGTCATAGTACAAGGGTCTTTGTCGCAAAACAAAGTACAAGGGGATCTTTGTCACAAGACCCATACTAGAAGGGGTCTTGTGACATATATTACATTTACCCTAATATTTGTAGATACATATATTACATTTGAAAAATAATTATATATTTTTATTGATAAAATACTTGTTTATACATACCAATACACATAATACTTATATGTATATGTGTGTGTACATTTGTTGAACCAATGACCCATGAGCCAGAGGCAAAAATGGTTGAAACAACATAAACTTAGAGCTAATTTAAGGAATGAATGCAATGCTGTTTTAAATAATTAATCTTTATTTTAGTAATTTGTTGCAAAAATAATCTAGTAATTTGGATTAAGTATATTAATGCTTTATAATAAAAAATAAATTAATAATAAATACTTATTAAATATATAAAATTAGGCTGTACATATAATTAAATTAATCTATATATTAACTTTTTAGTCATAATTAAACTAATCTAAGCCCATGCTCGAGGTTTACAACTTCAGGTTAGGCTTGGGTCGATCCTCAACTAGACCCAACTTGCCCAAATTGCATCCCTAAGAACAATGTGACATTTGTAATTGGATCGAACCAAACCAAGTACAACCCATGTGTGCATAATTATTATTGGGTTTTAAATTGTTTTTAGATAAAAATTGTTAATATTGAAGCTGAATAAGATATTGGGGATGGGCTAACACCATTGTTCATGTTAATGAACAAAAAAAAAAATCAAATCAAATCAAATCAAAATAAAAGATCTTGGGCCAAATTTTGATAGTGTATTAACAAGTTTTTAAGGTTGCTTGGCCTAGCTTGACCCACACCCCAAGCCTAGTAATATTTGATTGGGCCTATGAAAAGGACAAGCTTACCCATGCTAGTTATAAAGTTATGATTTTTTTACAAATTAAAATATTTATTTAATTTTATTATATATATATACATAAATTTCTAGCCGTAATTAATATAAAATTTGCTATCTAAATATTATATAATAATATTTACAATATATGTAACTTCTAAGTCGAGCTTAAGGGTTGCTTAGCTTAGGACCTGCTCACTAAGATTGTCAATTGACTCCAAAAGTCTGATACCCGATTACTCTTCGAATCCATTAATTTCATATTTGGATGTAAGAACTTGCATCCAATTAATAATTGGATTGGATGTGGATTAATTTAACCCCATCGAATCTAATTAAAATTTGAATCCAATAAAAATTGTTATTTTTAGTATATATGTAGTATAATTATGTATACATATAGATATTATGTATAATTATATAAAGTTTATAATTGATAAATTTAATATTTTATGTTTATTACACGTATATACTTTAAATAAATAGTTTTATTTTTATATTTTTCTAATTTGTTGGTCATTTTAAACAAAATAAGATGGTTGTAGACTAAATTCGAATCTAATTCAAAATTTGACATAATAATTAGATACAGATGTTGATGTAGTTAGATGCGATCTAAATTCAATTTGTTTACAACCCCACTACCCACATTATGTGTTGATATGGTGCAAATCCAAGCTAAACCTGTCTTAGAAGAAAATAGTTGTTTAATCCCAAAAATTTGTAGGTCTAGCCGTGTTGGGCTAAATTATAAGCAATTAACCCTAAGTAGGAGTCTTATGACATTTTTAATTGGGCCTTTATTAGTTTTATTATTTTAATTAATTTTTAATGTTTTTATATGAAATTAAAATGGTTTGTTTTATTACTTTTTTTAATTTTTATTATTAATTTAATTATCTTATTAGTATTAGTTATTCTTAAATAGAATTCAATTGTATTTTAAATTTTAATTTATGAACTACTAGTTTTATTAATTTCTTAATTTTTAACAGTTGGTAGATACAAAAACTTGTTAAAATTTAATATTTTTATTAACTTTAGAAATTTTTTATTAATTTTGGTTATTAGGTTTCAAATATAATTTTCTAAGAATTAACCAATTAATTAGAATTTGACTATGAAACAAAAACTCTCTCTCTCTCTCTCTCTCTCTCTCTCTCTCTATGAAATACGCTAATAATGGAAGAAGTTATAGAAATGTGGTAAAATATGCTAAGAATGGAAGATTCCTATAGAAATAAATGGAATTCCCTCTCTCTCTCTCTCTCAGTATTTTTAGGTGATTTAACTATTTATGATATTTTAGTAACTAATTTTAAACAGATGTTTCTTTATAGGCTAGATCCGCACCAACCTTAATGTATTGGGCCCAAGCTTGGCCCTGAAATTTGTAGGTTTGATGTAGGCCTAAGCACATGCCGGATTGAAATGATCACTCATAAGCAAATTGCTTTTCGTTTATTAGATTATTGAGAGGAGAGAGTATAAAATAGAAAGAAAAAGAGTCAATGAATTTTAATCAATTTAATAGAGTAATTAAGAAAATGGAGAATTAGTGGAGTAAGTTGTTTGAGGAGAGAGAGTTAATGGAATGAATAATGAGGAGAGATAATCAAAGGAGTTGATGATAAAGAGAAGAAAGATAGTTAATGGTGAGTTAACGAGGAGATGTGAAAGTGTAAAAGAGCTAAAGTTGATTGGTTACTTGAGTTATTTTGTTCATTTTTAAAAATAAATGAGGAGAGAGAGGGAGAGAGAGAGAGAGAGAATGAAATAATGATTAATGAGGAGATATAATCAAAGGAATTGATGATAAAGAGAAAGAGAGCTAATGATGAATTAATGAGATGTAAAAGTGTTAAAGACTTAAAGTCGATTGGTTAATTGAGTTATTTTGTACATTTTTGAAAATAAAAATTAAAAAACACAAAATAGATAAATGGTAGGGGATGGAGAGGCTTGCTGACATGGCAGGCCCAACTTTTATATATAGATATAGATGTGTTGGTAGGGCTCATACCAATTTATTCATGTGTTCATGTAACTGAACCCCACACACCATTTTTTTAATGAAACGTACAACACTCTATATGTTACATGTATTAACTCGTGAAAATAAATACTTAGGCAGCATTTGGCAAGTCTTTTCATGTGGTTTTCTGGGCTTCGGTAAGCTTGGAAGATCAAAAATTGGTCTTTCTCCATTTGGTAACCAAAAGCTAATAAGACCCAAAGAAAGGGAGAATCCATAGATATGAACCAAGTTGCAATAAATGTTTTCTCAGCTAGTGAAGATTGAAAGTTCACCAAAAATGGTTACAAATACCTAGCATTTTCGGAGGTCCCATGCGTGGTGTCACTGGCCCAAGGAAAGGGTAAATAGAGAGGACAAGCGAGAGATAACAAAGAGGAAGGCAATGATTTATGAGTCTTATAACCAATAAATTTGAATCCCTTTAGTGGTAAGGATGGAAATTTCTACCATACCTAGTGGGTATCCACCCTAGTAAATTTGGGATTCTACAGGTACAAATAGGGTACGGTATTAGGCTAAATCCAACCCTCCTCACATATTATTTGAAAGCATATAAACTTTATGTATTAGGTGTTGAATTTAATTATTTTGAATTTTATGTAAAGGATAATTGATATTTTATGTTTTTTTTCTTAATCAAATACTTGGAACTTTCATTATTTATTTGTGTTAATTTACTTATTTATTGCTTAGACATAACAAGAAATAATGGGAAACTAGATGTGGATTCTAAACCCAACTCACTCCTCCCCTTGAATGAGGGTCAGGGTTTTGCATTTTCATGTGCGTGAAGTGTTTGAAATCTCAAAATCCAAACCTGCCCCATTGCCATCCTTATTCAGCAGTTGAGATGTTGAGTTGAGTCAAGTATATCAGAGATATCAATGCGTTTAGAGTGCTTCTTTGGCCTTAACAGACTTTTCAAAAAGTAACTCTTTGAAACGAGATCACATTAGCACCCCACATGCACATCTCAACATGCATTGGGAACATCTCCCATACTTGTCCTTGTGAGATGTTCCCAATACATGGTTGGGATGTGTTGCTGGTGCACACCTTATGGGGCACCAATGTGAAGTCCTTTCAAACAGGCATTCTTAAAAAGTGAGCACATGTACTGGTTGCGCCCAAGGTTCAAAGTAACGGAAACGCCAAGTGTATTGGAAAGACAATTTCAAGATACGTATTGGGATACGCCTTGGATACGCATGCATATTGGAGAAAAACTAAGATACACTTGGAAACACAATACATACTTTAATAAATCATAAAAATAAATCAACAACACTAAATATAAGACCTTAGTGAGGTGTATATACATTAAATTAATATATTTTAATGGTTTTATAAAGAAATATATTATAGCTAATTATAATTTCATTAAAAATCCTATGTTTAACTATAATTTATAAATTATAATTCTTAAGTTTTAATGTTTTATGGGATGAGAAAAACCCAACTCTCCTATCCAACCATAAAACATGCATTGGTACAACTTCTTTGTGAAAATATAATTAATAATTATTTATTGTTTGAATAATAATTATTTGTTATTCATTTCTAAAAATTATAAAAAATAAATAAACATTATATAATATATTCAAAAAATAGTTATTAAAGAAGAAATTTCACTTGTGGATATGATAGATCATCCATAGAATTATAATATATTCAATCATTGTGATCAAATGATAAAATATAATTAATTAATTAATTAATTTTAAATCTAAAAAGTACAAAAAAATAATTAGTAAAGAAGAAATTTCAATTGGTCTATGGATATGACAGATCATCCATAGAATTATAATACATTCAATTGTTATGATCAAATGATAAAATATAATTAATTATTATTTATTTTTTATTCTAAAAATATAAAGAATCAAAAAAATATTAAAAAAGAATTTCAATTGCTCTATAGATATGATAGATAAATCCATAGATCTAAAACATACTTAGTCTTTATAGGTAGATAAAAAATTTACATTTTCAATTTTTTTTTTAATTTATATTTTCCCCAAGTTATGAATTTTTTTTTTAATTTATAGGAAGATATTAAAGAAGATTTTTTTTTTTAATTTACATGGTAGTTATGACAACTTTCAAGTCAAATTTCCCATAAAAGAATTGAAGGCAAAACCATAAGAATTTGATTTCATTGAGAATTCTTGGTGCAAAGGTTCCACCGCTCTATAAATCTACTCCTCACATGTTAAGTTCTAGGAAGGGGGATCTCAAAAACAACAAAGTACTCGTAGGACTTCAAATCCAACACTCCTATGAAAAACATGTTATTAATTATTGTGAAGTACTAATACTTTGATATAAAATCACACATATCTTAAACTTAGGCAAATCATGGTATAATGCATATAATAATTGTAAATAGAGAGAGGAGCATATTGTGACAAGTGTAAAAATGACAACACCAAATTAACATAACTGATTGCCCAATTGTTAATCTTGTCAAGCTTCAAAGATAGGTTAGAGTTGCAAATAAAGCATGTAATACCCAAATTATCAACCAAAAGTGTATACTTAAATAAAACAATCAAAATTGAACAAAAAATATTATTAAATGATGAATTTAGTAGCCTATTTTATATTTTTAAACTTTTTTAATGTATACATTTTCAAACTTTAAACATTTTTATAAATTCTAATGACTAAATGCAACCTATGCATTCCATTGAAATGATATTTTCTAAGAAGATATTGCCCATGCACGTACCCGTTACTAGATTTATTTATAATAATAAATAATGATTTATTTATAATTTTTAAATTAAAAATAATAAGAAAATCACAAAATAGACCCTAATGCAGTAAACATTTTATTAAGATTCTTGATTATAACTTTTCCACTCAAAATCCCCCTTTCTTCATATCATATGATAAAATTTGAACACTCCAACACTCCCTTCAAGCTAGCACTAGCTTGCCTAGAAAGAAACAACATAACCTTGGTAGTAACACAGACTAGTCTTCCGAAGCAACTCTCGAAGAAAGACAATTTGAAACATCCAACAGCAACAAGCAACTCTTACACCATACAAACAATGATGCAATATGCTAGAAAACATTCATTGTGGCAGGAGAAGTCGTGTACCATCTTAATTGTTGGGATGCATGTGTGAGTGATTATATCCACATTACAAAAAAAAAAAAAAAAAAGAGGTGCAAGGTATAAGGTGGTTGTGTTGGTGACCTAGACTCTATAGTCGACAAGGAAAGGAACATAAGGAGAAACAAGGGTTTTAGAAACTCAAGAGGTTGCAAGGGAAAATGGGGAAGTTGATACGTTAGAAGTCCCTCCCCCCCCCACCCCCACACACACACACACACCCTAAAGGGGAGGATTCCCTATTTATAAGACAAGCATGTGGAAATTCCAAAATATTCCCAAGGCATTTAAACACATATCTCTATGCTGATTCATCAAGGACCTACATTAGATTCAAGAGGACCAAATATTGGCCTAGAAGCTATCATTGTCACCCTCTAAAAACCTTACCACATGTCGCTTATGGAGAGACTCTACAAAGTGTGTGCTATTTAAAAGAGGCATGTTGCAGTCCATAAGATCATGCCTTGGTCAATCACTAAGTTTGTCTACATTCCACAATGGGTAACCATGTCCAACTAGTGACCCATAGTATCTATTTTGAGAGTCTTGCAGACCTGGTCACCTTTGTTACAGTCGCCAGTCCACAGAATTGCTTCGTGAGTTTACCCTCTTCCAGGTGGTTATTGCCTGCAACCCAAGTATAGTATGGCAACATTTTCTTCAAATGGAATGAGTATTGCCCCTTCAATCATCAGGAACCAATGTTGTGAAAATCTTACGATTTAAGATTTGAATCATGAATCCCAAGGGTTTCAATTCAAATTTAATGTTTGAATCCTTTTCTACAAAAATGTTATGATTTTTGTTTGAATCCTATAATTTGATTCATAAGATCTCATGATTTATATGATTCAAACGAATTCAATTAATAACTAGTTCTCTACTTTATCATTTTTTTTTAATATTTTGTTTTGCCATGGGAGACTTTTTTTTCTTTAAACCCTTACTAGAAAATGATCTATTTATGTTATTTAAGACTAGAAATTGTTTATAACAAAAAATATTAGAATTGATTTTATTTTCCATCATATGTAGGTTAAGGAGCCATTGTATATGGATTTGCTTCACTTTCAAGTCAAATTTGATTATATCATCTTAGGTTTCTATTGTATAGTATAAATTGTAAACTTTGTTGTTTTAGGTACATATATGGTAGATATAAATTAAAAATAGGGCAAAATCACTTTCCTATATATATATTTAGCCATTTAATTATATTTATATTTAATTTTTTTGACAAGGTTGTAAAAAATAGAAATAATCTCACAGTTTACGATATGATTCATGATTCAATTTGGTTCAACTTGCTCTATGATTTATGATACAATTATTATTTTCAAAACATTGTCAAGAACACCACCATGACGTCTTGCAATACTGCTTCCCAATCTTCCAATTTTATCACCATCATGTTTTGCATTCCTTCAAGTAGCCTTCGTCCATCAATTTTGAGTAGAAGGCTACATCACTCATCCCCTTTACATCCTTCTCCTTCCCCTTGTGAGTTCCTAATTTTTGTCTGTCCTTAGAGACCTTCATCAAAGTAGTAGCTGACTTGTCACCCTTTCCATAAGCATCTCCCCCATTCATAATCATCTAAAGCCTCTACAAACTTCAGCTATCCTTGTCATCCTTTTCCTTTTGGAATGCAGAACATTTGCTTCTTACCATTGTCGAACAGCTCGCACAACTGAATGAAATCCATGTTATTATTTCTTTTCTCCATAACGAATCTTTTCCTTTGCAACTCAAATTCTGCCTTTCACTTGGATTTAGTTATTGCAAAGATAATGGCATCTATGAAACCTTTGAGCCAGGTTGAGGCATCTCTACTTAGAACCACTACCAATCTTTTTCCTTCTATTATTTTTATTGTCAGACCTCCACTTATTTTTTCCATCTGAAACCTTTTCCTTTCCACCATCAAAACCTTCCTCCATTAGTCGCCAATACAGCTCCATCCCTCTCATTTTTGTCTAGTTGGTCATTTTGTTAACTTATATCCAAACAGAGAAGTTAAGAACAAGGTTCAAAGTATCGAAAACGTCAAATGTATCGGAAAAACAATTTTAAGATACGTATTGGGATACGCCTTGGATATGCATGTGTATCAAAGAAAAACTAAAATATGCATAGATATG
The DNA here is from genome assembly GCF_056320005.1 of Nelumbo lutea. Taxonomy (NCBI): domain Eukaryota; kingdom Viridiplantae; phylum Streptophyta; class Magnoliopsida; order Proteales; family Nelumbonaceae; genus Nelumbo; species Nelumbo lutea. Next base: position 57,813,699 of record NC_142687.1, on the reverse strand, counting down.
CTTGGAAACACTATAAATAATTTAATAAATCACAAAAATACATAAACAACACTAAATATAAGACCTCAATGAGGTGTATACACATTAAATTAATATATTTTAATGGTTTTCTGAAGAAATATATTATAGCTAATTATAATTTCATTAAAAATCCTATGCTTAACTATATAATTTATAAATTATAATTCTTAAGTTTTAATGTTCTATGGGATGAGAAAAAGCCAACTCTCCTATCCAACCATAAAACATGCAATGGCACAACTTCTATGTGAAAATATAATTAATAATCATTTATTGTTTAAATAATTATTATTTATTATTCATTTCCAAAAATTATAAAAAATAAATAATCATTATATAATATATTCAAAAATGGTTAGTAAAGAAGAAATTTCAATTGTGGATATGATAGATCATCCATAGAATTATAATATATTCAATCATTGTGATCAAATGATAAAATATAATTAATTAGTTATTTATTTTTTAGTTCTAAAAAATAAAAAAAATAATTATTAAACAAGAAATTTCAATTGGTTTATGAATATGATAGATCATCCAAAAAATTATAATATATTCAATTGTTATGATCAAATGATAAAATATAATTAATTATTATTTATTTTTTAATTCTAAAAATATAAAAAAATATTAAAGAAGAAATTTCAATTGCTCTATGGATATGATAGATAAATCCATAGGTCTAAAACATATTTAGTCTCTATAAGCAGAGAAACAACTTATATTTTCAAATTTTTTTGTTAATTTATATCATGGTTTTCAAAACCAGACCGACGGACCGGAAACATCGGGAACCGGTACCTAACCAATTCCGTTTTTCCCCCAAACTGTTGATTTTGGTCAATAAACTAATGAACGAGCCAGTTAACTATTCGAATGGTTTTGACCGTTTTTCCGTTTTTTTTTATTTTTTATTTTTTTGTCAAAATAGGCTGGTCGTTCGAACCAATAACTAGATCCCTGACCGGTTCGGTCAACAGTTCAGTTTTAAAAAATATGATTTATATTTTCCTTAAATATTTTCATGAAATTTTCATAAATCTATTGGTAACACAAAAAAAATGTGATTTTTAATGTAAGAAATGTAGATCAACATAAATTTAAACATTCAAGAAAAAAAGAAATCACTTGATATTATAAAAGATTGAAAAAATTTACCTATTTTTGCCATTTTTTTCAAAATTTGAAAAATCTTTAAAAAATTAACGATTCACACTTGTTTCTTGCAAAACTTTGCAAATCTGGCACTCTAGGAATGAAGTTTGGAGTTTTAAAATCATTTGAGGGTGAAAGAAGGCTTATTTCGAGGAAAAGAAGCTTGTTTTCTTCTTTTAATTTTTTTTTAGTTTTTGGTCTATCTTTTTGATCAATACGCTATCGATACGCACGATACACCCTCGATACACCCCCAATACACCCGATATGGGTCCAATACACATGAAAAAGATGAAACGTCCGATTTCCATGCATATCTTGTATCGATTTTTAAAAGATATGATCGGGCGTATCGTATCGAAATTTTAAACCTTGGTTAAGAATTGGGCAACTACTGAATGGCATTTGAGTGTTTCTTTTCAAGTGAGAAAATTAAACGCAAGTTTCTATTTGTTTACTTTTTCCTTCGAACCAAACACAGCCTAAGTAGTAAAAAGGGCAAAGATTCTTGAGAAAACTTCAATGCTTGAAGGAGAAAACTAAAGAATGGAACACCTTTGGGAGATTTGAGGAAAAGAAAGCCAGATTAATTTCAAAGATTTAGGATATAGATAGGAAAGAAGAGGAGAGTTGCCTTAAAGGTGGAGAGAGATTTGATCTATGCAAATTGAAGGCAAGATTTTAATTTTAAAAACCGACCCATAAGCAGAACCATTTTGGCCACCGGTTTCTAGGTTAGTGGTTTGATCACTCAAATCAAATGATTGAAACATTTCAACCATTAAAAATTTAAAACCATGTTATATCTCATCTTACCCATTGGATTGGAATATTAGGGTAAAGACAAGGTTTAAAATATCGACCGTATCGGCATGTATTGGTTTTGTTTTTTATATGTTTTTTTTAACTAGTTCAAAGGGGCCGATTTAAGGCCAATCTACCCTCTAAACCACTTGCCAACCCGAAACACCCCTTGTAGGGGCATATCGGAAAGGCTCCGATACGATATGTATTGGCCGATACATAACAAAATTTTGATCCTTGGGTAAAGATGGATACAAAAGTTATAAGGGGGTTAAGAATGAGAATGAAAAGAGGTTGTCAGCTAAGAAGATGAAGAAGAAGAAGAAGAAGAAGAAGAAGGTGGTCTATAGATGTAATGGCGATAGCCAAGGTTTGAAATTTTGATATAGGTTGATACGCTCGGTACTGTTTTTTTATTTTTTTCGAAATTAGTTTAGAGGGGCCGATTTAAGGCCGATCTACCCTCTAAACCGCTTGACGACCCAAAACACCCCTTGTAGGGACATATCAGGAAGGCTTCGATATGATACGTACCAGACAGTAGGTCCAATATGTAACGAAATTTTGATCCTTGGTGACAACAATGATCTACATTAGCAATGGTGACGACGACAATGATATGATCTCTCTCTCTCTCTCTCTCTCTCTTAATCTCAAATCAATGATTATGTGAATGATTGAATCTAAGATCTTTCTTACAAATCTCAAATCTATCGGACCTCTTTCACATCTCTCGACTTGGAGATCTCTCTCTCTCTCTCTCTAATTTTATATGTGAGATTCATTCTCTTTTTCTCTGTTTAATTATTTTATATTGCACAAAACCTAGAAACACATATTCAAATGGCACCCAAAAACAAAAGAAAATAGAGATAAAGAGAAACAAGCAAAGAGGACACCCAAATTTACATGATTTGGCTTATAGCTTATGTCAACAAGTGAAGAAGTAGTAGAAATCCACTATGTAATTTGTAATAGAGAGGAATGCAGAGTTGTGCACTCACAACCTAAATCACAAAAAACACTAAACCCCAAATACACCCAAAGTCTCACTCTTCTCTCACAAGAAAAAGACTAAGCATACAAGAGAGAAAAACCTCCAAAATACATAATTCTTCCACCACAAACCACTATGAAAATTTTCCTTCAAGTTTTTCTCAACTTAATTTGGAGTGGGTCCATGAAGCCGGTTGCAAAAAAGAATTCAAGGATAACCATAACAAATCCCCACCTTGGCTTGGCTTCAATTCTCTCAAGCATCACAAAATAACAATCTTCCTCTATCTTCTCCAAAAAAAAAGAAAGCCCTAATGGGAAAACTCAAATACTGCAAACACCAATCAAATTCAAGCAATGCTTGAACCACAAGAGGAGACTTTGTTAACATATCATACGAGTTATCTACAGTACCAATCTTCTTCACAATGATATCTCCTTGTTCTACAACATTACAAACAAAGTGGTACCTTACATCAATGTGCTTCATCCTCTTGTGGTACATTTGATCTTTGGTCGGATGAATAGCACTCTAACTATCACAATAGACAACAATCACCTTTGGACCCAAACTAAGCTCATTAAACAAACCTTTAACCAAATAGTTTTTTTAACTGCCTTAGTTACTGTTATATACTCAACTTTAGTAGTAAATAAAGCAACTGTAGACTGTAAAATAGCTTTCCAACTAACAATACAAGTACCAATAGAAAACACATAAGTGACATCCTATCAAGATCACCTGTATACTTTGAATCAACATAATCCATCAAACTACCACTACTCCTCCCAAACTCCAAACAAGCATCTTATATTCCTTTGAAGTATCTGAGAATCCACTTCACTATCTGTCATTATGTCTTGTTGGGACATGACATATATCTACTCAATACACTAATTGCATGTGAAATGTCAAGTTGTGTGAAAACCATAACATACATAACACTCCCAACTACACTGGAATAAGAGACATGTGGCATATATCTTTCTTCTTCATCTGTTTGTGATGATAAATTAGTTAAAAGTCTAAAGTGGGTTGCAAGAATACTTACTAGTTTAGCATCTTTCGTGCCAAAATGCTTTACAACCTTCTCAACATACTTCTATTGTGTCAAATACAACTTTTCTACTTTTTTGTCCCTTCAAACCTCTGTGCCAAGAATTTTCTTTGTTGCACCTAAATCTTTCATTTCAAACTCAACACTCAACTTTATTTTCAATTTGTTATCTTATATATTTTTCTTGTTGCATAAGCATATCATCAACATAAAACAACAAGTAAACAAAAGAATCATCTACAAGTTTCTTAAAATAAACACAATTGTTATACTTGCATCTAGAATGCCCAAGAGCCACCATAAAATAGTCAAATCCTATATACCATTGTCTAGGAGACTGTTTTAAGCCATAAAAAGATTTCTTTAAGAAACAAATACGGTCTTCCTTCCATTCAACAACAAAACCCTTAGGTAGATGCATATAAATTTATTCATCAAGTTCTCCATGCAAAAAAACAATTTTAACACCTAACTATTCAAATTCCAAATTATGCATTGCAACCAAAGCAAGAAAAACACAAATGGAGATATGTCTAACAATTAGTGATAAAACGTCATTAAAATCAATACCTTGTACCTGACTGTAGCCTTTAGCAACCAATCGTGCCTTATATCTAGCATCCTCTATACCTAAATTACCTTCTTTCCTTTTGAAAACCCATTTGCACCCAACAATCTTCTTTCCTTTAGGTGGTATCACTAACTCCCAAGCAAGGATTAAAGTATTGGTATTGAGTATCGTATCGAACAACTTGGATACGGATACACTTTGAAAATGCATGGATACGAACGAAATGCACTAGGGAAACACATGCAAATTTCATAAGTATATTAGTAACACTAAATTTATGGTCAAATAACCATAAATAATGTATAAATATATAAGGAATATATATTTAATGGTATATATAAAAAGTATACTATAATTAATAACAGAATATATATCGTACAATGCATTAGTTAAGAGTCCAAAATGGGCTTATTATATTTCTCCTAATTATTATATCAATTATTTTCTACTTTATTATTTTACATTTTAACATTAACAAAAAAACCTAACCAAATATTAATTTCTCAAATATAAATTAAATTATCATTTAATAAATTATAAAAATATATACTTTTAACTTAAAATGTATAAAATTGGTTAAATTTTCTAAGATATATATCATATGCAAATTCATAATTTTTAATTATTAAAATTTTTATTTGTATTATTTTTTTTAAATTAAAAATCAAATTTTCATATAAATGTAAATTAGTGGATATGATAAATTCAATTTAATATTATATTCTTGAATATTTTGCAAACAAATTTTTATTTTTTGTAAATAATAAATATGTTGTCATTTAATGTAAATTAAAATATTAAGTAATAATTATAAAAATATATAAAATTTGTAAGATATATATCATGTGCAAATTTATAAATTTTTAGTAAGGTAATTATTCTACTATTAATATTTATTTGTATAAATTTCTTGAGATTAAAATCATCTTTTAATGTAAATATATTATTTTGGTACTCCTTTTGATGTAAATATAGAATTGATAGATTATTTTTTTCCATTTGTTTATAAAATACTATTTTTAAATATTATTTATTTTAATTTTTAATTGGGGTTGTTAAACATAAATATTGATTATTTATTTGCATAGACATTAATAAAAATTGTGTTGTTTCATTAAATATCACAGTGCATGGCATGGGCAAGTGGTTTGATTGAGAGTTTAAGGCTCTTGACGCCATGCGCACGTTTTTCGAGTTCAAATCACGATATTAGCAACATTTGCATTTTTAGTCAAAGACGCTGCATATCGGTCAATATCAGTGCGTATCGAACAATACAATGCGGTACGGGTCAATACACATTCCTATCAATCCGATACACGTGCTTTACATGATACATTTCTATTCATAACATCTCTAGTATTGCCCTAATCCAATACGATATGCCCCATACCGGACGTATCGTAATGATATTTAAATCCTTGCTCCCAAGTCCAATTCTTGTACAAGGATTTAATATCTTCATGAATAATTGTCAACCACTTAGCATAATCAATAGATGAGATAACTTTTACATAAGTATTAGGTTCAATAACATCAACATTTTGCTGCAACTAATAATGCACAGGCAACCAAATCAGCATAATCATATCTTTGAGGTTTTCTAACTTATTTCCTTATTCTGCCTCTAGCAATAGAATATTGCTCCTCTTCTTCTTCCTCTTATACACATTCTTCTATCTCAATAGAAATAGTCACCTGAATTGATGTAAACTGAGGTGAAGAAGAACTTCTAACTTCTAACTTCACCTTCCTTCTTGAACTTTGTGTTTTATCTACATCACAAAAAATGAAAGATTCCTTCCTAGGGTAAAACATAATAGTCTCATCAAACATAACATCCCTGCTAATTATGAATTTTGAAGATTTAAGATCAGGACACTACAACTTGTATCCCTTTACACCTAAAAATAACAAAAAAAAATACACTTCTTGGCCCTAAGCTCAAGCTTGCCTTCATTAACATGTGCATATGCTAGACAGTCAAATATTTTCAAATTTGAATAATTATGAGGGTTACCAAACCATACCTCTTTTGGAGTCTTACACTCAATGGCAATAAGTGGAGATAGATTAAGTGACAAACCAGATTAACTGCTTCTGCCCAAAAATCCTTGAAAAGACCATACGTTCAAGCTTTCCTGTACTTTGTCCACAAAGAATACCTCTCTTGTTTAATACAGTTAGTCCCCTTTCACTCATATGTCCTAGCCTCATGTGCCATAACTTGGTGCTGACAAACTCAAATAGTGATGATGTAGAAATTGCAATTGAATCTATGATAGTTGTACCCTATAGCACATACAGACTTCTTGTTCTCATGCCTTTCATCACGACAAGAACACCTGTATTAACCTTTAGAACTTCACCTTCAACTAAATACATACAACCATTTGCATCTAAAGTGCCAAGAGATATGAGATTTTTTAAGTCCGGTACATGTCGTACATTTGTTAATTTTCTAACAACACCATCATGCACTTTAATTCGAACTTTTCCTTTTCCTACAGTTCTACAAGAGACATTATTATCCATTAGTACAACTCTATCATCAACAGATTCATATGTGGAGAATCAAACCCTATTGGGGGATACATATGGTAGGAACAACCCGAATCCAGAATCCATTCATCCTTGGGTATAGTTCTATCATCTATTACTAAGAGAACATCAGCATTCTCATCCTTTGCCACACCAGCCTCTATAGAGTTATTTCTTTCTTTTTATTTTCTTCTCTTCATTGTAGTTTTGTTTTTCAGCTTATAGCATTCTAACTTAATGTGCCCTTTCTTGTGACAATAGTTGTAGGTTAACAAGTTCTTATGTCTGGATTTTAATCTAGATTTTGGTTTACTATTTAAGCCCTTATCCTTAGACCTCCCTCTTACAAACAAGCTAGAGTCATGACTATCACCCCTATTTATAGTTAGGTTTTTATCAATCATCTCTTTAGAAGTAATGATGCTTTAACATCCTCTATAGTAATGGTGTTTCTTCCATAGAGGAGAAACTCTCTAAAAGTTTTATATGAGGGTGGTAAGGAATACAGTAACAATAAGACATGGTCTTCATTTTCAACTTTTAACATTAATATTTTGCAAATGCATGATAATAGAGTAAAATTAATCAATATGAGATCGGATAAGTGTACCTTCAGCCATACAAAACAAGAATAGTCATTGCTTTAAGTAGACCTTACTGGTAAGAGATTTTGACGTGTATAGAGACTCCAACTTCAGCCATAAACCTGTAGTGGTCTTCTCATGAACAACTTCCCACATAACTGCGTTTAATAGCAGCAGATAATCATGATTATGGCTTAAATTCTAACTCCTCCCATTCTTCATCACTCATAATTGCAGGTTTCTTCTGCTTCCCATATAGAGCTTTGTACAGTTTGTCTTGTCCCAAAATGGCATGCATCTTGACTTACCAAATACTAAAACTGATGTTACCATCGAACTTCATTGATCACATTACAAATACCAAATGAAAAATAAGGCCCTAAATCTAGTTTGTTGCGCAAAACCCAAAAATACAAATTCAAATGACACCCAAAAATGAAAGAAAAATAAAGATAAAGATAAACAAGCAAAGAGGATACACAAATTTATGTGGTTTGGCTTATAGCCTACATCCACAGGTGAAGGACCAAAAGTGCACTATGTAATCTATAATAGAGAAGAATATAGAGTTGTACACTAACAACCTCACTCACAGAAAATCCTAAACCCCAAATACACCCAAAGTGCCACTCTTCTCTCACAAGACAAAGACTAAGTATAAAAGAGAGAAAACCCCTCGAAACACATAACTCTTCGTATTTGATTTGGACCCATAAGCTGAATATAGATCGGGTCCATATGAAATTTTGCGATGAGTTGTGGCTCTACGCTTCCACCACAAACCACTATGAAATTTTGCCTCTGCATTTTTCTCAACTTAATTCGGAGTGTGTTCATGAAGTTGGTAGCAATAAAGAATTCGAGGCACAACAATAACATTTTATTTTTTTGAAAATTTTAAATAAATTATATTAACCTATGAACCATTGTTCGAGTCGAACGATTCAGCGGTCAGACCATTTGGGTCCAATGGTTCATTGACCAATTTAAGGGTTTTTAGTAAAATAATGACTTAGTATTAAAACAAAATCGATATCTTCGTCAATTTTTTGCCCGAACGATCCAACCATCTAGTTCGGTCTAGTTTTCAAAATCATGGTTTAAGGAGTTAGAGGAAATAGTTGGAAACATAAATCTTAAGAGAAGTGGATTAAGAAGGGGGAAGCAGCAGAAGTTACAAACTAATTAGAGATAGCCGAGGTATTTATGGACCACTTTAAATCAATTTTTAGAAGACACTTAAATACTAGATGGTCAGTGACTATTCTAGAATGGGAAGTGTTAGAAAGCCAGTAAGTGGAAGTTTTGGAAAAGGCTTTTGAGGAGGAGATTAAGGATTTAGTGTTTTCAATGGACAGATCTAAGGCTCTTCTTGATAGATTTACGATGGCTTTTTTTCAAGATTGTTGGGACATAATTGTGTTAGATTTGGTTAAAGTGTTTAGGGAGTTCCATAGAAGAAGTGTTATTAATCGAAGCATGAATTCAACTTGTTTAGCCCCGGTGCCAAAGAAAACCGATGCTTGCCACCCAAAAGACTTTAAACTTATCAGTCTTGTCATAAGTATTTATAAATTTATTGCTAGGGTTTTATCTTTGATGATCAAATAGGTTCTTCCTCATCCCTGTCTCAAGGTGCCTTTTTTCAAGATAAGCAAATTGTTGACCAGGTTTTAATTGCAAATGAGTGTGTTGAAGCCCAAAAAAGATCAAGGGGAAAGGTAGTGGCAATCAAACTAGACCTTGAGAAATCTTATGACCTAGTGTGTTGGAAGTTATTAATCAATATTTTATGGAATTGTGGCTTCGAAAAACAATGGTGTAAGTGGATTAAGGGTTGTCAAACTAGCCATTTCTCAATAATTGTTAATGAGCGGATAGTTGATTTTTTTTTTTGAAGGGGTAAGAGGATTAAGACAATGTGATCCACTATCACACTTTCTTTTCACTATAGTACTATAGTAGCTGAGGTTCTTAGGAAATTGATTTCAAGAGCTAACTCCTTATAGTTGTTTAGAGGTTGATTAATAGGGAGAGATGGAGTAGTTGTTACTCATTTGCAATTCACAAATGACTTCTTAATCTTTTGATGGAAAGAATAGAATGGGAATTGTAAATTTGAAATTAATAGTCAATTTGTTTGAAAAAAAAAATGTCTAATTTGAAAGTTAACGAGAATTAAAGCTTGGTGACAGATGTCAATTTAGAAGATGAGCTTGAGGTAATGGTAGATACCTTGGGGATGAAGATGTTATATTTCTTTCAATGGAATATTAACATTGATCAAGTCTACTTTAGCTAACCTCCCAATTTATTTCATGTCTATTTATGATGCCTCAAGTAGTGGTGAAAAGAATTGAGAAGCTCATGAAGGATTTTCTTTAGGAGTTTGGGGAAGGTAATAAGGATCGCTTGATTAGATGGGATATAGTGGTTAGAAGGAAGAAGGGAACTTGAAAATTGGCAATGTAAACTTGAAAAATCTAGCTCTTTAAAGTAAACGGCTTTGACAGTTTCCAATGAGAGATTAGCACAAAGTGGTAGCTAGAATTCATGGACTTTCAAGAAATGGTTAGGATGTGATTGTTTTGGCTATTCTTGCTGCACCTTAGAAAGTTATACATGTTTGGGTAGGGGAAGCCCCACTTCCTTAGTCATGTGAGGTATAATTTGGCTTCTAGCTCTAAATTAGGATTCTGAGAACATGTTTGGGTAGGGGAAACCCCACTTAAAGATTTCTTTCCTTTCCTCTTTTAAAGATAGACCTGTCGCGGACTTCCTTCTACCTCTTTCTTCTTTTGGGTTGAATTAGGTCTTGGGCTTTCTCAGAAACCTGAAGAGAGTCCAAGGTTCCTCCAATATCTAGCTTGTTAAACATTCTAAGATCAGTCTTCTTTGATTTTGAGGGAAGAGATAATCGTGTGTGTTCCTTTAACCTAGGTGGTTCCTACTCCTATAAATCCTTTATTAAGTCACTTGTCTCCTCTTTCTCTTCCTTCGTTAAGGAAATCTTGTGCTTCCCTATCCCCTCGAAAATCAATACCTTCTATTGGAGAATCTTTTACGGTTGCACTAACACTCGTGATCAGCTTCAAAAGAAAAAGACCAAATTGGCCTTTGCCCCCAACTAGTGTTGCTTATGGTAAGGTAATTGATGAGACTGTTTTTCATTTCTTAATCTCTTGTCCTGCAGGCTTGGGCCCAAACCACCAGGCCTGACGATTTCCCAAACTGGGCTTGGGCTTTCTCAAAAAAAAGCCCAGCCCAAGCCAAAAATTAACTTGATAACATATCATATAACAAAAAATATGTATCTTATACATATATATATATAGATAGATATGTTATTTTCTTTGTTTCTCTTCTCTTTTTTCAAACTGTAGTGAGATTTTTCATTATTTTTGAATTTTGAAGTTTTTTAATATAAATAAATTAGTTTTTTATTGTATAAAAAAAGAAAAAAAAAATCATTTTTCACAATTTTCTAATTGGGCTTCTGGCTTTTTATGAGGGTCGGGCTTGAACTTAAGACCTAAGCCCAATAGTCAGATCGAGCTCAGGCTCGTCCCTGAATGTTTTATGTTAACTTAAAGACAAAGCCTAGCCTAGCCCGGTTCATGAACCAATCTACTCTCAAGAGAAGAGCAGCTTAATCAATGACCACTTTATAAAAAGGAACTCAAAACGCTTTAACGTTGGCCCTCGATGGAGTTCGTTATGGGTTCTTAGAGGAAGGGATATTAGTTTTAAAACACTCGAAGAGTTATTAAGCTTGAGGTCTCAAGAAAGAAAAGAGGAGCAATCAAGGCTAGACGTGGGAGGAAGAAGAGTGGATGTGGGTGAACTTTAGGTTCGACAACACAGGAAGAAGGATGGGTCAAAGGACGTCGGAGATTCTGGTGGTGGAAAAGTGGATCATTGTTCTGGATAGCTCATCTTCAAGAAAGGAGTGGCAAAAATCCAGAGGTAAGGCAGTGGCAACAGCGGTATTGCTTCAACACCAAGATTTAGAAATTTCAATGTCTTTCCAAGATTTTTCTAAAAATCAGGCTGTGCCAGTTCCGGTGAGGAGTGATGAAGTTTCAGCTAAGGTCGACCAAAGAACAAGGGGGGAGAAAGAGGGGCAGAGGTTGAGCCTGGAAATGGGTTTGAGGCGTTGACAACAGTGGAGGGGAACGCTATGGGGGTATAAGGAAGAAAGAGATGCTGAAGAAAAAGACGAGAAAGTGGTGACAGTAACTAGGCGCTGTCCTTAGGATTTTGATGGAGGTGCGGTATTATGATACGGTGTGCTGTCCTAAAGTTGGTAGTAACCAGTTGGTTACCGAAATCTTTGTGGGAAAGCTAGGAGTTGATTTGTTCGAGTAAATCTTATACTGTGCATGTCACTAGGTGTTTTCGCGCTAAAAGAAGGTTTAGTAGATGCAGGGCCTACTAACAAGTACAAAAGAACTGTACAAAAAGAGAGTAAATCAAAAAAGTTTGACCATGGGGCCCGTGTTAGAGAGGATATTGATCATCAAAACATCAAGAACAAGAACAGGCAATCGTTTAGTTCACTTGCAAGCGAGATAGAGACAAGTGGAATCTCGGAGAACAAAAAGGAGGGTGGTAATAGGGACGTAAAGGTTGGCAACTCTTTAGGTCTAATTCATAGGAGAAGAGCTTTTGCCAAGAGAGCGTTTGAAGAATTCAAGAAAAAGGGAAGAGAGACTGAAGAAATCCAATGTTGAAGGAGGGAGAAACTTGGAATGAAGAGGAAGGGGAGGAGAACTTTTTGATGGGAAGGATTGAAATGTGGTGAGTCAGAGGGTGGGGTCATGATGCATGCTTTTTGGTGTAGTTCTTTGGTCGGTTTATATGTACAAAGCTGAGTTTTCCTAAGTTTTGTTTGTGAGAAGAGGGTGTCGGGTATGTAGGTGGTTATTCTTCTTGGGCAGTAGTTTGCTTTTTGGTGGTGCTGTCTTGGCACCCTATTGGTGAATGTATTTAGCATCTTTTTTCCTTTTAAAATAATTTTTTTCTTTTATTATCAAAAAAATATAATGATCTTATTAGAGAGAGCACAGATGGATTTATTAGAAAAACTTACAACCTAAGAGGGTCCCTATTACTGCCACTTCTTATGCTTTTAATAATTTAATCTAAACACAAGCAACCACATGTGTGAGAAATGAGAGGTCTTTGTGAGCATGAGGTGAAAAGATTCTTGGCCTCCCTCTTTACTCTATATATTATAGATATAGATAGGTAGAACTCCCTAATTCTTGTTTCCCATTTGTCAAAACTTACCTTTACCTTTTCTTAGTTAGAAAAAGTCAAAAAAGCCTACTGATTTCTCCCAAACAGCATAATTCTTGCATTTAACTTTATAGAAGTAGGGCTTAAACTCCATGTTTCTCCACTACAATAACTTAGATTTTCACCAAAAACAATAGAAAGCAGAATTAGAGACACTTATCTTTTCAAATTACCATACACTCGTGGTTCACCCAGAAAATCAAGATATCTGCATAGTTAAAAGTGCAGCAAAAATATAGAAAACTACCAAAAGAATTGGGCAAGTCTATAGAGCATTATATATTCATTATATTAAATAAAAATACGTGTAAAAATAAGAATTATTGTTATAATGATAGAAATAGATAAAAATACAGAAAATGCAGAAAAATAAAGGACTTGGATTTTGGGATTTGGATTAAAGTTCCCCCAAACGAAACGATATTTCATGATTTAAAAAAGTTTAACATCAATAGCCCGGTTAGACTTGCTATCACTTACTAATCTCCTGTCCATTTGTTACTTGCATTTAGGATTGGTTCCTTTCTCTATGCAGGTGAAACCCTCCTACTACTGTCTATGGTTTTTCTCTCCTACTTTCTTTAGTTAACCAAAGAAGAGGGGAAGAATTTTGTGGAAAAGCATTAGGGCTGCAGCCATCTAGACAATAGGGGAAGAGTGAAATGCAAGAATCTTCAAGGAGAAAGAAAGAAGTCAAGAAGCTTTAATTGAATGCATTACCATCAGGGTGGTTCATTGGGTTAAGACAATGGAGATTTTCTCATCCTTCTCAACAGATGACATCATTATGAATTAGAGAGAAGTGGAAAGAAAATCCTCTAAAACGCCTATAGTCTACAAGAGTTGGGCGCTACCAGATAGAGGGTTCTTGAAACTCAACTATGATGGCAGCAGTAGAGGTAATCGAGGCTCTTCAGGAGTGGGGGAGTATTCAAAAATGAGGTAGGTAATATTGTTGCTTTGTTCATGGGTCCTATTGGTGTTCGAGACTCTTTGAAGGCTGAAGTTCTCGCTGTGATGGAATGCATACAGAGGGCAAAAGAGATGAATGTTAAAAGCTATTCATTGAAGGGGATTCAAAATTGGTGGTTGGGTCGCTACAAAAAAGAAAGGCTGCTTTGTGGTGTTATAGTAATGAAGTAAAAAGATTCAGGTGGTTGAATAAAGACATGGAGGTGATGGTTTCTTGGAACCCAAGAGAAGCTAATAGCTTAGCGGATAATCTAGCAAAGCAAGGGGTGAGGAAGGAACAAATATTTTGGGCTCATTGTTAAAAAAAAAAAAAAAAAAAGTAAAATGATACTCAAAGAGTAGAGATAAGACCTCTTAGCTCTACAAGAGGACTTGTACGAATATGGAGTTCATTACATTATATTAATAAAATTTTGATCGTTACTGATTGAAAACAAAAGCAATGGATATGGCACCAAACAGTGGAAGGGTGAAACAAGATTCATGTAGCTGACCCCATATAGTTGGGACAAGTTTTAGCTGAGTATAAAGCAATCCAAAAAACTGAAAGCACAGGTCTTCAAAAGCAAGTGGTTTTCTTTGATTGACCCATCAAACCATAAAATAGCCACTCCCTACAATTTGCAATGAAACTTTATGCAACCGAATAGCTTGAAATGGGCTTGCTTAATTCCATTTGAAGTTGAAAAAACATCACCCTTCAATTCAGAACCAAGAATTTCCCTAGCGGAACATCAGTAATGTAACTAAATGGGATTAAGTCTATAAAAACAAGAAAAAAACAGAGGATTGACTGTAATGAGGTGGCATCTAGAGACTTCTACCATGAGAAGACACATAGAAGATTGAGTGGTTTGGACAGATCTTTTGTGAAGGTTGATCAATGGGTTTTGTCAACATTTATCTTGGTTTAGCTTGTTGGCATCAAAACCATAGTAGGTTACTGTGTCTTTTTTTTTTTTTTTTTTGAAAGGTAAATTAAGATTTTATTAATTCAGAATGAACAAATTACAACAAGAGAGCTAGTCACTTAAGGACCAGACAGAGCACAGGCCAAATTACAGATTCCAAATGGACTTAGATCTAAACAACTCAGGTACATTCATGTTCTTAAAGTCAGGAGTTAGAGATAGCCAAGAGATCAGCTTGCTAACCGCCCGCTGCACTACCTCATCAGTGCTCTGTCTTGTTACAAAAGACTCCTGTCCCTTTCTGACCAGATTACCCAAAGCACAGCTGCAGGAATTGTCTTCCATATTAGTTTTTCTTTTTTCTTCAGGCCTGAAATCTCCCAGCAGAACAGCAGGTCTTTGACTGAATTTGGCATGACCCAGCAAAGACCAATAGCCCTAAGAAAATGATCCCATACTCCGGAGGAGATATGACAGTGGATACACAGGTGGTCTGTGGATTCATGCAATAGACCACACAGACCACAAGCAAGGAAAAGAGATGAAGACCCCTCCTATCCAAGTTGATTTTAGAGAAGCATTTGTTCAGCACCATTGTCCACACAAGGAAGTTGGACTTAGAGGGAGAACTAGGATTCCAACTTGATGACAGGGAAAGTCAGCATCACCTGTTCAACTGAGCTTAGAAGTAAGGGATTTAACTGAGAAGCAGCCATCCCTACTCCAAGTCCAGCTCCACTCATCTTCACTATTAGTGTCTATAATCTGATCCTGTAACAGATGAAACAGCTGCAACACCCCATCCATTTCCCAATCGAACAGATCTCTTCTGAACTGAGGGTTCCAGACTACTGTATTATTGGAGAGAGTATATGAATCCACCACTGAAACTTCTTGGTTTGCTTCACAGTGGAAAAGAAGGGGAAATGCCTGAGCTAGATATCTGTCCAAATACCAAGGATCTTTCCAAAATTTCAGCCTGTCACCTCTACCCATCTTAAATCTCAATCCTTCATATATCAAAGGTAAACATTTGAGAATACCTTTCCAAACAGAGCAACCCCAGTTTGAGAACGGATCCTATGAATTCCAGTTTCCTCAATCCACCCCATGTTGGAAGGGTTTAGAATCCATCATATGGATGGCTGAACCATGCTAGACGGCCGGGCGAAATTTCAAAAATTTTTCTAACCCTTGCGGGAACCGATTTCTTTGTGAATTTAAAAACTGAATTTTCAAAATCGATCTTGCACTGAACCGGACCAAATTTGAAACCAAATCAAAAGGGAAAATTATACATGATACAAATACTACAAGCACAGATCCCAAGGTAGAAGTTCACGCCCAAATCAGTCCTAAAACTAGCCTCCACTGAAGATGGTGCAACATGTAGGTCAAGCCAGTTCAACAACACTGTTTTCAGCAAAACTGTGATCCAACTTGCTTGAATCGAATGAGGTAAGTGAGCCTGATTTTCTTCAATGTTTTTCTTGTAAAAATTAGAAGAAAAACTGATAAAAAATCAGTTCTTAAAAGCCTAGGTCGTGATAGGGTTTCTTGAAAGATGAGAGAACAAAAGAGTGTGGTGTTCTAGTCTGGTTCACCATCTTCTTCTTTTATCTCCTTATGGAACACTCTCTTAACCAAATTGGGAGATTATCCAAATCTAATTTGGATCTGGATTCTATTAAGATATAAGCCTTATCCTATTAAGAGGATGGGTGTCCATACCCAATTCTAAACCCATATTCGACCCAGAGCTAACAGCTTACTTAACCTTATTAATTATGGGTGTTAGGCCCAATTACTTCAAAGGCTCACGACCCAAGATATTGCGTGGCCACTTTAGGCCTGATATTGTATAGCGTGGGACCCCACAATGATCTCGCATAAGCCCACATAGGTTCGGTTCAACCCCTAAAAGAGACTAGGCCAAATTCACTACTCAAGGTAGTGAACCCCTAACCCAATCAGCATTGGTCCAGTTTGGGCTCAACATTTACACCTAAATAATCCTTGGATTCAGTCACCCTATGAAGACCCAAGGATAATGGACTCATGTAAGACAAAGCTCATCAGGTAATTAAACATGTAATTGTCTCTTACACTTAACCTCTCGGCCCATAATGATCAAAACACACACCCACTCATGTGAATTCTTAGACTGCCCCAACATGCCCAAGTATTTGACCCTTAATGAATCCCATTGGTTCGTATAACAAAAATAGCCCAGTCCAACACCTAGTGTAGTACCATAATCAAGTCTGGGGTTATGTGTAACTTTCCAATTTTACCCATCCATCTCCAATGTCCAGGGCATAACTGGAAACTGGTCTGGGTTCAATGCTTCTAATAAACACCCACTAGTAAGGCTACAACTTGGGCCAGGTTGACCCGAACCCAACCTTAACCAAACCCGAAAAAGTCGGGTTGGGTTGGGTCGGGTTGATGCTCGGGTTAGGGTTAGGGTTGAAATTATGAACCCAACTTTACTTAGGGTTGGGTTAGAGTTAACCCCTCGAGCAACCCAACCCAACTTGAACCCGACTCTATAGTGCATATCATATATAAATATATATCATATATAAATATATATTATATATATGATATATGATATATTGATTTGTTAATATGCATGACAATTGTACAGCCCTCGCCACATACTATCATTTATTTCTTTTAAGATAATCACTTCACTTAATCCTAATTAGAAATACTAAAACCTTAATAACATATTTTATGTTTTTGAATATTTTATTCTTTATCTTCTCTCTGTTGTTTTACCACCCATAGCTTACTGCCCATAAAAGATCTATTATAAGTCATAACTCATAATAAACTATAGTTATTTCAAACACTTTTTTTTCTAAACTTTGTACTTAAAGAACCAATAAAAACATCAACAAACACACTAATAAAACATAGTATTAATATATGTAGTGAAAGTTGAGTTAAGATGTGAGATTAAGAAGTTCTACAATATTATAAAAGATGGGAAGAAGGTTAGGTTGGGTTGGGTTAGAGTTAGGATTGGGGGTTTAGAACTTAGGGTTGGACTAGGGTTGGCCTCAACCCGACCTAACTCGGCCCCAACTTGTAGCCCTACCCACCAACTATTCTTGAGGTCCAACCCTAACAGCTAAGACAAGCTGCTCCCAACTCCTTGGCAGCACACCAGTGTCAACATTGTCAGTATAAATTCCCCAAGTCTATCCAATTGCTAAGAACATTCTAAACGAACACGAGTCTCTTAAGTGTCTAGTTTAAGGGATAATACACAGAAACATACCAATATTAACATAAAACAACAATGTACTTTATTCATTTACAAACAAATGTTTACGTACATCAAGTCGATTGGAGCTAAGGGCATACACTCTAACAATTTAGAGGCAATTAAGGTCCTCCGTCAGGAAGTTCTTTCTGAAGAAAACCTCTAGCACCATTTACTCAATAGAGTAGAATTTACCACCTTCAACTGTCTTAGGCCCAAACCCCCCTCTTCTCTAGGCAAACAGACTTGGTCCCATTTCACAAGATGCATGTTCCTCTCTTCTTCCCATCCCCTCCAAAGAAATTTTCTCTACTTATTCTCAAGCTTTTTCACTACTTTGTCTAGAATGGGAAAGAGGGACGGGAAGTAGGTAGGGAGATTAGCTAGTGCACCCTTGATAATGGTCACTCTACCTCCAATCAAGGTTCAAAGTATCGGAAACGCTATGTGTATCAAAAAGGCAAATCTAAGAGACGTATCAAAATATGCCTTGGATACGCATGGATAAGGACGAAAATTAAAACACGCATAAAAACACATGGAAATGCTATAAATACTCTAATAAATCATAAATAAACATCAATATCACTAAATATAAGACTTAAATGAGCTATTTATACATAAAAATCGCGTGTTTTAATGGGTTCTATGAAAAAACATATTATAATCAACAAACGGGAACAAAAGCATACCATCTAATAAAGTACTTAATTCAGTTCCAATCTTCCAAGTTCCAACTTCAAATTTTAAATCTATTATAATTTACAAATTCAACATTTGAATCCCAATATGATGTTTACAACTTTACATGAATCACATAAAAATTCAATTACTATATAAATTATCCAACTTTAAGTGTTAATGTGTTAGTAAACAAATTTTCAATTTATATTATGAAATTTAAAAAAAATAAATATTTTTTTATGAATAAAATTAAATATATTTTCAATTATTACCTAATACAAATATCCAATTAACCAAATAATAATTGCTTTCATATTTTTTAGGCCACAATTATATTAACATTCACATTATAGATTATCATGTGAAATATTTCAATGCCTTTTATTCTGTATTTTTTAAACATTTATAAATATTACTAAAAATTATTTTTAATTGTTTTAAACATTTTTCCAAGTGTTATCTAATCCAATTAAACAATTAACAATTATTGAATCAAATAGTTATGTAAAATTTGTAATTATTGAATCAAACATTTTTTCTGTATTTTAATAATAATTATTTATTTTTATTCAAATAATTATTTTGCATGCTTTATTCTAAAAATTAAACAAATATTTTTTTGAATGGCTTCATAGACATGTAAATAATTATTTTGCATGTTTTATTCTAAAAGCTAAATTAAAATTAAAAAAGTAAATATGTAACAGAAAAATTGAATGGATTTATGGATATAATAGATGAAATACTTATTTTTCATGTTTCATTCTAAAAACTAAATAATTATTTATTTTTATTCAAATAATTATTTTGCATGTTTTATTCTAAAAATTAAACTAAAATTTAAAAAGTAAATATGTAATAGAAAAACTGAATGGGTTTATGAACATAATAGATCATCCATGTATTTACAGTAAATATTTATTATTAGAATTTAAATCATAGCAAAAGATTAGAGAAATAAATAAATATTTATAATCTAAAAATAAAAAATAAAAAATAACAAATTAAAATTTCCACATGATATTTCAACATATTGATGTTAGTCTTAGCTCTACAACATACTCAACCTATAGGGTTAGATCACATAAAATTGAAGAAATTATCTATATATTATATACTATTCCGAAAATTAAAATTAAAAAAAATCAATTATTTAGAAGAAATTTCAATTGATATATGGACATGGTAAATCATCCATAGATCTACAACATAATCAATTTTTAGAGGTAGATCACAAGAAAAACCTAAAATTTTCATTTCTTTCAGATTTTTTAATATTATATGGAATTTCTTCAAATATTCACAAAGTTCTACATATAGGAGCAAAATAAGTGGGATTTTTTACACAAGAATAGCATATCAACATACATAAAGATGTTTCTAAGCATCCAAACTAAAAAAAAAAAAAAACACAAAAACATTGGCTGAGATTGTTAAAAAAAAAATTGAAAAAACATACATATTTTCGCTCATTTTTTAACAATCTTGAAAAACATGTTGGATCTTGCAATTTGTGGATGTTTTGGTGGATTTTGGCTAGATTTCAATCTCTAGGAATGGCATGAAGGTTTCTAGAAGGTCTGGGGAAGAAAGAGGGCTTCTAACGAATGAAGTTTTTTTCGTTTTCCACAACAATAAAATCACACTGTATCGATAGGCTGGTACTCACCGAAACATTACCCGGGCACGATGTGCTTCCGGCACGACAAAAAGGAATGGTACTAAGGGTTTGGTACCATTTCCCGTGCCGGAACCTCAAAGATACAATACGTATTGGCTGGTATGGGCCGATATGTAACGAAATTTTGAACCTTGCCTCCAGTAGATAGATATTTAGCCTTCCACGAGGCTAGTTTTTTACCCACTCTCTCAATGATTGTATCCCAGATAGCAGAAGAAAAACACTTAACCCCTAGGGGAATGCCTAGGTACTTCACAGGAAAGAAGTCCACCTGGCAAGCCATCAACCTTGCACAGTTTTCCAGATTTTGATCAGGGCCCACTGGAATGATTTTGCTTTTATGAAGATTTACAGACCTGAGACCACTTCAAACCGGCATAGTATTCCAAGTAATAGCTCCAACTGACCAGTTGAGGCATCAAGGAAACAGAGGGTATCATCAGCAAACTGCAACATATTGACTTTTTCTGCTTCTGGGGCTATGCAAAACCTTCCCACAGCCCATTAGCTGCAGGCCTGCAGCTTTAAGGGAGAATTGGGACAGAAGTTCCATTAGGCAAATGAAGAGCAGAGGTAATAGAGGGTCACCGTGCCTAAGGCCCCTAGAACTTTCAAAAAACCCCACAGACTGGCCATTTATCAAGGCTAAAAATTTGGGAGACTTGGATATGGCCATTACCCAATCCTTGTGTTACTGATTTTCTAGGTAAAAGGGCCATTACCCAATGCTTGTCCCAGTTATCTGGGGTCATGACAGCGGTGGACTTGGATATGGCTATCTAGGGTCTTCACAAAGTAGCACTCTCAGACTCAAATCCTTGCTCTCATGCAGATGTGATTGTCAGCTTCAAGTCAAGTCCTACCACGGATTCCTACGAGATATGGATTCTTCTTTTTCACACAACGCCATTTGAGGCACAGTTGCACCATCAAAGATCAAATCTTTGCTTGGGTGGTGGTATGGGAGAAATCTTTGAATAAGGAGATGTTAGCTAGGAAGGGTGCAAGCCTGCCTGACCTTCTCTGTCCTTTCTGTAATAAAGAGACAAACATTAAGTCACTTCTTCCTCTTCGGTAGATTCTCCTACTGAATTTTGCATACCTTCTGCAAGGGCCATTCCTCCTTACCAGTGATGTCTTGTTTCCATAAAGGCACCACTAGCTGGCTAGCAATTTCCAAGACTGACCAAGAGAGGAAAGTGTTGTTGGACAGTTGTTCCTCTGGCATTACTTTGGGCCATCTGGCTAGAAAGAAAAGGCAGAATTTTGAGCAGAAAACAAATCTGGAGAAGGTGGTGATTAATTCTGCTGTAGAAATGATAAGAAACTGGTTGTCTACTCTTAGTTTCTTCAGAGGATTAGTCTTTTCATCCTCTTAGTTGCTTTGGGCCACCTGGCTAGAATGAAGTTACTGTTTCCAATCAAAAAAATAAATAAAAAAAATAAGTGTGGCAAAGAATAATTATTTTTATTGATGATAAAAATAAAACATAAATTTAAAACCAACCCAAAAATGGATTGTTTTCCCATTTGGTGGTGAGTCAACAATTCAACCTTTTAGGTCAACTGTGTCAACCCAAGATGTCATAATTAAATAATGATAAAAATTAAAAAAAAATATATATATATATATATATATATATATAAAAACAGAAGTATAAAAAAGCAAAAAAAAATGTAGAAAACATTTGGGCACATCTTTAATATCGCATATTCATCATATTAAACAAAAACAAGTAACAAATAAGAATAATTTTTATAGACAGAGAAATATATAAAAAAAAATTACAAAAATTTTGGACACATATTATTTACTATCATCATCATCATCAAAAATTGCCATATGCATACCTTTTTTTGAGAAAGGTTAAATGAGATTCTATTAAAAGTTAACAAGAGAATATGTACAGAAGCCTTAGGAGGCAGAAACAGAGTTACATGAGCAAAGAAGTATCAGAAAACATAGATTCTCTACGGGCTCCAGATTTGGCTAAGTTGTCAGCTACAAAGTTTAGTTCCCTAGGAATCCAAACCAACTTCACTCTTTTTTTTGACAACTTCACATTCAAAGAATCCAAAATATCTCCAGCTTCAGTCAGCAGCTGAGCAAGCCTCCAAGGTCCTCCGTTCTTCTGCCTTAGCCATCTTATCGTATTAGTGGAATCACCTTCGATGGATAGAGAGGAAAGGCCTAACATTATGACATAACGTAGACCTGTGAGAGCAACTAAGATCTCTGCCTTGGTAGTGTTAGCTCTCCCAATTGGACCACTGAAAGCCCAAAAGATGTTCCCCCCCTTCTCCCATGGATTACTCCAATTCCTGCTTGACCTGTGGATCCTTGAGCATTACCATCAAGGCTTAGAGTTATCAGATCCTCCTCCCTAGAAATAAGTATTTGAGTTAAAACATTACCAAGAGAGGAGTAGAGGACTTCTGCTAAATTTCTTTGAAGGTCATTTAGAGAAATAACTTTGAAAACTTCAGAATTAAGAGCCCAAATGTTGCATAAGAAGGTAATATGAGAGATCAGGTCATCGATGTTCCTGGTTTTGTTTTCAAAAGTCCTATTGTTCCTTTCTTCCCAAACACCCCATATCACTACATGGGGCACCGTACTCCAATAGAGCTTACTCTGCTTCCTATATCATTTCCATGCCACTGTCACAGAAGATCCAAAACTAGAGCAGGAGGAAACACCTAGCTGTATCCCACTAAGTTGAGGAAGAAACACCAAATCTTC
This sequence comes from Nelumbo lutea, assembly GCF_056320005.1. Classification (NCBI taxonomy): domain Eukaryota; kingdom Viridiplantae; phylum Streptophyta; class Magnoliopsida; order Proteales; family Nelumbonaceae; genus Nelumbo; species Nelumbo lutea. The sequence continues at coordinate 57,790,403 of NC_142687.1, read as the reverse complement.
TACTAAAAGGGGTCAGCTGTTGTAGAAATGCACAAGGGCAGCAGTTATTTGGTCAGTTTGGGAGGAAAGAAATTCTAGAATTTTTGGGGAAAAGGAGGAACAAGGAAGCACTGATTGAAGTCATAACTCTAAGAGTGGTTCACTGGATTAAGACTCTCAACTTGTTTTCAGACTTTAAGTTTGACGATTTCTTTAGGGCGTGGGGAGCTATAGAAGCATCCTCTTCTAAAAGACAGATTGCAACAGTGGACTGGTCTCCCCCGCCTCGTGGTTGGTTTAAACTTTATTTTGATGAGAGTAGTGTGGGTAATCCAGGCCCTACAGGAATTGGAGGATTCATCAAGGATGATGAAGGTAATATATGTACCTTCTTCTCGAGCCCAGCTGGGCAAAGTGATGTTGCATCAACAGAATTCTTAGCAACTGTCTATGGGCTTAAGAAAGCAAAGGAATTGGAACTAGGGAGGCTAATTTTTGAAGGTGGTTCCAAAATGGTTGTGGATTGGTTAAAGGGGAAGGAATTTCATGGCACCTAAGGAATAATCTTAGGACGTTCAAAAGGCTCTCCAGGGATATGTAATTCAAATTAATTGGATTAGAAGATCGGCCAACAGTTTGGTGGATAGTTTAGCCAAACAAGGGGTTCATAGACACTATGTTTTGGGCTCAGCTGTAATTCTGGGGGTTGAACGGTTGGTGTCTATTTGTAACCTTCACAACTACTTGTGCCTCTTTAATTAATTTAATGAGATCTTCTTCTGAGTATTGATCAAAAAAAAAAAAAAAGAAACACCAGATCTTTCTTTGTTATTGGGCAGTGCAGGAATAGCCGAATAGGTGCTCTGCCATCACGCCATTATTGAGGCAAAGAGGGCAAACATGAGAGGAGATACATATGCCTTTGAGCTTCTTCTGTAACACATCACAAGTGTTTTTTTTTTTAAACAAACCTCCTATACGAAAAAGGAAACTCTGGGGGGATATGAGAACACCAAACCTTCTTGACCGAGAAGGTGGAATCCTTTAACACATCATATGCCTTTGAGCTTCTTCTGTAACACATCACAAGTGTTTATTTTTCTTAAACAAGCCTCCTACACGAAAAAGGAAACTCTGGGGGGATATGAGAACACCAAACCTTCTTGGGCAAGAAGATGGAATTCTGACCATTCAAAACTAGAGGCTTGAAATAGGAGTTGGTAGTGAACTTGCCATTTGGGTTAGGTTTCCAAAGAAGGCCAGGGGTAGTGGGGGAGATGTAGGCCTCACTTAGAGAGATAAAAGGTCTGCAATTCATGCTAGTTCTACCTCTCTCAAGTGCCTTCTGACGTTTAAGTTCCAATTAGTTCCTGAGGGTGAATAGTTGAGGCAAGTGGAAACTGTAGCCTCTTGGGATTGGGAAAGGTTTAAAATTCTGGGGAAAGAGAGTGCAAGGGAATCCCCCCCCCCCCCCCAAAGATCAGCCCAAGACTTAATTTTGTTCTTGTTTCCCACCAGATATCTAAGAAGATCAGTAAAGAGAGAGCGGATAGAGGAAATACCTTTCCAGGGATTATCTGCTTTTACCCAGTTCAAGTGGACCTTGTTATCCCAATCATTGGCATCCCTCCCATACTTGTTGTTGACGATTGCTGTCCATCTAGCTTCAGGCTCAAGGGGGTATCTCTACAGCCATTTCCCAAGGAGGGCAATGTTCCTTTCCTTGATGTGTTCTACCTAGTACACCGGCCTTCTTTGGCCTAGAAACCTGCCTCCAGTAAACTATGTGGCTTTGATTCCTCTTGTCACTGCCCTCCATGGCTCCATCCCATAAGAAATCACACTAAAGCTTCTCCAACTTGTTTTTTATTTTACCCAGAAATTGAAAGACTGAAAGAAGTAGTTGGCAAGTTGGAGAGAGAAGTCTTGATTAACATAAGCCTACCTCCTTTAGGGAGATAGTTTTCCTTCCAAGTAGCCAATCTTTTCTCACACTTCTCCACTACCAGGTCCCAAAAAATTTGGTTTCTTGGGTTCCCACTAAGAGACATGCCCAAATAGGAAATGGGGAGCCATTCCACTCTACAACCTAACAACTCCTTGTACTTATCTAGGAGGGGTTCATCCACATTTATTCCCACAATACTGCTCTTGGAGAAGTTAACTTGAAGCCCAGTTACCAGATCAAAATATCTTAACACCTGTTTAAGGTTGGATATGTTCTCCCAATCAGCTTCCAAGAATAAAATTAGATAAGAGACTTGAACTCATTCCCTTCCTACATCAAAGCCTTTTAGCAAGCTTAAATCTCTCACCTTCTCAATCAAATGGCTGAAGATGTCAACAACCAATGTGAAAAGTAAAGGGGAGAGAGGGCAGCCATGCCTTAAATCCCTGCTAGCGCTGAAGTAACCAGCTGGTTCTCCATTTATCAGAATAAAAAACCAGGCAGAACTGATTCAGCCTTTGATCCATATAACCCACATGTTGCCAAAACATCTCAGGTGTAGAATCTCTACTAAACACTCCCAACCCACTTTATCAAATGCCTTCTCCAAGTCCAGTTTAACTATTACCCTTGACTTTCCTCTTTGTTTTCTGTCTTCTATGCATCCGTTGGCCACTAGAATACTATCAATAATCTGCCTCCCTTTCACAAACGTATATTGGTTGTTTGAAATTAACTCCCTTGTCACTTCTTCCACCCTTGTCGCCAAGACATGGGCTAAAATTTTATACAAACTCCCCACCAAACTGATTGGTCTGAAGCCCTTACTTCCAAAGTGCCCTCTTTCTTAGGAACTAAGGTAATAAAGGTGGAGTTATTGCCTTTGTCCACAACAGCTAACTGGTAGAAGTCTGAAAAAACCTCTAATAGGTCTGATTTGATTGTATCCCAGCATATCTGATAAAAGAAAATAGGGAACCCATCTGGCCCAAGGGCTTTATCACCATCCAGATTAAACACCGCTTGCTTCACTTCTTCCTCATCAAAGGCTTTCTCTAACCAAATCTTCTTTTCCTCTGACAACTTAGAGCCGTCCCAGTAAACCAATTGAGCTCTACTAAGACCCTCCTTCGAACATAATGCCTAAAAGAACTTCACATTAATATCTGAGATTTCCCCTTGATCCTCTACTTCTCTTCTGCCCCACCCTCCACTTTGAGATAAAATCTTCCCCCTTCTCCCTCAAGCCTAGCTATAGAAGAATTTAGAGTAGTTATCTCCCCCCTTCATTCATCTCACTCGAGATTGTTGCCTCCAGAAGATTTCTTCCCTCCTTACAAACCGCTCCCACTCCTTTCTTAGATCTACCCTTCTTTTTCTGCCCTCTTCATCAAAACTTCCACTTTGATCCTTCTGGTCTAAGTCATCTAACTCCTGGATCAACTTGTTCCTTTCCTTCGTACATAGTTTAGATTCCTCTTTACTAGTGCTTCCTATATTTGTATGACCAACATTTCCACCAACTCTAAGATTTTAAACCTTGATTATGCGGTTAGAAAGTTATCACCATAAGTAGGTTTCTGAAAGCAAATCATATAAAGCAAGAAATCAGATAGTATTTCTTATAAGAAATTCAAAAACAATCTTACAATGCGAATGCAATGTGGATTATGAAAACGTGTAACAATGAAATCCAATATATAATCTTACAATGTGAATGCAATTTAAAGCCCCATTAATTCAGACCAATCAATAATAACATTGAAATACATTTGACTAAACGAAAAATATGGAGTTACTCTTTCTTCCCAATTATACGATCCACCCAAATATCCAGAATTCCAATTCAATCAATTGTATTTCCACAGAGTCCATTAATCCACATCATGGTAACATTAAATCACATTTTAGCGTGTACATAATTTATTCAACCAAAAACAAAAAACAAAGACCAATCAAAGAAAAGAAAAACCAGAAACCTAGTTCTTCTTCAGAATTCATTCTGATAAGCGATCACTTTATGGGATGTCCCACGGTTTGGGCTCCGGAACCGCAACCACCATACCTTCAAGTTCCGGCTTCAAAACCACCTGGCACCCAAGCCTCGAGTGTATATTCAAAACCCTGGACCTTGAATTCCTCTTCAAGACGTACTCTTCATCATAGGACCGTGGAGGAAGCTTGTCGAACCATTCCTACGCAATGTTCACCTCGCATTCTGCCGAGCAGGCGTCGATCTCCTCCAGTCTGTGCGATGCAGGGTCGATCAGCCCATTGTTCGCCAGTGTCCTGAGCAAGGTCTGACCCGAGAGGCCGACGATCTGGCGCTTTTTGCCGTCGATATCGATTGCGAAGAGTTTCACAATTCGGTCAGAAACTTTTGCAGAAGCAGAAGTGGCGGAAGATCGGATGAGGAGTGTTTTGGCGGGGAGGGAGAGCGAGGAGTTTCGACAGATTTGGGCGGAGAGTCGCTGCAAACTGGCTATTGCCATAGTTGGGGATCTTCGAGATTGCTGCAAGCCTGGAATGACCCTCAGTTACTGTCGAATACAATGTTGTTTAAAATAATTACTTTATTTTAATAATTTCAAACAATTTACTAATTTAGTAATTTGGATTAATTACAGGAAACCCGAATCTGAATGACAGCCCCCAATAATATATTAGTAGCCCCTATAAACCGCATCCCGCCTCTGAATTCGACATCAATTCGATTCATCCCCATTTCGTTCTTTCCACCCCATTGGCACCTCCTCTTTTCGTTTATATCATCGATCAAGGTTAGTACTTAGAAATCTTTTCCTGATCTTCTATCGACAACTAGAAGATCGAATATGCTTCTCACAGAGGGCACCTCACGTGTACATCCTACGGAAACATTTCCCCTATTTTTAAGTTATTATTCATGGGAGATGTCCCCCAATGCACGATGGATGTGTATGTAAAGCGCCCAACTGTGAGGAGCAGATCCCGTTTCCTCGATGTGGGTGTCTAATATGTCATTGCCTTGAAATAACTATCATTGTCCATGGACGATGATGACATTTTGCTCAAAAAACCTTGTAGTTTGACTACAAGGGCTCGATGGTGAAGCCGCTTAGATTTTGATTCTATGCCAGGTTTTGTTTCATTGTGGGTCAAAGAGAGAGATGGGGCTCATGTATAATGTTAAATGGGACCCACCTATTATTTTTCTATTAAAGGAGGAAAGTAAAGTGGGATCACCTATTATTTTTCTCTTAAAAGAGAAATTTTCAAGTGGGTCCCACTTATTATTTTTCTCTAAAAAGAGGAAAGTTAAAATGGGACCGACCTATAATTTCAAGTGGGACCAACTTATAGATTATTTTAAACATTTATTAATTATATATTGTGAACATTAAAAAACAAAACACTTGGGCTGAATTGGAGTCGTCACCCATCATTTGAAGGAATTGGAGGTGATGGGACCTCTGAGTATGATTTTCAAAAATATTGTGAGTTTATCCATAGCAAAGATCATTGAATTCATCTCAAGTGGCTCAGCCTCAAGGGGTGAAAACAACTTGGCTCATTAAGGCCTATGCCCAACAGTTGCAAGTCGAGCATAGGTCATCTACAAGACAACAGTTTTTTTAGGCTTGGTCTCCTCTAACAGATGATTGGAAGAAGCTGAACTTTGATGGGAGTTGTATGGGTAACCCAGGCCCTTCAGGCATTGGGGGGACCATTAGAGGTGAAAATTGACTCATTATTGCTATATACTGCGGTCCTAGAAGGGTGATGTGGCAAGGGTAGAGTTTCTAGCTGCAGCATATAGGGTTGAGAAGGCTAAAGATTTGGGTATTAATAGACTGATCATCGAGGAAGACTCAAAAGTTGTGACAAATTGGTTGCAGAAAGGGTAAAGGGTGACATGGTAGTTGAAGAATGATTTCCGAAGATTCAAATGGATGTCAAGAAACATGTCAATCCAGGTGGGATGGGTTAGGAGGTCTGCCAACAATTTGGTAGATAACTTATCAAAGCAAGGGGTTCAAAGAACACATGTTTTGGGCACATTTGTAATTCTGTCCTAGGTCAACTTATTAAGCTAATTTCTTTCACAACTTCTTGTTGCCATTCCTAAAGTTTTCTAATTAATGAAATTCTTTCAAAGTTATTAATAAAAAAAAGTTTCAAAACCAGCCTAAGATTTTCCACTCCCTCCCTACTTTCTCCATCACAAAAAATGAGAATATCATTTGCAAACTGCAAGTGAGTGACCAAAACATTATCCCTCCCAACTGACCAACCCTTGAAAAGCTGCAAACAATTTGCTCTTGAAATCAATTTACTTGGGGCATCAACAATCAAAGTAAATAGAAATGTAGAAAGGGGGTCACCCTGCCTAAGCCCACAGAATCCCTCAAAGAAATCATACATTGTCCCATTAACTATTATTGAGTAGTGACTAGTTTGTAAACAACCCTTAATCCATTTACACCACAAATTTCCAAAGCCACACCTCCTCATAATATCAATCAAGAAGTTCCAATCAACAAAATCATAGGCTTTTTTCCAAATCCAACTTGATAGCCACTCCTTTCCTCTTTGATCTCTTTTGAGCCTCTGCATATTCATTGTCAATTAAGATTTTATCAATAATCTGTCTATTATGTACAAAGGCCCCTTGAGATTGAGAAACAAGTGGGGGTGGGGGGATCACTTTCTTAATCCTCAATGGCAATACCTTAGCTATCACCTTGTAAATACTAGTGACTAGACTTATTGGTCTGAAATCCCCTGGCTGGTTGGCATTGTTCTTCTTTGGGATCAATGATAAAAATGTAGAGTTAATACCCGGACTTATCAACCTTCTTTATAGAAGTCATTGAACACGCTGAGTAGATATCCTTTAATTATGTCCCAACAGTCTTGGTAGAATGCCATTGTGAAACCATCGGGTCCTGGTGCTTTTGATCTGTTCATAGAAAAGACCGCTTCCTTAATCTCTCCCTCTTCAAAACTTTTTTCCAAAACTTGGACTTGAATCTCCCCCAATGTCTCCTAATTTATGCCTTCAATCCTCCACCTTTCAACTAGGGGTCTTCTATAAAAAGACCTAAAATGCTCTGAGAATGCTTTAGCAATCTCACCTTGGTCTGTGATCTCATTTTCCCCCACCAATAAATAAGTAATCATTCTCTTCTTTTTCCTTCAATTTGCAATGGCATGAAAAAATTTTGTGTTCCCATCACCTTCTTTGATCCATCTCTCTCTTGATTTTTGCTTCTAGCATATTTCCTCCCTCAATAAAGTCTCCCCTAGTTTTTTTTCAAATACCATTTCAATTCCTTATTACCTTCATATAAAGTTCCTTCTACTTCTTTGCTATCAATTGCCTCTATCTGAGAAATCAAATAAGCTTTCTTCTCCTCCAATCTTCCAAACTTCTCCCTACTCCACTCCTTGATCTCCTTTTTCAACAATTGGAGTTTTTTTAGGAACTTTTGGCCTTCTCCCATTGGAGATTAGTCCAAGCTATTCCACCAAACCTTGACTTTCTCTTTAAAATCCGAGTGAGTAAGCCACATATTTTCAAATCTAAATGGAGTTGGGCTACCATCACTAATTCTCTCAAACAAGCAGATGGGCCAATGGTCTGAGGTGATTCTAGGTAGATTTCTCCCAACTAATCCTGACCACTTTTCCCAATTGGGTGAAGCCAAAAATCTATCAAGCTTGGATAGGATAGGGGTTGTTTGAAGTTTTGACCAAGTATAACAAGATTGCCCCAAGGGAATATCCCTCAGCTCAAAAGCTTCAATAAAATAATTGAACTCAAGTTGGTACTTAGAACTCTTTCCCTAATCATCTATCAACGACTCGATGTGAAGACCGGATATGCTCCTCACAGAGGGTGCCTCACATGCACATCCTACTATGCATTGGGAATATTTCCTATACTTTTAAGTTATTCACGGGAGATGTCCCCCAATGCACGATGGATGTGTATGTGAGGATCCCGAGTGTGAGGAGCAGATCCTGTCTCCTCGATGTGGGTGTTCAATATGTCATTGCCTTGAAGTAACTATCATTGTCCATGGACGATGATGACATTTTGCTCCTTGTAGTTTGGCTACAAGGGCTCGATGGTGAAGCCACTTAGATTTTGAATCTAAGCCAAGTTTTGTTTCATTGTGGGTCAGAGAGAGAGATGGGGCCCATGTATAATGTTAAATGGGACCCACCTATTATTTTTCTATTAAAGGAGGAAAGTAAAGTGGAACCACCTATTATTTTTCTCTTAAAAGAGAAATTTTCAAGTGGGTCCCACTTATTATTTTTCTCTAAAAAGAGGAAAGTTAAAATGGGACCGACCTATAATTTCAAGTGGGACCAACTTATATATTATTTTAAACATTTATTAATTATATATTGTGAGCATTAAAAAACAACTCACTTGGGCTGAATTGGAGTCGTCACCCATCATTTGAAGGAATTGGAGGTGATGGGACCTTCGAGTATGATTTTCAAAAATATTGTGAGTTTAGCCATAGCAAGGATCATTGAAGTCATCTCAAGTGGCTCAACTTCAAGGGGGTGAAAACAACTTGGCTCATAAGGCCTATGCCCAACAGTTGCAAGTCGAGCATAGGTCACCAAAAAAGCAGAAGCCAGAGGAACTCATCTCTTTCACCGATGATGATATGAGAGGGGTCTCTACACCCCATAATGACGCATTGGTGGTTTTTATGATAATCGTTAACTATGAAGTTAGAAGGATCCTCGTAGACAATGGCTCTTCAGCCAACACCCTATTATATGACACCTTTGAGAAGATGTAGCTCACCCCAGATCATCTTTAGCCTATTAACGTGCCCCTTATCAAATTTTCTAGAGTGGCCATACAACCAAAAGGAAGAATCATCCTATCCCTCATAGCGGGGACAAAGCCCTAGTACGCCACCAGGATTACAAAGTTCCTAGTCGTGAAGGTTGGCTCACCTTACGACACTATTATTGGCTGGCCAACCCTTCACGCTCTCAAGGTCATGATATCTTCATACCACCTTGCTATGAAGTTCCCCACAAAACACAACATATGAATGGTCAAAGGAAACCAATAGGTTGCCAGGCAGTGCTATGTTGCAATGCTAAAAGGCAAGAACAATGAAGCCTTGCCGATGGAAGGGCTTGACCTCTAGAATGAACTCGCAAGCTGAGGTCAATCATTGGAAGACCTCATCACTATACCCTTAGATGAGGCAGAGCCCGAGAAAACTATACAAGTAGGGCCTCTCCTCCCTTAAGACTACCTTTTTGAATTGGTAAGCTTCTTCAAAGATAATGCCAACGCCATTGCTTGGTTACCACTGATATGCTAGGAATTGACTCTTCAGTCATTACTTATATATTGAGTTTGGACCCTAATTGTAGGCTAGTTCAGCAAAAGGAAAAAAACTTTGCCCTAGAACTTTGGAAAGCGATTAGCGAGAAGGTGGATAAGTTACTCAGCGACAGGTTCATCAGAGAGGTACACTATCTTGAATGGCTTTCTAACATGGTCATGGTTAGGAAAGCTAATTGGAAATGGTGAAAATGTATAGACTATAAAAATCTCAATAAGGCCTGCCCCAAAGATAGTTTCCCTTTGCTGAGAATAAACCATTTAGTCGACACCGCCTTAGTTACGAACTCCTTAGCTTCATAGATACCTTCTTCGGCTACAACCAAATCAATATTCACCTTGGCGACGAAGAGAAGACATCCTTCATCACCAAGTATGGCACTTATTGTTACAAAATAATGCCATTCAGATTGAAGAGTGCAAGGACCACATACCAAAGACTGGTGAACAAGCTATTCAAGGAGCAAATCATCCCAAAATGTTGAGGCCTATGTAGATGATATGGTGATTGTGAGCAAAGGAAAATGACTCACTTGGGCTGGATTTGGAGTTGCCACCCATTAGATTTGGAAATGGAGGTGATGGGGCCTCTAGGAATGTTTCTTTCAAAAACGTTTTGTATTAATAGTGACTTCGAAGCCCAAGGTTACATCAATCTAGGTAAGACTCGGATGGGAGAGGGAAGGGTTAGGCACCCCTTTCCCGGTCCAATAAGTGGGGCCCACATGGGATTTCAAACAAGCACAAACAAACAATCATTCAATTAACTAAGAGCACAAAAAAGCAAAACAAATAAGGAATAAAACATCACAAGGATATCGTCCTAAATTATACTTTTATTTTATTTTTTATATTGTATATATTATTATTATTATTATTGTTGTTGTTGTTGTTGTTGTTGTTTTCTTATGGAACCCTATTTATATTTATTTTGAGAAGTTATTATTTTTTATTATTTAATTTTTTATATTTTTGTGTTTTAGGATCTTTTATATTTTTATCTTTCTCCTTTTCCTTGTTTTTTACATATACTTTATTTCATTTTTTATTATTCTTTCCTTTTAAAAGCTTATTTCCCTTTGTCACCTAAATATGTTGGAGTTTATTGAACTAATCTCTCATATTTCACCTTTTCCCAATTTATTTATTTTTATTTTATTTTCCTTTATTTTCTAACGAGTTAATTTGATTCCTCTTGACTGATCAGTCTTCTCATTCGAAATTTGCAAATGGTAGGATCATCTCTGATTTGCTATCTATTTTCCCACCATTATTTTCTTCTTCCCTCTCTTTCTTTATATTTTTTATTATTATTTTTGTTTCTGATTAACTATGAAGTTCAATGACAGAATGTTGGACACAGTCTTCCTCAGTCAACAAAATACTCAAACAACTTTGAAATCCCTTACTTAGTAGTGGAACTAAATAAAACTTGCACCTAGATTGATCCTAAGCAGAGCCAATATTACAAACTATTATAATAAAGTGATTAAAAAATAGAGCATAATAGGATCTGCAATTCATCATCTTCCTTATTCAAACAAGATTTAATCCTATAAGAAACATAAAAGAAACACGATGGAGGTAAACAACAAAGCTATTGGCGACATTATCAGAGATGGAGAAATCAATGACTCAACTAAGGTCCTTTTGGTAGCAAGTTCACACAACACTAGTAGGAGTAAAAGCCACGACAGGTCTAGGTTGGCTTTGAGAATCTCACAAAAAATAGTTTAGTGAAAGCCTCTTTACCAATTCTGGTGATTACCCAAATACCAACAACTTGCTACCTCATACCAAAATGATGGTAAAGAAAAAAAAAAAAGAAAATAACATTAGGGGATTTAATAACAATTGGACCTACCTTATCTTATTTTGGCCTGAAAATGAGCAATACAGGGGGAAATTTGTGAACAATAGCTCAAGTGATGACAGTGTTGAGGGGACGACGAGATTCATGAAAATGGTAAGAAGAATCACTGAATATCCGATGAAATTGCTCCAAGTGTCGTCGCTATGAAGAACTTCTTTGTAACCGGAGCACAGAGAAGGTCGATCTTGTAAGTGGCACAAATAGGGACAAGAGAGTGGAGAAATAAGAAGAAGAAGAAGAAGAAGAGAAAATGGAAGAATAGGGAGCGAAAGAGATAGGGTTATAGGTTATTGTCGTTCAGGTATCATTGGGTCGAGAGCATGCGGATAATGAATAGTGCTTCTGTTCAGTGGTGACAGAGGAGAAAAGCAAAAATGAAGGAGGAGAGAGAGAGAGAGAGAGAGAGAGAGAGAGGGGGGGGGGGAAGGGACAATCACTAGTTCAACACTGGAGTCGAGAGGAAGGGGGAGGTGAACAATAGATTATCTTCTCATTAGCTTGATTTAGAAAGTTAGGTCATTATTTATATTAGGGCTAAGGGGCAATTTCATAAATTTTGGAAAATTTAAGGGTAGTTTTTTGGCAATATCATGAATTCGGGTCAAAACCAGTCCAAAGGGGTCAACTGGGGTTCTAGTTCAATGATAAGGAGTTTTAGGTCAATGATCGAGGGGTTGAGAGGGGTCCCGATCATAAAGAGGGGTTTCGCATGTGCAGGCCTGGGGGTTTTTGAATAGTCTAAGGTGATCGGTAGGGTTTGATTGGCCCAACCAGGCCTAAACTGGGCTGATCTATAAGGATGGTAGTTTAATTGATATGAGGCTTCAAAATGGAATCTTGGTAAGATGAAGGGGCAAACAAAGGCAATTTTGGGTGAACTTTATAGGGTAGGTTTTTTGGATAGTCTGAGGTTATTGGTAAGGTCATATTGGACTAAATGATCCCGGATCAGAAAGATTTGGAATCTTGTCAATCTAAAGTCTTGAAATAGAATCTAGGTGCAGTGAAGGGGCAAACAAAGGCAATTTTGGGTGAAACTTCACAGGGTAGGATCTTTGGAAAGTCTGAGATGATTGGTAGGGTTTGATCAGCCCAACTGGGCCTAGACTAAGGTGATCTTGAAGGATAATGGTTCGATCAATTTACGGCTTCAAAATTGAATCTTGGTGCAACGAAGGGACAAACAAGGGCATTTTGGGCTGCAATTTTATAGGTGGGTATTTTAGGATATCTGGGATCTTGTGGTAATTCCCGATTGGTCTAGGTGGGGTCAAGATCGTAAGAATTTAGGTCAACAAGATGATTCAGAATGGAATCCTGGTTTAATGGAGTGACAAATGGAGGAACCTGGGGTTGAAACTTTACGGGTAGGTGTTTTGATGTATCTAGAGTTTAGTGGTGTAGTTTGATTGGTTCAGATGTGTTAAGATCGAGGGAATCTGGGTTCCAAAAAAAAGGTATTGAAATGGAATTTTCTCTTAACGAAGGGGTAAACAGAGGAACCATGAGCTAAAATATTTTGGGTAGATAGGGATTGATCGAGGCCATCGAATTTATATTAAATAAGTTTTATGGTGGATTTAAGGGTTTTAGGGTTGAAAGTCATGTTATTTGGGTTTTTTTGTGTCTCGAGGAGATTGGAAGAGTTTGATCGGACGTTCTGGGTGAACTAGGGGTTCAAGTAGCGGACCGAGCAAAAATCGGGTGCTAACAATTGCCCCTCTTTGTTGTGAGGTAGGAAACTATGAAAACAAAAAAGACCAAAAAAAGCACATAGAGATTTTTGCAAAGGTAGGATCAGAAGAGGGGCAAAGAAAAGAAAGAAGAAGGATTAAGACGAAGAAGAAGAGGTCAGCTATTTGTCGGGAGGTGAGAAAGCATAACATTGACATCAATAATGTGCCATGTGAGGATGAAAACAACGATAAAGCCTTGATTAAAATTGTGATGTGTTAGCATGGCAGAAAATACCTATGTGCTATAGAGCAAAGAAGTCAGTGATTTATGATGTGCTAAAGTGGCGTAAAACCTATACATTATAAAGCGAAGAGCTCTGATCTAAAATGTACCAAAGCGGTAAAAAAAGCCATGTGCAATAAAGCGAGGAAACTAGTGGTTTATAATGTGTCAAAGTGGCAGAAAAACCCATGTGCTATGAAGCAGATAATTCTGATTTGTTATGTGTCGAATGGTGGAAAAACTTGTGTGCTATAAAGCAAAAAATTCTAATTGGTAATGTGCTAAAGGAAGAGAATTCATGTGCTATAGGACAAAATTCATATGCTATAAGGTGGAAAAACATGTGCTAGTAGTGGAAAATCCATTGTGATGTGCCAAAGACAGAAAACTTGTGTGCTATAGTGTGGAAAACATTGCTTTGTAATGTGCCAAAAGCAGAAAACTTGTGTGCTATAATGCAGAAAATTCTGATTTATGATGTGCCTGATGGTGGAAAATCTATGTGCTATGCAACGACAATTTTTGGTTCATGATGTATGATGTGCCATATGGTGGAAAATCATACGTTTAGTGGAAAATTTTGGTTTCTAATATGTCAAAGGGCGGAAAAATCAAGTGCTATGCAATAGAAAACTCACGTGCTATAAAATAGGAAACATGTGCTAGAGAGTGGAAAAACTCATGTGCTATGGAAGCGGGAAATTCAGATGTGATAAAGGAGAAAAAGCTATGTGCTATGTAACAAAAAAACTCATGTGTTATAAAGCGGAAAAACATGTGCTCTAGAGCGGAACAACTCATGTGCTATGAAGCGGGAAATTCTGATTTATGATGTGCCAAATGCGGAAAAGCTATATGCTATGTGTAATCACCGTAGCTAATGTAATAAGCTTGGACCCCAAATAGTTTGTTCAATCTCCGAAGGTTTAAGAGAATGGGGTTAAAGAGAGAAGAAGATGGAGAATAATTATTGCATAGAACGATGGAGAGGAGGGAGAGAGATGCTCTAAGGAACCTTAGGGTTAGGGTTACCTCTCAAGTGGGGGAGAGTTGCTCTCCTTTTATAAACGGGATCTTGAGGCTATTAGGAGAATATTGCAAAAGAAATCTTTCCCTATAGGGAAGGGGATCTTTATCCCCGTGTCAGCTATTACGCAAACTCCATTAAGGTTTCATTATGTGTCTAATGAAACTTTTTAGGAATAGGGTTTCCATTCCCTAAGGATTCTCACATAACATATATCTGCTACACCTTTCCATGAGTTCTGTTGTAGCCACATGTTAAAACTTTTGATCGGCTGATGTGTTCGAGTGTCTCTATAAGAGATCTTTAGTGAATTTCATCGCAGGTTGCCGCAATTGTGCAGAGTGTGAATCACGTATGAACATATATTGTTGGCTTTGTTTTTGTTTATCGTTCATCACAACATGAGCTGCCATTCTATGCTTATCGCAGGATATTGTTAGTGTGGTGTGTTTGTCATAGAGTTCAGGTATCTTTTTGCACCCCTCGTTGGTCTAAAATAGCACACTATGCTCACCGTAGGTCCTAGAACGCATTTCATGCTCATCGCAATTTGTATTCATCGCAAGTGTGTAACCCTTACATCACTTTGATAAAGTGTCGTTGCGCCATTATAGAGGTATCCCGGTTGGGATTTCTCCACATCTTTGTCGTAATCCTGGTGATGGTAAACTACATGTACTTACATTAGCCCCCCTACTTATTGATGAAAGTTTTCTTATCAATAAGCATCCTTTGTGGTATGCTTTGCTCGTCTAGTGTCATGTAATTGTAATTAAATGATTGAAAACTAGGGAGTTGACTGATTTTTTATTGATTACGACTTAGTGGGTGTTGCAAAAGGAAGGAAACCTGGTGATTTTGTACTCTGTTGAAATGAGGTCGGGCCTACTTGACTTGTAGTCATTTTCTGGGTCGTTCAAGTCATGTACATACTATCAAAGGTGTAAGTGAAGGTAAAACCGTAGGAGCGAGTTTACAGCCCCTTGACTTGTACTCTGTTGAAATGAGGTCGGGCCTATTTAGCCCTCTATTTCTTGATGGAAGGCCTTTTGTCAAGAAACATGTCCATTATGACTTGTCATTGTGAGTTTATAGCCCTTGTTTCTTGATGGAAGATATTCTATCAAGAAACATTTGAGAAAGGAAAAGTTGAGTCTGGTTTGCAACTCCCCAATTAAATTCTTTTGGGGTTGGGTTGAGCATGTTTTGTTGAGAGGTACATATAGAACCTTAAGCGCATGGATACATGCCTAAAATCATTAGAACACCAAAATGATTGCACAACGTTGTCAATAAGTATATGTTGCAAGGTTAATGTGATTGATGTGTTGCTGGTGGCTTTCCAAGACTAGGAGAGTTTGAAGATAGTTCGAAGTTAAGTCAAACTCATAAGGGACATCGCACGAAGTAAACTCTACAAAGAAACATGACGCTTACCTCAGCCATCTTGTTTAACAATATCACGTGGACAGAGTTCATAAAATGCTAGGTCCATGATGACCAATCTCCAGGGAGGATCTTCCTTATTGTGAGCTATCAGCCAAAGCCCTCCATTAATAAGCTATCGCCTGCAAGATGTTCTACTTCAGTCAAAAGATGGCATGACAAATAATAGATTCCTCATCTTGGGGCAAGTTGCTAAAGTGTGGTGCAACTTGGCGAGGAGGGATGCTTGAGGGCTCTTGGGCTTGGCAGTCCCTCACTACAACCTTCTTTGGGGGCCTCATATCCTTCCCCCCATCATCGGGCTACTTCTGTGTGGCACTCTTCTTTTGAGTGCCCTCAGCGTCAACCTTCCCTTTTGTCACCTCCTCTGAATGTCTTTGAAGTGTTACCTTGATAGTCAATCATTTCTTGGCAGACTTTGCCTTCTTGGCAATCTGCACTAACAGATATGCCTTTTGTCCTCTCCATTTTTGCATAAGCGAAACACCCAGCCAACAAAGAAAACAAAACTCAAGTCATCAAACTACAAACAATGGAATTGTCCCTACCAAGGGGGGCAAGACTAAGGCCGGTCTTCACTAAGGCCTCCTCCTTCACCAAGGGTCCAACATGAATTATCCCGCCTAGTCGAAGCCAATTCAATAGTGCCCTCTCCTCATCATTGAAATGTGGCATAATCCTCTCAGCCACCACATCTGAGTTCCCCCAACTAGACCCGAAGGACCAACCTTTGTGGCACCTCATGAAAAAAAAAATCTTCTTCTTCCAGTTGTAAACAGACAAGTTATCCATTACTTTACCACATCGGTCTAGGAAATACCAAAGCCCCTCACCCTTGGGGTGCTTCCTTAGAGCAAACAAGTTTTGGAATAGGATCTCCGTCATCAGAACCCTTTGGTTGTGGGCTACTACCAGGACAACCACGATGATCCTAAGCTAACTAAGGGTAATCTTGTAGTGGTTCAACAACTTAGGGATAAAAGGATATAGTAGGAAGTGCAACCCAAATTGCATGTAGTGCTCGTGAACACACACCTCACCCTCCTTGCAAAATCATGGCTTGTTCCTAACCTAAGGGACTCTATCCTTATAGTCTTCAGGGATGAAGTACTTCTCGGCAAGGTTCATAATTTCTTCCCTACCAAGGATGCTATCTAAGTCGAAGTGTGTTGGACGTTCAAGTCTAACACCTTGTCCTTCGGTCCCTTGCTCCTCTTCATCAGCCTCCCCCTTGGCCTCTTCATCAACGAGCACCGAACACACCACCAAGGCATCGATCAGGGCATCACCCCTTTGAGGCATCACAACAGGACCTCTGAGAGCATCGCCCCTTAACCTTGTAGACCATTACTCCCAACGATGGAGTCCTCACTCCACTAGTCACACTCGGCCCTACGATCCATAACCCTCCTCTATTAGACCTCCACCTTGAAAGGCTGAGAGGAACCCACAAAACTACTACTACTACTATCTTAGGTAGGAGTACTACTAGGGTTGCTCTAATTTGGAAGGGAATAGGCCTTGCAGAACCCAAAGTGGACATGGTAGAAGACAAGGTATTACCTAAAAAAGGTGAAATAAAAGGCTTGAAAGGAAGTGGAGCGCTAGCTAAGGTAGTTTGAGAGCTTCAGGAAATCACATGATTGACAAATGATGAGGTTCCCCCCTTTTCCTCCTTTGTAAAGAAAAATGGATGGCCCAGATCTTTTCCATCCAACAATTAGTAGCATGTCACCTCCACCTTCTTCGTCGATAGCCACCATGTGGCACTAACCTTGGAATACGAACCATTGGGCCTGGTCTCAATGTAAGTACATGTGGTCCTCATCATCCATTGTCATAATCGTGAA
Source organism: Nelumbo lutea (assembly GCF_056320005.1). Lineage (NCBI taxonomy): Eukaryota > Viridiplantae > Streptophyta > Magnoliopsida > Proteales > Nelumbonaceae > Nelumbo > Nelumbo lutea. The sequence continues at coordinate 57,772,949 of NC_142687.1, read as the reverse complement.
GAAGGTACTAAAATAGAACCACATGTATCTACGATGAGCATGGGATGCCGCTGGGACCTACGATGAAAAATGAACGGCACCCAAGACTCACGATGAGCACCAAACAATACCATCAGGCCTGAGACAAACCCAACTTATTACTAGCGCCTCATGAGGAACACGCAAATAGTAGCACACGCTGTAACAAATAGTGGATAGATTTTGGCACCAGCAACACTTGCCTACAGGAGGGAGGTTACCATTCCCCTTGGCCATAGCAAGCTGTGACAAGGCACCCTGGAGATGACTAGACAAACACCTAAGCACGACAGTTAGAGACCCAAAACCTTGTCCTTGACACGTGGCCACGAGGAAACCCAATACAAGGTGTAGCCTGCATGCACCGGGTGAGAATCCTCAAGGAAAAGGGAGCTTTGTCCTTAGAGGGTCTTGTCAGACACATGGCGAAACCCTAGTGGCATTCCTTTGACAACTGGCATAAAGGTGAAGATTCCCTTGCTTAATGGGAACCAAACCCTTTTTGGAATCCTTCCCCCTAAGGTCTTGGGATCTCCCCTATAAAAGGGGGTTGCAAGGTACGATGGGGACACTTTGTTCAACCATGACTCTTGTTGTCATTGAGCCTTGTTGAAACCCCTTCGTATATACCTAGGCCTTCCACAGTAACCTTAGTTTTGGCCCTTCTCCGTCCTTTGAGAAGATCACCCTTTCTAGCACCACCACCACACTTACAATAGAATCTCTAGTTCCATCCCTGACCACAGAGAATGGATGCTTGTAGAATCAACATTTCCCCCACTCCCAAAGAGAAACACAGTGATCATGAGAATACTAATATGGAAGTTGAGGACCAAGATGTCCAAGAAATAGTCGAACAAGCAGACATCAAAGTCTTGTCTCACAAGGTTTATAGTTTTGAAACCCATTTTGGTTGACTGGAGCAACTACAAGCCGAGGTGAGGAGCACCCTGTAACTACTACTATAGAGGTCAGCCACGCCTAAACACTCTCTTTTCGTCCTCACTGATCCCTTCATACTGGTACCCCCTACCTGTCCTGAGATTTTGATCAAACGACACCAGTTGCAAACTGACCACCCATCCATACCCAACATGGCCCAAAGGACCCAACCCTTTGCCACCAAGCAAACCCACACAGTAGTGCACAACTTAGCAATGGACGACACACCTGTTAGTCGACTAAAAATCAAGGAATACGTATAAGGCTTGATAGAGGAAAGTCAAAACAAGAGCCACCTTCATGCTCCAGAAACCTTATTCCAATCGTATCCTTTACAAACCATACCTAGTCGATTATGTTCCACAGCAACAATGGCCCCAATATGACGACTAGAAAGGAAGCCCACAGGAACATGTCAACAAGTTCGAAGACGCGTTGTGGGCATTCATCTTGGACAGAGATCTAAAAGTCTAGGAATTCTCCAAGTCCTTGACTGGTTCATCAATTTGACAGCTTACAAAGAAGTTTCTATCCAAGTGGTTCACCCTTGAACGGAAACTAACGATGGTGGACCTCCGCAATAAAGAATAACGCATTAAGGGAGATCTCTTGGCCTATGTCATGCTGGTTTAGAAGCTGACCCATTCAATCTTTGAGGAATACACAATTGAGAAGAATTTCGTGAGCAATGCACACAAGGAATGCACCTGACCTATAGGATCAAAATCAAGAATGTTGAGGTAGAGACCTTTAGCCAACTTTGGAAATGCGCTGAAAGGACAACATGGATGATAACAGCCCCTGAAATGACAACTGCTACACAAAGGCCGCTCTACATCAAATCAAAGGCTTATGTGGTTGATCACAAGCCTCTCAACACAAGGGGGCCCAACCAAGCACTGTACTACCATGGTGGCGACTAACTAAATAACTCATTACCGCCATTTCCACCAACGTTCGCCTACAACAAGAGCAAGGTAATTATGATCATAAACAAGCTGGTAGAGGATCGCGTTATCAACCTGCCACCAGTGGTGCAATTACCACTAGTCTCCCAACCACAACATCATGGACTACTTCTCGTTATGATGACTCTTTGCAAAGAAGGTCAAGCTAGATGATTATGTCAAAAGAAAACCCACCCAAGTAGAGACCAACCCCCTTCCCACGCACTCGCAAGGAGGAAGCATCAATGTTGTCGGGACGTTAGGACATGGGGGTGTAGACATGATGATCTAGTAATTCGAATAAAGGGTCTAACAGTTCTTTAACAAGCAAAATGCGAATAGCACAATCCCGAGACTCGCTATTAGAGCATTGGTAAAAGCCTTTAGGAAGCCATTGGAACTGCATCGCATGGACAAACTTAACGTTGAATTCACAATGGAGGACATGCTTGCAACTGATCCACACCACAATCGTCCCTTATACATAACGACGAAGATAGGTGGATATAAAATGCAATGGTCACTAATCAACCAAGGAAGTTCCATGAATCTGATCTCTACGCACACCCTAAAGATGATGAATATATAGAGTGACGTTGTCAAAGGTTTACCCATAAAGGTCACAGACTTCAACAGTAATGCGTCCACCATGGAGGGTTCTCTCACGTTGCCAGTAGCCATTGGGCCCTTATTGATCGAACAAGAGTTCCAGGTGATTTCAAGAAAGACCACCTATTATGCTCTACTAGGGCACCCACTAATACACGAGTTGGCGTTAGTTCCATCCACTTACCATCAATGCAAATACAAAGGCATAATCATCATGATCCTGACTACCTATGTCCCATTTGAAAGATCAGAATCCCACCTACTAGAAGCAATCCACTATATATAGAGCTTGCCGAAAATGGGGAGATCAGAGTAGCAAAAGTGGAAGCACTATGATTATCGGAGCATTCGAATAAGCCTCCAATGGTGACAAAAAGAAAGAAACGATCCAGGTGTGTGCAGATGACCGATGAGGATGGAAAAACTATAACACAATAGTCGAGGAATATGAAGAAGGGGAGCCCCTACTGTGAAGTCAACTTTGGCGGTATGATTATCCCTATAACTTTTTCCTTTCATATGCTAATGGTATTGTAAACATCGAGTCTATCAATAAACATATCATGACTTTACCTATAACACATCAGAAGCATCTTGTTAAGCATACATCAAATTATAACATCGGGATGCTGACATCACCAAAGGAAAGAAACTCATTGTAGCAAGAAGGGACAATACAAAAGGTACATGGCATAACACCTACAAGTATCTACCCAAAACAAATAATTCTAATTAGGTAACTAAAGTAATACTCATAGCAGGGAAAACCCAAAGAAATAGTCAAACATTATGACGAAACCAACACACCTCCTAAGCACATGCGAGATTCGAATAACACAATAGAAGAGCCATTAGAGAAAATCGACATGACCACTAGAGAAGCAAAAAGAAGGTTGTTATCAACACTCGATTTTTACTTGCTCTGCCACCTAAACCCCAGTTCACCTCAAACACCCAATTAAACCCTTCTGATTTGCCCATATACCCAAAAAACCCAACTTTCAACCCAAAAGCCCTTAAATCCACTACTAAATCTATCTGATGCCAATCCGATGGCCCCGATCAACCCCCATCTACACCTCAACCATTAGATTAAACACAACCATCTGACTCAAGACCTCCCAAAATTCTTAACCAACAAATATCAGCCAAAAATACCATACCAATCAACTCAAAATGTCCAAAAAACCCACCCTATGAAATTTCAACAAAAAATACCCTCATTTACCCTTTCATCTAAAAGGATTCCATTTTGGTCAATCTCACCGGCCCGCACATGCACAACCACTCTTTACGGCCAGAACTAACCCCTTGATCATTAACTCAACCCCATCATTGAACTTAGAACCCCGATTTGACCCTTTGGACTTGATTTGACCCAAGTTTCCTAAAATTACAAAAATACCCCTTGAAACCCCCAAATTATGGAAATGCCATTAAACCTTTTATAAATCCAATCCAATGTTTTCATTCGCCCTAATCTACTATTCTTCACGGTTCACCTCCTCTTTCATTTGAATGCAAACCAAAGTGGTGGCAGTGAATCCTTTCGCTACTCATCTCTCCTTTCCCTTATCCCTCTCTCACACTCTCTTTCTCATCAGCATCATCATCTTCTTCTTCTTCTTCCAATTTGGTTTCTGCCTCTACTATTTTTTCATCTACCACTGCAAACCGAACCAGCGGCAGCGGTGAAATCTTTTTTCTTTCCATTTCTTGGGCAAATTTAACGTCTTACCTGTTAGATAGTTTTGTATGCCCTTAGCTTCAATCCATTCTATTGTACTTTTGACATTTAGTGTAAATAAATAAAGTACATGTTTGATTCATGTTGTTTGGTATAATTCTGTGTAAGACCCTAAAACTGGACACTTATAGAAACTTGTGTTAGTTTTAAATGTTCATAGCCATTGGATAAGTCTGAGGAGATTTATCCTGCCAAGGCTGATACTGATGTGCTACCAAGTGTTGGGATGGCTTGTTTCGGCCATCAGGGTAAGATCTAAGGCACATGCAGTATGGGATTACTTGAACCCTTGAACCGGACCAGATTTCCAGTATTGCCCTAGACCTTGGAGACAGATTGGCAAAACTGGAAAGTTACACCTGATCCCTGGACTCGATTATGACACATCACTAGGTGTCGGATCGGGCTGTCTTTGATGTGTCAATCAGTGAGATCCTTAGTGGGGTCAAAACCTGGACATGTTGGGGTAGTCTGAGAATTCATCTGAGTGAGTGATCATAGTGACAGGATCAGCCCCTTTGTCGGACAATGGTAATGATCGGGAATGCACTCTCTCTGATGGAAACCAAACTGCCAGCAGTTGATTTCAATCGTTGGAATTTTGTTCTGCAAAATTAATATATATATATATATATATATATGTACGGTTTCAAAAGATTTGCAAAAGGTTTTAATTCCCGGGATCCATGTGAGTAGAGAGTGCGGCACTGTTCCTTGTAGTCGAGGGAGAGGTCTTCTCTTGTCGAGCAGTGCTTGATCATTAAGGGCTAAGAGGTTAAGTGTAAGACCATTTAGGATAATACCTGATGGGCTAATCTTGCACCTGCCCATAGTCCCTGGGTTTTTATAAGATGGCCCATGGATCACTTAATGTAAGTGTTGGGCCCATAGGGTCCATGTGATGGGCTCAAAGGGGTCACTGAGTTTTTCAGTGAATTCGGCTGGGCCTTGTAATAAAGACTGGGCCGAACCCATGTGGCTGGTGTGTAGATCAATGCTTGGGTCCCATGCCATACAAAGAAGCCCAACTGGGTAGCAGATTGGAAAGTAGTTAAACATTGAACACTTAATGGGCCAAAAGCCTATTTCGAACTAGAATGATATGATCACCTATTCATGGGGCGAATATAAGATTAATGTTAGTAAAAGGATTGGGTCTTTGACCTTATCCACATTAGGAGACCAAATTCAAATTAGATTTGAATCTGGTAACCTCCTGATAAGATTATAAGTCAGCTAACTTAATTTGTAGATAGGATTAAGATAATCCTCTATCCAAATACTAGTTTGGATTGGGATAACTCCCAAATTAGGAGGTTTCTTAATCAAGAAGAAAGAGGAGAAACCCTAACAGAAATATTAGATTTCGAACTAGGGTTGGTATGCAAGAGATACCTCCTGCAAATTGAGATTTGATCTCACATATGCTACAGAGACAAGAGACACAGTTCAGCTCTCTTCGTCCCTGGATTTCTCCTCCAACAGCCGCCATTCCCTATTGCAAGATTGGATCTTTGCAGCAATAGGAAGTCAAGAAATCAGTTCTTGACAACAGTCTTGCAAGAAAGACCAACAGATTCCATGTTCAAAGTTTCTAGAGGATTCTTGTGAAGGATCCAGTGTGTAGGACGCACTCTACTGGTTTCGTTCCATCCACAGCTGTGTCATCTTCAGCAGGAGCGGATCTTGGTTTCTTTTTTGGGCGTGAACACCAATTTCGGGAGATATTGTTTATCCGAATCAGGTATAATCCTTCCTGTTTCCTTTTGGTTCAGATCTGGTTTGATTATGGTTCAAGTAGAATCCTTGAACATTGTATTCTAAATTTTAGGGAATACCAGTTGGAAGAAGGTAGGAAAATTTATGAAATTTGCCCACCCATTCTGCACCCTTCATGGCGTCCATCAGATGAATCCTACCATTCTTTCATTACCTGTCTGCCTCCCACTCACTCCTTGCAAGCGGCAGACCTGAACTCTCAATCACACAAAGGATTTGTAATGGCAGAGCTCTCTCTATTCTCACTCAACTTCGGCTAAGTCTGGGTCGTTGGTGATTTCCATCATTTCACTTCTATTAAACTGAAGGTCATAGTTGTTTAAAGGTGAAGAAGCCATAGCCATAATAGATCTGTGTTCCCCTACTTCATCAATTCATTTTAAGGCCAAAATCCCAACCTAGGTAAGCCCGTCACTGAGATTTGAGATTTGTTAGTTTGTTCAATTGTTTTGTTAAGTCTAGGATCTAGAAGGGAGAAGAGCCAACGAAGCTGGTTTGTCAAACCAACCCCTGTAAGCCCTAATATCGACCCAATTCACTATCGTTTTCTTCCTGGTATTTTGATTAATATAAAACTATTTTGAATCTCTTGATTATTCAGAGATTGTAATCATGTTTTTATTTTCTTTCTGCTTTCTTTTTCCATTAATTTCTTCTATAATTGATTTCTTAGTTGTTATCGTTAATGGTGTGGTAGTTCATTTCATCTTGAGCCCTCTTTATTTTGCTTTGAAAAGTTCTTTCTAATTAAAAATTTTGATGTGAATCCTAATGCAATTCCACTTCTATTAGATTATGTTTCTCTATTGTTTGCATTGTCTGCTATGGTTAAAACTGATATCAATCTGTTTAGTTTATGCTTAATTAGTTTAGGTGGTGGATCCTTAGTTTACTTATTTATTTTTTTACTTATGTGAGTTCTTAAGCTTGTATTAATGTTTTGGTTGCTTGTTATTCTTGCCTAGTTTTAAGGAGATTATAGTAAAAAAAAAGAAGATGAAGAAACGAATCAAATAAAAAAAAATAATAAAATTAGAAAGCTGAAAGTATATAATAATGAATTTGCTTGGGGTTTGGACAAATAGCTTAATAGGTAGGATACATTTACAAAGGGGAGTAAGTGGTCAAAGTGGTAAGCAGAAATAAAAAATAGTAAAAAATAAATTAAATTAAAAACAAAAATATAATAATAAGAAAATTTTTAGAAAATAAAAGGGAAAATTCTATAAGAACAAATAAGCAAATAGGGTAGTATAAACATGTAACAGAAAATAAAAGAATAATAAAAAGAAAATAAAAGTAAAAATGAAATAATGAAAATTAAAAAATAAATAAAAGTAAAAAGTAAAAAGTAAAAATGTAAAAAAATAGGGAAATGGAATAAAAAATGATAATGATAATAATAGATGGGTAAATATAAAGAAGGAAAAAAGAGAAAATAAAAGAATAAAAAACAATAAAAATAATTAAATAAGTGGATAAAATGGAAAATAAAATATTATTAAAAAGTTAAAATAAATAAATTAAGTAGGGTAGATTCTTTGTTGTTGGTTTATTTTCGGTTCGTTACTACCTATATCATTGCTATTCTTTTAATTAATCACTTGCGATCATGCTTGTTTCAAACCCCATGTGGGCCCCACTTATTAGACTCAGACCCGGGGGAGGTGTGCCTAACCCCTTCTCTCCCATCCGAGTCTTTCCCGAACTGATTTAGTCAGTGCCTTGGGTTGTTGGGAGTCACTATTGAACCAAAATGTATTTTGATGCCATTCCTGGAGGTCCCATCACCTCCATTTCCTAATCCGATGGGTGGTGACTCCAAATCTAGTCCAAGTGAGTCATTTTCCCATGCTCATAGCTGCTGTACATATCGGCCAAGTTAGAACAAGAGGAGAGAACCAAATTGATTGAACTTCTAAAAGGTATTGAACCCTCGCCCACATTACGAAAAAATGTGGGTAAACAAAATTTAAAAATTAATAAAAGTTTGTAAGGTGGACTGGACTCTAAATTTTAAAAGTAAAAATAAACCAATCTTTGTTGTAGCTTGTAGGGTGCATTTATAAGGTTTACAAGAAACCAATTTCAGGAATTCTAGAAATGAAACTGGTATTGTTCTAACCAATATTTCGAAAACTAGATCAAATTCTTATGAACGAGTATGGAAAAAATCCATCCCGAAAGTTACTAGACGAACGCTTACATTGAATCATGACAACCCACAGGCCCAATGGATGAGGCTTAAGGTCCTAATGGTTTCCTCCTTGGGGGACAACATAGAATGTCTTTGGGTTGCAACTCAGATGGGTTAAGTCGGGTCAAGGTCATTCATAAGTCATACCCCAATTACCAACGAGTTGCTCAACCTCCTTAAGCTAATATAGTATATGTTTGGTTTTGTGGGCATTTATTAAAAAAACGTTGTTATATAGGCTTGGTGTTTATTGCATACAAAACCATTGTTTGGTTTTACCATTTATCAAATAAACACTAAAAAATTGAAACTTTGATTTATGTGTCTGGGGCATTTGGGGAATCGTCAAATTCATGTTTCTCTCATTGCATAGGCATTTCTTGAAATGAAATGCTGATGTGATGCACTTTATTTGAGATGGAAAGCAACTTACTTGAAATGCCCATAAAATGTCCAACCAAATAGAAAAGCAAAAAACATTTAAAGTAGTGTTTTTCAGATAAACATTTGTCTAAAAAAGTGCTTCTCAGGAAACTCCCACGGAACCAAACATACAAATAATTGCATGTATGCATGGATATAAGACATATATAATATATTTGGATTGGATCTATCTGACAAATGACAAAAGCCTCAATTCTAACCCTAATCAAACTTAAACTTGACCCAACCCAATCTAACATTTTTTTTTTCATATTGGATGTGGATTAATCCAGCCCAAGTTTCACCCCTAGTTAGGCCAGCTAAGAACAGCTAGTTTCACGGGATCATGCAATGGGCTGCCCTTTTAGTAGCCCATTAGTGAGGTTTTCAAGTCAAAGCCCCCTCCTAATCAGACACGTGGCATCCCATTTTTACAAGAAATAGAATTTCAATTCAACTGCCCACTTTCCTATTTTTATAGGAAATAAAATTCTATCCACATTTTCAGGAAATAGTAATTCAATTCATTCGTGGTTTAGCATACATGCTTACTTTTAGGAAAACAAAAAAGTAAGCACACGTTGCTTTCTTTTAGGAAAACAAAAAGGTAACACGTGTTTGTAATTTTTATTTCCATTATTTCAAAAGTGTTCTAATAATTAATAGTAATACCAATAATAGTAATTACCAATAACAGTAAATAACAATAATATTTATTGACAAAAATTATCAAAATTATATTGATTAACATTATTTATTACAATATTCATATAATTTAATTTCGAATTTAATACTATTAAAAATAATTTTAATAGTATTTATTACAAAATTAATTTTTATTTATTTTCAGTATTTTTAGTATATATTTTTATTTTCAGTATTAATTTTAAATGTATTTTATCTATGGTTATTTTTAAATTAGTTTGAGTGATTTACTTATAAATAACTTCTTTAAATGTTAGAAATATTAACAGTAACGGTATTAAATAAGAATTATTAGTATTTATTAACAATATTTATCAAACTTATATTTATTAAAAAAATAAATTTATTAACAATCTTTATTAAAAAATAATTTTGAGTATATAAGAATATTAACAGTTCTTTTTTAATTATTATTAATTATTATTAATTATTACAAAATTAAAATTGTTATTAGTTATCATTAATTAAATATTAGTTCAAATTAGTATGTATCATTATTATCACTAATTAATAATTTTCAGTAATTAAAATTAATAATTAATTATCAATCTGAATTAAAATGGGTAATTTCAGCAAATAATTTTAAGTAATTAAATTTTGCTATTACCCATTTTTCCCATTTTTTAATAATTATAAGTATTATTAATATATTAATAATTATAAAATCAGTAACAATAATGATAATATTATTATTCTTATTCTTATTAAGTAATTAATTTATTGTAATTTTATTTTTTGGTTAATTAGTTAAATAAAAATTGTTTTTATAATTAATTTAGTTTAACGATATTGAATAATTGAAAGTTTTAATAATTATCATTGATGGTGCGCGATCTGGTTACTCCTAGCTGGAGGGCGATCCGAACTCCAAATGGACGACGAGTTGGATTGATCTGCAAAATAGTGTATCAGAGAACCCAGGGTAGCTAACCCGGTGAGATCGGTCTGTTGCTTAAATTAGCGAATCTGAGATTTTAAGATAGCCAAATGTGAGAGAGCTGCGAGAGCTGCGAGAACTAAATTGCGCATCTACCTTGGACTCAGGGGTTGATGACCTTATATAGTTGGGTTGTAGTGGGTCTTGCGAAACACTCCCGGAATCCTTGGCCAACGATGTAGGGGTCCGTTCCGCTTTGGAAGGAGGATAACGGGCCAATTAATAAGGCTTGTCGTTTCCCTCTGATTCGGGTAGGATGAAGATAAGGCCTATGGTTACGCGTCGTGATCCTAAAGGGTTCAGAGACAACTGACAAGCTTCTAGAGAGGTGGGTCACCAGGTCGGCGATAGAGGCAGATTACTAGGTCGCAAGGTCAGCGGTAGAGGCAGGTCGCCAAGTTGGCGGCAAAAGTAGGTCGCCAGGTCGGCGGTAGAGGCAGGTCGCCAGGTTGGCAACAAAAGTAAGTCGCCAGGTCAGCGACATAGGCAGGTCACCAGCTAGGACCCCATTTTGGCTAAGGCAAGTTGTCTTCTAGGTGATGCTAGGATGTAGTCTAGCTGTTCTGATATGTCATTTGCCATGATGTCAGTGGAGGGCCAAATCTGCCCTCATCAATTGCCCCCCACTCCCAAGCTGAGATCAGCTTGGCGAAGGGGGTAGATTCGTGCTTCGTCATAGGTCCTTTAGCCTATTACCAACATATTTTGAGGTCGGCTTAGGCATCCTTGATGCTGAAAGCGGTTTGGATTCCCCTTGTTATGTGTTGATGTTGGAATTTAAATAGCGGGTCAGTGTCACGACTGCATTGTGTTAGCCCTCTAAGGTGTTGGTTGTCTACTCTTACGATAAGCCACAAGAAGCTCAACCTGCAGGGGCAGCTTTACTAACTGCAATTTATTAGCTCTCACGGGAACCTTGAAAGGCTCAACCCGTAAGGGCGACTGCAGTCTATTGGCCATCGACTCCTGCTAGAGCCATGGAGGGCTCGACTTGTAGGGGCGACCTCGCGAACATGGCTTACAAGGTTCGTCCGGACTGATTATGTGTGTCGCTAGGTCGGTGGGAGTAGGTCGCCAGTTAGGAGGTAGGTCTCTAGGTCGCCAGGTCGTCAGAATTTTGACAGTCTAGTTTTGCTCTCAGCACCTTAACCTACAAACACCTCGTCACCTCGATAGGATTGACCTGCGAGGGCGGCTCCACAACCTATTAGCAATCAACTCCGACGTAAAGCATGGAGGGCTCAATCTGTGGTGCGATCTCACAGTTTGTTGGCTGTCAACTCCCACGGGAACCATGGAGGGCTCAACCTATGGGGTGGCCTCACATTCTATTGGTCATCAACTCTCGCAGAAGCATGTAGAGCTTGACATATGGGGGTGGCTTCACAGTTAGGGAGATTCTGTTAGGGCAAGACTACGAGAACTCATCTAGGCTAATCATTTTGCTTCTACCCCCCTAGGGGGTTCTTTCGATCGAGCATTGTTGTTGTTGCTTGAAGATATTACTTGAGGCTCAAAGAATTGGGTGAGAACAGGCGACGCCAATTGATGGTGCGTGGTCTAACTACTCCTAGCTAGAGGGCGATCTTAACTCCAAATGAGTGGCGAGCTGGGTCGATCTGCAAAATAGTGTATCAGAGAACCCGGGGTAATTAACCCGGGGAGGTTGCTCCGGTGCTTAAGTTAGCGAATAAGAGATTTTAAGATAGCCAAATGTGAGAGAGCTGGAGAGTTGTGAGAACTAAATTGTGCATCTACCTGGGTCTTAGGGGTTGATGCCCTTATATAGTTGGGCTGTCGTGGGTCTTGCGAAACGCTCCCAAAATCCTCGGCCAAGGACGTAGGGGTCCATTCTGCTTTGGAAGGAGGATAACGTGCCAATTAATAAGGCTTATCATTTCCCTCCGATTTGGGCGGGATGAAGATAACTTCTACAGTTACGCGTCGTGATCCTGAAGGGTTCGGAGACAATTGGCAAGCTTCTAGAGAGGTAGGTCGCCAGGTTGGCGACAGAGGCAGATCGCTAGGTCGCTAGGTCGACGATAGAGGCAGGTTGCCAGGTTGGCGGCAAAAGTAGGTCGCCAAGTCGACTGTAGAGGCAGGTCGCCATGTCGGCAACAGAAGTAGGTCGGCAGGTCGACGGTAGAGGCAGGTCACCAGCTGGGGCCCCATTTTGGCTAAGGCAAATTGTCGCCTAGGTGATGCTGGGATGTAGTACAACTGTTCTGATATGCCATGTGTCATGATGAGTGGAGGACCAAATCTGCCATCATCAATCATTATTAAAATCTTTTTTGATTATCTTTAATTAATTATCAGTTCAAATTAATAAGTTTCATTATTATCAGTAATTAACTAGTAAGTAAGGGGAAGTTAATAATTAAAATTATTATATATTGATCATTAGTTTTTGAATATACTAAATTTTCAAATTTAAAATTATTTGATAATTGCAATTATATGTATTCATATTCCTCAATAGAGAAGTAATAATTTTATAAGTAATAATGAACTTATAATAAAGGTAAAAGTGTAATGAACGATGTATGAACAATTAAGAAAGAAAAAAATGTCATTTAACTGAGAAATTTTAATATGAATATTAATGATTATAAAATCATAAATGTAAATTATATATTAATAATCATTATCTGAGAATAATAATATTAATAATTAACATTATTGATATAATTATCATTTAATTGTTATTAATTCATATGAATATTAAATGATTATTAGTAATTAATTATCAATTAATTAATATTCATAATATTTTGATAAATTTTGTTTTACACACTATAATAAGTACAGGGCTACTACACCTAAATATAATTTTGTTTAAAATTCACTATTTATTTGGAATATCTAATTTGAATTTGTCATTTAACGCATAATTTATAGTTGACAACTAATTTCATACCAGAAAAAAAAAGGAACCCACAACTTATTTCAGTGATACTGGGCTCAATCAAAATCAGTGTTAAAGATCCAAACCATTATTGATCTTGCATCCGAGGAAAGCAAGGCTGGCAGGCGGTGAGCAATGGGCCGAACTACACGCAACGTTGGTTCAACCCGTTGTCTTCTGGAGCCTTTGCCTTCTTAGTTGACGGTTCGCGCTAGATAATCACAAGCATCTATAACTGGATCATGTGACCCTCTTTGCCACCGGCGGCCACCCATAAGTGATCGTCGGTGGTCAGCAAACTCATCTAAATTAAAAATAAAAAACAGCTGGTGGTCACCGCTACTAAATATTGAAGTATTGAACACCTCGTTTTCTTCTCAGATGAAACTATTTTCTAAGGTGATTGTATGTAGTAACAATAAACAAGACCCATTTCACATTCCTATGACCCTCTTGGCCATTAGCGGCCACCCATAAGTGATCACTGGTGGTCGGAGATCTCATCTAAAGTAAAAATACTACCTGTGGTTGCTAGTAGTATCTAAACAACACCTTATTTTCTTCTCATTCGAAAATGTCTTCTCAGGCTAACAATGATTTATTGTGTGTGAAACACGAAAAAATAGTTCACGAGACAAAAGTAGACTTCACCATCCTAAAATATTGTCAAACACAAAACTAAAACAAGTATGCAATAGCAGAAACACATCATTGAAACATGTTTGCAATAATGATAAACTAACCAGAAATAAAGTAATTGGTTGAAGTTCCAAGTGCCCAAAGATATCCTCCAATGAACGAACTTCTTGTAAGCTCTCAAAAATTTTACAAGTGATTCATCCATACAAATTGACTGACTGCAAATTGGCCGAGAATGTATGTAGTTTGGATGGGGTGTGCGTTGGTGGAAGAAATATTTTCAAATTCGCATGATATGTAATATTTGTTTTTTTTTTGTTCTTAAAGATAAGGAATATGCACATACTAAACTGCACTAAGGGCATGTTCATTTCCTCTTAACTCTTATCTCTTAAGAGGAGTCTTTTAACTTTAAGAGAAAAATGATTGTTTGTTTCCTCTTATCTCTTAAAGTGCAATCATATAAGTTTTTGTTTTTCAATGATATCCCCAAAAAGATAAACGAAAACTCTCATATATAGAGTCAAAATGGATATTTGATCATTTTAGAATTTAAAATTCAAAATTTAGAACAAACATTCTCTGCATTTAAAGTTTAAAGGAAAGAAAAGTTCACCAATACCAATATACTTTTTAATATAATTATTACATTTTCATATGTCAGATTTCAGAACAAATGAATAGGCCCTAATTTCTATAATCCAAGTTAGCTTTGCAAACTAAATTCATTTTTCTACAAAAATGGAACGCCATGTATTTGAAGGGGAAATTACAGCATTGGAACTTGGCCTATTAACCCAATAACCTCTCCTCTTCCAGCAATTTAGATACATGGCCTTCCAACTGATTACATTCAAATGAGGAGATTTGGTTTGCTGAAATATGGGTGAATGACCTACTAACTGTATAAACTCTCTCCTAACTGTAATATTGTATGACCACGTGTCTGAATGGGAGAACCGAATAAACTCTTTCCTAGCTGCATTATTGTATGGTCACATGCCTGCAGACGTAATTTGGGCAAAGATGACGATTGATGCTTCAGGGTATGAGTTGGGTTATAATATTCGATTCAGTCCATTCAACTAATCTGACATGGCTTAAGTTAAATGAACCAAGTTTGATGCGGATTTTGATCATACACCAACCCATATCCAGTCCATTTTGAAAATTAATAAACACTTAAATAAATATTGTTATCTACTGAAATAAATACTATTCATAATTAAATTAATTACGAATACCGTTAAGATTATGAATACTGTTAAATATTATTAAATTAATACCCTAATAAATACTGTTAATAAATTTATTAAAATATTGAAAATATCATTATATACCAAAAATAATGAAAATACTAATGGTAAATAAATACTGTTATATACTGAAAATAAAGACTTTTAATACTGTTATATTCTCAAAATTATTATTTTAATAAAGACCGTTAATAAATTTATCTTTTAATAAATGTAAGTTTGATAAATATTGTTAATATATACTAGTAATTCTTATTTAATACCATTACTGTTAATATTTCTAACATTTAAAGAAATTATTTATAAGTAAATCACTCAAACTAATTTAAAAATAACCATAGATAAATACAATTAAAATTAATACTGAAAATACTGAAAATAAATATCTACTGAAAATACTGTAGTAATACTGAAAATAAATAAAAATTAATTTTGTAATAAATACTACTAAAATTATTTTTAATAGTTTTAAATTCGTAAGTAAAATATATGAATACCATAATAAATAATGTTAATCAATATAATTTTGATAAATTTTGTCAATAAATATTATCGTTAATTACTATTATCGGTAATTACTGTTAATTATTAGAACATTTTTGAAACATTGGAAATAAAAATTACAAACATGTGTCCTTAATAGTGTTAATAGATACCAATAATAAATAATTTAAGTATTATTTACAAGGTAAAGTTTTAAAATATAAACTGTTATATTAAATACTGTTAATTAATATTGCTAACATTTAAAGAATGTATTACACTCGAATGCATGGATTGTTGGATTTGACCTTTGCTATTTAATCATTTTTTAATTAATCATATTTAATTATTTAATAATTTTCCTTTTATTATTATTATTTTTAAATTTTAAACATTTTATTAATTGTTCAATTATTTTCTTATTGAATTAGTCAATTTTAATTGCAATTTGAATAAATTAAATTATTCAATATTTTTTCTTGTTAATTTAATTCTTAATTAGTAAATTACTTAATCATTTTATTATTTAACCATCCATTCTATAGTGAATAATCAATTATATTTGTTTAATCATATTATAGTACTTTTCTCAATTTATTAATTATTTAATAATGTTTTGTTCACATTATAAATGTTTTGAATTATTTAATAATGCTTATTCATAATTGAACAATTTTGTATTTCTCTTATCAATTTGTTACTTGCGTAAATGAATTAATTAATTCAGTTAAGTTAATTGAATTAAGGTAATTGTTGACTTACAAAGAAAGCAACTTGTGCTTACTTTTTTGTTTTCCTAAAAGTAAGCAACGTGTGCTTACCCACGAATGAATTGAATTACTATTTCTACAAAATGTGTATAGTTGAATTTGAATTCCATTTCCTATAAAAATGGGAAAGTAGGCAGTTGAATTGAAATTCTATTTCCTATAAAAATAGGATGCCACGTGTCTGATTGGGAGGGAGTTTTGGCCTGAAAACCTTCATTTATATATATATATATATATATATATATATGTATATGTATATATTAGATATCCCCCACCCCCAACAAGCTTTGGTGAAGGCGGATATCGATGGAGTCAATGGACCCGGTTTTGGATTGAACCCGTCCAGTCCAAAATCGATTTGGATGGATTGGATGGACCAACAAGACATATTGGATTGGACTAATCCAATCCAAAATATTTATTAGATTGGACTGGACTTGGGTTCATCTGTAATAAATTTATATTGGATTTGGTCGGATTAAGACAATATTTGGCTCATTGATATAAGATAAGAATATAGGTGTCAATGGACGAGGTTTGGGTTGAAACTAATCTAAATTAAAACGAATTTGAACAGATGGACGGTCTGAACATTGAATTGGATCGGTCTAAAATGGTCCAAAATATTTTATTGGATTGGATTGGACCTCGTTCATTTGTAATGGACTCACATTGGAATGGATTGAATTGGACCAAATCCAGTCTAATTGGCACCCTTCAATACATGACTCTAGAGGTGTCCACGGTTTGGTTAACCGAGCCATGGACAGTTTTTGTAAACCGAACCGGTACCACTAGTTAACCGATTTGTCGATTTCAATTTTTGGCTGGTTTGACTATTCATTTTTTTTATTTATAATATATATTATATAAATATATATAATATTATATTATAAATAATAAATGATATATAATATATGTATATATTTATAAATATAATAAATATAATAATATATAGAAAATATATGACATATATTAAAAATATATATAAAATATACATATAAATATATACCGGTCGGATCGGTTAACCACTCATTATTTTTTAGATTAACCGAAAACAGAACTATCCCTTAGGTTTTTCAAAAATACCAACCGAAATCGAACCGATCGATTCGATTAACCGCATTTTCTATTCGATTTTATCGGTTCGGTTCGATTTTTCGGTTTTCACACCCCTACATGTCTCGACTACAATCGGCCAGTGGATTGATGCTGGATCAATCATAGTTCGCATTTCGTTCCCTCTGCTTTCCTCCACTAGTTCTAGACTTCTAGTTGAACTGAATTGGCTAGTCTGGCTACCGATGCCGAGTGAGAGAGGAAGACAGAGCTGAGGTCGTGTAGGGTGTGAAACATCCATTCAAGAATTAGGGTTCTTTATGAATATGTCATCTAGCCGCCGGCGAATGAAAAGGGGGGTGATTGAGTGATGAGATGAACTATCTACCCTAGGAGAGAGCCTGACCTGAGTTCAGTCAAGAATTAGGGTTCTCTCGGAAAATGTCATCTGTTGGATCAAAAGGAGTAATGGAGGGGGAGTTGCAGGTTGTTGCGGTGCCTGAGAAACCAAAAGCTGCTCTTCCTCCACTCCCACCGGCCTCGGCGTCGAACGCCATTGTCGAGTACACTAAGCTTGTCCCAAAAGAAGAAGAAGAAGACTTGGAGGTTAAGCTTCGCAGGATCATCGATCACGTACCCGTTCGTGTCAGCAACACCTCCGGTAGCTCCGCTGGTTCCGGCTCCGGTGACTTCCATCAGGTAGTGCATGACTTTTCGGTGCCCCCAAACCTGCAGCTCAAAATTCCCTTTCCTTTTCTTTCTCTGGTTGAAATTGCTATTCTCGTTTTATGGGCGAGCTGTTTGGTTAAAGTTATTCAATTCCGACCTTTTTGGTATGCTCTCTTTTTATCTTTTATGGTTTATCATCTGTTCTTGTTATTTTAGTAGGATAGGGGATGTTAGTATGAGAAAATGTTTAAACCTTTGTCCATCCACTGCTAAGCAGTTATTGCTCTTTATAGGGGCATGGGAGAACTGAACGAAGACAATTTAAGAAACACTAAAAGTAAAAGCCCAACCTTAATGACATACAAGGGAACTTAGTTATGCGAAGAAAAAATTAAGAGTATTAGATAGGTAGGTTTTCCAGTCACCTGAAATAGTGTCATTTCATTTAGTTTTTCCTGGCATTTGAATGTTAACAGAATGGTGGAATGTTAACAGAAATCTCCCTGTTAGTGGTTGTCTTCCAAAGTCACCTGAGTCTCCATAGAATCCTACCGCTCCTCTTCATGCCACTAATACCATTAGGGTTGAATAAACCTTCCAATCTGTCAGGAGAAGGCCACCTGCATCCAAAAAGGGAAGTAAATCAATTCCAAATAAAACTGACAAAAGGGCAAGATATTAGAAGGTGGAAAGCAGTCTCACCACTCAACTTACATATGACACACCAGTTGGGGGACAAGCACCAATATGGTCTTTTCCTTCGAAGTACATCAAAGGTATTAATACAACCATGAAATACTTCCCAACAAAAAGCACTGGTTTTAGGGGGAGTGGGAGGGCACCAAATTTCTTTGACAGGGAAATGATGAGAAGAGGGAGTGGCAATCAACGATTCTAGAAGGGATTTACAAGAAAACTATTAGAGTTCGGCCTGCTTGTTAGATTGATAACAGTCAAGAGAAAGCGAGAAGAGAGAAAGAGAGAAAGAGAGAAAAGAGAAGAGTAGAAGAGAAGACAAAGAGGAAAAGGTCTGGTTCGAATGAGAGAAAAGTCAACCCTCAAATTCGGCCAGATTTGTTTTAAATTACTAAAATATTGTGGAAAAGTCACATGTGCCCCTACTTAAGTTAGGGACATTAGATCTAACATAAACTTACACATGAGCACCTAAACATAAGCACAAAGATAGAAATACCCCTACATACTCGATACTAACACTCCCCTCAAGCTGGAGACCAGCTTGTTACATATGTAGTCCACTCTGCCCCGACTCAATCCTTTAGTAAACAAATCTGCCCACTGGTTCCCTGTGTTGACATATGCAGTGTCTATCACTCCACTCAACACCTTCTCTCTAACAAAGTGACAGTCAACCTCTATGTGCTTGGTTCTCTCATGAAACACCAGATTAAAGGAAATATGAACTACAACCTGATTGTCACAGTAGAGCTTTATCGGAGTATCAATAGTGTATCCCATCTCCCGTAGAAATTCCTTAGCCACACTAATTCACAAGTAGTATGTGCCATAGCTCTATATTCTGCCTCCGCACTGCTTCTTGCCACAACTGTCTGCTTCTTGCTTTTCCATGTCACTAGATTACCCCCCAAAAAAGTGCAATAGACTGTGGTAGATCTCCTATTAGATACAGAACCGGCCCAATTAGCATCGACATATCCTTTTATTTCAAGTTTTCCACCACTTCTGTATATCAAACCACGGCCAAGAGCCCCCTTTAAATACCTCACAATTCTTAGAACCACATTCCAATGTGGAATCAGAGGTTTCTGCATGAACTGACTTACCACACTAACTGCGAATGAAATGTTTGGCTGAGTGATGGTTAGGTAGTTCAGTTTACTTACCAGCCGCCGATATCTACCAGGGTCTTCAAACACTTCACCCATATCACTGCTCAACTTAATGTTTGTTTCCTTAGGTGTTTCAATTGGTTTAGCACCTAACAAACCTGTTTCTTCAAGCAAATCAAGAACATATTTCCTCCGACACAAGTTAATACCATGCTTAGCCCTTGCTATTTATATCCCCAAGAAATACTTCAATTTACCAAGGTCCTTTGTTTGAAAATGTTCTTACAGAAAAGTCTCCAACCTGTCAATGCCCATTTTATCATTTCCGGTAATGACAATATCATCTACATACACCACCAATAGGATCTTCCCTGCCTAAGAGTCATGACTGAAGACTGAATGGTCAACTTGGTACTGTTTCATACCAAACTTCTTTACCACCTCACAAAATCTGTCAAGCCATGCTCGAGGAGACTGTTTAAGCCCAGAAATGGCCTTCAGTAGTCGACACACCTTACCATCCTCCCCCTGAGCAATAAACCCCGGTGGTTACTCCATATAAACCTCCTTGAGCAGATCACTATGTAAGAAGGCATTCTTGATATCAAGCTGATAGAGGGGCCAATCATACATCGCAACAAGAGAAACCACAACATGGACTGAACCAATCTTAGCAACCAGGGAGAAAGTCTCTGTGTAATCAATACCATAGGTTTGGGAATACCCTTTGGCAACCAGTCTATCTTTCAGCCACTCTACACTACCATCAAGTAAGTACTTAACCGTATAAACCCATTTACAACCAACAGCTTGCTTACTAGGAGGAGGAGTGGTGAGTTCCTATGTATGATATGGGCTAGAGCTGAGAGCTCTTCTTCCATCGCACGACACCATCCTGGAGAGGCAAGGGCTTCTTGGACATCCTTAGGGATAACGACAGAGGATAACAAAGAGATAAACTAGCGATGGGAAGCGGAAAGGTGAGTCAGTGAAACATAATTAGAAATAGGACGAAGGGTACAACTGCGTTTACCTTTCTGCAAGGCAATGGGAAGATCAAGATCAGATACTGGGGTTGGGATT
This sequence comes from Nelumbo lutea, assembly GCF_056320005.1. Taxonomy (NCBI): domain Eukaryota; kingdom Viridiplantae; phylum Streptophyta; class Magnoliopsida; order Proteales; family Nelumbonaceae; genus Nelumbo; species Nelumbo lutea. The sequence continues at coordinate 57,751,967 of NC_142687.1, read as the reverse complement.
GGTGTGGGAACAGCTGTTGGATCTGTCGACGATGGAGCTGGAGGAGGAGCCAATACATGTGGGCGATGTGTATACACGTGATGGATGGGTGGTCGTTCAACAGGCGGTGGCACCAGAGGCAAGGACTTGGTCACAACTAGAACAAGAGGAACAAAATCCACAACTGGAAGAGGAAGGGAAGGAGCTGATGAAGAGGAAGAAACATCACCGGGCCCCAAGAAAAATGGAGTAAACTCAAAGAAGGTAACATTAGCACACACAAAGGAACGTTGAGAGTAAGGATGATAACACTTATACCCTTTCTGAGTTCGGGAATAGCCAAGGAAGATGCAATTAGTAGATTGTGCATCTAACTTGTCATTTCCTGGCCCCAGATTATGAATGAAGCAAACACACCAAAAAACTCGAGGAGAAAGAGGAAACGAAAACAAGGTAGGAAACAATGTGGTGAATGGACAATGACCATCAAGGATAGACGTGGACATCTGGTTAATCAAGAAGCAAGAAGTAAGCACTGCATCACTCCAAAAAGATTTAGGAACATTCATTTGATTCATGAGGGATCGAGCTGTTTCCAAAAGATGACGATTCTTTCTGTCAGCCACCCCGTTTTGTTGTGGGGTGTAGGTATAGGAAGTCTGATGGATAATGCTATGTTGGTCTAGGTATTCTTAAAATGATGAAGAGAGATATTCATGACCATTATCGGAACGGAAAATTTTAATGTGAACACCAAATTGGTTGCGAATCTCAGCATAAAATTTTTGGAAAATGGTAAACAGTTCACTCCTTTCTTTCATTAAATAGAGCCATGTCATCATTGAATAATCATCAACCAAAATGACAAAATATTTATGTCCATTGTATGACATTACTTTATAAGGACCTCAAACATCTGAATGAACCAAAGAAAAATGACTCGCATACGATTATCAATTCTAGGACTAAAGGGAACACAATGATGTTTCCCTAACTGACACGACTCACAATCTAAAACAGATAGATGACTTAATGAAGGAACCAAAGACTTCAAAACTTTCAGTGAAGGATGACCAAATCAACAGTGCCATTGGAAAAGAGAAAGAGATGATTGGAGAGCTGTTGACGTATTTCCACCACCATCAAGATAATACAATCCACCAGCTTCATGCCCTCCACCAATCTTCATCCCCGTCTTGGGATCCTAAAAAACACATGAAGAGGGGTAAAAGGCAATGGAGCAATTAAGAGACTTGGTCAACTTACTAACTGACATAAGATTAAAAGGAAATTTAGGGACATACAAAACTGATGATAAGGATACAGGGTCCATGTTAACATTACCAACACCACAAATAGAAGATGTGGAACCATTAGCAAGGGTAATAGATTGTGATGTTGGGCAATGAGAGAGGGAAGAAAACACACCTGGAGTTCCAGTCATGTGATTGGAGGCTCTAGAATCAATAATCCAGGGATTGGGTGTGGATGCCAGACAAGCCATACCTGAGTGTGCGAGAGTGGCCGTGTTCTGCTGAGATGTGGCCTGAACAAACCTCTCATACTCATCATGGGGAATACTCATCATCTCCTATCCAGTAACATCTATGGATGTAGAAGGTATCTGATCAGTTGAATGACTCTCCTATTTGAAGCTACTGTCACTAGTCATGGCATGGTTGGTCCAAGTTGAGGGTGGACCATGCAAGTCATAGCAATAATTAATGGTATGTCCATCCATACCACAGTGTGTACACCTCCTTGGACCCGAACTACGTCCTCTGCCACGGTCTCCCCCTGAATCTCGACCTCTAGTACGACCACCACCATGGTTATATGTAGGTCCACTACCACCACTCAGGCCATATGCTGGTCCACTATTGCCACTACGGCTAGACTGAGCTCCCCGAGCTCTACCTCTAACACCACGGCCTCTGGATACTGCAAAGGTTGATCTATTAGAAACATTAGGGTTCTCGGTAGATCCAATGGAAATCCTCCTAAGTCGAGCAAACACCTCTTCTAAGGAAGAGAGAGTTGACCCTCCTGGTATTTGAGCCCACACTGGTTCATACTCAGATTTCAACCCCACAAAAAAATCGAGTCACATCAAGTTGTTCCCTCTGTTGTTGCTGAACTTTCACATCAGAAGTGAGGGGGTGATAAATATTCAATTCATTACGAATGTTTCTCATACTAGCATAGTACTCCTCAAGACTCTGATTACCCTGTTGTAGATTAAAGTATTCCTGATACAATTGATATACTCTGGTTGTATTGTCTTGGCCCCAATATAGGTTCTTAGCATGGTCCCACACTTCTTTGGTAGTATCAAGAAACATGAAATTTACACTAATCTTGGGTTCCATACTATTTCATAACCATGTGATAATCTATGCATCTGCTTGCTCCCAATCATCATACTCATGAGAATCGGTGGAGGGTTTTTCGTCCCTTATGTGTTTCACCTTCTTCTTTGCCTTAAGAAAGACTTCTATAGATTTAGCCCAAGGTACATAATTTTCTCCATTCAGCTTAATGGAGGTCATTTGAACATTCAGGTAGTCAGTAGGAACCATCACACTAGTCTTGTTATCACTATTTTCTCCCATTGCTGAATTTGGCACACTAGACCACACTACACACTGATTTCAGCACTTACTATTGCTGTAAACTGCACTCTTTACACCACAAACTGTACCTCACGACTACTTTAAACTTCACCACACTGTTTGAGGAACACTTCCCCTTCGAATCACACTGAAAACTACACAAACCCTAGCACACTACAATCTGAAATCCCACCATACCGTCTGAAACAGACTTATCATTTAATTCACACCAAGAAAATGCATAGAACTTCTTACTTGATCACCTGAAAATCAGACCACACAAGGCACCCACTGCACTACACGAATCAACCCTCTTCTCTTCATTGATTAGGGGAGGGCTTCTTAGAAACTGCAGCAACTGACCACGAACACCATAACTGGAAGCATAGAAACCTCCAAGGGAAGAGGGCGATCACTCCTTTACAGCCCTTTCCCTTATCTTCAACTGATGGCGAAGAAAGCAAGCGAAAATCCTAGATTGGGTGCGTAGAGAACAGAATTCTGGGCATATCCGATTTGCTTAGTTTAGCTCTGATACCATATTAGAGTTTGGCCTGCCTGTTAGACTGATAACAGTCAAGGAAAAGCGAGAAGAGAGAATGAGAGAAAGAGAGAAAGAGAGAAAGGAGAAGAATAGAAGAAAGACAAGGAGGAAAAGGTCTGGTTCGAATGAGAGAAAAGTCAACCCTTCCATTCAGCTAGATTTGTTTTATATTACTAAAATATTGTGGAAAAGTCACATGTGCCCCTACTTAAGTTAGGGACATTAGATCTAACATAAATTTACACATCAGCACCTAAACATAAGCACAAAGACAGAAATACCCCTACATACTCGACACTAACAAAAACGACCCGTCAGAATTAGGACCCCAAATCCTAGAATCTGACCCACCTCCCAAAAACACTGAATTCAGCAAACCTAACAGCTTGGATATTGCAAGAAGTTCAGACTCTCTAAGGTTCCTATTAAAGCCAAAGTTCCAATTCAACCTTGGAAGGTGAGAAGGTTAACTTGGGACATCTGAAATAGGCCTACCCTTGAACCTGGACAGATCACAAGGAGAAGGAAATCTCTCACCCAGAGGAGTATCCCCAATCCACACATCCTCCCAAAATCTGATTTTACTACCAAAAGACAAGTCGTACCTGATATGATTTAGGAAGGTAGGAAGAACATCATGGATGGCCTTCCAAGGAGCAGCCAAGGTAGCCCTATGGAGACATCCAACATCCCATCCGTTGCTCGACATGCCATGAATACTTGCAACAACTTTGTGCCATAATTTCTCATTTTCATTTGGAAATCTCCAAAGCCATTTGCTAAGCAGAGCTTGATTCTTCAACTTAACATTACCAATTCCCAAGCCCCCTTCCACTTTCAATTTCACCACCTTTTCCCATCTAACCAAATGATTCTTCTTTTTTTCCCTGGCTCCTAGAGAAAATCCCTCAGGATTTTATGAATTTTCCTCACTATCCCTTGTGGCATCTTAAACACTGACATGTAGTCCACTGGGAAATTTGCTAAGGTAGACTTGATTAGAGTTATCCCCCCCCAATGAGATATAATTCCTTTTCCACTCTGCCAAGCGTTTCTCGATCCTTTCCACCACCGGAGAGGCGAAGACCAAGAACTAGCAGATCTAGGGTTGCCTCCTAGAGGTAAGCCCAAGTATTTCAACGACTAGTCTCCTTTCTCATACCCTAGGGAATCTTCCAAAAACCTCACTTTATCCTATTCAATGTTGGTTCTGACCAATAAGCTCTTTTGACCAATTAATCCTCAAGTTAGACATCCTTTCAAGGAAGCTTTAGTTGAAACAATAACATCGAGGGTGGCACATTGGGTAAAAAGCTTGAAGCTGCTTTTAGCTTTTAAGGTCGAAGACTTTTGTAGGGTTTGGGGACTTATTGCTGCCTCATCATCTACAAGACAACAGATTTTTGAGGCTTGGTCTCCTCTAACAGATGATTTGGAAGAAGCTGAACTTTGATGGGAGTTGTGTGGGTAACCCAGGCCCTTCAGGCATTGGGGGGACCATTAGAGGTGAAAATGGACTCATTATTGCTCTGTACTCCGGTCCTAGAAGGGTGATGTGGCAAGGGTAGAGTTTCTAGCTGCAGCATATAGGGTTGAGAAGGCTAAAGAGTTGGGTATTGATAGACTGATCATCGAGGAAGACTCAAAAGCTGTGACAAAATGGTTGCAGAAAGGGGAAGGGGTGACATGGCAGTTGAAGAATGATTTCCGAAGATTTAAATGGATGTCAAGAAACATGTCAATCCAGGTGGGATGGGTTAGGAGATCTGCCAACAGTTTGGCAGATAACTTAGCAATGCAAGGGGTTCAAAGAACACATGTTTTGGGCACATTTGTAATTCTGTCTTGGGTCAGCTTACTAAGCTGATTTCTTTCACAACTTCTTGTTGTATCCAAAAGTTTTCTAATTAATGAAATTCTTTCAAAGTTATTGATAAAAAAAAGTTTCAAAACCAGCCTGAGATTTTCCACTCTCTCCCTACTTTCTCCATCACAAGAGATGAGAATATCATTTGCAAACTGCAAGTGAGTGATGAAAACATTATCCCTCCCAACTGACCAACCCCTGAAAAGCTGCAAACAATTTGCTCTCGAAATCAATTTACTTGGGGCTTCAACAATCAAAGTAAATAGAAAGGTAGAAAGGGGGTCACCCTGCCTAAGCCCACGGAATCCCTCAAAGAAATCATACATTGGCCCATTAACTATTACTGAGTAGTGATTAGTTTGTAAACAGCCCTTAATCCATTTACACCACAATTTCCAAAGCCACATCTCCTCATAATATCAATCAAGAAGTTCTAATCCACCAAATCATAGGCTTTTTCCAAATCCAACTTGATAGCCACTCCTTTCCTCTTTGATCTCTTTTGAGCCTCCACACATTCATTGTCAATTAAGATTTGATCAATAATCTGTCTATTCTATACAAAGGCCCCTTGAGATTGAGAAACAAGTGGGGGGGGGGGATCACTTTCTTAATCCTCAACGGCAATACCTTAGCTATCACCTTGTAAATACTAGCGACTAGACTTATTGGTCTGAAAGGCTGGTTGGCATTGTTCTTCTTTGGGATCAATGATAAAAATATTGAGTTCATACCCGGACTTATCACCCCTCTTCTATAGAAGTCATTGAACACTCTGAGTAGATATCCTTTAATTATGTCCCAACAGTCTTGGTAGAATGCCATTGTGAAACCATCGGGTCCTGGTGCTTTTGATCTGTTCATAGAAAAGACCGCTTCCTTAATCTCTCCCTCTTCAAAACTTTTTTCCAAAACTTGGACTTGAGTCTCCCCCAATGTCTCCTAATTTATGCCTTCAATCCTCCACCTCTCAACTAGGGGTCTTCTATAAATAGACCTACAATGCTTTGAGAATGCTTTAGCAATCTCACCTTGGTCTGTGATCTCATTTTCCCCCACCAATAAAGAAGTAATCATTCTCTTCCTTTTCCTTCCATTTGCAATGGCATGGAAAAATTTTGTGTTCCCATCACCTTCTTTGATCCATCTCTCTCTTGATTTTTGCTTCTAGCATATTTCCTCCCTCAATAAAGTCTCTCCTAGTTCTTTCTTTAGATACCATTTCAACTCCTTATTACCTTCATATAAAGTTCCTTCTACCTCTTTGCTATCAATTTCTTCTATCTGAGAAATTAAATCAGCTTTCTTCTCCTCCAATCTTCCAAACTTCTCCCTATTCCACTCATTGGAACTTTTGGCCTTCTCACATTGGAGATTGGTCCAAGCTATTCCACCAAACCTTGATTTTCTCTTTAAAATCTGGGCGAGTAAGCTACATATTTTCAAATCTAAATGGAGTTGGGCTACCATCATTAATTCTCTCAAACAAACAGATGGGCCAATGGTCTGAGGTGATTCTAGGTAGATTTCTCCCAACTAATCCTGGCCACTCTTCCCAATTGGGTGAAACTAAAAATCTATCAAGCTTGGATAGAATAGGGGTTGTTTGAAGGTTTGATCAAGTATAACAAGATTGCCCCAAAGGAATATCTCTCAGCTCAAAAGCTTCAATAAAATAATTGAACTTTCTCATACTTGATGTAGTTCTTTGTCTACCCCCGGTTGTCTTACTCACAAATCTTATTACATTGAAATCTCCCCCTAGACACCAAGGTCCTTTCCAAAGTCCCCTAATATTCTCTAGCTCCTCCCACATTTTATTCCCTTCTCTATATGAGTTTGGCCCGTAAACATTCGTGAGAACCCATTCAAATCCATCTTGCACACCCTTCAACTTGATAGAAACTGAGAATCTGCCCACTAATTCTTCCAAACATTGAACTGCTTCTTCTCTCCACATAGTTATAATGCCCCCTCGATTCACCCCAATAGGGAGCAAGGCTCCAATTAATATTCCTCTCTCCCCACATGCTCCTTATCCACTTCTTGTCTACTTCCTGAATTTTGGATTCTTGGATTAGAACAAAATCTGGTCTCTCCGTAATAACTCTTTGATCATTCCTTTTTTTGTTGCACTTCCTAATCTCCTTACATTCCAACTAATAATCTTCATGATCACACCAAAGACGAATCCCAGACCTCAGCTAGCCTATAAGCCCCCTCTCCTTCTTCCTCCCCTAGCACTGAACTCCTTATCCCCTTCCACATCACTAATGAGTTTTTCAACTTTCATTTAGCTTCCTTCTCCTCTTACCCCCCTTTTCTTTACTTGTTTTGTTTTGAATTTTCCTTTCTTTAATTTTTTTCCACTTTCAACCCCATTTTATCAGCCAAGTCCACCACCGGGTCCCTTGCACTTGGATCTTCTTGAGCTCTTTTACTCTCTCCTGTATCCTCCTTTTCTTTCTTCCCCTTAACTAATACCTTCCCAACCTCATCTCTCGATCCTTCCTGGGATTGATTCCTTTTGGTGATTTCTTCTTCCCCATCTGTACCCAACTCCTTATTAGTCACTACTCCTTCCTTAGTCTTCTGCATCCTTTCATCCCTAACCTCAGAAACACCCACCCTTCCTTTCTCACCAGTTGTCTCTCTCTCACCAACTTCACCTCCTAATCCTCTACTCGTCTCTCCTTCTGCCGACAGATTCATGGGCAAATCATAGCCAAGGATGGGAGCTGAAGGATCTGTAGGATTATTAAAACACAGATTAGCATCAAAATCTAAACCAAAAGAGTTGCCGAGGTTACCGTGAAAGGCTGAGATGTAGATACAATAGGAGTTTTAGTAACAAAAGCTTCGGTAGGCTGTTCCTTTTGGTGGCTCTCCATACCCCCCAGCTTCAGTTCTAATTAAATGGGAAGGCTTCGAAGGAGTATTTGACTTGGCCATCTCAGCACTTGTACCCCCGCCCAGGATATCCTTTGTAACCTCCTGGTTCCCCTTCCGAAGCACCAATTTGTCATCTTGCTTTTGTCTCTCGCCTTGAATGAGGTCATTACCCCCTTGGATACCTCTATTCCCCTCCTGACAATTTGAAAGATCCTTCAAGCCACTATCTGGTGTCAGCCATAGATCACCATCTCTGTTTTTAGTTGAATGAGATAGGTCTCCAACTTGTGAACTCCTCTTGTTAGCTACAGCCTCCCTTCCATCAAACTTATGTTTTATGCCTCTTAGAAAATGAGGATAGGCTTTGCAAATACCTCTCCAAAGGCTGCAGCCAGAAGTAATCTCTAGAATATTTGCATCCCACCCATTGCTTTCAACACCATACTTACCCACAATGATCTTCTTCCAAAGACTGTCTGGATCACTAAAGAACCTCCATAACCATCCTTGAAGGAGGGAGAGATTGAATTGCTTTACCTTTGATGCCCAAACCACTATATCTGACAGGCTTACAGACTTCAACCCAACTAACTGAGCTTTAGAAGGATTTTTCCAACCTGACCATCTTGTGAACTCCTCCACGCAGTATCGGTAGCTTTCACTAGGGAATATATTGATTCTAGTAATATTTCATATCGGTACTCATGGAAATGGAAATATAAAATGTCATGTATATTTGTAAATATGCCAGCATTTTAAACCATGCATTTATCTAGTCTCATAACATTCTTTGATTTCATCTACAACAAATAGAAAGGCCTTTATTTTGGTCTAAGGTAGAGAAAAAAATGATAGGCATAGAAGAGTTAGAAGAGAGGAAATAAAGGCTAAATAGAAATAGGAGAGGAAAAAGAATTTAGCTTTTTAGGCTTGGAACTCCTGAAAGCAGAACTCTGAGAGCATGGCATCCAGCTGCACATAGAAATATTGTCCTTATAGAAAAATATCAGAAGTATCTTCCCTGCATGTATATTAAATTCACAGGTAAATGTTCTGAATGTGTTTTCTGGATGCCTGTGCTTTCAGAATGTTCAGATTTTTGCTTTCAGAAGATTCCTCGTGAGCTTTTCTATTAATGGTACTTGGGTTTCCTCCATGATTTTGAAGGAAATCTTGAAATATGGTTCACAGTTTCCCTTCTGAAACCAGATTCTAGAGCCCTGGTTGGAAATTTGTGCTTTAATAAATTCAGGAGGGCACCATGTGTTGAAATTTTCCATTTGCTTCTGCATTCATTTAGTCTGAGTGTTAGATGGGTGAACTGTTATTCTTTAAATAGTATGCAAATCTGCCATGGACACATTTGTAATTTTTCTATACCAAATAGTATTAATCCTATTATTTTTTTAACATTAGTATTAATCCTATTCTTGAACCCAAAGTTCTATTATGATTCCTTTATTAGTATTCCTGGATATTTACCTTTTCTTAAAAAAAATAGTATTCTTGGATATCATTTATCTGAAATTCTTGTTACAACAGTATCGGCAAATGAGACGGAAGGAGCAAGATCGGCTTGCTAGGATGGATGTAGACTACCAGAAAAGGAAGGAACTAGCTGAGTTTAATATGAGAAGGGAAGAAAGAATGAAAGTTGCAGAAGAGAGAACTGCAAAGAAGCGCTCGAAACGCCAAAAGAAGAAACAAAGGAAGGAGAAGAAAGCTAAATTGGGTGGGGGAGAGCAAGAGAAAGAAGACTCTTCAGCTGACAATGACTCAGATAGTGGTCAAGATGAAAAGTGAGGCACAGTTTTGTTTACCTTGTTTTTTTCTTTTTTTTTTTTTGGGGGGGGGGGGGGGGATGACACCCATCTATTGGACCATCTGATATGTGGAGGTAAGAATGGGACCTAAATCTGGAGTCCGCGAGGTGTTAGGAAAGTAACACGTACTGATTACTGAACTTTGTTGGATCGGTTGGTTCTCGTTTGGTGCACCCTGAATGGCTGATTTCAGTGCCACCCATTGGGTCCAAACACATTCTATGTTTCTTGCTTCCTGCTCCATTGAATGAAGCCGGTGTGACAATCTGCTTTGTGTAAATCAGTGGGCCATAGCCAAATGTCTCAATCTGACATTCTGCCTAGATGTTTTTTTCTATCATTATTTCTTGAATTTTTGAAGCCTTGGGGTTGGCACCAGTTTTACTAGGATCCGGGTGTATTTAGGGCAGGTGAAGTTATTTCTTTTGAACATTAATCGAAGCCTTAGCCCAACCATACATACACATGATTCTTTCTTTCAAATCCATATAGATAATTTAATTAAACTAGCAAAGGATAATCTAATTGAAATTGAATGCCTCCATGTGTGGTCTGTTTAGATGCGGGTGTTCAAATTAGGTTTAAAATATCACAATGTATCTAATTTTAGCTATAGCAAGATTTGAACCTTGGTCACTTTGATCTTAATAATCACAAGTTCGCCAATGAGCCACAGATATTTGTTTGCTATGATCTTATGTATTTTTAATTTTAAGTATTTTTCACTTTTCTTAATGAGTGAAGTATTTATTAGTAAATGCTAGAATTAATTATTAAAATTTGTATACTAATAAATATTAAGATTAATTATATTGGTTTTTTGAAAATTAACATTCACATTTTAATATTTTTTTTGTTTTTTTTTACATTTTAGTTATTCTATCATTTTTCGACGGTTACTAATTGTGTCGTGATACGTTTCTTAAAATTATCTTTCCGATACACTTTGTATTTCCGATACTTTGAACCTTGTGCTAAAATAACCCTTTGAGGCCAAGTGAATAAATAGCAATTTACTATCATTTCTTATGATGAGCTTTTTTCACAAAAATAAAATAATAATTTCTTTTATTTCACATATAGTGGGAATACGAGGGTTAGCTTTTCAAATGCGAAGCAGCCTTTTTAGATGCGGTGGGACTGTGGGAATTCTCTAAAGAAGTCCAAACCTGGCCTGTGGCCCTGTGGGCAGAGGTAGACCTCTCTGGACTATGAAGTCTAGACCCAGCCATAGCAGTATGTTGAGATTAATCCCTATTATAAATTAATTGCACCTTTTTAACAAGAAGATGATTAATCTATTGTTCAATAACAACTTGTGGAAATTCCCGGCTGTGGCGGATTAGAGTGATGAAGTATTTGACCCCGTGTGACTATGATACCATCATGAGCATCAAATTTATATAGAAGGTTGCTCTTTTCTTTTAGGTTGTGGTTGGTTTTAAGGGAAAGATAGGGAATTTCCCTGCTTTTTCCTTAGTCCTTACCTTTTCCTTCAAACCAAACAGCCTCTCAGCCTTTTCAGGTTTCTCTATCTGTCAGTACTGCAGTAGGGAATAACTAACAACTGCAGTTTCTATGTAGTTTTGGGTGTTCACCTTTGGTTTTTAAAAAGTCCATTGTGTCATTTCTTGCACTTGGCCGTCGAAAGAGTGGATGCTTTCGTTTTGGCCGAGGGCCTAGGTGATGGAAAATTTTCCTTGAGGGTCAGTCAAGGAAACTTTGGATATATGAAAACAACATTGCAAGATTGATCCAAATTAAAGTGGTACAACTTCTTATAGACGTTCTTTCTTTGTGGTATTAGTTGGATTTGAAGTAAAAAACAGAGGTCCTATTCCATCTTTCATTTGTGGTATCGGTTACGTATGAGAGAGAGAGAGATCACACTTGGGCATTTGCCTCCTGGAATAGCAATAGTTCCCTTGCGGCCTTGCATATCTATAGGCTGTAATTCGTTCTTAATTCAATTCGATATAGGGAAAATTTTTTAAACTACCCTTATGGTTTGATTAATTGATTAACTCTACCCTTACTGTTTAATTATTGTCTTGCAACACCCTTACTATTTTTGACAATTGACTAACTCTACCCTTATTATTAGCATATGTTAATATTCTATCAAAATTCATACACATGTGATATCACGTGACATAAAAACTTCTTTAAACCCAAATTTACCCTCCGTCCCTCTTTTGTAAGTTGGGAACAGATAGATAGTGATAGAGAGGTAGAGGTGGTGGGTAGTGATAGAGGAGTTACCAAATCTGCGCTGCAAGTGGCTGAACAGGGGAAGTGAAAGAGGAGGGGAGAGAGAAAGAGAGAGGAGAGAGATAGCAGGAAAGAGAGAATGGGAGATAGGGAGACAAGAGCGAGAGAGAGGTGGTGAAGAGTGAGAGAGAGGTTACCAAATCTGCCACTGCAAGTTGCAATGGCGGTGGCTGAACAGGGGAACAAGGGAAGTGAAAGAGTAGGGGAGAGAGAAAGAGAGAGAAGGAGAGATAGCAAGAAAGAGAGAACTGCCACCGTTGAAGAAGCTCCGGGTGATTCAAATGGGGTATCTTCTCTGCCAACAGTGCGGCCACCTTGTTGGAGATTGAGTCATCGAACGGAATAAATGGTTGTTTGTTCCTAAGAAGATTAGGAGAAATCGTCCCAAGAACATTGGGAGAAACCATTGGATACGATCTGTATAGGTACAAGAGCATCTCCACAAACGTACCAGTTTGCAAGTCCAACCGGTGGTGCTGATTGAAAAGGAGAGACTGGAGTGGTGGGTTTTGATAACTCTTGATATAGCGGTGGCAGTAGAACACCACTGTGTCGGGTTACAGTCAGATGTGTGAATAGGGCAGGCTGAAGTGGAACTTGGAAGAAAGAAAAGAAGAAGGAGAAAAAAGAAAAAGAGAAAGATAGATAGATAGATAGAGAGAGAGAGAGAGGATGTGTGTTCTGCTGCTGTGTTGAGAGGAAGGGGAAGAAGAAACGATTTGGGAAACCTGGTTGACTGGTTCTATGTAGGGAAGGTTAAATCTCCGATAGTTGTAGTTTCCATTAGAGCAACCAACTGCTACTAACGACGATGCTCCACCGGTGGGGAAAATTGTAGATAACAGGTCAGCTGGCACTGGTTATAGTCAGATCTTGTAGTGGTGGTGATCTGGTGACAATGCGAGAAAGGATGAGGGGAGAGGAAAAATGGGACCAAAGGAGATTCAAAAGGGAAAAAAAGACATTTTATCCTTTCTGTTACAATTTAATGGCGATGGCAATTGTTAGAAATAGTAGGAGTGATTTAAGACAATAATTAAACTGTACAGGTAGAGTTAGATAATTGATTAAACCATAAGGGTAATTTAAGAAATTTGTCCATCGATATAAAATTATATATATATATATTAAATAAATAAAGGAAAATTGTCTAAAGCTCACCATGATGTTAAATAGACTAACAGATATTGATACTTTACTATTTTACCCTTTATTTATATTCAGTCTATTTTTAATATTCCAGAAATACCCCTATTATTGTTCAATCCATTTTGTCACCGCCGCTGCATCTTCTAACATTGCTTGAGATGAAGAACATAAACAATTGAGAAAAAATAAACTACTCTCTTTTTGAACTGTGGAATATTGTAAAATGTGTGCTTAAGGCCCTTAAGCTCAGAGTGGAACCCACCCAACAATCTGTAGAGGATCTTTTATAAAAGAAAACTTAACGAAACCTCTCCCCTATCGCGTCTACTTTTCTTCTATCAAAAAAGGCCTAGGTTGAACTCAATCCATATAAGTGAAACATAGGAGTCGGCAAGCTAGCTTCTCATATCAAAACCCTTCTCTCCTTCCTCTATATTTCTCATGTTCTCTAGTTTAAGATCGGCTGGCTTGTTTGCTTTTGTTTCTTTACATGCACCCCTGTTCAACTTGAAAGAGAGCAAGATGAAAAGTAAAGGGAAACGTCTGTCTCCATTGTGGATCAACACTTTAAAGAAATGGATAATTTCTAAATGCTCTTTTAGAAGATCACTCTTGATATCTTAAATATAGGATTTAATGAGAGAATATACCTTAGATATGGGGCTTAATGAGAGAGAATAGGAAAATAATTTTATTTCCAATTGGTTTTAAATTTTATATTCCATTTTCATCATTAATTAAGGTATTTCTTATTTATCATACTTATTATTGTCTAATATGATGAATATATGATATTAAAGATGTTCCCAAAACTTTCTTAAATTTCTATATTTTTTTTGCATTTTATCAAGTTTTAATTTTTTATTATTTAATTATGGCAACAATGGAACATGGGTTGGCCTATTCCATCCAAAATTGTTTAATTTCTTACCACCACATAAAAATACTGCTTTTCCAAGTCAATTTCAAAGGTACAAGTTTTTATGTTATTAGAATTATTTATATATGGATTTAGTTAGTGGAATTTAGTAATTAAAAGAAACAAAAATGCCTTAAATGTATGGTTAAATGAGGGTGAGTGAGAGTTAATACCTAGTAATTTAATGAGAGTGAATTGAATGCAATGAATAATAGTATTCAAATTACATTTTCTGCCCTCATAATAGATAGGTACCCTATTAAAAAAAAAAGTATTTTAGTCCAAAAAATTCCAGAAATCTTAGACCTTCTTGTACTTTTTATAGTAGTATAGATATAGATTATTATTATCTTAATAATTGTTTCTGTTTCTACTTTCCCTGATAATAAAATCAAGGGTTTCAGTAATTAGTGAGTTTAGTTTAGATTGGGATGTGAGAATGAAATTGGAGCTTAGTTATATATTACCTGTTCCTTGAGAAGTAGGAGCAATGGAGCACAGAGAAATGACAGTAGGATGTCAACAAAAGCAGAACTGACTTCTTCAAACTACAATTAATATGTTTCATAGTTAATGGTGATGCAATAAAAGAACAAATAAGATGGTAGTTGGTGAAGCTGAGTGATAGGTTGAATTGAATCATAATTCATGCATAGTGGTAATAATGGAATGACAACGTCCATTCTGTCTCTGCTCGTAGAATAATCCTAAAAGGTTTTACCCCACAATGCAAATACAAATATGCTAGAGGTGATGTTAAAGTTTGGACGCATAAAGGAAATCAGATAGAGCTCCGCCCTGTAATTGTGGCCGGACAGTATTCTTCATCGCTGTTGAAACTTCAGGCTTCATTGACAGCATCATCAATAACTCCTCTCACTTTCGAGTTTCGAGTTTCGACTTTCTTCTTTTTGCTCCCTCTTCTCTCTCTTGACGCCAATTGACACCCTTCAATCTCTTTATCTTCCTTGAAATGCTTTCAATGGACAGCCCTGGGTTCTTAGGATTCTACATTGACCCTCTTCATTTTTGAGCTTTTCTCATTTGTTTCTCATTCGAAATTTAGAAGCTTACTAACCGATTTGAGTATGATGTAGACTAAAAATTTTCAAGTATGTTTTTGTTTTCTTTAACTATTTCCATAGAATATGCTCTGTTATTTGTCACAGTCCGATCGCCGACTATATCAGTTCATTGATGTTGGAAAGAGGTCTCTGTGAAGACCTCCGATCAGTTTTCTAGATGCACTCTGAAGACCTCTCTGTGAATACTGCTGCATGGTATGTTTTTGGAATTTTCTTATTTATTTTTTCTAAATTTTCAGTGTTAAAATCTCTTTTAATCAATTTAAACATTAGAACCCATTGTTAGAAGTCAATTCCATAGATCCCATCTACCATTGTCATTGACGACATTTCTTTACAATCGGGTGAGGATGATGCCGCATCTGGGTTAACTGGTCGGGTCATCTCACGGTTCTCACCTACAGGAATTAGTTTCATTAATATGATACTACATCTGGTTAAGTGGTGACAGTCATTAAATCACATTGATGCTTGATCTTTTTAATCCTATTAAATTGTTAAAACACATTGATTAATTGATTAGATGATTAGTTGTAATTAGATAAACATAGATCAAGTTAAATGGTGACAGTCATTAACGTTAAGCTATGATAACTGATTATTAAATCACATTGATGCCTGACAGTCATTAGATCCCGTTGTCGGCTTTTTAGAAGCCCAACAGCTTGCATTTTCATCTTTTCTCGTTTGGATGGGATAACATTTAATCGCCAAATGACATTGCACCAAAAGGATGCACAAAGCCTGTTTTGGGTGATTTTCAGGAAGCTTCAAATGGAGTTTTTTGGTTTTTTATTTTTTATTTTTTATTTTTTTTTTCAACTCGTCTTCGTGCGAAATGGCTTGCCTTAACCAAATGGTTTTCAGGCTATCAAGATCTTAATGCAAAAGCTCATGTCTTTTGACTGTCAAACTTTCTAGAATATCTTTCAAAAAGGACTTGCCAAACGGCCCTGTAATTATATATTAATAAAATATATTATTTTTGTTTTTACTAATTAGTAAATATGTTATTTTACTTCATATTATTTATTTGTTTATTTAATTAAATTGCATGGGCTTCAAAAAGCAAATTTAATTAACTTTCATTAATTAATTAGGTTAATACAAATAATATGTTAATTTAATCTAAAATATTTGTTTAATTTTATTTATTATTAACAAATTATATTAAGTGTACTTAGACCTGGCTAATTAAATTTTTATATTATTTTTGTGTATAATGTTTAATAATAATTAACACAAAACTAATTAGTTATGTGATTAAGTATCTCAATCATTAATCTATTAGCTTTATATTTTTCATTAATTATAATTGTAAGTATGGCAATTTTCCACAAAATTCATGCCCCATCCAACCCTAAACGGGGCAAGTTTTCCCCAATCTTAAATGGGGATAGGGCGAGGACAAGGTTTGCATATAATTCCCCAAACCCACCCCAAATCTAGTGGCAAGTTAGTAAAATATCCCTAGATTCAATGTTGATTTTTAAAATATCTCTAAGTTTTCCTCAAATTCTTATAATCGTAGGATCCCATAATTCCATTTATAAAGAACCCCAAGTTGTCATAATCCAATTCCCAAAATACCACAAAATTCCTATAATCCTATTTGTAAAATATTCACAAAGTAGATTATTTTTAGGTGGTTGCCTCAGGGTAGGGAACATTCGAGGATTCCTCGTCCCTGACGAGGAGTGGGTGCCTTGCCTTGAATCCACCCCGACACCAGGGATGAGGCAAGGTGTCTTGACTATGGGGCAGGGATAGGGAGGGGGTGCCTAGCCCTGTACCCACCCCATTGCCATTCCTATATAATTGTTAATTATTAGTGAAATTAATAAAAATGTTATCTTTTGTAATTATTTTATTTATTTAAAGTCAATCAAAATTTCATTTAAAAATAATAAAAAAATAAAAGTTATTAAAATTATTACAAATGATTAATAAAATTAAATTTATTAAAAATGTTTATTCATATTAAGTTAATATTAATTATTTTCAATAAATCAACATTAAATAAAAATATGCAATTATTAATTTTTTAAATATTAACAATGACTTTGGATATTTTCAGTTAATTAATAGAAAACTTTGGTTATTAATTTACCAATTAATTAACAATAAATATATTTTTTTCAATCTTTCATATTTTCCTATGCAACATATGGGGCCCTGCTAGCATATATATTAAAACAAAGACAACCATGTCATATGGACTATCCTTTCTCCCCTTATCTAATTGAGGCTTCTCCTTAGTTCCCTCTTTCTCCTCAAAATACCATTCCTTACACTCTCATCTTGCCATCTTATAACCCTTGTTTTCCTAAAATCTCTCTCTCTCTCTCTCTCTCTCTCTCTCTCTCTCTCATGCGTGCACACACACACACACACAATCATGAACAATCTTGAAATAGTGGTTATAAATGACAACGAGCAATAATTATTAACAAAGTCATCATAATATTATTACAATGATGAGAGACTAACAATGGTTTTAATCCAGTATTATTAATGATGGTGCTCGATCTGCTCAGAGAGCGTCGAGTGAAAGCGGTGAGCGGCTCGAACCTTGCAAAAGAAGGGATGTTGGAGAGCTTAGGTTGTGAGCCCATGCGATGAGGCTTTGACTGTCAAGTTAGTACCGAGCTAGATGGGCTAAATGATAGTTCCGAGTAGGGAGAGCAAAGAGAGCTAGAATACCTTATCAGAGAGAGTACCCCGTGAAGGTGAAGGCAACCCTCTTTTATAGAGTTGGGGGATGATCAAGGCACTCCCAAGATTCTTGGAAGTAACGGATCTTGGTGTGCAGATTCTTAGGGGGAGTGATCATGGGAGCTTTCTCCGGATGAGCCGCTTGCCGCTTTCGTTGGTTGCTCAACATGTTCCTGAGGATCTCGGAGACATTAATTGCATGGGAAATACATCCCCCATGCCGACGTGGCAGGTCGGAATCATTCTACTGAAATGTCAATCTGTGCCTAGCTTGAGGTGGAACTAATGTCTTGGGCGGATTTGATTTAATCGTTGTGGATGACCTACCAAGATCACTTGAGGATACACAGACCCATCCTGATGGTAGATGCTTTCCGAGGTCGCTCATGCAAGTCCCATGGTTTTTGAGGTGACACGACACTAGGTGGCCGGTCGATTTCAAGTCGGGTGAAGGGAGTGGGTCGATGACGAGGGCTTCTAGTTACTTTCTTTCTTTAGGTTGGAGCCGAGGTCAAGCGAGCTGTGGTGGGTCGTGTGCGTATACGCATAGACGTGACGCCTCATTAGGCTACTACAGATGTTAGCAGTTTATTAGATCTGGTTTGGGTTCTCAGAAACTGAAACGTCACGTTGACTTGAACTATCAGATGAGGTCAATCACATTCGTTGAGGACTTTGGCCCTTCGGCTATAAAAAGTTGGCCTTGGGGGGGGGGTCCATTCCTTTATCTTTAAACAAGAGCTAAGTGACGGAGAGCTCGGTTGTGTCAGTTTGGTCGGTGCCACCTTGCAGAGTCAATCATCCTTAGAAACTTTCGGTAAGTTATTCCTCTTCTCGTCTTTTCTTCATATCTGGTAGTTAGTCATCCTTAGAAACTTAAACTCTAACTGAGCTTGCCACCGTTATTAACAAGGCCAAAGCTTGGGACGAACTCATTTTGTACCTGTCCGCTAGCGACGAATTTGTCAGCTCAGTGTTGGCCCGAGTAGTTAACAAAGTATAGAGGCCTGTCTATTATGTGAGCAGTCCTACATGCAGTCGAGACCTAATATCCCAACATCAAGAACCTTGCTTTTGTTATCATCATATTGGTTAGAAATCTATGACCTTACTTTTAGGCACACAAACATCATCATACTCATCAACCAACCACTCCGCTAAGTCCTATAGAAGCCCAAGGTATCAGGGTGGTTGACAAAATGGACAATTGAGTGAAGTAAGTACGACATATGCTTTGAACCGTAGCAAGCAGTTAAAGGTCGAGTGTAGGCAGATTTCATCTCAAAATGCATGTTCAGTACACCGATGATCGACGACCTTCCCCTAAGTCAAGAAGCACCCACCAATGCGACACCGACTGATGAACTTGGGGTAGAACCTTGGATCCTCCACGTAGATGGATCATCAAACCAAAGGGGCAGTGAGGCCAGACTAATTTTGCTTGGGCCAGATGAAGTAAGCCTCGAGTACGCCCTAAGATTCAGATTCCAAGCATCCAATAACGAGGTAAAGTATGAAGCTTTGATAGCCAGTCTGTCCTTAGCAAAAGAGGTCGGCGTGAGAGATCTACAGTTGTGCAGTGATTCACAGCTCATCATCAACCAAGTAAATGAGCACTATGAAGCTTTGGAACCGGCGATGATCAAATATCTGGCAAAGGTTTATGAGCTCATTCGACAATTTGGTTCACTTTCCATCCATTACATACCGAGGTCGGAGAATGTAAAGGCTGACGCGCTTTCAAATCTAGATGGTGCCATAGATAATGCAAAGAGGATGGTGCATATTGAAGACTTATCCTGACCTAGTATAGAGATAACAACCGAAGAAATTGCCCTTGCGTAGGGCGATGAACTAAAATGGTGTGAACATCCCAAATTGAAATTGGGCATCACTTAATGGCTATGAAAGGAGCCGCCATCCATCAACAATTTGAACAAGGGAGTGATGGGCCTTCCTTGTTTGAGAAACATAAAATAAGAAAAGACTCCCAATCTAAGATAAAGACAAGACTGTAGGCATCAAAGGGAGGGAGAGGGAAGGTGTTAGGCACCCCTCTCCCTTTCTTATCTTGTGAATGCCAATCTAATGATTATTTAAGCTAAATTGATAGCCTAAAGGTCTTTCCCAATTCAAAAAGGATTTTACCACAAAGGAGATATCCCCTCATGCGGCTTCATCTCCTTTTCCCCCTCTTTCTGGGTGTAGGAAGCCCTTAGAGGAGTAAAAGGACGGTTTTCTACACAATCACCCCCTCTTTATCCAAAGTTCCCACATTCCTACTTGAGGTGTAGAAGGATTGAGCCACAAGGAGTTTATCCCCCCATGGGATTCCTCTTCCATTGGGTTCACAAGTTTAGCATGAATTCAAAGAATGAAAGATTTAAGCATAAATATCATTCCTAATAATGTAAGGCTTAAATCTTAAAAAAAGGAAAGAAAAGAAAAAAAAGACTTCGGCATTACATGGCATTGATGTTCAACTAAACATAGCCAAATATAGCAATAGGCAAGCATACTATCTCTAAATCATGCGAAACAAAATATGAAATTTGAGAAATTAAGAAGTTTTCAGCACTAAATAGCATTAATATTCAACTAATTACAACAACATTTCACAAGAACATGCATAATTATTTCTAGAACAAGTATAACAAGTATAGAAAAAAACATAATTTTCACTCAAATTTTCTAACACTTCATACTAAAGTTTCCTACATCTAACTGCAATGGAATCAATCTTCACACAAAATAATTCATCATACAAAACAAATCAAAGTTTAGAAACAAAAACACCAACAAGTTCTAAGGAAAGATGAGAACAATAACAACAAAATAAACAAGAATAAACATAACAATGAAAACATAAAAAAAGAACAAAATGAGGTGAATAGTTCACCTCCTTGTGGCCTTTAATCAAATTCACGTAATGATGAAAATCTTGATTGAGAAGAGAACAATGCTAAAATGGTTTATGGTCCCTCTTAGCATGGTGTCTTTCTTGAGCTGAATAGGTGGAATGGTTGGCTCGTGTTCCCCTTTTTCTTATTTGTTGCTTTTTTTTTCTTCTCACCCTCCTCTTGTCTTCTCAAACCAAGGTCGAATGGGGTAGTATTTCTAAGGTTTCGGTTGTGACATGGTGGTGAACAGGGAGAATGCGGTGGTAGTGTGAGAGGGGATTTAGTGGTGTTTTGGTTTTTCTTTAGGTGTGGGAAGAAATGTTGGAGCAAGGGGAGGTTGAAGATTTTGGTTCATATGTAAGGGGAGAGTGTTGGAGAGATTCTAGTTTGATTTTTTTGGTTGAGTAGAGTGAAGGGAGGGGATTGATAAGGGGTTGGTTATTGGAAAGGGAGGTGAATGTGGTGGTGGATTTCAGTTGTGGAAATAGAAAATGTAGTAGGTGATGAAGGGTTAAAAGTCTTCGGATTTTTAGTTTAGGGTGGGGGAGTGAGAGAGCTAAGAAGGAGGAAATGAAAGAGATGGAAGAGATTAGGATCAAGTTAGGCTCAACTTTTTACTTGAACAACAATGGTGGAGTACACTCCAGTTTCTTCTCCCTTCTTCTCCACTTCTTTCTTCTTCTCTACTTCTTGCCGAAATGACTTTAGCCCATATTGTTTCATTTTTTTTTGTTAGGAAAAGGAGATGGAGGGAGAAGGGAAGGTGGAGATGGATTTCGGTGGTTAAGGTTCCATGGGGTGAGAGGAGGAAGAAGATTAAGTTTTGTGAGGTTGGGAAATGGAGAAGAGAGTGCATGAGAGAATGGAGAGAGTGTTAGAGAGAAGGGACAGTCAGTGATGGAGCTTGAGGGAGAGGAGAAAGAAGGTCAGCTTCAGGTTGGTTGTGAGGGAGAAGAGATGAGTGAGAGTGAGGGTTCCATGGGAGGGCCAAGGTCGAGAGAAAAAAGAGGAAGGTCCTTTAGTTTGGTTTTTAGTCTAGGTTTTTTGTTCTTTTTTTATTGTTAAACCGAATGGGATAGGGCCGGTTTGGTTGGGTTCAGTTGGGATGGTTTAGTCTCATTAGAACTAAATTATGTTTAGTTTGATTAGGCTTGGACTGAAAAGGGGAGGGTTATATAGGGTTTGTTAGAGTTTCTCTTAGGATATCTTTAAGGTTTGGAAATGATGGAGGGTTGAGATATTTTGATGCTAATCTAAGGGTGGAAAGGTTCCTAGAGTTTCCTCATTCTTTCCTTTTTTCCTCATTGGCTCCTCCTCCTAAACCGAATTTAATTGCCTAGGGGACAACTCCCATTGATTTGCTCTCCATTGTTTCCTTTCCTTCAATGTGTAGAAGAGGGGATTTCAAAATTTAAAATAAAAATAGCATGGCCGAATTATTTTCAGAGGAAATGGAGAGAAGGGGTGGCTAAGGTTTTAGAAATTAGGGTTTGGGGAGTGCTAAATGATGGTTAAGCCGATCCTAGGGTGGAGAAGCAAGGGGGATTTTGATCTACAACTAATATTGCATCCAAGGTAGATAGGGGGTTCTGGGTGATTTTCAGAAATGTGCAAGGACTTAAGTGAAAAAAAAGAAGTTTTGTAATGAAAGGGCAAATCCAAGGGGTGTGATGTTAAGATTCAAGGGATAAGGTTAAAACTCAAGATGTTAGGGTTTATCTCGAATAACAAGATCGCCCGAATGGGAATCTTCGTAGATGAAGGGGTAAAATAGAAAATTTTGTAACAAGATTTTCCCAGGGAGTTCTAAAGGTGTTCGAAAAGGGCAATGATGGGGTTTGATGGCCTTGAGAGGTGTGTTAGAGTGAGAAATTGTGATTTGGAGTGTGTCGATCAATGGGGGCATCGAATCGGGATTTTTCTTAATAAAAGGGTAAAATGTTCATTTTGGGTCTAAAAATGGAGGATGGTCGATTGGGATGTTTAGGAAGGTGATGGCATGGTCTAGGTGTATCGAAGGGTGTACCATAATGCATATATTGAAATAGGAGAGTAGTAGCCAATGGGAGCCCTTGATTTGGAATCTTTATAGGTGAGGGGTAAAATGGTCATTTTAGGGTTTGAAATATTGTCAATCAAGGGGCTTTGGTGGTGTTTAATGGTGTCTGATGATGCATGAAAATGAATATTTTGAAATTGGAGAGTATCGAGCAGCAAGGATGGTCCATTTGGAATCTTTTTAAGCGAAGGGTAAAATGGTCATTTTAGCGTATGAAATGTGATGGATCATTAATCAGGAGGTTAATGGGAATTTTGATTAAGTTTGATGGCGTTGGATAATGGTTTAGATGTAGTTCTTGAATTCGGTCGACGATGATGGTTTATTCAAAATCTTTTTAAACGGTGGGTAAAACAATCATTCTAGGATCTAAAATGTCATGGGTCGTCGATCAGGAGGTTTTGAATGGTTTTGAGGGTCTTGGATAATGTGTCTCGATGAAGATCTTGGATTTAGAGAGTGGCGGCCAATGATGATCATCGGTTTGGAATCTTTGCATACGAAGGGCAAAATGGGTATTTTGAGGTCTAAAATTGGATGAATGGTTGATTAGGAAGTTGATGGTGGTTTTAGTATATTTTGGGGGCCTTAGATGGTCATTTTTGGGTCTGAATTCTGGTGGTTGGTCGGTCAGGGGTCTGATGGAGGTTTTAGGAAGATTTGGATATCTTAAAGGAGTTGTTGTGATGGATATCTAAGATTTTAAGAGTAGCGAACAATGAGAATGATCGATTTGGACTCTTTGCGTACGATGGGCAAAATGGGGACTTTTGGATCTAAAATTTGGGTGGTGGGTATCCTGTGGTCCTTGGAGTCTAATGGAAGTGTGCGATGGCTTTGGTGGTGTGGGAATCATGAGGATCTAAGTTATGAGTATTTTGGTCAATGAGAGGGCTTGAAATGGATTCTTGGGTTGATGGATGGCTAAATGAGGGAATTTAAAGTTTGACTTTGGTGGAATGGCATGGATTTGAATTACAAGGTTGTGGAGAGGGTTTGGTCATGTCAAGGATGTGTGGATCATAGGTTTTTTGTTCGAGAAGTACCATAGTGTAAGATGTGTCAAAATGGAATTTCTGATGTATGAATGGCGAGATCAAAGAATTTATGGTTGAAATTTGGTGCGATTGGTTGTTTTAAGGTTTGGTTTCATGTGATGGGGTCTGATCAGGTAAAGGGTATGGTGATGTGTCATAATTGGGACCTTCGAAAGGGAATCTTATGGATTTAACGGTGGATTTGAGGGTATTTGAGTTAAAATTTGGTTTCTTGGGGTTTTGAGGAAGTTGGTAAGGTCTGATCAGGCATCTAGGGGGTGCAAAAAGTGGGTTAGAGAGGGAACCGAACAAAAAGTTGGGTGCTGACAGCTAGATAGACCCAATTTTCGAGTACCTATAGCACGGGGCAAGACCATCAGAGAGGAACGCAACTCGGAAGATCAGACGGAAGTCGACTCACTATGTGATAATTGGCAAGCAACTGTACATGAAATCCTTCACCCTCCTGTACCTGCATTGCCTCCAACCTATTGAAACAAAACACATTTGATGTAACTGTTTCTGGCTGCGTATCAATGTTTTGTGATGTAAAATTTTTTTGGCTAAGTACCTCATTATTTGACCCAGTGGTGACGTGCCTTGGTGATGAGCTACTTGGTGGCGAACTGCCTAGTGGCAAACTGCCTGGTGGAGAACTGCCTGGTGGCGAACTGCCTGGTGGAGAGCTACCTGGTGGTGAGCTCCCTACTAGGCGGCCTGTGACTTAGAGAACAGTGGAGCTCCCTAGTGCAACGCAACCCGACTGCCCTCTGCATGAGGTGGTCTTCTTTCCTTTGTAGGCAATGGGAGCTGAGGGACCTACGAGAACTCTATCTTTTCCTCCTCTTTGTAGGCGGCGAGAGCTGAGGGACTTGCGAGAACTCCATCTTTTCCTCCTTTTTGTAGGCAGCGGGAGCTGAGGGACCTGTGAAACTGAATCAGAGGACCCGAGGGTATTTTCCCAGCGGGGGCTCTCCGACGCTTAAGTTAGCACTCTGATTGTAGAGAGCTTTGAAGATGATATTGAAGAAACGAGAGAGCTAGAGAGCAGGGATTACCTCCCTTTCTTCCATCCCCCCCCCTTGTCTTTGGGGGTCAGAGTCCTTATATAGTGGTGTCCTGTCAAATCAGGCGCAACAGCCTCTGTCAAGTCAGGCGTAACCGCCTTTGTCTCTCTGCCGCAACCGTTACTGCCAAAGCTGAGGTGGCGGGTGCAGGCGGATGCTACAGAGTATGGTTCTGCCAATCAAGGGACAGCTCTTAGGACTGGTAGGCATGACACCGCCTAGTGAGAGACGTGGGTGCAGGTCTTCGGATCTGTCAGGTACGGTTGCCAGGCAAGAGATCTTCCTACGATACACTGAGCTGCCCCTAAGTGGCGAGCTCTTCGTAAGACGCCAGGCTGCCTGTGGCGAGCTGCCTATGCCGAGCTCCTCGAGCTATGTTGAGTGGCTTGTGGCGAGCTCTGCCAAGCTACCTGTAGTGAGCCATGCCGAGCTCTGTAAGTGGCGAGCTCTGCCGAGCTGCCCGAGCTTCTCGAGCTGCCCAATTGTCAAGAGGCTGCACTTGGTTTGCATGAGATGCCAGGTGTCACAATTTCACTAGAGGGCCAAGTCCGCCCTCATCAACATCCTTTATGAAATCCATGAGGGATTATGTGGCAACCACTTGGGGGTCAAGGCCCTAACACAGAAAGTCCTCAGACAAGGTTACTATTGGCCAAAGATGAAAGCCAATGCCATCAAGTTCGACATACAACACGGTTGTATGTTTTCAATGTAAGGCTGGATGGTCATGCTTTTAGAGTTTGTAATCTGAGTTTTTTTGCTTTTAGGAGTCTGGATGGGCATAGGGGTTGTGCGTATTTCTTTTTTCAGAATAGTACAACAATACACTATTAATTTTCCTTCAAGGTCAGTGATAGCGAGACTCGATTCTGCATCACCACAGGAACAATCAAACTATCATATCAATTGAGCCACCCTTAAGTTTTACTTGTCTTGAGTTGTGAGAGACATAGCAGATTATAAATAAGGCATAATGAAATCCATTGTTTTATTCTCTGGTGATATTTTTGTGAAGTTGCTCCAATCATAGTAAGGTTTATAAGTATGCTTTTTTTATCTCATTCTCTCGGGTGGATACAAACTAAGCTGAGAAATACTAGTTTAAATTTGGTTCGACTAAAAAACTCGTATATTTGAGTTTGGCTTGGCTTGAACTTGATAGTGAATCAAGTTTCTTATAAAAAATTATTTCTTATTATACATGTAAAAAATTAAAAATATTATATTTGATTTAATTGATTAAACTCATGAGTTTCATGAATCACACCTCGTATCATTTAAGATTGGCTTATCAAGCCTCTGTATTGAATTCAAATTCTACTCAAAGCTCATTTAAAACTGAGTCAAATCAACCTTCTCATGAATTGAGCTTGAATGACTCGTGAATGGTTTGATTAGTACATATGTTAATCCACATTGTCTTCTCTTGCCAAAGTTGTTGTATACTCTCATCCATTGAGAAGAGTTTGTGCATCTATATCTACCTATCTCTCTCTCTCTCTCTCTCTCTCTCTCTCTCTCTCTATATATATATATATATATATATATATATATATATATATATATATATATATTAAAACACAACAGTCTAGAATTATTTTCCTTTATTTTAATATTTCTTTTATTTCATGTCATTTTTTAAACAACCAAAGAGATGCCCTCCTTCCCCATAAAAAATCACCTAAACTCTCTCTCTCTCTCTCTCTCTCTCTCTCTCTCCCTCTCTTGTACTTTCCCAATAACATAAATAATATAATCTCCTAAAATCTCTCATAAACTACTTCCCCCACTATCCCCCACTTTCTCCTAAATTATCTATAATTCCTATTTATCTCTTGAATTATCTCAAATTCCTATTTATCTTCTAAACTATCTCTAATTTAGTAGAGAGTTTATCTCTTAAATTTCTCTAATTCCTATTTATCGTCTCCCCCACTTTTTATTTATATCTATCTAAATTTTGAATTAAAAAATTATTTAAATATTCTAACATAATTATATAATGTCTTTTAAAATATTTATTAAAAATACAAAAAATAATTATAATAGATTTAATAATATTCAAATTATTAATAATTTCATATTTTTACAAAAATATCGTGAAATTATGTACTAACAATATAAATTATGGTTTTCTGGATTATTCAATTTAAATGTTATTTAAATAATATAAAATTAACATTTAAAAATCAAAATATTATTTGCATATTTCAATAACTAAATATCTTAAATAAAAAAATATTAAATAGCTAAGTAATTATATAATAAAATGTTTAATTTTATGTAATAACATAAAAATAAATAAAATTCAAATAACAAAAAAGTTTAAATACTTTACATATTATTTAAATATTTAAATAACTAAATATTTTAACTAACGAAAAATGTAACATAACTAGACTTTAAATAGTTAAAATAATGAAATTATTTAATAAATTAAAAAAAATCTCTTAAAATAGAAAAATAACTACAGCATAATATTCAAATTAATAATAACTTATTATTTTACAAAATTAATAACAAAATTATGCAATAATATTATAATTTATAATTTTATAGATTATTAAGTTCAATAAATAATTAATGTTTTAAAATTTAAAAATTGATATTATTTAAATAACTAAATAATATTGTAAGTAACTAATTTCACTTATATCAATTAATAATTCTCGAAAATAACTTTTGTAAAATTAATATTTATTAATAATAATTTTAGAATCTTAATATATATTTATTATATATTTATATATACTAAAATCAATATTTATTGTATTTTCATTAATTATTTATTGTTTTTTTGTGATAAATATATTTTTAATAGTTATGTATAAATCTATTTTTTGTTATTAGACAGAAAATTTTCAATAATTATTTGAGATTAAACTATTGCTATTTAACTTTTTAAATTTAATTTATTGTACTTATTGTACTTATTGTTGTTTTGTTATATTTTATTGATTTATTTTTATTAGAGACTAAACTATTATTTGAGATTACACTATTTATTGGCTAATTTAATATATTTTTTAGTATTTATTCTATTTTTGTAATTGTTGTAATTATTGTATTTTTGTTAATTATTTATTTTATTTTCATTATTAGTATATGTTCAACAATTGTTGGATATTAAACTATTGTTATTTATTAGAGATTAAACTATTAGTTTAGCTAAATTAGGAGTGTTCACAGGTTGGTTTGGTTCGAATATAGGTTGTTTGGCCAACCAAATTGGCCTGATTAGGATGGGGAGTTTGTCACTTGAACTGACCAGCTCGGGTCAAGTTGGTTGGGTTGGTTAGTTTCATCAGTTTATGAATAACACTAACTAAAATTAATTATTGTTATTTTTGTATTATAAAAGAATATTAAAAGTAGTATATAAAATAGGGTAATTATCGAAAATCCACCATCACTTTTTATGAATTCTCTTAAACTCACCATAACTTTTCAAAACGTCCAAAACTCACTATGTCAGTGAAATTTTATTTTCTAAAACTCACCATCCGTTAAAACACCGTTAAAGTTCAATGGCCCAAGCTGTCTACGTCAACATAAATGCATGTCTCATGACTAAACTGCCCTTGAATGGTGTAAAGCTTGTATCTAACTTCGCTAAAATCATGTCTGTGCCACCGACTTGTTTCACCATGAAGCCCTTTTAAACTCTAGCATTAATCCCTCGATCACACAATACAATCTTTCTGGTGACCTTCTTCGGTAGGGCTGCAAGTCTAGCCAGGTTAGGTCGGGTTGAGGCCAACCCTATGTTCTAAACCCCAACCCTAACCCTAACTAAATTCCTTCAACCCTAATTCAACCCAACCTTCTTCTCATCCCTTAAAACATCATAGAATTTCTCGATTTTAGATCTGAACTCAACTTTCACTACATATATTAATCCTATGTTTCATTAGTATTTGTTTGTTAAAGTTTTTTTTGTTATTTTGGTACAAAATTCAGAAAAACAACATAGGGGAGATGAAGAATAGAATTTTAAAAAACACATAAAATAATGATATTAAGGTTTTAGTCTTTCTGATTAGGATTAAGTGAAGTTATTATCTTAAAAGAAATACATAATACTATGTGGTGGGGGCAATACAAATATCATGCATCTAAACAAATCAATGTATGTTACATATTACATATAACATATATTTATATATGACATGCACTACAGAGTCGGGTTCAAGTTGGGTCAGGTTGGCTAAAGGGCCAAACCTAACCCAACCCGAAGTAAAGTCCGATTCATTAATTTCAACCCTAACCCTAACTTGAACATCAACCCGTATCATACTTAAAAAAATTTTCAAGTATCATATTTTTCTCCCTTCTAGGAATCAATACCAATTGATTGATAAAAAATTTTCAAGTATCATATCTTTCCCATATCATAGTCAAATCCAAAATATAAATAATTATTAATTATTTAAAAAATAAAAAAAAGACAATTGTATAGTCTTATATGTTTCTATTGTTTAGCTTTCGCTTAACAAATTCCGTGCATCACACAGGTCCCCGCTAATTAAAAACTAAATAAATAAATGAAAGAGGTGGTTCAAATTTTGTCAATGATAACAATTAGATGAGGATTGAGAAGAGCATTTAAATGAACAATATCCATGTTATAGCTTATAAAAAATCTTGCTGGACATTGAGAATATGGTGGTAGCAAGGTTCAAAATATCGATACAACCCGATACGCCAGTGGGGGCGTATTAGGCTATATTGGCCCTTGCTCCTCTTTTTTTCTTTGTGAACCTGGTTCAGAGGGGTCGGCCTAAGGCCCTTCTACCCCTTGAACCGAGTTAAACCCTGAAACACCCTTTGTAGGGGCGTATCAAGGGGCTCCCAATACAATACGTATCAACTCATATGAACGGTCCAATGCATATAGAAATTTTGAACCTTGGGTGGTAGTGCTAGTGCATTAGTGTTAAAAGCAAAACATATGTGGCCAAAGCGCATGACGTTATTGCTGCTAGATGCCTAAGACCTATTCATGGTCCAAGTCGGGTTGAGCTTTATCTCTTCCTTAACAGAAAATGACCAGGCTCGATTTGACCATCATGCCTAAATCTTAAACCTGAGCCCAAGCTCAAAATTGAAGCCTGATCTGGACAAATATAATTAATAATATATTACATATTATATTTTTATTGTATATAGTAACTAGTGGGGTATCGTGCATTGTCAAGAAAAATTGAAGTAAAAGGAACCATATGACATTCCAAATGGGTATTTCATATCATACCATTACTTCATATAAATAGTTTGATTAATGTTTTTAGATGAAAAAATGATGTGGTAGGTCTCTTTATAAAATTTTCAAAAAAATAATAATTTAATTAGTTTTAATCAAATGAAACTCTTTATACCCAATTATTGCTTATAAAAGAGTATGAGAACCAAGATTTGTCTAGATGATTGAATTACAGATAAGTTGTAATGAGAGCAACAAAAATAATAATTCTTTTTTTTTTCTTTGGAAAAGCACATCACTTCAGCAACACTCCGATAAATCTCCCCAAAAGTCAGTGGTAACTGGTAGCGGGACTCAAATCCACATCTTTGATAGAACAACCCAGTTATTGTTGGCATATGTTGTATTTGTTAATTATTAGATTCACCTAAATTACCAAAATTATAAAAATTGATTTACCTAAATTACCAAAATTAGTTTGTATGTATTTGTATTTGTACTCCTTCCAAATATTACAAATACAAAATACATGTTATATAGTTCAAAATATCACCATTAAGATATCAAAAAAATAATAATTTCTCGTTTTGCTTTAACAAGAAAATCTCCTTCTAGTCTAACTCGATAGGCTTCCTTTTCCTTTTGTAGTTCGATTTTACTTCTTTTTCCTCTCAGTAGCCGCTCTTTACTAGCTTTTCATTTTGTCTTCTCAAATCTCATAATTGCTTTATGAGGGTCCGATTTTCTATTCTTCCTTTTTGCGGCCACTTGGTATCTAAAATCCTTCCTCCTTAATTAGGTGTCTTTTTTGAAAAACTCTTAACTTTCTGCCAAGGTTTTTAAAACCGACCTAGATAATGAATCGGTCAGGAGTCTCGTTCTGACCAAAAAATAAAAAAAAAATTAACATTTTTTAAAAAATTAAAAAGATTAAAAACAATCAAAATTGTTGAATGGTTCGAACGGCTCAACCGTCTGGGTTAGTAGTTTGTTGACCAAATCAACATGTTTTGGCGAAATTCGATTTTGGTGAAAAACGGAACTAGTCACCTGACTGGTTCCCGGTTTTCTGGTCCTGTCCGGTTTTGAAAACCATGCTTTCTGCCTTACTGCTCTTCCTCTTGTTTCTTCCTTCTTTGGTTACTGACTTTTATCCTTCTTTGTTACATTCCTTTGTTCTCTCCTCTTGTGTTCTCCATGGATGATCTAGAAGCCCTGAATGCAGCTTTTTAGTCTATGCTCCATACTAACAATATTCCAGGTATTGAACTCATAGATATCCGCCCTCATATACCTGAAAATCTCCAAAATGACTAGGCCTTTTCTTTCATCTGTTGTTTATTTTTCTGTCTCACAGATCAATTTGATGAACTAGAACAAGGTCTTTATTCTCTCTGTAATTTAAACCATGACCGTCTATTAACATAACCTTTCCAACGTGGTCATTTTTGTCTTCGTTTTTGTTATGAAGAAGATAATGTTAGAATTCGTGACAATGGCCCTTGGGTGTTAAATGGGCAGTGGGTTGTTTTCGGATACCGGGTCGACCTCAATATGAATGGCAACTTAACCAGATTGATGTTTGGGTTCAACTTCATGATCTTCCCTATGAGATTCTTTCAATATAAATAGATCAACCTATTTTTGAAAGCACAGGACCTACCCGCCACATTTCAATTATCCAGAATTATATTCGTGTAAAGGTTACAATCACCATTGATAAACCTCTTAAACTAGGTTGTTTTTTCAGCGTCATGAATTGGGTTACATATCATTATGAAGATCTTCCTTCAACTTGTTATGTATGTGGATGTGTTAGACATTTATTTCGTCGATGTTCTCAACCTATTCCTCATGTATTTGGTCAATCATTTGAGCAAATTTTTAATCAAAGATCCATGCACCATCCTTACGTTGGTTAAGAGTAGAAATTCCAATGAGGCACAACTGGAAACATCCTTTATTTCATGAGTTTGTTAATCTCCTTGTTCCAACAACTATTCCTTCTTCTACCTCTTCACCGTCTTCTACTCCTCTACAATCAAAACCTTCCGCTTTTCTGACTGATACTACTCTAGCTAGAGTCACATCTTCAGGTTCTACTTCAAATCCTTCAACAAGTAATCCTCCTATTGTGAAAGTCACCCTAGAAACCTTCCATCTTGCACAACAAACTCAGTTTGTGTTTTCCAATTTTTTTTTCTCCTGGTCCTTTCGATTTGCCCTCTTTTAGAGGCAAGTGACCCCACATTGATCTCCTTCATCATTTGGAGATTGAGGATTCCACCGACCTTCTTATCTATGACCATTCCAAATCTTCTTCTCGTAGTGACCAAATGGAAAGAATTCTATCCATTGTTCCATCTAACTTGAATAATGACTCAACATTGACCAATCAGAACCAGACTTTACTGACGCGAGAGCATATCTATGCAAATTCAACTAATCTGGTTAGTTTCCTATTTCCTTTTCCTTTCTATTCATTAAAAAGGATGGTGGTGGCTAGCCCCCAATAGCTATAGAGTCGCCAATGTTGATGGGGATCTAATCATCATCCCTTAATTCTTGATATGCCTCCTATTAAAAACCAACACCCAAAACTTTTTAAATTCTTGATATGTTGTCTTTAGAATTTCCTCAAAGATGGAGAAAATTAAGCACAATCTAATTAATTGGAGGAAATCTAAGTTTACTGATCCCTATCATAAGTTAAATGATATTGAAAATCAAATTGTCCAGGTGGAACATACCACTCCTTGGGATCATGCAAATATCATGTCTTTATATAAAAAAATTGATGAAATTCAGTTATAAACCAAAGTTTTTGGAGATAGAGATCAAGACAACTCTGGCTGAATTTAGGGGACAAAAATACTAATTATTTTCATAGAAGTACAATATGCTGCTAGAGAAGAAATGAAATACTAGGAGTCAAAGATAATCAAGGAACTTGGATGACTGGCCATAAAGACATTGGATGAATCTTCATTTATTATTTCTCAGATCTTTTTTCCCAAAACCCACCTTCTTATTTGTCCTTTATTAATAATCTTTTTTCTCCTATCATTACTGAAGAAGATAATCAACGACTAATTGCTATCCCTTCTGATGAAGAAATCAAATCAGCCTTCTTCAGTATAAGTAGTCGCAAATCCCCAAGACCTGATGGTATTCCTGCTTTAGTTTATAAAGAGTTATAGGATTTGATGGGTGCTGAAATTACTGAATTTGCTGAGTTTTTTCAAAGTAAGAAATTACTGAAATGTCTCAATCATACTTTTATTTGTCTCATTCCAAAAAAGGAAAACTATACTACAGTTACATATTTCCGTCCTATTAGTCTCTATAATGTCTTGTATAAAATTATCTCCAAGATTATAGCCAATAGACTTTGTAATGTCCTGGACAAGTGTATTTCACCTCATTAATCTGCTTTTATTCCAGGAAGACAGATGATAGACAATATTTTGCCCATGAAATGTTTCATTTTCTAAAGCACCATAAACGGGGCACTAGTTTTGTGGCTATTAAACTGGACATGGCTAAAGCCTACGATCGTCTAGAGTGGCCTTTCCTCCTTGAAATCCTCAAAACTCAAGGGTTTAACCAGGACTTCTATCATATAATCTTTGAGTGTTTTCCACTATTTCTTATTCTGTTCTCATTAATGGTACCCCAAAAGGAAATTTTTTGCCTACTGATGTGTGCACAATTTATATATAAATGCTGGTCTTTATGCATGGTTTTGATGTTGATTTGTGTGAATTCTTACCCCAATTGAGCTTGATTTCAAGAAATTGTCAAAGAAAACAAGTCTAAGGAAAAAGAGCATAAAACCATGCTAAATGAGGCCAAATTAAAGGTTATACAGCTCAGCTAGGAGCAAGTCCTAGCCGAGAGGTCAAAAGAGGGCTATTCGGCCCTTAAAGCCCATGCAACACTCTTTGGGAGAGCCCAAAGAGAGAGCCCAGCCGCAGCCTTCCAAGGAGTCTATTCGGCCCAGCAAGGAGGAGGCCCATTTGCAGCTCAAGAGAAGCCCAAATTGTAGCTTAAGATCAGCCCAAATTGCAGCTCAAGAGCAGCCCAAAGTGCAGCCAAGAGAGGCTAGGGGCAGCAGCTTCTAGAGAGTTAAAGAGAGCTAAGGGCAGCAACTTCTAGAAGGTTCAAGAGGCTAAAGGCGCCAAACTTTCTATAGGAGAAAACTTTCTAAATGAGAGAAAGGGGCTAAAGAGAAGGCTATAAATGGAGAAGAGAGCTAAAGGAAAAGGGGTGAAAAAATCTTTTGGGCGAATTCCTACTATTTCTCATTTACTTTTTGCATATGATATTCTGTTATTTCTAAGAAGTCATAGAGATGAAGTAGATACTCTTAAAATTCTTCTGCAACAACTTTAGGATGCTTTAGGACAGCTCATAAACATAGAAAAATCAAGATTTTACTTTAGCAAAAATACTTATACTAGACACCAATGAATGATTCGAAGACAACTTCAGATAAAAAATCTACTTGAAAATTCTAAGTACCTAAGTTTTTCATTAATTTGGGGAAGAAGTAAACACTCACAACTTTTCTTTATCCTTGATAACCTAAAGAGTAAACTTAATAATTGGAAAGCCTCTTCCAATAGTCAAGCAGGGAAAAGAATTATTTTCCAATCTGTTATTCAATCTATTCCTTCCCAGGCTATGGCTATAGCCCAATTACCCCAAAACACAATCAACAACATTGATCAAGTTATTAAAAATTTTTTGTTGGGTAAATCTGATACAAATCCTTACCCCAATCACTGGGGACCTTGGCATAACCTACCCATTCCCAAATCTTTTGGTGGTTTAGGATTTCGTGAAACAAAACTGGTTAATATAATTTTCCTTAAAAAACTTGCTTGGAGATTCCTCAATGAACAACAAAAATGGTGGGCTCAAATTTGGAAATCTAAATACTTACCTCGTAATACTACTTTTCCTTATTCCAATCCTAAAACCAATTCTTTCTTTTGGAAATCTACTGCACCCAAACTTCAAAATCTTTCCCAAGAGCTAGGCCATTTAGTTCTCAATAATTCTACTGAAAATATTACTCAGTTTCTGTGGATTCAAAATGAAGGTGAATGATAAATCAACCTATTTCTCCTTATTTAATAAATATCACCTTTACTGATCTTATTAATAATGGACATTGGCATATACCTTCCATCCAAGCTATTTTTGATCCTACTCAAGCTTCCCAAATTCTTGATACTCCTATTCTTCCTAATAATACTACTATCCAATGGATTTGGACCAAACACTTTTCGGGCAAGTTCAAAACTTCATTAGCCTATAAAGATCTCATTCAGGAATGCATCCCTCAAATATTTAACCAACTGAAATGTTGTAACAAATAGATTTAGCACCTTCTTTGTTATCCGCATTATCAACTTCTTTTCTGGAGAATTATACATGATTTCAACCCGGTTAAAGAGAAAATTTTTTCTAATCATCAAGATCAAACTTGTGTTTTCTACCAAAATAACTCAGAATCTTTGAACCATTTATTCCTTTAGTGCCCTTTCACAAAATCTATTCTCTTTGCCTCCCCCTGGAATATAATATTAGTTGACATTTCTTATGACTCTTGGATTACTTATATTTTTTATCTCGATTACAAGATTTCAGATAAACAACTTTTAAGGCAAATTCTTTCTTGATATGCTATTTCCTTATATTATATTTGGTTTGCCCGAAATGGAAAAGTCTTTAGAGATAACACTATATCAAATGTTTGGATCATTTAAAAAACTAATACTATTTATGAAGGCATTTTGTCATCTCCTTCTGTTATAGATATAACTGTAGAATCACCTCCGCAATTATGCCTACAAATTAAAGCAAACATTGATTGCATTATCTTCACTGATGCAGGAAAAATTAACCCACTTTCATTTACTTATGAAATTATTCTTTTGAATAATCAGTTGGATTGTCTTCAAATTGTAAGAGGAAGGAAAAGTCTAAAATCAGTAGTGGAAGTAGAACATTTTGCCATCTATCAAGGAATCTCTTTTGCTCGAGAACTAGGAAAATCTCATCTTTTGATATGCTTAGATTCCCAACCTGTGATTCAAGCACTCTAGGATCTCTCTTCTTTGCACTGGTCCAATCTAGGACTTTTAACTGAAACGAAGAACCTTTTATCTTTATTTAGGTATTTTATATCTTTTATATATTAAAAGGAGGTACAAAATTCCTACACAACAAATAACTAATTTGAGTAAACAAACTCTATAGGAATCTTTTGTATTATTTCAGTACCCTCCTTATCCTACTGTATAGAACTTTGTATTTTGCTCTCTTTGTTAATATAATCTCTTTTAACTGTCAAAAAAAAAAAAAAAAAGAACCCAAGGCTTGGATAGAGACAATTTCTGGTTACTAAGCTTCTAAAATTCCAAATTAATGCTTAGATTTCTTTGCCATTTAGGTTAATTTCTAGACGTGAATCAATTTATGTTACTCTCTAAACATGAAGAGTTTGGAACAAGGAAATCTTACAAGAAATTCCAACCTAATTATTAATCAAGATAAAACCATATAATTAGAATCGATGTAATTGATTCAACTGTTTCTATTCTATCAGCTAGACTTAACCCGTTGACAATGCTAGATAAAAGCCTAAGTCAATAACCTCATATACAAGCTAATCATGCAGGGAAAATTTCTGATTTCTTATTTAGTTTTTGTATTATTATCCTATCTAGAAATTTATCCTGCCTAAAAAAATTATTGGAGGTCAAACCACTCAAACTACCTCTGTTGACCAAGCTGAGTTGTTTGTGATCATGGAGCTCCATGACTGGAATTATGAAGAAATATCCATATGCTCGGATGCCAACAAGTAGTAAAGGCCTTCAAGAAGAAAGTAGATCTCCCCTTGTATGCCAATGGCTTTTGTCTAGAACAAGGAATTTGATTCTGAACTCTATTAATATTAAGTTTTGTTATATAAATAGAAACTTTAACTGTCCAGCCCATAAGATTTCCAAGATAGCCATGACTCACTCACTTTTGTTTTTTTGTATTAAATGATTATCAAGCTGGGATCCCTAGGGTTGAGGACTTTGTAGTGGTCTCTTATCTCTAATATAGTTTTTTTATTTATCAAAAAATTCACAAACATAAGATGGGATATTACTCTTACAAAAAAAAAGAGATATTACTTGGCACTTCTACCAATAGAAACACCATATAGCTTGTATCATCCATTCAGCTCTTGGTAACAAAAGAATAATAAGACCCATAGAGTTCATTCTATCACGTATCCACTAATTCAACAATCCACTTCGACGAGAGTATGACAACACCGGTCCAGACCTCCTTATTATCTCCTTATTATGCTCTTGGTCTAGACCAGAGTATGTTTTGAGAAGATTCCTGAGTCAGATATCTAGAAGTCATCGTATCAAACGGTAACCTATGGCAGGGATCAATTCATACCACACCATAGTCTACAACTCTTTTGAAGTGTGTATAGATTGTGTGGAATGGACCAGTCCACACCCATGGTGGCGTTTTGTAGGTGTGGTGTGGAGTCCACACTACACTTTTTGATTCCATCTATTTCATATACATTTTATGGGAGATCTACATAGTCGATCATAAATGTTTAATTTTTGCATTTTATATGGTAAATAAACCTATACTACTTTAAAAAGCACGAATGGCCTTAAGAATATTTCTGGAATTTTCTAAAGAAAAAATTTGCCCCTCTATATTTAAATTTATTGATAAAAAATGAGGGCAAATAGGGTAATTGGTTCTTGATATTAAATGAGTTGAAAGGAGGTAATTTAAAGATATTCAATACATTCAATTCTCTCTCATTAAATTCAACATTTAAGTTATTAACTTGCATTCATGTTCATTGAATCATATATTTAAGTCATTTTTGTTTATTATCATCATTAAGTTCTATTAATTAAATCCATACTTAATAAATCAATAATTCCAATAACATAGAAGCTTATACTTTTAAAATCTACCTAGCAAAAATAGTGCTTTCATCTAAGTGGTGGTAAGAAATTAAATCATTTTGGGTCAAATGGGTTAATCCATGTTGCCACGACTAAATAATAAAATAAAAAATTTAAAAAAATGGGAACATTTTTAACATACATATTAAACAATAATAAGTATGATAAATAAGAAATGTTTTTATTAATGATGGAAATGGATGTAAAATTTAAAACCAATTGGAAATAAAAATATTTTCCTATTCTCTCTCATTAAATCCTATATTTAAGATATATTTTTCTCATCATTAAATTCTTGAA
Organism: Nelumbo lutea; assembly: GCF_056320005.1. Taxonomy (NCBI): domain Eukaryota; kingdom Viridiplantae; phylum Streptophyta; class Magnoliopsida; order Proteales; family Nelumbonaceae; genus Nelumbo; species Nelumbo lutea. Next base: position 57,713,533 of record NC_142687.1, on the reverse strand, counting down.
ATTAAATCCACAATATTAATTTTAACAGTATAAAAATAAATATTTCGAAAAGTAATTTGAAAACAAAACCATTTTCTTCCCTCCCGGCGGTGGGCAAGCAATTCGACCATTTGGGGTCAAATGGATCAATAAATAATGCCATAATTAAATAATAAAAAATAAAAATAATAACTATGAAATGTAAGAAGTATTTTTATTAATGATAAAAATGGAATTCCAAATTCAAAATCTACCTAGAAATTAAATGATGTCATAGTAAAATAATAAAATTTTTAATAATAGAAAATACAAAGAATCATAAAACTAAAAAAAAGATAGACAAGTTTTGGGGCAAATATCTAATGTTATATATTTATAAAAAATAAAATATTGGGTGCATCTCTAATATTGCGCAATCATTATATTAAACAAAAATAAGTTTTATACATAAGAAATAATTTTATTAATGATGGAAGTGTAATACAGAATTTAATGTCAACCTAGAAAACATACAATTTTTATTTTTAGATGGTTGATAAGTGGTTTGAGTTAAATGATACCATAGACGAACAAAAATTAAGTGTAAAAAATAAAAAATATTTTATATAATGTAAATGAAATATATAATTTAAAGGGAAAATTATAGTCAAAGTCGGTTGTACATTTAAAATTAGGTTGTAGGTTGGTCTAGAAGCCAACAAAACTCTGACAACCGGCTTTACATTTCAAATTATAAAATCCCCTGCCATGTCATTAGAGGCTTATGTGGTTATTGCCAACATGGGACTTTTAGTTCATGTTGGATACATCAAAAAACCTATATCGAAAATAGGTTTTCAGTTTCTCTCCCACTCCGTTTGTCTCTCGATCTCCCTCCCTTCTCTCTTATTCTCACAGTCATCTCTTGATCTCCCGCTCTCTTTGTCTCCCCCACTCTCTTAGATTCAGTTTGTAGCCAAATCAAAACCTCTCTCTCTCTCTCTCTCTCTATTGTTCTCCTTTAATCTTTTTTATTCTTCTCCCTCGCTCTCCCTCTCGGTCAATATCTCATTCTTCCTCAATCTCTATCATTTTGTAGTTGGTGTAAATTTCAGAGACAAGAGTTTCTTGTGAATTTTTATCAAATTGGTGTAATAATTTTTGAACCATACCAAGTTGGTCTCATGTTCTTTTATACGATATGATTAATATCATATAAGTGTGTAAAAAAATAAAACAAATGAGAGAGGGAGCGGGAGAGAAAATGAAGGAGAACGATAGAAATTAAGGGAGAAGGAGAGATCGACCAAGAAAGATAATGAGAGAGATTGAGGGAGAACGATAGGTAGAGAGAGGGAATGAGAGAAATTGATATAGGGAACGTAAATACAAAAACAAAAAACCATTTTTATTTATTTTCAAATCATATAGTCGTTGAGTAGATAAAGATGACTGTGGGTGAGATGGTGTGAGGGAGAGAGATAAAGAGTAAAAACCTTCTTTTTTATTTTCCAATCACTCAACAGTAAAGGGCAATTTCAGTATAAGCTTTTTGTTGTGTCCAACATGGATTAAGAATTCCATATTGGCAATAGCCACATAAGCGTCCGATGACATGGCGGGGGTTTTTATAATTTGAAATGTAGAGTCGGTTGTCAAAGTTATGTTGGTTTATGGACCAACTTGTAGCCTAATTTTGAATGTACAACCACCTTTGACTATATAAAACTAATCCAAAAGCAATGCTATTTTCTTATCTAGATGGTAGGTCAATGATCCAATTTTTCCAAGAAACCCATGGTGTCATAATTGAATAACAAATATTTAAGTTTATTTTTAATCATATTGTTACTTTTGTTAATTTTCAATTTCTATCTTAACTATGATATATCAAAATTTCAAGTAATTAATATGAATTAATTTTTCGCACGTGCAACGCATGTGCTTAATTACTAGTTGAAAAAAAAAACATCAATATGTAAACAACAATTGCATATTTTAAATAATTAAAAAACATTATTTTAAATATTAAAATAATAAAAAGTTAATGTTTTAAATATTATTTTATTGATAATAATATTAAAAAATTAATATTTAAATAATGAAAAAAGAGTTGAGGAGAACCATCAGACTTGTGCTAGAATTAATATTAAAAATTATTATTTTATTGATAAAATATTAAAACTTATTAAAAGATTAAATAAAGTGAGAGTAATTAGACCAATGTAATGCATGTGCGTTACATTGAAACCTTCCCACAAATTGTCCTCACCATAGTGTGGACCATTCACGAGAAAATACTGTAGACAATAAATTAGGGTGTGGTCCGTCATTGTCAATGCTATTTTTTGGATGAAGACCGTCCACACATAGCAGGACACCATCTTACCATAAACAAGAACAAAATGATCCCGTCCATGATACATACGCAGTACCGAACGCCACCCTAATCTAGTGAGGTTGATTTTGTAGAGATCAGCTTCAATCAATACAAAGCCCATTTGAACATCTTCGAACAGCTTACATCCGAAACATCTCCGTACTTCTATGCTTTATTTCATGGGGAGATACTGCCCACAAGAACTCTCGCATATCTATTCACATTACATCGAGTTCACATCTCCTCCCCACAACGTCCCACAACACATCCCTGCTGTGTATCGGACACTTCTCGATATGATGACATCATTGATTCTGGTACTATCATTAGAAGATGTTTCCAATACACGACTCGTGGACATTATGGGGTGTGTGAACTCTATTAGATGAGGAACATCTCATCGTCTTTTATAGTATAATATTATGCATGTGTTGGGGGTAAACGTGGGAAAGAAGATTTGGAATCTGATTTTATTGAATTGGGATCTGCTCCTTATACATGACACCTCACATGAACATCCCATGTACATTGTAAACATCTCTTGTAAATAATAAGATATAAATATGGGATATTCCAAATGTACGGTGGGATATGCCTGTGAGATCTGTGAGGCGCCATGTCTGATGAGCAGATCCAGTCTCGATTTGTTAATGTCTCAGTGGAGTCCTCAATAGAATAATCCAGAAGTAGACCGTAGGAGTCCACGCAGCTTCTGCCCCACATTTGTCTTCGCGGTACCGCATATATGTTAATATAATATTGACTACCACATAACTGCTCAAAAGTCTTTTGTTTTTTTCTTTTTTTCCTTCTAATTCTTGCCAATTTTTTTCACTCTCTTTTCTCCGATCTTTTCTCCGATCTTTTCTCCCCCCTGCAGAGATGTCATCCGCCGGAATCTCGGGTGGCGGTGGCGGTGGCGCCGCCGTTCCACGACCCTATTTCTGCTACCAGTGCAACCGCACGGTATTAATAACACCCTCACCCACCTCCGACCTTGTCTGCCCGGACTGCAACGGTGGCTTTCTTGAAGAATATGAAAACCCTAACCCTAGGCCCTCCTTAAATCCCGATCCCTTTTTCGACAACCTCGCTGGATTCCCTTCATTTGCTACTGGTCTAGGATTACCCGTTCTCCTTTCCACCTCCACATCAGGCGACTTCCAGGGCCCTACTGAGCTCTCCACCCTCTTCGGACCCGCGCTTCGCCACCGCTCCACGTCTGCTTCTTTTCAAGAACCAGAAGTGTTCAATCCCTTTGCGTTTCTTCAGAATTACCTTCAAGCCCTAAGAGCCGACGGCGCCAACATTCAATTCGTCATCGAGAACAACCCCGGTGATGGAGGGATCCGCCTTCCATCCAATCTAGGCGATTATTTCATCGGTCCGGGGCTTGAGCAGTTGATCCAGCAATTGGCGGAGAACGATCCGAACCGTTACGGTACGCCTCCAGCTTCGAAATCGGCAGTGGAGGCTCTCCCTAATATTATTATTACGGATGAATTGTTGGCTTCAGATACGGCGCAGTGTGCGGTCTGCAAAGATACGTTCGAGCTTGGGAGCGAGGCGAAACAGATACCCTGCAAGCATATTTACCATTTGGATTGTATACTGCCTTGGTTGGAGTTGCATAATTCTTGTCCTGTTTGTCGGTACGAGTTGCCAACGGATGATCCCGATTACGAGCAGCGGAGGGGGAACCAAGGGACAGCGAATTCGGCGGGTGCTGGTGGGTCGGCAGATTCGGGGAGTGGAAGGGCAGGGCAGGTGCATGCGCCGATGCAGAGGACGGTGGAGCGGAGGTTTAGGATATCATTGCCATCGATATTTCGGGGATTGATATCGCCTGCGGAGACTAGTAACAGTGGAGTTGGAAGCAATAATGGAAGGGACCAGAACACAGGAAGCCGAGAGAGAAGGAATTTTGGGTCAGAGACCAGGGAAGAAGGTTTGGATTGAGAATTGTAAGTACTGTTCTAAGAACAGGAGGGTCCCCGTTTTCATCTTTTTTCCCTATTTTCTGTTTGATTAATTTTTACTTCTTAAATGAATAATGATAATGTTGTTGTTGTTCCTTCTTTAGCGTTTATTCATTTTTTTTCCTATAGTTTTATTTTTGGGAGTGGGGGTCTGATAGTATTGCAATCTGTGAGCTATATCTTGCACAGAGAATTAAGGAAGGCAACTTAGAATTTTATGTTATCATGAATTGATTCATAGGTTGAGATAAGTACCTTGTTATCCTCTGTTTCCTTGTGTTGTTTTATTACTTTTTCTTTCTCACATCAATTTGTAGTTTTTCTTCTTTGGTTTTTATTCATTTTATTCATATAGGTTTTCTGGGGTTGACACCATATCTCGCATAGAGAACTCTGGAATCAAACCCCAAATTTTATATTGTTATGGATTCATGCATTGTTTCATAAAAAAAAATCCTTAATAATGACTGACCTCGAATTCACTGGATAGCCATATATCATGTGATAACTTTCATTTTAGTTGTAACATGTCCTAATTGAAAACCCAGAGGAGGTAGATCTTTTAACCGGTTTTAATGAAATTTAATGTGGTTATTATTCTTTTATTTGTACATGATGTGCTTGTTTGTAGTATGTTAAGATAGACTTCTTGGAATATTTTTAAAATCTGCTTTTATGTGATTACTGATATAACTATCATTGCTTTTATTTATTTTTCTTCGTTGATAGGTAAAGATTTGTTGGACAAGTGAATATACACATGTTACACCCAAATGCTTAGCCACATGAAAATGCATCTATATTTCATTTTTCAAAAGATGCAATAATGCATTTAGTTCATTCAACTCTATTTTTAGTCGAGGCTCTGAATGCATTCCAATGCACATTCCACTTTTAGAACCAGTTTCTTTTTGGAAGTGTTGTTATTTCATCCATACAAATATTGTGTCATGTGGAAAAAGGAGTTGGTTTTAATCTTCCTTGTTGGCTTAAAACATGCAATTAATCCAACAGTGTGATCCTTCAACCTCAATGGCATGTTTATCCTCAAAAATCTCAAGAAATTCTGCAACTAATTAGCAGTTTTTCTAGTCTTTAAAGTTAACAATGATTTCTTTCTTTAATTAATTTGTTGACTTTCAAGTTTGTCATAAGCAAAGCAGTCCATAACAAGAATCATGTTGTTGGTGGGGGCAGTGGGGCTTATTGGAAAATGTGGTGTATCTGGATGGTAAAGGTAGAGTATAAGAACAATCCCCTTTCGACTGTGATTTGAGGCTTTGCCCCAGATTGTTGTATTTAGTATGACCCAGGAAGGTACTTATTCAATCATGCCAAATGGATGATGTGCTCCTTGGCTTTAGATGCATCTTCCAAACGTGGTGGGCCCTGTAAATGTCTTGGTTGTAGATATGACAGTAGATCAAAGCAAATATCCATCAGAGTGGTATGCACAAAGAAAGATGAAAATGCTTCCTTGAGGAATCCTCGTCATACCACTTTTTTTGTTTATTTTCTTGATTTCGTGATCTTAGTACCACTTATCTCCCTGTAAAATGCCTTAACTCCATAACTCCACCCTTTCAATGAAATCTTTGTAAACCTGTTGAGATGCAACCCCTTGAACTTTCCTCTTTTTAATATTTAATTTCATCTAAACAACTATCCTTCTGTTTGGATTTGGTATTGATAACAATTGGATTAACAACCAAATAGGGAAGAAAGTAGAAAGCCCCACATCACCTAGGCAAGAGGAAGGCAGGTGCTTAAAACAGCTTTCAAAGAGGTTAATTACCTAACATATAAGATGCATCCAGAGAGCTAATTCGGTAAAAGATAATACCTGGTACAAGTGGCTTTGCTAAGCCTCTCTTCTAGCAACAAGGCAATTACCCATACTTTTAAAAGATCAAAAACTGTATTTAGTAAAGAAATAGCCTTCTAATTTTCTAAAGATTATACATAGAAACACCAAAATATGGACAGATAGCCCTTCACATCACTCGTCTGCTTCTGTAAGGATCTGACATGCTATGCATTTGGTAATAAAATTTTATTCTTCAGGTGTTGATGTAGGATGGGTAATTTTACGAGAGCTAGGTGGGTGAAAATTTAAGGAATGACTCAATGAGGTAATCACAGCTTTATAAGACTTTATTAGAGCCAACTAAGATGTGCAATTTGACCTATAAAGGTTTCTGGGTTAGATTCTATTAGGATCTTCCCTGATTCAGGGACAATTTGAGGTGTCCAGCCTCTTGAAAGCAGGAAAACAAGGAGGAAGGAAATGGAATTGCAGAGAGGGAGAGAGAAAAGAAAGGGAAAACAGTTTGGAGAGTGTAAACTTAAAAATGTTCGTTCATCAACAATTCAAGGTAGCTTTTTGTAGGCTTGCACATAATGGGAGAATCAGTTGGTTACAATTGGTTGCTGAGTGGAGTTGGACAACTGACATAGTTTCTTCTTGCACATTCGCCCGCCCATACCTTGGATCTGGAGGCATGATATGGGATCTTATTAGTTCTCTCCTCACTTGTGGTCCTTGCCTCAAGGTTGGTGTGAGGGGATTCTTCCTGAATCTTATAGGAGATAGGACTCCCATGGCATCATTCTCAGGTAAATACAACTCGAGTCTCTTCAATAACATGAAGTCCTCTTTTAATCCATGAAAGTCAATGATTTTCAGTGGCTTAATGAGAAAGACTGGTTGAAGTTTGGTTGATGGTTGGAGGTCAAGCTTGTAGGGGACCTGTCAAATCTTCTCCAACGCTTGGAAAGGTCTATAATATATAGGAGCAAGTTTTTTTCATGCCTTTCTGGTCAATAATATCTAGGCCAGCTTGTAGGCAACCTGTCCAATCTTCTTGATTCTTCTCATGATAGTTTGCCTCATCTGCTGTGCACATAGTAGGTTTGCCTCAAGTTCTTGTAATATATGATCTCATTGCAGCAAATGGTCTTCTGATGAGGCTACTGATTTTGAACTGTGGTCATATATAGATGGTGGCTCTTGACCGTATAAAGTTTGGAATGGTGTCATGCCAGCAGCCACTTGAAAAGTAGTATTATTATACTAGAGTTCAGCCCAAAAGAGTCATTTAATCCATTGTTTAGGATGCTTGCCAACAAAACACTGGAGGTATGTTTTGAGGCATTTGTTTATCACTTTGGTTTGGCCATCTGATTGAGGATGTTATTTGGTGGACTGAGCTAGTTTGAGCTCCTTGTAAGTGGAAGAACTCACTCCAGAATTTGCTCATAAACAGAGTTTCTGTTAGATACTATAGTAAGAGGAACACCATGGAGTTTGCCCGCCTCTTTAACAAAAATTTCAATAACTAAGGTGTAAGAGTAAGGATGTGAAACAATCTACAACAACCAGCCACTGGTTTGCCCGTCGATGTAGGAAGTCTAGAAATGAAATCCAGTGAAACACTCAAACATCTTCCCATACTTGACTCTGAATGGGAAGGGACTGCAAGAAACCCGCTGGAGACTCTGCTTTATATTTGTTGTTGACACACCCAGACATGTAGCTAGAAGTGTCTGAATTATCTTCCACATGCCTGTCTAGTAAAAATGATTAACAATGCGCTTGAATAGCTTCTGAGAACTGAAGCATGGAAGAGATGTAAGAGTTTCGGAATGTAGGCTGAGTCAGAGGAAAGAACAATCCACCCCTGGAAAGGAGGGTGCTATTGGTTATGAACAGATCTGGTTTTGGGCTTCCTGTTTTAGCTTCTCAAACAATGAATAAACAGGGTTAGTAACAAGCATTGGGCCTAAAAGTGGGCTTTCAGAAAGAGCATTTGCTGTGACATTGGCAGTCCTAGATTTTTAATCACATAATCATAACCAAGGAGTCTAGAAGCCCATTTTAGCTACACTGGAATGAGGCACCGCTATTCAAGAAGGCAGCAATTTCTTTACAGCCAAACTGTTGCCATGAGTTCCTTCTCTTAAATGGACCTGGACTGGTCAAGGGTGAAAAACCTTCGCTGAAATAAGCCATGGGATGCTCATCTTGCATGAGGACTACTACCTCAAGACCTTGTGCATCATACTCTATACTTCTATAGTTAAGTCTAATAGAAATCTAGAGCTCATGTGGGAGTAGTAACCACTTGTTTGAGTGCTTCAAAGGCTTTTTGGCCTTCTATCGACCAAGTGAAAGGGTCTTTCTTTAACAATTGAGTGAGTGGAGCAGCAATTAAAGCATAACCTTTGATAGACCGTTTGTGATACCTTGAAAAGCGGCTTGGCACTACTTTACTAGCCTCTATCATTTTGTCAAGCATCTCTTTCATATGTTTCTCGATTATGCTTTTGGCAATATATGTACCGACAAGGCCTGACCTTAGTTGGGGTCGCACTAGCCATTAGTCACTAGAGGGAACTTGTGATCTTCAGTTCTGATCGGAGGTAACCCGCTTAGTTCTTTGAACACAATCTGGAACTCGTCCAAGAGAGCTTGTAGCTGTTGTTGGCACTCCAAGGACTTCTGATCGGAGGTAATACGCATCAATGTAGTTTGGTATGCTTGGCACGGCTTTAGAGATCGACGCTAAACGTGAGGCCTTAATATTGTCAGTGGTGTCTCCTAGTCCTAGTAAATGAATAGCAACACTATTCAGTTTGAAATTCATAGTAAGGTGACTCTAGTCCCACATGACGGGTTAACAATTTAAGCCATTGGATGCCAAAAGGCGAAGGGGATTCTCGAAAACATGTTTTTTTATTTCCAAAAATAAAAATAAAATCAACCATGTTGTACACCCCCTAAATCAGACGCATTGAATACTATGTAGTAGAGCCTTACAATTCCCATCACATTTAGGGGTGTTCATTGTTTGGTTCAAACTTCAAAACCGAGCTCGGCCAAACTGAATTTGCGGTTCGGTTCAGTTTCATATTTTGTTAAATTTTGGTTTGCGGTTTAGGTTTGGTTTCATCATGGACTTTATAAATCGTATTATCGTAAATCAAATATATATAAGATCTAAATCAAATGTATAAAATTATAAATCTATAATAAACCTTTTTGTTTTATAATAAAATAAGTTTTTTAGTTTTGATTTTTGAGTTCACATCTGTGCCCCACAACGTCCCACATCACATCTCCACCGTGTATTGGGAACATCTCCTGATGATGGTATCAGAAATGATGTCATCATCAGGAGATGTTCCCAATACATAGCGGGGATGTGCTGTGGGGCGCGACCCCTTGTGGGGTGCAGATCTGAACTCTGATTTTTAGGGTTGTTATTTGTTTTTTTTTTTTTTTTTTAAATTGCGTTAAGCCCAATAGAAGAGGATGACGCAAAGTTCCCCAAACCGTATTATAAACTGCACTAAACCATAATACAACGGTTTGGGCTGGTTTGGTTTCCATGCCAAAATAATTTGGTTTGAAAAATTTTCAAACTGTAATTTATTGGTTTGGTTTGAGATTTTCTCTAAACTATACAGGACTATGAACACCCTTAATCACATTAGCTAATTGCTGGAGTCAGTGGCCCGATTACTTCACTTGGTTGCAAGTAATAAAATTGAGCGTCCTCCCACTATCCACTAGGATGGAACATGGCATCTCCTCAAGAGCCCTTGTACCTTCATGGTTTGGGGGGATTTTTAACCCAATCAAGGCTTGAAGTAAATCTCAGGTTGGTCTCCCATGGGCTCCCATTCTAGTCCACCGAATCCACACAATCTTCAGGAAATTTCCCATCACCTTTAGAAGCTAACCCTAGTCAAGGGACTGAACTGGAGGCCCTGTTAAGTGCTAACTTGCTTCAGACTATATGAGCCAAACTCAATCAGACCTTTCACTTCCAGGCAGATCTCCTTCAGGCTGTACTTGGACGGTGCCGCTCTGCGTCAGCTTCGAAAGACTTTCATCAAAATCTTCAAATCCTAATGGTCCAAAATCGGATACTCAAAGCCTCTATGAAATCGATCCAAGACATCTGTGGATGCGAGCTGCGGTACTGTTGTTACCACTGTATAGCTTCCCCTTTTAGATGGATTGACACCAAAGGAACTCGCTACAGCCTTGGAGTTTCATTAAATTCAAAATAATGCTGTGCTTTATAGATCCAGGGAATTGGTCTCCACCATAAGAGGGGAACTTGGACTGGAATTCCTCTAGTTCATTGGACCATCTCTTCAATTATTGCCATGACTTGAACCTTCACCATTGTTGTCATGATTTTTGCCTTGCTGGTTTGTTTGCATTTGGTGATTGCAGCAGATGAAGTCTCCTATTATCTCTCGTAGGTTAGTTGTGGACTGAGGCAAGTCAACCTTAATCTTTTCTACCTTGTCCTCCGTGATAGAAGCTTTGGTGTGGGGCATTTCGATTGCTGTAGCTTGATACCAATTTGTTAGGATCCTGTCTTAGGGGCTATTAGACAGTTTTGTATGCCCTTAGCCTCAATCCAATTTGATATACTTTTGACATTTAGTGTAAATAAATAAAGTACATGTTTGATTCATGTTGTTTGGTATATTTCTGTGTAAGACCCTAAAACTTGATACTTATAGAGACTTGTGTTAATTTTAAATGTTCACAGCCATTGGATAAGTCTGGAGAGATTTATCCTACCAAGGCTGATACTGATGTGCCACAAAGTGTTGGGATGGCTTGTTTTGGCCATCAGGGTAAGACCCAAGGCACATGCAGTATGAGATTGTTTGAATCCTTGAACCGGTCTAGATTTTCAGTATTGCCCTAGACCTTGGAGACAGATGGCCAAAACTGGAAAGTTACACCTGACCCCTGGACTCGATTATGACACTTTACTAGGTGTCAGATCGGGTTGTTTTTGATATGTCAATCAGTGAGATCCTTAGTGGGGGTCAAAACTTGGATATGTTGGGGCAATCTGAGAATTCATCTGAGTGAGTGATCATAGTGACAGGATCAGCCCCTTTGTCGGACAATGGTAATGATCGGGAATGCACTATCTCTGATGGAAACCAAACTGCTGGCAGTTGATTTCAATCGTTGGAATTTTGTTTTGCAAAATTAATATATATATATATATATATGTATAAATGTATATGTACAGTTTCACAAGATTTGCAAAAGGTTATAATTCCCGGGATCCATGTGAGTAGAGAGTGCGGCATTGTTCCTTGCAGCCGAGGGAGAGGTCTTCTCTTGTCGGGCAGTGTTTGATCATTAAGGGCTGAGAGGTTAAGTGTAAAACCATTTAGGATAATACCTGATGGGATAATTTTGCACCGGCCCATAGTCCTTGGGTTTTTATAAAATGGCTTGGCCCAGAGACCACTTAATGTAAATGTTGGGCCCATAGGGTCCATGTGATGGGCTCAAGGGGTCATTGAGTTTTTCATTGAATTCGGCTGGGCCTTGAAATAAAGGCTGGGCCTAACCCATGTGGCTGGTGTGTAGATCAATGCTTGGATCCCACACCATACAAAGAAGCCCAACTGGGCAGCAGATTGGAAACTAGTTAAACACTGAACACTTAATTGACCAAAAGCCCATTTCGAACTGGGCTGATATGATCACTCATCTATGGGGCGAATCTGAGATTAATGTTAGTGAAAATGATTGGGCTTTTGACCTTATCCACTCTCTGGGAGACCAAATTCAAATCAGATTTGAATCTGGTAACCTCCTGATAAGATCAAGAGTAAACTAACTTAATCTGCAGATAGGGTTGAGATTATCCCCTATCCAAATATTGATTTGGAGAAAGCTAATTCGAATATACCAGATTTCGAACCAAGTTTTTCTAAGAGAGAAGAAAGTCTTCTACATACAGAAATTAGATCTCAAAACTCCAGAGAGAAGAAAAGCTGTTCAGCCATCTTCATCCCAGGAGTTCTCCTCTAGTCGCCGCCAACCCCTCTTGCAAGATTCGATCTTTGCAGGAGAAAGAAGTTAAGAAATCAGTTCTTGACATCAGTCTTGCAGAAAAGACTGAAAAAGATTCAGTGTTCAGAGTTTCCAGTGGGTTCTTGCGAAGGATCTAGTGTGTAGGACGCACTCTGCTGGTTCCGTTCCATCCACAGTTGTGTCATCTTCAGCAGGAGCAGATCTTGGTATCTTCTTTGGACGTAAACACCAACTTTGGGAGATATTGTTTCTCCGGATCAGGTATAATCCTTCCTGTTCCCTTTTGGTTCAGATCTGGTTTGATTATGGTTCAAGTAGAATCTTTGAATATTGTATTCTAAATTTAGAGAATATGATTCCCAGTTGGGAGAATGTAGGAAAATTTTTGAAATTCACCCACCCATTCCGCACCCTTCATGGTGTCCATTAGATGGATCTTACCATTCTTTCAGTGGTATCAGAGCCACAGGTTCGGATCTTGAACCAAAAGAAAATTAGATCTGAACCTGCGCAGATGGATAGAAGATGTTCTGCCAAGATTTGCGCATATTGTTTTCTTTATTTCAAGAAATTGTTTCTTGTTAAGGGCGATTGATCTGAAATTAATTTCTGTGAAATCCAAAATTTATTTAGAATTGTTTTTTATTTATTTTGATTTAATGGACTGTTCGAACCTGGAGATCGCAGTGCAGATTTGGCGCAGATGGTCTGCGCACCCTTTTTCCTTTTCTATTCAATTCGGTCTGAAAATAATTTGTTTTATTTTTCTAGACTGAATGTATAGGATTTGATCAAGAATGTAATTAATTAATAGAAATAGGATTTCTGTTTTTTTATTTTATTTTCTTGATTAAAGAAGAAGGAAGAAGAAGGCGGCGCTGGAGATTTGCAGATGGAGAAATCGTTCTCTGCGATTTTCAGTTTGCGAAATTGCAACCCTAGTGATTAACCTCTGTTTTGCAGGTGGTGCGAACAGTCCATAATTGATTTGTGATTGCCTAAAATCAAAATTATTAATTTCGGATCATTCATGAATTAATTCTTGAATTGAAAATAAGTTTCGGACCATTTCGGACTAGATTGGACCAAAACTATTTGAACCGAATCTGGGGTTCGAAAGGGATTGTTTTTCAGTCCATTTTTTTTTTCACTTTTTCATTCCAAATCTGATGTTCAATTACAGGGATTAAATCGGCCCACCTGTAAAGCCCAGTTTTAAAAGGTTTAAACTGCAAAAGCCCACACTTGTGAGAAAAGCTGTATAGGTCAAACTGCTAACTATGATTCAGCCCATACACCTAGTAGACATTAATTGTTAATGTTATGGATTTCATATGGGCCGTTTAATGGGCTTTACAGCAGTTGATTGATTGGATCAATTCCTCCTTTTTCATGTGATGATTGAATGTTTGATGTGCTGCGACCATGGGCCATAAGCATTTGGCCCATGATGATTCGTTAGTGGCTCTTGCGCACACCATGGCTGAATGCACATCATTGCCATGGTGTCCCTTAAGGTCATTGGATGACCCTTCCTTTCTTGGTGGGCTCCACAACCCTGAAAAGGGATGCGTACGGAACCCCTAGCCGATTAAGGCCCACCAGAAATCTGACTTTATGAAAGTCAGTGGGAGCCACTTTGGTTTGACCTAAATTAGAACTAGGGCATAATTTTGTTCCCTCCAGCAAATATGAATGCATGTGGTAGGGAGATCCATATGATGAACTCTTTAAAGGCCTTCCGTCATTAGCACAATGATGGGTCCATCAGTAATGAGGAAACGCACCATAAAATTGGGCTATCCATTTGCTGTTGGATCTGTTAGAGTGTTTCATAAGATGATAGGGGCGTCATAGACCGATGTGGGAGGGGCTTCACCAGAAAATGGGAACTCTCTCACGGTACCTTGGCGTAACCTGAATATGATGGGTGTGCACTCACTGGACAGAAAGGTTTACCTGAAAATGACTCTGAACCTTGTCTGACAGAGGCCAAAGGGAAACTCATCTGATGAGTGGATATGATCCGCCACAGAAAGGTGGTGGAATTATGCAGCTGAAACAGTTGGCTTCACGCACCCCATGTGATTTCCCACATTTTCAGAGACATTCCGTCGTCTCCGTCATTGAGAAAGGAGGGAAATCTCAGAGATGAATAAATGAGAATGGAACATAGATTAAAAGCCATATCTATGTAGGTAACTTGAATCAAACTAAGGTTGTGGACTAATGATTTTGCTGTTTTATGAGAAAATGGCAAATGGTCAATTCGCCAAGCTTCTAGATGATAACAAGCTTAAGGGCCCAAACTATGCCGGCTGGTACAGAAATCTTATGCTGGTCCTAACTTTTGAAAAGTTAGATAAGGTGATGAAAAATCCTACCCCGGAGCGTCTGGGTGATAGGGCTTCTGAGGCCCGTAGGAGGGACTACCAAGATTGGGAGAATAAGAACTCCCTAGCCCGTTGCTTTGTCATTGCCTCACTAGACAATTCAATACAGAGGCAGTTCGATCAGATCGAACTAGCCAAGGACATATTGGACAGTCTAAAGACAATGTATGAAGAGCAGAACCGTTCTACTCGACAGAAGGTGCTGAAACTGTTCATGACCGCACAGATGTCCAAGGGGTAGAAAGTTCATGACCATTGTCTTTGGATGATGGGCTACATTAACGAACTTGAAGCCCTTGGATCCGAGCTAGATCTTGGCACGCAAGTGGATGCCATCATGAATTCTTTGCCCTCTTCCTTCAATGCGTTCATAATGAACTATAACAAGAATAAGCTGAATGTCAGCATCCAGGAACTCAGCAATATGTTGCAGAGGGTCGAGGATCTACTAAAGAAGGATGAGCTTGTGGTTATGCTTGCTGAAGCTAACAAATCGGGTAAGAAAAAGAGAAAGGCAAAGAAGCCCCAGAAGAAAGCTGCCAAACCCAAGAAGCAGAAGAAGAACAAGGCATCTGATGTCTATCACTTCTGCAAGCAGACCGGCCACTGGAAGAGGAACTGTCCTACCTACCTGGAATCTAAGAAAGGTAACGTCGAAACTTGTGTCATTGAAACTAATATGTTAGTTACTTCTGTGTCCTGGTGTGTTGACTTCGGGGCTTCAACTCATGCGTGTAACTCACTGCAGGGGTTCAAAGTTAGCAGGAGAATGAGTGAAGGCGAAGTGACACTATTTTTTGGAATAACTGCAAGTGTTGTAGCTGCGGCAATAGGAACCATAGAATTAGTTTTTAGAGAAGGAGTGCTTGAACTTAAAGATTGTCTTTATGTACAGAACTTGAGAAGAATTTTACAATCTGTTTCTAAACTATGTGCTGATGGATATACTATTTATTTTAGTAATATGATTACTGTTAAACGGAATAACAAATTCATCGCATGCAGAGAACTGGAGAACGGTCTCTATATTCTACATCATTCTCTAGAAACTAACTTAACCAAAACTACGTTGGTCGAAAATCCCAAGAAAAGAAATCGTGATACAGTAAATCCCACGTGCCTCTGGCATTACCGACTTGGCCACATCGGTGTTGACCGAATCACAAGGTTGGTAAAGGATGGTTCTTTGGATTTTCTAACTGTAGAAAATCTTCCCACTTGTGAGCCTTGCCTTCAAGGTAAGATGACTAAGCGGCCATTTGACGGTAACCCTGAAAGATATGCAGGCACACTTGACCTAATACATACTGATGTATGTGGTCCCCTGAGTGTTAGGATACGAAATCAACACGTGTATTTCATCACCTTTATAGATGATTTTTCACGATATGGTTACGTGTACCTAATGAGACACAAGTCTGAGTCATTTGAAAAGTTCAAAGAATTCAAACAGGAAGTCGAGAAATATTTAGGGAGAAAAATCAATGCCCTTCGATCAGATCGAGGTGGCGAGTATCTCTCTAACGAATTCAGGGACTACTTAAAGGTCAACGGGATAGTGTCACAATTAGCTCCTCCTGCCACACCTCAACTCAATAGTGTTTAAGAGAGGAGGAATATGACCTTGTTGGACATGGTCCGGTCACTTCTCATCCACTCAGAATTACCCACATCCTTTTGGGGATATGCATTAGAGACTGCTATCTACGTATTGAATAGGGTTCCAACCAAATCGGTTCCAAAGACTCCATATGAACTATGGACCGGAATGAAACCAAGTGTGAGACACTTGAAGATTTGGGGTTGTCCTACACACGTTAAAAGAACAAGTGCAGACAAGTTGGAATTCAAAACCAATCGTTGCTTGTTTATAGGCTACCCAAAAGATTCAGTTGGTTATCTATTCTATGACCCAAGTGAGCAGAAAGTGTTTTGCAGTTGAAACGCCCAAATCTTTGAAACCGATTACATCCTGGACACCCATCGTCAAGAAATAGTTCTTGATGAGGAGAGCTCAGGTGCAGTGGGAGATGTCCCATAGGCTCTAGGTAGTGACCAACCTAGAAGATCCACTCGGGTATCCAAACCACTAGTCCGATATGGTTATGACCAGGATTGTTACCTGGTGGAAGCCTTGACTAGTGAATAGGATCCCGTAACTTACGTTGAAGCTATGTTAGACATAGATTCCTAGAAGTGGGTGGAGGCCATGAGAGCTGAGATGGACTCGATGGAGACCAATGAAGTGTGGACTCTAGTAGATCCACCCTCCGGGGTAAAAGCAATTGGTTGCAAATGGATCTACAAGTGGAAGAAGGGCCCCGATGGCAGGATTGAGACCTACAAAGCTCGTTTGGTGGCGAAAGGGTATATTCAGAAAGAATGTATCGATTATGAGGAAACCTTTTTGCCCGTGGCCATGCTCAAATCCATTAGGATCCTGCTAGCTGTAACGGCATACCATGACTACGAGATTTGGCAGATGGATGTCAAAACTGCATTCCTGAATGGAGATCTTAATGAAGATATCTACATGCAGCAACCACAAGGCTTCATTGCTGCTGGTCAGGGACACATGGTATGTAAACTTAATAGATCCATATATGGACTTAAGTAGGCTTCTAGGAGTTGGAACATCCATTTCGATTCTGCTGTCAAAACGTTTGACTTTGTGCAGAATCCGGATGAGCCCTGTGTTTACAGGAAATCCAGTGGGGATAAGATCACCCTTTTGGTGTTGTACGTGGACGATATCCTACTCATTGGGAATGATGTAAGAATGTTGACTTCGGTCAAGGTATGGCTATCACATCAGTTCTCCATGAAAGATCTTGGAGAAGCTTCATATATACTGGGTCTTCGACTCTATAGAGATAGATCGAAGCGGATAATTGGATTATCCTAGGCTGCTTACATAGACAAAATTGTCAAAAGATACAACATGGAGAACTCCAAGAAAGGAAATGTTCATTTCAGGCATGGAGTCACTCTCTCCAAGAAGATGTCTCTCAAGACTTTTGAGGAGATTGAGGGCATGAGAGACATTCCCTATGCCTCAACCATACGGAGCATCATGTATGCCATGCTGTGCGGACATAGCTCAGGCAGTGAGTATGGTAAGCAGATTCCAGGCCAACCCAGGGCAGGAGCATTGGACTGCTGTGAAGAGCATACTTAAATACCTTCGAAGGACAAAAGAGTTTTTCTGGTATTCGATGGTAGTTCACTACAAGTTCTAGGGTATACTGATGCCAATTTCCAGTCGGATCTAGATGATAGAAAGTCTATATCTGGGTATGTTTTCACAATAGGATTGTGTGCTGTTTGCTGGAAAAGCTGCAAATAGGGGTCCACTACAGACTCCACAACCGAGGCCGAGTACATTGCCGCAAGTGAAGCTGCCAAGGAAGCCGTGTGGATGAAGAAATTCATACACAAATTGAGAGTGATTCCATCTAGCACATCACCCATCCCGTTGTTGTGTGACAACAATGGAGCGATCGCCTAGGCTAAAGAGCCTTGGGCTCACTCGAAGTCAAAGCACATCGAGAGAAAGTACCATGTATTGCGGGAGATCGTTGGTAGAGGGGACATCCTAATTCAGTAGGTAGCATCAGCGGATAATGTGGTAGACCCATTGACTAAGCCACTGACACAGAAGGTGTTTGAGAAACATGTGGAAAGTATGGGACTCCGGCTTGTACCAGATTGGACCTAAGTGCAAGTGGGAGCTATTAGACAGTTTTGTATGCCCTTAGCTTCAATCCAATTTGATGTACTTTTGACATTTAGTGTAAATAAACAAAGTACATGTTTGATTCATTTTGTTTGGTATATTTCTGTGTAAGACCCTAAAACTGGACACTTATAGAGACTTGTGTTAGTTTTAAATGTTCACATCCATTGGATAAGTCTGGGGAGATTTATCCTGCCAAGGCTGATACTGATGTGCCACCAAGTGTTGGGATGGCTTGTTTCGGCCATCAGGGTAAGACCCAAGGCACATGCAGTATGTGATTGCTTGAATCCTTGAACCAGACCAGATTTCCAATATTGTCCTAGACCTTGGAGACAGATGGCCAAAATTGGAAAGTTACACCTGACCCCTGGACTCGATTATGACACTTTACTAGGTGTCGGATCGGGCTGTCTTTGATATGCCAATTAGTGAGATCCTTAGTGGGGGTCAAAACCTGGATATGTTGGGGCAGTATGAGAATTCATTTGAGTGAGTGATCATAGTGACAGGATCAACCCCTTTGTCGGACAATGGTAATGATCGGGAATGCACTCTCTCTGATGGAAACCAAACTGCCGGTAGTTGATTTCAATCGTTGGAATTTTGTTTTGCAAAATTAATATATATATAAATGTATATATACGGTTTCAAAAGATTTGCAAAAGGTTATAATTCTCGGGATCCATGTGAGTAGAGAGTGCGACACTATTCCTTACAACCAAGGGAGATGTCTTCTCTTGTCGGGCAGTGCTTGATCATTAAGAGTTGAGAGGTTAAGTGTAAGACCATTTAGGATAATACTTGATGGGCTAATCTTGCACCTGCCCACAGTCCCTGGGATTTTATAAGATGGTTTGGCCCAGGGACCACTTAATGTAAATGTTGGGCCCATAGGGTCCATGTGATGGGCTCAAGGGGTTATTGAGTTTTTCAGTGAATTCGGTTGAGCCTTGTAATAAAGGCCCATGTGGCTGGTGTGTAGATCAATGCTTGGGTCCCATGCCATACAAAGAAGCCCAACTAGGCAGCAGATTGGAAACTAATTAAACACTAAACACTTAATGGACCAAAAGCCTATTTCGAGATGGGCTGATATGATCACCCATCTATGGGGCGAATCTGAGATTAATGTTAGTAAAAAGGATTGGGGTTTTGACCTTATCCACTCTCTGGGAGACCAAATTCAAATCAGATTTGAATCTGGTAACCTCCTGATAAGATTAGGAGTAAACTAACTTAATCTGCAGATAAGATTAAGATTATCCCTTATCCAAATGTTGATTTGGATTAGGATAGCTCCTAATTAGGAGGATTTCTTAATCAAGAAGAAAGGAGGAGAAAGCTAATTCGAATATACCAGATTTCGAACCAAGTTTTTCCAAGAGAGAAGAAAGTCTTCTGCATACAGAGATTAGATCTCAAAACTCCAGAGAGAAGAAAAGCTGTTCAGCCATCTTCATCCCAGGAGTTCTCCTCCAGCCGCTGCCAACCCCTCTTGTAAGATTCGATCTTTGCAGGAGAAAGAAGTCAAGAAATCAGTTCTTAACATCAGTCTTGCAGAAAAGACTGAAAAAGATTCAGTGTTCAAAGTTTCTAGTGGGTTCTTGTGAACGATCCATTGTGTAGGACGCACCCTGCTGGTTCCGTTCCATCCACAACTATGTCATCTTCAGCAGGAGCGGATCTTGGTATCTTCTTTGGGCGTGAACACCACTTTGGGAGATATTGTTTCTCCGGATCAGGTATAATCCTTCCTGTTCCCTTTTAGTTCAGATCTGGTTTGATTATGGTTCAAGTAGAATCTTTGAATATTGTATTCTAAATTTAGGGAATATGATTCCTAGTTGGGAGAAGGTAGGAAAATTTTTGAAATTCATCCACCCATTCCGCACCCTTCATGGCGTCCATTAGATGGATCCTACCATTCTTTCAGGGACAATTTGAGGTGTCCAGCCTCTTGACAGCAGAAAACAAAAGAGGAAGGAAAGGGAATTGGAATTGGGAAGGGAAGAGAGAAGAGAGGGAAAACAGTTTGGAGAGTGTAAACTCAATGTTCATTCCTCATCGATTCAAATTAGCCTTTTGTAGGGAGAATTAGTGTTGGTTACAACTAATTGTTGAGCTGGGTGACGATTTGAGTTGGACAACCGACACCACTTCCTCTTGTACACTCACTCATACCTTAGATCTGGAGTAGTGGTGCAACTTAGGCGGGCCCAGCCTAAAATTTTACACAGATTGGGCTTGGATTTTCAGTCCTTGGGCTGGGTTCAGGTTTTCTAATTTTTTGGCCCAGGCCCGGGCCTAGCCCTTAGGTAGCCTGAACCCGACCCAACTATAAACATTCATGCATACATATGTATATATGTAAATATGTAGTACATACACATTTGTGTATATATATATATGTGTAATTTTAGAGTGGGTTTATTGACCAGCCCAGCCTAGGCCCGGGCCTAAGCCCTGCTCGAGGGCATCAAATTACAGCATAGGCTGGGCTTGGGTTAGGAAAATCGGGCTTGACCTCGGGATCGGGCCTTATGCCCAAATTTTAGGGTTGGGCCCTGGTTGACTATAAACCCGGTCCAACTCGCCTGACTTGCACCCTTAATTTGGAGGCCTCATATGGGCCTGGTCCTTATCATACTTAACAAGTTGGCTTTTCCTATTAATAAATTTTGTGAGAACCAAGAAAGTAGGTTTGGAAAGAAATCTTTCTATGATTTTTTTTGTGCTGGCCTAGAATGTGGAGATTATGCTGTGATTTAATTTGAAAGAGGTTCTAGGCAGTTTTGCGCAGAAGGGTAAAATCCACCTTGAAAAACCTAAAATTCTGAAAATAGGGTTTTGGGTGGAATTTAAATTTGAGACTTAGTAAATGGAGTATAATGAGGGCTACAGTTAAGACATTTGTATTGATCTAGTGAAAGGACAAAAAATTTCCAAGGATAAATGGATCACGAAAGTTAAAAAGTTTGATGCTTGTTTGACAGCTAAAATAGATGTTAACCCAAATATCTTAATGGAGAAATGGAAAACATGGTATATAAAGAAAGGTATCTAAATTTCGATTCTGTATTCCCCGTATTGGGCGTATCACGTGGTTTAAGATGCGCACCGCTAGGTGCATAGGAGAGGTGAATTTTAGGGAGGCTAGGCCTAGGTGCACCCCCTTTGAACTAGGAGATTGTTTGGTGTACTTTGCACCTCAGCCAGGCATGTGCTTTTGCTCTGGTGTGGAAATTTTGTTTATTTCATTCTTTTAATAGAAGATATTTTTATAAAAGATAATTAAGATTATACAATCATTTTTTTAGGTGATGAGAGGTAATTTGGTCCTCCAATGACATCATGACATATGGCATCTCAGAACAACTGGGTTATACCTCGACACTACATAAGTAGATCATGTTGGCACTACATAAGCAAATCACCTCTGCACTACGAAAGCGAATCACCTCGGACACTTTATAACTACATCAGTGACCTCGAGGCCACCTCGGTAGACCGGACTATGAACAACTAGATGGGGTGTATGATGTGACCTACTTCCATCGAACTACCCTAGTCCTGTCAAGATGTCAAGTCGGTATAAGAGGCGACCTACTTCTGCCAACCTGACCTGAGTTCAGTTAACGACCTGTTGGATTTCCCCCTTGAGTGAGTTATCGTCTCCGACTTCTCTAGGATCATGATGCTCGACCGTTAGACCCATTTT
Organism: Nelumbo lutea; assembly: GCF_056320005.1. Taxonomy (NCBI): domain Eukaryota; kingdom Viridiplantae; phylum Streptophyta; class Magnoliopsida; order Proteales; family Nelumbonaceae; genus Nelumbo; species Nelumbo lutea. The sequence continues at coordinate 57,691,499 of NC_142687.1, read as the reverse complement.
TCCACATCGTCCGCATTAGAGTTGATTGGACGGACCTTATCCCTCTGTGTGGATCACATGTCCAGCTAAGGGATCTCCTCTGAACATGGAGGACACGGTTTCCCGAGAGTCTCAGATGCGTTACAAGAATCTCCCGATTTCTTATGCCTATATAAAGGCATCCCCTCCCTCAGAGAAGGTATGCATGATTTAGCTCTAACATTGCTCTAGCTCTCCTATTTCTAGCTCTTCAATATACTTTGTTGACTTAAGCATCGGAGTGCCCAACCTAAGTAAAGCAACCCGGGGTACTCTAATATTGTCTTTTTGCAGGTCGATCTAGGCCAGCTCAACATCGGTGCTACCAGATCATGCATCATCAATTGGCATCGTCTGTGGGAAATGCTACTTAAAATCTAGGTTCTCAACTCATTTTAAATTCGCACTCAACGGTAGTAAGCTCAAACAAGCCTCGTCAGCTCTGTTCGCGAGGTTTCCTCTACAAGCTGAGCCTTAGTAGCTCCCGTGGGAGTCAACGGCCAACAAACTGTGTAGTCACCCTTGCGGGTTGAGCCTTTCAATGCTCCCATGCGAGTTGGCGACCTGCCCCCATAGGTTGAGCTCCCTGTGGCTTATCGTAGGAGTAGATGGCTAGTGTCTCCGAGGATTAACGTAGTGTAGCCAAGGAACCAACCCGCCGTTCAACACCAACAACGATGCACGTATCAACGATGCTATCACAAGTGGGGTAGAATCTAGGGGTGATCATGGGCCGGGCCCAGGCCGGGCTTTGCACTTATGATAAGGGCTATAGCTTAGGCCTGGGCATGGGGTTCCGGGCCTGTATCCCTATCCCAAGTTTAGGCCCGGGCCAGGCTGGGCCTGATTTCGGGCCAATGCCACTCATATATAAAACATTACATATCTATATATTAAATGACATAACATGCATATAAACTTATTTTATACATTATACAATATAAAATATTACATATAATATAAATTATAATGTCATGTTATAATATTTATATATAAAATATATAATATAATGTAAAATAATGTGTATACATATGTATACATTATACACAAAATGTGTAAGTTCAAATATATGTGGGCCGAGTTGGGCTTGAAGTATTAAGCCCAAGCCCGGATTGGGCATAAACACAAAACTCAGGCCCAAGCCTGAAATTTCTGGGCCGGGCCAGGCCGGGCTGAAATGATCACCCCGACTGCCTTGGTCGCAACAAGGATGTTGGATGTGCTTGACATCTCTACATAGGAAATTATAATTAGTCGAACTAGAAACAAAAGGAAAAGTAGCTTGCAACGAAGAAAATATCAAGGAAGACCTACCAACAAGACTAAGGCTGGCCTCAACGAGCATTGGCTCGGCTAGGAACTCCTTGGCCAGAGATCGTCGTGCTACAAGGAACCTGACTTCGTCAGCTAGCTTGCTATCAAATATGACATCAACAACCTTCCTTGGTTCAGGTCACCAAGTAGGATCGACCAACCAACCCTCCTCCCAAGGCAGGAAGAAGTACCTATGCTTCCAATATCTTACTTTCGAAGGGAAGCCGTGAAGGAGTTTGTACCTAGGGTGGTAACTTATATAAAAACAATAGGGTGTCCTAGGAATTTTCATAATATTGCAGAGCTCGATGAAATAGTCAATGTCCAAGTGAATACCGAGGTGGTGACAAGGAGAGATCGTCCCCACAATGCACCAAAATGAGTTCAGATGGAGCTGTCCTAGGGAGATCCTATAGTGACTAAGTACCTTGCAACCGTCAGAACCCTTGGAAGACATTTTGGAAAAGAAAGGCCACTCATTGGATAGGACGAGGATGGAAGTACTTTACGATGAACTAGAAGAAAGGCCTCGCTCGCAATAGGTAGAGCTCGTTCACGCTCAAGCAATCTTCACAATGCACAGTGCAAATGGGATCCTTGGGCCCCCCTCTATTTATAGGAAAGGGGCCCGACTTTTGAACGACCACGATGATATTGATCAGATGGCTTAGGAATTGTCCTGTGCAAAGACATGGTGGGTGATTTGAATATGAATTATGCACGCCTTAGTCAAAATTTGAATTTGTCATTCGTTGCTTCCTGCGTGCCTTAAATTGAATTTTGAATTTGCCCCGCGTAGCTTACGCCCTGTCTTCGGAAGTTCGAAGTCCACCTCGCCACAAACACCAAGGTACCGAGCTATCATAAAGGGATGAACAGGATGTAGTCACTTCAGGCCAAAGATGCATAGCAAGTGACCTCGAGATACGTCGACCGATCTAATTAGCTCGACAGCATTTTGACTTTACCATTACCCTAATTGGTCAGTCCGTTTTTTTGCACAATGACCTAAGTGTACTTCGGTTCAAAGGAAGATTAGTTTGCTTTCAGCACCTCAACAGATATACAAACTTGGCTTTCTTCATAGTCGTCCTCCACCTCGATTTCAAGCTCCGCATCGACCTTGTTGGCTACTCATTTGAGGATCGACTTGAGGGACATTGCGTTGAAGTCTACATAAGTGGAGTGACCTAAGGAGGTAGTCACACAGTTTGAAGCCCCTCTTGAGGACGACATGATGAACTTCGCTCCTAAGGTATTTGGCTCAATTGCGAAACTCCTTGACGGTTGCATCCCTAGTATGGTAGATGTCCTCGGAGTGCCTTCTCTACCTCTCCTTGAGCGGATGAGTTCACTCCTATGCCCTGATAATCAAGATGGCGAAGTCCTGCGTAATACCGCATTTAATCCTTAGACTCTTCTGACTTGGGGGGAAAACTGGATTGACGCCTACGAGTTCATCAAACTATTCATTCCAGACCAAGGACCTACAACAAGCTATTCCATTCGCCGAATTGACCTCGTCTCGGGAGTAGGGGCAATTGATGAGGGGTAATTTGGTCATCTAATGACATCATGACATGTGGCATCCCAGAACAGCTGGGTGACACCTCGGTACCACATAAGCAGAACACCTCGGCACCACGTAAGCAAATCACCTCGACACTACATAAGAAGATCACCTCGAACACTTTATTTTTGCATCGGCGACCTTGGGGCCACCCCGGTAGACCGAACTGTGAACAACTAGATGGAATCTCAGGTCAATGTATGACGCGACCTGCTTCCACCGGACTACCCCAGTCCTGTCAATATGTTAGGTCAGCATGAGAGGCGACCTACTTCTACCGATCTAACCTGAGTTCAGCTAGCAACCTGTTGGATCTCCCCCTTGAGTGAGTTATCGTCTCCAACTTCTCTAGGACCACGATGCTCAACCATTTGACCCATCTTTCTGCATCGTCCGCATCGGAGTTGATCGGATGGACCTTATCCCTTTGTGTGGATCACATGTATGACTAAGAGATCTCCTTCGAACATGGTGAACACAATTTCTTGGGAGTCTTGGATGCGTTACAGGAAGCTCCCGATTTCTTATGCCTATATAAAGGCATCCCCTCCCTCAGAGAATTTATGTGCGATTTAGCTCTCATATTTTTAGCTCTCCAACATATTTCGCTGACTTAAGCATTGGAGTGACCGACTCAGGTACTTTGATATTGTCTTTTTGCAGGTCGACTCAACGACCTCACTAGCTCGGCATCCGAGTTGCCTTCCAGCAGGGAGCCATTGGTGGCACATCATCAATAGGGATTAAGAATTTAAGACCCTAGCATATATTTGTTTGGGCTTGCCTCAAGGGGTTTGGTACAAAGGCAGTTTGTAGAATTGGAATGAAACATGTTTAACGTCATATTATCTATTTGAAATAGTGAAATTCTGAGAAAAATAAAGAAGTTAAAAGTTTGGCATACTTGAATATGTTTTATATGCTATGTTTTATTTTGTTATTGGTATTTTCACTTTGAATATGTTTTATATGTTATGGTTATGTATTTTAGTTTGAGCTAATAGACTTTTTAAATATTTATTTTAAAACTAAAGTTTGCATTTTTAATTAGTATTAGTTTTAATATTTTCTTAATTTATTTTGATTTTTTACACTTTTTTTTATTTTGTGAATTTTTTAAAATTTTGCACCTTGCTTCAAAAAATGCATGCACCTTGCCTTGTGCCTTATGCCTTGGGAAAAATGATATTTGAATGTTGTGCATGATGCATGGAGGGAACACTAAGTGGTAGACCATCTAATTATGCACTACAAGTTTGTGAGGGAGCTTTGGGACATTTTGAGGTACTTCTATCTTATCTATACTACTATTAAAAGTGTTAATGTGGTCTAGATTTTGGATTTTTTTGAATAAAATACCCCTATTTTTTTAAGGGCAAAAAAATAATTTGAACTACTACTTTTATCAAATTCATTGTATTCCTCGTCATAAAGTCATATTTAAGGCTTTAATTCACATTTCCTTTCATTGAATCTTACATTTAAGGTACATTAAACAAGCAAGTTTTGTGGACTTTTCTTAACTAAAATACCCTTATTTATGATTTTAGTCCCTCCTTAACTATGCTTACAAACTTTTCCGTCACCAACATATAGAAACCAATTGGAAGGTGCATATACACCTTTCACAAATCATCATCAAGGAAAGCACTTTTAACATCAAGCTGGGAGAGAGGCCATGAGTAAATAGCTGCTAGAGAAAAGAGGATCAGAATTGAGGGTCCCAACAAGTATCTTGTGGTCTCCACTCTCTAACTAAATAAATAATAAACAAAAACAGCTAATAAAACTATAAAGAATCCTCAACATGAAACATAATTAAATAAACCACCCTATTGTCTAAGTTGCAAGTAAATAGTTCAATCATTTGTGTCAAATGGGTTAACCAATGTTCTCATAGTTAAATAATATAAATATTACAAAAATTTTAAAAATTGTGAAAAATTTTGAGCACTTCTCTAATATTATATATTTGTCATAACAAACAATAATAAGAATGCTAAATAAAAGTATTTTTATTCAATGGAAATGAAATACATGATTTAAAATTAACCTAAAAATGAAACGATTTTCCTATTCAAGTGGTGGGTCAATCATTTAACCTTTTAGGTCAAATGGATCTACCCATGATACCCTAAATAAATAATAAAAATTTGTAAAAAGATATAGACACAACAATTTTTCAAAACATAGAAATTTTTGTAAAAAAAACACATTTGGGTGCATCTATAAGTGTGATAGATAAAAGTTATTTTTATTAATGATAAAAATAGTATAAAAAAGTAAACTAACTTGAAAGGGGAATGTTTTTGCATCTAATTGATGGTCAATGGTCCATGAGGATGCAAATTAGGTGGACTTAACTCTAGCTTGAATTGATCCAACTTGTAATTTTAGGTAAGGTAGTTTTGATTTTCGGTCCTCAAGTTCGACCTAGGCATAGGCTCAAAAGTTTAGGCATTTTTATTTTACAGATTAGGCCCAAGCTTAGCCCTTAGGTAGCCCAAGTCAAACCTGATTATATACATACAATCATAAATACATATGTATCACATATTTGTATACATGTATGTATATGCATTTATATGCATACATTTATGTCAAATTTTGTTATAGGGCTAATTTATAGACCCAAGTCTAAGACTAACCTAAGCGCATCAAATTTCAATATAGGTTGGGCCCAAGTTGGACTGATCAGGCTTGACTTCGGCCTAAAGCCTTAGGACTAATGCATAGGGTTGGGTCTAGGTTAAGCTTAAATTCCGCCCAACCTACTTGACTTGCAACATAATGGTTCAATCATTTGGGTAAATAGATTAACCAATGATGTCACAATTAAATAATGAAAATTAAAAAAAAAGATAAAAAATAGTAAATTAAAAATACATAATTTTTTTAGAAAATTTTAACTTATCATGTATGTGTTTGGTTCCGTTTACGTTTATTGAGTAAACGGTGCCACATAGGCGCCCCATCAACAAAGGCGTCATTAATTGCATCCATATGTACTGATGTTTGCAAAGCCAACATCGACTTCTATGTGCTTCTCCCATTTCAGGAAGCTTCATTTTGGAGCTTCCTGAAACAGGTAGGCATTTATTGGCACTTTGTTGATGTGGTGCCTAATGGTGCCTATGTGTCATAAATGCCCTCATTAATTACTTTTCTTGGTTTTCCAGCCACCCAAGTACAAAACGTTTACTCAATAAATGTAAATGGAACCAAACATCCTCCATATCGAAAAATGTGTGATAAACAAAAGTTATTTTTAGAATTAATTATGTAAATGGAACAAAAAATGTAAAGTTGCCCAAAAATGAGATTGCTTTTTTTTAAGTTAAATAGGTCAACATATGATGTCATAATTATATAATAAAATATAAAAAATAGATAGAAATGAAAAATATAGAAAACATAAAAAATTGTCTATAAAATTTGTGCACACTTTCTAATATTATATATTTATCATATTAAACAAAAATAAGGCCCTGTTTTAGAACACTTAAAAGAAGTACTTATTTAAACAAGTACTTCTTTTAAGACATGGAACCACACATTAAGTGGTTTTTAAGTGCTTATGGGTGTTTGATAAAAAAGAGGGTAAGAAGTATTTATTATTAAAAAAAGTACTTAAAAAAGTGACATGGATGTGGCTTTTTTTTTAGCACTTTTTGAAGTACTTCATTCGAATGGGACAAACATGTCCTTGTTTTTTCTTTAATGACAAAACTACCCCCACTCAAGTTTATCATCTTCTTCCATTCGAAACCCTACAACAACAGGCAGTGTCGGCGTTTGGTGTAGGTCTACCAGTGACGTTCAATAGTGAGCAAAAGCCAGCCGGCGGAGTTGAGTGTATAATACAACCGTTCTTGTAGGTCCAACATTGCTCTCAGTATAATACAACCATTCTCAGTATAGGAATAAAAAAGTAGTGGAGGTTCTTACAATACATGTAAAACGACTGTAGGAATCAAACTCTTAAATATGTACTCAGCGCCCATCAATCCTGTTGTGTACCTACTCGTTGGACCAATAATTCCTTCCTATATATGTACTCAAATGCATATCTCTAACTGCAATAAAGAAAACAAAGCGGACAGAAATTTATGAAATGAAAACATAAGAGGGTCATTTTAATAAATATCGAACGATTATCAGTAAAAAAAAACTAATATAAGCAATAATTCTGATCAAGAGGAAAGGAGATGAAAGGAAAAAATATGATTTTTGTCTGTGAAATGGATTGATTAAGTACTGGCTGGAGTCGAGCTCCGAATGTAAGAGAAAGGGAGTTCGACTGTTTAAGGAGGATGGAATGGTGGAAGGTGGAGATCATAATGAATTCACTGCTGCCTGGTTCTGTGTCGTGAGGAAGATGGTGAACAATGGATTTCTGGGGATTTTGAAGAGGAAAAGGAAGAAGTATGAGATGGAGAGGGCTACAACTGTCATTTGTATAAATATAAGCACTTATTGGGAAAGTAGCTTACCAAACATTCTCGCCCCAATAAGTACTTAAAAACATAATAAGTGATTTAAAAAAGCGGGTTACCAAACAGCCTAAAGGGTTGTTAAAATAAGTACTTCTAACTTCTTTTAACAAGTACTTAATCATCAAATAGGGCTTAAATATGATATATAATAAATACTTTTATTAATAATGGGCATGAAACATAAAACATAAAATGTAAATCCACCAACACACCATGCTTTGATTAGTTCTAAAAGGAATTGAAATTATTAATGTTATCTAAAATTTCTATGTGCAATGCACATGTATATATATTAGTGCTTTTCGAAAGACTTATAGGCTAACAAAAAGGTTTGCTGAAAAAAGGGAAGATTTTTTAAGGAGTGATACTAGTAATAGTGGTTTGGTTTATTTGGATGGAGAGAAAGAAGAGGCTATTTGAGAATAAATATAATTTCGAAGATATAGTAATGAAAGGTTTCGAGGAAAAATATACTCTTTATACATAAGCTTTTCAAGGATACATCTTATAGTTTTTTTAGCATCTTAGTAACCTTTTTGTATGTACATGATCAGAATAGTCCCTTTACAAAGAGAATGTTGTCCCTTGCTCAGTATATTATTGTGCAAGGCACAATTGCATATGTTTTATTCAACAACAAAAGTTGTGGTTGTGGGTTATGTAAGCATGAGCATGAGAAATATGAATTTATAAATGAAAGTGTGAGTGTAGAGTGATAAGTAATAAACAGAAATAATAGGCATATCATATCATGTAATTATGTTAATGTGTTATGTGAGTATATTATATTATGAGTATAGCATGTATATTGTATATGAATGTATGAAGTATGCTTTTAGACGCCTAGGGAGACCGGGGCTTTGCTTAGAGCAAGGGTCAAACTATTGGTATCAGGTATCGTATCAAATAACTTCGATACAGGTACTATTTGAAAACACATGGATACAAACAAAATATATGGAAACACATGAATACATTAGGGAAATACATAGAACTTTTGTAAATACATCAATTACACTAACTTTAAAGTTGAAATAACCATTAATAAAGTATAAATACATAAAAAATGTATATTTTAATGATACATATGAAGAAATATATTACAATTAATACAACAAGATATATAAATGTCATACAATTTTGTTGATAGTCCATCAATCAAGAATCAGAGATTCATAATGTATAGTTTTTATAAATTAACACACACATAAAGCCATTATTATGTTATATTCTATTTAAGTCCAAGACAAAAATATGCAATTATTATATTTTAATACTATATCATTTACTTTCTATTTTACTATTTTTACTTTTCAACATTAATAAAAAGTAAATTAAATATTAAATTTTGAAATGTTTGATAAACAATATATTTATTTTTGTAAGCAATATATATTATTATAAATGTAAATTAAAATATCAAAAGATAGTTTATAAAAATATATAATCTTAAATGAAAATATATCAAAATTATTAAAATTTGTAAGATACATATGATATTCAAATTCATAATTTTTAATTACTAAAGTAATGATTCCATTATTAACATTTCTATTTCTATATTTTTTCTAAAATAAGAAATCATTTATGATATAAATGTAAATTAGTGGATTTGATAAATTGAATTTAATATTGTATTCTTGAATATTTTGCAAACAAAATTTTTATTTTTTAAATAATAAATATGTTATTTGTTAGTGTAAATTAAAACATCAATGAATAATTTATAAAAATATATTAAAATTTTAAGAGACATAGCATGTAGAAACCTATGAATTTTAAGTACTAAAATAATATTCTTTTGTTAACATTTTTATTTGTATAATTTTATTGATAGTGAAAATTTATTTATTTAAATGTAATTTTTATAAATTCTTTACTTCATTAATTTTATAAAATACTAATTTTAATACTATATATTTTTTTAATTTTAATTTAGAATGATTGAACATAAACATATAGTATTTGTTTAGATTACATGTTAATAATGAAAATAAAATGTATTTTATTTCACATAATTATATTGCAAGTTAAATGGTGGCGTAGTGGTGTACGCACTAGGACCTGGGCTCGAACCTTGTTATTGTGGTGTACGCACTAGGACCTGGGCTCGAACCTTGTTATTGGTGTTTTTAAATAAGAGAGATTCATGCATGTATCGGTGTGTATCGGCACTTATCAGTTTGTATCGGTCGATACAATGCGATATGCATCGATATTGATATGTATCTTGTTTGCACGACTGGGCGTGTATCGTACCAAGGCCTTCATAAGTGCCTAGTAAATTTTGAGATTACTATAGATGTAACTCGAGTCACCCAACTTCCTTGCTAGAGAATAGCTTGGACATATGTATATTAAGGTCGATAGACCGATCTGCAAGAGACACAGGATCAAAGCACCCAGGGGCTTGGACTCGGGTTGGTCACTTCGATGCTAGAAAATTAGAGAGCTAATTTGCATGTAATTGTGCATACCTTGTGAAGGCATGGAGGTGCCTTTATATAGGCTTATCGACCCGTTATCTTTGGGGCACGTTCTACTGCATTAATGATGATCCTCATCCAGTTCCCCGCAATGCAGACGGAACCAAGGTCATCCCTACCAGGTGGGTGACATGCCACCATCCATTTCAGAACTTATAGGCATGCAAACTGGATAAGGAAAACCTACCACGTAGGTCAATACCTCGGATTTCAGCTGGTTACTCAGGTCATTGACTGCCCAAGTTAGGGAGGACAAGCTAGTATCCAAAGTCATTGACTCGCTTCTCCAAGGTGATGCGCTCCGTCTTGCCCAAGTCGAGGTCCAATTCAGATTGGTCAGTTTAAGCGAGTCTAGTCGGGTGCAACCAGTTTATAAGTGGCGCGAGTTGTCATAGAACAGTTTGAGCTCACCACATGGCTCAATGTGATTGGAAGGTCAGATCACCCCTTATCAATTGTTCCCCACTTCAGATTTCAAGGTATCAAGCTTAGCGAAGGGAGTAGCTTGGTCCTGGGTGATTACAGTCTGATGCTCCAACATTGGTTCCTCATAGATCGCGGTTTGGGATTGAACTGATTCGCCTAACCGGGACCATTTGACAAGTCACATACTAGGCACATGTAGATTTCACGCAAGAATTAGGCTCCGCGGACGACAAAAAACAGTAAACTCATTTTTAGGGCCTTGGAAAATGAACCATCATGCTATTTTGGAATCATTGGATCAGATCGATCTTGACTGTTGATTGATTGGGTTCCCCGTCTATAAATTGGGACCCATGGGGGTCCCATTTGCACCTGTTTTCTAAGATTTGAATGAGATTAGAGAGCTCGGTGTGTTTAGTTGAGGTCGGAAAGATCGGTTGGTTCCCTTAGGCTTTCGATGAGCTCGGATAGCAAGTCTGAGGGAGAGAAGCAGTAGGCCATTCATACCGAGGAGGGGTCCTTGTTGCAAGAATAGCGATGCTCCCATAAAGGGGCCCCGACCTCCCGTCGTTAACCGAGGACTAGGTCAGAGTTCGGCGCAACAAAGTTTTCACCCGAGGGGGTTATGGAGCTCATAGCTTGGTATAGAATCCCTGGTCGGTATGAGTGTTACTTCCTATCGAGGGCCAAATGCCTTGGGAGCATGAGGAGAATGAGGCATGTGTCTTTGAGCAAGTGTTGGTGGCTGGGCTTAGGTTCCCGCTTCACCCCCTCATCGTCAAGGTGTTGAAATACTACGACATTTTGATAGCTCAACTTCACCTAAGCTTCATTAGGACCCTTGTAGGCACTATCTCGTTCTGTCACCATTACAGTTTGCCCATGACCCTTAAGAACTTCACCAGCCTCTACAACTTAAGAGAAATTCCGTTGACAAGGTCAGCTTTTATCTGTCTTACCATCCTGGTTGCAAGTTGTTGGGTGGTTTCCCATCTAAGGTGCTTGAATGGAAGAGGAAGTTATTTTTCCTTGGTGCTAACGACAAGTGGCCCTTTAACTCGGAGTGGAGGATGGCCATAAAGGACGTCAGAGACATTTCTTTGAGTGAGATCCTACATGAGCAGATGAAAAACCTAGTCAAGGAGGAATTGATCCGAGCTGGTTGAGTCCTTTGGGTAGGTTGTCATTCGATACATAGGTGTTTCCTCCTTTTTTTTTTTATGTTTTTCACCTCGGTTTATTAACCATGAAGAGGAAGTTCAGTGACTCTTACTGAGCTACGGTAGCAGAATGGTTGAGGTCTGAGGAGCAAGGTCCACTGTAGTCGTCAACCTCGTTGTTTAGGAGGAGGATGAGATGTGGTTCAATCCTACCAGCAATGAATAAATCGTCCAGACTTCGGGCATCAGGGCAACCAGCACGTCCAACTCGAACCCGAACATGACTGAGACATGGGCTCCTAAGATGAGCTTGGGGTGGTCAATTACGACTTCTGATTGGATTCAAGACCCTTAGGCCGCGCTCGACGTGAGAAGTTTTAGCGACCGGGTCTCCCTGGGGCTCAACAAGAAGCTGATCCATGCTATCCGTCATGGATGCAAGACTTCCCAATGTCATGTATGACCTGTACTATTCTGAGCTCCCTGGCAGGCCAACATCATGGCACAAATTTTGGAGGGAAGATGCAAGACTTCCTAACGTCATTATGAGCTGGCCTAGAAGGAGGCAGATAACCCCTGAAGTTAGCTAGTAAGTGCCCGAGTCAGTGTAGGTTCTGCAAAAGAGGAGCTTGAGGTGATTAAAGCCAAGAATGCCAACCTATTTGAGAGGTTGGTCATGTCCAAGAAGAATGTGGAGTCCCTGATGACCAAGATGAAGCAGTAGGCTAACGAGTTGATAGAGAGGAGGACGAAACTTTCTGAGGACATTTGACTAGAAAAGGAGAAGGTTGTGGAGGAGATCCACTCTCCGCCACAGTGCCTCAAGGAGAAGAACAAATACGCTGCCAACGCCCTAAAGAAGGCATTCAAATTGTGCTATCAACTCGTCGGGTTGCTCTTCCCAGACCGTGACCTCGTCCGGTTAGCGCCTTCGTCCCTCATTGTTGACATTATACAGGAGATCGATAAGAAAGTGGGACACTAGGGAGAAGGAAGATGACGAGAATGAGGAGGATGACTTTGACATAGTGGTGGCGAGGAGGACGACATAAGGACTGAGGATGACGATTATGCCCCTAGCCAGGAGTGACACTTAGCCTCTTTTCTTGATGTAACTCGGGCCTCTTAGCTTGGCTTTCTGTTCTTGTTCCTTTTTTATTTTTCTTAAAGTAATAGCAATGTACTCTTCTTTTGCTCCATGTGCCCAAGTACCTTCCTTTTGCACCTTAAATTTCTTTAAGTTACGAAAACTTTTTACAAATTTGGCTAAGTCAAAAATGATGCCAAGGTGCTTGCATGCCAATGTTCACACAAGAGGCCAACTTTAGGATTGGTGATCCGAGGTACCTAGAGCAAGTCGGCTTGGCTTTTAGTGAACCAAAGTGCATAGAGCAGATCAATTGGACCAAATTGCATGAGTGGGTGGTCGCAAAGGTCAAGCTTGAGCTAGCTGGGCTGCTAAGAACCCACGTTTCTGACAATAAGGAGAGATGTGAAGAATGCTCCCTCACCCTTCCAGTCCAGTCCCCTTTTGGACGCAGGGGACTGAGCAAAAGGATAGGAAACCCTATCCCTTTCCTATCAGAACCCCCACCTTCGACTCAGCCGACTGGTCTTGAAGGGTTGAAAGAACACCTCGATCCCTTCCAAATTTCTAGAAATCATAGTAGTCTACCTACTCACAGAAATATGACTAGAAAGAAAAAACATTACAGACATAAGAAAAGGAAAAACAAACTAAGAACAGAAACCGACCTAGAAGACACGCATCTAATAAATGAGCAAAACTTGAATCTAAGGAACCGAATATGAGGTAAGTGTATTACCTCAATGTGACCTTAGAGCGACCAAACAATCCTGTTGTCGGTATTGGTTGGGCTAGCAAACCTCAAAGTGGTTTTGAATAATTTTACTGGAATAGAACTTTGAGATGAATATTTCCGATAGAGTTTACTACAACTGGTTCAGGTGGGGAATCTGAATATGTGTCGAATCAAAGGGACGAAACACACTCCACTGCTGCTCCTCCACCCTCTTCAAAGGGGATGACGGATCAGGAACCGATGGTGGGAAAGGAAGACCGCCGTTCTGCTCTTCCTCTCAAGGAAGGAGACGATAAACAGTAAACTCTCGATGACTTCTCAAAAAAAAAAAAAAAACCTTCTCCTCCCTCTCTCGAATTCCTCTGTTCTCACCTGACCCCTTTCTACCCTGCGCTCTCTCTCTCTCTCTCTCTTTTCTCAGAAAAACGGGAGAGCTCTTTCTCCCTTTGGTTTTCTTCTCACACTTGAGCTCTGGACTCTCGTCCAATTCTCAAATTTGGCAGCTCTTAGGAAAAACCCTGAGATCTACCTCTTCTCTATTCATAGAGATCCCCCCTCGGCAGGAATAGTGACCCATATTTATAATGGGAAGGAATGGGGTTTTTGATTAAAAACTAAGAAACAAGGGGTTACGGTAGGGAAGCTAAGGTTTGGGGGGTATCCACTTGGGGTGATCCGGGAATTAGGTCGGGGATATTTTGGTAATTGGTCCAAGGGGCATTTTGGTAATTTAGTCAAGGGGCATTTTGGTAAATTGGAACAAGGGCATTTTGGGCATTTGGTTGGGGTATTTTGATAATTTGGTTAAGGGTGTTTTTGGGCATTTGGAGAGAAGGGGTAAATGAAGGGTATTTCGATAATTTTGAAAGAAGGGGCATTTTGGTAATTTTGAAATGAGGGGTATTTTGGGAATTTGGTTAAGGGTGATTTGGGAATTGGTTCAAGGGGTAATTCGAGTAACCTGGTCAAGGGTATTTGGTTATTTTGGAAGGAGGGGTATTTTGTGAATTAGGCCAGGGGTAATTTGGGAATTGGTCCAAGGGGTAGTTTGGGTAACCTGGTCAAGGGTATTTAGAAATTTTGGTTGGAGGGGTATTTTGTGAATTAATTCAGGGGTAATTTGGGTAACCTGATCGAGGGTATTTGGTTATTTTGGAAGGAGGGGTATTTTGTGAATTAAGTCAGGGGTAATTTTGGAATTGGTCCAAGGGGTAGTTCAGGTAACCTAGTCAAGGGTATTTGGAAATTTTGGAAGGAGGGGTATTTTGTGAATTAGTTCAGAGGTAATTTGGGAATTGGTCAAAGGGGTAATTCGAGTAACCTGATCAAGGGTATTTTGGGAATTTGGGGTATGAGGTGGGGTAATTTGGGTAAGTTTGGTTAAGGGTGTTTGGAAATTTTGGCAAGGGGTATTTTGGTAATTTTGGTTGAGGTCATTTGGGTAAGTTTGGTCAAGGGCATTTCGGTAATTTGGTTGGGATAATTTGGGTAACTTGGGTCAAGGGCGTTTTGGTTTTTTTGGTAGTTTTGGTCAAGGTAATTTGGGTAACTTTGATCAAGGGTATTTCAATAGTTTTGGTGGAAGGGGTATTTGTAATTTTGTTTGGGGTATCAAATGAGATCTATAACGAGTTTTGAGGATTTAGGAATGGAGATTTGGGTTCTTTGGATAGTTTGAGATGAGTAATAAGGTGATATTGGGCCTAGATCGGATAGATTTGGAAATGCTCAATTCAGTTAATCTAAGGCCTTAAAATGGAATCTCGGTGCGACTGAAGGACAAACGGAGGTATTTTGGGTTGAGATTTTATAGGTGGGTATTTTGGGGTGTTCGAGAACCGTTGGTTATGTCTGACTTGATGGTTGAGGTGTAAGTGTGGGTCGCTCGAAGCTATCAAATAGGTATCAGGTAAGTTTGATGGCGGTTTTGGGGACCTTTGGGGATGAAAGTTGGGATTTTCGAGATTTTGGGTGTTTCAAAGGGGTTGGAAATGTCTGGTCAAGTGTTTGGGGTAAATTAGAGGTTCAGGCAGCAAATCGAGCAAAAATCAGGTGCTGACAGATGCCCCTCTTTGTTGTGATATATGAAACTACAAAACAACAAACACCAAAAGAAACACACAAAGACTTTTGCGAAGGGAGGCTTTGAATAGCAGCGAGATGAGGAATTAGGATTAAAGCAAGTGGAAAGGTGAAGGAGAGGATTTCCCATGCAACATCGCTTCATCTAGTTTAGGCCAGTTTTATTGTTGCGCGATTGCCTAATTCCTAAAGAATGGTGTGCCCTTAAGGGTTCAACGCATGTTGAACACACTAAAGACACTTAGTAATGCGCGATATGCCGCGATGCAATTGGAAATCTACTATATGCTAGGAAATAAGCAAAAATTCATGATATGCCATGATGCAATTTTTAAACAGCTAAAGAGCGCGATGTGCCACAACGCAATTGGAAATGCATTATATGCCAGGAAACAAACAAAAATTCATGATATGCCATGTTGCAATTTTTAAACTTCTAAAGAACGCGATATGTCGTGATGCAATTAGAAATCCACCTTATGTTGGGAAACAAGCAAAAATTCATGATATGCCATTATGCAATTTTTAAACTGTTAAAGAGCACGATATGCCATGATGCAATTGTAAATGGTATGCCGGGAAATAAGCAAAAAATCATGATATGTCATGATGCAATTTTTTAAATTCTGAAGAGCATGATATGCCGCAATGCAATCAGAAAACCACTTTATGTCGGGAAACAAGCAAAAATTCATGATATGCCATGATGCAATTTTTAAACTTCTAAAGAGTGTAATACGTCGCGATGCAATTAGATATCCACCTTATGCCGAGAAACAAGCAAAAATTCATGATATGACATGATGCGATTTTTAAATTGCTAAAAAGCACGATATGTCGCGATACAATCATAATTCCACTATATGAAAGCAAAAATTCATGATATGCCATGATGCAACTTTTAATGTTCTAAATAGTGCGATATGGAGCGACGCAATAAAAAATCCACCTTATGTCGGGGAACAAGCAAAAATTCGTGCTATGCCATGATGAAAGGTTCAATCATCAAAAGTTTTTCTGCCATTTTCAAAGATTTTAGTGAAACATTTAAAATATAAACTCATTACCAAGTTTTAGATATCAAAATTTATCATTCTTCCCTTCTTATATATTTATATATATATATATATATATATATATATATATTCTGTTATCTATTTTGTTCTTTTTTTATTTTTATTTTTCTCTTTTTTTTTTTAATTTTCTTATTATCATTTTTATCATTTCCAATTACCCAATTCAATATTGGGTCAAGGCATAGAGGTTGACATGACCAATGGAATTCCTGACACGGGTCAAAGCATAGATGCTTACATGACTGACGGAAGACGATGTGAATATCCTCAATGAAATTGAGATTTAAATACTTTAACTGACAAATCTTCAATAAGATTATAGGCTGAAGAAGTAGAACACCAAAGTGTGAGATAAACACTCAAATGGATTTTCAGAGAGTAAGGTAATGATTCATACAAAAGAACTCAGAATAACCAACATGGAAGCAAGCAAAATGATATGATATGATGTGATGGTAATGCCAAGATAAAAATTGGGTATGTACTGAAAATGTCAAAACATCGCCTCAAATTGTAGTAAAGGAGAGATTCAAATATGTGAGCAATTGCACAAGGACAATAAATATGGGAATTGTAAGAAGGAAAAACTTCAAAACCCAAAGGCAAAGTGCCTTCGACCTAAACTTATACGAAAGTAATTATGTCCAAATGAGATACTTCTGGTTCGCATAAGATGAGAGTGTGTACCCTCTCTTCAGTATCGTCCCTTAAAACTCATTGAGTTCAAAAGCATGCACGATGGAATTGTAAGTTGTTAAATAAGGGATTCACTATAACAACAACCTTCATCACAAGGGGTTTGCTCTTCTTTTTTTTTATCTCTTCTCTATCTTTTTTTTTTTTTTTTTTTGTTAACAAAAATGTTAGGCTATGAAGCTAATACTTTAATGGAGCGAGTGAGAACTATGGTCCTTCATCGTCGGCCAAATAGGTTTGTCTAGTGCTGATTTGCCACTTTTTCAAAGATCGAGTAGGTCTTGCTCATTAGGACGAAACGTGGTATGGGACGGAGGTTACAAATGATGGGTTAAAAAGCTCAAATAACAATTAGTGGGAGGCATCCGATGCATGATCACCTCTTGGGAAACTTGATTCAAGGTCTGCTCTCATCATCATTTTTTCATTTTTTTTATTATTTTTGTTATGGCCCTCTTCATAGCCATATAGATGGAGATTGCTCTTCATATTTTTTATCAACATGAATCGTGCCTTCTCATTGATCAAGGAGAACTTTATTTTGGGACAAAATGTAAATGGGTTGGGGAAATCTGAATTAGCATATGGGTGCCATCCTGAAAGATCTCATACTGATAAAATTATCTTAGGTGCCCTAGTTTCTTCTAATTATTTTTCTATTCTTCATTTTCTCATTCACTTTTGCATTGATCTTCATTTTCCCACTTTCCTTGATTGTTTCATTCTCAACAAAGTTGTCAAAAGTTCATTCCTTTTTTCATTTTTTTAGCGCTTTTCGTCACTTTCATTCTCATTTTTTTTCTCATTTCTTTGAACTTTTACCCAATTACCCTAATTGCATTCTTCTTGATTTGACACCCATCGCTAGGAAGTGTTTACTGTGAAGAAAATGTTGACAGAAAGGCCCAATGGGTGAATTAGGGGATTTTACTTCATATTATCAAGGGTAAATGCCCAAGGTCAAATAAGTGGCCATGGAAGGCCTCCCTTCATTTCACTATCAACTGCACGCTGCATATTGAAGAATCATATGCTAAGCATAGCCCATGTTTGGTTTATTACCTCCTCATTGTAGATACGATTAAGATTCCTGAGGTCCATCCTGTGGGTTTGGCTAATTGGCTGGAAAAGTTCTAATGTATAAGCTCGACTGGTTAATTAGTGACTTTTGTGAATTCAAGGGATCATTGAGGAAAGAGACGACCGATGATGGCCTCTAGTCTTTTCTTTGATATCGACAGGGCACTAGGTTAGGATGCTGCCTTTATTCTATGTCGGCTCAGGTGTTATTCAAGGGAAATGGACTATTCTTTGGCAGCTACAGTTCTGCCCCAGTTTGGACAAAGATGATGGCTTTATTATGGGCTGGGAAATTAGTAGGAAATTCAACTAAAAAGCTCTTGATCAACAACTAACTTTTCTTCAAGCATGCTTTTGGGACTCTAAGAGGAAACAAACTCTACCTTCTTTTGCTAGATAACGTTAAAAGGACTAATCATTTTCTTGTAAGTAAGCATCTCAAGCAAGGGAAGAAGAAATGGGAGAAACAAATATTTTATTTATGGAAGTGGTCGGACCCATGAAATGGGTTGCTCTATGTATCCCTTTGAAAGGGATTTGGCCGAGCGTAGTTCAAAAATGGAACTAAGATTGATACCCTTAGCTTATTAAGGAGGAAACAATCAGACTTGCTAACCGAGAAGTGATTGCAAGATTTTTGAAAGGATTTTGTGCCACAACTTGGTAATTGATCTGGTCGTTTTTTGATGGGGAATTGGCCGAGGACTCTCGATGGTGCTTTCGGGTCAACATAACCCAAGTCAACAACTACCTCTTTCTTTATTTTTGGCCCTCACTTTTTTTTTCTTTGAAATTTGGATTTTTCTTTCTCTTTTGTATATAACCTTTTTATTACTTTTTATTTTTCCCTTTTTTTATTTTGAATTTTCCTTATTTTCTTAGATCTTTCCCTGTTTCTCTTTTTATGCTTTGGATTTTTTATGTTTTTTGGTATTTTGGATTTTTTGTATTTTAGATTTTCATTTTTTTTAATCTTGGATTTTTTTTTGCACATTAGATCCCCCTTTTTTTAATTTTATTTTTTCTCTTTTTTATTTTGTATTTTGGATTTTTTTCCTTTTTTATTGATTTGGATTTTTCCCTTTTTATTTGAAAATCCTTTTTTTTGTATTTTTTCTCTTTTTTTTTGTATTTTGGATTTTCACCCTTTTTTGTATTTTGACTTTTCCTTTTTTTTCTAGATTTTGGATTCACTTTTTAAAATTTTTTATTTTTTTCTTTTCTTTTATTTCTTATTTTGGATTTTCTTTTCTTCCTTTTTTTATTTTTGAATTTTCCATTTTTTATCCGTTGGTCTTCCTTTCACTTTCCCATTTTTTATTTTAGGTTTCTGGATTGTTCCATTTTTGTAGTTTTCATTTTTTTTCCTTTTTTGGATTTACCACTTTCTTGATTTTGATTTTTTTATTTACCTCTTTTTTGTTTTTTTTGTTTTTTTGCTTCTAACTCCTAATAGGGCCCTGAGATTGGTCATGCAAATGTATCACACAGATGATGCACATGGGCTTGGGGTGTGACATCTAAATCATGGTTGAAATCATGGTTGAAAGGCCACCGGTCTTCAAACCTCCACCCATACGAGCTTCTTAGGTTGGTAACTGGCTGAGAGCTTTCCATCGGACTCATTGGGTTCCTAGGCCCGGTGGCCCAGGAACCAATGTATAAACAAAATATCCAGCAAATTAAAACAAAAAGATGCAAAGAAAACAAAAGACTAAATGCTTGCATGGGAAACAATAGCATCAATATCACAGTCACAACAAATGCTATCTAGAAAGATCAAAGCTACTTCAAACATTAACATAATGATCTGAAGCTGGCAGGGATACAATTCTTCCCCTTGCATAAAACCTATGCCTTTCAATTAACTTCTTCCAGCCAAAACTTAAGAGGGGGACTCGAGAAAAGAAGATCTGATTCTTTGCACGTCCAAAAATGGCTTTAAAACATACCCGGGTGGGATCTAATGGTGGGCAAACCCATGGATCTCTACTACAGACCCACCGCTCGAATCCTAGAGAAAAGACATGAATAACAATTGATGTCAAGGGGTACTAAAGTCTCTGACACAATGGCGACAAAGCTTGAAGGAAGACTAGCAATTCTTTTATTTGGGTCTAAAGGGAAAGGTGCACGTGGGCTTAAGGATTCACATGCTCACACAGCTGTCCCTGAAGCTGTCTTAAGAGGCAAATAAGCCATAGAGGTTTCAGCTATGGATAACAACAATTAAAGTCCAAGTCTACTAGCATTGAAGCCCAAGTGGGCGAGTTGCCAATCCAAGAATGAACTCTATAGGCGTATGCCACGGAGGAGGGTTCAGCTCCACCGAACTTCCCATCATTGGCTTCCTTTCGGTGAAAGCCTTCTTTGTAACAATCGAATTTGAGCTAAGAACCCACGTTTCTGAGATAAGGAGAGATGTGAAAAATGCTCCCTCACCCTTCCAGTCCAACCCCCTTTTGGACGCAGGGACTGAGCAAAAGGATAGAAAACCCTATCCCTTTTCAATCAGAACCCCACCTTCGGACTCAGCCGGCTGGTCTGAAGGGTTGAAAGAACACCTTGATCCCTTCCAAATTTCTAGAAATCACATAGTCTACAGACTCACAGAAATACGACTAGAAAGAAAAAACATAACAGACATAAGAAAACGAAAAACAAACTAATAACAGAAACTGACCTAGATGACACGCATCTAATAAATGAGCAAAACTTGAATCTAAAGAACCGAATATGAGGTAAGTGTATTACCTCAATGTGACCTTAGAGCGACCAAACAATGCTGCTGTTGGTATTGGTTGGGCTAGCAAACCCCAAAGTGGTTTTGAATAATTTTACTGGAATAGAACTTTGAGATGAATATTTCCGGTAGAGTTTACTGCAGCTGGTTCAGGTGGGGAATCTGAATATGTGCCGAATCAAAGGGACGACACACACTCCACCGCCGCTCCTCTACCCTCTTCAGAGGGGATGACGGATCAGGAACCAATGGCGGGAAAGGAAGGCCGCCTTTTGCTCTTCGTCTCAGGGAAGGAGACGATGAACAGTAAACTCTCGATGACTCATAAAAAAAAAAAAAAAACTTCTCCTCCCTCTCTCGAATTCCTCTGTTCTCACCTGACCCCTTTCTACCCTGCTCTCTCTCTCTCTCTCTCTCTCTCTCTCTCTCTCTTCTCGGATAAACGGGAGAGCTCTTTCTCCCTCTCATTTTCTTCTCTCACTCGAGCTCTCGGCTCTCGCCCAATTCTCAAATTCGGCAGCTCTAAGGAAAAACCCTGAGAGATCCCTCTTCCCTATTCGAAGTGACCCCCCCCCCCCCGGCAGGAATAGCGACCCTTATTTATAATGGGAAGGAAGGGGGTTTCTGATTAAAATCTAAGAAACAAGGGGGTTAGGGTAGGGAATCTAGGGTTTGGGGGGTATCCACTTGAGGTGATTTGGAATGAGGGCATTTTGGGCATTTGGTCAGAGAGTATTTTGGTAATTTGGTTAAGGGTATTTTTTGGCATTTGGAGAGAATGGGTAAATGTCGGTAATTTTGAAAGAAGGGGTATTTTGGTAATTTTGGAAGAAGGGGGTATTTTGGGAATTAGGTCAGGGGTGATTTGGGAATTGGTCCAAGGGGTAACTCGGGTAACCTAATCAAGGGTATTTGGTTATTTTGGAAGGAGGGTATTTTGTGAATTAAGTCGGGGGTAATTTGGGAATTGGTCCAAGGGGTAGTTTAGGTAACCTGGTCAAGGGTATTTGGAAATTTTGGAAGGAGGGGTATTTTGTTAATTAGTTCAGGGGGTAACTTGGTCAAGGGTATTTGGTTATTTTGGAATGAGGGGTATTTGTGAATTATGTCAGGGGTAATTTAGGAATTGGTCCAAGGGGTAGTTCGGTTAACTTGGTCAAGGGTATTTGGAAATTTTGGAAGGAGGGGTATTTTGTCAATTAGTTCAAGCGTAATTTGGGAATTGGTCAAAGGGGTAATTTGAGTAACCTGGACAAGGGTATTTTGGTCATTTTGGAAGGAGGGGTATTTTGGAAATTTGGGGTATGAGGTGGGGTAATTTGGGTAACTTTGGTCAAGGGCATTTAGGTAATTTTGGTCAAGGTAATTTGGGTAACTTTGGTTAAGGGCATTTTGGTAATTTTCGTGGAAGGGGTATTTTGGTAATTTTTTCAGGGGGTATTAGATGAGATCTATAATGAGTTTTGAGGATTTAGGGGATTGAAATTTGGGTTCTTTGGATAGTCTGAGATGAGTAGTAAGGTCATATTGGGCCAATTGGGCATGGATCGGATAGATCTGGAAAGGCTCAATTCGATTAATTTGAGGCATTAAAATGGAATCTTGGTGCGATTGAAGGGCAAATGGAGGTATTTTGGGTTGAGATTTCATAGGTGGGTATTTGGGGTTGTCCGAGAATTGATGGTTGTGTTGGACCTGATGGTTAAGGTGTAAGTGTGGGTCGATCAGAGCCATCAGATAGGTATCAGGTAGGTTTGACAATGGTTTTGGGGAGCTTTGGGTTTTTCAGAGGGGTCGAAAAGGTCTGATCAAGTGTTTGGGGGTAAATTGGAAGTTCAGGTGGTGGACCGAGTAAAAAACGGGTGTTGAAGCTGGCAAGACAGGCAAGAGAAAGAGGAAGGCAAAGAAGCCTCAGAAGAAAGCCACTAAGAGCAAGAAGCAGAAGAAAGACAAAGCATCGGATGCCTGTCACTTCTGCAAGAAGACCGGCCACTGGAAAAGGAACTGTCCTGCCTACCTGGAATCCAAGAAAGGTAACTTCGAAACTTGTGTTATAGAAACCAATTTGTTGGTAGCTTCTGCATCCTAGTGTATTGACTCCGGGGCTTCAACTCATGCTTGTAACTCACTGTAGGGGTTCAAGGTAAGCAGAAGGCTGAGTGAAGGAGAAGTCACACTCTTCTTGGGGACTACTACAACTGTTGCAGTCGCGGCCATAGGAACCGTGGAATTAATTTTTAGAGAAGGAATAATTGTACTGAAAGACTGTCTTTATGTGCAAAATTTAAGGAGAAATTTGATTTCTGTCTCAAAACTGTGTGCAGATGGTTATTCTGTCTTCTTTAGTAATACGATTACTATTAAAAAAACAACAGATTCATCGCATACGGGGAACTGGAGAACGGTCTCTATGTTCTACATCATTCTCTAAAACTAACATAACCGAAACTACGTCGGCTGAAATCCCTAAGAAAAGAGCTCGTGATACAGTTAATCCCACGTGTTTGTGGCATTATCGACTTGGCCACATCGGTGTTGACCGAATCACAATGTTGGTAAAGGATGGTCCTTTGGATTTTTTAACTATAGAAGATCTTCCCACTTGTGAGCCTTGCTTACAAGGCAAGATGACGAAACGACCATTTAACGGTAAGCCTAAAAGATGTACGGGCACACTTGACCTAATACATACTGATGTATGTGGTCCCCTGAGTGTTAGGACATGAAATCAACACGTGTATTTCATCACCTTCACAGATGATTTTTCACGATACGGTTACGGGTACCTAATGAGACACAAGTCTGAATCCTTTGAAAAGTTCAAAGAGTTTAGACAAGAGATCGAGAAACAGTTAGGGAGAGAAATTAAGGCCCTTCGATCAGATCGAGGTGGCGAGTATCTCTCTGACGAATTCAGGGACTACTTAAAGGACAATGGGATAGTATCACAATTAGCTCCTCCTGCTACACCACAACTTAACGGTGTTTCGGAGAGGAGGAATAGGACCTTATTGGATATGGTCCGTTCGCTTCTCATACACTCAGAGTTACCCACATCCTTTTGGGGTTACGCATTAGAGACTGCAATTTATGTGCTAAATCGAGTTCCAACCAAATCGGTTCCGAATACTCCAAATGAACTTTGGACCGGAAAGAAACCAAGTGTCAGACACTTGAAGATTTGGCGTTGTCCAGCACACGTTAAAAGAACGAGTGCAGACAAGTTGGAATCCAAGACCAGCCGTTGCCTATTTGTAGGCTACCCAAAAGGCTCTGTAGGTTACCTATTCTATGACCCAAGTGAGCAGAAAGTGTTCTGCAGTCGTAACGCGCAATTCTTGGAAACCGACTATATCCTGGACATCCATCGTCAAGAAGTTGTTCTTGATGAGGAGAGCTCAGGAGCAGTGGGAGATGTCCCACAAGTTCCAGGTAGTAACCAACCTAGAAAATCCGCTCGGGTATCCAGACCACCAATCCGTTATGGTTATGACCAGGATAGTTACCTGGTGGAAACCTTGACTAGTGAGGAGGATCCCGTGACTTACACGGAAGCTTTGTTGGACATAGATTCCCAGAAGTGGGTGGAGGCCATGAGAGCAGAGATGGACTCAATGGAGACCAATGGAGTCTGGACTCTAGTAGATCCGCCCTCCGGGGTAAAAGCTATCGGTTGCAAATGGATTTACAAGAGGAAGAAGGGCCCCGATGGTAAGGTTGAGACCTTCAAGGCTCGTCTGGTGGCGAAAAGGTACACTCAGAAAGAGGGCATCGATTATGAGGAAACCTTTTCGCCTGTGGCCATGCTTAAATCCATTAGGATCCTGCTAGCTGTAGCAGCATACCATGATTATGAGATTTGGCAAATGGATTCCTGAATGGAGATCTTACTGAAGATATCTATATGCAGCAGCCGCAAGGATTTATTGCTGCAGGTCAGGAAAACATGGTATGTAAATTTAATAGATCCATTTATGGACCTAAGCAAGCTTTTAGAAGTTGGAACATCCGTTTTGACTCTGCCGTGAAATCGTTTGACTTTGAGCAGAATCCAGATGAACCCTGTGTCTACAGGAAGTACAATGGAGATAAGGTTACCTTCTTGGTTCTGTATGTAGATGACATTCTACTCATTGGGAATGATGTAGGTATGCTAACTACGGTGAAAGTATGGTTATCACAGCAATTCTCCATGAAAGATCTTGGAGAAGCCTCCTATATACTGGGTCTTCGACTCTATAGAGATAGATTGAAGCGGATAATAGGATTATCCCAATCTGCTTATATTGACAAAATAGTCAAGAGATACAACATCGAAAACTCCAAGAAAGGAAATGTTCCTTTCAGGCACGGAGTCACTCTCTCCAAGAAGATGTCTCCCAAGACTTCTGAGGAGATTGATGGCATGAAAGACGTTCCCTATGCCTCTGCCGTGGGGAGTATCATGTATGCCATGCTGTGCACTCGTCCTAACATAGCTCAGGCAGTGAGTGTAGTAAGCAGATTTCAGGCCAACCCAGGGCAGGAGCATTGGACTGCTATGAAAAACATACTTAAATACCTTCGAAGGACAAAAGAGTTTTGTCTAGTATTCGACGGTAGCTCACTACAGATCCAAGGGTATGCAGATGCCGATTTCCAGTCAGACCCAGATGATAGAAAGTCTACATCTGGATATGTTTTCACGATAGGATCGTGTGCTGTTTGCTGGAAAAGCAGCAAACAGGGGTCCACTGCAGACTCCATGACCGAGGCCGAGTACATTGCCGCAAGTGAGGCTGCCAAAGAAGTCGTATGGATGAAGAAGTTCATTCATGAGTTGGGAGTAGTTCCGTCCGACACATCACCCATCCCATTGTTGTGTGACAATAATGGAGCCATTGCTCAGGCTAAGGAGCCACGAGCCCACTCGAAGTCGAAGCACATCGAGAGGAAGTACCACGTACTACGGGAGATTGTTGGTAGAGGGGACGCCCTGATTCAGAAGGTAGCGTCAGCGGAAAATGTAGCAGACCCATTGACAAAGCCACTATCACAGAAAGTGTTTGAGAAACACGTGGAAAGCATGGGATTCCGACTAGTACCTGATTGGACGTAAGTGCAAGTGGGAGTTGTTAGACAGTTTTGTATGCCCTTAGCTTCAATCAAAATTGATGTATTTTATGAGTTTATTGTAAATGAATAAAAGTACATATTTGATTCATGTTCCCTTGGTATGTTTCTGTGTAATACCCTTAAACTGGACACTTATTGAGACTCGTGTTAGTTTAGAATGTTCACAGCTAGTGGGTCGGTCTAGGGAGACCTATCCTGACAAGGCTGACAATGTGGTGCCATCAAGTCGGTTGAGGTGGCTTGTCTCAGCTACCGGGGTGAGACCCCAGGCACATACAGTGTGGGATTGATTGAATCTTTGAACTGGACCAGATTTCCAGTATTGCCCTGGACCTTGGAGATTGATGGGCAAAACTGGAAAGTTACACCCGACCCCTAGACTCGATTATGATACTGCACTAGGTGTCGGATCGGGCTGTCTTTGATGTACAAATCAGTGAGATCCTTAGCGGGGGTCAAAACCTGGGTATGTTGGGACAATCCGAGAATTCATCTGAGTGGGTGATCATAGTGACAGGATCAGCCCCTTTGTCGGACAAAGGTAATGATCGGGGATGCACTCTCACTGTTGGAAACCAAGACTGCCGGCAGCCGATTTCAACCGTTGAAATTTGTTTTGCAACATATATTTTATATGAGATATAAAAGTATATATATTATGGTTTCTAAAATGTTTGCAAAAGGTTTTAATTCCCGGGATCCATATAAGTGAGGAGTGCAACACTGTTCCTTGCAGCCGAGGGAGAGGTCCTCTCTTGTCGGGCAATGTATGATCATTATGGGCTGAGAGGTTAAGTGTAAGATCATTGAGGATAATACCTGATGGGCTAATCTTGCATCTGCCCACAGTCCCTGGGTGTTACAAGGTGGCTTGGCCCAGGGACCACTTAGGGTAAGTGTTGGGCCCATAGAGCCCATTTGATGGGTTTCAAGGGGTGCACTGTCTTAACAGTGTATTCGACCAGGCCTTGTAACAAAGGCTGGGCCGAACCCATGTGGCTGATGTGTAGATCAATGCTTGGGTCCCACGCCATACAGGGAAGCCCAACTGGGCAGCAGTTAGGAAGGTTAAGTGAGCACATAAGCTTGATGGGCCTGAAGCCCATTTCGAACTGGGATATTTATTTAGTTAATTAAAGGGGCGAATTCTGAGATGGATTAGCAGATAGGATAGGGTCTTAATCCTATCCACTCAGAGAGTCCAGATCTGAATGTGATTCAGATCTAGAAACCTCATAATGGGATTAGGATAAAGCTAATCTAATATGCAGATAAGATAAGAGTTTATCCTTATCACTAGAAGAGAAGGCTGATCTAAATATGATTTGGATAAGCACCTCCTAATGGGATTAGGAGATGATCTTTTCAAGTTAACAAAAAGAAAGGAGGGGGCGGTAACCTTGAGGGTGAGAGACCAAGAAACACTTCAAATCCTCTTTAGTGCTGAAATCAAGAAGAGAGAATTCTGCACCCTGCGAATACTCTCTTGCTGCCTCCCTGCTCTTGCCGCCCTGTTTTGCCAGTTCGATCTCCAGCTGTGGGAGAAGTCAAGATTGGATCTTGACATCAGTTCTTTGAGAAAGGATTGAAAAGGAAGCTGTGCTCACGTTCCATCCTGTTGTTTCTTGCGAAGGACAGAGTTCTTGGGGAAGAACACTGCTGATTCTGCTCCATCCTGCACTGCGCCATCTTCAGTGGGAGCAGTCTTTGGATCCTTCTTTGGGCGTGAACACCTTCGTTGGGAGATATTGCTTCTCCGTATCAGGTATCATTGTCTCCCATTCCTTTTGGTTTAGATTTGGTTCAGTTCAAGGTTCAAGATTGATCCTTGAAAATATGATTTTCTAAATAGGGAATGTGATTCCCAGTTGAAGGGAGAGAAAAATTTTTGAAATTCGCCCCCTTATTCCGCAATCTTTGGGCGTCCATGGGATGGATCTCTCATCCTTTCAAGTAGTAGCCTTATCGGAGGGCCTTCTGAGTGAGCACCCTAGCCCCTATGTGTTCACTACAAAGCCCTTCATGGATCTCTCAAAGCATGTACTCAGCCTTGCTAGGTTTGAGGCATCGCAAGTACAGAAGAGTGAACGACTTCTTGTACAACTATTCGCTAATTATGACGTAACAAGATGACTTGCATTGGATCTTCCAAGATGTGTTTCATTCCAAGGGAAACACTCTGTGGCATAGATACTTAAAGAACGGATGTATCCAACTCAATTTTGCGATCTACGTAGAAGCAATCATCCGTTGCCGAGGTTGGTGAGCTGAACATGCATTTTGCTATGAAGTCTGCCAGGACTTGCACCTCTATCACTAGGCACGGTTCAAACCAAATGTCGTAATCATTGAGCTCGATGGCCAGATTTGTTAGTCTTCCTAAGATCTCTGACTTCTGCAACACATGGTGGAGAGTTCGATCGATGAGGACGATGATAGTGTGTGCTTGCAAGTGGCCATAGCTTCTAATATGATATAATCAGCATGAAGGCGAGCTTCTCTATGTTCAGATATATGGTCTCGAATGCATGTAAGACCATACTTACATAATAAATAGATTGTTGCACTTTATTTACATTCTGAACCAATGTCGAGCCGACTACATCATCACTTGTAAAGAGGTACAATAAAAGTTC
This sequence comes from Nelumbo lutea, assembly GCF_056320005.1. Lineage (NCBI taxonomy): Eukaryota > Viridiplantae > Streptophyta > Magnoliopsida > Proteales > Nelumbonaceae > Nelumbo > Nelumbo lutea. The sequence goes on along the minus strand of NC_142687.1, from coordinate 57,662,778 downwards.
ATCCCTAGGCTCCTACCTTGTTAACAACAATGATGAGCCAATGTACTGTTTGAGCTTCTGGAAAACGAGCTGACACTCTTTGGTTCATTCAAAGTCTTGGGCCTTTTTTATGGGTCAAAAAAGGGTAGACACCACCCAACCAACCTACACATGAAATGACTGAGGGAAACAATCCGATCTATTAGCCTTTGGACCTCTTTGATTGACGTTGGAGTTTGTATATCTAGGATTGCCTAGATCTTCCAGGGTTGACTTCAATGCCACATCAGGTAACTATGTAGTCAAGGAACTTACCCAATGTGATGTCGAACACACACTTGTTTGAGTTAAGATTTAGGTTATATTTGCATAGAACAGTAAATACATTGATTAAATCAGCAATAAGAGAATTAGAAGACTTTCTTTCTGCAACCATGTCATCTACATAAATTTTAATTTTATTGCTAATTAAATTTGAAAAAAAAGATTGTTTATAAGACATTGGTAGGTTTCACCGATATTCTTTACGTTGAAAGGCATGATTTTATAACAATAATGCCCAATTTCAATTACAAAAGTGGCTTTCTCTGGGTCAGCCGAATCCATCTGGATCTGGTTATAATCGAAGTAGGCATTCGTGAAGCTCAACAGCTCAAACTCCAAGGTGGCATCTACTTCTCTATTCTTGGAAGTGGAAAGCTATTCTTTAGGCATATTCAGTTCAAGTCGGTGTAGTCGATGTACATACACCACTTGACGAACACCACGTTCTCTATCCAGGTCGAGTACTCTACTTCTCTAATGAAGGTGGCATTAAGGAGTTTCCTAACCTCCTCATCAATGGTCATCCACCGCTCTGGGGAGAAGTTCCTTTTTCTTTGCTTTATCGGTTTAACCAAGGGATCTACATTAAGTCTATGGGTAATAATAGAGAGGTCTATGTCGAGTATGTCGGCTGCCAACTAGGAAAATATATCAAATTTAGAATGTAAAACACTTACTAGTTCAGAGCGCAGAGGTTCCTTAAGTCATGACCCAATCTAGACCATCTTTTCTGGCTTGGTATTTGAGACCAGCACTAGGATAGCGTCTTCAATTGGACAAGCTCAGTCCTCGTTGGGCTCTGGGAGTGGTTCTAGGTCGGCCACCTTTCTCTATAAATACTGATATAATTCGAACTCAAAAGGAGAGAAGGGGAAGGAAACTTGAAGCAAGCCCCCAAAGAGAGAGAGAGAAAGGAAAATAGAAAATGAGAGAAAACATAAGAGAGGCACCCACAGAGAGAGAGAGAGAGAGGCACCCACATAGGTCACCCGAAATTCGGAAGTACTCTGAATCTCAAATTCTAGACTCGCCCCCTCCATTTTCAAGTGGAAGTTTCTGCAATCAGAAGCAGTCCCTAGCTCAAGAACCAATTTAAACTTCATTCTGTCTCATCCCTAGCTGTTGGAAAACTTTTGACAAGGTACATACAAAAGGTAATTTTTTTTTAGTTTTTCTAGGTTGCTTGAAGTTCTGAAACCTTGGAGAAGCACTGTTCTCAACTTCTTCTAGACTGAGTATAGAGGTACGGAGGCGAGGGTCTTAGGAAAATTAGTACCTAGTACCTAATAACATCACCTCAAAGTCAATTTCAGGAGAAGCTGAGAGTACGTTTCTTCTAATTTCATAAATTCTGGCTGCTGTGTTTATAGGCTTTCTGAAAGAAATCGAGCCTAAACAACTCCTGTATTAGGCTGCTACAGTAACTTGGAGGTATGGGTGCCTAATACCTTCCTTCTCCCAATCCTTGGGACCCAAAAACTATTGGTTACGTGCCTTTTCCATTCTAGAACAAGAATAATTCTTAGAAGGAAAAGTCATCAATAGTTCATCATGCATGAACCATTCCATGTTATGTTCATTTTGCAAGTTTATTATTACAACAGTCATAATCACATGTTATTCTAAATCATTCACTTTCAGGTTTTAAGAAGAAAGTTGTCTTAAAAAATCTAAACCTAACAATAATGAATTGTTAAAGACTAAGAAAACAAGATTTTCTACCAATAATATACTACTATACTTAGATAAAACACAACAAAAAAAGTCTAAACATAATATTCCACTGAAACAAAGCAGAATAACAAAGGTGCAAAACAAATAGAAGACAACAACCTAGTATAGACAAAAAGGTCCGAACAGAATATCCCAAGCAATGAATATGATAGGGATAATACATAGAAAAAAACATGAAAAGAAGATAAGAAAAACACTAGCTTGTCTAGAAGTTGACAAATTGAATAATATAAATATTAGGGTTCCTTGACAAAATGAAACCCTAAAAAATTTGGCTTCCTATCGAGTATTCAATAAATCAAGAAACAATTGAAATACATAGTTTCTTTCCTCTTCTACCAAAAAGGAACATGTTACCTTCTTCTTCTCTAGTAATGGCGAAGAAAACCCTTCCTTCTATGACGATGGTGAGGGAAAACTTCTTATTGCGACTCCTTCATCTATACCCAGGGTTTAAGCTAAAATCTCAACATTTTTTTGAGCATTAGGTAATTGGGGGTAAGATGGCCATTTTGGTCATTTTGAAATATTGCAGTGCACGCCCATTGACTTAATGGGGAATATTTTGGTAAAATAACACTTTTCATCAATTGAGATAATGGATAGAGGGTATTTGTCTAAATGCTAAAGTTTGAGGGGTTCTTTGTCACAAAAAAAATACAGGGGGTCCTTGTAATTTAAAAGGATAAAATGTAAAACATAAAAACCTTTTCTAAGTTATTTGACAATCATAAAAACCTCCCTTGTGGTTTCATTTTCACAAAATATCCCCTATAGTATTGAAAAAACCTATGGTTACTTTGTTTTGTTAATGTCTTGGACAGAAAATAGATTTTCAAAAGTACCCATTGTACACTTATATCTATCAATTCAAAAAGAAATTTATTAAAATAACCAAAAGGAAATTTCCACTTTTAATGAAAAATATTCCTCTAGTTAGATTGAAAAGAATGAAATAATTTATATCCATAAAAGGATAAGGTCTAGTGAAGTCTAGTGGGGTAAATTTGGCATTTTGAATTATATTGAAAGATGCCCTAATAAGTGGTAAGGGTAATTTCATAACTTTTAAGTCTTCATTATTCGGACAAAGATGGAGGGGAGGTAACTATTAGGGATGGAAATTTCCCAACCCTGCTAGGTACCCGACCTTCCCAACCCAATGGCTTTGGAGATGAGGAATGAAGTCCCTACCCCTCCCCGACCCTAATTGTGGTGTTTTTCTGATATAACAATGGCAGTAGAAGATTCTTAGGTAGGAAAGTAGTGCTACTATAGCACTATAGTAGAGATCAATGATGAGCACTACATAGATCTAGCAGTAGTGTTTGCACCATTGATGAAAAGAAGGGAAGGAGGAGGAGGAGGAGGAGGAAGAAGAAGAGGAGAGAGAGGGAGAGCAAAGAAAAATAAAGAATGAAAATGGCAAATTTTGAAAATTTAATGAATAGTTAGGGAGACTTTTATCTTTTACATTTAATCTGTTTGACTTACCTTATAAAGGTCAACAAGGTATATATAAGTAGTTTCTTAAACATACAAGCTGTATATGAGTAATTAACTCAATAAAAAAATGTTTTTGAGAGAACTACATACCAATGCAGCACGATTTTCTGAAAAAAAAAAACACCTAGGAAACAATATTAGTTCCAAACATGGCCTATGTTAGTTATTATCACATAAGTTTGTCCTTATTAATAATAGGGTTGGTTTTTGTTATAAGCCTGTTTGGCAAATCTTTAGAGGTAGATCTTTCAACAGCCCAATAGACAAGAAGACATGGAGCTTTTGGAGTCTTGTCTTTAAATACCAAGACTTTTTGGTTTGCATTGTGGTCTACCAGACTATTAAAAACAATTGAGAAAGATATTTTCAAAATAGAGAGACCAAAAGCTTCATTTGAAGATTTCTGGTTTTTGGCATTTTTAGACTCTCCAGTGCTCATATTCCAGTCTTTCAGTCTACCCGATACCAAATGGGAAAAGACCATTTTGTGGTTTTTTAAGCTTCCTTGTGCACCAAAAGACACATAGAAACACCACCATGATTAATAATATATAAACATCTCATGGTTTTTTTGTAATTTTTGTTAAAGTTTATGTTCAAAAAGTGAATAAAAACATTTATTTTATCTAATATAAAGTGTATTTCATAAATAGTGTTGTGTATAAGATAATTTTGGTTAAAAATATTTGTTTTATCAACATATAAATAGTTTACTATTTTACTGTATTATCAAAATAAAATTTTAAATTATTATTAGCACAAGTAATTATAGATTTGGGTAAATGACTTAAACCTCCCTTGCAGGGGCAGAGCATTCAAAATCCCTACAATACCCATTTTAATTTACCTATATTTTGGTCCCCCTACCTATATTTACTAACTTTTGCCCCCCCCTATTTATTACATCTTGGCTCCCCTCAAAAGAAAATCCCTACCTATATTTACTAATTTTTGCCCCCCTATCCGTGTTTATTACATTTTGGCCCCCCTCAAAAGAAAATCCTATCTCCACCCCTACTCCCTTGGTTTTTCATGTAAATACTTAAACCTCCACTCATTTTTTAAATTGGACTATAAATTGGATTAGTAAACGTCTACGTGCATTTGCATGTGGCAGTATCTCTAAGACAAAACTATTTATAATTTATGGTCACTTTTTATAATTCATTTATCCAAACATTAATTAAGGTATTAAGTGGGCAGTTTCTAAATAGTTATAATTCATGGTTCCAACACCCTGACAGCTTTTGAATGGTTATAAGTGTTAGACAGTTTTGTATACCCTTAGCTTCAATCAAAATGATGTACTTTATGAGTTTATTGTAAATAAATAAAAGTGCATATTTGATTCATGTTCCCTTGGTATGTTTCTGTGTAATACCCTTAAACTGGATACTTAATGAGACTCGTGTTAGTTTAGAATGTTCACAGCAAGTGGGTCAGTCTGGGGAGACCTATCCTGACAAGGCTGACACTGTGGTGCCACTAAGTCAGTTGGGGTGGCTTGTCTCAATTACTGGGGTGAGACCCTAGGCACATACAGTGTAGGATTAATTGAATCTTTGAACTCGACCAGATTTCCAGTATTGCCCTGGACCTTGGAGATTGATGGGCAAAACTAGAAAGTTACACCCGACCCCTAGACTCGATTATGATACTGCATTAGGTGTCGGATTAGGCTATCTTTGATGTACCAATTAGTGAGATCCTTAGCGGGGGTCAAAACCTGGGTATGTTGGGACAGTCTGAGAATTCATCTGAGTGGGTGATCATAGTGACAGGATCAACCCTTTTGTCGGACAAAGGTAATGATCGGGGATGCACTCTCACTGATGGAAACCAAGACTGCCGGTAGCTGATTTCAATCGTTGAAATTTGTTTTGCAAAATATATTTTATATGAGATATAAAAATATATATATTATGGTTTCAAAATGATTTGCAAAAGGTTTTAATTCTCGGGATCCATACTAGAGAGTGCAACACTGTTCCTTGCAGCCGAGGGAGAGGTCCTCTCTTGTCGGGCAGTGTATGATCATTATGGGCTAAGAGGTTAAGTGTAAGACCATTGAGGATAATGCCTGATGGGCTAATCTTGCATCTGCTCACAGTCCCTAGGTGTTACAAGGTGGCTTGGACCAGGGACCACTTAGGGTAAGTGTTGGGCCCATAGAGCCCATCTGATGGGTTTTAGGGGGTGCACTGTCCATAACAGTGTATTCGGCCAGGCCTTATAACAAAGGCTGGGCTGAACCCATGTGGCTGATGTGTAGATCAATGTTTTGGTCCCACGCCATACAAGGAAGTCCAACTGGGCAGCAGTTTGGAAGGCTAAATGAATACATAACCTTAAATGGGCCTTAAGCCCATTTCGAACTGGGCTAATCTGATTAGTCACTTAAGGGGCGAATTCTGTGATAAGATCAGCTGATAGGATTGGGCCCACACCCTATCCACTCAGAGAGTCCAAGATCTAAATGAGATTTAGATCTGGAAACTTCCTAATTTGATTAGGAGATGGCTGATCTAATCTGCATATAAGATAAGGGTTATCCCTTATCTTAAAGGAACTTCTAATCCAGATATGATTTGGGTTAGCAACTTCTAATGGGATTATGAGCTGATCCCTTTTAAGTCTATAAAAGGAAGAAGGGGCGGCAGCCTTTAGACATCAATCCATCACAAGCAAGCAATTCATAGTCTTGTCTTCAGAGCTGAAATCACAGAAGAGAGAATTCTGCACCCTACAAATACTCTCTTGCCGCCTCCTTCCTGTAGCCGCCGCCTACAACAGTTCGATCTCCAGTTCTTGGGAGAAATCAAGATTGGGTCTTGATTCCAATCTTTTGGAGAAAAGATTGGTGGGAGTTGTATTCACAAGCCGTCCAGGTGATTCTTGAGAAGGATCAAGTTGTTTTGGAAGAACACTGTTGATTCTGCTCCACACTGCACTGCGCCATCTTCAGTGGGAGCAGATTTTGGATCCTACCTTGGGCGTGAACACCTCAATTGAGAGATATTATTTATCTGTATCAGGTATTATCTCTCCCTACTTTTGGTTCAGATCTGGTTCAATTTATGGTTCAAGAATGATCATTAAAAATATGATTTTCTAAATAGGGAATTCGATTCCCAGTTGAAGGGAGAGAAAAATTTTTGAAATTCGCCCCGTTATTCCGCAATCTTTGGGCGTCCATATTATGAATTTCCTATCCCTTCAATAAGTGGACAGTTTCTGAAGTGAGAGTAAATGACATATATGTCCTCTTTATACCGTTGTATATATGCTTAGACAAAAGGGTAAAAATGTCCAATAAAAATTCTAGAAAGAAGGGGCATTTGCTCTTTTGTAAGAAGTATATATAGTATAGATCTGTTAAATCCGGACGAATGTAACATTCGTTTTATAAATCCCAGCTTTACCCCTTTAAGATCCTTTTATCATGTCTAACGACTAAAATAAAATCCAAGAAATAGAGATATCTGAGTAGACATTGGGAGATGCAATAGCTTAATAGCAGTTATTCTTTCAAGATTTTTGTTCCCTATAGACCAGGTGTTGTTAGGCAGGACCTGTCAATATATATTTTTTTATTTTCTTTTTGAGAAGTCGTCAATACTTTTTATCTCATTTTAGGTACAATTTAGAGAAGTTAATTTTTGGTAGGTTCTTGTATACATATGGCAATAAATTCTAACTTTGAATTTCTAAACCAACACTGTTTCATTAGAGGTTCCTCAATATATGCAGACGGAGCGGAGATATTATAGCTGTTCATCTCTGTCAAGGCAATAATTGTACATGATGGTACACAGCTAAAGAAATTAGAATCCTCAGGAGAGGCAAAGGACCTTCCAAAATTTTAGATGAATTTAATAATCTTAAAAATTCTAAATCCATTTGGAGTGGGCTCCATTTACTATCTAGTAATGTATAATGGGTACAATATCTCTGTTTATTATCTTACTGGAATGCATCACTCAAGTGGTTGGATTCCACTAATTTGAAAATTTGAAGATTTAATAAGGGTAAAAGGGACTTTTTGGTGATTCCATTACACACTGGGGAGGATTTGAGAAGGGAGCTTGTAGTATTTACAAAAATAAAAATAAAAATACTGGGAGAGGTTTAAGTCTTTTACCGTAGAGATTTAGAATTCAGATCTCTTGCCCACAATAATCCCACCTACGCTGCCTACCCACATGATACTATAGTTACATTGGAAACATCTGCTCCTCACAGAGGGCGTCTTACATGTGCTCACACGCACATCCTACCATGCATTGGGAACATCTCCCGTATTTTTAAGTTATTATTCATGAGAGATGCTCCCAATGTAGGGTGGATGTGCATCTAAGGCACTCAAGTGTGAGAAGTAGATTTCCTTCCCTTTTAAAGATAGAAGATATTCTCAATGTACAGTTGTAAATGAAACTTGGGTAAGTGTGGATAGAATTCTAGTGGGTAGGAATTTCAACTATGGGTCTAATCGGTCAGACTCAATTGTCCCAGCGCATGACAGCCTTTCTCGTATCATGTCTTTGGTGGGTGATGCATAGTGATCTTCTAAAACGTCCAATCCATTGCAAATTATGTGACTTAACATGTAGAATCGAGACACGTGGCACTGACTGTCATCCGAAATCTTGAATAATTTGGTGGTTCCAAATTATATGCCTAATTGTCATTTATGGAAAAATTTAAGGGACTATCTTGAATGTGGAGTGACCCTACCCCTCCCCCCGTATCACAGCACATCTCTGCAGTGTATTGAGAATATTTCTTTTTTAAATAGAACTAAACAGGCTACAAAGGTAAAATCAAAAGCAGAAATCAAAGTTTAATCTGTTTGGGCTTGGAGACTAGTTGATTGTAGGAAGGTTCCAAATGTTGACAAGTCATTTTAGGCCATTTCTTTCTCCACTTGTTTTTCGTACTTGGCTTGATTAATGTGCATTTATGCTTCCAAGTACATTCATTGAGAGAGAGGGACTTGATAACCATTGAAGTTGACATTACCACTAAAGCTTTTGATCGCTTAAAATTAGAATGGTTCCTATTGAATTTCTCAATGACAGTTTTACCCATACAACTTAATGGTATAATAAATAGCTTTTGTCTTTTATACTATGTTTGGTTGCAGTGCAATTTTATTTGCATTAGTATAAATGCATGGGAGTGCAAATGAAAGAAAGAAAGAAAAAATCAAATTCTTGTTTAATTTTGTTTTGGGGGTTTTACTTTATTCTGCTTCATGTCTTAATTTACTTTATTTGTACAGTAATCAAACAAAATAAGCTAAAATTTGAAACAAAAATAGGTCAGAATTTATATCAAATCATTTGCACTGTCATAGTTTTGCAGTAGTACAAATTTATTTGCATTGCAACCAAACACAGCCTTAAAACTTTGGTCATTTGAAAACATAATTTAATTTATTACCGATTTCTGAAGTTTGATAAATTAAAAAAAAAAGATTTTTTAATTACTTTCCATTGATAATTTAGGGTAGATAAATAGAGATATGGGAGCAATAAGGCATGGCCCAAACCAAGGGTAAGAGTCAGTATTAGAGGTGCAAGGTTAACCGAATTTAAGGTTAATTCAAACCCAAACCTAACACTTGGGCTTAAGGCACAAGCTCAAACCTAACCAATGGTCAAGCCCGATTAATCTAATCCAAGCCCAACATGAACTAAAATTTAACACATTTAGGTGGCGTTTCGGTAGCGTGTATATATTGTGGACGGGACAGTTTTGGTCCTATCCATGGTAAGATATTGCATTCTGCTATGTGTGGACGGTCCCCATCCACAAAATAGTGTGGACAAGGACGGACACACCCCAATTTATCGTCCATAGTATTTTCTAGTGGATGGTCCACACTATGGTGTGGACAGTTTGTGGGAAGGTTTCAGTGTAATGCATCTACATTACATTGATCCAATTACTCTCATTTTATTTAATATTTTAATAATTTTTTAATATCTTATCAATAAAATAATAATTTTTAATGTTAATTCTAGCAAAGTCCGATAGTTCTCATTCTCAACTCTTTTTTCATTATTTAACTATAATTTTTTAATATTTTTATCAATAAAATAATATTTAAAATATTAACTTTTTTATTTTTTAATATTTAAAATAATATTTTTAATTATTAAAAAAATGCAATTGTTGCCTACATATTGATGCCTTTTTTTTTCAATTTAATTACCATATAAAATGCAAAAATTAGACATTTATAATCGATTGTGTAGTTCTCTCATAAAATGTATATGATATACATGGAATCAAAAAGTGTAGTGTGGACCAGTCCACATGACACCTACAGAAATGCCATCGTGGGTATGGACTGGTTCGGTCCACACAAACTATTCACAGTTCAGAACAGTTGTAGACTATGGTGTGGTGTGGATTGGTCCCTACCACATGTGGTGTGGACCAGTCCACACCCACCAATTTCTCATCCACACTACAGAACCCCCTTAGATTGGGCTAAATCTTAGACCCAAGCCAAACAAGGGTTGAACACTCAAAGCCTAATATGGTAAAAATTGGTGTTAAGCCTATCTAAGCTATCAAATAAGAATGCTTCATGTATGCATGTATGCAATGTTGAAAATATCAACATGATACATCCAATAGAAGGCATGGGCATGTGGCACAAATAATGGCATTATATTCTTGAGGACCTATTCATCATCATCCAAGACTTATCCCAGCTATATGGGGTGAGTTACATAATATGCCATATCCACTGCCAAAGAACCTACCACTACTACACGATGATTTTGTTAAAACAAACTGAAGCTGAAGTATTTATTTCACCCATCATTGGGTCTTTCTCTACCAAGTGTTTTGCTGGTGGCTTTAAGGGGGTTTGGCATATACCTACTTTGACCAAGATCTCTAGGGATGATTCTATGCTATAGTTTGGTGGAGGAACTTAGGACACTCTTGGAGAAATGCATCAGATTATAGTTGTAACTAATTAAGTAGCCTTAGAAGCATGTTTACAAGCTCATAATGAGGGATGTGATCTTGCTCATTAAGGTAATGAACTTATCCATAAGGCAAACAAATGGAGCCCTAAACTAGCTACTTTTTGTGAGGTGTGTAAGGGGATCAAATTTGAATTCAAAGCATTGGTTACTTTATAATCCAACAATTTCCTTTCATTACCTTAATAGAATTGCAATTAAACTCAGCCTAATCTTTTTCTAAAAGGATTGAGCTGAAGAAAAATGGGGATCCTATGGCATATATTATGAATATAAATAAATACTTCATCTAGATATACAAGATCCTAAACACAAAATCTAAGACTAAACTCAAAAACTTCTAATCCATTATTATTATTGGATTTATAATTAATCCTATTGATCCTTGGGCCGTGTTTGGTTGCAGTGCAATTTTATTTGCAATAGTACAAATGCATGGGACTGCAAATGAAAAAAATGCAAATTCTCATTTAATTTTGTTTTGGATTATACTTTATTCTATTTCATGTCTTAATTTATTTTATTTGTACTGAAATCAAACAAAAAATTTGAAACAAAAATAGGTCAAAATTTACATTCAAATCATTTGCACTGCCATAGTTTCATGCCATGGATGGAGCCAAGGATCACCGTTTTGCCCATACTATATATTATTCTTTTCATTTTTTATATTATTTGCTACCATTGAGGGCCTATGACCACCACTAAAAGTTTTTGACCACTTAGCAAGGTTAGTGGATTGTTGTTCAATTTTCATCTAAACTTTTTGACAGTTTTTATACATCGTCCCAACAACTTAGATCATCAACATGTTCCAACTACACTAGTGGTCCAAACTTGTTAGATCTATGGATATTTTTCTAAAGAATTTAGAAAAAAAATGAAAAATAAGTTTTTTATATGTTGTAAATGATTTTCAATACAAGAAAAGAACTATAATATGGATCCATTAATGATTTATTAAATTCATTGATCTAAGAATAATTTATGACAAAAATGAAAAATTTTCTTAATTTTAGGAAAGAAACCAAAATTTAGAATAATCATTTATTTTGTACATTCTGAAGGTAAGTGTCTCGCCCAAAATTATTACCCTTGGCTAAGCAGTCATTGAAGCATAGCTTTAGGTGTTGAATCCATAGAGAAGTTGATTAAACCAACAAAAGGAGTTATCGCTAAGGGTAAATAACCTAGAAAAAATGTATTTTAAAAATAAAAAGAAAAGCAAAAATATTTGAATAAAAGTAACAATGATTAAAGGATGAAAAGTAGTATTGTGATGAACAAGGCTTCTAGATTCACTTGATCGATTTTCTTAACTAGTCTCGACTTTGATTCCTATTTATTACTCAATTGCAAGTTTCACATCCCAAACAAACAATCAGAAAAATATAACTTTGAAATCAATGACAAGAACAAAAGTATTTGTTTCGAGAGAATTAATTTTCAATGAAGAACATAATGATTTATTCTTACAAGCTACCCAAGAATGACAATATATCAGATTGATAGTATTGCAGTCAAGGATCAACCCATAAAATAAATCTACCAAATCAATTATTTTCTAACAAATTGCACATAAAAAGAGCACGACTAATCTTATATGGAAATTTGAAGAATATAACTTTTGGGTTTATCAAAATAATAAAAGAAATTTCTCAAGAACAAAATTAAACATTGAAATCTCTCAAGGAATCAAAGTAAAATAACAAGTAAAACTCATTAATCAAGATCCTCTTTAGCCTTGTTGAAGCTTTAGCTGTGCTTGGACATCATTTTCCCCTCTTCTCTTCTATGAAATACTGAGAAAACATTGCCAAAATAACCTCTCGAAGTCGTCCCCCATTTTGGTTAGATTTTTCCTTCTTATTATGTTGCTAGGCTCCTCAATCTGCTTAGCCCAGACCTGCGTCTTTTCCCCCAATTTTTCCCTTGATAGATATTGATTTAGAAAAAATTATCAATAGATGAATTGTAGCCCTATCTCTTAGCTATCCATATCTTCAATAATCATCGAATTTCAACGTCTATAGAGAAAGATATGCCCAAAATACCAGACCCTATTCAGAGTAAAACGGGAAACGAATCAGCACTCATACTTGGGTCATGGAACTTGGGCTTGGGTTTCTTGGACCTATGTTTGGGATTTTTTTCATTCAATTATTAATTATTCTAGCATAAAAATTGCACAAATAATAAAATTATTATGAAAAACTATTACTTTTAACCTCTTTATTTTACAAATGTCAATTGTTGAGCACACTTTAGATATACATCTTCATGCTTTCAACACAAACCCCAACCAACTTATTGTTAGTCCCTAGCAATTTAAGCACAAATGAAAAAACAAAGCATGATGATTAGCTTAAATAGAAATCTAGCAAAATCACCTAGGCATTTCAAGCAAAAAAGTCGGAAAAGACCACAAATGCTATCAAGACTACTTCAGTTATAACTTCCAAAAGTGAATGTGTGTGAACTAAGCAAAACCTTCATACCACAAACCGCAACACATATAGCATTGAGAATTAATCAAAGTAAAAGCCTCAACTCCATATCCTCATAGGTAAACTATTTTAAGGCAAGGGATTTCTCTCATGGAATTGGAAATCAAATAATCTCTCAAAGAAAATGCCAAATTTACAAACAAACAAACAAAAGATCATTGATAAGAAGATAGGAAAATTAGCTATTTAAAACTCCACCATTCTTGCCACAAGCTAGCTTTAGGATTTCAATCAGTCAAATATTTAAACCCCCTCCCCCCCCCCCCCCCCCCCCCCCCCCGTTATTTTAACAAAAGTAGGGAAAGTGCAGACTTTCTCATATAACTGATATAACATAACATGAACTAGCTCCCTTTTTTTTGTTTTTGAAAATTAACTAATATCATCCTTCAGCTTATCATCCAAAAACTTCTTAAACCAAGTAATGTCATTCTAAACAACAACTAACCAATTCAACAAATCAATGAAAGTTCATAAGTTATTTCCTCAACTCTTCACTCACTCACAAAAGATGCGCGAGTTTAGAAAAATGTGCGCTTAAACATGACAATTCACTTAGCTATATATATTGAACATCCATCTAACCACAAATCTTAATCTTGGGCGCAAAAAGTTTTCAGAAGTTATTCTATGATAATCAAGATAGAAAAAGTGAGTTAAACCAAATAGTTTTGAAATCATACCTAGATAAAAAAGCAGAAAATCCAATTTAAACTTCTCAAGCATGCAATGCAAACTTATTCACACAAAAACTACCAGAATAAAAATAATAAGCAAAGTGTTGGTTGTCTCTCTTTCACACAAGAAGAATGTATATAAAAAGTGTGCATAGAATGTGTATGCAATGCTACCACCCCTAACCTAAATAAGACAGTGCCCTCACTAGCAAAAAAATAAAAGAAATAACAGAGCAAAGGATAGATGACACTTGAGCGATGGACTGAGACTAGACCTGCAAATTTATCAACTAGAAGAAAGAAACATAAAAAATAATAAAAGAAAAACTAGAACAAATGAAAGTAAAGAAAGAATAAAATGGTAGTGCAGAAAAATAGAACCTGATTAAGTATTGTAGACTAGAGCTACAAGAGTGATCTCCTCAGGTTGGTCTACCCTCTCCACATAATGCTTCAACTGTTGTCCATTAACTCGAAAAATCTCCCATCGGTTGGATCCTCAATCTCAACAACACCATTGGGAAATACTCGCTTCACCATAAATGGACCTGTCCATCTAGATCTCAACTTTCCTGGGTGGAGATGCAAATGGGAATCATAAAGATGCACCTGTTGGTTTGGCTCAAAATTCTTCCTTAGGATCTATTTATCATGAGCCACTTTTAGTTTAGCCTTGTATATCCTAGAATTATCATATGCATCGTTCCTCAGTTCTTCTATCTTTGACAACTATAACTTCCTTTGAATACTTGAAGACACCATGAAATGACATTTCTCCCAGTTAAGCACAAGTCATTTTTCTTTATACCTAGTCAAAATCGCTTTCAAATTAAGTAAGCATGGATCGAATCACCAAAAACAGTTAAATCATCTATAAAAACTTCCATGCATTTTTCAACCAAATCAGAAAACACACTAAGCATGCAACATTGAAAGGTAGCTAGAGCATTACATAACCCAAATGGCATCCTACGGAAAGCATAAGTACCAAAAGGACATGTAAAAGTAGTCTTATCATGATCTTCTAAAGCTATCTCAATCTGATAATAACCTGAATAACCTTCAAGAACGCAATAAAAATGATGACTATCCACACATTCAAAGATTTGGTCAATAAATGGCAATGGAAAGTGGTTTTTCCGGGTGGCTGCGTTAAGTTTTTTATAGTCAATGCACATATGCCACTCAGTCACTACCCTAGTAGGAACAAGAACTCCTTCCTCATTTTCAACTACTATGACCCCTGGTTTCTTTGGCACAACCAGTGTAAGACTAACCCATTTATTGTCAAATATAGGATATATAATTCCTACATCTAACAATTTTAAGACATTTTTAATAACTTCTTTCATTATTGGGTTCAATCTTTTTTGGGATCTTGACGTGGGATAGGTCCTTCTTCTAAACGAATCCTATGGAAACATATCAGTGGGTTTATACCTTTAATGTTAGCTATGGTCCAACCTAGTGCAGATTTATGTTCTCTTAACAGATTTATCAATTTCTCATCCCGCTTAGCACTAAGTTTAGAAGATATTATGACAAGAAAGGTATCACCTTGTTCCAAAAATGCATGTTTCAATCCTTCAGGGAATGGGGATAACTCTACTTTTGGTGTCTTCATAGAATATGGCTTCGGTTGGTTTCTCTCACGTGGCAACTCCTCAAAGCATGGTTGCCAAAACTTCTTCTTCTTATCCTACATGTCAATTGAAATAGAGGAAATGTTAGAAACATCATTAATAGGATAAAACAAAAATTCAGAATTTGAATCAGAACCAAAGAGAGTCTATCATGTAGGTATGATATTACTCGTCCTCATCTTGGGGTTGTTTCCCAATATGAAAACTATTCACCTCAAGAGTCATATTCCCAAATAAAAGTTTCATCAAACCATTCATACAATTAATAAGGGCATTGGCTGTAGCAAGGAATGGTCCTCCTAAAGTAAGAGGAATCTTTGATTAACTATCAACCACAGATTGAGTATCTAAAACCAGAAAATCAACAGGATAATAGAATTTATCAATCTAAAGCAAAACATCTTTCACTATCCCCTTGGTTCTTGAGTAGAATGGTCAGCCAACTGTAACACCATGAGCATGGGTTTTATTTCTCCAAGACCTAATTGCAAGTAAATTGAATAAGGCATTAAATTTACACTTGCTCTTAAGTCCAGGAGAGCTTAACCGAACTCTTGTGTCCCAATATGGTAGGCAATTGTGGGGCACCCGGGATCTTTGTACTTTGGCGGTGTTCTCTGCTCAATCACCGCACTTACCTGTTTTGTCAAAACTACAGTTTTCTTGACATGGTGCCTCCTTTTCATGGTGCATAGATCCTTGATCACCTTGGCATAAGTCAATACCTGCTTAATCACATGCAACAAAGGTAGATTAATCTTAACTTCTTTCAAGTATTCCAAAATCTCACTTTGGTTGTTTGAAAAATTTCCTCTAGATCTGAGAGCTTGGGGAAAAGGCACTTGGATCGTAACCTCCTTTTCAGGCTCTTTTGAGGGGGCATCTTCAGTTCTGCTTAGAGTGGTGACATTTGTGTGAGGTGGAGTCAGCAAAGGCCCATCTAAAACCTTACCACTGCGAGTAGTGATGGCGTGGACTCCCTTGATGTTCTCTAGATCAAAGGTGGATTCTTGTACCATATGTGACCCCTTTGGATTGGTCTGAGGCTGAGATGGAAATTTGTCTCTCTCTTGTACAGTAAGAGCATTAGTTAGCTTTATTATCTGGCTCTTGATATCCTTGTTCCCTTCAACCACCTGCGCAAGAACAGATTCAAACTTTTGGTTCGTCTTATTCTGTGCCTCCATAACTGCTTGAAGTGTTTCCTCTAAAGGATTCCTATTTGGTCAAGCATTGTATTGAGGTACAGGATGAAATCTGGATGGTTGCGCCTCTACACTCGAATTATTGTTGGACGATGTGGGTTGGTTCTGATCAGCCTTTGAACTAAAATTGGGATGGTTCCTCCAGCTAGGGTTATAGGTCTCTGAATAGGGGTACACTGTTCTTCATAAACCTCTCTCATCTCACCATAAGTTGGGTAATCTTGAGCTAAGTGATCCAATCCCCCACAGACAAAACATGAAGTTTGAGTTTCTACCCTAGCAATCGTGTGTGTGACTTTATTATTTCTCATCTTTAAGGCCTCAAGTTCTCTAGTTACAACTTCTAATTGGGCATTGAGGTTGTCTTCCTCCTTAAGATGGTAAATCCCAGTTGGACGTGACCTATTAGTACTATCAATACATAGCACTAAGCTTGGTCCACATGTGGGCTTTCTTAGCTAACTCATTTAGGTAATCTATGGCTTCTTTAGGATCCTTTTGCAGAAACTCCCCATTACACATTATCTCTATGAATTGGCGCTCCCTGCTGGTTAAACCCTCATAGAAATAGCTAACTAACCTCCAACGTTTGTACCCATGGTGCGGATATAGGTTCTGTAGCTCTTTGAATCTCTCCTAGGCTTGGTATAAGGTTTCACTATCCTTTTGAGAAAAGGTTGAGATCTGTTTCTTAAGATTGTTGGTCTTATGGTGCGGGAAGTACTTGTTAAAGAAAGCTTGCGTCATCTCTGCCCATATACCTATGGATCTCGGTCTCAAAGAGTATATCCAACTCTTAGCTCTCTCTTTCAGGGAAAAAGGGAAAAGTTTCAGCCTAACAATATTTGCAATATCAGCTCGGTTATGGAAGGTGGCCACTACCTCTTCAAATTCCCTAATATGTACATATGGATTCTCACTGTCTAATCTATGGAAATTAGGCAAGAGTTGGATCATTCTAGGTTTGAACTCAAATTGTGGTGTATACAGAGGGAACATGATGCATGATGGTGTGGTTGTCTAGGTGGGGTGCAGGTAGTCTTTTAAAGACATAACAAGGCTATCCTTGTGTTGACTCATGATTTCAGAATCAGAGGATGAACTAGATGCTACTTCTTCTTCAGGGAGTGGTGGTGGGTCTATTCGTATTTCTCTAGCGAATCTCCCTCTTTTGTCCCTTGGTCTATTCATACACCCTAAGCTCCTATTGTTTTTAGCTTACAAAAAGAAGAAAAGGAAAATGAGATCAAGAAAATGAAACAAACAAAGGAAATAAAAGAGAAGTAAAGAATGTTCAAACTTAGTTGTTGGTTTGGCTTCCCTGGCAATGGTGCCAAATTTTGTGTCTCGCCCAAAATTATTACCCTTGGCTAAGCGGTCGTTGAAGCGTAGCTTTAGGTGTCGAATCCATAGAGAACCTGATTAAACTAACAAAAGGAGTTATCGCTAAGGGTAAATAACCTAGAAAAAATGATTTTTTAAAAATAAAAAGAAGATAAAAAATATTTGAATAGAAGTAATGATGATTAAAGGATGAAAAGTAGTATTGTGATGAACAAGGCTTCGAGATTCACTTGATCGATTTGCTTAACTGGTCTCAACTTTGATTCCTATTTATTACTCAATTGCAAGTTTCGCATCCCAAACAAACAATCGGAAAAATATAACTTTGAAACCAACGACAAGAACAAAAGTATTTGTTCTGAGAGAATTAATTTTCAATGAAAACATAATGATTTATTCTTACAAGCTACCCAAGAATGACAATATATCAGATTGATAGTATTGCAGTCAAGGATCAACCCATAAAATAAATCTATCAAATCAATTATTTTCTAAAAAATTGCACATAAAAAAAGTACGACTAATCTTATATGGAAATTTGAAGAATATAACTTATGGGTTTATCAAAATAATAAAAGAAATTTCTCAAGGATAAAATTAAACACTGAAATCTCTCAAAGAATCAAAGTAAAATAACAAGTAAAACTCATCGATCAAGATCCTCTCTAACCTTGTTGAAGCTTTAGCCGCACTTGAATGTCATTCCCCCCTCTTCTCTTTTGTGAAAGACTGAGAAAACAATGCCAAAATAACCTCTCGATGTCGTCCCCCTTTTTGGTCAAAATTTTCCTTTTTATTGTGCTGCCAAGCTCCTCAATTTGCTTAGTCCAGACCCGTGTCTTATTTCCCAATTTTTGCTTTGATAGATATTGATTTAGAAATAGTTATCAACAGATGAATTGTAGACCTATCTCTTAGTTATCCATATATTCAAGAATTATCGAATTTCAACATCTATAGAGAAAGATATACCCAAAATACCGAACCTTATTCAGAGTAAAACGGGAAACGAATTAGCACTCATACTTGGGCTTGGGTTTCTTGGACCTATGTTTGGGCTTTCCACCATTCAATTATTAATTCTTCCAGGATAAAAATTGCACAAATAATAAAATTAATATTTATAAAATTATTATGAAAAAATATTACTTTTAAGCTCTTTATTATACAAATGTCAATTATTGAGCACACTTTATATATACATTTTCATGTTTTCGTAGTAAGGTAGAATCATAAGATGAATATATCAATAATCTATCAAACTCAATGATATAACAACAATTTAATGTGTTGTAATGAAATTTTAGTATATTAGAAGCTCAAAGATTGTTTGTTATATAATTGTAAAGTTATTATCTGATATATACATGTTCTACGGTGCTGGTATTGTTGATTGTAATGTAAATTGCAACTACTTAAAGTAAATTGCAACTGAAAAAGAAAATAAATAATAAATGTGATGTAATAGCTGCAAGTTTATGAACGTGTACAAACTTGAGATTAGAAAAAATCAGTAAAGATTCAAGAAATAAGTTAAAGAACTACTAAAAGTAATCTCAAGTATAAACAAGTAGTTGTTTATAATGAATTGAAGAACAAGTTGATGTAGTTAAACAATAAATGTAAACAATAGAAACAAATAACTACATCAACTTGTTCAGTTACTTTATTGTTTAACTACATCAACTTGTTTAACTACTTGTTTAACTACATCAACTTGTTCAGTTACTTTATTGCAGTTAGTAGAAAGTTATTATGGTCAATAGATCAATAATTGCACTAAGATACCTATATCTGGTAGTTATAAAGAAAACAAAGAAAAGTAAAGAACAAGAATAGCAAGATAACCAGATGTTCAAGTTTAGGCAGTTGACAAGATGTTAATAATAGTTGGTAACAAAGTAACTGAAGAAACTTGAAAACAAAAGGTGAAGAACAATAAAAGCAAAATAAGAGTGTACATACCATTTTATAGAAGTTTGGAAAATCCTACCTACATCCTCTACCTTAGACACCTTTTTGAGGATTCCCACTAACTTAAACCATTGAACTTCCTAAGCACCAACAAAGCCTTTACAAACATAGTTTTTTCAAGCCTTCTACAACATTGAATAAACTTATGAGTGCTACTCCCACTTAATAGAACTTCATGGGTGCATGCCAAACTTAATTTGTTGGTATATCTTCAAGGTCTCTACCAAACCCTGATAGGCCTTACAAGTTTCAATCAAATCTCTAATGTGTTCAACCCTAGAACACTTCCTACACTCAAGCCTCTTAATAAATAGATATAACAAGATACAACATAAAGTATTTAGTAGCAAGAGATTAAACAAAAGATGCTCAGCACATTGAAGAAATTCACTATAGTTTGGTGAAACGTACAAGAACATGGATTTTTCATCTTTTTTTTTTCACATTGATTTCATCTCTATTGAATTTTAATATTAGAATAGCTGATATAGTCATGATTCAGTGGGTTAGGTCCACTTACTTTTGTTTTGTTGATTTTTTTTTTAATTTCTAATCTTTACAATGGATTTGATTGGAATAAAAAAGCAAGAATATTTTGTGATTCATAATTGCTATTAAAGATAAAAAATCTCTTCAAGAGGAAAAATACTCTCACTAACTTACTCTTACAAAACAACTATACACTATATACAATGTATGCACAAGTTGTTTTCCCTGCTTGTTGTTTAATTCAAGCCAAAACCTCTTATTTATAGCTAATGGGGAGCAAATGATTGTTTTCTAGCTGTTAGAGGACTTTTACCATTCATGGAAATGATTCAAAGTGTCTTCATTAAAGATAAAAGGCATTCTAAAATCAAAAGTAGACATTTATGAGATTGAATAGTAAAAGGAAATCAAAGTAATCAACTACAATAGCTTTATAGTTTTCCACCTGATGAAAGGAGGAAGATTTCTTTCTCCTATAGTCAATTGGTTCCTCCAATTAGTTTTCTGGTATGCATTTTCAAACTTAGCCTATTAGAGGTAATTGACTATAGATTTTTGGGTAGTTCACTATAGAATATTTCTAAGAGATTTTATGCCTTGGATGTCAAGGGTAATTGACTATACATTTTTTGGTAGTTGACTACAATATATGTCCAATGCTTTTTATGCCCCCATTGTCAAAGGTAGTCGGTTATACATTTTTAGGTAGTTGACTATTGCTTCGTAGTGAACTTAGCTACCAAGAGTAGTTGACTATACATTTCTGGGTAGTTAATTACTTATAGCTAAACACTTATAATTCTAAAACTTGATTGCACCAAGTTTGGTCTTGTTGAACATCATATGTTGTGCATCTCAAGCAACTGATTATATCAAGAACCTAAAAGTTATGTTTAACTTAATTAACTAAATTAAGCAATAACTTCATTTCTTCTTCTTTAGCAAGATGCTCATATCAAATGTAGCTCAAAGGAGAAGCTCACTTGGGTTCATTTTCAATCTTGGAGCATTTCTCAACTTTGGAGAGAGTGGTGATGGTGTTGATGATGTTTAGCTCAATCAACTAAATTGAGCAATGCTTCACTTCTTCTTCTTTAGCAAGATGCTTATATCAAATGTATCTCAAAGAAACTCAGTTGGGTTAGCTACATACTTAGTGCACCATTAGTATTCCAAACGAGTTTGTTATCATTAAAACATATAAAGTCAACATTCTCCCCCTTTTTGATGATAATAAACCATTGACAAAAAAAATGACAACAAAAATTTAAGCACAAATAAAGAGTATCGAGAGAACTCTCCTGAATGATTTGTTACATAAACATTTCATATCATTGATGCACAAATAAGTTAACCCATTTAACAAGACATGACATATATTGTTGACCTATGTGTTTTAATGATAACAAATTCATTAAGAGTACTAATGGTATTTCTAAGTATACAATAATCTTTAGTAAGCTTCTTTGTGCCAAATGTTTATTAAAATTGCAATGCTAAAAAAGATGGAGTGGAAACTTTGTTGAGTTGGATGCTTATGTTTCAATGAGCATCTATTCAGTCATTAACTTCTCTTCACCTAAGAAAGCTCTAAGAAATCAAGAGTCGATGCTACTAAAGATCTTAATGAGTACATTGAGTTGTACTCAATTGTTTTTTATCTTTTTAGGGTCTTAATGTAATCATTTGTATAATGAATTCTATAGATGCTCAACAAAGCTAAACACAGTATATCATCCTTAGAAACCATAAACTATAATTGGTTGGGTTCTTAGCTAGGATTTCTTGAGCTTGAACAAGAAATAAAAATCAAGAAAATATTTGTTGAAAGCTAATGGAAGTGTTCCTAAACCTTTGGATATAATCCTATAATGTTTCTAAGTGTTTAGTTGTTTGTTAGGTAAATTTGCTCTAACTCTGAAAAGTAGTTTACTACCCTGAAAGATGTGCCGACTAACTATACAATCGAGGTATGAAAAATGCCTACTCTGAGAAGACGAGTTGATTACCCAAAAAAGTAGAGTTGACTACCTCAAATAAATTGAGTTCAAATCTTAGCAATCAATTGATAAGGAGGAACTAATTGACAAGGAGAAAAAAGATTTTTTTTTTTTTGTTTTATGGGAGAAAAAGATTCACCCCTTTGCTAAAAGCTAGTTTATAAGAGCTCAAGAATATGTTGTAATGGGTCAAGGAAGTGATAAAGAAGGAAATGACAATAGTTATGCTTGTTAAAGGTGTTAAGTCTGACAAGAAGAAATGAAGGAGAAAGAGGAATGCTTAGAATAATGTCAACAAGCCCAAGAAGCAGAAAAGAGACAAGTCAATTGATAAGCATTACTTCTATAAGCAGACAAGAGATTAGAAGAGGAATTGTCCTCACTATCTAGATTCCTTTAAAAACAAGAAAGAAAGTATGTTTGAAACTTAGGTCTATATCTTGGTGTATTAACTTTTGGGCCTCTACTCATGCATGTAATACTTTGCAAGTTTTTAAGGAAAGTAGAAGACTAAGTAATAATGAGGCCATGCTTTACATGGGGACATCTTCAATAGTTGTAATTGTTTCTTTGTGAACAATAGTTTTAGTCTTTAGGGAAGAAGTTATATTACTTAACGATTATTTTTATGTTCCTCAACTTTGAATAAATTTGATTTTAGTTTCTAAATTATGTAAGGAGGGTTATTATATCTTATTTAGCAACAAAATTACAATAAAATTGAATAACAAGTTTCTTGCACATAGAGAACTTAAAAATAGTCTTTATATACTATATCCATCCCACAAAAAAAAATATATATGAGATTATTAATCCCACTTATTTGTGGCATTACTAGCCTGATTACATCAATATAGAACACATAACAATATTAGTAAAGGATAGTCCTTTGGATTTTCTCACAATAGAAGATTCACCAACTTTTGAGCATTGCCTATAAAGTAAAATGACAAAACATCCATTTACTAATAAATTTGAAAGAATAGCAAGCACACTTGACCTAACACACAAATGTATGTGGTCCTTTAAATGTTAGGACACATAACAGATATTCATATTTTATAACCTTTACTGATCAAAATGGATATGTGTACCTAATAAGGAAGTGAGCTATGAGCAATTAATTAACTATATGAGTACATATATACAACATAGGAACTATAATATAAAACTTTATTTTCAAGGTAAAAAACTTAAACCTCCCCTGAGATTTCAACTAAGTATTGAAACATCCCTTCAGTTTTCAAATTTGACTTAGACCTCCCCTCACAAATTTATAAATTGTTATCCTTTAACTGAAGAAGAAAAATGACTAATATACCCCTGGGCTAAATATGGGATTAAATTCTATAATTTAAAGAAAACACCCATCATCTTCAACCTTAAAGCAATGAAAACTTTATTACCATGCACACCACCACTGCATCCACTTGCTGTTGATAAAGCTTTAGTGGCATTATACAAGTGTATTTTCTTCTGTATGAAAACAAATACTAATCTTATGGTTAACTCTCCACTCCTGTCATCTTTTGCAGTTGCAGAAGCAGGCTTGTTCTTATCTTAGAATTGCAATCACAGTTACATTTGCAATTCCATATGCATCTTGGAACTGCAACTCCCCATGATTTTTTTTCTTTCTTTTTTATGCTTGGTTTTGTAGCAATTCTTCATAACTTGGTTTTGAAAAAATAGGGGAGAGAAGGGGAGAAAAACGGGGGGAGATCATGAAAAAAGGAAGAGAGAGTGAAATTTCCTTAGGCCCTTTTCAAGGTCTCTTGGCAAAGTATGACCAGTTCTAGATTAGGCAACTATATGGTTTTTCTATATTCAATGCTTGGGTGGAAGGTAGGTTGAAGCTCTGTCCCTACCAAGTGAAACATAATATGAAAGAGAGCTCACAATCTGATCTATGGGCCTTTGAGGATGGCTAAGGGTGTCCTTTAAAAGGAGCGGGCTGGAGGTAAACATGGCGTGGTTCTAGCTTTTTGGGTTTTCTTAGGTGCCCATTTCAAGTAGTTCATGTGATTAATGAGTGTCCTATCCAAAACAAGGCAGAGGGATTGATTCAATTCATTCAAATCAATAAACAAACGAAAAATCACATAGAAGCAAAGATTTCAACAATAAATAATAATTAAAGTAAGAATTGAAAAACCTTAATGGATCCTTAAATCAGTAGTGTGTGTGAGAGGGAGGGAGAGACTTTGTGTACAACCACAATTTGTTCTCTTAGAAAATTTGAAGAACAACGATGGATGTAAAAGTCTTTTTGTCCATCTCATCAAAAGATCTATTAAGGGCAAATTTGAGATTTTCAAAAGGCTTAAATCCACGTGCTAACAAATGTGGATGAAGAATTGATGGATTGGAGGTTTTTGTCCACTTATGTTATCCAAAAGGGGAGGTTTAAGTCCAATTTAAAAAAATTAGAGGATGTTTCAGTATTTAGGTGGCATTTGATAACACTTTTCAGACCTCTAAAGTCTGAAAATGTTACTTTTTCATACGCCACCTATGAAACCATAAGACCCAAAAGATCTGAATTGCATTTTTAGATTTGAAACCATAAGACCCAAGCTAGGCACCGAACGCAGTCATATGCATTCTAGACCTGGCCAAAAGTCTAAAATGTCCTTAATATTTTAAATCAATTTTTCCCTCAAACAAGAAGGGAGACAACGGAGAACCAGAAGAAATCCTATTGTCACCAGCGATGGAGAACTCATCAGAAGGGAGACGATGATGGAAAACCCAAAGAAATCCCATTCTTCCATCTCTCTTTCTCTATCTCTCTCTCTCTCTTTGTGGAATTCATTTGGTTAACAATATATGATTCTGGCTAATCATATTCTCTCTCTTTGAAATTCCCTCTCTCTTCTTCTGTATATTCTGGTTCCAGTTCTCTCCTTGTAGGGTCTTCGACCTTCTTTCGATAACCTAATTGGAAAAACAAAAGCCATCTTCGCCATACTGAACTAGATGTCCTAGGTTTTAGCCTTTTAGTGGAACAATTACAAAATAGAGCCTCTTGGATCCATCGGCAGGTGCATTTGGGACTAGTTGCGGCATCAGTGAGGCCGGCCTTAGTCAAAACTTGCTTGGATGTTCTTATGCGAACTTGTCCCATACAAGTGTCCTTGGGTGAAGGTGAAATTCGCCCACCCTATTCCACACCATTTGGGCGTCCATGTAATGGATCTCATATCCCTTTAGTAGAAAAACTTGAAACCTACGCAAATACGCAGAAGGTGTTCTACCCAATTTGCGCAGTTTAAAGTTTTTCTGCTGAAGGGATGTGAGATCCATCACATGGATGCCCAAATGGTGCGGAATAGGGTGGGCGAATTTCAAAAATTTCTTTCCTTCAACTGGGAATCGTATTCCCTATTTTAGAAAAAATCATATTTTTCAAGGATCAATCTTGAACCATAAACCGAACCAAATTTGAAACAAAATAGAGGGAGAGGGATATACCTGATACAGAGAAATAATATCTCTCAATAGAGGTGTTCACGCCCAAAGAAGATCACAAAAGACTGCTCCTATTGAAGATAACACAGTGGATGAAGGAGCAGAATCAGCAGGGTCCGTCCCACGAACTGGATTCTTCAGCAAGAATCCAATGGAGGCAGTGAGCACAACTTCCTATCAGCCTTTCACTAAAGACTGATGTCAAGATCCAATCTTGACCACTCCTACAATGTTGGAGAATGAACTGGCAGTATGGCGGCGATAGGAAGGGATCACAGGGAGAAGGCATAGTCACACGATGAATTCTTATCTCTGTAATTTGTGATCTGGTATCTCTGGAATTTCTGGGATGGTCTGGATGGTTCACCCCCTTTCTGCTTTTATAGGCTTAAAGAGATCAGCTCTTGATCCTATCAGGAGTTTTCTAATTCAGATCATTATCTGAATCTGGACTCTCTTCAAGTGATAAGGATACGACCCTTATCTTATCTGCATATTAGATCAACCTTCTCCTAATCTTATCAGGAGGTTTCCAGATCTGAATTCAGTTTTGGTCTCTCTAAGTGGATAGGGCAGGACCCTATCCTATCTGTTGATTTAATCCCAAATCTGCCCCATCTATTTAACTAATCAAATTAGGCCAGTTCGAAATGTGCTTCAGGCCCAATAAGTCTATGTGCTCAAAACTGCTTCCAAACTGCTGCCCAGTTGGGCTTCTTTGTGTGGCATGGGACCCAAGCATTGATCTACACATCAGCCACATGGGTCCGGCCCAGTTTTTGTTACAAGGCCTGGTCGAATACACTGTTGTGGACAGTGCACCCCCTGAAACCCATCACATGGGCTTCTATTGGGCCCAACACTTACATTAAGTGGTCCCTGGGCCAAGCCACCTTATAAAAACCCAGGGACTATGGGCAGATGCAAGATTAGATCATCAGGTATTACCCTCAGTGGCCTTACACTTAACCTCTCAGCCCATAATGATCAAACACTGCCCGAGATTTATTCATCCCTGAGATCTCCCTCTCATCTCAGTGACGGAGACTACGAGTTGTCTTTGGAAATGTGGGAAATCACATAGGGTGCATGGGGCCAATTATTTTAGCTGCATAACCCCACCACCTCTCTGTGAAGGATCATATCCACTCATCATATGATCTTTCCCTTTGGCCTCTATCAGACAAGGTTCAGAGTCATTTTCAGGTAAACTCTTCTAGCCAGTGAGTGCTTACCCATCATATTCGTGAATGCCAAGGTACCCTGAGAGAGTTCCCATTTTCTGGTGAAGCCCCTCCCACATTGGTCTATGACGCTCCTATCATCTTATGAAACACTCAGACAAGCCCAACAGCAAATGGATAGCCCATTTTCTGGTGCATTTCCTCATTACTGGAGGACCCATCCTCATGCTAATGATGAAAGCCCTTTAGAGAATTCATCATTTGAACCTCCCTATCACATGCACTCATATTAGCTGGAGGGAACAGTAATTACACCCTAGTTTGATCTAGGTTAAACCAAAGTGGCTCCCACTAACTTTCATAAAGCTAGATTTCGGTGGGCCCAAATCAGCTAGGGTTCCGCAAGTATCATTTCCAGGAGGTGTAGGGCCCTCCACTGAGGAAGGTCATCCAATGACCATAAGGGACACCATGGCAATGATGTGCATTCAACCATGGTGTGCGCAAGAGCCATTGTCGAAACTGCATGGACCAAATTCTTATGGTTCATGCTCGACACACATCACACATCCATACATCACATGTAAGGATAAATTGATCCAATCAATTAAATATCTATAAAGCCCATTTGAAGCTCATTTTAATCTAAAATATTAACCATTAATATTATCTAGGTATATGAACTGAATTAGGGTTGATAATTTCAGCCCATATAGCTTTATCCGTGAAGTGGGCTTTTAGCAGTTTTAATGACTTAAAACTGGGCCTTTACAGGTTGGGCCAAATTAAACATTTAATTAATTATCAATCCTCAGGCCCATTAATGGGAAAAATAGGGCTGAGATTCAGCCTTGATTGAACCCTAGATTCGGTCCAACCAGTTTGGACCAATTTGGTTGGAATGGGTCTAGGGTTTGATCTTTAATTAAAGATTTAATTCAAGAATTAATCTGAAATTAATTACTGATAATAGATCAAGCAAGAATCAGTCAGATACGGCTATTCGCACATTCCATCCTGCAAAATAGAGGTTAGATCCTAGTTTGCAGTTTCTTAAACTACAAATCGTAGATAGCGATTTTTCCATCTGCGAAATTTCCTCCCTATGCCGCCAGCTTCGGTCCAAAATAAAATAAATAGAAATCCTAATTTTCTATTAATATTACATCAGATCGAATCCTATACATTTAGTCTAGAAAAAAAATTATTTACAGACTAGAATGAATGAATAGAAACTACAAATCGCATGTTCACTGCGCCATTCAAGATTTCGATCTCCAGTTGTACGAATAGCCCATAAATCAAGAAAATAATAAAGAATAATTCTAAATAAATTCCAGATTTATAAAAAATTAATTTTAGATTATTCGCCCATTAACTGGGAACAAATTTCCCAGAAAAACTTTAAATTGCGCAAATCGGGTAGAACACCTTCTGCGTATTTGCGCAGGTTCCAGATCTGGTTTGTTTGGTTTAAGACTTGTACCATGGCTCTGATACCATCGAAGGGATGTGAGATCCATCACATGGATGCCCAAATGGTGCGGAATAGGGTGGGCGAATTTAAAAAATTTCTCTCCCTTCAACTGGGAATCGTATTCCCTATTTTAGAAAAAATTATATTTTTCAAGGATCAACCTTGAACCATAAACCGAACCAGATTTGAAACGAAATAGAGGGAGAGGGATATACCTGATACAGAGAAATAATATCTCTCAATGGAGGTGTTCACGCCCAAAGAAGATCACCAAAGACTGCTCCCACTGAAGATGACACAGTGGATGGAGGAGCAGAATTAGCAGGGTCCGTCCCAAGAATCGAATTCTTCAGCCAGAATCCAATGGAGGTAGTGAGCACAACTTCCTAGCCTTTCACCAAAGATTGATGTCAAGATCCAATCTTGACCACTCCTACAATGTTGGAGAATGAACTGGTAGTATAGCGGTGGCAGGAAGGGATCATAGGGAGAAGGTGCAGTCACACTGTGAATTCTTTTCTCTGTAATTTGAGATTTGGTATCTCTGGAATTTCTGGGATGGTCTGAATGGTTCGCCCCCTTCCTGCTTTTATAGCCTTAAAGAGATCAGCTCCTGATCCTATCAGGAGTTTCCTAATTCAGATCATTATCTGAATTTGGACTCTCTTCAAGTGATAAGGATAAGACCCTTATATTATCAGCAGATTAGATCAGCCTTCTCCTGATCTTATCAGGAGGTTTCCAGATCTGAATTCAGTTCTGGTCTCTCTTAGTGGGTTGGGCAGGACCCTATCCTATTTGTTGATTTAATCCCAGATCCGCCCCATCTATTTAACTAATCAAATTAGGCCAGTTCGAAATGGGCTTTAGGCCCAATAAGTCTATGTGCTCAAAACTGCTTCCAAACTACTGCGCAATTGGGCTTCTTTGTATGGCGTGGGACCCAAGCATTGATCTACTAATCAGCCACATGGGTTTGGCTCAGCCTTTGTTATAAGGCTTGGCCAAATACACTATTGTGAACAGTGCACCCCCTGAAACCCATCACATAGGCTTCTATTGGGCCTAACACTTACATTAAGTGGTCCTTGGGCCAAACCACCTTATAAAAACCCAAGGACTGTGGGTAGATGCAAGATTAGCCCATCAGGTATTACCCTCAGTAGCCTTACACTTAATCTCTCAGCCCATAATGATCAAACACTGCCCGACAAGAGAGGACCTCTTCCTCGGCTGCAAGGAACAGTGTTGCACTCTCTGCTTATATGAATCCTGGGATTTAAAACCTTTTGCAAACATTTTAGAAACCGTAATATATATACTTTTATATCTCATAAAATATATTTTGCAAAACAAATCTCAACTGTTGAAATCGGCCACTGGTAGTCTTGGTTTCCATCAATCATTACCTTTGTTCGATAAATGGGCTGATCCTGTCACTATGATCACCCACTTAGATGAATTCTCAAACTGTCCCAACATACCCAGGTTTTGACCCCCGCTAAGGATCTCACTGATTGGCATATCAAAGACAGCCCAATCCGACACCTAGTGTAGTATCATAATCGAGTCTAGGGGTCAGGTGTAACTTTCCAGTTTTGCCCATTAATCTTCAAGGTCTAGGGCAATATTAGAAATCTGGTCTGTTTCAATGATTTAATCAATCCTACACTGCATGTGCCTTGGGTCTCACCCTGGTGGCTGAGACAGGCCACCCCAACTGACTTGGTGGCACATTAGTGTCAGCCTTATCAAGATAGGTCTCCCCAGACCAACCCACCAACTGTGAACATTCTAAAGTACACAGGTCTCATTAAGTGTCCATTTTAAGGGTAAAACACAAAAACAAACCACAAGAACATGAATCAAATATGCACTTTATTCATTTACAATAAACGTCAAAAGTACATCATTCTGATTGAAACTAAGGGCATACAAAGACTGTCTAACAGAGGGTTCTTGGGTTTCAACGGCATCATTCTTCTTTCTGCCAAACCTCGTCAATGGAGGTGGGAACTTATCTGCTCGACCTGGGCTCACCATGGGTTTTGAAGAGAAATGCATTTAAAAAATTAAAATCATAGAAGACTAGGAATAAGACCCAAAGGGCAAGATTTCTAAAGAAAGTTTCTAGCTTTTAGCCCTACGAATTCACGCTAACAAGCGTTTGGCCTTCTATGGTGTTCTCCATTCCTCTCCGACTCCACCCTCCTTAGCCACCTCCAATCCTATCTCATAGGCTTCAAAACCCTCCAAATCTCAAATTCACCTCATTTCAAGTCCATAAGTTCTCCTCACTCACCCTCAAAAGATTTATAGCTTTCGCTTCTTCATTGTCTTCGAATCCGTTGGATTGGGACAGAGAATAAGATGGATTAGAGAAGAGCAATAATGGCTTTGTGAATTCAAGCCCTAGGATGGCATAGTTCTCTTGATAATTGATTATTATTTTAACTCTTAATATTTTTTTTAATTTATAAATTTATATGTATTTTTCAATTTTATTCTTATTTTAATAAATTATTTTTTATTTTTTATAATTTACTCATATTTTTAATATTATTTTGAATTTAATAAATTGTTTTTTATGACATAATGCAAATTGAACTCAAAATTATCAAATAGTCTATTTTAGGGTTAAAATAGTAAAACCAAGGAATTTCAAATGTTGAAGGGTTGATCCAATGCAAACAGCCCTATCTATTCAGAGCCTCTAAAAAGTAGAAAAGCATCTATGCCTCTTTTAGGATTTCAGACACTTTTAATATCTTTTTAACTTTTCAGATTTCAGATTTATCAAACGCCACCTTAGGTGAAATCTCAGGGGAGGTTTAAGTCTTTTACCTTTATTTTCATTTTGGATGCTTTAGATTTGTTTCAAAGAATGTTAAGGTAGTTAGTTAATTTTCAAAAATTTGGATTGATGTGCAATAAGAATAACCATGGCAAACATGTTAAATTTTTATTAAAGATGATTAAAAAAAGAAACTAGAGAAATGAAATTGTTTTGGAAAATAGAGAAAGCAACTCCCCTTATATTGTTTTAAATAGAATGAAATGAAGATTAAACAGAAAGAATTGTTTATCACAAGGGATGGTTCAGAGTAAGTTTGTCCTTCACACTACGTCAAATTGTAGGTTCTAAGTATGTTGCATTGAAATATTGTTGAAGTCCATAAAACTATCATTAATGGGTCATAGACAAGAAGTCAACTCTAATTCTAGTAATGTTTATGGAAATGTATCTGTATTAGTGCAACCCAACATTCCTTGTCCTAAAACTCAATGAAAGGAATGTACAAAGCATTTGTTGTATAGGTTTTGGTAAGCCTTTTTGAAAGAAAACCAACTATATACGTGCATGCATACATACATACATACATACATATATATATATATATATATATATATATATATATATAGTACATACATACATGTATATGTGTGTGTGTGTCAAATGCAATTGTCAAAATTCATCTAATTAGTAGTTTTATAAAAAATTAGTGCAACCTAATTTTCTTTTCTTTTTGATAAATGTTTAAACTTTGTTAGATAGTGTATTTCCTTGGCCCTTTTAATTTAATGTACATTGATATTTATTGATGAATAAATTCAATTAATTTATTTTTTATGTAATTTGGTATATTTAAGTGAAATACCCCTTAATTGGACAATTTTATGACTCATGTTAGCTTAAATGTTCTCAGCCATTTGATGAACTTAGGGAGTTTATTATGCCAAAACTGACACTCTTGTGCTACTAGACTAGTGAAGTAGTGTGTCTTAACTATTTGCGTTAGGTCTAAGTTACAATGAGTGGGTTGTTTAAGAAACACTAAATGAGGGTGTTTCTTGTTTGCTCCTAGATCTTGGAGATTGGTGGACTGATTTAGAAAGTTGCATGTAATCTCTTAACTTAATGATACTTCACTAAGTGTTAGATTGTTTTGCTTTTGATAATTAATGAGATCCCTCTAGAGTTAAATACTTAGGTATGTTGGAGTAAATATAGAAGGTACTTGAGTTAGTAATCATTGTGAGAGGATTATCTACTTTGTTGACAAAGAAAATATCCTGCTTTACACTCTATTTGGTAGAAACCTAAAACTTTTAACACTGGATTTCAATTTGTTTTGAAACCTTTTATTTTTTTTTTTGCAAAATGTATTTATATTAGTAAATGATTTATTTTGATATTGTTGAGAGTATGGAACTACACCTTGCAGTTGGGGAAAAGGTCCTTCCCTATCAACAATGCATTTGATATTGTTGACTAAGAGATTATGTGGAAGTGTCTTATTAGGATGAAATCCTATTGAACATTAACTCAACCCAAATAAATAGTCTTGGGCTTGTAGGGTGGTTGAGACTCAAGTTTAAATGTCAGACATTTAATGTGCCAATTGTTAGACTCAATACACTTTTGCAAATTAACTTGTATAGACAAACTAAATTGGTCTATGTAGAAGTCCCACTTATTTTAAGTGTGAACCACATGTTTTTGTTAATTTGGAATGGGATCTTATGGGTCCAACACTACATGTATGTTTTGGAAGTTGCCTGGTCTGAGACAAATTAAAAAAAAATGTTTTAGTTAGAATAGTAACTAGTTTCACTAGTCAAAGTCCTATCTAAATTAGAATTCCAATTGGATTGGATCTTTCCTAATTGTTTTAGGAAAGTAACTAGGGATGGTTTTATAGACTCTTATAGGTCTAAAACCTATTGGGTCGACCTAACCTAGACAGTCTTGCATAGAACTCTATTGATAGAAAATTGCAAGAAAGAATTCAGCAAAAGAAGATGGAAAAATTCTAATTCACCATTAGGATTTTTCCTCACAATCTTGGGTTTCTTTGAGAGATATTCTTGGTAAAGATCTTGTCTACCACAGACCACTTTCTTAGGCATAGTGACCCAGCTCAATGGTAATTCCAAAAGAAATTTGTGTCCTAGTGACCTAACTCAATTTCAAAAGAAAGGCTCAATGCCAAACTAGTAACTCTAGGGGCTCCGACTTGATAGAAATTCCAAAAGAAACATGCCCTAGTGGCCCAACTCAGTATCAAAAGAAAGGCCCAACTCGATAGTTGATGAGGGGTGATTTAGTCGTCCAATCACATAAAGCCACATAGTGAGCCAGAACCATTTTATAACACCTCGGCGCCATGTGTAGACACGTTGTACCCAACCAGACCAGCCTAAGCCAACCAATCCGAACTAGACCTCAACCGATAAGCTGAGACTAGAAGATCGCTCCATGGCAGGACTAAGTGCATCACCTTAGAGAAGTGAAGCAATGACTTCAGATACTGACCTATCCTCCCCAACCTGGGTAGTCAACAACTTGAGCAGCTAGCCAACATCCGAGGTACTGACCTATGTAACAGGTTGTCCTTACCTAGTTGGCACGCCTATCAGTTCCGAAATAGATGGTGGCATGTCACCCACCTAGTAGGGATGAACTCAGTTCTGTCCGCTTCATAGGGAATTGGATGACGATCATCATCAACGATGATAGAACATGCCTTGAATATAACAAGTTGATAAGCCTTACCACCACCAGATATCTCAGACACCTCTCTTGGACCCTGAAAACTATATATAGACACCTCCATGCCTTTAAGATGTATGTGTGGTTACGTGCAAATTAGCACTCTGATTCTCTTAATCTCTTTGCTTTCTTACTCACCAACTCGGCTAACTTAAGCATTAGAATGTCCAGCCCGGGTCCAAGCCCTCGGGTGCTCTAATCCTTTGTATCTTGTAGATTGGTCTTCCAACCTCAGCATACATATGTCCAAGCTGTCCTCCAATAAGGAAGTTGGATGATTTGAGCTACATCAAGTGGTGTTTTCTGTAGGAAATCGAGCGAAGAGCTAGTTCAGTTTTCTCACCAACTCATTCTCACTATATGTCTTCACCAAATAGCACCCAAGTCAATGAAACCTTTGCTTGGGGGGGGGGGGGGGGGGGGGGAATACAAGCAGCTAAGCTCTCAATGGTTCTTGTTGGCATGGACCATCAGTAGTTCCAGGAACTAATGCAGATATGCGCAAAGCATTAACCTTCACAAGTCGTCCTGGAGTAGAACTTTGCCGCTCTTGGGTTAACGCAGCCTCAGGTACCATTGTAGACACCATTGTTCCCTCAGAACCGAAAGCAGAACCAAAATGCCAATCAGCTAGTTACCCCACTAGAGGACAGATGTCAACCTCGTAACATCACGGAGGACCTCGCTAGGACTCGAACTTCCGAGGCATGGGACACTACTTATGTCCTTGACGAGGAGGGTAGTAAACCAACCACCTCCATTAGGTTGGGCAACTTGGTTTCAACATTGGGGTCCAAGCAGAACAAGCATAGGAGGTGTCCTAGACGTGAGACCGCCAAGAGCCAGCTCGGCTTGAAATTGGAAGATCACTAAATGAGCCCGATCAAAGACCAGGAAGCCAACTGGTCAAACACCTCGGGCACACCCCAATTCACTTGGGCATCCCCCTATCAGCCAAGATCCTTGTCAAGCCCCAACCTAAGGACTTCAAGGCCCTAAACCTTGAGACCTATAATGAAACTAGTGACCCAATCGACCATGTAGACAGCTTCCAAGTGATGATGCAGTTGCATGGAGTGAACGAGGCTAGCATGTAATTCACCTTCCCGACCACATTCTGCCAAGCTGCTTGAATGTCGTATTCAGGCTTGGCACCGGTCTCCATTAAGACTTGGGACTATTTTGTGAACCTATTCACCACCCACTTCACTAGTGCTTTAACGAGAATCTATGGGAGAACCGAGCACCTCGTGATGGTCTACCAGTGCTTTAACGAGAATCTATGGAAATACATGTAGAGGTTCAACTTGGAGTCCCTACAAATCTAGAGCCTCGGCCTTACTGTGTAGATGACCGTGGCAATTAACAGTATTTGAGATCCGCACTTAAGGTTCTTGCTAGCAAAGAATACCTCAAAGGATATGGGGAAATTTCTCAAATAGGCCAAGAAATAAATGGATGACGATGAGTCGCTTTGCACACAAGAAGAGCTAGTCGGAATGGGAAAGAGGAAGGAATTCGATGATCACCAAGGTGAAAGTAGCAACAAGAAAAGACAAAAAGACAATAGGCCATCCAGGTGCTTCAGATCACTAGGCCACCCATTCCAAGTCGTCCCCCAGACACTCTAGGTCATTATCAAGACATTTTGGGACTCCTCCTATGAAGTATAGGAATGACACACCATTGAGCACAAGGAGGGGGAGATCGTGATGGAGATCAAGTTGGCCGACTACTTGAAGTGGCCACCTCGCCTAAAGGAAAACCCAATGAATAAGAACCAAAACCAATACTATCATTTCTAGAAAGAGAAAGGGCACGACACAGAGACTGTCAAAACATCAAGGGTGAGATTGAGGAGTTGATCCGATGTGGATATTTGAAGTTTATCAAGGAGAACTAGGTTGTCGAGCCACCGAAAAACCCACCAAGGGACCAACCCCAACAGACCAAACAACCATTCATTGAGGTGGTCAACATGATCACCAGTAGGTCAACAGTGGCAAGTTGTAACTCATCGACTGGAAGAGCATCAGTGTGTGACCTAAACAACGAGGAAGAGAACCCTCCAAAGAGATTAAGGACCAAGGAGGTGATATACTTTACGAAAGACAACACTCGAGGAGTTCACTACCTCCATAACGACACCCTCATAGTTAAGTTGATCATTTACAACTATGAGGTTAAGCACATCTTGGTCAAAGTGACAACTCGATGGATATTTTGTTCCTAGAGGCCATCAAAAAAATGAAATTGGACAAAAAGGACCTCATCCTTACTAACATACCATTAGTCCATTTTAATGGGGAAGTTGCCCACCCTCTCAGGAGAATCCATGTATTGGTTATAGAAAGGACCACATTAAATAGGATCTCCTTAAATCATGATGTTTTTGGTTGTTGAAACACCATCCCCTATAATGCCATTCTTGGATACCTCTTCTTGCACTCACTCCGAGCTGTGGTATCCACATACCACCTAGCCATGAAATTCCCCACCAGATACGGAGTTTAAGTAGTGTGCAGGGACTTATAAGAGTCCTAAAAATGTTATGTGGCAACCTTGAAGGGCAAAAGACAACAATCACTGGGGGTTATGTCTGAATTCATTCAGCTACAGTGCTTGGGATTCAATAGAGGTTTTTCACATAAGTAGGCAAAGATTTTTCAAAGAAATAGATGTTTAGTCAAGCTTTCCTACTTGGTGAAACATTTTCTTTGATTTGGGGTTATTTTTCACGGGTTTTGTGCATCCAATGGGAGCTTGGAGCATGCATGTTATGGTAGTCTCGTATTTGGGGTTGTCAGTGGCAGAAAATGTAAATTTAATAAACTTTAAAATATTATTTTATCTTTTCTTGGTTTTAAGTAAGGATATCTTGGGGTTTTTGGGCTTTTTGGGTCTATTAGGCTCTATTTCATTGGTCCAAGTGTTCTAATGAGTCAAGAATGGATCTAACATCAGCCATCACCCTTTTGAGGCTTCAGGTTGGGACAAATGATGTGGCAATTTAATCTGGTATGTCAAAATGGTATCTTCTTAGTTTAATGGTCAAACGAATGAATCTGGCCATTTAATTTGGCATGCTAGGGTTTTTTGGGTCTCTAAATACAGTGGTGAGGTTTGATCAGACAAATAGGGTTGGGATGATTGAGATCTATGGCTGACAAGTTTAAATCAATAAGATTTGTTGATCGAACAACGAGGGTATTTTGGGTTGAAATTTGGTGGGTAGGCATTTTTTTATCATCCTGAATCTGATGGAAGTGATGGATCTTTGATCAGAGGAGTGTATTAATAGGTTTAGTTCAGATCATGGTCTTAGCTTATGGTTTTCCAATTAACAAGAGGTCCCGAAATGAAATGTTACTTTTTCAACAATAAAATGGAAGTGCTTAGTCATGAAACTTGATATGCTAGGGCTTTTTGGTTCTTCAAATACAATGGTAAGTTTTGATTGGTCATATGAAGTTGGGATGATAGATGGTAAGCTTTAATTAATGAGATTTATTGAAATAGGAACTAGGCTTGATGGAAGGTCAAACGAGGGAATTTTGAGCTACAATTTGGTAGGTAGGGCATGTATTAGGGTGAGGAGCCAAGTGGATAGTTCTGATCTAAGAAAGATATGATCAATCTTGGTAATCATTTAGGTCCATCAGAATGAGATCTTAATGTTTTTGTGGTTGGTTGTTATAGATTCATGTAGGGATTCACTAGTTAATTATTTCCTAATGATCTTGGGGTGATGGATATGCTGGATTTGATTTTGGAAGAGTTTGAATTTGAATATCTTATAAATCAAGGCCGTTAAAAAGAAAGTTAGTGTAATTAATGGTGGATCTTTGCAATTTAGTCATAAAAACTGATGTGTAACTAAGTTGTAGTTTTCCAAGTATAGGGATGATGTCTAATCAGACGTTAATGTTGATCTCAAGGTTCTTATTCATCCCATCGATTGTGTCAAATGAGGGTATTTCGGATTTTGGAAAGTGTCAAGTTAACTTAGTTGTGTTTCAATGTTTTTGGGTCTAAGAGGAGGGTACAAAGAGGTAGGGTGAAGGGGCTATGCAAAAAATTGGGTGCTGACAATGATAATAATGCATCACCATTTTATGTCCAAACTATCCTCTCTCTCTCTCTCTCTTTGAGTGTTTATGTGTGTGTCTTTATATGGCCTAATATGGGATGGGTCATGGGATTATGCAACATGTATGAGTATAGTTATGGTACTTAGGGTGAACCTGGCCCTTTTTGACCTATATATTGTTGTATGGGTTGAATTTATGTAATATGGGACGGGTCATAGGATTATGCAACTTGTATATTGTTGTTGTAAGGTATATCAACTTATATATTATGTGATGGTATCATACATCATCAATTGAGGGTAACATCCTAAATTGATGACTTTTCCTTCTAAGATTTATTCTTGTTCTAGAATGGAATGGTTCATGCATAATGATAATCATGATCTAACAATATTGTTAAACAATATTCATGTCAGGTACAAATATATATTTAGTGAATTCAAAAAATGTTGAAGTAAACCATGGGGGGATTAACCCCTAATCTTTTTATATATTTAGGGAGCATGAAATCCTTTTTTATATATTCAAGAACCAACCTTAGTCTTTTTACTACACTTAAATGTTGTCTATCTTACTTTAGCTAATGGCTTTTTAAGGTTCGAAGGAATATAAAGTTGAGTATAGTTTTAACATTGATAGTTGTGTTTGTTTTTTGGTCCAAATGTCAAGTAGGATATACGCTATCAACATACACCATGGTGGTTTCTTTTTGAAAATACCACCAATAATATATGGTAGTGATGATTTATTTGTGAACCACAATGTTGATGGTGACCTTTTATCACTCATTGAGATATAACTATTGGTGAAAGATCTTGGGTACACTGCAATCGGTGAAGTGTATATAAGAAGCCCAATGTAAAGCTAGATGGTGATTTAGTAGGATTGAAATGTGATGATGATATCCTAGAGATGTGTAGGGTCTATGAGAGACATAGATATATTAATATTTATGTAATTGGGTGTAAGAGAACTGACATAAATTTGTCTCAACTTAGGACGCCATAAGTTGGTTTATATGGTCATGAGCCACCACCAGTTGCATTTGATCATGTGGATGAGCTAGAGTATGGTGCTAATGATGATTGTGATTTTGGCATTGACTCTAAAGTAGATTATGGGTCTGATAAATAGGGTGACCTTGATTATGAATTGGAATATAAAGATGAAAATAATTTTGAGGTTGAGTATGATAATTAAGAGTGTATTGATGATGAGGTTAAGGGAGATGAAGTCAAAAGATGTCAAGTTCCTAATGATAATGTTGATGTTGTTATTGGGTCAGAGATATTGTTTGATTATGAGTAGCCAATTGATTTGGAAAGTTTGCATGGATCCGATGAAGAAGAAAGACCTAGATTTGAATCTTTCATTGCTAGGCAAATGGAGAATTCATAGTTGGTTTTGGGGATGATATTCTCTAATCCTGTAACATTTACGAAGGCTTTGGTTGATTATGCAATTACCAATGGGTTTGACTTCAAGTATGTATAAGGGTATCAGGGTTACAACTACTTATAAAAAAGATAAGTATGATTGGCGTGTCCATGCTTCTTGGCTGCAAAGTAGAGAAGTCTTCCAAATAAAGTCATTCAGAAGTAAGCATACATGTGAACATGTATATACAAATGCAAGGGTGACATCTACATGATTGGTAAATAAATACAAAGACAAGTTTAGGTATGATCCAGACTGGAAGGCTAGTGCTTTGCAAAATGAAACTCTCTAATAATTTAGTGTTGACATTTTTATGTCTAGAGCTTACCACACAAAGAGGTGGGTAGTTGTTGATATTGAAGGGGTGCATGTTGAAAAATACAGAGAGATTATTATAAAGCCATTTCATAGACATATCCCAGAAGTATGATTTAGATCAGGTTTTGTGAAGATTGTATAGGTAAAGGGTGTAAATGGGAGTTTCAAAGACTTTTTGTTCCTTTAGTTGCAATGAAGAATGGACTTAAAGATGGATGTTGCCCTATTATAGGACTGGATGGGTGCCATTTGAAAGAACCCCATTCAAGGCAAATTTTACATGTTATTAGGCTAGATGGTAATAATGGTACTTTTCTAATAGCATTTGATATTATAGAAGTCGATGTGAAGGATGCTTGGATTTGGTTTATGAGATTATTAAATGACTGCGTTGGAAATCAAGAGGTGTGGTTGAATTTACATATCTGACAGACAAAAGGCGTATGAAGGTGCGGTTTTCGATTTTAATGCAAGGAGCTAATCATAGGTTTTGTGTTAGACACATCTATGCAAACTTCAAGGATTAGTTCAAGGGAAAGGATCTTAGGGATCTCTAGGGAGTTGCAATGACACACTATCCCCGAGTTTCAATGGCATATGGATAATTTGAAAGGTTTGAGTAGGGATGCTTATGAGTGGTTAAGGGTTGTGTCTCCTAACTTATGGCCTGAATTTTCATTTGGACCTAGGAATAGAAGCGATGATATCTACAGAAATTTTTTTTTTTTTGAGTTAGTCAACAAGGGGATTTTGGATAGGAGAGATAAGCCTATAATCACTCTAATTGATACCATTTTAAGGAAAATGATGAAATTGGTCCAAACAAGGCAGGTTAGTTGAAAAGGGACATGAGCCAGTATTTCCTAATGTTTAGAAGAAGTTGGACAATGTCCGGGCACAGGCTAGGAATTACTTCTGTATGTTTTCTCACAATGGGAATTTTGAGGTTAAACATTCCAAGGGAAGAGTGGTGCGAATTTGTAGGCCAAGATTTGTAGTTGTAAGGAATGGTCACTAATAGGGCTGCCATGTTGTCATGTAGTTTCATACATTCAATTACAACAAGGTAGCAATGTAGCATATATGACTATGTTGATCCATTGTACACTAATGAGAGGTGCTTGAAGGCATAGTCATTATGTTTTACCAGTGTTCCATGAATCTCAGTGGCCAAGGACAAAATGTATCCTAATCAAACTACTAGGCCAAGAGGAAGGGACCAAATGAAGTCACTTCTAGGGTCCATGTTTCTAGGAGGTTCCGAATGATAAAGTGTACAATTTGTGGGGTTAAAGGGCACAACCACAAAAGATGCAAGGGTCAGGGTAGAGGTAGTCATCAGAGCAATGGTATGGGTACAATGTGAGGACAACCACACTAGGTAATCCATTTCATTTGTGTTTCATTTTAGGTTGGGTTAAAGAACTCAAATTTGTATAATTTGGATCCAAAACTTGACACTGAGAGAATTTAAAACTCATACATTTGAAATGAAACAAAACCCAATTCTTAAGCTTTAGATCCCTGACATTATACAGGTTTGTTTGGTGGTATCATCCATTTAAATTGCTTCAGAATGTCAATTAAGGAAAAATTACTCCATAAGGAAAAAATAGATTCTTGGTTTCCAGTTTCCACTTAACCAATTGGTGAGACAAGTTGTGATACTCGCAATGTAGATTGTGTGGTGTGTTATTTTGACACACATTGATGTTGTTTTATGTACAAGAGGGGCAACCAAGCAACAGTGTGCGAATAATGGGTTTTGAGATGGTATTGGCACTACAATTTCACCAAGTGTCTCATCATAGAGGTAGTGGTATGGTCAATGCTACAAGTGGTGGTGTTTCTTCACAACAAGTTTATTCACATGTTTCTTAAGAACATAGTAGGGGTAGAGGAGTGCCACTACCAAGACATTCTCAACTATATCACCTTCCTTCACAAGTAAATGATCTCCTTCATGTATTATTTATTAATGTTTGTTGGCACAAACTAATTAAGCATTTTTTGCATAGGTCACCAAAATATCCCCACAAATGGTAGGGGAAGAGGTATGGTTAGGGGGTGGGGAACAGGAAAATGGTGAAATATCACCACCCATGGTAGGGGAAGAGATGTGGGCACTGGTGGGGAACAATAGGTTGGTCAAAATATAACTACCCATGGAGGAAAAAGAGGTATGGGTAGGGGTAGGCGTCAACAGAATGGTCAAAATGTCACCACTCATGGTAGGGGAAGATGTGTGGGTAGGGTGGAGAACTAATAACACCATCTCCTTTACAACCCTCACCTGCATTGGTATAATCCTCCCTTGACAAGTTATTTGTCATGTTAAGCACAACCATACCTGTGCTATTCATCAATGTTTGCTCCCTTGGATTATGTATCTTGTGTTGCTCTATGCAGGGAACTCAGTCAAGCACAAATGTACATGGGTGGAGTGGGGGCAGTGCTTCAGTGACACCATTTGAGTTAACAAATGTTCACATTCAGGTATCATTTATTAGCTAACTCCTTGAAGTTGGATTGTTGTTTGTACCATCTAACAAATCATTATGATGTATTCCATGTAGGCATGCTAGGTGCGGATGGGAAGAGTTCACATCTCCGCCCCACAGCATATCTCCGCCGTGTATTGTGAACATCTCCCGATGATAGTACCAGTCCTGATGATGTCATTATTGGGAGATATTTCCAATACACGACGGAGATGTGTTGTGGGGCAGAGATGTGATCTCGGATGAGAATGCTTATTAAGGGCTGGGGAATGGTGACCCACCATCACAGGTATATTTACAGACTGGTAATGTTGTATAAATGCTTAACAAAATTCATTTAAACTTATCTACTCAACATACATACAACCTACAGAATCTGCATATACAGGTTTATGTTAGTTGAATATACATGAAACCTCAAGTTTTAACAGATATGTTCATCTTTTATTTATTTTTTCATGTTGACTGAATATACATGAGACTCCTATATTGGCTCTAACTAAACTTATATGGATCCTACTCATACCAAACTCACTCTCTCACAAAGCTCTAAGATCTATAGAATGATTCTTGGACTGGTTTGTTAGGTAATAGAAAGTCCTTGTTTCACCATAACTTGCTAGCCTAACTAGAAAACACAAACTAAAGAAAACGGAAAACACAAAAAAAAAGTATTATCACTCATTGAGTCAAAGCTTAGCACAACACAACCAATCTATGTTTGGATTCGGGCAAGTTATAGTCTTAGAATTAGGCTAAAATTAGTTAGCTAAGTCAAAAACAGGGTAGGGGTAAGTAGACATCAAGTCAATCTTATCATTCAATAAAGTGAATTACAACAGAGTGAACACCATTGATAGCATCTGGACATATGTTCCAAAAAACCCATGAACAAATTAATGGTTACCACATGAAACCAAAAGATTTCATTCGTTACATAGACTAACCCTAACAATATTGTATATCATATTGGAAGTGGATTCAACCAATATAACAAGTCAAAAACCAATTACTTTTGCATGATCAGCGACACAAACACGAACTACATTAGATGGTTATAAAGAAAATCCCTCTGAGAACCTATATGAGAATTGATAAACCCTAACGATGGAAAACTCAAGAACAGGGAGGAAGTGCACTCAACGAAGTAGGAAGAGTTTCCGCAGGATACACCTACCTTCGCCTTTGCATATATAGGTGATCACCGATGTAACTTCGCTATGAAGAAAATCCCTTTGACCATGACGGAGAAAGAAAAGGGCAATAAGTTTGCAAGGCAAAGTATAAGAATAGTAATAATAAGGAAAAAGAGAATAATAATAATAATAATAATAAAGGGTAAAATTGTTTGAATAATTATTAAATGGGTAATTTGGAGATTTAAAACTCTTGTAACTAGGA
The DNA here is from genome assembly GCF_056320005.1 of Nelumbo lutea. NCBI lineage: Eukaryota > Viridiplantae > Streptophyta > Magnoliopsida > Proteales > Nelumbonaceae > Nelumbo > Nelumbo lutea. The sequence goes on along the minus strand of NC_142687.1, from coordinate 57,618,958 downwards.
AATGAGAATCTTTTTCAATGATAATTGACAAAACACTAATGGAGGGGGAGGGGGGGGGTCTTTATCTAACTACCAAATTTCAGGGGGTATTGTCGAAAAAAAAAACGTATAGGGGTCTTTGTTATTGAACCCATAGTACAGGAGGCCCTTGTAATTTATCCTTTTTTACTTGTTCAAAACTGAATGGAACCGATCTCGAATCAGCCTTAAACCGACCCTACTTAATTTGTTACAAGGTAGGGTTTGGTTCCAAATTCTTGGAACTGATTCACACCCAAGCAGGTTCCAAGGTCTAGGGGTTTACCCTACCTAAACTAACCCGATAAAACGACCCTGGTTACCCTTGGTGGAAACCTGCTTTGGAATTGAACTTGCATTGAAATAAACTTCAAAAATACTTTGAGGGATGTGAAGATTTGAACCAAAGAAAAAGGCCATAGTCTCACTTAACCATTGATTATTTGATCATTTGTTTTCATTTAAATATTTAGATATATACAATAAATAATGCAAAAGGTAGTATTCACAAAATTTAAATTTAAATTATAAATTTTGAATCATATCATGATAATTTACATATAAAATTACTCAACTTAGTTAATAAAAATAATATAAATTTTAAACTATATATTATATTTACTGAAAATCATATTTTTAAAGAATATACTTCTTTCTTTTATTTTAAAAAAAGGAATAAAGAAAGAACAAGTTCAACGGATAAATCTTAAAACTGATCCCAAAACCACTCAAAACCGACCCTAAAATCGAACTTGACATAATAGGTTCCAATACCAAAATTCTAGATTTTTTTTTTTTGAAAATCAACCTTCAATTTTTCATTAAAGAATATGAACCAAACCGACCCATGTTCACCCGTAATTGCTAGAAGCGATATCGCTTCGGTCGGTTCAGTTACATCGGATAACTCATTGACAGCCCAAATTATTTTCATTCTATTTCTAACCTCATCGTAGGACTGGGACCCATCCGTGGGTGATATAATGGACTTAATGGTACAGAATCGTAGGACTGGGACCCATCCATGGGTGATAGTAATGGACTTAACCAAATGGTTCAGAAAATGTGGGAGACGTGGCGGGTCATGGGCCCCAGAGTCCCAGATCAGAGTAAACCGAGCTCTTTCCTCTTTGTTTGCAAACAGAATGGATTGACATTCAAGAGTCAAGAGTGAGTGGTGGTTCCGTAATTTCATGGTACAGCGGTGTCAAACATTTAATAGCACTTCGTTCCGACCTGAAACGACCAAAATTCCCTTGCATCTCTCTCCCCCTTGTGATCTCCATCGAAGTTCGAAAACAGTAAAAAATTGGGCGAAATGATCCCAGGTAGAGGAACTGGGTGGCTTTTCCGTAATTTCGCAGTCAACCAGGTGTCAATTTCTGATGACTAACTGCATCACCGGAACAGGAGGAGGGAAAGAGTGACAGGGTTCTTACAGTGTTTTAGAGAGAGAAAGAGATAGATAAGAAGAGTGGTGAGTGGTGACCGGAGAGAGAGAGAGGTGAGGTGGGGTTATGCGAGTAGGCCCCACCACCCCATGTGCCCTTCCGCCTGTCTCCACCCGCTCCTGCTACTCAATGATTAGATTTCTCTTTTTCCTCCCAAACCCAACCCCATCTCTCTCTCTCTATAGCTTCGATTTTTTTAGAAGCCCCCCTCTCTAGCTTCGATCACGTCGACAAGCGCACACCAGCTCATATCAGCAAAGCTAAACCAACCTCAGTCATCTTCTCTCTCTCTCTATCTGTCTCTCTCTACACGCAAGACAGAAGCACACACAGGAGACAGAGGAGCGATGTCTACAACCGAGGGAGCGAATAACGATGGGACTAACGGGGCGCTTATTGACGCGCAGAAACAGCAGATACCCAGTAATGGAGCTCTGGCGGTGAAGAAGCCCCCGTCGAAGGACCGGCACAGCAAGGTCGACGGACGAGGGCGGCGCATACGCATGCCGATCATCTGTGCAGCTAGGGTCTTCCAGCTAACTAGAGAACTGGGTCATAAATCCGATGGTCAGACGATTGAGTGGCTACTTCGACAAGCTGAGCCATCCATTATCGCCGCCACCGGTACTGGGACCACTCCTGCGAGCTTCTCGTCCGTGTCAGTCTCGGTTAGAGGTTCATCGGGAACGTCGATTTCGGCAGCTCTTGATCAGAAACCCACGCCTCCGTTGCTGGGGCCTACACCGTTCATACTGGGTAAGCGGCTCAGGACGGACGATGATGCGGATGACGGTGGAAAGGATGATGCTATCGCAGCCGCAGTTGCTGTGGGGCCCACTGGTGGGTTCTGGGCGGTCCCGGCGAGGCCGGATTTCGGTCAGGTGTGGAGTTTCGCAGCTGCACAGGAGATGGTTGTGCAGGCGCAGGCCGCGGTGGCGGCGGCTTCGCAGCCGTCGATGACGGGGCGGTTTCCACAGCAACCGATCGGTGAGGCATCGGCGGCAAGGGTTGGGAATTATCTTCCGATTGCACAGGGGCATCTGAATTTGCTGGCTTCGTTGTCTGCTGCGCCGGCGTCGTCGGGGAGGAGAGAGGATGAGCCTCGTTGATTTTGGTTGTGTGATTCCGTGTGTGTTCATGAGGAAAACTCTAGGGTTAGAGTTAGGGTTTTTAGTTTGGGTGATTCAAGGAACAAATTAGGGTTTGTGAAATTTGAATGAATTCTGAATTTCAATGGATTAGGGTTTTACTACGTTGCTTACTTATCATTCTCTCTTCAGTCAAAATTACGGTTTAGCTTTTTTCCAATCTTCTTTTTGTTTTTTAAGGCTTGGGATTTTGTTAAGTAAGGAACTAGGGTTTATAAATGTGCCGACAATCTTTGCATATAGACGCCTAATTGGAGGAGGAATTTCAGGCTTATGGTTTTGGTTGAATTTGAAGGAACTCCTGTTTGTACCTGAAAATGCAAAGATGCATTCATTCTCTGTTTTCGTGGAAGAATGGTCGTTGATTGCTACCTTGGGCAGACCATGAATGCTGAATTGAAGACTGAATTGGTAATAAGCTGGAGACGTGCAGATTTTGTTTCAAAGAAGTGGCTGAGATCACTCTCTTGCGGAAATGAATCATTATTCTTGGGAATTGGATGCAGGAGCTTTGTTATTATAGCGATTGATAACCAGGTGGCGAAGAAATCAGTATTTTCAATGTGATTGGATTCAGGGCTTGAATTCTCTCCTGGTGATCCTGGTTGAAGAATAGTGTTTCAGAACTGCTACTTTGGCTTGTGAGAGAAGAGAATTGGGCGGTTTTGTGGCTTATGAGGTTGGACTACCATGGTTAGTCTTTGTTACTGGGGTCTGGGGTTATCTCTCACTCTCTTTTTATCTCATGCTCTATACGCTGGTCTGGAGAACTTAAGGGAGAATACTGTGGAAAAGCTCCTGGTTCATGCCTGTAAGATCTCTATTTTAAGTTTCATCTGTATTTTTTGCAATTTTCTTAGATTTATCAGGATGGAAATAATGAGTTCTTCTGCATGTAATGAATTGTTTGGGGTGCCTGCAGTGTGAATAAAACTGATCTGTTTCTCTCTTTCATCTTTGATCACTCAACATTTGGATTGTGTGTTGTGTTTCTCTGATTATTGTAAATATGAACTTATTCTATCAGCCTCTTCTTTTCTATGCAATTGTTATTGAATGGTTTACTAATATATCCACTTTTATATATTTTTTCATATGATTTTTGCAGTGCCTAAAATTTTCTAACATGTTTAATTTAAGAGTTGTTTTTTGTTCTATCTTTATCCACTGCACTTCTCAAGTAACCATGATGACTATTAGAGCAGTTCATGATCCTCTTTAATCAAAATTGGGACATATCCATCGAATCTATGATGAGATTCCAATTTGATGGTAAAAAGAGAACTAATTGACTATATTTTCTCAATCAAAATCAATAAATTTCAAAGTCGATAAATTAAAATCAACTAATACTCTGGAACTTTAATATTCATCAAAAAAAAAAAAACTCTGGAACTTTAATATCTTGTTCCTAATCACTCTTTGTGTGCAAAATCAACTAATATAAGGGGAGACATTCTTTGTGTGCAAAATCAACTAATATAAGGGGAGACATTCTTTGTGTGCAAAATCATCAGAGGAAACAAATGTGTAAATAACCTGGCTGGTTTGGACAGCCCAGCATCTCATTTGAGTTGTACATATTAAACCAATAATCACATACTTCATCCCAAATTAAACAAAAATGGGATTTTAGCTATCTTGTACTTTGTGGATTCAACTGGGTTTTGAATTTCAATTAGTTTAGTGTGGTGCCAGTTAATCTGGTTTGAGTCGTACAGATTGAACTGATAATCTTTATTATTTTGATCCCAAGTTTGAACCAATAATCACATACTTCATCCCAAATTAAACAAAAATGGGATTTTGTCTATCTTGTATTTCGTTGGATTCAACAGGATTTTGAATTTCTGTTGACTCTAGTGTGGTGCCAGATGGATTCTTTGTGACTTTCACCATTTCAGAAGTTCCAATGCTGCTCAAGTGAGCCAAGTATTGTAGCAAAACAGAGTGGCTAGTCCATGGATTTCAACCATTTTGCAAACTGCCATTTTGTATTGTACTGGTGTTCTCTGAAAATCTCAAATTTGTTAGTAGTGCACACTAAGACCAAATACACATACAGCTATTAACATGAAAATGATACTTATGCATATTGTTCGATTTATACCCTGTTTAATGATTTAATCTATAAACATTGTTAGATCAGTGTTCCAACTTCCAAAAAATGAAGTCTCCAGTTGAAAATTATTAGTGTTGAAAAATGCCTTTACTACATGCTCTCTTCCAAACATATGGTATTTATCATGCTTGATAACTCGTTGGGGGGGGGGGGGGGGGGGGGACAAGGGAAACATGTAAGGGCATCCTGTTTTTACATGTGATTGGGATGCACTAATTAGGCACTAAGGAAAGCTGCAGATTCTTCCTTTCAAAAATTATTTTCACATCTTGAGTTGAGTTAGTAACATCCTTAAAAGTAGGCATTAAACTAAATGAAAAGATGAAAAAGTAATGTCTTAGAGATGGCACTCATTTTGGTTGGTATGGGCATTTATGATCTTCAGTTCAAAAACTATTTACTTTATGAGTTACTAATATAATTGAAAGATAGGCTTTCCAAGTGACTGCCCTAAATGTTTTTCTACCAAGAAACGATGCCTGAAGTACCAGAGTAGGTTCTTTAGCTTTTGAATGATGAGAATTGAATTTCAAACTGATATTTCATACTTAAGTATAGGTCTTGCTAAAAGTTGGCATACTCAGTAAGAAGTAGCAAAGCTACTTATTGTTCAGAAGTTTACTATATGGGAGGTAATTGAAGACCTATTTTCTGATTGATCAATCTTGAATTTTAGAGTGCACAATTTTGAGGTACTTATCTTATTATAACATGGTTGTGTGAAAGCAAAGAACAAACTTCTGGAACATCTTTGCTTGCTTAAGTTATTATATGTCTGCATTAGGTCTTGATTTACAAACTTGTTTCCATAATTTATATGTTTATGGAAACTTGATTTATAAACTTCTGGAACATCTATGTTAGCCCATAATTTATATGTTTGTGGATCTCTCCCTCTCTCTCTCTCTGTATTCTGCATTTTTGTTTTTGTTTTTTATTTTTGGTATTGCATATGAGGGTGGGCCTTGGCACAACCGTTGGGTTGCTCCATTGCGACCTGGATGACCAGGGTTCAAATCTTAGAAACAGCCTCTCTGTATGTACAGGATCAAGGCTGTATACATCTGTCTCTCCCCATACCCCGCATCGGCAGGAGCGTCGTGCATTGGGCTGCCTTTTAACTTATTATTGTACTACAGTCGTGCATTGGGCTGCCTTTTAACTTATTATTGTACTACGGAGGATTAAGGGGGGTAGGGACAGTACCAGGGAGAGTCCGCAGTTACACGGATTTGATTCTGTGCCTCCATATTTTGAGGGATGCGATGACCATCTCATCTACTGCTATTCATTCATGTGCATTAAATCAAACATATCACCCTCCTTTCTGCACTATTGCAACTCTTTAATTGAGGATTCTGTTTCATATGTATTTTCCCACCAAAGGGCCTATACTGTTCAGGTACAGGTTTTTGCTTTAAAAAAAAATCACTTGTAGCTTTGAGTTACAGTATGTTTGAGAGGTGGTACCTAGTTACCTGAGTGAGAATTTAAAAATTCTTTAAATACCTATTGTTTAAATTGGTAGAGGCCTGGGTCAAATCCAGTTGCAAATTGCCAATTTTTGCAGTTTCCTGCCTGTTTGGCTTGGTAGCTGTTTTAATAGGTTTCCTTGATCTCATTAAATACAGGCTTTCCCAATGAGAATTCTCAATGTAGTCCTGCCCAGAGAAGAGGTCCCTTTCATTACAGGTGAAGGTTGATTGTACTGGCCAACTGGGTTAGGATAACAATCAATTTTTCCTCACCAAGATCTCCATTAATGGAACTAAGTGTTAGTGTGTTACAATCCCAAGTAGGACGTAATGTGAATTCCGTCTACTTGGAGGGAGACGAACACCTTCAAAGAGAACTCTAAGGATAGTTCTCATTATAATCTGATTAAGAGAAAAAATACAACTTAAATAGATCACTTATGCAGGGAAAAATTACAACTTAAATAGATCACGTACGCTGTGTTTGGTGTGAAAGAAAAAGTAGGAAAGGGCGGGCAGAAAAACCTATACAAAGTATGTAAAAGTTCTCATTTTTCACTTCCTTTCCCAACCTTTTCTTTCAAACCAAACACAGCCTTACTGACCCATTGATGCAACTACCTTTTAAATACTTGGCTTGGCCCCACCTTGATATGTGTTCCAGCTCAATCCACTATGGACCCAATTAATCGACTTACATGGCCTCTAACCGGCTCAACATAAGCACTTCAATCTCAACACCTCTAATTCCTGGATGGTTGGATCCCTTGAAATTGACCTTGTCCTCAAGGTCTCCCCCATGCTTGTAATAGGTCCTCAGGTCATGGGTAGCTCTCCTCACCTGGATTGGATTCCCCGAAGATTAACATCTGCAAATGCTTGCCCACTAGGCTTACCAAGGCATCCAACCCAAAGAATGCTTGTAATCTGAGATTCTGAGGATCATTTTTGGCCAAAACAACATTATGGCAGCCGGCAGGATAGAGGATCTCTATGTGTATATATGATGATATGCTTCAAGTTCCCCAACCAAGTTTGTTGGATTCTCCAGTCCCCAGCATTTTCACTTGTGGGCCCCAGGAACACTGAAACAACAGATAAGGAAGGAAGGTGACATTTGCTGATCATGCACGAATCACGGAACCACCATCTCAAAATCTTCTCACCATTTCTAGGCTTCGTGATGGCGTGCCCTTCATCAGTTAGATTCAATTTGACTCCAGGAAGTTGAAGAAATCAAGCGTACCTTCTATGACCTTAGTTTTCCTCGGACGCTTCTTGACTTATATAGATTGGGAGGTACTTCTTCCATAATTGGGATGCTATAAGTAAATTAAGCGTCAAGGACAACAACCCCACTAACAATTTGCATTTTGCAGGTCCTGCATTACTGCGTACACATCTGCAACATCTCCAGCATTGAGCTCGTTGCAGTGGTTGATGGGGTTGAGATCCAATTTAGGTATCAGGCGATTGAAATCATGTTATAGAAGGCATTAGGTAAGGTAAGGGAGAACATCGACTGAGGCATTGGCGAGTAACTTGATCGGAGAAATGGCCACAGTCCTCATTGCTTCTATTGGAGCGGGGATACCTCTCTTATCAAGAGTAAATGCTTGTTTCTCACTCTTTGCAATGCCATCAGGTACAATACCAATACCAATGGTAGGGGTGCCAATTTCTCACCCAATCCGCTGAACCCACTCAACCCACCCAGTATGTAATCCACCCAACCTGTCTATTTACTTGGCAGATTGGAAATGGATTGATCACCCATTGGGTCAATTTAAATGGATTGGGTTGGGTTGTGGATAACCATTGGGTTAACTACGTATGAATTCCTTAGCCTTTTTTTTTTTAATTTTCTTCGTTTGAATGAAATAATTTATAATTAATGTATTAATTAATTACTAAAATTAGTTTTGCCTCGAATCAACACACCATCCATCCAAATCGACATAAATCCAAATCAACCCGACCCGAATCTGGACAAATACAGATCAATTCAGCCCAATCACCTCGGTTTGATTTGTTTGGGCCGATCAGCTCGGTCCGAACCCAACCCAATTTAGTTTGAGGTGATCTGAGCCGACCCGAATATGGAATAGTTTTGGGCGGACCGGTTCGAGCCTAGATCCAGTTCGATATGGCATGAAGCAACCTGACCCACCCACTTTGAACCATTCTGATTTGACCCGACCCGAATATGGGCGAACATTACCTGGATATGGGCCATTCTAATGCGTTTTCCTTGGCCTACTTTGAACCAGCCGGTTCGGTCCTTGATCTGTGCTCAACCTGATATGACCAATCCGAGTCAATTCGCCATTGACTGAATCGGTCCAATATGGTCCGACTGGACTGATCCGAATCCAAACAGTTCAACCACTCTTAATGTGATTTGCTTGAAGACAAATCCAGTTAGATAGTTCAAATTGGTCTGACCGATTTGAAGCTAAGTGGTTTGGTCAAACCTGAAACCCGAACATAGTCAATGGCTTCGCCACTTGTGTACAAAATAATATGCATGTAATGTGATTTGAACCTTCATCACTTGTGTAAATAACAACTATTATTATCACGAAGTTATGACCAATTTGTTTGTCAAGTGGTGGTTAGTTTTTAGTTTTAAGTACATGAATATAAGACTAATGGGTTTGGGCGGGTTGGATTGGGTCAAGGCGGGTTTGGGTCATTAATGGGTTGACGGGTTAGATGGGTTGGATTGAAACTCAACCCAAACCAAACCTAACCCAACCTGCCCAATTGCCACCGCTAACCAATGGTATCATGGATGAAATTGCTGTGGTAGCGAATGAAGATCAAACCGGTTTCCACAGTCCAAGGAAGAACCCAAGGAATGTCCAGTTCCTTCATCATCTCTATTCTAAAGTATATGGAAACGTCACTCAACACATAGCTCATCTCCCCAATCTTTGCTTGCAAGCTTGGAACTCTTATGAAATTAGTTTGCATTATATGTATAAAGAGCCTAATTTCCTCCCTAACTTCAGAGACAACATTCGGATCCCAATCCACAAGCAGAGATGCCATTATGCACCTATTGAGACTGCAAGATGGAGTTTTGTTCTGGCTAAAGGGTAGTTGCATAATGTGGGTCAGAATCCGACAATCTGCTTTGGGTGAAGGTTGCTTCAGTTTCTCCGAGGTCGACCTTGTTCCCATCGCTCCTCCTAGATTGGGTTTCTTCCCTTCATTCCGTTGTCCCATTCTCACCACCCTCAGTGGCTTCAACATTGTTGTCATTACATCGTCTGAATGTTGTTTTAATTTGATTACTGGCTCTACGATAGTAGTAGAGGCCGCCTTTTTGGTCTTGAAACTTTGGAGACAGTCCGCTTCATCTGAAATTGTTTCGGTGGTCTCTTTGGTGGATACAACAGTGAGAGCCACTATGATTGGGGCTGAGACTTTTCTCTGCAAAAATGATAGAACTAGAGATACCGGAGAAACTCCATAGTCAAGTTTTTCTTGGCAAGGTGGGAACTAAAGGTCCAATCATACGGCTTCTACTGTAGTTGCTCTCTATTGGACCTGTGTGGTGAATCGGAAGCTTCAGGTTGATCGGCATGAGTAAAGAGGGACTCAAACATTTGGGTCATTCTCTCCCCCATCTTCTCTTGGTTCAACGTTAATATCCAAACCTTTCCTCGCAGTTGAGCAAGTAAGTGCTCAAAACTAGGATACATTACCCGCTCCGATTCCAATTAAGACGTAACGCAAATTCCATCTACTTCAACGGAGATGAAAACCTCCCAAGTAGAGGTGTCAAATGCACTGGATTTGGTCCAATCCGATCCAGTCCAATGTGAGTCCACTTACAAATGGACTGGACCCAATTCAGTTCAAATCCAATACAAATCAAATCCAACCCAATCCATTAAAATGTAAATGGACTGGATTGGATCCAATCCAAACTGAATGAAATATAAAAATTTATATATAAAAATTACAAAAATATATTAAAATGAAGAATTTTGAAAATTACAAAAATATACTCTTTTGGCATTGAAAAAGCATTTTTGTAAAAGTGCTTTCATAAAAGTACTTTTGTAAAAGTACTTTAATGAAAGTACTTTCGTAAAAGTGCTTTCATAAAAGTATTTTTATAAAAGTACTTCCATAGAAGTGCTTTTATAAAAGCACTTTCATATAAGTGCTCTTGCAAAAGTACTCAAGTACTTTTATAGTTCTTTTTTTAAAAATGCTTTCATAAAAGTACTTTTACAAAAACACTTATGTATAAGTGCTTTTATAAAAGTACTTTCGTAAAAGTTCTTTCACAAAAGTGCTTTTGTAAAAGTACTTTCATAAAAGTACCTCCATAAAAGTGCCTTTATAAAAGTACTTTCATAAAAGTTCTTTTGTAAAAATGCTTTTGTGTAAAAGTACTTTTGTAAAAGTGTTTTTATTAAAGTGCTTTTGTGCCTATTTGATTTCACTTCAAACAAGTACTTTTTTATAAGTACTTAATAAAAGTGTTGGAACCACACATTAAGTGGAAAATAAGCATCTTCCTTAAACAGAGTCGAGCATACCAACGATGCCACCTTCCTCGATAGTGACCGGCGACCGACAACTGGCACCTTCCTTTGGACTTGTATATATGTATGAGTGAAGTGAGGGCTAAAATTGTTATTTGTGTCAATATAATCACTTATGGGGAAAGTAATTTACCAAACATCCCCACCCCAATAAGTGCTTAAAAACATAATAAGTGATTTGGTAAGTGGGTCATCAAACAACCTTAAGTGGTTGTTAAAATAAGTACTTCTAAAAGTACTTGTGCAACAGGTACTTCTTTCAACAACCACTTAATCATCAAACAGGGCTTTCCTAAAAGTGCTTTTATAAATCTGCTTCTGTTAAAGTGATTTCGTAATAGTATTTTTGTAAAAGTACTTTTCATAAAGTTACTTTTATAAAAGTACTTTCATAAAAGTGATTTTATGTCAGCTTCAGTTTTGGTCGATTTTAAATTGGACAAGGGTTTGGCCTCATGATCGGATTATTGGAAATTTGGTTTAGGTCCAATTCAGACCAATAAGAATATTGACCAATTTATTTTGGCTTGGCTCAATCCAAATATGGACTGTCCAAATCTGATTTGATAAGGTTTGGATCGGATTGGATTCAACCCAAAATAGTCGATTGACACTCCTACTTTCAAGAGATAACACTCATTTAACAAGGATAATTCTCATAATAATCTGATTAAGAGAAGAATCTATATCTATATATTAAAATGGAATGTGCCAAGTTGGCACTTTCCAGCTTTCTAGTTATTTTTGAGAAGCATTTATCTTTTATTTTAGTTGCTTTTGAGAAGCACTCATCTTTTTTTTTTTTTTGTTTTTTTTGAAATTTTCTAATTTTAAAAGTGAGCAAAATATCTCTAGTGGCCAATAAGTTGTAAGACTTTTATCTCCTCTCATTAACTTAGTATTAACTCCCTATCCTCTTTTCATCAACTCCTTCAATTAGCTATTCTCATTAATTATGTTATTAACTCTCTCATTCAATAACTCATGCCATTAATTCTCTCTCATCTTCAGTACTCCACTAAATTGCTTAAAATTCATTAACTTTATCCATATCTATATCCATTTCAATTTAATTATAATTTTATATATTAGATACATTTATATTAAATTATGATTATCAATAAAAATAATTATATTGAAATTGAGATATTCAATGATATATTATTATTAGGCTAAATAATATTTTTTAATTTAAAAATAATTAATTAAACAATTTATATTTCAGAATAAATATTATTTAATTCACTCAACAAATAAAACTAGTGTTTTAAAAATCGACTTTGAGGCTGAATAGTTTTTGCGTCTAGGTCATGGGTCAATGGCTTAACTATTCAAGTTAGACAAATCCAACCATGGCACATCATCCATTTGTATATGTATAATATGATATAATATGATTATATTTTGTGTGTATTATTTTAAGCTCAATTTGTACTTTTTATTTTAATTTTTAATTTCTTATAAATAAAAGAGCCAGAAATTGAAATCTAAGACCACAAAATAAGTTTTTTTTTTCTATATATTGGGGTTGCAAATATCGTGAAAAGTTACTAAAAACAAAAAAGATCACTCCAATCTGACAAGTAAGTCCTTTAGAAGTTTTCAGTACATTGTATATTGTAACCCATGACCCAATGACTAAATCAAAAGGGTCAATGGTTCAACTGCCTAGGCTGAATAGGTTTTGACTAAATCAAGGGTTTTCAAAAAAATAGTATGTTTTAGGAAACCAAAAATTAGAAATAAGGCCAAATAATGGTTAGCATTGTTTAACTGTTTGAGTCAACAACAAGTTGAAAACATTGAATAAAACATCATAAAAATTATAAGCCATTTATATTCCATTCGAAATAATAAAAATTAATTAACCATATTAAAAATAATTTATTAAATTAGTTAAATAAGATAAAATAAGGGAAAATTCCCAATTAGTACCCTGTACTTTGGGCTTAGTGCCACATTGGTCCTCGAACTTTAAAACGCGACAATCTAGTACCCTTTCAAAATGTGCCAATTTAGTACTTGTCGCTAACCAGATTTTAAGTGGCATTTGAAAAGACACAAATGCCCTTCAAGTGTCACTCTAATTTTCTTTACCAACCATCCAAACACTGATAAAAATGAATGGTTCCATATCCTTGCCTCTTCTATTCAAGAAAGTTGGGGTCACTAGAATGCCTATTGAGATGTGACCCCAATTTTCTTGAATAGAATAGGCAAGGATTTGGGACTACTTATTTTTTGTCAACATTTGGATGGTTGATAATGAGAACTTGAAGGGCATTTGTGCCTTTTCAAATGCCACTTAACGATTGGTTAACAATAGGCACTGGATTAGCATTCTTTGGAAGTTCGGGTATTGAATTGTTACGTTTTAAGGTTCGGAGACCAAAGTGGCACTAGGCCAAAAGTATAGGGTACTTTCGGGAATTTTCTCTAAAAATGATTATTAATTATTATTGATAAAAATATTTTTATTAATATAATAAAAAACATATAAATTAATAAAATGTGATAAGATAAAAATATTATCTAATAATTATTAGTTTTAACATTAATTTTTACTTAAACACTCAAATTCCATTAAAAAATAAAAAATAGTATAATTAAATTTAATATGGATTAATAATAAAATCATAAAAATTTATTATCCTTAAATATAGTTTTAATTGATTTTATATCAGCTTAAGTTCTATTTAAAAACAGGAAAATTATAAAAACCTCCTTTGGTTTTCTAACAATCCTATAAACCTCCCCTATATATATTCTTGTCCTTAACAAAACTCACCCATATTGTTTTGAAAAAATATGCAAATATTTTCCTTCTATTAGCATTCTAAATAGAAAATGATGATGTAATGCATTGGTTATCATTGAATACCAAATTTACCTTTAACCAACTTTATTAAAAAATAATTACAAATCATAAAATTTTAAAAATTAATAAAAAAATTAACATTAAGACCATAGTTTTCAAAACTAAACCAGACCAAATGGTTAAACTGAAAAAACTAGGAACCGGTATCGAAAATTGGAATTTTGCCAAAAAAATGTTGATTTGGTAAGAACTAGTTATCACTTAAATAGACCACTTACTGACCCATAGTTACAACTATCCCTAAATACTTGGCCCCACCAGTTAATGTGCCTTTCATCCAAACATTTTTGCTCTGTTAGACATAAATTATTTATTATTTTATTATCTTTTTCAGAATAATTAAAAATAAAAACAATGAAAAAGGAAAACGTAAATGAGTCCCAACTTCCAACACATTTAGGCTTTCTTTTTCATTATTTTTATTTTTAATTATTTTGACAAAGATAATAAAATAATGAATAATTTCTCTAACGGAACAAAAATGTTTAGATGAATAGCACATTAACTAGGACATGTGTCACACAGTTATTATGTATTCACTCATTGTGCTTACCTAACGTGCCTACTACATTCGGATTGTAAGTTTCTTACAACTTCATCTCACATTTTCTCTCATCTTCCCCTTTCCTTTTCAAAGTGTTCTACTTGCGCCAAGTGACTTCTACTGGGAGCTTGCATTCTATGTACCCATGGGTGCACTGGACGAGTGCACCCGCGAATGGTGTATCGACACATCGATATGCCTAACGTTAACGCGTGTTTGCGGGCTAATGCGGTCTGGTGCGGTTTGCAGGGAAACGAACTAGTTCGCAAGAACACAAACTGATCGAATGTTCAATCAAAAAGCCCCTTTTTCCCAATTTCATCGACTCTTTTTCCAGTTCTTTCATTTCTTTCTCTCCACCGAACCCTACCCATACAACAGAGAAACCCATATCCATCAGCGGTGATAAAGCTCCGGCGGCAAATCGATGGCGATAAAGTTCTGACGGTGGTGACATATCCTTCTTTCTCTTCTTCTTCGATTCTCATTATTCTTCTTCTCTTCTTCTTCATCTTCTCCGGTGGTAGGTCCGATCCGAAGGACAAACAGGTAGGACACGTCGACCGGAAATAGGGGTTTTTTAAAAGGATATGGTAATAGGAGTATCTAATCTACTGAAACAGGGGTTAGGGCTTGGGGAGATTAGCTTTGTTCTAACGACTAATGATTGCCGGTGTGACGAGTAATGGTTCTCAGAAGAAGAAGAAAGAAGAAGATGGGAAGAAGAGGAAGAAAAGGAAAGAGAAAGCAGGACTAACACGTAGGCCACATGTTCCTCCTCATTCTCCCTCCATTTTGTAGAGTTTTTGCTGCTTTCTTGCACCGAACCCTATCCACACACCGGCGGGCATCAACGGTGAAAGCTTCAGCGAAATGTTTTATAGCCTCCTCTTCTCTTCTTCTTCTCCGTCAGGAATATACGTTCAAATTTGTGGGACTGGGAGAACCAAAGAAGTGGAGGAAATGGGAGGGACTGAGGGAGTTTGAATGAAATCCCTTTGAAAGAAATCCTTTAAAAATTTTCTTGTCCTTTATGGGCTGTTTAACTGGAGGAGAGTCAACAATAGCCAGTTCAACCAGCCAAATTATTAATAACAGAGAAAACTTCCATTAATTCATGGTTAACACTTGTTTGCCTCTCATTTGCGGGTGCACTCGTCTAGTGAACCCATGGGTGCACAGAGTGCGACCTCTTCTATTGGTACAACCAATTTTTGTATCAGTCTAAACTGAAACTGAACCAAAACAAGTGGTTAACCGGTTTAACAGTTAACTGGTTAATCGGTCTTCAATTTTTGGTATTTTTTTATTTTTTTATTTTTATTAAAAATTGTTTCCTATCTAAAATGACAAAAATAACAAAGGAAAAAACCTGATTCAAGCCAAGTTTGTCTAAAAACCTACACAGTATGATATCCAAAAAAAATCTTCTTAAGTTCCATGCTTCTTTATCTATAAAAAAAATCATGCTTCTTAATTTCATTCCTAATTCAAGACAGTTTGTCTAAAATACCTGTTCCAAGATTAGCACCTATGGAATTATTGGGTATTGGCCATTATAGATTTGACTGATTTGCAACAAGGCAATTATAGTTTTAGAACCTATAGCGAAATGGAATAATCAAAAAATAATAATAATTCAAGTCTTCAACTTCAAATCCATAAGACTAACTAATAGTATAAAAAATGCTTCTTAAGTCTAAATACCTGATTTCTTTTTTGACAAGAGAATAGCAAGGGGGATTAAACCTTGCTTAGCTCCAGCCTCCAAGAGTTAGGAGAAGTGATTGTTTCATCTGTTAGCTGTTACAAAGCAAATAAGCCATGACCTGATTGATTTTTTTTATAGGTCAAGCATCTTGCTTATTATCTATATTGTTATATAGTCTTTGTATGCCCTTAGCTTCAATCAGAATGATGCACTCTTGACATTTATTGTAAATGAATGAAGTGCATATTTGATTCATGTTCTTGTGGCCTGTTTCTGTGTTATACCCTTAAACTGGAGACTTAATGAGACTCGTGTTAGTTTAGAATGTTCACAGCCGGTGGGTCGGTCTGGGGAGACCTATTCTGATAAGGCTGACACTGATGTGCCACCAAGTCGGTTGGGGTGGCCTGTCTCAGCCGCCAGGGTGAGACCCAAGGCACATGTAGAGTAGGATTAATTGAATCTTTGAACCGGACCAGATTTCTAGTATTGCCTTGGACCTTGGAGATTAATGGACAAAACTGGAAAGTTACACCTGACCCCTAGACTTGATTATGATACTACACTAGGTGTCGGATTGGGCTGTCTTTGATGTACCAATCAGTGAGATCCTTAGCAGGGGTCAAAACCTGGGTATGTTGGGATAGTCTGAGAATTCATCTGAGTGGGTGATCATAGTGGCAGGATCAACCCCTTTGTCGGGAAAAGGGAATGATCAGGGATGCACTCTCTCTGATGGAAACCAAGACTGCCGGCAACCGATTTCAATCGTTGAGATTTGTTTTGCAAAATATATTTTATATGAGATATAAAAGTATATATATTACGATTTCTAAAATGCTTGCAAAATGTTTTAATTCCTGGGATCCATATAAGTAGAGAGTGCAACACTGTTCCTTGCAATCGAGGGAGAGGTCATTTCTTGTCGGGCAGTGTTTGATCATTATGGGCTGAGAGGTTAAGTATAAGGCCACTGAGGGTAATACCTAATGGGCTAATCTTGCATCTGCCCACAATCCCTGGGTTTTTATAAGATGGCTTGGCCCAAGGACCACTTAATGTAAGTGTTGGGCCCAATAGAGGTCCATGTGATGGGTTTCAAGGGGTGCACTGCCCACAACAATGTATTCGGCCAGGCCTTGTAACAAAGGCTGGGCCGAAACCATGTGACTGATGTGTAGATCAATGCTTGGGTCCCATTCAATACAAAGAATCCCAACTGAGCAGCAGTTTGGAAGCAGTTTGAACACATAGACTTATTGGGCTTAAAGCCCACTTCAAACTGGCCTGTTTTAATTAGTTAAATAGAGGGGGCAGATCTAAGATTAAATCGGCTGATAGGATAGAGTCCCACTCTATCCACTCAGAGAGACTAGATCTGAATTCAGATCTGGAAACCTCCTGATAAGATCAGGAGAAGGCTGATCTAATCTGCAGATAAGATAAGGGTCTTATCCTTATCACTTAAAGAGAGTCCAAATTCAGATAATGATTTGAATTAGGAAACTCTTGATAGGATCAGGAGCTGATCTCTTTAAGCTTGTAAAGACTGGAGGGGGAGAACCATCCACATCATCCAAGCATTTAGAGATCAAATCTCAGACAACTAAGAGAGAAGATATCTGTGCCATCTCCTGCTCTTGCGTTCTCCTCCAGTTTCCGCCTCACTGCTAGTTCGATCTCCTTGGTAGGAGAAGATCAAGAAGTGTTCTTGATATCAGTCTTTGGAGAAAGGCTGATAGAAAGTTGTGCTCACTGCCTCCATTGGATTCTTGCTGAAGAATTCAGTTCGTGGGACAGACCCTGCTGATTCTGCCCCTCCATCACTGTGCCATCTTCAGTGGGAGCAGTCTTTGGTGATCTTCTTTGGGCGTGAACACCTCCATTGAGAGATATTATTTCTCTGTATCATGTATATCCCTCTCCTACTATTTCGTTTCAAATCTGGTTCGATTCATGGTTCAAGATTCATCCTTGAAAAATATGATTTTTCTAAAATAGGGAATACGATTCCCAGTTGAAGGGAGAGAAATTTTTGAAATCCGCCCACCCTATTCCACAACTTGTGGGCGTCCATGTGATGGATCTCTCACCCCTTCAGTGGTATTAGAGCCCAGGTTCAAGTCTTGAACCAAACAAACCAGATCTGAAACCTACGCAAATACGCAGAAGGTGTTCTACCCGATTTGTGCAATTTAAGGGTTTTTTCTAGGAAATTTGTTCCCAGTTAATGGGCGAATGATTTGAATTAAATTTTATAAATCTGGAATTTATTTAGAAATTTTCTTTATTATTTTCTTGATTTATTGGCTATTCGTACAACTGGAGATCGAAATCTTGATTGGCATAGTGAACCTGCGATTTCTATTTATTTTATTTTGGATCGAAGCTAGCGGCGTAGTAAGGAGATCTCGCAGATGGGAAAAATGCTATATACTACTTGCAGTTTAAGAAACTGCAAACTGGGATCTAACCTCTTTTTTGCGGGATGGAATGTTTGAACAACCCTATCTGATTGATTCTTGCTTGATCTTTTATCAGTATTTAATTTCAGATTAATTCTTGAATTAAATCTTTAATTAAAGATCAAACCCTAGACCCGTTCGAACCAGATTGGTCTAAACTGGTTGGACCGAATCTAGGGTTCGATCAAGGCTGAATGTCGGCCCTATCTTTCCCACTAATGGGCCTGAGGATTGATAATTAATTAAATGTTTATTTCGGCCCAACCTATAAAGGCCTAGTTTTAAGTTGTTAAGAATGCTAAAAGCCCACTTCGCGGATAAAGCTATATGGCCGAACTGATCAACCTTAATTCAATCCATATACCTAGATAATATTAATGGTTAATATTATGGATTAAATTGGGCTTCAAATGGGCTTTACAGATATTTAATTGATTGGATCAATTCTTCCCTGCATGTGATGTATGGATGTGTGATGTGCTACGTTCATGGGCCATAAGTGCTTGGCTCATGCTGATTCGATAGTGGCTCTTGTGCACACCATGGCTGAATGCACATCGATGTTATGGTGTCCCTACTGGTCATTGGATGACCTCCCTCAGTGGTGGACCCCACACCTCTTGAAGAGGATATGTGTGGAACCCTAGCTGATTTGGGCCCACCGAAATCTGGCTTTTTGAAAGTCAGTGGGAGCCACTTTGATTTGACCTAGATAAATCTAGGGCGTAATTATTGTTCCCTCCAACTAATATGAGTGCATGTGATAGGGAGATTCATATGATGAACTCTCTAAAGGCCTTCCATCATTAGCATGAGGATGGGTCCTTCAGTAATGAGGAAATGCACCAGAAAATGGGCTATCCATTTGCTGTTGGGCTTGTTTGAGTGTTTCATAAGATGATAGGGGCGTCATAGACCGTTGTGGGAGGGGCTTCACCAAAAAATGGGAACTCTCTCACGGTACCTTGGCGTTCATGAATATGATGGGTAAGCACTCACTGGACAAAAAGGTTTACTTGAAAACGGCTCTGAACCTTGTTTGACAGAGGCCAAAGGGAAAACTCATATGATGAGTGGATATGATCCTTCACTGAAAGGTGGTGGGGTTATGCAGTTGAAACAGTTGGCTCCATGCACCCTATGTGATTTCCCACATTTCTAGAGACAACTCGTAGTCTCCATCACTGAGATGGGAGGGATATCTTAGAGATGAATAAATGGGAATGGAACGTAGACTAAAAGCCATATCTATGTAATGAACATGAATCAAATTAGGTTGTGGACTGATGTTTGCTCTTTTATCAGAAAATGGCAAACGGACAATTTGCAAAGATTCTTGATGACAACAAGTTGAAGGGCCCAAACTATGCTGACTGGTATAAGAACCTTATGCTGGTCCTAACTTCTGAAAAGTTAGACAAAGTGGCTAAAAATCCTACCCCGGAGCATCCAGGTGATAGGGCTTCTGAGGCCCGGAGGAGAGACTATTAGGACTAAGAGGAGAAAAACTCCCTTGCCCAGTGTTACATCATTGCCTCATTAGACAATCCGATACAGAGGCTGTTCAATCAGATCGAGCTCGCCAAGGACATATTGGAGAGTTTAAGAACAATGTATGAGGAGCAGAATCGTTCTACTCGCCAAAAGGTCTTGAAAAAGGTTCACGACCGCTCAAATGTCCAAAGGGCAACAAGTTCAGGACCATTGTCTTCGGATGATGGGCTACATCAATGAGCTTGAAGCTCTTGGATTCGGGCTGGATCTTGCAACCCAGATAGATGCCATCCTTAATTCTTTGCCTCCTTCCTTTAATCCGTTCATCATGAATTATAACATGAATAAGTTGAATGTCAGCTTACAAGAACTCAGCAACATGTTACAATGAGCGGAAGAACTGATTAAAAATGATGAGCCTGTAGCTATGCTTGTTGAAGCTAGCAAGACAGGCAAGAGAAAGAGGAAGGCAAAGAAGCCTCAGAAGAAAGCCATTAAGGGTAAGAAGCAGAAGAAAGACAAAACATCAGATGTCTGTCACTTTTGCAAACTTTATGTACAAAATTTAAGAAGAAATTTGATTTCTGTCTCAAAACTGTGTGCAAATGGTTATTCAGTCTTCTTTAGTAATACAATTACTATTAAAAGAAACAACAGATCCATCACATACGGGAAACTAGAGAACGGTCTCTATGTTCTACACCCTTCTCTAGAAACTAACATAACCAAAACTACGTCAGCTGAAATCCCTAAGAAAAGAGTCCATGATACAGTTAATCCCACGTGCCTATGGCATTACCGACTTGGCCATATCGGTGTTGACCAAATCTCAAGGCTGGTAAAGGATGGTCATTTGGATTTTCTAACTGTAGAAGATCTTCCCACTTGTGAGCCTTGCTTACAAGGTAAGATGACGAAACGACCATTTAACAGTAAGCCTGAAAGATGTATAGGCACACTTGACCTTATACATAGTGATGTATGTGGTTTCCTGATTGTTAGGACACGCAATCAACACGTGTATTTCATCACCTTTATCGATGATTTCTCACAATATGGTTACATGTACCTAATGTGACACAAGTCTGAATCCTTTGAAAAGTTCAAAAAGTTCAGACAAGAGGTCGAGAAACAGTTAGGGAGAGAAATTAAAGCCCTTCGATTAGATCGAGGTGGTGAGTATCTCTCTGACGAATTTAGGGACTACTTAAAGGACAATGGGATAGTAT
Source organism: Nelumbo lutea (assembly GCF_056320005.1). Lineage (NCBI taxonomy): Eukaryota > Viridiplantae > Streptophyta > Magnoliopsida > Proteales > Nelumbonaceae > Nelumbo > Nelumbo lutea. The sequence goes on along the minus strand of NC_142687.1, from coordinate 57,597,858 downwards.
CACAATTGGCTCCTCCTGCTACACCACAACTTAACAATGTTCCAGAGAGGAGGAACAGGACCTTATTGGATATGATCCAGTCACTTCTCATACACTCAGAGTTACCTACATCCTTTTGGGGTTACGCATTAGAGACTGCGATTTATGTGCTGAATCGGGTTCCAACCAAATCGGTTCCGAACACTCCATATGAAATTTGGACCAAAAAGAAACCAAGTGTCAGACACTTGAAGATTTGGGGTTGTCCAGCACACGTTAAAAGAACGAGTGCAGACAAGTTGGAATCCAAGACCAGTCGTTGCCTATTTGTAGGCTACCCGGAAGGCTCTGTGGGTTACCTATTCTATGACCCAAGTGAGTAGAAGGTGTTCTGCAGATAGAATGCACAATTCTTGGAAACTGATTACATCTTGGACACCCATCGTCAGGAAGTAGATCTTGATGAGGAGAGCTCAGGAGGAGTGGGAGATGTCCCACAAGTTCTAGGTAGTGACCAACCTAGAAGATCCACTCGGGTATCCAGGCCACCAGTCCGTTATGGTTATGACTAGGATAGTTACCTGGTGGAAACCTTGACTAGTGAAGACGATCCTGTGACTTATGTGGAAGCTATGCTGGACATAGATTCTCAAAAGTGGGTGGAGGCCATGAGAGCTGAGATGGACTCAATGGAGACCAATAGAGTCTAGACTCTAGTAGATTCGCCCTCCGAGGTAAAAGCAATTGGTTTCAAATGAATTTATAAGAGGAAGATGGACCCCGATGGTAGGGTTGAGACCTACAAAGCTTGTCTGGTGGCGAAAGGGTACACTTAGAAAGAGGGCATCAATTATGAGGAAACCTTTTCGCCTGTGGCCATGCTTAAATCCATTAGGATCCTGCTAGCTATAGCAGCATACCATGACTATGAGATTTGGCAAATGGATGTCAAAACTGCGTTCCTGAATGGAGATCTTACTAAAGATATCTATATGCAGCAGCCGCAAGGCTTCATTGCTGCTGGTCAGGAACACATGGTATGTAAACTTAACAGATCCATTTATGGACTTAAGCAAGCTTCTAGAAGTTGGAACATCCATTTTGACTCTGCTGTTAAATCGTTTGACTTCAAGCAGAATCCGGATGAACCCTATGTTTACAAGAAATCCAGTGAGGATAAGGTTACTTTCTTGGTTCTGTATGTAGATGACATTCTACTCATTGGGAATGATGTAGGAATGTTAACTACGGTAAAAGTATGGCTTTCACTGCAATTCTCCATGAAAGATCTTGGAGAAGCCTCCTATATACTAGGTCTTCGACTCTATAAAAACAAATCGAAGTGGATAATAGGATTATTCCAATCTGCTTACATTGGCAAAATTGTCAAAAGATACAGCATGGAGAACTCTAAGAAAGGAAAGATTCATTTTAGGTACAAAGTCACTCTCTCTAAGAAAATGTCTCCCATGATTTCTGAGGAGATTGAGGGCATGAAGGACATTCCCTATGCCTCTGCCGTAGGGAGCATCATGTATACCATGCTGTGCACTCGACCTAACATTGCTTAGGTAGTGAGTGTGGTAAGCAGATTCCAAGCCAATCCAGGGCAGGAGCACTGGACTGTTATAAAAAATATACTCAAATACCTATGAAGGACGAAAGAGTTTTGTCTGGTATTCAATGGTAGTTCACTACAGATCCAAGGGTATACTGATGTCGATTTCCAGTCGGATCCTGATGATAGAAAGTCTACATCTGGATATATTTTCACGATAGGATCATGTGTTGTTTGCTGGAAAAGCAACAAATAGTGGTCCACAGAAGACTCCACAACCGAAGCCGAATACATTGTTGCAAGCAAGGCTGTCAAAGAAGCCGTGTGGATGAAGAAGTTCGTTCACGAGTTGGGAGTAGTTCTATCTAGCACATCACCCATCCCATTGTTGTGTGACAACAGTAGAGCAATTGCTCAGGCTAAGGAGCCACGAGCCCACTCGAAGTCAAAGAACATCGAGGGGAAGTACCACGTACTACGAGAGATTGTTGGTAGAGGGGACATCCTGATTCAGAAGGTAGCATCAGTGGACAATGTAGTAGACCCATTAATGAAGCCACTATCACAGAAAGTGTTTGAGAAATACGTGGAAAGAATGAGACTCTGGCTTATACCTGATTGGACCTAAGTGCAAGTGGGAGCTGTTAGACAGTCTTTGTATGCCCTTAGCTTCAATCAAAATGATGCACTTTTGACTTTTATTGTAAATGAATAAAGTGCATATTTGATTCAGGTTCTTGTGGTTTGTTTTTGTGTTATACCCTTAAACTGGACACTTAATGAGACTACCGGTAGCCAATTTCAATCATTGAGATTTGTTTTGCAAAATATATTTTATATTTTATATAAAAGTATATATATTACGGTTTTTAAAATGTTTGGAAAATGTTTTAATTCCCAGGATCCATATAAGCAGAGAGTGCAACACTGTTCCTTGCAGCCGAGGGAGAGGTCCTCTCTTGTCGGACAGTGTTTGATCATTATGGGCTGAGAGGTTAAGTGTAAGGCCACTGAGGATAATAACTGATGGGCTAATCTTGCATCTGCCCACAGTCCCTGGGTTTTTATAAGGTGGCTTGGCCCAGGGACCACTTAATGTAAGTGTTGGGCCCAATAGAGGCCCATGTGATGGGATTCAAGGGGTGCACTGCCCACAACAGCGTATTCGGCCAGGCCTTGTAACAAAGGCTGAGCCGAACCCATGTGGTTGATGTGTAGATCAATGCTTGGGTCCCACGCCATACAAAGAAGTCCAACTGTGCAATAGTTTGGAAGCAGTTTGAGCACATAAATTTATTGGGCTTAAAGCCCACTTCAAACTGGCCTGTTTTAATTCGTTAAATACAGGGGGCGGATCTGGGATTAAATCAGCTGATAGGATAGAGTCCCACTCTATCCACTTAGAGAGACTAGATCTGAATTCAGATCTCGAAACCTCCTGATAAGATTAGGAGAAGGCTGATCTAATCTGTAGATAAGATAAGGGTCTTATCCTTATCACTTAAAGAGAGTCCAAATTCAGATAATGATCTGAATTAGGAAACTCTTGATAGGATCAGGAACTGATCTCTTTAAGCTTGTAAAGACTGGAGGGGGTGGACCATCCACATTTGAAAGAATGGTAGGATCCATCTAATGGATGCCATGAAGGGTGCAGAATAGGTGGGCGGATTTCAAAAATTTTCCTACCTTCTCCCAACTGGGAATCATATTCCCTAAATTTAGAATACAATATTCAATGATCCTACTTGAACCATAATTGAACCAGATCTGAACCAAAAGGAAAAAGGGAAGATTATACCAGATCCGGAGAAATAGTATCTCCCAAAGTTGGTGTTCATGCCCAAAGAAGACACCAAGATCCGCTCCTACTGAAGATGACACAGTTGTGGATGGAGCGGAACCAGCAGGGTGCGTCCTACACACTGGATCCTTCGCAAGAACCCACTGGAAACTCTGAACACCGAATCCTTTTCAGTCTTTTCTGCAAGACTGATGTCAAGAACCGATTTCTTGACTTCTTTCTTCTGCAAAGATCAAATCTTGCAAGAGGGAATGGCGGTAGCTGGAGGAGAACTCCTAGGACGAAGATGGCTGAACAACTTTTCTTCTCTCTGGAGTTTTGTGAGATCTAATCCCTGTTCGCAGAAAGCTTTCTTCCTTACTCAAAAACCCTTGGTTGGAAATCTGACATTTCTCTCTTAGGTTTCTCCTCCTTTCTTCTTGATTAAGAAAACCTCCTAATTAGGAGTTATCCCAATCCAAATCAATATTTGAATAGGGGGTTATCTTAATTCTATCTGCAGATTAAGTTAGTTTACTCTTCATTTTATCACGAGGTTACCAGATTCAAATCTGATTTGAATTTGGTCTCCCTGAGTAGATAAGGTTAAAGGTCCAATCCTTTTACTAACATTAATCTCAGATTCGCCCCATAGATGGGTGATCATATTAGCCCAGCTCGTAATGGGCTTTTGGCGCATTAAGTGTTCAGTGTTTAACTAGTTTCCAATCTGATGCCCAGTTGGGCTTCTTTGTATGGCATGGAACCCAAGCATTGATCTACACACCAGCCACATGGGTTCAGCCCAGCCTTTATTACAAGGCCTAGCCGAATTCACTGAAAAGCTCAGTAACCCCTTGAGCCCATCACATGGACCCTATGGGCCCAACACTTACATTAAGTGGTCCTTGGGCCAAGCCATCTTATAAAAACCCAGGAACTGTGGGAAGGTGCAAGATTAGCCCATTAGGTATTATCCTAAATGGTCTTACACTTAACCTCTCAGCCCTTAATGATCAAGCACTGCTCGACAAGAGAGGACCTCTCCCTCGGCTGCAAGGAACAGTGCCGCACTCTCTACCCACATGGATCCTGGGAATTAAAACCATTTGCAAACCTTTTAAAACCATACATATATATATATATATATATATATATATATATATATTTTAATTCTACAAAACAAAATTCCAACGACTGAATTCAACTGTCGGCAGTTGGTTTCCATAAGAGAGAGTGCATTCCTGATCATTACCATTGTCTGACAAAGGGGTTGATCCTGTCACTATGATCACTCACTCAGATGAATTCTCAGACTGCCCCAACATGCCTAGGTTTTGGTCCCCGCTAAGGATCTCACTGATTGACATATCAAAGACAGCCCAATCCGACACCTAGTGAAATGTCATAATCGAGTCTAGGGGTCAGGTGTAACTTTATAGTTTTGCCCATCTGTCTCCAAGGTCCAGGGCAATACTGAAAATCTGGTCCAGTTCAAGGATTCAAGTAATCCCATACTGCATGTGTCTTGGGTCTTACCCTGGTGGCCGAGACAGGCCATCCCAACACTTGGTGGCACACCAGTATCGATGCCTTGGCAGGATAAATCTCCCCAGATTTATCCAATGACTGTGAACATTTAAAACTAACACGAGTCTCTATAAGTGTCCAGTTTTAGGGTCTTACACAGAATTATACCAAACAACATGAATCAAACATGCACTTTATTTATTTACACTAAATGTCAAAAGTCATCAAATTGGATTGAAGCTAAGGGCATACAAAACTGTCTAACAACTCCCACTTGCACTTAGGTCCAATCTGGTACAAGCCGGAGTCCCATACTTTCCACGTGTTTCTCAAATACCTAATTTCTCATTAGGTATATGTAACCATATTGTAAAAAATCATCTGTAAAGGTGATGAAATACACGTGTTGATTTCATGTCCTAACACTCAGGGGAGCACATACATCAGTATGTATTAGGTCAAGTGTGCCTGCAGATCTTTCAGGCTTACCGTCAAATGGCCGCTTAGTCATCTTACCTTGAAGGCAATGCTCACAAGTGGGAAGATTTTCTATGGTTAGAAAATCCAAAGGACCATCCTTTACCAACCTTGTGATTTGGTCAACACCGATATGTCCGAGTCGATAATGCCAGAGGCATGTGGGATTTACTGTATCACAATTTATTTTCTTGGGATTTTTGACCGACGTAGTTTCGGTTAAGTTAGTTTCCAGAAAAGGATGTATAACATAGAGACCGTTCTCTAGTTCCCCGCATGCGATGAATTTGTTATTCCGTTTAACAGTAATCATATTACTAAAATAAACAATATATCCATCAGCACACGGTTTAGAAACAAAAATCAAATTTCTTCTCAAGTTCTGTACATAAAGACAATCTTTAAGTACAAGCACTCCTTTTCTAAAAACTAATTCTACGGTTCCTATTGCCGCAGCTGCAACACTTGCAGTTGTTCCCAAAAACAGTGTCACTTCGCCTTCACTCAGTCTTCTGCTAACTTTGAACCCTTGCAGTGAGTTACACGCATGAGTTGAAGTCCCGGAGTCAACACACTAGGACACAGAAGTAACTAACATATTAGTTTCTATGACACAATTTTCGACGTTACCTTTCTTAGATTCCAGGTAGGCAGGACAATTCCTCTTCTAGTGGCCGGTCTGCTTGTAGAAGTGACAGACATCAGATGCCTTGTTCTTCTTCTGCTTCTTAGGTTTGACAGCTTTCTTCTGGGGCTTCTTTGCCTTTCTCTTTTTCTTGCCTGATTTGTTAGTTTTAGCAAGCATAACCACAGGTCCATCCTTGTTGAGTAGATCCTTGGCCCTCTGCAACATATTGCTGAGTTCCTGAACACTGGCATTCAGCTTATTCATGTTGTAGTTCATTGTGAATGCATTGAAGGAAGAGGGCAAAGAATTCAAGATCGCATCCACTTGCGTGCCAAGATCTAGCCCAGATCCAAGGGCTTTGAGTTCGTTAATGTAGCCCATCATCCGAAGACAATGGTCATGAACTTTCTGCCCCTTGAACGTCTGCGCGGTCATGAACAGTTTCAGGACCTTCTGTCGAGTAGAATGGTTCTGCTCTTCATACATCGTCTTTAGACTGTCCAATATGTCCTTGGCTAGTTCGATCTAATCAAACTGCCTCTGTATTGAGTTGTCTAGTGATGTAATGACAAAGAAGCGGGCTAGGGAGTTCTTATCCTCCCAATCTTGGTAGTCCCTCCTACGGGCCTCAGAAGCCCTATCACCCGGACGCTTCGGGGCAGGATTTTTCACCCCCTTATCTAACTTTTTAGACGTTAGGACCAGCATTAGATTTCTATACCAATCGGCAAAGTTTGGACCCTTAAGCTTGTTTTCATCTAGAAGCTTTGTGAATTGACCGTTTTCCATTTTTTGGTAAAACAGCAAAGACGTTAGTCCACAACCTTAGTTTGATTCATGTTACCTACATAGATATGACTTTTAATCTATGTTCCATTCCCATTTGTTCATCTCTAAGATTTCCCTCCTTTCTCAGTGACGGAGATGACGAAGATGTCTCTGGAAATGTGGGAAATCACATGGGGTGCGTGAAGCCAACTGTTTCAGCTGCATAACCCCACTACCTTTCTGTGATGGATCATATCCACTCATCAGATGAGTTTCCCTTTGGCCTCTGTCAGACAAGGTTCAGGGCCATTTTCAGGTAAACCTTTCTGTCCAGTGAGTGCTCACCCATCATATTCAGGTTACGCCAAGGTATCATGAGAGAGTTCCCATTTTCTGGTGAATCCCCTCCCACATCGGTCTATGATGCCCCTATCATCTTATGAAACACTCTGACAAATCCAACAGCAAATGGATTGCCCAATTTTATGGTGCGTTTCCTCATTACTGAAGGATCCATCATTATGCTAATGACGGAAGGCCTTTAGAGTGTCCATCATATGGATCTCCCTATCACATGCATTCATATTTGCTGGAGGGAACAAAAATTATGCCCTAGTTCTAATTTTAGGTCAAACCAAAGTGGCTTCCACTGACTTTCACAAAGTCAGATTTCTGGTGGGCCTTAACCAGCTAGGGGTTCCGTACGCATCCCTTTTTTAGCATTGTGGGGCCCACCAAGCAAGGAGGGGTCATCCAATGACCTTAAGGGACACCATGGCAATGATGTGCTTCAGCCATGGTGCGCGCAAGAGCCACTAACAAGTCTTCATGGGCCAAGTGCTTATGGCCCACGGTTGCAGCACATCAAACATCCAAACATCACATGTAAAGGAAGAATTGATCCAATCAATTAAATACTGAAAGCCCATTGAATAGCCCATTGAAATCCATAACATTAACAATTAATGTCTACTAGGTGTATGGGCTGAATCGCAGTTAGCAGTTCGGCTCATATAGCTTTTCTCACAAGTGTGGGCTTTTGCAGTTTTAACCTTTTAAAACTGGGCTTTACAGGTGGGCCGAATTAATCCCTGTAATTGAACATCAGATTTGGAACAAAAAGAGTGAGAAAAATGGAATGAAAAATAGTCCCTTTCGAACCCCAAATTTGGTCCAAATAGTTTTGGTCCAATCTAGTCTGAAATGGTCCGAAATTGATTTTCAATTCAAGAATTAATTCATGAAAGATCTGAAATTAATAATTTTGATTTTAAGCAATCAAAAAACAACTATGGACTGTTCGCACCACTTGCAAAACAGAGGTTAATCACTAGGGTTGCAGTTTCACAAACTGCAAATCGCAGATAGCGGTTTCTCCATCTGCAAATCTCCAACGCTGCCTTCTTCCCCCTTCTTCAATCAAGACAAATAAAAAAAATAGAAATCCTATTTCTATTAATTTATTACATTCTTGATCAAATCCTATACATTCAGTCTAGAAAAATAAAAAAAAAAATATTTATAGACCGAATTGAACAAAATAAATGAATAAAAGGGAAAAAGGGTGCGCAGACAATCTGCGCCCAATCTGCACTACGATCTCCAGGTTCAAACAATCCATTAAATCAAAATAAATAAAGAACAGTTCTAAATAAATTTTGGATTTAACAGAAATTAAATTCAGATCAGTCACCCTTAACAAGAAACAATTTCTTGGAAAAAAAAAAGAAAACAATCTACGCAAATCTTGGTAGAACAACTTCTGTCCATCTACGCAAGTTCAGATTTGATTTTCTTTTGGTTCAAGATTCGAACCTGTGGCTCTGATACCACTGAAGGAATGGTAGGATCCATCTAATGGACGCCATGAAGGGTGCGGAATAGGTGGGCGAATTTCAAAAATTTTCCTACCTTCTCCCAACTGGGAATCATATTCCCTAAATTTAGAATACAATATTCAAGGATCCTACTTGAACCATAATTGAACCAGATCTGAACCAAAAGGAAAAAGGGAGGATTATACCTGATCCGGAGAAACAATATCTCCCAAAGTTGGTATTCACACCCAAAGAAGACACCAAGATCCGCTCCTGCTAAAGATGACACAACTATGGATGGAACGAAACCAGCAGGGTGCGTCCTACACACTAGATCATTCGCAAGAACCCACTGGAAACTCTGAACATCGAATCCTTTTCAGTCTTTTCTGCAAGACTGATTTCAAGAACCGATTTCTTGACTTCTTTCTTTTGCAAAGATCAAATCTTGCAAGAGGGAATGGCGGCAGCTAGAGGAGAACTCATGGGACGAAGATGGCTGAACAACTTTTCTTCTCTCTGGAGTTTTGTGAGATCTAATCTCTGTTCGTAGAAAGCTTTCTTCCTTACTCAAAAACCCTTGGTTCGAAATCTGATATTTCTCTCTTAGGTTTCTCCTCCTTTCTTCTTGATTAAGAAAACCTCCTAATTAGGAGTTATCCCAATCCAAATCAATATTTGGATAGGGGATTATCTTAATCCTATCTGCAGATTAAGTTAGTTTACTCCTGATTTTATCAGGAGGTTACCAGATTCAAATCTGTTTTGAATTTGGTCGCCCAGAGTGGATAAGGTTAAAGGCCTAATCCTTTTACTAACATTAATCTCAGATTTGCCCCATAGATGGATGATCATATCAGCCCAGCTCGTAATGGGTTTTGGCCCATTAAGAGTTCAATGTTTAACTAGTTTCAATCTGTTGCCTAGTTGGGCTTCTTTGTATGGCGTGGGACCCAAGCATTGATCTACACACCAGCCACATGGGTTCGGCCCAGCCGAATTCACTGAAAAGCTTAGTGACCCCTTGAGCCCATCACATGGACCCTATGGGCCCAACACTTACATTAAGTGGTCCCTGGGCCAAGCCATCTTATAAAAACCCAAGGACTATGAGCAGGTGCAAGATTAGCCCATCAGGTATTATCCTAAATGGTCTTACACTTAACCTCTCAACCCTTAATGATCAAGCACTGCCCGACAAGAGATGACCTCTCCCTCGGCTGCAAGGAACAGTGCCGCACTCTCTACTCACATGGATCCTGGGAATTAAAACCATTTGCAAACCTTTTGAAACCATACATACACACACACACACACACACACACACACACACACACACACATATATATATATATATATATATATATATATATATATATATATATGTATTAATTTTGCAAAACAAAATTCCCACGATTGAAATCAACTGAAATCAACTATCGGCAGTTTGGTTTCCATCAGAGAGAGTGCATTCCAGATCATTACCATTGTCCGACAAAGGGGTTGATCCTGTCACTATGTTCACTCACTCAGATGAATTCTCAGACTGCCCCAACATGCCCAGGTTTTGATCCCCGCTATGGATCTTACTGATTGACATATCAAAGACAGCTCGATCTGACACCTAGTGAAGTGTCATAATCGAGTCTAGGGGTTAGGTGTAACTTTCCAGTTTTGCCCATCTGTCTCCATGGTCCAGGGCAATACTGGAAATCTAGTCCGGTTCAAGGATTCAAGTAATCCCATACTGCATGTGCCTTGGGTCTTACCCTAGTGGCCGAGACAGGCCATCCCAACACTTGGTGGCACACCAGTATCAGCCTTGGTAGGATAAATCTCCCCAGATTTATCCAATGGCTGTGAACATTTAAAACTAACACGAGTCTCTATAAGTTTCCAATTTTAGGGTCTTACACAGAATTATACCAAACAACATGAATCAAACATGCACTTTATTTATTTACACTAAATGTCAAAAGTACATCAAAATGGATTGAAGCTAAGGGCATACAAAACTGTCTAACAACATCATCCAAGCATCTAGATATCAACTCTTAGACAACCAAGAGAGAAGATATCTACGCCATCTTCCGCTCTTGCATTGTCCTCTAGTTGCCGCCTCACTGCTAGTTCAATCTCCTTGGTAGGAGAAGATCAAGAAGTGTTCTTGATATCAGTCTTTGGAGAAAGGCTGATAGGAAGTTGTGCTCACAGCCTCCATTGGATTCTTGCTGAAGAATTCGGTTCGTGGGACAGACCCTGCTGATTCTGCCCCTCCATCCACTGTGCCATCTTCAGTGGGAGCAGTCTTTGGTGATATTCTTTGGGCGTGAACACCTTCATTGAGAAATATTATTTCTCTGTATCATATATATCCCTCTCCTACTGTTTCGTTTCAAATCTGGTTTGATTAATGGTTCAAGATTCATCCTTGAAAAATATGATTTTTCTAAAATAGGGAATACGATTCCCAATTGAAGGGAGAGAAATTTTTGAAATTTGCCCACCCTATTCCGCAACTTGTGGGCATCCATGTGATGGATCTCTCATCCCTTCATATATATCATAAAAGTATTAAACTATTAACCAACATAAAACATTTAATAAGATATCTCTGCAAAATACATTCAATAAGATATTTCTTTCAACACTTGGCCATTCAACAAGGTTCACAAATCAATAGTTCACAACCTTGAAAGTTTAAATTCAATGAGGTCCACAAGATCACAACCATAAACATTCAATCATCAATAGCAATAAGAGGATGCTCCTCACTGAAGCATGATATCTCTACAAAAAAGATTAAAACAAACACAAATTAGAATAAATATAACAAAATTAAATGAACAGAAAAAATAAAATAGAAAACAAAAGGCTTACCTGATTCCATACTCTGATGTTCTTCTAAGCTCTCCTCTAAATGAAGGTAGCCATGTTATCTTCGTAGCCAATCTTGCCCACTAATGATAGCTTCCATCATTCTTGGAGTTAGAGAACTACAAAATGAATCAAGCACATGGCCTCTAGTGCTAAAAGCCGACTCAAATGAAAATGTAGATACAAGCATAGCTAGCACATCTTGAGATATCATAGAAAACACTTGATATTTAGATGAATTAACTTTCCACCAAGCCAATATGTGCATATTTTTTAGATCTTTACATTCCTCCCCTAAATATTTATCCAATTCTATTTTAGTATCTACACCTCCTTGGCTTGCTTTTTGTTTTTTATACATTGCATTCATAAAATCAGCAACATCTTTCGCACTATCAACTTCCATCTCATTTGTGTCTTGAATTTGATTGCTTGATTGAACATTATGATGACTTAGATGAACTATAAAACTCAAACATGGAGACCTTCACCCTATCTCTCAATACTTGAGCATTATCAACATCATAGGATTCATTAATAACCCAATCCACATACTCCAATTTATATCGAGGGTCAAGAACCACTGCAATGAATAGCATAATGTTGATATTCCTCACATTTGCCCAATACTTTTCAAACTTCTTTTTCATGTTGAAAGCCATCAAACTAACACTAAAATCATCACTAATACACCTCCTAGAAATAAAAGCCCAATACCAAAAATTTCTTTCATGCATTTATTTTTAGTTACAAAAAGTGACATAGACAATTTCAATGTAGTTTCATAGAAAACTTTAAGAAAAGGAAGCAAACACCGAGCATATTCCCAGTCGTCATCATTAGACAAACCCTTATTTTTTGAACTAGTAAGTCCCTCTACATGCTTACTATCAACAGTCTCTAACAAATCAAATGCCTTCTGAAATTTTAAAGTAGATTCCAACATCATGTAAGTAAAGTTCCACCTAATATCAACATCTAGGCAAAAAAAGACTCTTAATCTCTATCTTTTCTTTCTCTACACAATCTTTAAACCTTTGCAATCGTGATGGAGAAGACCTTGCACACTTCATCGTAGAATGGATCTTAAAAATAGACTTATCCAACCCTGACAACCCCTCTTTGACAATTAAACTTAAAATATGTGCACCGCATCTCATGTGTAAGAACTCACTCCTTAAAACACTTCCCTTCCAACTGTTGTCTCTTTTTCAAGTATTGAATTCCCATATCATTTAAGCTTGCATTGTCTATTGCTATAGTAAAAACTCTTTCAATGCCCCAATCAAGCAAGCATCTTTTAATTGCCTTGTCAATCACTTCTCCTAAGTGACTGAAAATTGGACAAAAATTTAAAACTTTTTTTATACAATCTCCAGTCATCATCTCTGAAGTGAGCAATAAGACAAATATAACTTAGATTTTGATAAGATGTCCATGTGTTTGTAGTAAGGCAGATCCTCGATGAAAATTTCTTAAAATATTTCTTCAACTTCCTCTTTTCCTCCATAAAGAGATCATAACAATCTCTAGTTATTGTTTGACGTGAAAGGACTGTAAATCGTGGTTGCATGGTACCACAAAAGTCACAAAACCTCTCTCGTTCCACATGCTTAAAGGGCAATTCATCTACAATAAACATTCTACCAAGTTCCCTTCTACAATCTTCTTTTGCATTTTGATATGAAGGCTCTAAAGTTTTTTGTTTCTTGTTCGCATTTAAAGGATACTTCTTACATCTAGTCAAGTGATTAACCAAGACACTTGTACCACTTTTCCTAGGACAAACTAAGTCCTTACCACAATAGTTACATGATGCTCTTTGATCACTTTTAACTTGACAATTTATCTTAGTGAAGTGATCCCACACCCAAAATATTTTTCTAGAAGGAGAAGAAACACTAGCCTTTGAATCAACCTCCATAATAGGTGGATTTGATACATTGTCATTATTACTTTGAGGTTTAGGAGGAGGATTTGTGCTTATGTTAGTATCAACCATACTTGACATCTAATAAAGAAAAAGGACAAATAAGAATGAATAAGCATGAATGAATTAAGTATTAAATCTTGGCTTAAATATTCATTCATATTTTATTGTTTTTATGCAACTATATTGTACAAACTAGTCCAACTTATTGTAAACATGTCTTCAAAGAGAAACTCATATACATAATGACTAGTTAACAAACAAAATTCTATTTCAGTATTTCTTTCCCTTCTTTTTTTCTTTATGTAAAATAAAGCAAATTAACAAACTTGTTTCATTTTAATACAATTGGGTCCCAAGAAGCCCCCAATTACTGAGGAAGGAATTATCATAATTCATAGAAAAAGAAAATCAAGAGAGAAAGGGAGACTTATGAAAAAGTCCTTCAAGCCATTTCCTAAAATTAGTCTCACTGGAGGACTTTTCCCATAACTTTCTCTTTCTTACTTGGTTTTAAAGAAACCAAACACAGTATAAACAAACATCCTCCCCAATGGAAAAGTATAAACAAACATCCTCCCCAATGGAAAAGTATAAACAAACATCCATTGTTGAACTTTAAAGAAAACAAGGCCCAAAAAATATGTTCAAGAACCTGTTTTTTTAAGTAAAAATACAAAGCTTGTTCCATACTTCCATTTGTTTTGAGAAAACATATGTTTTTCTTACTAAATACTAATTTTAATGTGGAAATTTTAGAAAGAAGAAAAACAAGAATATACAAAGCAAGTAAGCAACTATTGAACTATTTAGCTAAAAAAATTTTGTAAGACTATAACCTATAAGAGATTAAGAGGTATCATTTAGACATCCATATTTTAAACAAATACCACATAAACTATTTTAACTAAAAAATCATTTACTTGCAAGTCTACCATTATTGAACTATAACGGAGAAGAAAACCAGAGCCCAGAGATTCAGATTCAGAGAAGGAGAAGAATGGGGGAGAAAGAGAACGTGACGATGGTGATGGTGATGGTGGAGAAATAAAACCGGCCGATAGGCGACGACAACTATGACGGGAGAGGAGAAATGGTTCAGTTTTGTCTGAGTCACCGAGTGTTTGTTGATCTATTCTTGTTTTCTTTTAGAAACAAGAAGAAAGATAAGTAGATAATCGAACTGGACGACGGCGGTGGGGATGGGGAGAAAAAGAACTGACTGAAGGATGACGGCGACAATGACAGGAGAGGAGCAACAGTAATAGCTAAGGTTTTTGGCTTCTACCATTTATACAAGAAGAAAGAAGAAGCTAGAGGGTTTTGGGGTTCAGATGTTTGATAGAAAACATTCATTTTTCCTTTTTGTTTTGGGCTTGGACCAAGAGAGAGGGGCATTGGGGGCTAGGCTGGGTTGGGCCATTAGGGCGGAAACATATTAAAATAAAATCAAAATATATAATATATATAAAAATTGGTTAGTTCAGTTAACTACCTATTTTTTATAGGTTAACCAAAAACTGAACCAATCCTTTGTTTTTTTTTTTTTTTAATTAAATCAAAACTGAACTGACTAGTTCGGTTAACTAGATTTTCCAGATCGGTTTCTTCGATTCGGATCAGTTCTTTGGTTTCTTATGGACACCCCTAGAATTGATTAGGTATGATCAAAAGACATTGTTCAAATGTTAACAATCATTAACTATTAACTAACAAAGAATAGTCACAAAGTTTAAATTCATGACTTTGCAAAGAGCCTCTTCAGATGGCACACCCCTGTACAAAGAAGCTTTTGTACAAGGTAGAAGAATTTACCTTATAACAAATTCAGCAGCTCCTTTGTATTAAAGAAGAGTATTGAAGAATAAGGACAAGAATTTTAAGAAAATCAATAACAAGAAGGGATCCTGCTATGTTTGGGAAAAGAAGGGGCACTATGCTCAAGTCTACTGACACTGGAAAGGTGGAAACAAGTCAAAAAATATGGTAGAAGATCAACTAGTGGCCATGATCACTAAAATAAACATGGTAGAATTGCCTTTTGGATGGTGATTTGATTCAAGTGCCACAATCAAACAACTCCAAAAATATGGTAGAAGACCAACTAGTTGCCATGATCACTAAAATAAACATGGTAGAATTGCCTTTTGGATGGTGATTCGATTCAAGTGCCACAATCCATGTTTGCAAGGAGAAGTCCTTATTTAAAACACATGAAGAAGTAATTAATGGCTATGAGGTACAAATAGGAAACCAAACATGTGCCAAGGTTGCTGGAAAGGGTAGCACAGAATTGAACTTCACATCTAGAAAGGCATTGACTCTATTAAATTTTCTACATTTTCCTCACAATAGAAAGAACTTCATCTCAACAAACCTTGTTTGCAAGAGGGAATTCAAAGTTGTCTTTGAATCTAACAAATTAATCCTGTCTAAGAATGGAGTGTTTGTTGGAAAGGGATATGGTTGTAATGGGATGTTCAAACTGAGCATTAATAAAGATAAGAGTTTAATTACCTTTCCCAAATGTTGAGAGAAATTATCAATTTTTGCAATTAATTCATTCTAACATTTGTAAATTAAATGGTGTGTTAACTAAGGGAGGTAAAAGATACTTCATAACCTTCACCAATGATTTCTCAAGATACACTTGTATCTACCTTATGAAAACTAAAGATGGAACCATTAACATGTTTAAATAGTATAAAACAGAATTTGAAAATCAATTAAAAAGGAAAATTAAAATCCTTAGAAGTGATAGGGGTGATAAGTACTTTAAGAATGAATTTAACTCCTTTTATGAAAATTTGGAATAATACATCAATGTTTTACTCTTTATGCCCTCAAAAATGATAAATTGTATACTAATGTATGTTAATGCACCCTTGAGTCTATGGGGGAAAACACTCCTAACTGCTTGCTATCTACATAACAGAATAGTCTCTAGGACTAATAATATATGTACATATAAATTATGGAAAGGGAGAAAGCCTAACTTATTATACCTAAAAGTGAGAAGGTGCTTAGTATACTAGAAAATTTTATACCCTAAAAGAACTAAGTTAGGACTTAGAACAACGAAAATTATGTTTGTTGGATATGTAAAACATAGCAAGGCCTATAAGCTTCTAGATTTGGAATACAACATAATTCTTGAAACTAGAGATGTTAAATTCTTGGAAAATAAACTATGTTTTGAATCCACAAAAAAAAATGATAGAGAATCTGAAAGAGAAACTTATATTCAAAGACCTATTGATAACAATGAAACCAAAAGAAGAAATAAAATGACTATAACACCTACAACAAAACCTAAAAGGACTCAGACACAAAAAAGAAAAACACCTAGGTTCTAATTTCATTTCTACCCAATCGATTGTATTCCTTGTTAAGGTTGATAGACAAAAGGTGCTAAACAAGATATTCATGGTATTAAACATTGAAAATGATCCAAAAACCTATAATGAGGCCATGACCTCTAGAGATGTTGCATTTTGAAAAGAAGCTATAAATGATGAAATGGATTCAATAATGTCTAATAACACATGGGTATTAGTAGATTTGCCTCCATAATCAAAACCAATCAGGTGTAAACAGGTATTTAGAAGAAAATTTAACACTAGTGGAATTGTACAAACATTTAAGGCTAGATTGGTAGTCAAAGTAGCCAAAGGATTCAGTCAAAGGGAAGGTATTAATTACTTTGACACTTAAGCACCACTAGCTAAAATGACTTCCATCAAAACACTTATAGCACTAACATCCATTAATCATTTTATTTTCCCATCAAATGGATATTTAAATTGTTTTCTTAAATGGTGATTTAAGTGAAAAAGTCTATATGGAACAACTAGAGGGATTTGTCCTTCTTGAAAATGAAAAGAAAGTTTGTAAATTGGTTAAATCACTATACGGTTTGAAACAAGCACCCAAACAATGATTGTGAAATTTGATTGTAGCATCTTAGCTTTTGAATTTAAACATAATAATGATGATGAGTGCATTTGTTCAAAGTTTACCAAAAATTATGGTGTGATTGTATGTTTCTATGTTGGTGACATGCTTATTGCCGGTACTGACATGACTAGCATTAATGAAATAAAAACTACTTATCTTCTATTTTCAAGATGAAAGATCTAGAAGTAAATACTATATTGGGAATCAAAGTTAAGAAACATAGTAGGGGTTATGCATTAAGCCAATCACATTATATTGACAAGATACTTAAGAAAATTTAAGCATTTAGGAATTAAGGAATATAGCACACCAAATGACTCTTGCATAAAGTTAGTAAAAAATTTTGGAAGAGCAGTTGTACAAGTTGAATATGCTAGTGCAATAGGAAGCTTAATGTATGCTATGCTTTGTACTAAACCTAATATTGCATTGTAGTTTAGTAGGCTTACAAGTAATCCCAGTGCAAAGCATTGAACGAAAATTGGGAGAATCTTATGATATCTTAAAAGGGCCTTGTGACTCAGATTATTCTATTATGATTATCTAGTTATATTGGAAGGGTACACTGATGAGAATTAGATTACCAATAATGGAGAGAAAAAGTCCACCTCTAGATGGATTTTCATCCTTAGTGGGGGTGCGACCTCTTGGTTATCCAAGAGACAAACTTGCACTCTTACTTGACCAAGGAATTCGAATTCATAGCCTTGGTGGCTACTAGAAAGGAGGTTGAATGGATTAAGAACTTATTATTAGATATAAAAATGTGGCCTAGTCTTATGCCTGAAATTTCCATCTATTGTGATAGTAAAACAACTCTATCAAGAGCCTATATCAGTATTTACAACAATAAGTCCAGACATACTAGTCTAAGACATGAATATGTTAGGCAATTAACTCAAGATGGAGTTTTCACTATAACATATGTGAAGTCAAGTAAAAACTAAGTTGATACTCTTAGTGCAATGACACCTGTTGTGATTAGATTATTTGTAATGGCAAAGTATGAAATCACAAACTATGATGTTGTGAAATCACAAACCGCGATTTGTAAAATTGCAAGTCACAAATTCTATAGAAATTACATACTACAACTCATAAGTCATTTGTGAAATCGTAAAAATCACAAGTTGTGATTAATGATTCAAAAATGGCTACTCAACAAACCACACCTAATCTGAATTGGACATAAGGGTGCATTTGAATCTTAGAGGTTAAACCATGACCATTAATATTTTAAGTTAATCGAATGGTCATTACTTGAACGAGTATGATCAAAAGAAATTATTCAAACATTAACAATCATTAAATCTTAACAAATTGAGAACAATCACACTCAATTTAGTTCCTCGTATATTCATTCAACATATTCAATTTCCTTTATGAAAAGAGGCCTTTGATGGGGGAGAGGCAAAGCCCCTTATAGAAAGTATGTCAAAACAAAAGAAAAATAAAGAAGAAATTGTCCAAAGGTCACTGAAGAGGGGAGCCTCGACCTTACGCAAACATCTTCACTCAACCTCAACGTCGACATGCTCATCGACCGCCACTTCTTGCTGCATGGGCTGTTGAGTGCTACCCTGGCCTTCGTTTGGTCTCGCCACCTTAGCTACCTGCTAGCTCAAAAGACAAGGGCCCAGCTGCCTAACATCGAAATTGGGGAATAATGCCAACACTTGTGTCCGAGTGTCTTTGATCCCCTCTAGATAAGAAGAGGCATCAAACTTGGCCAATTCTTCCTTATGGGCCTTGGAGGCCTTGTACTTGTACTCCTCCACAGGTCAAGTGGATGCCTCCTAAAGCCTCTATTCTGCCTCATCCATTGAGGCCCTGGTGGCCCACAGCTGCTCCCTTTTGGCCGCCATGTCAATTTCAAGCTTCTTATGACACTCATGCTCCCCAAGAGCCGTCTCGGCAGTGGCCTCTTGGTTGGCTGCTCCTCGATCAACTGACACTTTAGTTGTTTGATTTCCGCTTGCGACATCCATATTTATTGTATCATTACCTCTATTTTGTCAATAGGCCAACATAACAAGAAGATGTTTGTGAAGATACAAGAAATCCATGTGAGTTAGAAAAATCTAAGTAAAAAAGGAGTGTCATAAAGCAAATGAAGGTTTAGCCTTACCTCAGCCAGCTTGTTGAGCAGCGTGTCTCAGACAACCTAAGGGGAAACCTAGGTCCATGACTATCAATCCCCAACAAAAAGCTTGTCGGTGATAAAGACATGGTCAACACCTGCATTGCTTAGAGAGTCGCCCTCCTTAACACTCCAATTCGGGCAGAACACCCGATGCATTGCTTGTAGGATGTCATGCTATGGGTCCGAGTAGTGAAGCCCTGACTGCCAAGATCCCCCGACAACACCCTCGGCTTGACGGTCCTGTACTGCAACTTTCTTCGCCCTCGGGTCTTGAGGGCATTGGCCAGTCGCTTGGGTGTGGCCACCTTCCCCTTCTCGGCCTTGGCATTCCCCTTTGGCCGAGGTAGTTCCCTCTCACTCGGGCTCCATGAAGGCCACTCAGCCAGGCCCTTCTTGGACTTTGCCATTGCTACTTGCAAAAGTCTCTCCTTCAAGTGCCGTCCATCTCTACAACCAAGGAAGACAGCCAACGTTAGAAGAAAGTCAATGAACAATAAACAAGTGACAACTAGCCAACAACAGGAATGCCCATACCAAGGGGGTAGGATTGAGGCCATCCAACACCAAGGCTTTTTCCGTCACCAAGGGTCCGGCATGAATCGTCATAGTTAGCAAAATCCAATTCATCACGATCGATTCCTCCTCACCATTGTACATCCTGATCCTCTCCGCCAAAGAGTCTGGTGTTCCCCAATCAAACCAAAAGGACTATCCTTATGGACAGCTAATGAAGAAAAACTTCTTCTTCTAGTTGGGGACAAACAACGGGTTGTCCACTACCCTACCCCATCGGCTTTGGAAGTACCATAGACCCTCCCCGTTAGGATGCATCCTCAATGGGATCAAACTCTAGAAGATTTTCAGGGTTACAAACACATCTTGGAGGAGAGCCATCACCAATATGACCTCTATGGTCATAATTTCATTCAGAGAAAGCTAGCTAATGGAAATGTTGTAGTAGTTAAGGATTTCTGGGACAAGAGGAGGCAAGGGAAAATGAAGGCTGAAGTGGAGGTAATGCTCATGCACACACACCTCCCCCTTGGTAGAATGACACGGCCTATCACCAACACAAGGGACTCTAACCCTATAGCCCCCTTGGATATGATACATATTAGATAGAGTCCTCACTTGCTCTTTGTTGAGCTCACTATTGAAGTCAGAGCGGGGGTGGCACACCAATGTCACACCTCGGTGTCAGCCTCATCCCGCTCCTCGGGTGTAGGCTCCACAACCTCCTTTGATTCCACCACTTTAAGAAGCTCAGGGGCATTCCCTGTGGCATTGGCCCTTTGACTCATGGAGCCAGTACTTTCATCCGGAGAGTCTACACCTCATTGGTCGAGATGGAAAGAGAACTGCTAAGGTCACTCCAGTTGGGAGGACATTCTGAGCCCAACGTGTTGAATACGGGAGTCCTTTACCTAGAGTTTGTTCGAAGAAAGAAGACTTAGTGAATCGGTCATTGGTAGCTGAGGTCTCAATAATCATAAGTGAAGACTCAAGGTTCGAGCAAATGGTGAAGACTCGCTCAACTAGCATACCTATTTAAAGGAAAATATACGGCTTAGATCTCTTTGATCCAATTGCCGCAGACTAGCTGATCTGACAGGTTGAACCGATTAGCTACATGTGGCATCGACCAAGGGAAGAAAAAACAACACTGATGCCTATCCCATGTTCAGCATCCCTACAACCCAAACCAGACGCTCCTCCAAACTGTTTCATGTACGGCCTTGACCGGTCAACACCGATGCCTGTCCCATGTGCGAACATGCACCAAATGAACAACCGTATGGGGCATGACTGATGAATGCGGATGCCCCACACCCATATTGGCCACGGTTACGCGTTCTCAGCCCATAACGATCCTCCACTGAGATGGAGAGAGAATAGAGAAGTAGTTGCCACACAACCACCAAGAAGAGCCCTCTACAACTGAGGCTGACGCCTCCACACAACTCCATGGTACTCTATTCGGCCAAAGTCGAGGTCTCCGCACAACACGCCATCCATCCTCGACCACTACAGCCTCAAGATTGGGGGGGCAAGTGATGTAGGGATACTTGGCAGGCCTTAGATCACTCCACGTGGCATTGTCCAGATCAAATCTTGGCCACACTAAGTTATCGTCTCTTGCCTGGTCCAACCCCAAGAGGTCAAATCCTTGGCCGCATTGAGATCAAATCTTGGCTGCACTGAGATCAAATCCTAGCTGCACTGAGCTCTCATCTCTTGTCTCATCTCAAGGTAAGCATATTCAGAATCCCAAGAGAATCATCCTTGGCAATTAAGGACTAAGCTCTGAGCTCATGTCTCTTGCCTGGTCCAACCCCTCTTAAGCATTCGGAAAACTTGACCGTCGGAGTCTCCACCCGAGGGATAACACTTAGGGCCTTTGACGTGTGCTCTTCTCTTGTTTACAAATCGGACCTATCGGCCTTAGACACCAATAAAATCCCCTTATTTCCCTTGGCCTCAGATTTGGCAGCAACATCCTCCATAAAATAGCAACGATGGGTAATGTTATGTGCAGCGACAACTCCTCCACAAAATAGAAGAGGTCAGTAATGCATGTGCAACAATGATTCCTCCATTCAAAATTTAAAGAGTAAAAGGATGAGAAAGTATAAAAGAAGAGAGAAGGGAGGGATCATTGACTGATGGGAAAATGGAGTGAGTTCAAAAAGAAACCCCTATTTTTGTCCAAAATGTACATGGAATTACTATTGGGTCGAGTAAATTTTTGAGTGTCAATTAGACAAAAACAACAAGGCTGATAGCTGATAACTTTTTCTTGATATCACATATATTATATATAATTTAAATATTCAAAATATATTTATAATTAGTACAATAAAGGCTAAAAACTGATCGCTAACAACTTTTTCTTGATATCACATATATTAAATATATAATTTATATATTTAAAATACATTTATAGTCGCTCGATCGGATAATTAACGAATTGAATCAATCTATTTTTGATTTCTAGCTAATAAGGGAAACTTTTGATATCTGGAAATATTCAAATTATCAAAATTCGATTTGATTGTTAAATCAGGAATTTGAATTCGAATTTTTGAATATTGTTCACATCCTAGTGCTAAGCTTAGAAAGAAGACAAATTTAATTCCTTCATTGTACGAGTGGTTGCTAAGCTGGCCTAGGGTGCCACGTGGCTGATTCTGTGGCCACCCTCTCAGTGTCGTGTCAAAATCATCACCCAAAACCGTGTGTAGGATAGGTACGACCAAGTCCCACATGGACAAGGAAGCGGACTCTGCCAGCGAAGAAAGAAACCCCAAAGACCTCGACGGACAACCTTATCCTGACAACCTTGGAAGCCCTGTTTGATTAAAACACGGGCATCCAAGTATAAATAGGTAATCCACGCTCAAGTTAATGGACTTTTGGACTCAGAACTCAATCAAGGACCCTTCTTGCATTCACTTCGGTCTTGACTAATCCATATACCTCGACTCATCTTGACTGATCTCTTTGCCACTAACTTGAGTGCCAGAGTGCCTACCCGGGGAATAACTCATTGGGCCTCTGAATCTTCTTGTGATTGTAGACTTTGGTTTGTAGCTTCTTCCTTCCACCTCGGCCTCGTCTAGTTGGCAAGACCATCTGACTGTAACCATGGTTCAAAACACCTTGGATTGGATAGCATCAAAGTGGTGTCATCTATGGGAACTGTACAAAAACTCGATTCCCTAGCCTCCTAAACATGCACTAAACACAATCATGCCAAAGAACACATCCAACTGCTCTAAAGCTTGCTCCCTGTTTCAGGGATCCTGCTCATTCTATACATCTACACCTTGTGAACCTCAGCTACAGGCTACGATCAACACCACCTAGTTCCAGGCCATGCAGTAGAAGGTCAATCGTATCCTAGCCAATATGCCTGCTCTCCAATTCTTCAGCAAGAATCATGTAGGGATGTGAGCGTAGCTTCAAGATTGTTTCTTCTAGCAAGAAACAATATCAAGATCCAATCTTGATCACTCCAAGAACTGGAGATCGAATAGGGTAAGGTAGCAAGAGCAGAGAGAAGATCTGAGATTTGCAAAAGTGTTTAACAAAAGGATTTCTCCCTCTACTTATAGTCCTTCTTAGATCAGCCTCCTAATCATATCAGGAGAGGGTTTTTTGATCCAAATCTTTATTTGGACCAGAACTCCTAAGTGGATAAGACATATCTTATCCTCTTCCTAATCTAGAATTAGATCAAAACTCAAATTCGACCATCTCTTAACTAATCTAATTAGGCCAGTTCAAATTGGGCCTTAGGCCCATTAAGCTTTCAGTCTCACTTCCTTTTGAATGCTGGATAGATTGGCTCTCTTTGTATGATGTGGGACCCCATCATTGATCTCCACATAAGCCATATGAATTTAGCCTAGCCTCTATTACAAGGCCTGGCCAAATTCACTACTGAATATGATGAACCCCTGAGCCCATCAGTATGGGCTCTTAGCAAGCCCAACATTTACACTAAATGGTCCTTGGGTCCAGCCACCTTATGAAGGCCGAAGGACTATAGACTTACGTGAGATTATCCCATCAGTTATAAACCCTAAATGGTCTTACACTTAACCTCTTAGCCTATACTGATCAAAACACTATCCGACAAGAGAGGACCTCTCCCTCGGCTACAAGGTACCGTGTTGCACTCTCTACTCACATGGATCCTGAGAATTAAAACCTTTTTGCAAAACATTTAGTGAAACCATAATATACATGTATATCTCTATATAAATATATTTTGCAAAAACAAATCTCAACAAACTTGAAATCAACTACCGGAAGTTTAGGTTTCCATCAGAGAGAGTGCATTCCCCGATCTTTCACTTTGTCCGACAAAGGGGTTGATCCTGTCACTATGATCACCCACTCAGGTGAATTCTCGGACTGCCCCAACATACCCAAGTTTTGACCGCCTCTAAGGATCTTACTGATTGGCATATCAAAGATAGCCTAATCCAACACCTAGTGCAGTACCATAATCGAGTCTAGGGGTCAGGTGTAATTTTTCAGTTTCCCATCTGTCTCCAAGGTCCAGGGCATATGGAAAATGGTCTGGTTCAGATTTCAATCAAACCCACACTACATGTGCTTCAGGTCTTACCTTGGCAGCTGAGACAAGCCATTCGAACCTTCTTGGCAGCACATTAGTGTTAGCCTTGGCAGGATAAACCTCCCTAGGTCTATCCAACGGCTGTGAAGATTCTAAACTAACCCGAGTCTCATTAGTGTCCAGTTTAAGGGTATTACACAGAAAAACACCATAATAACATGAATCAATTATGTACTTCATTCATTTACAATAAATGTCAATAAGTATATCATACACTGTCTAACAACTCCCACTTGTACTTAGGTCCAATCTGGTACAAAACTTTCCACGTGTTTCTCAAACGATTTCTATGTTAGTGGCTTAGTCAATGGGTCTGCGACATTCTCCACTGATGCTACCTTCTGAATCTGGATGTCTTCTCTAACAACAATCTCCCATAGATCCAGTGTTGTCACACAATAGTGGAATGGGTGATGTGCTGAATTCCAAATTCCTAGATGTACAACTTCATCCATTAGGCTGCCTCACTTACGACAATGTGCTTGGCTTGGGTCGTGGACTATTTTTCGTACTACACAGGACCCCATCGTAAAGATGTAACCAGATGTTGACTTTCTATCATCTGGGTCTGATTGGAAGTCTACATCAGTATACCCTAGGATCTGTAGTGAACTACCATCGAACACCAGACAAAACTCTTTTGTCCTTCAAAGGTATTTAAGTATGTTTTTCATAGATGTTTAGTGCTCATGTCCTGGGTTTGATTAATATCTATTTACCACACTCACTACCTGAGCAATGTCAGGTCGAGTGCATAGCATGGCATACATGATGTTCCCTACGACTGAGGCATAGGGAATCTGTCTCATGCCCTTAATCTCTTCGGGAATCTTGGGAGACATACCCTTGGAGTGAATGACTCCGTGTTTGAAAGGAACATTTCCTTTATTGGAGTTCTCCATACTGTAACTTTTGACAATCTTGTCAATGTAATTAGACTGGGATAATCCTATTATCCTCTTCGATCTATCTTTATAGAGTCGAAGACCCAAGATGTAAAAGTCTTCTCCAAGATCTTTCATGGAGAATTTCTATGAAAGCCACACTTTCACTGTAGTTAACATTCCCACATCATTCCTAATGAGTAGGATGCCATCTACATACAGAACCGGGAACGTAACCTTATCTCCCACTGTTTTCCTATAAACACAGGGCTTATCCGGATTTTGCTCAAAGTCAAACTATTTGGCGATAGAGTCAAACAGGATGTTTTAACTCCTAGAATCTTGCTTTAGTCCATATATGGATTGATTGATTTTACACACCATGTGTTCTTGACCTGCAACAATGAATCCTTATGGCTGTTGCATGTAGGTATCTTCAGTAAGATCTCCGCTCAGGAACACAATTTTGAAATTCATTTGCCAAATCTTGTAATCATGGTGTGCTGCTACAACTAGCAGAATCCTAATGGATTTAAGCATGGCCACTGGTGAAAAGGTTTCCTCATAGTCGATCCCCTCTTTTTGAGTGTACCCTTTTTCCATAAGACGAGCCTTGTAGGTCTCAACTTTCCCATCGGGGCCTTTTTTCCTCTTGTAAATCCATTTGTAACCTATTACTTTTACCCCAGGGGGCAGATCTATGAGAGTTTAGACTCCATTGGTATTCATTGAGTCCATCTCAACTCTCAAGGCATAACCACTTCAAGGAATCTATGTCCAACATAGCTTCTGTATAAATTACGGGATCTTCCTTACTGTTCATGGCTTTCATCAAGTAACTTTCTTGATCATAGCCATAATGAATTGGAGGCCTAGAAACCCGGGTAGACCTTCTAGTAGGTAGACCTTCTAGCTTGGTTATTTTCTAGAGCCTGTGGAACATCTCCCACTACCCCTGAACTCTCCTCATTAACAACAACTTCCTGATGATGATTGTCCAGGATATAGTCTTCTTCCAAGAAATGGGCATTTCGACTACAAAACACCTTTTGCTCATTTGGGACATAGAACAAATAACCTATAGAGCTTTTGGGGTAGACTACAAATAGGCAATGACTGGTATTGGATTCCAATTTGTCAGCACTTGCTCTTTTAACATGTGTTGGACAACCCCAAATTTTGAAGTGTCTTACACTTAGTTTCTTATCGGTCCATAGTTCATATGGAGTCTTAGGAATGAATTTGGTTGGAGCTATTAGACAGTTTTTTATGCCCTTAGCTTCAATCAGAATGATGTACTTTATGAGTTTATTGTAAATGAATAAAAGTGTATATTTGATTCATGTTCCCTTGGTATGTTTTTGTGTAATACCCTTAAACTGGACACTTAATGGACTCATGTTAGTTTAGAATGTTCACAGCCAATGGGTCGGTCTAGGGAGACCTATCCTGATAAGGCTGACACTGTTGTGCCACCAAGTCGGTTGGGGTGGCCTGTCTCAGCTGCCAGGGTGAGACCCTAGGCACATACAGTGTAGGATTAATTGAATCTATGAACTGGACCAGATTTCCAGTATTGCCCTGGACCTTGGAGATTGATGGGCAAACTGGAAAGTTACACCCGACCCCTAGACTCGATTATGATACTGCACTAGGTGTCAGATTGGGCTGTCTTTGATGTACGAATCAGTAAGATCCTTAGCGGGGGTCAAAACCTGGGTACGTTGGGACAGTCTAAGAATTCATCTGAGTGGGTGATCATAGTGACAGGATCAGCCCCTTTGTCGGACAAAGGTAATGATCGGGGATGCACTCTCACTAATGGAAACCAAGACTGTCAGCAGCCGATTTCAATCGTTGAGATTTGTTTTGCAAAGTATATTTTATATGAGATATAAAAGTATATATATATTATGGTTTCTAAAATGTTTGCAAGAAGGTTTTAATTCCCGGGATCCATATAAGTAGAGAGTGTAACACTGTTCCCTGTAGCCGAGGGGGAGGTCCTCTCTTGTCGGGCGGTGTATGATCATTATGGGCTGGGAGGTTAAGTGTAAGACCATTGAGGATAATACCTGATGGGCTAATCTTGCATCTGCCCACAGTCCCTGGGTGTTACAAGGTGGCTTGGCCCAGGGACCATTAGGGTAAGTGTTGGGCCCATAGAGTCCATTTGATGGGTTTCAGGGGGTGCACTGTCCATAACAGTGTATTCGGCTAGGCCTTGTAACAAAGGCTGGGTCGAACCCATGTGGCTGATGTGTAGATCAATGCTTGGGTCCCACACCATACAAGGAAGCCAAACTGGGCAACGGTTAGGAAGGTTAAGTGAGCACATAAGCTTAATGGGCCTAAAGCCCATTTCAAACTGGACTTATTTAATAAGTTAAATATGGGCAAATTCTGAGATGGATCAGCAGATAGGATAGGGTCTCAACCCTATCCACTCAGAGAGTCCAGATCTGAATATGATTCAGATCTAGAAACCTCCTAATGAGATTAGGAGAAGGCTGATCTAATCTACAGATAAGATAAGGGTTTATCCTTATCACCTAAAGAGAGGTCTGATCCAAATATGATTTGGATAAGCAGCACCTAATTGGATTAGGAACTGATCTTTTAGGTTAACAAAAGAAGGAGGGGGCGGCAGCCTTTAGAAGCATCACATAATCATATCCTCTTCAGAGCTAAAATTAGAGAAGAAAGATTTCTGCAATCCCTGCAAAGATCTTTCTTGCCGCCTCCTTCCTGCAACCGCCAGACATCCAGTTTGATCTCCAGTTGTGGGAGAAGTCAAGATTCGATCTTGACATCAGTTCTTTGAGAAAGAATTGACAGGAAGCTGTGTTCATGTGCCATCCTGCTGTTTCTTATGAAGAACTGAGTTCTTGGAGAAGAACACTGTTGATTCTGCTCCATCCTACACTGTGCCATCTTCAGTGGGAGTAGTCTTTGGATCCTTCCTTGGGCGTGAACACCTTTGTTGGGAGATTCTATTTCTCTGTATCAGGTATAATCCTCTCCTACTCCTTTTGGTTCAGATCTGGTTCAGTTTATGGTTCAAGAATGATCCTTAAAAATATGATTTTCTAAATAAGAAATGCGATTCCCAATTGAAGGGAGAGAAAAATTTTTGAAATTTGCCCCTTTATTCCGCAAGATTTGGGCATCCATACGATGGATCTCTCATCCTTTCAGGAGCCCAGTTCAACACGTATATCACAGTCTCTAATGCGTAACCCCAAATGGATATAGGTAATTCCGAGTGGACGAGAAGTGAACTGACCATATCCAATAGAGTCCGATTTCTCCTCTCTAATACACCATTTAATTATGGTGTAGCAGGAGGAGCTAGTTGTGATATAATCCTATTTTCACTCAAGTAGTCCTTGAATTCATCGGAGAGTTATTTGCCTCCTCGATTTGATCGAAGGGCCTTAATATGTCTCTCCAACTATCTTTTGACTTCTTGTCTAAACTTCTTGAACTTTTCAAAGGATTCAAACTTATGTCTCATTAGGTACACGTAACCATACCATGAAAAATCATTGGTAAATGTTATAAAGTAAATGCTCTATTTACATGTCTTAACATTCATGGGACCACATACATCAGTATGTATCAGGTCTAGTGTTCTTGTAGGTCTTTCAGGCTTACCTTTAAACGGTCGTTTCGTCATCTTACCCTGAAGGCAAGGTTTACAGGTTAGAAGATCTTCTATAGTTAGAAAATCTAAAGGACCATCCTTTACCAACCTTGTGATATGATCTATCTTAATCTAGCCAAGTCGGTAATGCCACAGGCACGTGGGATTAAATGTATCACGTATTCTTTTCTTGGGGATTATTTTCAATGTATTTTCGATTAAATTAGTTTCAAGAGAAGGATGGAGAACATAGAGACCATTCTCAGGTTCTTCATAAGTGAGGAATTTTTTATTCCGTTTAATAGTAATCACATTATTGAATAAAATAGAATAACCATTCATATACAACAAAAATCAAATTTCTTCTAAAATTAGGTATATAAAGACAGTCTTTAAGTAAAATAACTCCTTCTCTGAAATAAAATTCTATACTTCCTATGTCTGTAGTTGCAACATTTGTTGAAGTCCCCAAGTAAAGAGTCACTTCTCCATCACTCAACCTTCTACTTGTCTTGAACCCCTACAATGTGTTACATGCATGAGTAGAAGCCCTGGAATCAATACACCAAGACGCAAAAGTGTCCAACAAATTATTTTCTATGATAAAGGATTCAAAATTACCTTGCTTCTTGGTCTCTAGATATTGAGGACAATTCCTCTTCCAGTGGTCAGTCTACTTGCAAAAGTTACATGCATCTAATGCCTTGTCCTTCTTCTACTTTTTAGGTTTGCCAACCTTCTTCTAATGATTCTTCTTTGCCTTCTACTTTTTCTTGCCCGATTTTCCATCTTCAGCAAGCATGGCAATCGGTCTATCCTTCTTAATCAGTTCTTCAGCCCTCTTTAACAAATTGTTGAGTTTCTAAAGGCTAACTTTTAGCTTATTCATGTTGTAATTCATGATAAACTGATTGAAGGACAATGTCAAAGTGTTAAGAACAACATCAATTTTAGTGTCATCATCAAGCCCTGAACCAAGAGCCTCCAGTTCTTTCATATAGCCCATCATCTTTAGACAATGGTCATGAACCTGTTGGTTCTCAGTCATTTGAGTGGTCATAAACAATTTTAAGACCTTTTGTCGAGTAGAACGATCCTGCTCTCCATATTTCGTCCTTAGACTATCCATGATATCCTTGGACACTTCGATCTAATCGAGCTGTCATTGATCAGATTGTCTAAGGAGGCTATGATATAACACTAGGAAAGAGAATTTTTCTCCTCCCATTTTTGATACTCTTTCTTCCGTGCCTCGGAAGCCCTGTCACCTGGACGTTTCAGTGCATGGTTTTTGGCTACCTTGTTCAATTTCTTGGACGTCAGCACCAACATAAGGTTGTGGAATCAGTTAGCGTCATTTGGGCCCTTAAGCTTATTATCGTCCAACAGTTTAGTGAATTGCCCATTTGCCATTTTTGATAAAAGAAAATGCAAATTACTAATCCACAACCTAAATTAATTCCTGTTTTTACATAGAAAAGGCTTTTAATCTATCTACCATTTCCATTACTTCATCTTTGTGATTTTCCTTCCATCTCAGTGACGAAGACACAATTATGTCTCTGGAAATGTGGAAAATCACATACAGTGCATGGAGCCAACTGTTTTAGCTGCATAACCCCACCACTTTTTGTGAAGGATCATATCCATTGATCTTATGACCTTTCCCTTTGGCCTTTGTGTTAGACAGTGTATGCCCTAAGCTCCAATCAACATGATATAGATTATAATATTTATTGTAAATGAATAGAGTACATATTTGATTCATGTTATTATGGTGTGTTTCTATGTAATACCCTTAAACTGGACACATATGAGACTCGTGCTAGTTTAGAATCTTCATAGTTGATGGATAGATCTGGGGAGATTTATCCTCTCAATGCTGATACTGGTGTAATATCAAGTTAGATGGGGTGGCTTGTCCCAACTGCCAGGGTGAGACCTGAGGTACATGCAGTGTGGGTTTTCTTGAAACCCTGAACCGGACCAAAATTCTAGTATTCCCGTAGACCTTGGAGATAGATGGGCAAAACTGGAATGTTACATCTAACCCCTAGACTAGATTATGATACTGTACTAGGTGTCAGATTGGGCTGTCTTTCATATGCCAATCAGTGAGATCCTTAGAGGGGGTCAATACTTGGGTATGTTGGGACAGTCCGAGAATTCATTTGTGTGGGTGATCATAGTGACATGATCAGCCCCTTTGTCGGACAAAGTGAATGATCGGGGATGCACTTTCTCTAATGGAAACTAAAACTGACGGTAGTTGATTTCAACCGTTGAAATTTGTATTGCAAAATATATTTATATAGAGATATACATATATATATATATATATTTTGATTTCAAAATGTTTGCAAAAGGTTTTAATTCCCGGGTCCATGTGAGAAGAGAGTGCAGCACTGTACCTTACAGCCGAGGGAGAGGCCCACTCTTGTCGGGCAATGTTTGATCATTATGGGCTGAGAGGTTAAGTGTAAGACCATTGAGGGTTATACCTAATGGGCTAATCTTGCTTCTGCCCACAGTCCTTGGGCCTTTATAAGATGGTTGGACCCAAGGACCATTTAGTGTAAATGTTGAGCCCATTAAGAACCCATAGTGAAGGACTTAGCGATTCACTGTATTTAGTAGTGAATTTGGTCAGACCTTGTAACAGAGTGAAGGGATGGGAGATTCATCATATGGATAACCGAACACTATGTTGGATAGTTTTGTATGCCATTAGCTTCAATCTGAATTGATGTACTTTTGATATTTAGTGTAAATAAATAAAGTGCATGTTTGATTCATGTTGTTTAGTATATTTCTGTGTAAGACCCTAAAAATGGACACTTATTGAGACTCGTGTTAGTTTTAAATGTTCATAGCCATTGGATGAGTCTGGGGAAATTCATCCTACCAAGGCTGATACTGATGTGCCACCAAGTGTTGGGATGGCCTATATCGGCCACAAGGGTGAGACCCAAGGCACATGCAGTATGGGATTACTCGAATCCATGAACTGGACTAGATTTCCAGTTTTTCCATGGACATTGGAGATAGATGAGCAAAACTGGAAAGTTACACCTGACCCCTGGACTCGATTATGATACTTCATTGGGTGTCGGATCGGGCTATCTTTGATATGCCAATCAGTGAGATCCTTAGTGGGGCTCAAAACCTGGGCATGTTGGGGCAGTCTGAGAAATCATCTCAGTGGGTGATCATAGTGACAAAATCAGCCTCTTTGTTAGACAAAGGTAATGATCGGGAATGCACTCTCTCTGATGGAAACCAAATTGCCGGTAGTTGATTTCAATCGTTGGAATTTTTTTTTGCAAAATTATATATATATATATATATATATATATATATATATGTACAGTTTCAAAATATTTACAAATGATTTTAATTCCCAGGATCCATGTGAGTGGAAAGTGCAGCACTGTTCCTTGCAGCCGAGGGAGAGGTCCTCTCTTTTCGAGCAGTGCTTGATCATTATGGGCTGAGAGGTTAAGTGTAAGGCCATTTAGGATAGTACCTGATGGGCTAATCTTGTACCTGCCCGCAGTCCCTGGGTTTCTATAAGATGGCTTGGCCCAGGGACATTTTAATGTAAGTGTTGGGTCCATAGGGTCCATGTGATGGGCTCAGGGGTTCACTGAGCTTTTCAATGAATTCGGCTGGGCCGAACCCATGTGGCTGGTGTGTAGATCAATGCTTGGGTCCCATGCATACAAAGAATCCCAACTAGGCAGCAGATTGGAAACTAGTTAAGCACTGAATACTTAATGGGCCAAAAGCCCATTTCGAGCTGGGCTGATATGATCACCCATCTATGGGGCAAATCTGGGATTAAAGTTAGCAAAAGGATTGGGCCTTTAACATTATCCACTCTGGGAGATCATAGGATTAAGATCATCCCCTATCCAAATGCTGATTTAGATTGGGATAACTCCTCCTTAGGAGGTTTCTTAATTAAGAAGAAAAGATGAGAAACCCTAAGAGAAATTAATCAGAATTCAAACCTAGGGTTTGTGTGCAAAAACCATCCTGCAAATTGAGATTGGATATCATACACACTTCAGAGAGAAGAGAAGCGATTTCAGCCATCTTCAGTTCAGGAGTTCTCCTCCAGCCCTGCCATTCTTTCTGACAAGATTCGATCTTTGAAGAAGAAAGAGATCAAGAAATCAGTTCTTGACATCAGTTTTGTAGAAAAGACTAAAAAGATTTGGTGCTAAGAGTTTCCAGAGGGTTCTTGTGAAGGACTCAGTGTGTAGGATGCACTCTGCTGGTTTTGTTCCACCTATTGATGTGTCATCTTCAGCAGGAGCGGATCTTGGTGTCCTCTTTGGGTGTGAACACCAACTTTGGGAGATACTGCTTCTCTGGATCAGGTATAATCCCTCCCTTGTCTTTGGTTTAGATCTGGTTCGATTATGGTTCAAGTAGGATCCTTGAATATTGTATTCTTAAATTAGGGAATACGATTCCTAGTTTGAAGAATGTAGGAAATTTTTTTGAAATTCGCTCACCTGTTTCGCAATTTTTATGGCGTCCATACGATGGATCCTACCATCCTTTTAGTGGTATCAAAGCCACATGTT
Organism: Nelumbo lutea; assembly: GCF_056320005.1. Taxonomy (NCBI): domain Eukaryota; kingdom Viridiplantae; phylum Streptophyta; class Magnoliopsida; order Proteales; family Nelumbonaceae; genus Nelumbo; species Nelumbo lutea. Next base: position 57,564,140 of record NC_142687.1, on the reverse strand, counting down.
CGAATCTTGAACCAAAAGAAAATCAGATCTGAACCTGCATAGATGGACAGAAGATGTTCTGCCAAAGATTTGCGCAGATTATTTTCTTGTTTTCTCAAGAAGTTGGATTGTTCGAACCTGGAGATCGTAGTGCAGATTTGTTGCAGATGGTCTGTGCACCCTTTTTATTTTTTATTTATTTTATTCAATTCGGTCTGTAAATAATTTTTTTTTTACTTTCTAGACTGAATTTATAAGATTTGATCAAGAATGTAATTAATTAATAGAAATAGGATTTCTTTATTTTTTTCTTGATTGAAGAAGAAGGAAGAAGAAGGCGGTGCTGGAGATTTGTAGATGGAGACATCGCTTTCTGCGATTTGCAGTTTGTGAAACTGCAACCCTAGTGATTAACCTCTATTTTGCAGGTGGTGCGAATAGTACATATTTGATTTGTGATTGTTTAAAATCAAAATTAATAATTTTAGAACTTTCATGGATTAATTCTTGAATTGAAAATCAGTTTCGGACATTTTCGGACTAGATTGGACCAAAACTGTTTAGGCCGAACCTAGGGTTCAAAAGGGACTGTTTTCAGTCCATTTTTCCTCCCTCTTTCAGTTCCAAATCTGATGTTCAATTGTAGGGATTAATTCGGCCCACCTGTAAAGCCCAGTTTTAAAAGGTTAAAATTGCTAAAGCCCACTCTTGTGAGGAAATCTGTATGGGCTGAACTGCTAACTGCGATTCAGCCCATATACCTAGTCGACATTAATTGTTAATGTTATGGATTTTAAATGGGTTGTTCAATGGGCTTTACAATAGTTAATTGATTGGATCAATTCTTCCTTTACATATTATGTTTGGATGTTTGATGTGCTGCGACCATGGGCCATAAGGACTTGGCCCATGATAACTCGTTAGTGGCTCTTGCACACACCCTGGCTGAATGCACATCATTGCCATGGTGTCCCTTAAGGTCATTGGATGACCTCTCCTTACTTGGTGGGCCCCACAACCCTGAAAAGGGACGCATGCAGAAACCCTAGCCGATTAAGGCCCACTAGAAATCTGACTTTATAAAAGTCAGTGGGAGCCAATCTAGTTTGACCTAAATTAGAACTAGGGCGTAATTTTGTTCCCTCTAGCAAATATGAGTGCATGTGAAAGAGAGATCCATATGATGGACTTTCTAAAGGCCTTCCATCATTAGCACAATGATGGGTCCTTTAGTAATGAGGAAACACACCATAAAATTTGGCTATCCATTTGTTGTTGGGTCTGTCAGAGTGTTTAATAAGGTGATAGGGGCGCCATAGACCAATGTGGGAGGGGCTTCACCAGAAAATGGGAACTCTCTAATGGTACATTGGCGTAACTTGATTATGATGGGTGGGCACTCACTGGATAGAAAGGTTTACCTGAAAACGGCTCTGAACCTTGTCTGACAGAGGCCAAAGGGAAACTCATATGATGAGTGGATATGATCTGTCACAGAAAGGTGGTGGGGTTTTGCAGCTGAAACAGTTGGCTTCACACACCCTATGTGATTTTCCATGTTTCTAGAGACATTTCGCCGTCTCTGTCACTGAGAAAGGAGGGAAATCTCAGAAATGAACAAATGGGAATGGAACATAGATTAAAAACCATATCTATGTAGGTAACATGAATCAAACTAAGGTTATGGACTAATGTTTTTGCTATTTTATCAAAAAATGGCAAATGGTCAATTCGCAAAGCTTCTAGACGATAACAAGCTTAAGGGCCCAAACTATGTCGATTGGTACAGAAATCTTATGCTGGTCCTAACTTCTGAAAAGTTAGATAAGGTAGTGAAAAATCCTACCCCGGAGCGTCTGGGTAATAGGGCTTCTGAGGTCTGTAGGAGGGAGTACCAAGATTGGGAGGATAAGAACTCCCTAGCCCGCTGCTTTGTGATTGCCTCACTAGACAACTCAATACAGAGGCAGTTCGATCAGATCGAACTTGCCAATGACATATTGGATAGTCTAAAGACAATATATGAAGAGCAGAATCGTTCTACTCGATAGAAGGTTCTGAAACTGTTCATAACCGCGCAGATGTCCAAAGGGTAGATAGTTCATGACCATTGTCTTCGGATGATCGGCTACATTAACGAACTCGAAGCACTTGGATCCGGGCTAGATCTTGGCATGCAAGCGGATGCCATCCTGAATTCTTTGCCCTCTTCCTTCAATGTGTTCACAATGAACTACAACCTGAACAAGTTGAATGTCAGCATCCAGAAACTCAACAAGTTGAATGTTACAGAGGGTCGAGGATTTACTTAAGAAGGATGGGCCTGTGGTTATGCTTGCTGAAGCTAACAAATCGGGCAAGAAAAGAAGAAAGGTAAAGAAGCCGCAGAAGAAAGCTGCCAAGCCCAAGAAGCAGAAGAAGAACAAGGCATCTGATGTCTGTCACTTCTGTAAGCTGACCAGCCATTGGAAGAGGAACTGTCCTGCCTATCTGGAATCTAAGAAAGGTAACGTCGAAACTTGTGTCATAGAATCTAACATGTTAGTTACTTCTGTGTCCTGGTGTGTTGACTCTGGGGCTTCAACTCATGCGTGTAACTCACTACAGGGGTTCAAAGTTAGTAGAAGATTGAGTGAAGGAAAAGTGACACTATTCTTGGGAACGACTGCAAGTATTGCAGCTGCGGCAATAGGAACCATAGAATTAGTCTTTAGAAAAGGAGTGCTTGCACTTAAAGATTGTCTTTATGTACAGAACTTAAAAAGAAATTTAATTTATGTTTCTAAACTGTGTGCTGATGGATATACTGTTTATTTTAGTAATATGATTACTGTTAAACGGAATAACAAATTCATCACATGCAGGGAACTGGAGAACGGTCTCTATGTTCTACACCCTTCTCTGGAAACTAACTTAACCGAAACTACGTCGGTCAAAAATCCCAAGAAAAGAACTCGTGATATAGTAAATCCCACATGCCTCTAGCATTACCGACTTGGCCATATCGGTGTTGACCGAATCACAAGGCTGGTAAAGGATGGTCCTTTGGATTTTCTAACCATAGAAGATCTTCCCACTTGTGAGCCTTGCCTTCAAGGTAAGATGACTAAGAGGCCATTTGATGGTAAGCCTGAAAGATGTGTATGCACACTTGACCTAATACATACAGATGTGTATGGTCCCCTAAGTGTTAGGACCCAGAACCAACACGTGTATTTCATCACCTTTACAGATGATTTTTCACGATATGGTTACGTGTACCTAATGAGACACAAGTCAGAATCCTTTGAAAAGTTCAAAGAGTTCAGACAGGAAGTCGAGAAACAGTTAGAGAGACAAATTGAGGCCCTTCGATTGGATCGAGGTGGCGAGTATCTCTCTGACGAATTCAGGGACTACTTGAAGGTCAACGGGATACTATCACAATTTGCTCCTCCTACTACACCTCAACTCAACGGTGTTTCAGAGAGGAGGAATATGACCTTGTTGGACATGGTCCGGTCACTTTTCGTACGCTCGGAATTACCCACATCTTTTGGGGGATATGCATTAGAGACTGCTATCTACGTGCTAAATCGGGTTCCAACCAAATCGGTTCTGAAAACTCCATATGAACTCTGGACCGAAAGGAAGCCAAGTGTAAGACACTTGAAGATTTGGGGTTGTCCTGCGCACGTTAAAAGAATGAGTGCAGACAAGTTGGAATCCAAAACCAGTCGTTGCCTATTTATAGGCTACCCAAAAGATTCGGTGGGTTATCTATTCTATGACCCAAGTGAGCAGAAAGTGTTCTGCAGTCGAAATGCCCAATTCTTAGAAATCGAATACATCTTGGACACTCATCGTCTGTAAATAGTTTTGATGAGGAGAGCTCAGGAGCAGTGGGAGATATCCCACAAGTTCCAGGTAGTGACCAACCTAGAAGATCCACTTGGGTATCTAGGCCACCAGTCTGATATGGCTATGACCAGGATAGTTACCTGGTGGAAGCCTTGACTAGTGAGGAGGATCCTGTAACTTATGCAGAAGCTATGTTAGACATAGATTCCCAGAAGTGGATGGAGGCCATGAGAGCTGAGATGGACTCGATGGAAACCAATGGAGTCTGGACTCTAGTAGATCCGCCCCCGGGGTAAAAGCAATTGGTTGCAAATGGATCTACAAGAGGAAGAAGGGACACAATGGCAGGATTGAGACCTAAAAAGCTCGTTTGGTGGCAAAAGGGTATACTCAGAAAGAAGGCATCGATTATGAGGAAACCTTTTCGCCCGTGGCCATGCTTAAATCCATTAGGATCCTGCTAGCTGTAGCAACATACCATGATTATGAGATTTGGTAGATGAATGTCAAAATCACATTCCTGAATGGAGATCTTAGTGAAGATATCTACATGCATCAGCCGCAAGGCTTCATTGCTACTGGTCAGGAACACATGGTATGTTAACTTAATAGATCCATATATGGACTTAAGCAGGCTTCTAGGAGTTGGAGCATCCGTTTTGATTCTACCATCAAAACGTTTGACTTTGAGTAGAATCTGGATGAACCATGTGTTTATAGGAAGTCCATTGGGGATAAGATCACCTTCTTGGTGTTATACGTGGACGATATCCTACTCATTGGGAATGATGTAGGACTGTTGACTTCGGTCAAGGTATGGCTCTCACAACAGTTCTCCATGAAAGATCTTGGAAAAGCTTCATATATACTGGGTCTTCGACTCTATAGAGATAGATCGAAGTGGATAATTGGATTATCCCAAGCTGCTTACATTGACAAAATTGTCAAAAGATACAGCATGGAGAACTCCAAGAAAGGAAACGTTCCTTTCAGGCATAGAGTCACTCTCTCCAAGAAGATATCTCCCAAGACTTCTAAGGAGATTGAGGGCATGAGAGACGTTCCCTATGCCTCAGCCGTTGGGAGCATCATGTATGTCATGCTGTGCACTCGCTCGGACATTGCTCAGGTGGTGAGTGTGGTAAGCAGATTCCAGGACAACCCAGGGCAGGAGCATTGGACTGCTATGAAGAACATACTTAAATACCTTCAAAGGACAAAAGAGTTTTGTTTGGTATTCGATGGTAGTTCACTACAAGTTCTAGGGTATACTGATGTCGATTTCCAGTCAGATCCAGATGATAGAAAGTCTACATCTGGGTATGTTTTCACGATAGGATCGTGTGCTGTTTGCAGGTAAAGTAGAAAACAGGGGTCCACTGTAGATTCCACAACCTAGGCCAAGTACATTTCTGCAAGTGAAGCTGCCAAGGAAGCCGTGTGGATGAAGAAGTTCATACACAAATTGGGAGTGATTCTGTCCAGCACATCAGCCATCCCGTTGTTGTGTGACAACAATGGTGCTATCGCCCAAGGTAAAGAGCTTTGGGCCCACTCGAAGTCAAAGCACATCGAGAGGAAGTACCACGTACTACGGGAGATCGTTGGTAGAGGGGATGTCCTAATTCAGAAGGTAGCATTAGTGGATAATGTGGCAGACCCATTAAATAAGCCACACACACAGAAAGTGTTTGAGAAACACGTGGAAAGTATTGGACTCCGGCTTGTACCAGATTGGACCTAAGTGCAAGTGGGAGCTGTTGGACAGTTTTGTATGACCTTAGCTTCAATCTGAATTGATGTACTTTTGATATTTAGTGTAAATAAATAAAGTGCATGTTTGATTCATGTTGTTTGGTATAATTCTGTCGAAGACCCTAAAACTGGACACTTATTGAGACTCGTGTTAGTTTTAAATGTTCACAGCCATTTGATTAGTTTGGGGAGATTCATTCTGCCAAAGCTGATACTGGTGTGCCACTAAGTGTTGGGATGGCCTGTCTCGGCCACCAGGGTGAGACCCAAGGCACATGCAGTATGGGATTACTCGAATCCTTGAACCGGTCCAGATTTCCAGTATTGCCCTAGACCTTGGAGACAGATGGGCAAAATTGGAAAGTTACACCTAACCCCTAGACTCGATTATGATACTTCACTGAATGTCGGATCAGGCTATCTTTGATATGCCAATTAGTGAGATCCTTAGTGGGGATCAAAAGCTGGGCATGTTGCGGCAGTCTGAGAATTCATCTGAGTGGGTGATCATAGTGATAGGATCAGCTTCTTTGTCGGACAAAGGTAATGATTAGGAATGCACTCTCTCAGATGGAAACCAAATTGCCGACAGTTGATTTCAATCGTTGGAATTTTGTTTTGCAATATATATATATATATATGTACGGTTTCAAAATGTTTGCAAATGGTTTTAATTCCAGGGATCCATGTGAGTGGAGAGTGTAGCACTGTTCCTTGTAGCCGAGGGAGAGGTCCTCTCTTGTCGGGCAATGCTTGATCATTATGGGTTGAGAGGTTAAGTGTAAGGCCATTTAGGATAGTACCTGATGGGCTAATCTTGCACCTACCCACAGTCCTTGGGTTTTTATAAGATGGCTTGGCCCAGGGACCACATAATGTAAGTGTTGGGTCCATAGGGTCCTTGTGATCGGCTCAGGGGTTCACTGAGCTTTTTAGTGAATTCGGCTGGGCCTTGTAATAAAGGTTGGGTCGAACCCATGTGGCTGGTGTGTAGATCAATGCTTGGGTCCCATGCCATACAAAGAAGCCCAACTGGGCAGCAGATTGGAAACTAGTTAAGCACTGAACATTTAATGGGCCAAAAGCCCATTTCGAGCTGGGCTGATATGATCACCCATCTATGGGGCGGATCTGGGATTAAAGTTAGCAAAAGGATTGGGCCTTTAACCTTATCCACTCTGGGAGACCATATTCAAGTCAGAATTGAATCTGGTAACCTCCTGATAAGATCAGGAGTAAGCTAACCTAATCTGTAGGTAGAATTAAGATCATCCCCTATCCAAATACTGATTTGGATTGGGATAACTCCTCCTTAGGAGGTTTCTTAATTAAGAAGAAAAGAGGAGAAACCCTAAGAGAAATTAATCAGAATTCAAACCTAGGGTTTGTTTGCAAAAACCATCCTGTGAATTGAGATTGGATCTCATACACACTCCAGAGAGAAGAGAAGCGATTTCAGCCATCTTCAGTTCAGGAGTTCTCCTCCAGCCCCGCCATTCTTTCTGACAAGAATCGATCTTTGAAGAAGAAAGAGATCAATAAATCAGTTCTTGACATCAGTTTTGTAGAAAAGACTGAAAATATTTGGTGCTTAGAGTTTCTAGAGGGTTCTTGCGAAGGACTCAGTGTGTAGGACGCACTCTGCTGGTTCCGTTCCACCTATTGATGTGTCATCTTCAGCAAGAACGGATCTTGGTGTCCTCTTTGGGCGTGAACACCAACTTTGGGAGATACTGCTTCTCTGGATTAGGTATAATCCCTCCCTTGTCTTTGGTTTAGATTTGGATCGATTATTGTTCAAGTAGGATCCTTGAATATTGTATTCTTAAATTAGGGAATATGATTCCCAGTTGGAAGAAGGTAGGAAATTTTTTTGAAATTCCCCCACCCATTCCGCAATCTTTATGGAATCCATACGATGGATCCTACCATCCTTTCACCCTACAGGTAGGTAGGGAAAAATTTTAAAAATTTCTCTCTCCCATATGGGAATCACATTCCCTATTTTAGAACACTGCATTTTTAAGGATCAATCTTGAACCTAAATCGAACCTAATCTGAAATCAAAAGGTATGAGAGGGATGTATCTAATACGGAGTAACAATAACTCCCAACGAAGGTGTTCATGCCCAAGGAAAATGCCAAAGACTACTCCCACTAAAGATGACAGAGCGTAGGGTGGAGCAGAATCAGTAGGTGGTTCTTCAACAAGAACCGAATTCTTCAACAAGAATTCAGAGGAGGGTGAGTGGGCACGACTTCAGATAAGCTTTTCACCAAAAATCTAAAATCAAGAATGATTCTTGATCGCTCCTACAAGTGGAGATTGAACTGGCTATGGCGGCAGCAATAGAAGGATGCAAGAGCAAAAGACAGCGTTAGTCTAACTAGAGCTATCTTCTCTCTTGAATCTGTAATCTGATTGAAGTTACTAGGGTTCATCCTCCTCCTCTATTTATAGCCTTAAAAAGAGCTTCTCCTAATCCCATTAGGAGTTTCCTAATCCAAATCTTTATTTGGATCTGGACTCCCTATCCTATCTGTTGATCTAAATCCCATAACTGCCCTCTTTAATTAATCATATTAAACAGTTTGAATTGGGCTTTAGGTCCATTTAGTCCATTTGCTCTCTTATCCTCCAAACTGTTGCCCAGTTGGGTATGCTTGTATGGCGTGGGACCCAAATATTGATCTACACATGAGCCACATGGGTTCAGCACATCCTCTGTTACAAGGCCTCGCCGAATTCACTATAGGTGACAGTGAACCCCTGAGCCCATCACCATGGGCTCTTAATGGGCCCAACATTTACAGTAAATGGTCCCTGGGTCAAGCCACCTTATAAAAACCCAAGGGCTGTGGGTAGATGCAAGATTAGCCCATCAGGCATTACCCTCAACGGTCTTACACTTAACCTCTCAGTCCATAATGATCAAACATTGCCCGATAAGAGTGGATCTCTCCCTTAGCTACAAGGAACAATGCTCACATGGATCCCGAGAATTAAAACCTTTTGTAAACATTTTGAAACCATAATATATATATATATATATATATATTTTGCAAAACAAATTTCAACGGTTGAAATCAACTGTCGGCAGTTTTGGTTTCCATCAGAGAGAGTACATCCCCAATCATTCACTTTGTCCGACTAAGGGGCTAATCCTGTCACTATGATCACCTACTCAGATGAATTCTCGGGCTGTCCCAACATACCCAGGTTTTGACCCCCTCTAAGGATCTCACTGATTGGCATATCGAAGACAACCCAATCCGACATCTAGTGCAATATCATAATCAAGTCTAGGGGTCAGGTGTAGCATTCCAGTTTTTCCCATCTATCTCCAAGGTCCAAGGCAATACTGAAATTCTGGTCTGGTTCATGGTTTCAAGAAAACCCACACTACAAGTACCTCAAGTCTCACCCTGATAGCTAATAATTACCAATGGCATTCAGAGAGAGCACAAGTGAGGAAGCAGCATGATTTCCACAATGTGGACTCATACACAACTCTATCTACGCAAATAGGTCCACTTAGCAAGAAAATTGATGAGATGCAGATGGCAGCCATGAATGTGTAGTCCATGTCATGTGATTGGTGTGGGGGAGGCCACATCAGTATTGAATAGAAATCAGTTTAGACAGTCCACAGAACAGGTTGATTTTGTTGGCAACTTTGCAAGGCAGCAGGGAAATCAGCACCACCATGCCTTTAACCCTGAATGGAGGGGCTACCCGAATCAGTCATGGCCAAATCAGCATGTACTGAAGCCCTTCCCCCAAAACTTTCATCAGCCGGAACAGAAATCTCACCTAGAGGAGTTGATGACCAAGTTCATAGCTAGTACTAAAGCAAGATTTCAGAATAACGAAGCATCGATAAAGAACTTGGAGAATCAAGTTGGGTAGTTGGCACAAATGATTTTCGCAAGGGTACCGGGCACTCTACCAAGCAACACCGTGGTGAACCCAAGAGAACAAGAGGCTATTGGGAGACATCCTAATTTAGATGCTTAGTCATAAACTGTGTTACTTGCTTTCTACTTTTCTCATTCATAGCATTTGAGTTTAGTTAGTTTTTTTTTAGGATGTTAATTGCATAAAGTTTCTGATCTCCCTTTCTAGTTAATGTGATTCTTAGTAGCTAGAGGCTTCCCATCAAAATAACTATTGCAGAATTTGAGAATGATCTTCAGGGAAGTCCTCTAAACCCCTCTCCTTACTTGATAATGTTCTTCATGTTATTACCTTCATTGCTGGATTTATTTATTGTTCTCCCTAACACTAGGAACATTGAGGACAATGTTCATCTTAAGTGTGGGGGAGTTAGACTAAGGCTATTCACCTCAATCATCCCAACACTTATATACATGCATTGATAAGCCAAATAAATTGAAAATCTCCTTAAGATCATTGTTGTTTATTAGGTGAATTCAAAGAGGGAATACAATGAGTTGAAGGAGACCACTGTATGTGTCAGTTTTTATTCTTGTGAATGATCAAACTTAGCACAATGCATGAGGTTAAGGGAGATTAATATGACTTTCATCATGACCAGCCCTAACTACCTTCATATGTATGAGGCACTTGTTTGCATTATTAATGGTCATTCGAGCTAGTTCACATCTGAACTGTTAATGCATGAGGTTAAACAACTACAAAAGAAAATGTTTAATTGACTCCACTATTCCGAGCTGAATAGTAAAACTAGCAACTTGGAATATGAGTATTGTTATCTGCCTTAAGCCTGTGACCAGTGTGAGATGGAGCATAAAATGCATTTACACCAAAAGAAAAAAAAAAAGAAAAAGAAGAAGAAAGATAATACCCCATGTGAGATGGAGCATAAAATGCACTCACACCAAAAAATTGGGGGAAAGAAAAGAAAAAAAAATGGTGATGACTCATGTTCAAAGGGACAAAATACGGTTGAACACTCAATGAAGTGTAGTGACAGATTTGAGACCAAGCTCAAAGTGATGGTTAATTTTGGCGGTCAAGGAGTTGATCTACATATTGAATGGGAGTGAAAGTTAGAACTTGAAGATTCTCATATTCTTCCCTTCCTTGGCTTTTATGTATGTGATAGAAATGGTAGTTCAGAGGAATGGAGTAGAATACTTACACAAGTTTCCCGACTACTCAATGCATTCTCCTCAAAAAAAAAAAAAATTCATCCGGTAAATGGTGAGAGTAAGGGGGGATGATCAGTTTATGGCTGATGTCTTTGCTTGAGGACAAGCAAAAGCTTAAGTGTGGGGGTATTTGATGTGTGCACAATTACACATAATTTATGAGGTTTTATGCATGATTTTTATGTTGGTATGAAGGTAATTCAACCCAGCTGGAATAAAAGCCCAACTGAGGGGTCATTCGGCCCATGCAGCCCATGCTGCACTCTTTGGGAGATGCCCAAAGAGTGATCCTATCTGCAACCTTTCAAGGGAGTCTATTCAGCCCAGCAAGGAGGAGGCCCATTTGCAGCTCAAGAGCAGCCCAAATTGCAGCCCAAGAGAAGCTAGGGGCAGCAGCTTCTAGAAAGTTCAAGAGAAGACTAAGGGCAAGAAATTTTAGAAGGTTCAAGAGAGGCTAAGGGCAGTAGCTTCTAGAATTCTTGGAGAGCTGAAGGAATAACTATTTAAGTAGGTCTTTTGGAGGAAAGAAGGTGTTCAGCACCTTGTGGTTCAAGCCCATTGGGGAGAAAACTCTTTGAGTCAAATTCTTGGAGAGATAGGCACAAGAGAGGAGAAGAAAGGAGATTCAAGCAATTTCAAGAGAAGAAGAAGCTGAATTCGAAAGGAGAAGAAGCAATTGGAGATCTAGGTTGTTTCTTTCTTGATTTCTGCACAATTGGTAATCGAATTCAGCTAGAGATGATATGTATTTTTCACCATTAATTTTTCTTTCTTGTTGTAATTGAAGAATGATCTCTGTAATTGGTTTTTGAGGTTCATTCAAATAGATTAGATGCAATTTTGATGTTTCTTGATTAGAAATTTGATTGTAGAAGTGTTAGCCAAACTTTTGTTTTGTAATTTCAGATCTATAACTTTAGATCTTGATTTTATAATGTCTGAATTGCTTGAGAAAGAATTCAGGCAACATTAATTCTATTTGGCCGAATTGTTCTTCATTCTTGGAAGTTCTAGAGTGCTTGAGAAAGACTCTGGAATTTTGGATCTTCTAATCAAGAACCGAATTGAGTGTGAGTTTAGAGATAACTTGCATAATTTGATTGGTGTTCATTCAGCTGAAATTGTGTTCATTCAACTAAAATGATGCCCTAAAATTGCTAGATCTTAATGCATGCATGAGGATTAGATGCTTGATAGAGATATAAGGACCATCACTCATGCATAGATTGAACATATGCTTGAGAGAGGTTGTTCATTGCCTTGGGGTTTCACCAAACCATGGCTGAATCCAAATCTAATCGAATGGCCTAGAGAACTAATTGCTGAATCATTTCTGTGCTTAATTAGCTTATCTTCTCAAATTGCATGTAAGGTGTTTGATCCAATTCCTTAGAGATAGTTTTGTAGTTAGGATTTCAGATTTGCATTAGATTTACAATTCGACTAATCAGATAAGAGTAGGCTAATATACTACTACTAGTAATTGCTACATAACTCCTCGTGGGAAACGATACTTTATTCATCACTTTATTACTTGAGCGGCTAGTGCACTTTCTAGTGTAGCAAATACGCACCAAGTTTTTGGCACCGTTGCCAGGGACTTATTGCAACAATATTAGGAACTATTAGCCATTGTTAATTTGATTTCTAACTCTGTACATTGTAGTTCAGATTGGTATGCATTAACCTCTATTGCTGATTTAAGTAATTTTCTTTCTTATAGCTGATTGTCTCTAACATAGGTTGTTGTTCTTGTTCAGTAGTGTAGCTAGTTTCAGTAGTTTCAGATTTTTTTCTCCTTGCCAAATGCATCTAGCTTAGGTTGTTGTTCTTGTTTCTATAGAATGTATCTTCTTGATTGTATAGGTTACTTTTCTGATTAGGTAGATTTCAGATCTATATTTTGTAGGAAGAATTCTATGGTTTGCTGTAATAGATTTCATTTCTGACTTGATAGATTTCTGATTTGTAGTAGGATTCAGATTTGTATATAGTAACCTTCGTTACTGATATCAGTAGTTTTCTTCCCTATTGTTGATCTGCTTAGTTATTGGTTGTTGTTCTAGTCTTGGTAGTGTAGCTGAATTTTAGTTATGTATATGTTATAAAAAAATGGTGTAGTTCAGATCTGTATACATTAACTCTCATTTCTAAAATCAGAAATCAAATTTGTGCACATATAAAAAAAATTAGCTGATTCTTGTTTTCGGTAGAGTGTAGTTTCTTTTTGCTATAGGTGACTTTTCTGATTTGATCGAATTCACATCTGTATTTTGTAGGAAGAATGCATTAGGTTGCTGTTATAGATTCCAGATCTGATTATTTTTTTTTGTTCTGCATACTTTACAAAAAAAAATAAAAATTCTTATACCTTCATTGCTGATATTCAGATCTGTTTACATTGATCTCCATTGCTGAAATCAGAAATTTTCTTTCTTCTTGCCGATTGTCCCTATTTTAGGCTGCTATTCTTGTTTCAGAAGTGTGCAATCTGCTTGAGTTGATTGGCTACTTCTTTGATTTAAAGCTTGTATATTAGATTTTAGATCTGTTCATATTAGATTTCAGTAGTGTTCTTTTTCTTGAGATTTCTCTTTTAGGTAGATTGTTGTTCTCTGTGTTTTGTAGATAGTAGCTTTCTGCAAATAAAGATCAACCCCCCTAATTTTATTAGGAATTTCCTAATCCAAATCATTATTTGAATCTGGGCTCTCTAAGTGGATAGGGAGAACTCCCTATTCTATATGTTGGTCTAAATCCCATAATCGCCCCTCTTTAATTAATCATATTAAACTAGTTCGAATTGGGCTTTAGGCCCATTAAGTCCATGTGCTCTCTCATCCTCCAAACTATTGCCCAATTGGGTATCCTTGTATGGCATGGGACCTAAACATTGATCTACACATCATCCACATGAGTTCAGTCCAGCCTCTGTTACAAGGCATGGCCGAATTCACTATAGGTGATAGTGAACCCCTGATTCCATCACCATGGGCTCTTGATGGGCCCAAAATTTACACTAAATGGTCCTTGGGTCAAGCAACCGTATAAAAACCCAAAGACTATCGGCAGATGCAAGATTAGCTCATCCGGCATTACCCTCAATGATCTTACACTTAACCTCTCAGCCCATAATGATCAAACACTACCCGACAAGAGAGGACCTCTCCCTCAGCTGCAAGGAATAGTGTTGCACTTTCTACTCACATGGATCCTGAGAATTAAAACCTTTTGCAAACATTTTGAAACCATAATATATATATATATATGTATATCTTTATATAAATATATTTTGCAAAACAAATTTCAACGGTTGAAATCAACTATCGTCAGTTTTGATTTCCTTCAGAGAGAGTGCATCCCCGATCATTCACTTTGTCCAACTAAGGGGCTGATCCTGTCACTATGATCACCCACTCAGATGAATTCTCAGACTATCCCAACATACCCAGTTTTTGACCCCCTCTAAGGATCTCATTGATTAGCATATCAAAGACAGCCCAATCCGACACCTAGTGCAGTATCATAATCGAGTCTTGGGGTCAAGTGTAACATTCCAGTTTTGCCCATCTATCTCCAAGGTCCAGGGCAATACTAGAATTCTGGTCCGGTTTAGGGTTTCAAGAAAACCCACACTACATGTACCTTAGGTCTCACCTTGATAGCTGAGACAAGCCACCCCAACAAACTTGGTGGCACATCAGTGTCAACCTTGGTAGAATAAATCTCCCCAGATCTATCCAATGGCCGTGAAGATTCTGAACTAGCACAAGTCTCATATGTGTCCAGTTTAAGGGTATTACACGGAAACACACCACAATAACATGAATCAAATATGTACTTTATTCATTTATAATAAATGTCATAATGTACATCATTCTGATTAGAGTTAAGGGCATACACTGTCTAACACAGAGGTTAGACTAAACCCATGTGGTTGATATGTAGATCAATGATAGGATCCCATGCCATACAAAGAGAGCCAAGCTAGGTAGCATTAAAGTGGAAGTGAGCCTGAAAGCTTAATGGGCCTAAAAGCCCATTTCAAACTAGGTTAATTAGATTAATTAAATAGGGGTAGATCTAGGATTTGGATCAGCAGATAAGATAAGGGATTATCGTTATCCACTTAAAGAGTCAAGATTCAATTAAAGATTTGGACCAATGGAACTCCTAATTTGATTAGGAAGGTTGATCTTTATCTACAGATAAGATAAGGGATTAGCCTTATTACTTAAAGAGTCCAGATCCAAATAAAAGATTTGGATTAGGAAACTCCTAATGGGATTAGGAAATTTTTTCTTTAAGGCTATAAATAAGAGAGCAGCACTAACCTCCAAAAACACATTCGCTGAATACAGAGAGAAGACAACACAGTTAGATTGTTCTTGCCTTATGCTCTTTTTCTTCTTGCTCTTGCCGCCCCACCCTATTCGATACCAGTTCTTGGAATGGATCAAGATTGGATCTTGATTTGGTTTCTTGCTAGAAGAAACAATCTAGAACCGGTGCTCACTGTGCTATTTGATTCTTGTTGAAGAATCACTAGTCCTTAGTGAAATGCTACCTATTTATCCTGCCTCACCTTAAACTGTGTCATCTTCAGTGGAGGGAGGATTTGGTACCCTCTTTGGGTGTGAACACCTACGTTAGGAGGATCATTCTTGTGTGGATTCCATATCAGGTATATCCCTCCCTTATTTTTGTTTATGATTTGGTCTGATTTGGTTACAAGAATGAACCTTGAAAATGTAATTTTCTAAATTGGGAATAGGATTCCCAGGTGGGAGTAAAGAAATTTTTGAAATTTTGCCCAACCTTCCTATTGGGTTCAGCCATCCATATGAGTGGATCTCCTATCCCTTCTGTGGTATCGGAACTAGGTTCAAGTCTTGAACCAAATTAGAACATATCTGAATCTGTGCAAATGGGTAGAAGGTGTTCTACCCGATTTGTGCAGTTAGCGCTTTTTCTAGGAATTGGTTCCCAGATTATGGGCAGATGATCTAGAAAATAAATCTTTATTATTCTCTGAAATTTATAGAATTGTTCTATGAAATTTTATTGAATTTTTGGGCTGCACATGTGATGGAGATTGAATCTTTATGGTGCCAAGATTAGCACACCCTGTGATTTCTTTTCTATTCAATTCTGGTCTATAATTTTTTTTTATTGTTAGACAAATTGTATAGGAATTTGATGTGATGTGATAATAGAAAAATTAGGTTTTTCTATTTTATTTCCATCTGGAGATCATTGTAGCGTGCAATAGAGGAGAAGAAATTTTTGCAGAAACAAGTTTTGCGATCTGCGATTTTGTAGATATCGATTCTGCAATCTGCAATTAACTATTCTGCAATCTACAATTAACTATTCTTGAATTAAATCTTGAATTGGACACCAAAACATGGGCTGATTTGTAGTAGATTTGGTCCAAACTGGTTGGACTGTAATGTTGGTTCAATGGGGTTGGTATTTGTAACCCTAATTAGATTCAGAATAGAGAGTTGATGGCCCACTTCAATCTTTAATTCAGCCCACCTCTATAAAACCTAATTTTAATATGCTAATGACTGAATCAGCCCTAAATTAGCTACATGGGCCGAACTGCTTTTTGCAGTACAACCCATGTACCTAGATAATGTTATATGATAACATTATGGGCTCTATTGGGCTGATACTGATTTAATCTAATTAATTAAGGTTTTTACAGATATTCTAATTGTTTGGATCAATTTATTGCATGCATGTGATGTATGAATGTGTGATGTGCTACGTACATGGACCATAAGTACTTGACCCATGATTATTTTGATAGAGGCTCTTTCGCACACTATGGATAAATGCACATCATTGCCATAGTGTCCATAAGATCATTGGATTATCTCCCCATTTGGTGGAACCCAAATCAGTTTCCTCCCCAAGAGGAACCGTGTGGAACCCTAGCCATTTAGAGCCCATTTAAATATGGCTTTGAGAAAGTCAATAGGAGCCACTTTGGTTTGACCTAAATAAAACTAGGGCGTAATATTTCGTTCCATCCACTGAAATATGACTGCATGTTATAGGGAGATTCATATGGTGAACTCTCTAAAGGCCTTCTATCATTAACATGAAGATGGGTCCTTCAGTAATGAGGAAATGCACCATAAAATTGGGCTATCCATTTGTTGTTGGATCTGTTGGATTGTTTCATAAGATGATAGGGGTGTCATAGACCGATGTGGGAGGGGCCTATCCTAAAATGGAAGATTCTCTCACGATACTTTCGCATTCATGAATATGATGGGTAAGCACTCACTGGACAGAAAGGTTTAACCTAAAATGACAATGAACCTTATTTGACAGAGGCCAAAGTGAAAGCTCATGAGATGAGCATATGTGATCCTTCACAGAAAATGGTGGGGTTATGCATCTGAAACAGTTGGCTCTGTGCACCCTATGTTTTTTCCCACATTTCCAGAGACATAGTTCGCAGTCTCCATCACTAAGATAGGAGGGAAATCTTAGAAATGAACAAATGGAAATGGAACATTGATTAAAAGCCATATCTATGTAGAAAACATGAATCAAATCAGGTTATGGACTAATATTTGCTTTGCCTTTATCAGAAATGGCAAACGGACAATTCGCTAAACTGTTGGACAACAATAAGCTTAAGGACCCAAGTTACGTTGGCTGGTATCGTAACCTTATGCTAGTCCTGACGTCTGAGAAATTGGACAAGGTTGCTAAGAACCCTACTCCGTATCGTCCGGGTGATAGGGCTTCTGAGGCCCGCAGGAGGTAATATCAAGAATGGGAAGAGAAAAACTCTCTTGCCTGATGCTATATCATAACCTCCTTAGACAATCAGATACATTGACAATTCGATCAGATTGAAGTGTCCAAAGATATCTTGAATAGTCTAAGGAAAATATATGAGGAGTTGAACTGTTCTACTCGTCAGAAGGTCCTAAAGCAGTTTATGACTGCAAAATTGTCCAAGAACCAACTAATTTATTACCATTGTCTTAAGATGATGGGGTACATCAATGAACTGGAGGCTATTGGATCTGGGCTAAATCATGTCACCAAAGTTGATGCCATCCTGAACTCTTTGTCTCCTTCCTTCAATCAGTTCATAATGAATTACAATATGAACAAGCTAAAAGTTAGCTTTCAGGAACTCAACAATATGTTACAGAGGCCGAGGAACTGATAAAGAAGGATGAGTCCATTACCATGCTTGTTGAAGGTGGAAAATTAGGAAAGAAGAAGAGGAAGGCAAAGAAGAAACCTCAGAAGAAAACAAGCAAGCCCAAAAAGCAAAGGAAGGACTAGGCATCAGATGCTTGTCAATTCTACAAATAAGCTGGCCACTAGAAGAGGAACTGTCTTCAGTACCTGGAGACCATGAAACAAGGTAATTTTGAACCCTTTATCATAGAAACCAATATGTTGGTGACTTCTGCTTCCTAGTGTATTGACTCCGGGGCTTCTTCTCATGCATGTAACACATTGTAGGGGATCAAGGCAAGCAAAAGATTGAGTAACGGTGAAGTGGTTCTTTACTTGGGGACTTCTGCAAGCATTGCAACTACAGCTATAGGAACTGTACAATTGTATTTCAGAGAATGAGCAATTACATTAAAAGATTGTCTTTATGTACCCAATTTGAGAAGAAATTTGATTTCTGTTTCAAAACTGTGTGTGGATGGATATTTTGTTCTCTTTAGTAATGTGATTACTATAAAAAGAAATAACAAATTCCTCGCATATGGATAACTTGAGAATGGTCTCTATGTTCTCCATCCTTCTCTAGAAACAAATATAACCGAAAATACGTTGGATAATTACCCCATGAAAAGAATCAGTGATACAGTTAATCCCACGTGCCTGTGGCATTACTGGCTTGGCCACATTAACATAGATCGTATCACAAGGTTGGTAAAGGACGGATCTTTGGATTTTCTAACTATAGAAGATCTTCCAACCTATGAAACTTGCCTTCAGGGTAAGATGACAAAATAGCCATTTAATGGTAAACTTGAAAGATCAACTGGCACACTTGACCTTATACATACGGATGTATGTCGTCCCTTAAATGTTAGGACACATAACCAGTACGTTTATTTCATAACATTTACCAATGATCACTCTCAGTATGGTTACGTGTACCTAATGAGACACAAGTCTGAATCCTTTGAAAAGTTCAAGCAAGAGGTTGAGAAACAGTTGGGAAGACACATTAAGACCTTTCGATCAGATCGAGGAGGCAAATATCTCTTTGATGAATTCAGGGACTACTTAAAGGAAAATGGGATAGTATCACAACTAGCTCCACTTGCTACACCACATTTAAACGGTGTGTCAGAGAGGAGGAACCAGACTTTATTGGATATGGTCCGATCACTTCTCATACACTCGAAATTACCTACATCCTTTTGGGGTTACGCATTAGGGACTGCGATATACATGTTGAACCAGGTCCCAACCAAATCTATTCCCAAGACTCCCTATGAGCTTTGGACCAGTAAGAAACCAAGTGTAAGACACTTGAAGATTTGGGGTAGCAGCATACCATGACTACGAGATTTGGCAAATGGATATCAAAACCGCTTTCCTGAATGGAGATCTTACTAAAGATATCTATGTGCAACAAACACAACGTTTCATAGCTGCAGGTCAGGAACACATGGTATGTAAACTTAATCGATCCATATATGGGCTTAAGAAAACTTCTAGGAGCTGGAACATCCAGTTTGACTCTACTTTCAAATAGTTTGACTTAGAGCAGAATCCGGATGAGCCTGTGTTTACAGAAAGACTATTGGGGATAAGGTTACGTTCTTGGTTCTGTATGAAAATGACATCTACTCATTGGGAATGATGTAGGAATATTGACTACGGTGAAAGTATGGCTTTCATGACAATTCTCCATGAAAGATCTTGGAGAAGCCTCTTACATCTTCAAACTTTGACTCTATAAAGAGAGATCGAAAAGGGTAATAGGATTATCCTAGTCTACTTATATTGACAAAAAAGTCAGAGATACAGTATGGAGAACTCCAAGAAAGGAAATATTCCTTTCAGGCATGGAGTCACTCTCTCCAAGGGTATGTCTCCGAAGACACCTGAGGAGATTGAGGGCATGAAAGAAGTTCCCTATGCTTTTGCCATAGGGAGCATCATGTATGCCATGTCGTGTACTCGGCCAGACATTGCTTAAGTCGTGATTGTGGTAAGTAGATACCAATCTAACCGAGGACAAGACCATTGGACCGCTATGCAAATGATACTAAAATACCTTCGAAGGACAAAAGAGTTTTGTCTGGTATTCGATGGTAGTTCACTATAGATCCTTGGATATACCGATGCTGATTTCTAGTCAATTCCAGATGATAGAAAGTCTACATCTGGATACATCTTTATGGTGGGGTCCTATGCAATTGGCTGGAAAAGCAACAAACAAGGGTCCACTACAAATTCCATAACCAATGCAGAATACATTGCCATAAGTGAAGTTGCCAAATAAACCGTATAGATGAAGAAATTCATTTAGGAGTTAAGAGTAGTTTCATCCAGCACATCTCCCATTGCATTGTTGTATGACAACACTGGAGCCATTGCTCAGGATAAGGAGCCACAAGCCCACTCGAAGTCAAAGCACATTGAGAGGAAGTACCATGTACTACGGGAGATAGTTGGAAGAGGGGGTGTCATGATTCTGAAGGTAGTGTCAGCGAAAAATGTAGTAGATCCAATAATAAAGCCACTGACACAGAAAGTGTTTGAGAAACACATGGAAAGTATGGAACTCTGGCTTATACCCGATTGGACCTAAGTGCAAGTGGGAGCTATTAGACACTGTATGCCCTTAGCTCCAATTAGCTTGAGGTACATTATGACATTTATTGTAAATGAATAAAGTACATATTTGATTCATGTTATTATGATGTGTTTCTGTGTAATACCCTTAAACTGAACACATATGAGACTCATGTTAGTTTAGAATCTTCACAGCCATTGGATAGAACTGGAGAGATTTATCTTGCCAAGGCTGACACTGGTGTACTGCCAAGTTGGTTGGGGTGGCATGTCTCAGCTGCAAGGGTGAGACTTGAGGTACATGTAGTGTGGGTTTTCTTGAAACCCTGAACCAAACCAAAATTCTAGTATTAACCTAGACCTTGCAGATTGATGGGCAAAATTGGAATGATACACCTGATCCTTAGACTCAATTATGATATTGCACTAGGTGTCAGATTGGGTTGTCTTTGGTATGCCAATCAGTGAGATCCTTAAAGGGGGTCAAAACCTGGGTATGTTGGGACAGTCTGAGAATTCATCTGAGTGGGTGATCATAGTGACAGGATCTGCCCCTTTGTCAGACAAAGTGAATGTTCGGGGATGCACTCTCTCTGATGGAAACCTAAACTACCGACAGTTGATTTCAACCGTTGAAATTTGTTTTGCAAAATATATTTATATAGAGATATACATATATATATTATGGTTTCAAAACATTTGCAAAAGGTTTTAATTCCCGGGATCCATGTGAGTAGAGAGTGCAACACTGTACCTTGTAGCCAAGGGAGAGGTCCTCTCTTGCCGGGCAGTGTTTGATCATTATGGGTTGAGCGGTTAAGTGTAAGACCATTGAGGGTTATACTTGATGGGCTAGTCTTGCATCTGCCCACAGTCCTTGGGCCTTCATAAGATGGCTGGACCCAATGACCATTTAGTGTAAATGTTGGGCCCATTAAGAGCCCATTGTGATGGACTCAGCGGTTCATTGTATTCAGTAGTAATTCGGCCAGGCCTTGTAACAGAGGCTACATTGAACCCACGTAGTTGATGTGTAGATCAATGATAGGGTCCCACACCATACAAAGAGAGCCAAGCTAGTTAGCATTAAAGTGGAAGTGAGTCTAAAAGCTCATTTTGAATTAGGTTAATTAGATTAATTAAATAGGGGCAGATCTGGGATTTGGATCAACAAATATTAGAAGGAATTATCCTTATCTACTTAAAGAGTCCAGATCCAAAGAAAGATTTGGATCAAAGGAACTTGTAATTTGATTAGGAAGGCTGATCTTTATCTACAGATATGAAAAAGGACTATCCTTATCACTAAAATGTTAGACAATTATGCCCCTAGCTCCATTTAGATTGGCGTATCTTTTGACATTTACTATAAATGAATAAAGTACATAATTTATTCCTGTCATTGTGGTGTGTTTTTGTGTAATACCCTTCAACTGGACACTTAATAAGACTCGTGTTAGTTTAGAATGTTCACAATCATTTGATTGATCTAGGAAGATTTATCCTGTCAAGGCTGACACTAATGTACCGCTAAGTTGGTTGGGGTGGCTTGTCTCAGTTGCAAGGGTGAGACCTGAGTCACATGTAGTGTGAGTTTTTCTTGAAATCTTGACGGTACCAAAATTCCAGTATTACCCTGGACCTTGGAGATTGATGGGCAAAATCGGAATGTTACACCTGATCCCTAGACTCGATTATGATACTACAATAGGTGTTAGATTGGGTTGTCTTTGATATGCCAATTAGTGAGATCCTTTGTGGGGGTCAAAACCTTGGTATGGTGGGATAGTCCGAGAATTCATCTAAGTGGGTGATCATAGTGATAGGATCAGCCCCTTTGTCAGACAAAGTGAATGGTCGGGGATGCACTCTCTTTGATGGAAACTTAAACTGCCGACAGTTGATTTCAACTATTGAAATTTGTTTCTGCAAAATATATTTATATAAGGATATACACACACATATATATATATTATGGTTTTAAAATGTTTGCAAAAGGTTTTATTTCTCGGGATCCACGTGAGTAGAAAGTGCAACACTATTCCTTGCAGCCGAGGGAGAGGTCCTCTCTTGTCGGGCAATGTTTGATCATTATGGGCTGAGAGGTTAAGTGTAAGAGCATTGAGGGTATTACCTGATGGGCTAATCTTGCATCTACCCACAGTCATTGGTTTTCATAAGGTGGCTGGACCTAAGGACCATTTAGTGTAAATGTTGGGCCCATTAAGAGCCCATGGTGATGAACTCAGGGGTTCACTATCTCCTATAGTGAATTCGGTCAGGCCTTGTAATAAAGGTTGGGCTGAACCTATGTGGCTGATGTGTAGATCAATGTTTGAGTCCCACGCCATACAATGATACCCAATTGGGTAGCAGGTTAAGAGGTTAAGTGAGCACATAGACTTAATGGGCCTAAAGCCCAATTGAAACTAGCTTAATAAGATTAATTAAATAGGGGGAAAATTTGGAATTTGGATCAGCAGATAGGATAAGGGATTATCCCTATCCACTTAAAGAGTCTAGATCCAAATACAGGTTTGGATCAGGAAACTCCTAATTTGATTACGAAGGCTGGTCTTTATCTACAGATAAGATAAGGGATTATCCTTATCTCTTAAAGAGAGCCAAGATCCAAATAAAAGATTTGAATTAGGAAACTCCTAATGGGATTAGGAGATCCTTTCTTTAAGGCTATAAATAGGAGAGTAGGGAGGACCCCAAACACACTCAAAGTCTACTGAATTAAGAGAAGAGAACCCACAGTTTGATTGCCCCTGTCTTTTGCTCTTTTCTTCCTGTTCTTGCCGCCCCTACCTAGTTCGATCCTCACCTGTGGAAGTGATCAAGGATCGTTCTTGATATTTCTTCATGGTCGAAAAGTTAATATGAAGTTGTGCTCACCAGCCTTCTACTACATTCTTGCTGAAATATTTGGTTCTTGCTGAAGAGTCGTCCTGTTGATCCTGCTTCACCTCACACTACGTTATCTTCAGTGGAAGCGGTTTTTGGTTTTCTCCTTGGGCATGAACACCTTAATTGGGAGTTACCATTACTCTGTATTAGGTATATCCCTCTCCTCCCTTTTTAGTTTTTGATCTGGTCCAGTTTAGTTCAAGATTGATCCTTGAAAATAAAGTTTTCTAAAATAGGGAATGCGATTCCTAGATGGGAAAGAGAAATTTTTTAAATTTTGCCCAACCTTCCTACAAGGTTTGGCCATCCATATGATGGATCTATCATCCCTTCAGTGGAATTAGAGCCAGGTTCAAAGCTTGAAATAAATTAAACCAGATCTGAATTTGTGCAAATGGGCAAAAGGCATTCTACTCGATTTGCGCAATTAATGTTTTTTTGGGAATCGGTTCCTAGTTTTTGGGTGAATGATCTAAAATTAAATCTTTATTAATTTGATTAATATTTAGAACTATTCTATATATTTTTCTTGGTTTTTGGGCTATTCGTATGGTGGAGATTGAATTCTTTAATGGCACAAGAAATCTGCGCCCCTGCTGTTCTATTCATTCTTGGTCTGTAATTATTTTTTTTTAATTTTTAGACAAAATATATAGGAATTCAAATCTGATGTAATATTAATAGAAAATTAGGTTTTATTTTTTATTTATTCGAAGATGAAGCAGAAAGCGCAAAGGAAAGATTTCCGTAGATTTGGGTTCAACCATCTGCGATTTGCAGTTTTGGAAACTGCATACTACGAACTAATCTTTGTTTTGCAGGGTAGCAGTCTTATGAACAACCCTCCTACTGATTCTTGATTATCTTGTATCAGTTATTTAATTTTAGATCATCTTGTTGAATTAAATCTTGGAATTAAAAATCAAACTCTAGACCCATTCGAATCAGATTAGATCAAACTGATTGGACTGAATCTATGGTTCGATGGGGGCTGTTCTTAGCCCTAAAATGTTTTTATATGGGCCAAGGGATTGATGGTTAATTGCAGGATGCAATTCAGCCCACAACTGTAAAACCTAGTTTTAATTTGTTAAAACTACTTTAAGCGCAATTCAACACAAAAGCTATATGGGTCGAACTGCTTTTTGCAGTTCAACCCATGTACCTAGATAATATTAATTGGAAAAATTATTAAATTATATGGGCTTTAATTATGGGTTTTACGGTTATTTGATTGATTGGATCAATTATGTATTTCATGCATGTGATGTATGGATGTGTGATGTGCTACGTTCATGGGCCATAATTACTAGGCCAATGCTGATTCGATAGTGGCTCTTTCGCACACCATGGCTGAATGCACATAATTGTCATGGTGTCCTTAAGATCATTGGATGATCTCCCTATGTGGTGGGCTCCACACCAACTTCCTCCCCAAGAGGAACCATGCAGAACCCTAGCCGTTTAAGGGCCCATCTAAATCTGGCTTTATGAAAGCCAATGGGAGCTACTTTTGTTTGACCTAAATCAAATCTAGGGAGTTTATCGATCCCTCCATAAAACATAAGTGCATGTGATAGGGAGTATCATATGATGAATTCCCTAAAGGCCTTCCATCATTATTATGAAGGTTGATTGTATGGGTGGGTGAAGATGCACCATAAAATTGGGCTATCCATCTGCTAATTTAGTTGGTTGGAATGCTTCATAAGATGATAGGGGCGTCATATACCAATGTGGGAGGGGTGTATCATAAAATGTAAGACTCTCTCACGGTACCTTGGCGTTCACCAACATGATGGGTAAGCACTTACTGGACAGAAAGGTTTAACCTAAAATTGCTATGAACCTTGTCTGATAGATGCCAAAGGGAAAGCTCATAAGATGAGTGGATGAGATCCTTCATAGAAGGTGGTGGGGTTTTGCAGTTGAAACAATTTACTCCATGCACCCTATGTGGTTTCCCATATTTCTAGAGACACAATTATCTCCATCACTAAGATTGGAGGGAATCTCAGAGATGCCCAAAATGGAAATGGAACATAGATTAAAAGCCATATCTATGTGATGACACATGAATCAATTAGGTTGTGGACTTACAAATCTGCATTGCCTTTACCAGAAATGGCAAATGAAAACTTCACCAAACTGTTGGATGACAACAAACTTAAGGGCCCTAATTATGTTGACTGGTTCCGAAACCTTATGTTAGATCTGACGTCTGAGAAATTGGACAAAATTGCTAAGAACCCTGCTCCGGATCATCCGGGTGACAAGGCTTCTGAGGCCTGATGAAGAGAGTATCAAGAATGGGAAGAGAAAAACTCTCTTGCTCGGTGTTATATTATAGCTTCTTTAGATAATCCGATACGGAGACAATTCGATAAGATCAAAGTGTCCAAGGACATATTGGATAGTCTAAAGACTATGTATGAAGAGCAGAACTGTTCTACTCGACAAAAGGTCTTAAAATTGCTTATGACCGAACAAATGACTGAGAACTGACAGATTAATGACCATTGTCTAAAGATGATGGGTTAATCAATGAACTGGAGGCTCTCGGGTCAAGGCTAGATCATTACACCAAAATTGATGTTGTCCTCAATTCCTTGCCTTTGTCCCTCAATCAATTCATCATGAACTATAACATGAATAAGCTAAACGTTAGCCTTTAGGAAATCAGCAATATGTTGCAGAGGGTTGAAGAACTGATTAATAAGGATAACTCGATAACATGCTTGTTGAAGGTGGCAAATCAGGAAAGAGAAAGAGGAAGGCTAAAAGGAAGGCTTAGAAGAAAGGAAACAAAGCTAAAAAGCAGAAGAAGGATAAGGCCTTAGATGCCTGTCACTTCTGCAAGCAGACTAGCCACTGAAAGAGGAACTATCCTCAATTTCTGGAGACTAAGAAGAAATGTAATTTTGAATCTTTTATCATAGAGACCAATTTGTTGGTCACTTCTACTTCCTGATGTACCGACTCCAGGGCTTCAACTCATGCATGTAACTCACTGCAGGGGTTCAAGATAAACAGAAGACTGAGTGATGAAGAAGTGATGCTCTACTTAGGGACTTCTGCAATAGTTGCAACTACAGCCATAGAAACTATAGAATTAGTTTTCAGAGAAGGAACTATTGTACTTAAAGATTGTCTTTTCGTATCCAATTTAAGAATAAATTTGATTTCTGTCTCAAAATTGTGTGTGGATGGTTATTCTTTCTTATTCAGTAATGTAATTACTATTAGACAGAATAACAAATTACTCGTATACGGAGAAATTGAGAACGGTCTCTATGTTCTCCATCCTTCTCTAAAAACAAACCTTACCAAAACTACAATAGAAATAATCCCCAAGATGAAGACTCATGACATAATTAATCCCACGTGCCTATGGCATTACCAACTTTGCCACATTAATGTAGATTGTATCACAAGGTTGGTAAAGGATTGTCCTTTGGATTTTCTAATTGTTGAAGATCTTCCAACCTGTGAACCTTGCCTTCAGGGTAAGGTGATGAAACGACCATTTACCGGTAAGCCTAAAAGATCTACAGGCACACTTGACCTTATACATGCTGATGTATGTAGTCCCCTGAATGTATGTACCTAATGAGACATAAGTCTAAATCTTTTAAAAAGTTTAAAAAATTCAGACAAGAAGTCGAGAAATAGTTAGGGCGAGAAATTAAGACCCTTCGATCAGATCGATGTGGGGAGTATCTCTCTGATGAATTTAGGGACTACTTAAAGGACAATGGGATAGTATCACAACTATCTCCTCCTGCTACAACACAATTAATCAGTGTGTCAGAAAGGAGGAACCAAACTTTATTGGATATGGTCTGATCACTTCTCGTACACTCAGAACTACCCACATCCTTTGGGGTTACGCATTAGAGACTGCGATATACGTGCTGAACTGGGTTCCAACCAAATCCATTATGAAGACTTCCTATGAGCTTTGGACCAATAAGAAACCAAGTGTGAGACACTTGAAGATTTGGGGTTGTCTAGCACATGTTAAAAGAACTAGGGAATCTAAGACCAGCCATTGCCTATTTACAGGCTACCCCAAAAGCTTTGTAGGTTACTTATTCTATGATCCAAGAGAGCAAAAGGTGTTTTGCAGTCGAAAATGCCCATTTCTTAGAAGAAGATTACATTTTGGATAATCATCATCAGGAAGTTATTCTTGATGAGGAGAGCCCATGGATAGTGGGAAATGTCCCACTAGTTCTAGAAAATAACCAACCTAGAAGGTCTACCCGGGTTTCCATGCCTCCAGTTCGTTATGACTGACTAAGAAAGTTACTTGGTGGAAGCCATGAATAGTGAGGAGGATCCCGTGACTTATTCGGAAGCTATGTTGGACATAGATTCCTTTAATTGGGTAGATGCCATGACAGCTGAGGTGGACTCAATGGAGACCAATGAAATTTGGACTATAGTAGATCTGCCCCCTGGGGTAAAGGCAATTGGTTGCAAATGGATCTATAAGAGGAAGGGCCCCGATGGTAAATTTGAGACTTATAAGGCTCATCTTGTGGCGAAAGGGTACACTCAGAAAGAGGGAATCGATTATGAGGAAAACTTCTCACTTGTGGCCATGCTTAAATCCATTAGGATCCTATTAGCTGTAGCAGTGTACCATGACTATGAGATTTGGCAAATGTATGTCAAAATTGCGTTCCTGAATAGATATCTTACTGAAGATATCTATATGCAGCAACAACAAGGTTTCATAGTTGTAGGTCAGGATCACATGGTATGTAAACTCAACCGATCCATATATGGACTTAAGCAAGCTTCTAGGAGTTGGAACATCCAGTTTTACTCTATCGTCAAACAATTTGACTTTGAGCAAAATCCGGATGAGCCTTGCGTTTATAGAAAGACCAGCGGTGATAAGGTTACGTTCTTGGTTTTGTATGTAGATGACATTCTATTCATTGGGAATGATGTAGGAATGTTAACTATGGTGAAAGTGTGGCATTCACAACAATTCTCCATGAAAGATTGATGGGTTGTCGAAGCCCTCAAAATTAGTACTAGTCCCACAACCAAATAATTGCAGTAAAAAGTGGTACTAGATTGAATCCCACAGGGAGCAAATCAGTAATCTCTTAGCCGAATGGATAAAGTAATTGAGTGGGAAAATTTAATAAATAAACTTTAAAAAAAAAGAAAGCAATAACAACTAAATGAACAAGAGAAAATCAGTCTTACCGAATTTTGGTTCAAGGGTTCGGGTTGAATCGATTGGCCATCGATCCTAGGTAAATTTCAACATTCTTGCAATTGAAGAATTTAATCCTAGATTTTTTAGGATAGCCATAATAAACCTTGTGTTTTCCTAATTCAGTTGACCAAACCCAGAATTCGATCAACACAAATCACCACTCAACTGGGTACGATAGCGTCCATGTCAAACAGTGATAGCATTAAGATACATGAAAACAGTTAAACCAAAATAACAATAATTGAGATAGTTGCAATTACTGAATATTGTTCCATTGATTCCTTTAGGTTGAACCATGTTAAAACATTGGTCAAAGGCTGTCATGAACAATTGACCCAAAAAGATATCAACCTAATTGCTACTTGTACCATTATTCGTGACAATTACAGATCACCGAAATCATGGATAGCAGTAGGAAAATCAACATTAATTCAGTTTTTCAAACTAATTAACATCAAAATCCAATAAAAATATGCACATGAATCAATGAATACTTGAATTAAAAAAAGCAAGAAAATAAATTAACTACAGAACCTCACAATGACACAATCGAACCTCCCCCCTTGAACCAAAAAAAGAAGCTTACCTACTCATGATCTGCGCAATCTCCATGCTTTGCTTCTCCATAGCCGAATTGCTTTCTTGAGCTTCTTGGTCTTCTTGATGATCTCTTGGATCTAGGAGTGAGTAATGATAGAGCTGGTTTGCCCCCCTCTTTATATAGCCAAAGGAGAGGGCTGTTTTTCCAACTCTTTCTAGGAGATCATCTTATCTTTAGGGAGTCTTGATCTTCTTTGAACTTACCCTATCCTATCTCTTATCTAATGATCTAATCTCAATCTTCTTATCTCTCTAGGATTACATTTAAGACTTTAGATCTGATAAGACTCTCTCCTTGGAGATTACATTCGAAATTTGGACTCTTGACTCTTGAATTCGAGTTGAGGTGCTTTAAAACTTGGGCTGCTTCAAGGTACTTCTGTGACTTCGGGCTCGTTTTCGTACTTGATGCAGGCCAAATCTGTCAAAACCCAAAACATAAAAATTATAGGCCTTCCTTTCATCTTTCTAATGCTTCTTGAATTGTCCAAATCGGAGTCCAAAATTGAGAGTCCAGATTACTGACTGTCGCCGAAACTGTGCAAAATCACCTGATTTGCGTTTTCTTCCAATTGCCTTCTTTATTGCCCTGAATCGAAATACAAGAGTAATGAGTTCATTTAAGTGCTAAAGTAATGTAAAAAGATGAAAATTAGGGGACAAAAATAAGGTTCTTTTCAGTCTCATCAAATCCCCCCACACTTAAACCTTGACCGTCCTCGGGCAAGGCAAAACTAAAGCAAAACAAGAGAACCTAACTATTGAATTTCTCTTCTTTTTCTCTATACGAGGCATGGTCCAATGCATGATTTAGTCCAGACTTGGTAACCTTCTCCTTTTCATCTCTTTCTCCCCTTTTTCTCATCCAAGAGTGATCGCAAATCACCATTCCTCATGGTCCCAAGTTAAATCGATAGTCAAGGAGACAAGCCTTCCCGGGCTAAAACTCCTTGGACTACACGGGTGCTCATTGCTTTTAAAAACCAATTCAGTTAGATTCAATTACCTTTCTTTAAATCAAAACAAGGTGTGCTTATTGCCATAAGCTTGCTATGTATCACATCTCCACCACTTAGTTTGAATTCCAAGGATCTGAAGGTGAGAATGGGATTGGGGTTCTAGGGTGAGTGCATTTTATGCTCCATCTCACATTAGTCACGATTTTATTTTCTCTTTCTTTCTTTTTTTTGCACAAGAATCATAGGGTCTTGCCACCTGATCCATAAATTCATTGATTGTGGTCTCAATCTGCCTAACACAGCAAGTTCTAGAATAATCAAACAATGTTTGACAGATATTTATGCATCTTGCCTATTGATCGATTAAAATCTTGAGGTACCATATGCAGCCAAGAATGATTTAGTTAGTCATGCTTGCATCCTGCCCTATCTATTCAGCCTAGGCACATGATTCTTGATAAGTTGAAATCATTCAAGGATAAGCTTCCAGGGAATAGCGTTTCCAAAAGGCAAGGTTAAGAAGAGATGATCAAAGCATGCTAGGGTTTTTTGTCAGATTTCCCTAATCCCCCCCACACTTAAGTTGTACATTGTCCCCAATGTATGTGATTATGCATAAAGTAGAAGGATTTGGGGGTACTTCCCTATTTGTCTTGTTGGGTTCCTGCTAAACACAAAAAAAAAAAAATAATCAAAACTTAAACAAAATAACAAAAAATCACAATGGGTTGCCTCCCACAAGCACAATTGTTTAACGTCGTTATGCTCGACTTTCTCCTCTACTTCTTTAGTCCAATGAATACCGAGGAATGTCCAACGAGGTATATACTGTAGAGGAGACAATTGCATCCTTGTGGAACAACTTCAATCGATGCCCATTCACCTTGAAGATCTTACCTGTGTCGAGACTTTTTATCTCTACTACACCATAAGGAAATACATTAGTCACACTAAAAGGACCCATCCATTTGGAACGCAACTTACCTGGCATGAGTTAGAGGTGAGAGTTGTACAGTAAGACCTTTTGTCCAACTTTAAATTGTTTTCTTAAGAATGCATTGTCATGGAACAATTTGGTATTTTCTTTGTAGATTCTTGAATTTTTATATGCCTCTAACCTCAACTCTTCCAACTCTTGCAACTGGAGCTTACTTTCCTTCCCTGCTTCTTCTATATTCATGTTGCATCGCTTTATTGCCCAATAGGCCCTATGTTCAATTTCGACCGGCAAGTGGCAAGGTTTGCCAAAAATTAACCTGTAAGGGGACATACCTATCGGGATCTTGTAAGCTGTTCGATATGCCCAGAGAGCATCATCCAGGCATAGGCTCCAATCCTTCCTTCCTAGATTCACCATCTTTTCCAAGATGGACTTTACCTCTCTATTGGAAATTTCATCTTGCCCGTTAGTCTGGGGGTGATAGGAAGTGGCGATTTGGTGATGCGCCCCATACCTTATCAACAAGGCTTCTACCGTTCTATTGCAAAAGTGTGTCCCTTGATCGCTTATGATGGCTCGAGCAATGCCAAACCTAATGAAGATGTTAGATTTGATAAACCCTACAACACATTTAGAATCATCAGTCTTGGTGGCCTTGGCTTCCACCCATTTTGAGACATAATCGATTGCCAAAAGCATATAAGAAAAACCACAAGAGGGAGGAAAGGGTCCCATGAAATCGATGCCCCAAACATCAAATATTTCACATATAAGAATGGGTGTTTGGGGCATCTCATTCCTGCGAGATATTGTACCTATTTGCTGAAATCTTTCACAATTTTTACAAAACACGTATGCATCTCTAAATAGGGTTGCCCAATACAGCCCACTATCTAAAACCTTTCGAGCAGTCCTCTTTGGCCCAAAATGGCCACCACAAGCATAATTATGGCAAAAAATTAGAATCGAGATCTGCTCATCCTCAGGGACACATCTCCTAATCATTTGTTCAAAACAAAATTTCCATAGATAAGGTTCATCCCAAACATAATATTTTGCCTAATACCTGATTTTGTTCTTCATGGATTTGCTAAGGTCATTAGGCAAAACTCCGGTGACCAAGTAGTTCACAATGTTATCATACCATGGAACCATACCTCTCATGTGAAACAACTGCTCATTAGGAAACAACTCATCGATGGGTGAGGAGTCCTCATCCTTCACCAACCTACTTAGGTGATCAGCCACCGAGTTTTCAGCTCCCCTTCGCTCCTTGATCTCTAGATCAAACTCTTGGAGCAAGAGTATCCACCTTATCAGCCTCGGTTTCGACTCCTTCTTCTCCAATAGGTATTTTAAAGCTGCATGGTTAGAAAATACAATCACTTTAGAGCCAAGCAAATATGATCTAAATTTGTCTAAAGCAAACACAATAGCTAATAGCTCTTTTTCAGTGGTTGTGTAATTGCTCTATGCAGCATTCAGCATTTTGGAAGCATAGTAGATGACATCTGTCATGATCTCAAAGGACAAGTTCCAATCCGGTGGTTGAATGATGGGTGCAATTGTCAATAAATTTTCTAGCTTATCAAATGCTTCCCTGCACTCATCACCAAAATCGAAAGGCATATCTTTTTGCAGCAACTTGGACAATGGTAGGGCAATCCTTGAAAAATCTCTAATGAACCTGTGATAAAAACCTGCATGTCCAAGGAATGAACAAACCTCCCTAACATTTGTAGGGTAGGGTAGGCTCACAATTAAATCAATTTTAGCCTTATTGACCTCTATTCCTCTTGCTGAAATTACATGTCCCAACACAATACCTTCCTTCACCATGAAGTGACATTTTTCATAGTTTAAGACAAGATTTGTTTCAACACATCGATTCAGAATTTTGCTTACACTATTTAGGCAGTCATCAAACGAATCACCATAAACAGTAAAATCATCCATAAACACTTCAATGCATTTTTCAATAAAATCAAAAAATATACTCATCATGCATCTTTGAAAGGTGCCTGGAGCGTTACACAAACCGAAAGGCATTCGTCTATAGGCAAAGGTGCCGAATTGGCAAGTAAATGTTGTTTTCTCTTGGTCCTCCTGTGCAATAACAATCTGGTAATAACCTGAGAAACCGTCAAGAAAACAAAAGAAAGACTTACCTGTTAATTGTTCTAGCATCTGATCGATGAAGGGTAAGGGGAAATGGTCCTTTTGAGTGGCCAAGTTAAGTTTTCAAAAATCTATTACCATTTGCCGGCCACTTTGTACCCTCATGGGAATTAGTTCATTATTTTGATTTTTTACTACAGTAATCCTAGTTTTCTTAGGTACAACATGAATAGGACTTACCCATTTATTGTCTGAGATTGGATAAATTATCCCTTCATATAACAGTTTAAGCACTTCTTTTAGTACTACTTCTTTCATTACCGGGTTGAGTTTTCTTTGTGGTTCCCTAACTGGTTTGGCACCATCTTCCAAAAGAATCCTTTGCATGCAAATCGAGGGGCTGACCCCCTTTATGTCGGCTAGGGTCTAGCTGACCGCAGCCTTATGGTCCTTTAGGAATCTGATGAGCCTCTCCTCTTGCTCCTCAGTCAACCCTTTTGCAATGATTACGGGTAGTGTCTCCTTTTCGCCCAAGTGTGCATATTTCAAATGATCAGGCAGGGTCTTCAGTTCCAGTTCCAAAGCTTGGAAAACAGAAGGCAGCAATTTTGTGTGAGAAATCTTCAATTGAATATCAGAATTACTTACCTCTTGTTCTGGTTCCGTAGTGCCATAGGATGCATCGAATTCCTCTTCCTTGTCCAATTGTCCCTTATATTCCAGCTCATCGCCCATGTCTTCCTCTCCAAATACTTCCTGCATAATCAAATCAATGGTGTCAATAGAGCAGATCGAATGACATTCACTAGGATATTTCATTGCTTAAAAAATATTAAATTTTACAATCTCTCCATCAAACTCGACGGAGAGGGTACCCTCGTCCACATCTATTTTGGTCTTGGCCATTTTCATGAATGGACAACCTAATAGAAGTGGGGCTGAACTCGTGGTTGTGTCCTCTTCCATCTTCAGGATGTAAAAATCAGCTGGAAAGATCAAATCGTTAACCTGCACCAATACATCCTCAACAATCCCCTCAGGGTAGTTATTAGAACGATCAGCTAATTGAATAACCACTCTAGTTTCCTTCAAGGGACCTAGTTTCAATGCATAGTAAATCGAGTATGGCATGACATAAATAGATGCAACTAAGTCTAGCATGGCACGCTTGATTCGTTTGTTACCAATCACACAGGGTAGGGTAAACATACCTGGATCAGCCCATTTTTCTAGCAGGGTCCTCTTGATCATGGCTAAAACGTTCTCCCCAACTCTTACCTTTTCATCAATTCGCAGCCTCCTCTTGTTAGTGCATAATTCTTTTAAAAAATTGGCATATTTTGGGATTTGTTTTATCGCATCTAACAAGGGGATGTTGATCTCCACCTTCCTGAAGGTTTCCAACACTTATTGCTCATATTCCTCCTTCTTGGACTTTTCCAACCTGCTAGGAAAAGGAGGTACAACAACATTAGTAACTTTAGGAAGAGGGGGGTCGGATTTACCTCAATGGGGCTGTCATTTGACCCTTGTCTTTCATCTTCCTTGGCTACCTTCGATGGTGAGCTTGGTTGGGGCTGCAACTCTCTTCCACTTCTCAGCATCACCATACTTGCATTCTCTTTTGGGTTAACTACCGTTTGTGAGGGTAGTTTCCCGGAGCTCTGCGCCTCCAACTTGCTAATGGAAATGGCAAGTTGGCTGATTTGGTTCCCCAAATTCTGAATGTTGACTCTTGTTTCTTGTTGAAATTGTTGAGTATTAGTAGCTAGAGCCTTAAATATATCATCTAAGGACATACCTGAATTCGGGGGTTGGCCTTGCGCCTTGATGGGTGCCAGAAACTGGGGCTGCCAATTGAAAAATTGGGGCTGGTCTTTCTGCTGTCCTCCTTGGTTCCCATAACTTAAATTTGGATGATCTCTCCACCCCGGATTGTAATAATTGGAGTAGGGGTCATACTTTCGTTGGGGCTGCCCTGGGAATCCTCCTACGACATTTACTTGCTGCATCGATCCATCTTGTAATGATGGACACATGTCCATAGGTTGATCAGGGATCGAACAGATACCACACACCCTAGTTGTTTGTAATTGCCCTGCAGCAAGTTGCTTAACCAAAGCTGTTAAATCTGAAATCTGATTTTCTAAATTGGCATGGCTTACCTCATTAACCCATCTAGTGGTGTCATCTATCCTAGCACCGAACTGCTGTGAATTTTTGGCCATGTTGGAAATTAATTCCCTGGCCGCTTCAGGTGTCTTGTTCACTAACTCTCCTCCACTGGCTGCATCGACCATACTTCTATCCATGGGCTGAAGCCCTTCATAGAAGTATTGGATCGAAAGCTATTCGGGTATTTGGTGGTGTGAACAGCTAGCAACAAGTTGTTTAAATCTTTCCCAATATTCATATAGCGTCTCACTACCAAATTGCTGAACTCCACATATTTCTTTTCTTATATTTGCAGCCCGGGATGCAGGGAAATATTCATCTAAAAATATCATGTTCATCTCATCCCATGTGCGTATTGAACCGGGAGGAAGAATATACAACCAATCCTTTGCTTTATCACATAAAGTAAATGGAAAGGCTATGAGTTTTACCTAATTCTTGGTCATACCATGGAATTTCATGCTTGAACAAATGACATGAAATTCCTTCAGATGCTTATGAGGGTCCTCACCTAGAAAACCATGAAATAGAGGCAATAATTGTATCAAACCAGATTTCAATTCAAAACCTACCTCAAGAGTGGGATACGTGATGCATAGGGGCTGTTGGTTCATAATTGGTGTAGCTAACTCTCTCAATGTCCTCACTCTGTCAGCCATTCTTTTTTCTCCTTCAAAGATGGGTAGATCACAGATGAGTAAATCACAATCTGATATCACCCTTTTAGGTGAACGATCCTTCTTTTGCTTCACCTCCTTCCTTAAATGACGGGTGGTCCTCTCAATTTTGGGGTTGTACTCGAGTTCACCTCATTGAGAAGCACGAGTCATAAAACAAAAGAAGTTAACAAAGAGAAGGTAATAGCTAAGAAATTAAAGTTGCTCCCCAGCAATGGCGCCAAAATTTTGATGGGTTGTCAAAGCCCTCAAAATTAGTACTAGTCCCACAACCAAATAATTGCAGTAAAAAGTGGTACTAGATCGAATCCCACAGGGAGCAAATCAGTAATCTCTTAGCCGAATGGATAAAGTAATTGAGTGGGGAAATTTAATAACTAAATTTTAAAAGAATAAGAAAGCAATAACAACTGAATGAACAAGAGAAAATTATTCTTACCAATTCTGGTTCAAGGGTTTGGGTTGAATCGATTGGCCATCAATCCTAGGTAAATTTTAGCATTCTTGCAATTCAAGCATTTAACCCTAGATTTATTAGGATAGCCATAATAAACCTTGTGTTTTCCTAATTCAGTTGACTAAACCCAGCATTCGATCAATACTTATCACCACTCAACTGGGTACGATAGCGTCCATGTTAAACAGTGATAGCATTAAGATCCGTGAAAAAAGTTAAACCAAAATAACAATAATTGAGATAACTGCAATTACTGAATCTTGTTCCATTGATTCCTTTAGGTTGAACCATGTTAAAACATTGGTCAAAGGCTGTCATGAACAATTGACCCAAAAAGATATCAAACTATTTGTTACTTGTACCATTATTTGTGACAATTACGGATCACCGAAATCATGGATAGCAGTAGGAAAATCAACATTAATTCAGTTTGTCAAACTAATTAACATCAAAATTCAATAAAAATATGCACAAGAATCAATGAATACTTGAACTAAAAAAAGCAAAATAATAAATTAACTACATAACCTCACAATGACACAATCGAACCTCCCCCCTTGAACCAAAAAAAGAAGCTTACCTGCTCATGATCTGCGCAATCTCCATGCTTTGCTTCTCCATAGCCGAACTACTTTCTTGAGCTTCTTGGTCTTCTTGATGATCTCTTGGATTTGGGAGTGAGTGATGATAGAGCTGGTTCACCCCCCTCTTTATATAGCCAAAGGAGATGGCTGTTTTCCAATTCCTTTCTAGGAGATCATCTTATCTTTAGGGAGTCTTGATCTTCTTTGAACTGATCCTATCATATCTCTTATCTAATGATCTAATCTCAGTCTTCTTATCACTTTGTGATTACATTCAAGACTTTAGATCTGATAAGACTCTCTCCTTGGAGATTACATTCGAAATTTGGACTTTTGACTCTTGAATTCGAGTTGGGGTGCTTTAAAACTTGGGCTGCTTCAAGGTGCTTCTGCGAATTGGGCTTAAGTTGTGAAATGGGCCTGGCTGCGAACTTGCTCCAAATTCGGGCTCATTTTCGTACTTGATGTGGGCCGGATCTGTCAAAACCCAAAGCATAAAAGTTGTGGGCCTTCGTTTTATCTTTCTAATTCTTTTTGAATTGTCCAAATTGGAGTCTGGAATTGAGAGTTAGACCCAAATTACTGACTGTCGCCGAAACTGTGCAAAATCACCCAATTTGCCATGTTTTCTTCCAATTGCCTTCTTTATTGCCCTGAATCGAAATACAAGAGTAATGAGTTCATTTAAGTACTAAAGTAATGTAAAAAATATGAAAATTAGGGTAAAAAATAGGGTTCTTTTCAGTCTCATCAAAGATCTTGGAGAAGCATCCTATATACTAGGTCTTCGACTCTATAGAGATAGATCAAAGTGGATAAAAGGATTATCCCAATCTTCTTACATTAACAAATTAGTCAAGAGATACAACATGGAGAACTCTGAGAAAGGAAATGTTTCTTTCATTGATGGAGTCACTCTCTACAAGGGTATGTCTTCCAAGACTCCCGAAGAAATTGAGGGCATGAAAGAGGTTCCTTATGCCTCAGCTGTAGGGAGCATCATGTATGCCATGCTGTGCACTCCTCCTGATATTTCTCAGGTAGTGAGTGTGGTAAGCAGATACCAATCTAACACAGGGTATGAGCATTGGATCGCTGTGAAAAACATACTAAAATACCTTCAAAAGACAAAAGAATTTTGTCTGGTATTCAATGGTAGTTCACTACAGATCAAGGGGTATATTGATGCTAATTTCCAATTAGATCTAGATGATAGAAATTCTATATCTAGTTATATCTTCACGATAGGAGCGTGTGTTGTTTGTTGGAAAAGCATCAAATAGGAGTCCTGAGTAATAAGAATAATAGTCCGCAACCCGAGCTGAACACATTGTCATAAGTGAGGCTACCTAATGAATGAAGTGTTCATTCTAGAATTTAGAATTCAGCACATCACCCATTCCACTTTTGTATGACAACACTGGATCTAAGCCACTAACACAGAAAGTCTTTGAGAAACACATGGAAATTATGGGACTCCGGTTTATACCCGATTGGACCTAAGTGCAAGTGGGAGCTATTAGACAATTATGCCCCTAGCTCCAATCAGATTTATGTATCTTTTGACATTTATTGTAAATGAATAAAGTACATGTGAGTA
Source organism: Nelumbo lutea (assembly GCF_056320005.1). Taxonomy (NCBI): domain Eukaryota; kingdom Viridiplantae; phylum Streptophyta; class Magnoliopsida; order Proteales; family Nelumbonaceae; genus Nelumbo; species Nelumbo lutea. Next base: position 57,525,358 of record NC_142687.1, on the reverse strand, counting down.
GAAAGTACAGTACTATTCCTTGCAGCCGAGGGAGAGGTCCTCTCTTGTCGGGCAGTGTTTGATCATTATGGGCTGAGAGGTTAAGTGTAAGACCATTGAAGGTAATACCTGATGGGCTAATCTTGCATCTACCCAAAGTCCTTGGGTTTTCATAAGGTGGCTGGACCCAATGACCATTTAGTGTAAATTTTGGGCTCTTATGAGCCCATGGTGGTGGACTCAGGGGTTCACTGTCTCCTACAGTGAATTCGACCAGGCCTTGTAATAAAGGCTGGGTTAAACCCATGTGGCTGATGTGTAGATCAATGTTTGGGTCCCATGCCATATTATGATATTCAACTGGGCAGTAGGTTATGAAGTTAAGTCAGTACATAGACTTAATGGGCCTACAGCCCAATTTGAACTAGCTTAATGAGATTAATTAAATAAGGGGTGGATCTGGGATTTAGATCAGTAGATAGGATAAGGGATTATCCTTATCCACTTAAAGAGTCCAGATTCAAATAAATATTTGGATTAGGAAACTCCTAATTTGATTACAAAGGCTAATCTTTATCTACAGATAAGATAAGGGATTATCCTTATCTCTTAAAGAGAGTCAAGATTTGGATTAGGAAACTCCTAATGGGATTAGGAGATTTTCTCCTTAAGTCCATAAATAGGAGAGCAAGGCAGACCTCCAAACACACTCACAGTCTGCTGAATTAAGAGAAAAGACAACCCACAGTTTGACTGCCCTTGTCTTCTACTCTTTTCTTCATGTTCTTGCCGCCCCTACCCAGTTCGATCTCCACCTGTGGGAGTGATCAAGAATCATTTTTGATATTGCTTCTTGGTAGAAGAGGCAATATGAAGTCGTGCTCACTAGCCCTCTACTAAATTCTTGCTGAAGAGTTTGGTTCTTACTGAAGAGTCGTCCTGCTGGTTATGCTTCACCTCACACTGTCATCTTTAGTGGAAGCAATTTGGTTCAAGATATATCCCTCTCTTCCCTTTGTGGTTTCAGATCTAGTCCAGTTTGGTTCAAGATTGATTCTTGAAAATATAGTTTTCTAAAATAGGGAATGCGATTCCTAGATGGGAGAGAGAGAAATTTTTGAAATTTTGCCCAACCTTCCTCCAGGGTTCGGCCATCCATATGATGGATCTCTCATCCCCTCATTAAAGAGTTCAGATCCAAATAAAAGATTTAGATTAGGAAACTCCTAATGAGATTAGGAAATTTTCTCTTTAAGACTATAAATAAGAGAGCAACACTAACCTCCAAAGACACATTCGTTGAATACAGAGAGAAGACAACATAGTTAGACTGCTCTTGCCTTATGCTCTTTTTCTTCCTGCTCTTGCTGCCCCACCCTATTCGATCTCCAGTTCTTAGATTGGATCTTGATTTGGTTTCTTGCTAGAAGAAACAATCTAGAAGCGGTGCTCACTGTACTATTTGATTCTTGCTGAAGAATCACTAGTCCTTAGTGAAGAACTACCTATTGATCTTGCCTCACCCTAAACTGTGTCATCTTCAGTGGAGGGAGGATTTGGTACCCTCTTTGGGTGTGTACACCTATGTTGGGAGGATCATTCTTGTGTGAATTCCGTATCAGGTATATCCCTCCCTTATTTTGGTTTTAGATTTGGTCTGGTTTGGTTACAAGAATGAACCTTGAAAATGCAGTTTTCTAAATTGGGAATAGGATTCCCAGGTGGGAGTAAAGAAATTTTTGAAATTTCGCCCAACCTTCCTACTGGTTCGGCCATCCATATGAGTGGATCTCCCATCCCTTCTATGGTATGAGAACTAGGTTCAAGTCTTTAACCAAATTATAACAAATCTAAATCTACGCAAATCGGGCAGAACATTAGCGCTTTTTCTGGGAATTGGTTCCCAGATTATGGGTAGATGATCTGGAAAATAAATCTTTATTATTCTCTGGCATTTCTAAATTTGTTCTATGATTTTTTCTTGAATTTTTGGGCTGCACATGTGATGGAGATCGAATCTTTATGGTGCCAAGATTGGCACACCTTGTGATTTCTATTCTATACAATTCTGGTTTGTAAATGTTTTTTTTTTATTTTTAGACAAATTGTATAGGAATTTGATGTGATGTAATAATAGAAAAATTAGGTTTTTGTATTTTATTTCCATTTGGAGATCATTGTAGTGCACAATAGAGGAGAAGAAATTTTCGTAGAAACAAGTTTTGCGATCTGCGATTTCGTAGATATCGATTCTGCAATCTGCGATTAACTGTTCTTTGCAAGTTTGCAAGATATCCAAGAAAATCACAGTGCAGCCTCTGATATTAGTTTCTTAATAATTTGATTATCTTGAATTAATTTATTTTCAGATCATTATTCTTGAATTAAATCTTGAACTGGACACCAAAACTTGAGCCAATTTACACCAGAATTGGTCTAAACTGGTTGGACTGAATTGTTGGTTCAATGGGGTTGGTTTTTCTAAGCCTAATTTGATTTAGAACAGATATTTGATGGCCCACTTCAATATTTAATTCAGCCCACCTCTATAAAACCTAATTTTAATATGATAACGACTAAATCAGCCATAAATTAGCTACATGGGCCGAATTGCTTTTTGCAGTTGATGAGAATAAAAATTATCATATTTTTATCCCTCAATATTCAGTATTTTATACTTAATTAAAACCTAATTGGACTCACTATTCTTGTATTTTGATTTAGGGCACGAAAGAAGGCATAGGGTGAAAAACAAGGCTAATCGGGTAATTTTGCACAGTTTTGGCATTGCATGATAATTTGGGCATAACTCTCCCATACGGACTTCGATTGAGATGATTCAAGATGAATTAGAAAGATATGGAAAAACTATACAAATTTCATGTTTTGATTTTTGATAGATTCAGAAAGAGTCAAGGTGAAAAATGGGCTCAATTTCTAAGAGAATTTGTAGAGAAGTCCAGTTCGCAACTGAAGCCCAGTTCGCAGAGAAGACTTGCAGTAGCCCAATTCGTTGAAGAAGCCCAATATGAATGCAAGAATAAGAAACATCAAAGAGTCCTATCAGATTCAATTTTCTATTGTATTTCTAGAAGGATAAAAGATATTAAGATTACCAGTTAAGAGAAAGGAGTAGATTAGATCTAATCAAGGCATTATCTATTGGAAAACTGAACTCCCAATGGAGAAAGAACTCCTTAGAGGAGCAGGAGATAGCTCCCTCCTAAGTCTATATAAAGGGGGCGGACTAGCACCCAAGGGCACCATCAAATCCTCCAATAGAGCTTCAGCCTTCAAGAAGAGCAATCAACAGCCAAGGAGGAAGAAGCAGAGTTCGCCCCCTCTCATCTGGAAGCTACAATTTCATCATGAAGTGTCTGTGAGGTTTTAATTTCTGGTTGAAGGGTTAGGGAAGCTTTGATTCTATAAACATTGTGAGATCTAATTGATTTTTATTTCAGTTCATTGTTTATGGGTATTCATATGTTTTCTGCGATTAACTATGAAGATTATTTTTATTGATTAAGCAAGAAGGCACCCTTGCTAATTCAATGAGAATAATCTATGGCTGATTGAACCTCCAGTTTCATATATGATTGGTAGGTTTGATCATGGTGGAAACTAAAGGAAATTGACTGCAAAAAAAGTTTTTGATCTATGTTAGGAAAATGTATGATCTGTTTTAAACAGTCTGAGCTTGTGAGATTGTTGACCAGAATTGGGTCTCTTCCCTCTTAATGCTTCTAATAGATTAAATCCTAAGAACTTGTTTGGGACTGTCTATTAATAAGAGAAGCAATCATAAAGCTTGTTTTGGTTGTCGAATAATACGAGTAGAGGCTGGCTATTAGAGCTTGTTAATGGCTATAACCAATTTATTCGTAAACATATGAATTTATCTTTGCATTGAGGATCAATGATAAGAATCAAAGCTGAACTTGTCCCTTCAACCGGAAGCTATCTCCCATCGATTGGATCCTTGCTTTCTGTTGTTTTCTTTTATTTCATCTTATTTTCCTTAATTCAACAAACACTTAAATGAATTCCATGTAGTATGCTTAAGCATGAAACCTCAAGGTATTATCGAGGAACAGATCAAGTTGCGTGCCTTTCTTTTCTCATTAGCTGATAAAGCTAATGATTGGCTTTTCTACTTACCCTCTGGTTCTATCACCACATGGAACGATATGAAAAGGCAATTTCTTGAAAAGTTCTTCCCTGCCTCTCGAGCTACTAACATCAGAAAGGAGATCTATGGTATAAGACAATTCAGTGGGGAAATTCTCTACGAATACTGAAAGAGATTTAAGCAACTCTGTGCCAACTGTCCGGAACATCAGATTCTAGACCAGCTCCTTATCCAATATTTCTACGAAGGGATATTGCCGATGGATAGGAGTATGATTGATGTAGCAAGTAGAGGTGTGTTGGTGAACAAAACTCCTACCCAAGCAAGAGAATTAATCTCGAACATGGCAGCCAATGCACAACAGTTCGGCATTAGACAGGAGTCCATTCCAAGGAGGGTCGATGAGGTAAGCACTTCTTCCGTCGATCAAAGATTAGACACTCTTACATCACTTGTGGAAAAATTGGTGGTAGGTCACGTACAACAAGCAAAGACATGTGGTATTTGTTCAACTACGGGTCATCCAACCGACATGTGCCTTACACTTCAAGATGAACCCTATGAATAAGCCAATGTTGTTGGAGGCTTCCCATAAAAGAGATACGATCTCTATTCAAATACCTACAATGCAGGATGGAGGGATCATCCTAACCTTAGCTATGGAACCAAGCCCTTCGGCTTCCAACAACATCAATCTAGACCGTCGGCTCCATAATATTCGTCTTCCAATCCAAGTATGTCTCTAGATGAAATTGTTAAAGCACTTGCAACAAACACTCAACAATTTCAATAGGAGACAAGGACAAGCATCCAAAACTTGGAGAATCAGTTTATCCAATTAGCAACTACTATGAGTCGAATTGAATCTCAAGTATCAGGAAGGCTACCCTCCCAGACCACAACTAATCTGAAACAGAATGCTAGCGCAATCACCTTGAGAAGCGGGAAGGAGCTGAATGAACCTAGTAAAGAAGCATCTAAAGATACAACTAAAGAAGAGAAAGAAAAGGAGACACCATCACCCCAAAAAAATTCAAGCGGAAAGCAACCCCAAGCCATAGTCATCGCTCCACCTTTTCCTAGTCGATAAAATCCAAGAAGGAGAAGCAAGACAAGGATATTCTTGATACATTCCGCAAAGTTGAGGTAAATATCCCCCTCCTTGATGCAATCAAGCAGGTACCCAGCTATGCTAAATTCCTAAAGGAGTTGTGCACCACTAAGAGAAGGCTGAAAGGCGATGAGAAAGTCCATATAGGAGAAAATGTTTCAGCAATTCTCCAAAAGAGACTACCCCCTAAATGCAAGGATCCAGGTATGTTCACTATCCCCTGTAAAATAGGAAATGTCCAGATCGAAAGAGCAATGTTAGATCTAGGAGCTTTAATAAGTGTCATACCCCATTCTATTTACACAACTCTGAACCTTGGACTGTTGAAAGAAACGGGTGTGATTCTACAACTTGTTGATCGATCCACTACATATCCGAAGGGGGTTCTGGAGGACGTGTTAGTTCAAGTCAATGATCTGGTCTTTCCTGCTGATTTTTATGTGATTGATATGGAAGAAGATGATTATTCCAATCCAACTCTAATTTTGTTAGGAAGGCCATTTCTTAATACCTCCAAGACTAAAATCGGTGTACATAAGGGGACACTTACCATGGAATTTGATGGTAAGATTGTTAAGTTTAATATTTATGATGACATGAAATATCCTACTGATGATAGTCCTGTTTATTCTGTTTATGTGATTGATTCTTCAGCATAAGAAATTTTTAAACTTGATGGGAAGGATGTATTGGAAATCACCATTAGTAAGCATCCTGAGAATGAGGAGTTAACCTTGAGTTCTAAATTGTAGGAAACCGTTGCAGCATTGAATGGTTCTCTAGAGTTACAACAGTCAGGTAATGCTCCTTATATTATGTTGTTGATTTCTGACAGGAAACCTTTACCCTCTATTTTGCAGGCCCCTATTCCAGATTTAAACCCACCCATGATGGATGAAAGGAGAAAGCACCGGAAGTTGCAATTACAAGACCCAGAGGATCCGGTTTATGATGATTAAAAATAGGGAAGTTTGTTTTTTTCTTTTTCTTCTTGTTTTTGCATCTATAGTTTAGTTATTTCCCCCTTTTCTTTACATTTCAACAATGCATAGATTAAGTGTGGGGGGGGGGGGAGTGTACCTTTTAACTGCTTTTTAGTATAAAAAAACTCAACTCTTTTAAAATCAATTGAAACAATATTCTGGGAAAATTCTTGTGGACCTAGTAATGAGGTACAATTAAGAAGTACACGACCTATCTGAAGCCATTACCTTTTAAGCTAGTTCTAAATTCAAGTTTAAGTAAACAGGGCAAATACTTTACCATTGCTACAATTGGTAGGATGGAGCATAAAATGCACCTAGTGGTCAAGAATTCCGATGGTAGGATGGAGCATAAAATGCACCTACCAACCAAGTCATCTGATAATAGGACGGAGCATAAAATGCACCTACTGGCCAAGTAATCCAAAAGTAAGATGGAGCATAAAATGCACTCACTTCCTCATAGGAGAGAAAAATAAAATAAAAAGAGAGAGAAGATAAAAAGGTTTCCCTGATTTACTACCTGGTTTGCAGTAGCAAAAATTGGATTGACTGATGAATGAGTCGTGTATGACTTGATTGTGTTGATTTAGTGGTTTGCAATATTTAACCTAGAATATTTGTGGAGAAAGATGAAGGGGAGTTGAGCTTAAAAATTGGTAGGATAGTTAGTTTGTTCTTGTTTTATTTTTACTTGAATTTTGTCTTGCCCGAGGACGGGCAAGTTTTAAGTGTGGGGGGATTTGATGAGAATAAAAATTATCATATTTTTATCCCTCAATATTCAGTATTTTATACTTAATTAGTACCTAATTGGACTCACTATTCTTGTATTTCGATTTAGGGCACAAAAGAAGGCGTACAGTGAAAAACAAGACTAATCAGGTAATTTTGCATAGTTTCAGCACCATGTTATAATTTGGTTATAACTCTCACATCCGGACTCTGATTGAGATGATTCAAGATTCATTGGAAAGACAAAGAAAAACCCTACAACTTTCATGTTTTGAGTTTTGATAGATTCGGACTTCGTCAAGGTAAAAATTGGGCCCAAAATCTAAGCAAATTCGTAGAGAAGCCCAGTTCGCAGCTGAAGCCCAGTTTGTAGAGAAGCCTTGCAGCAGCCCAATTCGTTGAAGAAGCCCAATACGAGTGCAAGAATAAGAAATATCAAAGAGTCCTATCAGATTCAATTTTCTATTGTATTTCTAGAAGGACAAAAAAGATTAAGATTACCAGTTAAGAGATAGGTGTAGATTAGATCTAACCTAGGCATTATCTATTAGAAAACTGAACTCCCAAAGGAGAAAGAACTCCTTAGAGGAGTAGGAGATAGCTCCCTCCTAAGTATATAAATGGGGCAGACTAGCGGCCAAGGGCACCATCAAATCCTGCAAGAGAGCTTCAGCCTTCAAGAAGAGCAATCAACAACCAAGGAGGAAGAAGCAGAGTTCGCCCCCTCTCATTTGGAAGCTGCGATTTCATTATGAAATATCTGTAAGGTTTTAATTTCTGGTTGAAGGGTTAGGGAAGCTTTGATTCTATAAACATTGTGAGATCTAATTATTCTTATTTCAGTTCATTGTTTATGGGTATTCATATGTTTCCTACGATTAACTATGAAGATTATTTTTATTGATTAAGCAAGAAGGCGCCATTGCCAATTCAATGAGAATAGTTTGTGGCCGATTGAACCTCCAGTTTTGTATATGATTGGAAGGTTTGATCATGGTGGCAACTAACAGAAATTGATTGCAAAAAAGTTTTCGATCTAAGTTAGGAAAATGTATGATCTGGTTTAAACGATCCGAGCTTATGAGATCATTGACCAGAATTGGGTCTCTCCCCTCTTAATGCTATTAATAGATTAAATCCTAAGAGCTTGTTTAGGATTGTCTATTAATAAGAGAAGCAATCAAAGATCTTGTTTTGGTTATCGAATAATACGAGTAGAGGCTGGCTATTAGAGCTTGTTAATGGCTATAACCAATTTATCCTTGCATCGAGGATCAATGATAAGAATCAAAGTTGAACTTGTCCCTTCAACCGGAAGCTATATCCCATCAATTTGATCCTTGCTTTTTGTTATTTTCTTTTATTTCATCTTATTTTCCTTAATTCAACAACCCTTTACTTTGTATACTTGGAAATAAATCCACCAATCCATGTGGAGACAACCTTGCTCATCACTATATACAAATTATTCACTCAAGCAAGACTTTTTATCTCTGGTTGGGTTCGACACCCACCAGCAGTACATCCCATGTACCTAGATAATGTTATATGATAACATTATGGGCTCTATTGGGCTGATACTGATTTAATCTAATTAATTAAGATTTTTGCAGATATTCTAATTGATTGGATCAATTTATTTCATGCATGTTATGTATGAATGTGTGATGTGCTACGTACATGGACCATAAGTACTTGGCCCATGATTAAATCATTGCCATGGTACCCATAAGGTCATTGGATGATCTCCCCTTTTGGTGGGCCCCACATCAGTTTCATCTCAAAGAGGAACCGTACGGAACCCTACCCATTTAGGGCCCATTTAAATCTGGCTTTGAGAAAGTCAATGGGAGCCACTTTGGTTTGACCTAAATAAAACTAGGGCGTAATATTTCGTTCCCTCCACTAAAATATGAGTGCATGTGATAGGGAGATTCATATGATGATCTCTCTAAAGGCCTTCCATCATTAACCTGAAAATGGGTTCTTCAGTAATGAGGAAATGCAACAAAAAATTGGGCTATCCATTTGCTGCTGGATCTGTTGGATTTTTCATAAATTGATAGGGGCATCATAGACTGATGTGGGAGGGGCCTATCCTAAAATGCAAGACTCTCTCACGGTACCTTAGTGTTCATGAATATGATGGGTAAGAATTCACTGGACATAAATGTTTATCCTAAAATAGCAATGAACCTTGTCTAACAGTGGCCAAAGGGAAAGCTCATAAGATGAGTGGATGTGATCTTTCAGAGAAGGTGGTGGGGTTATGCAACTGAAACAGTTGGCACCATGCACCATATGTGGTTTCCCACATTTCCAGAGACAAAGTTCGTAGTCTTCGTTATTGAGATAGGAGGGAAATCTCAGAGATGAACAAATGGAAATGGAACATAGATTAAAAGCCATATCTATGTAGAAAACATGAATCAAATCAGGTTGTGGACTAATATTTGCTTTGCCTTGATCAAAAATAGAAAACAGACAATTCGCCAAACTGTTGGACAATAATAAGCTTAAGGGCCCAAATTACGTTGACTGGTATCATAACCTTATGTTGGTCCTAACATCCGAGAAATTGGACAAGGTTGCTAAGAACCCTACTACAGATTGTCTGGGTGATAGGGCTTTTGAGGCCTACAGGAGGGAATATCAAGAATGGGAAGAGAAAAACTCTCTTGCTCAGTGCTATATCATAGCCTCCTTAGACAATTAGATACAATAACAATTTGATCATATCAAAGTGTCCAAAGATATTTTGGATAGTCTAAGGACAATGTATGAGGAGAAGAATCGTTCTACTCATCAGAAGGTCCTAAAGCAGTTCATGACCGCACAAATGTCCAAGAACCAACTATTTCATGACCATTGTCTTAAGATGATGGGGTACATCAAAGAACTGGAGGCTCTTGGATCTAGGTTAGATCATGTCACTAAATTTGATGCCATCCTGAACTCTTTGCCTCCTTCCTTCAATTAGTTCATAATGAATTACAATATGAACAAGCTAAATGTTAGCCTTCAGGAACTCAGCAATATGTTGTAGAGGGCTGAGGAACTGATAAAGAAGAGCCCAATGCCATGCTTGTCGAAGGTGGAAAAATAGGCAAGAAGAAGAGAAAGGCAAAGAAGAAACCTCAAAAGAAAACTAGCAAGCCCAAAAAGTAGAGAAAGGTCAAGGCATGAGATGCTTGTCACTTCTACTCATGCATGTAACACATTGCAAGGGTTCAGGACAAGCAGAAGGCTGAGTGACGATGAAGTGATTATTTACTTAGGGACTTCTGCAAGCGTTGTAGCTATAGCTATATGAACTGTAGAGTTGTATTTCAGAGAAGGAACAATTACATTAAAAGATTGTCTTTATGTACCCTATTTGAGAAGAAATTTGATTTCTGTTTCAGAACTGAGTGCGGATGGATATTCTATTCTCTTTAGTAATGTGATTACTATTAAAAGAAATAACAAATTCCTCACATATGGAGAACTTGAGAATGGTCTCTATGTTCTCCATTCTTCACTGGAAACAAATATAACTGAAAGTACGTCGGATAATAACCCCAAGAAAAGAACTCATGATACAGTTAATCCCACGTGCCTGTAGCATTACCGACTTGGCCACATTAAACATAGATCGTATCAAAAAGTTGGTAAAGTATGAGACTTTGGATTTTCTAACTGTAGAACATCTTCCAACCTGTGAACCTTACCTTCAGGGTAAGATGACGAAATGGCCATTTAACAGAAAGCCTAAAAGATCAACACTTGACCTTATATATACAAATTTATGGCATCCCCTGAATGTTAGAACATGTAACCATCACGTTTATTTCATAACATTTACCGACGATCACTCTCAGTATGGTTATGTGTATCTAATGAGACACAAGTTTGAATCCTTTGAAAAGTTCAAAGAGTTCAGGCAAGAGGTCAAGAAACAGTTGAGGAGACACGACAAGGCCATTCGATCAGATCGATGAGGTATCTCTAACGAATTCGGGGACTACTTAAAAGACAATGGGATAGTATCATAACTAGCTCCTCCTACTACATCACAATTAATCAATGTATCATAAAGGATGAACCATACTTTATTGGATATGGTCTGATCAGTTCTCGTACACTCAAAACTACCCACATCCTTTTGGGGTTATGCATTAGAGACTGCGATATACATGCTGAACCGGGTTCCAACCAAATTCGTTTTGAAGACTCCCTGTGAGTTTTGGACCGATATGAAACCAAGTGTGAGACACTTGAAGATTTGGGGTTATCCAGCACATGTTAAAAGAACAAGATCTAACAAATTGGAATCCAAGACCATCCATCACCTATTTATAGGCTACCCCAAAGGCTTTGTAGGTTACTTATTCTATGATCCAAAAGCGCAAAATGTGTTTTACAGTCGAAAAGCCCACTTCTTAGAAGAAGATTACATCCTGGATAATCATCATTAGGAAGTTATTCTTGATGAGGAGAGCCCATGGATAGTGGGAGATGTCCCACCAGCTCCAGAAAATAACCAACCTAGAAGAGGATCCCGGGAATCCAGACCAATTAGTTACGACTATGACCAAGAAAGTTACTTGGTGGAAGCCCGACCATTGAGAAGGATCCCGTGACTTATACAGAACCTAAGTTGGACATAGATTCAATAGAGACCAATAGAGTTTGGCCTCTGGTAGATCCGCCCCCTGGGGTAAAAGCAATTGGTTGCAAATGGATCTATAAGAGGAAAATGGCCTCGATGATAAGGTTCAGACCTACAAGGCTCATCTTGTGGTGAAAGGGTACACTCAGAAAGAAGGAATCGATTATGAGGAAACCTTTTTGCCCGTGGCCATGCTTAAATCCATTAGGATCCTACTAGCTATAGCAGCATACCATGACTACGAGATTTGGCAAATAGATGTCAAAGTCGCATTCCTGTATGGAAATCTTACTGAAGATATCTATATGCAGCAACTACAAGGTTTCATAGCTGTAGGTCGGGAACACATGGTATCTAAAATTAATCGATCCATATATGGACTAAATCAAGCTTCTAGGAGCTGGAACATCCATTTTGACTCTAATGTCAAATAGTTTGACTTTGAGCAGAATCCGGATGAGCTCTGTGTTTTTAGGAAGACCAGTGGGGATAAAATTTTGTTCTTGATTCTGTATGTAGACAACATTCCACTCATTGGAAATGATGTAGGAATATTGACTACGGTGAAAGTATGGCTTTCATAGCAAATCTCCATGAAAGATCTTGGAGAAGCTTCTTACATCTTGGGACTTCGACTCTATAAAGATAGATCGAAGTGGATAATAGGATTATCCCAGTCTACTTATATTGACAAAGTAATCACGAGATACAGTATGGAGAACTCCAAGAAAGAAAATATTCCTTTCAGGCATGAAGTCACTCTCTACATGGATATGTCTCCCAAAACAACTGAGGAGATTGAGGACATGAAGGAAGTTCCCTATGCTTCTGCCGTAGGGAGCATCATGTATGCCATGCTGTGCATTCGGCCTGACATTGCTCAGGTCGTGAGTGTGGTAAGTAGATACTAATCTAACCCAGGACAAGAGCATTGCACCGCTGTGAAAAAGCATACTGAAATACCTTGGGAGGACAAAAGAGCTTTGTCTAGTATTCAATGGTAGTTCAATACAGATCCTTGTGTATACCGATGCCAATTTCCAGTCATATCCAGATGATAGAAAGTCTACATCTAGATACATCTTTACCGTGGGGTCCTGTGCAGTTAGCTAGAAAAGCAGCAAACAAGGGTCCATTGCAAATTCCACAACCGAGGCCGAATACATTGCCGCAAGTGGAGCTGCCAAAGAAGCCGTATGGATGAAAAAGACCATTTAGGAGTTAGGAGTAGTTCCCCCAGACTACTCGAAGTCAAAGCACATTGAGAGGAAGTACCATGTACTATGGGAGATAGTTGGAAGAGGGGACGTCCTGATTTAGAAGGTAGCATCAGCAAAAAATGTAGCAGACCCATTAACTAAGCCACTGGCACAGAAAGTGTTTGAGAAATACGTGGATAGTATGAAACTCTGGCTTATTCCCGATTAGACCTAAGTGCAAGTGGGAGCTGTTAGACAGTTTATGCCCTTAGCTTCAATCAACATGATGTACATTATGACATTTATTATAAATGAATAAAGTACATATTTGATTCATGTTATTATGGTGTATTTCTATGTAATACCCTCAAACTGGACACATATGAGACTCGTGTTAGTTTAGAATCTTCACAACCGTTGGATAGAATTGGGGAGATTTATCTTGCCAAGGCTAACACTGGTGTACTGCCAAGTTGGTTGGGGTGGCTTGACTCAGCTGCCAGGGTGAGACTTGAGGTACATGCAGTGTGGGTTTTTTTGAAACCCTAAACTAGACCAAAATTCTAGTATTGCCTTGGACCTTGGAGATAGATGGGCAAAACTAGAATGTTACACCTGACCCCTATACTTGATTATAATGCTGCACTAAGTGTCAGATTGGGCTGCCTTTGATATACCAATCAGTGAGATCCTTAGAGTGATCATAGTGACAAGATCAGCCCCTTTGTTGGATAAAGTGAATGATCGGGGATGCACTCTCTCTAATGGAAACCTAAACTACCGGCAGTTGATTTCAAAAGTTGAAATTTGTTTTGCAAAATATATTTATATATAGATATACATATATATATATATATATATATTTTTTTTTTTTTTGAAACCCTAAACTAGACCAAAATTCTAGTATTGCCTTGGACCTTGGAGATAGATGGGCAAAACTGGAATGTTACACTTGACCCCTATACTTGATTATAATGCTGCACTAGGTGTCAGATTGGGCTGCCTTTGATATACCAATCAGTGAGATCCTTAGAGTGATCATAGTGACAAGATCAGCCCCTTTGTTGGATAAAGTGAATGATCAGGGATGCACTCTCTCTAATGGAAACCTAAACTACCGGCAGTTGATTTCAAAAGTTGAAATTTCTTTTGCAAAATATATTTATATATAGATATACATATATATATATTAGGTATAACAGCCCTAAATGGTCTTAAACTTAACCTCTCAGCCCTTAATGATAAAACGTTGCCCAACAAGAGGGGACCTCTCCCTCGGCTGCAAGGTGCAGTGTTGCACTCTCTGCTCGAATGGATCCCGGGAATTAAAACCATTTGCAAACTTTTTTCTTGAAACATAATATATATATACTATTATATAAATATATTTTGCAAAAAACAAATCTCAAACAAGTTTGAAATCAACTACCGGAAGTTTTGTTTCCATCAGAGAGTGCAATCCCAATCATTCACTTTGTCCGACAAAGGGGCTGATCTAGTCACTATGATCACCCACTCAAGTGAATTCTCAGACTGCCCCAACATATCTAGGTTTTGACCCCCTCTAAGGATCTTATTGATTGGCATATCAAAGACAGTCCAATCCAATACCCAATGTAGTACCGTAATCGAGTTTAGGGGTTAGGTGTAACTTTCCAGTTTTGCCCACCAGTCTCATAGGTCCAGGGTATAATTGGAAAATGGTTCAAGTTCAGTGTTTCAAACAAACACACAATACATGTGCTTTGAGTCAAACCCTAGCAATTGAAACAAGCCACCCCAACCTACTTGGCAGCACATTAGTCAGCCTTGGCAGGATAAAATTCCCCAAGTCTATCCAGTGGTTGAGAACATTCTAAATTAATACGAGTCTCATAAGTGTCTAATTTAAGGGTAATTACACAAAAACATACCAAATATAACATGAATCAATTATGTACTTTTATTCATTTAGAACAAATGTTTATGTACATTAATCTGATTGGAGCTAAGGGCATACATTGTGTAATAGCTCCCACTTGCACTTAGGTCCAATCAGCTACAAGTCATAGTCCCATACTATCCACGTGTTTCTCAAACACTTTCTATGTCAGTGGCATAGTTAATGGGTCTACCACATTCTCCACTGATGCTACCTTCTAAATCTGGACGTCCCCTCCACCAACAATCTCCCACAGTACATGGTACTTCCTCTTGATGTGTTTTGACTTCAAGTGGGCTCTTGGCTCCTTAGCCTAAGCATTGGCTCCAGCGTTGTTGCACAATAGTGGTGGGTGATGTGCTCGATGGAACAAGTCCTAATTCATGAATGAACTTCTTCATCCATATTGCTTCCTTGGCAACTTCACTTGTAGCAATGCACTCGGCCTCGATCGTGGAATCTGCTGTTGACCCTTGTTTACTGCTTTTCTAGCTAATAGCACAAGACCCCATCAATGTAGACTTTCTATCATCTGGGTGTGACTAGAAATTGGCATCAGTATACCTAAGGATCTATAGTGAACTACCATCGAATACTAGACAACTTTTTTGTCCTCCGAAGGTATTTGAGTATGTTCTTTACAACAATCCAATGCTCCTGTCCTAGGTTTGATTGATATCTACTTACTACACTCATGGCCTGAGCAATGTCAGGCCGAGTGCACAACATGGCATACATGGTGCTCCCTACGGTAGGGGCATAGGGAACCTCTCTCATGCCCTAAATCTCCTCAGGAGTCTTTGGAGACATACCCTTGGAGAGAGTGACTCCGTGTCTAAAAGGGACAAATCTCTTCTTGGAGATCTCCATGTTGTATCTATTGACATTATTTTCTCGGAACAAAAAGGGGCTGACTTGTAGAGGTTATTTTGGCATTTTTTTCTTAGTCTTTCATAGAAGAGAAGAGGGGAGAATGACGTACAAGCGCGACTAAAGCTTCAACAAGACTAGGGAGGATCTTGATCGATGAGTTTTACATGTTATTTTACTTTGACTCCTTGAGAGATTTCAATGTTTAATTTTGTTCTTGATAGATTTCTTTTATTATTTTGATAAACCCTGAAATTATATTCTTCAATTTCCATATAAGATTAGTCATGCTCTTTTTGTGTGCAATTTGTTAGAAAATAATTGATTGGGTAGATTTATTTTATGAGTTAATCCTTAACTACAATACTATCAATCTGATATGTTGTCATTCTTGAGTATTTTCTAAGAATAGACCATTCTGTTCTTCATCGAAAAATTAATTCTCAGAACAAATACTTTTATTCTTGTCATTGGTTTCAAAGTTATATTTTCCAGTTGTTTGTTTGGGATGTAAAACTTGCAATTGAGTAATAAATAGGAATCAAAGTCGAGACCAATTAAGCGAATCAATCAAGTGAATCTCGAAGACTTGTTCAACACAAACTACTTTTCATCCTTTAATCATCGTTACTTTTATTCAAATATTTTTGCTCTTCTTTTTATTTTTAGAAAATCATTTTCTCTAGGTTATTCACTCTTAGCGATAACTCCTTTTGTTAGTTTAATTAGCTTCTCTGTGGATTCGACACCTAAAGCTACACTTCAATGACTGCTTAGCCAAGGGTAATAATTTTGAGTGAGACACAAAATTTGGCGCCATTGCCAGGGAAGCCAAACCAACAACTGAGTTTGAACATTTTTTACTTATCTTTTATTTCCTCTGTTTGTTTCATTTTCTTTAGTTGCATTTTATTTTCTTGATCTTATTTTCCTTTTCTTCTTTTTGTAAGCTAAAAAAAATAGGAGCCTAGGGTGTATGAATAGACCAAGGGACAAAAGAGGGAGATTCGTTAGACAAATACGAGTAGGCCCACCATCACTCCCTGAAGAAGAAGTAGCATCTTGTTCGTCCTGTGATTCTGAAACCATGAGTCAACACGAGGACAACTCTGTTAGGTCTTTAGAAGACTACCTGCACCCCACCTGGATAGCCACACCATCATGCATCATGTTCCCTCTAAATACACCATAATTTGAGTTTAAACCTGGAATGATCCAACTCTTGCCTAATTTCCATGGTTAGACAGTGAGAATTCATATGTGCACATTAGGGATATTGAAGAGGTAGTGGCCATCTTTCATAACTGAGCTGATATTGCAGACACTGTTAGGCTGAATTTTTTCCTTTTTTCCCTGAAAGAGAGATCTAAGAGTTGGCTATACTCCTTGAGATCGAGATCCATAGGTACATTGGCGGAGATGACCCAAGTTTTTTTTAACAAATACTTCCCACACCATAAGACCAACAACCTTAAGAGACAGATCTCAACATTTTCTCAAAAAGATAGTGAAACCTTATACCAAGCCTGGGAGAGATTCAAAGAGCTACAGAACCTATGTCCGCACCATGGGTATGAAAGTTAGAGGTTAGTTAGCTAATTTTATGAGGACTTAACCAGTAGGGAGCGCCAATTCATAGAGATGATGTGTAATGGGGAGTTTTTGCAAAAGGATCCTGAAGAAGCCATAGATTACTTGAATGAGTTAACTGAGAAAGGCCACACATGGGCTAGATATTGATTGTACTAATAGGTCACGTCCAACTAGGATTTACCATCTTAAGGAGGAAGACAACCTCAAAGCCCAATTAGAAGCTATAACTAAGGAACTTGAGGCCTTAAAGATGAGAAATAATAAAATCACCCACACGGTTTCTAGGGTAGAAACTCAAGCTTCATGTTTTGTCTGTGGGGGATCGAATCACTTAGCTCAGGATTGCCCAACCTATGGTGAGATGAGAGAGGTTTATGAAGAACAGTGTAATGCCTTAGGAATTGTATAGGAAACCTTTCTCACCCTATTCAGAGACCTATAATCCTAGTTGGAGAAACCATCCCAATTTTAGTTGGAAGGATGATCAGAACCAACCCTCACCATCCAACAATAACTAGAGTGTAGAGGCGCAACCATCCAGATTTCATCCTGCTCCCCAATGCAATGCTCGACCGAATAGGAATCCTTTAGAAAAAACACTTCAAGCATTTATAGAGGCGCAAAATAATACTAACCAAAAGTTTGAATCTATTCGTATACAGGTGGTTGAAAAGAACAAGGATATCAAGAGTCAGATAGCTAATCTTGAAGGGATAGAATATCCATCACATGGATGCCCAAATCTTGTGGAATGGACTGGATGAATTTCAAAAATTTCTCCCATCTTTGCAGGGAATCGAATTCCCTATTTTAGAAAAACATATTTTTCAATGATCAATCTTAAACCATTAACCAAACCAGATCTGAACCAAAAGGAGTAAGAGGGAGATGTACCTGATACACAGAAACAGTATCTCCCAACGGAGGTGTTCACGCCCAAGGTAGGATCCAAAATCTGCTCCCACTGAAGATGGCACAGTGTAGGATGGAGCAGAATCAGCAATGTTCTTCCAAAAGAACTTAACCCTTCACAAGAATCAACATGATGGCTTGTGAATATAGCTCCAATCAATCTTTTCCCCAAAAGATTTGTATCAAGATCAAATCTTGATTATCCTGTAGAGAGTAGGAGATTGAACTACTGGAGGTGGCGGCTGTAGGAAGGAGGCGGCAAGAGAGTATTCGTAGGGTGCAGAATTTTCACTTCTTGTGATTTCAGCTCTGAAGATAAGAGTATGTTGGTTGCATATCTAAAGGTTGCCGCCCCCTCCTCCTTTTATAATCTTAAAGGGATCAGCTCCTAATCGCATTAGGAGTTGCTGATCCAAATCATATTTGGATTAGAAGTCCCTTTAAGTGATAAGGGATAACCCTTATCTTATATGCAGATCAGGTCAGCCATCTCCTAATCTAATTAGGAGGCTTCTAGATCTAAATCTTATTTAGATCTTGGAGTCTCTAAGTGGATAGGGTCTAGGCCCAATCCTATCAGGTGATCCATCTCAGAATTTGCCTCTTTTAATTGACTGATCAAATCAGCCTAGTTCAAAATGGGCTTAAGGCCCATTTAAGGTTATGTATTCACTTAGCCTTCCAAACTACTGCCCAGTTGGGCTTCCTTGTATGGCGTGGGACCCAAACATTGATCTACACATCAGCCACATGGGTTCAGCCCAGCCTTTGTTATAAGGCCTGGCCGAATACACTATTATGGACAGTGCACCCCCTGAAACCCATCAAATGGGCGAAGGGATAGGATATCCATCACATGGACGCCCAAAGATTGTGGAATAAGAGGGCGAATTTCAAAAATTTTCTCTCCCTTCAACTAGGAATCGAATTCCCTATTTAGAAAATCCTATTTTCAATGATCATTCTTGAATCATAAACTGAACCAGATCTGAACCAAAAGGAGTAGGGAGGGATTATACCTGATACAAAGAAATGATATCTCCCAATGGAGGTGTTCACGCCCAAGGAAGGATTCAAAATCTACTCCCACTGAATATGGCGCAGTGCAGGGTAGAGCAGAATCAGTAGTGTTCTTCCAAAAGAACTTGACCCTTCACAAAAATCAATTGGATGGCTTGTGAATACAACTCCAACCAATCTTTTCTCCAAAAGATTGGTATCAAGATCGAATCTTGATTACTCCTATAGAGAGGAGGAGATCAAACTGCTGGAGGCGAGGGCTACAGGAAGGAGGCGGCAAGAGAGTATTCACAAGGTGTAGAATACTCTCTTCTTGTGATCTCAGCTCTGAAGACAAGAGTGTGTTGGTTGCATGTCTAAGGGTTGCCGCCCCCTCCTCCTTTTATAATCTCAAAGGGATTAGCTCCTAATCCCATTAGGAGTTGGAGATCTAGATCATATTTGGATTAGAAGTCCCTTTAAGTGATAAGGGATAACTCTTATCTTATTTGCAGATCAGATCAGCCATCTCCTAATCTAATTAGGAGGCTTCTAGATCTAAATCTTATTTACATCTTGGACTCTCTAAGTGGATAGGGTCTAGCCCAATCCTATCAACTGATCCATCTCAGATTTTGCCCCTTTAAATGACTAATCAAATTAGCCCAGTTCGAATGGGCTTAAGGCCCATTTAAGGTTATGTATTCACTTAGCCTTCCAAACTGCTGCCCAGTTGGGCTTCCTTGTATGGCATGGGACCCAAACATTGATCTACACATCAGCCACATGGGTTTGGCCAAGCCTTTGTTACAAGGCCTGGCCGAATACACTGTTATGGACAGTGCACCCCCTAAAATCCATCTAATGGGGCTCTATAGCCCCAACACTTACCCTAAGTAGTCCCTAGGCCAAGCCACCTTGTAACACCTAGGGACTCTGGTCAGATGCAAGATTAGCTCATCAGGTATTATTCTCAATGGTCTTACACTTAACCTCTCAGCCCATAATAATCATACACTGCCCAACAAGAGAGGACCTCTCTCTTGGCTGCAAGGAACAGTGTTGCACTCTCTGCTTATATGGATCCCGGGAATTAAAACCTTTTGCAAACCTTTTAGAAACCATTAAATATATACTTTTATATCTCATATAAAATATATTTTGCAAAACAAATCTCAATGATTGAAATCGCTGCTAGTAATCTTAGTTTCCATTAGTGAGAGTGCATCCCCGATCATTACCTTTGTCTGACAAAGGGGCTGATCCTGTCACTATGATCACCCACTCAGATGAATCCTCAGACTGTCCCAACATACCCAGGTTTTGACCCCCACTAAGAATCTCACTGATTGGTATATCAAAGACAACCCAATCTGACACCTAGTGCAGTATCATAATCGAGTCTAGGGGTCGAGTGTAACTTTCCAGTTTTGCCCATCAATCTCCAAGGTCCAGGGCAATACTGGAAATCTGCTCCAGTTCATAGATTCAATTAATCATACACTGTATGTGCCTAGGGTCTCACCCTGGTAGTTGAGACAGGCCACCCCAACCGACTTGGTGGCACCACAGTGTCAGCCTTGTCAGGATAGGTCTCCCCAGACTGACCCACTGGCTGTGAACATTCTAAACTAACACGAGTCTCATTAAGTGTCTAGTTTAAGGGTATTACATAGAAACATACCAAGGTAACATGAATCAAATATGCACTTTTATTCATTTACAATAAACTTATAAAGTACATCATTTTGATTGAAGCTAAGGGCATACAAAACTGTCTAACAAAGCTTACCAATGCTCTTACTGTACAAGAGGGAGGCAAAATTCCATCTCAGCCTGAGACCAATCTGAAGGGGTCACATATGGTACAAGAATCCACCTCTGATCCGGAGAACACCAAGGGGGTCCACGCCATCACTACTCATAGTGGTAAGGTTTTAGATGGGCCTTTGCTGAGCCCACCTCACACAAATGTCACCACTTCGAGCAGAACTAAAGATGCCCCCTCAAAAGAGCTAGAAAAGGAGGTTACAGTCCAAGTGCCTTTTCTCCAAGCTCTCAGATCTAGAAGAAAATTTTCAAACAACCAAGGTGAGATTTTGGAACATTTGAAAGAAGTTAAGATTAATCTACCTTTGTTGCATGCAATTAAGCAAGTACCAGCTTATGCCAAGGTGATCAAGGATCTATGTACCATGAAAAGGAGACATCATGTCAAGAAAACAGCATTTCTAACAGAACATGTAAGTTTAGTGACTGAGCAGTGAACACTACCAAAGTAGAAAGATCCAGGGTGCCCCACAATTGCCTGCCATATTGGGACACAAGAGTTCGGTCAAGCTCTATTGGACTTAGGAGCAAGTGTAATTTTAATGCCCTTCTCGATTTACTTGCAATTAGGTTCTAGAGAGATAAAAACCACATCTATGGTGTTATTGGTGGCTGACCATTCTATTCAAAAACCAAGGGTGATAGTAGAAGATGTTTTGCTTCAAATTGATAAATTCTATTACTCTATTGATTTTCTGGTTTTACATACTCAATCCGTGTTTGACAATGAGTCAAAGATTCTGCTTATTTAGGAAGGTCATTCCTTGCTATAGCCAATACTCTTATTAATTGTAGGAATGGCTTGATGAAGCTTTCATTTGGGAATATGACTCTTGAGGTGAATATTTTTCATGTTGGGAAACAGCCCCGAGACGATGACGAGTGCTATCATACCTACATGATAGACTCTCTCATTGCAGAGAAAGTAGATGAAAGGGAAAATTCTGAATCTTTAGAATATCTCTTCTATAATTCTGATTTGAATTTTGAATTTTTGTTTTATCCTATTAATTGTTGGACAGTTTTGTATGCCCTTAGCTTCAATTGGATTTGATATACTTTTGTTATTTAGTGGATATAAATTAAAGTGCATGTTTGATTCATGTTGTTTGGTATAATTCTGTGTAAGACCCTAAAACTAGACACTTATTGAGACTCGTGTTAGTTTTAAATGTTCACAGCCATTGGTTGAGTCTGGGGAGATTCATCCTACCAAGGTTGATACTAGTGTTCCACCAAGTGTTGGGATGGCCTGTCTTGGCCACCAAGGTAAGACCCAAGGCACATGCAGTATGGGATTACTCGAATCCTTGAACCGAACCAGATTTCCAGTATTGCCCTGGACCTTGGAGGCAGATGGAAAAAACAAGATAGTTACACCTGACCCCTAGACTCGATTATGATACTTCACTAGGTGTCGGATCGGGCTGTCTTTGATATGCTAATCAATGAGATCCTTAGCGGGGGTCAAAACCTGGGCATGTTGGGGCAGTCTGAGAATTCATCTGAGAGGGTGATCATAGTGTGAGGATCAGCCTCTTTGTCAGACAAAGGTAATGATCGGGAATGCACTCTCTCTGATGGAAACCAAACTGCCGACAGTTGATTTCAATCGTTGGAATTTTGTTTTGCAAAATTATATATATATATATATGTACGATTTCAAAATGTTTGCAAATGGTTTTAATTCCCGGGATCCATGTGATTGGAGAGTGCAGCACGGTTCCTTGCAACTGAGGGAGAGGTCGTCTCTTGTCGGGCAGTGCTTGATCATTATAGGCTGAGAGGTTAAGTGTAAGGCCATTTAGGATAGTACCTGATGGGCTAATCTTGCACCTGCCCACAGTCCCTGGGTTTTTATAAGATGGCTTGGCCCAGGGACCACTTAGTGTAAGTGTTGGGCCCATAGGATCCATGTGATGGGCTCAGGGGTTCATTGAGCTTTTCAGTGAATTCGGCTAGGCCTTGTAATAAAGGCTGAGCCGAACCCATGTGGCTGGTGTGTAAATCAATGCTTGGGTCCCATGCTATACAAAGAAGCCCAACTGGCTAGCAGATTGGAAACTAGTTAAGCACTGAACACTTAATGGGCCAAAAGCCCATTTTGAGCTGGGCTGATATGATCACCCATCTATGGGGCGGATCTGGGATTAAAATTAGCAAAAGGATTGGGCCTTTAACCTTATCCACTCTGGGAGACCATATTCAAATCAGATTTGAATTTGGTAACCTTCTGATATGATTAGGAGTAAGCTAACCTAATCAGATAGGATTAAGATCATCCCCTATCCAAATACTGATTTGGATTGGGATAACTCCTCCTTAGGAGGTTTCTTAATTAAGAAGAAAAGAGGAGAAACCTTAAGAGAAAATAATTAGAATTCGAACCTAGTGTTTGTGTGCAAGAAAAACATCCTACAAATTGAGATTGGATCTCATACACACTCTAGAGAGAAGAGAAGCGATTTCAGCCATCTTCACTTCAGGAGTTCTCCTCCAGCCGCCACCATTCTTTCTGACAAGATTCAATCTTTGAAGAAGAAAGAGATCAAGAAATCAATTCTTGACATCAGTTTTGCAGAAAAGACTAAAAAGTTTGGTGCTAAGAGTTTCCAGAGGGTTCTTGCGAAGGACTCAGTGTGTAGGACGCACTCTGCTGGTTCCGTTTCAGCTATTGTTGTGTCATCTTCAGCAGGAGATGATCTTGGTGTCCTCTTTGGGCATGAACACCAACTTTTGGAGATACTACTTCTCTGGATCAGGTATAATCCTTCCCTTGTCTTTGGTTTAGATCTGGTTCGATTATGGTTCAAGTAGGATCCTTAAATATTGTATTCTTAAATTAGGGAATACGATTCCCAGTTGGAAGAAGGTAGGAAGTTTTCTGAAATTCGCCCACCCATTCCACAATCTTTATGGCGTCGATACGATGGATCCTACCATCCTTTCATAATGTTGTCTCTAATGTTTCCTCTATTTCTAATGACATGTAGGATAAGCAAAAGAAGTTTTGGCAACCACGCTTTGAGAAGTTTTTGCATGAAAAAGAACAACCGAAGTTGTCTTCTATGGAGACCCCGAAAATAAAGGTATCCCCACTCCTTGAAGGATTGAAACTTGCATTTTTGGGACCAGGTATTGTTTTGGAACATATCATGTCTGAAAGGAGAGAGTTCTTTGAGTTAATGGACAACGGTTGAAGTATTACATGGAGAGGGTAGACCAACCTGAGAAGATCACTCTTGTAGCTCCGGTCTACAATGCTTAATCAGGTTCTATCTTTCTGCACTACCATTTTTATCTTTCTTTTCTTTTATTTGTTTTGTTTTCTTTTATTAGTTATTTATGTTTCCTTCTTCTAGTTGATAAATTTGCAGGTCTAGTCTCAGTCCATCAATCAGGTGACCCCTACCCTTTGTTGTGCTATTTATTTTATTTTTATGCTAGTGAAGACACTATCTCATTTAGATTGGGGGTGGTAGCATTGCATGCACATAATATGCACACTTTTTTTATATACATTCTTCTTGTGTGAAAGAGATACAACCAACACTTTACTTATTGTTTTTATTCTGATAATTTTGTGTGAATAAATTTGCATTGCATGCTTGAGAATCTTAGATTGGATTTTCTGCTCTTCTATCTAGGTATGATTTCAAAATTGTTTGGTTTAAGTCAATTTTCTATCTTGATTATCAAAGAATAACTTCTAAAAACTTTTTGTGCACAATAATAAGCTTTGTGGTTAGATGGATGTTCAATATATATTGCTAGGAGAATTGTCATGTTTAAACACACATTTTTCTAGATTCACACAACTTTTGTGAGTGAGTAGAGAGTTGAGGAAACAACTTATGAACTTTCATTGATCTGTTGAATCGGTTAGTTGCTGTTTAGAATGACATTACTTAGTTTGGGAATGTTTGGATGATAAGCTGAAGGATGATATTAGTTAATTTCCAAAAAAAAGAGAGAGGGAGCTAGTTCATGTTATGTTATGTGAAGCCTTTGGAATAACATGTGTAATATTAGTTATGTGAGAAACTCTACACTTTCACTATTTTGCATTATCAAAAAAAAAAGAGGAGAAAAAAAATGAAAAAAAAGAAGAAAAAAATTTTGAAGAAAAAGGCTCAGTACAATAAAGACTTCCATCAATTCAAAAGAAAAATGTTTTTTCTTGGGGAGCAATCTTTCTAACTACGCTCGATTTCTATTTGTATTGCTTTCATATTTGACTGATCGAAATCCTAATACTGGTTAGTGGTAAGAATGGTGGAGTTCTAAATAGCTAACTTTCCTATATTCTGATCAATGATCATTTCTTTGTTTTTTCATAAATTTGGCATTTTCTTTGAGTGATTATCTGATTTCCAACTCCATGAGAGAAATCCCTTGCCTTAAAATAGCTTACCTGTGAGTATATGGAGTTGAGGCTTTTACTTTGATTAATTCTCAAGGCTATATGTGTTGCGGTTTGTGGTATGAAGGTTTTGCTTAGTTCATACACATTCACTTTTGGAAGTTATAATTGAAGTAATCTTGATAGCATTTGTGATCTTTTTTCGACCTTTTTGTTTGAAATGCCTAGGGGGTTTTATTGGACTTCTGTTTAAGCTAATCATCATTCTTTGTCTTTTTATTTACACTTAAAATTCTAGGGACTAGCAATAAGATGGTTGGGGGTTGTGACGAAAGCATGAAAATGTATATCTAAAGTGTGTTGAACAATTGACATTTGTAAAATAAAGAGTTTAAAAGTGATATTTTTTCATAATAATTTTTATAAATGTTAATTTTATTATTTTTGCAATTTTTATGTTGAAAGAATTAATAATTGAATGCAGGAAAGCCCAAACAAAGGTTCAAGAAACCCAAGCCCAAGTTCCATGACCCAAGTATGAGTGCTGATGCGTTTGCCACATCAGTCTGAATAGGGTTCGGTATTTTGGGAATATCTTTCTCTACATATGTCAAAATTCAATGATTCTTGAAATTATGGATATCTAAGAGATAGAGCTACAAATGAACTGTTGATAACTTCCTCTAAATCAATCTCTATCTAAGCAAAAATTGGGGGACAATATGCGGATTTGGGCTGAGCAGATTGAGGAGCCACATAGCACAATGAAAAGGAAAAATCTGACCAAAAAGGGGGATGACTTGCAGAGGTTATTTTGACATTATTTTCTCAATATTTCACTGAAGAGAAGAGGGGAGAATGGTGTACAACCATGACTAAAGCTTCAACAAGTCTAGGGAGGATCTTGATCGATGAGTTTTACTTGTTATTTTACTTTGATTCCTTGAGAGATTTTAATGTTTAATTTTGTTCTTGAGAGATTTCTTTTATTATTTTGATAAACTCTAAAGTTATATTCTTCAATTTCCATATAAGAATAGTCATGCCCTTTTTATGTGCAATTTGTTAGAAAATAATTGACTAGGTAGATTTATTTTATGAGTTGATCCTTGACTGTAATACTGTCAATTTGATATGTTGTCGTTCTTGGGTAGTTTGTAAGAATAGATCATTCTGTTCTTTATCAAAAATTAATTCTCTCAGAACAAATACTTTTGTTCTTATCATTGGTTTCAAAGTTATATTTTCCGATTGTTTATTTGGGACATGAAACTTGCAATTGAGTAATAAATAGGAATCAAAGTCGAGAGCAGTTAAGCAAATCAATCAAGTGAATCTCGAAGCCTTGCTCATCACAAACTACTTTTCATCCTTTAATCATCGTTACTTTTATTCAAATATTATTGCTCTTCTTTTTATTTTTTGAAAAGCATTTTCTCTAGGTTATTCACTCTTAGCGATAACTCAATTTGTTGGTTTAATCAACTTCTCTGTGGATTCGACACCTAAAGCTACGCTTTAATGACTGCTTAGCTAAGGGTAATAATTTTGGGCGAGACAATAAAGCCTTGCGGTTACTGCATGTATATATTTTCAATAAGATCTTCGTTCAAGAATGCGATTTTTGAAGGGAAGGGAGATTTATCATATGGATGGCCAAACTATGCAAGGTGGTTGGGCGAAATTTCAAAAATTTCTTTCTCTCTTTCAGGAATCATATTCCCTTATTTAGAAAAACTGAATTTTTCAAGGTTCATTCTTGAAACAAATTAGACCAAATCTAAAACCAAGATTAGGAAGAGGAATACCTGATACGGAATCTATGCAAAAAATCTCCTCCCAATGTAGGTGTTCACACCCAAAGAGGTTACCAAATCCTTCCTCCGCTGAAGATAAAACAACTTAGGGTGAGGCGGGATCAGCAAGGAGATTCTTTAGCAAGAACCCCAATTCTTCAACAAAAATCACACAGGGATATAAGCATAGCTTCAAGATTGTTTATTCCACCAAGAAGCAATATCAAAATCCAATCTTGATCACTCCAAGAACTAGAGATCAAACAGAAACCTTTTTCTAGTTCGCCCTCCTCCTTTTATATAATCCTTAAAGAGTTAACCTCATAATCCAATTTGAAGTTTTCTAAATTCTTTAAGTGATAAGGCTTATATATTATCTTATCTGCAGATCAAGATTAGCTTCTCCTAATCCATTTTGAAGTTTTCTAATCCAAATCTTTATTTGGATCCAGACTCTTTAAGTGGATAAGAGTCATCCTCTTATCCTTATCTGTTGATCCATACCCAAATTCGCCCCCTTATTTAATTAATCAAATTAAGCCCAATTTGAATTGGGCTTTAGGCCCATTAAGCTTTCAAGCATTTCCCTTTAAGCCACATGGGTTAAAGGGCTAGCTTAGCTCTCTTTGTATGGCATGGGACCCTATCATTCATCTCCACATAAGCCACAAGGGTTCAGCCTAGCCTCTGATACAAGGCATGGCCGAATTCATTACTGAATACAGTGAACCCTCTGACTCCATCAGTAGGGGCTCTTAATGGGCCCAACATTTACACTAAATGGTCCTTGGGTCTAGCCATCTTATGAAGGCCCAAGGACTATGGGCAGATGTGAAATTATCCCACCAAGTAAAAAGTCCTAAATGGTCTTACACTTAACCTCTTAGCCCATAATGATCAAACACTACCTGACAAGAGATGACCTCTCCCTCGGCTGCAAGGTACAGTGTCACACTCTCCACTCACATGGATCCCAGGAATTAAAACCTTTTTGTAAACATTTTGTGAAACCATAATATATATGTATATCTCTATATAAATATATTTTTCAAAAACAAATCTCAACAAGTCTGAAATCAACTACCGGCAGCTTAGGTTTCCATCAGAGAGAGTGCATTCCCCAATCATTCACTTTGTTCGACAAAGGTGCTGATCCTGGCACTATGATCATCCACTCAGGTGAATTCTCATACTGCCCCAACATACCCAGGTTTTGCCTACTCTAAGGATCTCACTGATTGGCATGTTAAAAGACAGCCCAAAATATAACACCTAGTGCAGTACCATAATAGAGTCTAGGGGTCAGGTGTAACTTTTCACTTTTGTCCATCTGTCTCCAAGTTCCAAAGCATAACTAGAAAATAGTCTGGTTCAAGGTTTCAAGAAAAATCACAATACATGTGCTTCAGGCGTCACCCTAGCAACTGAGACAAGCCACCCCAATCAACTTGGCAACATATTAGTGTTAGCTTTGATAGGATAAACCTCCCCAGGTCTATCCAATGGTTGTGAAGATTCTAAATTATCACGAGTCTCATTAGTGTCTAGTTTAAGGGTACTACAAAGAAACACACCATACTAACATGAATCAATTGTGTACTTTATTCATTTACAATAAATGTCAAAAGTACATCAATCTGATAGGAGCTAAGGGCATACATTGTCTAACAGTTTTGACATCCATATGCCAAATCTCATAGTCATAGTGTACTACTACAACTAGCAAGATCCATATAGATTTAAGCATGCCTACTGGCGAAAAGGTTTCCTCAAAATCGATTCCCTCTTTCTAAGTGTACCTTTTCACTACAAAATGAGCTTTGTAGGTCTCAACCTTCCCATTGAGGCCCTTCTTCCTCTTGTAGATCCATTTGCAACCAATTGCTTTCACCCCAAGGGGTGGGTCTATGAGATTCCAAACTCCATTGGTTTCCATTGAGTCCATCTCCTCTCATGGCATCTACTCACTTCAAGGAATTTTTGTTTAATATAGCTTTTGTGTAAGTCATGGGATCTTTCTCTCTGATTGTGGCTTCCATCAAGCAACTTTCTTGATTATAGCAATAACGAACTGGAGGTCTAGATACCCAGGCAGATCTTCTAACTTGGGTATTATCTGGAACCTATGGGACACCTCCCACTACTCTTGAGCTCTCCTCATCAAGAACAATTTCCAGACAATGATTGTCTAAGATGTAATCTTCTTCTAAGAAGTAGGCATTTCGATTAAACAATACTTTTTGCTCTCTTGGGTCATAAAAAAGGTATCCTATAGAGCCTTTGGGGTAGCCTACAAATAGGCACGACTGGTCTTGAATTCCAATTTGTCAGCACTTGTTCTTTTAACATGTTCCAGACAACCCCAAATCTTCAAGTGTCTTACACTTGGTTTCTTACCGGTCCATAACTCATAGGGAGTCTTAGGAGTGGATTTGGTTGAAACTTGGTTCAGCATGTATATAGTAGTCTCCAATGTGTATTCCCAAAAGGATATAGGTAGTTCTGAGTAGACAAGAAGTGATCGGACCATATCTAATAAAGTCCAGTTTCTCCTCTCCAACACACTGTTTATTTGTGGTGTAGCAGGAGGAGAGAACTATGATATAATCCATTGTCCTTTAGGTAGTCCTTGAGTTCATCGGAGAGATATTCGCCTCCTCAATTTGATCAAAGGGCCTTGATCTATCTCCCCAACTATTTCTCGACTTCTTGTCTGAACTACTTGAACTTTTCAAAGGATTTGGACTTATGTCTCATTAGGTACACATAACTATACCGAGAGTAATCATCGATGAAAGCTATGAAATAAAAGTGCTGGTTGTATATCCTAACATTCATTGGACCACATACATCAGTATGTATCAGGTCAAGTGTGCCCATAGATCTTTCAGGCTTTCCCACAAATGGTCGTTTCATCATTTTACCCTGAGGCAAGGTTCACAAGTTGGAAAATATTTTATAGTTATAAAATCCAAAGGACTATCCTTTACCAATCTTGTGATACGATCTATGTTGATATAGTCAAGTCGGTAATGCCACAGGCATGTGAGATTAATCGTATCACGTGTTCTTTTCTTGGGGATAATTTTTTATGTAGTTTTAGTTATGTTTGTTTCTAGTGAAGAACAAAGGACATAGAGACCATTCTCAAGTTGTCCATAAGTAAGGAATTTGTTATTCGATTTAATAATAATCACATCTCTAAATAGAATAGAATAACCATCTTTGCAAAGTTTTGAAATAGAAATCAAATTTCTTCTTAGTGATGGTACATAAAGACAATCTTTAAGTCTCACAATGACTTCTTTAAAAATTAAATCTACAGTTCCTATGGTTGTAGCTGCAACAATTGTATAAGTCCCCAAGTAAAGGATCACCTCGTCATCACTAAGCCTTCTGCTTTCTTTGAACCCCTGCAATGTGTTACATGTATGAGTAGAAGCCTTGGAGTCTATACACCAGGGTGCAAAAGTAACCAACATATTGGTCTCTATGACAAGAGATTTGAAATTACCTTCTTTGTTCTTGGATTCTAGATATTGAGGACAATTCCTCTTTCAGGTCCGGTCTATTTGCAAAAGTGACATGCATCCGATGCTTTGTCCTTCTTTTGCTTTTTCGGCTTGCCTGCTTTCTTCTGAGATCTCCTCTTCTTGCCCTTCCTCTTTCTCTTGCCTGATTTGCCACCTTCAACAAGCATACCTATTGGCTTGTCTTTCTTAATCAGTTCTTCCGCCCTCTACAAAATATTGCTGAGTTCCTAAAGGCTAACCTTTAGCTTGTTCATGTTGTAGTTCATGACAAACTAATTTAAGGAGGGAGGTAGAGAGTTAAGGATGGCATCAGATTTAGTGTCTTCATCCAACTGAGAACCAAGAGCCTCTAGTTTGTTAATGTACCCCATCATTTTCATGGTGTGGTCATGTACGTGTTGGCTCTTAGTCATCTGTGTGGTCATCAATAGCTTGAGGACCTTTTGACGGGTAGAACGATTCTTCTCCTTGCACATTATCTTCAAACTATCCAGAATGTCTTAAGACACTTTGATCTTATCGAACTGTCTCTAGATCTGATTGTCCAAAGATGCTATGATGAAACACCGGGCAAGAGAATTCTTCTCTTCCCATTCCTACTACTCTATCCTTTGATCCCTAGAAGCCTTGTCACCCGGATGTTCCAGAGTAGGGTTCTCAACAACCTTGTCCAATTTCTTAGACATTATAACCAAATCAAGGTTACGATACCAATCAACATAAGTGAGTCCCTTAAGTTTGTTATCATCCAACAATTTGGTGAATTGTCCATTTGCCATTTCTGATAAAAGGCAACAGATACTAGTCCACGACCTAAAAATTGATTCATGTTATCTATCAAAGAATGGTTTTTTATCTATGCTCCATTTCCATTTATTCATCTTTGAGATTTCCCTCCTATCTTAGTGACGGAGACATAGTACATGTCTTTGAAAATGTAGGAAATCACATAGGTGCATGGAGCCAACTGTTTCAGTTGCAAAACCCCACCACTTTATGTGAATGATCATATCCACCCATCCAATGAGTTTTCCTTTGGCCTCTATTAGACAAGGTTCATTGTCATTTTAGGTTAAACTTTTCTGTCTAGTAAGTGCTAACCTGTTATATCATAGACCCCAAGGTACCATGAAAGAGTCTTCCATTTTAGGATAGACATCTCCCACATTGATTTATGATGACCTATCGTCTTATGAAGCAATCCAACCGAGTGAACCAGCAAATGGATAGCCTAATTTTATGGTGCACCTCCACCCAACGATTCAGCCCGTCTTCATGCTAATGACGGAAGGCCTTTAGAGAGTTCATCAAATGATATTCCCTATCACTTACACTTATATTAATCTAGAGGGAACAAGTTAAAATAGTCCCTAAGTTTGGTTTAGATCAAACCAAAGTAGCTTCCACTAACTTTCATAAAGTCATATTCAAATGGGCCCAAAACGGGATAGGGTTCTACGGGTTTCTCTTGGGGAGGAAATTGATCATGGGGCCCATTGAGAAGGGAGATCATCCAATGATTTGTGGACATTATGGCAATGATGTGCATTCTGCCATGGTATTCACAAAGAGCCACATACGATTAAACATGGACCAAGCACTTATGGTCCATGTACGAATCTCATTCAGCACATCACAAGCATTCACATAAACACAAATTGATCCAATCAATCAGAAGCTTGCAAAACCCTAATTAATTTAAGTTAACGCACAGTCAGCCCATTAAAGCCAATGAATTATCAAATAATATCATCTAGGTATATGGGTTAAACCACAAAAAGTAGTTCGGCCCATATAGCAATTATGCTGAAATTGGGCTAATGATGTTTTAACTTAAAATTAGGTTTTTCAAGAGAAGGCCGAATTGTATCATGTGATGGGCCATTAAACCCTTGGCCCATAACCAAATTTTATCCACCTAAAAAGTGACCCATGGGGCTGAGATCAGACCCCATTGAACCATGGGTTCATTCCAACCAATTTGGACCAAACTAGGTCAATTCAGCCTAGGGTTTGGTGTTCAAAACATGTTACAATTCTCAAGATTTTGATCTGAAATTATTAATAGCTGAATATTGACAATCAATCACAACAAAACACATAATCTAGGGCTGTAAGTGTGATGGACTGAATCTGATCCGGACAAACTACAAACCTGCAAGAAACCGTTAATCGCATATTGCAAAATTTCTTCTTCTCCACTATGCGCTCCAGCAAGTCTTCCAATGTAAATAAAAAAATAGAAAACCCTAATCTTTTATTAATTACATCAGAATAAATCTTAATACATTTTGTCTAAAAATAAAAAAAAAAAATTATTTACAGACCAAAATCAAATGAATAAATCGCAGGGTACACAAATCTTGGCGCCAATAAAGAATTCTATCTCCATCACACCAACAGCCCAAAAATCAAGAAATAGCAATAAAACAATTCTAAAATTATTGCATAATAATATAAAATTAATTTCATATCAAATCACCCAAAAACTAAGAATCGATTTCTCAGTAAGCTACAAACTACACAAATTGGGTAGAACAATTCTACCAATTTGGGTCTATTTTAGATCTGATTTAATTTTGGTTCAAGATTGAACCTTTGGCTCTGATACCACTAAAGAAAGGGGAAGTCCATCATATGGATGGCTGAACCATGCTAGATGGTAGGGAAAATTTTCAAAAAATTTCTTTTACCCTTCTCGGAATCGCATTCCCAGTTTTAGAAAAACTACATTTTTTAATGATCATTTCTTTCACCGAATCGGACTAGATCTAAAACCAAAAGAAAGGGAGAAGAATACCTAATAAGGATTCCACATGAGTAGCTCCCAAAGTGGGTGTTCATGCCCAAAGAGGATACCAAAACCAGCTTCCATTGAAGATGGCACAACTTAAATTGAAGTCGGTTTAGCAACACAGTCCTTCAGCAAGAACTGCAATCCAACAGCTTAGATCGAGCAAGGAATGTGAGCATGATACAAATCTGTTTTTTCTTGCAAAAATAAAAACCAAGACTAATCAAGATTAGTCACCAGATGGAGAACAAATTAGGGTTTGGGCAGCAAAAGCAGAGGGAGAAAACTAAGAGCAGAAAGGTGAAGTCTGGAGCAGTTCGCCCTCCTCTATTTATAAGCCTTAAAGATCAACTTCTCCTAATCCAATTAGGAGCTTCTTAATCAAAATCTTTATTTGGATCTGGACTCCTTAAGTGGATAAGAGTTATCCTCTTATCCCATTGTTGATCTAAGCCCATATCCATACCCAAATTCGCCCAAGTCACATGACTGCTTAAGTTGTCATGTGACTTCTTAATTAATCCAATTAATTATGGGCCTTAGGCCCATTAAGCAAGTAGGCTCACGTCCCCTTTTAGTTTATGGCCAATTTGGCTCTCTCTGTATAGCGTAGGACCCCAACAGTAACCTTAGAAAAAGCCCATATAGATTCAGCCTAGCTTCTGTGACAAAGTTTGGCCGAATTCACTACTAAGCACAATGAACCCCTGAGTCCATCAGTATGGGCTCTCAATGGGCCCAACATTTACACTAAATGGTCCTTGAGTCTAGCCATCCTATGAAGGCCCAAGGACAATGGTCTTATGTGAGATTATACCATTAGGTATAACATCCCTAAATGGTCTTACACTTAACCTCTCAGCCCTTAATAATAAAACACTGCCTGACAAGAGAGGACCTCTCCCTCGGCTGCAAGGTGTAGTGTTGCACTCTTTGCTCGGATGGATCTAGGAATTAAAACACTTTGCAAACCTTTTTCTTCAAACATAATATATATATATATATATATATATATATATATATATATAACATATATATATATATCTATTGTTATATAAATATATTTTGCAAGAAACGAATCTCAAAAAAGTTTGAAATCGACTGCCGACAGTTTTGGTTTCTATCAGAGAGTGCAGTCCCGATCATTCACTTTGTCCGACAAAGGGGCTGATCCTATCACTATGATCACTCACTCATGTGAATTCTCATACTGCCCCAATATGCGTAGGTTTTAACCCCCCACCACTAAGGATCTCACTGATTGGCATATCGAAGATAGTCCAATCCAACACCCAGTGCAGTACTATAATCGAGTCTAGGGGTTAGGTGTAACTTTTCAGTTTTGCCCACTAGTCTCCAAGGTCCAGGGTATAACTGGAAAATGGTCTAGGTTTAGTTTTTCAAACAAACACACACTACATGTGCTTGGTCTAACCTTGACAGCTGAGACAAACCACCCCAATCTACTTGAAAGCACATTAGTGTCAACTTTGGCAGGATAAACTTCCCCAAGTCTATCCAATGGCTAAGAACATTCTAAACTAACACAAGTCTCATAAGTGTTCAGTTTGAGGGTAATTACAAAGAAGTATACCAAATGTAACATGAATCAATTATGTACTTTTATTCATTTAAAATAAATGTTTATGTACATCAATCTGATTGGAGCTAAGTGCGTACACTATCTAACATTTCTAGTGAGTTGGATTCTTGGGAGAACTACGATGATGTTCATGTTTATCTCTCACTAATTGGTTATGACTTGGATTCTTTACAAAGAATGGTTTCTGGTCTGGTGAGCTCAATTCTTGAACTTCTGAATATTAACATCTTGTCTCCCCTTTCTCGATAAGTTTAAGTTAATTAAATTCTTATTTATTCCCATTCTTTTAGGATGGAAAAATATGTTTGTTGGAAGACAAGTAGGTGAACCTTGGTCCTCAACTTATATGTATAATATATTACATGCATGATATAGTATTCAATTTTTTTAAAGTGGATTTTGCTCTGATTCTTCACTTACCTGATAAGAACCCACTAGACGACCTGCTCTAAGAACTCTTGAATCAAGTTGTTATGCACACCCAGAAGCTAGAAAACAAGTTGTAGTTGATCAGATTAAAACCTTAACGAAACTAAGTCCTTAAAGAATCCAATTTTGAAGATGCCACAAAGGTTGATCACTCCCTTGATAAGTCAATATATTGTATTCTACCAAGAACACAAGAAGGCAAAGCTAAGCTTGCTGAAAATACCATTATATTATTGATGATATCTCATTTTACATAGTTGTAGCCTTTATATAGGCATGTAAACATCATTATCTTATAAGGAAACTCCTAACTAATGAGGATCCCTTTAATTTAGGAAAACAAATCTGCCTTGAAATAGGAATCCTTCTAAAAGACTACAACTATTGACAACTAAGCATAGAAAAGTCAAAGTAAAACAAAATAAGACAAAAACAAGCCCATCATTACATCTTAGCATGCGGATTAGGCATTTTCTTATCATGTCCATGCACCTTGGTCTTATGTCATGGATTCTAAGCTCTGTTCTTTAAGATCTAAGCCTTGCACATCGTCTTGCACATAAAGATAGGTGATTATCCTTGGTGAAGCTTTGGAAATTTCTAGAACAGTCTTAGAATCTTCTAGAACAACCTCTTTGTCATGCATTTCCATGATTAAGCCTTGTAAAGCCTCTTTCATCCTCTTTATCCTTGCCCTAGTCATTGGACCATCAATTCCTTGCAAAGGATCTTGAGAATATTTGGAAATATTAGCTTAAACCATTTGGCCAACACCTCGATCTCCATTATTCCCTCCTTCCTTGAATCACCTACATCAAACAAAGATAAATCAGCAATAGTAAAAGTCGCACTAACATTACCATAGTTGCTTGGCAAATCTAGCTTGTAGGCATTATCATTGATTCTTTCCAAGACTTGAAAAGGTCAATCTCTAGGCTACAATTTTGATTTCCATTGTGTAAGAAACCTCTCCTTATGCATATGCACCCAAACCCAATCTCTAGGTTAAAAATAACCTTCAAACACCCCTTATTAGCTTGCTTAGCATATTGCTCATTCTTTCTTTTAATGTTTGCCCGAACCTTGGCATGTAAATCCTTCACAAAAATTGTCTTTTTCTTACCATCAAGATTAGCATGTTCATTATAGGCAAAGGTAAAATATCCATGAGAGTTAAAGGATTAAAGCCATAAACAACGTCAAAAGGTGAAAAAGAAATAGTAGAATGAATAGACCTGTTATATGCAAACTCAATATGTGGCAAACACTTCTCCAACTACCTTAAGTTCTTTTGAATGATAGCATGCAACATAGTGGTGAGTATCATATTAGCTACTTCAGTTTGACCATCCATTTGAGGATGTGCAACAGTAGAAAACAAGAGTTTAGTTCTTAATTTATTCCATAAAGTGCGTCAAAAATGACTTAAGAACTTAACATCTCTATCACTAACAATTGTCTTAGGCAAACCATGCAAACGAACAGCTTCTTTAAAGAACAAGTCAGCAATATGTGTTGCATCATTGGTTTTAGAATAGGCAATGAAATGAGCCATTTTACTGAACCGATCAACAACAACAAATATGTTGTCCTTACCACTTTGAGACCTTGCTAACCCAAAAACAAAATCCATAGAAACATCAATCCAGGGTTGGTTAGGCACTGGTAAAGGGGTATACAAGCCATGCGGTTTAACTTTAGATTTTGCTTGCCTACACGTAATGCACTTATCACAAATAGATTGTACATCATGCTTCATATTAGGCCAATAAAAATGCTCACGCAATATTTCTAAAGTCTTTTGTACACCAAAGTGTCCCATCAAGCCGCCTCCATGAGTTTCTCTAACAAGTAACTCACGAATAGAACAAATAGGCACACACAATTTATCTTTCTTAAACAGAAATCCTTCATGCCTATAGTAATCACTAAACACACACTTATAACATGCATTCCATACTTGGTTGGAATCAGAATCATTAGCATACAAGTCCTTAAGCAATTCAAAACTAAGTAACTTAGTTTGTAAAGATGTAAGTAATGTGTACCTCCTAGATAATGCATCAGCAACAACATTTTCCTTTTCATGTTTGTACCTAATCACATAAGGAAATATTTCTATGAACTCCAGCCACTTAGCATGCCTTTTATTAAGATTACCTTGGGATTTCAAGAACTTTAAGCTCTCATGATTAGAATGAATGATGAATTCCCTTGGCCACAAGTAATACTATCATGTTTGAAGAGTCATCACTAATGCATAAAGTTCCTTGTCATAAGTAGGATAGTTCAAGGCTGCCCCACTTAGCTTTTCACTAAAATAAGCAACTGGTTTGGAATCTTGCATCAAAACATCCCCTATTCCAATTCCATATGCATCACATTCTACTTCAAAAGCTTTATCAAAGTTAGGAAAACACAACAAAGGTGCATTAGTTAGCTTATCTTTCAAAGTTTTGAAAGCTCGATCATGCACTTCATCCTACTTAAAAACAACATTCTTTTTAACAATTTCATTCAAAGGTGCAGCAATAGAACTAAAATCCTTAACAAACCTTCAATAAAAACTTACTAAACTATGAAAACATCTTACCTCGTTCGCATTCTTAGGTGTAGGCCAGTCCCTTATTGCCTTTACCTTCTCTTCATCAACACTAATACCTTGTGAACTAACAACAAATCCAAGAAACACAACAGATTCCATGCAAAACTTGCACTTCTTAAGATTAACATACAATTGGTGCTCTCTTAACACCCTAAAAACAACATGCAAGTGTTTCACATGTTCATCCCAATTTTTGCTATAAACTAAAATATTATCAAAGTAAACTACCACAAATTTTCCTATGAAAGAACGCAAGACATGATTCATTAACCTCATGAATGTACTAGGTGCATTAGTTAAACCAAAAGGCATTACTAACCATTCATACAATCCATATTTAGTTTTAAATGTTGTCTTCCATTCGTCTCCCTCTTTCATGCGAATTTGATAATAGTCATTCTTTAAATCAGTTTTAGAAAACAAAGAAGAGCTATGCAATTCATCAACCATATCATCTAATCTAGGGATAGGATGTCTAAATTGTTATTTTGTTAATGGCTCGGCAGTCCACACACATACGCCATGTTCCATCTTTCTTTGGGACTAAGATGACAGGAACCGAACATGAGCTAAGACTCTCACTTACAAAACCCTTTTGCACAAACTCATCCACTTGCCTTTGTATCTCCTTTGTTTCCTTGGGATTAGCTCTATAAGCAAGTCGATTTGGTATGACGAAACCGGGTATGAAGTCTATTTGATGCTCAATACCTCTTAAGGGAGGTAATCCATGGGGAATCTCCTTAGGAAATAGGTCCTCAAACTCCTACAATAAAGACAAAAACACTAGGCAAAGAGGGGTTAAGGTCATTAGTAGAAAAGTAAGCATCCTTGTACATAAGTACAAGTAGTTGCTGCCTTGCAATCATGACACTCTTAACCTCATTTTTTTCAGGAAATACACTCATTCCCTTACTTTTCTCTCTTTTTTTACACTTTTCTCTCCAGTTTTCCTCTCAGCCTCACTCTTTCCACTTGCACTTTTCCTCTCGGTCTCACTTGCTCTCTTTGCTTTTGCTTGTTTACTTTCTTTCTTTTTCTTTTCCTCTTTCTCACACATTTGTTCTTCTCTCATTTTTCACTCTCTTGCTATCCTAATCTGATCTTCATAAGCTTGCAAAGGTTTGAGAGGGGTTAGTACAATAATTCGGTTATTCATTACAAAAGAATAACAATTTTTATACCCATCATGTGTAACCTTCTTATCAAACTGCCATGGTCGGCCAAGCAATATATGACAAGCATGCATTGGTGCCAAATCACATAGAACATCATCCTCAAACTTGCCAATTGGAAAGAAACCAGAACTTGCTTGGTTACCCTCACTTCTCCACATTCATTCAGTCAATACAATTTGTACGGTTTTGGATGCTTTATGGTATGCAAATTCAGCTTATCTACCAACAACGTACTAGCAACATTAGTACAACTTCCACTATCAATAATCATAGTGCATACTTTATCCTTCACATGGCATCTTGTGTGAAAAATATGCTCACGTTGCTCCTCATCACCATCATCATTAGGCTGTATACTTAGGGCTCTCCTTTTAACCAGCAAATCACCATGAACGGGTTCTGCAACTTCAACATCAGAACAATCCTCCAATGGTGGCATCTCATCCTCACTTGAGCTAGCACTTTCTATTTCTTCATTCTCCAATACAATCATAACTCTTTTGTTTGGGCATTGACAAGCAAGATTTCCGAATCCTTGGCACCTAAAATACTTAACATCACGTGACTTAGAAGAAGTTTTAGTGTTGGTTTTATATTTATGAACAACAATCGAATCCTTTTGCTTTGCTTCTTCTTTTATTTTTGAGGCAGATTTCTTGTCCTTCCAATTAGGTTTCCATGAACAACTAGATCTGAACCCTTTTGATTTTATTTGCTTCTCCACTTTAATGGATTTGTACAACAGCTCCTCCATCTCCACATAGTGTTGTAAATCAACCACATCAGCAATCTCCTTGTTCAAGCCGCCAATAAATCTAGCTATTGTTGCTTCTCGATCCTCCTCTATGTTTGCTCTAATCATGGCTATCTCCATCTCTTTGTAATAGTCCTCTACACTCATTGAGCCTTGAACTAGCCCTTGCAACTTTCTATGCAAATCTCTATAGTAATGGTTAGGTATAAATCTCTTGTGCATTAATAATTTCATCTCTTCCCATGACCGAATTAGCCTCTCTCCATTCCTATGCCTATTGATCACCAATTGATCCCACCATATGCTTGCATAATCTGTGAACTCCATGGCTGCTAGTTTTACTTTCTTCTCCTTGGAGTAATCTTGGCAATCAAATACGTGCTCAACCTTTCTTTCCAACTCCAAGTATAGTTCGGGATCATTCTTTCCTTGAAAGGTCAGAATCTTCATCTTTATGCTGCCCAAATTGCTATCTCTTTTGGAAATAGCCTTCTTGCCTCATTTAGAACTTGATTCCTCCAAATCCGAATCATCTTCCTCTTCTTCCTCAAACACACATCTTCTAGTGGACTTAGAAATAGATGTGGATTGCAAATCATCCAGCCTCGCATTCAACTTTCTAAATTGTTCATTAATAGCCCTTATGAATAATTTCATGTCAATCTCTTGTGGTTCTCCTTCAATACTCATGTTTATAACCTGCAAAAACTCGTTGGAAATAAAAGAAATTTTGTTCCTCACACACTCTCTCACTTTTTTTTCTCTTTTTTTTTTCCACTCAAACTAGCCCCCTTTATGTTCTTAACAGAATCAAGATCAACAAACCTCAAGGAGCAATTGGTTAGATGGTGGCAAATCTCAAAATCAAAACTTTAAAAACTTAGTTGAGGCAAATGGTAGAAATAAGGAAGGAAAAAATCAATTATAAGAGCCAAAAAAATAAGAAAACTTCAAAAGGAAGCAAAAGACATGCAAAAGAAATCACTAGAATACACAAAACAGCCTTGCACAATTGAACCCGAATAGAATAAATATGGAGCACAAAATCAAATTAATGTAGACACAAGAATCCTTATTTGATAAGGATTAGTACTAAGTAAGACAGTTGTTTAAGGAAAAGAAATCCCAGCTTGAAAAGGATTATACAACTGGCTTTTGAATTAGTTAACTAGTCAAACCCAAAAACGAAAAGGAGATCTTGTTATAACTTATGATCTTGTAATTCAAGAAATCCTGTTTATACTGGGAAAATGATTAAAAAAATCAGATCAGCAATATATCTCCTCCTTCTTCTTTTCTTTTTTCGAATTGGATGTTCTTTTCTGTCTCTTTTTTTTCAAATTGGATGTTCTTCTCTGTCTCTTTTCTTTTTTTTTTTTTTTTGCCAAAACTAAACACACAAAACAGAATTGACTCTATTCAAAAACACAAAGAAGTCGAATGGAAGAATTCAAAGAAACTATGCAAGGACAATACAAGAAACGTGCAAGGATCAAAGAAAAATACAAAACAAGGATAAGCAAAGGATAAGTAACCTATTTCTAGAGCCAAGGCTCTGATACCAAATGATAAGAACCCACTAGACGACTTGCTCTAGGAACTCTTGAATCAAGTTGTTATGCACACCCAGAAGCTAGAAAACAAGTTGTAGTTTATCAGATTAGAACCTTAAGGAAACTAAGTCCTTAAAGAATCCAATCTTGAAGATGCCACAGAGGTTGATCACTCCCTTGATAAATCAAGATATTGTATTCTACCAAGAACACAAGAAGGCAAAGCTAAGCTTGCTGAAAATACCTCTATATTATTGATGATATCTCGTTTTACATAGTTGTAGCCTTTATATAGGCATGTAAACATCATTATCTTATAAGGAAATTCCTAACTAATGAGGACCCCTTTAATTTAGGAAAATAAATCTGCCTTGAAATCGGAATCCTTCTAAAAGATTACAACTATTGACAACTAAGCATAGAAAAGTCAAAGTAAAACAAAACAAGACAAAAACAAGCCCATCAATACATCTTAGCATGCGGATTGGGCCTTTTCTTACCGTGTCCATGTGCCTTGGTCTTATGTCATGGATTCCAAGCTTTGTTCTTCAAGATCTAAGCATTGCACATCGTCTTGCACATAAAGATAGGTGATTATCCTTGGTGAAGCTTTGGAAATTTCTAGAACAGTCTTAGAATCTTCTAGAACAGTCTCTTTGTCATGCACTTCCATGATTAAGCCTTGTAAAGCCTCTTTCATCCTCTTTGTCCTTGCCCAGGTCATTGGACCACCGATTCCTTGCAAAGGATCTTGAGAATATTTGGGAATATTAGCTTGAGCCAATTGGCCAACACCTCGATCTCCATTATTACCCTTTTTCAATGATTGTTGACAATACCTTGTTCTACACCTACTAGCATATCTAAGCAGGGGAGGGGTAACCATACCATACCTAGTTCTCCTGACTATAATTTTTGTCAAAATGGTGGTTTCTTGACTTTACTTGAAGCAGAACATTCCCTCCACTCCAAAAGTCTTGTTGTAGAGGGTAGCTTGCCAGTGGAGATTGGCTAGTTATGATTATCCCCATTCCTTTTCTTTTATAGATCCCTAATTCCATTTTTATCATTGATCCATTAAGGTTTCTTGCACCTAGGCTGTTATCTAAAAACATGTCATAGGTGTGCCGAGTCCTATGGGTATGACCCAACCTTGATCCTATTGATTCTAGGCAAAGCAGGTTGTTTATTCATGAATCTATACAATTTTGATCTTTCATTTGGAGACCTCAATTAGCTTCTAACATAGTGATCAAGTATTGGTTGTAGAAACTATGAACCATTTTCTTCCTTCCAAAATTGGTCACAACTAAGGGGTGAGCTGCATAGTGCACGAGGCTCCCCACCAATGTGGGGTCTGGGGTGCATTTCTAAGGGGTAAAAAAAATAAATTGTATTGTCAGTATTTTGTGTTAATGCTACCGGAGCTACTTAAAATGAGGGATTTGTGAAGCTTCTGGGGCAGTGTTTATGCATACATTGGCAATATCTTTTCTCTTAGGTTATGTTTGGTTTGAAGGAAAAGATAGGGAAAGGAAGGGAAATGTAGGAAAACCTTTACAAACCTTGTATAGATTTCCTTGCCTTTCCCTTCCTTTCCCTACTTGTTCCTTCAAACCAAACACAGTCTTAAAGTAATTAGATATAGGAAATATTATTATCCACAAGGAATCTCTTTCTGTAGTCCTTACTGGAAAGAGAAGAGGGAATATTTGAGAATGGTTGAAATCAAGCATTAAATTTGGGTTAAAATTTTAGGGTCTCATATGACATCACTTTATATTCTGTAGTGATATATTGACATATCTTCTACGTTCCAGCTCAACTGTGATACTATTTTACCATGCTATTAAGTTTTGTTCCAACTCTAGAATTTATCCATGTCAAAAATATATTGTCAATAAGTGACTTTGGTTGGCTTATTATTGAAAGGAGGGAGAAATCCATCGTAAGGACGTCAAGAAAGCAGTGGAATAGGTGGGCGAATTTCAAAAAATTTTCTCC
This sequence comes from Nelumbo lutea, assembly GCF_056320005.1. NCBI lineage: Eukaryota > Viridiplantae > Streptophyta > Magnoliopsida > Proteales > Nelumbonaceae > Nelumbo > Nelumbo lutea. The sequence continues at coordinate 57,481,834 of NC_142687.1, read as the reverse complement.
CTTCAATCAATTGGGAATCGTATTCCCTTATTTTAGAATCAAATATTCAAGGATCTACTCGAACCAAACCAGACCAGATCTAAACCAAAGATCAGGGGAAGGGTTATACCTGATATGGAGAATCAAAATCTCCCAATGTCGGTGTTCATGCCCAAAGAAAGATCCAAGATCTGCTCCCACTAAAGACGACACAGTGATGGTGGGGCAGAACCAACAGTGTAAGTCCCACGTACCGAACTCTTCGCAAGAATCTGTTGGAGGCTTAGAGCACCGAACCAAATCAGTCTTTCAGCAAAGACTGATCTCAAGAACCAGTTTCTTGATCTTCCCTTCAAACAAATTCAAACCAAATAGTAAGGTGGCAGCAGCTGGAGGAGTTCCTAAGGCTGAAAGAGGCGTGGAAGCATATTTCAGCTTAGGAAGAAGAGATCCGATCTCATATTGCAAAAGATGTTACTGCAAAACCCTAGGTCAAATTCTTGTAATTCAAGATTAGGGTTTCCTCTCTTCTTAGTGATTAAGAAATCTCCCAATCCTATTAGGAGTTATCCCAATCCAAATCAGTATTTGGATAGGGAATAATCTTAATCCTATCTACAGATTAGGTCAGCCCACTCTTGATCTTATCAGGAGGTTACCATATTCAAATCACATTTGAATTTGGTCTCCAAGAGTGGATAGGGTTAGAACCCTAATCCTTTAGCTAACCCTAATCCCAGATGCACCCCCTTAAGTGGGTGATCATATCAGCCCAAGTCGAAATGGGCTTTAGGCCCAATAAGTAATTGGCCACATGGGTTCAGCCTAGCCTTTGTTACAAGGCCTAACCGAATTCACTAGAAAGCCCAGTGAACCCCTTCAGCCCATCACATGGACTCTATGGGCCCAACACTTAGACTAAGTGGTCCCTAGGCCAAGCCATCTTATAAAAACCTAGGGACTGTGGACAGATACAAGATTAGCCCATCAGGTGCAACCCTAAATGGCCTTCCACTTAACCTCTCAGCCCATAATGATCAAACACTGCTCGACAAGAGAGGACCTCTCCCTCGGCTGCAAGGAATAGTGTTACACTCTCTGCTCACATGGATCCCAGGAATTAAAATCATTTGTAAACATTTTGAAACCGTATAAGTATATATATATCATATATATAAACTTTGCAAAACAAAATTGTTAGACAGTTTTGTATGCCCTTAGCTTCAATCAAAATGATGTACTTTATGAGTTTATTGTAAATGAATAAAAGTGCATATTTGATTCATGTTCCCTTGGTATGTTTCTGTGTAATACCCTTAAACTGGACACTTAATGAGACTCGTGTTAGTTTAGAATGTTCACAGCCAGTGGGTCGGTCTGGGGAGACCTATCCTAACAAGGCTGACACTGTGGTGCCACCAAGTCGGTTGGGGTGGCTTGTCTCAGCTACCGGGATGAGACCCTAGGCACATACAGTGTGGGATTAATTGAATCTTTGAAATTGACCAGATTTCTAGTATTGCCCTGGACCTTGGAGATTGATGGGCAAAACTGGAAAGTTACACCCGACCCCTAGACTCGATTATGATACTGCACTAGGTGTCGGATTGGGTTATCTTTGATGTACCAATCAGTGAGATCCTTAGCGGGGGTCAAAACCTGGGTATGTTGGGACAGCCTGAGAATTCATCTGAGTGGGTGATCATAGTGACAGGATCAGCCCCTTTGTCGGACAAAGGTAATGATCGGGGATGCGCTCTCACTAATGGAAACCAAGACTGTCGGTAGCCGATTTCAATCATTGAGATTTGTTTTGCAAAATATATTTTATATGAGATCTAAAAGTATATATATATTATGGTTTCAAAATGTTTGCAAAAGGTTTTAATTCCCGGGATCCATACTTGAGAGATTGCAACACTGTTCCTTGCAGCCGAGGGAGAGGTCCTCTCTTGTCGGGCAGTGTATGATCATTATGGGCTGAGAGGTTAAGTGTAAGGCCATTGATGATAATACCTGATGGGCTAATCTTGCATCTTCCCACAGTCCTTGGGTGTTACAAGGTGGCTTGGCCCAGGGACCACTTAGGGTAAGTGTTGGGCCCATAGAGCCCATCTGATGGGTTTTAGGGGGTGCACTGTCCATAACAGTGTATAAGGTCAGGCCTTGTAATAAAGGCTTGGCTAAACCCATGTGGCTGATGTATAGATCAATGTTTGGGTCCCACGCCATACAAGGAAGCCCAATTGGGTGGCAGTTTGGAAGGATTAATGAAAACATAAACCTAAATGGGCCTTAAGCCCATTTCGAACTGGGCTAATTTGATTAGTCATTAAGGGGCGAATTCTGAGATAAGATCAGCTGATAGGATTGGGCCCACACCCTATCCACTCAGAGAGTCCAAGATCTAAATGAGATTTAGATTTGGAAACTTCCTAATTAGATTAGGAACTGGCTGATCTAATCTGCAGATAAGATAAGGTTTATCCCTTATCTCAAAGAGACTTCTAATCCAGATGTGATTTGGGTTAGCAACTCCTAATGGGATTAGGAGCTGATCCCTTTGAGTCTATAAAAGGAAGAGGGGGTGGCAGCCTTTAGACACACAATCACCAGCCATAGTCTTGTCTTCAGAGCTGATATCACAGAGGAGAGAATTCTACACCCTGCAAATTCTCTCTAGCCGCCTCTTTCTTGCAGCCGCCGCCTATAGCAGTTCGATCTCCATTGCTTGGGAGAAATCAAGATCGGATCTTGATTCCAATCTTTTGGAGAAAAGATTGGTAGGAGTTGTTTTCACTAGTCGTCCAGGTGATTCTTCTGAAGAATCAAGTTCTTAGGAAGGACACTGTTGAACTATAACATGAACAAGAGAAAGAGCTGAATGTCAGCTCTTTAATCCGTTCATCATGAATTATAACATGAACAAGCTGAATGCCAGCTTGCAAGAGTTCAGCAAAATGTTGCAAAGAGCTGAAGAACTGATTAAAAAGGATGAGCTTGTAGCTATGCTTGTTGAAGCTAGCAAAATGGGAAAGAGAAAGAGGAAGACAAAGAAGCCTCAGAAGAAAGCCACCAAGAGCAAAAGACAAAAGAAAGACAAAGCATCAGATGCATGTCACTTCTGCAAGAAGACCGGCCACGGGAAATGGAATTGTCCTGCCTACCTAGAATCCAAGAAAGGTAATTTCGAAACTTGTGTTATAGAAACCAATTTATTGGTAGCTTCTGCGTCCTGGTGACTGGGGCTTCAACTCATGCGTGTAACTCACTGCAGGGGTTCAAGGTAAGCAGAAGGCTGAGTGAAGGAAAAGTCACTCTCTATTTGGGGACTACTACAACTGTTGCAGCCGTGGCAATAGGAACTGTGGAGTTAATTTTTAGAGAAGGAAAAATTGTACTCAAAGATTGTCTTTATGTACAAAACTTAAGAAGAAATTTGATTTTTGTTTCAAACTGTGTGCAAATGGTTATTCTGTCTTCTTTAGTAATATAATTACTATTAAAAGAAATAACAGATTCATCGCATACGGGGAACTAGAGAATGGTCTCTATGTTCTACATCCTTCTCTAGAAACTAACATAACCGAAACTACGTCGACTGAAATCCCCAAGAAGAGAGCCCGTGATACAGTTAATCCCACGTGTCTGTGGCACTACCGACTTGGCCACATCGGTGTTGACTGAATCACAAGGTTGGTAAGTCCTTTGGATTTTCTAACTGTAGAAGATCTTCCCACCTGTGAGCCTTGCCTACAAGGCAAGATGACAAAACGGCCATTTGATGGTAAGCCTGAAAGATGTACAGGCACACTTGACCTAATACATACTGATGTACGTGGTCCCCTAAGTGTTAGGACACGGAATCAACACGTGTATTTCATCACCTTCACAGATGATTTCTCATGATATGGTTACGTGTACCTAATGAGACACAAGTCTAAATCCTTTAAAAAGTTCAATGTGTTTAGACAAGAGGTCGAGAAATAGTTGGGGAGAGAAATTAAAGCCCTTCGATCTGATCGAGGTAGCAAGTATCTCTCTGATGAGTTCAGGGACTACTTAAAGGACAATGGGATAGTATCACAATTAGCTCCTCCTGCTACACCACAACTTAACGGTGTTTCAAAGAGGAGGAATAGGACCTTATTGGATATGGTATGGTCGCTTCTCATACACTCAGAGTTACCCACATCCTTTTGGGGTTACACATTAGAGACTACAATTTACATGCTGAATCGGGTTCCAACCAAATCAGTTCCGAACACTCCATATGAACTTTGGACCGGAAAGAAACCAAGTGTCAGACACTTGAAGATTTGGCGTTGTCCAGCACACGTTAAAAGAACGAGTGCAGACAAGTTGGAATCCAAGACCAGCCGTTGCCTATTTGTAGGCTACCCAAAAGGCTCTGTAGGTTACCTATTCTATGACCCAAGTGAGCAGAAAGTGTTCTACAGTCGTAACGCGCAATTCTTGGAAACCGACTATATCCTGGACATCCATCGTCAAGAAGTTGTTCTTGATGAGGAGAGCTCAGGAGCAGTGGGAGATGTCCCACAAGTTCCAGGTAGTAACCAACCTAGAAAATCCGCTCGGGTATCCAGACCACCAATCCGTTATGGTTATGACCAGGATAGTTACCTGGTGGAAACCTTGACTAGTGAGGAGGATCCCGTTACTTACGCGGAAGCTATGTTGGACATAGATTCCCAGAAGTGGGTGGAGGCCATGAGAGCAGAGATGGACTCAATGGAGACCAATGGAGTCTGGACTCTAGTAGATCTGCCCTCCGGGGTAAAAGCAATCGGTTGCAAATGGATTTACAAGAGGAAGAAGGGCCCCGATGGTAGGGTTGAGACCTTCAAAGCTCGTCTAGTGGTGAAAGGGTACACTCAGAAAGAGGGCATCGATTATGAGGAAACCTTTTCGCCTGTGGCCATGCTTAAATCCATTAGGATCCTGCTAACTGTAGCAGCATACCATGATTATGAGATTTGGCAAATGGATGTCGAAACTGCATTCCAGAATGGAGATCATACTGAAGATATCTATATGCAGCAGCCGCAAGGCTTCATAGCTACGGGTCAGGAAAACATGGTATGTGTTAGACAGTTTTGTATGCCCTTAGCTTCAATCAAAATTGTTGTACTTTATGAGTTTATTGTAAATGAATAAAAGTGCATATTTGGTTCATGTTCCCTTGGTATGTTTCTGTGTAATACCCTTAAACTGGACACTTATTGAGACTCGTGTTAGTTTAGAATGTTCACAGCCAGTGGGTCGGTCTGGGGAGACCTATCCTGACAAGGCTGACACTGTGGTGCCACCATGTCGGTTGGGGTGGCTTGTCTCAGCTACTGGGGTGAGACCCTAGGCACATACAGTGTGGGATTAATTGAATCTTTGAACTGGACCAGATTTCCAGTATTGCCCTGGACCTTGGAGATTGATGGGCAAAACTGGAAAGTTACACCCGACCCCTAGACTCAATTATGATACTGCACTAGGTGTCGGATCGGTCTGTCTTTGATGTACCAATCAGTGAGATCCTTAGCGGGGGTCAAAACCTGGGTATGTTGGGACAATCCGAGAATTCATTTGAGTGGGTGATCATAGTGACAGGATCAGCCCCTTTGTCGAACAAAGGTAATGATCGGGGATTCACTCTCACTATTGGAAACCAAGACTATCGGCAGCCGATTTCAACCGTTGAAATTTGTTTTGCAAAGTATATTTTATATGAGATATAAAAGTATATACATTATGGTTTCTAAAATGTTTGCAAAAGGTTTTAATTCTCGGGATCCATATAAGTGGAGAGTGCAACACTATTCCTTGCAGCCAAGGGAGAGGTCCTCTCTTGTCGGGCAGTGTATGATCATTAAGGGCTGAGAGGTTAAGTGTAAGACCATTGAGGATAATACCTGATGGGCTAATCTTGCATCTGCCCACAGTCCCTAGGTGTTACAAGGTGGCTTGGCCCAGGGACCACTTAGGGTAAGTGTTGGGCCCATAGAGCCCATTTGATGGGTTTCAGGGGGTGCACTGTCTTAACAGTGTATTCGATCAGGCCTTGTAACAAAGGCTGGGCCGAACCCATGTGGCTGATGTGTAGATCAATGCTTGGGTCCCACGCCATACAAGGAAGCCCAACTGGGCAGCAGATAGGAAGGTTAAGTGAGCACATAAGCTTGATGGGCCTAAAGCCCATTTCAAACAGGGCTATTTATTTAGTTAATTAAAGGGGTGAATTCTAAGATGGATTAGCAGATAGGATAGGGTCTTAATCCTATCCACTCAGAGAGTCTAGATCTGAATGTGATTCAGATCTAGAAACCTCCTAATGGGATTAGGATAAAACTAATCTAATCTGCAGATAAGATAAGGGTTTATCCTTATCACTAGATGATAAGGCTGATCCAAATATGATTTGGTTAAGTACCTCCTAATGGGATTAGGAGCTGATCTTTTCAAGTTGACAAAAAGAAGGAGGGGGCGGCAGCCTTGAGAAAAAAAAGAAAAGAAACACATCAGATCCTCTTTAGTGCTGAAATCAAGAAGAGAGAATTCTGCACCCTACGAATACTCTCTTGCCGCCCTATTCGCCAGTTCGATCTCCAGCTGTGGGAGAAGTCAAGATTGGATCTTGACATCAGTTCTTTGAGAAAGGATTGAAAAGGAAGTTGTGCTCATGTTCCATCTTGTTGTTTCTTGCGAAGGACAGAGTTCTTGGGGAAGAACACTGCTGATTCTACTCCATCCTGCACTGCGCCATCTTCAATGGGAGCAGTCTTTGGATCCTTCCTTGGGCGTGAACACCTTCGTTGGGAGATATTACTTCTCCGTATCAGGTATTATTCTCTCCCATTCCTTTTGGTTCAGATCTGGTTCAGTTTAAGGTTCAAGATTTATCCTTAAAAATATGATTTTCTAAATAGGGAATGTGATTCCCAGTTGAAGGGAGAGGAAAAATTTTTGAAATTCGCCCCTTATTCCACAATCTTTGGGCGTCCACGTGATGGATCTCTCATCCTTTCAGTATGTAAACTTAATAGATCCGTTTATGGACTTAAGCAAGCTTCTAGAAGTTGGAACATCCGTTTTGACTCTGCCATCAAATCATTTGACTTCGAGTAGAATCCGGATGAACCCTGTGTTTACAGGAAGTACAGTGGAGATAAGGTTACCTTCTTGGTTCTGTATGTAGATGACATTCTACTCATTGGGAATGATGTAGGAATGTTGACTACCGTGAAAGTATGGCTTTCATAGTAATTCTTCATGAAAGATCTTGGAGAGGCCTCCTATATACTGGGTCTTCGACTCTATAGAGATAGATCGAAGCGGATAATAGGATTATCCCAATCTGCCAACATTGACAAAATAGTCAAAAGATGCAGCATGGAAAACTCCAAGAAAGGAAATGTTTCTTTCAGGCACGGAGTCACTCTCTCCAAGAAGATGTCTCCCAAGACTTCTGAGGAGATTGATGGCAGGAAAGACGTTCCCTATGCCTCTGCCGTAGGGAGCATCATGTATGCCATGCTGTGCACTCACCCTGACATTGCTTAGGCAGTGAGTGTAGTAAGCATATTTCAAGCCAACCCAGGGCAGGAGCATTGGACTGCTGTGAAAAACATACTTAAATACCTTCGAAGGACAAAAGAATTTTGTCTAGTATTCGATGGTAGCTCACTACATATCCAAGGGTATATAGATGCCGATTTCCAGTCGGATCCAGATGATAGAAAGTCTACATCTAGATATGTTTTCACGATAGGATTGTGTGTTGTTTCCTGAGTGTCAGCAAACAGGGGACCTGAGTAGCAAATTAGCAGTCCACAACCCATGCCGAGCGCATTACCGTAAGTGAAGTTGCCTTATGAATGAAGGTGTTCATTCCTGAATTTGGAATTCAGCACATCACCCATTCCATTGTTGTATGACAACGCTGGACCTATGAGAGGATGATGTTAAGAGGTAGCATCAACGGAGAATCTAGTAGACCCATTGACTAAGCCACTGACACAGAAAGTGTTTATGAAACACATGGATAGTATGGGACTCCGGCTAATACCTGATTGGACCTAAGTGCAAGTGGGAGCTGTTAGACAGTTTTGTATGCCCTTAGCTTCAATCAAAATGATGTACTTTATGAGTTTATTGTAAATGAATGAAAGTGCATATTTGATTCATGTTCCCTTGCTATGTTTCTATATAATACCCTTAAATTGGACACTTAATGAGACTCGTGTTTGTTTAGAATGTTCACAGCCAGTGGGTCGGTCTGAGGAGACCTATCCTGACAAGGCTGACACTGTGGTGCCACTAAGTCAGTTGGGGTGGCTTGTCTCAGATACCGGGGTGAGACCCTAGGCACATACAGTGTGGGATTAATTGAATCTTTGAACTGGACTAGATTTTTAGTATTGCCCTGGACCTTGGAGATTGATGGCCAAAACTAGAAAGTTACACCCGACCCCTAGACTCGATTATGATACTGAACTAGGTGTCGGATTGGGCTGTCTTTGATGTACCAATCAGTGAGATCCTTAGCGGGGGTCAAAACCGAGGTATGTTGGGACAGTCTGAGAATTCATCTGAGTGGGTGATCATAGTGAAAGGATCAGCCCCTTTGTCAGACAAAGGTAATGATCGGGGATGCACTCTCACTGATGGAAACCAAGACTTCCGGCAGCCGATTTCAATCGTTGAGATTTATTTTGCAAAATATATTTTATATGAGATATAAAAGTATATATATATATATTATGGTTTCAAAATGTTTGCAAAAGGTTTTAATTCCCGGGATCCATACTTGAGAGATTGCAACACTGTTCCTTGCAGCCGAAAGAGAGGTCCTCTCTTGTCGGGCAGTGTATGATCATTATGGGCTGAGAGGTTAAGTGTAAGGCCATTGAGGATAATACTTGATGGGCTAATCTTGCATCTGCCCACAGTCCCTAGGTGTTACAAGGTGGCTTGGCCCAGGGACCACTTAGGGTAAGTGTTGTGCCCATAGAGCCCATCTGATGGGTTTCAGGGGGTGTACTGTCCATAACAGTGTATTCGGCTAGGCCTTGTAACAAAGGCTAGGCTGAACCCATGTGGCTGATGTATAGATCAATGTTTGGGTCCCATGCCATACAAGGAAGCCCAATTGGGCAGCAGTTTGGAAGGCTTAATGAATACATAACCCTAAATGGGCCTTAAGCCCATTTCAAACTGGCGGCTGAGACAAGCCACCCCAACACTTGGCAGTACACCAGTGTTAGCCTTGGTAGGATAAATCTCCCCAGACTTATCCAATGGTTGTGAAGGTTCTAAACTAACACGAGTTCCATTAAGTGTCCAGTTTATGGGTCTTACACAGAAATATACCACCCAACATGAATCAAACATGTACTTTTATTTACACTAAATGTCAATAGTACATCGAAACTGATTGGAGCTAAGGGTACACAAAACTGTCTAATAGCTCCCACTTGCACTTAGGTCCAATCTGGTACAAGCCGGAGTCCCATACTTTCCATGTGTTTCTCAAACACCTTCTGTGTGAGTGGCTTAGTTAATGGGTCTGCCACATTATCCGATGATGCTACCTTTGGAATCAGGATGTCCCCTCTAACAATGATCTCTCGCAATACATGATACTTACTTTCGATGTGCTTTGAATTCGAGTGGGCCCGAGGCTCCTTAACCTAGATGATCACCCTATTGTTGTCACACAACAACGGGGTGGGTGATGTGCTCGATGGAACCACTCCTAATTCATGAACTAACTTCTTCATCCACATGGTTCCCTTGGCAGCTTTACTAGTGGCAATGTACTCGGCTTCGGTTGTAGAGTCTACCATGGGCCCCTGTTTGTTGCTTTGCCAGCAAACAACACACGATCCTATCGTGAAAACATACCCAGACGTAGGCTTTCTATCATCTGGATGCGACTGGAAATCAGCATCAGTATACCCCAGAATTTGTAGTGAACTACCGTCAAATACCAGACAAAACTCTTTTGTCCTTCAAGTGTATTTGAGTATGTTCTTCACATGAGTCCAATGCTCCTGCCCTGGGTTGGCCTGGAACCTGCTTACGACACTCATCGCCTGAGCAATGTCAGGGTGAGTGCACAGAATAGCATACATGATGCTCCCTACGGCTGAGGCATAGGGAATGTCTTTCATGCCCATAATCTCCTTAGAAGTCTTTGAAGACATCTTCTTGGAGAGAGTGACTCCGTGCCTGAAAGGAACGTTTCCTTTCTTGGAGTTCTCCATGTTGTACCTTTTGACAATTTTGTCAATGTAAGCAACCTGGGATAATTCAATTATCTATCTCTATAGAGTTGAAGACCTTGTATATAGGAAACTTCTCCAAGATCTTTCATGGAGAATTGCTACGAAAGCCACACCTTGACCGAAGTCAACATTCCTACATCATTCCCAATGATTAGGATATCATCCACATACAACACTAAGATGGTGACCTTATCCCCACTGAACTTCTTGTATACATAGGGCTCATCCGAATTCTACTCAAATTTAAACGGTTTGATGGTAGAGTCAAAACGGATGTTCCAATGAATTCAGGAACGCGGTTTTGACATCCATTTGCCAAATCTCATAGTCATGGTATGCTGCTACAGCTAGCAGGATCCTAATAGATTTAAGCATGGCCACGGGCGAAAAGGTTTCCTCATAGTCGATACCTTCTTTCTGAGTATACCCTTTCGCCACCAAACGAGCTTTGTAGGTCTCAATCTTGCCATCAGGGCCCTTCTTCCTCTTATAGATCCATTTGCAACCAATTGCTTTTACCCCGGATGGCGGATCTACCAGAGTCCAGACTCCATTGGCATCCATCGAGTCCATCTCAGCTCTTATGGCCTCTACCCATTTCTGAGAATCTATGTCCAACATAGCTTCCACGTAAGTCATTGGATCCTCCTCACTAGTCAAGGCTTCCACCAGGTAACTATCCTGGTCATAACCATAACGGACCGGTGGCCTGGATACCTGGGTGGATCTTCTAGGTTGGTCACTACCTAGAACTTGTGGGACATCTCCCACTGCTCCTGAGCTCTCCTCATCAAGAACTATTTCCTGACGATGGGTGTCCAGGATGTAATCGATCTCTAAGAACTGGGCATTTCGATTGCAGAACATTTTCTGCTCACTTAGGTCATAGAATAGATAGCCCATTGAATCTTTTGGGTAGCCTATAAATAGGCAACGGCTGGTCTTAGATTCCAACTTGTCCACATTCGTTCTCTTAACGTGCGCAGGACAACCCCAAATCTTCAAGTGTCTGACACTTGGTTTCTTTCCAATCCAGAGTTCATATGGAGTTTTGGGAACCGATTTGGTTGGAACCCGATTCAGCATGTAGATAGTAGTCTCTAATGCATATCCCCAAAAGGATGTGGGTAATTCTGAGTGTATGAGAAGTGACCAGACCATGTCCAACAAGGTCTTATTCCTCCTCTTTGAATCACCGTTGAGTTGTGGTGTAGCAGGAGGAGCTAATTGTGATACTATCCCATTGACCTTCAGGTAGTCCCTAAAGTCGTCAGAGAGATACTCGCCACCTCAATCCGATCGAAAGGCCTTAATTTCTCTCCCTAACTGTTTCTCGACTTCATGTTTGAACTCTTTGAACCTTTCAAAGAAATCGGACTTATGTCTCATTAGGTACACATAACTATATCAAGAATAATCATCGGTAACTGTAATGAAGTACACGTATTGGTTACGAGTCCTAACACTCAAGGGACCACATACATCAGTATGTATAAGGTCAAGTGTGCACATACATCTTTCAGGCTTACCGTTAAATGGCCATTTTGTCATCTTTCCTTGAAGGCAAGGCTCACAAGTGGGAAGATCTTCTACGGTTAGAAAATCCAAAGGACCATCTTTTACCAGCCTTGTGATTCGGTCAATACCGATATGGCCAAGTCGGTAATGCCATAGACACATGGGACTAACTGTATCACGAGTTCTTTTCTTGGGGTTTTTGACCGACGTAGTTTCAATTAAGTTAGTTTCTAGAGAAGGACGTAGAACATAGAGAACGTTCTCTAGTTCCCCGCATGCGATGAATTTATTGTTTTGTTTAACGGTAATCATATTACTAAAATAAATAGTATATCCATCAGTACACAATTTAGAAATAGAAATCAAATTCCTTCTTAAGTTCTGTACATAAAGACAATCTTTAAGTACAAGAATTCTTTCTCTAAAAACTAATTCTACAGTTCCTATTGCTGTAGCTACAACACCTGCAGTTGTTCCCAAGAAAAGTGTCACCTCCCCTTCACTTAGCCTTCTGCTAACTTTGAACCCCTGCAGTGAATTACACGCATGAGTTGAAGCCCTGGAGTCAACACACCAAGACACAAAAGTGACTAACAAATTAGTCTCTATGACACAAGTTTCAAAATTACCTTTCTTAGATTCTAGGTAGGCGGGACAGTTCATCTTCCAGTGGCCGGTCTGCTTGCAAAAGTGACAGGCATCAGATGCCTTGTTTTTCTTCTAATTCTTAGATTTAGAATCTTTCTTCTGGGGCTTCTTTGCCTTTCTCTTTTTCTTGCCCAATTTGCTAGTTTCAACAAGCATAGCCACAGGCTCATCCTTTTTTATCAAATCCTCAGCCCTCTACAACATATTGTTGAGTTCCTAGATGCTGACATTCAGCTTGTTCATATTGTAGTTCATTATGAACAGATTAAAGGAAGGAGGCAGAGAATTAAGGATGGCATCCACTTGTGTGGAAAGATCTAGCCCTGATCCAAGGGCTCCAAGCTTGTTGATGTAGCCCATCATCCGAAGACAATGGTCATGAACTTTCTGCCCCTTGGACATCTGTGCGGTCATGAACAACTTCAAGACCTTCTGCCAAGTAGAACAATTATGCTCTTCGTACATCGTCTTTAAACTATCCAATATTTCCTTGTCTAATTCGATCTGATCGAACTGCTTCTGTATTGGATTGTCCAAGGAGGAAATGACATAGCAGTGGGCAAGGGAGTTTTTATCCTCCCAATCTTGGAATTCCCTCCTTCGGGCCTCGGAAGCCCTGTCACCCAGACGCTCCAGTGCAGGATTTTTAACTACCTTATCCAACTTCTCAGAAGTTAAGACTAGCATAAGGTTTCTATACCAGTTGGCATAGTTTGGGCCCTTAAGCTTGTTATCATCAAGCAACTTAGCAAATTGTTCATTTGTCATTTTCTGATAAAATAGCAAAATATTAGTCCACAACCTTAGTTTGATTCATGTTACCTACATAGATATGGCTTTTAATCTATGTTCCATTTCCATTTGATCATCTCTGAGATTTTCCTCCTATCTCAGTGATGGAGACGGCAAAGATGTCTCTGGAAATGTGGGAAATCACATAGGGTGCATGGAGCCAACTATTTCAGCTGCATAACCCCACCACCTTTCTGTGACGGATCATATCCACTCATCGTATGAGTTTCCTTTGGCCTCTCTTAGACAAGGTTCAGAGTCGTTTTCAGGTAAACCTTTCTATCTAGTGAGTGCTCACCCATCATATTCAAGTTATGCCAAGGTACCATGAGAGAGTTCCAATTTTCTGGTGAAGCCCTCCCACATCGATCTATGATGCACCTATCATCTTATGAAACACTCTGACAAACCCAACAGCAAATGGATAACCCAATTTTATGGTGTGTTTCCTCATTACTGAAGGACCCATCATCGTGCTAATGATGGAAGGCCTTTAGAGAGTTCATCACATGAATCTCCCTATCACATGCACTCATATTTGCTAGAGGGAACAAAAATTATGCCCTAGTTAATTTAGGTCAAACCAAAGTGGCTCCCACTGACTTTCATAAAGTCAGATTTATGGTGGTCCAATTCGGCTAGGGTTTCCGCATGCGTCCCTTTTCAGGGTTGTGGGGCCCATCATAAAAGGAAGGGGTCATCCAATGACCGTATGGACACTATGGAAATGATGTGCATTCAGCAATGGTGTGCGCAAGAGCCACTAACGTATCATCACGGGCCAAGTGTTTATGGCCCATTTTAGAATCAAATATTCAAGGATCTACTCGAACCAAAAGAGACCAGATCTGAACCAAATATTAGGGGAAGGGTTATACCTGATACGGAGAATCAAAATCTCCCAACGTCGGCGTTCATGCCCAAAGAAAGATCCAAGATCTACTCCCGCTGAAGATGACACAGCGATGGTGGGGCAAAACCAACAGTGTACGTCCCACGTACCAAACTATTCGCAAGAATCTATTGGAGGCTTAGAGCACCGAACCAAATCAGTCTTTCAGCAAAGACTGATCTCAAGAACCAGTTTCTTGATCTTCCCTTCATAAGAATTCGAACAAAACAGTAAGGTGGTGGCGGCTAGAGGAGTTCCTAAGGCTGAAAGTGGCGTGGAAGCAGATTTCAGCTTAGGAAGAATAGATCCAATCTCATATTGCAGAAGATGTTACTGCAAAACCCTTGGTCAAATTCTTGTAATTCAAGATTAGGGTTTCCTCTATTCTTAGTGATTAAGAAATCTCCCAATCCTATTAGGAGTTATCACAATCGAAATCAGTATTTTGATAGGGGATAATCTTAATCCTATCTATAGATTAGGTCAACCCACTCCTGATCTTATCAGGAAGTTACCAGATTCAAATCACATTTGAATTTGGTCTCCAAGAGTGGATAGGTTTAGAACCCTAATCCTTTAGCTAACCCTAATCCTAGATGCGCCCCCTTAAGTGGGTGATCATATCAGCCCAGGTCGAAATGGGCTTTAGGCCCAATACATAATATGTGCTCAATAAGTTTCCTAGTTGTTGCCCAGTTGGGCTTCTTTGTATGGCATGGGACCCAAGCATTGATCTACACATCAGCCACATGGGTTCAGCCCAGCCTCTATTATAAGGTCTAGCTGAATTCACTAGAAATCCCAATGAACCCCTTGAGCCCGTCACATAGACTTTATGGGCCCAACACTTACACTAAGTGGTCCCTAGACCAAGCCATCTTATAAAAACCCAGGGACTATGGGTAGATACAAGATTAGCCCATCAGATGCAACCCTAAATGGCCTTACACTTAACCTCTCAGCCCATAATGATCAAACACTACCTGACAAGAGAGGACCTCTTCCTCGGCTGCAAGGAACAGTGTTGCACTCTCTGCTCACATGGATCCCAGGAATTAAAACCATTTGGAAACATTTTGAAACCATATAAATATATATATCACATATATAAAATTTGAAGAACAAAATTCCAACGATAGAAATCAACTGCTGGCAGTTTGGTTTCAATCAGAGAGAGTGCATCCCCAATCATTACCTTTATCCGACAAAGGAGCTGATCCTGTCACTATGATCACCCACTCAGATGAATTCTTAGACTGTCCCAACATGCACAGGTTTTGACCCCCACTAAGGATCTCACTAATTGGCATATCAAAGACAGCCTAATCCGACACATAGTGCAGTACCATAATCGAGTCTAGGGGTCAGGTTTAACTTTCCAATTTTGCCCATCAATCTCCAAGGTCTAGGGCAATACTGGAAATCTGGTCTGGTTCAAGGATTCAAGTAATCCTACACTGCATGTGCCTTGGGTCTCACCCTAGCGGCTGAGACAAGCCACCCCAACACTTGGCAGCATACCAGTGTCAGCCTTGGCAGGATAAATCTCCCCAGACTTATCCAATGGCCATGAAGGTTCTAAACTAACACGAGTCTCATTAAGTGTCCAGTTTAAGGGTCTTACATAGAAATATACCACACAACATGAATCAAACATGTACTTTATTTATTTACACTAAATATCAAAAGTACATCAAAACTTATTAGAGCTAATGGCACACAAAAGTGTTTAACAATTATCATATAGTAAATGCTGGCGTGCTACTATTGAGCCTGTATTCATTCCCGACTTGTAGCTAAGGACACTGGTAGCATAAAAACAATTACCCAATTGTTTATATTCTTATTCCTTGTTCTACTTGTGGTGACAGGATTCTGCAAATGTTGGTGTGTGGTACTTGTGGAACTTTGTTGGTGCAAAGGATCCAAAAATGTCTGACATTTTGCAGGTTGGAATTATAAACCGTACATAGCTGTTTTGTTTGCTTTGGTAGGGGGCACTGTGTTTCGCCATACCTGAATTTGCCCTGCTGCTTCTAGTAAAGAATAGTGAGTGGGTACTTGATAACATTGAAAAAACTGTCAGTGCAATAAGATAATTGTAACCTTGTTAACAATTATATATGTGCTGACAGTTTGTTTGACATGTTTTGTAGTCTCTGCCTAAACCATCTAATAGGTCACATGGTCTTATTTCAGAGGCTCCATCTCTAAAGGTTTCTACTTTACTCGGTATGCTTTTGTTAGTTTTCCTAATAGAGAAGGACTAGCTACAGGGGAGTAATGTTATGCACCTTCAAAGGCATTCTGGATTATACCCTTATTAGGACATTGATTGTGTTGATGGATTTTCTGCTCACATGTTGAAAATCAATCTAGTGTTTAATAAAGGTCTAAAATTCAACTTGGGATTATTCCTTTTTCATTAGTGGCACAATTATAGCAAGCCATATTCTGGTAACCTATAATTCAGTACCAGATGTTGGAAAACTTGTCATAATGCAAGAAAAATCATGCTTTGCTTTGTTGCAAGTCAATATGCCAAATAAAGGGCATCCTATTTACTTGCTTTTCATCCTATCAGATGATCCTTCTTATTGCTTTAAGATTTTTTAATCATTAGTTGCTTGTATTTTTTTATGGTAAAACCTATACAGTAAAATATACAAAGAATATGCGTTTTTTAGCATGGATCACATAGAAAATTTGGGGCTAGGTCAATGCTACTCTACCTGATCCAACTAGCTTATTTCTATAAGATGTTTCCATCCTACAATTCACCTTTGACTATTTTTGCAAATCTTTGGACTATAGTTTCACTCATGGTATTTTTCTTGATGCTTACTATGGTAATTTGGTGAATCTAGTTTTAAGACTTGAGAAAGAAAGAAGCTTATGGGAATATACCATGAAATATTTTTAATTGGATTTGGAATATTATTTCATTTTACATTCTTGCAGGGCCTCAAGCAAATTGCAAACACCATTTGAAGGGATAGGAAATCCATCATATGGATGCCCAAAATTGCGGAATAAAGGGGGGGCGAATTTCAAAAATTTTTCTTTCCCTTCAACTGGGAATCGAATTCCCTATTTAGAAAATCATATTTTCAATGATCATTCTTGAACCATAAACTAAACCAGATCTGAACCAAAAGGAGGAGAGAGAGATAATACCTGATACAGAGAAACAATATCTCTCAATGGAGGTGTTCACGCCCAATGTAGAAACCAAAATCTGCTCCCACTGAAGATGGCGCAGTGCAAGGTGGATCAGAATCAACAGTGTCCTTCCTAAGAACTTGATTCTTCCCAAGAATCACCAGGACGGCTTGTGAATACAACTCCTACCAATCTTTTCTCCAAAAGATTGGAATCAAGATCCGATCTTGATTTCTCCCAAGCAATGGAGATCGAACTGCTATAGGCGGCGACTGCAGGAAGGAGGCGGCTAGAGAGAATTTGTAGGGTGCAGAATTCTCTCCTCTGTGATCTCAGCTCTGAAGACAAGACTGTTGCTAGTGATTGTGTGTCTAAAGGTTGTCGCCCCCCCTTCCTTTTATAGACTTAAAGGGATCAGCTCCTAATCCCATTAGGAGTTGCTAACCCAAATCATATCTAGATTAGAAGTCCCTTTAAGATAAGGGATAAACCTTATCTTATCTGCAGATTAGATCAGTCAGTTCCTAATCTAATTAGAAAGTTTCCAAATCTAAATCTCATTTAGATCTTGGACTCTCTGAGTGGATAGGGTGTGGGCCCAATCCTATCTGCTAATCTTATCTCAGAATTCGCCCCTTAAAGACTAATCAAATTAGCCCAATTTGAAATGGGCTTAAGGCCCATTTAGGGTTATGTATTCATTAAACCTTCCAAACTGCTACCCAGTTGGGCTTCCTTGTATGGCGTGGGACCCAAACATTGATCTACACATCAGCCACATGGGTTCAGCCTAGCCTTTTTTACAAGGCCTGGCCAAATACACTGTTATGGATAGTGCACCCCCTGAAACCCATCAGATGGGCTCTATGGGCCCAACACTTACCCTAAGTGGTCCCTGGGCCAAGCCACCTTGTAACACCCAGGGACTGTGGGCAGATGCAAGATTAGCCCATCAGGTATTATCCTCAATGGCCTTACACTTAACCTCTCAGCCCATAATGATTATAC
This sequence comes from Nelumbo lutea, assembly GCF_056320005.1. Classification (NCBI taxonomy): domain Eukaryota; kingdom Viridiplantae; phylum Streptophyta; class Magnoliopsida; order Proteales; family Nelumbonaceae; genus Nelumbo; species Nelumbo lutea. Next base: position 57,463,534 of record NC_142687.1, on the reverse strand, counting down.
ACTGCCCGACAAGAGAGGACCTCTCCCTCGACTGCAAGGAACAGTGTTGCAATCTCTCAAGTATGGATCCCGGGAATTAAAACATTTTGCAAACATTTCGAAAGCATAATATATATACTCTTATATCTCATATAAAATATATTTTGCAAAACAAATCTCAACGATTGAACTCGGCTGCCAGCAGTCTTGGTTTCCATCAGTGAGAGTTCATCCCCGATCATTACCTTTGTCAGACAAAGGGGCTGATCCTGTCACTATGATCACCCACTCATATGAATTCTCAAACTGTCCCAACATACCCAGGTTTTGACCCCCACTAAGGATCTCACTAATTGGTATATCAAAGACAACCCAATCCGACACCTAGTGCAGTATCATAATCGAGTCTACGGGTCGGGTGTAACTTTTCAATTTTGCCCATCAATCTCCAAGGTCTAGGGCAATACTAAAAATCTGGTCCAGTTCAAAGATTCAATTAATCCCACACTGTATGTGCCTAGGGTCTCACCCCGGTAGCTAAGACAAGCCACCCCAACCGACTTGGTGGCACCATAGTGTCAGCCTTGTCAGGATAGGTCTCCCCAGACCGACCGACTGGCTGTGAACATTCTAAACTAACACGAGTCTCATTAATTGTCCAGTTTAAGGGTATTACACAGAAACATACCAAGGGAACATGAATCAAATATGCACTTTTATTCATTTACAATAAACTCATAAAGTACATCAATTTGATTGAAGCTAAGGGCATACAAAACTGTCTAACATCATTGTCATACAAACTTTATTGTGCCTCCAATTTGTAGTCAGTTGATCACTACATGGATTGGTAACCACTTAATTCTCTTAGGTGTTTACCTTTCAAGGGGTTTCATGAAGTTTTATACAACTCAGGGTGAAAGAAATTAAAATAATATCAATTTGGTCTAAAAATTTTGGATAATTTTAGGGGATCTCAGATAATTTTATTTTACTAGGCTTGAATAACTACTTATTTTTAAAAGTCTATAAAACCACTATTCATACAAATAACCTTCCTATAGATTTGTTTATTTTTCCTATGACTTGTTTTTGTTAAAAAGAACAGGAAAGTAATCGAACCAACTTCATTTTTGGTGTTTTCTATGCTCCTGTGCTTATAAAGTCAAGTCAACGAGAATGTTTGTCATCTAGCTCTTAACCATCTTCCCAGTTTGGTGTTGATCAAGAGAGGGGCCTACAATCTGCTTGACTGGGAAATGCTTTTTAGTAGGTAAATTCTGATTAGATTTGGTTAAGCCCATCCACTTGAAAATCTGGGTTAATGGAAATTTCCCTTGGATGTAATGTTCAGATTTTGTCTTGGATAAAGTCTTATTCAACCTTTAACCCATTCTTAGTGATAAGCTCACTAGGATCCACCACAACAAAGCATGAGATCAGAGAGCCAAAGAGAAGTGTCATACCTTTCTGAGTCCTGACTCCTTCAAGAAATGGAAAATCCCTGTATTAAACGAGAGAAAGCACAAATTCTTGTTGAATTTAGAAAAATCAAAGGGGTGATAATTTTGTTATCCTATTTTGTCAAGCATCATAAATTCTCTAAAAATTTTGCAATTGTTCGTGAAATATGACTTCTTTTCATAATTTTGTTATGTTGTGGATAATTTATTATGCATGGTATTCAGTTGACTAGTAAGAAGTACTAAAACAAATTAAGGAAATACCTACTACAGCTTTTTACAGAACTTTAGTTAGCAATTCTGTAAAATTTTCATTGACTGTCTATTTTGTTTTCTTCTCCATATTTCTTATTAAACATGATTGTGTAAGTTGTTTGTTCATCTAACTGCAATCTGATGTTTTGATTTTTTGTGTTTCATTTTAGTTTAGATGAATGTAGAGAAAATAGATTATTTTAAGAAAATTAGAAATAAATTAAAAAACATGTTATATAAAGATATATATATATATATATATATATATATATAAATAAGATTTAGCAGTTTCCCAAAGTGTATGTGTAGATGAATATCTACTTTTATACATTTTTTTTTATTAATAACTATAAGATAATTGGCCGAAGGTGGCGGTTTAGAGCTGGCAGTCTTAAAGACTCCCGCCAAGAATAAGTTGGCGGTTCAAAATAAACCGCCATTGAAAAGAATCAGATTATGTTGATTGGATTTGTTGGACTTAGATCTAATATTGGCCAATAGTGGATTTAAGGAGAAATGAAGAAAGTGGATTAAAGGATGCCTTTAGTCTTGTTATTATTCAATTTTGAACAGAGTACTACAGGATTTCTTCCCTACTAAGAGAGATCTTGGGCAAGGGGGTCTATTGTCACCTATTTTATTTACTCTAATTGTAGATTTTCTTAGACAATTGGTTACAAGGGTTGATGGACTAAGCTTGATTAGGGTGTGGGGAATTAGTAGATGGTTTGTTGTCATTCACAATTTGCAATTGACCAAAATTCCAGTATTCCCTGGACCTTGAAGATAGATGGGCAAAAGTAGAATGTTGGACCTAACATCTAGACTCAACTATGATACTGCACTATGTATCAAAATGGGGTATCTTTGATATGCCAATCAGTGAGATCCTTAGAGGGGGTCAAAACCTGGGCATGTTGGGATAGTCTGAGAATTCATCTGAGTGGGTGATCATAGTGACAGGATCAGCCTCTTTGTCGGACAAAGTGAATGATAAGGAAAATGCACTTTCTGATGGAAACCTAAACTATCGGCAGTGGATTTCAAATGTGTTTGAAATTTGGTTTTCCAAAATATATTTATATAGAGATATACTTATATATTATGGTTTCACAAATTATTTGCAAAAGGTTTTAATTCCAGGTATCCATGTGAGTAGAGAGTGCAGCACTATACCTTACCGCTGAGGGAGAGGTCCTCTCTTGTTGGGCAGTGTTTGATCATTGTGGGCTGAGAGGTCACGTATAAGACCATTGAGGGTTATACTTGATGGGCTAATCTTGCATCTGCCCACAGTTCTTAGGCCTTCATAAGATGACTGGACCCAATGACCATTTAGTATAAATGTTGGGCCCATTAAGAGCCCAAAGTGATGAACTCAAGGGTTCACTATATTCAGTAGTGAATTCGACCAGACCTTGTAACAGAAGCTAGGCTGAACCCATGTAGCTGATGTGTAGATCAATGATAGGGTTCCATGCCATACAAAGAGAGCCAAGCTAGCCAGCATTAAAGTGGAAGTGAGCCTGAAAGCTTAATGGGTCTAAAAGCCCATTTTGAACTGTGTTAATTAGATTAATTAAATAGGGGCAGATCTTAGATTTGGATCAGCAGATAAGATAAGTATCCTTATCCACTTAAAGATTCCAGATCCAAATAAAGATTTGGATCAAAAGAACTCCTAATTTGATTAGGAAGGCTGATCTGAAGGGATGAGAGATCCATCAAAAGGATGGCCAAACACTGGAAGTAGGTTGGGTGAAATTTCAAAAATGTCTCTCCCTCCCATGTAGGTATCACATTCCCTGTTTTAGAAAACTTCATTTTCAAGGATCAATCTTGAACCCTAAACCAGATCAGATCTGAAACCAAAAGGTAGGAGAGGGATATACCTGATACAGAGTAATAATAACTCCCAATGAAGGTGTTCACACCCAAGGAGATCACCAAAGACTGCTTCCACTGAAAATGACATAGTGTAGGGTGGAGCAGAATCAGTAGGGTGGTTCTTCAACAAGAACCTAATTCTTCACCAAGAATCTAATGGAGGATGAGTAAGCATGACTTTATATCAGTTTTCCTCCCAAAAACTGATATCAAGAGCATTTCTTGATCGCTCCTACAGGTGGAGATCAAACTGTCAATAGCGGCAGCAACAGGAGGAGGCAAGAGCAAAAGATGGCGTCAGTCCAACTGCAGTTGTCTTCTCTCTTTTATCAGTAAGACTGAGGATGAACTAGGGTTTGCCCTCCTCCTCTATTTATAGCATTAAAGAGAGGTTCTCCTAATCTCATTAGGAGTTTCCTAATCCAAATCTTGTATTTGGATCTAGACTCTCTTTAAGAGATAAGGATAATCTCTTTTCTTATTTGTAGATAAAAATCAGCCCTCCTAATCATATTAGGAGTTTCCTAACCCAAATCTTTATTTGGATTTGGACTCTCTGAGTGGATAGGGATAACTCTTTATCCTATCTGTTGATCTAAATCCTAGAACCGCCCCTCTTTAATTAATCATATTAAACCAGTTCGAATTGGGCTTTAGGCCCATTAAGTCCATGTGCTCATTCATCCTCCAAACTGCTACCCTGTTGTGTATCCTTGTATGGCGTGGGACCCAAACATTGATCTACACATCAGCCACATGGGTTCAGCCTAGCCTCCATTACAAGGCCTGGCCGAATTCATGGTAAGAGACAGTGAACCCCTGAGCCCATCACCATGGGCTCTTAATGGGCCCAACACTTACACTAATTGGTCTTTAGGTCAAGCCACCTTATAAAAACCCAAGATTTGCCCATTAAGTATTACCCTCAATGGTCTTACACTTAACCACTCAGCCCATAAGGATGTGTGTGTATCTCTATATAAATATATTTTGCAAAAATAAATTTCAACGATTGAAATCAATTGCCGGCAGTTTTGGTTTCCATCAAAGAGAGTGCATCTCCAATCATTCACTTTGTCTAACAACGGGGCTGATCCTATCACTATGATCACCCACTCAGATGAATTCTCGAACTGTCCCAACATACCCAGGTTTTGACCCCCTCTAAGGATCTTACTGATTGGCATATCAAAGACATCCAATCCGACACCTAGTGTAGTATCATAATCAAGTCTAGGGGTCAGGTGTAACATTCCAGTTTTGCCCATCTATCTCCAAGGTCCAGGGCAACACTGGAATTCTGGTCTGGTTCAGGGTTTCAAGAAAACCCACACTGCATGTACCTCAAATATCACCCTAGCAGATGAGACAAGCCAGCCCAACCAACTTGGTGGCACATCAGTATCAGCCTTGACAAGATAAATATCCCCAGATCTATCCAACAGCTGAGAGAAGCCACCCCAACCAACTCTTGCCCCGGGTTGGCCTGGAATTTACTTACCATACTCACTGCCTGAGCGATGTTAGGATGAGTGCACAGCATGGCATACATGATGCTCCCTACGGCTGAGGCATAGGGAACGTCCTTCATGCCCTCAATCTCTTTGGGAGTCTTGAGACACATGCCCTTGGAGAGAGTAACTCCATGCCTGAAAGGAACATTTCCTTTCTTGGAGTTCTCCATGCTGTATCTTTCGACTATCTTGTCAATATAAGTAGATTGGAATAGGATAATCCTATTATCCTCTTTGATCTATCTCTATAGAGTCGAAGACCCAGTATATAGGAGGCTTCTCCAAGATGTTTCATGGAGAATTGTTGTGAAAGCCATACTTTCACCACAGTCAACATTCTTACATCATTCCCAATTAGTAGAATGTCATCTACAAACAGAACCAAGAACGTAACCTTATCTCCACTAGATTTCCTATAAACACAGGGCTCATCTGGGTTTTGCTCAAAGTCAAACCTTTTGACAGTAGAGTCAAACCGGATGTTCCAACTCCTAGAAGCTTGCTTAAGTCCATATATGGATCTATTTAATTTACATACCATGTGTCCTGACCAGTAGCTATGAAACCTTGTGGTTGTTGCATGTAGATATCTTCACTAAGATCTCCATTCAGGAATGCAATTTTGACATCCATTTGCCAAATCATGTAATCATGGTATGCTGCTACAGCTAGCAAGATTCTATGGATTTAAGCATGGCCACCGGCGAAAAGGTTTCCTCATAATCGATTCCCACTTTCTAAGTATACCCTTTCGCCACAAGATGAGCCTTTTATGTCTCAACCTTACCATCATGGCCCTTCTTCCTCTTATAGTTCCATTTGCAACCAATTGCTTTTACCCCAAGGGGCGGATCTACTAGAGTCCAGACTCCATTGGTCTCCATTGAGTCTATCTCAGCTCTCATGGCATCTACCCACTTCAAGGAATCTATGTCCAGCATAGCTTCCGTATAAGTCATGAGATCCACTTCACTGGTTGTAGCTTCCATTAAGTAACTATCCTGGTCATAGCCAAAATTAACTGGAGGCCTAGAAACCCAAGTAGATCTTCTAGGTTTGTTATTACCTAGACCTTGTGGGACACCTCCCACTACCCCTGAGCTCTCCTCATCAAGAACAACTTCCTGATGATGATTGTTCAGGATGTAATCATCTTCCAAGAAATGGGCATTTCGGCTACAGAGCACCATCTATTCTCTTGGGTCATAAAATAAGTAACCCACTGAGCCTTTGGGGTAGCCTATGAATAGGCAACGGCTGGTCTTCGATTTCAATTTGTCCACACTCATTCTTTTAACATGTATCGGACAACCTCAAATCTTCAAGTGTCTCACACTTGGTTAATTTCCAGTCCAAAGCTCATAGGGAGTCTTCAGAACTGATTTGGTTGTAACCCAGTTCAACACATATATCAAAGTCTCTAATGTGTAACCACAAAATGATGTGGGTAACTCTGAGTGTACGAGAAGTGATCGGACCATATCTAATAAAGTCTGGTTCTTCCTCTCTGACACACCATTTAGTTGTGGTGTGGCAGGAGGAGCCAATTGTGATACTATCCCATTGACCTTTAAGTAGTCCTTGAATTTGTCAAAGAGATATTCGCCACCTCGATCCGATCAAAGAGGCTTAATTTCTCTCCCTAACTGTTTCTCAACATCTTGTCTGAACTCTTTGAACTTTTCAAATGATTCAAACTTATGTCTCATTAGTTACATGTAACCATATTGAGAGTAATTATAAGCAAATGTTATAAAATAAACGTGTTGGTTACGTATCCTAACACTCATGGGACCACATACATCAGTATGTATAAGGTCAAGCATGCTTGTACATCTTTCAGGCTTACCATTAAATGGTCATTTCGTCATCTTACCCTGAAGGCAAGGTTCACAGGTTGGAAGATCTTCTACAGTTAGAAAATCCAAAGGACCATCTTTCACCAACCTTGTGATACGATCTATGTTGATGTGGCCAAGTCGGTAAAGCCACAGGCACGTGGGGTTAACTGTATCACGGGTTCTTTTCTTGTGGATGTCACCTGACATAGTTTTGGTTATGTTAGTTTCTAGAGAATGATGGAGAACATAGAGACCATTCTCAAGTTCTCTGTATGCGATGAATTTGTTATTTCTTCTAATAGTAATCGTATTACTAAAGAAAATAGAATATCCATCCGCACACAGTTTTGAAATAGAAATCAAATTTCTTCTCAAATTCTGTACATAAAGACAATGTTTTAGTACAATAGTTCCTTCTCTGAAAATTAACTCTATAGTTCCTATAATTGTAGCAGCAATACTTGTAGAAGTCCCCAAGTAAAGAGTCACCTCTCCATCACTCAGTCTTCTGCTTATCCTAAACCCCTGCAATGAGTTACACGCATGAGTCGAAGCCCCGGAGTCAATACACCAGGAAGTAGAAGTTACCAACAAATTGGTTTCTATAACATAGGATTTGAAATTACCTTGTCTATTGGATTCCAGGTACTGAGGACAGTTCCTCTTCTAGTGGTCGGTCTGCTTGCAAAAGTGACAAGCATCTAATGCCCTGTCCTTCTTCTGCCACTTGGATTTAGCAGCTTTCTTCTGAGGCTTTATCTTTGTCTTCCTCTTCTTCTTGCCCGATTTATCAGCTTCAACAAGCATAGCAATGGGCTCATCCTTCTTTATCAGTTCTTCGGCCCTCTACAACATATTGCTGAGTTCCTGAATGCTAACATTTAGCTTGTTCATGTTGTAGGTCATGATGAACTGATTGAAGGAATGAGGCAAAGAATTTAGGATGGCATCCATCTTTGTGACATGGTTAAGCCCGGATCCAAGAGCCTCAAATTCATTAATATAATCTATCATCTTGAGACAATGGTCATGAACCTATTAGTTCTTAGACTGTGCGGTAATGAATTGCTTCAAGACCTTCTGCCGAGTAAAATGATTCTACTCTTCGTACATCATCCTTAGACTATCCAATATATCCTTGGACAATTCGATCTGATCGAACTGTCGTTGTATCGGATTGTCCAGGGAGGCAATGATGTAGCAGCGGGCTAAGGAATTCTTTTCTTCCCATTCCTGATAGTCCCTCCTACGAGCCTCAGAAGCCCTATCACCCGAACATTCTGGGGCAGGATTCATAACTACTTTGTCCAACTTCTCTGAAGTGATGACCAACATAAGGTTACGGTACCAGTCAATATAGTTTGGGTCCTTAAGTTTGTTGTCATCCAACAATTTAGCGAATTGTTTGTTTGCCATTTCTGATAAAGAACAAATATTAGTCCACAACCTAATTTGATTCATGTTACCTACATAGATATGGCTTTTAATCTATGTTCAATTTCCATTTATTCATCTCTGAGATTTTCCTCCTATCTCAGTGATGGTGACTGCGAATTATGTCTATGGAAATGTGGGAAACCACATAGGGTGCATGGAGCCAAATATTTCAGCTACATAACCCCACCATCTTTCTGTGAATGATCATATCCACTCATCTTATAAGCTTTCCTTTTGGCCTCTGTCAAACAAGGTTCATTGTCATTTTAGAGTTAAACATTTCTGTCCAATAAGTGCTCACCCATCATATTCGTGAAAGCCAAGGTACCGTGAGAGAGTCTTCCATTTTAAGATAGGCCCCTCCCACATCGGTCTATGATGCCCCAATCATCTTATGAAACACCTCCAACATATCTAGCAGCAAATGGATAGTCGAATTTTATGGTGCGTTTCCTCATTACTGAAGGACCCATATTCATGCTAATGATGGAAGACCTTTAGAGAGATCATCATATGAATCTCCCTATCACTTGCACCCATATTTCAAGAGGGAAAAAATTATTATGCGCTATTTTAATTTAAGTCAAACCAAAGTGGCTCCCACTGACTTTCATAAAGCCAGTTTCGATGGGCCTTAAACGGCTAGGGTTCTGCACGGTTCCTCTTGGGGAGGTGTGGGGCCCACCATGAAGGGAGATCATCTAATGATCTTTAGGAACACCATGAAAATGATGTGCATTCAGCCATGGTGTGCGCAAGAGCAACTATCGTATCAACATGGGTCAAGTACTTATGGCCCATGAATGTTGCACATCACACATCCATACATCACATGTAGGGATAAAAGTGATCCAATCAATTAGTATCTGTAAAACCCATTATTAAAGCCCAATTATTATCTATAATATTACTGATTAGTATTATCTAGGTATATGGGCTGAATAGCAATGAGAAGTTTGACCCATATAGATTTTGTGCAGTTAATGGGCTTAAGCAGTTTTAACACATTAAAACTGGGTTTTACAGGTGTGGGCTGAATTATATCTTGCAATTAACTATCAATCCCTTGACTCAAGAGTGAAAAATTAGGGTTGTGAACAGCCCCCATCGAACCACAGATTCGGTCCAACTAGTTTGATCCAATCTGATTTGAATGGGTCTAGGGTTTGATTTTTAATTTAAGATTTTAATTCAAGAATTGATATGAAATTAAATTACTGATAAAAGACATTCAATAATCAATAATAGGGTTGTTCGTAGATCTGCTACCTGCAAAATAGATGTTAGGTTATAGTTTGCAGTTTCTCAAACTGTAAATCGCAGATAATGAAACCCTAATCTATGAAATCTCCTCCTTTTGCGTGATCATCTTCGAACTTGATTGAAATAAAATAGAAAAACCCTAATTTTCTATTAATATTACATCAAATCGAATTCCTATATATTCAGTCTAGAAAATAAAAAAAAATTAATTATAAACCATAATGTAAAAGAATTGGAAAGCACAGATTTCTTACGCCATTAAAGAATTTGATCTCCACCGTATGAACAACCCATAAATCAAGAAAAAAATAAAGAACCATTCTAAATATAAATCAGATTTATAAAGATTTAATTTCAGATCAATAGCCCTTAATCTGGGAACCGATTTCCCAGAAAATCTCTTATCTGTGCAAATCGGGTAGAACACCTTCTACCCATTTTCGCAGTTTCAGATCTAATCAATTTCGGTTCAAGATTTGAACCTGGCTTTTATAGCATTGAAGGGATGAGAGATCCATCAAATGAATGGCCGAACCCTGCAAGTAGGTTGGGAAAATTTTCAAAAATTTCTCTCCCTCCCATGTGGGAATCACATTCCCTGTTTTAGAAAACTATGTTTTCAAGGATCAATCTTAAACCATAAACTAGACCAAATCTGAAACCAAAACGTAGGAGAGGGATATACCTGATATAGAGTAATAGTAACTCCCAATGAAAGTGTTCACGCCCAAGGAGAAAGACTGCTCCCACTGAAGATGACACAGCGTAGGGTGGAGCAAAATCAGCAAGGTGGTTCTTCAGCAAGAACCTGATTCTTCACCAAGAATCTAATGGAGGGTGAGTAAGCATGACTTTAGATCAGTTTTTCTCCCAAAAATTAATATCAAGAACCTTTCTTGATCGCTCCTATAGGTGGAGATCGAACAGGCAATAGCGGTAGCAACAGGAGGAGGCAAGAGCAGAACATGGCATCAGTCCAATTGCAGTTGTCTTCTCTCTTGTATCAGTAAGACTGAGGATGAACTGGGGTTCGCCCTTCTTCTCTATTTATAGCCTTAAAAAGAGGTTCTCCTAATCTCATTAGGAGTTTCCTAATCCAAATATTGTAATTGGATCTGGACTCTCTTTAAGAGATAAAGAAAATCTCTTATCTTATCTGCAGATAAAGATCAGCCCTCATAATCTTATTAGGAGTTTCCTAATCCAAATCTTTATTTGGATCCGGACTCTCTTTGTGGATAGGGAAAGCTCTTTATCCTATCTGTTGATCTAAATCCTAGAACCGTCCCTCTTTAATTAATCATATTAAACCAGTTCAAATTGGGTTTTAGGCCCATTAAGTCCATGTGCTCATTCATCCTCCAAACTGCTGCCTAGTTGGGTATCCTTGTATGGCATGGAAGCTAAACATTGATCTACACATCAGCCACATGGGTTCAGCATAGCATTTATTACAAGGCCCGACCGAATTCATGTAAGTGACAGTTAACCCCTGAGCCCATCACCATGGGCTCTTAATGGGCCCAACACTTACACTAAGTGGTCATTGGGTCAAACCACCTTATAAAAACCCAAGAACTATGGGCAGATGCAAGATTAGCCCATTAGGTATTACCCTCAATGGTCTTACACTTAACCTCTCAGCTCATAATGATCAAACACTGCCCGACAAGAGATGACCTCTCCCTCGACTACAAGGTACAGGGCTACACTCCTGGGAATTAAAACATTTTGCAAACATTTTGAAACTGTAATATATATATATATATATATATATATATATATATATATATATATATATATATATATATATATATACGTATATCTCTATATAAATACATTTTGCAAAACCAAATTTCAATGATTGAAATCAACTGTTAGTAGTTTTGGTTTCCATCAGAGAGAGTGCATCCTCGATCATTCATTTTCTCTGACAAAGGGGCTGATCTTGTCACTATGAAAATGTATGCTTCTTTGGTTCTGCTACTGTGGCATGTTTTGTCATATTATACTAATTAACATTGTTATTAGGATTGTGCAAGATCTGGCTACAAAATTGGGTATATATAGGGACATCGTTGTTCGGTTCATTTTTCTTTATGCATTGGTTAGTCTAGATGCTTCATTTTACTTGCCATCTCTTGTGCTTAGTTCCACTAAAAAATCTTCTATTTTCATAGGTTTATTGTTTTCAAACATTTCTGGTTTAATTGTTAGTAAGTCATTTGATTCTAATGTTAAAGTTGTTTGGTTGGTTTGGTTTTTTTGTGGATGGATAATTTCTCTTTTCTTTTGGTTTGTCTGATAGTTTGGTTTTCATTAATGGTGGGTGGCATGCTTGTGGTTGCTTTTGTATAATAGGGCCTTGAGTTTTATAGGTTTTGGGGAATGGGTCTAAGTGGGTGAAACGATCTTGGTTCTTATAGTGTTCAAAATGCTTTCTATTGTGTAAGACTTTATTGTCATAACATTTAAGTATGTGATTTTGTTAAGATTTCCATAATTTGTGCCATTAATTATGGTCCTAGAGTGATTTTCATTTGCATAGTTTGACATCATTGTATGGTGCTCAAACGTGATGTTATCTTTCTGAGGGTGCATGGAGTTTGGTATCATCATTTGTATGCATATACTATTTCTTTTCCTTTTTATTAATAGGTGCATGTGTTAATAATTATTCCTAATTTCATTTAATTTCATCTTATTGGAAATACTGGGAGTGATTTCTATGACTATATTATGACTCTAAAACAATGGGCTGGTTTTCGATTGGACCCTATCTAAACCAAAACCAATTTAGATAGATTGGACGAGGCAACAAGACATATTGAATTGCACCAGTCCAAACTTAATGGTTCAAAGTATATATTGGATTGGATTGGACCTGGTCCATTCATAATAAATTTATATTGGATTGGGTTGGCCGGTGAGCCAATATCTAGTGCATTGATAGAAGATAATAATATAGATATCAATGGACCAGGTTTGCATTAGAATTAATCTAAATTAAAACAAATTTGAAGAGATTGGACGGTCCAAACATAGAATTGGACTGGGCCAATATTCATTGAATTAGATTGGACCTGTTCCATTTGTAATGGGCTCACATTGGATTGGATCGGATTAGACCAAATACAATCCAATTGACACCCCTACCAATAAGGATGTGTTTGGTTTGAAAGAAAAGGTTGGGAAAGATTACTTGATCCCTTTTGGAATCAAGAAAATCCAGCTTTGTTTCTTAGGCCAGCCAAATTTTAGAACTTCCATGAGAAATTTTCAAAAAGTTTGCTCATTCTCTCTGACTTCTTTGGACAACTAAAGTAGCCCAAAAAGACAAAACCAAATTATTCAAAATAGTGAAACAATTTTGCTTGAACTTTTGTCACCCTAACTCCAAATATGCATCAGGATTTGCTTCTTCTCTTTTCTTCTTTTCATTGCAATTGCCATTACTGATCTTTTCATGAACAATATTCTTTAAGGGTCTGCAACTACTGAATGCAGCATTTTCCCAATACTTCCATGTAATATATAGTGACCTCAAGCAAACGATCAATTTTGTGTTGTGATTAGAGGAACTCTATGAACCGTATTTGTTCTTTAAAGGAGTGTATGTATTTATCCCTTCTCATGTGTTTATAATTGATGAATTACTTTTTGTTTGAATATCTTATTCCAAAATAACAAGTAAATTAGTCAATCTACTAAGAAGAATGTACATAGTTTATTTTATTGATTCTAAGCTTGTTTTCGACATGTAGCTTTGATGATTTGAACACTGAAAAGTTGTGCAAAGCAGACCTAATGAATTACTCTGGTGCAACAATGCTTTGCTTTTATCCAAAGAGCATCAATTAGGAGAACTACTTTGTGAAGACTCACCTCTCTGAACTTATAAAATATGTTTTCAATTGATTTTTGGGGCATTGAAGATTTCATGAAGCCTTATGCGTGGATTTTAAATGCCTTGTACTTTTTTATATGTGAAATGGATATTGTATTTAAGCATTGTTTTGGATATTCTAATAATTAATAATTTAATTAAAAGTTTTTTTTATTTAAATTGATTTTTATGCAGTATCTATCATGAGATTTGTATTAAACAGGTACCAAAAAAATGTTGAAATCAAATTGATATAAATAGTAAAAAATAAAAAATAACAAAGGTGGTGGTCATACCACCGCCGCCTTAGACATAAAAAGACTTAAGGCGATGGTCTAAGAAGACCTAAGCCCAAACCACCACCTAAGAAGGGAAGACACATTTTAACCGACCTAAGGCGGTAGTCTAAGGAGACCTAAGCCAGTGGTCTAGACCACCACCTAAGAAGGGAAGACACATTTTAACCGGCCTAAGGCGGTAGTCTAGACTATCACCTAAGAAGGGAAGAAACATTTTAACTGACCTAAGGCATCGGTCTAAGGAGTCAACGGTCCAAACTGCCACCTAAAAAGGGAAGAAACATTTTAGCCAACCTAAGGCGATAGTCTAAGGAGACCTAAGTCGGTGGTCCGAACCACCACCTATATTAACTCTGAGCTGGCAGTTTTGGTATTCCGCCGCTTTAGGAATGATTGAACCGCACTGGACCGGTCCTCAAAGGCGACAGTCTTTTCTGTTTAAGCTGGTAGTCTTGACCTAAGCTGGTAGTGGTTTAGGGGACGGACGCATGACTGACGCCTTAGGTCTAAGGCGACAATTTAAAGGGTTAAGCCAACAGTCATTTGACCGCTGCCTCCGACCATTTTTCTTATAGTATTAGTGAGTGAGTTTTTTTATGCCCACATCATTTTGTTCATCATGTAGCAAAAGATTGGCCGAAACATAATTGATCAATTTAAGGGAAAACTAGTGGAGAGTCGTGCGATGCACGGGATTTGTTAAAAAGATAAACAATAGAAATACATAGGAATATACAATTTTCTTTTATATTTTTAACTTATTAAATAATTAATAAATATTTAAATTTTATATACTACTTTTAGTAAGCTTTTTTACAATACAAAAATAACAATAATTAATTTCATTGAATTTTTTTCATCAAATTGATGAAACCGACAAACCTGACCAGGTCGGATTTTACTAATGGTCAGTCGGTTTCGGGTGACCAACTCCCCAGCCTAACCAAGTCAAGTTGGTTGGCCAAACAACCTACAACCAAAACAAACTAACTCATGAACACTCCTAATTTCAGTTAAATTAATAGTCTAGTCTCTAATAAATAACAATAGTTAATCTCCAATAATTATTAAAAGTTTATAGTAAAAATACACAATTATTGAAAATATATTGATAATGAAAATGTAATAAATAACTAAAAAAAGTATGATAATTAAAAAAATAAAACAAATACTAAAAAATATATAAAATTATTCAATATATAGTTTAACCTCTAATAAATATTAATCAATAAATTATAACAAAAATACAACAAATACAATAAGTACAATAAATTAAATTTAAAAAAATTAAATAACAGTAGTTTAATCTTCAATAATTACTCAAAATTTTCTATTACACAACAAAACAATTACATATAATTATCGATATATTTACCACAAAAAACAATAAATATTATTAAACAACAAAACAATTAATTTTAGTATATATAAATGTATAAAAAATATATATTAAGATTTTAAAAATATTATTAATAAATGTTTTTTTGTAAGTTATTTTCTAGAACTATTAACTGTTATAAGTGAAATTTGTTATTTAGGAGATTATTTCGTCATTTAAATAATATCATTATTAAAATTTTAAAAATTATTTATTTATTTGATTTAATAATCCAAAAAATTAAAATTTATACTATTATTACATAATTTCATTTAATTTTGTAAAGTTCTAGATTATTATTAATTTGATTATTATGTTATAGTTATTTTTCTACTTTTAAGAAATTTTTTAAATTTATTACATAATTTCATTGTTTTAACTATTTAAAATCTAGTTATGTTTAATATTTCATTATTTAAAATATTTAGATATTTAAATATTTAAATAATATTGAAAAATTTTAAAGTTATTACATAACATTAAATATTTTTTCATATAATTATTTAGCTATTTTTAATACTTTTTATTTAAGATATATATTTATTAAAACATTTAAACATTATTTTGTTTTTTAACATTGAATTTTTATTATTTGAAAAACACTTAAATTGAATAATCCAAAAAACTTTAAATTATATTATTAGTACATAATTTCATGATGAATTTTGTAAAAATACAAAATTATTAATATTATGAATATTATTAAATCTATTATAATTATTTTTTATGTTTTTAATAAATATTTTAAAATTATTATATAATTTCATTAGAATATTTAAATAATTCTTAATTTTTTTAATTCAAACTTTCTTTAAATAGATATAGATAAAAAGTGGAGGATGATAAATAGAAATTAGAGATAATTTAGGAGAAAGTGGGAGAGGTGGTTTAGGAGAAATTTTAGGAGAAGAGACTATTTAGGTTAGGAGCATGTGGGAGAGGAATTGGGATATGCTCCTCACACAAGGCGCCTTACACCAACCTCACAGGCACATCTCATCATGCATTGGGAATATTTCCCGTGAATAATAACGTATAAGTACGGGAGATGTTCTTAATGCATGGTGGGATGTGTTTGTGAGGTTGGTGTGAGGTGCCATTTGTGAGGAGTAGATCCAATCTCACGGGGGGGGAGAGAGAGATAATAGGTATTTTTTTATAGGGCAGGAAAGCATCTCGTTGGTTGTTTAGAAAATAATATGCAATAAAAAAATTCAAAAAAATGAGAATTTCTAAATTGTTGTGTTTTAGTGTGTGTGTGTGTGTGTGTGTGTGTATAAGGGAATTATGACCTTTGTTCGAACTGTCACATGACAAAATCATGTCGAATCAACCCAAATATCTAAAATCAACAAATTCCAAAGAAAGCATAACTCTACCGCTTGTTCCACTACCACATGGAAAAACCGAATTGAATCAACTTGTATACCTATAACTAAGCAATTTCAGAAAAATACATAATTCCAACCCTTGCTCCCACTATCGCATAACACTAAACCCGGATTGTTTTCTAGTTATGTCCCAAACTTTGGAGATTTATGGGAAAAACTAGAAAGTTACACATAACCCATAGACTTGATTATGGTACTGCACTAGGTATTGGATTGGGTTGTCTTTGGTATGCCAACTAATGATATCTATCAAATGTCAAAACCTGGGTATGTTGGGGCAGCTTGAGAATTCATTTGAGTAAATGATCATAGTGATAGAATTAACCCATTTGTCGAACAAAGTGAATGATAGGGTTTACACTCCCTTTGATAGAAACTTAAACTGTCGGCAGTGAATTTCAACTATGTTTGAGATTTGGTTTTGCAAAATATATTTATATGATACATATATGTCTTATGAAAAAATCTTTGCAAGAGGTTTTACTTCTTGGGACCCATCCGAGTAGTGAGTATGACACTACACCTTGTAGCCAGGGGAGAGGTCATTCCCTATCGTGCAGTGTTTGATCATTATGGACCAAGAGGTCAAGTGTAAGACCATTATAGGGTTGATTACCAGATGAGCTTTACCTTACTTAAGTCCATTATGCTTAGGTCTTCATAGGATGGTTAAATTCAATTATCATTTAAGTATAAATGTTGGGCCCATATTGAGCCTATAGTGATGCGCTTAGGGGTTCACTACGTTTAGTAGTGAATTCGACCAAGCCTTTTCACAGATGTTGTATTGAACCCATGTGAATTTATATGAGGTCATTGTGGGTTCCACACCATACAAATAAGGCCTAAGTTGACCATGCAACACCCTTGGATCATAAGCCTTATTCCTGATGGGCCTAAGGTCCATAGTTAATATGATTAAATAAGGTATCATGTGCCATGGGGCGAATTTGGGTTTGGATCTAGGTATGGAGCACCTAATCTTTTGTGAAGATAAAGTATATCTCTAATTAGAGTTAGATCTAAATTATCTCCTAATTAAATTAGGAGACAGTTCTAGAAGATATTATAAAAGAAGAGGGGGTGGATCAATCCAAGACAATTTCATATTTTTGGAATTTCTAGTTCTCTCTACACCCTTTTGTCTTCCAGATTTTTCCTAATTCAACATTAGTTGTCTAGGACTGATATAGATAAGTTTTTTCTCTAATTTTTGCAAGAAAAAATCAAGGGATATCATCCTCATCATCCTTAGTTCGATTCAACCAGTTAGATCTCAATTTTGCTGAAAACGGTGTTGTTAAATCGACTTCAGGAATACATTGCACCATCTTTAGTGGATGTTGGGTTTAGGACTGATTTGGGCATGAACTTCCACCCTGAGATTAGTATTTGTGGTATCCATATCAGGTATACACTTCCCTCTTTGTTTGGTTTCAAATCTGGTCTGGTTCAATGCAAGACCGATCTTGAAAAATACAGATTTTCAAAACATAGGAAATTCGATTCCTAGAAGGATTAACATATTTTTCAAATTTCGCCCAGCAATCTAGTATGGTTTGACCATCCATGTGTTGGATCCTAACCCTTCCAACAATGGTATCAAAGCACTAGGTTCAGCCCTTAGATTAAACCAAACCAAATTTGAGCCAAAACTCAAATTAGTAAGAATTAGTCTACCCTATTTGAGAATTTAGTAGAATTCTCTAAGAATTCAATTCTCAGAGTTGGCCAATGATTTGAAATTTGTAAAGATATTTTGATATATTATAGAATTATTCTATCATGAATTCTTGAATTTTTGGGCTGAATGTATGATGAAGATCAAAATCTTTGATGGTGGCAAGATTTATGCACACCGTTTGATTATTTAATTATTTGATCTGTAATTATTTTTTATAGAAAGAATGTATTGGGTTTTCTATAGAAGAGAGACAAGTCATCTGATAAATGTCACTTTTACAAGTAGACTGGGCACTAGAAGAGGAATTATCTTTGGTATTTGGAATCCTGTAAGAATTAATAAGGTACTTTCGAATCTCGTCATGGAGACCAATGTCACTTCTGCTTCCTGGTATATTGACTCTAGGGCTTCCAATTGTGCATGTAACACATTGCATGGGTTTAACGAAAGCAAAAGGCTAAATAATGACGAGGTTGTACTTTACTTGGGGATAACTGCAAATGTTACAGTTACTGCTAAAGGAACAGTAATTTAACTTTTATAGGAGTTATTACATTAAAAGATTATCTTTATGTACCTTTACTTAAAAAAAAAATCTGATTTCAATTTCTAAATAGTGTAAGGATGGTTATTCTATTTTAATAATAAGATTACAATTAAATAAAATAACAAATTCCCTACGAAGACCTTGAGAATAGTCATTATGTACATTCTTCTCTATAAATAAATGTGACTGAAACTGTATCGAAAAACATCCCCAAGAAAATAGCATGTGATACAATTAATCCCACACGCCTATGGCATTACAGACTTGGCCATATTAATATAAACGAATAACAAGATTGGCAAATGATGGTCCTCTAGATTTACCAACTTGTGAGCTTTGCCTCGAAGGCAAGATAGCAGAAAGGTCATTTACAGGTAAGCCTCAAAGAAGTACAGGTACACTTGACCTTATGCATACTAATGTATGTGGTCCCATGAATGTTATGACAGAACAAATATTGTTATTTCATAACTTTCTCCAATGATTATTCTCGGTATGGTTACGTGTACCTAATGAGACATAAGTCTGAATCCTCCAAAAAGTTTAAGGAGTTTAGACAAGAAGTAGAGAAACAGTTTTAGAGACAGATCAAAACCCTTCGCTTAGATCGATAAGGTGGAATCTCTCCAGCGAATTCAGGGATTACTTAAAAGACAACGAGATTATACCACAATTATCTTCTCATGCTACACCACAATTAAATGATGTCAAAAAAAATTGGACTCTATTAGATAAGATTCGATCATTCCTCATCCATTTAGATTTACCTATATCCTTTTGGGGGCATGCATTGAAGACTTTAATTTATGTGTTGAAATGGGTTCCTACCGAATCGGTTCCTAAGACTCCTTATGAACTATTTATCGAAAAGAAACCAAGTGTAAAACACTTAAAAATATGGGATTATCTGGCACACGTCAAAAGACAAGTGCAGACAAATTGGAACCCAAAACCATCAACTGCCTATTTGTAAGCTACCCTAAGGATTACATAAGATATTTTTTCTATGAACCACGAAAACAAAAATTGTTTGTTAGTCGAAATGCCTACTTCTTGAAAGAGGATTACATCATAAATAATCATCATCAAGAAGTTATTCTTGATGAAGAGAGCTCAGGAGTAGTGGGAGTTAACCTACAGATTCTAGATAATAATATCCAATTTAGAAGATCTACCTAGGTTTCTAGACCTCCAATTCATTACAGATATGATCAAGAAAGTTACTTAATGGAAGCAACGAACAATAAGAAAGATCCCGTGACTTGTACGAAAGCTATATTAGACATAGACTCCCTGAAGTGGATAGATGTCATTAAAGTCGATATAGACTTGATGAAAACCAATGGAGTCTGGACTCCCATAAACCCGTCTACTGGGGTGAAAGCAGCCGATTGCAAATGGATTTACAAGAGGAATAAGGGCCCTCATGGAAAGGTCGAGACCTATAAAGCTTGGCTTATAGCGAAAGGGTACACTTAGAAAGGAATTGATTATGAGGAGATCTTCTCAAATGTGGCCATGCTTCTAGAAGATAAAACATTCGATATGACTCAACAGTCAAACAGTTTGATTTTGAGCAAAATTTGAATGAACCTTGTGATTAAAGAAAGACTATAGGAGATAAAGTTACATTTATAATTTTGTATATAGACGACATTCAAATCATTGAGAATGATGTAGAAATGTTAGCTACGGTAAAGGCATGGCTTTCGCAGCAACTCTCCATGAAAGATCTCCGAGAAGTCTCTTATATCTTGGGACTTTGACTCTATAGAAATAAATCAAATGAGATAATTGGATTATCCCAACCTACTTACGTTGACAAGATCATTAACAAATACATCATGTAGAACTCCAAGAAATGATTCATTCCTTTCAGCCATGAAGTCACTTTTACCAAAGGAATGTCGCTTAAGACCCCTAAGGAGAAAGAGGACATGAGAGAGGTTCTCTATGCCTCAACCATAGGAAGTATCATATATGCTATATTGTATACTCGGCCAGACATTGCTCAGACTATTAGTGTTGTAAGTAGATATCAATCTTATTCAAGACAAAATAAATAAACTATTATGAAAAACATACTAAAGTGCCTATAGAGAACTAATGATTATTGTCTTATTTTCGATAGTAGTTCACTACAAATGGACGAGTATACTGATGCCAACTTTCAATCTAACCTAAATGATAGAAAGTCTATATTTAGATACTTTGGGACCCTATATAGTAAGAAAAATAATCCACAACCAAGGCCAAATACATTGCCATAAGTGATGCTACCTAATACTATGGATGAAGAATTTCATCCTAGAATTTTGAGGCCAACCATTTTCCTCATTCCATTATTGTGTGACAACACTAGATTTATGGAAGATTATTGGTAGATTAGAAATTTAAATCAGAAAGTAGTATCAACGAAAAATGTGGCAAGTCCATTGACTATGCCACTAACACAGAAAATGTTTGAGAAACACATGAACAAAATGGGATTGAAGCTTGTACCCGATTGAAACCCTCATGGAGATAAAAAACAAGAAAAAGGTTCCCTATAACTCAACCGTAAAGAGCATCACGTATCCTATGTTATGCACCCAGCCAGACATTGCTTAGGCCGTCAGTGTTATAAATAAATACTAATCTAACCAAGGATAAGAGCATTGGACTGCTGTGAAAAATATACTACAATACTTGCGTATAACTAAAGACTATTGTCTTATGTGCGATGGTAATTCACTACAAATGGTCAAATATACTAATGCCAAATTCCAGTATGACCCAAATGATATAAAGTTTATGTCTGATTACATTTTTATGATGAAATCCTATATAATAAATTTTATGACCGAAATTGAATACATTACTACAAGTGAAATTTCCAAGGAAGTTGTTTGGATAAAGAAATTCATCTATAAATTAGGAGTCATCCATCCAGCACATGACTCATTCTACTGTAATATGACAACATTAAAACCATTGCTCAAGCTAAAAGCCAGGAGCCTACTCAAAGTCTAAGCACATCAAGAAGAAGCATCACATATTATGGGAGATTGTTAGTAGAGGGGACATTCAGATTTAAAAGGTAGCATCAGCGAATAACATAGCTAACCCATTGACTAAGCCACTCACACAAAAAGTATTTGGGAAATACGTGGACAATACAAGATTGAGGCTTGTACCCGATAGGACCTAAGTGCAACTAGGAGTTGTTGGATAATGTATGCCCTTAGCTCCAATCATATTGATGTACAAATACTTTTATTGTAAATGAATAAAAGTACATTATTGTTCCATATTGATATTAGTGCTTCTGTATAATTACCTTAAACTGGACACATATGATACTCGTGTTAGTTTAAAATATTCTCAGCCATTGAATAGACTTAGGGAATTATCCTGCCAAGGCTGACACTAATGTACCGTCAAGGAAATTGGGGCAGCTTGTCTCAGTTGCTAGAGTTAAACCCAAAGCACATGTAATATATGTTTGGATGAAACACTGAACCCTGACCATTTTTCAGTTATGCCCTTGACCTTGAAGATTGATGAGAAAAACTAAAAAGTTACACATAACTCATAGACTTGATTATGATACTACACTAGGTGTTGGATTACACTATCTTTGATATGTCAATTAGTGAGATCCATCAAGGGTCAAAACCTAGGTATGTTTGGGAGTTTGAGAATTCATCGGAGTAGGTGATCATAGTGATAAGATCGACTCTTTTATCAAACAAAATGAAATGTCGGTAGTGGATTTCAACTGTGTTTGAGATTTGGTTTTGCAAAACATATTTATATGATACATGTGTTTTATGAAAAATATTTGCAAGATGTTTTAATCCCGACATCCATTCAAATAGAAAGTGTGACATTATACCTTGCAATTAAGGGAGAGGTCCTTCCCTGTCAGGCAATGTTTGATCATTACGGATTTAGAGATTAAGTGTAAGAAATCATTATAGGGTTGATTACCATATGGGTTTTATCCTTAGATCTTCATATGATGATTGAATTCAATGATCATTTAATTATAAATGTTGAGCCCCATAGTGATGTGCTTAGGGATTCACTATGTTTAGTAATAAATTCAACCAAACCTTTTCACAAAAGTTAGGTTGAATCCATGTAGATTTATGTGATGTTATTGTAGAGTCCCATGCAATATAAATCAGGTCTAAGTTGGCCATGCAACACCCTTGGGTCGTGAACCTTATAATTGATGGGCCAAAGGTCCATAATTAATATAATTAATTAAGTTTTCATATTCCATGTGGTGAATCTGGATTTGGATCTAGGTATAGAGCACCTAATCTTATAAGAAGATAAGGTATATCTCTAATTAGTTTATATTTGATTTAGATCTAGATTATCTCCTAATTAAATTAATAGATAGTTCCTTAAGAAATTATAAAAGAGAAGAGAGTGGACTAGTCCAAGACAGCTTCATACTTTTGTAATTTCTAGTTCTCTCTACACCCTTCTGTCTCCTAATTTTTCCCTGTTCGACATCAGCTATCTAAGACTAATATAAATCAATTTTCTTATAATTTTTGCAAGAAAGATTCAAAGGAAATCAGGCTCATCATCCTCAATTTGATTCCAACAGTTAGATTTCTGTTTTGCAAAAAAACAGTGTTACTAAACCGGCTTCAAGAACACTACGCCATATTCAGTGGAGGTTGTTTTAGAACTGACTTGGGCATAAAGTTTCACCTTAGGATCTACATTTGTGGTATCTGTATCAGATATACATCTCCCTCTTAACATGATTCGTCAACCATTTAACATGATCCGACCATCCATATGATTGATCCTAACCTTTCCAACACATGTTTTAGGTAAGAACATAGTAATGTGTAGCTTTTATGACACTAATATATTTAGCTAAATAAGTTTGCATAATGATATTATAGTTCTAGAAACTATTTGGTTATCTGGTGCCTATGTCATTATAGACTGAAGTATGTTGTTTAGGAAGATCTCTTGACCATGATTTCAAGTTCAAAGTATGGCTATCCTCATATAAGAAATGATGGGTTTCAACTTCCAAATCTTGTAAAAAAGACCATACTATTTTTTTTTATTGCCTTTCTTAACAAGACATAACATGCTTACGAAAGCATGCTATTCATACCCATTTGGTTTTTAGCTCTAAAAAGTATATAAAGATTTGTTTCAAATTTGTCATTTTGCATTAACTAATGATTGTAGAGTGATCTACAAATCTTATAACAGTTAATATTCTAGTACCAATTATAGATATTGCATTATCACACATAGTATCATGGTACATACCAGTTAAATATTCTTGGACCAATAATAGATTCATTACAAAAAAAAAGGCACTAAAACAGGTTCTCACTATAAGAAGTGTAAGATCCCTATCACCTCTAGTAAGTGCATTCCATAGATGACAATGCATTTGTTAAAGACTAAGGACCTATTTGGATCGCAGGAATAGGGGTCTAGAATCGGAATTGGAATGAGCTATTCAGCTTGCAACTGTTTGCTGGACAGAATCGAAATCCCATTCCCATTCCTAGTGGAATGGCATTCCCCCATTAGAGGGAATGGCCATTCCCTCCTCCCTTGGGAATGAAATCCCATTCCTTCTTATTCCAATTTTCATTCCCATTCAACCAAACAGACTGGGAATAGACCATTCCGATTCTAATTCCAAAGGATTTCAATTCCAATTCTAGCTATGAACCAAATGATCCTAAAATAGATTTCCATAAAGATAAAGAGTGAATCCTCTACTATACGAGAGATCTCTTAATAGAGAAAAAGATAAAAAAGTATTTGCAATGTCAAACATGTCCAAGACAGCATAAAGTTGACTAAAGCTCATACAAAAGGACAAAGATGAGTTAAATTGGGTTATAAACATCTATTCAATATTTTGAAGACTAAATCTAATACCAATCTAATCCATGCATTCTAGGTATAGAAAATACCATGAAATTTATCACATTGGCCTTATTATGGATCTTCTGCCTCAAATATTTTACTTGAGTACTAAGAGATTTCTAATAGATGGTAAAGGATTCATAGATGTAAAATTAAATAATTACCTCAGCTCAACAAGATTACTATCAAAACATTAAACCTAAGTTACTTGCAAATCATGCCAAATCAAAAGCAAAACTGTAAATAAACATCATACTCAAGTGTGATGAATGTTGTAGTGGAAACATTTTTTTTATCAATAAAAATGAATTTTATTAATGACTGAGGAATTCAGAATTACAAGGGAGGGAGCTAAACATTCTTAACTCCATACTATGCAAAGTACACCCATACCATGAAACAATTACACAACAGCCCAAAAGATAGAGTTTCTATTCACCCCCCTACCTAGCTAGCACATCTGCCAAAGCATTTGCACTTCTTTTTATCCATGTACACTGAGTTTCCATGTCCTTAGTGAGCCACTTGAACTTTCTCTTTTCATCGTTGTATTTCCAAAGCATGGAACTATCCTCTTTTAGGTAATTTACCACTATTTTAGAATCACCTTCTATGATCAATTTTTTAATATGCATTTCCTTGACCCTTTGTATCCCTTCAAGAGCTCCGCAGATCTCAACCCTCAAGGAGTCACCCACCCCAATTGGACCAGAAAACATAGCTAATAGATTCCCTTTTTCGTCTCTTAGCACTCCCCCTATTCCAAAGGGCCCTAGATTGCCCATGCTGCTACCATCAAAGTTCAAATTGATAAACCCATGAGGTGGAGGTGTCTATCAAGAACTTGAAGTCTTCTTAACTGGAATTGAATCCACAATCTCCTTCCAATGTCTTTTCATCTCATCAACTGAGAACACTGTAAACAATTCCAAAGTTTTCAACCAATGTATCACCCTTATTTGGATAGTCTCCAAAATTACTTCCAAGCTTTTCTCCTTATCTAAGAATGTCCTTGAATTTCTCTCCTCCTAAACAGTCCAACATACTACAGCCCTTACACATCTCCACATGATCTTGGCCCTTTTGGTTTGCCCATTGGGCATGGAAGTGAATAAGCTTTACACATTCAAAGGGGGAATTCACCTGCACCCAAACAAAGAAGTAAATCCTTCTCAAATAACTTTAATAAACTGACAAAAAATTAGTAAATGGTATACAGACTCACCATCAAATTTGCAGAGGATACACCAGTGAGCGAACAAATATCTATTGGGTCCTTTCCTATGAAGTAGATCACCTATATTAATTTTTTTCCACAAAGGCTTCTCAACAGAAACTCCCAACCTTTAGATGTATAGGTCAACACCACACTTCTTTAACCAGGAATGACAATCCAATAGGAGAAAAAGGTAAGTCTTAAAGAGAGGCACAAATGTAAGCACCCGAGGAAGAGAATGTCCAAATTCTACTGTCTATCTTTGATGGCTCCAAGAAAACCCCTTCAAGGGAGGATAATAAGGTTGAGATACAATCTAACTCTGTATCCCTAACATCCCTTCTCAAACCTAGATTCCAATTGAAGCCAGAGGGTGAGTTAGAAGGTACAAGGAAAGAGAAATGGCAATATAGTTTGAATAGACTTCCAAACCCAGACCCTAACATCCCTTCCCAAACCCAGACATTTTCCCAAAAATTAATTAGATTACCTTAGTGAAAATCATACATGATCCATGGGGAGAACAATGGCAATATAGTTTGAATAGACTTCCATGGAGATGCTCCTGTAGTCCGTGTTGAGATCCTAGAGTCCCATCCATTGTCTGTCAACCCATGAATACTTCCCACTATCTTAACCCACAATCTTTCTTTCTCCAAAGTTAATCTCCACAGCTATTTCCCTAGTAATGCTAAGTTTCTAAACCTTATGTTCCTAATTCCCAAACCTCCCTCCTTCTTTCTCCTACATACTACCTTCCACCTAACCCTATGATCATTCTTCTCCCCCGGCTACCAAAGAAAGTCTCTCATTAATTTTTCCAACCTACTAGCCGCCTTAGCCAGAATCATAAAGACTGGTAAAAAATAGATAGAAAGGTTTGCAAGAGTATATCTAATCAAAGTAATTCTCCCTCCAAGAGATAAATAATTTTTCTTCTAGTTGGCAAGTCTATTTTCAAACATCTCCACCACAGGAGCCCAAAATTCACCTTTTTGAGGTTTATCTCCCAATGGTAGACCAAGGTAGTTTAACAGCCAATTAGATACTACACACCCCAAAATGTCTACACACTCACTAACCTCCCAATCCCCCATATTAACTCTAATTATACAACTTTTCCCAAAATTCACACAAAGATTTGACATTTGCTCAAAAACTTGTATAGCTAGCTTCAGATTTCCAATCCTATTGATATCCCCTCCTTCACAAGATAGGATTGTGTCATCTGCAAATTGTAAGTGTTTGAGTGGTAAGTTTTCTCTTCCAACTCTCCACCCTCTTACTAACTCCCTAGAATCTGCTTGGGAAATTAGTCTCCCCAACACTTCTGCAACCAATTTAAACAAAAAAGGGGATAGTGGGTCTCCTTGTCTAATCCCTTTCAAAGCTGGAAAATAGTCCACCACTGTCCCATTCACCAAAATGGAATAATGGCACTCCCTAATGCAACCCATTATCCATTTGCACCAAGTGTCTCCAAACCCAAAACTAATCATCACCTCCAATAGGAAGGACCAATCACCTAAGTCATAAGCCTTTTTCCAAATCTAATCTACAGACCACCCCTCTTCTCCCTGATCTCTTAAAGTCCTCTAAACTCTCATTTGCTACAAGAATCTGATTTGTAATCTGCCTCCCCTTCACAAAAGCTCCTTAATTGTTTGATATGATTATTGGGAGCACCTTCCTTATTCTCAAAGACAACACCTTAGTGATGATCTTGTATAGGTTATTAACTAGACTAATTGGCATGTAATCCTTTAAGTGACTTGCATCACTTTTCTTGGGTACCATTGCAATGAAAGTGGAGTTTAGCCCATGATTAATCACTCCTCTAGTATGGAATTCATCAAATACCAACCTTAAGTCCCCTTTCAGTATCTCCCAATAATCCTGATAAAAAACCATCGTAAAACCATCAAGGCCCGGTGCCTTTGATCTATCCATTGAAAACACCATCTCTTTTACCTCTTCCAAATCAAATTTCTTTTCCTGCCATTCCCTATCTTCCCTCTTAAGTGTTGGCCATTCTAGCCCTTCAAACCACACCCTATTATTTAAGGGCCTTCTAAGGATATATCTAAAGTGATCTGCAAATACTCCTGCAATTTCACTTTGATTGGTGACTATCATCCCTTCAATCTCTAGACTTGAAATAGCATTTCTTCTCCTTCTGCCACTTGCCAAAGCATGAAAAATCCTAGTGTTCTTGTCCCCCTCTTTCAGCCACTTACATCTTGACTTCTACGTCCAACTTATTTCCTCCTGGATAACATAATCCTCTAACTATTTACGCAACTTCCATCTTTGTTCCCTCTCCTCTACTGTTATGCTACCCCTCCTTTATTGTCCAGATCTTCAATTTGTGTAATCACACTTAGCTTCCTTTCCTCCAGTCTTTCAAACTCTAATGCATTTCATTCATTGATCCTACCTTTCACCCGTTGGAATTTTTTGTGAAACTGCATCCCACTCCACTCCACTATTGGATTGCTCTCTAACCACCACTCTTTAATTTTCTTAATGAAGCTAAGGTGTTCTAACCACATGTTTTCAAATCTAAATGGAGTGGGACTCGCATTTCTCACTTCCGTATATAGTACAATAGGCCAATTGTCAGAAATCACCCTCGATAGTACAATAGCCTGTGGTAGACCGTCTATCAGACATGGAACCTGCCTAATCAGCATCGGTATATCCTTCTACTTCCAGTTTTCCACCACTTTTGTACAGTAATCCACGGCCAGGAGCTCCTTTCAAGTACCTTACAATCTTTAGCACTGCATTCCAATGTGGAACCAAAGGTTTTTGCATGAACTAACTCACCACAATAACCGCAAATGAAATATCTGTGAGTAATGGTTAGGTAGTTTAGTTTGCCTACAAGACGTCGGTATCTGCCAAGGTCTTCAAATACTTCACCTATATCACTGTTCAGCCTCGTATTTGTTTCCATAGGTGTCTCAATCGGTATAATACCCAACAAACATGTTTCTTCTAGTAAATCAAGCACATATTTCCTCTTACACAAATTAATGCCATGCTTACATCTTTCTACCTCTATGCCCAAAAAGTATTTCAATTTGCCAAGGTCCTTTGTCTGAAAGTGTTCCTGTAGGAATGCCTTCAATCTGTCAATGCCCATTTTATCATTCCCAGTCACAACAATATCATCTACATACACCACCAGTAGTATTTTTCTTGTCGGAGAGTCATGACTAAAGACAGAATGATCAACTTGGCACTCTGTTTCATACCAAATTTCTTGACCACCTCATTGAACATATCAAACCATGCTCGAGGGGACTGTTTAAGTCCATATATAGCCTTCTTAAGTCTGCATACCTTACCATCCTCCCCCTGAGCAACAAACCTTGGTGGTTGCTCCATGTAGTCCTCCTCGAGCAAATCACCATACAAAAAGGCATTTTTGATATCTAGTTGATGTAGAGGCCAATCATACATAACTGCTAGGGAGATGACAACACGAACTGACCCAATCTTAGCAACTGGGGAGAATGTCTCTGTGTAGTCAATGCCATAGGTTTGGGAGTACCCTTTTGCAACCAGTTGTGCCTTCAGGCGCTCAACACAACCATCTAGCAAGTACTTAACGGTATACACCCACTTACAACCGACAACCAGCTTCCTAGGAGGAAGAGCGGTAAGGTCCCAAGTGTGGTTATGATGGAGGGCAGAGAGCTCTTCTTCCATAGCATGGCACCACTCTGGAGAGGTAAGGGTTTCTTGAACATCCTTAGGAACAACCACTGACGATAACAAGGAGATGAACTGGTGATGGGAGGCGGAGAGGTGAGTAAGGGAAACAAAATTGGAAATAGGGTGAAGGGTGCAGGTGCGTTTACCTTTCCGTAAGGCAATAGGAAGATCAAAGTGAGAGGCTGGTGTCGGATCTGGAGCCGGATCTGTCGACGGTGAGGAAGTCGGAGGAGGCGCAGCCGGTACACGTGGGCGATGTGTATACACATGACGGATAAGTGGACGGTCAACGGATGGTGGCACTGGAGGCAAAGGCGTAGGCACGACTGGAACCAGAGGAGGTGGATCAACCACAGGAAGGGAAAGAGGAGGAGGTGATGTGGAGGAAGTAGCATCACCGGACCCCATGAAAAACGGAGTAGACTCGAAGAAAGTAACATCAGCACATACCAAAGAACGACAAGAACTGGGATGGTAACACTTGTACCCTTTCTGAGTCTGGGAATAGCCAAGGAAGATACACTTAAGGGATCGTGCATCTAACTTGTCAATCCCGGGACCCAGATTATGGACGAAGTAGACACACCCAAATACCTGAGGAGGAAGCAAAAATGGAGACATGTTGGGGAACAAGACACTAAAAGGAGAACGACCATCAAGAATAGATGTGAGCATCCGATTAACTAAGAAACAAGAGGTGAGCATTGCGTCACTCCAAAAGGGTTTGGGAACATTCATGTGGTGCATGAGTGAGGATGTCGTTTCTACCGAATGGGTATTTCGGTCTTTGTACTTGTTGAGAGTGTTGATGTGTAGTATTATGTTAGCTTGAGTGCCTCTTACATAAATAAGGGCACTTATGTCTTTTCTAATTATATTAATAATATAATAATAGGTTTGGCCGAAACTAGGGTTGACTTTTTCCTATTTTTGAACCAGACCTTTTCTCTTCTCCTTCCTCTTTCTTCCTTCTTCTTTCCTCTCTTCCTTCTTGATGTTTACTTTACTTTTCAGCTAACAAACAAAATAGACTTCTAGGGCAGGCCAAACTTTAACATGGTATCAGAGCAACATTAAAGAAATCAGACCTGCTAGAATTCTGTTTTCTACGCATTCGAACTAGGGTTTCTATTGGATTTCTCAGCCATTGGTTGGAGACTGGGAAAAGGGCTGAAAAAGAGTGATTGCCCTCTTCCCTTGGAGGTTTCTATGCCTCCGGTGGTGTCATTGGTGATTAGTTGTTGTGGTTTCTAAGCCCTCCCCTAATTAATGTAGGGTTGGTGCATGTGGTGTAGTGGTGTTTCATTCCTTCGTGTAGTTGGCCTTCAGGCGATGAGGTAAGGAGTTTTTTTTATGCATATTTTTTGTTATGGAACACATGAGAGGTGTGGTAGAAATCGTATGATGGGTTTTCAGATTGCAGGTGAAACTTCAAGTAGTTGTAGAGTAGGGTTTGTGGTGTTACAAGTACAGCTTTCAGCCTTTGTCATTGATGAAATCAGTGTGCAGATTTTAGTGAAGTGTCTGTGTGCAGTGTGCAGTGTGTAGTGCTCAGGATTCAGTGATAAGGGAATTTGGCAATGGCAGATAACAGTGATAGTAAACCTAGTGTGATGATATCTACTGACTACCTGAATGTCCAAATGACCTCCATTAAACTGAATGGAGAGAATTATGTCCTTTGGGCCAAGTTTGTAGAGGTTTTTTTGAAGGTGAAGAAGAAGGTAAAGCACATAAG
This sequence comes from Nelumbo lutea, assembly GCF_056320005.1. Classification (NCBI taxonomy): domain Eukaryota; kingdom Viridiplantae; phylum Streptophyta; class Magnoliopsida; order Proteales; family Nelumbonaceae; genus Nelumbo; species Nelumbo lutea. The sequence continues at coordinate 57,432,123 of NC_142687.1, read as the reverse complement.
AGAGGAGAAAACCCCCACTAGTTCCCAGGAGCATGAAGACTGAGAACAGGATGACGCACAGATTATCACATGGTTGTGGAGTATGGAACCCAGAATCAGTGTGAACTTCATGTTTCTTGACACAGCCAAAGAGGTGTGGGATCATGCTAAGAAATTGTATTCTGGTCAGGATAATACAACTATGGTATATCAACTATATCAGGAATATTTCAATCTGCAACAGGAAGACCAGAGCCTTGAGGAGTACTATGCTAGTATGAGAAATATCCATAATGAGCTAAATGTCTATCACCCTCTCATTTCTGATGTCAAGGTTCAACAGCAACAAAGAGAACAGCTTGATGTGACTCGGTTTCTGGTGGGGCTAAAGTCTGAGTATGAACTAGTACGAGCCCAGATACTAGGAAGATCCTCCCTTCCATCTTTAGAGGAGGTGTTTGCTCGTCTTTGGAGGACTCCCATTGGATCTATGGAAAACTCTAATATCTCAGATAAATCAGCATTTGTAGTGTCAAGAGGACGAGGTGGCAGAAGTGGGGCTCGAAGAGCCTAGCTTGGCCGTGGTGGCAGTAGTGGTCCAGTGTATGGCAGGAGTGGTAATGGTGGATCTACACATATCCGTGGTGGTGGTCGTACTAGAGGCAGAAATTCAGGGGGAAATCATGGTAGAGGACATGACTCGGATCCACGGATGTGTACTCATTGTGGTTTGGATGGACATACTATTAACTACTTTTATGACTTACATGGTCCACCCTCGACATGGGCCAATCATGCCATGACTAGTGACACCAGTTCCAGCTTTAGACAGGAGAACCGGTCAGCTGACCAGATGCTTTCTACCTCTCCAAATGGTCCAGGCAAGGAGATGGTGAGTATTCCTCGTGATGAGTATGAAAGGTTTGTTCAATCTACGTCGTACCAGAACACAGCTACCTTTGCACACTCAGGTATGGCTTGTTTGGCATTCACACCCAACCCCTGGATTATTGACTCTGGAGCCTCCGATCACATGACGAGAACTCCAAGTGTGTTTTCATCTCTCACTCATTGCTCAACATCACAATCTATTACCCTTACTAATGGCTCCACATCATCTATTCGTGGTGTTGGTAATGTTGACCTAGACCTTGTGTCCCTATCCTCTATTTTATATGTACCTAAACTTCCATTTAATCTTATATCTGTTAGTAAGCTAACCAAGTCCCTTAATTTCTCCATTACATTTTACCTCTCTATGTGTTTTTTTTAGGATCTCAAGACGGGGATGAAGATTGATGGAGGGCATGAAGCCGGTGGACTGTATTAGCTTGATGGTTGTGGAAGAATATCAACGGCCCTTCAGTCATCTATTTCTCCTCTCCAGTGGCATTATAGATTTGGTCATCCTTCGTTGAAAGTGTTGAAATCCTTTGTCCCTTCATTGATTCAACTTTCTGTTCTAGATTGTGAGTCATGTCAATTTGGGAAACACCATCGTGTTCCCTTTAGTTCTAGGGTTGATAATCGTGTGTCAAGCCATTTTTCTCTAATTCATTCAGATGTTTGGGGTCCTTATAAAGTGATGCCATATAATGGACACATATATTTTGTTATTTTTGTTGATGACTTTTCAAGAATGACGGGGCTCTATTTAATGAAAGAAATAAGTGAATTATTTGCCATCTTCCAAAAATTTTATGTTGACATCCGCAATCAATTTGGCGTTCACATCAAAATTTTATGTTCTGATAATGGTTGTGAATACTTGTCTTCCTCTTTTCAAGAATACTTGGACCAACATGGCATTATACACCAAATTTCATGTACCACATGAATGTACCCAAACCCTTTTGGAGTGATGCAATGTTCACCTCTTGTTTCTTAATTAATTGGATGCCCGCGTCTATTTTTTATGGTCGTTCTCCTTTTAGTGTCTTGTTCCCCAACATGTCTCCATTTCCGCTTCCTCCTTGAGTATTTGGGTGTGTTTGCCACGTCCATAATCTAGGTCTCGGGACTGACAAGTTAAATGCACGATCCCTTATGTGTATCTTCCGTGGCTATTCTCGGACTCAGAAAGGGTACAAGTATTACCATCCCAGTTCTCGTCGTTCTTTGGTATGTGTTGATGTTACTTTCTTCGAGTCCACTCCGTTCTTCGTGGGGTCCGATGATGTTTCTTCCTCCACCTCATCGGACCCCACGTATATATACATCGCCCATGTGTACCGGTTGTGCCTCCTCCGGCTTCATCACCGTCGACAGATCCGGCTCCAGATCCGACACCAGCCTCCGACTTTGATCTTTCTATTGCCTTACGGAAAGGTAAACGCACCTGCACCATTCACCCTATTTCCAATTTTGTTTCCCTTACTCACCTCTCCGCCTCCCATCACCAGTTCATCTCCTTGTTATCCTTAGTGGTTGTTCCTAAGGATGTCCAAGAAGCCCTTATCTCTCCAGAGTGGTGTCGTGCTATGGAAGAAGAGCTCTCTTCCCTCCATCATAATCACACTTGGGACCTCACCGCTCTTCCTCCTGGGAAGCAGGATATCGGTTGTAAGTGGGTGTATATCGTTAAGTACTTGCCAGATGGTCGTGTTGAGCGCTTGAAGGCACAGCAGGTTGCAAAAGGGCACTCCCAAACCTATGGCATTGACTACACAGAGAAATTCTCCCCGGTTGCTAAGATAGGGTCAGTTCGTGTTGTCATCTCCCATGCAGCTATGTATGATTGGCCTCTACATAAACTAGATATCAAAAATGTCTTTTTGCATGGTGATTTGCTCAGGAGGTCTACATGGAGCAACCACCAGGGTTTGTTGCTCAGGGGGAGGATGGTAAGGTATGCAGACTTAAGAAGGCTATATATGGACTTAAACAATCCCCTCGAGCATGGTTTGGTAGGTTCAATGAGGTGGTCAAAATGTTTGGAATGAAATAGTGCCAAGTTGACCACTTTGTCTTCAGTCATGAATCTCTGGCAGGTAAAATACTACTGGTGGTGTATGTAGATGATATCGTTGTGACTGGGAATGATAAAATGGGCATTGACAGATTGAAGGCATTCCTACAGGAACACTTTCAGACAAAGGACCTTGGCAAATTGAAATACTTTTTGAGCATAGAGGTAGCAAGATGTAAGCATAGCATTAATTTGTGTAAAAGGAAATATGTGCTTAATTTACTAGAAGAAACATGTTTGTTAGGTATTATACCGACTGAGACACCTATGGAAACAAATACGAGGCTGAGCAGTAATATAGGTGAAGTATTTGAAGACCCTGGTAGATACCGACGTCTTGTAGGCAAACTAAACTACCTATTCATTACTCGGCCAGATATTTCATTTGTGGTTAGTGTGGTGAGTCAGTTCATGCAGAAACCTTTGGTCCTACATTGGAATGCAGTGCTAAGGATTGTGAGGTACTTGAAATGAGCTCTTGGCTGTGGTTTGCTGTATAAAAGTGGCAAAAAACTGGAAGTAGAAGGATACACTGATGCTAATTGGGCAGGTTCTATGTTTGATAGACGGTCTACCACAGGCTATTGCACCTTCCTGTGGGGTAACCTGGTAACGTGGAAAAGTAAGAAGCAAACAGTTGTGGCAATAAGCAGTGCAGAAGCAGAATATAGGGCCATGGCACATACTGTTTGTGAATTAGTGTGGCTAAGGAATCTTCTACAAGAGATAGGATATGGCATCAGTACTCTAGTGAAGCTCTATTGTGACAATCAGGCAGCGGTTTATATCTCTTCCAATCCAGTGTTTAATGAAAGAACCAAGAACATCAAAGTTGACTGTCATTTTGTGAGAGAGAATGTGTTGAATGGAGTGATAGAGACTACATATGTTAATACAGGAAATCAGTGGGCAGACTTGTTTACAAAAAGTTTGAGTCAGGGGAGAGTGGACTACATATGTAACAAGCTGGGATTATATGATATATACTCACCAGCTTGAGGGGGAGTGTTAGTGAAGGGGTATTTCGGTCTTTGTACTTGTTAAGAGTGCTAATGTGTACTATTATGTTAGTTCAAGTGCCTCTTACTTAAATAAGGGCACTTATGTCTTTTCCAATTACATTAATAATATAACAACAGGTCTAGCCGAAACTAGGGTTGACTTTTTCCTATTTTCGAACCAGAGCTCTTCTCCTTCCTCTTTCTTCCTTCTTTCCTCTCTTCCTTCTTGCTGTTTACTTTACTTTTCAGCTAACAAACAAAACAGACTTCTAGGGCAGGCCGAACTTTAACAACCCTCAATAGCTAAATAATGTAATCCCATCTTCTTAGTTAACCAGTGCCCAGTTAAAATAGCCAAGACTTAAGCTTGTGGAATCAGCAAATCCAATTGGCCCACTGAAAATCCAGTAAATGTTGTCATCCCTCTTCTGAAACACCCCACCAATACCTACCTCACCCAGGTTGCCAAAAGAAACGGGCATCAAACTAAAAGTTCAAAATCTTCAAAATCCCGTTTCTCTCCTCTCAAACACCACAAGATTGCATGAGTAAATTATGCTCCAAAATATTTTCGCTTTGATGCCTAAACCATGACCTTCACTGAAACATCACGTCAAGGATATGCTTAGGAGAAACCCTACCATTGTTAGACAGTTTTGTATGCCCTTAGCTTCAATTAAAATTGATGTACTTTATGAGTTTATTGTAAATAAAAGTGCATATTTGATTCATGTTCCCTTGGTATGTTTCTGTGTAATACCCTTAAACTGGACACTTATTGAGACTCGTGTTAGTTTAGAAAGTTCACAGCCAGTGGGTCGGTCTGGGGAGACCTATCCTGACAAGGCTGACACTGTGGTGCCACCAAGTCGGTTGGGGTGGCTTGTCTCAGCTACCAGGGTGAGACCCTAAGCACATACAGTGTGGGATTAATTGAATCTTTGAACTGGACCAGATTTCCAGTATTGCCCTGGACCTTAGAGATTGATGGGCAAAACTGAAAAGTTACACCCGACCCCTAGACTCGATTATGATACTGCACTAAGTGTCGGATCGGGCTGTCTTTGATGTACCATTCAGTGAGATCCTTAGCGGGGGTCAAAACCTGGGTATGTTGGGACAATTCAAGAATTCATCTGAGTGGGTGATCATAATGACAGGATCAGCCCCTTTGTCGGACAAAGGTAATGATCGGGGATGCACTCTCACTGATGGAAACCAAGACTGCCGGCAGCCGATTTCAACCGTTGAAATTTGTTTTGCAAAGTATATTTTATATGATATAAAAGTATATACATTATGGTTTCTAAAATGTTTGCAAAAGGTTTTAATTCCCGGGATCCTTATAAGTGGAGAGTGCAACACTGTTCCTTGCAGCCGAGGGAGAGGTCCTCTCTTGTCGGGCAGTGTATGATCATTAAGGGCTGAGAGGTTAAGTGTAAGACCATTGAGGATAATACCTGATGGGCTAATCTTGCATCTGCCCACAGTCCTTGGGTGTAACAAGATGGCTTGGCCCAGGGACCACTTAGGGTAAGTGTTGGTCCCATAGAGCCCATTTGATGGGTTTCAAGGGGTGCACTGTCTTAACAGTGTATTCAATCAGGCCTTGTAACAAAGGCTGGGCCGAACCCATGTGGCTGATGTGTAGATCAATGCTTGGGTCCCATGCCATACAAGGAAGCCCAATTGGGCAGCAGTTAGGAAGGTTAAGTGAGCACATAAGCTTAATGGGCCTAAAGCCCATTTCGAACTGGGCTATTTATTTAGTTAATTAAAGGGCGAATTCTGAGATAGATTAGCAGATAGGATAGGGTCTTAACCCTATCCACTCAGAGAGTCCAGATCTGAATGTGATTCAGATCTAGAAACCTCCTAATGGGATTAGGATAAAGCTGATCTAATCTGCAGATAAGATAAGGGTTTAACCTTATCACTAGAAGAGAAGGCTGATCCAAATATGATTTGGATAAGCACCTCCTAATGGGATTAGGAGTTGATCTTTTCAAGGTAACAAAAAGAAGGAGGGGGTGGCAGCCTTGAGAGAGACCAAGAAACACATCAGATCCTCTTTAGTGCTGAAATCAAGAAGAGAGAATTCTGCAGCCTGCGAATACTCTCTTGCCGCCTCCCTGCTCTAGCCGCCCTGTTTGCCAGTTCGATCTCCAGCTGTGGGAGAAGTCAAGATTGGATCTTGACATCAGTTCTTTGAGAAAGGATTGAAAAGGAAGCTATGCTCACGTTCCATCCTACTGTTTCTTGCGAAGGACAGAGTTCTTGGGGAAGAACACTGCTGATTCTGCTCCATCCTGCACTGCGCCATCTTCAGTGGGAGCAGTCTTTGGATCCTTCCTTGGGCGTGAACACCTTCGTTGGGAGATATTACTTCTCCGTATCAGGTATCATTCTCTCCCATTCCTTTTGGTTCAGATCTGGTTCAGTTTAAGGTTCAAGATTGATCTTTGAAAATATGATTTTCTAAATAGGGAATGTGATTCCCAGTTGAAGGGAGAGAAAAATTTTTGAAATTCGCCCCCTTATTCCGCAATCTTTGGGCGTCCATGGAATGGATCTCTCAACCCTTCAACCACCACCAATTAGATGTAAGAAAAAGTTCCATAAGCTTCTTGAAATCGGGCAGTATAGAAGAAGATGATTTGCAATTTCAGCATCTTGCAAGCACGTAATATAGACCCAAGGGGAGATCCATAGGTTACCCAAAATTTCCCTTTGCAGTAGATCACAAATATTGATTCTCCTTAAATAAGCCTCAAAAAAAATCTCAGGAGAACAATGGTGTTCCAAGGCTTTTTTTGCCAGAAACTTAGTGATGCAGTAGGGCTAGAACAAACTATCACAAGATAGAAAGAGAGAGGAATAGAGAGAGAGAGGAGAAAGGGTGGAGAAAGAGAAAAGAGAGGGAAATCCCAGGGAATCACTCCAAGAGTCCTAGAATCATTCAGGGTTTGTAGGAATCACTCCATACAGCAAATTTGCAAGAAAGCTCCAAAGAAATATTCATTCATTCACTAGCTTCAAAAGGAAGAAGAGAATACATCTATTTATAGAGTGACTTGTATGGCCTGGAACACTGTTCACCATAATTACATAAATGCCATTCCTTTGTCTTGTACATCAAAGAAACACAATGACTTTCTAACTAGTATCTACCAATGCAAATAAACTAAAAATTGAAAGGCAAGCATTACTAAGCTAGAGGAATTGAAAGACAAGCACTGCTAAGCTAGAGGAACAAGTTGCTATAGCCCAAGCCCACATGGAATTGGTCAAAATGATAAAAATACTGTCCAAAATACTGAAATACTGAAAATTTCAGAAAATTCCAAACTTTAGCTCTAAGATGGGCATTAACATGCAAGAAATAATCTTCGTTATCTTCAACTTTGTACTTTCTTCTCATTGGCTTCAAATTATTTTTTGTAACCAGCTGCTTCTCTATCTTAAGAGCCAAGAGGAGCAAGTGGTGATGTTCATCAAACCATCAACATCACTGCTAATTGGACAAGTTGCTATGTCTAGAACGACCCCCACGCAAGGTTGATTCATCCCGACTTGGGAAGAGGAAAAGTGACGACCGAAGGTAGAAATAAAGTCGAAGCCAAAAACAAAGTCGCCGCCACCACCATCCCTTCCCTCCCTCTCTCTCTCTTACCATGCTTTTTCCCTTACTACCACTGCAACTAAACCAGCAACAAATCTGTCGTCCTTGTGCAAGAAGCTTCATCCAAGCCATATTCAGCATTGATTCTTCAACTAAATCGAAGCACCAGTATGCAAGATTCTTCATTCCCTTGCTACCTCCAAACATGCTCGGAAGTAGCTCGACCTCTGAAATTTTCTAAGGTGTTTTCGAATTTAGGAAGATATATTGAGAGGTGCAACCGAACAACCACTGAGCGCTGAAAAAGCAATATTTTCAGCATTCAGAGGTCTATTTAGTGCTACCAAACGCCACTTAAGTCATAAATCCGAATTGTAGACAATTCATTCTTGATATCTCCCTCAGTCCACCCGTGAAATGAATTAAGCCTCACTTTCTTAATGTCACATCTAATATATATTCATCAAACTTATGCATATATTGAACTATAGACATACCTTGCTTGAAATTAGTCAACTCCACAGAGAATTTTTTTTGGGGAAAAAGGTGAAGTAATTTATTCAGCACATAAAGAGAGAATTACATCAAAACCCAGACCACAAAGACTGCCTAGGCACAAATCACATTACAAACTCATCCAAGACTAAGAACAAAACAAAAGAAACATATTCTAATGTTTAAACTCCTCAGTCACCAACACCTAGGAGAATAACTTGCCCACGACTCTCTACACTACTTCATCTGGGCTTTTAAATTTACCATAGAAAATTATGTTATTTCTTTTAGTCCAAACGGACCATAACACAGTTGTTGGAATGGTACTCCAAACAAGCTTCCCTTTCTTTCTGAGGCCCTCAATTCTCCAACAATTCAGCAGCTCCTTCACCAATCTTGGCATAGCCCAACTAATCTCCAAAGCCTTTAGGAAATGCCCCCAGACCATAGAAGAAACTGGGCAGTGGATACACAAATGCTCTGTAGATTCTACAAGAGTTCCACACAAACCACAAGAAAGATCCAGAATCTGAATGCCACATCTCTCCAGATTAACTTTAGTCAGACATTTATCAAGAGCCATTGCCCAAACCAGAAAATTAATCTAGGAGGGACTAGTTGGATTCCAAATCTAGTTGCCAAGGAAATCTGCCTGACTTGATCTTTACAGCTTAAGAACCAAGGATTTAACAAAGAATCAACCGTCCGCATTACTTTTCCAACTCCATTCATCCTCCAAATTCAAATCTATCATCTGACTTTGAAGAAGCCCAACAGCGCCACATACCCTTCCACCTCCCAATCAAACAAACTTCTCCTACAAAGAGGAGTCCAAATAATGGAGTCACTAGAAATACTAAAGTTTTCAGCTACCAAAGAATCTTGATTCACAGAGATTTGGAAAAGAAGAGGGAAGGCATCTGCCAAGGAGCCCTCTGAACACCAGGGGTCCTTCCAAAACTTGATTTTATCCCATTTACCCACCTTAAATCTGGTCCCATCCAAGAAGGAAGGGAGATTCCCCAAAATACCTGCCTAGAGAGATCTACCCCCACTTGGATGAAGATCCTTAGATCTCCAATCACCCCATTCCACCCCATACTTTGCCGTAAAAAGGTTTCTCCATCATGCTTTCCTCTCAATCTCTATAGCCATTTACTAAGAAGGGTAGAATTAAACTTCTTATTCCCAGCCCACCAACTTCCTTAGGGAGACACACTTGCTCCCACTTTACAATGTGAATCTTCTTTTCATCTTCCCATCCCCTTCATAAGAAATTCCTCTATATTTGCTCCAGCCTATTTGCTATTTTGTTTGGGATGGGGAAAAGAGAGAAAATAAGTAGGGAGGCTAAAAAGAGCGCTCTTAATCAATGTTACTCTACCTCCAAAAGACATATATTTTGCCTTCCAAGAGACCAATTTTTTCTCCATTCTCTCAATAATTGAACACTAGGTCAAGGAGGAAGAGTATTTAGCCCCAAGAGGCAGGCGAAAATACTTTACCAGGAGGAAATCAATTTGACAAGCCATCACTTTTGCACATTCTTCTAAATTTGAGGCATGGCCCACTAGGATGATTTGACTTTCACTCAGGTTAACTTTGATACCAGACACCACTTCAAACTAGCTCAGAATCCCAAGCACTGATTCCAACTAAGTCAGAGAACCATCAACAAAGCATAAGGTATCATCTGCAAATTGGAGGATATTGATTTTTTTCCTTTCCAAAGGAGATTGCAAATCCATCCCAATAACCAGAGTCCACAGACTTCTTGCTACAATGAGTGAGAATTTCCATGACACAGATGAACAACAAACGGGAAAGAGGATCTCCCCGCCTCAAGCCTCTAGAGCTGCCAAAAAACCCTATAGATTGGCCATTAAATAGGATTGAAAATTTAGGAATCTTAATACAAACTCTGATCCAATTTCTCCATTGCTGCCCAAAATTCATTCTTTCCAACACAAGATCCAGACAATTCCAGTTGACATAGTCATATGCTTTCTCAATATCAAGTTTACAAATCACACCCGGGGTTCCCTCTCTTTTGCTAGAATCTATTAGCTCATTAGCAATGAGAATTGAGTCTACCATCTGCCTCCTGGGAACAAATGCACTTTGATTATTAGAAATTACACTACCTAACACCCCTTTCATTCTTTCTGCCAAAACTTTAGCCAGGATTTTATAGAAATTGTGCATGAGGCAGATTGGCCTAAAGTCCTTAATGTTCACAGCCCCTTCAATCTGTGGAATGAGAGTAATAAATGTGGCATTCAAGCTTCTTTGTAGAGAGGCATTTGAATGAAAATCCCGAAACACCTTCAACAAGTCTTTTTTCACAAAATCCCAACATTTCAGGTAGAAAGGTTTGTAAGACCATCCTGCCCAGGTGATTTGTCTCCTAACTTCTTAATTGCTGCTCTAATTTCCTCCTCCTGAAGGGTCTCTCAAACCAAAGTTTTTGATCTTCATTCAGCTGCCTAAAGGGAAGGCCAGTAGGAAAGGGTCTGTATGTCCAATTTTCCTTATAGAGATTTTTTATAAAAGGAGGTTGCTACTGACTTGATCTCTGTGCATGATTCCCCACTCCTATCTTCCCACACCAGCTTGTTGATAGAGGAAGCTCTAGCTCAGGCGTTTGCCATTTTGTGAAAGAGGTGTGTGTTTTTGTCACCCACCTTTAACCAAGTAGTTTTAGCTCTTTGTCTCCACTTAATTTCTTCCTTTACAACCAACTTACCGAAACTATTTTTTGCTTGGGATCTTTTCAGCCTCAACTCTTCAGATAAGGGACCCACCTCTTCAGCTATATCAATCTCTTCAGTGGTACTCGGTAAAGCTTTCTTTTTAGTACCCAAATTTAATCTTTTCTCTAAGTTCCAAATTTTTTATTTTCCTTTGATAGCACCCAATTTTTTTGCCATTATAAACGAGCTTGAACCCTCCACCTGAAGGCCATTCCACACAGATTTCATCAAAGGAATAAGATTATCTTCCTCATACTAGGCATCTTCAAATTTAAAAGGAGCTATGACTCTCTCACGATGACCACATATTAGTTGGATAGGATTGTGATCAGAAACAGATCTAGAGAGGGTAATCTGCCTAAAATCAGGAAAGATATCATCCCAATTTGAAGATACCAAAAATCTATCCAACCTCACAAGGGTGGGGTTTTCTTGATTATTGGTCCAGGTGAATCTGTTGCCCTGAATAGGGATATTCATAAGTTCTATTTTATTAATAAAATCTGCAAACAACCTCGTCGACCTTGTTCTTCAACTCCTTGTATTTTTCTCTTCCACTGATAAAAGTCACATTAAAATCACCACCAATGACACAAGGATAGGTCAAAGAGCCTCTCGTATCTGATAATTCCTCCCAGAAACCTGCCCTGAGATTTGAAATTGTTGGCTCATAAACATTTGTGACTTGGATAACGTTGCCATCAAGAAGCTTCATAACTAAAGTAATTGAGAAATTTTCAATTCTACTAGAAATTAGGTTACAAAAAAGGGATCCCAAAGACTCAGAAGGCCCCCTTCTCCAATTTTGTTTCTTGGAGTAGAACAACTTCGACTTTGACATCTTTAGAGAATCACAAACCACCAATCTTCTCCTACCCGACCCCAAACCTCTTACATTCCAAGATAAAATTTTTAAATCCATAGAGAATATTATCAAAACCAACCATCCCCCTGCCTCAAGCCTTCTTGGACCCCCTTGCTGCCCCTTTACTACTCCCCGCCTTGCCATTCAAACCCCAAGTAAGTCTCATCATTTCTCTATTTCTCTTTGAGTTTGTTCCTCCTTTTTTTGTCGCCATTTTTCCCCTCTCCATAAGAATTCTTTCCCCAATCCATCCAAAAACTTAAATATTTCTACTTCCATCCCCTCCATCAAAACCCCTAGAAAATTCCCCAGCCCAAGAGCTTTGACGCAACCTGAGAGGAGGGATTAGTAGAAATATTACTGGACTTACCTTCCTTTCCTACCACAATGTTTGTTTTGTACTTATTTCCCTTCAGGTGAGCTTCTTCACTTTGCTTCATCAAGTCAGGGCTTCTCCTGCTTCCCTCCAGCACTTTGGTTTGATCTAGATTGTCGAACATATTTTCAGTAGGAACCTCAGATTCCATCACTACTATCAGCGTCACTTCCAGCAGATTGACTTCCATAAGCACTAGGGGAAGAAGTTGTTGTTAGACAGTTTTGTATGGCCTTAGCTTCAATCAAAATGATGTATTTTATGAATTTATTGTAAATGAATAAAAGTGCATATTTGATCCATGTTCCCTTGGTATGTTTCTGTGTAATACCCTTAAACTGGACACTTAATGAGACTCGTGTTAGTTTAGAATGTTCACAGCTAGTGGGTCGGTCTGGGAGACCTATCCTAACAAGGACATTGTGGTGCCACCAAGTCGGTTGGAGTGGCTTGTCTCAGCTAACGGGGTGAGACCCTAAGCACATACAGTGTGGGATTAATTGAATATTTGAATTAGACCAGATTTCCAGTATTGCCCTGCACCTTGGAGATTGTTGGGAAAAACTGGAAAGTTACACCTGACCCCTAGACTCGATTATGATACTGCACTAGGTGTCGGATTAGACTGTCTTTAATATACCAATCAGTGAGATCCTTAGCGGGGATCAAAACCTGGGTATGTTGGGACAGTCTAAGAATTCATCTGAGTGGGTGATCATAGTGACAGGATGAGCCCCTTTGTCGCACAAAGGTAATGATCGGGGATGCACTCTCATTGATGGAAACCAAAACTGCTGACAGCCGATTTCAATCGTTGAGATTTGTTTTGCAAAATATATTTTATATGAGATATAAAAGTATATATATTATGGCTTCGAAATGTTTGCAAAAGGTTTTAATTCCCAGGATCCATATTTGAGAGAGTGAAACACTGTTCCTTGCAGCCGATGGAGAGGTCATCTCTTATCGGACAGTGTATGATCATTATGGGCTGAGAGGTTAAGTGTAAGGCCATTGAGGATAATACCTGATGGGCTAATCTTGCATCTGCCCACAGTCCCTGGGTGTTACAAGGTGGCTTGGCCCAAGGATCACTTAGGGTAAGTGTTGGGCCCATAGAGCCCATCTGATGGATTTCAGGGGGTGCACTGTCCATAACAATGTATTCGGCCAGGCCTTGTAACAAAGGCTGGGCTGAACCCATGTGGCTGATGTGTAGATCAATGTTTGGGTCCCACGCCATACAAGGAAGCCCAACTGGGCAACAGTTTGGAAGGCTTAATGAATACATAACCCTAAATGGGCCTTAAGCCATTTCGAACTGGGCTAATTTGATTAGTCTTTAAGGGGCGAATTCTGAGATAAGATCAGCTGATAGGATTGGGCCCACACCCTATCCACTCAGAGAGTCCAAGATCTAAATGAGATTTAGATTTGGAAACTTCCTAATTAGATTAGGAACTGGTTGATCTAATATGTAGATAAGATAAGGATTATCCCTTATCTTAAAGGGACTTCTAATCCAAATGTGATTTGGGTTAGCAACTCCTAATGAGATTAGGAGTTGATCCCTTTGAGTCTATAAAAGGAAGAGGGGGCGGCAGCCTTTAGACACACAATCACCAGCAACAGTCTTGTCTTCAGAGCTGAGATCACAGAGAAGAGAATTTTGCACCCTGCAAATTCTCTCTAGCCGCCTCCTTCCTGCAGCCGCCGCCTATAGTAGTTCGATCTCCATTGCTTAGGAGAAATCAAGATCGGATCTTGATTCCAATCTTTTGGAGAAAAAATTGGTAGGAGTTGTATTTACTAGTCGTCCAGGTGATTCTTGGGAAGAATCAAGTTCTTAGGAAGGACGCTGCTGATTCTGCTCCTCCTTGCACTGCGCCATCTTCAGTGGGAGCAGATTTTGGTTTCTACCTTGGGCGTGAACACCTCCATTGAGAAATATTGTTTCTCTGTATCAAGTATTATCTCTCTCTCCTCCTTTTGGTTCAGATTTGGTTCAGTTTATGGTTCAAGAATGATCATTGAAAATATGATTTTCTAAATAGGGAATTCGATTCCCAGTTGAAGGGAAAGAAAAATTTTTGAAATTCGCCCCCTTCATTCCGCAATCTTGGGTGTCCATGTGTTGGATTTCCTATCCCTTCAATTGTTGTTGCCGCCGCCGGTGTTCCGCATCCAGCAAACTCTCTGAACCAAAAGGACGAGAGAGGAAAGTCAAACCTACATAAACATCTCCTCAGTTCTCTGAGTCCAACGACAGAGAGACCGGCTCTACTAAAGTCTCGAGCCCCATCTTCTTGGTTTGCTTAGGAGGTTGGCTGATTCAGGCCAGCTTCAACCGAATCGGACTGCAGAATTTTTGCCTACCAATGGACCACACTGGTTCACTGGCAGATTTTGTAAATTTACTTCTTCTGAACGCTTGAGTGGGTTGAGTATTTGGGTTAGTTTGGCACTGGTCGAGGTCCTGGACCCGTTTTCGAAATTCCTCTCTTACACGATCCCCAATCTCTGACAATTGGAAGTATTGTAGAATGTACTTCTCTTGCAAACACCTCTTCATTTTTACCAATCTGGTAATAGGATATTCTTTTTTTTGTTTTTATCAATATCTGGTAATAGGATATTCACCTCTATTTCCTAGTCATTACTCAAGAGTTCACCATATTTTAGCATGACCCACGAGCTTCATGCGTGCAAATCTAAATCTTTGTATTTCAAACATATCATGTCAATCCAAACACTCTTCTAGTTTAGCAATCCAATCAAAGAATGCTTTTCGATCTTCATCTCCCTTGAAATTAGGCACTTCCTTTTCTCTTCTAACATTCCTCAAAACCTTACTCTTATAGCCGACATTAGTAGATCTGCTTTCTTCCACCAAATTCTCAAGTAAATCAACCATAGACCCTTCATATGGTTCAAAAACCCTATCATCATTGATTCTAGACCCATGAGATTGTTTAAATGATGCCCTAGGCCTATAGAATCAGACACTTTGTGAGAACATTGTGACTAACTATTATCTCTAATACCAAAACTGATGCAATAGGGCTGGAACTGGAGAAAGAGAAAAGAGAGGGAAATCCCAAGGAATCACTCCAAAGATCCTAGAATCACTCCAAGGTTTGTAGGAATAACTCCATATAGCAAACTTGCAAAAGAGCTCTAAAGAAATCTTCACTCATTCATTAGCTTCAAAAGGAAGAGAATAATCTATTTATAGAGTGACTTATGTGGCCCGGAATACAATTCAGCATAATTATAAAAATACGTCTCCTTGTCTTGTGCATCAAGAAACACAATAACCTTTTTTTTTTAGATAAAGTAAGGCAAATGTATTTGATAGAATTCAAGTCTGCCTTAGAGTTCGGCCTGATTGAGTTCAATTATGTAGAAGAAGAAAAGGTGATAGAAAGAGAGAGAGAGAGAGAGAGAGAGAGAGAGAGAGAGAAAGAAAGAAGAGAGAATTCTGGTTCAAACTGAAAGAGTCAACTTGACTTCTATCAATCGGTTAGTAAGTATTTATATTATTATTAAAACATAACTAAAAAGACATATATGCCCTTACTTAAGTTAAAAGCACTTGTTCCAACACAACATTATAGATCAGCAACATTAATCAATGTATAAAGACAAATACCCCTATGCTAACACTCCGCCTCAAGTTGGTAAGTATATAATTGTTACATATGTAGTCCACTCTTCCCCGACTCAAGCCTTTTGTAAATAAGACAGTCCATTGATTTCCTCTATTAATATGTGGTGTCTAGCTCTTCATTCAGCACCTTCTCTCTCACAAAGTGACAGTCAACCTCAATGTGCTTAGTTCTTTCATGAAACACTGGATTAGAGGAGATATGAACTACAACCTGATTATCATAATAGAGTTTCATTGGAGTGATAATGTTGTACCCTACTTCCTGTAGAAGGTTCCTTAACCACACTAATTAACAAGCGGTGTGCGCCATACCCTATATTCAGGTTCTGCACTGCTTCTTGCCACAACCGTCTACTTCTTACTTTTCCATGTCACCAAGTTACCTCCCAGATACATGTAATAGCCTATACTAGACCGCCTATCAAACATAGAATCGGCCCAATCAGCATCAGAATTGAAGGAATACGATATCCATCACATGGACGCCCAAAGATTGCAGAATAAGGGGTGAATTTCAAAAATTCTTCTATCCCTTCAATTGGGAATTGCATTCCCTATTTATAAATCATATTTTCAATGATCATTCTTGAATCATAAACTGAACCAGATCTGAATCAAAATGAATAGAAAGGGATTATACCTGATATGGAGAAACAGTATCTTCCAATGGTGTTCACGCCCAAGGAATGATCCAAAATTTGCTCCGACTGAAGATGGCGCAGTGCAGGATGGAGCAAAATCAGCAGTGTTCTTCCAAAAGAACTTGACCCTTTGCAAGAATCATTAGGATAGCTTGTGAATACAGCTCCAATCAATCTTTTCTCCAAAAGATTGTTATCAATATCAAATCTTGATTACTCCTGTAGAGTAGGAGATCGAACTGTTGTAAGCGGCAGCTGTAGAAATGAGGTGGCAAGAGAGTATTCGCACGGAGCAAAAATTCTCGATTCTTGTAATTTCAGCTATGAAAACAGGAGTTGTGTATTGCATTGTGTGTCTAAAGGCTGCCGCCCCCTCCTCTATTTATAACTTTAAAGGCATCAGCTCTAATCCCATTAGGAGTTGGCGATCCAAATCATATTTGGATTAGAAATCCCTTTAAATGATAAGGGATAGCACTTATCTTATCTGCAGATCAGATCAGTCATCTCCTAATCTAATTAGGAGGCTTCTAAATCTAAATCTTATTTAGATCTTGGACTCTCTAAGTGGATAAGGTCTAGGCCCAATCCTATTAACTGATCCATCTCAGAATTCGCCCCTTTAAGTGATTAATCAAATCACCCCAGTTCGAAAGGGGCTTAAGGCCCATTTAAGGTTATGTATTCACTTAAACTTCCAAACTGCTACCCAATTGGGCTTCCTTGTATGGCGTGGGACCCAAATATTGATCTACACATCAGCCACATGGGTTCAACCCAGCCTTTGTTATGAACAGTGCACCCCCTAAAAACCATCTCATTGTCTCTATGGGCCCAACACTTACCCTAAGTGGTCCTTGGGCCAAATCACTTTATAACACCCAGGGACTGTGAGCAGATACAAGATTAGCCCATCAGGTATTATCCTCAATTGTCTTACACTTAACCTCTCAGCCCATAATGATCATACATTGCCCGACAAAACATGACATATCCCTCGGCTGCAAGGAACAGTGATGCACTCTTTGATTATATGGATCCCGAGAATTAAAACATTTTGCAAATCATTTCAAAATCATAACATATATATATATATATATATATATATATATATATATATATATATATATATATATATATATATCTTTATATAAATATGTTTTGCAAAACAAAATCTCAACAAATGAAATCGGCTGCCAGCAGTCTCAGTTTTCATCAAAGAGAGTGCATCCCCGATCATTACATTTGTCTGACAAAGGGGTTGATCCTGTCACTATAATCACCCACTCAGATGAATTCTTAGACTGTTCCAACATACCCAGGTTTTAACCCCCGCTAAGTATCTCACTGATTGGTTTATCAAAGACAACCCAATCCGACACTTAGTATAGTATAATAATCGAGTCTAGGGGTCGGGTGTAACTTTCCAGTTTTGCCCATCAATCTCCAAGGTATAGGGCAATACAGGAAATCTAGTGCAGTTCATAGATTCAATTAATCCTACACCGTATGTGTCTAGGGTTTCACCCTGATAGATGAGACAGGCCACCCCAACCGACTTGGTGGCACCACAGTGTCAGCTTTGTTATGATAGGTCTCCCCAGACCGACCCACTGGCTGTGAACATTCTAAAATAATACAAATCTCATTAAATGTCCAGTTTAAGGGTATTACACAGAAACATACCAAGGGAACATGAATCAAATATGCACTTTTATTCATTTACAATAAACTCATAAAGTACATCATCTTGATTGAAGCTAAGGGCATACAAAACTGTCTAACAACTCCCACTTGCACTTAAGTCCAATCAGGTACTAGCCGAAGTCCCATGCTTTCTACGTGTTTCTCAAACAATTTCTGTAATAGTGGCTTCATCAATGGATCTGCTACACTTTCCGCTGACGCTACCTTCTAAATCAGAACGTTCCCTCTACCAACAATTTCCTGTAGTACGTGGTACTTCCTCTCGATGTGCTTCGATTTCGAGTGGGTTCGTGGCTCCTTAGCCTGAGCAATGGCTCCATTGTTGTCACACAACAATGGGATGGGTAATGTGCTGGACAGAACTACTCCCAACTCGTGAACGAACTTTTTCATCCATAGGGTTTCATTGGCAGCCTCACTTGCGACAATGTACTCGGCCTCAGTCGTGGAGTCTGCAATGGACCCCTGTTTGCTGCTTTTCCAACAAACAGGACACGATCCTATCGTGAAAACATATTCAGATGTAGACTTTCTATTATCTGGATTCAAGTGGAAATCGGCATTTGTATACCCTTGGATCTGTAGTGAGCAACCATCGAACACTAGACAAAACTCTTTTGTCCTTCGAATGTACTTAAGTATGTTTTTCACAGCAGTCCAGTGCTCCTGCCCTGGGTTGGCCTAAAATCTGCTCACTACACTCACTGCCAAAGCGATGTCAGGACGAGTGCACAACATGGAATACATGATGCTCCCTACGACAGAGGCATAAGGAACGTCTTTCATACCATCAATCTCCTTAGAAATCTTGGGAAACATCTTCTTGGAGAGAGTGACTCCGTGCCTGAAAGAAAAAATTCATTTCTTGGAATTCTCCATACTATATCTTTTGACTATTTTGTCAATATAAGCAGATTGGGATAATCCTATTATCCGCTTCAATCTATCTCTATAGAGTCGAAGACCTAGTATATAGGAGGTTTCTCCAAAATCTTTCATGGAGAATTGCTGTGAAAACCATACTTTCACCATAGTTAACATTCCTACATCATTCCCAATGAGTAGAATGTCATCTACATACAGATATTCCAAATTCTAGAAGGTAACTTTATCTCCATTGTACTTCCTGTAGACACAGGGTTCATCCGAATTCTGCTCGAAGTCAAATGATTTGACAACAGAGTCAAAACGGATATTCCAACTTCAAGAAACTTGCTTAAGTCCATAAATGAATCTATTAAGTTTACATACCATGTTTTCCTGACCTGCAGCAATAAAGCCTTGCGGCTGCTGCATATAGATATCTTTAGTAAGATCTCCATTCAGGAATACAGTTTTGACATCCATCTGCCAAATCTCATAATCATGGTATGCTGCTACAGCTACCAGGATCCTAATGGATTTAAGCATGGACACAGGCGAAAAAGTTTTCTCATAATCGATGCCCTCTTTCTAAGTGTACCCCTTCGCCACCAGACGAGCTTTGAAGGTCTCAACCCTACCATCGGGGCCCTTCTTCCTCTTGTAAATCCATTTGCAACCGATTGCTTTTACCCCGGATGGTGGATCTATTAGAGTTCAGACCCCATTGGTCCCCATTGAGTCCATCTCTGCTCTCATTACCTCTACCCACTTCTGGGAATCTATGTCCAACATAGCTTCCGCGTAAGTCACGGGATCCTCCCCACTAGTCAAGGTTTCCACCAGGTAACTATCCTGGTCATAACCATAACGGACTGGTGGCCTGGATACCCGAGTGGATCTTCTAGGTTGGTCATTACCTGGAACTTGTGGGACATCTCCCACTGCTCCTGAGCTCTCCTCATCAAGAACAACTTTCTGACGATGGGTGTCCAGGATGTAATCGGTTTCCAAGAATTGTGCATTTCGACTGCAGAACACTTTCTGCTCACTTGGGTCATAGAATAAGTAACCTACAGAGCCTTTTGGGTAGCCTACAAATAGGCAACGGCTGGTCTTGGATTCCAATTTGTCCGCACTCGTTCTTTTAACGTGCTGGACAACCCCAAATCTTCAAGTGTCTGACACTTGGTTTCTTTCCGGTCCAAAGTTCATATGGAGTATTCGGAACCGATTTGGTTGGAACCCAATTCAGCACGTAAATCGCAGTCTCTAATGTGTAACCCCATAAGGATGTGAGTAACTCTAAGTGTATGAGAAGCGACCGGACCATATCCAATAAGGTCCTATTCCTCCTCTCTGAAACACCGTTAAGTTGTGGTATAGCAGGAGGAGCTAGTTGTGACACTATCCCATTGTCCTTTAAGTAGTCCATGAATTCGTCAGAGAGATACTCGTCACCTCGATTTGATCGAAGGGCTTTAATTTCTCTCCCTAACTATTTATCGACCTATTGTCTAAACTCTTTGAACTTTTCAAAGGATTCAGACTTGTGTCTCATTAGGTACACGTAACCATATCATGAAAAATCATCTGTAAAGGTGATGAAATACATGTGTTGATTCTGTGTCCTAACACTCAGGGGACCACATACATCAGTATGTATTAGGCCAAGTGTGCATGTACATCTTTCAGGCTTACCGTTAAATGGTCGTTTCTTCATCTTGCCTTGTAGACAATGCTCACATGTGGGAATATCTTCTACAGTTAGAAAATCCAAAGGACCATCATTTACCTACCTTTTGATTCGGTCAACACCGATGTGACCAAGTCGGTAATGCCACAGACACGTGGGATTAACTGTATCACGGGCTCTCTTCTTGGGGATTTCAACCGACGTAGTTTCGGTTATGTTAGTTTCTAGAGAATGATGTAAAACATAGAGACCATTCTCCAGTTCCCCGTATGCGATGAATCCGTTCTTTTAATAGTAATCGTATTACTAAAGAAGACAGAATAACCATCTGCAAACAGGTTTGAGACAGAAATCAAATTTCTCCTTAAATTTTGTACATAAAGACAATCTCTCAATACAATAGTTCCTTATCTAAAAAATAATTCCACGGTTCCTATGGCCGCGGCTACAATAGTTGCAATAATCCCCAAGTAGAGTGTGACTTCTCCTTCACTCAACCTTCTGCTTACCTTGAACCCCTGCAGTGAGTTACACGCATGAGTTTGAAGCCCGGAGCCAATACACCAGGACGCAGAAGCTACCAATAAATTGGTTTCTATAACACAAGTTTCGAAATTACCTTTCTTGGATTCCAGGTAGGCAGGACAGTTCCTTTTTCAGTGGTCGATCTTCTTGCAGAAGTGACAGGTATCCGATGCCTTGTCTTCTGCTTTTTAGGTTTGGCAACCTTCTTCTAGGGCTTTCTCTTTGCCTTCCTTTTCTTGCCCGATTTGCCAATTTCAACAAACATGGCAATGGACTCATCCTTTTTAATCAATTCTTCGGCCCTCTGCAACATATTGTTGCGTTCCTACAAGCTGACGTTCAGCTTGTTCATGTTGTAGTTCATGATGAATGGAATAAAGGATAGAGGCAGAGAGTTGAGAATAGCATCGATCTGTGTTACCAGATCCAGCCCGGATCCAAGAGCCTTCAGTTCGTTGATATAACCCATCATCCGGAGACAATGGTCGTGAACTTGTTGGCTCTTGGACATTTGCGCAGTCATGAACTGTTTTAAGACCTTCTACCGAGTAGAACGATTCTACTCTTCGTACATTGTCTTAAGACTATCCAATACGTCCTTAGCAAGTTCGATCTGATCGAACTGCCTCTGAATTGAATTGTCCAAGGAGGCAATGATATAGCAACGGGCAAGGGAGTTTTTCTCCTCCCATTCTTGGTATTCTCTTCTACGAGCCTCAGAAGCCCTATCTCCCAAACAATCCGGGGCAGGATTCTTGGCTACCTTATCCAACTTTTCAAAGGTTATGACCAACATAAGGTTCCTGTACCAGTCAACATAGTTTGGGCCCTTAAGCTTGTTGTCGTCAAGAAGCTTTGCAAATGATCCGTTTGTCATTTTCTGATAAAAGAGCAACCATCAGTCCACAACCTAATTTGATTTATGTTCATTACATAGATACGAATTTTAATCTACGTTCCATTTCCATTTATTCATCTCTGAGATTTCCCTCTTTTCTCAGTGACGGAGACTACGAGTTGTCTTTGGAAATGTGGAAAATCACATAGAGTGCATGGATCCAACTGTTTCAGCTGCATAACCCCACCACCTTCCTATGAATGATCATATCCACTCATCATATGAGTTTTCCCTTTGGCCTCTATCAGACAAGGTTCAGAACCGTTTTCAGGTAAACATTTCTGTCCAGTGAGTGCTTACCCATCATGTTCGTGAACACCAAGGTACCGTGAGAGAATTCCCATTTTCTGGTGAAGCCCCTCCCACGTCGGACTATGACGCCCCTATCATCTTATGAAACACTTAGACAAGCCCAACAGCAAATGGATAGCCCATTTTCTGGTGCATTTCCTCGTTACTAAAGGACCCATCCTCATGCTAATGATGGAAGGCCTTTAGAGAGTTCATATGAATCTCCCTATCACATGCACTCATATTAGCTAGAGGGAACAGTTATTACGCCCTAATTTGACTACCAAAGTGGCTCCCATTGACTTTCATAAAGTCAGATTTCGATGGGCCTAATTCGATTAGGGTTCCGCACATAACCTCTTGATGAGGTGTGGGGCCCACCACTGAAAGAGGTCATCAAATAACCAAAAAGGGACACCATGGCAATGATGTGCATTCAGCCATGATGTGCGCAAGAGCCACTGTCGATTGAGCATGGGCCAAGCACTTAGGGCCCATGAACGTAGCACATCACACATCCATACATCACATGTAGGGAGGAATTGATCCAATCAATTAATTATCTGTAAAAACCCATTTGAAACTCATTTTAATCCATAATATTAACAATTAATATCATCTAGGTATATGGGCTGAATTAGGGTTACTCAGTTCGGCCTATATAGCTTTATTTTATGAAGTGGGTTTTTGGTAGTTTTAATAATTTAAAATTGGGCCTTACAGGTTGGGCCGAATTAAATATCCAATTAATTATCAATCCTTAGGCCCATTAAACCAAAAATTATGGCTGATATTCAACCTTGATCGAACCCTAGATTTGGTCCAAACAATTTGAACAAATCTTGGTCCGAATGGGTCTAGGGTTTGATCTTTAATTAAATCGTTAATTCAAGAAAATAATCTGAAATTAAAGAACTGAATAAACAAAATAAGAATCAGTCAATCTAGGGTTGTTCGTACAATCCATCCTACAAAACAGAGGTTAGATCACATAATGTAATTTTACAAACTGCAAATCGCAGGTAGCGAATGTCCCATCTACAAAATCTCCTTCCTTGCGCCGCCATCTTCGATCCAAAAATAAATAAAAATAAATAGAAAAACCTAATTTCTATTATAATTACATCAGATCGAATACCTAACACATTGAGTCCAAAAATTAAAAAAAAAATTATTTACAGACCAAATGTAATGAGTAAATCAAGAAACTACAAATCTTGCAGGTTCCCTACGCAAACCAAAAATTTGATATCCTCTTGTACGAACAGCCCATAAATCAAGAAAATCATAAAGAATTATTCTAAACAATAATCAGATTTATATAAAATTTAATTTCAGATTATTCGCCCATAATTTGTTGGGAGCAAATTCCCCAAAACACTTATCTGCGCAAATTGGATAGAACACCTTCTGCCCATTTGCACAAGTTTAAGATTTGAACCATGGCTCTAATACCACTGAAGGGATAGGTTATCCATCACATGGACGCCCAAAGATTACGGAATAAGGGGGCGAATTTCAAAAATTTCTCTCCCTTCAACTGGGAATTACATTCCCTATTTAGAAAATCATATTTTCAATGATCATTCTTGAACCATAAACTGAATCAGATCTGAACCAAAAGGAGTATGAGGGATTATACCTTATACGAAGAAACAGTATCTCCCAATGGAAGTGTTCACGCACAAGGAAGGATCCAAAATCTGCTCCCACTGAAAATAGCGCAGTGTAGGATGGAACAGAATCAGTAGTGTTCTTTCAAAAGAATTTGACCATTC
This sequence comes from Nelumbo lutea, assembly GCF_056320005.1. NCBI lineage: Eukaryota > Viridiplantae > Streptophyta > Magnoliopsida > Proteales > Nelumbonaceae > Nelumbo > Nelumbo lutea. The sequence goes on along the minus strand of NC_142687.1, from coordinate 57,407,997 downwards.
GCAAGAATCAACAGGATGGCTTGTGAATATAGCTCCAATCAATCTTTTCTCCAAAAGATTGTTATCAATATCAAATCTTGATTACTCCTAGAGTAGGAGATCGAACTATTGTAGGCAGCGGTTGCAGGAAGGAGGTGGCAAGAAAGTATTCGCAGGGAGCAGAAATTCTCTCTTCTTGTAATTTCAGCTCTGAAGACAGGAGTTGTGTATTGCATTGTCTAAAGGATGCCACCCCCTCCTTTTATAACCTTAAAGGGATCAACTCCTAATCCCATTAGGAATTGGTGATCCAAATCATATTTGGATTAGAAGTCCCTTTAAGTGATAAGGGATAAACCTTATCTTATCTGCAGATCAGATCAGCCATCTCCTAATCTAATTAAGAGGCTTCCAGATCTAAATCTTATTTAGATCTTGGACTCTCTAAGTGGATAGGGTCTGGGCTCAATCCTATTAGTTGATCTATCTCAGAATTTGCCCCTTTAAGTGACTAATCAAATCACCCTAATTCGAAATGGGCTTAAGGCCCATTTAAGGTTATGTATTCACTTAGCCTTCCAAACTGCTGCCCAGTTGGACTTCCTTGTATGGCATGGGACCCAAACATTGATCTACACATCAACCACATGGGTTCAACCCAGCATTTGATACAAGGCCTGGCCGAATACACTGTTATGGACAATACACCCCCTGAAAACCATCTCATGGTCTCTATGGGCCCAACACTTACCATAAGTGGTCCTTAGTCCAAGCCACCTTGTAACACCCAGGGATTATGGGCAAATGCAAGATTAGTCCATCAGGCATTATCCTCAATGGTCTTGCACTTAACCTCTCAATCCATAATGATCATACACTGCCCGACAAGAAAAGACATCTTCCTCGACTGCAAGTAACAGTGTTGCACTCTCTAATTATATATATATATATATATATATATATATATATATATATATATATATATATTTTGCAAAACAAAATCTCAACAATTGAAATCGGCTGCCGACAATCTTGGTTTCCATCAGAGAGAGTGCATCCCCGATCATTACCTTTGTCCGACAAAGGGGTTAATCCTGTCACTATGATCACCCACTCAGATCAATTCTCAGACTGTCCCAACATACCCAGGTTTTGACCCCCGCTAAATATCTCACTGATTGGTTTATCAAAGACAACACAATCCAACACCTACAACATACCCAGGTTTTGACCCCCGCTAAGTATCTCACTGATTGGTTTATCAAAGACAACACAATCCAACACCTAGTGTAGTATCATAATCGAGTCTAGGGGTCGGGTGTAACTTTCTAATTTTGCACATCAATCTCCAAGGTCCAGGGCAATACGAGAAATCTGATCTACTTCATAGATTCAATTAATCATACACTGTATGTGCCTAAGGTCTCACCCTGGTAGCTGAAACAGGCCACCCCAACCGACTTGGTGGCACCACAGTGTCAGCCTTGTCAGGATAGGTCTCCCCAGACCGACTCACTGGCTGTGAACATTCTAAACTAACACGAATCTCATTAAGTGTCCAATTTAAGGGTATTACACAGAAACATACCAAGGGAATATGAATCAAATATGCACTTTTATACATTTACAATAAACTCATAAAGTACATCATCTTGATTGAAACTAAGGGCATACAAAACTGGCTAACAAGAATACCCTTCTATTTTAAGTTTTCCCCCTCTTGTATATCAGACCCCGACCCGAAGCCCCTTTTAGATACTTCACAATTCTCAGAACTACATTCCAATGAGGAATCAGAGGTTTTTGCCTAAACTAGTTTACCACACTAATTGCAAATGAGATGTCTGGTCTGGTAATGGTTAGGTAGTTCAGTGCTTAACTTGGTATTTGTGTCCATGGGTCTTTGTGCTGGTTTGGCACCCAACAGGCTTGTTTCTTTCAGCAAATAAAGCACATATTTCCTCTGGCATAGGTTAATCCCATACTTGGATCTCGCTACCTCTATCCCCAAGAAGTATTTCAGTTTACTCAGATCCTTTGTGTGAAAATGATCCTGTAGGTAAGTCTTCAGCTTGTCAATATCAATGTTATCATTCCCAGTAATAACAATATCATCTACATACACCACTAACAGTATTTTTACTCCCGGAGAGTCATGACTAAATACAGAATGATCAACTTTACACTGTATCATACCAAACTTCTTTACCACCTCATTGAACCTACCAAACCATGCTCGATGAAGTTGTTTAAGCACATATATAGCCTTCCTTAGTCTGTACACCTTACCATCCTCCCCCTAAGCAACAAACCCTAGAAGTTTCTCCATGTAGACCTCATCGAGTAAGTCCCCATGCAAAAAGACATTCTTGATATCAAGCTGATATAGTGGCCACTCATACATGGTTGCAAGAGATCACAACATGAATTGACCCTATCTTAGCAACCGGTGAGAAGGTCTTTGTGTAGTCAATACCATAGATTTGAGAGTACCATTTTACAACTAATCGCGCTTTCAGGCGTTCAACACTACCATCAGGCAGATACTTAACCGTATAAACCCATTTACAACCAATAGCTTGCTTCCCAGGAGAAAGAGCAATGAGGTCCCAAGTATGATTATGATGAAGGGCTGAGAGTTCTTCTTCCATGGTACGACACCACCTTGGAGAGGTAAGGGCTTCCTGGACATCTTTAGGAACAATAACTGAAGATAACAATGTAACAAACTGGCGATGAGAAGTGGAAATGTGAGTAAGAGAAACATAATTAGAAATGGGATGAAAGGTGCAAGTACGTTTACCTTTTCGCAAAGCAATGGGTAGATCAATCTCATACGCTAAGTGCGGGTCTGGTGCCGAATCCGTCGACGGAGATGTAGCCGGAGGAGTAGTACCTGGTGCACGTGAGCGATGTGTATACACATGACGGATAGGTGGGCGCTCAACAAGTGGTGGCACCGGAGGCAAGGATTTGGTCACAACTGGAACAAAGGGAGGATGATCGACAACGGGAAGTGAAAGAGGAGGTGATGAGGAAGAAGCATCACCAGACCCTAAAAAGAACGGAGTAGACTTAAAGATACTGACATCAGCACACACAAAAGACCGTCGAGAACCAGGATGGTAACACATATACCCTTTTTGGGTCCGAGAATAGCCAAGGAAGATGCACTTGAGAGAACGGGCATCAAATTTGTCGTTCTTGGGACCAAAATTATGGACAAAGCAGACACACCCAAAAACTCTCGGCATAAGAGGGAACGGAGTCAGTGGGAAACAAGACCTGAAACGAAGAATGACCATCAAGGATGGACGTGGGCATCCGATTAATCAGAAAACAATAGGTAAGCACTGCATCACTCCAAAAAAGTTTGGGAACATGCATGCGATGCATTATGGATCTTGCTGTTTCAAGGAGATGGTGATTCTTTCTCTCAACCACCCCGTTTTGTTGTGGGGTGTAGATACACGAGGTCTGATGTATAATGTCGTGTTGGTCCAAGTATCTTGAAATGATGAGGATAAATATTCGCGGTCATTATCAGAACGAAAAACTTTGATGTGGATACCAAATTGGTTACGAATCTCAATATAAAATTTTTGAAAATTGGTAAACAATTCACTTCTTTCTTTCGTTAAATAGAGTCACGTCATCCTTGAAAAATCATCCACAAAAATGACAAAATATATGTATCCATTATATGACATCACTCTATAAAGACCCCAAACATCTAAATGAACTAAAGAAAAAGGATTTGACACACGGTAATCAACCCTAGAACTAAAGGGAACACGATGGTGTTTTCCAAACTGACACGACTCACAATCCAAAACAGAAAGCTGACTCAAAGACGGAACCAAGGACTTCAAGACTTTTAGTGACGGATGACCAAATCGGCAATGCCACTAGAGAGGAGAAAGAGACCACTAGAGAGCTGTTGAAATTCTACCACCACCACCGTCAAGATAATACAGTCAACCTGCTTCATGCCCTCCACCAATCTTCATCCCCGCCTTGAGATCCTGAAAAACACACATAGAAGGATAAAAGGTAATGAAGCAATTAAGTGATTTAGTCAGCTTAATAACAGACATAAGGTTAAAAGGCAATTTAGGAACATACAGAACTGATGAAGGGGATACAGGATCTAGGTCAACATTACCAATACCACAAATTGAGGATGTGGAACTATTAGCAAGGGTGACAGATTGTGATGTAGATGAGATAAGGAGGAAAACACACCTGGAGTTCCAATCCTGTGACCGGAGGCTCCAGAGTCGATGATCCAGGGATTGGGTGTAGATGCCAGACAAGCCATACCTGAGTGAGCAAAAGTCGTCGTGTTCTATTGTGATTGGATAAACCTCTCATATTCATCCCGGAGAACACTCGCCATCTCCTTCATGGGACCATCTATGGATGTAGGAGGCATTTGGTCAGATAAATGATTCTCTTGTCTAAAGCTGGAACTTGAGTCACCGGTCGCAGCATAATTGGCCTAGGTTGAGGGAGGACCATGTAGATCATAACAATAGTTGATAGTATGTCCATCCATACCACAATGAGTGCACTTCCTCGAGCCTAAGCTACATCCTCTACCACGGGCACCCCCTGAATCTCTGCTCCTAGTACGACCACCACCATGATTATGAGTAGATCCACCATTGCCACTTCAGCCATATGCAGAACCACTACCACCACCATGGCCAGACTGAGCTCCCCGATCTCCACCTCTAACACCATGGCCTCTCGATGCAGCAAAGGCAGATCTATCTGAGATATTAGAGTTCTCAGTAGATCCGATAGAAATCCTCTGGAGTTAAGCAAATACCTCTTCTAGGGACGGAAGAGCTGATCCCCCTAATACCTGAGCCCGTACTGGTTCATATTCAGACTTTAGTCCCACAAAAAATCTAGTCACATCAAGTTGCTCTCTCTGTTGTTGTTGAATCTTGACATCAGAAGTGAGGATGATAGACATTCAACTCATTACGTATGTTCATCATGTTGGCATAGTACTCCTCAAGACTCTGATTGCCCTGTTGCAGGTTAAAGTACTCTTGATAAAACTGATAACTCTGGTTGTATTATCTTGCCCCGAATACAATTTCTTCGCATGGTCCCACACATCTTTGGCAGTATCAAGGAACATGAAATTCACTCTAATCCTGGGTTCCATACTGTTCCACAACCATGTGATGATTTGAGCATCCTCTTGCTCCCAGTCTTCATACTCGTCAGAGTCAGATGAGGGTTTCTCCTCTCTGATGTGTTTTACCTTCTTCTTTGCCTTCAGAATGACTTCAACGGATTTAGCCCAAGGCACATAATTCTCTCCATTTAATTTAATGGAGGTCATCTGAACATTCAGGTAGTCAGTCTATAGGCACCATCACACTAGGTTCATAATCATTAGTCTCCCATTATGTTATCACCGATTCTGCACACTTGATGAATTCTATTATCACTGAGATCTGCACACTACACACCACTAGGTCACACCCTTCACACTGATTGCAGCACTAATTGTTGTTGCTGAAGTGTGTGTTCACACCACAAACTCTACTCCTACAACTACCTAAAATCTCACCACTATATGATCATATCTCTTCCTTCAAAATGCACAAAGAAACTAGCATAAACCCTAGCACTTATTGGCCGAAACCCTAACATATGGTCTGAAACACACCTCCTATTTAATCCATAACAGATATCATGCACTGAAATCTCTTACCTTATCGCTAAAGTAACACCCATACGAGCAGGAAAGCAGTCCACACACAACAGCCACTGCCCACACAGTTCGGCCCTCTATTCTTCCTCTACTAGGAGAGAGGGATCTCAGAAATCACAGCAACCGACCACATACGACCTGACTGGAGGCATAGAGACCTCCAAGGGAAGGGGGCGATCACTCCTTTTCAGCCATTTCCCTTATCTCCAATCGAACACACAAAAAAAAAAGGAAAACCCTAGATAGGGTATGCAGAGAATGAACCCTAGGCAAGCAGAAATCTAGGCAGCTTCAAGAAGCTCTGATACCATGATAGAATTCAGGTCTGCCTTAGAGTTTGGCCTGACTAAGTTCAGTTATGTAGAAGAAGAAAAGGTGATAAAGAGAGAGAGAGAGAGAGAGAGAGAGAGAGAGAGAGAGAGAAAGAGAGAAGAGAGAATTCTGGTTCAAACTGAAAGAGTCAACTTGACTTGTCCTAGTCGGCCAATAAGTATTTATATTATTATTAAAACATAACTGAAAAGACCTATGTGCCATTTCTTAAGTTAAGAGCACTTGTTCCATCACAACATTATAGATCAGCAACATTAATCAATGTATAAAGACAAAAATACCCCTACGCTAACAGTATTAATGAGTATAACTGTAACACGTTACAACCTTTGGTCCACAAAAACTCCATGTACAGCCAAAAAACCGGTCTCCCCCAAATACATACAAGAGACCCCCAACTAAATCAAGTAAACAAAAAATCCAAATCAAAGTATTGATGGTGGGGAATATGCTTAAACGAGTCCTTGGCTGACAGCCAGGAATGTAAAGTAGCCAATGCCCGAACCACCAACTCATCTAAGGAGCACCTTTGACCTTCAAAATCCTACTATTTCTTTCTTTCCTCAGGACCCAACTTACTACATGAGGGATCGTACACCATAACACCTTACCCCTGTTACTTAAGCTTGTCAACTTCCAAGAGAAAAGCAGTTCAGCTAAAGACTTGGGGCAGCACCACCTCACATTTAGCAGGGAGCCAAAATGACAGAGCAGAAGATGAGCAACCTCACAATGAATAAATAGGTGATCCACAGATTCAACTTCTCCATTGCACATCACACAACTTGTCGAGGGCAGCACCAGACCCCTCCTGATTAACGGCTCCTTGGAGAGACATTTACCATGCACTGCAGTCCAGACCAAGAAGGAAACTTTAGTAGGAATGTGAGGAAGACAAATCTCTTTCCAAGGAAAAGCCTGAGCCGAACCAGCACTCAGATTTGAATAAAATGACTTCACTGAGAAAATCTCATCCTTAGTCCACTTCCAAATTCTGGAATCTTGCTGAAATCCCCTGCCAAGACAGGTTTGCATATGGAGTCCCACTTAACCTGATGGATCTTTTTTTCACCATCCTTCCCACACCATAGGAACTTCCTTTCTAGCCTTTCCATCCTTTCAGCCACCTGTGTTGGGATTGGAAACAGAGATAAAAAGTGGATAGGTAGATTTGCTAGGACACTTTTCAACAGACTAATCTTAGCTCCCTTGGACAAATACCTGGACTTCCAACCCCCCAACTTCTTCTCTATCCTTTCAATCACCGGGTCCCAAATGGATTTGGAGTGACATTTTGCTCCAACTGGAAGACCCAAGAACCTGAAAGGGAGTTTTCCCACTTTACACCCAAGCTCCGCAGCAAGATCCTAGATGCTATTGACCTCCCCAACTGGGACAATTTCACTTTTTTGAAAATTCACCCGTAATCCAGAGATCACCTCGAACCAAACCAGAATCATCCGAAGATTACTTAACTGCTCCTTTTCTGCCTGAACAAAGAATAAAGTATCATCTGCATACTGTAGTAAAGGGACCACAGTTGCTTCATCTGCCACTCTAAAACCCTCCACACAGCCTTCAGCCACAGCTCTTTTAGCTAATCTAGCTAAAACCTCCAACACACAGATAAACAGCAAGGGAGAGAGGGGGTCTCCCTGTTGAAGACCCCTCGAACTTCTAAAGACACCAGAAGATGACGCATTCACAAGTACAGAAAACTTAGCAGTGGATATGCACACTCTGGCCCAATTCCTCCATTTCTGGCCAAAGTTCGTTTCCTGCAACACCAAGTCGAGAAACCTCCAGTTTACATGATCATAAGCCTTCTCTAAGTCAATTTTGCATACCACCCCATTGCTGCCACTCCTTAACTTCGAGTCTACCAGCTCATTAGCAATAAGAACACCCTCTAGTAATAGTCGACTGGGCAAGAAACCCCCCTGCACCTCTGGAATGATCTCAGGAAGTACCTTCCTCCTATTAGCAAGGGTTTTTGCCAGAATGTTGTAGAAAGCTCCTACCAAACTTATGGGTCTGTAATCAGAGATACGCATCGGATTCTGAACCTTTGGAATCAAAGTTATAAACGTAGCAATTAAGCTACGCTCTAAGGATGCTCTTTCGTGGAATCCGACATAGCCTTCATCACCTCTGGCTTTATGAAACTCCAACATTTCTTGAAGAACAACATTGTGAACCCATCGTGTCCAGGGGTCTTCTCTCCCTCTAGACTTTTAATAACCTCCTAAACTTCCTCTTCTGAGAAAGGTTTCTCTAAGTCTTCTCTTTGATTGTTGGAGAGGGCTTCAAACAGGCTCCCATTCAGACCTGGACGTACCAGCCACACCTCCTTATATAGGTTCTTGAAGAATTTCACCACCTCCCTTTTAATAGAGGATTCCTCCTCAATAATCCTGTCTCCCATCTGCAGCTTCTTCAAAGTATTCTCCCTTCTTAGACAATTAGCCACTGCATGGAAATACTTTGTATTTCTGTCTCCCGCCTTCAGCCAAGAGATTTTAGCCCATTGTCTCCATTTAATCTCTTCCTGATATGCTACTTTGTCAAAACACAATTTTGCCTCAGTCCTAGCTGCCTTTTCTTCTTCAGATAGGTTTACCAGCTCTTCTTTCCTATCCAGCTCTTCAATGGTGCTTAACAACTCTCCTTTTTTTAGTTCTACTGCCTTAAAATTGTTTTTCTTCCAGTCTAGGACTTTCTCTTTCAACATCTGTAGCTTCTTTGCAAGAATATGAGATCCTGAACCTTCTACCTCAAAAGATAACCACCACTCCTTCAACTTCTCTTCAAACCCAGCCTCCTGAAACTACAAGTGTTCAAACCGAAAAGGACCTGGCTTCCTCCTCATGCCCTCCCCCCTAAGAAGAATAGGCCTATGATCAGACACAGGTCTTGGTAGGGCTTCCTGAAACAAGTTAGGGAAACTTTCCTCCCACTCTGTTGACACCAAGAATCTGTCAAGCTGAACTAAAGTAGGATCGCCTTGATTATTAGTCCAAGTGAACTTAGCACCAGACAACGACAAGTCCACCAGACCATGTCTGTAAACAAACTCACCAAAAGACCGCATCCCTGTAGTCCTTCTCACACCTCTATTTTTCTCCTGTGGGAATCCTATAATGTTAAAATCTCCGCCTATACACCAGGGAATATTACCCCTACTCCTTATTCTGCCCAGCTCCTCCCAGAAGTTCTGCCTTTCAGCATCATCATTTGAGCCATACACCCCAGTAATTATCCCCTTGAAATCTCCCGTCCCTACAACTTCAATGGAGACCGAGTAATTTCCAACCATGGAGTCATTGATCGTGGCAGTATTGGAATTCCATACTACTAGAATTCCCCCTGCTGTTCCTGAAGCATTTAAACATCCCCACCTGCATTGTCCATCCCCCCGCACGCTTCTAACCATTGATGTGTCCATTCTACTCAGTTTTGTCCCTTGAAGTAGAATGATATCTGGTTTGTGTGCCTTTATTACGGAGCAGATGACAATCCTTCTCCTCCCCGAACCCAAGCCACGAACGTTCCTTGACAAAATTTTCATCATTACTCAAATACATTCCTATCCCCCCCACTTTTCCCCTACTTCCTACCTCCCTTTTCTCCTCCCTCTACCACCGTCCTCTGTACACCCCGCCTTATCATTCAGGCCCCAAGTTAGACGTAACAACTCCCTTTTCCCTTTCGCATTCTTCTTACCTTTGGCATTCATTACACCTCTATCCCGTAAAACTCTATGTTTAATTTCCATTAGGAAGTCCTTCGTCTGTTTCTCGTGACCCACCATTGAGACCCCAAGAAACTCCCCAAATTTCAAGTATTTGGATAACACCCAACTCGACAGAAGTGCTCCCTCCGAGATTTCCCCACCCTCCAGCAATGTTGCCTCTCCATCACTCTCACTCAACGAGCTTGTGTTTCCACCACGGCCATGCTAAGCGGAGACACTTCTTGCCCATGAAGGCCCTCACTATTCTCTAGATCGTTCTGAATTTTACTGGGGGCTCCCTCTAAATTCAGGAGCGTCATCAACAATCGTTCCATCCACATCTTCTCCAAAATCTCTCAGACTTCGACCCTCCAGGTCACCCATGGAAAGTCCGGCCGACACAACACCCACCCTCACCCCCTTCTCAACCACCCCCAAGTATCTACTGCATAGCTTTCAATCACTTCATCCCTCGAAATGTTCTTCGCCGATTTTGTAACTTCGTAACCGGCCTAACTAAAGGTTCCAGTTCTGACCAGATGTGTACATTATATACCACTTCACCCACTCTAACATCCACCGAAGTTGGAATCTCTCCCCTCCATGCCACCTTCAATCTCACCCATTCACAGGTCGCCAGCTCCTTTGTGGAGTCATCTGTGGCTAGGCCCCATAGAAATCCCCGATCACAGAGATGACTTCTGGACTCCACAAGATCAACGGGAGTCCATAAATACAGACCCAGATCTTCTGATCGAGATTACCTCTCCCGGAAGGTTCGTTGGAACTACAACCCGCACAGGCACTCCATCTATCAAGGAGAAGCATGTTCTCCCCAAGTACCACGGCGCATTACTAAGAAGCGCCGCCGCTTCTTTCTCCAAGGGGACAATGAACAGAAACAATCCCTTCACAAGTTTTTTAAACTTCACCTCCCCTATAGCACCCCAAGCTTCCTAAGCCCACCTTTCCACTACTGCAAGATCAGGCACCTCTGCCACGAACCTACCAACAAGGCAGCCCTTCAGGAATTTCTTTCGAAAGTTTACACCCTTCTCCGACGTCTCAATGAAGAACAACTCATCACTCCAGAAGAACCTGACCTCACCTTCTGTTGGCCAAACTCTGGTTTTGGTCACTTCTTTGAATGAAACCCCTTTCCTGGTCTTTGGATCTCTACTGCCTAACCATGGCGGTCTCCTCATCTCTACCGCCCAATAAAGGTGATTCTTCAGCTCCTGCATTACTCATGCAGGTCTGAAACTAGAGCCTTGAAGAAAGAGTTAGTAGAAAATTTACCAAAAGGGTGGATTTTCCAGATTTTGAGGTCACAAAAAGAGGGAAAGATGCAAGTCTCCTTTAGAGAGGAGATGGAAGTATTTTTGTTTTGGATAAGCTAAAAAATATTGGCCTAAGGTGGTGTTCGGTAGCTCTGAACAGATCTTCAATCGCTGAAAATATTGCTTTTTCAGCGGTCGGTGATCATTCAGTTGCACCTCCAAACATGGCATCTAAAGTCTGAAAACATCTCCGAAAATTTCAGAGGTTGAGCTACCTCCGAGTGCGTTTGGAGGTAGCAGACGAAATTTATTTTCCATTGATGCCCTTTAATAAAGTTGGAAAACCCAAAAGGTATTCAACACTGTTCATCATCTTCCTATTGCAACTAGTTCGAACTTGCATAAGGGATGGTGATACTCTGTTTCTAGTTTACTGAAATAGTAAAATGATGAAAAGAAAAAAATAAAAAAAAAAAACAAATAGCAAAAAGAAACAGTAGCAAGGGGATGGAGAATCTTGCATAGGGATGCTTCCGATTGAGTTGAAGAACGAACACTGAATAGGGCCTAGATGAAGCTTCTTGCACAGGGGACAGCATGCAGCTCTGTTTCTGGTTTAGTTGCAGCAGTAGTAAAGGAAAAAAGAGAACCAGAATACCAGAGAGAGAGAGAGAATGGAGAAGAGTGAAGCCTGCCATTGTCATCAACTTCTTCATCTCGGTTACCTTTAGGGTTGTCTCAAGTTTCGTCATTATGAGTGAATCTCTCTAGTTTCACACTTTAGTGGTGGTGCAAGAGGTTGAAGACAACCTCTAGTTTGTTAAATTATATTTTCTATAATATTAATAGTATTGCATTTTATAAATATTATTTTATAATAATATATTAAAATAATTTTAAAATAACAAATATTATTTAGAATATTTTTTAATTAATATTAGTTTGATAATTTTAATATTTTTATTAATATTCTTAATCTTATTTTTTATTTTTAATTTTCTAATTTTACTATTTCATAATACTTAATCTTGTTATCATTTTATAATTTTTATAACAATAAAAAATTTATAACTTTGTTATTGTTATTTAAGTAACAATTTGAGGGTAAATTTGTAAAATGTACATTTTTCAAATAACGGAGCATTCAGATTGCTAAATAACTTTGCCACATTCAGATATCTGCAAAAGCAGAAAAGCAAATTTTATATGGATTACTTTCAGAGCTTTTTCAGAGTTTTTTTTTTCTTTTCAAACTTCAAACTTCAGATTTACCGGACACCAGCTAAGAATCAGCTAGTTCTATCCCCCCACTGAAGGTTGGTCCAAATTTTGATTTTATTACCATTTCCAACTCGAAACCTAGTGAAGTTAATGAACAGGTAGCCCTTTCCATTTGACCCAAATTCAACCCACATATCAAATGGTTGAGTTTGGATGGATTTTATGCAGATGGGATAGGTTAGAGATTGCCACCACTATTGTAAATTCTCCTATCTTGAAGGCTTTTTCCAAAAATTCTAGCATCCACCCCCCCCCTAACAAGCTCCATATATGCTGCCAAAGGATTCTTTGCCTACAGTGTGACTTCATCATCATTAAGCCTTGTCCCAACTCCCAACTATATGGGGTTGGTTACATGAATCCCGTTTTGCCATTCTGTTCTGTTCAGTGCTCTAAGTGTGATGATCAATAGTAATATTCCAGATATTCATTTATTTTTGTTTTATCATTGTTCTGGCCTATTTCATTGCACTAGTTGTTTATTCCACTAAGTTGTGTAAGTATTCATGGATTTACTACATAAAAAGGTTTAAAATATATACTTCTTTATCAGTATAAGTAATTTTTATCCATATTAAAAGAATTGTATAAGGTACAAGGAGTGAAACCGGGAAAAAGCAACAAAATGCAAGTATAAACATTATCCTGCCCCATCAAGAGCCCCTCCCTAGACCACTTACAACTTACCCCAGATGGTACTCTCCCCGTCTTAATTTCTGCTTATTTACTCCTTCACGAGCCAGGGAATCAGCCAAAGTATTTGTTGATCTGGGCACCCAGTGTATTTCTGCTTGTAATATTAGACAAAGTGTTGTGGATTTCCTTGTTCTATGTCTAAGTTTCAATCATCCTTCTACATGTGCCCTGAGCTAACTCAACTGTTTTCAAATCCCCCTCCACAGTCAACCTTTATCATTGTGTTTGGAATGCTAGTTTCACTTCTTGTTATCACTGCTTGTAATTCAGCCATTGTAGAGATACAATAGTTTAAAATATTAAAAATAATGAACATGAAAACTTATCACAGACCTGCTTCACTAAGGCTAAACTTTGCAAGTAACAAAACTAATAACAAGTATTTGACAAATGGAATTTTTTTAAAAAAAAGGTAAAGTATAACTTCTCATTAATATATCAAAATGAGCCCATGTACACCAAGGATCTGTACAAAGGGACTGCTCTTCAATCATAAAATTAAAAGGCATTAAAACCTATTTCTCTTTACACATGATAAAGGCAGTCAGAACCTTCAAAAAGCAGCAGCCATGCCAAAATGCTCTTCAACCATTAAATGAAAAAACATTAAACTCTATTTCTGTTTAGACATGATAAATCCATTCAAAACCCCCAAAAGTTGCACCCATGCCATCATTATTTCTTTCACAACCTTTGATATGATTTCATAGAGGTATTCCTCGTACTGCTCATGGGTATGCCAGTCGAATCAAGCTCATGCAATAGGGAAGTACTGTTGGATACACAAGAGAGTTAGGTCCCAGTTTTGTAAGGGAGCAGAGTTCCTTCATCCTCCTTGACTCAAGGTGATACAAATACATTCTAGAGGACACCCTCATAAGCAAGAGTCCATCTTTGAAAGCCAAAGGTTCTATCCATGGTATCATATCAAATGTAACCCGTCCTGCCGTTCTCTGCAACAAATTATAGAGGAATTGTGGGTTTTCTTCCTCCATCATGGCTAATGATATAGAGTCTTTCAGTACCCATTTGGGTCCACTATAGTCTTCAAGGATCCAAACTTGAAGTCCAGATGTGGAGATCATAATATAATGTAGATGTCCTTCGGCTTCACCAATGCACATCTCAGGTAGGTCATTACACTCGATGGTGGAAGTTGGTAGATTAATCAATTGGCACTGCTCATTTTCTACATTGAATGTAAGGATTTGGTCCCCATTGGTTAGCCAATGTAAAATCCCACCAGCGAAAACCCCTTTTCTCTTAAACAAATCATAATGACAAAAACAGTTCTCCTTGGATTCCCTCCATGTTCCTTTTTCTGAACAGTAGATTTTAAATGAGAAGTACAAATCAGTATCAGTCTCTATTTGATGAACACTAATCACCTTGAAATTCATGGGGGTATCTATAGGATTGCAAAATGGGTCAAGAAGTAAGGCAAGGCTTTTGCTTTTCTCTGGTTTGGCCCACTTTAATGTGACCCACTCCTTGTTTGAAGGGTTGCAGACATAGATGACTGGATCCGGAGCAGGCATACAACTCCTACAGCAAATAAGCCCATTACTTGAGTCCATGATGACAACCTTCTCAGGTAGAAAATCCAATACTGTGTGCTTCACGACGGCTTGTTCCCTTCCAATAGGAATGTAACTTAGAGTTTCAATGTCTGCATCACACCAATGGAACTTCTCCTGGAAGAAGAACCCAGAAATGACTTCTTTTGACCTTTGTATCTGAACCCTGATGAAAGCAGGATCAGAAATAAGGTGGTGCCACCCTCTAGATACACACTTTAGTCCGAGCAATGTCTTTGCTGGCAACCGAGACAAGACTTCAATGGGTATGTCATCACATGACAACCCTATCTCCATCTCCTAGAGTATGGAAAGACCTTGATTCAGTTTTGGTTCACTTGCACAAATATAACACAAATAAAGTTTTAAAAAGTAGCCATGGTAATTCCATTTCTAATTTATCTAACATTATATCTACTATCTCTTATCTTTGTGGATTAATAAATCTCTTTAATCTGGTTACCAAACAAAAAGAATTATGTTACAAAAGTTCCTTTGGCCCATGTAGCATACATGCATTGTGTTGCAACTGGAAAAAAAAAATCCCAGATTGCTTTACCATTACAAAACCTCAAAAAGGAGCATTTTAACTGGATTCAAGTGCTAAATCAAGTACTGTTAATTTTAGGAACATTTCCACATGCTCTTGGTGAAATGCAGCACACATAATTAAAGAAAAGAAAACAACTGAGAAAAAACAAAATCAGTAGTAAGAAACATCTACTTCAACTTTGCAATATTGTTCTGTAAGACTGTAACTACAATTCATAGGAGGATAGATCTCCAATTTGAATTGATCATTTCCTTTCTGTTATGGGATAAGTGGTGGTGGTGATCCATTTTTTTGGTATTACATACTACACATTACAGGGGAATTGGAGGTGGAGCAGAGCAGGGTGCACGAGACCCACTGGCCATACTATGGAAAGCCTGCAGAACCGTGGGTTTGATCATGGTGCCAAGTGACCATCTCAACATCCAGGTCATCAGCAGATAAGTGGTCATAAACTCATGATTTAACTAATGTTCCATGTACTTTTTTTGATAAGTTATTGCTCCATGTACTTTGTAATTAGAAACAGATTTAGAATAGATATTGAGCAGAATCATCCCCCTAAAGTCAATAAAGAAAGTTAGAGAACCTCAACAATCCACAGGCACTTAAAGAAAATCAAGAACTCGGGGTTAAAGAAAGCACACATACATAAATATATTAAACAAAAATTATTTTCAGATTATATTGAAACTGTAGTTTAGCCCCACAATGAAAGGAAATGTAATCTGGTATTTGGTATTATTCAGTTCCCTTATGTTCCGAGAATCATCATGAGAAAACAATAGGTGGTCAAATGACCAAAGACATACACTCAAGAATGTGAACAGCAAAATGGTTTGCAAACCCAATTACCCACTATAAAGCCATAGTTAGCAGGCCCTTCAAAATGATGAACTCAGAAATTTTAACAGAGTTTATTCCATTAGTATGAAATCCAAAACCCCCAAGCACTATTTTGGAATGGAATGACTGAAACATGACAGACAGGATAATAAGAAAATACAAAATAATGGGATCTAGAAATTGCATTTTAACTTTTCCTTTTCGTTATAGTTTTACTTACTTTTTTGACATTAAATATTGAACATGTATAGAAATATCTCATATTCTCATTCAAACATCGCCACTCTAGTTATGCATCTTATGTTCTTAAAATGAGAAAATTGTTTCTTTTATTTATTTTTTATCATTGGGTAAAACTTGTTTCAGTACAATGCCAGCCAATAAAAGCCAAATGAACTAGATTAATATGGAGCAGAATCAGCACTATGTATTCAATTGGAGAAAACCAGGACGACTAGTGATTATAAGGCATTAAAGGAAAAGACTCAAGTGTCAACACAAATTTCGTGCATAAATTTGGAGCACAAAAAAAATGCGGACAAATTCAAAGAATTTTTTTTTTTTTTTGCAGAAACGCAAGTGGGATACAAACTCTTTTTTTCTTTTTTTCTTTTTTTTTGCAAAGAAAACCCTCTAATTCTCTTGTCACGAGCACAACCCGAACTTGTACTTGTAGCTTGTCACAGACATGATCCAAAAAGCTTGATAACTTGTAGTTGTAAAAAGAACTTGCAACGATCAATTGTATGCACACAAGATAGGAGAACTTTCTTTCTTTTTTTTTTCATTGCAGTAATTTGATGAAGCTTTTGATTGCAACAACTCAAAGGCCGGAATCCTTCAACCATCATTGCACGGAGCTGTAACAGTTTCGGAGATTCAATGGTTGAGGAGCCGAATTTCCGATTCTTCTTCTCTTGATCTTGGTGCAGCCGTCCCTTCTATTTATAATGTCTTCTCTTAGACAAATTGAGGAGCCAAAGTATGAGGACAAGAGTTTCCTCCATCTATTAAGATTTGGAAAATCTGTCCATCGAATGACAGATTTAAATTTAAGATTTTTTTTTGAAGCATTGCACTGAAAATTTGAGGCTTGAGCCCATGTAGTGTAACACTTCTTTGGGTTAACAGGCCAACTCTTTTTAGTGGGCCCAATAACTTCTAATTGGTTTGTCTTCTCTTTTTTTTTTATATATCAACATCAAGATTTCAAGAATACAGTTATCTAAAGGAATTTCCAGCTTAACATAATAAAGACTCCAATCTACTAAACTAAAGAAACACTCAGATATCCAAACAGCAAAAATAAATAAAAAAAAAGAAACAGAGAAATTAAGTTAAACCAACCAATGTGCTAAACAATAGAACCCTAAAATTAGACATAATCATCAAAACCTAGTTGTTGAACAAAATAATCCTCGAAATCAAGAACAAAGCCAAGAATCAAGTGAAGAAAAATCGCAAGAGAGTTGAAGATAATACAAGAACTTCAGACAGAAACCCTCACTCTTTCTTCTAGCTGTTTGATTGATGAGGAAGCAAGTAAGAGATGAATGAAATGAATGCATCCTTATAAATTGCGAAAGCAAAAGCCCCAATGAATGGGTTTTGATGTTCGAGGCCTCTACGCATGATTTCTCATGAATAACTTGCATTTTAACTTTTCCTTTCCGTTATAGTTTTGCTTACTTTTTTTATATTAAATATTGAACATGTATACAAATATCTCATATTCTCATTCAAACATCACCTTATGCATCTTATATTATCATTGGGTAAAACTTGTTTCAGTTCAATGTCAACCAATAAAAAGCCAAATGAACTGGATTAATATGGAGAGGAATCAGCACTACATATTCAATTGGAGAAAACCAGGACGACTAGTGATTAGAAGGCATTCAAGGAAAAAACTCAAGGTTTCAAGAATACGGTTATCTAAAGGAATTTCCAGCTTAACGAGAGAGAGAGAGAGAGATTAAGTTAAACCAACTAATGTGCTAAACAATAGAACCCTAAAATTAGACATAATCATCAAAACGTATTTGTCGAAAAGAATAATCCTCGAAATCAAGAACAAAGCCAAGAATCGAGTGAAGAAAAATCGCAAGAGAGATGAAGATCAATGTGCTTACAAGAACTTCAGACAGAAACACTCACTCTTTCTTCCAGCTGTTTGATTGACAAGGAAGCAAGTAAGAGTGATGAATGAAATGAATTTGTCCTTATAAATAGCAAAAGCAAAAGCTCCGATGAATGGGTTTTGATGTCTGAGGCCTCTACACATGATTTCTCATGAATAACTTGCATTTTAACTTTTCCTTTTCATTATAGTTTTACTTACTTTTTTTATATTAAATATTGAAAATGTATAGAAATATCTCATATTCTCATTCAAACATCACTACTCTAGTTATGCATCTTATATTATCATAAATGTTTTAAAACGCGAAGACGTGATGCGAGGTGTTCCACTACCTAGAGGTGTGAGGCGTAGTTCAAAACACAAGAGGCATAAGCCTCCCAAACATAAAGAGGCGTAAGCCTCCTTAAGAGGGGGGTTAGGAGGAAGGAGGAAGGGGAGGAGGATGAAGAGGAAGGGGGGTCTCATTTGGTTTTTATTTTTAATAAAAATCTTTTATATTAAGAAGAATAAAGATGCATAACATTAGTTGAAAGGGGGGGTCTTGTCGAAGCGGAGGTGGGCAAGCGAATTCCCTTTCCTTTTCTTTTCTTTCCTTTTCTCTTTTTTTTTCTTCTCTTTCTTTTTCTTTCCCTTCCCTTTCTTTTCCTTTCCTTTTTTCTTTTTTTTTCTATCTTTTTATATAAGATGTGCATGAAGCGCATGACGTGTACGCCTCTAGCATGCATCATGAAAAAAGCGCATGAGGCATACGCCTCAGAGGTGTCAGCGCCTATAGCATACGCCTCAGGCGTTTTGGGAGCGCCTCCCATGCCTTTTAAAACAATGATTATCATTGGGTAAAACTTGTTTCAGTTCAATGTCAACCAGTAAAAAGCCAAACAAACTGGATTAATATGGAGCAGAATCAGCACTACATATTTAATCTGAGAAAACAAGGATGACTAGTGATTAGAAGGCATTCAAGGAAAAGACTCAAGGTTACAAAAATACAGTTATCTAAAGGAATTTCCAGCTTAACGAGAGAGAGAGAGAGAGATTAAGTTAAACCAACTAATCTGCTAAACAATAGAACCCTAAAATTAGACATAATTATCAAACCCTATTTGTCGAACAGAATAATCCTCGAAATCAAGAACAAAGCCAAGAATCGAGTGAAAAAAAATCGCAAGAGAGATGAAGATCAATGTGCTTACAAGAACTTCAGACAGAAACCCTCACTCTTTCTTCCAGCTGTTTGATTGACGAGGAAGCAAGTAAGAGTGAAGATTGAAATGAATGCCTCCTTATAAATAGCGAAAGCAAAAGCTCCGATGAATGGGTTTTGATGTCCGAGGCCTCTACGCATGATTTCTCATGAATAACTTGCATTTTAACTTTTCCTTTCCGTTATAGTTTTACTTACTTTTTTGATATTAAATATTGAGCATGTATACAAATATCTCATATTCTCATTCAAACATCACCACTCTAGTTATGCATCTTATATTATCATTGGGTAAAACTTGTTTCAGTTCAATGCCAACCAATAAAAAGCCAAATGAACTGGATTAATATGGAGTGGAATCAGCACTATATATTCAATTGGAGAAAACCAAGACGACTAGTGATTAAAAGGCATTCAAGGAAAAGACTCGAGGTTTCAAGAATATAGTTATCTAAAGAATTTCCAGCTTAACGAGAGAGAGACAGAGAGTTAAACCAACTAACGTGCTAAACAAATAGAACCCTAAAATTAGACATAATCATCAAACCCTATTTGTCGAACAGAATAATCCTCGAAATCAAGAACAAAGCCAAGAATCGAGTGAAGAAAAATCGCAAGAGAGATGAAGATCAATATGCTCACAAGAACTTAAGACAGAAACCCTCACTCTTTCTTCCAGCTGTTTGATCGACGAGGAAGCAAGTAAGAATGATGATTGAAATGGATGCCTCCTTATAAATAGCGAAAGCAAAGCTGCGCTGAATGGGTTTTGATGTCCGAGGCCTCTGCCTATAATTTCTCATGAACAACTGATTAGAATTTTGGGAGAACGACGGTTCAGCGAGGATCAAAATTTTTTAGGCCCAGTTAGGTTAGGTGTCAGTTCGGAATTGATGTAAATTTACGGGCGGGGCATTGATGTATAGAAAACGGGTTTTGGACATTTTGAATGTTTATAACATGAAATTCAGAAATCCTGCATTATGCCTGTTCATACTTTTCCGTAGATTTTTTGTCCGAAAAATAAACAAGCCACAACAAGAGTGATGGTTGAAATGAATGCTTACAATATAAAAGGAAGGCAAAGGCTGCGCCGAATGAGTTTTGATGTCCGAGAGACCGAGGGGCCTCTGCTTATGATTTCTAATGAGCCATTGAATAGAATTTTTGTCACGTGTAAGGTTGCAATTAGTTGGTTGATAAGGTCTTTGGTCAGAAAGATTAGGGATGAATCCCGCCTGCACCTAGGATGAATTAACCCTTTAAAAAAAATAGAAAAGGACAATTTTCTTAAGCTATCCCTATCCCTATTGTTTATTGTATCTTACTATTTATCTACTGCTTTAAACCACCTATATTATTTCTAACAATTGTTAATAGTGTTAAATCCTATTAAAAAAGATAAAATGTTTATTAGTGTTAAATCCTATATTATTTCTAACAACTCTACCCTTTCTCTCGACTCAAAGTGGTCAACGAAAGAGACAGGTGGAGATGCTAGATCTCCAATAATCCTTCCTCTCCAAACGAATGTAGCGTCCAACTCCATTTTATTTTTGGCTTCTCAAGTCAACGTCTATTCAATCTCACTTAAACAATTCCCTGCCGTTAATAATATTTTAATTTACTTTATTAACTATTATTTATTTTTATATTATATCTGCAACACATATACCAGCATTTATCCAAGCACCGCTAACGTGGACATGATACATATACGACAAATTTGTATAACCGCCGCAAAAGCAAAGCTTATAGTGGCACTTAAATTTCGGTCGCTTTGAAATCCGCCGTTATATACCAGTTTTTTTGTAATATACATAAGCGTATTGCCCAACAGCAAAACAAGCAACAGAGATTTATGCATGGGAGAATACCAACTTGCTACTTGATTCAAGTGAGTAACCGCTAAATCTCTAAGTTGGGTTTGGTAAATCGACATAGAATTGTCGACCTCCGAACCAGAATTAGTAGAAATGGCCAACTGAAACCCAAATATTGCAGTCATGCTTGTGAGATGATGGTATTGATCAACAAAGACTATAACGTTTCTGATGGAGGATGATTTGACCCGACCTGCAGAGATGATGTGCATGGACTTGACTTAGCACGAGCAACAGCTCAGCATCATGGCTTGACCGCGACTAAGTAACGAGCCTGTAGAACATATTGCCACGGCAAAGCTCTCTATAGGAGGAATTCACTGCAATGCGAGCTCCAGGTCCCCCGAACTATTGAGAAGAGAATACTCCAGGACTATTTCAACTCGCAAGCTAGGGAAACCAGCTCGCTCCAACACCTGGGCAGAAGAACTGCCCCAAAGGCCAACCTTGATGAGGATCACCTCGAGGTACCCCTTAGCTTGCTACAAGGTAGCTCGCGGCTGGATAGCTCGATATGAAGTAATTTGCAATTGAGTGATGCGACGCTCTCATGTTAAACAGTTGTATGCCCTTAACTCCAATCAGAATGATGTACATTATGAATTTATTGTAAATGAATAAAATACATATTTGATTCATGTCCTTATGGTGTGTTTCTGTGTAATACCCTTAAACTGGGCACTTATGGAACTCGTGTTAGTTTAGAATGTTCACAGCCATTTAATAAGTCTGAGATCTATCCTGCCAAAGCTGACATTGGTGTGCTGTCAAATGTTGGGGTGGCCTGTCTCAACCACCAGGATGAGACCCAAGGCACATGTAGTGTATGATTAATTGAATCTTTGAACCGGACCAGATTTCCAGTATTGCCCTGCACCTTAGAGATTGATGGGCAAAACTAGAAAGTTACACCTGACCCCTAGACTCGATTATGATACTACACTAAGTGTTGGATTGGGCTGTCTTTGATATGCCAATTAGTGAGATCCTTAGCGGGGGTCAAAACCTGGGTATGTTGGGACAGTCTGAGAATTCATCTCAGTGGGTGATCATAGTGATAGAATCAACCCCTTTGTCGGACAAAGGTAATGATCGGGGATGCACTCTCTCTGATGGAAACCAAGACAGTTGGCAGCCAATTTCAATCGTTGAGATTTGTTTTGCAAAATATATTTTATATGAGATATAAAAGTATATATATTATGGTTTCCAAACGTTTGCAAAAGGTTTTAATTCCCGGGATCCATGTGAGTAGAGAGTGCAACACTGTTCCTTGTAGCCGAGGGAGTGGTCATCTTTTGCCGGGCAGTGTTTGATCATTATGGGCTGAGAGGTTAAGTGTAAGATCATTGAGGGTAATACCTGATGGGCTAATCCTGCATCTGCCCACAATCCCTGAGTGTTACAAGGTGGCTTGGCCCAAAGACCACATAGGGTTAGTGTTGGGCCCATAGAGCCCATGTGATGGGTTTCAGGGGGTGCACTGTCCATAACAGTATATGCGGCCAGGCCTTGTAACAAAGGTTGGGCTGAACCCATGTGGCTGATGTGTAGATCAATGTTGGGTCTCATGCTATACAAGGAAGCCCCCCAACTGGGCAACAGTTTGGAAGGCTAAGTGAGCACATAACCTTATTGGGCCTAAACCCCATTTCGAATTGGGCTGATTTGATCAGTTAAATAAGGGGCGAATTTTGAGATTGGATTAGCAGATAGAATTGGGTCTTAACCCTATCCACTCAGAGAGCCAGATCTAAATCTGATTCAAATCTGGAAACCTTCTAGAGAGATTAGGAGAAGGCTAATCTAATTTACAGATAAGATAAGGGTTTACCCTTATCACTTAAAGGGAATTTCTGATCCAAATATGATTTGGATCATTAACTCCTAATGGGATTAGGAGATGATCCCTTTAAAGTTACAAAAGGAGGAGGGAGTGGCAGCCTTTAGACACATAAGTTCACCACCTGTCTTCAGAGCTGAAATCACAGAAAAGAGAATTCAGCACATCTGCGAAAATTCTCTCTTGTTGCCTCCTTCCTGCCGCCGCAACACCTGCCAGTTCGATCTCCAGTTCAGTGGGAGAAATCAAGATTGGATCTTGATATCAGTTCCTTGTGAAGGGACTGATAGGAAGCTGTGCTCACGTGCCGTCCTACTAATTCTTGCGAAGGATTAGGTTCTTGGGAAGAACACTGTTGATTCTACTCCATCCTACACTGCGTCATCTTCAATGGGGGCAGTCTTTGGATCCTTTCTTGGGCGTGAACACCTTCGTTGGGAGATATTATTTCTCCGTATCAGGTATATCCCTCTCCTACTGCTTTTGTTCAGATCTGATTCGATTCTTGGTTCAAGATTGATCTTTGAAAAATATAATTTTTCTAAAATAGGGAATATGATTCCCAGTAGGATGGAGAGAAATTTTTGAAATTCGCCCATTCTATTCCATAATATTCGGCCATCCATGCGATGGATATCTCATCCCTTCATCTCAGGAAGCTTCCATCTGATGAGACCATACTGATCAGAATGTGCCACGTCTCTCGACTGACAAGGCAGTCCTTACCCTTTCAGTAGTATGAACCCACGTCTCTCGACAGACAAAGGCGTGCCTGCCCCTTTGGGACATGTCATCCATTCAAGCGAATAGTACACTATAACGATCACCTGCGTAGACCTAGAAGGTAATGGCTGCGCCAGGAGCCCAGTGACGGTTACGCCTGATTTGACAAGAATGCCCCTATAAAAGCCCTTTGGGCGTTGGGGAGAAGAGATCTTCAGATACTTTTGACACTTACACTCCCTCAGACTCTCAACTTGAGTCATTACTTGCTTGCGAGCTAACCTCTCGAGCACAGTGATAAAGCACGACCTACACTCTTAGCTTTTTATACTCTTTCCTTCCTCCCAAGTGTTCTAACTTAAGCTTCGGAGTATTCCCATCGGGCAAATCCCCGGGAATCCTTCTTCATCGTCTTCTCAGGTGTCGTCTGTTGCCAACAAGGAGCCAATCAGCAGCCAGCTAGGAGTGCCCAGATCGTGCCGCATCATTTGGCGCTATCTGTGGGAAACGCTTCTAAAAGCCTTCCTCCAAGCTTTTACAGCTCCTTCCAAAAACTTAGCATTCTTCATGGCTTCTTCCAGCAATGTCGGACGTGGCAACAACCAAAACGCTTCTGGGGAGCAACCCCATCTTTCTATTGTCTGCATTAGACAGTTTACCGTCCCCCTCTCCACGGACGAAGTTCCTAGTCTGAATGTGCCTCTTACAGTGGCACCCACCGTTGCTCCACTCCCTTCTATAGTAGGAGCAACCTTTGTTGAACCCTCGGTTGTGCCCCCAACGGCCTACCCGAACCAACTGGAGGACATGCAGGCTCAAATGCAACAGTTTCAACAATTACAACTCTACCAACAACAAGTGTTGCACCAGGTTTCCCACTACTAGTACCATTAGCAGTTTCCCTCTCTCTTTGCCTCAGCCCTAGTCGTCACTTCCCCCTCGGCACCCGGCCACGAAGCAGACCAAGCCCTCCCGCCGGAGTGAGTGGCCTCGTTGGGGAGAAGCCTCCCAGGTCCAGGATCTAGCCAAGAGCCAAGCCTCTTCTTGTAGCAAGAAGGAGAGGCCGATTACCCCTGCCTCGTAGCCTGTGGGCGGGTTAAGGGCCTCTTAGCCAACAAAGCCTGTGTCCCCGCAGCCTTCGCAATTCGAGCTCCCGCTCGCGGAGAATCCATTTGAGGTCCTGGCCGCGGACTATAGACAGGGCCCTTCAGTCCAGAGTCATCACCAGCGGTTCGAGCCTGTCGAGCTCGGTGACACCGAAGAGTCAAGCACCAACGCCGAGCCAGCAAAGCAGTAGCGAAGACGCCGACGAGATCGCCGAACTGCTTCCAGAGCCTCTCCCGAGCTCAAAAGAAAAGAGAAGGTATGCTCAAGTGAAGTGAAAGCTACCCCCCCTCCTCTTGATTTCTTCCCCGCTATCTCCAGAACTCCTTGCTGCCCCCATGCTAAGGGATGTCAAGATCCCTCCTCTAGACAAGTTTGATGGGTCTTTCGATCCAAATGACCATGTGGACGCTTTCTAGTCCCAGATGCACCTAGCAGGAGCTAGCAAATTCTGCATGTGCGTGGCCTTTTCCACTATGTTCAAAGGAGTGGCTCGCACCTGGTACCGAAACCTCGCGCCCGGCTCGATAAGAAGTTGGGCGCAGTTCGTGCAAGGTTTCACGTCCCACTTCGTCACCAGCAAGAGGTGCCCGCGAACTCAGGAGAGCCTCCTCAACATAGTGCAAAAGGAAGGGAAGTCCATCCAGAGCTACATCAAGTGATTCAATTATGCTTGTTTGCAGATACTTGACCTGGATCCTGTAGTTCGCCTCACAGCAGCCAAGCAAGGTATCACCCATAAGGAGTTCAAGTGGCACGTAGTTGTCAACCAACCCAAAACCGTAACCAAGTTCCTTAAGCTCACGGATTGGTTTATTAGGACTGAGGAGGAGATCAACCAGAAGGGCAAGCAGGCCCCTGAAAAAAGAATGAGGGAGCTAGAACCCCCGTCTCAATGCGACGGCAAGAAGAAGAAGGACATAGCTCGGGGAGCGAGGCCAATCTAGCCCTCCCGAGCCCCAACAGTAGAAAGGAACTACACGCCCCTAAACACAAAACGGGCTGAGATACTCATGAAGATCAAGGACGCTCCATATGTAAAGTGGCCACCTCGGCTGAAGGCCGACCCTAGCACCTGGAATAAAAATTTGTATTGTAGTTTTCATAAAGATCACGGTCATAGTACTAAAAGTTATAAAAACCTCTGTGACGAGATAGAAGAATTCTTCCATCGCGAATATTTACGAAATTTTGTACAAAGTAGTAGTAATAATAATAAAGCAGGTCGACAAGGGGAACAAGGTAGAGACGCCCCCAAGTCCGGTAGGCAAGTGAAGCAACCGCAGAAGCAGCCCCCCGAGGAGAGACCAGTCCGGGGGATCATCCATGTTATAGTCAGAGGCTCGATCGGGGTATCCACCTACTACTTGGCCATGAAGTTCCCCACGGATTTCGGCATCGGGGTAGCGCGAGATGACCAACTTGAGTCTCGCAAATGCTATGTTGCCGCCCTCAAGGGAAAAGCCAAGGTGGTTGACGACCTCGAGCTGGAGCGAGTGAGGAGCGAGCTACGCCTATAGAGGAGACTGTCTCTATCCCAGCCTCGTTGGAGGACCTTGCCCGAATGTTTCAGATCAGTGCTTCCATCAAGGAGCCCCTGCAATCCGAACTGGTACGCTTTCTACTTAAGAATTTAGATGTTTTTGCTTGGTCCGTGGCAGAAATACTCGGCATAGACCCCGGCATCATAACTCATAAGCTTAATACTGGTCCTGTAGTTAGGCCCGTTAGGCAGAAGAAACGCAACTTAGCCCAAAAGCGATGGAGGACAGTCGACGAGGAGGTCGGGAAGCTCCTTGCAGCCGATTTTATCAGGGAAGTCCATTACTTGAGTTGGGTGGCCAACCTTGTTCTGGTGAAAAAGGTTAACAGTAAATGGCGCATGTGCGTCGACTACACCGACCTGAACTGAGCTTGCCAAAAGGACTACTTCCCACTCCCTAGAATTGACCGCCTAGTGGATGCGACCTTGGGGCATGAGTTGTTGAGCTTTCTAGATGCCTACTCGGGCTACAATCAGATCAGGATGGACCCAGCCGATGAAGAGAAAACTGCCTTCATAACCGAACTCGGCCTGTACTGTTATAAGGTCATGCCCTTCGGATTAAAAAATGTTGGGGCAACCTTTCAAAGACTTCTAAATAAACTGTTTGAGCCATTGATTGGCCAAAAGGTGGAATGTTATGTAGATGACATGGTCATCAAAACTCATCTTTCTTGCGACTTAATACAAGACTTGAACTTTGTTTTTGAAATTCTGTGCAAATTCAATATGAAGTTGAACCCGAATAAGTGTGCCTTTGGAGTCATCTCAGGTAAATTCCTAGGGTACATTGTGAACCGGTGTGACATTGATGCCAAATCGGACAAAATAAAGGTCATCTTAGATATGAGACCACATCGGAAAGTGAAGGACGTTCATATGTTGAACAGCAGAATGGCCGCTCTGAGCCCCTTCATATCCAAATCGGCAGACCGCTGCCTGCCTTTCTTTAAGGCAATAAAAAGCAAAGGGTTCGAATGGACTCAAGATTGTCAGCTCGTATTTGACGAGCTCAAAAAGTACCTCGCTAGTATGTCGGTCTTAACCCGGCCCGAAGAGGGTGATGTTTTAGAGTTGTACCTCTCGGACAACGACGAAGTGATCAGCTTGGTACTAATAAAAGAAGCAGATCGGGTCCAGTGACCTATCTACTATGTTAGTAAAGTGTTGCAGGGAGCAGAGACAAGATACCCGGAGATAGAAAAACTAGCCTACGCACTAGTTATCACAGCCCAAAAGCTCTGCCTGTACTTCCAATCTCACACTGTTATCGTCCTCACCAACAAACCTCTAAGACAAGTCTTGCTCAAGCTCGAGGTCTCCAATCGACCGACGAAGTGGTTCGTTGACCTCAGCGAGTACGATCTCCAATATAAGCCGCAGACTACTATTAAGGCCCAAGCCTTAGTAGATTCCATTACGGAGTGCACTTTCAGCTCCGAAGTCCCCAAGCCAGTTGAGCACGAGGCCCCCAGTTCGGGCGAGCCTAGAGCTCCCAAGCCGGTTAAGTTCAAGCACCGTGAGGTAGCAGCAAGTGCGGCATCTCTCCTAGTTAAGCCAAGCGCAAACTGGGATGAGGAGCCCTAGATCCTTCACGTAGATGGCTCCTCGAACCAGCAAGGCAGCGGAGTCGGAATAGTCCTGCATTACCCAAGTGGCACAAAGTTGGAGTACGCACTGCGCTTCGAGTTCGTGGCATCCAACAATGAAGTGGAGTACGAAGCGTTGATAGCCGGGCTAGCTCTATCCAAAGAAATGAAAGCCAAGAACATTATCATCTGCAACGACTCCCAGCTCATGGTCAATCAGGTCATAGGAGAATACGAAGCTTATGAACCGACTATGATTGCCTACTTAGCCAAAGTACAGGAGACCCTGCTCAACTTTCAGTCATACTTCATCAGGCAAATCCCAAGGTCGGAGAACACTGAGGCCGATGCCTTGTCCCGGTTAGCCAACCCCAGTGATAACACAATGAGGACCGTGTACATAGAGACCTGCCTCAGCCTAGCATTCTCGGGGGGGCAGAGGAGGTCGCTCCCATCGTTCAAGTAGAGCCGAGCTGGATCGACCCGCTCACGAGCTTCCTGCTACACAGGACCCTCCCTGTGGACTGCAACGCCGCTAGAAGGGTAGAGCGTCAGGTGGCTAAATACGTCATAATAGACGAACGGTTGTACTGAAGATCCTACACGCTCCCCTACCTGCGCTGCTTGCGACCTACCGAAGCCGAGTTCGTACTCCGCGACACTCATGAGGGTCTGTGCAACAAACACTTGGGGGGCAGGGCCCTCGCCCAAAAAGCACTACGACAGGGATACTACTGACCAACAATGAAAGCAGACGCCATTGAGCTTGTCAGAAAGTGTGACAAGTGCCAGAGACATGCCAACATCCACCATCAGCCCGCTGTCGATCTCAAGTATCTCACTAGCATGTGGTCTTTCACGCAATGGGGCATTGATATACTTGGACCGCTCCCACCGGCAACGGGCCAGAGGAAGTTCCTAGTGGTCGCAGTGGATTATTTCACCAAGTGGGTAGAAGCCGAACCCCTTGTAACAATCGCAGCCCGAAACATCCAGAACTTCTTTTGGAAGAACATAATGTGCCACTTCGGGTTACCTCGGGTATTGATTTCTGATAACGATAAGCAGTTTGAGGACATCAAATTCCAGAACTTGTGCCAAGACATGGGGATCTGACAGAACTTCACTTTGGTCACACATCCTCAAGCAAACGGTCAAGCAGAGGTTACGAACAGAGCTATTCTACGTGGACTCAAAATGCACCTAGACCGAGCTAAAGGACTGTGGGCAGACGAGCTACCCAGCGTTCTATGGGCTTACCGAACCACAGAGAAGACCTCCACAGGAGAAACTCCCTTCAACCTCACCTACAGCACCGAAGCAGTCATCCCAGCTGAGATTGAGGTTCCCTCGCTACAACTGGAAGCGTATGACGACAAGGCAAATGAAGACGAGCTATGTACCAACCTCGACCTACTCGACGAAGTAAGGGACCTCACATATATCAGGAACGCAGCTTACCAACAAAGAGTAGCTCAATACTATAATGCCAGGGTCAAGAAGTGAAACCTCCGCATTGGCAATCTAGTCCTTCGAAAAGTTATGGGACCTGAGCCCGGCGTTGGTAAGTTCGGACCGAATTGGGAAGGACCTTAGCGAGTGAAATGAGTTCTCAGGGAAGGAACATACGAGCTCGAAACCCTTGAAGGGAAATAAGTACCTCGGGCATGGAATATTGTCAACTTAAGGCAATATTACCTATAACTACTCAGTAGACCATGAGTCACTCCTAGAGCCTAAGGGCCAAAATGCCGAGCTACTACGACCTTGGCGCAATAAAACCCAGTTGCCGCTATGGCACAAGCGAACTACTGAGTAGACCATGAGTCACTCTCAGAGCCTAAGGGCCAAAATGCTGAGCTAACATGACCTCGGCGCAACAACACCCAATTGCCTCCATGGCATGGGAAAACTTCAAGGGCAGACTATAAGCCACCCCCTTAGCCTAAGGGCTAAAACACCGAGCTAACAAAGACATCGGCATTAGGAAAGACTTAGCCGCTTCAGTGGCAAAGGCAAAGTATGAAATATCAGAGGCGTAAGCAACTCGAGTTTAAACCCCACGAAGTATAGCTCTTCTCAATACGGTGGTTGAATTAAGGATTAACCAACGAATGCATAGTTTGGGCACACATGGTAGTCACTTCGCGGTACACCACAAAGATGCCTTAAATGTTAAAGGACAGCTCGGGATAACGATTGTCGAAAAGTCCTACTTCGAGCATGTAGCTCTGAAAGATCAAGTGATGAGATCGCTTTAGCAAAAATAAAGGGAGCACACCATACTTAGAAGAAAAGGGAGAAATTTCATTACCATTTCAAAAAAAAAAAACCCAAGCTAAACAGCTCGAGAAAGTTTACCAGAAGGTAAAAAGGGCATAATCGCCTAACAAGATCTTTTCAAGACCGGGTTTATGGCACCCGACAGCCACCAGAAATCAGAGCAGAAAACTAACGCCGCCAGCCTCAGGGTTCCACCTCCTCCACCTCATCCTCGTCCTTCGGGGAGTCAGGCTCTTCCTCCTCCGCCTGGTCCGTCATCTTGGGAGACAGGCCCTTCATGGTAATGCCATCAAGGTTGAACCCAGAAAATTTCTTTCGGACCAACCAGCAATAGAGCTTGAATCCGAAGCGATACGAGCTCGAGCCATACTCCACTTGGAGATCGTGATACTCCTGGGAGTCCTTGAAGTCCTAGACTTCCTTCTCTCGCTCGGCCTCCACCATGTTTTCAAAATTCCGAGTTCGGTCCAGAAGAGTGGACTCCAAGTCCTGGATCTATTGGCGAAGGAGCTCCCTCTCTGCTGCCACCCATGACTCCTCCTCCCTGTAATGCACGCTCTCTTCAGAAAGCCTGACAATCTGCTTCTCCTGGTCTCGGACGAGCAGCTCCTGGGACTCACTCCCCTTGCGAGTGTGAAGGAGCTCGCCCCGAGTCCAGTCGAGCTCGCCCTGGAGCTTCTGAACGATGACCCTCTGGTTGCGAGCGTCGCTAGAGTGGGCGTGCGTCTGGAGGGCCATGGGGTGGATGGCAGTGTTCACCTGCCAACAAGAGACTGAAGTCAGAAGACAGCAAAAGGATAAGAAATACGAGAAGAAGAGAAGGACCACTTACCACCATATAGTGAGAGGCGGCGAGCGTGGCAAGATCCCTAGGCTCCATCTCTCCCCACTTAGCGACCTCCTCGTTGTAGATCGCCCTTCGGCTCTTCTGTCAAGCCACAACAAAATCATTCACACCCTCCTAGTTCCCCATTGGGAACCGTGGGTAGGGAAACGACTAAGAAGGACCAGGAGGGATCACCCCTTGCTGCGGAAGCTCACCCTCCTCGGGGCTAGCCCCGCCAACACCTCCTTCAGATGGAGGTGGCGGAACTTTGGGTGACGGAGAGGTGAAGTCTGGCTCAACAGACCTGAACTCGGTACCCCCAGAGGTGGGGGTTCGGTCGGGGCGTGACCTCTTCACTTTGCGCTTCTGGTTGCTCGAGAGGAGGCGGTGCGAGTCAACACCAGACATGATGGCTGCCGAAAAAGAAACCACAAGATATCAGTTCGGTAAAGAACAAAATGTATATACACAATATTACTACAAGGCACTACGCGACCTAAAAGGAAAACCTACCCAGACTCAGTTCAGCCTGCACGAGCTTCTCCTCGGTCAAGTAGTCTGAATAGAGGAAGCCTACCGATGCTCAGGACAACACCATTTTTTGAGTTTCGGAGTCTAGCTCGGCCCTGGGGTCCTGGATGGCACCCCTCCAAGAAGTTTGGAAGGGCCACCCCTTGGGGTTACGGACCACAAAATAATCCCGCTTCCAGGCGGGAATCTTATTGGGTAGCTCGTACAAGAGCTTATAGCTGCGGCAGGGAGAGAGGTAGTAAAAATGCCTCTCCGGTGGAACCCCGGGAGTGGCATTTTTTATACAAAGAATAGAGGCAAAAATGTCAAGGTTCAAGGGGAGACAATACTCATAACACAAAGATATAGTCTCAACCATGTTCCGGATAGCGTTGGGATGAATCTGATCGATGGTGACATTAAAATGGTTTAGCACCTCCACTATTAAGGGGTGCATGGGAAGACGCAGGCCAGCCTCGAGCTGTTCCTGGAAGATAACTATATCGTTGGGACCGTGCTCCCAAGGGAAGTTACCAGTGGGGAGGCTGTAGACAAGGTCCCCAGGAAGGTGAAAATAGTGGATGAGAGACCTGAGTCTAACCGCCGTCATGGAGGAAGGGCCAAAAGTGTCAGGCTCCCTCCCCTGGGAAGTAGATGCTACATGATCGGAGGTCTCCCGAGCCTCCGCAACCTGCACCCAAACTCCTCCCGAGCTCGAGGGAGCATCGTCGTCTTGGTTACCGACCCGGTAGTAGGTATGGTATGGGTACCCAGACATGATTGACAGTGATTGGGACTCACCGGAAGAGACGAAACGAAGTAAACTGAGGAACTCGGGTAGACTAGATGGATGCACGACCTCAGAATCCGAAGGTAGCAAGATGGCATGAAAGGAAATGAGGCCCAGGGGGCCTCCTATTTATAGTCATTGTGCCTCTGATGGGTTGTCGAATCCCTCAAAATTAGTACTAGTCCCACAATAAGATATTTGCAGTAAAAGTGGTACTAGGTCAAATCCCACAGGGAGCTAACAGTAATCTCTTAGCCGAATGGATACTATAATTGAGTGGAAAAATTTTAATAACTAAAATTAAAAGAATAAGAAAGCAATAGCAAACTAAACAAACAAGAGAAATTCAGTCTTACCGAATTCAAGTTCAAGGCTTCGGGTTGAATCAATTGGCCATCGACCCTAGGTAAATCTCAGCATTCTTGCAATTCAAGCATTTAACTTTAGATTTATTAGGATAGTCATAATAAACCTTGTGCTTTCCTAATTCAGTTGACCAAACCTAGCATTTGATCAACACTTATCACCACTCAACTGGGTACGATAGCGTCCATGTTAAACAGTGATACATTAAGATTTGTGAAAACAGTTAAACCAAAATAACAATAATTGAGATAGCTGCAATTACTGAATCTTGTTCCATCGATCCCTTAAGGCTGTCACGAACAATTGACCCAAAAAGATATCAACCTAATTGCTACTTGTACCATTATTCGTGAAAATTACGGATCACTGAAATCATGGATAGCAGTAGATAAATCAACATTAATTAAGTTTATCAAACTAATTAACATCAGCATCCAATAAAAATATGCACAAGAATCAATGAATACTTGAATTAGAAAGCAAGAAAATAAATTAACTACAAAACCTCACAATGACACAATCGAACCTCCCCCCTTGAATTAGAAATAAGAAGCTTAGTTGCTCATGATCTGCGCAATCTCTATGCTCTTCTTCTCCATGGCCGAACTACTTTCTTGAGTTTCTTAACTTTCTTTGTGATCTCTTGGATCTTGGGATGAGTGATGCTAGAGCTGGTCTGCCCCCCTCTTTATATAGCAGAGGGAGAGGGTTGTTTTCCAACTCCTTTTAAGAGATTAACTTCAAATTAGAAAGTCCTAATCTATTTTGAACTAATCCTTTCCTATCTCTTATCTAGTGATCTAATCCAATCTTCTTACCTTGATAGGATTACATTCAAGAATTTAAATCTAATAAGACCCTCTTTCTGGAGGTTACATTCGAAATTGGGGCTCTTGGCTCTTGATTTCGAGTTGGGATGCTTTAAAAACTTGGGCTGCTACAAGGCTCTTCTGCGAGTTGGGCTTCAGTTGTGAAATGGGCCTAGCTATGAACTTGCTCCGAATTCGGGCCCGGTTTGGTATTCGATGCGGACCGAATCTGTCAAAACCCAAAACATAAGAGTTGTGTGTCTTCCTTTCATCATTCTGATGCCTCTAGAATTGTCCAATTCGGAGTCCGGAATTGAGAATTATGCCCATATTACTGACTGTTGCCGAAACTATGCAAAATCATCCGAATTGCCCTGTTTTCTTCCAATTGTCTTCTTTCTTGCCCTAATCGAAATACAAGAGTAATGAGTCCATTTAAGTGCTAAATTGATGTAAAAGGGTGAATATTAGGGGATAAAAATCGGGTTCTTTTTTGTCTCATCAGCCTCCAAACCAACAGCCCAAATCGAGGCAAATCTGACGGTTTGCAGTCGAGCTGACTGCATGCCTTCTGAAACCGAAATGTGACTGGCTGCACATATCCCATGATTGAGGTAATGATAGTTGCACGACATCCGGAGATAAGTCGCTTCAGCATGTTTTTGGTATTCGAAAAAGCTAGAAAATCCCCTGATTCCTGTGCACGCATTTAATATGAGCAGTTAATCAAGTTTGAATTTCTATCAAATCAATCCGTCACACTTCATGAACTCCTCGCGCTAAGGCAGCACTCTTAGCTCGAGGAGTGGGGGGCAATTGATGGAGGATGATTTGACCCGACTTGCTGAGATGATGACGCGTGGACTTGACTTAGCACGAGCAACAACTCAGTATCATGGCTTGGCCGCGACTAAGTAACGAGCCTGTAGAACATCTCGCCACGTCATAGCTCTCTATAGGGGGAGCTCACTGCAACGCAAGCTATTGAGAAGGGAATACTCCAGGACTATTTCAGCTCGCAAGCTAGGGAAACCAGCTTGCTTCAGCACTTGGGTAGAAGAACTACCCTAAAGGCCAACCTTGATGAGGATCACCTCGAGGTACCCCTGAGCTTGCTATAAAGTAGCTCGTGGCTGGATAGCTTGCTATGAAGTAATTTGCAACTGAGTAATGCGACGCTCTTAGGAAACTTCCATCTGACGAGATCGTACCGATCAGACTGCGCCATGTCTCTCGACTGACAGTGCAGTCCTTGCCCTTTCAGCAGTCTGCACCCACGTCTCTCGATAGACGAAGGTGTGCCTACCCCTTTGGGATGTGTCATCCATCCAAGTGAATAGTACACTGTAACGATCACCTGCGTAGACCTAGCAGGTAATGGATGTGATAGGAGCTCAGTGGCGGTTACGCCTGATTTGACAAGAACGCCCCTATAACGATCACCTACTTTTGACACTTACACACCCTCAAACTCTCAACTTGAGTCCTTACTTGCTCGTGAGCTAACCTCTCGAGCACAGTGATAAAGCGCGACTTACACTCTTGCTTTTTATACTCTTTCCTTCCTCCCCAGTGTTCTAACTTAATCTTTGGAGTATTCCCGCTGGGGAAATCCCTGGGAATCCTTCTTCTTCGTCTTCTCAGGTGCCGTCTATTACCAACAAGGAGCCAGTCAGCAGCTAGATAGGAGTGCTCGGATCATGCCACATCAGTTTCCGTTATGGTTATCAAAGAAGAAGTGATGGTGGAAAGAATCAAATGGGCTCTCATATGGCATGAATTTCGTGAGTTGACATATCCGCCCCACAACGTCCCACAGCACATTCCCGTTGTGTATTGGGAACATCTCCTGATAATGTCATCGATTGTGGTAATATCATGAGGAGATGTTTCCAATACATGATAGGAATGTGTTGTGGGACGTTGTGGGGCATAAATGTGAACTTTAGTTTCATTGGTAGCATCAAAGACTAGCAAGAGGATAGTATCTCAGAGGAGAGAGAGAAAAAGAAAGCCTGCTGCCCGTTGGCACTATTGCTATTGTCTATAATATCTACTCGAAGCACAAATAAAACCTAAGGCTTTGGAAACGATGTAAATGGAGTGTAAATCTTGGTTCAGGGTTAATTTGCACTCTAATTCACTTTTGCCTATGTTTGGCAACATTAAATTTATGCATTGACAAATGACAGACCAATGCATATTTACATTGATAATAAGATGTAAAAGTACATCAATAAAAAAGAAGTAAATTTGCATTCAAGTGGGCTTTTGATAAAAAAAAAGCATATGTTTTATTGAAATTCATATTTCACCTATTACATCTAAAAGTCTGTTTGATAATCCAACTGTGCAATTTATATGAACCGTTTTACACTCTACATATTTGCATTCACATTTATTTGCATCGCTTCCAAACCTAGCCTAAATAACAATCAACCTAAAGGGATGAGATATCCATCGTATGGACGCCTGAATCTTGCGGAATAGAATGGAAAAATTTCAAAAATTTCTCTCCATACTACTGTTAATCGTATTCCTTATTTTAGAAAAATCATATTTTTCAAGGATCAATCTTGAACCATAAACTGAACCAGATTTGAACAAACGCAGTAGGAGAGGGATATACCTGATACGGAGAAATAATATCTCCCAACGAAAGTATTCACGCCCAAAGAATGATCCAAAGGCTGCTCTCACTGAAGATAGCGCAGTGCAGGATGGAGCAGAATCAATAGTGTTCTTCCCAAGATCTTAATCCTTTGCAAGAATTAGTAGGATGGCACATGAGCACAGATTCCTATCAGTCCCTTCACAAGAAACTGGTATCAAGACCGAATCTTGATTTCTCCTACTGAACTGGGGATCGAACTGATAGGTGAGGCGGCAACAGGAAGGAGGCAGCAAGAGAGAATTTTCACAGATGTGCTGAATTCTCTCTTCTGTGATTTCAGCTCTGAAGGTAGGTGATCAACTTGTGTGTTTCAAGGCTGTCGCCCCTTCCTTTTATAACCTTAAAGGGATCAACTCCTAATCCCATTAGGAGTTGCTGATCTAAATCATATTTGGATCAGAATTCCCTTTAAGTGATAAGGGTAAACCCTTATCTTATCTGTAGATTAGATCAGCCTTCTCCTAATCTCATTAGGAGGTTTACAGATCTGAATCACATTCAGA
The DNA here is from genome assembly GCF_056320005.1 of Nelumbo lutea. Classification (NCBI taxonomy): domain Eukaryota; kingdom Viridiplantae; phylum Streptophyta; class Magnoliopsida; order Proteales; family Nelumbonaceae; genus Nelumbo; species Nelumbo lutea. The sequence goes on along the minus strand of NC_142687.1, from coordinate 57,371,189 downwards.
TCTGGACTCTCTGAGGGGATAGGGTTAAGACCCTATCCTATCTGCTAATCTAATCCTAGAATTCGCCCATTATTTAACTGATCAAATCAGCCCAGTTTGAAATGGGCTTTAAGGCCATTAAGGTTATGTGCTCACTTAGCCTTCCAAACTGCTGCCCAGTTGGTCTTCCTTGTATGGCGTGAGACCCAAACATTGATCTACACATCAGCCACATGGGTTCAGCCCAGCCTTTGTTACAAGGCCTGGCCGAATACACTGTTATGGATAGTGCACCCCCTAAAACCTATCACATGGGCTCTATGGGCCCAACACTTACCCTAAGTGGTCCCTGGGCCAAGCCACCTTGTAACACGCAGGGACTGTGGGCAGATGCAAGATTAGCCCATCAGGTATTACCCTCAATGGTCTTACACTTAACCTCTTAGCTCATAATGATCAAACACTGCCCGACAAGAGATGATTTCTCCCTGGGCTGCAAGGAACAGCACTGCAATCTCTACTCACATGGATCTTGGGAATTAAAACATTTTGCAAACGTTTGAAAACCATAATATATATACTTTTATATCTTATATAAAATATATTTTGCAAAACAAATCTCAACGATTGAAATCAGTTGCTAGCAGTCTTGGTTTCCATCAGAGAGAGTGCATCCCCGATCATTACCTTTGTCTGACAAAGGGGCTGATCCTATCACTATGATCATCCATTGAGATGAATTCTCGGACTGTCCCAACATACCCAAGTTTTGATCCCCACTAAGGATCTCACTGATTGGCATATCAAAGACAGCCCAATCTGACACTTAGTGCAGTATCATAATCGAGTATAGGGGTCAGGTGAACTTTTCAATTTTGCCCATCAATCTCTAAGGTCCAGGGCAATACTGGAAATCTGGTCCAATTCAAAAGATTCAATTAATCGTACTCTGCATGTGCCTTGGGTCTCACCCTGGCGGCTGAGACAGGCCACCCCAACATTTGACAGCACACCAGTGTCAGCTTTGGCAGGATAAATCTCCCCAGACTTATCCAACGACTATGAGCATTCTAAACTAACACGAGTCTCATAAGTGTCTATTTTAAGGGTATTACACAGAAACACACAACAGGAACATGAATCAAATATGTTTTGTATTCATTTACATTAAATTCATAATGTACATCATTCTGATTGAAGTTAAGGATATACAACTGTCTAACACAACCGCCAAACGCCATTGCTATTATCTATAATACTTTATTAACCATTTCCTATACTCTCCATTTTTTACGAATCAATCTTTAGAGCTTCCCTTTCGAGTAGCTTATTAGCCTTGGAAGTTGAAACAATAAAAAAAACCTCAAAGAAACAACATGTAGCAAACCGCCAAACCCAAGAAACTAGCTTGTGGCCTACGTCCAAGTTTGCGACCAAACTGATGACTCTACTCGGCAGCTCTACTCCTACTCATCCTATGAGCCAAATTGAAGCTTGACCTTTCATCCTCCAACTCTGCAACCAAACCGAAGACTCTACTCCCTCTCATCCTTACATTGAACTGAAGTTTGGACCCTCCATCCAAGTCTGTGACCAGATGGAGAAGGCCATCACTGTTGGTACGACCCTCGAGGACGAGATCACAGAAAACAAGGTCTCTTGCGGTGGTGGACGAGTTGGGAACACATGGCAGCACTCTAACCTGCACACCCAGCTGCCCACGACACTCTAATTAACCTATGCACCTTGTCGCCGTCCTTTAGTCTATACAAGCACACAACACAATCCAACTCTGTCCCCTCGCTGTTGTCGTTGTTACAATAGGTAGAAACTCCCCCATTCACGTTAAGTTGGTCGGCGAAGACAATAAGCTCAGCTAGGTCTGAACCCACGGTGCCCAATAGCCCATCACCGACTTCTTCCACATGTAAGAATCAAGAAAACCGCATCGACTAGAGGCACCCAATAGCCCATCGCCGACTTCAATACGAAGGATCCGTTTGATTGGTCCCAAGTTTACTACTTACTTTCGTAGCATTGTCGACGCGTCCATCCTCGTGATCTTGAACCCTCCCGTTCGGCAGATGTGTTTTAATTTGGGCTTATGGGAATTGGTATGATGGCTGGTGGGATAACGACATTCCAAAGGGAAATGGGATTTTCACATGGTCGGATGGGAACTGCTATGTCAAAAAAAAAAAAAACAAAAGCTTAAAATGGTATGTTCTATCCTAGCAATGTTATGGATCATAGTTGTAATTAGAGCAGTCTATTGGTTGAAGAAAATTTTCTATTGGCAACTAGGAAGAGGTCTTCAGTCAATGGTGCATGGGGGAGATTGGCTTAGTAGAATTTCCCTCAAATGTGCACTTAGGAATCAGATCAGGACAAGACTACCAAAGACAGAGCTTTTTGTCTCCTCAAAACATGGTTATCGTGACGATATGGTTGCCTTCATAGGAATGAAGGGTAATGGGTTTTAAAAAAAAATATACATCACATGGTGTCACATGTGTATGGCTTTTGGCAAAACATTAATGGATGCTAACGATAGGGGTAGAAATAGTCATTTGTCATAAACAATAACAATGGTTTAAAACAATAGTTAAACAGTAAGAGTACAGTTTGTCAAATAGCTAAATAGTAGAAATACTTTAAGAGATTTGCCCAAACAAAAAAAAAAATTGCTACGGGAAAAGTGGGCAACCCACAAATACAAGTGATAATTGAAATGAAGGCCTCCTTATAAATAGCAAAAGCAAAATCTGCGCTGAATGGATTTTGATGTCCGAGACCTCTACATATGATTTATCATGAACAATTGAATAGAATTTTTTCCATGTAGAGAAATAGGCAACCCACATTTGCTACAATAGTATCATAGCCATGTGCAACAATTAAATCAAAGTGGTGGAGCTATAAATATAAATCAAAGGCCTTGATCTTGTATTTTAGTCGCACAGTGCTAGTCGATGGGGCCCCTACGATGCATGATTGGATCAAGTAAGCCTACAAAAGCAAATAATAACACACAAGGCAAAAAAAAAAAAAACATACAATTTTGTTACAAGGCACTTTGTACTGCATTAAAAATAGCAAGTGTGTTTGTGTCAAGGGGACCCCGTGCTTAACATTTACACAATCTTGGCACTACTCAACTTCCTACCTCCCCTCAAAGAATAGCTTAAGTTTTGGGGGGAGTGACAGAAGGAAACATCAACAATGGTGAAAGATCATACTAATAATTACAATAATGCCATTAGCATCCCCCCATACAAAATACTTGTATAATCCCACCCAAAACACCACACACGATGGCACTCTGATGGCATGTCATGCTCACGATAGATGGCATTTGGTGGAGCAGCAAAGAGTCCACTTGTGGTAGTCTCCCCCACTCAATTCGGTCTTCATCCTCTAAGACTAACTTCTGCTTACTGTTTGGATCAATTGTTGATGGGGGATTCTTCAGTTACTCCATGAATTTTGTCTCTTCCAAGGCTCGGGTGCACATTCAGGTGATAAGCTTGAAGGTGTTCTTTATGATGGGAAAACCTATGACTTGGTCCTAATTTTAGTCCTTGGCTAGTGGCTTGAAGGGTAAGTCGTGTGAGGCCTAGATAGGCTTGTGCTACTAGCCAAGGCATGGTTAGGTGCAAAAGTTGAACTTGGATTAAAAGGGTGTTGGACATTGAGGGGTGTTATCCAAGGTTCTCTCTTCATGGGCTTTGGATGGGGGCCAAAAGTTTGAATGATTCCTATTGGATGTGGATGGCACTCTCTTCCCATGGTGATGGGTAATGCTAGTGTTGGAGTTGGCTTTGGGTCTTCTCTTGGGCCCATCAAATGAAGGTGCATGCGGCTTTTGCTATGGCTGGGACGGTGTTGGTGTTGTCTTATTCTTGGAGATGTCACAATTACTTCTTGTTGTAGTGGCTATGGTTGCTGCTACAGAGCTCTTTGATGTTCCTTGATGTAGCGTTAGATGTTGGAGTTTTAAGGTCGATACTTGCTTCTTTGTGTTGGCTAATCCAATCATGCTGACCATGAAATGTGGTTGCTCGTCCAGGATCAACAAAGTTTCAAGGTGAGGCACTGGTGCAGCTTTCACCTGTGTCATAAAGTCCATGCCAAGGACCACATTGAAGTCATCCATGTGTACAATGGAGAGGTCAATCTCTTTGTCCCATGTGCCGACTTGGAGTCTTACTTGATGAGCCTTGCTTTCAATGGGTTTGGCACATGTGTTAATAGCTTTAAGCTAGCATGAGTCCTTTGAAATGACCAGATTAAGGGACCGTTTGACAAGTCTTTTTAGGAAGATCTTCTAGTAGCTCTAACAATCAAAAGACGCATTGAGCTTTTGCATGAAAATCTAAGCAGCCTGAAGCTATTTTTGGCAGACACACGTCTTTCTGTGCATCTTTTTGTGTCTTTCTATGTGAGAATAAAATGTGAAAAGCTTCATTTGGAGCTTCTTGAAATCAGCCCAAAATGGGCTTCTTGTGTCTTTTCAGTGCTCTCGAACCAAACGGGAATGGACCAAAAATCAGTCTATTCGGCTAATAAATAGCCAAAAGACCATGCAAAAAGACACACCAAATGAGACCTAAGTCTTTTGGCCTTTGCAATGAATATAAAATTATGAGTGACCCCTGTTTCAACTAGGGCCCTAGTTGGTCTCCTGCCAAGGCATATGTCAACACACCTCATTCTTTTCTTAACTGAGGTGGGTTGCTTTGAGGTAGCCCCTTTCTTCATCGTAGCATTGAAAAGTTGGAGGGTGCCAACTCTTGGCACCTATGTACTCCTTTCCCTATCACTCTGATACCAATTGTCATGGGGCTAGTCAACGAGGCCCTGTATGGTGCTCGATTGGATAGAGTAAGCCAATGAAAGCTAGCAATAACACATAAATGGTAATAAAGAAGACACAAATTAGTCAAAAAGTACTTTGTGTTACATTGAAGATAGCAAGCACAAACACACAATTTTGTTTCGAGAAGACCTCGTGCTTAACCTTTATACGATTTTGACACCACTCAACTGCCTACCTTACTTCAAAGAGTAGCTTAAACTTTTGGGGGAATGACATAAGGAAACATTAATAGTGGTGAAAAATGATATTGATAATTACAATAGTACCATTGGCATTCTCCATTAGTAGACGACACTTGGTAATGTGACAAAGAGTTTACTTGTGACACTACGACACTATCAGTAGCAAAAGTGAACTCTTTTGTTAGGTGATATTGGAGAAAACGAGACCGATGGTCTGGGCATCATCCTAGTCATTGCCACCGTTGAATTTTGTTGGGCACTTGGGCTTTTGCTCTGGGAAGACAAGAATAGATGTTGAATTTGGTATCATTTCTCGTCTTGACAACATATAAAAGCTTACAGACACGTGTGTTTTCGAAAATGCACTACAAAATGACATAACACTGAGGACAAAGGCCTGGGCCGATGAATTGTTTTTTCCCACATTTTCAAATAAGCCCTTTTTTTTTTGTAAGCAAATGAGCTTGTGATTCGCGTGTATGTTTTTTTAGGGGAGTTCCATGTATGTTAAATTCATAAGGAGAATGTTTTTTTTATTGGGTAAGTGGGTGAGGGACAAATATCCATGAACTTTATTTGTGATAAAGACCCCTCATGTCATGGGTCAATGACAATTATCCCCTCCCAAAAATTTCATTTGCAAAAAACACCCCTTGAACTTTCATTTTGCAACAAATACCCCATCTCTATTAGAGTTCTAGAACTTCGAAAAAGATTCTCATTTAATCATTTAACCATTTAAAATGTCTTAAATCCCTAAACTACCCTTTTCTTATTTATTTGAATGATTTATGATTCAATTAGTTTTCTAAATATAATATTGAAGCCATCTTGGTTGCTCTAATAAATCCATACAAATTTTTAGCTAGATTCAATATTCAAATGAAATGGTAGAGGTTTCTTTCCGATAGATATAAATTTAAGATTTCATTTAGTTTTTCTTAATTTATTAGAGAAAGGAGTGGATAATTCTCTCTCTTCTCTCTCTCTCTCTCTCTCTCTCTCTCTCTCTCTTTCTATATATATATATATATATATATATATATATATATATAACCTAAATAATCTTTTCTCCACCTAAAATTTCTCCTAATCTACTTCCCCACTATCCCCCACTTTTTTCAAAATTATCTCTAATTCCTATTTATCTCCAAAATTATCTCTAATTCAATAGAGCTTCTCTCCTAAATTATCTCTAATTAATATTTATCCTCTCCCCTACTTATTATCTATATCTATCTAAAGAAAGTTTGGATTAAAAAATTTAAGAATTATTTAGATATTCTAACAAAATTATATAATAATTTTAAAATATTTATTAAAAACACAATAAAATTATATTTATACAATATATATCATGAAATTATGTACTAACAATTTGAATTATGTTTTTCTAGCTAAAAAATTTAAATGTTTTTCAAATATTTAATAATATGTAATAGATTTAAATAAATAAAATTGAAATAAAAAATTAAAATATTTTAGAGATTATTTAAATATTTAAATAACTAAATATTTATCATAACTAGATTTTAAATAGTTAAAATAATGAATTTATGTAACAAATTTAAAAAATTTCTTCAAAGTATAAAAATAATTATAACATAATATTGAAATTAATAATAATTTAATATATTATAAAATTCATAATGAAATTATGTAATAATAGTATAAATTATGATTTTATGGATAATAAAATTCAATAAATAATTAATATTTTAAATAACAATTATTTAACATAACTAGATTTTCCATAGATAAAATAACAAAATTATGTAATAAATTTAAAAAAATTATGAAAAGTAGAAAAAATAATTATAACATAATATTGAAATTAATAATAATTTAGCATACTACAAAATTAATAACGAAATTATTTAATAATAGTATAAATTATGATTTATCAATAATTAAATTCAATAAATAATGAATACTTAAAAATTTAAATATTTTACAAATTATTTAAGAATTTAAATAACTAAACATTTTAAATAACGAAATATTTAAAATAACAAGATTTTAAATAGTTAAAATAAAGAAATTATGTAATAAATTAAAAAAAATCAGAAAAGTAGAAAATAATTATAACATAATATTGAAATTAATAATAATTTATTTTTACATAATATTGTAAATAACTAATTTCACTTATATCAAGTAATAATTCGATTAAATAACTTCCAAAAGAATTAGTATTTATTAATAATAATTTTAAACTCTTAATCTATATTTATTATATAATTATATACTAAAATTAATATTTATTGTATTTTGGTAATTATGTATTGTTTTTTTGTTAAATGTATTTTCAATGATTATGTATAAATTTATTTTATTTTATTATTTAACAGAAAACTTTCAATAATTATTGGAGATTAAACTACTATTATTGAAATTTTCATATTTAATTTATTGTACTTATTATATTTATTGTGTTTTTTTATAACTTATTGATTAATATTTATTAGAGATTAAACTATTATTTGAGATTATACTATTTATTGACTAAGTTAATATATTTTTAGTATTTATTGTCCCTTTGTAATTATCATATTTTTTCATCAATATATTTTCAATAATTGTGTATTTTCGCTATAGATTTTCAATAATTCTTGGAGATTAAACTATTGTTTTTTATCATAGATGATACTATTAATTTAGCCGAAATTATAAGTGTCCATTAGTTGGTTCGGTTCGGCCATAGGTTATTTGGCCAACCAAATTGACCTGGTCATGTTAGGGAGTTGGTTAACTGAAACTGACTGACCTTTTGTGAAAACCGACCCACTCAAGTTGTATGGGTTTGGTTCAAATTTTTGGTTTCGTCTGTTGGTTCAAAAGATTTAAACTTAAAAAATAAATTCAATTTTGAAAATTATAATGCAATTATTAAAAAATAAATTTAAAAATTAGATTTATGATATAAAACATTTTAGACTAAGAAATATGGGAAATTTCTCACTTTTCCATATTAAAAATTATATTTAAAAAATAAAATATTAATACATATCCATAGTTAGGTCATTTTATTTTTGTCGCTTTACAAATGGCCAAAGTGAAACTGATCCAACTTGGTCGAATTAGGAAATTTTTTAACCAAAGTCAACCTAAAATACTAGAAAACCAACCAACTTAGGTCGAGTTGGTCGGGTTGGTCGGTTTCATCAGTTTGATGAATAAAACTGAAATTAATTATTGTTATTTTTGTATTATAAAAACATTATTAAAAGTAGTATATAAAATATGAATAATTAGTAATTATTAAAAAAGTTGAAAATATAAAACAATTGTATACTCTTATGTATTTCTGTTAGGGTCATGTACTAGAACACGCCTTATAGTTTTGTACATATTTACTTAAACTACCTTATAGTTTTCATTTTAATAAAACATCCTATATATTTTATAACTTATTTACTTAATCAACATTTCATTAAGGAGTGTTTGTTTGGCCATTAGGCCCTTGATCTTTTATTCCAAAAATACCCTTTACACTTTTTTGTACAAAAAAATGACCAAATATAACCAATAGAGTGGTTGCATGTATCTTATTAAGGGCAAAAATGGTATTTTTTTATTTATTTAATTAAATTTATTTAAATGAACATTAGGGTCATTTTCCACTGTCATAAAATGGAATATTGATTGAATCCATTGTAAATTATAAGTGGTGTTTTAGTGAAATGCTAACTATAGGGTAGATTTTAGTAAATCCATGAAACTATAAGGGATATTTTAGTAAATGACCCTTTCTATTATTTAGCTTTCACTTAATAAATTCCATGCATTGCATGGGTTCCCATTAGTATTTTAAGATAAAAGAAACATCCATATCAATGAAATGAAACAATAATTTAAAGATACATGTTTTTATATGTTAGTGAAATGATTCTTGCTATTTTAGTTGGTTTTGTTTGGAGAAAATGGAGGTGTGTTTTGGTTAATTAGGTTATAAGAGAAAAGGGCGAGGAAAAAATTAAGGAAACTTCATGTGGGTAATTTGGTAATTTAATGCATTCCATCATCTAACTTAGCCAGAAAGTGTGTGCGCTAGTTATCTTTCCTACAGTTCTTCCCTTTCGTCGATGCACCTTGTCTTGGTGTTTCTGGGTGAACCATTTTCTTATCTTGGCAGTAAAGACTCTATTGTTCGAGTTTTATTCTCTCATTTTCCATTTGTATTGTGGGAAAGAAGGAAGCAGTGGAGGTTAATTGTGGGGAAGAGCTAAGAAGGAATTGAGGTGTGGAGAAAGAGGAAGATCCACAAAAACTCAACAGGACTTGGAAGATGGTTTTGGTATGTAAAGTCATTTCAACACAAATTGTGAACCATAAAGATTTGTTTAGCATGTTATATCAGGCATGGGGCAACAAAGGAGAGATGAAATTAGGGGAACTGGTGAATGAGAGATTCCCTATATTCTTTGATAACGGCGTTCTACTCCAAAGGTTTGTATCCCACAACCCTTGGAGTTTTGTCAATAACCTTATGGTATGCAACAAGTATATAAAATATCGAGACTCAACTTCCAAGATAGGGGTGCAACCAAGTCGATATGAGCCAAACTTTGGCATGTCTTGGATTTTCTCAGTTAAAATACCACTAGGTTTGAAGTTGAGCTTGAGTTCAATTCAAACTATGTTTTCCAGATCGAGCTAAGTTTGACTAAATATTCAATGTGCTCAAGTTTGGCTCAAAAGCTTGAAAATAAATGTACTTGTATATTATATATGATATTTTTTATAATACATAATATATTCTTATATTATATAAAATATAAAATATATTTTTATATTCTATAATATATGCATACAAATGTATGTATGTATGTATGTACGTATGTATGTATGTACGTATGTATGTACGTATGTATGTATGTATGTATGTATGTATGTATGTATGTATGTATGTATGTACGTATGCATGCATGTATGTATGTATGTATGTATGTATGTATGTATGTATGTATGTATGTATGTATGTATGTATGTATGTATGTGTTAATTGAGCCAAGCTTGTAAGCTTCCGAGCCAAAATTTTTATTGGTCGAGCTTGAGATCAAGCTCAAATAACTATTCATGCTTACCCCAAGTTATATTCTATAATATATGTATACATATATATGTATGTATGTATGTATGTATGTGTGTGAGTGTTAATTAAGCCAAGCTCGTGAGCTTTTGAGACAAAAATTTTATTGGTCAAGCTCGAACTCGAATAACTATTTGTGCTTATCCCAAGTTTTCGAACTCGGTTTGAGCTCAATTACAAACAAACTCGAATTGAGCCTAATTGAATTTGAGTCCAACTATTCAATTAGAGCTTGATTCATTCTCAACCTTACTCCAGTAGGTGGAAGGATAAGGGGAAGGGGAATAAGCTCTCAAGCAATAAAAAATTTAAAATTTAAAAAGAAATTTTAATTAGAATAAAAATGGGAAAATAAAAATAAATAAATTTTTGTAAAAGAAGATAATTAAAAATTGACAATAAATATGCTAGTCCAATAAAATCAAATAGGGCTCTATGAGAAAATAAAGAAAATAAATAGAAGAGAGAAAATAAAAAGTAAAAATTTAATAATAAAAAATAATTAAAATTTAAAATGATTAATAAGAACTTTAAAAAAATAATTAATAAAAAATAAAGAAAATATAAAAAAAGATAGATAAATAAAAATAGGTAGAAGTTACTTTTATATTGGATAATTCTTGTGATATACTTTCTTTATCATCATTTTTGTTTAAATAATTGTTCAGTTTCTTGCTTGTTTATTTGTATCCCATGTAGGCTCCACCTATGGGCTTGGGAGAGGGGTGCCTAATCCCTTCCATCTCCCATTTGTGTCTTACTCAGACTGGTTAGCCGATGCCTGGGCTTTGGAGTCGCTATTAAACCAAAATGCTTTCTGATGTATATCTCGAAGGTCCCATCACCTCCATTTCCATTACTGATGAGTGGCAACTCCAAATTTATCCCAAGTGAGCTATTTCCCGACACATACAATCATGGAGGTTGGGTTCTATACATTGTCGAGAGTCGGCCTTGCATAGGGATGACAATTTTCCCCCATTTCCCTGATCACCATACGGATTTGCCCTAATGGGGTGTGGATGGGGATGATTTTCCCCCGTGGAGACAGGGATGGGGAAATTTTCATCCCTATTAGTGGGGATGGAGAGAGCACTCCTTGCCTCGTGGGGACTCGATACCCGCCCCGTGGGATCCCCACTAATACATATGTATATATGTATGCATACATTATATATGTATATATGTATAGTTGTACACATACATCTATATATTAATATTTTTTAAAATGTGATTGAATATGTTTGAATCTTTTCTAATAGGATTGTAAATTTTAATTATTTTATTTTTATTTTTTAAATAAAATAAAAATAGAAACAAAATGGTTAACATTATAAAAAATCACAAGGAATGGGGATCCCTATAGCGACAGGGATGGGGATAACCTTGTCCCTGTTAGTGGGGACAAGGACGAGGATGGGGATGGGGATTTTCGTGGGGATGGGGATGGGGAGAGGCTCCCCATCCCTGCCCTGCCCCATTGCTATTCCTAGCCTTGCATCCTAATGGTTATGGTGATGGGCTCTTCACTTGTTTGAATTTTAGACCCGAGGGTATCAAGTGCATCAACATTTCTATTTTTGGCCTCGTTTCGGTGCTCATATGTCGCATTTGAGTCTTTGGTGAGGTTTTGAATCAGGGTCCTATGGGAAGTATGGATATCTCCTTAACAATGGTTTCTCCTTCCATCTGGCCGACTACTAGTTTTAGAGTCCCCTATCACTCTTACTTTTCTAGCTCTGGAGTCTCTTATGACGACCAAACCTAATGTGAGTGCCTTATATTCTACGATGTTGTGGGAATAGGGAAACATGAGTTTGAAAGAATAGGCCATGATTTTTCTTGATGGGGGAGTTAGTGTCACCTTAGCCCCTACTAAATAGTTGGTACAACTACCATTGAATGCTAGTTCCCGCTCAGCATTTTCTATTACTAAGATGAGGGGGAGTTCCTCGAGTATTTCTTCAGAGATATGAAACTCATCGCCCATAGGGAAGGCTTCTAAGAAATCTGCCATGGCTAGACACTTGATGGCCTTTTGTTGGGTGTATTCAATGCTATCTATGAAATATCAGACAAGGCCACTTTTTTCTATCAAAACCACATTTTGCCCCTGCATGTAATGTCTAAACTTCTTAACAACAAAGACTAGTGCTAGGCATTGTTGCTCCTTGTGGGAAAAGTTCCTTTCCATTAGCTTGAGTATTCTATTGGCTTAGTAGATTGAGCATTCATGTATTTCATCGTTCTCTTGAGCTAGTAGACATCCTATAGCCCCTAAATTGGATGTGATGTAGAGCCTAAATTCTTAGCCACTTTGCGGAGGCGATGCGATTGGGGCTTTGGCTAAGCCTTGGTTTAATTACTCGAAGGCTTGTTGATGTTGTGTTGACCACTTGAGTTCTACAACCTTTTTGGTTAACTTGAGGGGAGATGCAATTGGTGGTAACCCGAGAATGAATCTCCTGAGGTATGACACTTTCCCTAAAAAGGTAGATCTAAGATTTCTTTAACCTTGCCCTCATCAATATGGATGTCACACTAATTGACCTTGTAACCTAAGAATTTCCCTCATTGTACTCCAAAAGAACACTTTAAGGGGTTCAGCCACCAATTGAATTCTCTACATCTTGTGAACACTTTCTTGAGGACTTCTGTATGATTCTCCTACTTTTCCACCTTCATCACAATGTCATCCACGTAACACTCAATATCCTTGTGCTTCATATCATGGAAAGCACTTGTCGTACCTCTAATATGTTTCCTCGGTGTTCTTTAGGCCAGATGACATCATTTTGTAATAGAAGTTTCCAAGGGGTATCTGGAATGTTGTATGCGGTGCATCAATAGGGTCCATATAGATTTGGTTATAATCACCGTAAGCATCTAGGAAAGAGAAAAGTTCATTCCCGGCTATAGCATCTATCAGAATTTCCATGTTCAACAGGGGGAATTCATTCTTTGGATAGGCCTTGTTCAAATCTTGAAAATTGACACAACACCAAGAAAACAATAGAGGACAAGGGTAAGCTAAGCTTTTATCGTATGATGAGCACTTGAGAGGGGAAGGTTTTTTGGAACTAACCCCAACTGATAATTCTTTTTTTTGACTGGTATGACATTCGCCATCCATTAAGGGTGTGTGATGGGCTTGATGAAACCCACCTTTAGGAGCCTTTTAACTTATTCTTTGATTTTCAATGCAACCTCTAGCTTGAAAACGTATTGGGGGCTGCTTGACAAGCTTATGTTTGGAGTCAATATATAATGAATGCTTGACTAGTGCTGAATCTATCCCCAACATCTGATCATACAACCAGGCAAAGACATCTTGAAACTCTGTTAGGCGTAGAGAGAAGTGAGTACAATGCCTAGTGAAGTATTTAATTCAACGAATGAGATGGGTAATGTACCTTTCAGTAGTTTGATCAATTTTGTCCTATCATCACATTGTAAACTAGCAGAAATGCATAGGGGTATTTTATCCATTTGCTCTATGGATAGGTCAATTTCTTCTAGTGGCTCTTCCACCGTATTGTTAGAATCTTGTATGTGTTTGGGCAGTGAGTGGGTCTCATCGTAGTATTCGATAACGCCTCTAGGTTCCTCCTGTTAAGTGTTCCCTTGTTATCATTTGTAACCTTTGGATATTTTACTTATGTTATGTGATGGATTATGTACCTTGTTCATTTCTAGTTGTGTCTAGAGTGCTACATTTCCTAGGTGCAATGAGAACATCACGTCACCCACATAGATTTATTAGTTATGGAATTGCGATGAGGGCATCGTGAGTTCAGCTTTGTTTTTCTAAGCAATAATATTTATTAAAAGGAAAGAATTCGTTATGTTTTATGTATTCTACTAATAACAGAACTTCCAATAGTTCATTCATTAAAAAAAAAAAAAAGAATCCTCATACCTCTGACAACGGTTTCTTCGCAATGGGGACCATATCCTCCACATCCTCTTCTGCGATCGTATAGTAGTTTTCCCCTTCTCCATCAACCTTTGGCACATATATTTCACCATCCTTGGCTAGGTCAATGTAGTAGATCACATCCTATAGGTGTGCCTTTGACCAATCGAATGGAACTCTGGTGGTTGGGATCCGAACTGTTCTTCCTTTGTACTTTGCCTTAATGCACTCATGGTAGGTGGACGAAACGCTTCTAAGGTGTGTATTAGTGGTTGCTTAAGGAGGGCATGGTGGATAGTCTGTCTTGAGATTATTTGAAACTCCTGCTCTATGAGGAATGGGCCGATGGTGGCGGAGAGCATGAGGTAGCCCCTGGTGGCAGACACGTTCTCATAAAAGTCCAAGACCTCCATAGGCAAAATATTGATTCCCTCTTCCACTATCTTCATCAGTTTCAATGTATAAGTAGATACCATCTTCACGAAACTCCCCTGGACCACCAATGACTACCTCATCTTGTAGCTGCCTATTTTTGCTATTATGTACAAGCGTCAATTATGGTGAAGGTCCTTGGCCAACATGTCTTATATTGAAAACTCGATGTCAAAGTTGTTTATGCGATGGGTTCCAAGGGCCATCTGAACACCTCGGCCGGTGCTCTTATGGCGATCCTTCGAGTGAATAGGCATCATAGGGTGAGGCAATCCATTGCATAACATGAAGCGATGGCCCTTGGAACCCATTGCATCATAGGGTTAGAAAATCCACCACTCACTCCTTGCTTGCTGAATAAGGCTCTTATAGCAATCCTTCATGTCATTGGCCAACATATCTAACTTAACCTTATGAGCTAATAGGCATCATAGGGTGAGGCAATCCATCACGTCATGGTACGAGGACTATTGGTAGTCACACCATCTTAGTTCATGTCAGTCGTTCTTAGGGTTCATGCCAACAAGCGGTGAGGCAGGCTAATGTTCATGATCATGATCACTTTGTTCTTGTAACAGCCAAACAGTGAAGGAGGTGGTGGCAGTGAACTGCCATTGCTTCATCCTTGGTTTTTGGGTTGTAAGTATGGGGCATGACATAGTCCTCTATTGTTATGTGGTTTGTGATCAACAACATAGGCTTCTTGTTGTTGGTATGTCAGCCCAGGGCTAACTTGATGCGACCTAGGCACAATGATGGTCCTTTCAGTCATTTTAGCACAGTTCCACAACTGGTTGAACGTCTAAGACTCAATACTCTCTATCTTAATCTGGTAGGTCAGGTGCATTCCTTGAATGCATTGCTCCACGAACCCCTTCTTTGTTGTGTGTTCATCAAACATAGTGTGGTTGAGCTTTTGAAAGTGCATGACATAGGCCAAGAGGTCCTTTCCCGGCTATTGCTCAACATTATGGAGGTCAGCCATCGCCAATCTCTGCTCTAGGATGAACCATTTGGATAGGAATTTTGTGGTATGCTCTCCCCAAGAGTCTAGGCTTCCTGGGATCAGGTTGGCAAACCACAAGTAGGTTGATCCGATGAGGGACTTGGATAACTCACAGACTTTTAGATTGTCATCCAAGGCGAGCGCTCCAAGGGCATCTTCAAGTGTGTTCATGTATTGTTGTGGGCTCCCTTTCTATCTATCATATAGGGGCCATTGTTGTGGAGGAATGTACCTAGTAGGGTATGGTTTGTGTAGGATGCAACTTAAGTATGGTTTCTAGAGGTTGTAAGAAGATTGGGTCTTGTTCTAGCTTGCCTCTATGAGGCCCTACACGTACTCTCGAATCTCCATCCAGATTGCAGGCACTTTTGGGGGGCATGTTGCTCTATTCCCCGATCATAGTCAATGGTGTTGGTTCGGGGATAGTAGAGCATTGTGTCTTGTGAACAGTGCTGGTCATGGGTGGGTTGCTCCCTCTTGTTGGCTGAAAGGTGGGTACTTCGAGCGATGAAACCCCATACAGCCAGAGGGAGCTATCAATGGTCCGGTAAGGGTGAATGGGGAGTTTTCTGTTGTGGTTGCCTATTGTATAGGGTGTTTCTCATCTTAGTTTTAATTTGATCCAAGCGATCAAAGTATGTTTCAAACTGATAGACTTTGTGGGATAGGATCTTGATGTTAACTTTGTCGCTCAATTCCTAAGGGACTTGTTCTTTAAAAATTGCATTGAGGTTTTCAGTATTTGGGGTTGTTTCTCAGGGATGGGTGAGAAGATGGGTTTTCTGGTGGCCATCTTTTGTGGTCAAGGGGAGAAACTAGAGATTCTAATGCAAGTGAGGAGGTAAGGCAATAGGGAATGGTCTCCTTGAAAGATGAAGATGGGATTAATCTCTAAGTCAGGACTACAAGTAATCTTAATTCTCTGGAGGAAGAAAGGCTAAGGGGATTTTGGCTAGTGAACTTTGAGAATTCTTACGTCTTGTGGCCTATTCCTTCCCCTTTTTCTAGAGAGGGTCCTGAGACTATAAAGAAAAGAGTCCAAGAGAAAACTTTTCCTATTAGGAAAGGGGATCTTTGCTCTCATGTCTATTATCGAGCGAATTCCATTGGGGTTTTGCCATATGTCTAATGAAATCCTCTAGGGGTAGAGTTTCCTTTTCCGAGAGGATTCTCATTGTAGGTACTTAGTGCTCACTCAGTCCCTTAGAGCACAATAGATACTCAATTTGTACCACAAGGACGCTTGCGATTAACCCATAACTGGTCCTTCCTTGCGATAAACCTATGATGAACCTATAGCACAACGGGGTCTGCGGTGAACCCATTCCCAGCATAGGTGCAAAGCAAACATAAATTAAACTGGCAAAGGGGTCCACACATACCCAGACCCATGACAAACTTTGGACTGTTATAGGGCCATGATTCATCAGAACTGGGACTGAATATTTGTTGCACATTAGGCTTTTAATCACTCACGTGACCAGGGGCCACATAGGTTCACTAAAGGACCATTTGTTAGGCAACGACATCATTGGTGCCACGTCAGTTAAGTGAGACACTAAAGGAGGTAGCACGCGTGGATTATCAAGATCTTTAAGAGAAAGGAAAGCTAATCTTTGAGAGACCCCATAAGGACACGTGGCGAAACCCTAGCAGTGCTCCTTAATAGCTGACATCGAATCCAATATTATCTTTCCCAGTGGAAAACGAATGTTGTTGGCTCCTTCCTTTCGGGGCCTTGGGATCCTCCCATTTTAATAGAGATCCCCCTCATGATGAGGGATATTCATTTAGCCCTCAGTACGCCCTACCATCAAGACTCCCTGCTTAGTTGTCTCCTTATCCCACTTTTGCTCTAAACCCTTCGGTTGATTCTTTGTCCCCGGTCTTCCTATGTCTTTCAAATAGACCACCCCTAGCCTAACTACTCCTTATTTACACTCACATGGCACGTTTTGACTACATCCTTTCATGGGTTCTCTTGTGGCCACATATCAGGAATAGGGCCTTTGTTTGGTTGATATGCTTGAGTGTCTCATTAGTCATCCTCGAGGCACATCGACATCTTTTTATGACTGTAAGAAGTGTAAATCGATTGTGAATAAGCATTTTGCGTTTATCGCCAACTTTGAGCTTTATCTACCATTCATCATAAGCATGTAACACTATCCTATGCTCATCGTATGGTACAGATGATGTTCTATTCTCATTGCAAACCTACTATGTCATTTTATGCTCATAACAAGTCTCGGACGACACTTTATGCTCATTGCAGGTCCTGGATAGAACTTTGTGCCCATCGCAGATTTTGGATGGAACTTTGTGCACATCATAGGTGTATGGGCCCTATATTGCCTTTGTAAAGTGTTGGCATGATGTTACAAATGTGTCTTAGTCGTTTTAATACCTTAAACATTGCTTATCATCAACTTGATCACGACACTCTCTCTCTATTTGGGGTTTCTTTATGTAGTTCTCATCCAAGGTTTTTATTACAAATCTGATGATTACAAATTACATGTACTTACACAACGGTACCAATATTGTCCAAATCCATCAACATTTACCATTCTATCCTAAGAACAGAAACCAAACTCTATTTTGATCCTCCATCTGAAATCCTTTTTATCTAAGGCCTATCTCCATGTCAAGTTTGAAATCCAACCTCATAGTTATAAAGCTCAGAATTATAAATATAATGGTATCAAGATCACTTAAATTCGACATTGTTTACCCACTTGTCCTAAGACCCAAAATCAAAACCAATTCTAATCAATTATAAGGCTAAAAAAATATCTCTTAGAATGGAGTGTAGTCCAATAAGACACAATGCCTCCCATCCTTCTAGAATCTCTTTTAAATTAAAAAAAAAAAATAAAACTTAGGGACTTAGATATGTTCAACAACTTATTTTTTTAAGGTACTGAAAAGGGCCTCACCTTCTTGGAGGACTAAGAGAGCTATCCTAGTCCATATTGCAAGTTTCCTTTCAATCCAAAACAAATGGGATTGAGACCTAACCTCCACATGTCCAATCCTTATAGATGAACCTCTAAGGCCCCATTTCCTAATCTAGAAAAAAATCTAACCTTAGCTATTGATCCCCTAAGTTCAAATTTCAGCCATCAAGATTTAATGCTAGATAAACCCAAACTTCTATATAAAAGTGGTCCTCTTGAACATGAGAGGACACACAAGAGGCTTCTAAAGAGAATGAGGAGAATTTGTCAAGTTCCATATAGAGATGTAGGCATTAGATAAGTTTAAGAGGTCAGACAAACAATCAAAAATAGTACCATGAAGCTTCTAGATAATCAAGTGAGTTATAATGATCACAACTAAGGACATGTAACCAAACTTAGGGTTTTGAAGTTAGAAATTAGCCAAAACTCCCCCACCAGGCAATTGCACCAAGCTTTCCACTAGTTTTCCTTGTGATTATAGGAAATCTTGAGAAATCACATGGACCATGAGCCATACAAGTAGAGATTCGTAAAAGTCATGGGATTCATGTATGTCAACACCCAATTTTTGCTCAGTCTCTTCAAATCCCAAAACTATAAAACATTATCAGATCAAATTAAGACTTTCCAAAGCCAAAATTCCCTCATTTGATACAACCTATGAGACAAGGAAAAACATTGAAACCAATAGATCAACATTGACATCCAATCAAACATCACCTTCCAATTTAGGAAATTATGAAATAGTCACACATACACCATTCATCACTCCAACTTCCTTTCTAATGGCCTTGGTCCAATGATCCATCGCCTCAAGATCACTAGGATACAATCAACCAACGAATCCCATTGCAAGTTTACAATAATTAACCTCAAAATCAGCAAAAACCCATTTTGATGACCCTACACAACTAAAATTAGAAAACATAGACTAACCATTTCTTTTTTAAAATCAGAACCATCCACTTGAATCCTCACTTTAATCTGTGCCTACCCACCAAGTTTCATACCAAAATTTCCCTGTTTGACTCACCATCATGTTTAAATCCTTTTTTAGCAAATCTCATCAATTAGAACTTATAATCCATCATCCCAAATTCGTTTAACCAATCAAATCTCACCACTGTATTTGGAAACCCAATTAACCCTAGAACGTCAAATTTTAAAACCAAACTCCTCAATTTGACCATTAAAAAAGTAAGATTCCATTTTGAGCCTTTTCATTAATTGATAAACCATTGATCCAAATTAAATATGTTAATCTACACCTATAATAAAAGATCCATCACTTTCATCAAATTCAGAACGTTCAAAAATGCCTACTCATCAAGTTTCATTCCAAAATTCCCCCATTTGACCCTTCATCAAACAAAGATTTTATTTCAACAAATCTCATTCATTTATAGCCATGGATCTCCATCATCCTAATCCTATTTGGTTAATCATCCCTCACCATTGTGTTTAGAGACCCAAAAAAACCCAGCACGGCAAATTCCATGACCTAATTCACCTATTTGACCATTAAACTAGGAAGATGCCATTTTGACATACCAGATCGAATTACCATCTTATCTGTCCCAACCTGAAACCTCAATAGGGTGACTGCTGATGTTAGATTCATTCTTCACATGTTCAAACACATGGACTAATAAATTGGGCCTAATAGACCTAAAAATCCCCAAAACCCAAAGATACCCTCCACTTGAAACTAAGAAAAGATAAAACCACATGTGCACATAACTCAAATTTATATTTCTTACCACTATCAAACCCAAATAGAGAACTACAACATCGAGCACTCCCCCAAGCTCTCATTGGACACACAAAGTTCATAGAAATCCATCCAAATTGAGAAAAAGAGGTAGAAAGGCAAGGGTCATAGGGAAATCAGGACTTACGACCCGATAACATCACCTCAAATAAATTTTGGGCAAAGTTAGGAGCATTTTCACCTAATTTCAAGATCTCTAAGCAACACTTTTCATTGATGTTTTGTTACAATTTGAGCCTGAATTGTTCCCATAGGGGGCTACTACATCAGCTTGGAGAGAAGGGTGCCTAACACCTTCCCTATCCTAATCCTTGTGATCCAAATTTTTTTGGTTCAATTACCTTCCTTGGTGAAGGATGGGGTTGCAATCAAAGCAATAAAGTCAAATTTTCTATGTTGAAAATGAGAGCCCATTTCCTCTGAAAAATGGGTGGTGAGTCCATCTTTTTGACTCGGCCATGAGCTTTCTAGTGGTCATACCTAGTGACTCCACTAGGAAGGTAATAAGGATGTTTATCAAGTGTTGTTTAAGCCCTATTGTGCCTTTTTGTTTTGCTTTTTTAAGACTTGAAAAGTTCAAAGGTTGTCAAATTGTAATTTGAAGTCAAATCTCAGAAAAGCTAGGTGTAATAAATCTAACAAACTTAGTTTGAAATCATGTTTCAAAGCGATAGACCTCCCTTGCATGTTGAAAATTGTCTTCCAGACCTTCCTGCCAACACACCTTATCTTTATTGCACCTAAAATTGTACCCAAAGCTGTACCTTTACCAAAATCGCACATGAAATTGCACCCAGAACCACATCTTTATCAAAATTGCAATTAGAGTCACACCTAAAACCGCATTTTTTTCCAAATTTGCACTTAAAGTCTCCCCTAGAACCATGCCTCCATCAAAATCACAACTCCTTTCAATCCCATCGCATCCTAGAAGATCAAAATTGCATCTTCCTTTATGTCCATCATAGCCCAGAAGTCCAATGTTGCACCTCAGAAAGCCTCCATCGCACCTTAAAAAGCCTCCATCACACTTCAAAACCATAATCATCACACCTTAAAACCTAATCATCGCACCTCAAAACATCAACATCTCATCTCAAAATGCCTTCATCGCACCTAAATCACACCCATCTACCTTTCTCGCACCCTAGTATTGCATAATACCTTCCATCACAGCACATTGGGTCTTTTTTATTTTCTTTTTTGTTCTTTTTTTTTGTTTTTTCACCCCTCTTTTCCTTTGGTAATCTCTCAAAATTTGTAGTTTTCTCTTTCTCTATAATTGAATGTGATTAGCCTTGCCTTTGGGTAAGAGTAAATTGTATTTATTTCTTGTTCTACTCTTTCTTTTCTTTTGTTTTAGTTAAACAAGCTTCAAAAGAACTAATCTTTTATTAGATCCCCAAATGTGGCCACCTAGAAACTTGTAAAATTGCTTACAAACTTGAACATGTGGTTGCATTCTCCCATTGTTCTTTGTTGTTTTTCTATTCATTTCTCTTGTGTGCTTGAACACTCACAATTACACACACTCTCATGTAAATAGAATTAGAATCTTATTTTACCTATTAAAAGGAGGATAGTAGGCATGGTTTTCAAAACCGAATCGGACCGGACGATCGAACCGGAAAAATAGGGAATCAGTCACCTGACTGGTTCCATTTTTCCCCAAAACCACTTTT
Organism: Nelumbo lutea; assembly: GCF_056320005.1. NCBI lineage: Eukaryota > Viridiplantae > Streptophyta > Magnoliopsida > Proteales > Nelumbonaceae > Nelumbo > Nelumbo lutea. The sequence continues at coordinate 57,349,287 of NC_142687.1, read as the reverse complement.
TTCCCCAAAACCATTAATTTTGGTAACAAACTGCTAAATTGGATGGTTAACCATTTGAACTGTTCGAACAGTTTTGACCGTTTTTCAATTCTTTTATTTTTTTGTCAAAACGGGCCGACAGTTCGACCCGATTACTGGACCTCTCACCGGGTCGGTTTTAAAAACCATGATAATAGGTGTGTTCCTCTCGACTTTGGTCCTTAAAGGTTCAACCAAAGCTTTTAAATAGCGACAAACCAAAGAAGCCCACTTGTCCATGGGTGGAGGTTTGAAGGCTAACAACCTTATTGGAACATCAAAGTCTACAACTCACTTCATGCATTGCACCTAGAGTACCCATACATAGAAGCCTTTGATGCAAGCAGGATGAATAAACCTTAGCATAATTAGGACTAGGACACTAAGAGTTTTGCACCATTTGGTTGCTACCCTTAGAAGTAAAATCAAAATAAACCTTAAATCCCTTAAAAAATCTAATATAAAAATATCAGAATATCTTTTAATCTATCCAAAGTACACCCAAGTTCAAAGTCTAGTGATAATAAGAATAACAAAACCAAAAAGCTCAATCAAATCTAAAATCAAAATCAAAATTCAGTAAATTCTCAAAATCTAGAGCTCTCACTTGAAATAATTAAAGAAGCCCATCTTGCCACTCAAGGTTGTTGTCCCTAAGCCTAAGTAATTGAATGAATTTATGAGATCTTCTCATGAAAAGTAGCATCAAAAGGCCATTTTTGACATCTTTTGTGTATCATCCTATGTTCATCTTAAGGCTAAGTAGATGCATAACTCTATGAGTTCAACTTTTGAGAAGTAGTATCAAAAGGCATTTTGACTCATTTTTCCTTATCTTGTATCTATCTTAAGGCCAAATAGATACCTGACTAAATGAGTTCAACTCTTGAGAGATAGCATCAAAAGGGCCATCTTAACCCTCTTTTTGCCTGAAGTATTTAGTAGATTATGCAGGCCAAGTAGATGCCTAACTCTATAAGTTCGCTCTTAAGAAACATCTCCAAAATTCCTTTTGGACCTAAATGCCTTTAAACCTTTGAGATGTCTAATAGGTACACATATGGTGTAGGGATTGGTATTCCCTTAACTGGTATCAAAAAGACATTCTCATGCCCCTTCTTAAACTTTCAAACTCAAGTATATTTTTGGCTCTTCTCTAATCCAAACCGAGTAGATGCTTGACCCTATGAGTTTTCTCTTGAGAAATAACATCAAAAGGTTGTTATTTCATCTATCTAACGGTTTCTGAGTCAATGGATATGGTAAAGGGACTAATTACCCTCAACCAATATCAAAAGACACTCCCTTTTAGAACCATGATCTTCTTGGAGTCAAAAGGCATCCCTCTTTTTCTAACTAGTCAAAAGGGTTGTTCCATCAAACTTGTAAAAAAGAATCTACCTTTAGAATGGTAAAAAACTATTAAATAACCTTGATAGCTCTAGGTGCATAATAGGGGGGAATCAATGCTATCATGATTTATTGTATTTTATCCGCTCTTTGCATGAGTATATTGTGTGTCATTGCATTTTGCATCACTAGATCTAGTTCTTAGGTTCTTGTTATAACAACCTATTAGGAGCCCATTATCAAATCCAATACTCCCGTAGATCTAGTTCTTAGGTCAGTGTATTTTGCATCATCTTTGCACTACTTCACTAACGTTCATTTCATGCATGTCTACATTTCATCTAAAGTCTAATGCTCCTAACATGAAAGATTAGTACAACTACTAGAGATCAATTCAAAATCCAATAAAAGATCGTAGAACTTGAAAAAGCATTGAACTTATTAACTTTCAAAGTTAATTGGCTAATTTCTCGCACAGGAGCAACACCACCAACTTTTATCCCTCACCAATTCCTCATTAATGATGGTCACTATAACCCTGAGCTCAAGCTGGTGGGCATATTGCCACCTAAAGCACCTTTGCATTGAACTTTTTTTTGCTAGTCTTCACATCTTAAACTTCATTGTACTCTGTTTTTAGTTAATGAAAGTTTGTTATTCTTGTGTATTTTGTCAATCTATGTTTATGTCCCAATGCTTACTCCTGACAAAACAACAAATTCAACTGGGTCCAATCTATCATTCAAACATATCTAGATTTAATGATTGAAAACTTGCAACAAGTCGCATCAATATGTTCTTATGAAAAATTGGTTGTCAAGTGAAATTTCAAAGAAGAAAATATTCAAAGGGGATAAACCCCAGAAAACACAGGCACTAAATGCATTAGGGTAATTGAGTCGACTTGTAACAACTATTCCTGAGTTGGCATAAATTAAAGGCATCATAACGACTATTAATTGTTGATCAATCAGAAAAAGGATTGGAAGCCATTTTCAATCGATCATCTCCCTTGGCCCTTCATCATTCATTCAAATGATAGTTAATCCATTTGAGCCTTCCATCAAGACTTTCCTTTGATGAAACCCACAAGTTTCCAAGGTTGCTTAAATCAAAAGGGTAAAAAAAATCAAAGGGCAAAAAAAAAACAAAGAAAAAAGAAAGAAAGAAGAAGCATGAAGAAAAAAACAACAAAAAGAACTAGGGGCAAACTCACTAAAGGGCCCCAACATTTTTGGAGAGTAATACTTTTCCCTTGAAGGATCAATTAGGAATAAGCCTAACATGTATTTTATTTCATGGTTCATGTATACAATGAAGAGATAAAGGGGGGCACTTATCAATCATTTTACCTTATCTTTAATCCAGTAACCAACCCTTTGAGCCTCTTATTTGACTACTCCCTTTGTGTAAAGAGACAAATTTTGAATGTTCAGAATCCATATCTCCTTCCCAAAATAACTTTGCCCATATCTATTCACAAATCATCATAGCCACACATGGAGAACATGTCATCCTCCTACATAGACATGGACAAAGTTATTGTGGGTAGGAGATCCGGAGTCGAATGATAAAACGCCCTTACACTAAATAAAAAAATAAAGTCAGAAGGAAAAACTAGGGCAACAAAGTTTGATTTTGAAAAAAAAAGGAAAAGAAAAAACAAACAAACAAACTGGGGCAATTAAGCTAGTAATGATAAACATCAATTCTTTGATTTCATTTTAACCCTATTTCATTCTTCATCCCAACGTAAAATCCTCATGGATCAAGAAAAATGTATAACTTATGGCATTTAAAGATATAAAAAGCATTGTTCATCTAAAGGGAATAAAAAATGTGAAAAAAATGTATGCTAAATGCCCTATTTGCCAAGCATTTGAGCCTCATATCCATCTATTCTAAACAAGGTCCTAAGCCACATTTCGTTCCATCTAAAAAGACCTCGATCTTTGAGAGACTAACAAGCTAACCTTGGATAAACCTTTTTTTTTTACTAACAATGACAAAATCAACTATACACGCCATAGAGGTTAATAATAAAGGGATAAAAAAGACAAAGAAAAAAGGGGGAAAATAAGTCAGACCTAGAAACACCATACCAGGGCCAAAAGAGGCCAAAAAATGGATACAATCCAAATTCGGGACAAACTTGGTGCAATATTCAAATCAATTGTCTCAGTGCAAGGAAAGACAATAATTTTTTCTTAACAAGTCATAAGGATTCAATCTCTACCTAGAAGGGGCAACTACCTCTGACTCGAATATTCCCTGAAAAGAATTTCTAGTTAGCATCTAATATTTCTAAGCACATATCTCTAAAACCAACAATGCTTCTATTGTTAAATCTCACGCCCCATTAAGGATAAGTGGGCCCCTTTTAAAGGCCATTGTTTTGTTAGGAGTCAGTTATGACCATTCACTTAACCCTTGTTTACAAAACTAAAAAAAAAAAAAACGAGAGAAAAAATGGCATAAAAACCCAATTGTGTCGAAAATCCTTTAATAATAAAAAAAGAAAGAAAACCTTGCATTTACATGTTTCAGAATTTCCCTTCATCCAAAATTCATCAAATTAATCAAATATCAAAATTATCAAATCAACTCATCAAATGTCAACATCATTAAAGATAAAAACCATCAAATTCATCAAAATTATCAAATACCAAAATCATCAAATAACTAAATTATCAAAATCATCAAATATCAAGATTATCAAATCAACTCATCAAATATCAAAATCATCAAAGACCAAAACTATCAAATTGACCAAAATTATCAAAATCATCAAATATCAAATTCATCAAAATTATCAAATATCATCAAATTCATAAATATCAAAATTATCTAATTCATCAAATCATTGAATATCAAAATGATCAAATTCATCAAATCGTCAAATATCAAAATTATCAATATGATCAAATTCATCAAATATCATCAAATCATCAAATATCAAAATGATCAAATTAATCAAACATCACCAAATCACCAAAATTATCAAATCCATTAAATATCAAAATTATTAAATTCATCAAATATCATCAATTCATTAAATATCAAAATTATCAAATTCATCCAATATCATCAAATCATAAAATATGAAAATTATGAAACTTATCAAAATCATCAAATTCAACTCATCAAAGATCAAAATGATCAAAATCAATAAATATCACATTCATGAAATCATCAAAATGATCAAATTCATCAAAAATATAAAAAAAAAAGCGTATATCAAAATCATCAAATATCAACTTCATCAAGTCATCAAAATTATCAAATTCATTGAATATCAAAATTATAAAATCAACTCATCAAAAATGAAAATTATCAAATTCATCAAATTGACTTATCGAATATCAAAATTATCAAATTCATCAAAAAGTTATCGAAATCATAGAATTATCGATTTGTCAAATGTGAAATTCATCAAATCAACTCATCAAACATCAAAATCCATAAAAATTAATCAAAATTCTGTAAAATTAATCAAAATCCATATAAATTAATCAAAATTTCATCTTCGTGCAATCTATCTTCAAGCATAATCAAGCCCATCGAAGAATTACATAAATCTTCACCCCGTGTGAGATTCCTTTAGGCAAATCAACCAATTGCTTTCCCACTCTTACATAATCAGAAATAAAAAAAAAATATTTTAGTTTAGGCACAATTCTAAAATCAATTGTAAAGTTCAAAAATATTTTGTTCCTAATGTACGACCTTATTTCTAGAAGTATAGAAAGTTTGATAACTTGTAATTAGACCACCCTGCACTCAAACCACCCTCATGGAGTCCAAACCATTATTGGGGGCATTAGACTTACTTCAACACTATACACTTTGCACCACATAGTTTTCATCATTGGATTTATTAAAGTTTTAATGCGTAAGCTACTCCCATCTGAAGAACTCTTGTTACCTATCAGAACAACATATGTTATAGTAATCACAAGACCTCTATCAAGTTTTCAAAATGATTTTCTAAAATGTTTTCAAGATTAAACATCAAAAATCAAAACCTGTAAAAGCTCAAAAATCAAAATCCATATTAACTTAGCTAACTTCTATCAAATATTCACATCCAATAGTTAATTTAAACTTCATAACATCAACTACCAAAACTCAAATCTATAAAAACTTAACAAGTTTCATCAAATAACAAATTTCCAAAATATGTCAAATCCTTCAAATCAATACATCAATTACTAATGTTAGAATTAATAAAAAATCAAAATGAAACATTTAATAGCTATTTCTAAGATGGCACCACTATGCTCTTCTCATATTCGTATGACAGTTATAGTTGCCTTCCAAGGCTTGGGGTGGTATTACACCTCCAGGCAAAGGCTTTGCACTACATCAACTATAACTATGACTAATATTCCAACAGCAAAATTTCCTCCTATAAACTTTTGCCCCTTACAAAAATCTTTGTATGCTTTTTTTTTTCATTATTATTCATCAGCTTACTACTTCCAATAAAGAAGGGTAGCTATCAAACCCCAAAACTATAAAACATTGCCAGATCAAATTAAGACTTTCCAAAGCCAAAATTCCCTCTTTTGATACAACCCACGAGACAAGTAAAAACCTTGAAACCAATAGATCAACATCGAGATCCGATCATACATCACCCTCAGACTTAGAAAACTATAAATTAGTCACACATCCACCATTCATCATGCCAACTTCCTTTCTAATGGCCATGGTCCAATTGCAAGTCTATAACGATCAACCTCAAAATCGCTAAGATCTCACTTTGATGGCCATACACAACTAAAATCAGAAAATCTAGATTGATCATTTCTTTTTTTAGGTCAAAACCATCCACTTGACTCCCCACCTTAATCTATGCCTACCCACCCAATTTTATCCCAAAAGTTCTCTAGCCTAGATCCAATTTCAGAAACCCAAATAACCCTAGAACATCAAATTTTATGACCAAACTCCTCTGTTTGTCTGTTAAAAATTTGAGATTCTATTTTGAGCCTTCTTATTAATTGATAAACCATTGACCCAAATTAAATTTGTAAATCTAAACCTCTAATCAAAGATTCATCACTTTCATTAGATTCAAGGTATTCAAAAGTGTCTGCCCCCCAAATTTCATCCCAAAATTCACTCATTTGACCCATTATCAAACAAAGATCTATTTTAGCAAATCTCATCAATCCGAACTTGTCAATCATAGATGTCTATCATCCTGACCCTATTTGACTAATCGGAACTTACCATTATGTTCAGAGACCTAAAAAAACCCTAGCATGCCAAATTTCACAACCTAATTCACCCATTTGGTCGTTAACTAGGAAGATGCCATTTTGACGTGCCAAAACAAATCACCACCTTATCTGTCCCAACCTGAAACCTCAAAAGAGTGATGGCTAATGTCAAATCCATTATTGACTTGTTCAAACACCTGGACCAATGAAATTGAACCTAATAGACCCAAAAATCTCAAAAACACAAAGATACCCCCACTTAGAACAAGACAAAACCACATGTGTGCATGACTCAAATTTATGTTTTTTGCCACTGTCCCAAATATGGGACTGCAATGTCTAGCACACCTCCAAACTCAAGGAAAGAGCTCGGTTGAATCCCAAGCACTATAGTTGGACGAGTTTTAGACCCTTTTTCCTCTATTAATAGAGGTCTAGCTCGAGCTTGGAGAGGAAAGAAGAAAGAGCATTTCCCCAACCTCTATAATGCCTCCACTTTACCTGAAATCTTAAAGCCCTTAAGATCAAGCCTCAAATATGCTTCCCTTATTTTCTATACTAAAGATTTAAAACCTGAAACACTCACCCCAACTCAACAACTCATCCAAGCTCTATTCGAACCTTATCTAGCTACTGGAAAACTCTTATCAAGGTTACACATGAGTGGTAAGTCTCTTATTCCACCGTTTTTCTAAGTTTGAATTTGCAATATTTGTTTTCAATTTAGTTTTGGGTTGCTTGAAGTCCTGAAACCATGGGAAACTTGCATTCTCAGTTTCCTCCAGATTAAGAAAAAGATGTAGAGAGGCTTGGTTCTTAGGGAAATTAGTACTTAGGACCTGATAACATTACCTCGAATCAATTCTGGGTAAAGTTGAGAGCACTTTCGCCTAATTTCAAGAGCTTTGAATAACCCTTTTTATGGGTGTTTTGTTAGAATTCAACCCTAAATTGTTCCTATAGGGTGTTGCTACAACAACTTGCAGAGAGAGGTGCCTAACACATTCCCTCTCCTGATCCTTTGGATCCAAAATCTTTTAGTTCAGTGTCTTTCTTGGTGGAGGATGCGGTCGCTATCGAAGCAATAGTCAGATTTTCTATGTTGAAAATGAGGGCCCATTTCCTTTGACAAATGGGTGCTAACTCTATCTTTTTTATCCTGCCATGAGCTTCCCGGAGCTTACAATGTGGGGTTCATGGGGTTCATGTCCAAGCTTCACACATCGCAAAAAGTCTACAAAGATTCTAGATTTCCTAAGTAGCCCATTGCAAGGTCTTATTAGTCAAAAGTGGTGGGACAAATTAAATCAAATGGAAACAAGCTTGGCTTACAAGTGAGGTTACTTGTTTAAATGACTTACAAGTGAGGTGAGGTTTCATTAGTCATGGCAATAAGAAAAATTAAATTGAATGGAAGCTAACTTGCCTTGCATGTGAGACTACTTGTTTGAACAACTCATAAGTGAGGCGAGGGTTGAGGTGGTGGAATCTTCTAAAGAGAGTTAAGCAAAAGGAACTAGAAAAGGTGACGAGCAAGGTTCAAAATATCGATACACCTTTGTGTATCAGTAAAGGTGTATCGATACTAAAAACCTTATGCTTTTTTATTTTTTTTTTCAAAATTTGTTTTTACATAGTAATTTATATATTTCTTTTCTATTAAAAAAAGAGGGGTCCCAAAACACATGTAAATAGGTGTTTCGGAACCCAAAATATATGATACGATACGCCCAATATGGGGCGTATCGTATCAATACTTTGAACGTTGGTGATGGGTTTTACAAAGAAACCCATGTTAGGGATTCAAGGAAAAACCAAAGATAATTCTTTAAGAAAAACAAGGAGAATCTTTGAACATGAAAATCGAAAGAGGGAATAAAAAATGTTAAGTTTAATCTTAAATGAAGATCAACCGTAACCGCAAAAGATGATAGAGTGAATGATCCAAAGACAGAGGCTAAAACTCAAGGAACTCTAGGGACCTTATAGAAATGACTAAAATCCCAGAGAAGAAGGGGAACTTTGTTTCTTTGCCCATTTTTCTCTTGTGCTTAATTAATGTACATGCCCTTAATTAATATTCTTGAATAATAGTATTCTAAAAAGTTATAGCTTTTGAATTTCATGAATAATTAGTAATAATTAGTCTGAATTGGTCCAATTTGACTTGAATTCATGGGAGTTATTTATAAATACTAGTAAGTGTGCACATGCTTTGCACGTTGCAATTTTTTATGATGATGATGATTGTAAATAATAAGTTTCCAAAAGTTTCTATAATTTTATTCTTATTTACCACACTTATTTTTGTTTAATATGATAAATATACAATATTAGAGATGTGCCCAAATGTCTTATATAATTTTTTTTTATTTTTATGCTTTTGTTCATTTTCATCCTTTTTAATTTTTTATTAACATTTAATTGTGAAATCAAGGGTTTACAATCTATACTATATATAAAAGTGTGAATATAGTGTGAAACTTTTTTGGACTAAAATTATCCTCTATTTCTTTGTTTGAGAAAGGGTATAAAAGTCCTTTTATTGTAACTTTAATGCTAGATTTAATGGCTACTATAATGGCAATATTTGTGTATTTAATCCATATGTAATTGTAAGGGTTGAAAATGTAACTTCAATTATTACTTTCTACCTCATTTTATCCCCTCTCATTAAGCCTTATATTTAAGGTATTAAATTCTATTTTCTCTTATTAAATCCTATATTTTAAGTTATTTTCACTAATAAATGCTACTGATTAGATCTATGTCAATGTTTTTAGCAATATAAACCAATATATTTTAAAATTGACTAAAAAACAAAACCATTCTTTATCCAATTGGTAGCTAAGTAATTCAACCATTTGAATTAAATTGATCAACCTATGAAGTCATATTTAGGTAATAAATTTTTTAAAATAGAAATAAACATAGAAATTAAGAAAAACATAAACACATTTATGATAATTTTACTAATCAAATTTAAAAAAAAAATAAATGCAATAAACAATAATTATTTTTATTGATAATGAAAATGAAATAAGTGACCAAAAATGAAATATAAAAATTAATAATAATTAGTTCAACTTTTGGGTTAAATGTGTTAACCTTTAATGCCATACATAAATTTAATAAAATATAAAAATACAAGAATGAAAGAAATACATAATTTTTGAAAAAAAAAGCATTTAGGCACATGTATAATATCATGTATTTATCGTATTAAACAAAAAGTAAGTGTGGCATATCATAATTATTTTTACACACAAAAATACAAAATAAAAAAATAAAAAAATTGAACATGTCTATAGTTATATATTTACACTACCAATAAAAATATGAATAAGATTTTGGAACTTTTTTTTTACTAAAATCAAGGTTTTAAAAACCAGCCCAAAAATAGAATCGCTCTGGCTTCCAATTTTCGAGTCAACGGTTTTGAGTGGGTCGAACTGATAATGTATAAAATATAATGTATCTTTTTTGTTTTAACCGTTATGTTAGGATTTGGTTAAAGCCCACTACATATATATACATTATTATGAGAGGGGAGTGTGGGATTTTGAGAAGGAGGTGGTTGGTTAAAGTTGAGAAGTGAGAAAAAAGAAAGAGAAGAAAAAGATGAAAAAGGAATCGCCATCGATGGCTATCGCCATATTCACCATTACAGCCACTACAACATTGTTTGCCCCTTCTTACATCTCTCTCATCTCTCTAAATCTCTCTCAAATCCCAAATCATTTGCTTTGTTGGTTTATCTTAGATTTTAATATAAAACTAGTGTTTAACCTCTCATCTCTTACATCATTTTTTGTTTTCTTCATTAGAGTTGCAATTTTTTTTTCTTGTTACAACTTAAAAAGAATCACAAAAATGAGAAAACTCAAAATCAAAATGGAAAAACTAAAAGCCCTCACTAATTTTGGCCATTGGGAATAATCGAACAAGATTATAAGATATGAAATTTTTTTATTCAAATTTTTTTATTTTATAATTTCTATATTAAAATAAATAAAAAAATTGGAATTAGTTTGAAAGCAACCTAATAATCATTAATTAGGTTACATTTAATGGTTAAATCATCTGGGTCAGTGATTCTCTAACCATTTCAATGAGTTTTTGTAAAGTAGCAGTTTAGGGCCAAAATGGAACCGGTGACCTGACTGGTTCTTGGGCCAAACGGTTCGACCTCTGGTCTAGTCTAACTTTTAAAATCTTGACTAAAATACTCATTTTTTAATTTAGTCACTATTAACTGTAAGGTTTAAATTGCAAATTAAACTACTACTTTCCACTTCATTCAATTCCCTCTATTTAAATCTTACATGAACAAAAAAATACACCAAAAAGATAAAACATTACAAACAGAAGAATCTAGCTAAGCAAATAGACCATCAATGATATTTGAAACTTCACAATTCAATCTGAATATCACATATTTGGTTAAAGTTTTTCATGTTATCAGATTTGGATTTTATAATCTGCATTTGATTAATAATAAAAAACAAAAAATATATATATAAAAGCAAAAAATAAAAATACATAAAATTTATAGAAAATTTTGGATATATTATTACTGTAATTATTATCATCTAGAATTGCCACGTGCATGGCACATGCCCACTTACTAGTTTTACCTAAAAGGTTGAATTGTTGACTTGCTACCAAATTGGAAAACAAATCCATTTTGGGTTTATTTTAAATTTTTATCTATCATCAATAAAAACAATTGTTCTTTGGCACACTTATTTTTTTAATATGGTCAATTAATATATGAGTCAATGAGAAATGAGAGTTAATACCCTAAATATAAGACTTATTGAGAAGGAATTGAATGAGGAGAAATGTAGTAGTTTAAATTACATTTTATGCCCTCACAATTGGAGATACTAAATTCAAAAATAGGGGTATAATAGTTAAGAATAGGATTCAATGAATGTTATTGGGAGTTTATACATAAATTTAAGACACAATTGGAGATACCAATTTTTTTTTCTAGAAACTAAGCATCAACTATTAATAGCAACAAAAGAGTTATGCAACAAAAGGTCCAAAAAAGGAGACAACCATAGCCTCTCCTTAGAAAACAGTTTGGCACGAAAAGCTAGATCATGTGTCATACCATTCAAAGCTCATTTAACAAAATAAAAAGCAAAATAAGAGAACAAGGATAGAACAGATTGGATATCGTCCAAAATAGAGAGAGGATACTAAGGAAGAGAAGAAGAAAGTCCATTGAGAATAGAAAGGGAATTTAAAGAGTGACAAGAAAGCCACTGAAGAGAGACCCAACTCTACAGCAATCTAGATAGGCCTCTTAATAGAAACAAGCTCTATCTCTACCACCCCAAAGGAAATTATGCACTTTCCTCCTGTACCAAAGATGAACTCACCATTAGTTATGTTAAAAGCAATGCACCCATAAGATCCAATAGAATTATTCACCAAGTCACCATCACAAAAAATTGGAATATTTTGAAAGCACCAATATAAGCTAAATGCAAAAATAGACATAGGATTAGGCTCAGTCTTAGAGAAAACTTGGTCAAAATGGCCCAGGGTGTAGCAAATGATAATAAAGAGATCAGTAAACATGGATTGTCTTTTAAAGAAGATAGAATTCCTAATTAACCAAATGTTATAACAAGTAACACTTAGCCGTATAAGAAAAATTCCACAATCCTCCAAAGAATGCAAACTTGAGAGTAGGGATAGAATATCCTCCAAAACATCTCTGGATACCACAATTTCCACTCAGAGGCTCCATGAGAAGCATTCCAAACAGCTCTAGCAAAAGGACATCCAAGAAATAGATGGTAAATAGTCTCCTCAACAAAAGAACAAAACACACATTGTTGAGTAACAAAAATCCCTTGTCTCTCATTATAGTAAATACAGATACAAAGCTCCTAACCACTCTCCAAAGAAAAAGCTTGTGTTGAGGCAAGACATGTAGCTTCCAAGTCTTTGAAATAAGGCCTTTCATACTTTAAAAGATAGGAGAGCCCCACTTAGTCCAAAGCCAAAAAATAGCCTTCTTATCAAAGAAGTCCATAGTAGAGAAAACATTCCTTAAAAAGGCAAGTAGTCCATGGATCTAAAACTGTGTGTTAACAATAATTTCTCCCCAAGCTTCTCCAAAAATAGCTTTGACCTTATTTACATCCCAACTATTATTATTATCATCATTTATTATTATTATTATTATTATTATTATTATTATTATTATTATTATTATCTACTAAATATTAGAAGGAAAAAATCTTTACAAGAATTTGTTGGAGGACCTATAGAGGTTGTAAAGGAGTCTCCTAATTGAAGCCAATGGACATTCTAAACATTAATATTAAAGTCTAACTTAACTCTAGCCCCTAAATCAGGTAAAGATCCTTTAAAGAGGAACAAATAGACTTCTAGATTAGAGATGCACCAGTTTTAATACGAAAAGGGAAAAAGATTATTATTTTGTAAATATTTAGCCTTCAGTAACTTAACCCACAAGGTTGACTCTCAATTTAAAAACAGCTGGGCTAACTTCAATTGGAAAGCTTTGTTCAACTTAGGTGCCTTTTTAAGACGTAGCCCACCCTCAACCTTGGCCCTTGGGGAGCACAAGGTGTCCCAGCTATAGGTGTCAATTGGACTGGATTTGGTCCAACCCGATCCAGTCCAATGTGAGTCCACTTACAAATGGGCTGAACCCAATCCAGTTCAAATCCAATACAAACCAAATCCAATCCAATCCATTAAAATGTAAGTGGATTGGATTGGATCCAATCCAAATTGAATTAAATATCAAAAATCATATAAAAGCATTTTTGGCATTAAAAAAGCACTTTTATAAAAGTATCTTCATAAAAGTGCTTTTACAAAAGCTCTTTTAGAAAAGTACTTCCATAGAATTTTATAAAAGTACTTTTGCAAAAGTACTTTCATAAAAATGCTTTTGTAAAAGTACTTCCATAAAAATGCTTTTGTAAAAGTACTTTCATAAAAGTGCTTTTGTAAAAATGCTTTTGTAAAAGTACTTTTATAAAAATACTTTTGTAGAAGTGTTTTTATAAAAGTGATTTCATAAAAGTACTTTTGTAAAAGTTCATTCATAAAAATGCTTTTATAGAAATACTTCCATAAAAGTGCTTTTATAAATGTACCATAAAAGTGCTTTTGTAAAAGTACTTCCGTAAAAGTTTTTTGTAAAAGTGATTTCACTAAAGTACTTTCATGTAAAAGTACTTTAGTAAAACTACTTCTATAAAAGTGCTTTCATAAATGTACCTTTGTAAAAATGCTTTCGTAAAAGTAATTTTATAAAAGTACTTTTGTAAAATGCTTTTGTAAAAGTATTTTTATAAAAGTGCTTTCGTAAAAATACTTTTCATAAAATTATTTTTACAAAAGTGCTTTCGTAAAAGTACTTTCATAAAAGTGATTTTATGATGTCTTCAGTTTTGATTGATTTCAAAGTGGGCAAGGGCTTGGAAATTTGGTTTAAGTCCAATTCAAACCAATAAGAATATGGACCAATTTATTTTGGATTGGCCCAATCCAATAATTATAATGGACCATCCAAATCCGATTTAATAAGGTTTGGATAAGATTGGATCCAAACCAAAACCGGTTGATTAACACTCCTAGTCCTAGCTACACCATTTAAAACTTTTTTCAAATTTTTTCTGGGAATTTCACAAAAAATCCTACTAGATAGAATCAATCAATCTATTTACATATGCATGCAATTGAATCATGGTCATCACATGATTGGGCACAACTTGAAGAACATATTTCATTAAAACCAATTTACCAGCTTGAGACAAATTAGTTGCCTTCCAACCATTCAATGTATTTATTTATATGTATGTATGTATAATTTTTAATATGGAAAAAAGAGAAAATTCCCATATTCCTTAGTCTAAAATACTTTATATTATAAATTTAAAATTTTTAATAATACCAATTAATTTTTAAATTTATTTTTTTAAGTGTATATCTTTTAAATCAACCAACCAAACTGAAAATTGACCCAAACCAATACAACCCAACTTGGCTAGTTTTCACTAATGGTTGGTTGGATTCGGGTGACCAACTCTCCAACCTGGCCATGTCAATTTGGTTGGCCAAATAACCTACAACTAAACCAAACCAACCTGTGAACACTCCTAATTTTAGCTAAACTAATAGTTTAATCTCCAATAATTATTGAAAATATATTTAGCACGAAAATACAACAAATATAAATTTTAGTATATATAAATATATAATAAATATAGATTAAGACTTTAAAGTTATTATTAATAAATATCAATTTTCTAAATGTTATTTTCTAGAATTATTAATTGATATAAGTGAAATAATGTCTTTATTATTAGTACATTAATAATTGAAATTATTATTATATTTTTAATATCTATTAAAAACATTTTTGAAAGTTATTACCTATTTTTGTAATTTCAAAGCTTAAATACCTCTAAATTATTTAATCTATATTAATATTTTTAACAATATAAACCCATATATTTTAAAAATGACTTAAAAGCAAAACCATTCTTTATCAAAGTGGTGGCTAAGAAATTCAACCATATGAGTCTGATCAACCTGTGAAGTCATAGTTAGGTAATGCAATTTTTAAAATATAAATAAATATATAAGTTTACAAAAAATGTAGAAAAAATTAGACACATTTATTATATTTAAATTAATCGAATTAAAAAAAAGTATAATAAACAAGAATTATTTTTATTGATAATGAAAATGAAATACATAATTTAGAACTGAGCAAAAATGAACTATAATTTTGGGTTAAATGTGTTAACCTTTAAATCTTTAATGTCATAAATAAATAATAAAAATAATAAATAGAAAAATAGAAAAATGAAAAAATACATAAACTTTGCAAGAAAAGCATTGAAGGACATGTATAATATCATTTATTTATCATATTAAACAAAAAATACATGTGACATATCAGAATTATTTGTATACACAAAAATACAAAAAAAAATTATAGACAAAATTGAACATATTTATAATTCTATATTTACACTACTATAAAAGATATGAATAAGATTGTGGAACTTTCTTTTGATTAAAATCAATGTTGTAAAAACCGACCCAAAAATGGAATTGCTTTGGCTTCTGGTTTCCAAGTCAACAATTCAATTGTCCAATTTGAGTGGGTTAAACTAGTAAGATGTAAAATAGTAATATATATATATATATATATATATATATATACATTATAATGAGAGAGGAATGTAAAACTTTGAGAATGAGGCAGCTAGTTAAAATTGAAAAGTGAGAAAGAAGAAGAAGAAGAAGAAGAGAAGCATTAGTGGAGGTGGTTGTCACCATATTCATTGATTGTTGTTGCATAATTGTTTGCCTTGAGAAGAAGATGAAGAAGGAGGAGGAGGAGGAGGAATCGCTACCACTGGCTATCTCCATGCTCATCATCATTGCCGCTACAACACAATTTGCCTACTTCGTACATCTCTCTCATCTCTCTAAATTTTTCTTAAATTTCAAATTGTTTGCTTCATTATTGTATCTCTGATTTTAATATAAGATCGACATTTAATCTCTTATTTCTTGCATCGATTTTTCAATTTCTTCATTAGAGTTGCATTTTTTTGTTGTTGTTACAACTTAAAAAGAATCACTTAAATGAGAAAACTCAAAATCAAAATGGAAAAATTAAAAACACCAACTAATTATGGCCATTGAAAATAACCGAACAAGTTAATGAGGTATGAAAGTTTCTTTTTTATTTTTTTTATTTTCTAATTTCTAATTCAAAATAAATAAAAAATTTGGAATTAGTTTGAATGCAACTTGAGAACCGTTGACTGGGTCAAACATTTTAATAGTTAAACCGTTTGGTCAATGGTTCATTGACCATTTCAATGGTTTTTTCTTGTAAGATAGCGGTTCAGGGCCAAAACATAACTGGTGACATGACTAGTTCTCTGGCCAAATGGTTCGATCGTCTAATCTGATCCAATTTTTAAAACAATAACTAAAATGCTGATTTTTAAATTTAGTCATTATTTAATTGTAAGTTTTAATTTGTAAATTGAATTACTACTTTTCACATCATTCAATTCCTTTTATTTAAATATTATATTTTTTTGATAAATGAATAAAAAAAGATATACCAAAAAGATAAAACACTATAAAAAAAAGAGTCTAACCAAATAGGTAGGACGTGATAATGATACTTGAGACTTTATAATTTGATCTCACTATATATATATATATAGATAGATAGATGGGGGTGTTGATAAATAAAACCGAAAAAACAATAACTGTCTTTTGAGGTAAGACTGAACTCTATCTTTTGCCTTTATCAATCTCTTCGTGTGATAAAGAATCCAGCCGCGCGAGAATAGTATATGAATTTTAAGTCATGAAGCGGAGTCTTCAGGAGATCCCGTCCCATCTACCATCTACAGTACAATCCGATCCAGAAGCAATCTGATTCGGACCTGGTATCAAATCCAACCGACCCGTCTACGTCCTCCCGCCTATTGGCACGCTTGAAGAGAATCCTAAAACATAACTACCAGCTCATTTCTGCGTTTAATATTACCGGTCCCTCGAACGACGGTCTCCCTCTGCAGCTACACCGAGGTATGTATCTCTTCATCTTCGTCTCTCTCTCTCTCTTGTATGCAGCTTCCGCCCTTCGTCGAATGTCTCTTCATATTCCTTTTTTAATCTGATTTTTATCCATTCTTATAGATATCTGCAACGATTCTGTTAGTTATGCTCTGATTCTTGATTGCTTTCACGCCTTCATATTTGGAATCTATATTTGATCACATTTTTCTTTTCTCTTCTCGTTTTAGGGTTTTAGTCTGGTAGGTAATATCTCCAATGGGTTCCGTTCGTTTTTTCTTTGTTTAATTATATTTTATTTTTTGGTCGGACAATGAGCATTGAATTTTGCTCAGGTGGGGCTAGGTTGTTTTTTGGGTATCTTTGTTATAATCTCATGTTTCGGAAACCGGATTGGTTTAAGAAAAAAATTCATCGTTGTTGTTCATGAAGACATGCTAAGTTGGTAAAGCCTTAACGTTGATAACCAAATAAATTTTCTCCCACAGATACAAAATAAACAACAAACCCTTAAGCAGATTGCAAGAGAATTGATTCCATGGATCCTTACCATTACAACGTGAATGACCAGAATAACAAGGGCAAAGGAGGTGCTTCAAATTCAAATCAAGAAGGTAATGGAAAGGGGGTCACCTGGGTCATGGGCACGCCCGTTGCACCTCAAGCTCATCCCGTCAATCAACAGGCTGCTACTTGGGTTGCTGGTGATGCGACCCCCTCTGCCCCTCCTATTCAGGCTGGTACTGTCAGTTGCAATGCTCACCCTCAGGTCAGCAATCCATATGTCCAAACAACCCCCGCTCCTGAATCCTCTTCAAAGAGTAAGTAGTCAACTAGCCATGAATAATTTTGCTCTAAATCATTCAATGTATTTTAATCTTATTGATATTCTTCCCTAGCTTATTTGTTTCAGGACATAAGGAGTTGGTTCTCAATGTCTTGGGTTGGTGGGGTAAAAAGCTAGAAGATTGCACTAAAAAAGCAGAAGGTTATGCAGAAAATGTCTGGCAACATCGTAAGTTTTCTTTCCCAGGCATCTCCTCATATGTAAAACCATATTCCTTCCTTTAGATGTTAATCTTTTGTTATTGTTTTTCTTTCTTTTGCTTCATCATCATCATTGTCGTTGTCTAAGCTTTTTTCTAACTCTAGGGAATCCTGTTTAACCATTTTGTTCTGTTCAATGTCATATCCATTATTAAATTATGAGTGCTCAAATGATATCTTATTGCAGCATCACTCTCTATTTGGTTGATACCATACCAGAAAAGACTTCAACAACCTAGAATTACATATCTTTGGTGTAAAGGCTGAAAAGCATTCAAGGAAGCATATAATGACAGATCTGAAGTGTTTTGGTACTTTGAACCAAGTCAAGTAACTTTTGAAATATAATGAAAAATAATTGAGTGCCTCAAGTGAGGTGTAGGCAAGTCCTAGTTTTCCTCATTTGCCCATGTACCTTTACTCTAGCGGTCTAGCGCTATCTATTGGCCCCTCTTTTTGTTTTTGTTCTTCCATAGACTAAAAAAATATTTACTGATCATTGATTCTGTTCCCACAACAATCTTTGTATATCCAATAAAATCATTCTTATTTGTTTAGATCTCTGTCAACCATAAACATTTTATCCATTTACAATATTTTAAAAGATGGAGGCATGAGGACTAGAAAGGTATGAATTAAATTGAGAAAAAAAGTATGGAACTAGAAAAAAGGACTATGCATTCTATATATAAAGTTAATACATCATTTTTTTTTTGTGATGCATACAAAAAAGTGACTTCCTATCTTTTTTTGTCCATTATTTATATAACAGTTAAAGCACATGCTATTACGTGCCATGGCTTCACATCAAAACAACACCCATCCCTTTTTTTGTCTTCATGGGGATACATAACCCTCCCAAAGTTTTAGTCCATTTGTTTTCCTCTCCCCACTCTGCTCACTTCTCTCTTTTCTTGCACATGCATTTCCACTCAACTAGTCTTTATATAAGAAGAATGTATAGATGGATTAACCATGTAGGTATAGTCAAAGGATACAAGGTACCCATAACATTAAAAATAACTGCATTGTTACAAATCCTTGAAGACTATTAGAGGGCTTTTAATGTAAATGAAAACTTGAAAAATTAAAACTTCATTTTTTTTTTTTTTGTAAAAGGTAATGTAAATTTATTCAAACCAAACTCAATTACAGACTGAAATCAGACCCAGGAAGGCAGTCTGAAAACAGCTAGAATTACAACCTCCACCAGGAGCAAGACTGAAATAAATATGACAAGTTTAGATTTCTGAACTCCTCAGAATTAGAAATCCAAGAAATCAACTTGCCCACTGCTCTCTAAATTACATCATCAAGACTTTTAGCTCTATTACAAAAAGTTCTACTATTCCTTTCTGCCCAAATGGACCACTAGACAGCAGCAGGGATTGTCTTCCACATCAAATTCCCTTTCTTACTTAGGCCTTTTGTTTTCCAGCTGCAGTGCTCCTTAACCTACCTAGGCATAACCCAACTGTTACCCATTGATTTGAGAAAATGCATCCAAACCTGAGAGGAGAACAGACAATGAAGCTATGGATATTTAAAAAATCGATTGGATTGG
The DNA here is from genome assembly GCF_056320005.1 of Nelumbo lutea. Taxonomy (NCBI): domain Eukaryota; kingdom Viridiplantae; phylum Streptophyta; class Magnoliopsida; order Proteales; family Nelumbonaceae; genus Nelumbo; species Nelumbo lutea. The sequence goes on along the minus strand of NC_142687.1, from coordinate 57,329,463 downwards.
TTCGGTTTGAAAAAATACCCTGTGAGCACCCCTAATTACCAGTCCTCATTGGAGAGAAGCGATGGATGTAGAAATTCATGCCTTACATGAGAATGAAACTTGGGATCTAGTGGTTCCCTCTTCAGATACTTCTGTCGTTGGAAGTCGTTGGGTGATTTGGGTCTACTTTGTTAAGCTGAAGTTTGGTGGTTCATTAGATCAGTACAAGGCTCGTCTTGCTGCTTAGGGTTACACCTAGGAATATGGCATTGACTATGAAGAGACATTCGCTCTAGTTGCCAAGATTACTACAGTCCGTATTCTCTTGTCTCTTTCTGCTGTGCGTTCATGGTCTATTTATCAACTAGATGTGAAGAATGCCTTTCTTCATGGTGAACTAAAGGAGATAATGCACATGAAACTTCCTCCTGGATATAGTTGTGATACCTCCCTTGTATGTCGGTTAAAGAAGCCCTTGTATGACCTCAAACATGTTCCATGGGCATGGTTTGAGAAATTTTGGGATGTTGTTATTGATGGATATAATAGAGTACCTCAGATCACTCTTTCTTTGTTCGTTAAAGATCTCAAGGAATCACAATTCTTCTGTTGTATGTTGATGATATGTTATTGACTGGAGATGATGAGGATGGAATCCAAGAGCTCAAATCTCTTCTTCATAATTCATTTCATATGAAAGATTTGGGTTCTCTTACTTATTTTTTAGGGCCGGAAGTTCAACATAGTAATCGAGGCTACTTTGTTTGTCAGCAGAAATATGCTTATGATCTTATTAAACTTGCTAGTATTACGGACTCCAAACAGGTTGGCACACCTTTGGAGCTCAATCTTAAGTTGTCTATGACAGATGGAAACTTGCTTCCTGATGCTAATCAATATTGGCAACTTGTTGGTTCTCTCATTTATCTCACCATGATCCGTCTAGACATCTCCCATGCGGTTCATGTAGTTAGTTAATTTGTTTCAGCCCCTCATCAACCTCACATGACTGCTGTACATCAGATTATTTGTTATGTTCGTGGCACTTTATCTCAGAGACTATTCTTTCCTCCCTCCTTTCCTATTCAATTGAGGGCCTATGCTGATGCAGATTGGGTAGGCTACCCTGACACCAAACGATCTACTTCAGGGTGGTGTGTTTTTATGGGAGATTCCCTCATTTATTGGAAATGCAAGAAGCAATAGACAAATTCTAAGTCATCTACAAAGGCCAAATATAGGGCTATGTCTTCTACCTGTAGTGAGATAGTTTGGCTCTAGTCTCAACTTGCTGGTCTTGGTCTCCACCTTCCCATCCCTATTCCTTCCTTTCTATTTTGATAACACTAGTGCCGTCAAGATTGCATTTAATTCAGTGTTCAATGAGAGGACTATGCATATTGAAGTGGACTACCACTTTATTAGAGACTTGTTTCTTGTTGGTTCCATCTCTTTTCCTCATATAGCTCCAAACTTGCAGATTGCAAATATATTTACGAAGCCCATGACAAGATCTAGACATTTGTTTCTTGTGGGAAAATTGATGTCGAAAGTTCAGAAAGAGACAACAAATTTGGTGGGTGTGACACAATGTGTCAGTCGACACCCTAAAAGATATATTTATATTAAAAAGGTAAAAGGACAAATCTACCCTTAGTGTACAAAAGAAAAAGAGTACAAAGAATAGTTATACAACAAAGAAAAGTAAAAGTATAAAAATAGCCCTAGGTCTAGATCTTCTCGCAATCTCTACACTTCCCCTCAAACTGATTCCTAGGAATAAGCATCAGTTTGTCCATGAGAAATAGATGCCGAGCCTGAGTCATTGCTTTAGTCAACAAGCCTGCTAGTTGGAGCGTAGAGGAGACATGAGGAAGAGATATGGTACTCTCAAGAAGGAGATCGCGGATGAAGTGGCAATCAACTTTTATGTGTTTGGTGCGCTCATGGAAGACAAGGTTGGAAGCAATTTTAATTGCACTAGCATTGTTTGCATAGAGAGGAATAAACGATGGTGGTTCATGAAGTATTTCAAATAGAAGAGCTCGGAGCCATATGATCTCACTACACATGGAAGACATAGCCCTGTATTCAGCTTTAGTGGAAGATTTGGACATAGTAGCTTGTTTCTTGCACTTCCACGAGATAAGAGAGCTGCCTGAGAATACGCACCAGCTAGTAGTGGACCGTTGGGTGTTAGGGCATTCAACCCAATCAGCATCCGCATAAGCCATAAGGTTAATAGAGGATGAGGAAGAGAAAAATATCTTGTGTGACAGGGTGCCTCACACATATCTAATGATCCGATGAACTGTAGATAAATGAAGTTGTCTTGGGGATCCCTTTATGTTTAGAATTGTACCCCATAAAGGCATACAAAGCTGCTTGTGTAGTTAACTTTGTGCGTTCATGAGTTGGAAGGTGGAGAAAACAAGCACAACCAAAAACCCTGAGCATGGATAGGTCTGGGGGTTTGTGAAAGAGAGATTGAAAAGGAGAAGAGTTATTCAAAACAGGCGACGAAAGACGATTTATGAGATACATAGCAGTGCTGTCTGTCTCCACCCAAAACCAAGAGGGTACATGGTAATCCTATTGAAGTGTTCTGACTACACTCAAGATATGCCAATTCTTCCTTTTTGCTACCCCGTTTTGTTGTGGGGTGCCTGGACAGGATTTTTGGGGTTGAATTCCATGTCGTTTTAAATAATTTTGGAAATCCCCATCAATATACTCTCCCCCTGAATCTGATCGTAGCACACATATTCGAGCATCAAATTGGGTAATAACATACGTGTGAAAGTGTTTAGATACAGTGTACACTTCAGATTTCTTTCGAAGAAAATAAACCCAAGTGAAATAGGTGCTATCATCAATAAAGGTTACAAAGTACTTATATCCCAGTCGCGAGACAATTGGAGACGATCAGACATCACTATGTATTAAATAAAAAGGAACTGTTGCATGCTCAGAGTGAGAAGGAAAAGGTAAAATATGACTCTTACATAAACCACAAGTGATGCAATCTTTATTCACATTCTTAAAGGAAACAATAGAAATAGGTCAACTACCAAAAGCAAATAACTGGTCAAGTTTCTTAGAAATAGGTCAACTACCACGAAGTAGAAGTAGGTGCAATCTTATTCTTCTCAAATTCCAAAGAAAATAGTCTTCACAGTCTACACCCCTTCTCCTTCACCTCCCCAGTTTGTCGGTCTTGTATTAAGCAACCATCAGAAGTGAATGAGACATTGTTACCTTCCTCTACAAGTTGGCCAACAGAAATCAAATTGGTGGTAAGCTTAGGTACAAATAAAGTTTTGATAAATGAAACGGAGATGACTTAGAAGTAGATAAATACAAATTTTTACAGTCAATTGTATCCAATTTTTCATCGTTTGCAGCGATAATATGTTTATTGGGAAGATGGGGTTTGGGATACTGATCAAGAGTGGCCCTTGTCATATGGTTAGAGGCTTCTGAGTCAATGTACCAGAGGTGGTTCGGTGAAGGGCAATAGGTTAATGACTTACTAGACAAACCAATAGTAGAGAGGCTGAAGAGATGACCGGCGACATGAGATGTTGAATCCGTTCTTCAGACATGCCGCCAGAGGTGTAGTTTTGGCCAGCTACAGAAGTAATAGAGGAGGAGGCATCTGAACCATCTACAACAGTCTGATAGGCCTTGTAGCTTCCTTTCTTCTGATTTGATCCACTACCTTTCTAAGGCTGGGTAGGACATTCAGTATTAATATGGCCGACCTGTTTGCAATATGTGCATGTGTTCTTCTTACAATGGGAGACAATGTGCCCATACTCCTTACATTCATAACATTGTACCTTAGAAAAGTCCTTCCCTTTTCGTTTAGTTGCCAGGAAGACAATATCAGTGTTGAAATCTTTCTTTCCATCCAGTGTAGTCTGTGTAGGCAATTTGATTTCTGCTCTCAAAATCTCTCAAAGGATAGTATCTAAGTCAAGAAGCGTTCCTCGACTCAGGATATTAGATTTGACAACTTTAAACTCAGGCCTTAGATGCATTAGGAAATGCATAATTTTTTTCCTATCAAAGTGTTCATGTACTTCATACAACAGTCTGAAGGATCCTTTCCCATGTGAACTAACTCATTTTCTATCCAAAGGTTGATGAATCCGGCATAATATTCCTGGACCTTTCTATCTCCCTGATGGTATGAGAAGATATCAACCTCTATCTGATAATGTCTAGAGGTGTTCAATTGCTAATAAACTTTCTCGAGATACTGGTACATCTCATAGGTTGTCCTGTACCCTCTCATAGGAATAGCAATATCAATTTCAAATGAACCTAGAATCCATGATGTGATTTTTGCGATGTCAATCTTCCACTGCTTCAGTCCCTTAACATCAGAGTCATCAGGTTTAGATATAGAGCCATCCAGATATCCCCAAAGACCCTTAGCTTTGACATGGAATTGAAAGTTAAACTTCCATAATGCGTAGTTCATACCATTGAACTTAATAGAAAGAACCTCCATCCTTTCTGATGCCATTGGAAGACAAAAGGCAACAACACACGCTTCCAGAAAATCAAAAAGATTCAAACTAGAGGAAGAAAAAGAGAATACCTTTCAGCTGATGTTCCAAAAAGGTAATTATAATGTTCTGCCGATGGAATAGTGGATCAAAACCCCTCAAAATCAAAACCTATCCAAACCAAACCAAAGGGATTTAGTAGATTTGCTTTGGGCGACACCAGATCTAAGATTTAAGACTGATTTGATGTCTCTACAAGGAGATCTAAGAAGAAAGGTGAATTTGATGGCGCAGCAGTCCAAAAAAAAGATCTATAAAGTTTAGATCTGTAGCCGATCTAGGAAGAAGATTAAAGGACACTTAAGAACTTCTCAAATACTGTTAGAGAATTCTTGAACCAGTAGTAACTAAGATGTTCAACGAGATGTTATGTGTAGATCAGGCCGTGACCTGCTCTGATACCATGTCAGAGTCAAGTCGAAAGTTCAGAAAGAGAGAAAGAAAGAGACAAGATTTGGTGGGTGTGACACATTTGTTAGTCGACACCTTAAAAGATATATTTATATTAAAAAGGTAAAAGGACAAATTTGCCCTTAGTGTACAAAAGAAAGAGAGTACAAAGAATAGTTATACCACAAAGAAAAGTAAAAGTACAAAAATAACCCTGCGGCTAGATCTTCTCAGTCTCTACAGCTTATGTCCTAGCATTGAGGGGGAGTGTGAACTGTGAGTCTACTTGATGTATTTTATTACTATAATCCCTATTGTACATATTCTTGTTGTTTTCTTATTCTTGTATTTCCTTTTCAGCCCCTCTAAGGGCCCTTTTGTATTTTCTCCTTTTTATCTTTTAGCCCTCCAAGGGGTCCTCTGGGGGTCGAGTATTCAGATTAGACACTCCTGAAACTCTTGCTCTTCTCTCTTCAAACTGGTAGGTTGACAGCAAGTGCATCCATAGAATCTTAAGGGAATGTTGAGAGGAGTCTGGTCACCATACACATGATTAAAGATGGTCTTAAATTAGAGGACATGTAATGGAAATCAATAATCGAGAAAGCTACATGGAAACAACATCACCCAAAACCTTATGTGGCATTTGCATACCAAATAATAAGCTTCTTTTTATCAAACTAAGTAAGATCCATATGATAAAACTACTGGATAACCCTCATCTTTATTAGATATATCCATGTAAACTATATATAGTTATTAAAAATTGTAATGAAATATTGCAAACTACCTAGTGCAAGATTGGAACGGGACTGCAAAAATTTGAATGAACATTAAAAAACAATGAATCATTTCTTTTATTACTAGGGGAAAAGTGTTCTACAATGTTTGGATATTTCATACATCTGACATTGAAGGCTAGGAAGTGTAGACACAAGCAAATTAAGAAAATTAAATGATAGACAAGGATCTATCAGCAATTTTAACATTGTCTCTAATTGAAAGGACATTGTAGGTCGAAAACAGGGAAGGTGTGTGTGCTAGTCATATGACTGGACGCTCTAGAATCAATATCGATGTAGAATTAGATGATATGAGATTTGCATGATTAGTAGAAGCATGCTTGCTTGACTGGCAAAAGATGTAGAAGCAATAGCATTACTCCTCTGTAACTCCAACTTAGAAACCAATCTATTGTACCTGGTCATCTCTTCCTTATCATGTACAAGGAACTTTAGAGAACCGATACTAGGAGCAGTACTTCTAGCCATACTAGCTTTGGGCCTTTTACTGATTAACCACTGACATTGTTCCATTGTTTCACTTCTTAAAACATGGAGAAAACCCATGCAACTTGTAGTTCTTTTGCCTTGTCTTAAACTGTCTACAAGTATGTGCATTTGTCATCCTCTCTTTAATCGCTTTTCTTAGTAGTTGTCTTGCTAGAAGAAAATGCATTATGAGCACTACACCAAAGAATAAGCCTCATCAATAGGAGTTTCTTTTCCTCCCAAGGAGAGGCTAGGTGATAGGAGGGCACATTGTTGCGTAGGTGAAGGATTATTATTATTTTTTTAAATAAAAACCATGACCCCTAGGGTGATTCCTCGAGTTCCATAGTGACCAGAAACCATCTTTCAATAGTAATTATCTATAACCTTCATAAAAACTACAGACTTTATATTAAAACATGAAAACCAGCATATTCATGAGAAGAAAAGGAAAAAAGAAAAAAAATCAAAAAGCATACTGGTTAGGATGGAATGCATTTATTGGACAAAGTTTTAAGTTCTTGCTTATCAGTGCAGGTTTCAAAGTCTTTGAGGGTTCAAGAAAACATTCACCAACACGTTTGTTGATTGAACAAAAAAATGGTAATAGAAAAAGATAGTATATAAACCTACAAATTATTAATTTCATTTAATAATGCCTATTTTATTATCATTTTTTTGAAGAATAAGGATAAAAAGATTTTATTAAAAGGAAAACAAGTACAATCAGATCAGGTGTCAAGGACCTTCAAGGTGACACACTAGTATATCGGTCCAAATTAAAAAGATTTGCGTTACAAGCTTGGATCTCAAGAAGATAGAAATTTTCTGTGAAGTCTGAACTTCTTGTTTGCTCAAATTCTTTAATGGAGAGAACCCATTCTGTGACGACTTTTCCAACTAATGCAACCACAGCTTCAAGACTCTTTTCTTTATCCTCAAAGAGCCTTCTATTCCTCTCACACCACACAGTCCAGCACACTGCAAATGGTATGCAGCTCCAAACAATTCTGGCTTTCTTGCTTTCTCTGAACCTTGGCCAAGAAGAGAAAATTTCTGCTGTTGAGGAAGGCTGGAAAGTGGGAACTCCAAAAAGGAAGGAGTAGTATCTCCATATAAAGTCTGCCCATTTGAAGGAGAAGAACAAGTGGAAAGAAGATTCTTTCTCCAACTTACACATGTAACAGTAGCTAGCCATGATGAATCCTCTGCTCTTCAAGTGTTCTGATATGAGAATACTATTCTACACAATCAACCAAGCAAAGCCTTCAAATCTCGGAGGGACTGGATTCCCACACATCCCACTTGATCACTTGCCACGTGTTCTTTGATGAGACCCAAGTAGAAAGATTTCACTGAAAGCTTTCCATTCCTGCATTCTTTCCACCACAGACCATCCTGATTAGCTGAACAGATTTTTGTTTTCTCTAACTTGTTCAACAGCAGTGTACACTTTCCACCTCTCGATCAAGCAGAGGCCTTCTAAACTTGGGGCTCCAACTTGTAAGTCTTGGACAGATGTCACATAACTTCCCTGCCCCACACCAATCATCTTCCCAGAACCTTACTCTAGACCCATCTCCTACATTGATACTTATAAAATTCTTGAAGTCTTGGTTATAAAACTCATTATACCCTTTCAAAGACTTACTCCATATGAGTTTGAAACCTCCCTCTACTCCCACCCAAATCTTACCACTCCATATTTCCCCACCACCACTGTTTTCCACAATGCTTCCCTCTCCTTCTCCAACCCAAATCTCAAAAGCCATTTACCTAACAAGGTTTTGTTAATGGTCTTCACCCTTCTCAACCCAGCACCCCCCCCTTGCTTTTGGCCTGCAAACCTTATCCCACTTCACTAGGTGAAGCATCTTATGCCTCTTTGCCCCTTCTCATGGGAAGTCCCTTTGAAGCTACTCTATCTTGTTGGCTATTTCTGTTGGTACTTTCAGCAAGGAGAGGGTAATAGGTGGGAAGACTCGACCACACACTTCGGATAAGTGTAATTCTACCTCCTAGTGAGAGGTATCTTGCCTTCCACTTTTCCAATCTGATCTCCACTCTCTCAATGAGGGGTTTCCACATGCTAACTGAACCAAATTTGGCTCCAACTGGGAGACCCAGATAAGAGAATGGAAGCACCCGTATCCTGCACTCCAGAACTGCTGCAAACTGTGCCATGTCTTCTTGCTCTGATCTCTCTAATTACTATCTGATTACTTTTCTCCAGATGATTTACTTTCAGGCCTGTTAGCAACTCAAAGTTAGCTAACAGCGCCCTTACATTCAGCACCTGATCTACATATGCATCTAAGAAAATACGAGTCTTGTCCACAAATTGCAGATGGGATATATAAGGTCCTTCTGATCCTGCATGAAAGCCTTCCAACCAACCCTGCTGAACTCCTATTTTCAATAATAAATTTAGGACTTCTATTACCAACACAAACAGTGGGGAAAGTGGATGCCCTTGTCTCAGCCCCCTAGAAGCTTGAAAGAACTCTGTAGACACCCCGTTGAGAAGCAATGAAAAAGAGACAGATGAGATACTACCGTATATCCAACCCCTCCATTTTCCCCAAATCCCATAAGCCTTTGGACTTCCTCCAAAAGTCTCCACTCCACATGATCATAAGCTTTTTAATATCTAGTTTGCACACCAAACCGGGTCTCCCACTTCATATCCTCGAGTCATTACACTCACTTGCCACCATCACACCTCCAGGATTTGTCTCCCTCCCACAAAAGCCATTTGGGTTTCACCTATTACCTCATGAAGCACTTCCTTCAGTCTACTTGATAGGACTTTGGCCAAGAGTTTACAAGGGCCACTTATTAAACAAATTTTGTTTATGTTAACAGTCCCTGCCTCCGTCTGTAATAGTGCAATTAAGGTTGAATTAACTCTCATTTCCAGATTTTTGTTTGCACAAAATCCCTTGATTATTTCCATGAAATCATCTTCCAAGAAATGCCAACATTGCTTTATGAAATTAAAATTAAACCCATCAGGTCCCGGAGATTTATCTCCATTGATCCTCTTCAAGGCCTCCTTAACTTCTCCCATCAGGTCCCGGAGCTTTATCTCCATTGATCCTCTTCAAGTCCTCCTTAACTTCACCCTCCTCAATTTCCTTTTCCAATCATTCGGATGCTCTCTCAGTTTTCTTGATTCAACATTTCCCAGAGAAATCCATCCCCATTGTCTCCCTGTATACAACTTATTGTAAAAGTCCACCACTAGTCTTTGAATTTCATCCCTGTTTTCAGCCTCTTCCTCCCCTACCTGAATTCTAGTAATCAGATTCCTTCTTCAATCCTGTCTTCAGCCTTCTTCATGGAAGAAGGCTGTGTGGAAGTAACCAAACATTTTCAAATCTAAAAGGCCTCAGATCTGATATCTCTGTATATTTTCTTAACAGAATTGGTTTGCGGTCTGATAAATACTTCTGTAAAGGTTCCTGCACTAGATCTCTCACGTGCTCCCTCCAATCCCCGGAAAGAAGAAATCTATCCAGCCTTCTTAGGATCGCTGAATATTGACCATTTGACCATGTGAACTTTCCATCACTCAAGGGAAGGTCAGACAGCTCACGGTCATTGATAAAATCCTCGAACTTCCTCATTCCCACACTAATTCTCCTCTCCCTCTCCCATTTCATCTCACTTCTCCTTTTGACAACATTAAAATTTTCCTCCCAAGCACCATGGGCCCTCCCAACTCTGTTGAACCCTACTCTAACTCCTCCCAAAACTCCATTTCTCCCCCTCCTCATTTGTCCCATACACATTTGTCGCTCCCCAAGCCCATTCCCCTTCTACCTCTTGTAAGTAGACTGGCACCAAAACCTTCCCGTGCAAGACCCCTAATTTCCTAAAAACACTAGAATCCAACAAAATGACCAAACCCCCTGCCAGCCCTTCTGCATTCAACTCCAGCTAATCTCTGCTTCCCCTTCCTCAGATTTCATGCATTATTCCTATGCCAAAATTTTCTAATTTCGAGGATACAAGGCGTATCGTATCGAAATTTTGAACCTTTCTCACCAATGACCTCCTATTCCCCTCCCTTAGACCCCTAACGTTCCAACTTAATAACTTCATCCTCCTCCCTTCCTTTTATCTTCTCGGCACCTCCACACTACATCCTTCAGTTTTCTTCTACATTGTGTTCCTCCTCTCCCCATTCTTCATCCCAACTCTTTCCTTTTTACTTCTTTTGCTCTTCTTGGCTTTCATTTCCTGTTTGTTTTTTCTCGATTTTTTTGAAGGCTAGTTTAGCAGATCCCTCTTCTCCCCAAAAAAAGAGGCCGAGTGACTTTCCTACTGCAACCTCTTTGTCGACTCACTTATTTAAATTCAACTCCCCCTTTTTATCTATCACACAACTTCCCCTCTCGGTCGCTTCCTATGTTTCTCCTTGAATGTTTTGCTCTATCACTCCTTCCTCTTGGTCCCCCTTTCTTGCACTCAAATTCTTTTGCACCCCTTTTATCTCCTAGCCTAGCCTCGATGTCTTCATTTTGTTGTAGACCTTCTTTTGCCCACTCTTTCCTTCTATCTCTCCCTACTGCTTCCTCTTCCCCACACTTTCCCTACCTTTCTCTACCTCTTCCTTCCTCCTTCCAGAACCTTCGCCTACTACCCCCGTAGGAATACACTTGCTCCGCTTGGTCTACACTCACAACCTCTGGGTGATCAATACACTATGGCTAGTTCCCCTATTTTGGAGTCTCTTTTGATATTTCTGGTTCGGTGGATTGGGTTGGATGTTTGGTTTCTCTCTTCCTTCTATTCCTTTCTCTTAGCACTGTTGTCGACTTCCCATCTTTTGCAGATTTCATTATGACCCAAAGCCACTCCTCCCTTCCTCTTATCCTCTCCGGTTTCTTATTCCTCTCACCTTTAGTCTTTTTCTTTCCAATCTCCTTTTTAATACTCCAAAATCCACGAGCAGGACTCCCTGGAGTTCTTCGTCTTGCTATGGGCCCCACATATTAATTCCTTCCCCCCTTTTCCTTATTAATTTCTTCTCTTCCAAATGTCTTTTTCGGTTTACATCATCACTGGACTTTCTCTCCATCTCTTTTGCCACATGCCCTTTTATCCTTGCATCATTTGAAATACCCACTTTGCCCTTTGTTAGATCCCCTCCCTCTATCTCCTTCCTTGTTTTGATGGTGGTGGCTCGTCTCCCTCTCCCTTGCCTCATTCTCCTGCTCCTTTTGGTTAGGCTTCCACTTCCTCGGTTCCTTCGTCTCGTCTGATGCCTTACCCCTTCTCATCAAACTTGGGAAAGTGAAATTCTCCCCTTCTACTAATAATCTCAGGTCATAGGTCTCACCTGCGAACCTCAAGATTGCATTGGCTTGGGATGTCTCACCTACTAGCAACCTCACCATTTCCAACTTATCCTACGATCTGTTCTTGTCATCGAACTGCAAGAACTCCCTGCAATAGCTTCCTATCATCTCAAAAGTGGCTATACTTCAAGCGTGTAGAGGGATACCGACTACGTTTATCCACACAACCCTCCTCTTTCTTTGGGCAGACAGTGCACCAGCCGCTAGAAACCACCAATCTAGCCAGAGGTCAAGCTCTCTCTCCTTTGGTGACTCTTGCCTCAAAGTTAGCTCTGCCGCCTCCTTGCTGTGGAACATGAACAGAAACAAACCTCCGTTCGGTTTCCTACTCCCATCAGCTTCTCCTTTCTCCACTTGATCGTCGCCCATACCTCTACCTTCTCCACTTCCAAATCCACTCCAACAAACCTTCCTACTAAGCTCGATTCCAGCACCTGCATTCATTCCTCCATCTTTCCTATCCTCCTAACATCAACTTTAATACATTTTCCTTACTTCAATGTCATCCCTCACACATTGATGTAGCGACTTTGCTACATGGATCACCAATTTGTTTACCTTTTCAAAAACAAGAATTTACCCCCCATAGTTGGCTGATCTATTCATCAGCTAAGCTATAGAATCTTTCATCATAAAAGGCAAAGCCATATGGTCGAAGATGCGCTTTTAGGTGATAGGGCCTCATCTATTTTATTATCATAATCTTAAGAAACAAATAATACAAAAATATTTCATAGTGCCATGTACAAAATGGGTAGGTGCTTAAGCAAAGTGACCCTCCATGGATGCCTTGTCACCTAGGTGCCTACCTAGGCATTACCTTGAGAACTATGTCTGCATCTTTATTATCTAAAATTTAGGGACATGACCATCTATAAACTTAAGCACATGATTCTGCTCTAGATGGGCCATGCACATCTTTGCATTATTCTCATCATTCCATGGGAAGGACTAGTGGTGATCTTAATTCTTCCCATATTCCACTCAGTGTAATAAATATTAAGGAAGACACTGCTCCTCTATCTAAAATAAAAATCTTTTGATTCAACTAATAAATTTTTGTAACCTTTTCATTGTCCCTGTTGTATATCTTAACTTCCCTTTTCTGCTAACATAAATCTTCATGGATTGAGACCAGTCCAGTAGTTTGTTCTATCAAGATGTATGTTAGTAATAAGAAAGCTGGGCCCATCAGAAACACCTTCCCCAACCATGGCAAAGGGAAGAAGTAGAAAAGAGAATGTGGCAAAGGGAGCAAATACTGATAAAAAAAACATATTAAGAGAACAAATGGCAAAGGGAACAATGGAATCAGAAGCCAAAAGAAAGTTACAAATCAACAATCACGCAGGCCACTCCCATCAAGGCTGAAAGATCATCTCAGTCATCGTTTTTTGAATCACAACCTTTGTGAATGGGGAATGCATAGTCGGCCTAACAGTACAAAAGCAATTGCTCATTGTTCAGAAAACCGGACCGGACTGGTTGAACCATGACCTAGGCCTTGGCCAGTATGGTCATATGTTAAGAACCATAATTCATGAAAAACCAGTCAGAACTGGCTGACCGGTTGGTTTAACCAGAAAACCAATAAACGGGTCCCGGTTTTATAGAACTGCCTTAGCCACTAAATGAATGGAGTGTTAATGGCAAGATTGAACCCATAACCTTTCTATTGTGTATTTTGTCTTATTTCCATTGGTCCATCTCTTTTATTTGTGTACATTTATGACTCTTTAATGTATATATTGCTTTAACGCACATGTTTTTTAAACAAAATGTAAGTTGAGAGACTTGAACCATGGTCACTTACTTTAAAAACTAAGGTTTTAACCATTTACCCATTACATTCAAATATAATAGCATTTGTAAAATATATTATATGTAGTGTTTATGAAATTTGCAATGTATATTATGTCATCATGGTTCAAACTCTGGTTTGACTGTAGTTGATCCTTTGACCCATGAACCTCTCCCTTTTCTGGTCATATGCCCTGTTTGGTTCTCTGAACATTGCAATTTCCAGATTCTAAACAACATAAACATTGAACGATTAACATCCAATAGCATAATAACTTCAAGTAGGGGTTCCATTATAGCATGGCAGCATATATGAAATCTAGAAAATAATAAAAACTGATGAGGGACTTCCTATGGGAACCTGGGGAAGAGAAAAATGATCACTTGATTAGGTGGGAGGTGGTGTGTCAAACCAAAAAAGGAGGCCTAGGCATAGGGAATGTGGTGAGTAAAAATGAAGCTCTTTTAGGTAAGTGGCTTTGGAGGTGGCCCTTGGAGAGGGAGAGGTTGTGGCATGAAGTAGTGAAGAGTATCCATGGCTATTCTGAATTGGGTTGGGACGCGGGGTTATCCCGAAAGGCTTTGCTCACAACACCTTGGAAGGCTACTTTTGGCATTCTCCCAAAGTTCATAAGATTTGTAAGGTATGATGCTTGTTCTGGAAACTCCATCCCTTTTTGGGAAGATATTTGGGTGAGCACTCAACCCCTAAAAGACTGCTTTCCTTCTCTCTATTTCATCTCCCTCTTTAAAAAGAAATCCATTTCATGGTTTCTTTCACCCCCCGGTTCGCCCTTTGGCTTTAAATTGGGGTTTTGGGTATCGAAGAGGGTTAAGGGATGAAGAACTTTGTGTTTCAGAGCTCTTGTTGCTTGTAGACTGGATGTACCTGGACCCCCTAACCCAGATGAAAGGGTTTGGTCTCTAACCCTGGTTGGCTCCTTCACTTGTGCTTCTTTCTTTAAAGCCCTTTGTTCCAACCCTTTCTCTCAGGTTTTCCCTGTTAAAGAGGTCTGGTCAAGGCCAATTCCTCCTAAAATAGCAGTGTTCTGTTGGGAAGCCTATTTGGGTAAGATCAATATGATGGAAAACTTGAAAAAAAGAAACCCTACTTGTGTTTGTCCCTAAATTGGTGCTTTATGTGTAAAATGAAGGGTGAGGATTGTAACCATTTGCTGATAACATGCTCTTTTGCTGCCATTATTTGGAACTTTTTGGTGCAGGTGGAACTTGCCTTCCGAAGTAAAGTTGCTGTTCGCTCCGGCTGCCTTTGGGAGATTGACAAAAAGAGGGAAGCTAATGTGGAAATGTCTTAGAGCCGCTACCTTGTGGACATTATGGGAGGAGAAATGCTAGAATATTTCAAGAAAAGGAAAGAAGTCTTGCTGAAATTAAGGAATGCATATTGACAAGGACAGTCTTGTGGCTGAAATCTTCACGCTTGTTGGCAAATTACTCCTTTGACGACTTAGGAGAAACTGGGCAACAGTGGCTTCTACAATCTCCACGAAGAACAAATCACAAGCTGAATGGAAATCCCCACCGGATGGAATGGTAAAATTGAAATTTGATGGTAGCTGCCAAGGTAACTCAGGGCCATCTGGAATAGGAGGGATCCTGAGAGACAAGGACAATAACATGTTGTCTTTATTTTCAGGACCAGTGGGTGTTGGTGATTCTGTAACGGCAGAGATACTAGCAGTGGTACAAGGTATACAGATGGCTAGTTATCTTGGAGTGAATAATTTGATAGTAGAAGGGGATTCCAAGGTAGTAGTGGGCTGGTTGACAAGTCCAGAAACAGCTCGTTGGGGCTACAGGGATCTGTTAAAGAAAGTTAAATGGCTGACAAGAAATATGTCAGTCAGGTTTCAGTGGGTCAGCAGATTAGCAAATGCAATGGCTGATTCTCTGGCCAGGCAAGGAGTGTCAAGGGGAGATCTGTTTTGAGCCACTTTATAATTGTGCTTCAGGCTGGTGTATGTTCAGTGGTTATGGTTCAGTCCTAGGGGGTGGTAACACCTCGTGCCTCCTCCTAAACTGACTGTATTGTTGTTATTTGAATTAATAGAACTATTCTCATTTATCAAAAAAAAAAATTGCCACCTAAAAAAATTCTCAGATCAATTCTAGATTGTTCCAAATTATGTTACACACCAAACAATGTAGAAAATCATCCCAAAAATACCCAATTGAGCGAACCGATCTATAACTCCACATCTGATTTATTCTGAAGGTTTTCACAAAACTTCTTGAAAAGATATATACTGTATTCTGATCTCCATGAACCTTATATAAAAATTTTCCTCAATTCTTTCTCTTTCAGAATCTAGGGTTCTCCAAACATGGGTTCACTTTGTCCGTATAGCTGCTGGAATCATCTGTGTGGTTGATGATGATAGCAATCTCCTTGGTTGCTTAGTTTATTAAGAATGCCTGTCCAACACTCCAAATCTAATCTGCTTTGATACCAACTTGCAAGTGATGTGTTGTGTGCGACAAAGAAAGAAAGAAAAAGGACAATTGAAGGAGAAAGAATAAAAGAGTAAGAAAAGTTTTTCCACACCCACTCTTTCTATTACTTATGAGAGTTACAAAAGAGGTTTAAATAGATAAATATGCCCTCATATAACATAACTCATGTACTGCTACATTTACCATTAAAAGCAAGAAGTCCATGGAGAATATATGGCAAGATCTGGTTACAAAAGATTTTACCATGACATATGGTATTTATTATGTTGCAAAATATAGAGGGAGAAAAGTAGAAGATTTTCTTTATTGATGATGAAAACATATTGAGCATACACCTTGAATAAGAAAAGATAGGAAAGACAAAACCCCTAGAATTTCTCTCAATCAGGGATTGACTAAATCTTTCCCTTAATCCTAGGATATGACTTTCCTAAATTTATTCAAATCAAATCATATCTTTCTTAATTTGCCGCAAATTCTGTCTTTCTTAATTTTCCGACACTCTCCCTCAAGTTGGTGCAAAGATGTCTATCATGCCGAACTTGCTAACTTGAAGTTCAAATGGCTGTCTCAACAAGCCCTTAGTCAAAACATCTGCAACTTGCTGCGTGGTTAGTACAAACGGAGTGCAGATTATTCCTTTTTTAAGCTTCTCCTTTATAAAGTGTCTGTCAATCTCAACATGTTTAGTCCTGTCATGTAGAACTGGATTATGAGCAATGCTGATAGCTGCCTTGTTATCACAATACAGTTTCATCGGAAAGCTCACTGGTATCTTAAAGATCTGCTAGCACCCTCTTTAGCCAAAGAACCTCACACTCCTTGAGCCATTGATCTGAATTTAGCCTCAACACTACTTCTAGCAACTACACTTTGCTTCTTGCTTCTCTAAGTAACTAAATTGCCCCAAAGAAATGTGTAGTATCCCGAAGTTGATCTTCTATCAATGATCGAGCCTGCCCAGTCCGCATCTATATACATCTCAACCCCTCTCTTCTCATTTTTCTTGAAGAAGAGTCCTTTTCCTGGTGTGCCTTTTAGGTACTTAAGAATTCGATACACAACTTCAAGATGTTCTTCGTACGGGGAGTACATAAATTGATTCACCATACTCATAGCGAAGGCAATATCAGGACGTGTATGTGACAAGTAAATCAATCTTCCTACCAGCCTTTGGTATCTTCCTATATCTATTGGAACCCCATCTTTAACTTCTCCAAGTTTAGTATTAACTTCTAGAGTGTCTGAAGGTTTGCATCCACTCATTCCAGTTTCTTTCAAGAGATCTAAAATATATTTTTGTTGCGAAACCACAATGCCCTTCTTTGATCTTGCCACTTCCATTCCAAGAATGTACCTTAGCTGGCCTAAGTCTTTTATCTTGAATTCCTTGGCTAAGCTCTGCTTTAGTCTGCTCATCTCTTTAATATCATCTCCAGTCAAGATTATGTCATCAACATAGACAATTAGAACCGAAACCTTGTCTTTGGTGGATCTTTTTGTGAAAAGAGTATGATCAAATTGCCCTTGACTATATCCTTGACTTTTAACGAACCTTGTGAATCTTTCAAACCAGGCTCTGGGAGGCTGCTTAAGTTCATATAGAGATTTTTTTAGCTTGCATACCTTAGTTCCAAACTTCTCAGTGAAACCAGGTGGAGGCTCCATATATACTTCTTCCAAGTCTCCATTCAAAAAGGCATTCTTCACATCCAGCTGATTCAGTGGCCAGTTAAGATTAGTTGCAACAGATAAGAGTACTCGAACTGTATTTAGCTTCGCCACTGGAGAAAAGGTCTCAGAGTAGTCTACTCCATATGTTTGAGTAAAGCCTTTAGCTACTAGGCGAGCCTTGTATCTCTCCAAGGATCCATCTGAGTTGTACTTCAGAGTAAACACCTATTTACAACCAACAATTGTCTTTCCATCTGACAGGTCCACTTTCTCCCAAGTAGCTTTCTTTTCCAAAGCTCTCATCTCCTCAAAAAACTTCTTTCCACTCAGGAACATTTAGAGCCTCCTGGATACTGTTAGGAATGGATACACTAGACACTTGTGAAATAAAGGCACAATATGAAGGTGAAATATTTTTGTAAGATACAAAATTTGACAGAGGATGTTTTGTACAAGACTTAACACCTTTCCTAAGAGCAATGGAAAGATCAAGCTGACTGGAAGAATTAGAATTACCTAGAGGAATATTTTCAGGGATTTTTGGAGAATTATCATGAATTTCATGATCCAACCTTAGATCAGATTCTTGTTGATGCTACGGAATAGTGCCTCTCTTTTTCTGTGCTAGATATTCCCTTGAATATACATGGCTTTTATACTGTTTCACACACATCTCTGTTGTTTTAGCTTTTTCATTTTGAGACGGCATCACCAAAGGTTGTTCATTTTCAATATTTAATTCATTTATTTCCACTAATTTTGCATTTTCTGCCTCACTTTCTTTCGGTGACTAGTTGTGAGGAACATCATTATGGACAAATTCAAACATTAAATCAGAATCATCTAAAAAACCATCTTCACTAGTGTTGCTCTCCCCCTGAAGATGGGAGTTGCTGTAGTATGAGGTTCCTTCAAAGAATGTGTCATTCATAGTCACAAACATCCTTTTCAAAACTGGATCAAAGCATTTGTAACATCTCTGATAAGTGGGATAGCCTACAAAAATACATTTATGTGCTTTTGGATCAAGTTTTGAATGTTTAGGATCATGGTTATGAACAAAGGCCACACTTTTAAGGGAATGTTTGTCACTAGCCGAGAGTTTGGAAAACAGTCAATGAAAACCTGTATGGGTGTTTTGAAATCCAAAATTAGTGTAGGTAGTCTGTTAATCAAATAAGTGGCTGTTAAAATGGTTTCTCCCTAAAGATACTTAGGAACCTTAATTTGAAAACTTAGGGCTCTAACAACTTCAAGATGTTTGTTTTTCCTTTCAGCCAACCCATTTTGTTGAGGTGTATTATTACACGAACTTTGGTGTACAATTCCTTTCTCAACAAAAAAATTCCCTAACACATTGTTAAAAAATTCCTTTCCATTATCACTTCGAAAAATTTTAATATGAGTCTGAAATTGTGTTTGAACCATGTTATAGAAATTTTTGAGCACAGTTTCAACATCAGATTTCTCTTTTAAAAGGAAAATCCAAGTTAGCCTAGTATGATCATCAATAAAAGTAATGAACCAACGTTTTCTAGAAAGAGTTGTTACTCTAGAAGGGCCCCAAACATCACTGTGAATCATGGTAAATGGTTTTGATTTTTTATACGGTTGAGACTGAAAAACAACACGATGATGTTTTGCTAGTTCACAAGATTCACACTTGAAAACTGAATGATTTTTATTCTTGAATAACTTGGGAAATAGATGCTTTAAATATTGAAAGCTAGGATGTCCTAATCGGTAATGCCATAACAAAATTTCACTGTCACTAGAAACAGAGATAGAGCTGAAACAAGTCTGTCGGTCTTGCCTTCCAAAGGTAGATTCTTTATTAAAGAGGTAGAGACCACCATCTTGTTTAGCACCACCAATCATCTTCCTCGAGGTTAAATCCTGAAATTCACAACAAGAAGACCAAAAATTAACTCGACAATTATGATCAAGGGTTAGTTTGCTGACTAATAAGAGATTGCATGATAGGTTAGGAACATGCATAACATCTTTGAGGTTTAGAGAAGGAGAAATAGATACAGTTCCTTTCCCAGCAACAGTAGCAAAGGAACCATTTGCAATCTTAACCTTTTGATTCCCTGCATAGGGTGTATATGAAGAAAAGATTGCGAAGTGCCAGTCATATGATCAGTGGCACCTGAATCTAGTATTTAGGAGCCATTAGATTTGGTACAAGCAATGGCTACAGTGAAAAAATTACCTGACTGAGCTAGAGAGCAGGATGGGTTAGAATTTCTTAACGATTGAGATTGAAACATTTTATATAAGTGCTCTATTTGTTCCTTTGTGAAAGGAAGAGACTCTGAGGGTGATTGCTGCCCTGGATCCGAGTTGCTTACTTGAAGTGCGCGGACATCTCCCCCTGACTTGTTGTCACTGCCTGATTTTTTCTTCCAACCCGCTGGTTTCCCGTGCAGCTTCCAGAAGGTTTCCTGAGTATGCCATGGCTTTTTACAATGATCACACCAAGGCCTCTGCTTTCCTCCTCGTTTCTCTCCGTCTAAGTCTGTACCTCGGGCCACAAGAACGGACCCTTCATTCTTTGTTTTTGTTTCACTAACATTCTTTAACATCACTTGCCGCCGTGCTTCTTCTCTACGCACTTCTGAAAAAACCTCTCTCATAGTAGGCAAGGACTTTCGTCCTAAGATACGTCCCCGAACCTCATCAAGTTCTTTGTTCAAACCAGCCAAGAAGACAAAAACCCGACCTCTTTCTATCTTCTTTTTGTATCGAGCACTGTCACTAGGACTTTCCCATTCTTCTTCTTCAAATAAATCCAACTCTTGCCAAACAACCATCATCTCATTATAATAAGCTGTTACTTCACGTTCACCTTGCTGCATCTTCCACATTCGGGTATTCAGTTCGAACAATTGTGAATGGTTGTCCAAATCTGAATAGGTTTCCCTAACAGCTTTCCACACATCGCGAGCCGTCGGCAGAAACATGAATGGTTTTCCAACCACATGATCCATAGAATTGATCAACCAGGCGGTAACCATAGAATTTTCAGAACGCCACTGCCTGTACTTTGGATCATCAGTGGCTGGCGGTTTCACTTCGCCATTCAAATAGCCGAGTTTCCCTTTGCCGTCAATCACCAACCGCACGGACTGAGACCACTCAAGATAATTTTTTCCATTCAATTTGTGAATGGTAATCTGAAGGGAATTCTTAGAAAGAGAAATAGCAGTTGGCTGAATACCTCCCTCCGAAGACATCACACCACTGGTAGCATCCGAAGATGCTGAACCTGAGCCAACCATGGTGGCTTGTTGCGAAATATAGAGGGAGAAAAGAAGAAGATTTTCTTTATTGATGATGAAAACATATTGAGCATACACCTTAAATAAGAAAAGATAGGAAAGACAAAACCCCTAGAATTTCTCTCAATTAGGGATTGACTAAATCTTTCCCTTAATCCTAGGATATGATTTTCCTAAATTTGTTCAATCTAGTCTTTCCTAAATTTATTCAAATCAAATCATATATTTCTTAATTTGCCGCAAATCTTGTCTTTCTTAATTTGCCGACATATTATATAAAAACCTTTGCATCGACTGCCCTGATGATTCATTTGGGTACTTGTTTTACCAGCAGGAAAATGATCTTGGCCACTAGTTAGATGTCAATGATGCTTTTTTACATGATGTCTCTAAAGAGAGGTGTATGTTACCTGCTCTAGAGTTTACAACTCTTGGACATTCAAGGAAGGTGTACCTATTAAAGAAGGCTATCTATGGGGTCAAACAATCACCTTAAATGTGTTTTGATAGATTTAGTAAAACTTCAAAGAAGTTTGGATTTGGACAATAGCATGCAAGTTGTACGATTTGAGAAGCATGATATGAATTTTACCCCAATGCTTGTTGTATATGTAAATGACATTGTCTTGACTAGCACTTGGGTAGTCTTAACTCTTAAGTACATTTTGGGCATAGAGCTAGCAAGGTCAAAGAATGTTTGTTGGAAAACCACCAATATAGGGTTTGAGAGTAGGCTTGATGTTGATTAGAGGATTAAACATGTGCACAATCCAAAGTTTCCCCTACTTGGCTGATTTGGACAATGATGTGTGTGAACTGAATTCAGATCTAGGGGTGTCCAGAATAGTCGACCCCCACCCCAAAGAGCCTCTTTTATATTAAAGAGATAAAAAGTATGTACAGTTACAAGAATGCCCTTACAGGGCTGAAAGATAAAAAAAATAACTAAAATAATAAGAACTATGATACTATACAACAAGGACTACTCTAATAATGTACGTCAAGAAATATCTTCACACTCCCCTTCAAACTGATGCGTAGACATTAGCATCAGTTTGCCCATAAGAATGAGATGCTGACTCTTAGTTATGGCCTTGGTGAAGATGTTGGCAATCTGCATGTGAGAGGCAACATGAGGAACAGATATAGAGCTTGCAACAAGGAGGTCTCTAATAAAGTAACAGTCCACATCGATATGTTTAGTCCTCTCATGAAAGATTGGATTAGAAGCGATCTTGATAGCACTGGTGTTTTCGGCATATAGAGGGATAGGAGTAGGAAGAGAAATCCCAAGATCAATGAAAAGTGACTTCAGCCAAACAATCTCGCTACATGCAGAAGACATAGCTCTATACTCGGCTTCAATGGAAGACTTAGAGACAGTTTGCTATTTCTTGCACTTCCAATAGATGAGAGAGTCACCTATGAAGACACAGTAGTGGATCGGCGAGTGTCAGGGCAACCAGCCCAATCAGCATCAACATAAACCCTCAACTGTATGGATGATGAGGAAGAGAGAAACAGTCCCGGAGAGGTTGTCTCGAACATAAAGGTTGATCCAGCGAACTGCAGTCATATGAGGTTGTCTTGGGGCAGAGACAGATTGACTAACGACCTGAATAGCATGTGAGATATCATGCCTGGTCATAGTAAGATAGATCAAAGAGCTAACAAGCTGATGGTACAGGGTGGCATCAGGAAGGATGAGGCCTTTGGATTTGGATAGCTTGACATTCAGCTCCAGGGGGGTATCAACATGTTTCTCATCAGTGATTCCAGATAGTTTGACGAGATCAGAGGCGTATTTTTGTTGACAAATAAAATACCCTCGACTGTGTTAGACAGTTTTGTATGCCCTTAGCTTCAATCAAGATGATGTACTTTATGAGTTTATTGTAAATGAATAAAAGTGCATATTTGATTCATGTTCCCCTGGTATGTTTCTGTGTAATACCCTTAAACTGGACACTTAATGAGACTTGTGTTAGTTTAGAATGTTCACAGCCAGTGGGTTGGTCTGGGGAGACCTATCCTGACAAGGCTGACACTGTGGTGCCACCAAGTCGGTTGGGGTGGCCTGTCTCAGCTGCCAGGGTGAGAGCCTAGGCACATACAGTGTGGGATTAATTGAATCTTTGAACTGGACCAGATTTCCAGTATTGCCCTAGACCTTGGAGATTTATGGGCAAAATTAGAAAGTTACACCTGACCCCTAGACTCGATTATGATATTGCACACTAGGTGTCGATTGGGCTGCCTTTGATGTACCAATCAGTGAGATCCTTAGCGGGGGTCAAAACCTGGGTATGTTGGGACAGTCTGAGAATTCATCTGAGTGGGTGATCATAGTGATAGGATCAACCCCTTTGTCGGACAAAGGTAATGATCGGGGATGCACTCTCACTGATGGAAACCAATACTGCCGGTAGCCGATTTCAACCGTTGAGATTTGTTTTGAAAAGTATATTTTATATGAGATATAAAAGTATATATATTATGGTTTCGAAATGATTTGGAAAAAGGTTTTAATTCCCGGGATCCATATAAGTAGAGAGTGCAACACTGTTCCTTTCAGCCGAGGGAGAGGTCCTCTCTTGTTGGGCAATGTATGATCATTATGGGCTTAGAGGTTAAGTGTAAGACCATTGAGGATAATACCTGATGGGCTAATCTTACATCTGTTCACAGTCCCTGGGTGTTACAAGGTGGCTTGGCCCAGGGACCACTTAGGGTAAGTGTTGGGCCCATGGAGCCCATGAGATGAGTTTCATGGGGTGCACTGTCCATAACAGTGTATTCGGCCAGGCTTTGTGACAAAGGCTGGGCTGAACCCATGTGGCTGATGTGTAGATCAATGTTTGGGTCCCACGCCATACAAGGAAGCCCAACTGGGCAGCAGTTTGGAAGGCTAAGTGAGTACATAACCTTAAATGGGCCTTAAGCCCATTTTGAACTTAGCTAATTTGATTAGTCACTTAAAGGGGCGAATTCTAAGATGGATCAGCTGATAGGATTGGGCCTAGACCCTATCCACTTAGAGAGTCCAAGATCTAAATAAGATTGTGATCTGGAAGCCTCCTAATTAGATTAGGAGATGGCTGATCTGATCTGTAGATAAGATAAGGGTTATCCCTTATCACTTAAAGGGATTTGTAATCCAAAAATGATTTGGATCACCAACTCCTAATGGGATTAGGGGCTGATCCCTTTAAGTTATAAAAGGAGGAGGGGGCGGCAGCCTTTAGACATGCAAGCACCAACACATTCTTGTCTTCAGAGCTGAGATCACAAGAAGAGAGAATTCTGCACCCTGTGAATACTCTCTTGCCGCCTCCTTCCTGCCGCTGCCGCCTACAGCAGTTCGATCTCCTCCTCTCTACAGGAGTAATCAAGATTCGATCTTAATACCAATCTTTTGGAGAAAAGATTGATTGGAGCTGTATTCACAAGCCATTCAGTTGATTCTTGTGAAGGGTCAAGTTCTTTTGGAAGAACACTACTGATTTTGCTCCACCCTGCACTGCGCCATCTTCAGTGGGAGCAGATTTTGGATCCTTCATTGGGCGTGAAAACGTCCATTGGGAGATACTGTTTCTCCGTATCAGGTATAATCTCTCCCTACTCCTTTTGGTTTAGATCTGGTTTAGTTTATGGTTCAAGATGATCTTTGAAAATATGATTTTTTAAATAGGGAATGCGATTCCCAATTGAAGGGAGAGAAATTTTTTTGAAATTCGCCCCCTTATTCTGCAATCTTTGGGCGCCCATAGGATGGATATCATATCCCTTCAGATTGCTACGATGAACCTCCAAACCCAAGAAGTAAGTGAGAGGACCCAGGTCCTTCATATGAAATGAGTTATGAAGTAAGGACTTCAGCTCACAAATGCCGTCATAGTCATCCCCCGTTAGGAGCATGCCATCAACATATAATAGAAGAATAGTAATACCCTAGGGTCTTCTCTTAACAAAGAGGGAGGAGTCAGAGGAATTCTGATTATACCCAGCTGCAACAAAAACATCCTGGAAGTGATCAAACCAAGCCCTGGGTGCTTGCTTCAGGCCATATAAAGACTTCTTCAAGTGACAGACATGTGAAGGATCATTGCAATATCTGGGTGGAGGTTTCATGTAGATTGTCTCCTTTAATTCGCCATGAAGGAACGCATTCTTCACATCGAATTGATAAATAGTCTAGGAATAAACAACAGAAATGGCCATAAGAGTCCAAATTGTGGTGATCTTAGGGACTGGGGCAAATGTTTCTTCATAATCAATCCCATTTTCCTGACTGTATCCTTGGGCAACTAACCGGGCCTTAAATCAATCAAGAGAGCCATCTGATTTCAGTTTGATCGTATAGATCTAACGGCTTCCAACAATAGAAGCATCTGGAGGAGCTGGCACAAGATCCCAAGTGTTATTCTCATGGAGGGCTTGAATTTTGACATCCATAGCTTCTTTCCACTGAGGACTTCTAATGGGTTGCTGAAAAGATCTAGGGATATCTGTGGAAGAAAGTACAACAGAAAAGGAACTATGGTTTGAAGGAAAACCATAACGGTTAGGAGGTCTAGAGATATGAGTAGAACGACGAAGTGGAATAACTGAACTACTATCTGAAATAGGAGGATCTTGGGTCAAGGTATCACTTACAGAGGATATCTGAGACGAATGCTCTGGACCAGGTAGAAGGGGGGTTGTAGGTGCAGGAGCCGGGACACGTAGCCGCTTGCGGGTGAAGACAAGAAGACCACTCTCGGTTGAGGAAGTAGTAGTGGAAGGAGCAGACAATCTAGCAACCCCAACAAGGGAGATATGTTCAAGAAACACAACATTGCGAGAAATCCGAATACAGAGGATGGAAGACTGAGCAGTTACTTTAGATCGTTCCCGAACAAGAAGATGGACAAAACAAAGACATCCAAAAACATGAAGGCTAGAGAAATCTGGGGGATAACCAAAAAGTTTTTGGAAGGGAGAGGTGTTGCCTAGAACAGAGGATGGAAGAAAATTGATCAAATATACGGTTGTATTGGCTGCTTCTACCCAAAACGAAGTTGGAGTATGAGACTCCTATAGTAATGTCCGCACAACACCGAGAATGTGTTTGCTCTTCCGTTCTTCTACACCATTTTGTTGTGGAGTTTCTAGGCAGTTGCGCTGAGACTGAATTCCATGACTCCTCAAATATGCCAAGAAGTCTCCATCTCTATATTCTCCCCCTGAATCTGAGCGGAGGACAGTCACACTGCACTTGAGTCGATTTTGCACCATAGTATGAAACAATTTAAATGCACCAAAGACTTCTGATTTGTGTCGCAGAAAATAAATCCAAGTATATCTAGTACTATCATCTATAAATAATACGAAATATCTGTACCCCGATCGTGAAGTAATAGAAGCTGACCAAACATCACTATGTATTATCTCAAAATGTTTAGTGGCATGTTCAGATTTATGAAGAAATGGTAAAACATGACTTTTACTCAAACAACACAGTGTGCAAGAAACATCAAAAGTATCAACAGGGGGAATTTTGTTCTTAATCAAACCAGAGTCAAACAAAAGTTTTAATTTTTGGGAATATGGATGACCCAATCGTTTATGCCATAAATCCCAAATATTATTTCTATAAGTCAACATAGAATCAGACAAAGAAGAACTAAGTAAAGTTGAGGATGCCCCCAGTTGAGACTTCTCGAACTCTAGTGCAAATAGACGGCCCAACCTATGCCCCTTCCCTTTCACCTTCCTAGTGTACCGGTCCTGAATCAAGCAACCATCATGAGAAAAAGTGAGAACATTTCCTTCACCAACAAGTCGACCAACATAATTAAGATTAGTAGTAAGGTTGGGTACTAAGAGGGTTTTGGAAAGAGGAAAGGATCTAGTTGGTGACAGTTGACGGGACATATCATCACTTCCAATGATGTCTAACTTTTCACCATTAGCAGTAATAATATGTTTATGGTGAGTTTTAGTGGAAGGGATTGGGTGGTTGAGGTAGGCTCCTGTCATATGGTTGGTGGCACCTGAATCTATAATCCGGCTGCAGTGAGAAGTCTAGTCTCTTCTCTTAGAAGTTTCCCTAAAACAGAATCCATATCTGAAAGTGTTCCCCTACTTAGAATGTTGGACCTGATTATCTCATATTCAGGTTTGAGTCTCATCACGAATTGAGTCACCTTTCTCTTCTCAAAGTGCTTTTGAAGATATTTTACACACTCCACTGGATCCATGGGTTCAATGTTAACAATCTCATATTCAGCCCATAAATCAAGAAAACCAGAATAATACTCCTGTATCCTCCTCTCTCCTTGGCTGTAAAGAATATTTCTGATTCTATCTGATATTGCTTAGATACATTGGATTGTTGATAAACCTTTTCTAGGTACATATACATCTCATGTGTTGTTTTCATTCTCCTCATGGGAACGGATATATGATAGTCAATAGAACTCAGAATCCAAGAAACAAGGTTACCTTTGTCCAACTTCCGTTGTTGTAAAGCTTTGGCCTCGGTCTCAGCTGGTTTGGTGATTGTTCCATTCAGATATCCTTCTAAACCCTTTCCCTCAACATAAAAGTCAAAGTGAAACTTCCACATCCCATAGTTCTGTTCATTCATCTTTACAGGGATGATATCACCTCTGTCTGAAGCCATTTCAGCAAGAAAAAAACACAAATTGGGTTCGACTGAAGTTTAAAGAAATTAATCTGAAGCAAAACTTGATCCAAAGACGAGAAATAGGCTGTAATCAATCCAAGAGAGTCAATAAACTGAGATAGAAACCCCTTACTTTCACCGGAGATTGTTCAAGATCCAAAATGAAGAGAGGCTGAACACAGTCCAGAAAAGGAAAGTCTGGGCGCAGCGGCCAAGAAGAAGAGTCCAGATCTCTCTCAAACGAGAGAGATCCAATAAAATCTCTCTCTTTGAGTGCGCAGAAAACAGAAGAGGAGTTCCTGGATAGATCAAAACAGTCCATGGCCACTTGACAGAAATGTAGGTTTTCAATAGATCACGAGGGCAAGACGGATCAGAGAGAAGGAAGATCAAAGAGCAACCTGCTTTGATACCATGTGAACTGAATTTAGATCTAGGAGAAAACAGATCTAGGGGTGTCTAGAATAGTCGACCCCCACCTCAAAGAGCCTCTTTTATATTAAAGAGATAAAAAGTATGTACGGTTACAAAAATGCCCTTACAGGGCTGAAAGATAAAAAGAACAAATAAAATAATAAGAACTATGATACTGTACAACAAGGACTACTCTAATAATGTACAACAAGATATATCTTCACAATGTGATTGATCCACATGGAAAAATTTGCCTTTTTCTGTTTTATGGTAAAGAAATTGGAGATTAAATTTTCTAAGCAACCGATACAGTTTTTCTTGTTCATATTTTTGAAAGGTACTTTTCCGCCCCATTCATTTTTAGCCTTCTAGGTAAATCACTTATGCCGTTAGTGTTTCCCAAGTAATGCTTTTAGGTAAATCACTTATGCCATTAGTGTTTCCCAAGTAATGCTTTTATCTTTTTGTCTTTACATTTTAGCACTTGTTTAATGAGCATTTTTGTTTCATTAAATTTTAGAATCTTTTCCCTCTAGGTGGGAAGCAACTTACCCACTTGGGATAATCTTGACAAGATAAGGTCATTGATCTATGACTCACAGTCATTGAATTGCAACTTCTGATTTATTTAATCTACACTGAAGGTAAATTCTAATCGCTGTGCATGTCTTGTATGATAGTTAAAACCAGCCCTAGTGTCACTGATGCAGCCATGACACGACTTGCTCAAGGGACGAAGGTTCTTTCAGAAGGGGGACGTGATAAAGTTTTTCACCAGATGTTTGGGATTTTGCCTGATGAGAAAGTCCTTAAGGCATATTCTTGTTATCTTTCAACTTCCTCAGGACCTGTGATTGGAACACTCTATATATCCACAAAAAGAGTCGCCTTCTGCAGTGACAGTCCTCTTTGTCATTATACTGCTTCAAGACAGGAATGGATGTATTACAAGGTATTCTTTTTTGTCCATGCAATTACAATCTGTTTATCATAGAATCCTTTTTCATATTTTATCTTTCATTATCATTACAAAGTTGTATAGTTAATCAATTAGATTCTTCCATTTATATTCTAAGCTATTTCTGAAAATGGAAGGATTAGGTGGCCAATCTGAACCAGACATTGGCTGAGGATTTTGGATACAGAATGTGTTTAATCCCCTCCCCATGTTGGCCATATAGCACACATTGTATTCAATGTTTACAAATAGAGTTATGCTTCTAGAATTATTATCATTCTTACTGTTGTTGTTGTTGCTATTAAATCAAAACCTTCATACATAAAAGAGATTATTTCAGATATGTGGCTAAAACATTCAATTGAGCTTATTTCAGTGATGTCTGGACATCACTTGCTAATTCTCGGCTTGGAAAGAAGTGTACTTGAATATGTTTTCTTAGATAGAAGATGGAAGCGTTTCCAACATTCAAGTTGTTTCATGCAATGGTCCGAGTTTGCTTCAGATCACTAGTATTCTCCACTCGAATTTAGGGGGAGAATTCCTTGATGGGGAACAATGGAATAGAATCTCAACAAAGATGTCCAAGTATACCTCAATAGAATAGAGTTGCAGTGCTAGAATGACCATATTATGAGCATCATGTGGACCATGTTACAGGATTTTCATGCTCCGGCTTCTTTTTCGGTAGAGACTGCTAGTATAGCTATGTATTTGATCAATCTCCTTTCCCCTAGTGTTCTTAACAATGTTTTTCTCTTTCAAAAATTGTTTGGTTATCTTCCTGGTTTCTCTAATACTCATGTGTTTGGTTGTCCCTAATTTGTTCATCTCCCCCCACTTGAATGTACTACTCTGTTGGCTCAATCTGCTTTGTGCACTTTTGTGGGATATAGTCATGATCATGGGGGATTCTTGTGCTATGATCCTGCTCATCACATACATATTTCCCTTAGTGCTGTATTTCTTGAGCATATTTCTTTCTTTGTTAGTATTGCTTAGTTGACTACTTATGTTTCTATTTGTAGAGTTTTAATTCATAGGATACCTCTGATTCTCCTGCCAAGGGGGATTTGCTTGTTTATCAACGTAAAAGGTTACGTGCTGTAGCACCTACCCTCCCAACTCTAGAATTTGATCACAACCTTCTCCTATGTTTGTATGTGATACTCTTCTTTTCGATATTTCTAGTTCTCACCTCTTCTGTTCCTTTGCGCTATTCTACTTGTATTTTTCATCCCTAGAATGCTATGGGTTTCCTTTAAACCATAACTTCTTTTCTGTTGTTCTTTGCTCAACATATAACTCTTGTTCTTCTTATAGGCAAGCTATTCAGACCATATTGGAAATAAGCCATGGATGTAGAGATCAATGTTGTTAAAATTGTACGATTTGCAATTCAAATCCTATTATTTTAATGCAAGAATTGGTGCTCTAATCATTTTTTTCTCTGTTTTTATTTTACACAAAAAGACACTTCAACCCTATTATTTTCCATTCTTCTTTAGATGCCAAAAACAGGGGCTCATTTAGGGGCGTCAATGGTATTCGAAAATCCGATTTTGAATTCGAGATTCGACATAATCAAATTGAATTCAAATATCTAATTGGTCAAATTTGGATATCCTATTTATACCGAATAGCTAGGTGGATTCGAATTGGGAGATGATTTGATTGGATTCAATAAATATATCTGAATTTGACCGATTATTTAATTTTTTATATATAATATATAAAATATTTAAAATTTTTATATGATTTATATAAATAAAATATTTATTTTATATATTTATTAATTCCTAAAATAATTAATTGGTCAATTTCGAATCGAATATTTGGATATTTAATCGAATTCGAATATTAATTTTCAATATTCGTCAGATATCAAATCGAATTCGGATATTGTCTGATTCAATTTGAATTCGATTTCTTTACACCCCTAGGTTCCATCCTTCGTTTCCCTCTATACTTTTTTTTTACAAAAAAAAACCTCTCGTTTTTTATGTAAATACCATTTTTCTCCATTGTTTTTAACACAAAAATCAAGGGCTCCACCCAACTAGTTTCTCCCTTCTTGTTTTGATGCAAAATGTAGGTTTTCCTCGTATTTTTGACACAAAAACAATGCTCAATCTTACTATTTCTCCTCATTTTTAATGTAAAATAAGGTATTTTTCCCATTTTTTCATTGTTTTTGATACAAAAGTAGGGGCTTTTCCCCAATTTCTTTTTTACCTTCATTTTCCTTGTTTTGTATTCTTTTTTTCCATGAAAACAAAACACCTAGTGTGTATTTAAATTTTAGACTTGAAAATATAATTTCTTTAGATTTTAAAATTAAAATGTGTACTTGAATCATGATATCTTAGTTTATACTTCAAAACTTAATTTCTTTAATTGCATATAATGTTTATTTGTAGTGTCTCACTATTGTACTGAAATGTGTAGCCTGTTATTTTTCATGCTAGGATCTTATGTGTAGTATCTATGTGTAGTCTCTATGCAACCTAGTAGTCTCTTATTTTAATATTTTTTATGATGCATGCATGATTTTAACAATTGAAACAATAGAAACTAGAGAACATTGTGGTTGTTTTTCCTTTAAAAATCTTGTGGATAAGGATAACCAAAGAAAAATGGTCCTTAATTATACCATAGGATCAATTGAATTATGACTATTGCTATGGTACTAAAGTAGTGTAATTATCACTTATATTACCTACTTATTCTGTCTATAAGTTGAAAGTCGGTGCAAAATCATTTTTCTTATATTTTTGTTATGCTTAAATACTTTTTATAGGTTTTTGACAATTTTTCAGAAATTCAGAAAAAAATCTTACCATTAGTGTTTAGAAAACTGGACTAGAGTGGTTAGTCAGACCGGTTGAACCACGACCCGTGGCACTGATTGGTTCGATCACACCCCAATAACTGGAAACTGGTGAACTGGTGCCGATTTCGTGAAACTTCCTGGGCCATTAAATACTTGAAATTTTAAAATGAGTTTAAGAAGACTTGAGCCCATAACCTCTTATTTTTATATATTACTTAATTACCATTACTTTATTACACGTATTTTAATGAAAAATGCAAATTCAAGTTATGAGACTTGGACCCTAGTCATTTGCTTTAAAAATTAAGGAATTTTCCATCCATCCACCATATTTAAGTACATTAAAAGTTGTAAAATATATTATATATAGTATTTATATAACCCGTAGTATATATACATATATGCCACGTTATCATGGTTTGACTACCGGTTTGATCCTGGTTGAACCTCTAATTTACCATGCAGTCATCTGATTTAGGGTTGCATGATGGAAGACTAAAAAAAATCCCAAAAAACTACTCTTGTACCAAGTAGAAAAGAAAAGGCAATAATCTGATTTGATAATAGAGAGAATGAAGACAGAAAGAGAGAGATCTTAGTGAGAAGAAAAGAAGAGGAGTTCGCATCTCCGCCCACCCCTGTCACGCCACAAACACCCCACACAACGTGCGACTGCCACATGTCCAGTCACATGCAGTGGGGCGTTCCCACGTGCTCGTCCCATTAGCCCCAAAACGAGCCCAATTTTCCTTTCTCTCATACAACGTTTAAAATGACCCGGAAATGGAACCGTTTTGGCCACCGGTTTTCGTGTTGACGGTTTGACCGTCCAGTTCGAACAGTCGGCCTGTTTTGACAAATAAATTAAAAAAATCAAAACCGTTGAACGGGTCGACGATTCGACCGCCCGAGTCAACGGGTTGTTGACTTTTTCAACGGTTTTTGGCCAACTACCGGGGTTGAGGTTAAACAGAACCGGCTGCCTCGACAGTTCCCGAGCCAAACAGTTTGACCGTCTGGGTCAACGACGGTTTGAAAACCTTGCTTCAAATCGTGTTTGACTCCCGTTTTACTCTCCTCTGCCCGAGCTTGGATCCAACTCCATCTCTGACACCAACAATTTCTCCGGCCAGTTCACTGTCACCAAGTATGCTCCAACCCTCGTATTTTGTTTTGATACTTGCTTTTTTTCATTTCAAATCAGTGAAACCCTCGTTCGATATTTTGTTTTTCATTTCAAACCAGAGAAACTTTTTTTTCCCCTCTTCCAACTCCCTTTTCGGTACCAGCAATCGCTCCGGCCAGTTCACCGTTACCAGTCTCCAACCCTCGTATTTTGTTTTGATATTTATTTCTTCATTTCAAATCAGGGGAGCGCCTTGTTTCTCTGATTTAGAGTGTACCTGGTGACGGTGAACTGACCAGAGCGATTGCTGGTGCTGGAGAGGGAGTTGGAAGAGGGGAAAAGGTTTCTTTGGTTTGAAATGAAAAGCAAAATATTGAATGAGGGTTTCTCTGATTTGAAATGAAAAAATCAAATATCAAAACAAAATACGAGGGTTGGAGCGTACTTGGTGACAGTGAACTGGCTGGAGCGATCGTCGGTGCCGGAGATGGAGTTGGATCCGAGCTCGGGCAGAGGAGAGTAGAACGGGGTTAGACACGATTTGAGGTTGAGGGGACGAGAATATGGGAGCAAGGTTTTTGAACCACCGTTGACCTGGACGGTTGGACCGTTCGGCCTGGAAACTGTCCAGGCAACCGGTTCCGTTTTACCCCAAACCCAGTATTTGGCCAAAAATCGTTGAAAAAGTCAACAATCTGTTGACTCGGGTGGTCGAACCATTGACCCGTTCAACGGTTTTGACTGTTTTTTTATTTTTAGTTATTTTTTAAATTTATTTGTCAAAAACAGGCCGTCCATTCAAATCGGACCACCGAACCGTCGACCTGAAAATTGGTGGCCAAAACGGTTCCTTTTCCGGATTGTTTTTGAAAACGTTGTATGGGAGAAAGGAAGTTTGAGCTCATTTTGGGGCTAATGGGATGAGCTAACGGCTGTCCCATTAGCTCCGCACGTGGGGACACCCCACTGCGTGCGATTGGGCATATGGCAGTCACACATTGTGTGATGCGTTTGTGGGGCGATAGGCGGTGGGGCAGAGATGCGAACTCAAAGAAGAGATGGGAAGAATCCAATAATGATCTGGCCACCCCACTCATTATCTTATATACTCATAAAAAGGATTGATTACAAAGACTAAAATACCCTTAAATGGATGGCTATTATTCATAACATAAAAACAACTAAAAAAGAACAACATAAACTGATGATTATAAATGAGAAAATCATAGGAAACTGCCGAGTAGAGGAAAGTTATGCAAGAAGAAATGGAGGCCCTAATTAAAATTAGACATGGTAGTTGATTTGCCTACTCATAAGACGACAATGAAATGTAGGTGGGTGTTTAATGTGAAGTACAAGGCTAGTGGTAGTATACATAGACTTGTAGGATAGAGTATTTGGAGACCTTTGTTCAGGTTCTCTTGTCCGTAGCAGCCACCTATTCCTGAACACTCTTTAAGTTTGATGTAAATAATGCATTCCTCAATGGAGATTTGTAGGTGTACATGGACCTTCCAGTTGGGTTTTATGATGATATAGGTGGAGGAAAGGTGTGTAGATTAAAGAAGTCTTTATATGGATTGAAGTAATCACCTAGAGAATGGTTTGATAAGTTTAGGGAAGCATTGACTTGCTTTGGATGCACAAAGATTCAGTCAGATCATACACTCTATGAAGTTAAAGGGTTCACTTGTGTTAGTGCTAGTAGTATATGTTGATGATATTGTAGTTACAAGGAGTGACTTGATTGAGATTAAAGACCTACAATAGGAGTTTGAGATTAAGTAAATTGGAGAATTTAATTTTGTGTTGCTGATAAAAAAAAAAAAAGAATTTAAGTATTTTCTAGGTATTAAGGTGGCAAGGTCCAAACATGGGATCTTCAGGAGAAAATGTGTTTGACTTGTTATAGGATATTGGAAAATTGGGAGTCAAACTAACTAATACACTTATTGACTAGAACCATAGCATTAATTCTTTAGATGGTGCGTTAATGAGGGATGTAGGAAGGTATTGGAGATTGGTGGGCCACTTGTTATACTTGTGCATGACACGTCCAAATTAGACCTGTTCATGGACCGGGTAGCCCAATGGCCCGACCCAGCCCGACTCGTTATTTTTCGGTTTTGGACAAAACTTTAGGCCCATGGGTTTGGGCTCGGGCTTTCTCAAATAAGCCCGACCCAGGCCCGATCTCAGCCCGATACTATTACATATAATAAAAAGTATTTATGTTATATATAATAAATATATATATATATATAATATTTGTTTCTTAAATTATTTATAAATATTAATTTATTATTAGGAAATACAAATTAGTTTATTAAATTATTACTAATTTAATATAATATTAGTTTATAAAAGTACACTGAAAGTAAGACATTTTATGTACAGGTCAGGCTTTGGGCTCGGGCTTGCACATTTTCTGTTGATAAAGAGGCAAAGCCTAGCCGAGCCTGGCTCGGCCCGACACGTGAATAGGTCTAGTCCAAATATATCTTATGTTGTTAGTGTTGTAAGTTAGTACATGCATGCTCCTTGGGTTTAGCATTGGACAACTATTAATAGAATTCTTGCCTACTTGAAGAAACATCTAGGTAGAGGAATACTCTTTACTGATCATGGACGTATGAAGCTAGAAGCCTATACAGATGTAGACTAGGTAGGATGCTTAGATGATAGGAGGTCTACATCTGGACTCTACACCTTTGTTGAAGGAAACATTGTTTCTTAGAAAAGTAAAAAAAATTGTTAGTTGTGGCCCAGTCAATTGTAGAAACCGAGTATAGATCAATGGCTCATGGTGTCTCAAAACTCCTTTGGATTCGGTTCTTATTGGGTGAGATTGGAATTGTTGCAAATGAACTTATGGTATTGTGATAATCAAGTTGCAATCAACATTACCCATAATCCAATTCAACATGATAGGATGAAGCATATTGAGTTAGACATACACTTTAAGAGGAAGGGTGACATTAGGGAAAATTTGCTTGCCATGTGTTTCATCTGATTTAC
The DNA here is from genome assembly GCF_056320005.1 of Nelumbo lutea. Classification (NCBI taxonomy): domain Eukaryota; kingdom Viridiplantae; phylum Streptophyta; class Magnoliopsida; order Proteales; family Nelumbonaceae; genus Nelumbo; species Nelumbo lutea. Next base: position 57,293,628 of record NC_142687.1, on the reverse strand, counting down.
AGCTAGCTGATGTCTTCCCCATAGGAGTTGCAAAAAATAAGCTTGAACACTATTTCCAACTCGAGAGGCAGTGTTGAGAAATTGCTGTATTTTTAGTTTCTTATATTTATTAGAAGTTATTAGGCATTCGGCCGATGGGCTTTGTGTTTTTTAAGTTACGTTTCGAAGTTGTTTAAGTAACTGCCCTATTGAGAGGATATTGGGGATTGTACACAATTTATTCTTTTAATATAAAAGATAGTGGAAGGGGTGGCCATATCTATTATTGGCCTTCTCTTCCCTCTTCTTCCATCTTCTTCTCTTCTTCTACTCCCAAAAAACTCTCTTTCTCTTGATTTTTCATAAATCCTTTTATTTCTTTTATTTTATAGTGAAACAAAGCTCAGCATGGGGGGGGGGGGTCCTCATTGGGATTCACCATGGTAAGAAAGGAGGCAACACTAAGGTTTCATAATAAGAAATTGAACTAATACTCATTTATTGAAATATGCTTCAAATCTGGTTAAATTGACAAATATTACTGATGATAAATTGTAAGTCAAATTGTAAGTTTGAGAGTTCTTTACTTCTATATGCAACACTATATCAATAATTAGTGTGATCTCTCATTTATTTAATTTGATCTGATATTTCTCATGTAGTCCAGGTTGTTTATTAATTTGTTTCTGCCCTTTGCTAGCCTAATGAAGGATTAAATGCAAAACTAAGCTTACGAACAAATATCTTTAGAAACAAGAGATTTTAAAATAAGTAGGTTTAAAACTGAATATATGCTTTATAACTTTATCAATAATAGGAATGTAAATAAAATGTACACTCAGGATTGGAGACAAAGAGATAACTTAATGTGTTCCTTTTTTGGTACCTTGGTTTGTTAATCATTAACAAGGCAGGTTGGTTTGGTTCCAAGGCAAAGCCTAAAACCTACCCTATAGGGGTTGGTTTTATGATTTTGTAACCAGAACCTACTTAACCTACCTTGTGATCATTGGTTCCATGTAGGGCTGCAAATAAGTCAGATCGTATCCGATTGGAATCCAAATTCAATCCAGTAAGAGTCGGATTCGGATATCTCCCTTGATCCTAACAAATCAGATCAAATCGGAAAAGTTGATCCATTTATTTAATGGATTGAATTCGAATATATCCCAATCTGATATTCCATGACCCGATCTGATCCATTAATTATGAAATCTCTTATATTTTATATTATTTATATATTATATATGTATATTCTATATATTATTTATATAACATATAATTATAATATAATATGTTATTTATATTATATCAACTTTTTTATTACAGTCCAAAAAATTGAATCGCATTCAGATTGGTTGGATGGTTTTGGCCTTAGCAGTTCCAAGGTTGGTTCTAATGTCTACCCATTGAACCTATTCTTCCTTTACCCAGAAAAAAAACGAAACCTATTCTTTAAAAAAAAAACTTTTCATAATATTAAGAATAAAATTAGATTGGTATATATGTTGTTGAATTTAATACAGTACTATATGTTAAGTTGTGTTTTTAACATTAGGAATTGTAAATGTGGCATAATTACATAATCACAAATTGTATTAATGTTAATATTACTATTAATATTGATTAGAAATCATAGTCATAAAATGTTTAAACTAGATTTTCAATATATATAGTTCTAAACTTATCATTATAATTTAAATTTAGTAAATATTATCTTTTACATTACTTATTCTACACATTCAAATATTCAATTAAAGGCTTTCAGTTCACTTAAGTGGCTAAGTGATCAAGTGAGACCATGGTCTTTGTAAACATGAGTGCTTGGGTTCAAATCTTCACATCCTTAAAGTACTTTGGAATTTATTCTAAGGCAAGTTCAGTTGCAAGACTGGTTTGACCAAGGCTAATCGAGGCCAATTCAGAAAGGGAAATTTCTTAGACCCTGGAATTAGTCTAGGTGGATATTGGTTCCAAGAATTTGGACCTAAACCCTATCCAGTAATAGATTGGGTAGGGCTAATTCAAGGCCGGTTCAATGTCAGTGCCATTCAGTTCCCCGTACAACCTACCCATTTACTCATCCCTACTAACATGGGAGGGATTGAGAAGGTTTGTTACCATATGAAGCTGTTGTAAGGTTAGTTATTGTGTCAAGCAGAATGTTGGGCAGTCAAGAAACAATGTGTTCAAAAAATGATTGTGGAAAAAATGCATATGATACTCAGATGGATGAGTGCAAAAGCTAAAAAGTTTAGGGTAAAAAATGAAATCATTCAAAGGAGATCACCTACAGCACCCATAAGAAGTGATTTGTTCCAAGTTGAAGGGGTAGAAGTGCCAGCGGTAGACCAAAAAGGTAATCGGTCTAAGTAGCAAGAAGTGGTTTATAACATAACAATAGATGATGCACGTTCTTTTCTGTATAACATAAGAATAGAATGATGCTGATGATGACACCCATTAATATCTAGTTCCTACTGATAAGCATAATAATATTATTTGAACCTGGGCAGTTTGCTTGACAAGTAAGAATCCTTACATGTAGACTACATTATAAGACATAAAAATATTGATGATTTTAAATTTTAACTTTTCGATCACCCTTCAAATATTTTTTTCTTGTCAAGCACCACATCAACCTAAAAATTAGAAAAATGAAAATAATTAATTAACCACTAATATTAATGTGATTTATTAAAAATTATTTATATACTTAAATCATTAAAATTAGTATTTTTAAGTGTACATTAAATTTACTTTTGTTAACTCTTCTACCATCTCCCAGCATTTCTTAAGTGTATCCCAATAATTCACACTTCATCATCATCATCATGCAAGCCTTATCCCAACTATATGGGGTTGGATATATGAATTCTGTTTTGTCATTATTCTGTTCTGTTTCAATTATTTCTTACTTTTTTTTTATTATAAACCCATGTCCTTTTTTGTGTCTACGCCTTGCTCTTCAAGCCCGTCAACATGATAGATATAGGTTTGTATCTTGTTTATAATAGTGTTAAATTTAATGTTATTGATCTGTAGGTTTCTAAGAGTTCCTCTAATGTATCCCTGTTTATTTGTGTATCAAAATACGTATCCTAAGTTGCCGTACTGAAACATTTTGCGATGCCCATTGTGCATGTATCCCCTAATGCATCCCTGTTTATTGATCTGTGCTTTCCGACCCCAAAGGCAAGGCAAAAGGTTTCAGTGGTTTGTGCATTGTATTTTGTACCTTGATCAAAAGACTAGTGCGCAATTTTTGGAAGCATACAACTAAACCATGGACTTGGTCTGCAATTCTGCGTGATAATGGATAGAGGGCATAAACATAATAATGATTTAATTAACTGGATAATGAGTTTACAAGATTATGTGGTGTATTATAGCTTCCAATTGGCTAGAAAGTGTTGGGATAAGCATTTTAATTTGCTGCCAATACTTTGACAGGCGTTTTGTCAAATTGTATCAGAATATTCTTACCCAAGTTTCTCATTGATCTTGTTTTTGGAGTTTCTTGAAGTTCTCGTTTGGTAAGCAAATGTCTTTGGCCTTCTGACTTTTCTGTCTTGAAAATCTAGGTGGTAGTGACGCTTATTCAATTGATGGCAGTGAATCCTTCTTCAAATAGATTGAACCCATCTGACAAATACATCCAGATTTTGACTGTTGATGGCCATGAATTTTGGTTCATGGGGTTTGTATCGTATGACAAAGCACTCAAAAATCTAGGTGAGGCTTTAGAACATCGTGGTTCTCACTCCAGCGGAAGTCATTAGAACTAGGAATAACGCGTGTTTGTGCGTTGTTGATGTTGAAATGATATCTATACATACTGTCATACAACAACAAATTTCATTGGAACATCTTTTAATTAAATTACATCTCTTTGATATACGCAACTATATGAATTTGTTTATATTTGTGGATATAAATGGAATCTTTGGTTGACCAACTATCAAGTTGGATTTTGATTTTTTCTTTAGTCGGCCATAAATGAACAATTTTATCTTTTTTTTTCTGTTTTCTTTTTTTAATTTTTTTCTTAATTTTATTACTTTAAAATTGAAGTAAATAACTCAAATAGCCAATCTTCATTAACTCAAATAGCCGGTGGTCAATTTCCATTGACATAAGTTTTTACAACAATCACTCGCCATCTTCAAGTAAAAATTATGTTGGCGGTTTTTGAGACATAGACCAACAATTTATGATCATTAGCATAGAGTTTCTGAGGAATGAAAATAATATGGGGCACAACTATATTTTTGTGCTATACAATTTGTGTTATGGACCCTTTTTTCATTCTAAAGTGAATGAGACCCTAAGAATTTTGCAACAAAACGCTCTTCATATTATTCATTCTTGTCTAGAATGATTAAGAATTGAAAGAATGTGGATATAGCAGCAAACCAAACACGGCGTTATTAACTCTATTTATATCTATATCCATATCTATATCTATTTGTATTTAATTATAATTTTAATGTAATTGCATTTACTCATTAATTAAAATAAAGGGGAGTTTATCGCTCAGACCTAGGCATTTAAATTTACCTCCAAAACCACTGTACTTATTTAAAAAATATGCATTTTTATTCTTTTCAATTCCAAATCTCCGTCTACTTCACTGGCCCACATGGTGATGGAGGGTGTTTTTTTTTTTTTTATTTGTATGTCTATTAGCATATTAATACGTTTTTTATTGGAGAGTCATGGGTTGTCAGTCAACAGGAGGTTTCTCCTCCCACAACTATCTTAAGTACGAGATGAAGTATTGCAAGTGCCAGAGGAAATGTATTATCTGCATCTTTGAAACTCCATGTAATCCCAATAGGACATTTTACACTTGCCCCAGCAATCTTAAGGTAGTACTAAATACATTGGATGGATATTTGAAGGTTTAACACTCGTATTGAGTCTATTGACCTTTTATGCTCCCGATGTGAACAGAGCAACCTCGCATTTCCTAGGTAGTCGAACCATCCTCAGATAGAGGCACACATGGAAGGTCGTTGCAACTATTTTTGTTGGGCAACTCCCATTGGCGATCACCTTCTTGAGCTGGAGAGTGGGGTGTTTGATTATCGTAGACAGATGGGGTCTATTGTGGCATCTCAAGAAATACTATTGATTTAAGTTTATAATTATCTCATGTGTTGTTGTATTTCTATTTTCGCACATACTTAAGAGCTAGAAGTGAGTGGTCATGTAATGGCTATCCTTGGTGAACCTTATGTTGGAACAAATTTTAATATTTGGATCCAATGTATTTTGTGTTGTCATAATGGCAATCAACTGAAGAAGCATTAATCGTGTTTTTTGAAATTGAGTTCAACATTTTTTCAAATCCATTGAAATTGACAGAATTAATGTGTCGTAGTTTCATTGAACCGTTACTTCCAGTTGTCCTGCTGATTGAGTTGTGCCGACCCCGGGTCTGGAAAAACTCGGACCTCAACAAACGAGGGTCGACAATGTCACCCTATCAAACAATGCATGCAGGATGATGTTGATCTATCTAGCTGAATCGGTATCCACGCACACTAGGGTAAAGAATGTTGTAGACTATGTTCACGTATTAATTGCCTGATTTCAAACAGTGGGATTGATCCCAATTTATCTCACTAGTGTGTGGTCGCACCAAATAGTTGGTTTCTGACAAGGTTGAGTTGATAATTGAATCACGAGTGAGTTCATAGAGTGGATTCTGTGATGGGCTTTTTGGAATGGCATGCATCTTCATGAGCGCACTGTGCCATTTCCATTACTAACTGAGTGCTCTTTAAAGGATTAAAGCCCATGTAGCTACAGACCTGTTGATTTTTGTGTCGAAGTGTGGATCCAATACCGACATCTAAGGTCGAAGTCATCTAGCGTTGAACTCTGATACAAGTAATCCTTGTGCATGTTATGTATTCTATGCTTTTTTATTCAAACTTTCTAATGGTCTGATATCCATGGTGTAGATTATTGAAATTGTATGTAATTGTCTTGCAAAGACTCTCTCACTTTTTTATTTTATTTTATTTTGTTTAATTGTTTTGAATGGAGGAACCCTTTGAGGTTGAAGTATCCTTATTGGATATTCTCAGGCGAACTTCCATTGCCCACCACCTCCCATTTCCGAGATAAACTGTAAATATGATGGACTACAAATTTTATGCAGTCGTCGCTGTGACTGTTTGGGGTGAAGTAAGAACCTTCTATGGAGATATAACTGATACGCCCGATGCATCGGTTGAATCGACTACCAGAGTGGCTGTCCAATATTTGAAATCACGTCGGTGCATTTTCCTTGAATAGGAAGCCGAACTACAGGATGTTAGGATAGAAAATTGTGCATTGAGATGTTAGGATAGAATATTGGACTGCCAGAGTGGCTGTCCAATATTTGAAATCACGTCGGTGCATCAACAAAAAGGACGCAAACTTCGGTGCCATGAAGGAGTACCATTGCATTTTCCTTGAATAGGAAGCCGAACTACAGGATGTTTGGATAGAAAATTGTGCATTGAGATGTGAGATGTTGAACGAATGCGGCATATGGGTACATGAAATGATTCAAGTGGCCACCATTACTGACATTGGATTAGCTTCTTGATGGCAACTGTGGGCATTTTTCTGAATTAGCTTCTTGGATATAATTCTTTCACAGTTATTCACTGTTACTAAAAGTTAGCAGACATTTTTCTGAATAAATGACAGAGTACCATAACAATCATAGCTTTTCTAATAGATAACGTGCACGATTAAAGCAAGTTTATTACTAACCTATAAGATAATGTAGATGGGTGATTAATATGTCATCAAAGGAACATAGAGCATGTGTACTTCATTTAATTGTAGAAGCAAACAAAGTGTTACATTCTATAAGATTTCCAACCATCGCCCAGTATAAATCATATACGCTTAGTACCCTTTTCAATACGGTTCAAGTGCCAAACAAATAGCTTTGTCCACGGTACCATCAGCCTCATCCGTTATTTTCCTTTACTGGTTTCTTGCTTGTCCACTGCTCGTCTCAATTTCCATGTTGGAGGTTCCAATGAACGACTGAGGCCAACTCCAGGCCCGTTCAGCCCCGATTTCGGGCGGATGTAGATGAAAGGAGTGAACATGTATTGTGTTAGCATTGTGTGCGGCCTAGCGTAGTGTATCAGATACCATCATTGCTTGTACCAACCAATATGGAATGATTTACGATTCATCACATTGTTAGTGTTGGATGACCTATGTATCGTCTCAAGCCAACAGAGTACGCGGTCAACATTGGACGCGGGCAAACGTGGCTCGATGGTCTCACCCACGGGTGTGCAAACACTTTGTGCGTCCCAGCCTAGCCTAGTTTGCATTGGGTGGATCATTGGTTGCACCAACCGATATGGAATGACCCACGGGTGGTCGGATTTTCCATGCCAGACGTGAGTCATTACATTTACCGTTTCAAGCAAAAGTACACATTCAAAGTTGGACGTAGGTGGACACGGCTGAAAGTGGTGAATGTATGGTGTGGGAGTATTATGTGCATCCCAACCTAGTGCACATCGGGTGGATCATTGTATGCATAGACCGAGATGGATTGATTCACGATTTGTCGTAGTGTTCATGCTAGAGGCTTCAATGACCGGATCAGCCTATCTCCGGGCCCATTCACCTTCGGACATGGGTGAACATGACTAAGAGATGTGAATGTGTGTTGTGGGAGCACTCTATGCGTCCCAACCTAGTCTAGTCTACATTGGGTGGTTTGTTCCTTGCATCAACCGAGGTGGATTGACTCATGGCTCGTCGTAGTGTTTATGTCGGATGTCTCAATGACCGGACCAACCAATATCTGGGCTCATTAAGCCTCGAACGCAGGCGTACACGGTTGGGAGGGGTGAATGTGTGGTATGGGAGCATTGTGTGTGTCCTAGCCTAGTGCAAAGTGGGTGGATCATTGAATGCATAGACCAAGATGGATTGACTCATGACTTATTGCAATGTTCGTATTGGAGGTCTCAATGACCGAATCAGCCTATCTTCGGGCTAATTCACCTTTGGACGCGGGCGGATGTGACTGAGAGTTTTGAATGTGTGGTGTGAGAGCACTGTTTTCCTCCCAGCCTATTGCACATTGGTTGGACCTTTCATTGCACCAATCGAGATGGATTGACTTATGTGTTAGACAGTTTGTATGCCCTTAGCTTCAATCAAATTGATGTATTTTATAAGTTTATTGTAAATGAATAAAAGTGCATATTTGATTCATGTTCCCTTGGTATGTTTCTATGTAATACCCTTAAAATGGACACTTAATGAGACTTGTGTTAGTTTAGAATGCTCACAGCCAGAGGGTTGGTCTAGGGAGACCTATCCTGACAAGGCTGACACTGTGGTGCCACCAAGTTGGTTGGGGTGGCTTGTCTCAGCTACCGGGGTGAGACCCTAGGCACATACAGTGTGGGATTAATTGAATCTTTGAACTGGACCAGATTTCCAATATTACCCTGGACCTTGGAGATTGATGGGCAAAACTGGAAAGTTACACCCGACCCCTAGACTCGATTATGATACTGCACTAGGTGTCGGATTGGGCTGTTTTTGATGTACCAATCAGTGAGATCCTTAGCGGGGGTCAAAACCTATGTATGTTGGGATAGTTTGAGAATTCATCTGAGTGGGTGATCATAGTGACAGAATCAGCCCCTTTGTCGGACAAAGGTAATGATCGGGATGCACTATCACTGATGGAAACCAAGACTGGCGGCAACCGATTTCAATCGTTGAGATTTGTTTTGCAAAATATATTTTATATGAGATATAAAAGTATATATATATATATATATATATATATATATATATATATATATATATATATATATATATATATATATATTATGGTTTCAAAATGTTTGCAAAAGGTTTTAATTCCCGGGATCCATACTTGAGAGAGTGCAACACTGTTCCTTGCAGCCAAGGGAGAGGTCTTCTCTTGTCGGGCAGTGTATGATCATTATGGGCTGAGAGGTTAAGTGTAAGGCCATTGAGGATAATACCTGATGGGCTAATCTTGCATCTGCCCACAGTCCCTGGGTGTTACAAGGTGGCTTGGCCCAGGGACCACTTAGGGTAAGTGTTGGGCCCATAGAGCCCATCTGATGGGTTTCAGGGGGTGCACTGTCCATAATAGTGTATTCGGCCAGGCCTTGTAACAAAGGCTAGGCTGAACCCATGTGGCTGATTTGTAGATCAATGTTTGGGTCCCACGCCATACAAGGAAGCCCAACTGGGCAGTAGTTTGGAAGGTTTAATGAATACATATCCCTAAATGGGCCTTAAGCCCATTTCGAACTGGGCTAATTTGATTAGTCTTTAAGGGGCGAATTTTGAGATAAGATCAGCTGATAGGATTGGGCCCACACCCTATCCACTCAGAGAGTCCAAGATCTAAATGAGATTTAGATTTGGAAACTTCCTAATTAGATTAGGAACTGGTTGATCTAATATGTAGATAAGATAAGGATTATCCCTTATCTTAAAGGGACTTCTAATCTAGATATGATTTGGGTTAGCAACTCCTAATGGGATTAGGAGCTGATCCCTTTAAGTCTATAAAAGGAAGAGGCAGCCTTTAGACACACAACAACCAACAGACTCAAGTCTTGTCTTCAGAGCTGAGATGACAGAGGAGAGAATTCTGCACCCTACAAATTCTCTCTAGCCGCCTTCTTCCTACAGCCACCTATAGCAGTTCGATCTCCATTGCTTGGGAGAAATCAAGACCGGATCTTGATTCCAATCTTTTGGAGAAAAGATTGGCAGGAGTTGTATTCACTAGCCGCCCAGGTGATTCTGGGAAAGAATCAAGTTCTTAGGAAGGACACTGTTGATTCTGCTCCACCCTGCATTGCACCATTTTCAGTGGGAGCGGTTTTTGGTTTCTACCTTGGGCGTGAATACCCCCATTGAGAGATATTATTTCTCTGTATCAGGTATTATCTCTCTCTCCTTCTTTTGGTTCAGATCTGGTTCAGTTTATGGTTCAAGAATGATCATCGAAAATATGATTTTCGAAATAGGGAATTCTATTCCCAATTGAAGGGAAAGAATTTTTTTTTGAAATTTGCCCCACTTTATTCCGCAATCTTGGGCGTCCATATGATGGATTTTCTATCCCTTCAGTGGTATCAGAGCCAGGTTCAAATCTTGAACCATTATGTTTCAGATCTGAGCCTGCGCAAATAGGGAGAAGGCGTTCTACCCAATTTGCGCAGATATGGGTTTTGGGAAAATTGTTCCCAAAATAGATGGGAAAATAATATGAAATTAATTTTAAATAAATCTGATTATTATTTAGAATAGTTCTTTATAATTTTCTGGATTTATGGGTTGTTCGTACAAGAGGAGATCGAAATCTTGATTTGCGTAGGGAGAACTACAAGATTTGCAGTTTTTGAGTTGAATTTATTACATTTGGTCTGTAAATATTTTTTTTATTTTTAGACTCAATGTATAGGCATTCGATCTGATGTAATAATTAATAGAAATAGGATTTCTATTTTTTTTAGCTTTGGATCGAAGATGGCGACGCAGAGAAGGAGATTTCGCAGATGGGAGATTCGCTATCTGCGATTTGTAGTTTGAGAAACTGCAATCTGTGATCTAACCTCTGTTTTGCATGATGGAGTGTGCGAACAGTTCTGATTAACTATTTTTGTTTTTCTTTTATCAGTTATTTAATTTCAGATTATTTTCTTGAATTAAGGATTTAATTAAAAATCAAACCCTAGACCCCTTCGAACCAAGATTGGTTCAAACTGTTTGGACCAATTCTAGGGTTTAATCAAGGCTGAAAGTCAGCCCTAATTTCCCCACTAATGGGCCTAAGGATTGATATTTAATTAAATGGTTAATTCGGCCCAGCCTGTAAAGGCCCAGTTTTAAATATTTAAAACTACAAAAGCCCATTTTAAAGGATAAACCTATATGGGCCAAACTAGGCAACCCTAATTCAGCCCATATACCTAGATAATGTTAATGGTTAATATTATGGAATTTTAATGGGCTTCCAACGGGCCTTACAGATAATTAATTGATTGGATCAATTTATCCCTGCATGATATGTATGGATGTGTGATGTGCTGCGTATATGGGCCATAAGTACTTGGCCCATGCTCATTCGACAGTGGCTCTTGCGCACACCATGGCTGAATGCACATCATTTCCATGGTGTCCCTTTTGGTCATTGGATGACTTCCCTCAGTGGTGGCCCCCACCTCATCAAGATGTCACGTGCGGAACCCTAGCCGATTTAAGGCCCACCGAAATCTAGCTTTATGAAAGTCAGTGGGAGCCACTTTGGTTTGACCTAAATCAAACTAGGGCGTAATGTTGTTCCCTCTAGCTAATATGAGTGCATGTGATGGGGAAATTCATATGATGAACTCTCTAAAGGCCTTCCATCATTAGCATGAGGATGGGTCCTTCAGTAATGAGGAAACGCACCAGAAAATGGGCTATCCATTTGCTGTTGGGCTTGTCTGAATGTCTCATAAGATGATAGGGGCGTCATAGACCGATGTGGGAGGGGCTTCACCAGAAAATGGGAACTCTCTCAAGGTACCTTGGCGTTCACGAATATGATGGGTAAGCACTCAGTAGACAGAAAGGTTTACCTGAAAACGGCTTTGAACCTTGTCTGACAGAGGCCAAAGGGAAAACTCATATGATGAGTGGATATGATCCTTCATAGGAAAGTGGTGGGGTTATGCAGCTGAAACAGTTGGCTCCATGCACCCTATGTGATTTCCCACATTTCCAGAGACAACCCATAGTCTCCGTCATTGAGAAAGGAGGGAAATCTCAGAGATGAATAAATGGAAATGGATCGTAGATTAAAATCCATATCTATGAAATGAACATGAATCAAATTAGGTTGTGGACTGATGTTTGCTCTTTTATCGGAAAATGGCAAACGGATCTTTTGCAAAGCTTCTTGACGACAACAAGCTTAAGGGCTCAAACTACGCCAACTGGTACAGGAACCTTATGCTGGTCCTAGCTTCAGAAAAGCTGGACAAAGTGGCAAAGAATCCTGCCCCGGAGCGTCCGGGTGACAGAGCTTTCGAGGCCCGAAGGAGAGACTATCAGGAATGGGAGGAGAAAAACTCCCTAGCCCGGTGTTACATCATCTTCTCCTTGGACAACCCAATACAGAGGCAATTCGATCAGATCGAACTTGCCAAGGACATATTGGGCAGCCTGGGGACGACGTATGAAGAGCAGAATCGTTCTACTCGGCAAAAGGTCTTGAAGCAGTTCATGACCACTCAAATGTCCAAAGGCGAACAAGTTCACGACCATTGTCTTCGGATGATGGGTTACATTAACGAACTGGAGGCTCTTGGATCCGGGTTAGACCTCGCAACCCAGATAGATGCTATCCTTAATTCTTTGCCTCCTTCCTTTAATCTGTTCAACATGAACTATAACATGAACAAGCTGAATGTCAGCTTGCAAGAGCTCAGCAATATGTTGCAAAGAGATGAAGAACTGATTAAAAGGATGAGCCTGTAGGTATGCTTGTTGAAGCTAGCAAAACGGGCAAGAGAAAGAGGAAGGCAAAGAAGCTTCAGAAGAAAGCCACCAAGGGCAAAAGGCAGAAGAAAGACAAAGCATCAGATGCATGTCACTTCTGCAAGAAGACCGGCCACTGGAAACGGAATTGTCCTGCCTACTTGGAATCCAAGAAAGGTAATTTTGAAACTTGTGTTATAGAAACCAATTTATTGGTAACTTCTGCGTCCTGGTGTATTGACTCCGGGGCTTCAACTCATGCGTGTAACTCACTGTAGGGGTTCAAGGTAAGCAGAAGGCTGAGTGAAGGAGAAGTCTCTCTCTACTTGGGGACTACTGCAACTGTTGCAGCTGCGGCAATAGGAACCATGGAGTTAATTTTTAGAGAAGGAAAAATTGTACTCAAAGATTGTCTTTATGTAAAAAACTTAAGAAGAAATTTGATTTCTGTTTCAAAACTGTGTGCAGATGGTTATTCTGTCTTCTTTAGTAATACGATTACTATTAAAAGAAATAATAGATTCATCGCATACGGGGAACTGGAGAACGGTCTGTATGTTCTACATCCTTCTCTAGAAACTAACATAACCGAAACTACGTCGGATGAAATCCCCAAGAAGAGAGCCCGTGATTTAGTTAATCCCACATGTCTGTGGCACTACCGATTTAGCCACATCGGTGTTGACCGAATCACAAGGTTGGTAAAGGATGGTCCTTTGGATTTTCTAACTGTAGAAGATCTTCCCACCTGTGAGCCTTGCCTACAAGGCAAGATGACAAAACGGCCATTTGATGGTAAGCCTGAAAGATGTACAGGCACACTTGACCTAATACATACTGATGTATGTGGTCCACTAAGTGTTAGGACACGGAATCAATACGTGTATTTCATCACCTTCACAGATGATTTCTCACGATATGGTTACGTGTACCTAATGAGACACAAGTCTGAATCCTTTGAAAAGTTCAAAGCGTTTAGACAAGAGGTCGAGAAACAGTTGGGGAGAGAAATGAAAGCCCTTCGATTTGATCGAGATGGCAAGTATCTCTCTGACAAGTTCAGGGACTACTTAAAGGACAATGGGATAGTATCACAATTAACTCCTTTTGCTACACCACAACTTAACAGTGTTTCAGAGAGGAGGAATAGGACCTTATTGGATATGGTCCGGTCACTTCTCATACACTAAGAGTTACCCACATCCTTTTGTGGTTACGCATTAGAGACTGCGATATACGTGCTGAATCGGGTTTCAACCAAATCGGTTCCGAACACTCCATATGAACTTTGGACCGGAAAGAAACCAAGTGTCAGACACTTGAAGATTTGGGGTTGTCCAGCACACGTTAAAAGAACGAGTGCGGACAAGATGGAATCCAAGACCAGCCTTTGCCTATTTGTAGGCTACCCAAAAGGCTCTGTAAGTTACCTTTTCTATGACCCAAGTGAGCAGAAAGTGTTCTGCAGTCGAAATGCCCAGTTCTTGGAGACCGATTATATCCTGGACACCCATCGTCAGGAAATTGTTCTTGATGAGGAGAGCTCAGGAGTAGTGGGGGATGTCCCACAAGTTCCAGGTAGTGACCAACCTAGAAGATCCACTCGGGTATCCAGGCCACCAGTCCGTTATGGTTATGACCAGGATAGTTACCTGGTGAAAACCTTGACTAGTGAGGAGGATCCCGTGACTTACGCAGAAGCTATGTTGGACATATATTCCCAGAAGTGGGTGGAGGCCATGAGAGCAGAGATGGACTTAATGGAGACCAATGAAGTCTGGACTCTAGTAGATTCGCCCTTCGGGGTAAAAGCAATTGGTTGCAAATGGATTTACAAGAGGAAGAAGGGCCCCGATGGTAGGGTTGAGACCTTCAAAGCTCGTCTGGTGGCGAAAGGGTACACTCAGAAAGAGGGCATCGATTATGAGGAAACCTTTTCGCCTGTGGCCATGCTTAAATCCATTAGAATCCTGTTAGCTGTAGCAACATACCATGATTATGAGATTTGGCAAATGGATGTCAAAACTGCATTCCTGAATGGAGATCTTACTGAAGATATCTATATGCAGCAGCCGCAAGGCTTCATAGCTGCGGGTCAGGAAAACATGGTATGTAAACTTAATAGATTTATTTATGGACTTAAGCAAGCTTTTTGAAGTTGGAATATCCGTTTTGACTCTGCCGTCAAATCGTTTGACTTTGAGCAGAATCCGGATGAACCCTGTGTTTACAGGAAGTATAGTGGAGATAAGGTTACCTTCTTGGTTCTATATGTAGATGACATTCTACTCATTGGGAATGATGTAGGAATGTTGATTACGGTAAAAGTATGACTTTCACAGCAATTCTCCATGAAAGATCTTGGAGAGGCCTCCTTTATACTGGGTCTTCGACTTTATAGAGATAGATCGAAGCGGATAATAGGACTATCCCAATCTGCCTACATTGACAAAATAGTCAAAAGATACAGCATGGAAAACTCCAAGAAAGGAAATGTTCCTTTCAGGCACAGAGTCACTCTCTCCAAGAAGATGTCTCCCAAGACTTCTGAGGAGATTGATGGCATGAAGGACGTTCCCTATGCCTCTGCCGTAGGGAGCATCATGTATGCCATGTTGTGCATTCGCCCTGACATTGCTCAGGCAGTGAGTGTAGTAAGCAGATTTCAGGCCAACCCAAGGCATGGGCATTGGACTGCTGTGAAAAACATACTTAAGTACCTCCGAAGGACAAAAGAGTTTTATCTAGTATTCGATGGTAGCTCACTACAGATCCAAGGGTATACAGATGCCGATTTCCAGTCGGATCTAGATGATAGAAGGTCTACATCTGGGTATGTTTTCACAATAGGATCGTGAGCTGTTTGCTGGAAAAGCAGCAAACAGGGGTCCACTGCAGACTCCACGACCGAGTACATTGCCGCAAGTGAGGCTGCCAAGGAAGCCATGTGGATGAAGAAATTCGTTCACGAGTTGGGAGTAGTTCTATCCAGCACATCACCCATCCCATTGTTGTGTGACAACAATGGAGCTATTGCTCAGGTTAAGGAGCCACGAGCCCACTCGAAGTCGAAACACATCAAGAGGAAGTACCATGTATTGAGGGAGATTGTTGGTAGAGGGGACGTCCTGATTCAGAAGGTAGTGTTAGCGGAAAATGTAGCAGACCCATTGACAAAGCCACTATCACAGAAAGTGTTTGAGAAACACGTGGAAAGCATGGGACTCCGGCTAGTACCTGGTTGGACCTAAGTGCAAGTGGGAGCTGTTAGACAGTTTTGTATGCCCTTAGCTTCAATCAAATTGATGTACTTTATAAGTTTATTTTAAATGAATAAAAGTGCATATTTGATTCATGTTCCCTTGGTATGTTTCTGTGTAATACCCTTAAATTGGACACTTAATGAGATTCGTGTTAGTTTAGAATGTTCACAGCCAGTGGGTTGGTCTAGGGAGACCTATCCTGACAAGGCTGACACTGTGGTGCCACTAAGTCGGTTGGGGTGGTTTGTCTCAGCTACCGGGGTGAGACCCTAGGCACATACAGTGTGGGATTAATTGAATCTTTGAACTGGACCAGATTTCCAGTATTGCCCTGGATCTTGGAGATTGATGGGCAAAACTGGAAAGTTACACCCGTCCCCTAGACTCGATTATGATACTGCACTAGGTGTCGGATTGGGCTGTTTTTGATGTACCAATTAGTGAGATCCTTAGCGGGGGTCAAAACCTGGGTATGTTGGGATAGTCTGAGAATTCATCTGAGTGGGTGATCATAGTGACAGGATCAGCTCCTTTGTCCGACAAAGGTAATGATCGGGGATGCACTCTCACTGATGGAAACCAAGACTGCGGGCAGCCGATTTCAATCGTTGAGATTTGTTTTGCAAAATATATTTTATATGAGATATAAAAGTATATATATATTATGGTTTCGAAATGTTTGCAAAAGGTTTTAATTCCCAGGATCCATATTTGAGAGAGTGCAACACTGTACCTTGCAGCCGAGGGAGAGGTCCTCTCTTGTCGGGCAGTGTATGATCATTATGGGCTGAGAGGTTAAGTGTAAGGTCATTGAGGATAATACCTGATGGGTTAATCTTGCATCTGCCCACAGTCCCTGGGTGTTACAAGGTGGCTTGGCACAGGGACCACTTAGGGTAAGTGTTGGCCCCATAGAGCCCATTTGATGGGTTTGAGGGGGTGCACTGTCCATAACAGTGTATTCGGCCAGGCTTTGTAACAAAGGTTGGGCTGAACCCAAGTGGCTGATGTATAGATCAATGTTTGGGTCCCACGCCATACAAGGAAGTCCAACTGGGCAGTAGTTTGGAAGGTTTAATGAATACATATCCCTAAATGGGCCTTAAGCCCATTTCGAACTGGGCTAATTTGATTAGTCTTTAAGGGGCGAATTCTGAGATAAGTTCAGCTGATAGGATTGGGCCCACACCCTATCTACTCAGAGAGTCCAAGATCTAAATGAGATTTAGATTTGGAAACTTCATAATTAGATTAGGAACTGGTTGATCTAATCTATAGATAAGCTAAGGATAATCCTTATCTTAAAAGGGACTTCTAATCTAGATATGATTTGGGTTAGCAACTCCTAATGGGATTAGGAGCTGATCCCTTTAAGTCTATAAAAGGAAGAGGGGGCGGCAGCCTTTAGACACAGAACAACCAATAGACTCAAGTCTTGTCTTCAGAGCTGAGATCACAGATAGCCGCCTCCTTCCTGCAGCCGCATATAGCAGTTCGATCTCCATTGCTTGGGAGAAATCAAGATCGGATCTTGATTCCAATCTTTTGGAGAAATGATTGGCAGGAGTTGTATTCACTAGCCGCCCAGGTGATTCTTGGGAAGAATCAAGTTCTTAGGAAGGACACTGCTGATTCTGCTCCACCCTGCACTGCGCCATCTTCAGTGGGAGCGGTTTTTGGTTTCTACCTTGGGCGTGAATACCTCCATTGAGAGATATTATTTCTCTGTATTAGGTATTATTTCTCTCTCCTTCTTTTGGTTCAGATCTGGTTCTGTTTATGGTTCAAGAATGATCATTGAAAATATGATTTTCTAAATAGGGAATATGATTCCCTGTTGAAGGGAAAGAAAAAATGTTTGAAATTCGCCCCCCTTTATTCCGCAATCTTGGGCGTCCATATGATGGATTTCCTATCCCTTCATTATGGCTTATTGTAGTGTTTGTGTGGGAGATCTCAATGACCATATCAACCAATCTTTGGGTCCATTTAGACTCAGACATGGGTGAACGCGGATGAAAGGGGTGAACGTGTGGCGTGGGGGAACTGTGTGCTTCCTAGCCTAGTGCACATTGGGTGGTTAATTGTATGCCTAGATCGAGATGGATTGACTCACGACTCATCGCAATGTCTGCACCGGAGGTCTCAATGAGCAGATTTGCTTGTATCTGGGCCTGTTCACCTTCGGACGTGGGCAAACATGACTAAGATGTGTGAAAGTGGGGTATTGGAGCACTGTTTACACCGCATCCTAGTGCACATTGGTTGGACCTTTTCTTGCACCAATCGAGATGTATTGAGTCACAGCTTGTTGCAGTGTCTGTGTCGGAGGTCTCAATGACTACATCGGCCAATCTCTAGGTCCGTTCACCTTCGAACGTGGACGGACGCGACTACAAGGGGTGAACGTGTGGTGTGGAAGCACTATGCGCGTCCTAGCCTAGTGCACACTGTGTGGATCATTGTATGTACAAACCGATATGGTTTGACTCATCTCTCATCATAATGTCTATGCCAGAGGTCTCAATAACTGGATCAATAGATCTCTGGGCCCACTCACCTTCGGACGTGGGAGAACGTAGCTGAAATGCATGAAGGTGTGGTGTGGGAGCACTGTTTATGTTGCATCCTAGTGCATCTTGGGTGGACCTTTCCTTGCTCCAATTGAGAT
Source organism: Nelumbo lutea (assembly GCF_056320005.1). Taxonomy (NCBI): domain Eukaryota; kingdom Viridiplantae; phylum Streptophyta; class Magnoliopsida; order Proteales; family Nelumbonaceae; genus Nelumbo; species Nelumbo lutea. The sequence goes on along the minus strand of NC_142687.1, from coordinate 57,275,151 downwards.
GGATTGACTCACCACTTGATGCAGTGTCTGTGTCATAGGTCTCAATGATCATATCATACAATCTCTGGGCCTGTTCAGCCTTAAACGCAAGCTGATAGGGGTGAAAGGGGTGAACTTGTGGTGTGGGAGCATTGTGTACGCCCCATCCTAGTGCACATTGGGTGGGTCATTGTATGATTAGATCGAGTTGGATTTACTCATGGCTCGATTGCATGGGTCGGAGGCCTCAATGACCGGATCATCCTATCTCCGGGCCTGCTCACCTTCAGACGTGGGTGGACGTGGCTGATATGTGTGAATGTGTGGTGTGGGAGTATTGTTTTCACCGCATCCTAGTGCACATTGGTTGGACCTTTTCTTGCATAAGCCGAGATGGATTGACTCATGGCTTGTCACAGTGTCTGTGCCGGAGGTCTAAATGACCATATCAGCCCATCTTTGGGCTTGTTAAGCTTCGGACATGTGCGGACGTGACTCGACAGGGGTGAACATGTGGTGTGTGAGCATTACGTGCATCCCAAACTAGTGCACATTGGGTGGATGTATGCATAGATTGAGATGGGTTGACTCACGGTTCATCATAGTGTTCGTGTCGGAGGTCTCAATGTCCGGATCAACCTATCTCTATGCCTGTTCACCTTCGGACATGGGTGGACATGACTGAGATGTGTGAACATGTGGTGTGGGTGTTAGGCAATGTATGCCCTTAGCTTCAATCGGATTGATGTACATAAACATTTATTGTAAATGAATAAAAATACATAATTGGTTCATGTTATATTAGGTGTGTTTCTATGTGCTAATCCTTAAACTGGACACTTATGAGACTCATGTTAGTTTAGAATGTTCTCAGCCGTTGGATAGACTTGGGGAAGTTTATCCTACCAAGGCTAACACTAATGTGATGCCAAGTAGGTTGGGGTATCTTGTCTCAACTGCCAGGGTTAGACCCGAAACACATGTAGTGTGTGTTTGTTTGAAACACTGAACCCAGACCATTTTCCAGTTATGCCCTGGACCTTGGAGAGTGGTGGGCAAAATTGGAAAGTTACACTTAACCCCTAGACTCGATTATGGTACTACACTAGGTGCCGGATTAGGTTGTCTTTGATATGCCAATCGTGAGATACTTAAAGGGGGTCAAAACCTGGGTATGTTGGGGCAATCTAAGAATTCACTCGAGTAGGTGATTGTAGTGATAGGATCAGCCCCTTTGTCGGACAAAGTGAATGGAAGGGACTTTATTTTCTCTAGTGGAAACCAAAAATGCTGATAGTCGATTACAAACTTGTTCAAGGTTTGTTTTTGCAAAATATATTTATAAGATAATACATACATTATGTTTTATGAAAAAGGTTTGCAAAAGGTTTTAATTCCCGGGATCCATCCGAGCAGAGAGTGTGATACTATACCTTGCATTTGAAGAAGATGTCCTCTCTTGTCAGATGGTGTTTAATCATTAAGGGCTGAGAGGTTAAGTGTAACACCATTTAGGGCTTTTATACCTGATGGCCTAATCTCACTTAAGACCATAGTCCTTGGGCCTTCATAAGATGCTTGGACTCAAGGACCACTTAGTAGTGAATTCAGCCAAGCTGTCATAGAAGGTAGGATGAACCCATATGGCTTTTGTGAGGTCAATGTTAGGGTCACATGCCATACAAAGAGTGCCAAATTAGATAGCAATTAATAAAGGGATGTGAGCCACCTGCTTAATGGGCCTAAAGCCCAAAGGTTAACTGTATTAATCAGTATGGGCGGATTTGGGTATTGATATGGGTTTGGATCAACATATAAGGATAAGAGGATAAGTCTTATCCACTTAAAGAGTCCAAATCTAAATAAAGATTTAGATTAGGAGATCAGCTCTTTAAGATCTATATAAAAGGAGGAGGGCGAACTGCTCCAAGTTTACACACTGCTCTCAGTTCTCCCTCTCTCCTGCTCCTGTCGCCCTAACCCTAATTTGATATCCATTCTTGAACTGATAGAGATAAGTTCTGATTCTAAGTTTTGCAAGAAAAATTAGATCTAATTTCGTGCTCATCTCCCTTACTTGATCCAAGCTGTTGGGTTGTAGTTCTTGCTAAAGGTCTGCATTGTTGAAACTGATTCATTTCAAGCTACACCATCTTCAGTGGAAGCAGGTTTTGGTACTCTCTTTGGGCGTGAACACATACTTTGGGAGCTACATGTGTGGATTCCATATCAGGTATTTCTCTCTTTCTTTTGGTTTTAGATTTGTTCTAGTTTGGTTCAAGAATGATTATAAAAAAATGCAGTTTTTCTAAAACTGGGAATACGATTCCTAGAAGGGAGAAAAGAAATTTTTGAAATTTCGCCAAACCACCCTGCATGGTTCGACCATCCATATGATAGACCTTCCTTCCCTTCAGTGGTATCAGAGCCTGTTTCAATCTTGAACCAAAATAAACCAGATCTGAAACAAGAAGCAAATCGGTAGAATTGTTCTACAATAATTTTAGAATTGTTCTACCATTATTTCTTGAATTCTTGGGTTGTTTGTGTGATGAGAGATTGAATTCTTTAAAGGCTCCAAGATTTGCGCACTCTGCATTTTTTTTCTATTCAATTTAGTGTGTAAATAGTTTTTTTTTTTATATTTAGACAAAATGTATATGATTTGATTTGATGTAATTAATATAAAATTAGGTTTTTCTATTTTTTTTGTACATTGGAAGACTTGCTGGAGCGCACGGAGGAGAAGAAGAAATTTTGCAGAAAAGAAATTTGCAATCTACGTTTAACCCTTTTTTTGCAGGTTTGTTGTTCGTCTGGATCAGATTTGGACCGTCACATTTGCAGCCCTGTGTTGTGTGTTTTATTGATGTGATTGAATGTCAATTTGGACTGATAATTAGTTCATATCAAAATCTTGAAAATTGTAACACATTTTGGACACCAAATCCTAGGCCAAATTGACCTAATTTGGTCCAAACTAGTTGGACCGAACCCATGGTTCGATGGGGTCTGATCTCAACCCCATGGGTCATGTTTTAAGTGGACTAAATTTGGTTAAGGGCCAAGGGTTTGATGGCCCATTACATGATACAATTCGACCCTCCCTTGTAAGACCTAATTTTTGCTAAGTTAAAGCAAGATCAACCCAGTTTACAACATAACTGCTATATGGGCTAAACTACATTTAGTAGTTTAGCCCACTTACCTAGATATTATTATTGGATAGTGCATGGGCTTAATGGGTTGATTGTGTATTAACTTAAATTAATTAGGATCTTTACAAGTTATTTAATTAATTGGATCAATTTGTGGATGTGAATGTATGTGATGTGCTGAATGTGATTTGCAAATGGGCCATAAGTATTTGGCCCATGCTTATTTGTATGTGGCTCTCTGCGCATACCATGACTGATTGCACATCATTGCCATGATGTCCACAAATCATTGGTTGATCTCCCTTCTTAATGGGCCCTTGATCAGCTTCCTCCTAAGAGGAACCGTGCGGAACCCTAGCCCGTTTTAGGTCCATTTGAATCTAACTTTATCAAAGTCAGTGGGAGCTACTTTGGTTTGACCTAAATTAGGGTAATTAGTTCCCTCCAGTTAATATAAGTGCTAGTGATAGGGAATTTCATATGATGAATTCTCTAAAGGCCTTCTGTCATTAGCATGAATATGGACTGAATTGGCAATGAGGAGATGCACCATAAAATTGGGCTATCCATTTGCTGGTCCAGTTTGTTGGATTGCTTCATAAGATGATAGGGGCATCATAGACTGATGTGGGAGGGGCCTATCCTAAAATTGAAGACTCTCTCACAGTACCTTGGAGTCCATGATATGATGGGTCAGCACTTACTGGATAGAAAGGTTTAACCTAAAATGACAATAAACATTGTTTGACAAAGGCCAAAGGGAAAGCTCATTAGATGAGTGGATAAGATCCTTCACAGAAAGTGGTGGGGTTTTGCAGTTGAAATAGTTGGCTCCATGCACCTGTGTGATTTCCCACATTTTCAGAGGTGTAACCACATCTTTGTCACTGAGATAGGAGGGAAATCTTAGAGATGAATAAATGGAAATGGAACATAAATAAAAATACCTTTTTATGTAATTAACATGAATCAATTTTAGTTCATGGACTAATTTGTGTTGCCTTTTATCATAAATGGCAAACAGATAATTCACCAAGTTGTTGGATGATAGCAAACTAAAAGGACCCAACTATGCTGACTGGTTTCGTAACCTTATGTTGGTTCTGATGTTCAAGAAATTGGACAAGGTTGCCAAAAATCCTACACCGGAACATCTGGGTGACAGGGTTTCCGAGGCCCATAAGAAAGAGTATCAGGAATGGGAGGAGAAGAACTCTTTTGCCTAGTGTTACATCATAGCATCTTCATACAATCAGATACAGAGACAATTCTATAAGATCAAAGTGTCCAAGGATATCATGGATAGTCTAAAGACAATGTATGAAGAGCAGAATCATTCAGCCAAACAAAAGGTCCTCAAATTGTTGATGACCACCCAAATGACCAAGAGCCAATCGGTCCATGACCACTACTTAAAAATGATGGGTTATATTAACAAAATGGAGGCTCTTGGTTCTCAGTTAGATGAGGACACTAAAACAAATGCCATCTTAAACTCTCTACCTCCCTCCTTCAATTAGTTTGTCATGAACTACAACATGAACAAGCCAAAAGTTAGATTTCAAAAACTCAGCAATATCTTGTAGAAGTTCAAAGAACTAATCAAGAAGGATAAGACAATAGCCATTCTTGTTGAATGTGGCAAGTCAAGCAAAAGAAAAAGGAAGGCTAAGAAGAAGCGTCAGAAGAAAGCAGGCAAGCCAAAAATGCAGAAGAAAGACAAAGCATCGGATGCGTGTTACTTTTGCAAACAGACCGAACCCTAGAAAAAAAACTATCCTCAGTACCTGGAAACCAAGAACAAAGAAGGTAATTTTGAATCTCTTGTCAAAGAGACCAATATATTGGTCACTTCTTTAACCTGCTGTATTGACTTTAGCGCTTCTACTTATGCATTTAACACATTGCAGGAGTTCAGAAAAAGGAGAAGACTGAGTGACAATGAGGTGATCCTTACCCGGAGAGTTCTACAACCATTGCAGCTACAACCATAGGAAATGTAAAATTAGTTTTCAGAGAAGGCACTGTTAAACTTAAAGATTGTCTTTATGTATCAATTTTGAGAAGAAATTTGATTTCTATTTCAAAATTGTGCAGGGATGGTTTTTCTATTTTGTTTAGTGATATGATTACTATTAAACTAAATAACAAATTCCTTACACACGGAGAACTTGAGAATGGTCTCTATGCTCTCTACCCTTCTTTGGAAACAAATACAACCGAAACTACATCGAAAATTATCCCCAAGAAAAGAACATGTGATACGGTTAATCCCACGTGCCTGTGACATTACCGACTTGGCCATATTAACATATATTGTATCACAAGATTGGTAAATGGTGGTCCTTTGGATTTTCTAAGTGTAGAAGATCTTCTAATTTATGAACCTTGCCTTAAGGTAAGATGACGAAACGATAATTTGCGGGTAAGCTTGAAAGATCTACAAGCACACTTGACCTGATACATACTGATGTATGTGGTTCCATAAATGTTAGGACAAACAACCAGCATTGTTATTTCATAACTTTCACCGACGATTACTCAAGGTATGATTACGTGTACCTAATGAGACATAAGTCTAGAATCTTTTGAAATGTTCAAGGAGTTCAAACAAGAGGTCAAGAAATAGTTGGGGAGGTAAATTAAAGCCCTTTAATCAGATTGATGAGGCGAATATCTCTCTGATGAATTCAGGGACTACTTAAAGGACAATGGGATTGTATCACAGTTGTCTCCTCCTTTTACACCACTATTAAATGGGGTGTCAGAGAGGAGAATTCGAAATCTATTTGATATGGTCCATTCACTTCTCGTCCACTCAGAACTACCTATATCATTTTTGGGAAACGCACTAGAGATTGTGACATACGTATTGAACCGGGTTCTAACCAAATCCGTTCCTAAGACTCCCTATGAGCTCTGGACCGGTAAGAAATCAAGTGTAAGACACATAAAGATTTGGGGTTGTATAGTACATTTTAAAAGAACAAGTGTTGACAAGTTGGAATCTAAGACTAGCGTTTCCTATTTGTAGGCTACCCCAAAAGCTCTGTAGGATACCTTTTCTATGACCCAAGAGAGCAAAAAGTGCTTTGTAGTCAAAATGTCTATTTTTTGGAAGAAGATTACATCTTAAACAATCATTGTCAGGAAATTGTTCTTGATGAGAAGAGCTCGGGAGTAGTGGGAGATGTCTCACAAGTTCCAGATAATACCCAACCTAGAAGATCTACCTGGGTTTCTAGACCTCTAGTTCATTATGACTATAATCAAGAAAGTTACTTGATGGAAGCCACGATCATTTTGGAAAATCCCTTGACTTATATGGAAGCTATGTTGGACATAGATTCTTTGAAGTGGGTAGGTGCCATGAAAGCTGAGATTGACTCAATGGAAACCAACAAGGTTTGGACTCTCGTAGACCCACCCCTTGGGGTGAAAGCAATTAGTTGCAAATGGATCTACAAGGGGAAGAAGGGCCCTGAGGGGAAGGTTGACACCTATAAAGCTTGTCTTGTAGTGAAGGGGTAAACTCAAAAAGAGGGAATCAATTATGAGAAAACCTTTTCGCTAGTGGCTATGCTTAAATCCATACAAATCCTGCTAGCTGTAGTAGCACACAATTACTATGAGATTTGGCAAATGGATGTCAAAACTACGTTCCTGAATGGAGATCCTACTGAAGATATCTATATGTAGCAGCCGCAAGGTTTCATTGTTGCAGGTCAGGAACACATGATGTGTAAACTTAATCGATTCATATATGAACTTAAGCAAGCTTCTAGGAGCTGGAACATCTGGTTTGACTATACTATCAAACAATTTGATTTTGAGCAGAATCCGGATGAGCCTTGTGTTTATAGGAAGACAATGAAAGATAAGGTTGCGTTTCTGGTTCTGTATATAGATGACATTCTACTCATTAGGAATGATGTAGGAATGTTAACTATGGTGAAAGTATGGCTTTCGCAGCAATTCTCCATGAAAGGTCTTGGAGAAGCCTCCCACATCTTGGGACTTAGACTCTATAGAGATTGATCGAAGATAATAGAATTGTCAAAAGATGCAGAATGGAGAACTCCAAGAAAGGAAATATTCTTTTCAGGCATGAAGTCACTCTCTCCAAAGGTATGTCTCCAAAGACTCCCGAAGAGATTGAGAGCATGAGAAAGATTACCTTTTCCTCAGCCCTAGGGAGTATCATGTATGTCATGCTGTGCACTCGGCCTGACATTGCTCAAGCGGTGAGTGTGGTGAATAGATATCGATATAACCCAGGACAGGAGCACCAGATAGCTGTAAAAAGAGTTTTGTCTGGTATTTAATGGTAGTTCACTACATATTCTAGGGTATACTGATGTCGATTTCCAGTTAGACCCAGATGATAGAAAGTCTACATTTGGTTACATCTTCACGATAGGGTCCTGTGTGTTAACAAAAATAGTCCATGACCAGGCCAAACACATTGCCATAGGTGAGGCTGCCTAATGGATGAAGTTGTTCATCATGGAATTTAGAATCCTACTATATCACCTATTCCACTGTTGTATGACAACACTGGATCTATGGGAGGTTGTTGGTAGAGGGGACATCTAGATTCAGAAGGTAGCATCAGTGGAGAATGTGGTGGGCCCATTAACTAAGCCACTAATATAGAAAGTGTTTAAGGAACACGTGGATAGTATGGGACTCCGACTTGTACCCAATTGGACCTAAGTGCAAGTGGGAGTTGTTAGACAGTGTATGCCATTAGCTCCAATCATATTGATGTATATAAGCATTTATTGTAAATGAATAAAAGTACATAATTGATTCATGTTATATTTGGTGTGTTTCTGTGTAATTACCCTTAAATTGGACACTTATGAGACTCGTGTTAGTTTAGAATGTTCTTAACCATTAGACTTGGGAAAGTTTATTCTGCCAAGGCTGACACTAATGTACTACCAAGTAGGTTGGGGTAGCTTGTCTCAACTGCTAGGGTTAGGCCTGAAGCACATGTAGTGTGTGTTTGTTTAAAACATTGAACCCAAACCATTTTCTAGTTTTTCCCTGGACCTTGGAGACTGGTGGGCAAAACTAGAAAGTTACACCTAACCCCTAGACTCGATTATGGTACTGCACTAGGTGTCGGATTGAGTTGTCTTTGATATACCAATCAATAAGATATTTAGAGGGGGTCAAAACTTGGGTATGTTGGGGCAGTCTGAGAATTATTTTGAGTGGGTGGTCATAGTGATAGGATCAACCCCTTTGTCGGACAAAGTGAATGATCAGGACTGCACTCTCTTTGATGGAAACCAAAACTATTGGCAGTTGATTTCAAACTTGTTTGAGATTTTTTTTTGCAAAATATATTTATAGGATAATACATATAATATGCTTTATGAAAAAGGTTTACAAAAGATTTTAATTCCCGGGATCCATCCGAGCAGAGAGTGCAACATTGTACCTTACAGCCAAGTGGAGGTCCTCTCTTGTTGGACAGTGTTTGATCATTAAGGGTTGAGAGGTTAAGTATAAGACCATTTAGAGCTTTTATACTTGATGGGCTAATCTCACTGAAGACCATAGTCCTTGGGCCTTCATAAGATGGCTGGACTCAAGGACCATTTAGTGTAAATGTTGGGCCCAAGCCCATACTAATGGACTCAGGGGTTCACTGTGCTTAGCAGTGAATTCATCTAGGCTTTGTCACAGAAGCTAGGCTGAATCCATATGGCTTTTGTGAGGTAAATGTTAGGGTCCCACGCCATATAATGAGACACAAGTTAGCCATCAATTAATAAAGGGATGTGAGCCACCTGCTTAATGGGCCTAAAGCCCAAAGATTAATTGGATTAATCAGTATGGGCGAATTTGGGTATTGATATGGGTTTGGATCAGTAGATAAGGATAAGAGGATAAGTCTTATCCACTTAAAGAGTTCAAATCCAAATAAAGATTTGGGTTAGGAAACTCCTAATTAGATTAGGATGTCAACTCTTTAAGATCTATATAAAAGGAGGAGGGTGAGCTGCTCCATGTTTACACACTACTCTTAGTTCTCTCTCTCTTCTTCTGATCTTGTCGCCCTAACCCTAATTCTATCTCCATTCTTGAACTAATAGAGATCAGTTATGATTTTGATTTTGATTTTTGCAAGAAAAATTAGATCTAATTTCATGCTCACCTCTCTTGATTGATTCAAGCCGTTGGATTGCATTTTTTGCCGAAGGACTATATTGTTGAACCTACTTCATCTCAAGGTACACCATCTTCAGTAGAAGCGAGTTTTGGTACTCTCTTTGGGCGTGCACATCTACTTTGGGTGTTACACGTGTGGATTCCGTATTAGGCATTGCTCTCTTTTTCTTTTGATTTCAAATTTGGTCCGATTTAGTTCAGGAACGATCCTTGAAAAATACTGTTTCTCTAAAACTGGGAATACGATTCCTGGAAGGGAGAAAAGAAATTTTGCCCAGCCACCCTGCATGGTTTGGCCATCCATATGATGAATTTCCCTTCCCTTTAGTGGGAGTAATTTTTGTGCTGCGTCTGCCTGCGTCCGTGGTTGAATAGGCCGAGAGATAGGATGGTCTAGTCATTGAGATCTCCTACACAAACACTACGACGAGCCATGAGTCATTCCTTCTTGGTCTATCCATACAATGATACAACCAATGTGAACTACACTAGGCTGGGATGCATACAATGCTCTCACACCACACATTCACCTCTCTCAGCCACGTCCAAAGGTGAACGTGCCCGGAGATAGGCTGATCCGTCATTGAGACCTCTGGCATATACACTACGATGAATCATAAGTCATTCCATCTCGGTCTGTGCATACAATGATACAACCAATGTGGACTACACTAGGCCGGGATGCACAGAGTGCTTCTATACCACATGTTCACCCCTCTCAGCCGCATCCGAAGGTGAACGGGCTCGGAGATAAGCTGATCCGGTCATTGAGACCTCCGGCACAAATACTACGATGAATCGTGAGTCATTCCATCTCAGCTTGTGCATACAATGATACAACCAATGTGGACTACACTAGGCTGGAATACACACAGTGCTCCCACACCACATGTTCAAGGGGGAAATTAAACTAGTGCTAGCCTATAGGTAAAATGACTACATTACAGTCTTAGGCTTTAGTCCTTGAAAAACAAACACTTGGAACTGTTCATTTTAATTTCACCCTGAAGTAAATAATTGGCTCCCTAGAGTAATTGTAGCAATTCCGTCACCCATGATTGTTGTCAATGTCGTTCAAGCTCCAACATAACCATGCCCATCTTGGGTCTCCCTTTTCCAATTATGTTCATGCATTGAAACATCAACCTTGTCAAATTCTTCACTCCCTCTAAAGTGAAACAACTCGCTAGCAGCCGATGGTCCACAAAATTATTTGAATGCAGGCATGATTCTACCTTCACAGAGAGGGGACTTAAATAGTAAGGAAGCAAAGAATAAAAGACTGTATATGAATATTTTATAAGAATAAATAGGTTGCATGCAAATATGCTATAAATGAATATACAAATTTTTTAGCTGACCAAAAAGAGAACCTAACTTGACTTTGGCTGCTGAATAATAGCAATGTGAAAATTTATGTTTTTTTTTTTTTTTATTGCCATCAATTCTTAAATGGTGATGGAGAACAACTTTACAAGGACTAGCAACAATTGTCTCAACTCTAGAACAAAACGATTTAAACATATCAATGAAGCAAATCGTTTTCCAAACTCCAATTCCAAGCATGTATTACTTGGGAATGCATTTAGATGTCAAGGACGGTGCTGTAAGAGGTAAAACAATGTGTAGAATTTTGGTAGTCTTGTTTGATTGGAGTTTTAAATTTTAATATACTCTCTACATCACTATAGTGTTTATTCTAGATTTCTACCACCAAACACTGAACAAATTTGTTTAAGGAAAAAACTGAAAAAGCACATAGGGGATGCTTCTTTACCCACTACATCAACCTTTCATGGGATCCCAAGGAATTGATCTTTAATGTCTCTTGTCCTGTTATGAGCTCCAAAAGAAATATCCCAAAGCTGTAGACATCACTCATTTCAGAGAGTGTTCTTGATTTTCCTACCCTAACAAATAAACCCATAGTTAATTGATCAAACAAAGGAAAAGACTCTCAACAACTATATATAAGGATAGGGGAAATGAAGATATTCAGGATCATGGAAAAGTATAAATGTTAAGGACAGTGTTGTAAGAGGTAATACAATGTGTTGGTTTCTGGTAGTCTTGTTTGCTTGGAGTTTTAAAATTTAATATGCTCTCTACATCATTATAGTGTTTATTCTAGACTTCTACCATCAAACACTGAACAATTTTGTTTAAGGAAAAAAATGTAAAGGTACATAGGTGATGCTTCTTTACCCACTGCATCAAACTTTCATGGGATCCCAAGGAATTGATCTTTAATGTCTCTTGTCCTGTTATGAGCTCCAAAAGAAATATCCCAAAGCTGTACACAACACTCATTTCAGAGAATGAGTGATGTGTACAATGGTTGAACCCATCATTCACCCTCTGCCATTATCATCGGTGATATCTCACTACCATTCAATCCAATCTTTAAAAGCAACATTTCCATTTTCGATCCAAGGAAACACGAGGTAAACTTCTGACATCATATAAATATATTTTCTCCCTTTTCATTCACGGCAGAGTAAGTTGCAGGGTCAAGTTCTTAGTTCTGCTAAAAGTTTATTTTCGTTTCTTCCTATCTGTAATAAGGCCCCTTTGTTGGTTTCATTGTTTTGGCATTCTCTAAAGGATTATTTGTTGTTGCTTCATCATCTCATTTCCAACTAATGGCTTCGGCGCTCTCTAGCATATAGTTTTTTTTTTTAATTGCAGAAAGTTCTCATTATATTTGTATCTTTTTCTTTTTTATTCATCATTTGCTTTGTTCCTATGGATTCAAGAGCATCTATGTTTTTCCTCTATTCGAGTTCTTAGTTCTGCTAAAAGTTTTTTTTTTTTTTTTTTTTTTTTGTTTCTTCCTATCTATAATAAGGCCCTGTTGTTGTATTCATTGTTTTGGCATTCTCTAAGCTGTTTGGTTGTAGTGCAAATTTGCACTAGTACAAATGCATGGGAGTGCAAATGTAAAAAATTCAAATTCTTGTTTAATTTTGTTTTGGCTTTTACTCTATTCTACTTCATGTCTTAATTTACTTCATGTGTACTACAATCAAACAAAATAAGTTAAAATTTGAAAGAAAAATAGGTTAGAACTTACACTCAAATCATTTGCACTGCCATGGTTTTGTATCAATGCAAATTTATTTGCCTTGCAACCAAACACAACCTAAAGGAATATTTGTTGTTGCATCATCGTCTCATTTCCAATTGATGGCTTGGGCGCTCTTTAGCATATAGCTTTTTTTATTTGTAGAAAGTTCTTATTGTATTTGTATCTTTTTCTTTTTTTTATTCATCATTTGCTTTGTTCCTGTGGATTCGAAAGCATCTACGTTTTTCCTTTGCTTGAAGAGAGTGACAATTTCACTCTATCAATCCCTCTGGTTAGGCATCAAAGTCTGAAGTTTTGTGTTGTTAAAAGAAGTTTAGAAAAGGGGATTTAAAATTCACATTGACTGGAGAGAGGAGTCCCTAACCCCTTCCTTCCCTCCCTCCCTCTCTCTTTATCTCTCAATTTACCCAGAGTAGCCTTGTCTAGGCCGAGGAGTGTGGAGTCTCTAGCATCCAATTAATTTTAAAAATTACAACTATAGGAGGCCCATCACTCCCCTTTATGGCTTTATCTATTCTGATGGGTGACAACACCATCTGCTCATCCATGAAATGAACAACTGTTTTTTTTGACGTTCATAACATAGAATCAAGGCCTTTGATGTATTTATTACAATGGCCCCACCGAGACATTAGTTTATTCAAATTCAAGGTTCAAAGTGGGTCATAACAACAAATAAAAGGCCTTGAATTGTTTGTTTCAACGTAGTACTACGACAGTGTCATAGCAAATGTGGTTTGAATATTTAAAGCGTCTTATTTAATGTTTCAGGTGGATGAGGATAGTTTGGACACTTAAAAGATTGGTTCACCCACTGGATTGAAATTGATGAGCCTAATAGAAGTGATGTGGTTTCAGTGTTTACGAAGTGTTTAATGGTGATGTGGCTAATTGGGAGAGCATGCTTTAAACTAATTTTTGAGAAGACTTCTTTCAACATCTTTGCTATAATAAATAGGATAGAGGCACAGATGTTTGACCTATGTGGATCTATTCTATGGGAGGATAACCAGTAACCAGAGAGTAGATGTGGGTGTTGTTCCTTCTTCCTCTAACATACATTGGCAAAGCCCACCTGTACACTGTATTAAATTTAATTTTGATGGTGCTACATCAAATACTAAAGCAGGGGCTGGCTTGGTTGCGAGGGATCACATGGTTCATTGATCACTGCTCGTTCCATGGCTTTTCCAGTTTGCTCTCTAGTGGAGATTGAAGTGCTAGCTTTAAAGGAGAGTCTGGAACTAGCCCTGGATCTCCATTTTCACAATGTTATATATATATATATATATATATATATATCTTTGAGGGGATTCTCTTACTATAATGACCTCCCTATTGGAGGTCTCAAAGGATACTCCTTGGTGTATAAAACATCACGTTTCTGATTGCAAGGTTTCGTTAAATAGAATTCCCCATAGTTCAATGCAGTTCATCAAAAGATTCAAGAACCTTGTGGCACACTTACTGGCAAGAACCTGGTCCTCTGTTCCAAATTTTCTACGTCAGGCATTCCTAAATGATTGTACAATGAACAATTCCAGTTATATCTCATGCTAATTGTGTTGTCAAAAGATTCAAGGGAGTTTGTGTACGTTTGCCTATCTTTCCTACTTTTTTCTTTCAAACTAAACACAGCCTTAATTACATCCTTTTGAATAAAAAAAAAACTAATAATATCAAAAGAAACAAAAGAAGAAACTTTAATTACTAACTTAAATCGTCAATCTTTGCATTAACTTGGTTAGTTATACATGCATTAATAAGGCCTTAATTCAACTGGACTAAGCCTTGCACGGACAACTAACAATATGGGGTCGTTTAAGAGATATAACTAATTAAACTAGTACGACTTGATTAAATACTAATTCTAATATATTAGAACAAACTCCTTTCTTTTACGTGGACCATCAATCCATCATTTACTTGAAGAACAACTGTTGATTTCAAGGAGACTGGATGATCATCTTCCACTTGAATATGGAAATTGGAGAGGATAGCAGCAGCGGCCAACTTCATGTTGGTGAAAGCCATGTCCCTCCCTATGCAAATTCTTGGGCCACCTCCGAATGCAAATAACAATTTGGAAATCATGTCATTATTCAGAGTCCCATCCGCTTTAATCCACCTCTCCGGCTTGAATTCCAAACAATCCTCCCCCCATATTGATGGAATCCTTGCTAGAGAGTAAACTCCAAGCAGAACCTGCATCCCTGGTTTGACAACACTGCCATCAGGGAGGACATCCTTCTTAACGACTCCCTTTCTGTTCAAAGGGACGGGAGGAAACAACCTTAGTGTTTCACAAAATGCTGCATGCAGATACAACAGATTCTTCAAATCATCTGGTTCGAACATGAATTTCTTCTTGCCTACCGCATTAACCTCACCTTTTCTCTCCCTCTGAGAGAATACAAACCTCAACTCTTCCAGGAGTTTTGCCTCCACACGAGGGTTTCTGTTAAGCGACCAGAAGAACCAGAGAAGACCTGAAGCTGTAGTGTCCCGCCCAGCTAGGAAGAAGTTGAGAACCGTGTCTCTAAGGAACTTCACCCTAGCCTCAGACCAGTCGGGCTTCTCTCCTTGTGATCTAATGTAGGTGGAGAGTAAGCTATTTGTTTCTGATTCTACTCCTTTAAGCACTTCTTCTTTCTTACGCCAAATGATATCATAAATCGTATTATCAGCGACTTCACGTGCTTTGGCCAACTTCTTCTCCGTTCCGACCTTCAACAAACGGAGCAACTTCCAATAAAACGTTGGCGTCAAAATCCTGTAAATCACGGCCTCCTGTGCATCATCAACAGCTGTAGCCACTACGTTAGTCGGAAGCCCTTCTGCAAGACATCCCAAATCTTTTCCCGAGATTGTAATATTAATGGTATCAAAGGTGTACCTCAGAAACAAATCCTGCAAATCTACTGGACAACCTTCTTTGGCCACGTTAGCCAACACAGGCAGAAGTTTGTTCTGAATGGCCTTCTGCACAGTGCTGTTGACGAAGCTTCTGAAATCAACCGACCTGAAAGCCCAGTGTGCACTCTTCCTCTGCGTTTGCCAGGACTCAGAATCGGCGTTGAAGATTCCCTCGCCCAGAATTTCGAATATCTGCATGAAATTCTTGCCTTTTGGATAGTTGGCAACGTTGGTCTTGAAGATGTGCTCTAAGTTTTGGGGATCACAAGTCACCAGGTAGTCGAGGTTAGACAAGACGGGGCCCTTCAGGTAGAAGGAATTGGTGCCGAGCTTGATGAAAACCTCCGTCATCCATTCATGTATCTTGTAGCTGTTCCAGGCCAACACCGGGAACGAGCCCAGCAAAGGCCAGTTGGCGTAGACTTTGTTGTATTGTTTGCGTTGGAAAAACCATTTCAGAATGAAGAAAAGAAGAACAGCTACCAAGATGTGGTATGCAGAGACTGTTGGGAGGAATGGGATGGTGAACGCCCACGCCATGGCCATCTTTTTCCCTTCCTTCTGATCTTCTCTGGTTAGCTTAGCTACAACTGTGCAGAATTAACGAATGCAACGCGTTACATTTATAGTTGAAAAGAATGCAGGAAAAAATGCGTTTAGATAGTGTTTGGTAGCGTGGGCGTTTTTTGAGATCGATTTTCAAGAAAAAACGTTCATGCTTGTAAGATTGTTTTCAAAAAAAACACTTTAATTTTGTCAGAATATTTTTGCCATGTAGGCATTAAGTGATTTTCATCACTGTTTTTCATGCATGTGGTAAGATTAATCAACGTTGGGGGCAACGGTTCATCAATGCATGAAAGGATAAATTAAAGGTTTCATGCATTGGTGGGGTCCCGATTTACGAGATATGCCCAATTTTTCAATAAACACCTAAACAAAACATTCACATATGGATCCAATGTAACACCATTTTTTTGAAAAACGGCTACGATTCCAAACATCCCCTTAACTAGTTTGAACACTAGAATTTTGTATAGGTTGAAGTCTTCATTGAGATTGAGAAGTTCTTTAATTTGTAATGAAAAGCTCAACCACCACGAACTGTAATTCTTCAAGTTGGTTGGACATCGACATTAAAATAGGTCCGTGATGTTAGCTGCCCTTTATTCTCGATTGGGGAAGGGGGCCATCTCTCTCGTTAATTATGCATGTGAGCCCCACCAAGCACCAACCATAACTCTTCAGGGATTTTGGGTTTTCCGATCATATGAATTGTACAGCTTTCGGTGTGGGGTGTTTGGGCTGCTTTTTTATCGCCCCTGCTTCTGTATTCTGTTTTTTATTTCTTTTAATAAAAAACCCTTTGCTTTTTTACTTTGTGAAAAACAAAAATCAAACGCAAAAATACTTTTTGCTTTATTTTGCATGGTCGTCGTCATGGAGATCGCATTCTATGGACCTTTCGGTCTACCTTTTTCATGTAAATACTTAAGTGCTTCTATTAATGGTCATTAACGGTGATCTAACTCATTGGCTGACTTTCCACGTTCCACTCAGATCCTTTTGAAGAATGTTGATCTTGACCTTCCTTTTTTGCGTTTTAGTTAGTTGTTTGCTTGTTTTATTGAGAGATCATTTGGTTTCTTTTTTTAATTACTGTTCATAGCTTTCTTGATGATTTTTTTGTATATAGATTTTCTCGAGTGGTAAGTCTTCCCCCTCCTAAGCTATTAATTTTTTGAAATCTACTGGGGGAAAATTTTGGAGATTAAAAAAATGGAAATCTTAAAGGAAGGTAAGTTTTGGACAATAAAACTCAATGACATGGGGCTTTTAGGAGGTTTTGAAAAGTTATATATGATAAAATTAAGAGAAATGCAAAAAAAGTCATGGTGAGTTTATACTATTCATTTTCTTTGATGTGGTTAATTAATATAGGATCCAATGAAAGATGGGAGTTAATACCCTAAATATAAGACAGTGAAAGGGGAATGAGGAGAAATATAGTAGTTTAAATGACATTTTGTACTCTCACTTTAAAGAGGGACCAAATTCAAAAATAGGCATACTATAGTCAATAATATGATTTAGTAACTGTTAATCGGATTAATTTCTTAAATATAAGACTTAATGAGAGGAATTTGAATAAGGATAAAAAGTGGTTCAAATTACATTTTTGCCTTTATAATTAAAGAGGGACCAAATTCTAAAATTGGAGTATTTTAGTTAAACAAAAGTTTTATGCATCATTCACACTTTAAATGGTATTATAAATTCATAGCTCTTGATGGACTTCAAACTTCTATCCCTTGGTTTTTGTTGGATATTTTAAACAATTACCAAACAAAAAAAAAAACCTTGATTACATGGGTTGTGCCATATTATCCGTATAATAAACAAGTTGTATTCATATAGGAAAACTTAATATTATTAATTAATCGTGTTGTATTTGTATTAACATATATTTTGATGAGGGGTAATTTGGTCCTCCCAAACAAGTGGCGACATGTGGCTCTTATTGACATCTCAACACTAAGTTAATAGACCAACTCGACAGGTTAGCTTGGAGTACCTTGCATAGCTCAATGTCGACCTTGGCAAAGGCGAGTTAGCAAAGCTCATAAGGTCACCGACGACCTGGCCAAGAAGCCAGTTGAGCTGAGGTGAGCTAAGGCAGCCTCGTACGAGTGAGTTCGCTAATCATTCATGTAAACTCGTTACCGAAGGCACTGGCATTGCGACCATTAGAACAGCTCGCCGTACCGGGTGCTAGATTCTACTCGAACGAATTATATTCATCGTGCGGTACTCGCAACCGACACATTAATATGCCCTATATTACGGAAATAGTTCTGCCAGAAGCTCAGGGACGTTACCGAAGTACCCTGAGCCCCTCGACAACTCTAAAAGACATCCAGATCCATCCAAGAAAGGTACGTGCATTGACACTCTCAAGCTCCCTCACACTTTCAGAAAATATCTCTTACTGACTTAAGCATCGAAGTGCCCTCCTCGAGTAAAAGACACCTGGGCACTCTCACCTTCTTGCCCTTGCAGCACACTTTAGATTGCATTTATATGCATCAGCTCAGCAAGCTTTGGCTCAATCCAGATTGCACGACATCATATTTGATTACCCTTACCTTGATATGACACAAGAACACAAATTGAGACTCTTAATAATTAGCCTCTTGTTTTGATGTAAATTGTTTTGTTTATATTAATAGGAAGTCTAAAAGAGCTGCTTATGTGAAAGCTCAAACGTCTAAGAGCCCCTTTGGGAGGGCTCCAGCTCACTGTAAGTATTTTTGAGAATTTTGCGTTTTCCCAAAATATAGTTTCACAGCTTTCCATATGATCGAGGCTTACCTTGCAGTTGCTTGTAGCGGCTTATGGCCCCATCTAGGACCGTCCATAAGCTATGTTTGATAATAATTTTAGAAAAACCAAAATAGTTGTCTTTCAATCAAAAACTAGTCATGACTCTAAGATGCATGAAATTTGATAAGCAAACGTGGAGCATAAGGAGCCTGCAAAATTAAAGTATAGATGAAGATGGGTCAAACTGATCCTGAGCTACCCATTAAAAACTAGTTCGTACGACCAAGTTTGCTAGAGGATCAGATCCCACTACCACCAAGAGTTTTGGGGTTATGGGTATGGGGGATGTGCTCCCTTTATTGTATATCCCAATGGACCAAAAATAAATATCATCCCTAAGGAAAGTGTATTTGGTTTATTATTCATTTGTTCAAAAGAAAAAAAGGAAAATAAAAAAAATAGTGAGTGAATTTTAAGAAATTTAATGAAGTAATTGAGGGGAGAAAATTAGTTGAATGAGTTATTAGATAAGAGAGAATTAACGGGATGATTAATGAGAGAGAATCAAATGAATTAATAAGAAATACAAGAGTTTATGATGAGTTAATGAGAAAGACAAAAGTCTTAAAATTGATTTGCTACTTGAGTTATTTTATTCAATTTTAAAAATACAGAAAAAGAAAGACATGCTGACGTGTCCTGCCAAATAAGTTCTAAAGTGATTGATTCTCTACCCAATGAGAAAATAAGAGTTATTATGGTATTAAAGAGAATCTTAACGGCTAACAATAAGCATAATCCTCATCTAAGTTTCAAGGTGAACTCTAATTAATGTGGGAACATCTCATTGGTAATAAGAAGTACGCTATAATATATATAACCAAAGTGAATTCTAGCTTGCTGATGTTTGGGGACGTGCTACCCCCATCTTGTGTAGCCCTTTGTTTATATAAATAAAAAATGAAATCAGCTTATGTTAAATAGCCACGTGGCAAATGATGAATTTTAAATTCCTACCCCATGTTTTATTATTTTCTGTTCTCCGTCGGAGATGGACGGGTACAGGAGTGCTTTTTGATTCCTCTGTTCCGTAAGCTCAACAATCTATTTATACAAAATTTAGACTTTTAATTTACAGAAAAGTACATTGTGTCACATTAAGTAGTTGAATACTAAAATATCAATACCCGCCTTAGCATCTATTCGGATTTCCGAATTAATAACTACCCAACTGTACTATTAAGCTAAAATTTCTTAAAATATGCTGAACATTCATTTTCCCTTTGATTTTAATTTATGGGCACCTAACGAGCAGAGATAGGTATAGGGAGAACTAATTTATTCACGGAATTTGGTAGGTGGCGTCATGGACCGATAACAAATGGCATGGACTTTAACACAGTCACCGCAATTGTGACCACATAGTATTGCTTTGCTTTTATTAAAATTAGTTGAGTTGCACGATAGGCATGAATAAGAGGAAAGAGCGGAAAAACTCTGAATATAAAATAGAGCCCACTTTCAATCCGACGAGAATTGGAGCCATACGTAGTAGAGATGTGTCGGGAGATAGAGAGTGGATACGAAAAGTGAGTAGCAAATCTAGAGTGTGTAAAATAAAGGGTAACCTCCTTGATGGAGGGTTAACCGTCCGTCCACTCGTCAGCAGAACCATTTAAACATAAAAGACACTATTAAAGAATGAGCTAAGTAGTTGAAGTTTCTACCAATGAAAATAAATGAATATCTATTTTCAAAACACCAATCTTCAATTAATTCATCCATCTCCAAGATGGTGTTGGGCTTTTAGACAACAAAAGGAGAAAAGAAACCATTTATGATAGTTTTTACAGTCAAAAGATGTATCGGACTTTTACAGCAGAACCATATGTGTGTCTTTTCACATATCTTTCCGCATCCTTTCGTCGTGAGAATAAAATGTAAAAGACGCAAAAAGTTATCTTCATTTTAAGATTTTCAAAATTAGCCCAAAATAGATTTTTTATGTCTTTTAGTCATTCCATCTTTTAGCAACTGATTCTTTCATGCATTAAATAGAAATAGATAAAAAATCAGTCTACCCCCACGTATAAACAACCAAAAGACCATACGAAAAGACACGCCAAGATATATTTTCTATTGAGCCTATCAAAAAGCGTACAATGCTACATATAAAAAGCTCGGATGAGACAAATAAAAAATCAAGGATACAAAATAGGGCACGTGGTCCAAATCTATAATATATCCATCAAAACATAAAGATAATTTAAGAAATTAAATAAATAAGACAAGGTAGACATGTGAGCTCCAGGTGGGCAGAAAAAAAAAGATGAGATGCGTTTAAAGTATTTCTAACACTCCCCCTTAATTCAAACCGTCTCAACACCAAATAAATTCCTCAGTTTCTAGAAGCTTTCTTTTGGAAGTGCTTTGGTGAATAAATCTACAATTTGATTTCTTCAAGCTTGATTTCTTCTTTTTCTACGATCTCTCTAACGAAGTGATGGCGGATCTTAATATGCTCGGTTCTCCTGTGAAATACAGGATTTTTTTGTCATGGCAATAGTAGACTTGTTGGCATAGAACAATTCAGTAGCACCTTTTTGATTTTGATTCAAGTCGGTCAAAATTCTTCTCAGCCATACTACTTGACAAGCAGCACTAGTGGCAACGATGTACCCTGCTTCTGAACTTGATAGAGCTATTGATTGTTGCTTTTTTGTTGCTCAAGATAAGATTAGTCTAGGTCCAAGACTGATGGCATAATAATGAATATGTGCTCTTCATGTCCTCTGTACGAGTTCAAATCTGCACACCACAACGTCCCATAGTACATTCCCGCCCTGTATTGTGAACATCTTCCGATGATAGTATCAGTCTTGATGATGTTATCATTGATAGATGTTCCCAATACATGGTGAAAATGTATTGTGGGACGTTATGGGGCTCTCCTTTGTAGGGCGTGTTCTCCCTTGTGGGGCGTAGATGTAAACTCCCTCTGTACAATCTGCCCAATTACTATCAGTATAGGCAACAAGCATGAAACTTTTGCTGCACCAAAGTGTGCCAAAGTTTAGTGTTCGGCGAACATTTCTTAAAACTCTCTTTGCAGCACCAAAGTGATGTTTACTTGGGTTTTGCATGAACCTGGAAATCAAGCTGATTGAAAACATAATGTTAGGCCTTGTTTGAGTGGGATAAATTAACCCACCAGCCATGCTTCTAAATTCTTTTGCATTTACCTTTCACTTCCATCTTCCAAGGTGAGATTTTCACTTGAGTTCATTGGAGTTTTTGCAGCCTTACATTTAGACATGTGAAAATTTTCCAACAAAGTCTTGGACATACATTTTTTGACACACAAAATTTCCTTTAGCATCTTTCGGATTACTTGTTGGATTCCCAAGATCTCAAATTTGTCATCTCAAATTCTACCATCATTTTTTGGTTAATTTCTTTAATGAAGGACTTGTGAAGATAATATCATCAACATATAGACACACTATGAGTATATCCATACCTTGGACTTTCATATAGAGAGTTGGTTTTCTCTCACTTCTTGAGAAGCTGTTGTCAAGAAAGTGCTTGCCAATTTTACTATACCAAGCTCTTGGGGCCTATTTAAGACCATACAAGTGCTTGTCAATTTCTTCTTTTAGATACACAATTTATTTGAGTGGTAGATGGTGGTGATAGTTGGGATATAACTCCATTGTCCTTTAAGTAATCCCTAAACTTATTTTAGAGATATTCACCACCATGATCTAGTTATACTGTTTTTATCTCTCTACCTAACTGCCTCTCAACCACTTGTCTAAACTTTTTGAATTTTTCAAAGGATTATGACTTGTGTTGCATTAGGTACAAATACATATACTGAGAATAATCATCAGTAAAAGTAATGAAGTAGACATATCCGTGTTTAGCCCTTACATTTAAGGGGCCAGATACATTACTATGTATAATGTCTAAAGTACCTATGGTTCTTTGGTCTTTTTCAATAAATGGCATTTTAGTCATCTTGCCTTAAATGTAAGGTTTACAATCTAGAAGATCTTCTATGAATAGAAATCCAATGGACCATCTCTAAGTAGTATTGTGATTCTTTGTATATTTATATGGCTAAGTCTAAAATGCCACAAGTAGGTTAGACTAATGGTATCATGAGCTCTCTTTGTGAGAATAATTTCGGTGATGGTTTTAGTTACTTTTGTTTCTAAGGTAGGATGGAGAACATATAGACTATTTTCTAATTTCCCAAGGGCAATGGATTTTTTATTCAATTTGATAGTAATCTTATTACCAAAATGTAAAGAATAACCTTCATTTCATAACTTTGAAACGAAAATCAAATTTCTTCTTAATTGCAAAATGTAAAGACAATATTTAAGTATAATAAATCATTCCCTAAAAACTAAATCTAGTGTTCCTATAGAAATAGCAGCAACAAATGCTGAAGTTCCCATGTAGAGTATTGCCTCTCCCTCAGTCAGTCTTTGGCTTTTCCCAAACCCCCACAATGAATTACAAGCATGGGTTAAGGCTCCTAGGTTAATACACCAAGATAGGTAGAAATGGCCAACATGTTACTCTCCATGACTAGTGATTTGAAATTAACTTCAAAAGGCTTATTCTTTATGAAATTCAGGTATTGTGGGCAATTCCTCTTCCAATGCCTCATATATTTACAAAAATGGTATTCATCCAATGGTTTGTCTCTTTTCTGCTTTTTGGACTTAGATTTTTTCTTCTTTTGAGGTTTCTTGCTCTGCTTCATCATTTTCTTCATATTTTTCTTTCCTCCTACAAGAAGAGCAATGGATGTTTCTTTCTTAATCAGTCCTTTAATTCTTTGTAATATGTTGCTAAGCTCATTTAAGGTAACATCTATTTTATTCATATTAAAATTCATTATGAATTAATTGAAGAAAGTAGGAAGAGAGTTAAGAATGGCATCAGTCTCAACGTCATCTTCCAAGGAGCTACTAAGTGCCACCAATTCATTAATGCATCCCATCATTTTCATGGCATGCTCATG
The DNA here is from genome assembly GCF_056320005.1 of Nelumbo lutea. Taxonomy (NCBI): domain Eukaryota; kingdom Viridiplantae; phylum Streptophyta; class Magnoliopsida; order Proteales; family Nelumbonaceae; genus Nelumbo; species Nelumbo lutea. The sequence continues at coordinate 57,251,462 of NC_142687.1, read as the reverse complement.
AATTGGTTGGCTCTTTGTCATACGAGTGGTCATCAACATTTTAAGAAATTTTTGTCTAATAGAACGGTTTTGTTCCTCATACATGCATGGTTTTAATTCCTTCCAATATTCCTTTACTAATAGAGACATTCTAAAATTGTTTTTAGAAGGAATTATCCAATGAAACAAGGATGTAACACTTGGCGATAGAATTCTTATCTAATAGAGACATTTAAAGCATTCTGGGTGACAACCTTATCCAAAATTTCAAATATGAGTACTTTATTGAGGTTATGTCTCCAATCAATATAATTTGGGCATTTAAGCTTTTTGTGATCAAGGAAGATTTGGCTTGGGTATCTTTGTCATTTCTATAAATGCCAAATTATTTTAAATAATGGAAGGCCTTTAGAGATAATTTCATAAATTTGCCCCTATATTTCTACTTATATCTTCATGAGGAAACTGAACAATTAAATCCCCTTTGTTGGTATAAGGTTTGTTTAACCTCAGTGACTCCTACTAACTTTTATAAAGAAAGACTTCCTATTGGTCTGGCACATAAGTTGCAACGAAGGGATCCTCTTGAGGAGGATCTAATCATAGACTAATTTACCAAGAGAGATCAATGATCTTAAAATATCTTGGGGATGGTGTGCATCCACCCATGATACGTAGGAGATTCACATAAAGTCTAAACAATGCCAAGTCCTTATGGCTATGTGGCGAATCCAACACGTTCAACAAGTTTAACAACTACATAATAAAAGCATATAAGTAAAATGGGCTTAACCCAATTAACATTATAACATAATGGGCCCATTAAATAGCTTTAAGTCATAACCTATTTCTGACTAAAGTCTCATCTCAAGTGTTGGGCCCAATTGCAATGCAATACAGCCCAAAACGTGGACAACATTCTAGTTAGATTGAGCCTCTAAACGATCCTGATTTGCATGAGGTTTCAGCACCTCAAACCCTTTATTTGATTTCTGAAAAATCACATAATGAAATTATTTTCATGGCCACAACATGTTGCCACCATGACAGCTTGAAGCCGCCACTTGTGCTAAGGTTAATCCTAGCCACTCGATTTAAGGTTTATTATGTTGTAACTTCATGCAAATCCTATGGTGTGATCCGATGTTTCCAACAATTAAAACGCAAAAAGCATAACAAAAACATAGAAAATAATCACAATCGCAGATGCACCAAACCTTGGCTGAATTGGCTATGGTGATCTCCTTCATGCAGCAGACAGTACATCAAGATTGTTGAACACTCACAATAATAAAAAATCGCTTAAATCGATATACATAAAATATTAAATTTTTGGGCATCCAAATGATTTAATCTATCATGGTTCAATGTTACAAATTGAACTTAGCTCTGATAAAACTGAATAATGATCATCCAATGATCATGTTGTGTGAAAATTCCAGCCATTAGATGGTGAGAAAACAAATTTCTATTGAAACCCTAACGCTGGAATCGCAAGGGAGAAAAATTCTGGGTTTTCTCCTCTTGGATCAAATGGGTTTTGGACCATTAAATAATTGATCTTTTGGGTCAAGATTCAATGAATTACTCAACTAGTTACCTGATTTTGAAGTCTATAATTTCAGAATCATTGTGGTGTTCACACCTAAGCCAAATCTTCCTTAAAAAGTTGCAATGAATTGAAAATGGTGCAACTTTGACCTTTTTCACGATTTTTGGCAATGAGTCTTGGATTCTTTTTCCAGAAGTTACAACAGCAAAGTTCTAACCTTTTTCACGATTTTGGGCAATGTTTTTAACCCAAAACAAACCTAGAAGAGTGTTTGAAAGAGTTGATAAAAGGGCTGGTCAAATGGGGTTCAAAACCCTAAGTTAAAAGCTCTTACAAGGTAGAGTGGAATTCAGCTAGCAATGAGAGAATAGGATAGATGTGACCCCTTAGTGTTCCAATATATTTATAGACCTTGGGAGGGCTGAATGAGCCCTCTCCTAATCCAATCCAGCTCTCTTAAATCAGCCATTAGATTGGAGTCCACTAGCTAGACTAACTAGTCAAATCTTAGTCTTACTAGACTTCTCTAGTACATGCTTAACTAGGACTCTAATGTGAGATTTCTAGTTATCCATTAACCCTTTAATAGTTCTTGAAAATTTATTATTCAATTAGGAAATTACAACTTTTATGGTATGGGACCCACAACTCGATGAGAGAGCCAATATATTACATGCTTTATGCAAGTTAGTGGAGTCAGCTACTTCAATTTTCATTAGCCTCATATGCTAATTCGATCCATGCTGATATGGGCTTAAGTAATCAGGCCCATAAAGTGTCTAAGCACTTAAATTATTTGGGACTCCACCATCCTAGAGGCCTAAGTCATTTGGTTTAGCCCATTATGTGATAATCAAATCAATGCAATCCAATTAAACACTTGCAATTAACCTATTTGCTAAAAATACTTGACACCATATTAAGGGAAAGAACTTTTTCCCTCTTTGTCCTTATTACAGTGTTCAACTTATAACACCACTTGGATCCTTCACGAAGGATGCAGATAATCTTATTGTCAACAAATTCAAGAGTCTAAAGAAGAAGTTGTACAAAGTACTCTCTATGTCCTGACACAATAGTAGATCCTATCACATTGTTCATCAATTGACATACCATCCTTGAATGCCCCAAAACACCCAGATATTTAACCCCAAAAGGATTTCACTAGTTGGTATATCAAAGATAAACCAATTTACAATTTGATATCAATATCAAGTTTAAGAGTAAAGAGCAACACTAATTGTTCCACCTATCACAAAGTCTAAGAATATGTTAGGTTCGGTTCACTACAAGAAATGTGCCAAATACGTCGGTATAGCTCTAAATGAGCTACTTCGACAGTCAACCAATGCGTCTGGTAAGATATTGTCAGTATAGACATATACCAATGGATTTGTTCGTCGGTATAATGTGTAAACACCTATATCGACGACATTCTAAACCGTCAGTCAAACTATCCATCGGTGTACATCATAAGTACAGGGTATGGTGTAAATTGCTATATCGACGGATTCGTTCATCACAATATGGGTCGTGTCTGTCAGTATAGGTTCAATTTATACCAACTGATTGTAGGCATTGGTATAGGATCAGGATATACCAACAGAGGTCATTCGCCCGTATAGGTTCAGGATATACCAACAAAGATAGTCCGCCGGTATAGGTTTAGGATATACCAATCTGTTGGTATAGATGGTATTTTTTTTTTTTTACATTTCCCTACAATCCTGTTTGCCTAATATGTCCAACACAAAAAGAACACTTGTGCATCAAAAAAATGTTTTCTCTAGATTCCTGTTCGACCAAAATGGCCAACATAAAAAGAACACCTATACATCAAAAAACTAAACAATATGCAAAAGCTTAATAAAAAATGACCTAAATTTTCAATGAAACCAAAAAACTATGTTTTTAACATCGTTGAAGCAACAATTGGACAAACCACCAACTTATTTGCTCCAATATGCTAGAACCAGCAAAAAGCATGCTCATGGCTTTGACATATTTGCTTAAATTTTCATTTATCTATCTAGTAGGAGTTCCTCTTCATGAAATTGATTTTTCTCTACCTATAGAAATAAAAGGTAAAAAGAAATAAATAAAAGAATGGAACAAATCCTTAGATAGTGAAAGCAAGCAACTATTATTGAAACACCTAAAGTAAAATAAAATACTACAAAAAAATAAAGTAAAATAATTATTATAAATATTACCCCTTTGATTTCCACGAGGATGATGGCTTGAAGTCGAAGAGTTTTGATGCCCATTTGGTGGGACATCTCGAGTAGTAGCAGCATTTGGATCCTATTAAATTAGAGAAATTTTGATTAGTACAGTAATATTCTATATATCACTTTAAAATTTTAAATATAAATATATCATGCCTTTCTTTTTGTGATTCGGTTTACAAGACTCATGATATCACTGAGCTGTTCATCAGGAAATCGTATCTGAACACCCAACCCTCTAAGTTTTAAACTTTTTCCTGCAACACTTGATGATGTTGATCGTGTTGTTGAGATGATGAAGCTCCACTACCATTAGAAGTTAAAATCTTTCCCATACAACAAATACGTACTTTCTTATCAGGTCCTTTAACATGAGAAAGCACATCATTCTTCCAAGAAGATCCTTGCTGCAATATTTGTGTACTCTATGAAGTGCTTTAATCATTTAAGCACTTTTTCAAAATTTCCTAAATTTTATGAACAAGTGGAGCATTAATAGTCATATAGAGTAATGAATTATTGGATTGATTTCCATTTTCTAATTTTGTTTAGAGAAATGAATATTTCATTAATGATCAAAAAGATAAAACAATGACTATTAGTGGGATAGATTTCCTCCACAGCCTATTACAACAATGATCATGAAAATATAAGGTTATTACACTGCAAAATCATCAATCGACAACTTACAAAAACTGAGATCATGTTACCTAAGGGCTAAGTTCCATCCCTAGGCTGAAAAATAGAATAAAATAAAATAATAAAAATAAAAAATAAAAAACTTGGTATTTTGGGCCTCGACCCAACTCAAGGACTGAAAATCCGAGACAAGCCCATGTGAAATTTCAGGTCAGGATAATCCAGGCTCAGTTTAGGTGTGCCCAAGTTGCAGCCCTAGTGGAAACAATAATCAAGCTTCTGGTTATGTGGTTCAAGCTCAGCAAGTAATGTTTTAGTTGTGATCAAGGTTTTTTTTTTCTTTTTTTAATTTTTTGGATCAGCAACAAAAAGTCGTGATCAAACTGTTTCAGCACTGTTAACAGTCCTTATTTTGGAGTAGCACTTATTCCTTTTTGACTACAAATCTCTAGAATTCAGATTCCCCTTAGAGATGGCTTCCTATACTAATGAATCAAATAGAAACAGTGTTACTCGAAAGTAAGGATTGTTATGTCTATATCAATGAAGAAAAAAAAAAGCTTTAGAAAATAAATAAAATAGACAGAACAAGAGGCAAGGTCTGGCTTCTGATGACTGTCTCTATATGAAGACAAACTCATTCATTTGATGGGAGCCAGCTTTTAAGGACTAAGCTTATCTACCCAATCATAGCATGATGAAAATTTATGGTTCTGGTTCAACCATCCTTCCATGAAATTTCTGTTGATTTAAGATTGCCAATGATTGACAATCTTAAAGACTGCCCTGTTCCTACTCTTCCATAAATTCCATATTAATAAAGCAGATAAGTTGAGAACAGATATTCCTTCCCTTGAGGACATCTTACTATCCACTGGGCTAATCAATCTGCAAAGCTTGAAAAACACAGAGCTTGATCTGAATCATAGCTAAAGATAGACTCAAAATGGTTATAGAAAAATAAAGCATGCATTAAAATTTTTGAATCTTTCCCACATATAGGGCAGATTAGAGCATCAGAAATGCCTCTCCTAAACAGGTTCTCCTTAACCGCTATTGCATTCCAACAACACTTCCAAAGTGTGAAATTTTTGTGTCTAATTTTAGTTACCATAAAGCTTTCCAAACCCTATGAATCTGGGAGTTTTGATTATTGTGGGGAGGTGAGCTACCTGCAGATTCTTGATTCCCTATCCAAACTAGTCTATCTTCCCAAGGTCCCAAAGGTAGATTAATTTTTATCATTTGATTTGCCATCACCTCACTGAAATTATTTCTAATCAAGTCCTGGTTCCATCTTCTTTTATCATTATCAATCAGATCAGTGACCCAAATAGGACTCGAAATCTTGGGTTCAGGGCCTACTGCTCCAAGTTTGAAAAGCCTTCTAACTAGGGATCTTTCCAAATTCTGACTTTTCTACCTGAATTGATTTCACAGAAAGCACTATACTTGAGAACTTCTCGTCCAGCTAACAAACTTTGCGAGCCCCAGTAGTCCTTTCTTCTGAAATTATCATTTAAAAAATCTTTTCCCCTTACATATTGGGTTCGGATGTAGTAGGCACGTTAGGTAAACACAATGAGTGAGCACGTAATAGTTGTGTGATACATGTCCCAGTTAATATGCCTTTCATCTAAACGTTTTTGATCCATTAGACAAGAATTATCCATTATTTTTTTTAGCTTTATCAAAATAATTAAAAATAAAAACAATGAAAAAGGAAAACTTAAATGTGTTAGGAGTTGGGACTCATTTACATTTTTCTTTTTCATTGTTTTTTATTTTTAATTATTTTGATAAAATGATAAAGTAATGGATAATTTTTATTTAACGGAGCAAAAACGTTTGGATGAAAGGCACATTAACTAGGACATGTGTCACACAGCTATTACGTGCTCTCTCATTGTGCTTACCTAACGTGCCTACTGCATCCAGATCCTTTAGCCCTGATTAGCCTTGTCCATACATTTAGGGTATATTTGGTTTGAAGGGAAAAGTAGGGAAAGGAGGAGAAACCTACACAAGGCTTGTAAAGTAGGGGTGGATTCGAGCCGAGCCGAGCCGAATAGTACTAGGCTCGAGCTCAGCTCGAGACTATTTTACAAGGCTCGAGCTCGACTCGTTTAATAATCAAGCCACTGAATTGGGCTCGAGGTCGAACTCGGCTGAAACCGAGCCGAACTCGAGTAGCTCATGAAAAACTCAGCTTATTACCACCCCTATTGTAAAGGTTTCTCTACATTTCCCTTCCTTTCCCTATTTTTTCTTGAAACCAAACACAGCCTTATGTAAAAATTTAAAATTATGGAAAGATGGTTGCCAACGTGCGGCTGGGTTCCATGATTTCTGTTTCTGAGTTTTGACTGAAATTTCTGTTGATTTAAGATGGTCAATGAAAAACATAAACGATAAGTATATAATACTAAACAAAACCTTGATTTGTTATATGATAGGTGACAATCCAAAAAGATATATTATGCATATATGAAATAAATACATAGTTCTTAAATCTTAATGCATGTTTAATTAGACCGTAGTTTCAATTAATCCTGTCATGTGGCCAAAATTAAACCATGAAATGATTTTTTCCCTGAAGGAAATTTGTTTTCAATTTATACAGGAACGTCACATTTTTTTTGTTTTATAGCTGTGGACTTGTTGAAAAGGACTATTTCCAATCATAACTAGAAATTACTTACAATAATCTCTGCTGCCTTTTCATGACAATGCTTCCATCATTGCTGTCCGACTATCTATATAAATTTGTGCACAAGTAGGTGCCACCCCATGGGCCTCTTTTGTCTAACAACATGAAGGTAAAATAACTTAAAACAATATACATATACTGAACAGAAAATTTATCATCACTACTGCAAATATGTAGAACTAACCTTCTCTTCAATGAGCCTAGGGAATCCTTTTGTGCCAGTGCAATGAAGGTCTTTTAGCTTGGCTCGATTATTTTTATTAATTTGGCTAATTTTCTACAAAAAGAATAACAAAATAAAAAATAGTTAAATACTAATGTTTAAATTGACTCATGATAAATATAATAAATTACTCAACCTTTCCCTCCTTAGAGCACCAATAATGAACCAGTGTGCGATATTGGTTCCCATCTACCCGATCATCTGGAACATTAGCAGCCATTTCTTCTTCCGTTTCACTCTCATCATATCCCTTTGCCTTTATTTCATTCTTCAATTGCCTCCACTTGTTAGATATAATTTGTAGGAGTGGCTTTTTTGTTTGCTCAATGCATCTAGGCACAATTTGAAACTTTGACTATAACTAATGACACCAAATCCAAACATATCATGAGTGTCAAAGCTTAAATAACTAACTTAGAAAATTTTAAACAACTTTTATGCCTCTAGAGTTGTCCACATATCATCTTTGTAAGTCTGGGGCATATCTTTCCATTTTATATAGTTGATAGGTGCAAATTGGGCCCTTCTTACCATGGTATCTGTAATACCCACATTGAACAACATTTGTTATCCATATATTCATAATAAACCCATAATTATAATTAACAGAAAAAACAACAAGAAGTGTTAAACCAAAATGCATCACCTGCATTACATTAAAAACACCACAGTGCTAAAAAGAGCAGTAGGCTAGCAAAGCCATCTCCATAAATCTAAGTTAAAAGCTGAGTTGTCATGGATAGGGGGGGGGGGGGGGGGTAGAGTTCGATGGTCATAAGTCTACTATAGGATCAATCGTTAGGGCCTTCTTTTGGAGAGTTATCAATCCCAATTTTAGTAGATTTCTCAAGAACAGAAAAGAGGATTAGCAATGTGAAATATTAAAGAGTTACAACAGAATTCAACTGGTCCATGTAAAGAAAGTCTTTTAACTATCCTAGCATGGCTGTTGCTAGCTTTTCTTGTGCTATAAGGTTATGATGCTTCCATTCTTCTTGGTTTAATATCAGAAATAAACCCGGCTGAGAAAGTGAGCATTGATAACTCTACGTTTTGATACCTTAAGGGCATCATTTTAAGGGTATTTCTGGCCTTAGAATAGTCAAAGTATGTCATTTTCCCAATTAAATTCAATGTTGTGACCTCTAAGGGTCTCTGTGCAAATTCTATGCAAAACTGGGAAGGTTTCATGGCTGAATTGCAGTTTTGGGGAAACTGGTGTGAATTCCAGCTGAGAAAGGGGATGTTTTTATGAAAAGCTGAAAGCAAGAGGATGCCTCCTAGTTGCTAAACCCAATTTGGTGCCCCTCCTACTGTATTAGCATTCTCCCCACACCTTAGCAAACCCTAGGGCGCCTTTTAACCCATTCTTTTCACTCTTAACAAACCCTAGCCGCCCCTAACTACTAAATCCTCACCTTTCATCCCTTATAATCTCCACCATCCATTCTAGGGCACTCTCTTTTTAGCATTCTAACCCTAGGGAACCACCTAACTTCTAATATTCACCATTCAACATTTAGCCATTAAATCTTAGCCCTACATAATATTGGGCTACCTCTCATTCTCTTCTTAGCCTTACGATCACCTTAGAACAATCCTAACCCTCCTTTCTAAACTCTCGGGCACCCATATTTCTGCTAAAACCCAACTATCGCCCCCTCTTTTTCTCTAATCCCAATTGTATCCACCATTCTCTATAAAAAGGACCCAAGGGCTCCTGAGAAAGGGTTGGATGCTGCCCCCAAGTAAGACGGAATGCTGATCTTGAGAAGTTCAAGGGTTGAGGAAGAGGAGAACGCCTAGGAAAGAGGAGGGGTTCCTACTTGCAGTTTGCCAACACCACTATTGCCACCTCTAGAATAGGATCCCAACCACTTTTACTTTATTTTAGTTTTAATTTTTGTTCTTTCAATTCCAGTTTCATTATTTACTTTATGCAATTTATTTTCATTCCATTTGATATTCGTTTTGTTTTCTACAGATATGCAATTCGGCCAGGTAAGATGGAAGGACTAGCTCGAGAAGTTCGAGGGTCAAAGGAGAGATCCGAAGACTACTACCTCTTATTGGATTACAGATTTTTATTTCGTTTCTTTTGTTTATTTATATTCTGTATTTATTTATGCTTCTGCACTTTTAACTTTTAGTACTGTTCGAATTTTATATTTTTCTTAGTTTAATTAATTAATTTTTATATTTCTGCACTTCCCTTTTGTGCTCTCTTGTTTGGATTTGAGTATATATTAATTTTCCCCTTGCTTCCCTGTGGATACGACCCATTCTCACCCATTTATTATGTTAGTATTTATTTGAGAGTCAGAAAAAATTTTATAAATATTAAACTGGTGTTCCGAAGTGATTAATGACACGCTTCCGGATACACCAAGTTTTTGGCACCGTTTCTGGGGAAGCATGGAGAAAATTTTTTATCTACTTTTTATTTAAACAACTTTGCTAAGACAAATAGTAAAAATATATTATAATAAATTCACATTGCCTCACACTTACAAACTTATTTGATTACATGATAAAATTTAGCCTAGAAAAAATAAGCTAGAGAACAATCCAATCTAACTTCACAATGTAACATACCTTGTATTCAAAATTCAAAGATGATAGCAAAGCACTCCTCAAGAATCATGAATAAAAAAATTGTATCACAATATTAGTAAAAACAATCTAGAGAAAAAAGCATTGGAAGGGTTAGAATCCATCATATAAGATGGCTGAATGGCTGGGCAAATTTTCAAAAATTTTCTAATCCTTTTAGGAATCGAATTCCCTATATTTTGAAAAACTACATTTTTTAGGATCGGTCTTGCACTTACTAGATCAGATGTGAAACCAATCAAAGAGGGAGATTTATACTTGATACAGATACCACAAATGCAGATCCCAAGGTAGAAGTTCACTCCCAAATCAGTTCTAAAACCATACTCCATTGAAGATGGTGCAGTGTATAAGTGAAGTTGATTCAAGAACACAATTTTTAGCAAAACTACAAGCCAACTGCTTGGATTGAACTGTAAAGGTGATCCTAAAATTCATTTGAATTTTTATTGTAAAAATTAGAAGAAAACTGATCTCTATCAGTCCTTGAAAGCCTAGGTCATGGTAGGGTTTCTCTTGGAAGACAAAAGAGAACAAGAAAGAACAAGAAAAAGTGGTGTTGTAGTTTGGTTCACCCTCTTCTTTTTTTATCTCCTTATGGATCACTTCTCCTAATAAAATTAGGAGATTATCCAAATCTAATTTGGATCTGGACTCTATTAAGAGATAAGCCTTATTCTCTTAAGAGAATGGGTGCTCCATAATCATTTCCAAAACCAGATTCGACCCAGAGCACATGAGAACTTAAGTTGTGACATAATAACTTACTTAATCTTATTAATTATGGGCCTTAGGCCCATTTCCTTCAAAGGCTCACGACCGAAGATATTGCATGGCCAACTTAGGCATAATTTTTATGGTGTGGGACCCCAAATGACTTAACATAAGCCCACATGTGTTCGACCCAACATCTATGAAAAGGCTTGGCCGAATTCAATGCTAAACGTAGTGAACACCTAAGTACATCACTATGGGCTCAATATGGATTTTACTAAGATAAAACTCATTAGGTAATCATCCCTATAATGGTATCAAACACTTAACCTCTCAGCCCATAATGATCACAGCACTGCTCGACAAGGAATGACCTCTCCCCTAGCTGCAAGGTACAGTGTTACACTCTCTGCTCGGATGGATCATGAGAATTAAAACCTTTTGCAAACGTCTTTCATAAAACATTAATATATATCATAAAAATATATTTTGCATAACCAAATCTCAAACACAGTTGAAATATACTGTTAGCAGTTTAGGTTTCCATTAGAGAGAATGTAAGCCCTACCATTCACTTTGTCCAACAAAAGGGTCGATCCAATCACTATGATCACCCACTAGATCAATTCTTAGATTACCCTAAAATACCCAAGTTTTGAACCTTGATGGATCTCAATGATTGGCATTTTAAATACAGCCCAATCCAACACCTAGTACAGTACCATAATCAAGTCTAGGGGCTGCATAACTTTTCATTTTTGCCATCAATATCCAAGGTCTAGTGCATTATTGGAAAATGGTTTGGGTTCAGTGTTTCAACCAAACAGACATTGCATGTGCTTTGGGTCTAACCCTAGCAAATGATACAAGCTGCCCCAACTTCTTTGGTTTTACATCAGTGTTTAGTTTAAGGGGTAATTTCACAAAAACATACCAACATCAAAATGAAACAATAATGTATCTATACATCAATCTGATTGGATCTAAGGGTATACACTATCTAACAAAAAGAAGAAAGCAGGGAGAGAAGAACAAAATATTGAACTATATTGGCATCTAAAACTAAAAAGCATAAAAATGCACATTGAACATGAATAAATCATATCCAACAATCCAAATATGAAATATATCTAAAACTATCCAATCATCCATTAGAACCATACTTTAAAGATCAAAATACAAACCTAAAAACCAAACATCATAAACCCAACCAAACCATGAGTAGGAAGAATCCCAAAATAACATGTCTTGGATCATATTCTCTATATTTTCTATGTTCTCCATGTTCAGCCTAGTGGCCTACAAGATAAATATAGGAAATTTAAAAAATATAGTACAAATCTAATATATTATATAATACAAGTATGAAATTAAAAAAAAAAAAAGTGTACCAAGTATAAGCATAGATAGGGATAATCGCATATCAATCACTATTGGCTTTGATGTAATTGTAACCTTTGATAAATCCAAAATTTGAAGAAAATTTGAAAAACATTCATTTACAAATTACGATGGCTAAACAATTATCAAGAGAAAAATGAAAAATTATATGAAACATAAATTAAAAAGATTGTTACCATTTTCAAGTTTGTCAAGCTCTTGTTGGTCTTCTTTAACATTAATGGCATGTTGTGATGACTAGATCCAATCTTGAGTATATACAAGTGTTTTTGCTATTTTAGGAGTCAAAGAACACCAAGACGCATCAAGCACTCATCTTGTAGTGCTAAAAATTGACCCCAAAACAACTATAAAGATAAGAACTACCAATACATCCCGAGCCATTTGTAAAAGGATGGGAGATCTGGGACAATTAACTTTGCACCATCCTAGGATATCAAAGTCATCATTTGCCTCTTCAATATCTCAATGTAGGTGTGGGCCTTAGTATGGGAATGTTTTCTCTTTTTTTATTTATTTTTTATTGTTGTCTTTAGTGATGGACACCCTACTAAGGGCACTCATGTAATTGTCCTTATTTTTACAATAGAAGAATAAAAGAGATCATTAGGGGCTGAAGAGAGGTTTGAACTCTCTCTCTTCTTCCTCCCCTTTCTTCCATCTTCTTCCTCCTCCACTTTTCTCTCTCCCATCTTCTTCAATCTTCTACTTTTCTTCTTTTTTTTCTTTTCTTTATTTCAAATTATTGTGTGTGGGATCTGGAACTTGGTATCAAAGCAACAATCTGACCTTCTCTTCTCTTCTTCTTAATCCCATACACAGGTTGTATGGAAAGTTTATTATCTAATTGATTAACAAGTATTCAACCCAGTTAAATGAGGGTTTTGGAGAAGAATGTAGTGTTGGTTTGGGGACCAAGGCAAGTTCTTGGAGAGTTTCCCAAAAACCCTAGCTCACTAGAGAGCCTTTTGATTACAAAGTATAGAGGGAGTGAAGTGGAACTTGGGGATAGTTTAAAATCATTTTAACTATCTTTGAGGTCGACCCAAGTTGGAAAAGTTTTTGAAACCACTAGTAGGAGTGACCAGACATTTTCCCTTTCTCCCATTTTGCTAGGCCTGCTAAAAACCCTAATTTGTCTATTTAAAGAGCAATTTTTGACATTGGATAGTAAGCTTTGACTAGTAACACCCTATTTTGGTTTTCGTTTATCTCCATTTGGCCAATAGAGCAAACTGGAGGTGAGATGAAACTCTCCACCGGTTCTAGGTGTGGTCAAGAGGGTCTATGGAGACTTCGTTAGGGACAATAACCTTAATAAAGTTGGAACCAATTTTTTAGCTTGGTTTCAATCTATTAAGATTCATGTTTATAGTAGAGGGAAATGGGGGTACATCACTGGAACCAAGAAGAAACCTATAGAGGATGACCCTACCTATGAGAGGTGGATGTAGGAAAACTACAATGTAGTAGGTGGATGCAGGAAAACTACACTGTAGTAGGTCTGTTAGTGAATTCCATGCAACCTTATATTAGTCAGCATATGAAGGCTACAAAAGAGGTGTCGGGTAGTGTTACAAATACCTATTCCTAGAAGTTGAATGTTTCTGGGGCTTCAATAATTTAAGACATGGGAGAAACCTTTGGCTGTTTATGTTTTTGTGTTGAAATATCTTTGATAGGAGATTGACTTAATGGAGACCATTGTATGGGGTGTACTAAAGATGTTGATTCCCATAGGAAGTTAGTGGAGAAAAATCAAGTCTTTGAGTTCCTCACTAGACTCAAGTCTTTGATGCTACCTTGTTCCAAGATTGTGCCATGGTTAGTGGTGAAGAAAGTTGAAGACAAGTGCAGGTTACAAAAGCCTTAATAGATCATTTTGCAAATGTTGGGATGAAGCAAAGGCTAGTACTAAGAAGAAAGATATAGTATGTGAGTATTACAGGAAACCTAAGAACACAAAGGATACCTACTGGAAACTACATCCAAAGATTACACCTCCTAGATTCAAGAATAACAACAATGTTAAGAAGAGTGGCAATGCCAATATAGCCCCCTTTCTTGAGGTTGAAAAGGGTTCTGGTGATGAGAAATCAATGGGAGAACAACTAGCAACTACCAGAGCAGTGTAAGAGAAGTATGGACGACTCATCAACCACTTAGAGTCTACTACTATAGCTAGTATATCTTCATCTGATACCGGTGCCTCTAACCATATGACTAGTATGTCCCATTTATTTTTTAATTACCAACTTTTATCTAGCCAAGATAAGATCTCCCTTGTTGATAGCTCCCTTGCTCCTATCTCTAGCAAAAAAAAAAAATCAAAGCTTTAGATACCTTCACCTTATCCTCAATTCTTTATTCTACTTATTGATAACTTATCCATTACACCTAGTTTTACCTTATCCGATATTGTGCTAAAGTACCCAAACTAGTGAATTAATTTCATGAATTTTGCGCTTACCCAATTCGATACCTGCATCAAGATATTCCAATCAGATAGTGCTAAAGAATATTTTGAGAATGATCTTGTTTCATTCTTTGAGAGGTTTGGGGTTATACATCAGAGGTCTTGTTTGCGTACTCTAGAGCATAATGGAGTGGCAAAGAGAAAGAATAAACATGTTGTTGAAGTAGCTAGGAGCATCCTTTTTACCTCTCATGTTCTACTAAAATTTTGAGGTAATGCTTTCATGAGAGTGAAATTTTTGCCTCCTGTGTTCTACCTACCTTATTAATCACATACCTTCTCAAGTCTTAGGGTTTAAATATCAATTCATTGTTTTGTTCCTTGAGAGTGAAATTTTCCCTCTTCCCTTCCATGTCATTGGTTACACATGTTATATATGTTCATGTTCCTAGCTCTTAAAGACATAAGTTTGAACCCAATGCTCAAAAGTGCATTTTCTTAGGGTATGCCTCCACATAAAAGGGTTTTTGTTATTTTGATGGCACTAGTGGAATTCATTTCATCTCCACGGATGTTACATATGTAGAGTCACTTCCTTTTTATGGTCATTCTCCTGAGGGGGAGCATTCCATTGAGTTTTTTGCTTCATCACTTTCTTTGCCTTTTCCTATTAATATTGGGGTTGAGTCATCAGTGGTTCCTTTTGTTCCAATGGTAGAGCCTTCATTTCCCAACTCTAGTTTTTATTACTAATCCTATTCTTTAGAGGTGGTACCGGATAGACTTGTTCATGGGTCGGGTTTTGCCTTTACATTAATAGAATATGCTCAGGCCCGAGTCCGAGCCTGGCCCAAGGTCTTCAGCCCGAGCTCAACCCTCATATAAAGCCCAAAGCCTAGGACCAAGCCCAAGCCCGACCAAATATTAGGAAAAAAAAAGATTTTTTTTCCTTTTTACTCAATTAAAAACTATTTTATTTATATTAAAATACCTTAAAACCAAAAAAATAATGAAATATCTCACTATTACTTGAAAAAAAGAGAAGAATAATAAAGAAAAAATATATTATATGTATGCTTTTTATTATATAATACATTATCAAATCGAGCATGGGCTCGAGTCGGGATTTTTTGAGAAAGTCCGAGCCTGGTCCAAAAAAGGATGGGTCCGATGTTTTAGGCTCGAGTTCAGGCCCACGAGCCTGATATCCTATCCAAACCCGACTTAGATCAGGTCGGGCCGCCTCATCAGCCTACTCGGCCCATGAATAGGTGGATGAAAGAAGGTGAGATCCATTATATGGATGGCCAAACCATGCTAGATGGTTGGGCAAATTTTCAAAAATTCCTTTCAGCCTTCTAGGAATCGCATTCCCTAGTTTTAGAAAAACTGCATTTTTCAATGATCATTCTTGCACTGAAACCGGACCAGATTTGAACCAAACTAGAGGGAGAAGTATACCTGATATGGATTCCAAAAATGTAGCTCCCAAAGTGATAATTCATGCCCAAACTGAATACCAAAACCAACCTCCACTAAAGATGGCACAGCTTGGAATGAAGTCGGTTCAGCAATGCAGTTTTCAGCAAAACTGCAATCCAACTCTTTGGATCATACAAGGGAGGTGAGCACAAAATTTTTCTGATATTTTCTTGAAAAAATCAGAAGCTAAAACTGATCAATATCAGTTACAAAGATGGAGAATGAATTAGGGTTTCTAGGGCAGCAAGAGCAGAGAGAAAGAGCTAATAGTAGAGTGATTTGGAGCAGATCGAACTCTCTATTCTTATACCTTAAGGAGCATCACACCTAATCAAATTCGGAGGTTCCTAATCCAAACCATTATTTGGATTTGGACTCTCTAAGTGGATAAGACTTATCCTTTTATCCTAATGGGTGCTCTAGACCCTTATCCAAATCCATATTCACCCAAATCACATGACTGCTTAAGTTGTCATGTGACCACTTGATTAATCCAATTAATCATGGGCTTTAGCCCATCAAAAAAATGGCACACATCCTTAGGTAGTTGCTACCCCATTTAGGTTCACTTTTTATGGCGTGAGACCCTAATAATGACCTTACATAAGCCCACATGGGTTTAGCCCACATGGGTTTAGCCCAGCTTCCGTGAAAAGGTCTGGCCGAATTCACTACCAAGTACAGTGAACCCTTGAGTCCATTAGTATGGGCTCTTAATGGGCCCAACATTAACAAATAAATGATCATTGAATCCAGCCATCCTATTAAGGCCCAAGGACAATGGGCTTAAGTAAGATATAGCCCATCAGATAAATAGCCCTTAATGGCCTCTTACACTTAACCTCTCAGTCCAGAATGATCAAACACTGCCTGATAGGGAAGGATGTCTCCCCTGGCTACAAGGTGCAGTGTTACACTCTCTGCTCAGACTGGTCCCGAGAATTAAACCTTTTGCAAACACATTTTCTTAAAACATAATATATATATCATATAAATATATTTTGTAAAACAAATCTCCAACACGTTTGAAATCGACTACCGATAGTTTTGGTTTCCATCAGAGAAAATGCAGTCCGGATCATTCACTTTATCTGACAAAGGAGATGATCTTGTCACTATGATCACCCACTCGAATGAATTCTCAGACTACCCCAACATACCCAGGTTTTGACCCTAAAAGGATCTCACTGATTGGCACATCAAAGACAACCTGATCCAACACTCAGTGCAGTACCATAATCAAGTCTAGGGGTTATGTGTAACTTTTCAGTTTTTTCCATCAGTTTCCAAGGTCCAGGGTATAACTGAAAATTGGTCCAGGTTCAATGCTTCAAACAAATACACACTACATGTGCTTCAGGTCCAACCCTAGTAGCTGAGACAAGCTGCCCCAACTTCTTTGGTAGAACATTAGTGTCAGCCAGGGTAAGATAAACTCCCTAGTCTATCCAACGGTTGAGAGCATTCTAAATTAACTCGAGTATCATAAGTGTCCACAATAGTGGGATGGGTGATATGGTAGGAGTCCAAATTCCAGGATGAACAACTTCATCCATACTACTTATTAAGCAACCTCACTCAGGGCAATGTGCTTGGCTTGGGTCGTGGACTATTTTCTTACTACATAGGACCCCATCATGAAGATATAACCAGATGTAAATTTTCTATCATCTAGGTCTGACTAGAAGTCGGCATCAATATACCCAACCATCAATAGTAAACTACCATCGAAGACAAGACAATAATCTTTAGTCCTCCATAGTATGTTTTTCACAACAATCCAATGCTCTTATCCTGGGTTTGATTGGTATCTACTTACTACACTCACAGCCTGAGCAATGTCTGGTCAAGTGCACAACATGACATACATGATGCTCCCTACGGCAAAAGCATAAGGAACAACTCTCATGACCTCAATCTTCTCAAGGGTCTTAAGAGATATACCCTTGGAGAGAGTAACTCCGTGTTTGAAAGGGACAATCCCTTCTTGGTGTTCTCCATATTGTACCTGTTGACAATCTTGTCAGCGTAAGTAGATTGGGATAATCATATTATTCTCTTCGATCTATTTCTATAGAGTCAAAGTCATGAGATGAAGGAGGCTTCTCCAAGATCTTTCATGGAGAATTATTGCAAAAGTCATACCTTCACCATAGTCAATATTCCAACATCATTCCCTATGAGTAAAATGTCGTCTACATACAAAACCAGGAACATAACCTTATCTTTCATTACTTTTTTAAACACAGGGTTCACCCGGATTTTGCTAAAAGTCAAACTATTTGACCATAAAGTCAAACCGGATGTTCCAACTTCTAGAAGCTTGCTTTAATCCATAGACGAATTTGTTCAGTTTGCACACCATATATTCTTGACCAGATGCAATGAAGCCTTGCGACTACTACATATAAATATCTTTAGTAAGATCTCCATTCAGGAACATGGTTTTGACATCCATATGCCAAATCTCATAATCATAGTGTATTGTTATATCTAACAGAATCCTAATCAATTTAAGCATGGCCACAAGCAAAAAGGTTTCCTCATAATCGACTCCTTCTTTCTGAGTGTACCCTTTCTTTACTAAACGATCTTTATAGGTCTCAGCCTTTCTATCAAGGCCCTTCTTCCTCTTGTAGATCAATTTGCATCCAATTACTTTTATCCCAGAGGCAGATTTACAAGAACCTAGACTCCATTGGTTTTCATTCAGTCCATCTCGACTTTCATGGCATCTATCCACTTCAAGGAATCCATGTCCAACATAGTTTCCATATAAGTCACAGAATCTTCCTCACTATTCATGGCTTCCATCAAGTAACTTTCTTGATCATAGCCATAATGAATTGGAGGTCCAGACACTTAGGTAGATCTTCTATGTTCGGTGTTATTTGGAACCTGTGGGACATCTCCCACTACTCCTAAACTCTCATCATAAAGAACAATTTCCTGACAATGATCATTCAAAATGTAATCCTCCTCCAAGAAGTAGGCATTTTGACTAACAAACACCTTTTATTCTCTTGGGTCATAGAAAAGGTACCCTATAGAGCCCTTGGGGTAGCATAAGTAGGCAACGAATGCTCTTGGTTTCCAATTTGTTTGCATTTGTTCTTTTAATATGTGTTGGACAACCCTAAATCTTCAAGTGTCTTACACTTGGTTTCTTACAGGTCCATAGCTCATAAGGAGTCTTAGGAACAAATTTGGTTAGAACCCGGTTCAACACATATATAGTAGTCTCCAATGCATGTCCCCAAAAGGATATAAATAGTCTTAGGAACAAATTTGTGGTGTAGTTGGAGGAGACAAATGTGATATAATCCCATTGTCCTTTAGGTAGTCCCTAAATTCATTGGAGAGATATTCACCTCCTTAATCTGATCAAAGGGCTTTGATCTGTCTCCCAAACTATTTCTCAACTTTTTATTTAAACTCCTTGAACTTTTTAAAGAATTCAAACTTATGTCTCATTAGGTATACATAACCATATTGAGAATAATCATCGGTGAAAATTATGAAATAACAGTTTTGATTGTGTGTCCTAACATTCATGGGACCACATACATCTGTATGCATCAGGTCAAGTGTGCCCATAGATCTTTTAGTGTTACAATTATGAAATAACAGAATATCCATCCTTACATAATTTATAAACCGTAATCAAATTTCTTCTACGTAACGGTACATAAAGATAATCTTTTAGTGTTACAATTCCTTCTCTAAAATATAAGTCTACTATTCCTATAGTAGTAGCTGCAATAGTTGCAGAAGTCCCCAAGTAGAGCACCGCCTCGTCATCACTGAGCCTTCTACTTTCCTTGAACCCCTTCATTATTCTTGTTGGATTCTAGATACTGAGGACAATTCCTCTTCCAGTGCCCAGTCTTCTTGTTGTAGTGACACTCATCTGATGATCTATCTCTTTTCTGCTTTTTAGGCTTGCTTGCCTTCTTCTAAGGCCATTTCTTACCCTTTCTCTTTCTTTTTCCAGATTTTCCACCTTCAACAAGCATGGCTACCAGCTTGTCCTTCTTTATTACTTCTTCAGCCCTCTATAACATATTGTTGAGTTCCTAAAGGCTAACATTTAGTTTGTTCATGTTATAGTTAATGAAAAACTGGTTGAAAGATGGGGTAAGAGAGTTTAGGATGGCATCAGTCTTTGTGTCATCGTCGAGCTGGGACCCAAGAGACTCCGGTTAATTTATATAACCTATCATTTTCATGACGTTATCATGAACCATCTGGCTTTCGGTCATCCTCGTGGTCATCAACAGCTTGAGGACCTTTTGTCTAGCAGAACGATTCTATTCTTCATATATAGTATTTAGACTATCTAGAATGTCTTTGCAGATTTCAATCTTATCGAATTGTCTCTGGATTGAGTTGTCTAAAGATACTACAACGTAACACCAAGCAAGAGATTTCTTCTCCTCCCATTCCTGATATTCCCTCCTACGTGCTTCAGAAGCACTATCACCCATATGTTTCGGTGCAGGGTTCTTGACAACCTTGTCCAATTTCTTGGATGTGAGCACTAGATTAAGGTTACAGTACTAGTTAGCATACTTGGATCCTTTTAGTTTGTTGTCGTCCAACAATTTGGTGAATTGTCCATGTGCCATTTATGATAAAAGGCAACAATTATTAGTCCACGACCTAAAATTGTTTTGAGTTATCTAACATAGAACGGTCTTTTATTTATGTTCCATCTCTATTTATTCATATTTGATATTTCCCTCCTATCTCAGTGATGAGGACATGGTGCATGTCCCTAAAAATGTGGTAAATCACATAGGTGCATGGAGCCAAATATTTCAGCTACATAACCCCACCACTTTCTGTGAATGATCAAGTATCCACCCAACCAATGAGCTTTCCCTTTGACCTCCATCAGACAAGGTTCATTGCCATTTTAGGTTAAATCTTTTTGTCTAGTATGTTCTAACCCGTCATATCATGGACCCCAAGGTATCGTGAAAGATCCTTCCATTTTTAGGATAGGCCTCTCCCACATTGGTCTATGACACCCCTATCATCTCATGAAGTAATCCCACTGACTGTACCAGTAAAATGGATAGCCCAATTTTATGGTGCATCTCCACCCACCAATTCAGCCCGTTTACATGCTAATGACGAAAGGCCTTTAAAGAATTCATCACATGATATTCCCTATATCTTGCACTTATATTAATCCGGAGGGAACGAATAAAACAGTCCCTATGTCAGATTTAGGTCATACCAAAGTGGCTCCCACTAACTTTCATAAAGTCATATTCGAATGGGCCCAAAACGAGCTAGGTTCTACGGGGTTCCTCTTGGGGAGGAAGCTGATCAGGGGTCCATCGAAAAGGGAGATCATACAATGATCTAAGGGCATCTTGGCAATGATGTGCATTCAGCTATGATGTTCATAGAGAGCCACATATGTCTAAACATGGGCCAAGCACTTATGGCCCATGAAGGAATCACATTCATTCAACACATCACAAGTAGACTTGTTCATGGGCCGGGCCGGGCCGGGCTCGAGCTCGGGCTGGGCTTTCACTTGTTAGTAATGAAAATATAATAGGCCCGAGCCCGAGCCCGGCCAATGGGCCTATAACTTGGGCCTGAGCCCGGCCCTAGTAAAAGGCCCAAAGCCCGAGCCCGAGCCCGAAGCCCGACCTAATTGAAAAAAAGCAATTTTCCCTATTAAAATTAGAATTAAAAATTCAAATAGTATTTTTTTTCTATTTAAATGAACAATGGGCCTACAAGATGGTATTTTTCCCTTTCTTTTATATTTTAAAACACAAATTTACCTTCTTAAATAAAAAAAAAATTATTCAAATGGACATAATCACATAACTAATTTTAAGTTTAATATTAGGTCGGGCCGGGCTATTTTGACAAAACCCAAGCCCAGCTCGAATTTATTGCAGGCCGGGATTTTTTGCCCGAATTTAAGCCCGCATGCCTATAAGAATGTGCAAGCCCGTCCAGGGGCCGGGTTGGGCCACCTGACCCATGAACAGGTCTAATCACAAGCACAAAAACATATATTGATCCAATCAATTAAAACCCTAATTAATTTAGGTTAACACACAATCAGCCCATTAAAGGCCCAAAATCATCCAATAATTTCATCTTGGTATATGGGCTAAACTGCAAATAGCAGTTCGGCCCATATAGCAATTAACCTGAAATGGGCTAATGTTGCTTTAACCTAACATAAATAGGATTTTCAAGAGATGGCCGAATTGGTCCACGTGATGGGCCATCAAACCCTTGGCCCAAATCCGATTTTGAGCCACCAAAAACGTGACCCATGGGGTTGTGATCAGACCTCATCGAACCATTGATTCAACCCAACTAGTTTAGACCAAACTAGGTCAAATCGGCCCAGGGTTTGGTGTCCAAAACATGCAACAATTCACAAGAATAAGATCTGAAATTTTAGCATCCAAAAATTGACAATCAATCACAGTAGAAAACAAATAAACTAGAGCTACAAGTGTGATGGTCCGAATTTGATCCGGACAAACTACAAACCTGCAAAAAACTATTAATCGTAGATTGTAGTTTTTTTGCAAAATCTTTCTTCTTTTTCTCCGCACACTCCAGAAAGTCTTCCACGCGCTCCAGCAGGTCTGCAAAATCTTTCTTTTTTCTAAAAAAGAGAAAAATTATTAAAGACTAATAATCAAATAATAAATTTCCCTGGTGCACAGATCTTGGCACCAATAAAGAACTCAATCTCCATCACACAAACAGTCCAAGAACCAAAGAAATCACAATAGAACAATTCTAAGTTATATATATCTATATATATATATTATATATATATAATATTTATTTATATATATATATATATATTTGCAAAACAAATCTCAAACATGATTGAAATCGACTGCCGGTAGTTTTGGTTTCCATCAGAGAGAGTGTAGTCTCGATCATTCATTTTGTCTGACAAAGGGGTTGATCCTGTCACTATGATCACCCACTCGAATGGATTCTCAGACTATCCCAACATACCTAGGTTTTGACCCCTAGGGCCAATCCAACACTCAGTGTAGTACCATAATCAAGTCTAGAGGTTATGTGTAACTTTCCAAATTTTCCCGTCATTCTCCAAGGTCCAAGGCATAACTAGAACTTGGTCCGGGTTCAATGATTCGAACAAACGCACACTACATGTGCTTTGGGTCCAACCCTAGCAGCTGAGACAAGCTGCCCCAACTTCTTTGGTAGCCCATTAATGTCAGCCTTGGTAGGATAAACTCCCCAAGTCTATCCAATAAATGAAAATATTATGAACTAACACGAATCCCATAAGTGTCCAGTTTAAGGGGTAATTACATAGAAATATACCAATTATAACATGAAACAATTATGTACTTTTATTCATTTATAATATATGTATCTGTACATCAATCTAATTAGAGCTAAGGGCATACATTGTCTAACAGTCTAGTACCAAAGACAAAGACTATGGCATAAACAAGTTGTTCCCCCATCTATAGTTGAGCCTCAAATACTTTCAACACCTGAAGAGAGGATAAGTCCCTTATCACCTACTCCAGAACCTCCCTTCCCAAACTTGGTCTACCTATTGTTGTGAGAAAAAGATAAGAGAAAATGTATAGTGCATTGTATTTCCAATATCCCCATCTTACTATTCTTTCTTAGCCTTCATTCTTCTCAACCTATGCCTAAGTCAGTTACAAAGACCTTGTATAAGCCAAAATGGAGTTAGCCTATGAGAACTGAAATAGAAGCACTTCACAAAAATAATAGTTGGGATATTATGGATTTAACTCATGGAAAGGAACTAGTGGGATGTAAATGGGTGTTCACTATCAAGTACCATGATGGCACCATTGAGAAGTATAAGGCTCATCTAGCCAAGGGTATACTTAGGTATATAGAGTTGACTATATGGAGACTTTCTCACCAATTACAAAAATGGCCTCAATAAGAATTTTATTGTCCTTGGTAGTGAGTTATGACTGGTCGCTACATCAATTTGATGTTAAGAATGAATTCTTAAATGGAGACTTAAATAAAGATGTTTATATGTCACTTCCCCTAGGTATGTATGGTAAGGAAATGCAGGGAAAAGTATGCAACTTGAAGAAATCTATTTATGGCTTCAAGCAATCCCCACAATCTTGTTTTGATAGATTTAGAGTTCCACTTGTTGAGTTTGGCTATACATAGATACAATCTGACCATACCTTGTTTGTAGAGAGGAGAGTTGCTCAGGTTACCTTCCTTATTGTTTATGTAGATGATATTGTAGTTATAGGGAGTGGTACAGAGGAAGGTTAGTCATTGAAGACCTTCCTTAACTATAAGACTGAAATTAAGGATTTTGGGGAATTGAGATATTTCCTGAGAATTGAAGTTGCCAGATCAAAAGATGACATTCTCATCTCCCAATGGAAGTATGTCTTAGATCTTCTCACTAAAACTAGGAAACTTGGTGTCAAACTTGCTTCTACACCTACTAATGTAAACGATAATATCTCAACTAATTATGGTGAGCTTTTGGAAAACAAGGGAGTGTTCCACAAACTTTTGGAGAAGTTGTTATACCTTTGCATGATACAACCAAATATCTCATATGTTGTTAGTGTGATCCGTCAGTTTATGGATTCCCCTAGCGACATACATATGGTTGTTGTAGAACAAGTTTTGTGTTACTTGAAGGGAACTCCGAGAAATGGTATCCTCTTCTCTAGGCATGAACACATAATGCCAATTGGATTGGTCGTATTGATGATAGGAAATCTGCATTGGGTTACTATGCCTTGGTTGCAGGGAAGATTGTCTCCTAGAGGAGTAAGAAATAATTAGTAGTAGCCAGGTCTTTGGTTGAGGCAAAGTGCAAGGAAATGGCACATGAAGTTTAAGAGTTGTTATGGATTATGTCACTTTTAGAGGAGATGAGTATTGCACATGATAAGCCCTTTAATGTTTTTTTTTTGCGATAATCAGGTTGTGATCAACATATCTCACAACCCAGTTCAGCATGATAGGACAAAACATATTGAAGTTGACTAGCATTTTATAAGAGAAAAGGAAGATTCTAGAGAAATATGCCTTCCTTTATCACCTCAAAGAAATAGTTAGCAAATGTTCTAACCAAGGGTGTCCCAAGAAAAAGTTATAGTATTGTGTAAGCAAGCTGGGAACATAGAGATAATGTGCTGAGAGTGGGCCTTAGTTTCTTTGTTTTTCTTCAAGTTATATTTACGACTTGTGTTAGTAGGTAGTGGGCCTTAGTTATGGACTTGTTTTTTATTTTTTATTGTTTTTTATTGTTGTCTTTAGTGATGGATGCCCTACTAAGGACACTCATGTAATTGTCTTTATTTTTGCAATAAAAGAATAAGAGAAATCATTGGGGGCTAAAGAGAGGTTTGAACTCTCTCTTTCTTCCTTCCCTTTCTTCCATCTTCTTCCTCCTTTACTTCTCTCTCTCACTCATCTTCTTCAATCTTTTTCTCTTTTGTTTTTTTTTTCTTTTCTTTATTTTATATTATTGTAGGTGGGATCTACGATAATATAAATAAAGTGGGTTGTTAAACACATGTTTAATCCTTCGCAAGGAAGACTATGTGTCAATTGTAAGACAAACCCTTCAACATGAATTTTTAATGAAAATCTTCAACTTCAACTTTTCATCCAAGTAAAATTGATAGCAATCCCAAGCTACAGTCCATCTACATAGAATACTATACTTTGGACAAAAAAGTGTCATAAATTTCTTAAAGCCCTTACCATCCACAAACTTGAATGGGAGTTAATCATTAATGATCATATGAATTAGCCCTTTCCTAACAGCCCCTTGTCAAACTTCCAACAACTAAGGCAAAATGAATTCATATTCTCACCATCTCCCTCCTTTGAGCTTGGGTGAAAATTCAATTCTGCCTATTTTGTGTCTAAGTTATAAGGGTTCTTACCTATATTCATGTGATTTTAAAGTGAGGATGTCCCATTTTTTAGGGTCACAACAAAATTCCCTATCATAGTAGTTACACAGCCTTCACCTCTCCATTATCTAAAACAAACTTCGTAAAGTTTTCACATACTTCTGACCTTGGTTGTATGGCTTTTCTCTTTCCTTTAGTGGTTGTACTTATGCTTGTCAAACCTGTTTCACTTCTCATGTTTGGTGTGACATCTACAAATAAAGAAAATATATGTTAAAACTAAAAAAAAAATGAAACTAATCACATAATATCACACGTAAAAGTCAAAAGATAATGAGTTAGCTTACATTGTAGGATATAACTCTTGAAGTTATGGTTAAAAGTAAATAGCATACCAAGACCAAGTAAACTAAGTCCAAACCTCTTATCAAAATAAAAATAATAATGTATAAGAAACATAGTGTTATTAGAATGATAAGAAAATCCTATATGATACTTTAGCAATCAAGCAAAATAGAAAATAGTAAACATTGCATATAATTGATACTTTAATTCAGCATAATAAGAAAAATCAAATTGAGTTTGAGATTGATCAAACTTTAGAAGGAACATAACATTATATGAAGCTTAGGGAAAAATGAAGTCGAAACTAAAGTAATTTCATGCTAGTCTTTAATACATTAAAATAATTCCATAGGAAATAGCAAAAATATTATATCTTAAAGATAAGTAAATGAGAAAATTAAAATTTTTATTCATACATGTAGGAGAAGTCAATAAAAAATAGAGATATATTGACCAAAAATTACAAAAAATAAACCAGAAATGCTGATAAATTTGGAATGGGAGGTTCAATGCCTGAAATTTGGGTAGTGGGGAAATCCTTTGAGTATATGAAAATAACAAGCAAAAACATTAAGCTATTTATTATAAGCTAAAACTTGAAAAAAAAAAACAATCTAAGGATCTAAGATCCCTTAAAATCAAATGGCAAGAACCTAAAGACTAAAGCTTAGGAAGATTTCAAATGGAAAAAACAAACATCCCTCAATTTACAACCCAAAAGAATAGGGAGTTTTATTGTTTTAGCATTTTCCTTTAAAGAGTTCGATGTGGATTTAATAACTAGTATCTTACACATTAAAATGATTCTATGCGAAATGGGAAAAAAATATTCTATCCTAAAGAGAAGGAAGTATAAAATAAATTATTATCTCTATTCACACACATGTAAAAGGTCAACAAAAAACAAAGAAACTTGAAGATAGTTAAAAAGTAGTCAAATAGTTTACTATTTACCACCAAATTCAAACTGACCTAAAAATAACTACTAACTAGTTATTTGGACCAAAAGTTTAAGCAATGCATCAAAGAGTTAAGACTCAGCTTGACAAGGGTCCAAATACAAATATCTATATTCTAAATCCAGTGGCTAAAAAAACACAAGGAAGAAACAAAGAATAAAAGGGGGAAAAGAAAAAAAAGAAAAAATTACCTATACCCTGAGTTGTAAACTTGCCGGTACCAGACAATTTAGGTCCACTGAGCAATGGAGCTCAGTCGAAGCTTGCTTGCTTGCTACTTGCTAGCTTACTGCTACAACTAAGGATGCCCAAAGAATCAAACACCAAAGATACAGGTGGCTAAGACATAATACAAGGAATAAGGTAAGAACAAAATAACTAAAGAAGAAAAAGGGGTAAAAAGTTAACTCGTAAGGCTATCACTTACTAGTGCCAGATGGACAAGTTAGGTTTGTAGTGGAACTAGAACTTGATTGAAGTTTAGCCTACAAAATGAAGTCGTCGATGGTAGATCATTATGAACATCCCAATTGGTTTGCGGTTTGCTCCATGGCTGAATTCTAATGGAGCTGCCACCCATCTACTTGAAAGGCATAGGAGTATGAGCCTTCCATGCTTAAAAATACTAAGAAACAAAGACTTATATACCCAAAAGACATTTCTAGGTATAAAATGAGAGGGAGAGGGAAGGTATGAGGCACCCCTCTCCTTTGATTCATGTGTGATACCAAGCTCCTCAATAATAGATCAAGAGATCAAATTTATCCCAACAAGTTCAGCAAATGCATTTGGGAACTTTCTCATTATAAGTGGCAATCCATTGAAAATTAACCCTTCTAGTCCTTTCAGAATTCTCACTTGGAGCAAAGTGTGATAGGGATCTCCCCTTCCTCTCTTTTTTATCCAAGTGAGCCTCCTACTAGTAACACCTCTTTTGAAATTCCTAGAGGGAAGCAAAGAAATTAGGAAATTCCTTCTCAATCCTTTTTTGTTCCCTTCTAAATTTCCTACTCGTAGGTGTCTCTAGGGGACTAATTTATAACCCTCATGCTTCGTTAGAGGGCTCCCAACATGCATCAATTTGAATAGAAAAAAGCACTAACAGACAAGGGGAAGCAAGAAGACCATGGGTGGCAAGACATCTAGAAAACCTAAGGAATAAGAAAAGATGAGAGAAAATTACTATATCACAAAAGAGAATTATTCAAAATCAAAATATAGAGAAATTAACTTAAACTAACTAAAATGAATGATATGCACATGAACGGGAATGATAGTGGTTCAATGCTATAAATGAGAAATTATTCTCTATCATCCTATAGAACTAAACTTAACAAAGAAGGTTAATCAACCACCTTGGAGCAGAATATTTACTACCAATGCAAAATGGCAATCATTTCTTCAATTAAAATGGCATCAACTTAACCATAAATTTCGAGTAGAAGACTAACCAATTTCCACCATGTTTCTACCCATTAAGTAAGCATTGGAATTAATGACAATCATTAAATTTACCACCTCTTCAAAATGTAGCAAGACAATCAAAGGAAACTCATCACATAAAAAAATCACAACGAAAAGATGCTTCTTTTGGTCTAAACAAGGAAAATGAAAAGCAACAATTCTAGGCTAGCTGCTAATAAATTGACCCTGATGTGCTAGGCTAGCTGCTAATAAATTGACTGATATATGATAACTTTTAGCCTGTATTTTAGGCTATATAGGAATATATGATAACTTTAATCAAAAATAAATTGATCCTAGCAGGTGAGGAGGTAATTAAGAATGCTCATCAAGCAGCAATTTTAGGCTGCAAGTGTAGTTCCCTTCAAAATTTTTGGGGCTTTACCTTGGCATAAACCATGAAGCTAAGGAAACTTAGGAGCCTGCCATAAAGCCAATCTTGGAAGTAGTCAATCATCTGGAGGAAAGTGTTTCTCTGAAAATTAGATGGATAGCTTACCTTGGTAAAAAAAAAAAAAAAGCACCAAACCAAGTATATCAAGTCTTATTTATCTCAAATATTGGCATCAGTGGCAGTTTGGCAGAGTTAAAACAATAAATTGAGAATAAAAATAACAATTACTATAAAGTAGAAGAGAATAAACTAAAAGAATAATTCGGCTAACCTAATATGGTTAGGGCCGAATACCACTCTACTTATAACTATAGTGATTGAGTTACAATGGGATTTACAGAGGATAAGAACCAAGGTGGTAGACATTATCTGGGTTTGGTGAGGGTTATCTAGGATAGCTCTTATCTTGAAAGAGGATTAGAGTTATCCTAGTTAATCTAGATAGGTAAGTAATCTACAAGAATCCCAGGGATTCGGTTTACTAAAACTTGATGGCCCTAGAGTCTTTAGTGTTTATTGTGGTCATGCATGGGCCATGCATGGGCCCATGGACCTCTACGTTATTATCCCCCTACAAGCTAAACGGGGTGACATGAAGCTTGGCCCGAAGATAAGTAAATCTTGATGTGGAGAGTGGTTTGGTGAAAACATCCGCTATCTGATCTGCTATGGGAATATACCGGATCTGAAGCTTCCTCTGAGTGACAAGATCTCGAAGAAAAAGAAAGTCCACCTCTACATGCCTGGTCTGAGCATGAAAAATAGGGCTGGCTGCCAAGTGGGTAGCGCCCATATTGTCGCACCAAAGCATGGGTGGAGAAGCCAGAAAACCAATGTCTTTGAGAAGAGATTGAGTCCATAGTAGCTCTGTCACAGTGTTGGTGAGGGATCTAAACTCAGATTCAATGCTGGACCAAGCTATGGTTTGCTACTTTTTGGAGCTCCAAGAAATGAGATTGGAACCAAGATAAATTGCATAACCTCTGGTGGAGTGCCGGTCATCCAAACAACTAGCCTAGTCAGCATCACTATAAGCAACCAATTGACAAGATGAGGAACCCCGAAAGTGGAGACTATGAGAGATAGTACCCTTGAGATAGCGAAGGATTCACTTTACTATTGTCCAATGCTCATCAATGGGAGAGTGGAGAAACTGCCACACTTTATTAACTAGAAATGATATATCCAGGCGAGTGATGGTGACATACTATGCAGAGCTCTAACAATGTTGCGATATTCCATGGGATTAGGCAAGAGATTACCAGAATCCTTGGAGAGGTGACTAGATGTAGCCATGGGCGAGCTTGCAAGTTTGGCACCTTCTAGATTTGTCCAATGTAACAGATCTAGAATGTAGCACTACTGTGAGAGGTACAAACTACCAGAGGTGTGGCTAACTTTGACACACAAAAAATAATGAAGGGAGCCTAAATCCTTCAGTTGAAATACCGAAGAGAGTGATTTAAGAAAACCAACAATGGTAGTAGCAGAATTCTCAGTTAAAATTATGTCATCAACATATACCAGTAGGAGAAGTATGGACTTTGTGGAGATGAAGATAAAAAGAGAGGGATCAGCAGTAGAGTTATGAAACCCCATTTGTTTGAGGACGGAGATCAAGCACGAGTACTAGGCTTAAGGTGCTTGCTTAAGGCCACAAAGAGCCTTTTACAATTTGTAGACATGAGTTGGGTATGTGGGATTGACAAACCCTTTTGGTAGATGAACATAGATATCTTCGTCAAGGATGACATGAAGAAACGCATTATCTATATCCAATTGATGGATAGGCCAGTTGTGCGCAAGGGCAATGGAGAGAGTCATTCGTACGATGACCGGTTTGATAACCAGACTAAAAGTGTCAAAATAATTAAGACCCGAGACTTGATTAAAGCCTTGGACAACCAACCAGGCTTTATAGCGGTCAATGGTTCCATCAGCCTTCTTCTTTATCTTATAGATCCACTTAGTTCCGACGATGTTCATGGAGTTATCATATGGAACTAAGTGCCAAGTGTCATTTTTAATGAGGGCCTGATATTCTTTTCGCATAGCCATCTGCTAGTTAGGAGATTTTGCAGCCTGATTAAAATTTTTAGGTTCTTAATCTTCAGGGAGAATAAGAAGAGTGAAGGGAATTGGATACCTTGTTGCATGATAAAATCGAGGAAGGGTATCATCCATAGATCAGGTACGCATGGAGTGAGTGCACAACGGTTGTGAGATTGGAGCTGTAGTATCTAAAAGATCTTGAATGCTATGGTACCTCTGTGACCGATCAAAAGAATTCTGATCCAAAGGTCCTAAAACTGGAGAAGTAGTAGCTGAACTAGAGCTAGATTCAGGAGAAGTTGGGGGTGAAGCTGCTGTGATGAAGATGGCGAACATGAGGATTCGGAATTCTGAGGAGTTGGTACTGAGATAAAAGTGCCTGAAGAATCAAGAGAGACACAAGGGGTTACTTCACTAATTCTCGGAAATAAGCTCTCATCAAACACAACATTTCAAAGAAAAAGCATGTTGATTAAATATCATTGAAGAAGACCCTCTATGGTGAATAATCAAACCTTGACCATTGTCAACTTTCACCTTATCCAGTTCAGTATACTTAGTGCAATTCTGCAGATTTTCTAGATCTGGAGTCATGTGATGGGTAGCTCCTAAGTCCAAATACTAGTTGGGATCAAAATTATTTTCGTATTAATACTGAAGGGCATTGACGCCTCCATGGAAAGCAGATGGTTTATTGCAAGAATTATCAGAAGAAAAACCAAAAGCATATTTCACCTTCCGACATTGCAGAGCACTATGTCCAAATTTATTATAGATATGGCAAGTAACATTATTTTTACCTCCACGTCCTCCAGAAGACTGTTGAGGTTGATTTTGAAAGGACTGGTGACTTTATTGTTGAGATCCACGTCTACGCCCCTTGCTTCTATTATTATTGAAATTTGGAGAAAATTGTTGAGGGAGCTTCTAAGGATTACCTTTCTTGGGAGGAACGCCTACCAGATTTGCACTCCGAGGGTCAGAGGCGAGAGCTAAATCTTCAAGCTAGTTCTCATGATTCAGAAGAGCTCTCATGATGTTTGCAATACCGAGGTCTATTGCGTCTGGTCGATTAGTAAGTGTTGTAACCATAGAACTCATACTCGCTTCCTAAGCCAGAAAGAATATAAAGTACCAGTTCCGATTTGATAACTGGTTCAGACACTGTAGAGAGGCTATCAGCAATGGATTTGGCTTGTTGTATATATGCAAAAATAGAGAGAGATCCCTTTTTGAGATTTTGTAGTTGTCTCCACAACTGCAATACCCTAGAATGGGAGTGGGTGGAATAACTGTGAGCAAGGGAAGTCCATACCTCTGATGATGTCGATAGACCTACCACTTGCGCCATAACTCCTTCAGTGAGAGAGGAGATCAGCCAACTCAACACAAGTTGATCTATGTTCATTCATTTTTCAAATTCTGGGTTTACAATCATTCTTGTACCGTCTGGATTTGGTATAACTTCAGGCGGGGGTTTCTTCTTCCCTTCTACAAGATCCAACAAATGGTGGTGTCATAGGATAGGAAGGAACTGACCATGCTAGAGCAGATAATAATCACTTCCGAGTTTGATAGGAAGGTAATAGGCAACATTCTAGATTGAAGGGAGCGAGCTGCTTGTTGTTGAGCTACTGTTGGAGGCTGTTGGACTGCTACCATGAGTACCTGTCTCTGTCAACATGGCTCTGTTACCAAGTTAAAACAATAAATTGGGAATAAAAATAACAATTACTGTAAAGTATAAGAGAATAAATTGAAAGAATAATTCGGCTAACCTAATGTGGTTAGGGCCGAATACCACTCTATTTATAAC
Source organism: Nelumbo lutea (assembly GCF_056320005.1). Classification (NCBI taxonomy): domain Eukaryota; kingdom Viridiplantae; phylum Streptophyta; class Magnoliopsida; order Proteales; family Nelumbonaceae; genus Nelumbo; species Nelumbo lutea. Next base: position 57,218,549 of record NC_142687.1, on the reverse strand, counting down.
TGTAGTGATTGAGTTACAATGGGATTTACAGAGGATAAGAACCAAGGTGATAGACATTATCTGGGTTAGCCAAGGGTTATCTAGGATAGCTCTTATCTTGAAAGAGGATTAGAGTTATCCTAGTTAATCTAGATAGGTAAGTTATCTACAAAAATCTTAGGGATTCGGTTTACTGAAACTCGATGGACCTGGAGTCTTTAGTGTTTATTGTGGTCGTGCATGACATGCATGGACCCATGGACCTCTATGTTATTAGGCAGATACTTTAGACAATATGGAATGAAATTTCTCATAGTATGTGCTCACATCAGTAATTTAGTTTGCCTAATGACTCACCAAGATTTTGAAGACAATTTAAAAGATGCTTACTCTTGATATTAAAATAAATGGATGATTTTGAGATATAATTTTTCTTGTTTCATTTTGTTCCATTTAATGTTGGAGTCCTACTACTCAAGACACCATTGTGATTTCAGCTTATCTAATTAAGCTATTCTTTTTTACATTATTGTCAAAAAAAAATTCTAGCTAAAGCGAAGATGAGACGGGGTCAAAAGTGGTGAGCCCTTCACAAGTTGCACGCTTGCCATGTCAAACTTCCCAATCTTGAAACACAAAATGATCTTTTTCTGAATATTTCTTGTTAACATATAGTGAGACTATTTCGTCTTGCTTTAAGCTTTATATATTGAGGCTACTTATCAAAAAAAAAACTTTATATGTTGAGGCTATTTTGACTCTTGAAATGAAATAATTATGCACTTCATGTAAAATGACTTCCTTTGTATATTTACATTATTGTGAAATGTGTACCATAATACCTGATAGCTTTAATATGTTTTTGCATAGCCTCTTCAGCTTTGTTACTCATGCAACTATGCATATTTTTTAGTAGTCTACTATTTTCAAATTTTCTTAGAATCCCTGATTGTTCAATTTTTGAATTTTCAACCTACATCAGCACCAATTCAACCCTTTCCACTTGGATGTCTAGTCCATCTACTGTCACTCATCCAACAGTTTGTAGAGGAGTTATTGACCTTGGTGCTCCTACAAATCCAGGTTGTAGTCTCTGTGACTTATAAGAACTTCAAATATTTGGGATTGGGAGGTTCCCTTTCAACCAACCCATGAAGATCTATCATTTATCTAAACTCGTAGAATACAGAAAGGGGTGGTTTAGAGAACACCAATTGGTCAAAGACCCCACCTGTGTTCTCCTACATGACACTAGTTGTGTTGTTTAGTGAAGTCTGAATGAGCTAGGAGTCTTATGTGACAAATATCTTTGGAGCTCAAAAGTACTCGTTGTGTTCCTTTCTCCACCCTATGTTCATTGAATACATTTTGGACCAAAATACTTTGTCACATATCCAAAAGACCTTATTTTTATTTTGTATCAATTGTTTTCATTAAGATTTGTAATTTTAAATTTAGATGGTTGCATCATTTATCTTTTTTGTATTTCATTCAACTCCCTGTAAATTAATCAAAAACCTTTGAGAATGTTTTTTTCTATGCAATTATTACATTAAGAGATTGGTGTGGATCTATAAGTATTCATAAGTTTGTGAGCAACCCTTACAGACCACATGTCAAAAAGTAAAGTCCTCTTTGTTTTCTCACATTTGCATGGGTTAAAAATAGACAATTATGTTATCTAATTGGTAAGTAATAGATAATTAATATGTAATAACCCTATCAACTTTTACTTGACATTTTATTTTATCTCTCATTCCCGTGCTGAGCACGAGATACTTCACTAGTATATATATATATATATATATAAATGGTATAAATAATATCATATATAATAACAATAATAATATATTTAATATATATAATTGGTGTTAGGGAGGGGTGGGGACTTCATCCTATCAACTTTTACTTGACATTTTATTTTATCTCTCATTCCCATGCTGAGCACGGGATACTTCACTAGTATATGTATATATATATATATATATATATATAAATGGTATAAATAATATCATATACAATAACAATAATAATATATTTAATATATACAATTGGTGTTAGGGAGGGGTGGGGACTCCATCCCTACCCTGCCAAAGCAATCCCTATAGCCAACCTGATGGGGTCGGGTAGATCAGTTACCTAGTGGAGATGGAGAAATGGGGTCAGGGAGGTTAGGTACCCAGTAGAGATAGAGAAAATTGTCATCCCTAAATCTTTACTTCGTGGAGGGGTAGATGATGAATTTTAAGTTTGAAAATTGACTAGGTAGAGTTTTTTAAGGGTCATGGATATATTAGCAGGTTTTGATTTGTTCAAATGTGTTTGGATTAAGAGAATCTGAGATACGAGTGTTTAGACCTACGAGAAAGCTTGAAATAAAATCTTTATGTGATTGAGGGGTAAATGAGGGAGTTTTCAGATGAAAATTGACTAGGTCAAGTTTCTAAAGGTTCTAGATAAATTGGAAGGATTTGATTGATTTAGAGATATCGAGATCAAAAGAATTTGGGGTACAAGTTTTCTAACCAATGAAAAAGCCCATAATAGAATCTTTATCACATGGATAGGCAAATGGAGGAATTTTGGGCTGAACTTTAACTGGGTAAAGTTTCTTGTGGTTTTGGATGAATTGGCATGGTTTGATAGGTTCAGAGATGTTAGGATCAAAAGAATTGCAAGTGTTTTAATCAATAAGATAGCCTAAAATAGAATCTTTGTTTAATGGATAAGCAAATGAAGGAATTTTGGCTTAGAATTTAACTAGGCAGGGTTTTTTAGGGCCATGGACAAATCAGTAGGGTCTAATTAGCTCAAATGTTCTCAAATTAGGGGAATCTGAGGTATAAGTATTTTGGCCAATGAGAAAGCCTAGAATATAATCTTTATCTAATGGATTGGCAGATTAGGGAATTTTGAGTAGAAACTTAACTTGGTAGGGTTTCTGAATGTCTTGGACAAATTTGCAGGGTGTGATTGCTTTAATTGTGTTCATATTAGGGGAATATGAGGTATAGGTATTCCAACCAATGAAGAAGCCGAAATGGAATATTGACATAATAAAGGGTAAATGAAGGAATGCCTAGTGAAATTCTTTGAATAAGTGTTTGAAGGTGTTTGGGATTTGATGAAAAACATAGAATTTCAATCGAATAGGCAGAATAGAATATTTGACGACTAAAAAACCTTAGGTCACATTGGCTTGGATAATATGAGGTCTTGGAATGGAAATTTTGCAGGTTGTCTAAATGTGGGCTTTTTGGCTTAAAGGTAGTGTTTGATGTGATTGGTGGGATGCGGTTGAGTGGTTTTATGCTTTAATGGTGTCGAGCACAGAATCTTTAATTGGTGGATGATGGAAATTTGGAGTTTGGAGTTGAGATTTGATCTGAATATGTATTTTGGGATTCCTTATTGAATGATCAAATCTGATTTGATGGTCACAGTGCGAGTGGGGTCTGATTCAAGCTATCAGGTTGGGGTCAAATAAGGTCATCAATGGATTTTTAAGGATTATGGGCTCTTTGGTTTTTTTGGTGTTTTAGGGAGATCGAAATGATTTGATCGAGTGGTTGAAATATGTATTAGGGGTTTAGGAATGGACCAAGCAAAAATTGAGTGTTAACAAGAATGATAGTAGAGGAAGGTTAATAGTTATAGAGAAGGGAGATAGAATTTTGGAGGGAGAAGTGGTGGGAGAAGAAGGAAGGAGAGGGGAGCGAACATTTGGGCTCCCTTCCCATAACTGGGTCTATTGAGTGTATTAAGTTCCCATGTAGGTACGAGGCCCCTATTTTTGATACTTTCACATTAACAATTATTCTAGAATTTTCTTCCCTCTTTTGTTATTAATGATCCATCTAGAAGTTTAAGATTAAGAATCAACATAAGTGACCAACCAATAAAGGTTTGGTCTACTATTTTGGGTTAAACCGAGGTGGCTTGGTTGTAAGTTTAAGTCGGGTTAACCGGTTTATGGGCCTTTATAAATCCATGTCTTGCAAACTTTTCACCTAAACAAAAAGAATTCGGAAGAATCCCATGAGCTCCAAAAAGAATTATTTTCCCAATTTGAAATAAAAAGAAAACATGTATTTTCAACAAAAAAAAAAGACTTCATAGAAATATAGAAGTAACATTATAAGGAAAACTTGGTACATTAGTGCATTGAGTATAACTTTAGGCAAAACACTTGAACTACCCTTAGGTTTTGTGAAATTGACTAACTGTACCTAATATTTACAAAATGACTTAAATTATCCCTAAGTTTTCTGATAATATCTCAAATACCTCTCATCCGTTAGTTCTTTATCACATTCTATTCACATGTGGCATCAAATGACTAATATGATATTTTTAAAATCCAAATTTTCCCTCTTTTTCTCCATCATCTTAATCACCAAAACCCATCTTTCCCATCACCAGCATCCCGTATTCACCACCAATGAATAATAAGAACATAAAAAAATCATAGGGAAAAGACTATAAGAACATGTCAAAATCCTTTGCCTTGTATTGTTTCTTTAATTTTTCAAAAACTTGTTGTCTAGATGGTCAAACCCAAGAGGGGTTAAATAACTGAACTCCTTTTAGAACCTTGAATGTGAATCTGATGTTGTGGAAAAGTAGTGTTATGGAGATCCAAGTAACTAAGGCGTAAGTGTGTAAGACAAAACAAATAACAAGAAAAATATAGTAAAAACCCTTATATATAATTGGTTGGACTTTCAGGTGCCAACCAAACCTTGGATAGTACCAACTAAACTTACGGTGTTAGCACCCAATTTTTGTTTGATCCTTTATTTGAACCCCAAATTCACTCTTGAACACCGATAAAACCATTTTGACACTACCGAAACTCAGAGAATCCAAAGAACTCCAAATCCTCAAAATCCACTATTAACCTCACCTAATATTAAAGTTACCAAAATACCCCTTGATCAAAATTGCCAAAATACCCCTCAAAGCCAGAACTACCAAAATACCCTCAACCAATTTTCCAAAATACCTTTTTTCTAAAATCCTCAAATACCCTTTGACCAAGCTACCAAAATATCCCTTCTTTCCAAATTCCCAAAATACCCCCATTGATCAAAATTACCAAAATACCCCCTCAAAGCCAAAATTACCAAAATACCCTCAACCAAATTTCCAAAATACACTTGACCAAGCTACCAAAATACCCCTTCTTTCCAAATCCCTAAAATACCCCCCCCCCCTTGATCAAAATTACCAAAATACCCTCGCCCAAATTCAAAAATACCCTTTTTTTAAAATCCATAAAATAGCCTTAACCAAACTACCAAAATATCCCTTCTTTCAAATCTCCAAAATACCCTTGATTGGAATTACCAAAATACCCTTATTGGCTAAAATGACCAAAATACCCTTCATTCACCAAATTACTTGAGTACTCTTCTAAACCTGCCCCTTAAAACCCCAAATTACCAATTTACCCCAAAATTACCAAACTGCCCCTCTTACTCCAAATTATCCTAACTTACCAATGAAACCTCCAAATCCTAACTTACCAATAATAGCCCCCTTTCAGTTTGGAAGCTTATGGAAACCTCCCTCTCTTCCCATTATAAATGGAAAGCATCATTCCCAAGAAAAGATAGAAGGGAAGGGAGCTAAAGAAATGAGAAAAGGTCCCTTTGACATTTGAAATAAAGAGAGATGGGGCTCAAGTGAGAGAGTAGAGAAAAGAGAGAGACTGAGGAGAAGAAAAGAGAGATACTTTATGAAAAAAAATAGAGAGAGATGAAAGAAGGTTCAGAGAGTGAAAATGGTGAGAAGAAGAGATGGGAAATGTCTCCTTGAAATGAAAGAGAGGGAAAGATGAGCTGAAGTTCAGAAAAGGGAAAAAACTCTATTCACAGATCCTACTCCCTAGTATGCGCGTCAAGCCCCGAAGAAGAGCTCCAGATTGGCGGTTGAGTAGGACGAGGAACCCTTGTCTCCTCCATTTCTCTATTTGCAGAACATCTCACTATTGGTGGTTGGTCTTCACCATCCTCTTGCTCAGAGTCAATTTGGAACGCCTTAACTGAGAAAAATCTCCCAAAACAATGACCCCCAAAGCTATTTCGCAACATTATTAATCTGATCCACAGGCCACAAGAGGTAAAGATCGATTACCTCATATTCACAAGTTTCTATTCGAATGACTCAATGTTTTGATTGTAGTTTTAGTTTTGCTTCATTCATTTATCTTTTTATTTCATTGCATTTTATTACCTATAGTTGTTCTCTACTGGCTTAATCTTTTTTTTTTCTACCTTGCATTCAAGTTCGAATATGAGAACTTGTGCATTCTCCAACATCTGAGAGGCACATGCTTCTTCTTCCTTTTGACCAGCCAGCCGAGTCTGAAGATGGAGTTCTGATAGCAAAGGAGCAATCCCTCGTCCTTTTGTTCAAGCCCTTGCCTCTAAAAGGGGGTTGGTCTGGAAGCAAAGGTAGAGGCATTTTGTTCCTTTCAAATGGTTGGAGGATTCGGGTGTTTTTATTTGAATCCAAAACAAAGAGGAGAATTTGGCATTTGCACTGGCTTATGCCTAACCCTCTCTCTGTCTCTCTCTCACACACACACACAGCTTACCCAGAATTGCCTTGTCTTGGCTAAATGGTATGGAGTCACTATCAGTTCCAAAATGTTTTACCAAATACAAAACCGGGAAGTCCTTCACTGCCAATTATCTATTCTGATGGGTGGCAACACCATCTGATCGGCCATGAAGCAAACTGCCGGTATTTTCCTAACGCCCACAAAGTGTTATCCTAACCTTATTCCCTGCCTCCACCTTCACACCTTGAAGACTCGATGCGAATGGATAGTTTTACAGATCCTATCCAAAACTTTTACATTCTCAAGGATATAATATTACAAGCACAAGAAACTACGATTCCTTTTTAATAGGGTAATAAAACAATTGCAAGGAAACTAACCCAACATACAAGATAACACAAATAAAACTCTGGCTTGAATGGGGCTTTTCTCTTTCCATCTCAAGGAAAACTTAAAAGGTCACTCTTCTTGTTGGCTCATATTTCCCTCTAGTTTTTTTGCTAAATCTTTCGAATCTTGCATGGTTACCCTCCCTTTATTTCTTCTTCTTAGATTTTATTGAATGGGGCTTTTCTCTTTCCATCTCAAGGGAAACATAAAAGGTCACTCTTCTTGTTGGCTCATATTTCCCTCTAGTTTTTTTTTTTGCTAAATCCTTTGAATCTTGCATGGTTACCCTCCTTTTATTTTTCTTCTTAGATTTTATAGCCAAAACAATATAGTCGTTATTTACTGTTATTGGACCATCAGAGGTTGATTAATGCTCTATTGGAAAGCTCTGAAGATGATTTTTTAACATGTTTCAAACATTTCCCAAAGAGATAAGAGTCATTGGTGCTCAAAGACTTGAAAACAAATCATGTGAGAAACTTTTCTTCGTGTAGTAGTCGACTGCTTATTCTACCCAGACACTGCTATATAGGTAGTTGATTATTGCTTTGGGGTAGTTGACTACTATTTCCTGACTGCTTCCTAGTAGCGTAGGTAGTTGTCGACCGCTTATTCTACCGACACTGCTACCATAGGTAGTGTATTATCACTCTGGGGTAGTCGACTATTGGTTCTTGGCTGCTTCTTGGTAGTCTACTACTGTGAGAAACTTTTCTTCGCTCAAAGAACTGAATCACCTCATAGGTAGTTTATTGCTCTAGGATAGTCAACTACTAGTACCTGGCTGATTCCTGGTAGTCTACCACTGACTGCATCCATGAAGGGATAGGAAATCCATCACATGGACGCCCAAAGATTGCGGAATAAGAGGGCGAATTTCAAAAATTTTCTCTCCCTTCAATTGGGAATCGAATTTTCCATTTAGAAAATCATATTTTCAAGAATCATTCTTGAACCATAAACTGAACCAGATCCGAACCAAAAAAGTAGGGGGAGATAATACCTGATACAGAGAAATAATATCTCTCAATGGAGGTGTTCACGCCCAAGGAAGGATCCAAAATCTGCTCCCACTGAAAATGGCGCAGTGCAGGGTGGAGCAGAATCAGCAGTGTTCTTCCAAAAGAAATTGATCATTCTCAAGAATCACCTGGACGGCTTGTGAATACAACTCCCACCAAACTTTTCTCCAAAATATTGGAATCAAGATCCAATCTTGATTTCTCCCCAAGAATTGGAGATCGAACTGCTGTAGGCGGCGGCTGTAGGAAGGAGGCGGCAAGAGAGTATTTGCAGGGAGCAGAATTCTCTCTTCTGTGATTTCAGCTCTGAAGACAAGACTATCTGTTGCTTGTGATTGTGTGTCTAAAGGCTGCCACCCCCTCTTCCTTTTATAGACTTAAAGGGATCAGCTCCTAATCCCATTAGGAGTTGCTAACCCAAATCATATCTGGATTAGAAGTCCCTTTAAGATAAGGGATAACCCTTATTTATCTGCAGATTACATCAGCCATCTCCTAATATAATTAGGAAATTTCCAAATCTAAATCTTATTTAGATCTTGGACTCTCTAAGTGGATAGGGTGTGGGCCCAATCCTATCAGCCGATCCATCTCAGAATTCGCCCCTTGAGTGACTAATCAAATTAGCCCAGTTCGAAATGGGCTTAAAGCCCATTTAAGGTTATGTATTCATTTAGCCTTCCAAACTACTGCCCAGCTGGGCTTCCTTGTATGGCGTGGGACCCAAACATTGATCTACACATCAGCCACATGGGTTCAGCCCAGCCTTTGTTACAAGGCCTGGCCGAATACACTGTTATGGACAATGCACCCCCTGAAAGCCATCAGATGGGCTCTATGGGCCCAACACTTACCCTAAGTGGTCCCTGGGCCAAGCCACCTTGTAACACCCAGGGACTGTGGGCAAATGCAAGATTAACCCATCATGTATTACCCTCAATGGTCTTACACTTAACTTCTCAGCCCATAATGATCATATACTGCCCGACAAGAGAGGACCTCTCCCTCGGCTGCAAGGAACAGTGTTGTACTCTCTCAAGTATGGATCTCGGGAATTAAAACCTTTTGCAAATCATTTCGAAACCATAATTTATATACTTTTATATATTTCATATAAAATATATTTTGCAAAACAAATCTCAACGATTGAAATCGGCTGCCGACAGTCTTGGTTCCATCAATGAGAGTGCATCCCCGATCATTACCTTTGTCCAACAAAGGGGTTGATCCTATCACTATGATCACCCACTCAGATGAATTCTCAAACTGTCCCAATATACCTAGGTTTTGACCCCCGCTAAGGATCACATTGATTGGTACATCAAAGACAGTCCAATCCGACACCTAGTGCAGTATCATAATTGAGTCTAGGGGTCGGGTGTAACTTTCTAGTTTTGCCCATCAATCTCCAAGGTCCAGAGCAATACTGGAAATCTGGTCCAGTTCAAAGATTCAATTAGTCCTACACTGTATGTGCCTAGGGTCTCACACCGGTAGCTGAGACAAGCCACCCCAACCGACTTGGTGGCACCACAGTGTCAGCCTTGTCAGGATAAGTCTCCCCAGACCGACCCACTGGCTGTGAACATTCTAAACTAACACGAGTCTCATTAAGTGTCCAGTTTAAGGGTATTACACAGAAACATACCAAGGGAACATGAATCAAATATGCACTTTTATTCATTTACAATAAACTCATAAAGTACACCATTTTGATTGAAGCTAAGGGCATACAAAACTGTTTAACAATCCGACTTTAGAAAACTTTAGTAATCAATTCCTAGGGTCTGGTAATCAACTCCAAATTTAGAATTTTCACAATTTAGCCCAATTTTGAATATGATAAGAGCCTAAAACATTTTCTAAGCTTATCAATTGTTAAAACTATGGTAGGTCTTAGTAAAGCCCATATAGATGTATTCTTGCAACTGGTTACATCAAGTTCTAAGAAGGTAAAAACAAATTAAGAGTTTGGAGCTTGTTGTCTTTTTTCTTCTTCTTAGTAGCCATATTATTTTTAGGAGGTTCATCAATTCATCATATGAACCAACTGCACTTTCTTGCCTTAGATTAATGGTTGTTTCTTCAACTATTTTGAGTTAAACTAAGAATTGTTTTTCTATGGCTGCAGACATTACTTTTTAAACTATTAGTACTCTTAATGAGTCTATTATTATCAAAACAAACACATAGCACCAACAAAACCCACTCTTGAAATTAAACCATTTGCATTAGGAAAAGAGTTCCACACTTAAAACAAAATGTAGAACAAAGACTTGCAAAATCTGGACCACACGAGAAGGGGAATCAAATTACCATTTTGGGTTTGGAAATTGGAGATTGTGAAGTCAATAGATGGCATAGGAGTGGAAATTGAGAGATGGGCTGTGGAGAATGAGGCCCAACTCAATGGATCATCCTCCAATTTTGATCTATGGCACTATTTGGCAAGTCTTTGCAACTATCATTTACTACAATCTAATCTTTGGTCAAAGTACTACCTCTACTCTTACCATTTTCTTTTGTAACCTTATTACCAACCAAGGTTTTACCTCTAATAATTAAAGTTGTGCTTAAAACATCACATGACTTGATCAATCCCATGTCAATCCACCTCTTAAGCCACAACTTATCCTTAATCAAAGTTTCTTCCTCATAGTTGTCAAGGCGCCTAGGCTATTCTTGGTGACACTGGGGTGCCTAGTCATCTAGGCAGGCGCCTAGGCTTTGCCTAGGTGATAAAAAATATATAATATAAAAAACTAGCTTTTTGCTAGTTCCCTAGTTTTATATATGATTCAACGTGTATATTAATTGAAAAAATGGCAATTATCTTTAATAAGAACTAAATTTCCTCTAAAAATGTGGCAAATATCTCATCTAAAAGATAAAAATCTTTTACATATACTAATTTCATTATTTTCAAAAATATTACAACTATAAAGTATTTAAAAGAGCAATTTCATATCAATTAGCAGGTAGTAGCTAAATAAGGTTATTAACTTTATATGATAAATATTCAACATGGAAAGTTAAATAGAGAAAACAATGATGGAGTTTTTGTTTTATTTAATTAGAGAGAGAATAGAAAAAACTCTTTATAATTTTATTCTTTCTTTTCTCTCATCAAAATCCTTTGATCTTTTAAATTTCAATAATAAAACATTAAAACAAGGTACAATTCATATATATAGCATATAATAAAATATTTTAATGCATATATTAATAAGATAAAACAATATAAGTGATATTATAAAAGGCGCCCGCCTTGTCATTTTTGTCGCCTAGGTGAGTGCCTAGTTGCCTAGAAGGGCACCTAGTTGCTAAAAGTCAACTATGTTCTTGGGTGAGGCTCGTAGCCAAGGGCACCTAGGCGATGCTTTGACAACTATGTTCTTGCCTAAATATTGTTTTTAAGCCATTACCCAAATGTCACTTTAAAAGTTTCATGAAGTTCTTTAGTCAATAGGTTATGCCAAAAAAAACTTCCTTCATAATAGAAAAAATCAAACATTGAACTAGTGGAGTGAGCAAAAGCTGAAGGCCCCTAATTTAATGAATCATCTATATATTTCAAGAATGTTTTCCACACCACCTATGTCATAGGTATGGTTTTTGTTTAGTCTAGGTGATAGTAAGGGAATGGTTTCCTACAATAGAACCTTAGTCTTTTTATTAAGGGTAAAATATTAAAACCTCCCCTGAGGTTTCTAACAATAAAAAAAACTCCCCTAAAGTTTCATTTTAATAAAAATCTCCCATGTAATTTTGAAAAATACAGTAGTTGCCTCCCTTCCGTCATTGTCCCAGCTAGAAAACATTGGCCTAATGCATTAATTTTTTTGAAAATACTAAATTCTACCCTTATACCTATCAATTCAAATGGAGATTTGCCAAAATACTTCAAAAAAAACTTTTAATTTTTAACTAAAAAAATCCCTAGGTCAAATTAAAGAGTAGACTAATTTAATTTTGTAAACTCGTTATGATTGAGTGGTCTAAAAGGACAAATCTAGCATTTTGATTATATTAAAATATTTTATAACAGATAGTAAGGACAATTTTGTAACTTCAATGTCTCTATCATGGAGACAATAATATTTTTTTCTTGATAATGAACTGAGATAATGATGGAAGGGAGGTAATTACAGGATTTTTCAAAACTATAGGTGATGTTTTTGTTAAAATAAAACTTTAAGGGAGGTTTTTATGATTGACAGAAACATAAGGGGAGGGATTTTTATATTTTACACTTTTATCAATTCTTAATTTATTAAGCTAATAGGAAGACTTTCCACCCATGATATGCACATGATAATCGGAGGCTCTCTTCCTATGTTTCTTTTTGCAACATCACCATGATGTATTCAAGATGCTGAGCATTTAGCTTCTTAGCATCAACTTATTCTCTAGTCATAACAATCCTTCTAATCCCTCTATATTTTCCTTCTCAAAAGAAAACTTGGACTAAACCTCAATGGTGAACGATGATTTGCTAAGCCTGATTAAAGCAAAGTTTCCTCCCATGATGTATTCAAGATGTTGAGCATTTAGCTTCTTAGCATCAACTTATTCTCTAGTCATAACAATCCTTCTAATCCCTCTATATTTTCCTTCTCAAAAGAAAACTTGGACTAAACCTCAATGGTGAACGATGATTTGTTATGCCTGATTAAAGCAAAGTTTCCTCCCATTAATCGTTTAAGCTAATCCAACTACCTAAAGTTTTTTTAGTAAGGGTAAAATATTAACTCCCTTAAATTTTTTAATAATCATAAAAACCTCCCCTAAAGTTTCATTTTAATAAAAATCTCCCATGTAGTTATGAAAAATACTGTAATTACCTCCCTTCCATCATTGTCCCAACCAGAAAACATTGGCCTAATGCATTCATTTTTTTTAAAATACCCAATTTTACCCTTATGCCTATTAATTCAGATGGAGATTTACCAAAATACTCGATAAAAACGTTTAATTTTTAATTAAAATTTTCCCAAGGTCAAATTAAAGAGCAAACTAATTTAATTTTGTAAACTCGTTATGATTGAGCGAAGTCTAAAAGGACAAATCTGGCATTTTGATTATATTAAAATATTTTACAACAAACAGTAAGGACAATTTTGTAACTTCAATGTCTATCATGGAGACAATAAATTTTTTCCTTGATAATGAACTGAGATAATGATGGAAGGGAGGTAATTGCAGGATTTTTCAAAACTATGGGGATGTTTTTATTAAAATAAAACTTTAATGGAGGTTTTTATGATTGACATAAGCCTAGGGGAGGGGTTTTTATATTTGACCCTTTTATTAATTCATAATTTATTAAGCTAATAGGAGGAATTTCCACCCATGATATGTACATGATAATCGGAGTCTCTCTTCCCGTGTTTCTTTTTGCAACATCACCTTGATGTATTCAAGAAGGTGAACATTTAGCTTCTTACATCAACTTATTCTCTAGTCATAAAAATCCTTCCAATCCCTCTATATTTGCCTTCTCAAAAGAAAACTTGGACTAAACCTCAATGGTGAACGATGATTTGTAAAGCCTAATTAAAGCAAAGTTGTTTCCCATTAATCGTTTAAGCTAATCCAACTACCTTCATCCCTTCCAACCCCATTGTTCTACAACAAAATTCACCATCGAGTCCTCCATCATTGTCTACAACTTTTAACTCACCACCAACATAATCGCTGACCGTTTTGCATTTGGCATTCCTTATTTCAAAAACTTAGTGCTCATAAGGACATTTTAACATCAAAAAAGAGATTGCACGATTTGTCAAAGAACTTATCTCCTTTTCCATTCATACTTAACAGTGATGTCCTATTGTTAGATAACTTAGGGAATACTTTGCCATTTTGAAAATAGTAATGTTATCATCGTAAAATCCTAGCAGACAGACAGTCTCCGAAGGTTTGAAAATGGCAACGGGAATGAGAGAGCATGTGGAGCAGAGAGATAAAGAGAGGAGAGAGAGAGAGAGAGGGAGAAGGGAGAATCCCATTGTGAGAAACCCTAGGTCAGACTTGTGATTATCTTGTCCCCATGGAAGAATTGTTCCCCCCCCCCCCTTTTATAGAGAGGAAGTCAAGGTTATCCAAGAAGAAGTTATTTCCTATTAGGAAAGTGGATCTTTCTGTTAGGAAAGAACATATTTTCTTTTGTTTGACTATTAAGGGATCATTATTGGAGAATCTTGTCCCTTCCGGATTCTTCTCCGTATACGACCCTATTATTCTGATGTGGCATGGGTGACACCATCATTTGGCGGTACTTTTATTGGGCCCGCATGTGTGATTTAAAGGCGCACGCATAACCGGCATTTATTCCCAATATACCGTAATTCTATGGTTTTGTAAAGGTGTCGGGTTCATCGTAGTTTTATATATGTATGGGTTCATCACAAATCCATGTGTCCGAGGTTCCTTGCAAACCCACACATGTTTTAGCTTTATCGCATATTCGTGCTAGCCAAAGTTCATCACAACCTGTCCCGGGTATGAGTTCCTCGCAATCACGAATCTGCAATGAACTCATCGCAATTGTGCGATGGGTTTTGGATTCATCATAGCTGTCCGTGTAGTGTTGGTTTGACACATTTTGTACTCTGATGGTCTTAGTGACCACCATGTACCTACATTAACCCCCCTGCTTATCGGTAAGTGGGAGCTTATCGATAAGAACTTGCCTTCGTATTTGTTTTTAGATCTTGGGGTGAATTGGTTTGCACGCATTGGGTCTTGGAATTTGCCCTATTTTGTGATTTTGTGTAAGTGGAATGCGTCTTGTGTCTACAATGGGGACTCCCTACATTTCATGGTTTAGCCCCCCTGTCTTTTGGTGAATTTCTTCTTGTTAATGGTCAATACTACGCCTTATTTGTGTGTTTCAACACCCTGATCGTTGACAAGAAGGAAAATAGTAAAAGATATTAGGAATTACTGTGTGTGGTGCTCCTTCCTAATAATGGGCAAGCTAGTGCTGAGTTTCCATGTTTTAGCCCCCCATGGCCATTGACAGGGGAGGGGGATAGCGAGGGAGCGTATGGGATTGCAATATCTATTGCTTTTTTCATGGCAATGGCCGGGTGGTGTTTTTGGATTTTTGGCCCCCTTGACTATTAGTAGGAAGGGAGGGAGTGGTTAGGGTTGATCTCGTTGTTGCTTTGGTGGGCGCAGCCCCCCTGTTATCTTGATAGAATGTCTTCTATCGAGAAAGTCGTGTGGTCTGTGAATTTTTGTCGTGGTTTGCAAATGTTGAGCGGTAACCAAATCATTTAAAGTTGGTCGCTTTGTGCGCTCCATCACAAATAAGTACTTTTCGTAAGTATTATAAGAGTTAATCGCAATCAAACATCAATACTAGTGTAATCAACAATTAATTGCGAACTAATAAAAAGAATTCATGTGTGTTCCTTAGTTTGGAGGCTCAGCGCAAGTATTAAATGTAGTTGAGAAAGAAAGTTGCAGGTGTTCGCTAATTGTGGAAAGTGCTTTGCAGGTTTGTAGGAAACGTCAAGGTGACAGGATTAACTATTTTTGGGTTGAGAGCCCATTGGACTCTATCGTAATTGGCACAGACATAGTGAACTTTATCGCAGATCGAACAATGTTATTCCAATATACGAGGTACTATTATGTGCGATAAAGTTACGTAAAATGAGTAAATATTTAATGTGTTCATAGAGAGGAGTTATCCCGATATCACAACATTGTCGTGTCTGAGGTCGACAGGGGCCCTCCACGGGTGATACAGTTGGAGTTCGACCAATATAAATATAAATTGTTAGCAAAAGTTAGGGTTTCATCGCAACCCTATTTGGGAAGCGACTACCCCAAAGGCTGATTATGAGTATCAGGCCTTTGTTGCCTTTCGGAATAAGATTTTGGTTAGCGTATTAGAGGGAAACCTGAACCTTCATGTGGGAGTGATGTAGCGATGGTCAGAATTAGTGTTGTTCTTTAGAAAAGAATTGTTGTCAGTTATGCGAGACAAGTGGAGTTTGTCTTCCCTTAGCTCATCGTAGTTAGGCAGAGTATTTGTTGTATAAATTGAGTAGGAGTCATACCTGCTATCGACAAAGCCCCCCAATGGTTACATACAGGTATGGTTGTGCCTAGGGTTGCCAGTAGGGTTGTTCACGGGTCGGTTTACTGGGGTTTTCCCAACCAACCCGACCTGGTCGGGTTACCTGAGGTGGAAACCGAAACCGACCCATTGATAGGCAAAACTAACCTGGTCGGTTTGAGTCGGGTTGGGTCGGTTTCAGTTTTGCTCCTGTACAAAAAGGGCAGAGAAGCCTAGAACTAGAAGGAAATTTATTTGAGAAGATGGGAGAGTTGGGAGAGCCAAGTTCAAAAATCAAATGATGTCTTGAGTTGAGGACTTGAGGGGGCGAAATAGAAGAGAAGACAAAAGTTATCAATAAAATAGAAAGTCAATTTGTTTTATAAAAAGAAGGCTAAAATATTTATATATCAAAAACTTTCTAAATTCTAGTCTAGGTAAAAAAGGACACCTAATTCTAATTGTAATTGCCTAATGGGTTGCCTATTTGGTGTAAAAGACTATAGAAATTAGGATAGATACAATTTAGGTAAAAAATGACACCTAATTCTAATAGAAGAGAAAAATTGTCAATAAAAGTTATCAATAAAATAGAAAGTCAAACTGTTTTATAGAAAGAAGGCTGAAATATTTATATTTCAAGAAACTTTCTAAATTCTAATCTAGGTAAAAAATGGCACCTAAGTCTAATTGTAATTGCCTAATGGGTTGCCTATTTGGTGTAAAAGACTATAGAAAGTAGGATAGATACAATTTAGTTAAGTAGGAACTACCGAACTAGAAGAGTAATTGGTTCGGTTCGGGTCAGTTTCGGTTTTCACACAAAAAAACTGAAACCGACCCGATATATCGGTTTATGAATTTGCCCAACCCGAAACCGACCGGTGCTAATGAAAACTCGACCAACTCAGGTTGGGTCGGTCCGGGTTGGTCGGTTTGGTAGGGTTGGGCCTTCTTATGAAAAACCCTAGTTGCCAGGGCTTTGGTGGTGCCTTGGATTTCCGATGTTTGGTTGGGCCTGGGATTGTTAGGGCATAGGAAGCCTTATTGCAGCATTGGTGATGCGACTATGTCGTATGAAAGGTGTTGTAAATGGATGGTATAGTAGAGTGTGTAAATGAGGGAGTTGCTTAGTGTCACAACGTTTGTTGTGTCTGAAGTCTCTAGGGGCCCTTGATAGGCGATACGGTTGAAATTTGATCATAGTGCAAATATAAGGGAAAACTTGTTTGTAGCATGTTACTTTTTGTGCTTGTGATCATCGCATGAAAGGGTTGCATTAGTAAGTTTTGGCTAACGAGTCCTCTGTTGGGTTTCATCGTGATCGAGTGCAAGTATGTTGTGATTTTATCGCAATTCATTAAAGGAGATGATTAGTGTGGATTTTGTCTTCTGAGGTGCAATCAAGAGGAGTTGACTCAGATAATCTTATATGACTTAAGTAACTAAGCAAGAGGGTTGCACCTGTATTGAAACATTGTTAGGTGCGGGAGAACACCAAGCAAAAGAGTTGAAGTATGGGATGTGCGTTGACGCCTAGAAATGAACTTGTGCCTTTTGTGGGTGAAGGAACACTGATGCAGTTTTGTTAGCCTTTCTAGGACTACTTTTTTCCATACCTTAGAGGGGTGGGGCCCTTCATGAGCTATAGTGGGCACTCAGTCTATCGCGACCAAACCTTGGGAGGGTTGAGTGTTGTTTGCAAGTGGAGTGTTATTGCTAATATTGGACGGGTGAAGTTTGTCTTCCCAGATTTTATTGTGGTAGGGGTCATATTTCCTGTCAATGGAGCCCCCCAATGGTTTCACGGATGTCTTTCTGTGCCTAGGATTGCCAAGGCTTGTTTGTGCCTGGGGTTACCAGGGATTTATCTATGCCTGGGTTGCTAGGGCTTATCTGTGCCTAGGGTTGCTAGGGATTTCTCTATGCCTGGGGTTGCCAGGGCTTGTCTATGCCTGGGGTTGTCAGGGCTTTCTCTATGCCTGGGGTTACTAGGGCTTGTCTATGCCTGGGGTTGTTAGGGCTTTCTCTGTGCTTGGGGCTGATAGGGCTTTGTTTGTGCCTAGGGTTGCTAGGGCTTTCACTATGCATAGGGTTGCCAGGGCTTTGTCTATGCCTGGGGTGCTAGGGCTTTGTCTATGCCTAGGGTGCTAGGGCTTTGTCTATGCCTAGGGTGCTGGGGCTTATTGCTAAGATGCCCGGGGTGTCCAGGGCTTTGTAGAGATGCCTGGGGTGCCAGGGCTTATTGCTGAGGTGCCTAGGGTGTCTAGGGCTTTGTAGAAATGCCTAGGGTGTTGGGGCTTATTGCTGAGGTGCATAGGGTGTCCAGGGCTTTGTAGAGATGCCTGGGGTGTCGGGGCTTATTGCTAAGGTGCCCAGGGTGTCCAGGGCTTAATACAACTAGGGTGTCAGCTTGGAGGCAGTGCCCGGGCCTAGTAAACCAGGCCTACAATGAATGGGTTGTACTGCTGATCAAGATTTTTATGTAATGCTGCAAGAAGTGTGTTAGCAAATTGCAAGATATGTGATGAATGGGTAACCGCTTGATTAAAATTCATTTCAAAATTCACAAATCGATTCAAAGTCATATCTTCACTGCGGAGTAAAAAAGGGTCTTATTTGAAAACATATTCTCGATAAATACGGTAAGATGCAACTTTAAAACCAAATAATATATTTTAAGAGTCAATATTGAAAGTACATTTTGAAAATAATTATGTGACAGAGACACCATATAAAATAGTGTGTTTTGGGAATGATTTTGGAAGGAAAGAAAGAAGAAAAAGAAATAATACAAATTTTGTTAAAATGCCATGTTTTCAAATCATGTTGAGAAATTGAATACATAATTTATTTAGAAAAGCATAATTGAGATGACATGTGTATAAGTAAAAGATGAAAACTGCATGAGAGCATAAAAAAAAAGGCTGAAATGTAATCCACTAATGAATCAAATATTCACCACAACAGCGAAAATACAAAGTACTAATCAA
Organism: Nelumbo lutea; assembly: GCF_056320005.1. Lineage (NCBI taxonomy): Eukaryota > Viridiplantae > Streptophyta > Magnoliopsida > Proteales > Nelumbonaceae > Nelumbo > Nelumbo lutea. The sequence continues at coordinate 57,199,523 of NC_142687.1, read as the reverse complement.
TGACAGTAATGAAAATTATTCGATGACCTAGGGTGAAGCATTCCTAACAACGTGAATAATCCTAGCAATCATTAATAATGACAGTCAATGAACATGAAGAGAAAACTGCATATTAGCCACTTAATTTCTTATGGAACTAATAAATCAGTAGTTAAATGTAAGAGACAAACCATTACTTTATTATTTTTTACCCTTTTATTATTTATTATTTACTTATTTCTTTTAATTTTAATTTTAATTTTATTTATTATGTTTTTGGACTTAGCATGATGAGATAAACCAAACTTTGTTTTAGTCAAAATAGGTTTAAGATGCATGCGCGTATTATTTTGCCAATGTTAACACGAATTTGTGCTCTATTCAAAACATTGAATTAATGGTAAAGCCATAGTTAGCTAGGGTTCGGATAACCTATGGGGATACGTTTCTTCTGTTTATTTATTCATTTGCTTTTGTATTCCTTTTTTTCATTATTATTTATTTTATATTTTCATAGTGATTTCTAATAATTAACGCCCCATCTTTCCTTCTGAATTCTCAAAACATTGAATTAATGGTAAAGCCATAGTTAGCTAGGGTTCGGATAACCTATGGGGATACGTTTCTTCTGTTTATTTATTCATTTGCTTTTGTATTCCTTTTTCATTATTATTTATTTTATATTTTCATAGTGATTTCTAATAATTAACGCCCCATCTTTCCTTCTGAATTCTAAGGATGAGTGGCTATGTCACCAAATTACCATATTTTGTGTTATTGCATTAATTTCCAAAAAAAGGTTGATTGAATAAAGTATAACTTTCTAAATAAGAATGGTCCTCCGACCAAAATTGAGGTTTAATAATTTAATATTTGTCTTGTATTATAACTTAAATATTTTCCCATCGGAGTCGTAAAATAATCAATGTTAGAATTACCTAATATGACAGGATTCTAATTTAAAACAATTATTTTGAATCATTTAACATTCAGATTTATTTAAAGCCCTATAACTGTAACTGTATCGTGATTGATTAAAAGATGATTTAGTTTATATATTTTAATATTGCTAATGACAAGTAAGCAGCAATTATTAATGGCGACCATTCATGTCATGGCGAGATTGGAAACCGTGTATGACACGGCTACTTAGTTCTTCTTGTTTTTTTTTTTTTCTTCTTTGAGGCGGGTTGAGGCCGTCCTGTTTGGCATTAGCACAAACGGGTCAGCAACGACCCATCTCGGCATCTCCTACCTTCTTCTTCGCCCGATGGGCTTTCCCGCAACGTCCTGTGGTTGCGAAAAAAACCGTCTCTTCTTCATAACCGCACCTATAGCGGGAGAGAATACCTGTGTACGGGATTCAACGGCAATCTTCCGGTGAAGCGGTGTCCTTCTAAACGGTGCCTTCTTTTGTTGTCTTTGGTTTCTCCACCATCTTTTGGTTCACACCAGAATGAGGTAATGATCGACGCTTTGACGTAGCCTCCTACGATTGCCTCGGATAGAGTTTTGGCGCCACTGAATCATCTGATTGCTCGGACGGTAGATGCGATGTACCCGGCTTCAGACGATTGATGTTGTAAGGGACTCCAATCCGATCAGACAGTGGTTATTCTCAGTTGGGCTTCAATCTACCAGGCACTAGCAACAGGTTCCTCGGCAGACGAATTCCAAACAGGGGAGGTTGGGAGTGGGAAGACCTCAATCGGCAGCGCTGATGAGTGAGCCTACGATAAAGATGGAGGCGAGAGAACCAGTGATCGGAATCAACTCGCAAAGACAGGTAAAAAAAGCAATACCGGTACATTGATCGAACAGAGATCCAACAGATGCAGGAGATGGTTGTCGTTCCACTGCATAAGGACGGAATCGAAGAGACTGGAATTGGCAGGGGAACAGGGAAAAGCAAATAGAGAGAAAAACGATAAATAGTTGGGTGGATCGGCTTCTAAGGTTCGATGCTTGAAGAATAAAAAAGGGTCCACGGTCCGCCTTCCTGGTGTCAGTGATAGGGTAGAGCTGCCGAATATGGCCACACAAAGAGACTCCGATTGTGAGGCTCCCGGTCGGTGAGTTCTGCGATCCGTAACCTAAAGGGAGAATCCCATTGTGAGAAATTCTCCCCTTTTATATAGAAAAAGTTTAGGTTATCCAAAAAGTTATTTACTCTTAGGAAAAATGATCATTCTGTTAGAAAAAAAGATATTTCCTTTTGTTTGACGATTAAAGGATCATTATTGGTAGGGTTATTCATAACAAGGTCCAACCTGACCAAACCGACCAACCCAGATCGATCCAACCTGAGTTGGTCGGGTTATCTTTAAACCGGTCGGTTTCGGGTTGTAAAACATCATAAACTGATGGTTCGGGTCAGTTACAGTTTTCTTGTGTGAAAACAAAACCGACCCAAACCGAACCGATTTAGCTAAAAAAGCATGTTATTGTATAATTTGTTTAGTTGTTCATAATCCTTTGTGCAGTGCATACAAGTTGATATAATGTTTGAAATTCATGATTTCAGTTTTTGTGGTGAAACTAATCTCTAATCCTAGATGCTTATCAATTTGTCTTCTTGTCGTCTTCACTTCTATCGAGAATAATTTCTCAAACTGACAATCCAAACTTGCACCACACAAGCACATGGGGGGCATGGTTGAACTTAGAACCGAAACCAACCCAACCCGACTCAAACGACCAGGTCGGTTTTGCTTAACACTAGGCCAGTTTCGGTTTCAAGTTAAGGTAACCCGACCAGGTCGGGCCGGTTGGAAAAACCTCAGTAAACCAACTCATGAACAGCCCTAATTATTGGAGAATCTTGTCCCTTTCGGATTCTTCTCTGTATATGACCTTATTATGCTGACATGGCGTGGGTGACATCATTGTTTGGAAGGCGTACTTTTATTGGGCCCGTATGCATGATTTAAAGATGCACGTGTAACCGGCATTATTCCCAATATACCATGATTTTGTGGTTTTGTAAAGGTGTCGGGTTCATCGCAGTTTTACGCATGTTCTGGGTTCATCACAAATCCGTGTGTCTGGGATTCCTTACAAACCCATGCATGTTTTAGCTTTATCGTAGATTCGTGTTAGCCGAAGTTCATCACAACATGTCCTGGGTATGAGTTCCTCGCAATCGCGAATCTGTGATGAACTCATCGCAATCATGTGATGGGTTTTGGATTCATCACAGGCACCCGTATAGTGTTGGTTTGACACCTTCTGTACTTTGATGGTCTTAGTGACCACCATCCACCTACAAGTAAAGATACCTTTAGTCAATTTTACAAAACCTAACGGTGTAGTTTAAGTATTTTACCCTATAACTTTTTATCTATCAACTTTTGGTTTGTCATATGAATTTTGGGTATTGTTATACATTTAGGATCAACAATGAGAGGGTATGTGGCCACTCTCTTAATCATGAGGATGAACTCATATATATTTGAGATTTCATGACAATAAATTAAGTTCATACATGAGATTTTGAACTTATATTTAGCAAGGAAACTTGTAATAATACATACAAATGATTGTTAGAAGCTAGCCATACGAAGGTTATTCTAGACATCTATTTGGTCTTTAGAGCTCCAAAAACTAGGGGTGGCCACGAGTCGAGCTCTTCATGAGCTACTCGAGCTCGACTCGGCTCAGTTTCAACCGAGTTTTAAGGTGAGCTCAAGCCCAATTCACAAGCTCGACTAATAAACAAGCCAAGCCTGAGCCTAATATAGCTAAAATTTGATCGTTAAGCATTTATGTTTATGGAAATTCTCAAGGGCTAAAATTTGATCATTACTTGATTTTTGACCAAAAACTATTAGGAATTATAATAAGTTTGTCTTTCAGTTCACTCCTCTCACTTTTACTTGTGTAGGCGAGGTAAGGCTTGGTTAGGGAGCGGTCTCTTTGAAAGACGGAGAAAGGTCTCGTGAGTAGGGAAAAATGAGGAGTCTCTCTAAGGATACGAGAATATGAGAGATGGGGTGTATTAGGGGGTATTGGGTGATAAGTGCTTAAGATCGGAAGAATTCTAATACAAGGAGGATTTCTATTTATGGGAGAGATCACAAGATCTAAAAAGGTAGGAGATAAAGGCATTTGTGGCGTATCGAGAAAGGAAATATTTGATTCACTGTCAATTATAAAGTACGCTACTAGGGTTTCACCACATGTTTCATGAGGATTCTCTCGAAGATCGGCTTTTCTTTTCCCCGAGATCTCTCATTGCTCACGTGTGTTACTTCCTTTCATGCACTTTATTTAATTGACGTGGCCTTTGATGACGTTACCATTTGGCGGGCGGCATCAAGTTAACCCTATGTGGCGTCTCACTGCATCATTTGATGATATGCGTTCCATGTGTGCCTCACCACAGGCTCGGCCCGAGTTTCCATCAGTCTGGTTCGCGAGTAGGTTTATGTCGTCGATTTATCATAAACCTTGGTGGATGTGGGTTTATCGCACGCTCGAATAGGCTTAAGGTTCTTGGATGGGTTCGATCAAGGTTTTCCCTAGTTTGGGTATCGAGTAGGCCTGGTTGGCCACGGGCTTATTGCGATTTTCTACAATTTACGTTGTGAGTTCATCGTAGGGTTGATGGTGTGTTGCGGGTTCATCGCAACATGGGGATTGATTGTGGGTCGTTCGTACACATCTTTGTGGTACTAATCTTGATGTTTGATGTTTTTTGAGGGGTTAAGCGAGCACTATGTACCTACATTAACTTATCGATAAGTGGAAGCTTATCGGGAAGCAATTTGTTCTTCCATATCGCAGGGCTATGCAATGTTTGGTCTGGTAATTTTCCTGTTATGTAGCTTTGGCTTTGTAGTGGTGGTTTCTTGCGTTCTATAGTTTAGCCCCCCTGTCTTTTGGCAATTTGCCTCCTATCAATGGTCAATGCTATGTTGTATTTGTGCATTATAGCCCCCTTACCGTTGATAGGAAGGAAATTGACAAAACGCATTGTGAATCACCTTGGTAGGTTGGTGTGTCCGAAAGCGTGCCGTTAACCACTTTGGAACACCAGTTTCAATATTTATAAATTTTTCAATTCTCAAAATAACTACAAAACGCAGTTAGTGGTGAGAAAGGGGTCGTATCCATAGGGATGTGAGGGAAAAATTGTTACGTACTTCAATCCAGACAAAATAACAAGACTTGAGATTGCAGAAATACAAAGTTTAATTAACTGAAATCGAATCCATTAAAATAAAATTATAACAATGTTGAAAGTAGAAATTGCAGAAAAATAAATAATTAACAAAAAAACTAAATAAAAAATATGCAACTCGGTCAGAGGTAGTAGTCTCCAGATCTATCCTTTAACCCTCGAACTCCTCGAATTGCGCCTTCTATCTTACCTGGCCGAATTTTAGATATGCAAAAAGGAAGACAAAAATTAAATTTGATAAAAATAAATTACAGAAATAAAATAAAAACTAGAAATTAAAGAACGAAAAATAAAAACATACATAAAAAAAAATCTAAAACTATGGGAAACTGGTTGGAATCCAGATCCAGAGGTGGTAGTAGTGACTAGGTGAACTATAAGCATGAAGCCCTCCTCTTGCCTAGGCGTTTTCCTCTTCCTTTACCCTTGAACTTCTCAAAACAGCATTCCGTCTTACTTGGGGGCAGAATCCAATCCATAGAAATTAAATCTAAAAGATTGTTAGAATAAAAATAACATAAAAGAAAATAAAGAAAACGAAAGGGATAGTTGATGAAATCCAATGGCGATAGTTGTAGATTGGCTGGACTACTTACAAGAACCCCTCCTGACAAGATCTGGTCGTCCTTCCCTTCTACAACCCTTGAACTCCTCAAGAAATCTTAGCCTTGTGAACTGGGTGACTTGACCAACCCCTTCTCAAGGGCCCCTTGGGTCCTTTTCATAGAGAAGGGTGGACAAAATTGGGATTAGAGAGAAGGAGAGGGGCAGCAACTGGGTTTTTGCAGAAATATGGGTGCCCTAGGGTTGAGAATGGAGGGTCATGATTGTTCTAAGGAGATCCTAAGGCTAAAAGAGAAGGAGAGGGCACCCAATATTCTGTAGGGCTGAGATTTGGGCGCTCAGAATGGAGGGAGCATATTTAAGCGCCTAGAACTGGAGAAATGTGATTAGTTGGTGCGATGTGCCACCTTAAGGTGATTGGTTGAGGTTTGAGTGAGGTGTAAGGCTAGGATGCTATATAGGGAGAGACCTAAGGGTACGAGGGGTTGTTAAGGCTTGAATGATTGAGATTAGAGGTTAGAGAGAGTGGAGGGTGGAGATTTGATAGCCTAGGGCAGTTAGGATTTGTTAGAGGTGAAAAGAATGAGTGGCGAGACGCCCTAGGGTTTGCTAAGGAGAGGGGAGTATGCTAATACAATAGGAGGGGCGCCTATCTAGGTTTGACAGATAGAAAGCGACCTCCTATGCTTAGTTTTTCACAGAAACACCCCCTCTCTCAGCTGAAATTCACACCAACTTCCCAAAATTTGCATTTCAGCCCTGAAACTTCCCCAGTTTTCCCCAGGATTTGCACAGGGACCCTTAGAGGTCACAATATTGAAATGAACTAGGAAAATGACACATTTTTACTATTCTAAGGCTTAAAATACCCTTGAAATGATGCCCTTAAGGCATGAAAATACAGAATTATCATAGGTGCACGGTGTTGGTTGATGGCAGGTGAATTATCTGTTGTCATCATTTGCCATTAATGGGCATTCAAATAAAAGTTGGGTGATGACCATGCTACGGCTTTGATCATTATTTATCTCGTTTGTTGTAGTATAATGAATGTCATGTGCATCGTTTGGATGTTTTGTAGCTAGATGGTGGCAACGAATGCCGCATTATGTCTGCAATTAATGCATCATTGTGTCCCACTTTTCGGAATGTGCATTTGTGGATTATTTCCAATCACTTTTGTGTAATGTTTCATCTAGGCATGTCGGTTGGGCTTCCTCGCTACTTGGTTGTAATTCTTCACCCTGCAGGGTGAGTAATGTCTTAAAAAAAGGCAATATGCATCATTATTTTTCGTCTTGCCCACTTGCTCTTGTCTGCTCGTTACATCTACTGCGTTTTAGTGTACGTTTGTCAATTCCTCCTTTGTTCGTGCTTTCAACGATGGCTCTCGATCAACAAAGGAAACATGACAACGTTGGGGTTTTTGATGTCCCCCACATGATGGATGTTGCCAAAGCCGTTGGATCCACAACATCGTCTCCGGAAGAATCCTCTCTTACAAGACTATCAAACAATTCAGAACTTGTGTTTGTCTGTGGGCTGCTTGTGAAGTATTGTAATAAGAATGACATAGCTCCTTTGGGGTACAAGGTTGTGGATTGTGTTCTTGTCCAGGGCGTCCATTAGAATGACAAGTTTTCGGTGACAAAGTCTATGGTGAAATTCGTAGTGGCAATTATTCAAGGTGGTTGGTTACCTCCCTTCGAGCTTTTGTCTGTCATTGTCGGTCTGGCTTTAAATACGCTTGCAATGATGATGCATGATATCATGAATCTCCTTATCGATCAGTTATCATGGTTCATACTTGCGCAATTGTTGGAGAGTTGTGACTATTTTGTTGCTATTGGTTTCCGTGTGGGGCGTATTGAGAAGCATGTCGTCTTGCTAGAGCACATGTTTTGGAAGGCGGGTCTTGGGGAGTCACCGCTAGTTTTTGGCTAGTCTTTGAGGGATGTGTGTTTTTGTATCGAGGTAGCCAAAGCGAAGCTCACTAAGGCTACCAAGAAATTGGAGGTCCCCATGGCTGAATGCGCTCGTCAGCGCGAGTTGGTAGCGGAGTATGAAGCAGAGATGGGAGAATTGAAGTTGTTTGAGGCTCGAAGGTCACTACTGGAAAATAGTGTCAATAAGGGAGGAGTGGGCTGCTTTATGAGATTTGTACATGTCTATTTTGTACTAAATGAAATTCTATATTTGATTTCTACTACCATTTTCCTGTGTAATTAATTTATTGTTGTTTGCGTTATTTTGTATCTTAAGACTTGACCGCAAAGAACCTAGTGCCTATTGAATTCGGTTATAATCATGTGATACCAAGGGCGTGGTGACCTTTATCGCAAATTGAGCGATGTTTCTACTAGTGGGTGGATTTGTTTATATTGTAGCCCCCCTGACATTTTCCATTTGTAAGCTTCAGCCTCCCTAGCTACTTTGGATGTACCAGTTTTATTGTTAGTCCTTCTCTAACTGGTAGGAAAGGGGGGAGTTTACGTTATTAGTGGCTAGGTAGGGGTAGGGCCCCCCTTGCAGGGCGGCTCATAGGTCGTTCAATCGAAAAACCCTCTTTTTTTTACGGTTCGAGGCCGTCAATGAGGTTGGGGTGATTATTGGGTAGTGCTAGCGTGGTGGGCATAATTAGCTGGCTTTTCGTTAATTAAGCGGTAATTAATAGGACCTGACCACTTGTATGAGATTTTTCGTGGCCTGATGATTAAAGTGGCGGCAGTACACGTGGCGCTAGGTTTGAACAAATGCACCATCTTGCCCCGTGGACATCGGGACGCCCTTTGCTAGTAAGGCCCGGTTGGTGGCCTGGCCTAGTGTAGTTGCCTATCTTGACCGCACTAGCAAAACACAGTTGGTTGCACACCATCCTGATCGGGTGTTGCATCAATTTGGGTATGGCGATATGGGTGCCTAGTTTTCATGAGCTCGCCTTTCCTGGCATGTCGGGGCTTCCCAGGTAGTATATTTCAGGGCTCAGGGGTGCAAGTCGCTTTGGTTGGTGTATCTTTGCACTATTTTTGGGGGTTTTCAGGAGCTGATATGGGTGAACCCCCACCTCCACCTTGTGTTGGCACCCCCTGAGGGGTACGCTGCTAACTTGGGCGGGAGGTCGTCTCCAACTTCATTACACTCATAGGTCAAGAGGGGTGCCAAGCGTAGCCGAGGAGGGCTTGTTTTGGGGGAAGAGGAGTTTGTTCGCCCTCCTATTGTGAAGAGGAGTCTGTTCGCCCTTCGAGGTTTGTAGAACCATCTATTGGCTCGGGCGAGGCTTCATCGCGGGCCCAGGGGCGTCAAGTGGAGGTTGACTGGGAATCTATAGTACCTCCTCCAAAAAGGGAGGCTTCATCGGCAGTCGTAAGAAGAAGATGGCACCCCCCCCCCCACCCAAAATAGGGTTCTGAGGATGATGATTTGGTATATGACTATTGCTATTGTGCTCTTTTCCTTTCTAAGTTGTATTATTGCTATGTGGTTGAGCTAATACTTTTTGCCTATCCTTCTTATAGGCTGTGGAGAGTGATGGAGCCCAACTGGACATGGAAGTTCTAGTAGTTCCCTCTGAGCAGTCAACGGGAGTTCCAACTAACTCCTGATAGGATAGATTTGGTGAGTAACTTAGCACTTATGTTTATGTTAAAATGTTGTGCTTATTGCTTACAATGGTGATTAACGGTTGAACAGTCTTTTGTTTTAAAGCAGGTGGATTGCGAAGAGGCACAGTCCAGCAAAGGTGTCGCGGGGGTTGGTGAGCCGGGTCAAAGGTAATTCATGTTGTTTTCTTCGTTATTCTTTTACTATTTGGCACACGGCCAGAGCCGTTATGACTGATTGTTGGTATATGACTGTATCGTAGGTGCCCTTCTCTGAGTATCCCCCGGGGTGCTAGACACACCTTTCTTCAAGCATTTGGCTGAGGAGCTAAGGTCACTACAGCCCCTAGTCCCAGTTATGAAGTTGCTGAGGACGTTGAGGGTGACAACAACGTCATTGATGCTATTGTGCAGGGGGTGCATCAAGCCGGTCAACAGGCTGTGGAATCGGCAACACGTACAAAATCTCCTACGTCCATCACTGTTGATGCTGAAGCCCCTGTGAGTGCAAAGCGTAAAGCTCTGATTGAGCTAGAATCTGCCATCGTAATGGGTGGTTCCCCTGGAGACATGCATGACCAGTCTGGAGAAACTGACGTGAGGCTTGAGGTTGATCCAACTGTTGAGCCTGAGGACCCCATTGTCGCAGAGCTTGGGATTGTCTTCCCCCCCGAGGAGCTGACTTGTAAAGAGGAATTGGTTTAGATATAGTGGGAGCTCCTTGAATAATGCAATAATCATGACATCCCGACTCTTCACTTCCCGGTTATAGACTTAGTTGTGGTTCAGGGTGATTGTAAGGGTGTTCACTACAATATTTCCAATACAGTGGCAAAGTTTGTGTCAACTGCTATACGCGTTGGGTGGCTGCCAAAGGGGATACTGCATCCTGAGGTCTTAAGCACTGCGTTAAACACCATTGCCATGCTGATGAGCCAGGTGATGACCCGTCCGGCGGAGGAGCTACCATGGTCTGACTTCGCTTCCTGGCTAGAGGCTAGCTGAGGTTTTACATCAATGGGTTTCTTCATGACACAGATTGAAGAGCATGTTGTCATGTTAAACCATGCCTTCTGGAAGGCTGGCCGGGACATACCGCAATCTGATTTGTTTCATTCGATGAAGGACGTTCATTAATGCTGGAAGGTAGTCAAAGCGAGCATTACTAGAGTCGCGGATAAGCTTAAGAACCTTGAGGATGAGTGGACACGGTAGAAGCAAATCTTAGTAGATTATGAGGTGGAGTTGGATAATTAAAGAAATTTGAAGAGACTAACCATGTATTAGAGAGTATATTTGCAATACGCGAAGAGTGGGCCAAGTGACCATTGATTGTGCTGAATTGTAATGGGCTATTCCGGGTCTTCTACGATGTAATGTGCATGTGTGGCAATTTTGATTTTAATTTGGCAATTTTGTAATCATAATATTTATGTAATGTAAAGAAACTTTCTATTTTGGACAATGTCGAAAAAAAAAAGTTTCAGATTAATCGCACTGTGTGTTTATACATATCATGGCGCGAGTTTCGTATACTATGTCGCAATGTGTTGGGTAGTTAAGTGATGCTTTTATGAGATATTGTCACATGGGTTGGCATAGATTGTGTCCCAAATAACGATAAAAGACCTATTCGCAACACATTGCCTTTGGTGACCCCTGTGCGGAAGGTGCGATCAAGAGATGTTGGTTGACGAGTCCTCCGTTTGGTTTTCCTGTGATTGGGTACGGGCATATTGTTGCCCTATTGCAATTCGTCAGGGGAACGAACGCTGTGAGTTTGACCCCTGAGGCACGATCAGGGGAGTTGACCCCAATAACCTTATGCGAAGTAGTTAATTAGGGGATTGTGCCTGTGTCAGAATGTTATTAGGCACGAAAAGATCACTAAGCATAAGAGGCAAAGTGTGAGACTTGCCCATGTCTTGAAATGGACTTGTGGCTACCGTGGGGAAATGGGTTGTCGTATCTTATTATCCTTTCTAGGACTATGTGTTGTCTTATCTTAAAAGAGTGAGGTCCTTCATGAGTTGTGCCATGGGCACTCGGTTTATCGCAACCAAATTTTGGGGATGTAAGTGGAGTGTCATTGTTGATGTTAGGATGGGGATTTATTACTATTAAAAGAGTATCTTCGTTTGTGGATATGGTAGGGGTCATACTTCCTGTCGACGGAGTCCCCCAATAGTTTCATGGAGGTGTGTTTGTGCCTAAGGTTATTAGGGGTTCGTCTGTGCCTAGAGTTGTCAGGGCTTGTCTATGCCTGGGTTACCATGACTTTGTTTGTGCCTGGGGTTACCAGGGTTTTGTTTGTGCCTAGGGTTATCAGGGCTTTGTCTATGCCGGGAGTTGTTAGGGCTTGTCTGTGCCTGGAGTTGCTAAGGCTTTATCTGTGCCTAGGGTTGTCAGGGATTTATCTGTGCCTGGGGTTGTCAGGGCTTTAACTGTGCCTGGGGTTGCCAGGGCTTGTCTATGCCCTAGGGTTGCAAGATCCAATTGTATAATCATGAACAAGATATGTGTGTAAGCAAGTAAATATGATTGTACCATTCATTTTGCTACTTTCATAATGTACAAATGTATGTAATCTTAATTGAAGGGGGAAAAGTAAGACAGTTTCAACGCATTTAGAATTCTAGACTTTATCGTAGAAGAAAAGAGTGACTAATAAAGAATCTTGTAAAACATTGTAGATTTATTCATAAAACATGTACATATATTCGTGTGATTTCAAAAACACAGAGCAAATCAAAGTAAGGTTTCAACCAATAATCATTTAAGTATGGCCCCTCCCATGTTGGTGCAAACTTTCCAATAGACTTGCCTTGCCAAACGTTGAGAGTCATCTTCAATACTTTATCCCCCTCTTTGAAATTCCTAGGCTTCAAGTGCCTATTGAAGTTATTGGCTAGGGCTTGTTTGTACTTACTCTACTTCTGCGAGACTGCGTCTCTAACTTCATCGACTACCTTGAGTCTATCTACAAGTAGTGAATCTAAGTCCTCTGGCCTAATCTTCTTACCGATCGTGAAAGCTACCCTGGTAGATACAGCTTTTATCTCTACTAGGAGAACTGCTTCTTGATCGAAGACTAAGGAGTAGCGTGTCACTTGTGTACTTTTCCTGATAGATGTGCGATAAGTCCAAAGGGTTTCCTACAGCTTATCTACCCAATCCTTTTAATTATCAACCACTGTTTTGCGCAACATTCTTAGTAAAGTCTTGTTTGTGGCCTCTGCCTAACCGTTTCCTTAGGGGTAATATGTTGTGAATGTTCCTAGTCTTGCACCGTACTACCCTAAGAGGTCACGAACTTCTTGATTTTTATGGGCAGGCCGTTGTCTATCAGTATCTGCATCGGTACTCTGAATCTGTGGACTATGTTTTGTCTTAGAAAAATTGTTATGTTGGCTGCACAGACTCGTCACAGGGGGATGGCTTCTGTCCACTTAGTGAAGTAATCTGTGGCTACGATGATGAAACAGAACCCTCTAGAGGGTGGTTGTATTTTGCCTATTAGGTCTACCCCCCAAGTGTAGAATGGCCAGGGTGTGATGACTGGGTGAAGGTTGTTGGGAGGCTTATGGATCCTTTCACCATAGATTTGGTACTTGTGACATCTGCATATGTGCCACTGCATATTTTCCATCATGGTCGGCCAGTAGAACCCTAAGTGTAGTACATAATTGCATAGCGCCAGTTGACCTTGATGAGCTACAGGTTCGGCACTATGGGTTGCTTCCAACAGTCCATCGATTTCATCATCGGTCAAACATTGCAAAACATTTCATGTGTGAGATTTCCTATACAGTACTCCATCTTGGAGGTAGAATCGCTTGACTTTAGACAATAGCTTCCTCCCTAATGCAATGTCAATGGGTAACATGTGCTCCTGTAGATAGTCTATGTACATTCTCCTCTAGTCTTTTTCACAGACTATTAAACATTCTTTGCCATCCGTCTATGGGATGCATTTATCACATTCTCTTTGTACCTTGGTAAAATCCCACTTCATTGCAGGCTAGTAATACCCTAACCTCTGCAATCTACGGAATAGGGTGCCTGTGAAATCTTCACAACTAGCCTTGTGTACTTCATTGAACACCACTTCGGCTTCCAATTTGCCCAAGCACCTTGTCCTTACACCGTCTAATTCTTTATGGTACAACACCTTGTTCACTAGTTGGTACTTTGTGATTAACTTGATGTCTTGTGTCCCCATGGTCTAATTTTTTAGCTTTCGTATTACTTTGTACCTTTAATCATCTGTTTCTATTTTATGCTCCTCTTCCACCCGGTTCTTCAGGTTGGAAATCGATTATTTGTCGACTGATTGCATAATGACCTCAATCGGCTCTGGGCTGGCTTGCATCTTGGACCCTAAGGTAGCTAATGTGTCAACAAACCTACTTTTAGCTCTATTCTAGTGTTTGAAGTCTATGGTAGAATAGTTAGTTCTTTCACTGCCATGCTTTTGTCAAGCTATCCGATCACCAATTTAGCATCGCCAATTACCTTTATCTTCTTTGCGTCGGCTTCTATTTCTGCTTTGACCAGACCAAGGACCAGTGTTTCATATTCCACTATGTTGTGAGAACAGGGGAACTGAAGTTTAAATGAGTAGGCGGAGGTTTGTTTGTCAGGCGAGGTTAGGGTTACTCCAACGCTGGCCAAGGTGCTCGTACTACTCCCATCAAAGGTTAGGACCCACTCTCTACTTTTGGCTAGGGTGACCATTGGTGTGTCTACAGGGACCTCATCCGATATAGGAAAATCAGTGTTCGATGGAAATGTAGCCAATAGATCTGCTGCTGCCTAACACTTGATAGCTCTGGGTTGTGTGTACTCTATTGCATACTCATTGAGCTGCATCATCCATTTGACAAGTCTGGCAAAAAGGGGAGGTTTGTCCATGAAGAATTTGATTGGGATATTTTGTGCAATAAGCCTCACCTTTCATCCAAGGATGTAGTGTCTAACTTTTTGTGTAGCAAAGACCAAGGCCAGGCATTGTTGCTCCATGTGAGAATAACTCTTCTCCGCTGGTTTGAGGGTTCTACTGGCGTAATAAATAGGGAGTTCCACTTTGCTATCATCCTCCTATGCTAATAGGCGTCCTATGGCCATTGTTCCTATTGTGATGTATATTCTGAATTCCCACCTGTCTTTGGGTGGTGACATCATCGGTGCACTTACTAGTGTCATTTTTAACTGCTCAAAGGTTTCTTGGTGCTTTTGAGTCCATTTGAATTAGATAGATTTCTTGACTAGCTTCATTAATGGCAGCGTTGCGTGCGTGAGGCCAGGGGTGAACCTTCTCAAGTATGAGACTTTCCCTATGAACGTTTTTAACTGGGATTCGTTTACTGGCGGTAGAAGGTCTAGCCGGAATTTTGGATTTATGCACAGGGAGTGGCGGACAAGCTCTAAATCTAACCCTAGCATCTGGTTGTATGACCAGGCGAATACATTCTGAAATTCTACGAGAGAAATGTGGGTCAGACCGATTTTAGGTTTTAAGGTTTCTGCTATAAGGATACTTCCTTACCTTTTAGAAGTGTGATGAGTTTTCCTTTGTCCTCGGCTGCTAACTTGGCAGATACGTATAAGGGTCTTTTGTCTATTCTGTCAGTTGCTAGGTTGTTCTCCTCTAATGGTTCCTTAACCATGTTGATGGAATCCATCATGCACCTCGGAGGTGCTCTGACTTCATCGTAGTATTCCAAGGTATCTTCGTTCGACTTCTGAAGATGCTCATGTTATTAAGTATTCTTCTAATTATTTGTTTGTATTTAAAGGGATGTGGTTGGATATTTTACCTTTGTGTCATGCCCATCGATGGGAATTTTGTGTGATGGTAAGACCGTTATGACGTCATTTTGCGATGTTGTGAAATAGTACTAGTTGAAACATTACTCATGATTCTTATCAGAAAACTGAAATGACTAGATAAGCATGAATTTGATATCGAGGAGAACTGATCATACATTAGATGTAGGTTGTCTTTTCTTTTGAAAAAGAAAACAAGTGCTTTGCTATTATTGCATGTTGCGATTAGGCTACACTAAATAAATTATATCATAAAGTCATACCTTGGGTATCTCCTTGGCTGTTGGTGGTTCGTCGTCTTCGTCCTCCTTGATGATGGTGTAGTAATCTTTCTCGTTGCTCCTAATCATTTAGACCGGCTTCTCTTCCTACATTTCGAGGTTTCCGTAGGCTTGCTTTCTAGTGGGTGAGGCAGCTTTGTACCCTCAACTTTGGCTACCCTCATCTTGCCATCCTCCTTGCAGGTTGCCTCCCTGACCATCATATTGTGGCTACAGCTGGGGAGGAGTGTACTCGACAGAATAGGCTTTGTATAAGATGCGGTCAGAGTATGATTTTTATAGGACGGCTGAATCATCCTATGCTCAGTTTCGGCTTTTGACCACCAATCCTTGGACATATTCTCTCAGTTTGTCTCAATTGAGAGGGGTTTCTATCACCGGGTCGGTGTAGGGGAAGGTATGAGGCTAGTGAGTTGGTTGGTAGCCTATTTGAGCCAAAGCTTGGTTGGCTTTGTTGGACTATTCAGGAATAGCAAGGGTTGGGTTAGAGGCGTGGCGGCTAGGATTGGGTTTGGAGTTGGGGACGCTGGGGAGAGTGACGACAGGGATTTGTTCAGCTTGGGCTGAACGATTGAGCAGGATATGGAGAGTGCTTCTCGTTTCTTCCAGCATCTGTTCCAACCTCCTGAATCAGTCTTCAAAGAGTGCCTCAAACCCATAAACTTTGTTTGATAATATCTAGATATCGTCTTGGATGGGTGATTCCATCTTAGGCTGGTTTTTCACCCTGAGATTGGCGCTCTCTTGAGTGTTGGTTTGCTCTTCGGGGATGGTGGTGAGGTTGATCCTTCTTGAGGCCATTCTCCGTGATCAAAGACGGAACCAAAGATTCTATTGTAGGCGTGGTAAGGCTTGGTTGGGGAGCGATCTCTTTGAAAGACGGAGAAAGGTCCTGTAAGTAGGGAAAAAGGGGGAATCTCTCTAAGGATGTAGGAATAGGAGAGTCGAGGTGTATTTAGGGGTACTAGGTGATAAGTGCTTTGGATCGGATGGATTCTAATACAAGGAGGATCTCAATTTATGGGAGAGATCCCGAGATCATAAAAGGTAGGAGATAAAGACATTTGTGATGTATCAGGGAATATTTGATTCGTTATCAATTATAAAGTACACTACTAGGGTTCCGCCACGTGTTTCATGAGGATTCTCTCAAGGATCAACTTCCCTTTCCCCAAGATCTCTCATTGCTCATGTGTGCTACTTCCTTTTTTGCACTTTATTTAATTGACGTGGCCTTTGATGTTGTCACCATTTGGTAGGCGACGTCACGTTAACCCTACGTGGTGTCTCGCAACATCTTTTGATGATATGCGTTCCACGTGGCTATGGTTCCATGTGTGCCTCGCCACGAACTCGGCCCGGGTTTCCATCAATCTGGTTCGCGAGTAGGTTTATGTCGTCAGTTTATCGTAAACCTTGGTGGACATGGGTTTACGCATGCTCGACTAGTCTTGAGGTCCTTGGACAGGTTCGATCGAGGTTTTCCTTGGTTCGACCATAAACCTTTCTTGTCTTACTGTGTTAAACTCCCAAGTGTTAGATCTGATTCCCGTGTCCATGTCCATTGCAGATGCATAAAAGACCTATAGATAATACATGTAGAATTCCATCAAGATCACTCCCTACAAGTCCCTCAATACATCCAAAAAATTCAATCTCACCCAAACCCAAAAATTAAAAAGACTTTGTCCTATAAGAAGCTGAAAAAGAAATCTTCTTCCCCCGATTAAGCCTTATTTAAAGCAGATTCCTTTTCTAATTCCATGAAGGTTTTCTTTGCAAAATGCTTAATGGACCTCTGTTTCAACAAGTTTTTCTAGATCAACCTTCTTCCCTACCTTTCTCAATTTATCTAAAACTACCTTACCCTCTTCCTCTTGGTCTTTATCAATCTTTTCACAACCACTCTCCCCTCTTCCAATTAATTTCTTCTTCTTGAGAATCTGAAGCCATCTCCCTTAAGCTCCTCTTAGAATCTTCAAACTATCAAGTGAGTTAATTTTCTCATTACCTTTCTGAACTTTGATTTTCATCTTCACTCCCTTCTTCTTATAGACTATCTTGAATTTATTGCTTGGACCCACACCCAGAAGGCCATCCTTCTATTATAAACCATGTTATAACCTTCCCTCTGATATCATATGGCTGCCACTTTTCAAGATCTATTTCAGAAGCAAATCTCTCTTAAACTTATTAGAGATTATGTTCTCTATGAACAAACAGTAAGATCATATTTCTGAAATCTCCGCATTTGTATGCACACAAACTCAATGTCTGTATATGCTTAAGTTATTTTTTTTCTTGGTAGCACCGCCAAGGAAAATCTGAGATGACCTTACCACTTATGTAGTAGCTTGATAGGGTCAACTTGTTTGCACACATGATTTCATGAGACCTTTTAGTCACCCCTTGTCACATGGAAAAAATCCCCTCTTTGATGGGTATCTCTAATCAAGAGATTTTAAATGCTGACATGGACTGGGGTACTATACACATTTCAGAGGGTTGCCCAATAGATTGACAGTTTGGGCTAGCCATGCCGGCCTTCCATGTGGTTGGGGGTTAGGTTTTGGACAACCTGTCCTGTCCTGTCCTTTATAAAATACTTTTCTTTCTTATTTTTTGCTTTTGCTATCATGAGTGTTATTGTGAAATCATTGCATTACATATTTCTGTTTTTTCTTGTTCTATATTCTTTGTAGGCGTCTAAGTGAGATGGTGTTTTTAAATCAATTTCTTGAAAAAAAAAAGAACATAAGAAAAAACTAGCAGGTCATCAGATCAAATTCCCCTTTTCTTACCAAAGCTACCAAACAATCATGATCATCAACATTGAGCCTAAGTAGTTACGTAAATGGCCTTACATTCAGATTGAGATGCAATGGCATAGCTGAGAATTGAGAAGCTGACTAGTGTAATTTTTAATGGTCCTAGTTACACACCTTTTGTTCCCTTCTCTCAATTTTCACCCTTGTAGTCTCATCTCCTGAACATCATCATCAACATTGTCAAATTAAGATGGTCATTCAGCATCAAAACTAACAAGCCATGACAGAGTATATAACAGAGTCAATAACAAAACAATCTAATAGTAATAGAAAAAAATAAAGAAACAAACCATAGATGAAATAAACCAAGGTTGCTACAAGTGATACCTAAATTTGACATCGTTTGACCATGACCAAAGTAGAGACTTCCTACAAGTGATACTAATTTCTTCACTTGTCATGTTATTACTAATTAAAAGCAAAAAACAACTTAATCATTCCATGGAGTAGAATAGTAATAACTTTGAAGCCTATTGTTCGTCTGTTCCAAGCCCTTCCCTCTCCATCTCCCATCAAAATTTCTTAACTAATGGTTAAAATTTGAAGGGAAAAAACTTAGTAGAGCTAGAACCAAACACGAATATGGTTGTCAAAGAATTAAAATAAATAAACAAACTTGTATGATTGATTGGTTGTCAAAGAATTAACCAAGACAATAAGTCCATAACCATAATCCATAAAAATCATAGCCACAACCATGCAATTTGCGTCATAAAAACCACAACTACAAGTCCATAACCATAAAAAAATTAAGAAAACCACAAGCCTACAAGGACCACAACTTTAAAAAACAAGTTCATAGTTTCACACTTCACATTTTACAATCACAAACACAAGTTCCATAACCACTTAACAACTTAATCATCAATGTTGATAAGAGGATGCTCCTCGATCCAAGATAACAATTCTTCAATAAAAAGACATGCAAATTAGAATTACTATAACAAAATAAACATGAAAAAAAAAATGAAAAATACAAACTTTACCTAATTCCACATTTTCAAGTTCATCTAAGCTCTCCTCTATATAAAAATAACCATATGACATTCGCAATCAATCTTATCCACAAATGATAGTTTATACCATTCTTGGAGTTAGAGAACTATGAAATGAATAAAACACAACATCTGGTGCTAAAAGCCAATTCATATGCAACTGGAGACACATGCATAACTAATAAATCTTAAGCCAACAAAGAAAGCACTCAATATTTAGAGGAATTAGTTTTCCACCAAGCCAATATGTTAAATGATTTACTTTTTGGAACTTCACATTCATTCCCTAAATATTTATCTAATTATGTTTTGTTCTCTACACCTCCTTGGCCCGCTTTCTGCTTGTTTAATAATGAATTCATGAAATCAGCAACATCTTTCACATTCTCAACTTCCATATCATTTGGATATTGAGATTGATTACTTGAGTGAGTATTAGGAGATGACTAGGTTGAACTATAAAACTCATACGTAGAAGTCAAAACTTGTTTCACCTTCTCTTTTAGCACTTTAATAGAATCAACATTATATGACTCACTAATAACCCAATCCACATACTCCAATTTACATTGGGGGTCAAGAATAACTGCAATGAATAACATGGTGTTGATATTATTGAGATTTCCCCAATACTTGTCATACTTCCTCTTCATATTGAAAGCCATAAAATTAATAGAGGAATCATCACTCTTACACCTCCGAAAAAGAACAATTCCAATACCATAAATTTTTTCATATATTCATTTTCAGTTACGTAAAGTGAGTCAAACAATTTCAATGTAGTTTCATAGAAAATTTTAAAAAAAGTTAGCAAACCACAAGCATATTCCCAATCTCCATAAATAGGCAAACCCTTGTTTTTAACATGAGTAAGATCATCTACATACCTACTATCAACACTCTCCAACAAATTAAACGCCTTTTAAAATTTCAAAGCAAATTCCAGCATTAAGTAAGTAGAGTTCCACCTAGTTTCAACATCTAGGCAAACAAGACCCCCCTACTCACTATCTTTTCTTTCTCCACACAATCCTTAAATCTTTGCAACATTGCTGGTGAAGATTTTACATATTTTACTATAGAACGAATCCTGAAAATAGAATCATCTACCTCTGACAATCCTTCTTTGACAATTAAGCTCAAAATATGTGCACCACATCTCATGTGTAAGAACTCACTTTTTAAGACACTTCCCTTCCAATTATTAGTCTTTTCTTCAGATATCGAATCCCTATATCATTTGAACTTGCATTGTCTACCATTACAGTGAACATTCTTTCAATGCCCCAATCAAATAAACACCTCTCAATGGCCTTACCAATTATCCCTCCTGAATGACCAAAAATTGGACAAAATTTAAAATTTTTTGTGCAATTTCCACTCATCATCAATGAAATGAGCAATGAGGCACATGTAACTAAGGTTTTGAGATGATGTCCATGTGTCTGTAGTGAAATAAACCCTTGATGATAATTTTCTTAAAAAATTGTTTCAACATTTTCTTTTCCTCCACAAAAAGACTATAACAATCTCTTGCTACTGTGTGGTGTGAAGAAACTACAAATCTTGGTTGCATCTTACCATAGAAGCCACGAACCCCCTCTCGTTCCACATGTTTAAAAGGTAATTCATCTACAATAATCATCCTAACAAGTTCCTTTCTACATTCATCTTGATCAAACTTGTAAACCATAAGTAATGGTGTGGTGCTCCCCTCTTTAGAACTTTGAAATGAAGCTTTCAAAGTCTTTTTTGCTTATCTATATTATTAAGGGGATATTGTTTACATCTACACAAGTAATTACTTAAAGAACTAGTACCACTTGTAGATGAACAAACTAGGCCATTACCACAATAAATACACTTTGCCCTTTTGATGACTCTGCATTTTGATGCCTTAAGGGCATCAATTTAGGGGTATTTTCAGCCTTAAATAGTAAAAATGTGTCATTTTCCTAGTTAAAATCAATTATGTGACCTCTGAGGGTCTCTGTGCAAATTATATTGAAAGCTATGAAGTTTTCTAGGCTGAAGTGTAGTTTTTGGGAAGCCGGTGTGAAGTCCAACTGAGAGAGGGGGTGTTTTTGTAAAGAACTGAGAACAGGAGGGTGCCTCCTATCTGCTAAACCCAGTTGGTGTCCATCCCATTGTATTACCATGCTCCCCTCTCCTTAGCAAACCCTAGGGAGCCTTTTTAACCTAATCCTTTCACTTTTAGCAAACCCTAACCGCCCCTAGGTGTTTTTTTCTCCACCCTCCACCTCTTTTAATCTCAACCACTCATTTTAGGGCTCTCCTTTATAGCTTTTAAACCTCAGGGTGCCACCTATTCTACTAATCCTCACCATTCAACCCCTCACCTCCAAATCTCAGCTACTCCCTCCATCTTATATCCCAACCATTCAATCTAGAGTGCCACCTGTTCTTTTAATCTTAACCCTTCAACCCTAGATGTACTAATCTACACCCTCCATTTCTAGGCGCCCAAATCTCAGCCCTACATAATATTGGGTGCCCTCTCCTTTTATTTTTCAACCATAGGATCACCTCAAAACCATCCTAACCATCCATTAGAAACCCTAGGGCGTCCCTAACTTTGCTAAAACCCAGTTGCCGCCCCCATCTTTCTCCCTATTCTTAGTTGTGTCCACCATTCTCTATAAAAAGGGTCCCATGGGCCTTGTATAAGGGTTGGTGAATTACCCAGGTAAGAAGGAAGGCTGATCTTGAGAAGTTCAAGGGTAGAGGAAGAGGAAGACACCCAAGCAAGAGGAGGGGTTCCTACTTGTAGTTTGCCAACACCACTATTGCCACCTTTGGATTTGAATCCCAACCATTGTTTCTTCAGTTTTAGAATTATTTTCTGTTATTTAATTTCCAATTTAATTTTTCCTTCAAGCAAATTTATTTTTATTAGATTTAATTTGTATTCTATTTCTTTTCTGTAGATCAAATATTCGGCCAGGTAAGACGGAATGCCTAGCTCGAGAAGTTCGAGAGTGGAAGGAGTGATCCAGAAACTGCTACCTTTGATCGGATTTTCAGATATTTTTATTTTGTTTCTTTTATTTAGTTATTTATGTTATTTATTTATTTTTATGTACTTATTATTCTCAGTACTGTTTGAATTTGGTTTTATTGAATTCCATTGTTTTAATTAATTAATTTTTTATTTCTGCAACTCCCTCTTGCGTTCTCTTCTCCCGGATTTAAGTACGTATTAATTTTTCCCTCGCTTCCTTGTGGATACGACCCGTTCTCACCCATTTACTACATTAGTATTTGTTTGAGAATTGGAAAATTTTATAAATATTAAACTGGTGTTCCGAAATGCTTAGCGACACGTTTCCAAAGACATCAAGTTTTTGGTGCCATTGCTGGGGAAGCACGAAGAAATTTTTTTACTTGCTTTTTCTGGAACTGTTTCATTATTTTTTTCTTTTTCATTTGATTACTTGATCTGTTATCTCAGTTTAGCTCTTGTTTCTCTTTGATTCTACTAGACGAAATAGCGAAAGGTGGGGTACCAAAGTGTTGCGGGACTGCGGGACGGAAGAGAAGATAAGAGAAATTGGACTGCATTTTAGGTGTATCATTCCATTTTGTTATTAATTTTCTTATTTTTATTTTTGAACTCCTTTTTTTGGTAGAATAGTGATTTTCAAATTTTTTTTAGATCTGAATTATTTTTTTAGTATTATCTTCCTTCCATTTTGTTTCTAGATCTATTTTTTTCTTTATTTTAATATCTTGTTCAATTTTTTTGCAACAAAAAAAATCGTTTATTTTATTTTATTTTATCTTATTTTATTTTATTTTATTTTATTTTATTTCTTGTAGCATAATTTTCTTTTGTTTATTTTATTCTATTTTATTTTTGGTTTAAATTTTAGATTTGTTTTTTCCTTTTATCTCAGATAAAAAAACAAAAAAAAAAAGACAAAAAAAGAAATAAAAAAATTTGCTTATTTTAATTTATTTATTTTTGTAGCATTTTGTTAATTTTATTTTCGTATTAATTTTTAGATTTGTGTTTTTCTTTTATTAAGAAAAAAACAAAAAAAATATAAATATAAAAAATTTCAGCATATTTTTTCTTTTGTTTATTTTATTTTTGGTTTAATTTTTTTTAGATTTGTATTTTTTCTTTTATTTTATCTATTTCTTGCATAATTTTCTGTTTGATCATTTTATTTTTAGTTTAATTTTTAGATTAGCAATTATTTTGTTAGAATTTATTTTTGGTAGTTGTTAATTCTGTTTAGGAAAATTATTATTTTCTATTTGCAATTATTATTTGTTGCTTTATTTAATTTCTTATCTTTTAGTTGTTTAATTGGATAGTTAATTTCTAAATAGAAAATTGTTGAAATTTTTGAATTTGAATTTAAATTTCAAATCTGAATTTAAATTTTAATTTTAATTCAAATCTGAATTTGAATTTCAAATTTTGAAATTTAAATCTTAAATTTTCGAATAAAAAAAATCAAATTTTGAAAATTCAAATTTAAATTTAAATTTTAGGAAATTAAATTTCAAAATCTAAATTTGAATTTAAATTTCCAAAAATTTAATTTTGAATTAAAAAATATATAAAAACAAAAAAAAATGAATATTTCTCTTGCATTTTCATTCCATCATTTAGTGTTTGATATTTTAAAGCATGCATCATATAGGTTTATTTATTTGCTGAAATTATTATTGTTAGTTGTGAATGTGTTAGGCGTTCTTTTTAGTATTCTAATTGTTCATTTTTCTTAGTTGTTTGCTGTTTTCTTCTATGTTTAATTGCTAAATTGCATCTTAGAAATAATTGTTCTTCCATTGTAATTAGTTGCATTCATTTTGTTTGATTGTTTTTGTTTCATTAATCCATTTAAGGGCATCCAACTTAAAATAAGATAAGGTGGGGATTTCATCACCCTTCCTTGGCCCAAAAATCACCACCATTCACGTGCGGTTCACCCTAACCCTAATTTAAAATTTAGATAGAAGGATCCTTTAGAGAAGCCTTACATTTGGTTCAAAGGTGTGTTGAATTTTAGGAGAGCTTGAAATTATTTTCCATAACCGGCGGTTGTTGTTTAAGGAAAGAGATTAAACGTATAAGCCTAAGTGGGTTTTGTGGTTACTTAATTACGTCATTGCGAGAGCAAGGGGAGCCTCTCACATCCCCACCTCTTGCCTATCTAACCAAAGGAAGTGGTGTAATTCCAAGTGAACCTAAAAGGATTCACATTGGTTGAACCACTAGTTTAGGAAACCCAAGGTCTACCCCTAGGTCGTGTGGTTGATTTGTTTTCCTTTAAAAAAAAAAAGTGAAAAAAATTAAAAATTTAAATTTAAATTTTAGGAATCTGAATTTGAATTTAAATTTCAAAAAAATTAAAATAATTCAAATTTAAGTTTAAATTTCAGAATTTAAATTTCAAGATCTAAGTTTGAAATTAAAATTCACAATTTAAATTTCAAATTTCAAAAAAGAAAAGAAAAAGGGGTTAAAATAAAATGAATTCAATGGCCAGAGTTTGTGGAATGAGAAATTACTTCTAACCTGAGCCACAAATTGGTTGAAACCATATGTCTCAACAACTGAACAAGATTAATGGTATGGCCCAAAGACTTGATGAAGTTCTTGCACGTCGTCAACAAAGTGGCCCATACCCAACTTTGTCATCCTATGCATCATGTTCCATCTATGCAAGTCCGACCCATCATGTCAACCAAGTACATGCGGCCCATAGATTTTTCCAACCCAATGCTAACCCATTCTCTAGTCCATATAACCTTGGGTGGGAAAATCAGCCCAACTTCAATTATAGGGCCCAAGTAAAAAAAAAACCCTACCAAATATGCACTTTCAGTGGTCTAGAGCCCAAACTCACTAAGAGTACAATGGTTACCATGGGACTCAATCGATTCAATCATGTCAAACCTACACACAGTCCCAACAATACCATCATTCATCTAACTCTATAGCCTAGCAATTTCAGAGGCCACAAGGGCAAAACCAATTCTAGCAGATGCATCATAGGAACCAACCGACCCAACCTTATCAGACTTATCCACAACCTCCTCAATAGATGACCAATTCATGCAACTCCAGAGCAATCCCTTGATAGATTAGAAAGCCAAATAGGACAGCTAGCCGAAGCCAAGGTGAGAAGAGGAGTAGGGCAACTATTAAGTCAACCGGTTGTGAACCCTAGAAATCAGCCACCGGATTTTCCTCCATAGCAGATTCAACCACCCCTTAAGAAAGGCTATTATAACCTTAAGGGAGCGGGCAAATTTTAGAGGACCCGGGAGTTAGTGAAGAAGAAAATGAGCAGGAAGACCCTAAGTTGGGGGGAGAAGAAGAAGGGAAGGAAACTTTAGAAGAAGAGCCTATAATAAACCAACTCGTAGTTCCCTTTCCAGCTGCACTCATAGTCGGGCCAGTGCTAAAGAACAAAGAAAGTCACAACGAGGAGAGTCGATAAGTCCATATTAACATCCCTCTCCTCAATACAATCTAACATGCCCCGGCCTATGCCAAATTCTTGAAAGAGCTGTATATTCAAATTATAGAGCCATAACCGGCCCCATAAAAAATGATGCACTCGGCAAATGTTAGTGCATCTTTCCTAAATAAACTCTCCCGGAACATGAAAGACCTTAGTGCTGCTCTCATAAGTTGTGTCATCACTGGAATAACCTTTGATTGGGCACTAGTGGATCTTAGGGCCAGTATAAATCTGCTTCCATCCATTTATGATAAGTTCAGGATCGGCGAGTTAAAATCAACCCTAGTAATTCTGCAACTCACTGATTGGTTAATCAACAATCATCAAAGTGTTATTGACAATGTAATGGTCAGGGTAGAGGGTTGTCACTTCCCATTGGATTTTATCCTAGACATGACCCTAACCGAGGATCTGAACTACATCCTGATAATCTTAAGATGTCTGTTTTTAGCAATGGCCAATGCAAACACTAATTGTAAATCGGGAGAAATCGGCATTTCATTTGGGGAGTAGAAGGTCTAGTTAAATGTTTTTAGTGCTTTCAAGTATCCAAACCTAGGGAGAGATGGATTCATGGTAGATATAGTGGATAACTTTTTAAATGACTTGTCTATCCCTTGGTTTGCCCAATCTAAACCCTGTCTGTGAGAAGATGAAAGTGAATCGGGGAGTATATATGGGAATAGTGCGTAAATGTGTCCAATTGAAGACATCAAACTTAGCGCTGGTTGGGAGGCAACTCAACATAATTTTTTTTCAGTTAATTTTAGGATTAGAGCTTTTTTTTCCTGAATCAAGACCAGGTGGCATACCTTGAACCCCTCAGGAGAACCCTACTCATTGTTCCCTTTGGCCCAAATCTTCTTTGCATCATTCTAGTCGGACAATGGCATTTAATTTGGGGGTGAGGAAAGAAAGAAAAATTGAAAAAAAAAATTGTGAAGCTAAGCCTTTAAAAATGGAGAATTAAAATTTCACTAAAAATTTTAAAATTTTTCATTAAAAGAGATTCCCAAACATAAAAAGTTAAGGAAACTGATAAAAGAGTATTGAATTTTATACAAATTGGTAGCAAGTGATAGGAGTGAAAATTGGTCTTATTTGAATATTGTTGAAACCGTTCAGAAATAGGAAAATACTCTCAAGTTTGCCCCTGGCAGGATAAGAAGAGAAAGATTGAGAAATTAGACAAAAATTCTTCAAATTGTTAGAGACATTGGACTACCTTAAACAGTGCTTGCAAAAAAAAAAAGAAAAAAAGAAAAAATAAAGAAAAAAAAGAATAAAAGGTCAATGGACACCCTAGACTTAATAACCGGGTCTTTTCACCTAAGTCAAATGTCGATATTCGCGTCAAACGGAAAAGGGAATGCCAAAGACAATCACCTAACACTTAGTAATAGGGTATCTTCACCTAAGTCAAGTGTCAAGATTCGCGTCAAATGGTGGACGGTAACAAAAAAATAAGTATACATATCAAGTTCAGGGGTAGAAATCCGTTGTCAGAAATAATAAGAAGAATACTTGTTTGATTTTAAAATCAATCTCATCTTATCAAGACAATTTGCAAATGGAAGGGTAAATAAGATTTTTTAGCCATGTTTCGGTAATATTCAAAATAAGATAGTTTTACCCCTAAAGCCTAATACCAATCTATATAGAGTTTGAGAATGTTGGAATGAGGATGCTTGATTAATTCTGTTAGGGATGACCTTGTAATGGGAAAAATCTATATATTCAATGTAAATTTAAGGCTGCATTGCTAAGGGACTAGCAATGTTTAAGTTGGGAGTGTGATAATTTTGAGTTTTAATTCTGTAAGGGCATCAATTCAGGGGTATTTTTGGCCTTAAAAAGTTAAAATATGACATTTTTCTAGTTAAAATCAATTATGTGATCTTTGAGGGTCTTTGTGCAAATTATGTAGAAAATTGAAAAATTTTCTAGGTTGAAGTGTAGTTTTTGGGAAGCCGGTGTGAAGTCCAACTGAGAGAGGGGGTGTTTTTGTAAAGAACTGAGAATAGGAGGGTGCCTCCTATCTGCTAAACCCAGTTGGTGTCCATCCTATTGTATTACCATGCTCCCCTCTACTTAGCAAACCCTAGGGAGCCTATTTAACCTAATCCTTTCACTTTTAGCAAACCCTAACTGCCCCTAGGTGTTTTTTTCTCCACCCTCCACCTCTTTTAATCTCAACCACTCATTTTAGGGCTCTCCTTTATAGCTTTTAAACCTCAAGGTGCCACCTATTCTACTAATCCTCACCATTCAACCCCTCACCTCCAAATCTCAGCTACTCCCTCCATCTTATATCCCAACCATTCAATCTAGAGTGCCACCTGTTCTTTTAATCTTAACCCTTCAACCCTAGATGTACTAATCTACACCCTCCATTTCTAGGCGCCCAAATCTCAGCCCTACATAATATTGGGTGCCCTCTCCTTTTATTTTTCAACCATAGGATCACCTCAAAATCATCCTAACCATCCATTAGAAACCCTAGGGCGTCCCTAACTTTGCTAAAACCCAGTTGCCGCCCCCATCTTTCTCCCTATTCTTAGTTGTGTCCACCATTCTCTATAAAAAGGGTCCCATGGGCCTTGTATAAGGGTTGGTGAATTACCCAGGTAAGAAGGAAGGCTGATCTTGAGAAGTTCAAGGGTAGAGGAAGAGGAAGACACCCAAGCAAGATGAGGGGTTCCTACTTGTAGTTTGCCAACACCACTACTGCCACCTTTGGATTTGAATCCCAACCATTGTTTCTTCAGTTTTAGAATTATTTTCTATTATTTAATTTCCAATTTAATTTTTCCTTCAAGCAAATTTATTTTTATTAGATTTAATTTGTATTCTATTTCTTTTTTGTAGATCTAATATTTGACCAGGTAAGACGGAACGCCTAGCTCGAGAAATTTGAGAGTGGAAGGAGTGATCCGGAAACTGCTACCTTTGATCGGATTTTCAGACATTTTTATTTTGTTTCTTTTATTTAGTTATTTATGTTATTTATTTATTTTTATGCACTTATTATTCTCAGTACTGTTTGAATTTGGTTTTATTGAATTCCATTTTTTAATTAATTAATTTTTTATTTTTGCAACTCCCTCTTGCGTTCTCTTCTCCCGGATCTAAGTACGTATTAATTTTTCCCTCGCTTCCTTGTGGATACGACCCGTTCTCACCCATTTACTATGTTTATATGTTTTGTGAGAAACGGTAAATTTATAAATGTTTAAACTGGTGTTCCGAATTAATTAACAATGCGCTTCCGGACACACCATCTTTGTTCATTTTTGTCCTTACAATCAAGTTTAGTAAAATGATCCCACACCCAAGAATTTTTTTTCTAGAAGAAGTGATACAAACTTTTGAGTCAATCTCTAAATTGGTTGGGTGAGATGAAATACCATCATTACTTGAAGGTGTAGGAGAAGGAGATGGGTTCATGTTTGTGGTTCTAACTGGACGATTGCTGGCACTTTGAGTTTGACTCTCTGGCATTGTATTGTTATCACCCGTACTTGACATATATAAGATAAATAAAAAAAATACATGTGTAATTAGAAAAAATAAACATATGATTTAAGCTAAAAATCCGAATTCTCCATAAAATCAGAAAAAATAGACAATGATAAATGAAGCAATACATGTTAACACCCATACTTGACATAAAATCCGAATTCTTCAAACAATGAAAAATATACTAAAGTAAACATTCATTCATTTAAAGTTCTAAATTCTAACAATCCAAAAAAAAAAAAATCATTCAAGCTTTAGTGAAAAATACAAACAACATTCATTCATTCTAAACATACAAAAAAAAAAAAAAACCTAAAAGAGGTGGAGTGAGAGGTGGCAATTTGCTAGTGCTAGACTGGTTGCTGGTTGGTGGTTGTTGACTTGTTGTCAGCTGTCGCCTAAACTTTGAAGTGAGAGAGATGAGAGACTAAGAAAGATGAGTGACTATCACTGAGTTTGAGAGAGTGACTGAGAGAGGTGAGAGATTGAGAGAGATGAGTGATTGAGACTGAGAGAGATGAGACTGAGTGAGTGAGTGTCGAGTGAAAGAGAGGGAGACTGAGAATAGTGAACAGAGAACTAAGAGAGATGAGAGATTGAGAGATCGGAGCTTGGAGGTCGGAGGCTGTCGGTTGGTTTGGGCCGTTGAGGAAGAAGAAGAAGAGAGCTGAGAGAAAGTGACTAAGAGTCTAAGAGAGAACTGAGAGTGAGAGACAGCTAGCGTGTCGATTAGAGGCAGTCGGTCGGAGGCTCGGAGCCCGAAGTTCATCGAATGTTGGTTGGAGCCCAGAGGTCATCGGTTGGTCTGGCCCATTGGGGAAGAAGAAGAAGAGAGATGAGAGAAAGTGACTGAGAGTCTGAGAGAGAGAACTGAGAATGAGAGACAATTGGTGTGTCAATCGGAGGCTGTCGGACGTCGGTCGATGTCCGGAGGTCGTTGGTCAGTCTAGCCCGTTGGGGAAGAAGAAGAAGAAGAGAGGTGAGAGAAAGTGATTGAGTCTGAGATAGAGAATTGGGAGTGAGAGACGACGTGTTGGTCGTCGGCTCGGAGCTCGGAGGACGTCAGCCGTCGATCGATGCCCGGAGGTCATTGGTCGGTCTAGCCCGTTGCGGAAGAAGAAGAAGAAGAGAGGTGAGAGAAAGTGACTAAGAGTCTGAGATAGAGAACTGAGAGTGAGAGACGACGTGTCCGTCGGCCATCGATCGATTGGGGAAGAAGAGAGATGAGAGAAGAGAACTGAGAGAGGGAAAGGGGAAAGGCCGATTAGGTTAAAATCGAATCCTTTATTTGATTTTAAAAAATATAATAAATAAATTATACACTATATAATAATATAATATATATTATTAATATATACCGGTCAATTTGGTTAATCACTGTTTTTTTAAAAGATTAACTGAAATAGAACAGAAATGATCAATTTTTAATAATATCAAACCGAAACCAAACCGACCGATTCTGTTAATTGCTTTTTCGATTCGGTTTTTCAATTCTTTTTGCTCACCCCTAATGTGAGGAATAGATATGGACTCATTGGTTTTTTCTCATTTTTTTTTATTAGCCGGATTCGTTCATTATGTACTTATATAATAGCCATATGGTGTTTTTTATGGTTCAAGATTAGATTTGATCAACAAACTCGATTCCGTGAGAGTCATACTATAATGACCTCAAAGCCTGGATGGATAGTGTAGGCCCATAGGGGTGTAAAAGGACTGATCCGAAGTCCAATTCTATATTCTCTTATTCAGATTGTCCCATTTTAAATCTTCAAATTTTATCGGATCGTATAATAGAATCCAATCAGAAATCGGATCACCCCTATATATGTATGTTAGTTATTTATTTATAAATATATTATTTATATTATATTATTATAAATTTATTATATTATTATTTTTATAAAATATATGATCAAAATAATTGAAAAGATATTTATATATATTTTTTTGTTTTTTTATTTAATTTATTATATTATATTTTTCTTTTAATAAGTTATTTATTTTTTTAATAATCAAATCGGATCAGATCAGATATTCATTGCCTCATTGAATTTATCTTTGGTTTTTTTGATAGATGACACCATGCGGCTTTGTTTTATTATTATTATTATTATTGATGGTAGAGGGAAAATTGTATGGATGCAATTTGCATCGAGTTGGGTTGAATAAGTGTTCAAATCTGATGGAACCAAACCCGGATCCGAGCCCAATGCAGTTAAAATTACCCTAGAGACTTGGAGAATGGAGAGCTTTGTTAGGGTTGTCACGGAGTGCCCCAAATGAACCCGTTTTGGGGGTTCTGTCTTGAGTTCTAGAAGGTGCTCACTTGACCGCCACAGATTTATTTATAAGCGCAAAATTATATAAATAGAAGGGGAAGGGAGTATCTCATTTCTCGCTCTGCGTGGTCGGGTTCGAGCTGAAAAATCCTCTAAAACCCTAGAACCTCTAAAACCCTATACCAATCGTCTGGAGTTAAGGGATGGCGACTTCAGTTCTTCTCAGGTCTTTGCGGCGTTCAACGCCTTCTCTTTCTTCTCGTGGATGCGTAAGTTTTCTTCTATTCGCTCTCTACATACGTTGATTCTTTGTTTCTCTCATCTTTCAGTAGATTTTGAGATGTTGATGCCTTTTTTCCTGAACGTAATCCTCTTCTTTGGTGATTGAAACTCTATCTTTTGTATTTATAAAGGCTTGGGTTGCGTTAATTTCTGGTGATTGCCGCGATCTGGAAGTTGGTAGTCATGTAGAGGATTGAGATTTATGATCGTTTAGGTTGCAGATACAAATTTCGGTGCTATGGGTTAATTGTTTGAGGCTCTCAATACATATAGATTTGATCTGATTATGTTATATAATTTTTGCTGTGGTATCCGTCTTTCTTTTATTTCCGCCGTGGTTTTATTGTCTTCCTCCACTTGTGTTTTACAACATATCATGTTGTGGGGTTTTACTTGTTTGGTCCATTTTGGTTTTATTTTGAATTTATTACTAGTCTCTGGTATGATTATCAGTTTCCTTTTGAGACTTTAATAAGCTTCCTCTCGTTTACGTTGGTTTCGAAAGAAATAATTTATGATGCTGGTTTTGAAAGAAATGGTTTGTGTACTGCGTCATGCTACCTGTCAATTCAGACTTCATAGTTGAGGAGAAAACTGTTTTTGCTTTTGCTTCTTACTACACTTTGTTGCGATGATAGTGATGTGGATGTCTTGGTAATTGTGCGTTCCAGACCTGGATTACACTTGTGTGCCAAATAAGTGTAGCTTTATGATCTTTTTAATTCTTCTTTCTAGGAAGATATAAGTGTCAATGCCATGCCATATTTTGTTTCATGAAATCATGTATTTTGTATTTTCATCTTGGTTTACTTGCTTTTGATGCTAATTACCCTTTAGCAAATTTGATTTCTGTACTTTTACATTTTATTCTGTTGTCCCATTTATTATGTTCGTTCTTGCATTGCAATTGGTGAAAATGCATGTTAAAAGAAAAAGGTAGAAATATCTAGGGGTGACGGTTGTATTTTAAATTCTGTTTAATGAAGTTACCGTTTCCAAGAAAAAAGAAAAAGGTAGAAATAATGACCATAAGATTTTGTAATTGGTTTCATTTGATGACATCTGTGCTTGGTCTGTCTCATGGCATCATTATGAAATTTTACTAGTTGGCTGTAATTATTATGGAATATTAGGCTTGAGCTTTGTATTTATATATCTAGTATTTGTGTTGTAAGTTAACTGGTCTAATGAATAACAAAGAAGCTGGCAATGAATGACTAGATCTAATTTGTTGTGATTTTTATGATTTTACTTCTTAGATGTCATTGTATGCTTTAAACTTCAGAATGCTTCAGTACCAATTATGAACCTTTCAATTTATGGTTGCTTATTGCAAGCAAAGGAGTGCTGCAGCTGATTTATCTGTGTTTTACCATTAACAACAATATGTATATTCTTCTAGGGCCAAATTTCTATGAAATTAAGTTGGTTCTGTATTAATGTGCTCTTCCATGTTGTGGGTGCCTGTTGCAGTGGACTGGCAATGCCAATGTGTCGTGGTTCAACTCTCCTTTGGGTTTCAAATTGGCAAGTTTGTGTAGACCATTCAGGTGCTTGTTATGGGTTTTGGCACCACAATATTTTTAATTATTCTCTAATCTTGTTAACTGAAGAGATTTTTGTTATGATCCAGCTCAAGACCTGCCGGGAATGATGTTATTGGTATTGACTTGGGAACCACCAATTCATGTGTTGCAGTCATGGAAGGAAAGGTAATTTTTTTCTTGAAACATTTATTAGATTTCCTGGCATCCTGAAAGTTTAGTCTGTTTTGGTTGATCTTTCTGTAAATGCTACTTGCATTGATTGCAGAATGCAAAAGTAATTGAAAATTCTGAAGGAGCTCGAACAACACCATCTGTGGTTGCCTTCAACCAGAAAGGTGAACTTCTTGTGGGAACTCCAGCCAAACGTCAGGCTGTTACAAACCCAACAAACACAGTTTTTGGAACTAAGCGTCTTATTGGGAGAAGGTTTGATGATCCCCAGACACAGAAAGAAATGAAAATGGTTCCATACAAAATTGTAAAGGCCCCTAATGGAGATGCTTGGGTTGAAGCTAATGGACAGCAATATTCACCAAGCCAGGTTGGGGCTTTTGTTCTGACTAAGATGAAAGAAACTGCAGAATCGTACCTTGGAAAGACTGTTTCTAAGGCAGTGATTACAGTTCCAGCATATTTCAATGATGCACAGAGACAAGCAACAAAGGACGCAGGGAGAATTGCTGGACTAGATGTACAAAGAATTATTAATGAGCCTACTGCTGCAGCACTTTCCTATGGCTTAAATAATAAAGAAGGTCTCATAGCAGTCTTTGATCTTGGTGGTGGGACTTTTGATGTTTCTATCCTTGAAATCTCAAGTGGTGTTTTTGAGGTATATTTTTCCCTTTCTCTGGTTGAGAATTTTATTCTTGTTTATTTTTCTCAACTAATTCCCCTACTTTCAGGTTAAAGCAACCAATGGAGACACATTTTTGGGTGGGGAGGATTTTGACAATGCCCTTCTAGAATTTTTAGTCAGTGAGTTCAAGAGAACTGAGGGGATTGATCTTTCAAAAGACAGGCTTGCCCTGCAAAGGCTTCGAGAAGCAGCAGAGAAAGCTAAGATAGAACTGTCATCAACATCCCAGACTGAGATCAATCTGCCATTTATCACAGCTGATGCATCGGGTGCAAAGCATTTGAACATCACGTTGACCAGATCAAAGTTTGAGAGTCTGGTGAACACTTTGATTGAGAGGACCAGAAACCCATGTAGGAACTGTCTGAAGGATGCTGGCATATCTGTCAAGGAGGTGGATGAGGTTCTTTTGGTTGGAGGGATGACACGTGTTCCCAGAGTACAAGAAGTAGTTGCAGAAATCTTTGGTAAGAGTCCAAGCAAAGGGGTAAATCCAGATGAAGCAGTTGCTATGGGAGCTGCAATTCAGGGCGGTATCCTTCGTGGTGATGTCAAGGAGCTGCTTCTTCTGGACGTCACTCCTCTGTCACTTGGTATTGAAACTCTGGGTGGTATTTTCACCAGATTGATTAACAGAAATACAACCATTCCCACAAAGAAAAGTCAGGTTGGTCTATGTTTTGCATTTAGCTTCTCAGAAAATTTTGATGGATTGTTTATTATAGACATTGAGTTTGTTTTTAAAAAGTACCTTGGTTCTGTTCATTGCAATAGACATTGAATTGTTTGTTTTTAATGTACCTTGGTTTTACCTTACTTCATTACTACAAAATAGCTTTTGATTTACTTAACTAGGTTAGATGCATGTCTGGCTTACCCATGGGGAAAATGTTGCCTACTTTAAGGACTAGAAGACTGGTAAAGAGTACTGGGTTTATATGTTTGACATTCAGCTCAAGGCAAACACTTCAAGGGTAGCCACCTGAAAACTTGATGCCTCTGAAGAATATTACGTGCTTGCATCTGAGCTTTAACGTATGCTCATGTGTTCTGCATTTAGCTTCTCAGAAAATTTTGATGGATTGTTTATTATAGACATTGAGTTTGTTTTTGAAAAGTACCTTGGTTCTGTTCATTATAATAGACATTGAATTGTTCGTTTTTAATGTACCTTGGTTCTACCTTACTGCATTACTACAAATTAGCTTTTGATCTACTTAACTAGGTTAGATGCATGTCTGGCTTACCCATGGGGAAAATGTTGCCTACTTTAAGGACTAGAAGACTGGTAAAGAGTACTGGGTTTATATGTTTGACATTCAGCTCAAGTCTAACACTTCAAGGGTAGCCACCTGAAAACTTGATGCCTCTGAAGAATATTACGTGCTTGTATGGTAAAGAGTACTGGGTTTATATGTTTGACATTCAGCTCAAGTCTAACACTTCAAGGGTAGCCACCTGAAAACTTGATGCCTCTGAAGAATATTACGTGCTTGTATCTGAGCTTTAACGTATGCGCATGTGTCTGAGAATTAATGTTCTTCGTGATGGATTGATTGCAAGAATGTGAAATGGCTCTCTAAAGCTCTTCATATGTACCCGATTTGTTTATGTAATCTTTATTCATTTGTATGCTTGTCGTACTTGAAAATTTACTCTTGTTGTGCCTTCTTTTATACTAGTAATATTTGTTAAACGTTTTTCTTAAAATTCAAGCTCAATGCCTTGGGCTGACTGTTGCTTTTGCTATCAGGTCTTCTCTACAGCAGCTGATAACCAGACTCAGGTGGGTGTCCGAGTGCTGCAAGGTGAGCGTGAAATGGCAACTGATAACAAGCTCCTGGGAGAGTTTGAGCTTGTGGGTATTCCACCTGCTCCAAGGGGTATGCCCCAGATTGAAGTCACATTCGACATAGATGCCAATGGTATCGTCACTGTTTCTGCAAAGGACAAGGCCACTGGGAAAGAACAACAGATCACTATAAGATCATCTGGAGGGCTGTCTGAAGATGAGATTGAGAAAATGGTAAAGGAAGCAGAGCTCCATGCGCAGAAAGACCAAGAGAGAAAAGCCTTGATTGATATCAAGAACAGTGCAGACACAACGATCTACAGTATAGAGAAGAGCCTTGGTGAGTATAGAGATAAAATTCCAGCGGAGGTTGCCACAGAGATTGAATCTGCTGTGTCAGATTTGAGAAATGCCATGAATGGTGAGGACATAGACGAGATAAAGTCAAAACTGGACGCCGCAAATAAGGCTGTGTCAAAGATTGGCCAGCACATGGCAGGAGGCTCTGGTGGTTCTTCCTCCTCTGGGTCTCAGGGTGGTGATCAGGCTACTGAGGCAGAGTACGAGGAAGTGAAGAAGTAAAGCCCTAGAAGGTTACAAGTGACTTTTATTCTTGGGTAACCTAATTTCACAATTTTCTTAGTGTGTTGAATGCCTGTAACAATATTAGCAGTTTTTTGTATCTCGACGGCTGGGGGTTATTAGAACTTCCCAGGCATCGGAAATTGCGGATGCAATCGGAAACTTGTTCAATAGATGGGGCTCATAAATGGCATGTGGTAGCTGGAATTTATTGATTTAATTTTTCTTTCCTTTGATCAGCTAAATGCATGGTTGCTGGAAAGCATGGAATATACACTGTTTTTATCCGCCTTTCTTTGGCCGTGGAGTTGCATTCATTGATGGCGCTTGGTTTGTTCAATTCCAGTTGGAGGAGCTCGTCATCTGCCATTCTTTTTAGTGGAATAAAATATTAAAGGGTCTGATGTCAACCACAAAACCATGACATCAACTGGATTTAGGGTCTGATATCAATCATATAAACCACCACCCCCTTCCCCCAGGTAAAAGCCTTCCCTGAAAAATCTAAACAATTACCTATGGAAACGGAAAACGTTGATGGTTGATGTAATACATCAATGTCTTTTTTTGAAATTCACAATTTATATATGTATGTATATATTAAAACAAGAAAGTCTACAAATTTTCTCTTTTTTGAATTTTTTATTTTTTTAATTTTCTTTTATTTTTAAAACAATTAATGCACTTTTTCAATAACCTAAATAATCTCTTCTCTTAAATTACTTCCTTAACTTTCTTTAAAATTATCTTATCTTCAAAATTATATCTAATTTTTATATATTTTTAAAATTATTTTTAATTTATTAGAGTTCTCTTAAATTATCTGTAATTTTTATTTATCCTGTCTTTTATTTTTTTATTTATATCTAAAGAAAGTTTGGATTAAAAATATTTAAGAATTATTTAAATATTCAAATAAAATTATATAGTAACTTTATAATATTTATTAAAAATACAAAAAATAATTTTTTATTTTTACAAAATATATCATGAAATTATGTATTGGCAATTTAAATTATGTTTATTTTTTCAAATTATCAATTTAAATGTTTTTTAAATATTTAATAATATGTAATAGTTTTAAATAAATATAATTCAAATAATAAAAAAACTTTAAATATTTTATAGAATATTTAAATATTTAAATAACTAAATATTATCATAACTAGATTTTAAATAGTTAAAATAACGAAATTATGTAATAAATTAAAAAAAAACTCTTCAAAGTAGAAAAATAATTATAATATAATATTAAAGTTAATAATAATTTAATATATTAGAAAATTAATAATGAAATTATGTAATAGTAGTATAAATTATGATTTTATGGATAATTAGATTCGATAAATACTTAATATTTTAAAATTTAAATATTTTACATATTATTTAAGTATTTAAAGAACTACATATTTTAAATAACTTGGTTGAATTAAGAAATTTTTGAACCAAAGTTGACCTAAAATACTAGAAAACCGATCAACTCGGGTTGAATTGATTGGGTTTGTCGGTTGCACCAGTTTGATGAATAAACCTAACAGAAATTAATTATTGTAATTTTTGTATTATAAAAACTTTATTAGAAGTGGTATATAAAATATGAATAATTATTAATTATTTAAAAAATTGAAAAATATAAAATCATAGTTGTCAAGGCGATTAGCTGAGGCTAGGGGACCATGGGGCCCCGAGGCGCCTAGCCACCTAGGTGATGGAATCTATAAATATATTAAAATCAATAAAATCTTTCATATAAATATAATTTTCATGTGAAAACATAAAAAATCAAACAAGTGGGTTGATAAAAAAATATGCAATCAAGTAAACTAGTAAAGTGAGAGAAAAGTAAACTAGTAGATAGTACTATACCTTTTGGATGATTGAGTGTTGATCTTGAGTATTCTTTTTTCTACAACTATACTTTCAATAACAAAATAAATTAAAAGAATTAATTAATCAATAAGAAATCAACCTTATCATTAATAAATGGAAGAAGCACTGCAACAAAAAATATTCATAAGAATTCAATGCATACCTTGGTTGATGCTTGGTACTTTAAGAAATAATAAGATGAAACTATGAAACTTGAAAGTCATTAAACTATTAAAAATAAAAAAGCATAATAGCATATAATGAATAAGTATAAAACTAAACTATAAATCATCATTCATCTCCAATTCTCCTCAATTCCACAAAAAATAAATACGAAGTTTAAAACTTCAAATGTATCATAGACAATACAATCATTAAAGAAAATTCTCTATTCCTAATTAATTGGAGTGTCTAATAAGTAATAACCACCAACACCTCCATTGAATGCACCAACATCATTAGCACCATAATCAATATTTTCATCATCATCATCATCACTGTCATCATCATCATCATCATCATCTTCTTCTTCAATATCAATATCTTCTTCTTCATCTTCATTATCTTCCATACTAATGTCCCATATCTATTAT
Organism: Nelumbo lutea; assembly: GCF_056320005.1. NCBI lineage: Eukaryota > Viridiplantae > Streptophyta > Magnoliopsida > Proteales > Nelumbonaceae > Nelumbo > Nelumbo lutea. Next base: position 57,160,435 of record NC_142687.1, on the reverse strand, counting down.
TCTTCTTCTTGAACAACACTTTTTGCCTTTATCTTGTCTTCTAGACTCACCTCTCGTACGACCACCTCTACCTCTACTTGGACCTCCACTTGCATTTCCACGTCCATGTCCACTTCTCCTTGGCCTATTTGACACCCTTCAAGGATTTTAGATGCCCTTAATACTTTATCAACTTGAGTTCATATAAGATCACACCCTTTATGGACCAAGTCATTTGAGGGGTTTTTTCCAGTCAACCATTCACCGGTTTCATCTACATTATCCAAGCAAATAGGGTCAAATTGCTTTGAATTTGCACGTCTTGTTGTAAATCTTTCTTGGAAGCGTTAGGTTGTATTGAACAAATACAAGATCATTGAGCCTCTTCTGATCAAGCATATTCCTCTTTTTTTTTTTTTGTATGAATCTACATTCACAACAAAATAAGAAAAATTATAAAAATTAGCATCTTAAGTTCTTAGCTTTCATAAATAATTTTATTACAAAATCAAACATTAGGTCCATTACTTAGAACTTATATGCTCAAAAGTGCTCCAGTTGCACTCATAAGCAAAGGAAGTGCATATAAGACTTAATATGCGTAATGCAACACGCCTAAGGTTTAGGGTGCAAAGTCCATAGCTATGCCACTAATAAGCTAAAATAGAAAAAATGAATTAAAATAATATAAATTTAAAATAACCGGAATAAAATATAAGTTTCAAGAAAAGAGAGCTTATGTTACTTGGTTGCTTCATTTCACGTTGCCTAATTGCTAATTCTTTAGACAAAGCACCACGAGCGTGTTTATACTCTTCCAACTGATAAGAGATCTTGTCTTGAATTTCAATATCATTGATCATTCTCTTAATGCAATCTAGAAAGCCCATTTCAAACTTTCCAACCGATGCTTCATCTTGTGCTTTAGCCTTATAATAAAGGGTTGGATTAAGAAAAAAATCATCAAGGTGCAACGAATGTTGCATCATATTAGTCCAATGCCTATAAAAAATGTCTAAAATGGGTTTATAGTCCCTTTCTTTCCCATTAAAATTTTCTTTTATTTTTTTCTCTTGTTCGCTCCATTTCATAGTAAAAATAACCCATTATGGGTTTTTTCATCACCATCAACCAAATGTAAAACCTCCCCAATTGGTTGAGCAACCAAAAGAGCAACTCTTACATTTTTCCAAAACCCAACAGAACGAACAATGCTTGATGCTCTTAGTCCATCTGATTTGTTAGCCCATTTACTGTTGTTCCACACATCACCAACAAATAAAGCACGCAAGGGCTCCTTGAAAGTATACAAACTCTGTAAAGTTAGAAAAGAGGTAGCAAACTTTGTGACCGCACATCGTACAATATCTCTTAGAGTTTTCCATACTGTATCTTTTGACAATTTTGACAATGTAAGTAGACTAGGATAATCCTATTATCCTCTTCAATCTATCTCTATGTAGTCAAAGACCCAATATATACGAGGCTTCTCTAAGATATTTCATGGAGAATTGCTATGAAACCCACACTTTCACCATAGTTAACATTCCTACATCATTCCCAATGAGTAAAATGTGATTTACATACAGAACCAAGAACGTAACCTTATCTCCCACTGTCTTCCTGTAAACACTGGGTTCATCCGGATTTTGCTTAAAGTCAAACTGTTTAGTGATAGGGTCAAACCGGATGTTCCAACTCCTAGAAGCTTTCTTAAGTCCATATATGGATCAGTTGAGTTTACATATCGTGTACTCCTGACCTGTAGCTATAAAACCTTGTAGTTGCTAGATATAGATATTTTCAGTAAGATCTCCATTCAGGAACGCGGTTTTGACATCCATTTGCGAAATCTCGTAGTCATGGTACACTGCTACAGCTATCAGGATCCTAATGGATTTAAGCATAGCCACAGGCGAAAAAGGTTTCCTCATAATCAATTCCTTCTTTCTAAGTGTACCCTTTTGCCACAAGATGAGCCTTGTAGGTCTCTACTAGAGTTTAGAATCCATTGGTCTCCATTGAGTCTATCTCAGTTCTCATGACATCTACCCACTTCAAGGAATCTATGTCCAATATAGCTTTCGAATAAGTCATGAGATCTTCCTCAATGGTTATGGTTTCGACCAAGTAACTTTCTTGGTCATAGCCGTAATGAACTGGAGGCCTGGAAACCCGGATAGATCTTCTAGGTTGGTTATTTTCTGAAGCTGGTAGGACATCTCCCACTACGCCTGGGCTTTCCTCATTAAGAACAATTTCTGGGTGATGATTATCCAAGATGTAATCTTCCTCTAGGAAGTGGGCATTTTGATTGCAAATCACCTTTTGCTTTTTTGGATTATAGAACAAGTAACCTACAAAGCCTTTTGGGCAACCTACAAATAGGAAACGACTGGTCTTGGATTCCAATTTGTCAGCACTAGTTCTTTTAACAAGTGTTAGACAACCCAAAATCTTCAATTGTCTTACACTTGGTTTCATACCGGTCCATAACTTATATAGAGTTTAGGGCTGTTCATAAGAAGGCCCAACCTGACCAAACCGACCAACCCAGACCAACTCAACCCGAGTCGGCTGGGTTTTCATCAACACGGGCGGTTTCGGGTTGTGCAAATTCCTAAGCCGATGATTCGGGTCGGTTTTGATTTTCTTGTGTGAAAACCGAAACCGACCCGAACCAACTTAGTTCCTACTTCAAACATGAAGTTCCAAAGCCCATTAGGCCACCTAGTTTTTGAATGGTTGCAAGAAACTTTGGATTAGTGAATAGTGATTAATGAATAACTTTTGTGATTAACTTTTCATTTAAATTTTATCATAGGAGATGGCTGAAATGATGTTCAATTTATGACTGTTTTTAAAATTAGCAAGATTTTATCACATGGATGAACTTAGAACCGAAACCAACCCAACCCGACTCAAACCGAACAGGTCGGTTTTGCTTAATACTGGGTCGGTTTCGGTTTCTATGTCAGGTAACCCGACCAGGTCGGGTCGGTTGGAAAAACCACAGTAAACCGACCTAGCCCGACCCGTGAAGTGGTTGAACCATATCTAATAGAGTTCGATTTCTCCTCTCTGACACATCGTTTAATTGTGGTGTAGCAGGAGGAGCTAGTTGTGATACAATCCCATTTTCCTTTAAGTAGTCATTGAATTCGTCAGAGAGATACTGGCCACCTCGATTTGATCGAAGGGTCTTAATTTCTCTCCTTAACTATTTCTCGACTTCTTTTTGAACTTTTCAAAGGATTTATGACCGCTATCTGCAAGAGTATGTAGTCGTGCAAGTAATATAGTAAGGAGTACAGAATCGTTCCCACGAGGAATGAATTATTTAGCCACCTATTAATTTCTTCTCAACTTGTTTAAAGCAATAATCAATTGGGTTTGCGAATTAAGGAATTTAAACTAGCACTACTGATTAAGGAAATTAATGGACAAAACAAGAACTTGAACCAAATCAATAACAAAGTTGCTAGGGAATAATCCTATCACAATCATCAAGGTTCAATCATCAATAAAATCTCATGAGGGTTGTCATATTACATGGTGTTTCCTAAAAGCACTAGTCGATCTTTCTCAAGAGTCAATTAGCTAAACCTATGTTCAATTAAATGGAATTACAATCAATGAATTCTCATTCTTTTAATCAAAATCCCCTTTGCATAAACACAAGCTACCAATACACCTATATAGAAATCCTATCAACAATTGATATATCTACCTAATTATTTGTTGAATAAGTGTTATTAGTTCCACCTTAATTATCATCTCTCGATGCATAATCTTGATCAAGGAACGATTCATTGGTGATCAACCAATGACACATAATCAGCACAAATAATACAATATAACAAGAACCTCATCGGTTTTATTAATGAATAAAATTCAATGCATGATCAAGCATTAGTCTCTAACAATAAAAACCTAACCCCTCATGATATAATTAAGAACAAGCAAAATACCCTAATTACTTTCGGATCAAACCACTCTTAATGATAAGAAGAGTCACTGCATACAAGAATTGACAGAACTGATTCAGCCCTCAAATCTTTAAGCTATCCTACTGAGGTGAAGTCAGTCTTGGGTTGGCGAAACCCTAATCTATGAGCAACCTCTCTCAAGCGCAGCCCACCCTATCTCTAAATGACAAATCCTGTATCTCTATCAGAATTTACTCACCAAAGATGCATTAAGAACATGAATTCGCAGGTCATCAATTCATGTATGAATGATTGCCAATCGAACCATGCAATTTATCTCTAAAATGCATTCAGTCCGTTTCTTGATTAGATGATCTAATTACCTAAATATTTCTCAAGAAATTAAAGTAATCACAAGTGCAAGAACAATTCGGCCAAGATTGTTCTATAAATTAAAACCCTAATCAAGAATCCCCAGAGCAAATCATACTCAATCGGATCTGCTAAAAATTAATTACAAATCAGAATTAAAACTCATCATGGTTCGCATAAAGAAAGAAATAAGTAAGATTCAATAGAGAAACCTCAAGAAACCCTAATCAAATCTAGGTTACCAAACTACAAAACCAAAGAGGAAGACAACTTATGAATCTTGCATCAATCTTCAATCTCCTTGCTGTGATCCTTCTCCTTCAGTTCACATTCAGCAACCTCATCCTCTCCCTAGCAGTCTTCTTCTTCAATTTTCTTTCAGGGGTCTGAACTCCTATCTCTTCTCTTTTTTTTCTTTTTATATTCTTCAAGTTCCCGTGTGTGTGGGAGAGTGGTGAATTCCCAAATGAAAACTTGCAGGCTAAGGAATTGCTCCAACACGTCAACAGTCCGATTGCAGATAATTCGGGCCCGATTTTGACCTTGATGCAGTCCATGTTTATCAAAACTCAAAACATAAAATTGTAGAACTTTTTCTTATATTTCCAACGCATCTTAAATCATCTCAATCGGAGTCCGTATGGAAGAGTTATGCCCAAATTACCACGCAGCGCCGAAACTATCCAGAATTACTCGATTAGCCTTCTTTTCCACTTAACACCTCCTTTCGTGTCTTAAATCGAAATATAAGAATAATGAGTCCATTTAAGTACTAAATAGGTATAAAAGACTACATATTAAGAGATAAAAATATGACAATTTTCATTTTCATCAATTTAGACTTGTCTCATTAGCCACACGTAACCATACCGAGAATAATCATCGGTAAAGGTTATGAAATAAACGTGCTGGTTACGTGTCCTAACATTCAGGGGACCACATACATCAGTATGTATCAGGTCAAGTGTGCCTGTAGATCTTTCAGGTTTTCTCGTAAATGGTCGCTTCGTCATCTTACCCTGAAGGCAAGGTTCACAGGTTGGAAGATCTTCTACAGTTAAAAAATCCAAAGGACCTTCCTTTACCAACCTTGTGATACGATCTTTGTTGATGTGGCCAAGTCGGTAATGCCACAGGCACATGGGATTAACTGTATCACGAGTTCTTTTCTTGGGGATTATTTCTGACGTAGTTTCGGTAATGTTTGTTTGTAGAGAAGGATGAAGAACATAGAGACTATTCTCAAGTTCTCCGTATGCGAGGAATTTGTTATTCCATTTAATAGTAATCACATTACTAAATAAGATAGAATAACCATCCAAACACAATTTTGAGACATGAATCAAAATTTTTCTTAAATTATGTATGAAAATAAAATCTTTAAGTACAATTGTTTTTTCTTTGAAAACTAGTTTTACAATTCCTATGGTTATAGTTGCAACTGTTGCAGAAGTCCCCAAGTAGAGCGTCACTTCTCCGTCACTCAGTCTTCTACTTATCTTGAACCCTTGCAGTGAGTTACACACATGAGTTGAAACCCCAGAGTCAATACAACAGGAAGCAGAAGTGATCAATAAATTGGTTTCTATGATAAAAGATTTGAAATTACCTTTCTTCTTAGTCTCTAAATATTGAGGACAGTTCATCTTCTTGTGGCCGGTCTGTTTACAAAAGTGACCGACATCTGATGCTTTGTCCTTCTTTTGATTTTTCGGTTTGCTAGTCTTCTTCTGAGGCTTTTTCTTTGCCCTCCTCTTCTTCTTACCCGAATTGCCACGTTCAACAAGCATGACTATTGGTTTATCAGTCTTGATCAGTTCTTCAGCCCTCTACAACATATTGTTGAGTTCTTGAAGGCTAACATTTAGAGCTTATTCATGTTGTACTTCATGATAAACTGATTAAAGGAGGGAAGCAAAGAATTTAGGATGACATCGACCTTGATGACATGATCTAGCCCTGACTCGAGTGCCTCTAGTTCATTAATGTAACCCATAATCTTGAGATAATGGTCATGAACCATCTAGCTCTCGGTCATTTTTGTGGTCATGAACAACTTCAAGACCTTCTGACGAGTAAAACGATTCTACTCTTTATACATTGTCCTAAGACTATCTAAGATATGCTTAGACATTTCGATTTGATTGAAGTGTCTCTGTATCAGATTGTCGAGGGAGGCTATGATGTAGCACCGAACAAGAGAATTATTATCTTCCCATTCTTGATATTCCTTCCTATTTGCCTCAGAAGCCCTATCACCTGGACGATCCGGAGCAGGGCTCTAAGCAACGTTGTCCAATTTTTTGGACGTTAATACCAACATAAGATTACGGTACTAGTCAGCATAATTTGGGCCCTTAAATTTGTTATCGTCCAACATCTTGGCGAATTGTCCATTTTCCATTTTTGATAAAAGGCAAAGCAGATTATTAGTCCACAACCTAAATTGATTCATGTTTTCTACATAGATATAGCTTTTAATCTATGTTCCATTTTCATTTATTCATCTCTGGGATTTCCCTCCTATGTTAGTGACGGAGACTATGTACTATGTCTCTGGAAATGTGGGAAACCACATACAGTGCATGGAGTAAACTGTTTCAGTTGCATAACCCTACCACCTTTTGTGAAGGACTTTGTCCACTCATTTTATGAGTTTTCACTTTGGCCTCTGTTAGACAAGGTTCATAACCATTTTAGGTTAAACCTTTTTTGTCTAGTAAGTGCTCACCCATCATGTTTGTGAACGCCAATGTACCATTGAGAGAGTCTTCCATTTTAGGATAGACCCCTCCTACACCGGTCTATGATGCCCTTATCATCTCATGCAGCAATCCAACCAATTGCATTAGCAGATGGATAACCCAATTTTATGGTGCATCTCCACCCACCAATACTACCAACCTTCATACTAATGATGGAATACCTTTAGAGAATTCATCATATGAAATTCCCTATCACATGCACTTATATTTAATGGAGGGAACGAAAACCCCCTAGATTTGATTTAGGTCAAACCAAAGTGCTTCCCACTGGCTTTCATAAAGCCAGATTCAAAGTGGGCCCAAAATGGCTAGGGTTCCGAGGTGTTCCTCTTGGGGAGAAACAGAAGTGGGCCCCACTAATAAATGAAGATCATCCAATGATCTTAAGGAAACCATGGTAGTGATGTGCATTCAGCCATGGTGTTCAAAAGAGCCACTATCAGCATCGGCCAAGTGCTTATGGCCTATGTTCGTAGCACATCACACATCCATACATTACATGCATGATATTCATAATTGGTCCAATCAATTAAATAACTCTAAAACCCATAAGTAAAGCCCATTTAATTCCATACTATTACCAATTAATGTTATCTAGGTATATGGGCTGAACTACAAAAAGCAGTATGGCCCATATAGCAATTATGCTGAATTGGGCTAAAGTAGATTTAACAGGTTAAAATTGGGTTTTACAGATGTGGGCCGAATTGCATCTTGCAATTAACCATCAATCCCTCGGCCCTTGATGGAAATTTTAGGGCTGAGAACAGCCCCCATCGAACCACATATTCGTTCCAACTAGTTTGGTCAAATCTAGTTCGATTGGGTCTAGGGTTTGATGTTTAATTCAAGATTCAATTCAAGAAAATGATATGAAATTAAACAACTGATAGATGACATTCAAGTATCAGTAATCAAACAAAAAGGGGGCTTTTTGCAAGGCTGCAACCCTGTAAAACAAAAATCAGTTCGCAGTATGCAGTTTCCAAAACTGCAAATCGCAGACTGTTGAACTCGAATCAGTGAAATTCTCTCCTTTACGCTTTCAGCTTCGTTTTCGAATGAAGTAAAAATAAAAAAGCCTAATTTCTCTATTAATATTACATCAGATTCGAATACCTATACATTCCATCTAAAATTAAAAAATAAAATTAATTACAAACCAAGTTCTAGCTCCACGACCATACCAGCCAGTAGACCTGTTCATGGGCCGGGTCGGGCCAGGCTTTCACTCTGTATTAACTGAATTTTCTAAGGCCCGAGCCCGAGCCTGACCCGACCATCGGGCCTACAACTTGGGCCCGAGCCCGACCCTCATAAAAATCCCTAAGAGGCCCAAGCCCGAATTTAACCCATACTGTTAGCGGCTGAATAGAGAGAGAGATTATAAAGAAAAGAATAAACAAATGAATATAAATATATATTTCAATAAATATTATATTATTTATATATTTTATATAATATATAAAATACATATTATATATTTTATAAAATATATAATGTTGAGTCGGGCCGGGCTCGGGCCAGGCTTTTTTGACAAATCCCGAGCCCGGCCCGAAACACAGTTGGGCTTACTGTGTTAGGCCTGAGTTCAGGCTTGTGGGCCTAACTACATGACCAAGCCCGACCGAGGTGCGGGCTGGGCCATCGGGCTACCTGGCCCATGAACAGGTCTACCAACCACCCACTCCCCAGCAGCCACCGATGGTAGCTGACCAAATCCCTTGTATCCAGAAAGAGAAAAGGATTGAGTTTACCCCCTGCCATACCCCCACTCTTAGTTATTGCCCGCATTGGTAAAAGAAGGGTACTTGAGTTCATTGACAAGGAAACCGCCGCTGGAACCTAAGCCAAGAGCCCAGGGCATGTGACCGATAGGTGTTGGCAACTCGAGTATGTAGTTCAAAGGTTGATTGATAATGGACACATCACCTTTCAAGTAGAGCAACCGAAGCAACAACCAATGGGGATCACTAGAAATCTCATGCCACTACACGAAGTAGGACCAAGCAATAGCATTCATTGCATCGAAGAAGATAGGCAGTTCATGGACCCCACAATGTTAATTGTTCCTACAGGGACCCTACCTACAGTACCAGTGCCATGCATTCAAACACATCTATATATATATATATATATATATATATATATATATATATATATATATATATATATGTGTGTGTGTGTGTGTGTGTGTGTGTGTGTGTGTGTGTGTGTGGGGGTGTTTATGAAAAATGTTTGCAAAAGATTTTAATTCCCGGGATCCATCCGAGTAGAGAGTGTGACACTGTACCTTGCAGGTAGGGGAGAGGTCCTTCCATGTCGGGTAGTGTTTGATCATTATGGGTTGAGAGGTTAAGTGTAAGAGATCATTACAGAACTGATTACCTAAGGGATTTTACATTACTTAAGTCCATTATCCTTAGATCTTCATAGGATGACTGAATTCAATAATCATTTAGGTCTAAATCTTGGGCCCATATTGAGCCCATAGTCATGTGCTCAGAGGTTCACTACGTTTAAAAGTAAATTTGGCTAAGCCTTTTCATAGAGGCTGGGATGAAGCCATGTGGACTTTATGTGAGATCATTGTGGGGTCCCACGCCATACAAATCAGGCCTAAGTTAGCCATGCAACATTTTGGGTCGTGAGCCTTTAAAAGAAATGGGCCTAAAGCCCATAATTAATAAGATTAAGTAAACTGTCACATGACAAGTTGTCATGTGCTCTAGCTCAAATTTGGGTTTGGAAGTGGGTATGGAGCACCCACTCTCTTAAGAGGATAAGAATTATCTCTTAATAGAGTTCAGATCCAAGTTATATTTGGATTATCTCTTAATTTGATTAGGAGAGTGCTCCATAAGGAGATAAAAGAAGAAAAAGGGCGAACCAGACTAGGAGATCACTCTCTCGTATACTCTCTTCTTCTTTTTTGTCTTATAAGAAAACCTATCACGACCTAGGCTTTCAAGGACTGATAGAGATCAGTTTTCTTTTGATTTTTGCAAGAAAAATTCAAAGGAATTTTAGGCTTACCTTCCCTAGTTCGATCCAAGCAGTTGGGTTGCAGTTTTGCTGAAAACAGTGTTGTTGAATCAGCATCACCTATACACTTCCCATCTTTAGTGGAGGCTGGTTTTAGGACTGATTTGGGCATGAGCTTCCACATTGGGATTTGATGCTGCATGATCTAGGCAGTCCTAGCTGACTGTAACCTGGCTTCTGACTGGAACGAACGACACTTGAGAGGAAGGAGAAGGTGAAGGGTTCCCGGGGAGTTATCCCGGTGGGAACACTCCGATGCCTAAGTTAGAACTAGAGGAAATCTCAAAGAGAGAGTACAGAGTAAGAGTGCTAAAAGTGCTTAAGCTTCAATACCTTTACTTCGTGATAGTTGGGGTTCTTTTATGTCGGAGCCCGGTTATACTTGGCATGACTGCCAATGCCCAAGCCATTACTGCCAGGGCAGGTGTGGCAGGCGTAGGTTGTTGCTATGGAGTACTATCGCCAGGTACAGACTTGACTGGCGTGCCATGCTTTTTAGAGATGGCAAACAGAACGCCGCCTGGCAGGCGGAACGCCACCTAGCAAGGGATCAGAGCCCTGCCACCGGGTCCGACAGGTATGGATGTCAGGCAGGCCTCCCCACAGCCTATCGAGCTACTGTGCACCGGACTACCTGGGGTAGGTTTGCCTTGGCATCGAGGTGCCGAGGTGCCTACGTTGGGGGCGGTGCTGCCCCGAGGTGCTTCTCCCTCGGGATACTTAGTCAAAAACTAGGGTGCTCCCTTCTTTGGGAGGGAGAGCTCAGAGCCCCCTTAGGAAGAGTTCGGGCCTCGAGGGGAGCTCGGGACCTCCCACACTTGGGTGAAAGTCAAGGTTAGTCGGGTGTTAGTCCTCGGCGAGTCGCTTAACCCGCTGAGTGGATACCGTAGTACTCGGCGTGTCTCTTCTGTCGAGTCACAGTTGTGCTGTCAGGCTGAGCTGTTCCTTGAGCCAGGCCACGCACACGTGTCCCCGTGCTACGAGGTCGGGCCAAATCACCCTCCATCAATTGCCCCCCACTCCCCATGCTGGGGTGGTGACCCAACGCGGGGAGTTCACAGTGCGCTAGGTGGATTTGGCTCGGTACTCATGCCACCCTGTCAGGCAACTTTCTTGGCTAGACCGGTCTGGTGCCCGATTCGTTCAGAAGGAAAAACCTGGGTTGCATACAATATATGCGCGGACGTCACACGATCTGGACTTTGTGGACGCCAAAAAATGTGCTAAACTGATTTCGCATCGAGAGTCTCGCAGCCGGTTTTCTTGAGTATCGTTAGATCACTTCGATTGTGTTCGTTGGTGCCTGGGCCCAGCGGTTATAAATAATGGGGGGGCCTGGTCATTTTCTTTTGCCATTAAGTATCTTTCATCTGCCTTGAGCTTGCATTTGGAGTCTTCAGCTCGGGTCTTCTAGTTCGGTTGCGTCTTTTTCCCGGTGAGTCCCTGAGCTTCCTTTTCTCCTTTTCTTCTAGTTCATTTCCTTCCATGTCTAGCGGGGACAACCTTTTAGATGAACCCGAGGTGGGTACCTCGGGTCAGGGTGACCCTGCCGTCGCCCGGCCTTCCCACGAGGCCCGAGTTACCTCGGGTAAACTGGCGTCTACCTCTTGTCGAGGTCAGGTGCCATACCAGTTCGGTCCATCTGTTATGACGCTGGAGAGGCTTCAGGACCTCATCTGGCAGTTCAACCTACCTCAGGAGTATTCGTACAGTCTTCCCACCGGCAACTTCCCTTGGGACCATGGTCCATATGAGATCATGATCTTTAGGGAACAACTTGTTGGCGGGCTTCATCACTCTCTTCACCACCTTATTCCCGAGGTGTTGAGGTGCTTCAGCATCATGCTGGACCAACTTCACCCCAACTCTATTCGGAATTTGGTCAGGACCATCTCCCTCTGTTCCGAACGTAACTTCCGTTTAGACACAGATATCCTTTGTTCTATCTTGTTAATAAAAAAGAGTGCCTCTGGCGCTCCCCCCGAGCATGGGTAGCTACTATATGTCCCCTCGCCTGGGTTTCAAAATGCTACATAAGTTCCCAAGCAAGGTCCCGACCTGGAAGCGAGACTACTTTGTAGTCCAGAGCAGCACGGAGTGGCCTTTCCTTACCAACTGGAGGGTGGCCACTCAAGCTCCCAACATTACTCTTAACCGGAAGACGTGGGAAACCTTTCACTCATGGGCTCAGGTCGGGTTCGATCACAGGGACTACACTACTGAAGGGAAGCTCATTCAAGCCGATTTGAGCCCGGGTAGGTCAATTTCTACTTTAGTGTTTTGCTTAATCAGTCTAGTGTCTTCGGGCTTACTGACGCCGATCTCTGTTGCAGGTCCCATGGAGGAAGAGAGGATTACCGGTCCAAGGATCCTCTGTCAGATGAAGAAGAGGAAGAAACGAGCTACCAAGAAGGCGTGCGTGGAATCTCCAAGGACCCCTACCCCTGAACCCGATCTTCTGTAGGTCCTCTCTTCGGAGCCCGAGCTCCCTGATGCCCCTCTAGTGATAGACTTGGAGGGGGATTTAACACCTTGGGGGCCTGACACAGTGGCAGAGTCAATCGCTGAGCCAGTTGAGGCTGCCGCTGAAGTCCCAAATCCTGATGGGCTGCTGCCGAGGTTTCAGAAGGATTGGCTCATCGTGCCACAAATACGGTGACATCCAGCTTGGGGACTCAGGAGAAGGAAGAGAGCATCATGAATCCTGATATCAACCTCAAAAGAAGTAAGAGGGCTATTATCACTACGGAGGTTGTAGATTGGGTCGAACTCTCCCCTAGTCAGCTCAGGGCCCGCGCTGCAACCCACACCATGGTGGTGAGTTCACTCCCTAAGAGCCACCTCTCTCTCTCCTTTCTTTCTTTCTTCTTTCTTTAGTACCGACCAACCTCCTTCTACCAGGTGAACACTGCTGCGCATGCGTTGAGCTTTCAGTCTGACAAACACTTGAGGCGTGCTTTGGCTGCTGAGGAGTCATTTCGCGCAGCTTACACTAAGCTGAGGGCATCTCGGGGCAAGATTCACCAGTTGAAGAGTGATGCTACCGCCCAGAAGAGCTTTATCGAAGCCTTGCTGTTAGAGAAGGATGAGCTGGCTCGCGAGAGGGATAGGTTGAAGGCCAAGGTGAATGGGCTCAGAGCAGGTCAGGAAGCCTTGAAGCTCGAGGTGGAGAATCTCAAGGCATGTTAGAGGGCTTCGCAGCTTGAGGTGCAGGGGCTTAAGGAAGCCAAGGGGGCCTTGGAACACAAGGTGGAGTACCTCAAAGCCGACATCGAGGAGAAGATCGAGATCTTCGATGGAGCTCTCGGGGAGGCAAAGGCCCAGGTCATCATCAACTATGTCAAGTCATCTAGGTTTGACGATGTAATGTCACGGGCCTACCATAGGGGGTTTAAGCTCTGTAGGTGGTGGATAAGGCGCGCATACACTGACCTTGACATAAGTGCCTTCACCACCTACAACATTACAAACGACATGGCCCGTCAGGCCGCGGATGACCTAGACTCCGACGATGATTGTGGCAACGAGGAGGCCGATACCACTGACTTGGCTGACACCCCCGAGGAGGCCCCCGAAGAGGCCCCGAGTGAGGCTGATAAGCCTTCCAAATAGTTGTGTGATACTTGCATTTTCTTTTCTTGTTTCTTTGTACTTGGGATTCTTTAATGAAATTACACTTATGCAGTGAGAGTATATATGTATATTCTATTAAGCGCTTGTGTGATTCACTTCTGCTGGAGTGTTTGCCTTATCCGAGCTGTTGAGTTAGTAAATTCAGTTCCTGAGGTGAGCGACCCTTTACCGCTGTCACCCCAAACTATCTTCCTACACTTAGTAGGGGTGATCATCAGGTTTTAGCGACGTACACTGAGGTAGGCATAGTAAGGCGCGTGCCCGACCTGCCTGCTTGGTTATTTAGGTTGGCGTTTACCTCTAGTAGCGTATACCGAGGTAGGCTAGGAGTTGGAAAACCTATTCTCGAGATGCCTTTGATCTTTGGCATGCTAAGCCTTTGCTAGCGAGGTGGTAGAGTCATGCATAGCGCCGAGGTCTTTAGTTAACCTAGCGCGTTGACCCTTAGGCTGGAGGGAGTGACTCGTGGTCACTCCAAACTATTTTCCTAGAGTCTGCCCCTGCTGATGGGGTAACTGGACCTTGTGTTGCCGAGGTTGTTGCTAGTTCGACAAATTGGCCCTAAGGCTAGAAGGGAGTGACTCGTGGTTCACTCAGTTCAGTGGTTCATGGGTAATATAGTCTTAGGTTGATGATATTCCATGCCCGAGGTACTTGTTTCCCTTCTAGGGTTTTGAGGTCATATGTTCCTTCCCCGAGTACTTGCTTTACTCGGTAGGGTCCTTCCCAATTCGGACCGAGCTTACCAACGCCGGGCTCAAGCGCCATAACCTTGCGGCGAACCAGGTCGCCAACGCGGAGAGTTCGCTTTTTGACCTTGGCGTTATAGTACCGAGCTATCCTTTGTTGATAGGCCACGGTCTTGATGTACATGAGGTCCTGTACTTCGTCTAGTAGGTCAAGGTTGGTACGTAGCTCATATTCGTTTGCTTTGCCTTCATATGCTTCTAGTCTCAGCAAGGGGACTTCAATCTCAGCTGGGATGACTACTTCAGTGTCGTATGTAAGGTTAAAGGGAGTTTCTCCTGTGGCAGTCCTTTCCATGGTTCGGTAGGCCCAAAGTACACTGGGCAGCTTGTCTGTCCATAGTCCCTTAGCTTGGTCCAGGCACGCTTTCAGTCCTCGAAGGATAGCCCTATTCGTAACTTCCGTTTGGCCATTTGCCTGAGAGTGCGCCACCGAGGTGAAGTTCTACTGAATTCCCATGTCTTGGCACTAGTTTTGGAACTTGATGTCTTTGAACTGTTTGCCATTATCGAAGATCAGTACCCGAGGTGATCCGAAATGACACACTATGTTCTTCCAAAAGAAGTTCTGCACGTTCTGAGCTGTGATTGTCGTGAGAGGTTTGGCTTTGACCCACTTTGTGAAATAGTCCAATACCACCACTAGGAACCTTCTTTGCCCTGTTGCTAGCGAGAATGGCCTGAGTAGGTCAATCCCCCATTGTGCAAATGGCCATGGGATAGTGAGGTATTTCAGGTCGGCGGTAGAGCGGAGGTGGATGTTAGCGTGCTTCTGGCACTTGTCGCATTTTTTGACAAGCTCGGTCGCTGATGAACCTACAATTTATCTATAACTTTTGAGGACTTTAACATGGATTTTTATGCTGGTTTTATTAATTTTTGCCTCAATTTAGCTTAATGCTAAGAATAAGTTTCAGGTAATTAATCCAAGAAAAGGAAGGAAAAAGGCAAGGAAATAAGGTTCAAAAAGACCAAATTCAACCCAGCCTGGTTGTGGAAGCAAGAGAGAGCACTTTGGCCCAAGAAGAGTAAGTGGATTCCTTGAGAAAACCTAAGAAAAGAAAGCATAGCTAAGAGTGGAATTTGGCCCAATAAAGAAGGCCCATTCTCAGCCCAAAAGAGCAGCTCAAAGTATAGCTATCATGTGCTAAGAGAGAGCCTAAGTGCAACCCAAATAGCAGCCCTTAGGAGGCTTTCAAGAGAGCTCTAGAAAGTTCAAGAAAGGGGTGTAATACACCCCATTTTAGAGGCTTCAAGAAGGGGCAAGAGCCCCCTTGAAAAACTATATAAGGAGGCCTCTAGGAGGGGGGAGAGGTGTTCAATTGCTTGAGAGGAAGGTTCTCCCGCTCTTAGAGGTTCGGCCACCTTGAGAGAAGAGAAGAGAAGAAAGCTAGGCACAAGGAAGAAGAAGAAGAAGGGCTAAAACAGTTCAAGTCAAGCAAATAAGAAGAGAATGTGAGTTTGAAATTGGGGGTTTTTGATTCAGAGATCTTTTGTAATAAATCAATTGTAGTTTCATTCTCCTTTGATTTGAATTCAGTTTCTTTGTTATATTTTCTTTCTTCTTTCTCCTTCTTCCATGATTCCTTTATGTATTTCAGTTTGTAAAATTTTAGTTCAGCAATCTAATTATTTTTTATTCATTCGAGCGGTTATGAATTGTACTTGAAGTTTCTTGAATAAGGGTGTTATTGTAGATTAATTCGGCCAATTAACCTTCAAAACTCAAATCTGAATTTTCAGATCTGAGATTGCAAGACCTGAATTGCTTGAAAGAGAATTCAGATCTGCAAATTTCAGATTGGCTGAATGGATCCTAGAGTGCTTGAGAGAGACTCTAGGAATTCAGATATATTATTCAAGAACTAAATTGAGTGTCAGGTTAGAGATAACTTGCGCAATTCAAATGGTGATCAATTCAAATTTGAATTGATGCCTTAGAAGTGTTTGAAAAAATGCGTGCATGGGGATTAGATTCTTACTAGAGATAGAAGAACCGTCACTCATGCATATGATGAACATGCGCTTGAGAGAGGCTGTTCATGACCTTGGGGTTTCACCAAACCTAGGCTCAATCATGATTTATTCGAATGATCCAAATTGATAGATTGCTGAATTCTGAGATTGACATTTACTGCTTACTCTTCTAACCTGAGTTCAAGGCAATTGGGCCAATGATTTAGATAGATTTTAGTTTATGATTTTTATCTTTCATTAAAGTTTTAATTTATTTGTTAATAAGATAAGAAGTACTCAATTTAGTATTGATACTTGTTTCCTAAATCCTCATGGGAATGATACTTAACTCACTACTTTATTACTTGAACGGCTAGTGCACTTGCCTGTGTCACAATGAGCCACACCAAGTTTTTGGCGCCGTTGCCGGAGATTTAGGGAAACAATATAAGGAAACATTGGGCATTCTTAATCTGATCTCATTTAGCATTACATTCATAGTTGGTTTAATTTTCTTAATTTTTCATTTTTGCTTTGAATGCAACTGCTGTACTACTATAGTTATGCTTCTTTTCTCTTTAGTAGATTATTTTCTTTTCCTTGTTTCAGAGTTATTTTAATAAAGGAAGACCTGATTAACTTTCTATCTTGAAGTTATTACCCTCTAAAAGAAAAAAAAAATCACAAAATTATGAGTGTTGCATATCTGAGTTGCATTCGACACTCAGATCTGCTTTAGCAGACCTGCAACACTCAGCCAAAAAAAATCTTCTTATGTTTCAACCCTTTATTGTTTTTCTTTCATTACAAAAAGAAAAAAAAAAAAAAAATATATATATATATATATATATATATATATAATGAAAAGAAAAAAAGAATAAACAAAAGAATGGAAACCAAGGATTCAGATTCAGATCTGAGTTCTGCTATAGCAGATCTACAACAATTCAGATCTAAATTCCTTTTCAGACCTGAACTGAGGTAAATTTAAAGGGTAATTGGGAGTTATCATCATCCCAATACACCCTAGAACAAATCTGCTATCTCCCAAAAACAAATGGATAGCCATGGGTAAAGAAATTCAGATCTGAAATCACCCAGATCTGAACTAGGGCTGTGAACAGAGCAGGATGCAGGGCAGACTTTGTTGTATTAAATGACTTGTGCTCTGCTCTATCTGAGCTGATTTGGTTGAGGAAAAGTTTGTTTAATTTGAAAATTTTTTTATCCCTCATTAGATTTAATGCAAAGCGGCACTTCCACACAATTTTTCTATTTCAGTCCTGAACTGATGCAATCTTGAGGGGAATTGAGTGTCATCACCACCCTAATTCACCCTAGGATACTTATTCTATTCCCCAAAAGCACTTTGGTAGCAGCATCTGAAGAAATTTATATCTGAACTGATTCGAATCCGAATTGCAGTTGAGGACTGAACCAGAACTTTGAATTTTTGTTGAACTGCTTTCTCTGCTCTATGCATTTATAACCAAGCTAATGTATATGAGGAGATGTATGTTTGAATTGAAAATTTGTGATACCTCAGATATCTAATGAAAAGTAGAGCCTCCTAAGTGTTTCTAGTAAGTTCAGACCTAGCAGGGCTGCTACAGCAGACCTGCTACATCAAGGCTGAATCAGGGCAGGTTTGAGAACAGGTTTGTATTACAATTAACATTATTGAATTGGTATTGTGAATGGTCTTGGGCTGATCCTTGAAATTTCTCAAGTTAGAGAACTCTGATTTTCAGCTGTGAATGATTAAAAAGTCTAAACATTTGAACTCAATTCAGATTTGCTACTGCTGCACTTTAGCTTACAATACAACAGCCTTGAATTTGAAAATGTGTGGAATGAATGTTTTGCTACTACTGTACTTTGGGTTGCTATTTTTGGCTTATGGGGCATTTGTGTGGATTCATAAGGAACCTGAGCACAAACCTGGCTCAGGTCAGGTTATAGGTCAAATTATGTCCTCTGAAGGCATTGTCAATTCAGCTCTAATAAGCAGCCCTCAGTCTAGAAGAGGTGAATGGATGTGTGCAGTAGTGACACTTTAATTTGTAT
Source organism: Nelumbo lutea (assembly GCF_056320005.1). Taxonomy (NCBI): domain Eukaryota; kingdom Viridiplantae; phylum Streptophyta; class Magnoliopsida; order Proteales; family Nelumbonaceae; genus Nelumbo; species Nelumbo lutea. The sequence continues at coordinate 57,141,943 of NC_142687.1, read as the reverse complement.
ACTATTGTTCTCAATAGCCACTGAGATTTCAAGTTTCAGCAGTTCAGATGTGTAATTAATTTTCATTGCTGAAATCAAGAAGTTTGTATACTACCCAAGGTGTATACAGATTGGAACCCGAAGAACAGCCTAAAGTTCTTGATTTCAGTCTTGTTTCAGACCTGTTTGCAGTAGACTTCAGATTAGTATGCATGAAACTCCATTGCTGATCTAGTTAGTTCTCTCTCTCATTGATGATCTACTTCATCTTTGATTGCTGATTTAGTCTCAATAGTAGAGCTGCATTCTAGTTTGTATATTTATAAAATAGTGTGGATCAGATCTGTATACATTAACTGTCATGGCTAAAATAAAAAATCAGATCTAAGCACACTAGAAAAAAAATGATTTCTGATCTTTGTTGTTGATTGTTGTTTTAGTCTCAGTAGTATAGTCCTGCATATTCATAAAATAATGTTCTAGTTTCAGTAGTGGAGTTGTGTTTTCTTTTGTTCTCTATACTTCATAAAAAGTTGTGTGGTTCAGATCTGCATACATTCACTGTCATTGTGGAAGTCAGAATGCAGATCTGAGTACACAAGAAAAAAAAAATTCTGCTGTTCTAGTTTTAGTAGTGTAGCTGCATTATAATCTTGCATATTTGATAAAAATGGTGTGGTTCCGATCTGTATACATTAATTTTCATTGTTAAAATCAGAATTCAGATATGAATACACAGAAAAAAATATAGATAAAATTAGTGTGGATCAGATCTGTATACATTCACTGTCATGGCTGAAAACAAAAATCAGATCTGAGCACACTGAAAAAAAAAATAGTGTCGATCAGATCTGTAACTTTCATTGCTGAAATCAGAGTTCAGATCTGAACACACAAAAAATAATATACATAGTTGTTCTAATTCGGTAGTGTAGCTAGTAGATGTAGTTCTTCAGATCTGCACACACTCACATTACTGATTTAGGTAATCTTTTCTTTTAGTTCTGCACTAGTTAATCTGAATTCTCTTTCCTTTGTAGTAGGATTCAGATCTGTATTTTCCGATATCTGTAGTGTAATTCAGATCTGAATTTTCCTATTACTGCATTGCTTAGTTCAGATCTAGCTTGTTTTAGTAGTTTCAGATTTTTTCCCCCTTGCCAAATGCATCTAGGTTAGGCTGCTGTAGAATTTTGCTTCTTAATTCTAAAGGTTACTTGGATGATTTGACAGATTTCAGATATGATTTTCTACTGTTATGGACTCTATTTCTGCTGTCATAGCTTGCTGTTATAGCTTCCATTTCTGGTTTAATAGATCTAATATAATTCTGATTTAAAGTAGGTTTCAGATTTGTATTTTCTGATATCTGTTGTATAGTTCAAATCTGTGTAAATTAATCTTCATTGCTGAATTCTTAGGCTGCTATTCTAGTCTCAATCTTGTATATCACTTTGGTAGTGTGCAACCTTCTTGATTTCAGCATTGTATATCAGATTTCAGAGTAGTTTATACTGACTTTCAACCTGCTAATTGTTCTTGTGCTTAAAGTTAGATAGCACTCTGACTTCTTTGCCTCGTAAGTTTTTGCTGCATTAGTATTTAATAGTACCTCTTTCTAAGAATTATTTACATTTCTGAATTGTGTACATTAGTCTTTGTATTGCTTTGACTTGTACAGTTTATTATTCTGATCAGTTGAGTTTAGTTAGTATTTATGTTGGATGGTAGTTGAATAAGTTTACTGATCTCTCTCTCTAGTTGCAGTGATTTCTAGCAGAAGAGGCTCCACCAAAAGAACTCTTGCATATCTGGAAATTAATCTTCAGGAAGTCCTCTTTAACATTCTCTTTACTTGGTATTTCTCTTGTTGGTTTCATTGTGATCCCTTAACATTAGGAACATTGAGGATAATGTTCATCTTAAGTGTGGGGGAGTGAGCCCGAGGCTAGGGTATGGGGGCTGAAACCATGCATCTCATTCACCCCAACACACATATGCAGGCAATGACATAACCAAAAAAGACTGGAAGCCTTCAAGTTCATTACTATTTATTTGATAATTTTTAAGAAGGAATTCAATGAGTTGAGAGAGATTGATGTACTTGTTAAGTTTTTGTTCTTGTGAATGACCCAATTTGATATATGCATGAGAACAGGGGAGTTGAATATGCCTTTCAGCATGACTAGCCCTAACTATCTTCATGTGTATGGAAACCCTTGATTTCATGGTTAATGGTCAAGAGAGCTAGTGCACATCTAAAGTGCCGATTCTTGAGGTTCAATAATTGCAAAGAACTTGAGTCCTATTTACCTACCTCAAGCAAGTGACCAATGTGAGATAGAGCATAAGATGCACTCACACACAAAAAAAAAAAAAGAAAAAGAGAGAGAAAAGTGTGTGAGATGGAGCATAAAATGCACCCACACAAAAAAAAAGAAGAAAAGGGTGAGATGGAGCATAAGATGCACTCACCCCTAGAATTAAGAAATTGTGGTGACAGCTAAGGTTCAAAGGGGCACTCTAAAGTTGAACTCTCATTAAGATTTAGTTACAGATGTGAAACTTAGTGAAATTTGATTATTAACCTTGACAATTAAGGAGCTGATTTATATATGAATTAGGAGTGAAAGGTAGACAATGATGAAATTCATATTCTCCTTTCCCTGAAAATTATACATGTGTTAAAATGGTAATTTATAAGAATAGGAGCAGAACACATACAAAAGTTCCTCGACCACTCAATGCATTTCTATCTTAAATTCATCAGGTAAATGGTGAGAATAGAGGGGGGGGGGGATGTTCAGTTTATGGCTAATGTCTTTGCTTGAGGACAAGCAAAAGCTTAAGTGTGGGGGTATTTGATGAACCTACAATTTATCTATAATTTTTGAGGACATTAACATGGATTTTTATGCTGGTTTTATTAATTTTTTCCTTAATTTAGCTTAATGCTAAGAATAAGTTTCAGGGGTAATTAATCCAAGAAAAGGAAGGAAAAAGGCAAGGAAAGAATGTTCAAAAAGACCAAATTCAGCCCAGTTCGGTTGTGGAAGCAAGAGAGAGCACTTCGGCCCAAGAAGAGTAAGTGGATTCCTTGAGAAAACCCAAGAAAAGAAAGCCTAACTAAGAGTAGAATTCGGCCCAACAAAGAAGTCTCATTCTCAGCCCAAAAGAGCAGCTCAAAGTATAGCTATCATGTGCTAAGAGAGAGCCTAAGTGCAGCCCAAATAGCAGCCCTTAGGAGGCTTTCAAGAGAGCTCTAGAAAGTTCAGGAAAGGGTGTAATACACCCCATTCTAGAGGCTTCAAGAAGGGGCAAGAGCCCCCTTGAAAAACTATATAAGGAGGCCTCTAGGAGGGGGGAGAAGTGTTCAATTGCTTGAGAGGAAGGTTCTCCCACTCTTAGAGGTTCGGCCACCTTGAGAGAAGAGAAGAGAAGAAAGCTAGGCGCAAGGAAGAAGAAGAAGAAGGGCTGAAGGAGTTCAAGTCAAATAAGCAAGAAGAGAATGTGAGTTCGAAATTGGGGGTTTTTGATTCAGAGATCTTTTGTAATAAATCAATTGCAGTTTCATTTCTTTTGATTTGAATTTAGTTTCTTTGTTATATTTTCTTTCTTCTTTCTCATTCTTCCATGATTCCTTGATGTATTTCAGTTTGTAAAATTTTAGTTCAGCAATCTAATTATTTTTTATTCATTCGAATGGTTATGAATTGTACTTGAAGTTTCTTGAATAAGGGTGTTATTGTAGATTAATTCGGCCAATTAACCTTCAAAACTCAGATCTGAATTCTCAGATATGAGATTGCAAGATCTAAATTATTTGAAAGAGAATTCAGATATGCAAATTTCAGATTGGCCGAATGGATCTAAAGCTTGGAATTCCTAGAGTGCTTGAGAGAGACTCTAGGAATTCATATCTACTATTCAAGAACTAAATTGAGTGTCAGGTTAGAGATACCTTGCACAATTCAGTTGGTCATCAATTCAGATTTGAATTGATGCCTTAGAAGTGTTTGAAAAAATGCATGCATGGGGATTAGATTTTTACTAGAGATAGAAGAACCATCTCTCATGCATAGGATGGACATGCGCTTGAGAGAGGTTGTTCATGACCTTGGGGTTTCACCAAATCAAGGCTCACTCATTATTTATTCGAATGATCCAAATTGATTAGATTGCTGAATTCTGATATTGACATTTACTGCTTACTCTTCTAACCCGATTTGAAGGCAATTGGGTCAATGATTTAGATAGATTTTAGTTTAGGATTTTTATCTTTCATTAAAGTTTTGATTTATTTGTTAATAAGATAAGAAGTACTCAATTTAGTATTGATACTTGTTTCCTAAATCCTCGTGGGAACGATACTTCACTCACTACTTTATAACTTGAACGGCTAGTGCACTTGCTAGCGTCACACTGAGCCACACCAGTCGCATCTGCCTTCATGGTTGGCCAGTAGTACCCCTGTCGTAGTGCTTTCTAAGCGAGGGCCCTACCCCCCAAGTGTTCACCGCACAGGCTGAGTGTCGTGGAGGACGAGCTCGACTTCCGAGGGTCGCAGGCAGCACGGGTAGGGGAGCGTGTAGGACCTTCGGTACAGCCGTCCGTATATCATGACATATTTGGCTGCCTGGCGCTCTACCCTCCCGGCGGCATTATGGTCTATGGGGAGGGCCCCGTGTAGCAGAAAGCTCGTGAGTGGATCAATCCAACTCGGCTCTGCTTGAACGACGGGAGAGACCTCCTCTGCCCCCCTGAGAATGCTAGGCCGAGGTAAATTTTCTATATACACAGTTCTCATGGTGTTGTCTCCCATGCTGGCTAACCGTGACAAGGCATTGGCCTCAGCGTTCTCTGATCTCGGGATTTGCTGGATGAAGTGTGACCAGAAGCTGAGCAGTGTCTCTCTTACTTTGGCTAATATGCTACCATAGTTGGTTCGCGAGTTTCATACTCACCCAGGACTTGATTCACCACGAGCTGGGAGTCACTGTAGACGACGTGCTTGGCTTTCACCTCCTTTGCAAGGTCAAGCCCGGTTAGCAGCACCTCGTATTCTGCTTCGTTGTTGGATGCCACGAACTCAAAGCGTAGCGTACTCCAATTTCACACCGCTTGGTCAATACAGAATGATCCCAGCTCCGCTGCCCTATCGATTTGATGAGCCATCTACGTGAAGGATCCAGGGTTCATCATTCCAGTTCAGGCTTAGCCTAACTAGGAGAGATGTCATGCTGGTTACTACTTCACGGTGCTCGAGTTCAATCGGTCTAGGAACTCCAAGCTCTCCCGTACTGGGGGTCTTGTGTTTTATCGGCCTGGGGATTTCGGAGCTAAAGGTGCATTCTGTGATGAAATCTGCTAAGGCTTGGGCCTTGATAGCAGTTCACGGTTTGTACTGGAGCTCGTACTCGCTAAGCTCGATGGCCCACTTTGTCAACCTTCCCGAGATCTCGGGCTTGAGTAAAACTTGCCTAAGAGGTTTATCGGTAAGGACAACGATGGTGTGAGCTTGGAAGTATGGGTGGAGCTTTCGGGTTGTTATAACCAGCGCATAGGCCAACTTTTCTATCTTCAGGTACCTCGTCTTTGCTCCCTGCAACATTTTACTAACATAATAGATGGGTCATTGGACCCGATCTACTTCTCTTATTAGAACTGAGCTGCCCACCTTGTCACTCGCCGAGAGGTATAGCTCTAAAACATCACCCTCTTCGGGCCGGGTCAAGACTGTGATGCTGGCGAGGTGCCTTTTGAGCTCATCGAATGCGGGCTGACACTCTTCAGTCCATTCAAAGCCTTTGCCTTTTATGTCTTTAAATAAAGGCAGACGACGATCTGCGGACTTAGAAAAAAAGTGACTTAGGGAGGCCAATCGGCCATTCAACTTTTGGACCTCTTTTAACTTTTGAGGTGGTCTCATTTCTAGGATGGCCTCGATTTTGTCCCGATTGGCCTCAATGCCTTTCTGGTTGACAATGAACCCCAGGAAATTTACCCGATGTGACACCGAAGATGCACTTATTCAGATTTAACTTCATGTTAAATCTATGCAAGATTTCAAAGACTGAGTGTAAATCTTGTACTAAATCATGTGAAAATTGGGTTTTGACGACCATGTCGTCTACATAACACTCTACTTTTGTGCCAACAAGTGGCTCAAACCGCTTATTTATGTCTTTGAAAAGTAGCCCTAGCGTTCTTCAACCCGAAGGGCATGACCTTGTAGCAGTACAAGCCAAATTTGGTTATGAAGGCGGTCTTCTCCTCGTCTACTGGGTCCATTTTTATTTGGTTATAGCCTGAATAGGCATCCAAGAAGCTTAAGAACTCGTGCCCCGAGGTCACGCCCATTAGGTGGTTGATCCTGGGAAGTGGAAAGCATTCTTTTCAGCAAGCCTGGTTCAGGTCGGTGTAGTCGACACACATGCACCACTTACCGTTTGCCTTTTTCACCAGAATGGGGTTGGATACCCAGCTCGGGTAATGGACTTCCCTGATAAAATCGGCTGCAAGGAGTTTCCTGACCTCCTCGTCGACTACCCTCCATCATTCTAGGGCTAGGTTGCGCTTCTTTTGTCTAACGGGCCTAACTGAAGGATCGATGTTAAGTCAGCGAGTGATAATGTTGGGGTCTATGCCGGGAATTTCTACCACTGACCATGCGAAAACATCTAAATTTTTGAGTAAGAAGCTTACCAATTGAGACCGTAGGGGCTCCTCAACAGAAGCGCCGATTTGAAGTACCCGCACTAGATCGTCTGTCAAGGTCAGGATGGGGATGGTCTCTTCAGTAGGTGTGGCTCGCTCTGTGAACTGCTCTGTGGGTCGTCCCAGCTCGAGGTCATCAACTACCTTGGCCTTTCCTTTGAGGGCGGCTACATAGCATTTGCGGGATTTGAGCTGATCGCCCCGCGCCATTCCGACTTCAAAGCTCGTAGGGAACTTCATCGCTAGGTGGTAGGTGGAGACTACTGCTCGCAGGACATTGGTGATGCGTTGGCCCACTATCGCGTTGTATGGAGAGGGGGTTGCAACCACCAGAAACTCGTGATTGAGCCTTACCACATTGGGCCAAGTACCGACCTCCACTGACACAGTGACTTTCCCTAACGGCCTGGCCTTCTCACCACTGAATCCCACCAATGGAGTGCTTGTGGGCTTCAGGTCACCCTCTGGGATCTGAAGCTGATCGAAGGTTGCCTTGAAAAGGATGTCTGCCAAACTACCCGAATCTACCAGGACACGTTTGACTTCGAAGTCGTTGACCTTGATCTTGATGACGAGCGCGTCATCATGGGGGTAGTGGACTCCTCGCGCGTCATCTTCAGTGAAGAAGATTGGCTCCTCCACCCTTGGCCGCTTCGGGGGGTTTAACTCTTCTCTGGCGGTTTTATGGGAGTGGACTCCTCGCGCGTCATCTTCAGTGAAGAAGATTGGCTCCTCCACCCTTGGCCGCTTCGGGGGGTTTAACTCTTCTCTGGCGGTTTTATGGGTTGATGGCCGAGCTGATGCCGAGGTGCAGCCCACGACAATTGATCCTCCAACAATTACGTGGATGGTCCCTCGGACTGGTCTCTCGTCTGGAGGCTGTCCCTGCGGTTGCTCCGCCTGTCTGCTGGACTCGGGGGCTTCTTTATTCTGCCCCCCGTGCTGACCTGCTTTATTATTATTATTGCCATGCTGTACAAAATTTCTCAAATATCCACGACGGATGAGCTCTTCTATGTCATCGCATATGTTATTACAATTTTTGGTGCTATGACCGTGATCTCTATGGAAGTTACAGTACAAGTTCTTGTTCCTAACACTAGGATTGGCCTTGAGCCGTGGTGGCCACTTTACATACGGGGCATCCTTGATCGCCATGAGGATCTCGGCCCTCTTCGTGTTGAGGGGTGTAAACACCCTTTCTGCTGCTGGAGCTCGAAAAGGCTGAACTGGCTGTGCCCCCCGAGCTTGATCCTTCTTCTTCTTGTAGTCATTAGGAGCCGGGGGTTCCGGTTTCCTCTTTCTTTTTTCGGGGGCATGCTCTCCCTTCTGGTTGATCTCCTCCTCTATTCCTATGAACTGTCTGCAAGCTCGAGGAACTCAGTCACGGTTTTGGGCTGGTTGACGATCACGTGCCATTTGAACTCTCTATGGGTGATACCTCGTTTTGCTGTCGTAAGCCGAACTGCAGGGTCCAGGTCAGGTATCTGTAGGCAAGCGTCATTAAACCGCTTGATATAGCTCCAGATGGACTCCCCCTCTCTTTGGACTATGCTGAGGAGGCTTTCTTGGGTCCTCGGGCATCTCTTGCTAGTGACGAAGTGGGAGGTAAAGACCTCCATGAACTGCGCCCAACTCCTTATCGAGCCTGGCGAGAGGTTTCGGTACCAGGTGTGGGCCACCCCTTTGAACGTAGTGGAGAAGGCCACGCACATGCAAGATTTGTTTGCCCTAGCCAGATGCATCTGGGACTGGAAGGCATTGACGTGGTCGTTGGGGTCGAAGGACCCATCGTATTTGTCCAACAGTGGGAGCTTGAAGTCCTTGGGCATGAGGACTGTGAGGAGCTCCAAGGACAGAGGAGAGGGGACTAAGAGAAGTGGTGTGGCTCTCACCTCTCCTAAACTTATTTCTATTTTGCCCTTGAGCTCGGGCAGGTTGGGAATGGTGGTAGTTCGGCGGGCCCGGCGACGTCTTCTTTGCTTCTTGGCCAGCTCGCGTTGGTGTTGTTGGCCTCTATATTGTTGAGCTCGATGGGCCCGGGGGGAGGCAAGGATGGCTGCCGGTAGCTACGGATAAAAGGGCCTTGTTCCAGGTCGTCGGCTAGCACCTCGAACCTGTTCTCCACAAGTAGAGGCTCGAACTGCGAGTTCTTGGGTGACGCCGGCCTAATCGGCTGGGAATCCCCCGACTTGACCGCGGGCCGTGTGGCGGGGTAGGGAGTCTTCCCTTCCTTCCATGAGATGATGCCAAAGTCTCTCCTTGGCGGGAAGGGAGTTCACTGTGGCGCTGAGGCTTAGCTAGCTGCGCTGCCAGATGTCGGGGAGGGAGTGAAGGGAACTATTGCTGGTATTGGTACTGGGACACTTGGTGCAGCACTTGCTGCTGGTGAAACTAGAGTTGTTAAAACTGCTGCATCTAGGCCTGCATGACCCGCATGCACTGCATCAAGTCTTCAAGTTGGCCTTGGCTGGCCACTGGAGGGAGAATGGTGGGCAGAGCAAGAAATAAAATTCTTGTTCTAATACAGGAATATATTTCTAAAAGAAAAAAACAAGGGGGAACGTTTCCAAACAGGACCTTAATAGAGTATTTTAATAATTTAACGCCTTCCATCATCTGAATTAACGTCTGAGGGGGCATTTTCCGCAACGTAAAAGTTAAAAGGGTTTTTTTCGAAAATTATAGGGGGTCTTTGTCACTGAACCCATAGTATAGGGGACCTTGTAATTTACCCAAAAAAAGCAGCTGGCAGGCGAGTGGCGACCTTCTTCTTCTCATCGGCGATAGAACAAACCTCAGAAATCCTTCGCTCATGGCAATTAGAAACATACTCCGATCAAACTTCATTTTTAAATCTCTTAACTGTCCATTCAGCACCGTTCGCTTTAAAGTAACATCTGTTCAATACGTAGCAACGAGGGCCAGAGACCCAACATTCGAGAAATTCATGGACAACTACAAGAACCTCCTCAAAGTCGTCTCCGTTCAAGACCTCATCATCGCAAATCCTAAAAACCGGACCATATCTCTCGATTTCCTCAACAGGGTTTCTCAGAAACTTCACCTCAATCGGGGCGCTTTGTCCTTTCTCCGTAAATACCCTCGCATTTTCTCCATTTTCTACAACGCCTCCAAGTCCCAGCCGTTCTGCAAATTAACAGATGACGCCAGTCAGATTTCATGCCAAGAAGCAGCTGCAATCGATGCTTCCAAGCCCGTCGTCGTCGACCGACTGGTTCGACTTCTGTCCATGTCGGTCTCCAAATCACTTCCCCTGCGAGCAATTTTCAAGGTCTGGAGGGAATTCGGGCTGCCTGATGATTTCGAGCAGTCGGTAATTGCTCAAAATCCTAATCTTTTCTTACTTTGCGATGCCCATGAACCAAATACTCATATCTTGAAACTGGACCCTAGAAACCTCGACACTGATTTATCTGCCTCGGTTGAGAATTGGAGGATTACAGAGTGCTGTGGGCAGGACTCTAAAGTTGATGCTGCAGAAATTAGATTCGCTTTTAAACATGGGTTTCCACCTGGAATGAAGTTGAGTAGGGATTTTAGGGCTAGAGTTAAGGAATGGCAGAAACTGCCGTATGTTGGGCCATATGAGGAGATGAAGGAGAAGATGAGGTTAAGAGCTGGTATGAAGGCATTGGAGAAACGGGCCGTTGGGATTGTTCATGAGTTCTTGAGTTTGTCAGTGGAGAAAATGGTGGAGGTGGAGAAGATAAGCCACTTCAGGAAATGGTTTGGGATTGATTTGAATATAAGGGACCTATTTTTGGATCACCCTGGAATTTTCTATTTGTCAACTAAGGGAAAAAGGCACACGGTTTTCCTAAGAGAGGCTTACCAGCGGGGGTGTTTAATCGATCCAAATCCAGTTTATGAAGCGAGGAGGAAACTTCTTGATCTTGTTATTTTAGGACGGAGAGGTTTTCTTGTAGGTGATTCAGGGTCATCAGAGAAAGAACGATGGGGAAAAGAGAAGTTAGAAGAGGGTGTAAATTAAGGTTTTGAATTTTTTGAATTCAAATGTTGAACCAATGAAATTGGAAATGTTGGTCACAGTGGGAAGATTTTCTTGACCATTTATTGAGAAAGAATGTTGAATGGTGGTACAAATTTGATCTTGGTGATAGAATGAAAGAATCGAAACATTGTTGAATTGGGTAGGGTTTTGTATGCTTAATTAAAGTTAGGTGCTTCAATGGTTTTCCTGATCATTCCCTGCTTTGTATTAGATGGTGCAAATCCACTCATGGTGATAGAAAGAAATATTGGAAACATAGTTTTGTTGGTTAGTATGATGTTTCGATTCACAAGTGGATATCCCTGTTTTTTTGGAAACTATGTTTTATTGGAAACATAGTTTTCTCAGGAAGCTGGGCATATCCCTGTTTTTTTGTTTTCAATTGTAAGGGGAACAAAGCAACTACATGTTTAATTCATCAAAAAAAAAAAAGCAACTACATGTTTAAGTCAAGGATTCATTTTCTATGGGAATATCCATTTCCATTGTAAAAACAACAGGGGATACATCTTTAATACTGACCGAACTCATGGATATTGAGAGAGATTGGCATTTTTTTTTAATTTATGGCAGAAAGGTAAAATTTTGAACCTCCATGGATGTTTATTGGCTTCCATTTTTCATACTCTTTGCAGAGCTTGTATTTGCCCTGATCATTCAAACTCCAAAGTAATGGAACATATTGGATGTTTTGTGAAATTGGCATTAACTATTCTAGTTATGGAATTTTTTGGGTGTACATCTTTTGCAATGAAAGTAAAATGTTGCATTTATAGCAATCTCATTGTGCTTCTTTCAATGAATTTTGCATATGTTCTTTAGATTTTTTTTCAATAAAGTATGGAATATTTTAGAAAAGTAGTTATATTTCCTTTTGTCTCTATTAAACAAAAAAAAAAAACCTAAGAGAAGGGATGAAGAGAGAAGAAGAGAGAGTCTAAAGTTGTGCTCAAGGTTCAAAATATCGATACAGGCTGATACACCGATATAGTCACAGGTAGGTTCCAACTCCAAAATAGCTCCTTCACAGACTTTGGCATTACTCAGATTAGATCAGCTTCTCTAATAAGATGATTCTAGAAGTGAAGCTAACAATGCTAGTAGATAGAAGGAAGGGTCGATGGATAGCCTTGCTTCAAAACCTAACGAAGTAAGCTCTGAATCTAGGGAAAAATCCAAAGAATAGTTGGTGGTTTTCTTCTAGTACCAAAGAACTACTAGCAAGTATCAAAAGAAAGAAGAAACCACATGTTTCTCCAACACCGATTTCAAGGGAAGAAAGTAGCTGTAGAGAAGATGAAATTAACTGATTCAATTGTCATTCAATTCTGCCATTTTGGACAAATTTATATGTATATATAGACTAGTAAAATTGCAGTTCCCTCCTAAATAGAATCCTAGAACTCTTTAAAATTAGAACTTCAATAAAATACACAAAACCCAAAAAATGGAAATTCCTAAAATAGAAAGCAGAAAATAGAAACTCTTCACAATAGGAGTTGTCTAACAATTTCCTAAACAAGAAAATAAAAGCTATAAATTTAGAAACGGCTGTCAGCCTTAGTTCCTCCTCTCATATAATTTTTAGTAACTTTGGGAAGCTCAGATCTTTCCAAAAAATTATTCTACTGTATCCTCTTTTACTGCAGAAGTCTGTACTGCATCGGCCACCACCTCTTGAAAAGAACTTGTCCTTGAGTTTGATGTGCCGAGAGAGGTGTCAAGCTCTTGTGGGATTTGTGTCTGGAAAGGCATTATGAAATTCAATCAGGAGTTCAGGGGTTGGGTGAGTTTTAGTGTGGGAGATGGGGCTAGAATAAGGTTTTGGGAAGATGATTGGAGTAGGATTAGGAAGTTATGTCTTGTGTGATCTTTGCCCAAGCCATAACATTCCCCTTTGCTACATACACAAATACTCTCTCTCTTGTTCTACCATCTCATGCTCAAATTCAGATATAGAAAGGCAAACCATATTCTCTCGTTTTCAAGTTCTTGTTACCTTTTGGAGTATCAAGTAACAATTGTTTCATCAAAATAGCACCATAGGAGTCTTCATAGATAACATAGTTAGCATCCTTTGCCTCTTCTTCACTAGGAATTTTAGGTTCTTCTAGCTGACATTGATTGTCAAATTCTCCACCTTCTTGAATCTAAGTCAACGTGACTTCATTCTCCATGGCAGTAGCACTTTTTATCAACCACATTAGTAGCTGGTTTGGGCAAAGTGGCTTGTTAGTAGAGAAGTTATTTTGAGAAACGGCCTGGGCTAAGACGGGCCATAAAAGATAGAGACAGGCTTAGTGGGATGGTAATGTAGCTGAAGGTGATTTTCCAGTTTGGTTTGCCCTACAAATTCTTTTGGCTGTCTAGAAGATTGTGGCTCTTGGGGTCGTACCAGCTGGTAAATTAGATTACTTAGATATGCAACTAATTTCTTCTTTAATTCTTGCCTATGTTGCATCAGCTATTCTTTCTGTTTCTCCTCTTGGCATTGCATCAATACCTCGGTAGTTTTAATAGTGATCTTTCTGGTTTCCTCAATGGAAGGAGGATCAGAGGCCCTTTTAGGGGGGCATCTTGGCTCTGATTCCAACTGACATAGTGCTGGTAGATAGAAGGCAAGGTCAATGGGTAGACTTGCTTCAAAACTCAACAAAGTATGCTCCGAATCTAGGGGAAAATTCAGAGAATAGTTGATGATTTTCTTTTAGTAGCAGAGAACTACTAGCAAGTATCAAAAGAAAGAAGAAACCACATATTTCTCCAACACTGATTTCAAGAGAAGAAAACAGCTATTAGAGAAGAAGAAATTAACTCACTCAATTATCATTCAATTCTGCCATTTTGGAAAAAATTACACGTATATATAGACTAGTAAGGCATGGATGATGATGATATTGACTAGTAAAGCTGCAGTTGAGTCCTAATAAGAATCCTAGAACTCTTTAAAATTAGAAACTTCTAACGCAGAAACCAAAAGATGAAAACTCCTAAATTAGAAAGCTCTTCAAAATAGTAGTTGCCTAACAATTTCCTAAACAAGAAAATAGAAGCTATAAGTTTAGAAACCACTTCAGCCTTAGTTCCTCCTCACATATTTTTTAGTAACTTTGGGATGCTCATTTCTTTCCAAAACTCATTCTTTTGTATCCTCTATTGCTGTAGAGGGCTGTACTGCTTCACCAGATTTTTTCTGTCACCGAACAATGGATGCAAAGGTGGTCAACAGACTTGGACTCCCTGCCACATGGACCACAATTTGTGTCTTGAAACTGCAAACCCCTCTTCAAAAAGCTTTCCTTAGTAAGGCATTTGTCAAGTTCTCAAACACAACTGCTCAAACTAAGAAAGTCAACCAGGGGGGAAGTAAGATCCCAAATCTGCTTAGCCTGGAGGCTCACCTGATCTGAAGCCATTAATTTGCTAGCAGAGGACTTCACAGAAAAAATCCCATTATTGTAGGACCATCTCAGTTCTAGTCCTTAGAGAATGTTGAATGGTCTCTTGGATCAGAATTTTATGGCTGTTGATGGCTGTAATGGCTTCTTGAAGGAATAAGATAGTAGGGAGAGAAAGAAGAGAGAAAATACCTGGAATCACTCACAGGGTGCCTAGAATTACTCTAGGGCATGGGAATCACTCACCATAGCTAGCATAAGCTGAAGAAAACTCGATAAACTTTATTGCCTTTGTGTAAACTGTCCATACATATTTATTGTTGGAAGGGTTAGAATCCATCCTATGGATGGCCGAAACCATGCTAGATGGATGGGCGAGATTTCAAAATTTTCCTAATCATTATGGGAATCGAATTCCCTATGTTTTGAAAAATTGCATTTTTTAGGATCGGTCTTGCACCGAACAGGACCAAATTTGAAACCAATCAAAGAGGGAGATGAATACCTGATACAGATACCACAAACACAGATTCCAAGGTGGAGTTCACACCCAAATCAGTCCTAAAACCAACCTCCACTGAAGATGGTGCAGTGTGTTCTTGAAGCCGGTTCAGCAACACAGTTTTCAGCAAAACTGCAACCCAACTGCTTGGACCGAACTAGGGAAGTTGAGCCTGTTATCCCCTGAATTTTTCTTGCAAAAATCAGAGGAAAAACTGATCTATATCAGTTCCAGATAGTTGAGGTCGAACTGGGAGAAAACTAGGAGACAAAAGGGTGTAGAGAGAACAAAAAACTACAAAAAATATTAAGTTGTCTTGGATTGGTTCACCCCCTCTTCTTTTATAATCTCTTATGGAGCTATCTCCTAATCCAATTAGGAGATAATCCAGATCCAAATCAGATCTGGACTCTAATTAGCGATATACCTTATCTTCTTTATAAGATTAGGTGCTCCATACCCAGATGCAAACCCAGATTCGCCGCATGTCACATGACAACTTAAGCTGTCATGTGACAACTTAATTAATCATATTAATTATGGGCCTTAGGCCCATCAGCTATAAGGCTCACGACCCAAGTGTGTTGCATGGCCAACATAGGTCTGATTTGTATGGTGTGGGACCCCACAATGACCTCACATAAGTCCACATTGGTTCAACCCAACCTTTGTGAAAAGGCTTGGCCGAATCCACTACTAAACGCAGTGAACCCCTGAGCACATCACTATGGGCTCAATATGGGCCCAACATTTACATTTAAATGATCATTGAATTCAGTCATCCTATGAAGATGGACGACCCAAGGATAATGGATTTAAGTAAGATAAAGTCCATCAGGTAATCAACCCTTAATGGTTTCTTACACTTAACCTCTCAGCCCATAATGATCAAACACTGCCCAATAGGGAAGGATCTCTCCCTTGGTTGCAAGGTGCATTATCACTCTCTCTGCACGGATGGATCTTAGGAATTAAAACCTTTTGCAAACATTTTTCATAAAACATTAATATATATATATATATATATATATATATATATATATATTTTGCAAAACCAAATCTCAAACACAGTTGAAATTCATTGTCAGTAGCACTTTATTCGACAAAGGGGCCGATCCTATCACTATGATCACCCACTCAGATGAATTCTCAGAGTGTCCCAACATACCCAGGTTTTGACCCTGAATGGATCTCACTGAGTGGCATATCAAAGACAGCCCAATCCAACACATAGTGTAGTAACATAATCAAGTCTAGGGGTTATGTGTAATTTTCCAGTTTTGCCCATCAATCTCCAAGGTCCAGAGCATAAATAGAAAATGGTCCGACTTTAGTGTTTCAACCAAACACACACTGCATGTGCTTTGGGTCTAACCCTAGCAGTTAAGACAAGCTGCCCCAACTTCTTTGGCAACACAT
Source organism: Nelumbo lutea (assembly GCF_056320005.1). Lineage (NCBI taxonomy): Eukaryota > Viridiplantae > Streptophyta > Magnoliopsida > Proteales > Nelumbonaceae > Nelumbo > Nelumbo lutea. The sequence continues at coordinate 57,125,892 of NC_142687.1, read as the reverse complement.
TAGTGTCAGCCTTGGCAGGATAAACTCCTAAAGTCTATCCAATGGTTGAGAACATTCTAAACGAACACGAATCTCGTAAGTGTCCAATTTAAGGTGTAATTTCACAGAAATGTCCAATATCAACATGAAACAATAATGTACTTTTATTCATTTATAATAAATGTATTTGTACATCAATCTGATTGGAACTAAGGGCATACACTGTCTAGCATTTGTAGACTCTAAACTCATAATAATCCTAGGAGTCAAACTGTTAAACTCGTAATAGTCATAGGAATCAAATTATTAGACTCAATAATCCTAGTAGGACTCAAAGTAAGTTGTCATATCCTATTTCAATTCAAAGAAGACTCAATAACTCTAATCCTACTTATGCGATGACTCTGAAATTTTAAATATAAACAAACTATAACTAGACAAATTAAACCCTACCAATGGACTCCACAGAAATTGCAAAATGACAAAAATACCCCCACTGTCCAAAGATATAGAAATACATACAATTTCATAAAATTCCAATTTTGACTCTTCAACTCCTGCATCACCCATCCTTATCCCACTTCCAATTTCACTGATCAGGTTGAGTTACATCCACCTTTTGATCCAAAAGCAACTGGAGCAGTTTTGAAAACCAATGCCCCTCCTAATCCTGAAACCCTGTTCTGAAATTTGGAGTGTAGATCCCCCCCTACATGCACACACACACACACACACGAATTTCATAGCTCTCTGCCACTGATGCCTCTTTGTGAACTGCTAACTGGAGAACAAAGATCAGGTTGACTGACATCCACCTTTTGATCAGGTCCTTATCCCACTTCCAATTTCACTGATCAGGTTGACTGACATCCACCTTTTGATCCAAAAGTAACTGGAGCAGTTCTGAAAACCAATGCCCCTCCCAATCCTGAAACCCTGTCCTGAAATTTGGAGTCTAGATCCCCCCCTACATGCACACACACACACACACAATTTCATAGCTCTCTGCCACTGACGCCTCTTTGTTAACTGCTAACTGAAACAGCTGGGGGAAGAGCTCTTCCGGAGAAACTTCAGCACGCCACAAGTCTTCGCAGAACAGCAATATGCTTCCATCACTCAACTTGTAGTCAATACCCTTTGAAAACAAGGGAGAAGCTTCATGATTCCTTTCCAGAGCAAGCACCCATAGGAGGCTGGGGAGTCAGCAATCACTCTGTCCCCCCTAGCAACACCATATTTTGCAGCAATTAGGCTTCTCTACCAACTTTCTCTGAGTCTCAAATCTCCAAATCCACTTTCCCAAATCCTTTCTCCCTCCAGCCCGTCTTGCTCACCAGGCTTCTCTACCAACTATCTATATCTTCCATATGGCCCACTGGAACGATTGTAATCTTCCTTAGGTTGATTTTCAAGCCAGTGACCACTTCAAACAATTGCCATATGCTGTTCCATTGTTAGAATCTCCTATCAAAGGTGCTCCCATAAAGTCTAACAACTGGGAGTTCAGCGAAGGTAGCATGCTATCAAAATGCCTTTGAAAGCCTTGGAGTTTGTAGTTCTAAAGCCTTCTTTGCATGAATTGATTGCCTGGATGGTCAAAGATGAGATTTCTGCAACAACGGCCAGCTATGAAGGATAGCCTGTTGGATCTTGTTATTTGTGGTCTACCATCTTTTTTGTAATTGGGGTTGCATTTTTTTAGCATTTGATCATATCAGTGATTTGAGCTTATTCATATGCCCCAAAGATCAGAATTAAGGTTGGGAAGGGTGACAAAACTAGCTTTTGGAATTTTGCCTGGTGTGCAGATCTTTCCCTTAAGGATCTGTTCCCTTCTCTATTTTTGATGGCATGCAATAAAGAGATCCTAGTGTGGAGTCCCACCTTTCAGGTAAATGGTGGAGTATTACAGCATGGACAGAAACAGACTAATGTGGAATCCCACCTTTCAAGGTACTTCAATGGTTGGGATGTGGATCAGGTAGCCCAGTTTTTTGGCCAATTGGAAGGCCAGTTATGTAACCCTCAAGAGGAGGACTCCAGAGTTTGGGGCTGGCACAATTCAGGCTCATTTTCAGTTGAATGCTTTTATAAAGATCTAGCAGGTGGTAGCAGTTCCTCTTTCCCTTATAGGACAGTCTGCTAGATCTTTTTAAAATTTCAGTCATTGCATAAGTAGCCATATTTATGGCTCCTTTGAAGGAAAAACCTGAATCACTCACAGGGTGCCTAGAATCACTCTAGGGCATGGGAATCACTCGCCACAGCTAGGCATAAGCTGAAGAAAACTCAATATAATTCATTGCCTTTGTGTAAAATGTCCATACATATTTATAGACTCTAAACTCATAATAATCCTAGGAGTCAAATTGCTAGACTCATAATAGTCTTAGGAGTCAAACTGTTAGACTCAATAGTCCTAGTAGGACTCAAACTAAGCTGTCATATCCTATTTCAATTCAAAGAAGACTCAATAACTCTAATCCTACTTATGCAATGACTCTGAAATTTTAAACATAAACAAACTATAACTAGACAAATTAAACCCTATCGTTGGACCCCACAGAAAATTGCAAAATGACAAAAATACCCCTACTGTCCAGAAATACAAAATACATAAAATTTCATAAAATTCCAATTTTGACTCTTTAGCTCCTGCATCATTCTTCCCTGGTTCAAAATGAAGGGATGAGAGATCCGTCATATGGATGGCCGAACCTTGCAGGTAGGTTGGGCGAAATTTAAAAAATTTCTCTCCCATGTGGGAATCACATTCTCTATTTTAGAAAACTGCATTTTCAATGATTAATCTTGAACCTAAACCAAACCAGATCTGAAACCAAAAGGTAGGAGAGGGATATACCTGATACGGAATAGTAGTAACCCCCAACGAAGGTGTTCACGCCCAAGGAGATTACCAAAGACTTCTCCCACTGAAGATGACACAATGTAGGGTGGAACAGAATCAACAGGATGGCTCTTCAGCAAGAATCTGGTTCTTCACCAAGAATCTGATGGAGGGCGAGTGAGCACGACTTCAGATCACCTTTTCTACCAAAAGGTGATATCAAGATCCCTTTTTTGATCGCTCTTACAGGTGGAGATCGAACTGGTAATGGCAACAATAGCAGGAGAAGGCAAGAGCAGAAGATGGCATCAGTCCAACTGTATGCTGTCTTCTCTCTTGAATCAATAAGACTGAAGGATGAACTAGGATTCGCCTTTCTCCTCTATTTATAGCCTTAAAATAGAGGTTCTCCTAATCCCATTAGGAGTTTCCTAATCGAAATTCTGTATTTGGATATGGACTCTCTTTAAAAGATAAGGATAAACCCTTATCTTAATTTGCAGATAAAGATCAACCCTCCTAATCCAATTAGGAGTTTCCTTATCCAAATCTTTATTTGGATTTGCGCTCTCTGATTGGATAGGGACAATCCCTTATCCTATTTGCTGATCTAAATCCTAGAACCCCCCCCTTTAATTAATCTAATTAAGGCGGTTCGAATTGGGCTTTAGGCCCATTAAGTCCATGTGCTCACTTATCCTCCAAACTGCTGCCCAGTTGGATATCCTTGTATGGCGTGGGACCCAAACATTGATCTACACATCAGCCACATGGGTTCAACTCATCCTCTGCTACAAGGCCTGGCCGAATTTAGTGTAGGAGACAGTGAACCCCCGAGTCTATCACCATGGGCTCTTAATGGGCTCAACATTTACACTAAATGGTCATTGGGTCAAGCCACCTTATAAAAACCCAAGGACTGTGGGCAGATGCAAAATTAGCCCATCAGGTATTACCCTCAATGGTTTTACACTTAACCTCTCAGCCCATAATGATCAAACACTGCTCGACAAGAGAGGACCTCTCCCTGGGCTGCAAGGTATAGTGCTGCACTCTCTACTCACATGGATCCCGGGAATTAAAACCTTTTGCAAACATTTTGAAACCATATCTCTATATAAATATATTTTGCAAAACAAATTTCAACGGTTGAAATCGGCTGCCGGCAACTTTGGTTTCCATCAGAGAGAGTGCATCCCCGATCATTCACTTTGTCTGACAAAGGGGCTGATCCTGTCACTATGATCACCCACTCAAATGAATTCTCGGACTGTTCCAACATACCTAGCTTTTGACCCCCTCTAAGGATCTCACTGATTGGCATATCAAAGACAACCCAATCCGACACTTAGTGCAGTATCATAATCGAGTCTAGGGGTCAGGTGTAACATTTCAGTTTTGCCCATATATCTCCAAGGTCCAGGGCAATACTGAAATTCTGGTCCGGTTCAGGGTTTCAAGAAAACCCACACTGCATGTACCTTAGGTCTCACCCTTGGCAAGTGGCAGCTGAGACAAACCACCTCAACCAACTTGGCGGCACATCAGTGTCAGCCTTGGCAGGATAAATCTCCCCAGATCTATCCAATGGCTGTGAAGATTCTAAACTAACACAAGTCTCATGTGTGTCCAGTTTAAAGGTATTACACAGAAACGCACCATGATAACATGAATCAAATATATACTTTATTCATTTACATTAAATGTCATAAGGTATATCATTTTGATTGGAGCTAAGGGCATACACTGTCTAACACAAAAAACAACTCGTCTTTAAAACTTGAGGATGAAAATTTGTTATGCCCCAATTACAAAAGGAGTAGGACTTCCCACATCTACATGCTTGGACTGTAGAGTAGAGGCCAAACATAGAACTAAAAAAGGATTTTGAAAGAAACATATTTCTGAAACACTGCCTTCCATAACCATCTTTGTTAAACCACCAATAACATTAGTTTCTTGAACACTTGAGTCATCAACCAGCCTTTGTGATGAATCTTCCCCTTGCTTATCCAAATTCTCAACTGCAACATTTGGAACTTTTCCTTCAACTTTCTAGCTTAGGAATCACCATCTCTATGTGTTTTTATATCCTTGGTTCTTCAACAAACGCTAGAACTCTTTCCATTGTTGATGTTGGTCGAACTTGTGCTATGTTAGGTTGTAATTCTTGAAGTGGTTCTTGTTGAACTTGAAAAGTGAAGTCACTTCCTTACTAGGATCTACTACAATCAACACATTTGTATCTTGCACTTGAATTTCTTTAACTTGCTCCACTTCTATTTCTTCTTGATCATTAACCTCAAGCTGATCATGGGTGTTGTAAACTTCAGCAATTTCTGTTTTTTCTTGGCCTGCACCCTCTTGATTTTTAATATTTACAACTCCTATATCTTGAAACTCTTCTTTAGTTTCATCCTTAACTTCAGCTCTAGTATAGGCATCAACTTGCAAGGAATCATCTACTTTCTTTTCAACTTTGTACCTTCTTCCCATTGACTTCACATTCTTTGTTGTAACCTATTGCTTCTTCTTTTGCTCGGAATTATTCAACTCCATATATAGATCATCATGGAAGTCTAGTGGGATGTACTTTTCTTGCAAACACCTCTTCATCTTTACCCATGTACTAATTGGTTCATCACCTCTATTTTCTAGTCATTGCTCAAGAGTTCTCCACCATACTTTAGCATGACCCATCAGCTTCATGCATGCAAATCTAGTCCTTTGTTTGTCAAACATATAATGCCAATCAAAATAACCTTCTAGTTTAGCAACCCAATCAAAGAATGCTTATGGATCATCAGCTCGTTTGAAATCTGGTATTTTCCTCTCTTCTAACATGTTTGAAAACCTTACTCACATAGCCAACATTATTAGATTTATTTTCTTCCCCCATCTTTTTTTTTGATGAATGAATGGTATTTTATTAAATAGAGATAGAAATAGTACAAGCATGAAGCACCCTAAGAGGAGGCACGAGATGTTACCTCCCCTTAAAGGTGGTTCCAAATCCAAACTCTTTTCAGATTGCATTTACAAATTAGCCAAAAACATAAAATCCCTTGAAGCCCCTTGTTTAGCTGAATCTGCGAAAGCATTTGCCAATCTACTAACCCACTAAAAGCTAACTGACATGGTTCTCGTAATCCAATTGACTTTTTTGATGATGTCCCTATATCCCCAAACAACAGTTTCCGGGTCCGACATCCATCCCACTATCACTTTAGAGTCTCCTTCGTTTTCTTCACCCATCTTCTCAAATAAGTCAACCAAAGACCCTTCATTTGGTTTAGAAACCCAATCATCATTGATTCTAGACCTGTAAGATTGTCTAGAAGATACCCTAGGCCTATAGAATCGGTCACTTTGTGAGAACAGAGTGAATAAACCATTAGCTCTGATACCAAACTGATGTAGGACCACCTCAGTTCTAGTCCTCAGAGAATGTTGAATGGTCTTCTTGGATCAGAATTTTATGGCTGTTGATGGCTATAATGGCTTCTTGAAGTAATAAGAGAAAAAGAAGAGAGGAAATACCTGGAATCACTCACAGGGTGCATAGAATCACTCTAGGGCATGGGAATCACTCACCATAGCTATCATAAGCTGAAGAAAACTCAATATAATTCATTGCCTTTGTGTAAAACGTCCATACATATTTATAGACTCTAAATTCATAATTATCTTAGGAGTCAAACTGTTAGGCTCATAATAATCTTAGGAGTCAAACTGTTAGACTCAATAATCCTAGTAGGACTCCAACCAAGCTGTCATATCCTATTTCAATTCAAAGAAGGCTCAATAACTCTAATCCTACTTATGCAATGAATCTGAAATTTTAAACATAAACAAACTATAAATAGACAAATTAAACCCTATCATTGGACCCCATACTCCCATAGAAAATTGCAAAATGACAAAAATACCTCTACTGTCCAAAAATACAAAAATACATAAAATTTCATAAAATTCCAATTTTGACTCTTTAGCTCCTGCATCACCAACATTTTTCTTCCTCACATCAGCTCTATTTTTATTTTCATTCGTCAATTTGCAACTCTTGACCTCAATGCTATTTGTAGAGAATACAGTAATGCTTCAAGTGTTGTGAGGGATATTTGCCCTATCTGTTCATCATACAAATCAGGTAGGTATTTATCTGCTACCTTCTTATGTGCAAGTGCTTAATCTCTGTCTTGCTTCCTCTGTTCCTTTTGCTCTGTCTCGCTTCAACGTTTTCTTTTAAAGTTGATAAAACTTGAGTTGCATATCTCATTGGAAATGGCTGGCAGGGATCGAGGTGTTTTCTTCTGTGTTTTTTGGCAAAAATTGGGTGGTGGATCTGCAGTTTCCTGTTTATCTTTTCTCATGTTTGGTAGGAGGGGTATTCGTGATATTTGTTGGGGCTTTTGCAGTTGTTTCTGGGCTTGGATTTCTTAGGGTGTATTAGTTTGTTTGTTGGGCTGATTTTCTGTTCATGGGGTTAATTTTGTTTTGGGCGGGTTTGCTCTTGCTGAATGATTTCTTATCACCCTGTTGTATCCTCTCTTTCTTTTTTTCATTAATAAAGTTTTATTTATCTTCAAAAGAAAGTTTTCTTTTAACCTTGATCTGATTTTCAGGGTTAAGGTTTGAAATCGAGTTCGAAGCTTTCGATCTTCTTCACCCCACCATCAATGGCCAATGTTTTCATGCTATTTTCTTCTTCACTAGTCATTGACTGATGACACTTTTGCTCTGTTTTATTTTTCACATTGCCACCAAAATCCATGCTTTCTCCTTCCATTCTGTATTGCTTCAACATTTTCTTTAAACCTTGATTTGATTCTCAGGGTTAGGATTTGAAATCTAGTTCGAAGCTTTTGATCTTCTTCACCAGTCACCACTGAACTGATGTTTTCACGCTAGTCTCTTCTTCCCCAGTCACCACTGACTGACACACTTTTACTTTGTTTTATTCTTCACTTCACCACCAAAGTCCAATGTTTTCATGCTCGTTTCTTCTCCATGCCACCTCTGTTTTCCCCATCCTCATCGCTTTGGTTCTTTTGTTCCACCAAGGGGTTTGACTGAACATTGTAGTCAGGCTCAATGGAACTACTTCTGAGACACTTGTCTGGTAATCTTTAGCCTCTGTTTTTGTGCTGTTATATCACTTGAAATATAGGAATATCCAAGTTGATCTTGACCTACTAATTCTTTACTTTTTTCAATTCTTTTAATCTTTATATTATAATCTTGGAATACTTGAAAGTACTGTTAATGGAAATCTTGGTGTTGTTTATGTTTATTTTTAGTTTGATTTGCCATATACTGTGTTTCTTTATTTTATTTTTGGTAAAGTCCATATATTGTTCAGGAACAATGCAGAACTTTCTCTTTTGTATGCTTCCATTTTCTTCAATTTCTCCATTTGACAAAGGATATTTCAACTTAATATAAAGCTTTGAATGCCATCAGATTGGTCCTTCAAGATTTTATGATTTGATAAAAAAGACTTGATTTAGAACTACAATGGATCTAGTCAATACAGGTGCATTAGGCCATCTCTTAATACCAGTTGAACAAGCCAACCAAATGGTTTACATCTACGTTTTACAGACTTCTGAAGAGACTTTTTCAGCTTAGACCATCCATTCTAGTTACTCACAAGGGAATTGCATGAGGATCCAAGAACGTAATGCTTGGTAGCATATAGTTAATGGATCTTTGAACACCTGCAACATACCTTTTCCCCTAAACCAGTCAATGGGAATGTGGGTTCCTTATCCACTGCATGACCCTTTTCAGTCTAAGCCAAATGACATGGGTAACAGGGTAAGCTTCTTTCGAATGCATCTAAAGCTCCTTGTGCATTGACAAATGCAACTTTTATATGGTGCAGTGCAAAACTAAGAGTATCAATAAACCTGCAATTTCTCTTTTTGGATCTTCAGGAGTAGAGTCAAAGCTCAAGTTGAATCTAGAGGATTTTGGGACTGAACCAGATGGCTGCCTTCTTGGCTTGACACTAGTGGTAAAGCCAAGTGTTTTTCTGACTTTGGTAGGTCTTATCCTGAGGCTACTAGTCGTTGAAATACGTCTTTGACTTGAAAAATACATGAAGACTTTTACTAGTAATTTTATAGTTAATTGGATGATGTAATTGTAAGCCGGACTTGAGGAATTTACAAGCAAATGCAAATCTGAGTATGTTATTCTCAGAGAAAATTTTAGCATTTCACTCTTAACAAAAAGGTATATTTTTCTGAAGCTTTGCCCCAAAACTTGGTATTAGTAACTTTTATGTTTATTGATTTGTATATTGTAGTTCCGAAAGGGCATATTTAGTTAAAAGGATGCTTGAGAACACAAATTTCTATTTTGGTTTGTTGACATAAATGAGGGTTCTAAAGGGTGGCTCTTGGCGCAACGGTTGGATTGAAGGGATAAGATATCCATCGTATGGACGCCTGAATCTTGCGGAATAGAATGTGTGAATTTCAAAAATTTTTCTCCATCCTATTGGGAATCGTATCCCTTATTTTAGAAAAATCATATTTTTCAAGGATCAATCTTGAACTAAGAACCGAACTAGATCTTAACAAAAACAGTAGGAGAGGGATATACCTGATACAGAGAAAAAGTATCTTTCAATGGAGGTGTTCACGTCCAAGGAAAGAACAAAAAACTGCTCCTACTGAATATGGCGCAGTGTAAGATGAAGCGGAATCAACAACGTTTTTCAAAAGAACCAGATCCTTCGCAAGAATCAACTGGATGGCACGTGAGCACTATTTCAATCAGTCATTTCACAAAGAATTGATGTCAAGATCTGATTTTGATCATTCCCATTGAGAACAGAAGATCGAACTAGTAAATATGGCGGCGACAGGAAGGATGCGACAAGAGAGATTTAGCACAGTAATGCTGAATTCTCTCTTTTGTGATTTCAACTCTAAAGACAGGATGTGAAGTGTGTTAAAAGGCTATTGCCCCTTCCTCCTTTTATAAACTTAAGAGGATCAGTTCCTAATCTCATTAGGAGTTGTCGATCTAAATCATATTTAGATCAGAATTCCCTTTAAGTGATAATGGTAAACCCTTATCTTATCTGCAGATTAGATCAACCTTCTCCTAATCTCATTAGGAGGTTTCTAGATCTGAATCACATTTAGATCTGGGCTCTCTGAGTGGATAAGGTTAAAACCCAATCATATATGCTAATCCAATCTCAGAATTTGCCCCTTATTTAACTGATCAAATCAGTCCAGTTCAAAATGGGCTTTAGGCCCAATAAGGTTATGTGCTCACTTAGCCTTCCAAACTGTTGCCTAATTGGGCTTCCTTGTATGGTGTGGGACCCAAATATTGATATACACATTAGCCACATGGGTTCATCCTAGCCTTTGTTACAAGGCTTGGCCGAATATACTGTTATGGACAGTGCACTCCTTAAAACCCATCACATGGGCTCTATCGGTCCAACACTTACCCTAAGTAGTCCCTAGGCCAAGTCACATTGTAACACTTAGGAACCGTGGGTAGATGCAAGATTAGCCCATCAGGTATTAACCCCAATGGTCTTACAGATAACCTCTCAGTCCATAATGATCAAACACTACCCGACAAGAGAGGATCTCTCTCTCGGCTGTAAGGAACATTGCTACGTTCTCTACTCACATGGATCCCGGGAATTAAAACCTTTTACAAATGTTTGTAAACCATAATATATATACTTTTATATATCATATAAAATATATTTTGTAATACAAATCTCAACGATTGAAATCGGCTACTGGTAGTCTTGGTTTTTATCAGAGGGAGTGCATCCCCAATCATTACCTTTGTCCGACAAAGGGGTTGATCCTGTCACTATGATCATCCACTCAGAAGAATTCTCAGACTGTCCCAACATAACCAGGTTTTGACCCCCGCTAAGGATCTCACTAATTGGTATATCAAAGACAACCCAATTCGACACCTAGTGTAGTATTATAATCGAGTCTAGGGGTCAGGTGTAACTTTCCAGTTTTGCCCATCAATCTCTAAGGTTTAGGGCAATAATGGAAATTTGGTCTGGTTCAAAGATTCAATTAATCCTACACTACATGTGCCTCGGGTCTCACCCTGGCGATTGAGACAGGTCACCCCAACATTTGGCAGCACACCAGTGTCAGCTTTGGCAGGATAAATCTCCCCAAATTTATCCAACGAGTGCGAACATTCTAAACTAACACGAGTCTCATAAGTGTCCAGTTTAAGGGTATTACACAGAAACACACCACAGGAACATGGATCAAATATGTACTTTATTCATTTACAATAAATTCATAATGTACATCATTCTAATTGGAGCTAAGGGCATACAACTGTCTAACAGCTCCCATTTACACTTAGGTCCAATCTGGTACAAGCCGGAGTCCCATACTTTTCACGTGTTTTTCAAACACTTTCTGTGTCAGTGGCTTAGTCAATGGGTCTGCTACATTTTCCACTAACACTACCTTCTGAATCAGGACATCCCCTCTACCAACAATCTCCCGTAGTACATGGTACTTCTCTCGATGTGCTTCGACTTCGAGTGGGCTCGTGGCTACTTAACCTAAGCAATCACTCTATTGTTGTCACACGACAACGGGATGAGTGATGTACTGGATGGAGCTACTCCCAATTCGTGAATGAACTTTTTCATCCACATGGCTTCCTTGGTAGCTTCACTTGCGGCAATGTATTCGGCTTCGGTTGTGGAGTCTATCGTGGACCCCTGTTTGCTCTTTTTTTCAACAAACAGCACACGATTTTATCGTGAAAACATACGCAGATGTAGACTTTCTATCATCTGGATCCGATTGGAAATCGACATCAGTATACCCCTGGATCTGTAGTGAGCTACCATTGAATACCAAACAAAACTCTTTTGTCATTTGAAGGTATTTAACTATGGTTTTCACAGCAGTCCAGTGCTCCTACCCTGGGTTGGCTTGAAATCTGTTTACCACACTCACTGCTTGAGCAATGTCAGGATGAGTGTGCAGCATGGCATACATGATACTCCCTATAGTTGAGGCATAGGGAGCGTCCTTCATGCCCTCAATCTCCTCAGAGGTCTTGGAAAACATCTTCTTGGAGAGAGTGACTTCGTGTTTGAAAGGAATATTTTCCTTTTTGGAGTTCTCCATGCTGTATTTCTTGACAATTTTGTCAATGTAGGCAGATTGGGATAATCCTATTATCCGCTTTGATCTATCTCTATAGAGTTGAAGACCTAGTATATAGGAGACTTCTCCAAGATCTTTCATAGAGAATTGTTGTAAAAGCCACACTTTCACCGTATCCAACATTCCTACATCATTCCCAATGAGTAGAATGTCGTCTACATACAGAACCAAGAACGTAACCTTATCCCCACTGGTCTTTCTATAAACACAGGGCTCATCCGGATTTTGCAACCTGGGTGACCAGGTTTCAAATCTTGGAAATAACTTTTTTGTATGTGAAGGGGTAAGGTTGCATACATCTATCTCTCTCCAGACCCAACATTGGCGGGAGTCTTGTGCAGTGGGCTGCCTTTTCTTTTTTCTTTTTTACATAAATGAGGGTCTATAGGTGAAGGGATTAATGAAAACTTGGAGTACCATTATGAGTACTAAGTTGTGATCTATGTTAATATGGATTTTCATCTACAAATAGCAATCATCCAATCCATTGTTATCCCTGCAAGGTTAATTGTTTGTGAACCTAAAATTGATGAGCAATGCTAATATGGTTGTAGAGCAGTAGAGGAGCATTTTATCAGATCAGGTATTAATGCTACTTTCGTGGCCTTAGTTACTAAGAAGGGAGTTGCCACATAGTCGAGACTTTAGGCCCATAAGCCTAGTGACTAGCATTTATAAATTAGTAGCAAAACTACTTCCATCTTTTTTAAATACAACCCTCCCAATAAGTCAGTTTCAAGGAACCTTTATTTTTTCTGAAGAAAAATAAAAAATAAACTTTATAAGAGAGAAAGGAAATGGAGGGCATAACAGGGTGATAAAAAATCACCTAGCAAGAACAGACTCAAAATACGACAGCCTCGCCCTAATAAATAACCCCTTAAACAATGAGTGTATGGAAGAGTTAAAAATAAGGGGAAGGAAATAATTTATGTGTAAGATATGGAAAAAAACCTATGATTTCGTAGATTGGTCTTTCCTTTAGTAACTAATGGGAAGGTGTGGGTTTGGAGAGAGGTGTAGGTGGATTGACAGTTGTTTAAAAACATGTCACTATTCAACTTTGGTTAATGAGGTGGTTAGGGTTTTTTTTCTAGCCTCTCGAGGATTACGACAAGGGGATCCTCTCTTACCCTTCGGTTTTACCTTGATAGTAGAGGTATTCGGTAGATTAATCTTGAAAGCTGATAGAATGGATGCCTTTAGAGACCCAAGGGTGGGTAGAATTGGCATAGTAGCTATACACTTGTAGTATGTGGACTACACAATTATCTTTTGTGAGGGTGGGGATTCCAGAAGGCAAGGAACGTAAAGTAAGTGGTGAAGTTATTTTAACATATACCGGTGTTAAATATTAATTTTGAAATGGAGACAACTTAGATGAAGAGGAATTGAATTTAGTATATGATTCTATATTATGCACTATTACTTGTTGGCCAATGAAATATCTAGGCATGCCTTTAGTAGACAACATTTGGGAGGGGAGGTTCTATAGTCCAATTGTAGAAAGTTGTCTTAAGAGATCGGTAGCATGGAAAAGAAACTATATCTCTAAGGAGTAAAATTACTTTGATAAAAGCCACTTTAGAAAACTTTCCAATCTATTACTTGTTAGTCTTTAGGATGCCAAACGGAAGTATTGAAATTAGAGAGGATTATGAGAGATTTCTTGTGGGAGCCTAGTGAGGGAAGGAAGATCATTTGGTTAATTGGAAAGTGTGTAAGAGCAAGGAGTAGGGAGTTTAGAGGTAATATTGGAAAAAAGAACACAACTTTGTTGGGAAATGGTGAACGAAGGGTTACGATCCATAATATAGATGGTCGAACCATGCTAGATGGTTGGGCGAAATTTCAAAAATTTTCTAATCCTTGTGGGAATCGAATTCCTTATGATTTGAAAAATTGCATTTTTTCAGAATCAGCCTTGCACTGAACTGAATTATATTTGAAACCAACCAAAGAGAGATGTAAACCTGATACAATACCACAAACACAAATCCCAAGGTTGTACTTTACGCCCAAATCATGAAGGGAAAGGAGATCCATCATATGGATGGCCGAACCATGTAAGGTGGTTGGGCGAAATTTTAAAAATTTGTTTCTCCCTTCTGGAAATCGTATTCCCTATTTTAGAAAAACTACATTTTTCAAGGTTCGTTCCTGAAACAAACCAGATCATATTTGAAACCAAAATAAGTGAAAGCTATACCTGATATGAAATCCACAAACGTAGCTTCCAACGTAAGTGTTCACACGCCCAAAGAGGTTACCAAATCCTACATCCATTGAAGATGACGTAGCTTGAGATGAAGCAGGATCAACAAAGCAATTCTTCAGCAAGAACTGCAATCCTTTAGCAATGATCACACAAGGGAGTGTGAGCATGAATCATATATGATCACACAAGGAATTCGCCCTATATTTATAACTTTTCAAGATCAGCTTCCTAATCCTATTAGGAAAGAGTTTTTTTATCCAAATCTTTATTTGGATATGAAGTCTTAAGTGGATAAGACTTATCTTATCTTCTTGTTGATACAAATCCAGATCTAAACCTATATACGCCCATTTTAATTAATCACATTAACCTAGTTCAAAATGGGCTTTAGGCCTATTAAGCTACCAAGTTCACTTCCCTTTTAATTGTTGGCTAGCTTGGCTCTCTTTGTATGGTGTGGAACCCTAACGTTGATCTCCACAAAATCCATATGGGTTCAGCCAAGCCTCTGTTACAAGGCTTAGCCGAATTCACTATTGAACACAGTGAACCCTTGAGCCTATCAGTATGGGCTCTTAGCAGGCCCAACATTTACACTAAATGGTCATTGGGTCCAGCCACCTTATGAAGGTTCAAGGACTATGATCTTAAGTGAAATTAGCTCATTAGGTATATAAGCCCGAAATGGTCTTATACTTAACCTCTCAGCCCATAATGATCAAACATTGGCCGACAAGAGAGGACCTCTCCCTCGGCTGCGTGGTACAGTGTTGCACTCTCTACTTGGATGGATCCCAGGAATTAAAACCTTTGCAATCATTTTTTTATAAAAACATAATATATATATATATATATAGATAAATATATTTTGCAAAACAAATCTCAAACAAGTCTGAAATCCACTACTGGTAGTTTAGGTTTCCATCAGAGAGAGTGTTGTCCCTAATCATTCACTTTGTCCTACAAAGGGGCTGATTCTGTCACTATGATCACCCACTCAGGTGAATTCTCAGACTGCCCCAACATACCCAGGTTTTGACCCCTGCTAAGGATCTCACTGATTGGCATATCAAAGACAACCCAATCAAACACCTAATTTAGTATTACAATCGGGTCTAGGGGTTAGGTGTAACTTTCTAGTTTTGTCAATTTGTCTCCAAGGTCTAGGGCATAACTAGAAAAAGGTATGGTTCAGAGTTTCAAGCAAACCCACACTACATGTGCTTCGGGTCTAACCCTGGCAGGTTAGACAAGCTGCCCCAATCAACTTGGCAGCACATTAGTGTCAGCCTTAGCAGGATAAACTTGCCCAGGTCTATCCAACAACTCTGAATATTCTAAACTAACACGAGTCTGATAAGTGTCCAGTTTAAGGGTAATTACACAAAAACATACCAGATATAACATGAATCAATTATGTACTTTTATTTATTTAGAATAAATGTCAAATGTTACATCAATCTGATTAGAGCTAAGGGCATACATTGTCTAATAACTCCCACTTGCATTTAGGTCCAATCTAGTACAAGCCTTAGTCCCATATTGTCCATGTGTTTTTCAAACACTTTCTATGTCAGTGGCTTAGTCATTGGGTCTGCCACATTATTCGCTGATGCTACCTTTTGAATCTGAACGTTCCTTCTACCAACAATCTCCCGTAAATCCAATAATGTCATACAACAGTGGTATGAGTGATATGGTAGGATTCCAAATTCTGGAATGAACAACTTCATTCTTTAAGGCAGCCTCACTTACGGCAATGTGCTTGGCTTGGGTCGTGGACTATTTTTCTTACTACACAGGACCCCATCATAAAGATGTAACCAGATGTATACTTTCTATCATCTGGGTCTAACTGGAAGTCGGTATTAGTATACTTGACAATCTATAGTGAACTACCATCGAATACCAGACAAAACTCTTTTATCCTTCGAAGGTATTTAAGTATGTTCTTCATAACTGTCCAGTGCTCCTGTCCTCTGTTTGACTGGTATATACTTACCACACTAACAACCTGAGCAATGTCTAGCTGATTGCGCAACATAGCATACATGATGCTCCCTACGACTGAGGCATAGGGAACCTCTCTCATGCTCTCAATCTCCTTGGGAGTCTTGGGAGACATACCCTCGGAGAGAGTGGCTCTGTGTCCAAAAGGGACAAATCCTTTCTTGGAGTTCTCCATACTGTATTTTTTGATAATCCTGTTAATGTAAGTAGACTGGGATAATCCTATTATCTGGTTTGATATATCTCTATAGAGTCGAAGTCCCAAGATATATGAGGTTTCTCCAAGATCATTCATGGAGAATTGCTGTAAAAGCCATACCTTCACCATAGTTAACATTTCTACACCATTCCCAATGAGTAGAATGCCATGTACATACAGAACCAAGAACGTAACCTTATCTCCCACTGCCTTCCTATAAACATAGGGCTTATCCGGGTTCTACTCAACGTCAAACTATTTGACAATAGAGTCAAATAGGATGTTCCAACTTCTAGAAGCTTACTTAAGTCCATAGATGGATCGGTTAAGTTTACACACCATGTGTTCTTGACCTGCAACAATAAACCCTTACGGTTGTTGCATATAGATATGTTCAGTAAGATCTCCATTCAGGAATTCAATTTTGACATCCATTTTCCAAATCTCATAGTCATAGTGTGTTGCTACAGCTAGTAGGATCCTTATGGATTTAAGCATAGCCACTGGCGAAAATGTTTCTTCATAAATGATTCCCTCTTTCTGAATGTACCCCTTCGTCACAAGACGAGCTTTATAAGTCTCAATCTTCCCATCAGGGCCCTTCTTCCTCTTGTAGATCCATTTGCAACCAATTGCTTTCACCCCAGTAAGTGGGTCTACGAGAGTCCAGACCTTGTTGGTTTCCATCGAGTTCATCTCGGCTTTCATGGCATCTACCCACTTCAAAGGAGTCTATGTCCAACATAGCTTCCATATAAGTCATGGGATCTTCCTCACTGATCGTGGATTCCATCAAGTAACTTAGTTGATCATAGCCATAACGAACTGGAGGCCTAGATACCCAGGTAGATTTTTTAGGTTAGGTATTATTTGAAGCCTGTGGGACATCTCCCACTACTCCTGAGCTCTCCTCATCAAGAACAATTTCTTGATGATGATTGTTTAGGATGTAATCTTCTTCAAAGAAGTAGGCATTTCGACTGCAAAACACATTTTTCTCTTTAGGGTCATAGAATAAGTAACCTATAGAGCTTTTGGGGTAACCTATAAATAGGCAATGACTGGTCTTGGATTCCAATTTGTTAGCACTTATTCTTTTAACACGTGTCAGACAACCCCCAATCTTCAAGTGTCTCACACTTGGTTTCTTACCGATACAAAGCTCATATGGAGTCTTGGGAACGGATTTGGTTGGGACTCGGTTCATCATGTATATCGCAGTCTCTAATGCGTAACCCCAAAATGATATAGGTAGTTCTGAATGGACGAGAAGTGAACGGACCAAATCCAATAGAGTCCGATTTTTCCTCTCAAATACATCGTTTAATTGTAGTTTAGTAGGTTGAGATAATTGTTATACAATCCATTGCCATTTAAGTAGTCCCTAAATTCATTGGAGAGATATTTGTCTCCTCGATCTGATCGAAGGGATTTGTTCTGTCTCCCCAACTATTTCTCAACCTCTTGTTTGAACTCTTTGAAAATTTTAAAGGATTCAGACTTATGTCTCATTAGGTACACATAACCCTACCAAGAGAATTCATCAGTAAATGTAATGAAATAAACATGCTAGTTACGTGTCCTGACATTCATAGGACCACATACATCAGTATGTATCAGATTAGGTGTGCCTGTAGATCTTTCAGGCTTTCTAGTAAATGGTTGTTTCGTTATCTTACCTTGAAGGCAAGGTTCACAGGTTGTAAGATCTTCTATAGTTAGAAAATCCTAAGGAACATCATTTACCAACCTTGTGATACAATCTATATTAATGTGGCCAAGTCAATAATGCCATAGGCACATGGGATTAACCATATCACGTGATCTTTTCTTGGGGATTGTTTCCGATGTAGTTTCAGTTATATTTGTCTCTAGAGAAGGATGGAGGATATAAAGACCATTCTCAAGTTCTCCGTAAGCGAGGAATTTGTTATTCAGCTTAATAGTAATTATATTACTAAACAAAATGGAATAACCATCTTTGCATAATTTTGAAATAGAAATTAAATTTCTTCTCAAAGTTGGTACATAAAGACAATATTTAATGTGTAATTATTCTTTCTCTAAAATACAAGTCTATAGTTCCTATAGCTATAGCTGCAATTGTTGCAAAAGTCCCCAAGTAGAGTGTCACTTCTCATTCACTCAGCATTCTGCTTGTCTTGAACCCCTGCAATGTGTTACATGTATGAGTAGAAGCCCTAGAGTCAATACACTAGGATATAGAAGTGACCAACATATTGGTCTCTATGATAAAAGATTCAAAATTACCTTGCTTCTTGGTCTCTAGATACTGAGAACAGTTCCTCTTCCAATAACCGGTCTGCTTGCAGAAATGACATGCATTTGATGCATTGTCCCTTTTTTACTTTTTAGGTTTGGTAACTTTCTTCTAAGACTTCTTCTTAGCCTTCATCTTCTTCTTACCCAACTTGCCTCATTCAACAAGCATGGCTATCGGTCTGTCCTTCTTTATCAGTTCTTCAGCCATCTAAAACATATTGTTGAGTTCCTGAAGGCTTACCTTTAGCTTATTCATGTTGTAGTTCAGGATGAACTGATTGAAGGAAAGAGGCAGAGAATTTAAGATGACATCAATCTTGGTGTCTTCATCTAGCCTAGAGATGAGAGTCTCTAGTTCATTAATATAGCCCATTATCTTAAGACAATGGTCATGAACCGGTTAGTTCTCAGACATCAGTGTGGTTATAAACAACTTTAGGACCTTCTGTCGAGTAGAACGATTATGCTCTTCATATATTGTCCTTAGATTATCCTTGATATCCTTGGACACTTCGATCTTATTGAACTATCTCTGTATCGGATTACCTAAGGAGGCTATGAAATAACACCGAGCAAGAGAGTTCTTCTCCTCGCATTCTTGATATTCCTTCTTAGGGGCCTCAGAAGCCCTATCACCCAAACGTTTCGGTGTAGGGTTTTTGGCTATCTTGTCCAATTTCTCGGACGTAGCATAAACTTATAGAACCAGTCAGCATAATTAGGTCCCTTAAGTTTGTTATCATCCAACAGTTTGGTGCATTGTCTATTTACCATTTCTGATAAAAGGAAAAATATTAGTCCACGACCTAAAAAGTGATTCATGTTATTCACATAGAAAGGGCTTTTATCTATGCTCTATTTCCATTTCTTCATCTCTGAGATTTCCCTCCTATCTTAGTGACAGAGATGTGGTTATGTCTCTGGAAATGTGAGAAATCACATAGGTGCATGGAGTTAATTGTTTCAGCTGCAAAACCCCACCACTTTCTGTGAAGGATCATATCCACTCATCTTATGAGCTTTCCCTCTGGCTTTTGTCAGACAAGGTTCATTGCCATTTTAGATTAAACCTTTCTATCCATAAGTGTTGACTCATCATATTCGTGGACCCCAAAGTACCATGAGAGAGTCTTCCATTTTAGGATAGGCCATTCCCACATCGTTCATGCCCCTATCATCTTATGAAGCAATCAAATAGACTGGATCAACAAATGGATACCCCAATTTTATGGTGCATCTCCTCATTACTAATGAAACCCATCTTCATGCTAAAGACGGAAGGCCTTTAGAGAATTCATCGTATGAATTTCCCTATCACATGCACTTATATATCTAGAGAGAACAAGTTGAAACGTCCCTAGATCTAATTTAGGTCAAACTAGAGTGGTTCCCACTGACTTTCTTAAAGTTAGATTCAAATGAGCCCAAAACGGGATAGGGATCCCCACGGTTCTTCTTGGGGAGGAAGCTGATTTGGTGCTCATTGAAAAGGTAAATCATCCAATGATCTTATGGACATCATGGCAATGAAGTGCATTCAGCCATGGTGTTCGTAAAAAGCCACTAACGTTTAAACATGGACCAAGTACTTATGCCCCATGTGTGAATCACATTCAGCACATCACATACATCCACATGCTTATAATTGATCCAATCAATTCATTAAATTGTAAAACCCTAAAATTAAAGTTAACACATTATTGGCCCATTAAGGTCCATGTATTATCAAATAATATCATCTAGGTATATGAGCTAAACTACAAAAAGCAATTCGGACCATGTAGCTGTAATGCTGAAAACAGGGTTTTATAGGGGTGGGCCGAATTACATCATGTGATAGGCCACCAAAACCTTGGCCCATAACCTAATTTGGGTCACCTAAAACATGACACATGGGGTTGAGAACAGACTCCATTGAACCATAGGTTTGGACCAACCAATTTGGACCAAGCTTGGTCAAATCGACGTAGGGTTTGGTGTCCAATACATGATGCAATTAACAAGAATATGATCTAAAATTAATTACAACCGAATTGACAATCAATACAGCAAGAAAAATAATCATGGGGCTGTAGTGTGATGATCTTGGATAATCTGCAAACTTGCATGAAAAATATTAATCGCAAACAACAGATTCATTTTCTACAAATCACAGATTGTAGATCTCGTATCTGCAAAAGTTCTCCTCCACGGGTTCTGACACTTATTCCAATGTAAAAAAATAGAAAACCCTAATTTCCTATTAATTACATCTGATAAAATCCTATACATTTTGTCTAGAAAATAAAATAATTATTTACAGACCAAAATAATAGAATAAAGATTGCAGGATGTGTAGATCTTGGTGCCATTAAAGAATTCGATCTCCATCACACAAACAACCCAAATATTCAAAAAATAATCACAGAACCATTCCATACTTATTGCAGAATAATAAAGAATTAATTTCAGATCAAAGGCCCAAAGCTGAGAACTCAATTCTCAGAAAAACTGCTAGTTTGCGTAAATCAGGTAGAACAGTTTTTGCCCATTTGCATAGGTTCAAATGTAGTCTGAATTTGGTTCAAGACTTGAACCTGACTTTGATACCACTGAAGGGAAGGGAGATCCACCATATAGATGGCTGAACCATGTAGGGTGGTTGGGAGAAATTTCAAAAATTTATTTCTCCTTTCCGGGAATCGTATTCCCTGTTTTAGAAAAATGCATTTTTCAAGGTTTGTTCTGGAAACAAAGCAGACTAGATTTGAAACCAAAATAACTGAGAGCTATACCTAATACGGAATCCACAAACGTAGCTCCCAACATAGGTGTTTATGCATAAAGAGGTCACCAAATCTTGCTTCCATTGAAAATGACATAGCTTGAGATGAAGGAAGATCACAACAAAGCAGTTCTTCAACAAGAACTGCAATCCTTCAACAAGGATCATGCAAGGGAGTATGAGCACGAATCAGATCTGATTTTTCTAGTAAAAATCATAATCAAGATCTAACCTTGATTAGCCCAAGAATTGGAGATCAAAGAGGGTAGGGTGGCAAGAATAGAGGGAGAACTGAATGCTATAAAAGTGTTTAATTGAAGGAATTCGTCCTCTATTTATAACCTTTCAAGATCAACTTCCTAATCTTATTAGGAAAAAAATTCTTTGCTCTAAATCTTTATTTGGATTTGAAATCTTAAGTGGATAAGGCTTATCTGTTAGACAATTTTGTATGCCCTTAGCTTCAATCAGTTTTGATGTACTTTTGATATTTAGTGTAAATAAATAAAGTACATGTTTGATTCATGTTGTGTGGTATATTTCTGTGTAAGACACTAAAATTGGACACTTAATGAGACTTGTGTTAGTTTTAAATGTTCACAGCCATTGGATAAGTCTGGGGAGATTTATCCTACCAAGGCTGACACTGGTGTGCTGCCAACTGTTGGGGTGGCTTGTCTCAGCTGCCATGGTGAGACCCAAGGCACACGCAGTGTAGGATTGCTTGAACCCTTGAACCGGACCAAATTTCTAGTATTGCCCTGGACCTTGGAGATTGATGGGCAAAACTGGAAAGTTACACCTAATCCCTAGACCCAATTATGGTACTGCACTAGGTGTCGGATTGGGCTGTCTTTGATATGCCAATCAGTGAAATCCTTAGCGGGAGTCAAAACTTGGGTATGTTGGGACAGTTTGAGAATTCATCTGAGTGGGTGATCATAGTGACGAGATTAGCCCCTTTCTCGGACAAAGGTAATGATCGGGGATGCACTCTCTCTGATGGAAACCAAACTGCCGGCAGTTGATTTCAATCGTTGGAATTTTGTTTTGCAAAATTTATATATATGATATATACTTATATATGGCTTCAAAATGCTTGCAAATGGTTTTAATTCTCGGGATCCATGTGAGTAGAGAGTGCAACACTGTTCCTTACAGCCGAGGGAGAAGTCCTCTCTTGTCGGGTAGTGCTTGATCATTATGACCTGAGAGGTTAAGTGTAAGGCCATTTAGGATAATACCTAATGGGCTAATCTTGCATCTACCCACCGTCCCTGTGTTTTTATAAGATGGCTTGGCCCAGGGACCACTTAGTGTAAGTGTTGAGCCCATGGGGTTCCATGTGATGGGATCAAGGGGTTCACTCGGCTTTCCAATGAATTCGGCTAGGCCTTGTAACAGAGGCCGGGCCAAACCCATGTGGCTGATGTGTAGATCAATGCTTGGGTCCCACGCCATACAAAGAAGCCCAACTAGATAGCAGTTTGGAAGACTATTGAGCACTTAATACATATTGGGCCTAAATCCTACATCGTACTGGGCTGATTTGACCAGTCACTTAAAGGGGCGAATCTGAGATTAGGTTAAGCCCAAAAGCTGATCTAATCTGCAGATAAGATTAAGAGGAGTCCTAATCCAAATACAGATTTGGATAAGGGCAACTCCTAATATGATTAGGATGTTTTCTTAATCACTAAGAAAGAGGAGGAAACCCCTAATTTGAATTACTTGAATTCGAACCCTAAGGGTTTTTAGCAGAACACTCTGCATTCTTGAGATAAGGTCTCAAATAACCCTATAGAAGAAAATAGTAGTTTGCCACCTTCTTCTCTAGCATTCTCCTCCAATAGCCACCGCTACCATTTTTGCTAGTTCGAGTTCTCAGTTAGAGAAAATCAAGAAAGGTTCTTGATTGTTCGTGTGGTGTTCACATTCTTCCATTGAGTTCTTCAGAAGAACCTGGTTCATGGGACGGACATTGCTGGTTTGGCTCCATCATCACTATGTCATCTTTAGTGGGAGCTGATCTTGGGATCTTCTTTGGGCGTGAACACCAACCTTGGGATATACTACTTCTCTAGATCAGGTATAATCCCTCCCTTATCTTTTGGTTCAAATCTGATCTGGTTTGGTTCAAGTAGGATCCTTGAATTTTGATTCTAAAATCAGGGAATGCGATTTCCAATCGGAAGAATGGTAGGAAATTTTTAAAATTCGCCCACCCATTCAGCAACAGTTTTGGCGTCCATACGATGGATCCCACCATTCTTCCATTATCTTATCCTCTTGCTGGTCCAAATCCAAATCTAATCCTAGATTCACCCATTTTAATTAATCACATTAACCTAGTTCGGAATGGCCTTTAGGCCTATTAAGCTATCAGGTTCATTTCCCTTTTAATTTTTGGCTAGTTTGGCTCTCTTTGTATAGTGTGTGACCCTAACATTGATCTCCACAAAAGTCATGTGTGTTCAGCTTAGCCTCTGTTACAAGGCCTAGCGAATTCACTTTTGAACATAGTGAACCCCCGATTCCATCAGTATGGGCTCTTAGCAGGCCCAACATTTACACTAAATGGTCATTGGGTCCAGCCACCTTATGAAGGCCCAAGGACTATGCTCTTAAGTGAGATTATCCCATCAGGTATATAAGCCCTAAATGGTCTTATACTTAGCCTCTCAGCCCATAATGATCAAACACTACCCAACAAGAGATAACCTCTCCCTCGGCTTTGAAGGTATAGTGTTGCATTCTCTACATGGATGGATCCCGGGAATTAAAACCTTTGCAAACATTTTTCATAAAAACATAATATATAGATATATTGCAAAACAAATATCAAACAAGTTTGAAATCCACTGCCGACAGTTTAGGTTTTCATTAGAGAGAGTGTTTTCCCCCTATTTTTCACTTCGTCTGACAAAGGGGCTGACTCTGTCACTATGATCACCCACTCAGGTGAATTCTCAAACTACCCCAACATACCCAGGTTTTGACCCCCGCTAAGGATTTCACTAATTGGTATATCAAAGATAGCCCAATCTAGCGCCTAGTGTAGTAACATAATCGAGTCTATGGGTTAGGTGTAATTTTCTAGTGTTGCCTATCTATCTCCAAGGTCCATGGCATAACTGAAAAAAAGGTCTAGTTCAAAGTTTCAAGCAAAACCACACTACATGTCCTTTAGGTCTAACCCTGACAACTGAGAAAAGTTGCACCAATCAACTTGGCAGGATAAACTCCCAAATCTTTCCAATGACTAAGAAAATTCTAAACTAACACGATTCTCATAAATGTCTAGTTTAAGAAGTAATTTTATAGAAACATGCCAAAATGAACATGAAACAATAATGTACTTTTATTCATTTACAATAAACGTATCTGTACATCAATCTAATTGGAGCTAAGGGCATATGATGTCTAACAACACCCACTCGAACTTAGCTCTAATCGGGTACAAACCACAGTTTCATATTGTCTACATATTTGTGAAACACTTTCTGTATTAGTGGTTTAGTCAATGGGTCTACCACATTCTCCGCTAATGCTACCTTTTGAATCTGGATGTCCCTTTTACCAACAATCTCCCATAGATCTATTGTTGTCACACAACAATGGAATGGGTGATATGGTTGGATTTTAAATTCGTGGACGAATTTCTTCATCCAGACTACTTATTAGGAAGCCTCTCTTATGGCAATGTGCTTGGTCTCGGTCATGGACTATTTTTCTTTCTACATAGGGTCCCTAAGTATCCAGACATAAACTTTCTAATATGGGTCAGGCTGGATGTTGGCATCAATATGCTCAACCATCTGTAGTGAACTACCATTGAAGACAAAGACAACAGTCTTTAGTTCTCCATAGGTACTTTAGTATGTTTTCCAGAAAAGTCTAATGCTCTTGTCCCGGGTAAGATTGGTGTCGACTTAACACACTAACATTTTGAGCAATGTCTGACTGAGTATACATCATAGCATACATTATGCTCCCTATGGCTAAGGCATAGGGAACCTTTCTCATGTCCTCAATCTCCTTAGGGGTCTTAGGTGGCATTCCTTTGGAGAGAGTGACTCCATGACTGAAAGGAATGTTAGATAGTGTATGCCCTTAGCTCCAATCAAATTGATGTATATATCCATTTGTTGTAAATGAATAAAAGTACATAATTAATTCATGTTATATTTGGTGTGTTTTTGTATAATTACCCTTAAACTAGACACTTATGAGATTCGTGTTAGTTTTTATAATATTCTCAGCCATTGGATAGGCTTGGGAAAGTATATTTTGTCAAGGTTGACACTAATGTGCTGCCAAGTTGGTTGGGGTAGTTTGTCTCAACTACTAGGGTTAGACCCGAAGCACATGTAGTGTGTGTTTGTTTAAAACACTAAACATGGACCATTTTCCAATTATTCCCTAGACCTTGGAGATTGGTGGGCAAAACTAGAAAGTTACACATAACCCCTAGATTCGATTATGGTACTGCATTGGGTGTCGGATTGGGTTGTCTTTGATGTGCCAATTAGTGAGATCCTTCAGGGTCAAAACTTGGGTATGTTGGGGCGGTCTGAGAATTCACTCGAGTGGGTGATCATAGTGACAGGATCAGCCCCTCTGTCGGACAAAGTGAATGATCGGGACTGCACTCTCTCTAATGGAAACCAAAAATTCTGGTAGTTGATTTCTAACTTGTTTGAGATTTGTTTTGCAAAATATATTTATATAATAATATATATATTATTGATGGAGGGTGATTTGACCCAACCCCTTGAGACGGTGACACGTGGACATGACTCAGCACAAGTAACAGCTCAGCACAACGGCCTGACCGCGACTAAGTAACAAGCCCGCAGGACAGTTCGCTACGTTGCAGCTCGCCACAAGATGAGCTGTTACAGTGTGAGCTCGAAGACCCTCGACGTACTGAAAAGGAATACTCCAAGACAAGTCTATCCCAGCTCGCAAGTTAGGATAACTAGCTCACTCCGATACTTAGGCAAAAAAACTTCCTCAAGGGCCCTCTCAAGAGGTATCACCTCGAAGTACCCTCCGGGAGTTCGCAACAGGGTAGTTCGCTACAAGGTAGCTCGCTACAAGATAGCTCGCTATGGGATAGCTCACTGCAAGGCAACTCGCTACTAAGCAATGCGACGTATTCAGGGAGCTTCTATCTGACAAGATCGTACCCGTCAGACTGCACAACATCTCCTGACCAATGGCACAGTCCCTGCTAACCCGACAAGACTGCACCCACGTCTCTTGACAGATGGTGGCGTGTCTATCCTTCCGGGACGTGTCACTCATCCGATTGGGTAGTACTCTACAACGATCACCTGCACAGCCCTGGCAGATAGCGGCTGCAACAGAGGCCTAGTGGCGGTTATGCACAATTTGACAAGAACACTCATATTTAAGAGCCCCACGGTCGAAGGGAAAAAGGTATCTCATATCTTGGATCTTGAACATATCTGAACTTTATCTCGAGCTAATCTCAAATATTCAGTGATCTAGCGCAACCTGCACTCTTAGCCTTCTTTGCACTCTTTACTTCTTTCTCCAACATTCTAACTTAAGCATCGGAGTATTCCCACCAGGAAAATCCCCTGGGAATTCTTCACCGTCTTCTTCTCAGGTATCATCCGTCGCCAGCTACGAGCCAGTCAGCTGCCAGCTAGGAGTGCCTGGATTGCGTAGCATCATTTGGCGCCATCTATGGGAAACGCTTAAAAAAAGCCTTCCTCTAAGTTTTTACAATTTTCCTCTGAGAACTTAGCATTCATGGCTTCCTCCAGCAATGTTGGATTTGATGCCGACCAGAATGCTTCTGGGGAGCAACCCCAGCTCACCATTGTTTGTATCGGACAATTCACCATCCCCCTCTCTGTGGACGGAATTCCCAGCTTGAATGTGCCTCTTACAGTGGCACCCGTGAATGCTCCACTCCCTTCCACGGTTGGAGCGACCCTTGCTAAACCTTCGGTTGTGCCCCTAGTGACCAACCAGAATTAGTTGGAAGACCTTGTGCAATGCATGCAAGCCATGCAAGTTCAAATGTAGCAGTTCCAATAGTTCTAGCTTTACCAGCAACAATTGCTGCATCAGGTCTCTCAATACCAATATCAGTAGTAGTTCCCTTCCTTGCCTCAGGCCCAGCACCCGCTTCCTCCTAGGCACCCGGCCACGAAGCAAGTCAAGCCCCCCTGTCGGAGCGAACAACCTCGCCGTTGAGAAGCCTCTCAGGCCCAGAATCCTTCCAGGAGCCAAGCCTCGTCCCATGGCAGAAAGGAGAGGCCGGCCACCCCCGCCTTGCAGCCTGTGGGCAGGTTGGGAGCCTCCCAGCCAGCCAAGCCTGCATCGCCCCAGCACTCTCAGTTCGAGCACCCGCTCACAAAAAACCCGTTTGAGGTCCTAGCCGCAAACTACAGGCAGGGCCCCTCAGTTCAGAGCTACTACTAGTAGTCTGAGCCCATCGAGCTTGGTAATACTAAAGCAAGAAGCACCAATGCTGAGCCGACGAAGCAGCAGCGGAGGTGCCGACGAGCTCACTGAACTGCTACTCGTGTCTTGCCCGAGCTTAGGGGTAAGGAGGAGGTGAGCTCAGATGAAGTAAAAGCTACTCCTCTCCTTTCAGTTCCTTCCCCTCTGTCACCAGAACTTCTTGTTGTCCCCATTCCAAAGGACTTCAAGCTCCCACCCCTGGATAAGTATGATGGATCCTTCGATCCGAATGATCATGTGGATGCTTTTCAGTTCCAAATGCACATGGCAAGAACGAGTGAATCCTGTATGTGCGTAGCTTTCCCCACCACCTTCAAAGGGGTATCCCGCACATGGTACCGAAACCTCGCACCCGGATCGATAAGAAGCTAGGCATAGTTCATGAAAGTCTTCACCTCCCACTTTGTCACCAGCAAAAGGTGTCCAAGAACTCAAGAAAGCCTCCTCGGCATAGTTCAAAAGGAAGGGGAGTCCATCCGGAGTTACATTAAGCGATTTAATGATGCTTGTTTACAAATACCCGACCTGGACCCCATAGTTCGTCTCACCATGGCCAAGCGAGATATTACTCATAAAGAATTCAAGTGGCACGTGGTTGTCAACCATCCTAAGACTGTGATCGGGTTCCTCAAGCTCGCGGGTTGGTTTATAGGGATGGAGGAGGAGATCAACCAGAAGGGCGAGCAGGCCCTCGAGAAAAGGAAAAGGGAACCAGAGCCCCCAACTCAGGGTGACAATAAGAAGAAGAAGGACCAAGCTCGGGGGGCAAAGCCAAATCAACCTTTCCGAGCTTCAATAGCAGAAAGAGACTACACGCCCCTCAACGCAAAGCGGGTTGAGATCCTCATGGCGATCAAGGGCACCCAGTACGAGAAGTGGCCACCTCGGTTGAAGGCTGATCCTAGTGTAAGGAACAAAAATTTGTATTGTAGTTTTCATAAAGACAATGGTTACAACACCGAGAATTGTAAAAACCTCCACAACGAGATAGAGGATTTCATCCATCGTGGGTATCTGAGAAATTTTGTACAAAATAATAATAATAAAGCAGGTTGGTAGGGGGAGCAGAGTAGAGATGCTCCCGAATCCAGCAGGCAAGTTGAATAACCGCAGAAGCAGCCCCCCGAAGAGAGACCAGTTTGGGGGACCATCCACGTGATTGTTGGAGGTTCGATTGTGGCGGGCTACACCTCAGCTGCAGCTCGAACATCAGCTCGCGAGGTTGCTAGGGATGAACAGAACCCCCCAAAGCGGCCAAGGATGGAAGACCCAATCTTCTTCACAGAAGATGACGCACGTGGGGTCCACTACCCCCATGATGACGCGCTCATCATAAAGGTGAAGATTAATGACTTTGAAGTCAGGCGCATCCTCGTCGACTCAGGCAGCTCAGCAAATATCCTCTTCAAAGCAGCTTTCGACCAACTTCAGCTCTAGGAGAGCGACTTGAAGCCCGCGAACACTCCCCTGGTAGGCTTCAGCGGAGAGGAAGTCAGGCCCCTGGGAAGGATTATAGTACCTGTGGAAGTCGACACTTGGCTTAGCATAGTGAGGCTCAACCACAATTCCTTTGTGGTCGCAACCCCCTCCCCGTATAATGCTATAGTAGGTCGGCCGATCACCCATGCCTTACGAGCTGTGGTCTCCACTTACTACTTGGCCATGAAGTTCCCCACGAACTTCGGAATCAGGATAGCGTGAGGTGACCAGCTTGAGTCTCGCAAATGCTACGTCGCCACCCTCAAAAGGAATGCCAAGGTGGCCGACGACCTCGAGCTGGAGCGACCTACGGAGCAGTGCGAGGAGTGAGCTACACCCATGGAAGAGACCGTCTCCATCCCAGCATCAACAGAGGACCCAACTTGAACACTTCAGATCGGCACTTCCATTGAGGAGCCTCTACGATCTAAACTGGTACGCTTCCTACTTGAAAACTTAGATGTTTTTGTTAGACAGTTTTGTATGCCCTTAGCCTCAATCAGAATGATGTACGTTATGAGTTTATTGCAAATGAAAAAAAGTACATATTTGATTCATGTTCCCTTGGTATGTTTCTATGTAATACCCTTAAACTGGACACTTAATGAGACTCGTGTTAGTTTAGAATGTTCACAGCCGGTGGGTCGGTCTGGGAGACCTATCCTGATAAGGCTGACACTGTTGTGCCACCAAGTCGATTGGGGTGGCCTGTCTCAGCTGTCAGGGTGAGACCCTAGGCACATACAATGTAGGATTAATTGAATCTTTGAACCGGACCAGATTTCCAGTATTGCCCTGGACCTTGGAGATTAATGGGCAAAATTGAAAAGTTACACCCGACCCCTAGACTCGATTATGATTACACTGGGTGTCAAATTGGGCTGCCTTTGATCTACCAATCAGTGAGATCCTTAGCAGAGGTTAAAACCTTGGTATGTTGGGACAGTCTGAGAATTCATCTAAGTGGGTGATCATAGTGATAGGATCAGCCCCTTTGTCGGACAAAGGTAATGATCGGGGATGCACTCTTTCTTATTGAAACCTAGACTGTCGGCAGCCAATTTCAATCGTTGAGATTTGTTTTGCAAAATATATTTTATATAAAAGTATATATATGTTATGGTTTCTAAAATGTTTGCAAAATGTTTTAATTCCGGGATCCATATAAGCAGAGAGTGCAACACTGTTCCTTGCAGCCGAGGGAGAGGTCCCCTCTTATCGGGCAGTGTTTGATCATTATGGGCTGAGAGGTTGAGTGTAAGACCATTGAGGGAAATACCTGATGGGCTAATCTTGCATATGCTCATAGTCCCTAGGTGTTACAAGGTGCCTTGGC
Source organism: Nelumbo lutea (assembly GCF_056320005.1). NCBI lineage: Eukaryota > Viridiplantae > Streptophyta > Magnoliopsida > Proteales > Nelumbonaceae > Nelumbo > Nelumbo lutea. Next base: position 57,095,066 of record NC_142687.1, on the reverse strand, counting down.
TCAGGGACCACTTTGGGTAAATGTTGGGCCCAAAGAGCCCATTTGATAGGTTTCAGGGGGTGCACTGTCCATAGCAGTGTATTTGGCCAGGCCTTGTAACAAAGGCTGAGTCGAACCCATGTGGCTGATGTGTAGATCAATGTTTGAGTCCCACACCATACAAGGAAGCCCAACTGGGCAACAGTTTGGAAGGCTTAGTGAGCACAGACTATTAATGGGTCTGAAGCCCATTTCGAACTGGGTTGATTTGATCAGTTTAAATGATGGGCGGATTTGGGATTAAATTAGTTAATAGGATTGGGCCTGGACCCTATCCACTTAGAGAGTCCAAGATCTAAATAATATTTAGATCTAGGAGCCTCCTAATAGGATTAGGAGAAGACTGATCTAATCCACAGTAAGATAAGGGTTTATCCTTATCACCTAAAGAGATGTCTGATCCAAATGTGATTTGGATAAGCAACTCCTAATTGGATTAGGAGCTGATCCATTAGGGTTACAAGAAAAGAAGGGGGCGACAGACTTTAGACAACAACAACAACATAAATCACATCACCAAGTTCTCTAGTCTTTAGAGCTGAAATCACAGAAGAAAGATTTCTGCAATCTCTACGAAATTCTTTCTTGCCGCCTCTTTCCTGCTGCCGCCAGACCTCTAGTTCAATCTCCATCTTTGTGGAAGAAATCAAGATTCGATCTTGATAGCAGCCCTTTGTGAAAGGACTGATTGGAAGCAGTGCTCACGTGCCATCCAGCTATTCTTACGAAGGATCAGGTTCTTGGAGAACGCTGCTGATTCTGCTCCATCCTGCACTGCACCATCTTCAGTGGGAGCAGTCTTTGGATCCTTCCTTGGGTGTGAACACCTCCATTGTGAGATAATATTTCTCTGTATCAGGTATACATCTCTTCTACTCTTTTTGGTTCAGATCTGGTTCAATTTATGTTTCAAGATTGATCATTGAAAATATGATTTTCTAAATAGGGAATGCGATTCCCAGTTGAAAAGGAGAGAAAAATTTTTGAAATTCACCCACCTTATTCCACAAGATTTGGCCGTCCATACGATGGATCTCTCATCCCTTCAGTTTTTGCATGGTCTGCGACAGAAATGTCCGACATAGTCCCTAGCATTATAACTCATAAGCTTAATATTGATCCTGTAGTTAGGCCCGTTAGACAGAAGAAACGCAACCTAGTCCCCGAGCGATGGAGGGCAGTTGACGAGGAGGTCGGGAAGCTCATCGCAGCTGATTTTATTAGGGAAGTCCATTACCCGAGCTGGGTGGCCAACCCCGTTCTGGTGAAAAAGGCTAACGGTAAATGGCGCATGTGCGTCGACTACACCGATCTGAACTGAGCTACCCCAAAGGATTGCTTCCCACTTCCCAGGATTGACCGTTTGGTGGACGCGACCTCGGGGCATGAGTTGCTGAGTTTCCTAGATGCCTATTCGGGCTACAACTAGATCAGGATGGACCCATCTAATGAAGAAAAGACTGCCTTCATAACCGAGCTTAGCTTGTACTGTTACAAGGTTATGCCCTTTGGGCTAAAAAATGTCGGGGCAACCTTTCAAAGACTTATAAATAAGTTGTTTGAGCCATTGATTAACCGAAAAATAGAATGTTATGTGACATGGTCGTCAAAACCAGTTTTTGCATGAATTAACACAAGACTTGCACTCAGTTTTTGAAATTCTGCGTAGATTTAACATGAAGTTGAACCCAAATAAGTGTGCCTTTGGTGTCACCTCGGGTAAGTTCCTGGGATACATCGTTAACCGGCACGGCATTGAGGGCAACCCGTATAAAATAAAGGCTATCCTAGACATGAGACCGCCCCAAAAAGTGAAGGAGATTCAGAGGCTAAATGGCCGAATAGCTGCTCTGAGCCGCTTCATGTCCAAGTCGGCAGACCGCTGCCTAGCTTTCTTTAAAGCAATTAAAAACAAAGGGTTTGAATGGACCCAATATTGCCAGCTCACGTTCGACGAGCTCAAAAAGTACCTTGCTAGCATACCAGTCTTAACCCGACCCGAGGAGGGCAATGTTTTAGAGCTGTACCTCTCGGCAAGTGATGAAGTGGTCAACTCGGTACTGATAAAAGAGGTAGATCAGGTCCAACAACCTATCTACTATGTTAGTAAGGTGTTGTAGGGAGCAGAGACGAGATATCCAGAGATTGAAAAGCTGGCCTATTAACTAGTTATTGCGGCCCGAAAGCTCTGTCCATACTTCCAAGCTCATACTGCTGCCATCCTCACCAACAAACCTCTGAGGCAAGTTCTACTCAAGCCCGAGGTCTCTAGTCGATTGACGAAGTGGGCCGTTGAGCTCAGTGAGTACAACCTCCAATACAAGCTATAAACTACTATTAAGGTCCAAGCCTTGGCAGACTTCATCGTGGAATGCACTTTCAGCTCCGAAGTCCCCAGGCCGGTTGTGCACGAGGCCCCCAGTTCGGGCAAGTCCGAAGCTCCCAGGCCAGTTGAGTTCGAGCGCCGTGAGGTAGCAACCAGTGCAGCATCTCTCCTAGTTTGGGCAAGCACGAATTGGGAGGAGGAGCATTGGATCCTTCACATAGATGGCTCCTCAAACCAGTAGGGCAGCGGAGCTGAAATCATTCTGTACGACCCAAGTGGCGCAATACTGGAGTATGCACTATGCTTTGTGTTTGCGGCATCCAACAATGAAGCGGAGTATGAAGCGTTGATAGCTGGTTGGCTCTAGCCAAAGAAGTGAAAGCCAAGCATATTGTCATCTGCAGCGATTCCCAGCTCGTAGTCAATCAAGTCACAGGTGAGTATGAAGCTCGCAAACCAACTATGGTTGCCTACTTAGCCAAAGTAAGAGAGTCTCTGCTCAACTTCTAGTCACACTTCATTAGGCAAATCCCGAGGTCAGAGAACATTGAGGCCGATGCCCTGTCCCGGTTAGCCAGCACTAGTGATAATACCATGAGAACCGTGTACATAGAGAACCTGCCTCGGCCTAGCATTCTCGGGGGGGGGGGGCAGAGGAGGTCGCTCCTGTCGTTCAAGCACAGCCGAGCTGGATTGATCTGCTCACGAGCTTCCTGCTACACGAGACCCTCCCTATAGACCGCAATGCTGCCAGAAGGGTAGAGTGTCAGGCGGCCAAATACGTCATGATAAACGAACGACTGTATCGAATATCCTACACGCTCCCCTACCTGCACTACTTAAGACCTTCTAAAGCCGAACTCGTGCTCCACGACACTCATGAGGGCCTGTGCGGTGGACACTTGGGGGGCAAGGCCCTCGCCCAAAAAGTGCTACGACAGGGGTACTACTGGCCAACAATGAAAACAAATGCTCTTGAGCTCGATAGAAAGTGTAACAAGTGTCAGAAGCATGCCAATGTCCACCATCAGCCAGCCGCCGACCTTATGTATCTCACCAGCCCGTGGCCTTTCGCACAATGGGACATCGATATAATTGGACCGTTTCCGCCAGCGATAGGCCAAAGGAAGTTCTTAGTGGTAGCGGTTGATTATTTCACCAAGTGGGTAGAAGCTGAACTTCTCGTGACAATCACAGCTCAAAACGTATAAAACTTCTTTGGAAAAAATATAGTATGCCGCTTCGGGTTACCTCGGGTACTGATTTTTGATAACGGTAAGCAGTTCGAAGACGTTAAATTCCAGAACTGGTGCCAAGACATGGGAATTCGATAGAACTTCACTTCAGTCGTGCACCCTCAAGCAAACGGTCAAGCAGAAGTCACAAATAGAGCTATCCTCTATGGACTGAAGGCATGGTTAGACCAAGCTAAAGGACTATGGGTAGACGAGCTACCCAACATTCTATGGGCTTATCGAACTACAGTAAAGACCGCCACAGGAGAGACCCCCTTCAACCTCACCTACAGCACAGAAGCAGTTATCCTAGCCGAGATCGAGGTTCCCTCGCTACGACTAGAAGCGTATGATGACAAGGCAAACGAAGATGAGCTACGTACCAACCTCGACCTACTCGATGAAGTAAGGGACCTTGCATATATCAGGACTGCAACCTACTAGCAAAGAGTAGCTTAGTACTATAACACCAAGGTCAAAAAGCGGAACCTCTGTGTCAGCGACCTAGTCCTTCGTAAAGTTATGGTACCTGAGCCCGGTGTTGGCAAGCTCGGGGAAGGAACATACGAGCTCAAAACCCTAAAAGGGAAACAAGTACCTTGGGCATAGAATATTGTCAACTTAAGGCAGTATTACCTGTAACTACTGAGTAGACCACGAGTCACTCTCAGAGCCTAAGGGTCAAAATGCTGAGCTGACGCAGGCCTCAATGCGATAAGACTCAATCGCCTCTATGGCATTGGCAAACTACTGAGTAGACCACGAGTCACTCTCAGAGCCTAAGGGACAAAATGCTGAGCTAACATTGGCCTCGACGCGATAAGACCCAATCGCCTCTATAGCATGGGCAAAATGCTAAGTAGACCGCGAGTCACTCTCAGAGCTTAAGGGCCAAAAATGTCAAGCTAACGCAGATCTTGGCATGACAAGACCCAGTCGCTTCCATGGCTTGGGCAAACTCCAAGGGTGGACTATAAGTCACTCCCTTAGCCTAAGGGCTAAAACGCCAAGCTAACTAAGGCCTCGACATTGTGAAAGACCTAACTACTTCATTGGCAAAGGCTTAGTATTAGTACTAGAGGCGTAGGCAGCTCGGGTGTGAACCCTGTGAAGCGTAGCTCGTCTCGGTATACTGGTTGAACCCAACAAGGAACGACCTATGAACATACAGTTTGGGCATACATGGTAACTACCTCAGGGTATATTATAAAACTACTTCAAGAACCAAGGGATAGCTTGGGGTAACAACTACCGAAAAATCCTACTTCGGGTATGTAGCTCTAACAGCTCGAGTGGTAAAATCGCTTCGGCAAAAAATAAAAAGCACACCATACTTAGTGGTAAGAGAAAAAATTTCATTATATAAAACAAAAAACTGGGCCGGAAGAGTTCAGCAAAAACAAGCAAAATAGGGCCCAACTGCCCAAGAAAGAGATTTAAAACCAGGTTCTGACAACCAGGAACCACTAGGATCCATTCAGAGAAGAAAAACAGAAGAGCAACCGGCCTCAGGGATCCACTGCCTCCTCCTCGTCATCATCCTCCAGAGAGTCAGGCTCCTCCTCCTCCGTTAGGTCCACCGTCTCAGGGTCCAGACCCTTCATTGTTATGTCGTCGAGGTTGAACCCGGAGAATTCTTTTGGACCAGCCAGCGGTAGAGCTTAAATCTGGAGTGGTAGGAGCTCAAGCCATACTCCACTTGGAGGTCATGGTACTCCTGGTACTCTTGGGAGTCCTTGAAGTCCCACACTGCCTTAGCCCGCTCAGCCTCCACCAGGGTGTCGAAGTTCCGAGTTTGGTCCTGAAGTGTGGACTCCAAGTCCCAAACCTACTGGCGAAGAAGCTCCCTCTCCGCTGCCACCCTCGATGACTCCTTCAAGTAGCGAGCACTCTCTTCAAATAGCCAGGCGATCTGCACCTCCTGGTCCCAGATGAGCAGTTCCTGGGCCTCGCTCCCCTTTCGAGCTCACCTCGGGCCCGGTCGAGCTTGCCCTGGAGCTTCTGCACGGTTGACCTTTGAGCTCGAGCATCGCCGGAGTGAATGTTGGTCTGGAGGGCCATGGCGTGGATGACAGAGTTCACCTGCCAACAAGAGACTAAGGTCAAAAAAGAGAAAAGGAGAGAAAAGGAAGAGAAGGAAGAGAAAGGACACTTACCACCATGCAGTGAGTGGAGGCTAGCTTGGCGAGCTCTTTGGGGTCCATCTCTCCCTAGTGGGTTACCTCCTCACGGCAGACCGCCCTTCGGCTCTTTCGCGCAGCCACGATGAAATCATTAACATCCTCCCAGTTCCCGGTAGGGAACTACGGCAAGGGGAAGGGGCGGGATGGCCCAGACAGAGGGAACTGCCCTTGCCCCGGGAGCTCGCCTTCTTCAAGGCCACCTTCCATGGAAACTCCCTCAAATGGGACCAATGGAACCTCAGGTGGTGGAGAAGCGAAGGTCGGGTTAGCATACTTGAACTCAACGCATCTAGAAGTGGAAGCTCGGTCAGGACGCGACCTCTTTGCCTTGCGCTTCTGGTTGCTAGACAGAAGGCAGCATGTATCTACACCAGACATGATGGCTGCCAAAAATCATAAGGTATTAGTCCAGTAAAAAAAAAAATTCACAAGGCACTACGTGACCTAAAAGGCAACCTACCCGGGCTCAAGTCGGCCTACGGGAGCTTGTCCTCGGTCAATTAGTCAGACCAATGGAAGCCAACCGCTGCCCAGGATTGTAGTATTTCCTGAACTTTGGGATCCAAGTCATCCCTTGAATCCTGGATGGCGGCCCTCCAGTGAGTTGGGAAGGGCCACCCCTCGGGGTCTCGAACTACAAAATAGTCTCGCTTCTAGGCTGGGATCCTGGTGGGCAGCTTGAATAAGAGCTTGAAGCCGTGGTGGGGAGAAAAATAGTAGAAACGCCTTTCTGGAGGCGCTCCGAAGGAAGCATTCTTGATGCAAAGAATGGTAGAGAGGATGTCAAGGTTAAGGGGAAGATAGTACTCATAAAATAAAGAGATAGTCCCAACCACATTTTGGATGGAGTTGGGGTGAAGCTGGTCAACAGTGACGTTGAAGTGATTCAAAACCTCCACTATCAGAGGATGTAGAGGAAGACAGAGGCCAACGATGAGCTACTCCTGGAAGATCACTATCTCATCAGTACCATTCTCTCAGGGATAGTTACCGGAAGGGAGACTATAGACAAGGTATCTGGGGAGGTTAAATAGGAGAACCAAGGTCCTAAGTCTCTCCATCGACATGGAGGAAGGACCAAAACTATCTAGCTCCCTGCTCCGAGAGGTAGAAGCAGTCTCACCAAAAGCCTCTCGAGCTTCTAGAGCCTGCCCCCAAGCTCTCCCTGAGCTCGAGGGGGCGTCATCTTGGTCATTGTCCCAAGAAAAGATGTGGTAAGGATACCCAGACATACTCACAAAATGATAAGACTCACTAGGGAAGAGATGCTGACAAATGATAAGACTCCCCCTGAGCTAGATGAAGACGTGACCTCAGAATCCGAAAGCAAGGCAAGTTAGCGAAAAAGAAATGAGGCCTGGGGCCCTCCTATTTATAGCCACTGTGCCCTTAAATCAACGGCTCGAATTAAGATGGATCTAACGATTCACAGTTAAGTTGACCACACACCTCCTGAAGCCGAAACGTGACTGGCTGCACGTCTCCCATGATTAAGGTAATGACGGTTGCACATCTTCCGAAATTGAGAGCTGCTTCGACATATTTTTTGGCATTCAAAAGGTCCGGAGACCCCCTGACTTCTACGCACGTTTTTAATGCGATCAGTCAATCAAGTTTGAACTTCGAGTCAAATCCACCCGTCATACTTCATGAACTCCTCACGCTAAGGTAGCACCCTTAGCCCGAAGAGTGGGGGGCAATTGATGGAGGGTGATTTGACCCAACCCCTTGAGATGGTGACACGTAGACATGACTCAACACAAGTAACAGGTCAGCACAACGGCCTGACCGCGACTAAGTAACAAGCCCACAGGACAACTTGCTATGTTACAGCTCGCCACATGATGAGATCGTTACAACGCGAGCTTGAAGACCCCCGATGTACTGAAAGGGAATACTCCAAGACAAGTCTATCCTACAGGGTACCCCCCGGGAGCTCAAAGTACCCCCCGGGAGCTCGCAACAGGGTAGTTCGCTACAGGGTAGCTCGCTATAGGATAGCTCGCTACAAGGCAACTTGCTACTAAGCAACGCGACGTTTTCAGGGAGCTTCTATCTGACAAGACTGTACCCGTCAGACTACACCACGTCTCCTGACCGGCGGCATAGTCCCTGCCAGCCCGACAAGACTGCACCCACGTCTCTCGACAGATGGTGGCATGTTTGTCCTTCCGGGACGTGTCACTCATCCGATTGGGTAGTACTCTGCAACGGTCACCTGCACAGCCCTGGCAGATAACGACTGCAACAGAGGCCTAGTGGCAGTTACGCCCAATTTGACAAGAATGCTCATATTTAAGAGCCCCACGGTTGAAGGGAAAAAGGTATCTCATATCTTGGATCTTGAAAATATCTGAACTTTATCTCGAGCTAAGCTCGAATATTTAGTGATCTAACGCGACCTGCAATCTTAGCCTTCTTTGCACTCTTTACTGCTTTCTTCAGCGTTCTAACTTAAGCATCGGAGTATTTCCACCGGGTAAATCCCCCAAGAATTCTTCACCGTCTTCTTCTCAGGTACTGTTTGTCGCCAACTAGGAGCCAGTCAGTTGCCAGTTAGGAGTGCCCGGATTGTGCAGCATCAATTATATTTTAAGAAAAATGTTTGCAAAATGTTTTAATTCCTGGGATTTATCCAAGCAAAGAGTGCAACACTAGACCTTGTAGCCAGGGGGGAGGTCATTCCCTGTCGGGCAATGTTTGATCATTAAGGGTTGAGTGGTTAAGTGTAAGAGACCATTTAGGGTTGTTTTATCTGATGGGCTATATCTCACTTAAGTCCATTGTCCTTGGGCCTTAATAGGATGGCTGGACTCAAGGATCATTTAGTGTAAATGTTGGGCCCATTAAGAGCCCATACTAAGGGACCTAGGGGTTCAATGTACTTGACAGTGAATTCGGCCAGGTTTTCCACAGAAGCTGGGCTAATCCCATTTGGGCTTATGTGAGGTCAGTGTTGGGGTCCCACGGCATACAAAGAGAGCCAAATGTGCCCGCAACTATATAGGGTCGTGAGCCATTTGCTTAATGGGCCTAAAGCCCTTGATTAATAAGATTAATCAAGTAGTCACATGTTAGCTTAAGGAGTCATGTGACTTGGATGAATATGGGTTTGGATTTGGGTCTGGATCAACCATTAGGATAAGAGGATACGTCTTATCCACTTAAAGAGTCCAAATCCAAATAAATGTTTGTATTAGGAACCTCCTAATTCGATTAGGAGTGGCGATCCTTAAGGTTTAAGAACAGAGAGTTTGATCTGCTCCAAATCACTCTGCTATTAGCTTTTCCTCTTAGTTCTTGCCAAGCTACAAAACCTTAGTTTGACCTCTAGTTCTTGAACTGATAGAGATCAGTTCTGATATCTGATTTTTGTAAGAAAACATTAGATCCAATTCATGCTCACCTCCCTTGATTGATCCAAGTTGTTGGATTACAGTTCTTGCTGAAAGATTGTGTTGTTGAAGCGGCTTCAACCTAAGCTGCACCATCATCAGCGGAAACTGGTTTTGGTACCCTCTTTGGGTGTGAAATACCACCTTAGGAAGCTACACTTGTGGATTCTATATTAGGTATTCTTCTCCATTTCTTTTGGTTTTAGATATGGTTCAGTTCAGTGCAAGAATGACCCTTGAAAAATGCAATTTTTCTAAAATTGGGAATATGATTCCTGGAAAGGTAATAGAAAATTTTTGAAATTTTACCCAACCATCTAGCATGGTTCGGCCATCCATTGAAGGGATAGGATATCAATCACATGGACACCCAAAGATTGCAGAATAAGGGGGGCGAATTTCAAAAATTTTTCTCTCCCTTCAACTAGGAATCGCATTCCCTATTTAGAAAATCATATTTTCAAGGATCATTCTTGAACAATAAACTGAACCAGATCTAAACCAAGTAGGGAGGGATTATACCTGATACGGAGAAATAGTATCTCCCAATGGAGGTGTTCGTGCCCAAGTAAGGATCCAAAATCTGCTCCCACTGAAGATGGTGCAGTGCAAGGTGAAACAGAATCAGCAGTGTTCTTCCAAAGAACTAGACCCTTCGCAAGAATCAACTAGATGGCACGTGAGCATAGCTTCCTATCATTTCTTTCTCAAAGAACTGATGCCAAGATGGAATCTTGACTTCTCCCACAACTGGAGATCAAACTTGGCAAAACAGGGAGGCAAGAACAGGTAGGCGGCAAGAAAAGAATTCTGCAAAGATGATTAATTCTTCCTTCTTGATTTCAGCACTAAAGAGGATTTGAATGTGATGTCTTCTAAAGGCTGCTGCCTTCTCTTGCTTTTGTTAACCTAAAAGATCAGCTCCTAATCCAATTAAGAGCTGCCTATCCAAATCATATTTGGATAAGATCTCTCTTTAGGTGATAGGGATAAACCCTTATCTTATCTGTAGATTAGATTAGATTTCTCCTAATCTCATTAGGAGGTTTCTAGATCTGAATCACATTTAGATCTGGACTCTCTAAATGGATAGGGTCAAGACCCTATCCTAATTTCTAATCCATCTCAGAATTCGCCCCATTATTAACTAATTAAATAGCCTAGTTCGAAATGGGCTTTAGGCCCATTAAACTTATGTGCTCACTTAACCTTCCTAACCGCTACCCAGTTGGGCTTCCTTGTATGGCGTGGGACCCAAACATCGATCTACAAATCAGCCACATGGGTTCGGCCCAGCCTTTGTGATAAGGCCTGGCCGAATACACTGTTATGGACAGTGCACCCCCTGAAACCCATCTTATGGGCTCTATGGGCCCAACACTTACCCTAAGTGGCCCCTGTGCCAAGCCACCTTGTAACACCAAGGGATTGTGGGCAGATGCAAGATTAGCCCATCAGGTATTATTCTCAACGGTCTTACACTTAACCTCTCAGTCCATAATGATCATACATTGCCCTACAAGAGAGGACCTCTCCCTCGGCTGCAAGGAACAGTGTTGCACTCTCTACTTACATGGATCCCGGGAATTAAAGCCTTTTGCAAATCAACAATTGAAATCGGCTGCCGGCAGTCTTGGTTTCCATCAGTGATGTGCATCCCCGATCATTACCTTTGTCTGACAAAGGGGTTGATCCTGTCACTATGATCACCCACTCAGATGAATTCTCAAACTGTCCCAACATACTCAGGTTTTGACCCCCGCTAAGGATCTCACTGATTGGTATATAAAAGACAACCCAGTTTGACACCTAGTGTAGTATCATAATCGAGATTAGGGGTTGGGTGTAACTTTCCAGTTTTTCCCATCAATCTCCAAGGTCCAGGGCAATACTGAAAATCTGGTCCAGTTAATAGATTCAATTAATCATAGGGTCTCACCCTGGTAGCTGAGACAGGCCAACCCAACCGACTTGGTGGCAGTACAGTGTCAGCCTTGTCAGGATAGGTCTCCCCAGACTGACCCACTGGCACCACAGTCTCATTAAGTGTCCAGTTTAAGGGTATTACACAAAAACATACCAAGGGAACATGAATCAAATATGCACTTTTATTCATTTACAATAAACTCATAAAGTACATCATCTTGATTGAAGCTATGGGCATACAAAACTGTCTAACAGCTCTCACTTGCACTTAGGTCCAATTAGGTACTAGCCAGAGTCCCATGCTTCCCATGTGTTTCTCAAACACTTTCTGTGATAGTGGCTTTGTCAATGGCTCTGCTACATTTTCCGTTGACGCTACCTTCTGAATCAAGACATCCCCACTACCAACAATCTCCCGCAGTACGTGGTACTTCCTCTCGATGTGCTTTGACTTCGAGTGGGCTCATGGCTCCTTAGCCAGAGCAATGGCTCCATTGTTGTCACACAACAATGGGATGGGTGATGTGCTGGACGGAACTACTCCCAACTCGTGAACGAACTTCTTCATCCACACGGCTTCTTTGGCAGCCTCACTTGCGGCAATGTACTCAGCCTCGGTCGTGGAGTCTGCAGTGGACCCCTTTTTGCTGCTTTTCCAACAAACAGCACATGATCCTATCGTGAAAACATATCCAAGTATAGACTTTCTATCATCTAGATTCGACTGGAAATCGGCATCTGTATACCCTTGGATCTGTAGTGAGCTACCATCGAATACTAGACAAAACTCTTTTGTCCTTCGAAGGTACTTAAGTATGTTTTTCATAGCAGTCCAGTGCTCCTGCCCTGGGTTGGCCTGAAATCTGCTTACTACACTCACTGCCTAAGCAATGTCAGGACGAGTGCATAGCATGGCATACATGATGCTCCCTACGACAGAGGCATAGGGAACGTCTTTCATGCCATCAATCTCCTCAGAAGTCTTGGGAGACATCTTCTTGGAGAGAGTGACTCCGTGCCTGAAAGGAACATTTTCTTTCTTGGAGTTTTCCATGCTGTATCTTATGACTATTTTGTCAATATAAGCAGATTGGGATAATCTTATTATCCGCTTCGATCTATCTCTATAGAGTCGAAGACCCAGTATATAGGAGGCTTCTCCAAGATCTTTCATGGAGAATTGCTATGAAACCCATACTTTTACTGTAGTTACCATTCCTATATCGTTCCCAATGAGTAGAATGTCATCTACATACAAAACCAAGAAGGTAACCTTATCTCCACTGTACTTCCTGTAGACACAGGGTTCATTCGGATTCTGCTCGAAGTCAAATGATTTGACAGCAGAGTCAAAATGGATGTTCCAACTTATAGAAGCTTGCTTAAGTCCATAAAGGGATCTATTAAGTTTACATACCTTGTTTTCCTGACCTGCAGCAATAAAGCCTTGTGGTTGCTACATATAGAAATCTTCAGTAAGATCTCCATTCAGGAATGTAGTTTTGACATCCATCTGCCAAATCTCATATTCATGGTATGCTACTACAGCTAGCAGGATCCTAATGGATTTAAGCATGGCCACAGGCGAAAAGGTTTCCTCATAGTCGATGCCCTCTTTCTGAGTGTACCCTTTTATCACTAGACGAGCTTTGACGGTCTCAACCCTACCATCGGGGCCCTTCTACCTCTTGTAAATCCATTTGCAACCGATTGCTTTTAGCCCGTAGGGTCGATCTACTAAAGTCCAGACTCCATTGGTCTCCATTGAGTCAATCTCTGCTCTTATGGCCTCCACCCACATCTGGGAATCTATGTCCAACATAGCTTCCGCGTAAGTCATGGGATCCTCCTCACTAGTCAAGGTTTCCACCTGGTAACTATCTTGGTCATAACCATAACGGACTGGTGGTCTGGATACCCGAGTGGATCTTTTAGGTTAGTTACTACCTGGAACTTGTGGGACATCTCCCACTGCTCCTGAGCTCTCCTCATCAAGAACAATTTCCTGACGATGGGTGTCCAGGATGTAATTGGTTTCCAAGAATTGTGCATTTCGATTGTAGAACACTTTTTGCTCACTTGGGTCATAGAATAGGTAACCTACACAGCCTTTTGGGAAGCCTACAAATAGACAACGACTGGTTTTGGATTCCAATTTGTCTGCACTCGTTCTTTTAACGTGTGCTGGACAACCCAAAATCTTCAAGTGTCTGACACTTGGTTTCTTTCCGGTCCAAAGTTCATATGGAGTGTTCGGAACCGATTTGGTTGGAACCCGATTCAGCACGTAAATCACAGTCTCTAATGCGTAACCTCAAAAGGATGTGGGTAACTCTGAGTGTATGAGAAGTGACGGGACCATATCCAATAAGATCCTATTCCTCCCCCATGAAACACAATTAAGTTGAGGTGTAATAGGAGAAGCTAATTTTGATACTATCCCATTGTTCTTTAAGTAGTCCCTGAATTTGTCAGAGAGATACTCGCCACCTCGATCTTATTGAAGGGCCTTAACGTCTCGACCTCTTGTCTAAACTCTTTGAACTTTTCAAAGGATTCATGCTTGTGTCTCATTAGGTACACTTAACCATATCGTGAATAATCATCTGTGAATGTGATGAAATACACGTGTTGATTCCGTGTCCTAACACTCAGGGGACCACATACATCAGTATGTATTAGGTCAAGTGTGCCTGTACATCTTTCAGGCTTACCGTTAAATGGCCATTTCGTCATCTTGTCTTATAGGCAAGGCTCACAGGTGGGAAGATCTTCTACAGTTAGAAAATCCAAAGGACCATCCTTTACCAACCTTGTGATTCGGTCAACACCGATGTGGCCAAGTCGGTAATGCCACAGACACGTGGGATTAACTGTATCACGGGCACTCTTCTCGGGGATTTCAGCCGACGTAGTTTCGGTTATATTAGTTTCTAGAGAAGGATGTGGAACATAGAGACCGTTCTTTATTTTCCCGTATGCGATGAATCTGTTATTTCTTTTAATAGTAATCGTATTACTAAAGAAGATAGAATAATCATCTGCACACAATTTTGAGACAGAAATCAAATTTCTCCTTAAATTTTGTACATAAAGACAATCTCTCAGTACAATTTTTCCTTCTCTAAAAATTAACTCCACGGTTCCTATTGTCATGGCTGCAACAGTTGCAGTAGTCCCCAAGTAGAGTGTGACTTCTCCTTCACTCAGCCTTCTACTTACCTTGAACCCCTGCAGTGAGTTACATGCATGAGTTGAAGCCCCGGAGTCAATACACCAGGACGTAAAAACTACCAATAAATTGGTTTCTATAACACAAATTTCGAAATTACCTTTCTTGGATTCCAGGTAGGCAGGACAGTTCCTTTTCCAGTGGCCGGTCTTCTTGCAGAAGTGACAGGCATCCGATGCTTTGTCTTTCTTCTGCTTCTTGGGTTTGGCAGCCTTCTTCTAGGGCTTTCTCTTTGCCTTCCTTTTCTTGCCTGATTTGCCAGTTTCCACAAGCATGGCAATGGGCTCGTCCTTTTTAATCAATTCTTCGGCCCTCTGCAACATATTGCTGAGTTCTTGTAAGCTGACATTCAGCTTGTTCATGTTGTAGTTCATGATGAATGGATTAAAGGATGGAGGTAGAGAGTTGAGAATAGCATCGATCTGTATTACCAGATCTAGCCCGGATCCAAGAGATTCCAGTTCGTTGATATAACCCATCATCTGGAGACAATGGCCGTGAACTTGTTGGCTCTTGGACATCTGTGCGGTTATGAACTATTTCAAGACCTTCTACCGAGTAGAACGATTCTGCTCTTCGTACATTGTCTTGAGACTATCCAATACGTCCTTGGCAAGTTTCATCTGATCGAACTGCCTCTGAATTGGATTGTCCAAGGAGGCAATGATATAGCAGTGGGCAAGGGAGTTTTTCTCCTCCCATTCTTGGTATTCTCTTCTACGGGCCTTAGAAGCCCAATCTCCCGGACGATCCGAGGCAGGATTCTTGGCTACCTTATCCAACTTTTCAGAGGTTAAGACCAACATAAGGTTCCTGTACCAGTTGGCATAGTTTGGGCCTTTAAGCTTGTTGTCGTCAAGAAGCTTTGCAAATGATTCGTTTGCAATTTTCTGATAAAAGAGCAAACATCAGTCCACAACCTAATTTGATTCATGTTCATTTCATAGATATGGATCTTAATCTACAATCCTCCATTTATTCATCTCTTAGATTTCCCTCCTTTCTCAGGGACGGAGACTGCAGGTTGTCTCTGTAAATGTGGGAAATCACATAAGGTGAATAGAGCCAACTGTTTCAGCTGCATAACCCCACCACCTTTCTGTGAAGGATCATATCCACTCATCATATGAGTTTTCCCTTTGGCCTATGTCAGACAAGGTTTAGAGCCATTTTCAGGTAAACCTATCTATCTAGCGAGTGCTTACCCATCATATTCGTGAATGCCAAGGTACCGTGAGAGAGTTCCGATTTTCTGGTGAAGTGCCTCCCACATCGGTCTATGATGCCTCTATCATCTTATGAAACACTTAGACAAGCCCAACAGCAAATGGATAGCCCATTTTCTGGTACGTTTCCTCATTACTGAAGGACCCATCCTCATGCTAATGATGGAAGGCCTTTAGAGAGTTCATCATATGAATCTCCCTATCACATGCACTCATATTAGCTGGAGGGAACAGTTATTACGCCCTAGTTTGATTTAGGTCAAACCAAACTGTCTCCCACTGACTTTCATAAAGTCAGATTTCGGTGGACCTTAAATCGGCTAGGTTTCTGCACATAACCTCTTGATTAGGCGTAGGGCCCACCACTGAGCGAGGTCATCCAATGATTAAAAGGGACACCATGGCAATGATGTGCATTCAGCCACGGTGTGCGTAAGAGCCACTGTCGAATGAGCATGGGCCAAGCACTTATGGCCCATGTACGTAGCACATCACACATCCATACATCTCATGCAGGGATAAATTGATCCAATCAATTAATCATCTGTAAGGCCCATTGGAAGTCTGTTTTAAATCCAGTTTGGCCCATATAGCTTTATCCTTTGAAATGGGCTTTTGGCAGTTTTAACTATTTAAAACTGGGCCTTTACAGGTTGGGCCGAATTAACCATTTAATTAAGTATCAATCCTCAGGCCCATTAGTGATAAAATTAGGGCTAACTTTCAGCCTTGATTAAACCCTAGATTTGGTCCAAACAGTTTGAACCAATCTTGGTTCAAATGGGTCTAGGTTTTCATCTTTAATTAAATCTTTAATTCAAGCAAATAATTTGAAATTAAAGAACTGATAAAACTAAATCAAGAATCAGTCAATCAGGGCTGTTCACACAATCCATCTTGCAAAATAGAGGTTAGATCACAGATTGCAGTTTCACAAACTACAAATCGCATGTAGCGAATGTCCCATCTGCGAAATCTCATTCCATGTGCCGCCATCTTCGATCCAAAAAATAAAATAAATAGAAAGCCTAATTTTATTAATAATTACATCAGATCGAATACCGATACATTGAGTCTAAAAAAAAAATTATTCATAGACCGAATGTAATAAACAAATCAAGAAACTGCAAATCATGCAGTTTTCCCTACGCAAACCAAGAATTCGATCTCCTCTTGTACGAATTGTTAGACAATTTTGTCTGCCCTTAGCTTCAATTAAAATGATGTACTTTATGAGTTTATTATAAATGAACAAAAGTGCATATTTGATTCATGTTCCCTTGGTATGTTTCTGTGTAATACCCTTAAACTGGACACTTAATGAGACTCGTGTTAGTTTAGAATGTTCACAGCCAGTGGGTCGGTCTGGGGAGACCTATCCTGACAAGGCTGACACTATGGTGCCACCAAGTCGGTTGGGGTGGCTTGTCTCAGCTACCGGGGTGAGACCCTAGGCACATACAGTGTAGGATTAATTGAATAATTGAACTGGACCAGATTTCCAGTATTGCCCTGGACCTTGGAGATTGATGGGCAAAACTGGAAAATTACACCCGACCCCTAGACTCGATTATGATACTGCACTAGGTGTCGGATTGGGTTGTCTTTGATGTACCAATCAGTGAGATCCTTAGCGGGGGTCAAAACTTGGGTATGTTGGGACAGTCTGAGAATTCATCTGAGTGGGTGATCATAGTGACATGATCGGCCCCTTTGTCGGATAAAGGTAATGATCGGGGATGCACTCTCACTGATGGAAACCAAGACTACCGGTAGCCGATTTCAATCATTGAGATTTGTTTCGCAAAATATATTTTATATGAGATATAAAAGTATATAAATTATGGTTTCAAAATGATTTGCAAAAAGGTTTTAATTCCCGGGATCCATATAAGCAGAGAGTGCAACATTGTTCCTTGCAGCTGAGGGAGAGGTCCTCTCTTGTCGGGCAGTGTATGATCATTATGGGCTGAGAGGTTAAGTGTAAAACCATTGAGGATAATACCTGATGGGATAATTTTGCATCTACCCACAGTCCCTAGGTGTTACAAGGTGGCTTGGCTCAGGGACCACTTAGGGTAAGTGTTGGGCCCATAGAGCCCATCTGATGGGTTTCAAGGGGTGCACTGTCCATAACAGTGTATTTGGCCAGGCCTTATAACAAAGGCTGGGCTGAACCCATGTGGCTGATGTGTAGATCAATGTTTGGGTCCCACACCATACAAGGAAGTGCAATTGGGCAGCTGTTTGGAAGGCTAAATGAATACATAAACTTAAATGGGCCTTAAGCTCATATCGAACTGGGCTAATTTGATTAGTCACTTATGGGGCAAATTCTGAGATGGATCAGCTAATAGGATTGGGCCCACACCCTATCCACTTAGAGAGTCCAAGATCTAAATAAGATTTAGATATGGAAACTTCCTAATTAGATTAGGAGATGACTGATCTAATCTGCAGATAAGATAAGGGTTATCCCTTATCTTGAAGGGATTTCTAATCCAGATATGATTTGGGTTAGCAACTCCTAATGGGATTAGGAGCTGATCCCTTTAAGTCTATAAAAGGAAGAAGGGGCGGCAACCTTTAGACACAACACAATCACAAGCAAGCAACAGATAGTCTTATCTTCAAAGCTGAAATCACAGAAGAGAGAATTTGCACCCTACAAATACTCTCTTGCCGCCTGCTTCCTACAGTCGCCGCCGCCTACAGCAGTTCGATCTCCAGTTCTTGGGAGAAATCAAGATTGGATCTTGATTCCAATCTTTTGGAGAAAAGATTGGTTGGAGTTGTATTCACAAGTCGTCCAGGTGATTCTTGAGAAGGATCAAGTTCTTTTGGAAGAACACTGCTGATATCCTTCTTTGGGCATGAATACCTCCATTGGGAGATATTACTTCTCTGTATCAGGTATTATCTCTCCCTACTCCTTTTGGTTCAGATCTGTTTCAGTTCATGGTTCAAGAATGATCCTTGAAAATATGATTTTCTAAATGGGGAATTCGATTCCTAGTTGAAGGGAGAGAAAAATTTTTGAAATTCGCCCCCTTATTCCACAATCTTTAGGCGTCCTTATGATGGATTTCCTATCCCTTCAATGGTATCAGAGCCATGTTTCAAATCTTGAACCATTCTATTTCAGATCTGAACTTGCGCAAAATAGGGAGAAGCCGTTCTACCCAATTTGCATAGATATGGGTTTTGGGAAATTTGTTCCCAAAATAGATGGGCAAATAATCTGAAATTAATTTTATATAAATTTGATTATTATTTAGAATAGTTCTATATGATTTTCTTGATTTATGGGTTGTTCGTACAATAGGAGATCGAATTCTTGGTTTGCGCAGGGAGAACTACAAGATTTGCAGTTTCTTGAATTTATTTATTACATTTGTTCTGTAAATATATATTTTTTTTACTTTTAGACTCAATGTATAGGCATTTGATCTGATGTAATTATTAATAGAAATAGGATTTCTATTTAATTTTAATTTTGGATCGAAAATGGCGGCGCAGACAAGGAGATTTCGTAGATGGGACATTGGCTATCTGTGATTTGCAGTTTGTGAAACTGCAATCTGTGATCTAACCTCTGTTTTACAGGATTGAGTGTGCGAACAGCCCTGATCAACTGATTCTTATTTTTCTTTTATCAGTTATTTAATTTCATATTATTTTCTTGAATTAAAGATTTAATTAGAAATCAAACCCTAGACCCATTCGAACCAAGATTGGTTCAAACTGTTTGGATCAAATCTAGGGTTTAATCAAGGCTGAAAGTCAGCCCTAATTTTGCCACTAATGGGCCTGAGGATTGATATTTAATTCAATGGTTAATTTGGCCCAACCTGTAAAGGCCCAGTTTTAAATGGTTAAAACTACTAAAAGCCCATTACAAAGGATAAAGCTATATGGGCCAAACTGGGTAACCCAAATTCAGCCCATACACCAAGAAAATATTAATGGTTAATATTATGGATTTTCAAAGGGCTTCCAATGGGCCTTACAGATAATTAATTGATTGGATCAATTTATCCCTGCATGAAATGTTTGGATGTGTGATGTGCTCCGTACATGGGTCATAAGTCCTTGGCCCATGCTCATTCGACAGTGGCTCTTGCGCACATCACGGCTGAATGCACATCATTGCCATGGTGTCCCTTTTGGTCATTGGATGACCTCCCTCAATGGTGGACCCCACACCTCATCGAGAGGTTATGTGCGGAACCCTAGCTGATTTAAGGCCCACCGAAATCTGACTTTATGAAAGTCAGTGGGAGCCACTTTGGTTTGACCTAAATCAAACTAGGGCGTAATTAACATTTCCCTCCAACTAATATGAGTGCAAGTGATAGAGAAATTCATATGATGAACTCTCTAAAGGCCTTCCATCATTAGCATGAGGATGGGTCCTTCAGTAATGAGGAAATGCACCAGAAAATGGGCTATCCATTTGCTGTTGGGCTTGTCTAAGTGTTTCATAAGATGATAAGGGCATCATAGACCGATGTAGGAGGGGCTTCACCAGAAAATGGGAACTCTCTCACAGTACCTTGGTGTTCACGAATATGATGGGTAAGTACTCACTAGACAGAAAGTTTTACCTGAAAATAGCTCTGAACCTTGTCTGACAGAGGCCAAAGGGAAAACTCATATGATGAGTGGATATGATCCTTCACAGAAAGGTGGTGGGGTTATGCAGCTGAAACAGTTGGCTCCATGCACCTTATGTGATTTCCCACATTTTCAGAGACAACCCGTAGTCTCCGTCACTTAGAAAGGAGGGAAATCTCAGAGATGAATAAATGGAAATGGATCGTAGATTAAAAGCCATATCTATGAAATGAACATGAATCAAATTAGGTTGTGGACTGATGTTTGCTCTTTTATCAGAAAATGGCAAACGGATCTTTTGCAAAGCTTCTTGATGACAACAAACTTAAGGGCCCAAACTACACCGACTGGTACAGGAACCTTATGCTGGTCCTAGCTTCAGAAAAGCCGGACAAAGTGGCAAAGAATCCTGCTCCAGAGTGTCCGGGTGATAGAGCTTCTGAGGCCCGAAGGAGAGACTATCAGGAATGGGAGGAGAAAAACTCCCTAGCTCGGTGTTACATCATCGCCTCCTTGGACAACCCAATACAGAGGCAGTTCGATCAGATCAAACTTGCCAATGACATATTGGACAACCTGAGGACGATGTATGAAGTGCAGAATCGTTCTACTCGACAAAAGTTCTTGAAGCAGTTCATGACCACTCAAATGTCTAAGGGCCAACAAGTTCGCGACCATTGTCTTCGGATGATGGGTTACATCAACGAACTGGAGGCTCTTGGATCCGGGCTGGACCTCGCAACCCAGATAGATGCTATCCTTAATTCTTTGCCTCCTTCCTTTAATCCGTTCATCATGAACTATAACATGAACAAGCTGAATGTCAGCTTGCAAGAGCTCAGCAATATGTTGCAAAGAGCTGAAGAACTGATTAAAAAGGATGAGCCTGTAGCTATGCTTGTTGAAGTTAGCAAAATGGGCAAGAGAAAGAGGAAGGCAAAGAAGCCTCAGAAGAAAGCCACCAAGGGCAAAAGGCAGAAGAAAGGCAAAGCATCAGATGTCTGTCACTTCTACAAGAAGATCGGCCACTGGAAACGGAATTGTCCTGCCTACTTGGAATCCAAGAAAGGTAATTTCGAAACTTGTGTTATAGAAACCAATTTATACATAGCTTCTGTGTCCTGGTGTATTGACTCCAGGGCTTCAACTCATGCATGTAACTCACTACAAGGGTTCAAGGTAAGCAGAAGGCTGAGTGAAGGAGAAGTTACACTCTACTTGGGGACTACTGCAACTGTTACAGCCGCGGCAATAGGAACCGTGGAGTTAATTTTTAGAGAAGGAAAATTTGTGCTAAAAGATTGTCTTTATGTACAAAATTTAAGAAGAAATTTGATTACTATTATAAGAAATAACAGATTCATCGCATACGGGGAACTGGAGAACGGTCTCTATGTTCTACATCATTCTCTAGAAACTAACATAACTGAAACTACATCGGCTGAAATCCCCAAGAAGAGAGCCCGTGATACAATTAATCCCACGTGTCTATGGCATTATCGATTTAGCCACATCGGTGTTGACCGAATCACAAGGTTGGTAAAGGATGGTCCTTTGGATTTTCTAACTGTAGAAGATCTTCCCACCTGTGAGCCTTGCCTACAAGGAAAAATGACGAAATGACCATTTAACGGTAAGCCTGAAAGATGTACAGGCACACTTGACCTAATACATATTGATGTATGTGGTCCCCTGAGTGTTAGAACACGAAATCAACACGTGTACTTCATCACATTCACAGATGATTTCTCACGATATGGTTACGTGTACCTAATGAGACACAAGTCTGAATCCTTTGAAAATTTCAAAGAGTTTAGACAAGAGGTCGAGAAACAGTTAGGGAGAGAAATTAAAGCCCTTCGATCTGATCGAGGTGGCGAGTATCTCTCTGACGAATTCAGGGACTACTTAAAGGACAATGAGATAGTATCACAATTAGCTCCTCCTGCTACACCACAACTTAACGGTGTTTCAAAGAGGAGGAATAGGACCTTATTGGATATGGTCCGATCACTTCTCATACACTCAGAGTTACCCACAACCTTTTGGGGTTACGCATTAGAGACTGCGATTTATGTGCTGAATCGGGTTCCAACTAAATCGGTTCCGAACACTCCATATGAACTTTGGACCGGAAAGAAACCAAGTGTTAGACACTTGAAGATTTCGGGTTTTCTAGCACACGTTAAAAGAACGAGTGCAAACAAGTTGGAATCCAAGATCAGCCGTTGCCTATTTGTAGGCTACCCAAAAGGTTCTGTAGGTTACCTATTCTATGACCCAAGTGAGCAGAAAGTGTTCTACAGTCGAAATGCCCAATTTTTGGAGACCGATTACATCATGGACACCGATCATTAGGAAATTGTTCTTGATGAGGAGTGCTCAGGAGCAGTGGGAGATGTCCCACAAGTTCCAGGTAGTGACCAACCTAGAAGATCCACTCGGGTATCTAGGCCACCAGTCCATTATGGTTATGACCAGGATAGTTATCTGGTGAAAACCTTGACTAGTGAGGAGGATCTCATGACTTATGTGGAAGCTATGTTGGACCTAGATTCCCAGAAGTGGGTGGAGGCCATTAGAGCAGAGATAGACTCAATGGAGATCAATAGAGTCTGGACTCTAGTAGATCCGCCCTCTGGGGTTGCAAATGGATTTACAAGAGGAAGAAGGGCCCCAGTGGTACGGTTGAGACCTCCAAAGCTCGTCTGGTGGCGAAAGGATACACTTAGAAAGATGGCATCGATTATGAGAAAACCTTTTCGCCTATGGCCATGCTTAAATCTATTAGGATCCTGCTAGCTGTAGCAGCATACCATGATTATGAGATTTGGCAAATGGATGTCAAAACTTTATTCTTGAATGGAGATCTTACTGAAGATATCTATATGTAGCAGCCACAAGGCTTCATTGCTGTAGGTTAGGAAAACATGGTATGTAAACTTAATAGATCCATATATGGACTTAAGCTAGCTTCTAAAAGTTGGAACATCCATTTTGACTCTACTGTCAAATCGTTTGACTTTGAGCAGAATCCGGATGAACCCTGTGTTTACAGGAAGTACAGTGGAGATAAGGTTACCTTCTTGGTTCTGTATGTAGATGACATTCTACTCATTGGGAATGATGTAGGAATGTTGACTACGGTGAAAGTATGGCTTTCACAGCAATTCTCCATGAAAGATCTTGGAGAATCCTCCTATATACTGGGTATTCGACTCTTTAGAGATAGATCAAAGCAGATAATAGGATTATCCCAATCTGCCTACATTGACAAAATAGTCAAAAAATATAGCATGCAAAACTCCAAGAAAGGAAATGTTCCTTTCAGGCACGGAGTCACTCTCTCCAAGAAGATGTCTCCCAATACTTCTGAGGAGATTGATGGCATGAAAGACATTCCCTATGCCTCTACCGTAGGGAGCATCATGTATGCCATGCTGTGCACTCGTCCTGACATTGATCAGGCAGTGAGTGTAGTAAGCAGATTTTAGGCCAACCCAGGGCAGGAGCACTGGACTGCTGTGAAAAACATACTTAAATACCTTCGAAGGACAAAAGAGTTTTGTCTAGTATTCGATGGTAGTTCACTACAGATCCAAGGGTATACAGATGCCGATTTCTAGTCGGATCCAGATGATAGAAAGTCTACATCTGGATATGTTTTCACGATAGGATCGTGTGTTGTTTGCAAGAAAACCAACAAACAGGGGTCATAGACTCCACGACCGAGGCCAAGTACATTGCCGCAAGTGAGGCTGCCAAAGAAGTCGTGTGGATGAAGAAGTTCATTCACGAGTTGGGAGTAGTTCCGTCCAGCACATCACCCATCCCATTGTTGTGTGATAACAATGGAGCTATTGCTCAGGCTAAGGAGCCACGAGCTCACTCGAATTCGAAGCACATCAAGAGGAAGTACCATGTACTAAGGGAGATTATTGGTAGAGGGGACATCCTGATTCAGAAGGTAGCGTCAACGGAAAATGTAGCAGACCCATTGACAAAGCCACTATCACAGAAAGTGTTTGAGAAACACGTGGAAAGTATGGGACTCCGGCTAGTACCTGATTGGACCTAAGTGCAAGTGGGAGCTGTTAGATAGTTTTTTATGCGCTTAGCTTCAATCAAAATGATGTACTTTATGAGTTTATTGTAAATGAATAAAAGTAAATATTTGATTCAAGTTCCCTTGGTATGTTTCTATGTAATACCCTTAAACTGGACACTTAATGAGACTCGTGTTAGTTTAGAATGTTCACAGCCAGTGGGTCGGTCTGGGGAGACCTATCTTGACAAGGCTGACACTATGGTGCCACCAAGTCGGTTGGGGTGGCTTGTGTCAGCTACCGGGGTGAGACCCTAGGCACATACAGTGTATGATTAATTGAATATTTGAACTGGACTAGATTTTCAGTATTGCCTTGGACCTTGGAGATTGATGGGCAAAACTGGAAAGTTACACCCGACCCCTAGACTCGATTATGATACTGCACTAGGTGTCAGATTGGGCTGTCTTTGATGTACCAATCAGTGAGATCCTTAGCAGGGGTCAAAACCTGGGTATGTTGGGACAGTCTGAGAATTCATCTGAGTGGGTCACCATAGTGAAAGGATCAGCCCCTTTGTCAGACAAAGGTAATGATCGGGGATGCACTCTCACGGATGAAAACTAAGACTACTGGCAGCCGATTTCAATAGTTGAGATTTGTTTTGCAAAATATATTTTATATAAGATATAAAAGTATATAAATTATGGTTTCAAAATGATTTGCAAAACGGTTTTAATTCCCGGGATCCATATAAGCAGAGAGTGCAACATTGTTCCTTGCAACCGAGGGAGAGGTCCTCTCTTGTCGGGCAGTGTATGATCATTATGGGTTGAGAGGTTAAGTGTAAGACCATTGAGGATAATAACTGATGGGCTAATCTTGCATCTACCCATAGTCCCTAGGTTTTACAAGGTGGTTTGGCCCACGGACCACTTAGGGTAAGTGTTGGGCCTATAGAGCCCATCTGATGGGTTTCAAGTGGTGCACTGTCCATAACAGTGTATTCGGCCAGGCCTTGTAACAAAGGCTGGACTGAACCCATGTGGCTGATGTGTAGATCGATGTTTGGGTCCCACGCCATACAAGGAAGCCCAACTGGGCAGTAGTTTGGAAGGCTAAATGAATACATTACCTTAAATGGGCCTTAAGCCCATTTCGAACTGGGCTAATTTGATTAGTCACTTAAGGGGCAAATTCTGAGATGGATCAGCTGATAGGATTGGGCCCACACCCTATCCACTTAGAGAGTCCAAGATGTAAATAAGATTTAGATCTAGAAACTTCCTAATTAGATTAGGAGATGGCTGATCTAATCTACAGATAAGATACGGGTTATCCCTTATCTTAAAGGGACTTCTAATCCAGATATGATTTGGGTTAGCAACTCCTAATGGGATTAGGAGCTGATCCCTTTAAGTTTATAAAAGGAAGAGGGGGCAGCAGCCTTTAGGCACAACACAATCACAAGCAAGGAATAGATGGTTTCGTCTCCAGAGCTGAAATCACAGAAGGGAGAATCTGCACCCTGCATATACTCTCTTGCCGCCTCCTTCCTGTTGCCGCTGCCTATAGTAGTTCGATCTCCAGTTCTTGGGAGAAATCAAGATTGGATCTTGATTCCAATCTTTTGGAGAAAAGATTGGTGGGAGTTGTATTCATAAGCTGTCTAGGTGATTCTTGAGAAGGATCAAGTTCTTTTGGAATAACACTGCTGATTCTACTCCACCCTGCACTGTGCCATCTTCATTGGGAGCAGATTTTGGATCCTTCTTTGGGCGTGAACACCTCCATTGGAAGATATTACTTCTCTGTATCAGGTATTATCTCTCCCTACTCCTTTTGGTTCAGATCTGTTCAGTTTATGGTTCAAGAATGATCCTTGAAAATATGATTTTCTAAATGGGGAATTCGATTCCCAATTGAAGGGAGAGAAAAATTTTTGAAATTCGCCCCCTTATTCCGCAATCTTTGGGCGTCCTTGTGATGGATTTCCTATCCCTTCATGAACAGCCCATCAATCAAGAAAATCATAAAGAACAATTCTAAACAATAATCAGATTTATATAAAAATAATTTCAGATTATTTGCCCTTTAATTTTGGGAACAAATTTCCCAAAACCAATATCTGCGCAAATTGGGTAGAACGCCTTCTGCCTATTTGCGCAGGTTCAGATCTGAAACAAAATGGTTCAAGATTTGAACCTGGCTCTGATACCACTGAAGGTAGGTTATCCATCACATGGACACTCAAAGATTGCGGAATAAGAGGGGCGAATTTCAAAAATTTTTCTCTCCCTTCAACTAGGAATCGCATTCCCTATTTAAAAAATCATATTTTCAAGGATCATTCTTGAACCATAAACTGAACCAGATCTGAATCAAAAGGAGCAGGGAGGGATTATACATGATATGGAGAAACAATATCTCCTAATGGAGGTGTTCACGCCCAAGGAAGGATCCAAAATTTGCTCCCACTGAAGATGACGCAGTGCAGGGTGGAGCAGAATCAACAATGTTCTTCCAAAGAATTTGACCCTTCGCAAGAATAAACTGGATGGTACGTGAGCACAGCTTCCTATCAATTCTTTCTCATAGAATTGATGTCAAGATCAAATCTTGACTTATCCCACAACTGGAGATCAAACTTGGCAAAATAGGGAGGTAAGAACAGGTAGGCGGCAAGAAAAGAATTCTGCAAAGATGCTTAATTCTTCCTGCTTGATTTCAGCACTGAAGAGAATCTGAATGTGATGTCTTCTAAAGGCTTCTGCCCTCTCTTGCTTTTGTTAACCTAAAAGTGAAGGGATAGGAAATCCATCAAATGGATGCCCAAGATTGCGGAATAAAGGGGGGCGAATTTCAAAAATTTTTCTTTCCCTTCAACTGGGAATCGAAATCCCTATTTAGAAAATCATATTTTCAAGGATCATTCTTGAACCATAAACTAAACCAGATCTGAACCAAAAGGAGGAGAGAGAGATAATATCTGATACAGAGAAACAATATCTCTCAATGGAGGTGTTCACGCCCAAGGTAGAAACCAAAATCTGCTCCCACTGAAAATGGCACAGTGCAAGGTGGAGCAGAATCAGCAGTGTCCTTCCTAAGAACTTGATTCTTCCCAAGAATCACCTAGATGGTTTGTGAATACAACTCCTACCAATCTTTTATCCAAAATATTGGAATCAAGATCTGATCTTGATTTCTCCCAAGCAATGGAGATCGAACTGCTATAGGCGGCGACTGCAGGAAGGAGGCGGCTAGAGAGAATTTACATGGGGCAAAATTCTCTCCTCTGTGATCTCAGCTCTGAAAACAAGACTGTTGCTGGTGATTGTGTGTCTAAAGGCTGCCGCCCCCTCTTCCTTTTATACACTTAAAGGGATTAGCTCCCAATCCTAATAGGAGTTGCTAACCCAAATCATATCTAGATTAGAAGTCCCTTTAAGATAAGGGATAAACCTTATCTTATCTACAGATTAGATCAGTCAGTTCCTAATCTAATTAGGAAGTTTCTAAATCTAAATCTCATTTAGATCTTGGACTCTCTAAGTGCATAGGGTGTGGGCCCAATCCTATCAGCTGATCTTATCTCAGAATTCGCCCCTTAAAGACTAATCAAATTAGCCCAATTTGAAATGGGCTTAAGGCCCATTAAGGGTTATGTATTCATTAAACCTTCTAAACTGTTGCCTAGTTGGGCTTCCTTGTATGGCGTGGCACCCAAACATTGATCTACACATCAGCCACATGGGTTCAGCCCAGCCTTTGTTACAAGGTCTGGCCGAATACTTTGTTATGGACAGTGCACCCCCTAAAACCCATCAGATGGGCTCTATGGGCCCAACACTTACCCTAAGTGGTCCCTGGGCCAAACCACCTTGTAACACCCAGGGACTGTGGGCAGATGCAAGATTAGCCCATCAGGTATTATCCTCAATGGCCTTACACTTAACCTCTCAGCCCATAATGATCATACACTGCCCGACAAGAGAGGACCTCTCCCTCGGCTGCAAGGAACAGTGTTGCACTCTCTCAAATATGGATCCTGGGAATTAAAACCTTTTGTAAACATTTCGAAAGCATAATATATATACTCTTATATCTCATATAAAATACATTTTGCAAAAACAAATCTCAACGATTGAAATCGGCTGCCGGCAGTCTTGGTTTCCATTAGTGAGAGTGCATCCCCGATCATTACCTTTGTCTGACAAAGGGGCTGATCCTATCACTATGATCACCCACTCAGATGAATTCTCAGACTGTCCCAACATACCCAGGTTTTGACCCCCGCTAAGGATCTCACTGATTGGTACATCGAAGATAGCCCAATCCAACACCTAGTGCAATATCATAATCGAGTCTAGGGTTCGGGTGTAACTTTCTAGTTTTTCCTATCAATCTCCAAGGCCTAGGGCAATACTGAAAATCTGGTCCAGTTCAAAGATTCAATTAATCCCAGACTGTATGTGCATAGGGTCTCACCCCGGTAGCTGAGACAAGCCACCCCAACCGACTTGGTGGCACTACACTGTTAGCCTTGTCAGGATAGGTCTCCCCAGACCGACCCACTGGCTATGAACATTCTAAACAAACACGAGTCTCATTAAGTGTCCAGTTTAAGGGTATTACACAGAAACATACCAAGGGAACATGAATCAAATATGCACTTTTATTCATTTACAATAAACTCATAAAGTACATCAATTTGATTGAAGCTAAGTGCATACAAAACTGTCTAACAGCTCCCACTTGCACTTAGGTCCAATCAGGTACTAGCCAGAGTCCCTTGCTTTCCACGTGTTTCTCAAACACTTTCTGTGATAGTGGCTTTGTCAATGGGTCTGCTACATTTTCCGCTGATGCTACTTTCTGAATCAGGATGTCCCCTCTACCAACAATCTCCCGCAGTACATGGTACTTCCTCTCGATGTGCTTCGACTTCGAATGGGCTCGTGGCTCCTTTGCCTGAGCAATAGCTCCATTGTTGTCACACAACAATGGGATGGGTGATGTGCTGGATGGAACTACTCCCAATTCGTGTACGAACTTCTTCATCCACACGGCTTCTTTGGCAGCCTCACTTGCGGCAATGTACTCAGCCTCGGTCGTGGAGTCTGCAGTGGACCCCTGTTTGCTGCTTTTCCAACAAACAGCACACGATCCTATCGTGAAAACATGCCCAGATGTAGACTTTCTATCATCTGGATCCGACTGGAAATCAGCATCTGTATACCCTTGGATCTATAGTGAGCTACCATCGAATACTAGACAAAACTCTTTTGTCCTTCGAAGGTACTTAAGTATGTTTTTCACAGTAGTCCAATGGTCCTGCCCTGGGTTGGCCTAAAATCTGCTTACTACACTCACTACCTGAGCAATGTCAGGGTGAGTGCACAGCATGGCATACATGATGCTCCCTACGGCAGAGGTATAGGGAACGTCTTTCATGCCATCAATCTCCTCAGAAGTCTTGGGAGACATTTTCTTGGAGAGAGTGACTCCGTGCCTGAAAGGAACATTTCCTTTCTTGGAGTTTTCCATGCTGTATCTTTTGACTATTTTGTCAATGTAGGCAGATTGGGATAATCCTATTATCCACTTCGATCTATCTCTATAGAGTCGAAGACCCAGTATATAAGAGGCCTCTCCAAGATCTTTCATGGAGAATTGTTGTGAAAGCCATACTTTTACCGTAGTCAACATTCCTACATCATTCCCAATGAGTAGAATGTCATCTACATACAGAACCAAAAAGGTAACCTTATCTCCACTGTACTTCTTGTAAACACAGGGTTCATTCGGATTCTACTTGAAGTCAAACGATTTGACGACAGAGTCAAAACGGATGTTCCAACTTCTAAAAGCTTGCTTAAGTCCATAAATGGTTCTATTAAGTTTACATACCATGTTTTCCTGACCCGCAACTATGAAGCCTTGCGGCTACTGCATATAGATATCTTCAGTAAGATCTCCTTTCAGGAATGCAGTTTTGACATCCATTTGCCAAATCTCATAATCATGGTATGCTGCTACAGCTAGCAGGATCCTAATGGATTTAAGCATGGCCACAGGCGAAAAGGTTTCCTCATAATCGATGCCCTCTTTCTGAGTGTACCCTTTCACCACCAAACGCGCTTTGAAGGTCTCAACCCTACCATCGGGGCCCTTCTTTCTCTTGTAAATCCATTTGCAACCAATTGCTTTTACCCCGGAGGGCAGATCTACTAGAGTCCAGACTCCATTGGTCTCCATTGAGTCCATCTCTGCTCTCATGGCCTCCACCCACTTCTGGGAATCTATGTCCAACATAGCTTCCGTGTAAGTCACGGGATCCTCCTCACTAGTCAAGGTTTTCACCAGGTAACTATCCTGGTCATAACCATAACGGACTGGTGGCCTGGATACCCGAGTGGATCTTCTAGGTTGGTCACTACCTGGAACTTGTGGGACATCTCCCACTGCTCCTGAGCTCTCCTCATCAAGAACAATTTCCTAACGAAGGGTGTCCAAGATATAATCGGTCTCCAAGAACTGGGCATTTCGACTGCAGAACACTTTCTGCTCACTTGGGTCACAGAAAAGGTGACCTACAGAGCCTTTTGGGTAGCCTACAAACAGGCAACGGCTGGTCTTGGATTCCAACTTGTCTGCACTCGTTCTTTTAATGTGTGTTGGACAACCCCAAATCTTCAAGTGTCTGACACTTGGTTTTTTCCGGGCCAAAGTTCATATGGAGTGTTCAGAACTGATTTGGCTGGAACCCGATTCAGCACGTAGATTGTAGTCTCTAATGCATAAACCCAAAAGGATGTGGGTAACTCTGAGTGTATGAGAAGTGACCGGACCATATCCAATAAGGTCCTATTCCTCCTCTCTGAAACACCGTTAAGTTGTGGCGTAGCAGGAGGAGCTAATTGTGATACTATCCCATTGTCCTTTAAGTAGTCCCTGAACTCATCAGAGAGATATTCTTCACCTCGATCTGATCGAAGGGCTTTAATTTCTCTCCCCAACTGTTTCTCGACCTCTTGTCTAAACTCTTTGAACTTTTCAAAGGATTCAGACTTGTGTCTCATTAGGTACACGTAACCATATCATGAGAAATCATCTGTGAAGGTGATGAAATACACGTGTTGATTACGTGTCCTAACACTCAGGGGACCACATACATCAGTATGTATTAGGTCAAGTGTGCCTGTACATCTTTCAGGCTTACCGTTAAATGGTGGCTTCATCATCTTGCCTTGCAGGCAAGGCTCACAGGTGGGAAGATCTTCTATAGTTAGAAAATCCAAATGACCATCCTTTACCAACCTTGTGATTCGGTCAACACCGATGTGGCCAAGTCGGTAGTGCCACAGACACATGGGATTAACTGTATCACAGGCTCTTTTCTTGGGGATTTCAGCCGACGTAGTTTCGATTATGTTAGTTTCTAGAGAATGATGTAGAACATAGAGACCGTTCTCCAGTTCCCCGTATGCGATGAATCTGTTATTTCTTTTAATAGTAATCGTATTACTAAAGAAGACAGAATAACCATCTGCACACAGTTTTAAAACATAAATCAAAATTCTTCTTAAGTTTTGTACATAAAGACAATCTTTGAGTACAATTTTTCCTTCTCTAAAAATTAACTCCACGGTTCCTATTGTTGCGGCTGCAACAGTTGCAGTAGTCCCCATGTAGAGAGTGACTTCTCCTTCACTCAGCCTTTTGCTTACCTTGAACCCCTACAGTGAGTTACACGCATGAGTTGAAGCCCCAGAGTCAATACACCAGGACGCAGAAGCGACCAATAAATTGGTTTCTATAACACAAGTTTCAAAATTACCTTTCTTGGATTCCAGGTAGGCAGGACAATTCCGTTTCCAGTGGCCGGTCTTTTTGCAGAAGTGACATGCATCTGATGCTTTGTCTTTCTTCTGCCTTTTTCCCTTGGTGGCTTTCTTCTGAGGCTTCTTTGCCTTCCTCTTTCTCTTGCCTGTTTTGCTAGCTTCAACAAGCATAGCTACAGGCTCATCATTTTTAATCAGTTCTTTAGCTCTTGCAAGCTAACGTTCAGCTTGTTCATGTTATAGTTCATGATGAACGGACTAAAGGAAGGAGGCAAAGAATTAAGGATAGCATCTATCTGGGTTGCGAGGTCTAGCCCGGATCCAAGATCCTCCAGTTCCTTGATGTAACCCATCATCCGAAGACAATGGTCGTGAACTTGTTGGCCCTAGGAATTTGAGTGGTCATGAACTGCTTCAAGACCTTTTGTCGAGTAGAACGATTCTGCTCTTCATACATCGTCCTCAGGCTGTCCAATATGTCCTTGGCAAGTTCGATCTGATCGAACTGCCTCTGTATCGGATTGTCCAAGGAAGCGATGATGTAACACCGGGCTAGGGTGTTTTTCTCCTCCCATTCCTGATAGTCTCTCCTTCGGGCCTCAGAAGCCCTATCTCCCAGACGCTCCGGGGCAGGATTATTTGCAACTTTGTCTAGCTTTTCTGAAGCTAGGACCAGCATAAGGTTCCTGTACCAGTCGGCGTAGTTTGGGCCCTTAAGCTTGCTGTCATCAAGAAGCTTTGCAAAAGATCCGTTTGCCATTTTCTGATAAAAGAGCAAACATCAGTCCACAACCTAATTTGATTCATGTTCATTTCATAGATATGGATTTTAATCTACGATCCATTTCCATTTATTCATCTCTGAGATTTCCGTCCTTCTTCAGTGACGGAGACTACGGGTTGTCTCTGGAAATGTGGGAAATCACATAGGGTGCATGGAGCCAACTGTTTCGGCTGCATAACCCCACCACCTTTCTGTGAAGGATCATATCCACTCATCATATGAGTTTTCCCTTTGGCCTCTGTCAGACATGGTTCAGAGCCGTTTTTAGGTAAACCTTTCTTTCCAGTGAGTGCTTACCCATCATATTCGTGAACGCCAAGGTACCGTGAGAGAGTTCCCATTTTCTGGTGAAGCCCTCCCACATCGGTCTATGACGCCCCTATCTGGTGCGTTTCCTCATTACTGAAGGAAGGCCTTTAAAGAGTTCATCATATGAATCTCCCTATCACATGCACTCATATTAGCTGGAGGGAACAAAATTACGCCCTAGTTTGATTTAGGTCAAACCAAAGTTGCTCCCACTGACTTTCATAAAGTCAGATTTTGGTGGGCCTTAAATCGGCTAGGGTTCCGCACGTGACCTCTTGATGAGGTGTGGGCCCACCACTAAGGGAAGTCATCCAATGACCAAAAATGGACACTATAGAAATGATGTGCATTCAGCCATGATGTGCGCAAGAGCCACTGTCGAATGAGCATGGGCCAAGTACTTATGACCCATGTACGCAGCACATCACACATCCATACATCTCATGCAGGGATAAATTGATCAAATCAATTAATTATCTGTAAGGCCCGTTGGAAGCCCGTTAAAATTCCATAATATTAACCATTAATATTATCTAGGTATATGGGCTGAATTAGGGTTACCCAGTTCGGCCCATATAGCTTTATCCTTTAAAAAGGGCTTTTGCAGTTTTAACTATTTAAAACTGGGCCTTTACAGGTTGGGCCAAATTAATCATTTAATTAAATATCAATCCTTAGGCCCATTAGTGGGAAAATTAGGGCTGACTTTCAGCCTTGATTAAACCCTAGAAATGGTCCAAACAGTTTGAACCAATCTTAGTTGTAATGGGTCTAGGGTTTGATTTTAATTAAATCCTTAATTCAAGTAAATAATCTGAAATTAAATAACAGATAAAAGAAAAACAGAAATTAGTTAATCAGGGTTGTTCACACACTCCATCCTGCAAAACAGAGGTTAGATCACAGATTGCAGTTTCTTAAACTGCAAATCGCAGATAGCGAATCTCCCATCTGTGATATCTCCTTCTCTGCACCGCCATCTTCGATCCAAAATTAAAATAAATAGAAATCCTATTTCTATTAATTATTACATCAAATCGAATGCCTATACATTGAGTCTAAAATAAAAAAAAAATTATTTACAGACCAAATGTAATAAATAAATTCAATAAACTGTAAATCTTGTTGTTCTCCCTGCGCAAACCAAGATTTCGATCTCCTCTTGTACGAACAGCCCATAAGTCAAGAAAATTATAAAGAACTATTCTAAAAGATAATTAGATTTATTTAAAATTAATTTCAGATTATTTTCCCATCTGTTTTGGGAACAAATTTCCCAAAACCCATATCTGCGCAAATTGGGTAGAACGCCTTCTCCCTATTTGCGCAGGTTCAGATCTAAAATAGAATGGTTCAAGATTTGAACCATGGCTCTGATACCACTAAAGGGATAGGAAATCCATCAAATGGATGCCCAAGATTGCGGAATAAAGGGGGGCGAATTTCAAAAAATTTTCTCTCCCTTCAACTGGGAATCACATTCCCTATTTAGAAAATCATATTTTCAAGGATCATTCTTGAACCATAAACTGAATCAAATCTGAACCAAAAGGAGGAGAGAGAGATAATACCTGATACAAAGAAACAATATCTCTCAATGGAGGTGTTCACGCCCAAGGTAGAAACCAAAATCTACTCCCACTGAAGATGGCGCAGTGCAAGGTGGAGCAGAATCCGCAGTGTCCTTCCTAAGAACTTGATTCTTCCCAAGAATCAAGATCTGATCTTAATTTCTCCCAAGAAATGGAGATCGAATTGCTATAGGCGGCGGCTGACGGAAGGAGGCGGCTAGAGAGAATTTGTAGGGTGTAGAATTCTCTCCTCTGTGATCTCAGCTCTGAAGACAAGACTGTTGCTGGTGATTGTGTGTCTAAAGGCTGCCGCCCCCTCTTCCTTGTATAGACTTAAAGGGATCAACTCCTAATCCCATTAGGAGTTGCTAACCCAAATCATATCTGGATTAGAAGTCCCTTTAAGATAAGGGATAAACCTTATCTTATCTGCAGATTAGATCAGCCAGTTCCTAATCTAATTAGGAAGTTTCCAAATCTAAATCTCATTTAGATCTTGGACTCTCTGAGTGGATAGGGTGTGGGCCCAATCCTATCAGCTGATATTATCTCAGAATTCGCCCCTTAAAGACTAATCAAATTAGCCCAGTTCAAAATGGGCTTAAGGCCCATTTAGGGTTATGTATTCATTAAACCTTCCAAACTGCTGCCTAGTTGGGCTTCCTTGTATGGCGTGGGACCCAAACATTGATCTACACATCAGCCACATGGGTTCAGCCTAGCCTTTGTTACAAGGCCTGGCCGAATACACTGTTATGGACAGTGCACCCCCTGAAACCCATCAGATGGGCTCTATGGGCCCAACACTTACCTTAAGTGGTCCCTGGGCCAAGCCACCTTGTAACACCCAGGGACTGTGGGCAGATGCAAGATTAGCACATCAGGTATTATCCTCAATGGCCTTACACTTAACCTCTCAGGCCATAATGATCATACACTGCCCGATAAGAGAGGCTCTCTCCCTCAGCTGCAAGGAGCAGTGTTGCACTCTCTCAAATATGGATCCCGGGAATTAAAAACTTTTGCAAACATTTTGAAAGCATAATATATATACTCTTATATCTCATATAAAATATATTTTGCAAAAACAAATCTCAACAATTGAAATCGGTTGCCGGCAGTCTTGGTTTCCATCAGTGAGAGTGCATCCCCGATCATTACCTTTGTCCGACAAAGGGGCTGATCCTGTCACTATGATCACCACTCAGATGAATTCTCAGACTGTCCCAACATACCCAGGTTTTGACCCCCGCTAAGTATCTCTCTGATTGGTACATCAAAGACAGCCCAATCCAACACCTAGTGCAGTATCATAATCGAGTCTAGGGTTCGGGTGTAACTTTCCAGTTTTGCCCATCAATCTCCAAGGTCCAGGGCAATACTGGAAATCTGGTCTACTTCAAAGATTCAATTAATCCCACACTGTATGTGCATAGGGTCTCACCCCGGTAGCTGAGGCAAGCCACCCCAACCGACTTGGTGGCACTACAGTGTCAGCCTTGTCAGGATAGGTCTCCCCAGACCGACCCACTGGCTGTGAACATTCTAAACTAACACGAGTCTCATTAAGTGTCAAGTTTAAGGGTATTACACAGAAACATATCAAGGGAACATGAATCAAATATGCACTTTTATTCATTTACAATAAACTCATAAAGTACATCAATTTGATTAAAGCTAAGGGCATACAAAACTGTCTAACAAAAAGATCTGCTCCTAATCCAATTAGGAGTTGCCTATCCAAATCATATTTGGATAAGATCTCTCTTTAGGTGATAGGGATAAACCCTTATCTTATCTGCAGATTAGATTAGCTTTCTCCTAATCTCATTAGGAGGTTTATAGATCTGAATCACATTCAGATCTGCTCTCTGAGTGGATAGGGTCAAGAC
Organism: Nelumbo lutea; assembly: GCF_056320005.1. NCBI lineage: Eukaryota > Viridiplantae > Streptophyta > Magnoliopsida > Proteales > Nelumbonaceae > Nelumbo > Nelumbo lutea. The sequence goes on along the minus strand of NC_142687.1, from coordinate 57,058,438 downwards.
CCTATCCTTTCTGCTAATTCATCTCAGAATTCGCCCCACTATTAACTAATTAAATAGCCTATTTCGAAATGGGCTTTAGGCCCATTAAACTTATGAACCTTCCTAACTGCTGCCCAGTTGGGCTTCCTTGTATGGCATGTGACCCAAACATCAATCTACACATCAGCCACATGGGTTTGGCCCAGCCTTTGTTACAAGGCTTGGCCGAATACACTGTTATGGGCAGTGCACCCCCTGAAACCCATCTTATGGGCTCTATGGGCCCAACACTTACCCTAAGTGGTCCTTGGGCCAAGCCACCTTGTAGCACCCAAGGACTATGGGCAGATGCAAGATTAGTCCATCATGTATTATCCTCAACGATCTTACACTTAACCTCTCAGTCCATAATGATCATACATTGCCTTAAGGGCAAGTGAAGGATGTCTTCTCTTGGTCCTCTGGTGCAATTGGACTCTGATTGTAACTTGAATACCCATCCAAGAAACAATAGTACTCATGCCCGGCCAGCCTCTCTAACATTTGGTCAATAAACGGGAGAGGGAAGTGATCTTTGCGTGTGGCTTCATTCAACTTTCTGTAGTCAATGCATACTTGCCACCCAGTGACAATTCTAATCGGGATGAGTTCATTTCTTTCATTTGGTACAACGGTCATGCCACCTTTCTTGGGTACGACTTGAATGGGGCTCACCCATGAACTGTCAGAGATAGGATAAATAATCCTGGCATCCAAGAGCTTAATGACTTCATCCTTCACCATCTCTTTCATGTTCAAATTCAGGCGTCTTTGGGGCTGAACTAAGGGCTTGCTGCCATATTCCATCAAAATTTTATGCATGCATACCGATGGGTTGATGCCCTTGATGTCAACTACCTTCCAAGCCAATACTGTCTTGTGTTCCCATAACACTCTTAATAGTTTTTCTTTTTGCAAAGGGCTCAATGCTGCTGATATGATTACCGGTAGAGTTGATGATGCTTCTAAGAAAGCATACTCCAAATGTGGTGGAAGTTGCTTCAGCTCAAGGGTGGGAGGTTCTTGTGTTGAAAGCTTGCTTGTTGGTATTGGCGGTCTGTCCAAGCTCACCAACTTGAAAAATCCCTTCCCGTGAAATTGAGGATTGGCATTCAGGTATGCTGCCATGCTTTGAATCTCCTTATTTTCATCTCTTGCAGCTCCTCCCTCTTGTATGCAAAGGTTAAGGGGGTCGGCTATCCTGCTAATCTGAAAGCAATCATCAACCGCATAATCAATAACATCAACCATGTAACAAGAATTATCACTAAAAGATGCATATTTCATAGCATCAGACATTTTAAAAATGATTTCCTCATCTTGAATCCTAAGGCTGAGTTGCCCTTGTTGGACATCAATCATTGCTTTCCCGTATCTAGGAAAGGTCTCCCTAGGATAAGAGGAACCTCAACATCCTCTTGCATGTATAATACAATGAAATCAACTAGAAAGATGAACTTATCTACTTTAACAAACACATCTTCTATGATTCCCCTTGGATGCTTTATGGATCTATCAGCTAGCTGCAATGCAACTCTAGTAGGTTGGGGTTCTCTCAACCCCAATTTCTTGAAAACTGGATATGGCATCAAGTTTATGCTATCTCCTAAATTACATAATGCCTTTTCAATTTTTAAACTGCCTATTGTGCAAGGGATAGTAAAACTCATTGGATCTTTAAGCTTTTGGGGTAGCTTGTTGAGAAGGATTGCTGAGCATTCTTCATTTAGAGCAACTTTAGCCACATCTCCCAATCTCCTCTTGATTTCCAATATCTCCTTCAAAAACTTTGCATAGTGTGGCATCTGGGCTAAAGCATCAGCAAAAGGAATATTAATATGTAAACTTTTAAATACTTCAAGAAACTTAGCAAATTCCTCTTTCAACTTGTGTTGCTTCAGCGTATTGGGAAAGGGAACTTGTGGTTGTTGGTGTCTTCTTGTTGCGGTTTAGATTGCTCCTCCTTCTTGTTTCTGATTTCAAGGGTTGCATCTGCCTTATTTTCAACCCTTGCTTTCTTCTCTACTTTTGGCAACTCCTTAGCATTTCTTAAAGTGATAGCCTGCACTTGTTCTCGTGGATTCACTTTTGTATTGCTTGGTAGAGTGCCTGGTATTCTTTCTGAAATCATTTGTGCCAACTACCTAACCTGATTTTCTAAGTTCTTTATTAAAGCCTCTTGGTTCTGAAATCTGGTTTCAGCACTGGCTATGAACTTGGTCATCAGCTCCACTAGGTTAGATTTTTTTTCCGGCTTATGGAAATTTTGGGGAAAGGGGCTTCGGTCCATGCTGATTTGGCCATGACTGATTCGGGTAGCCCCTCCATTTGGGGTTAAAGGCATGGTGGTGCTGATTTCCCTGTTGCCTTGCAAAGTTGTCAACAAAATCAACCTATTCTATGGACTGCCTAAACTGATTGCCAACTTGGCATTCAGTGCTGATGTGGCCTCCCCCACACTAATCACATGACACAGACTACACATTCATGGCTGCCATCTACATCTCATCAATTTTCTTGCTAAGTGCACCTATTTGTGTAGATAGAGTTGTGTATGAGTCCACATTGTGAAGATCATGCTGCTTTCTCACTTGTGCTCTCTCTGAATGCCATTGGTAATTATTGGCTGCTATCTCCTCTATGAGTGCATGGGCCATTTCAGGGGTCTTATTGTTGATGGAGCCCCCGGCTGCCGCATCTAGGATGGTCTTGTTGGCTTCGGTTAGACCATTGTAGAAGGTTTTCACTTGCAGCCATATAGGAAGTCCATGGTGAGGGACCTTCCTTAATAGCTCCTTACAATGCTCCTATGACTCATATAAAGATTCTCCATCTTGTTGGAAGAAAGTGGTGATGCCATTTCTTATCTTTGCTCTCTTGGATGTAGGAAAGTACTTGAAGAGGAATCGGCTAGCCATATCATCCCAAGTGGCTATAGATCTAGCCGGTAATGAATTCAGCCAAGCCTTGGCCTTGTCTTTTAATGAAAATGGGAATAACCTCAGCCTAACAACATCACCAGTCACCCCATTATGCTTGAAAATGTCACAAATCTCCAAGAAATTGGCTATGTGAGAGTTTGGATCTTCATGAGCCATTCCACAAAACTGAACTGTGTTTTGGATCATTTGAATTGTGGCTGGTTTGATCTCAAAATTGTTAGCAGCAATGGTTGGTCTTACAATGCTTGAAGTAGCTCCGGTTAGGGTTGGTTTGGCATATTCCATCATAATCCTTGGTTAGGTGGATGCGGAGGGTTCTTTCAATCTCTGGATCGTAAGGTACTTCCTCCAGTTCAGGCTTGCTTGTCATAAACTGTAAAAGTCAAAGCAATAAAAAGACTAGTGTACATAATACAGAAATGTAAATAATTTAAACAATCAGTAATCCTAATCTAGCAGCAATTTTACAAGGCAAAGACTGAATGCTATCTAAGAATACAAAGTTTCAAGCACAATAGCAATCAGCAAGCTGAAGACTACTGCAGGCAGATCTGAAATCTGATATACAAGACTGAAATCAAGAAGACTGCACACTACCAAACTGATATACACGATTAAAACTTAGAATAGCAGCCTAAGATTTCTGATTTCAGCAATGAAGAGTAATTTACACAGATCTGAACTATAAGAATTTTATAAAGTATACTGAACTACAAGTCAGTTATACTACCAAGGCGAAAACAGCAACCAAAGTCTAAAAAGAAAAGCAACGTATAAAGTTCTATCAAATCAGCAATCTATCAATTTAGGCCTAAAGTCAGAAAGGCATAAAACAATGTATACAAGTCTGAACTACTGAAACTGCACAACTGAAAGTCAATATACATAACTGAAATCAGTTAACTTCTGAAACTAGAACTGCTATATTTTCTTTTCTCTTTTTTTTTTTCCAGTGTGCTCAGATCTGATTTTTGATTTCAGCACTGAAATCTACTGGGTACAGATCTGAACTCCCTTATTTTTATGAGCTATATAGACCCCAAAACCAACTAAATTAGCAGCACTAAAACAGTAATAAAAAACAAAACAAATCAGCAATAGAAAGAAAAACTAGACTACTGATATCAGTAATGACGAATACAATTTGTACAGAACTGAAATTAGCTAACAGTTAAAAGAATCAGCAATGAAGATCAAAGAGACAAAAAATATATATAATTTTTTTCAGAGAGCTCAGATCTGATTTTTTATTTCAGTAGTGATAGTTAATGTATGCAGATCTGAACTAGAACAACTGCAAAGAACCAAGCAAATTAGTCATAGGAAGATACAGATCTGAACTACACCACAGATATCAGAAAATATAGATCTGAAACCTACTTTAAATCAGAATTATATCAGATCTATCAAACCAGAAATGGAAGTTATAATAACAAGATATGACAAAAAGATATAACAACAGAAATAGAATCTATAACAGTAGAAACTTAGATCTGAAATCTGTCAACTCATCCAAGTAACCTATAGAATTAATAGGCTATATTCTACAACAACCTAACCTAGATGCATTCGACAAGGGGAAAGAAGAAAAGTATGAAACTACTAAAACTAGCTATATCTGAACTAGGCAAACCAGTAATAGGAGAATTCAGATCTGAATTACACTACAAATATCAAAAAATACAAATCTGAATCCTACTACAAAGGGAAGAGAATTCAAATTAACCAGTGTAGAACTAAAAGGAAATATTACCTAAATCAGTAATGTGAGTGTGTGCAGATCTGAATTCTGATTTTAACAATGAAAAGTAATGTATACAGATCTGAACCACACCCTTTTTATCAAATATGCAAGACTAGAATGCAACTCCACTACTGAAACTAGAACATTATTTTATAAAATATGCAAGACTATACTACTGAGGCTAAAACAACAATCAGCAATGAAGATCGGAAATCATTTTTTTTCAGTGTGCTCAGATCTGATTTTTTATTTTAGCCATGACAGTTAATGTATACAAATCTAGTCCACATTATTTTTATTAAATATGCAAACTAGAATGCAGCTCTACTACTGAGACTAAATCAACAATCAAAGATGAAGTAGATCATCAATGGGAAAGAGAACTAACTAGATCAGCAATGGAGTTTCATGCATACTAATCTGAACTATAATGCACAGAATTGAAAATTAGATTAACAGTGGCTAATAATTCCCAATATTGCTACAATAAGTCCCCGACAATGGTGCCAAAAACTTGATGGGTATTTGCTACACTAGCAAGTGCACTAGCCGCTCAAGTAATAAAGTAGTGAGTAGAGAATCATTCCCACGAGGACTTATGTAGCAACTACTAGTAATTAATCAGTCTACTGTTATCTGATCAGCTGAAATGTAAAACTAATGAAAATCTGAAATTCTAACTACAAAGCTATTTCTAACACATTGGATCAAACACCTTGTATGCAAGTGAAGAGACAAGTTAAAGATACATAGAAAAATAAATTCAGCAACTAGTTTTCTAGGCAATTCGAGTAGAATAGGATTCAGCCTTGGTTTGGTGAAATCCCAAAGCAATGAACAGCCTCTCTCAAGCGCATGTTCAATCTATGCATGATTGATGATCCTTATATCTCTATCAAGGATCTAGTCACCATGCATGCATTCAGATCTAGCAATTCTAGGGCTTCATTTCAGTTGGATGATCATCAACTCAGCTGAATGAACACCAACTGAATTGTGCAAGTTATCTCTAACCTTGCACACAATTCGGCTCTTGATTGGCAGATCTGAAATCTTAGAGTCTTTCTGAAGCACTCTAGGAATTCCAAGAAAGAGGAACAATTCGGCAAGACTGAATTAAATCTACCTGAATTCTTTCTCAGGTAATTCAGGTATTACAATTTCATGATCTGAAATCACAGATCTGATTTTATAGAATAGCAGTTCGGATCTCACTATTTCATGATCTGAATTTACAGATCTGAGATTGCAAAATAGCAATTCTGACCTTGTAAATTCATGATTTGAAATTTCAGATATGAGATTTTAGAATAGCAGTTCAGCCAATAGTCCACAATTGAATTTCCAAACAAGAAACTTCAAGATTGTATCTACTTTACTCGAATGAACTTAGAAAAAAAATTACAGAATTGAATTTACATAATACAAGCTTTGATTACAGTAAGAGAGGAAAATTTGATGGAGAAATTAAATAAATCTTAGTTGAATTCGATTACCATTTTGTGCAGAAATCAAGTGAGGATGAAACCTTGATCTCCAATTGCTTTCTCCTCCTTCAAATTCAGCTTCTTCTTCTCTTGAAGTTGCTCGTTTCTCCTCTCTTCTCCTTCTCTTGCACCTATCTCTCTCTTCTACTCTCTTAGAATTCAAACTCAAGAACTCAAGGAGAGTTTGAGATCAAGTGTTGGACCCCTTCTCCCTTCCTAGAGACCTCCTTAAATATTTTTCCAAGAACTCTCTAGAAGTTTCCGCCCCTATCCTCTCTTGAACCTTCTAGAGTTTGCTGCCCCTAACTTCTCTTGAACATTCTAGAAGTAGCTGCCCCTAGCCTCTTCTTGAATTCTCTAGAAGTTTCCACCCCTAACTTCTTTGGGTTGCACATTGGGCTGCTCTTGAGCCTTCTAGAAGTTGTCACCCGTAGCTTTTCTTGGGCTACAATTTGGGCTGCTTAGGAGCTGCAAATGGGTTGCACATGGGCCTCCTCCTTGCTGGGCCGAATAGGCTCCTTGGAAGGTTGCGGCTAGGCTCTCTCTTTGGGCTCTCCCCAAGAGTGCAGCATGGGCTTCATGGGCCGAATGGCCCTCCCTTGACTTCTCAGTTGGGTTCTTGTTCTAACTGGACTGAATTTCCTTCAAATTAGTTCCTTTTTCCTTTGTTTTATTCTCTTTTTCTCCTAAGCTGGTTTTCCTTGAAGATTTCCTGAAATTAGGTTGAATTGGGGAAAACTTGACACAAATCAGCACAAAAACTAAGCATAAACATTAGAGCATTATGTATAAATTGTGCACGCATCATTTACCCCTTGGTTACCAGTCTTGCTTTATACCTTTCAACTGTCTCATTCGCCTAGTGTTTAACTGTAAACATCCACTTACACCCCACTGGGCCTTTCTCCCTTGGAAGATCCACCAATTCCCAAGTTTGATTTTTATGGAGGGCATTAATCTCCTCCTTCATAGCATCTATCCATTCAGGGTATTTTAAAGCTCCTGTGACATTTCTGAATATAGGGATGCAATCAGCTACAGATAGGAAGGCTCGGTATGAGGGAGAAATGTGATCGTAGGAGAAATACTAGGTGATAGGGTGTTTGGTAGTGCATGACCTGACTCCCTTTCTTTGAGCAATAGGAATGTCAATGTCATCAATAGTAGGAGTAGGGGTGTCAATAGGTGTAGCAGGTTTGGATTTATCTCCTAGGAGTCTGATGGTGTCGAATGCTTACTGGTTGGTAGCTCCACATCTCTGTCACGTTGCTGATCTCTATGGTGTGTACGTCGGAAGACACGAAAGGGGGCTAGGTCCGAAATAGAAGGAAGAGAGACTTGGCAGACTTGAACCTGCTTTTCCTCTTCCACACTACTCTCCCCCTAAGGAGAAGTAGGGAAGAACGATTCAGATTCAAAGAAGGACACATCCATAGAGACAAAGAATTTATGACTAACGGGATCAAAGCATTGATACCCCTTTGGAGAGGAGGAATACCCTAGAAAGATACAAAGAATGGACCGAGGGTCTAACTTACCTCGATGCGGAGACAAATCATGGACAAAGGCATGACAACCAAAGACTCATGGGAATGGAAAATAAAGGGGATTGAGGGAACAACAACTAATGAGGGGCCATGTAGTTTAGCAATCTAGAGGGCATGCGATTGATGACATAAGCAGCTACAAGTACAGCATCCATCCAAAACCTCTTTAGAATATTCATGTGTAACATCATCCCTTGAGCTATCTCAAGAAGGTGTATGTTTTTTCTTTTGGCAATACCATTTTGTTGCATTGTTCTTGCGCACGAGCTCCTATGAATAGATCCATGAGAGGCAAAGAACTCATTCATCTCACCCAGGAAACATTCCTTGGCATTATCTGATTGGAAGATTTGTATTTTGACAATGAACTACATAAACACCATCATCTGGAAGTCTTTCACAATCTTTGGACCTTCATTTCTGCTACGCATCGGGAATACCCATGTATATAGGGAGAAATCATCAATCAAAGTGGTAAAGTACTTATACCCGCCCTTAGAGATTATAGTAGTAGGCCCCTATATATCATAATACACAATATGAAAAGGAAAATTGGATCTTTTATTACTTGAATGAAAAATTGTTCTACATTGTTTGCTCAAGTGACATGTTTGACATTGAAAATCTGCCACTGAACATGACTTAAATAAAAACGGAAACAAAGACTTCACTATTTCAAAGGAAACATGACCTAATCAACTATGCCACAAAAAAATTTGACTCTTATTTGATTGGCTACATGACTTCGAGGTCGACACCAAGAGACCAGCTTTGTTGTCAAGAATATAGAGGCCACCCATTAGGTTTCCTCTATCAATCGTCCTCCCAGAAGTTAGATCCTGAAAAACACATGAACTAGGAGAGAATGTTACACTATAGTTTAAAGAGTTTGTGATGCTACTGATTGAAAGCAAATTTATAGGAAGCTGGGGACATGAAACACACTATTTAGGTTAAGGCCATGGGGAATGGATATTGATCATTGACCTGCAATGGAGGAGAATGATCCATCTGCAAGCCTCACTTTATCATTTCCTGATAAAACGCTATAAGTTTAAAACAAATTTGGCTTACCAGCCATGTGGTTAGAGGCCCCCAAGTTAATGATCCAAGGGAAATCAGTGGTAGTAGTTGTCAAAACAAATTTCGTGCTAAATTTGGAGCACAAAAAAAAATTATGTGGACAAATTCAAAGAAATTTAATTTTTTTTGTTTTTGCAGAAATTTAAATGGGATACAAACTCTCTTTTTCTTGGCAAAGAAAACCCTCTAATTCTCTTGCCTTGGACAAAATCTGAAACCACAATTGGAACTTGCAATTATGAGAGGCAAGTAAGAATCAGCAAAATTTCCCTCACAGTCAATCAATGATTGGAACACAAATGGACAAAAAGAATGTCTTCAATTGTAAAAGGCTCTTTGAATGTAGCAGATTGGGGGAGGTCTTCTTGGCTTCAAGGATTCAACAAAAACCCTCTTTGATTGTAGTAATTTGAAAGAAAGATCTTCAATGGTTTAAAGACCAAAGTTCTTCAATCGATGTAGCATGGAATTGCAACACCAGAATACTTGCTATTTCTTCCTGCAATAAGAAAAGCCAAAGAAAAGAAAACTTTGAATGGATGTTGAAGGGAGGAGCCGAATGGGAGCAGGAGCCCCAAAAAGGGGGAAGAAAAAAATGTTTCTTCGACTGTTGAAGGATTTTAGTTGCAGCAGTTTTGAGGGCTATAACCTTGCTTTTGGTGCAGCATTTCCTTCTTTTTTTTTTTTTTTGTCAAACGAAAGGGAGTCAAGGGAAAAGGTTTGAGGAGCCGAAGGGGGAGAGCTGCCGGAGGGTAAGAGTAAACCCCCCATACCCTTTTATAGTGAATTGACTTTGCCCATATCTTCGTTAAAAATCAGACATTTAATTTGGGGGTCCTACAAAATTAGCTATAGATGGCCATTAGCAGATTCCCTCCACCGATTTTGGATTTAATGCAATTGAGATTGATTGGTGAGAGAATCGGCTAATTGGCAAAGGTTTGAAGGATCTTGTATATTCGGCTAAATTTGCCAACCGTATTTCCCTTTTTAGGGATCTAAATCTAAGATTGGTATTCAGTTGGGCCCCACTAGGCTGATTGATTTGTTAACAAATCTTGATTAAATCTTTTGAAATGTGGATTTAATTGAAGCTCAATATGGCGGGGATTCTATTTGTTGATGGGCTGGTGGGGTAATTCACCCTTGGGCCGAAGGATTAGTGAGCCCCTATGATAGGCTGAACAAGCAGCCATTTGTTTAGTCATCTCTCTTTCATATATATATATATATATATATGTTTTTTTAATTAACAAATGCCCCCAAATCGGTGATTGTCATTGCAATTAGCAATAACATCACCGACTTTCATTGGATTCTTTTTCTATCTTTATTAATTTCCTTCCTTCCCACTTTCCCTTTCTCATCGTGAGGAGCCTATTTATATTGTTAGGCATTAGAGCTCCCCTAGTGTTTTGGACACTATTCCAAGCTTCTCTTGTTCCACTGATTTCGGCTCTGGTTTGTTTCGCTCCCTTTTTTTTTAATTGGACGTCCTCCCTGTGCATCATTGCCTTGACACTGATATCTCCTTGTGCAGGTGCATTCTTTGGAGTTCTAGGTATTCATATATGTTGTTTTTTGCTTGCAAATGGGGACCAAATTCCGTTTGTAATAAGGTCATGACAAACAGAAGTTGATGGTGAACTTCTGTTTATGTGTCGACCTTGACCGACATCATATATATATATATTTTTTGACCTGTACCTTGGAGGATAGGAACAAGTCAGTCCCCCCTTCGGTGTCCTGCTGTTTGATCAAAACTTATCATTCATGTTGCCCATACTTGCTTTGGGATTCTACTCATGAACCTGTGGTTGGTTGTTCCAAGGTTATAGCCATCATGAGGGTAAGGACTGTAACACTTGAACCCGTGTCCGGTTGTGTGCCCATGTAAACCCATAATGGGCCCATTCTTCTTGAACATCAAAAGTAACATATCCACCATGAGGGCAGGTCCTTGCTTGCATCGGGACCAGAACGCCTTGACCCGTGGTTGGTTGTGTACTTGGGACTTCTTGGTGAATGGAAAGGTCCATTTTTACTTGTATTGACCAAAGCTCATATGCCTGAACCCGTGATCAGTTGTGTACCTGAGATTCGTATAATACTTGAAGCCATGGTTGATCGTGTTATTTGGAGGCCTCTGGGTGGGCAGATTTAACGACCCATGTGTCTCTCCATGTTCACCACGAGGGTAGGTCTTTGCTTGCATCGGGACCGCGACACCTAAACCCGTTGGCTGATTGCACACCGGAAGAGAAAATAAGAAAATCTCTATCTTGAAAATTGATTGATTTGAAGTGGTTCATTCTAACACTCATGAGAGCCACGCTTTCCACGAGGGCTGGTCTTTTCTTATATTAGGACCGTTGTGTGATAATATTAGACTACTTAGTGATGAAAGGCATTCTCTTTGACTATAACTTCTCTCCCTCAACCTTAATTGTGCTTTTAATGGGCTATAATAACTTTTTACTGGCCCAGGAAACTCATAATATTTGCTTCAACCATGGAGAAGAGATGCCTTGCCGAACCTGTATCATGGGTTGGTGAACATCCAAACCCGAAATATAAGCGATCCCGACTTTGTTTTTTAGAAGGGAATTTTTCCTTGATTGTTCTTGAACCAATGATGGATCCATTTCTGAAACTCAGCTTGAGGATTCAAGCACTCCCACCGTTAATGTGCAGAGCGAACTCCAAACAGTTCAAGAGGGTGCTATGTTTTTCAAGGAGGGGGATTACCCAAGTACTATCCGAGCACGCAGTGTGCCTAGTTTGCACTATGACATCACTCACCATAACTCTGTGCATTTACTAGTCCCAATCCCAATTATTGCGCAAAAGATTGTTGACAACTTAACTCGTTGGGGTTCTGACTTGAGTCCCCGTGGTGAGTCTTGTTGGTTGAGTGGTTTTTGGGATTGGGGCCATGTCATACTCCTGTAATATCGTACAGAGTTAGAGACGGCTGGGATTTATTCCTCTGTTTTAGCATCTATTTATGATTATGACAGACCCACGGGAATGTATCATGCCTTATTTGAAACTTGGTGTAGGAATACAAACACTTTTATCACAGAAGCGGGTGAGACTGGGATATCCTTGTGGGACCTGAAGCAAATAGCCGGACTTTCCATCTATGGTGAATTCTATGAAGAAGTTAGTTAATCCATGTGTTGAGGAGTTAACAGGGGTTGATAAAAAGGGCAATAGGTATCTTCCAAAGAGTTGTGAGTATATCTATAAAGCCTATGCTCAGTCGATGAAGAGGCAATGCTTATGCGTTGGGGCAGCGCTACCAAGTCAAGTCAAGAACCTGTGAAACGTAACAATGAGAAGGTAAGCCAAGATGAATGGCTTGAGTTTTGGTTCATGGGATTAGAAAGAATTCCTGAACCCCCCTCTCGTCAAGAATTGAATCGCCTTTTGGGTTCACAATGTAACCAAGATTGGTTCAGCCTTCTCTTACCTTTGAGCGAGCCAGAGAATTGTAACCATCTGTGTAGAATGAAGAATGAGAAGACACCTTTTGAATGGTTAGCTTTTGAGTGTGATCCTATTATTGAAAGAAAAGCGTTCTTGGCTGCCTATTTATCACGATGGATATGTCGCTTTCTCCTTCCCTTATGCAGCAAGAATTCGATCCGACCTACAGTGTTTAAAGTGGCTTCGAGGATGGCCCAAGGTGTTCGTTACAGTCTTGCCCCACCCGTACTATCCTCCATTTATCAAGGCCTCTCATCGACTTATCTTTCTTGTCAGCGGTTAGGCCAATGTGTATATTTCTTATATGCGTGGGCTGGCTTGTATTTTAAGAAGGTCTATCATAGGTTTGACTCCCAGCAATCTGCTCCTATGATTACCCTCCATGGTACTAGCAATGCATTTATGTGTTCAAAGCACCCTGATAAAGAAGCCCGTCACAAGGTTAGGATTTGTCGGGATTTTCACTGGCAATTGGACATCAACATCCCTTTGTTTGCAGATGGTAAGGAAAGGCGCGACATAGATCTTCCTCTTGAGGAGTTAGACTTTTTGATCAGCACATGTCCATGATTCCTATCATCGCGGAGAAATTCCATGGTGGAATCTGAATTATATAGTCTGCACCGATTTTCTCGCCAATTCGGATTTTATCAGATGACACTTGGATCTCCCAACCATCAGCAAGTCAAACCTGGTGCAATTGAAGCCTATCATTGTTGGAGGTCTCTCTTAAGAAAAGACACTAGGTCCAAATTCATTGTGTCATCACATCTTAGAGACCCTCAACGTTCAACCACAGTAAACTATTCAGGTTGGTGGTATAGTGAGGTTTTGTTGGTTCTACGACAACTCAAAATCAAAGTTCTGGCTAGTAGTGAAACGAACTTCTACCATGTTGATCTCACTAGGGCACAAGAAGACAATCTTGTCATGAGGAATGTTCGTGACAAAAAGGTGAAGATAGGGGAGGAAGCAGGACTGGAAGATACTCAATCAAGGATGCATGTCGTTATACCTTTTGCCCCTTTAAAGTGCCAACAACCCGAGAAAGATAACCATGGTGAATCAGAAGGTGAAGTACAGTCGCTTGAATTCTTTAAGCGTCAACGATGAGCCAGCCATGAAGATGACTCTGCTTCCAAGAGAAATAAATTGAGCAAGACCTCATCATTGACACCCCCAGTAAAAGCTGTTTGGCGGAAAATGTTGGCCACTAAGCCTAAAGGGTCACAAAATTTACCTTCGGGAGGGACACATACCCCTATCTTGGTGGACTCTGGAGATGATGGTTTATCTTCTCACTATGGCCGATTTGCACCTGTGGGTTCCCAAGGTACAGTTTCCCTTTCTCTCTCCTTTTATTTGATTATTACTTGGTTATATCTATTTAATGTGTGTCTCTCCTTTCTCTCTCTTTTTTTTTTGTAGGTGAGAGAGTTGCAACTCTAAAGAAGGTGGTTCCACAAGCAGCCATCGGTAATCAACAAGTGGAGACAGGCATTGGGCATGATTCCTTTGCTTCTACTAATGAGGAGGATGTCAACAAGATCATGCGTTCTACATTGGAACAGTACTTAACCAACTTCCTTCAGTCAATGCTCAAGGAGCCTCATGATGTGATGAGGACTTGGATTGGCAAGAGGCTACCAGTAGTTCCTCAAGTCATGAAGAAACGATTCCATGTGGACCCTATGCCTTTTGAGAGGCAAGTGGAAGTTTTCCTAAGGCACAATGACGATTACCTAGCCCACTAGAAAACCATCTAAGGGGGAATTTCCCTTGAAGAGAAGACTTCTAGAATGGAATCAATCACCAAAAGCATTGCAAACCAGTTAGTGATCTAGGTTGAGATTCAAGTGAAGTTGAGTGATGCTAGCACCCAAGTAGAGACCCTCAAGAAATGTCGATGTGAGCTATTAGAAGAGTTCTCCCACTTGGAGGATAGATTAGAAGAGTTGGAACCCACCTTGCATGATTTGCAAAGTCGAGAGGCAAACTCCATTGCTGATTTATCTACAATTAAGTTGAGGGAACAGGAACTCTGAACGATGGTTGTGATCCCTACAGAGAAGCTTGAGACTTGCAGAGTCCTTTGAGAGGCACTTAACACGAAGGCTTCAGACCTCAAAGTGTTTGATTGGATTAACTTTGATTTCTTAGAGTAGGTTAGGATAGTAGATTGAGTCTTTGCAAACTTTTGTGCTAGGCATTTAAGAGATATCTTGATATTTTGTTAGTTTAATTCCTTTCGAATCATTCATGATGTTCTTGTAATGTAGGATCAATTTTTTCTCTCTCTTTCCTCCCTTTTTCTTTTTTTCTTTTTTTGATTTAGCCGTTCACAGTTTATACTCGTGCGGGTCAAGAGTAGTACATAAATGTTTTTTTTTTGTTTGATTTGGCCATTCACAGTTTACAATCATGCAGGCCAAGAGTGGTACATAATAATTTTTTTATTCGATTTGGTCGTTCACAGTTTATACTCATGCGGGCCAGGAGTAGTACATAAATGTTCTTTTTGTTTGATTTGGCCATTCACAGTTTATACTCATGTGGGCTAAGAGTGATATAAATGATTTATTTTGTAACTGCACCTTTTTAGGTTGCCTACGTACCCCTTAGAGGGATCAAGTCATGACGTAGTTTAAGATCTTATCTAGGAGCACTTAGTGGATAGTTTAGGCTCGTGCCCGGGAGCACTTCGTGTCACAAATCTTCATGGATAATACCTTTTCAGGTACTTCCCATTGATAGGTCCTAGCCGTAGCCTGTTAGGTGTAATGAGTAAGTATGCACCACTACTATAAACTTCTTGGACTACATGTGGACCATCCCACTTGGGGTCAAATTGTTTTCCAGAGCGATGTGACAAGATGATTTGCCTACGGACTGCAAGTACTAAGTCCCCCTTTTAGAATAAGCGAGGCCGGACTCTTCTATTGAAAGCTTGAGCATTCGGGCTTGGTAGCATTCCAAGCGTTGTTGTGCCTCTAACCTCTTTTCATCCAAGGCGTCGAGTTCTACAAGCCTAAGTCGTGCGTTCTCACTGTCTATAAGCCCTTCTTAGATTGCTATACGTAGCAAGTGAATTTGTACCTCAAGTGGGAGCACTGCCTTGGCCCCATAAACTAGTGAGTAAGGGGTTGCCTGTGTGGCCGTACAGTAAGAAGTATGATAGGCCCATAATGCTTCTCCCATACGCTTATGCCAATCTCTTTTGCTTTTAGAAACCACTTTCTCCAATAATTTGCATAGGGTTTTATTAAAGGCCTCAACTAGGCCATTTGCAGTTGCATTGTACATACTGAAGCACCTTTGTTAAATACCAAATTTCTCACAAAATTGGTCCATTAAATGGTTGCTAAATGGCTTCCCATTGTTAGTCATAGTGTAGCACAGAATGCCATAGCTATAGACAATGTAGTTCTTAATGAATTTCACAACTATTTCCTTTTTTACTTCTTTGAGTATGGCTTCTGCCCACTTTGAAAAGTAATCAGTCCAGCAAGAATGTAAAGATGCCCCATAGATGACTTTGGGAGTGGACCAACGACATCTAAACCCCAAGCGTCAAAGGGCAAAGAAGCAATTGTGGGGTGCAAAGGCTCAGGTGGTTGACGAATGAAGTCACCATGAAACTGGCATGCCTGGCAATGTTCTCTATTGAGTCTTTTACCATGGTCGGCCAATAATACCCCATTCTCTTGATCCAATCATAGAGTTTTGGCCTAGATTGGCAAGCTCCACAGGTTCCTGCATGGGCAGCTTCTAGTGCAATTGGTGTCTCATCTTCGCCCAAACATCTAAAAAGTAGATCATTAAAAGATCTTTCATACAACTTACCATTTAGGTAGACGAATTGAGGGGCTCTTCTCTGTACCTCTGTTTGAAGTTTTGGATTTTCAGGAAGCTTTCCATCTTGTAGGTAATCAATCAAAGGATGCCTCCAATCCTTTCCTTCACTAAAAGACACTGAGATGGCATTACTTTCATTTTCTTCTTCATCAGTGGTAACCGGAGGAATGACCCAACTGTTGCAAATGGGCACAGATACTGAGTCTCTTTTGGATAATAAGAGCACTGTAGCAAGCTTAGCTAGAGCGTCTGCTTGTTTGTTCTCACTTCTGGGTATGTGCTCAATGTTTATGTAATCGAATTGTTTCATGAGCTTAGTCACATAGTGAAAGTATGGGACTAGGTCCAACTTATGCACATTGTATTCCCCTAAGAGTTGATTTTATGACCAGTTTTGAATCTCCGTACACAACCATGTGTCGGATTTCCATATCTAGAACCATCTTTAACCCAATAATTATGGCTTGGTATTCTGCTACGTTGTTTGAACATAAACATGTTAATGTGAAAGAGAAAGGCAATACCTCCCGTTGTGGGGAGACAAACACCACACCTGCTCCAGTACCATCCTTTCGAGCAGCACCATCAAAGAACAATTCCCAAGGTAATGGAAGCTCAATGGAGAATACTGCTCCAGTACCATCCTTTGTGGAATGTATTCTATTTCAAACTCAGACAATAATAGAGCCCACTTGGCTAGCCTACCAGAAAGTATTGGCTTAGATATGATGTATTTAAGTGGGTTAGCTCGTGAGATCAAGTGGATTGTATGTGCTAGCATGTAATGGCGCAACTTTTTTGTTGCAAAGATCAGGGCGAGAAATGTCTTTTCAATTGGGAAATAATTTAGTTCTGCCCCCACTAATGTCCAACTTAAATAATACAAATCATTTTCCTTGCCTTGTTCATTTACTTGAGCAAGTAAAGCACCTAATGATTGCTCTTGGGCGGCAATGTAGAGAATTGGAGATTGCCCTGGGATTGGTGCTGTCAATATTGAAGGCTTGAGGAGATAATTTTTTATGCTTTTGATAGCATTCTCACATGCCTCATCCTAAAAAAAAGGTACTCCCTTCTTCATTAATCTATTGAACGGATTACATCTCCCTGCAAAGTTAGAAATAAACCTCTAGAAGTAGGCAAGGTGACCTTGAAGACTTTTAAGTTCCCGTAGGTTCCTAGGTTTAGGCATATTTTGAATAGCATCAATTTTAGATTGATCAACTTCAATGTTGCGATATCGTACAATGAATCCAAGAAACTTCCCAGATATCACTCCAAAAGCACACTTTAGGGGATTCATCTTTAGCTGATACCACCTTAGCCTACTAAAGATCTTGCGTAAGTCACTTAAGTTGTCAACTCTCTTCCTTGACTTTATGACCAAATCATCAACATAACATTCCACAATGTTGTGCAATAGGTCATCAAAAATGTTTTGCATGGCACGTTGGTAAGTTGCGCCGATATTTTTCAGCCCAAAGGACATGACTTTGTAACAATAAATCCCCTTAGGGGTACAGAATGCAGTGAGCTCTTCATCTTCAGAAGCCATCCAAATTTGGTTGTACCCTGATGAGCCATCCATGAAGGACAATGCTTCATACCCAGTGGTGGCATCAACCATCAACTCTATAATAGGTAAAGGAAAATCATCCTTTCGACAAGCATTATTAGGGTCCCTAAAATCGACTCAAACCCTTATTTGCCCATTTTTCTTCCTTACTGGAACAATATTGGATATCCACATAGGATATTTTATTTCCCGAATAAATCTAGCCTCAATGAGATTATTAACCTTGACTTCAATAAGTGGTACAAGTTCGGGACAGAACCGATGTTGTGCTTGTTATACTGGATGAGTGCTGGGTTTGATCAAGAGATGATGGACTACTACCTTAGGGTCTAGCCCCGACATCTCTTTATAAGTCCAGGCGAACACATCTTTGAACTCTTTAAGTAGCTCGAAGTATTGAGACTCCTCTTTGGGGGTTAAGAGTGCACTAATGTAAACGGGTTGGGGCTTCTCTTCTTGTCAAAGATTTAACTCTTTCAACTCATCCACAATCGCCTGCCCCCCTTCCTCACAGGCAGGCAGTGCTTGTTCGATTTCAGAATCAGAGGACAAGGAGTCATCATCTGTGAGTTGTTTTACTATAACATGGTTGCAACAGTCATTTTCTTCCTCTTTGGATTGCTCTTCTTCTCCAAGAGGAGTTGAGGCTTGATTTGTAAGTACCATTGTTCGTCGCTTAACTGTCAGGGTATCACCAAGGGTTATTTCTAATGATGCTTGATGCTTCATGCGTGAAGGGATAAAACTATGAGGTTCATCTCTCCCTTTTGCTACCTCCAGATCATTATTCTTCCTTGGATTTTTTTCTTGATGCCCCCAATGGTTTGAAAACAGAGGTACGAGGGTTCGACATTCCAATTCTATCAAATGCTGATACTCGCTTGTTGATAGGCTTTTCAGGTTTTTCCTCTAGGACTTCAACAGTAAAGTGATGAGTGCTGGCATTCTTTTGCCAAGACTTTTTTGGTGTGAATCCTAACCCAATTCTCATTTGGGGTATGGCGTGTCCATTTTCAAGCAATTTACATTGGGTCTTTGTCAATGGTGTCACACGCTCATCGATAACTTCACCCATTTTCTTTTCCCCTTTTCCATATCCATCATTCTCAAAAATTTTACATACTTTAGGATCAAACCATCCCTCTGGGCGCTTCTCGACATGGATCGATTTGCTTTCACCTTGTGATGATGCTATCTCCATTGCAAGCCTCCTAGCAGGTGAACTGATGGTTCTAGGATTCTCTAATGTTGGTACTAGGAGGACCAAGGCATCTTTTAAGACCTCTAAATCTTTCTCCAAACTTACAGAACCAGTACTCTTATGAGTAACTGCAAATGGAGGCTGCCCCTCTTTTCTACGAGATTTTGGTACGTAACGAAGTACCAGAGTTACCTTTTCTAGGGCACCATTGGATTTTTCTCCTTTTTCTTTGGCCACTGGTGTAGGAAAGGCCTTCAGGCATGGCTGTTGTGAGTTAGTGCCTTCGGGACTCATGACTTTACTAGATGAGGGAACAGACACTAGTAATGCTTTTGAATTTACTTTGGCTTCTGAATAGAACTTGGCATCTACAAAGTATGATTCTGTACTTGTGAATGGCTTATCTTCTGCAATGACACACTTTTGGATGCCATCCTGGTAGTACTTAAAGCATTGATGTAATGTAGGAGAAATTACCCCAGTCTCATGCAACCAAGGGCGTCCGAGAAGTAAGTGGTATGAGGTTCTAGCATCAATGATATGAAAAAGTGCTGAAGATGTCAAGTCTCCAATGGTGAGTTTAAGGTGGACCATGCCAATAGCCCATTGTCCTCCTTGATTAAAACCTTGAGTCATCAGCCTGCTCTTGGTTAGCTCATCTCGGGAGATGCCTATCTCCTTCATTGTTTGGATTGGCATGATATTAACAGCTGATCCACAGTCAAGGAGTATCCAACGTATCTTTTGATCTTGAACATACCCTGTGACATACAAGGGTCTATTATGAGGATGAGACCCTAGTTGTAAATCTTCATTCGAGAAGGTAATGGTGGCCATGCACAAGGCAAGTTCCCTTCGACTGGCGATCCTCTCCTTGTATTCATTAGGATTTGTAAGAGCACAATTAAGAGCACAACGAACCCCTTCTAGCAATTGTAGTGATGTGTACAGATTAAATTGTGTTGGAATTTCATTAAGCTAGTCAAGGACTTCATCAATATCCATAACTTTTTCATTTTTACTTGATCGCAGTTTTGGCGATTCATCCTCTTTTGGGGATGCATCTTCCGCATGCATGGCGTAACATGTCACCATGTGCACCTCCGTACACTCTCTAGAAAAGAAGCTTACTAGAATATACTCTCGTAGAGTGATTGAAAGTGGGGTGTCTATTGCTTGCATGTTGATTGAGCAAAAATACTTTTTCTCCTCACCTTCTTGCTCTTGGGTGGTATATGTGATTGAACCCTTTTGACTTGCTTAGGTTGCTCATGGGGTAGGTTGGGCAGACGTGTAACACGACGCTTTTGTCGAGTAACAATAGTCTAACCTTCATCATCTAAAGGTGATATGATGGAATGGGGTGAAGGAATTTCCTCCAAACTATGATCTCACACTTGTATTTGGCTTAGTAGTGCCCCTGATGTAGGATGACATGCAATGGGGTCAAAAGTACCGAACACGATTTCGTATGGCGGTACGACTGATGACCGGTGAGTTTCTAGAGGGGACTTAATACCAGGGGACCCAAATGTGACAGTTGTCATGTTGGTAGCTATTGCATCCTCATATATATCCAACTCAATCATCCCTAATTTGGCCAACCACATTATTTTGTCTTTGAGAACAAAACACTTTTTGATCGGGTGACTGATTATCCGATGGTAGCGGCAATACTTGGGGTGGTCAGTCTGCCCCTCTTCTTCTGGAGCTTGTAGTTAGGTAGCTCTATTAATTTCAGGTTTAGAAGAGCATCTAGCATCCCTGGCACATCGGAGTCTGGGAACGGGTACACCTTTGCTTCTAACTCCTTAAGAGTGAGCTTTGGTTTTCCCATTTCCTGGTGAGCGATTGACTTTGTCTCTTCCTTTCCCCTTTTGCTCCTAAAAACCTCAAGAGGGGCCATTGAAGTTGTTAGGTCTTCCTTTGGTTTAGATGCCTTTACTTCCTTTTTTTTCATCTTTCTTCTCTTTTTCCTTTCGAAAGTCTTATGATCGTTGTTCTCCAAAAGTGGCTAAGCCAAGCTCCATGTCATGGGCATGGGTGGCCAGTTCTTCGAACGTCCGGGGTTTTATTACCTTCAGGATGTAATGTTACACCTAATGCATATACTAAATACAGGTATCTATGGTTGATGCCTTAGTGAGCTTGTCTTGATAATTAATGGAGATCGAGGTATTGGCCAAATGACTCAAGCTAATATTCCCAAATATTCTCAAGATCCTTTGCAAGGAATTGGTGGTCCAATGACTAGGGCAAGGACAAAGATGATGAAAAAGGCTTTACAAGACTTAATCATGAAAGTGCATGACAAAGAGGTTGTTCTATAAGATTCTAAGACTGTTCTAGAAGTTTCCAAAGCTTCACCAAGGATAATTGGCGTGTTGTCGTAGGCACCCAAAAATAAAACCTATACTCGTGAGAATAAAATGCAGTAGTGCGAATAAAGATTGTTCCCACAGAGAATATCTAACCTAAATTATGTGCTACGTGAGTCAAAGATGGAGGGGGGGGGGAGGTGTATGTAATGAAAACCAGAACTAAAAGAAAGAAAATCAGAATTAAAAAGAACAAAATTTAAATGGGAAGTAAGGAAATTTAGAGTGTTGAATCTAACCAAAAGAACGAATCTTGGTCTAGGATAACATCCACCATTATAATTTTACTACTGCTCATCGATGCAAAAATAAATCAATTCAGACTTTGAATATTCATCGTAGGAATTACTTCCCTGCATCTTCCTAATATTAGTTAATCAGAAAACAAGCGATCCTCTTAACCCTTACTAATGAACAACCCCTAAACAAGCATTAAAGATTTAATCCAGCAATAGCCTTGAGCATTAGAGATCGATGAAGCTAAACAATAGAAGCACAAGCAGTTGCATTTAATTTAGTTGAGTGTTCTTCCTAAGATCTAACGATTTCTGACATAAAAAATCATTAAACCCTAGTTGCTTTGCAGATTAGAGGGAGCAAACAATTTTGGATTTGATATCTAATCTAGCAATAGATTGTAACGAATAATAAACTACTATGCCTTCCTAGCAATCAAATGAAACAATCATAGATATAAACATAGAAAAACATTCGATATCCAAAGCATGAATTATACAATAACAACCAAATTAGATCTCACAATTTGGTGGATTCGGAGGCTTTTGCTTCCTTCGACCAAGTACAAGAGTTTTATCCACGCATGGTCATGGTGAAAACTCCAAGAAAATCAGAGAATGAAGAAGAGGGGTGAAGAGAAGAGAAGAGAGGTTCGGCTGCTCCCAATCTACTTGCCTTCTCCCTAGGTTTTTCTCCTCTTATCTACTTCCCCCAAGAGAAGCCTACAAAATCTCCTAAAAACTCCTCTAGATCAATCTACAAGTCTAACTTATCCAAAAATGACTAAAAAATAAGATAAAACAAAGTTCTTGTGTGAGTGGGAGAATGGTGAAATCGCGGATGAAAGCTTCAAGGCTAAGGAATGTCTTCAACACGTCACTAGTGCAATTACAGAGAATTCGGGCCTAATTTTGACCTTGATGCTGGCCAAATGGCTCAAGCTAATATTCTCAAATATTCTCAAGATCCTTTGTAGGGAATTGGTGATCCAATGACTAGGGCAATGACAAAGAGGATGAAAGAGGCTTTATAAGGCTTAATCATGAAAGTGCATGATAAAGAGGTTGTTCTAGAAGATTCTAAGACTGTTCTAGAAGTTTCCAAAGCTTCACCAAGGATAATCACCTAACTTTATGTACAAGACAATGTGCAAGGCTTAAATCTTGAAGAACAAAGCTTGAAATCCATGACATAAGACCAAGGTGCATAGACATGATAAGAAAAGGCCCAATCTGCATGCTAAGGTGTATTGATGGGCTTGGCGCATGGACATGATAAGAAAATGCCCAATTCGCATGCTAAGTTGTATTGATGGGCTTGTTTTTGTCTTGTTGGGCTTATTTTTATCTTGTTTTGTTTACTTTGACTTTTCTATGCTTAATTGTCATTAGTTGTAGTCTTTTAGAATGATTTCTATTTTAAGGTAGATTTGTTTTCCTAAATTAAAGGGATCCTCATTAGTTATGAGTTTTCTTATAAGATTAGAAGTTTCCTTATAAGATAATGATGCTTACATGCCTATGTAAAGGCCACAACTATGTAAAATGAGATCATCAATAATATAGAGGTATTTTCAGCAAGCTTAGCTTTGCCTTCTTGTATTCTTGGTAGAATACAATATCTTGACTTATCAAGGGAGTGATTAACCTTTGTGGCATCTTCAATATTGGATTCTTTAAGGACTTCGTTTCCTTAAGGTTCTAATCTGATTAATTGCAACTTGTTTTCTAGCTTCTGGGTGCACATAACAACTTAATTCAAGAGTTCCTAGAGCAGGTCGTCTAGTGGATTCTTATCATTTGGTATCAGAGCCTTGGTTCTTGAAACAGGTTGCTTATCCTTTGCTTATACTTGTTTTGTATTTTTCTTTGATCTTTGTGCATTTCTTGTGTTGTCCTTGCATAGTTTCTTTGAATTCTTCCATTCAGCTTCTTTGTGTTTTTGAATAGAGTCAATTCTCTTTTGTGTGTTTAATTTGACAAAAAAAAAAAGAGAGAGAAAAGAGCATCCAATTCGGAAAAAAAAAGGAGGAGTTAGATTGCATATCTGATTTTTTTTTTCATTCTCCCACCATGAATGAGATTTCTTGAATTGCAAGATCATATTTCCTTTTTTTTTGGGTTTGACTAGTTGACTAATTCAAGAGCCAACTGTATAATCCTTTTTGAACTGGGATTTCTTTTCCTTAAACAACTGTTTTACTATATTAATTACTACTAATCCTTATCAAATAAGGATTCTTGTGTCTAAATTAATTTAATTTTGTGTTCCATATTCTAGTGATTTCTTTTGCATGTCTTTTGCTTCCTTTTGAAGTTTTCTTATTTTTTTTGGCTCATATAATTGATTTTTCCTTCCTTATTTCTACCGTTTGCCTCAATTAATTTTTAAAGTTCTGATTTTGAGATTTGCCACCATCTAACTGGTTGCTCCTTGAGATTTATTGATATTGATTTTGTTAAGAACATAAAAGGGGGCTGGCTTGAGTGAAAAAAAAACAAAGAGAGGTGAGATCATCATCGAGAAAAGTCAAATAGTGTGAAACACAAGTGATAACAAACTGATTTGAGTGCAAACACGTGAGGGAGTGTGTGAGGAACAAAAAAAAGGCAAATAGAGGTGAGGAACAAAATTTCTTTTATTTCCAGCAAGTTTTTGCAAGTTATAAACATGAGTATTGAAGGAGAACCACAAGAGATTGACATGAAATTATTCATAAGGGCTATTAATGAACAATTTAGAAAGTTGAATGCGAGACTGGATGATTTGCAATACCCATCTTTTTCTAAGTCCACTAGAAGATGTGTGTTTGAGGAAGAAGATGGGGATGATTTGGATTTGGAGGAATCGAGTTCTAAACGAGGCAAGAATGTTGTTTCCAAAAGAGATAGCAATTTAGGCAGCATAAAGATGAAGATTCCGACCTTTCAAGGAAAGAATGATCCCGAACTATACTTGGAGTGAGAAAGAAAGGTTGAGCATGTATATGATTGCCATGATTACTCCAAGGAGAAGAAAGTAAAACTAGCGGCCGATGGTGGGATCAATTGGTAATCAATAGACGTAGGAATGGAAAGAGGCCAATCTGGTCATGGAAAGAGATGAAATTGTAATGCACAAGAGATTTATACCTAGTCATTACTATACAGATTTACATAGAAAGTTGCAAGGGCTGGTTCAAGATTCCATGAGTGTAGAGGACTATTACAAAGAGATGGAGATAGCGATGATTAGAGCAAACATAGAGGAGGACCGAGAAGCAATATTGGCTAGATTTATTGGCGGCTTGAACAATGAGATTGTTGATGTGGTAGATTTACAACACTATGTGGAGATGGAGGAGCTATTGCATAAAGCCATTAAAGTGGAGAAGCAAATCAAATTAAAAAGGTTTAGATCTGGTTCTTCATGGAAACCTAATTGGAAGGACAACAAGGCTGTCTCAAAAACAAAAGAAGAAGCAAAGCAAAAGGATTCGGTTGTTGTTCATAAAGGTAAAACCAAAACTAAAACTTCTTATAAGTCACGTGACGTTAAGTGTTTTAGGTGCCAAGGATTCGGGCATATTGCTTCTCAATGCCCAAACAAAAGAGTTATGATTGTGTTGGAGAATGGAGAAATAGAAAGTGCTAACTCAAGTGGGGATGAGATGCCACCATTGGAGGATTGTTCTGATGTTGAAGTTGTAGAGCCCGTTCATGGTGATTTGCTGGTTACAAGGATAGCTCTAAGTATATAGCCTAAGGATGATTGTGATGAAGAGCAACGTGAGCATATTTTTCACACAAGATGCCATGTGAAGGATAAGGTATGTACTATGATTATTGATAGTGAAAGTTGTACTAATGTTGTTAGTATGTTGTTGGTAGATAAGCTGAATTTGCATACCATAAAGCATCCTAAACCGTACCAATTGCAATGGCTGAATGAATGTGGAGAAATGAGGGTAACCAAGCAAATTCTGGTTTCCTTTTCAATTGGCAAGTATGAGAATGAGGTTCTATGTGATGTGACACCAATGCATGCTAGTCATATATTGTTTGGCCGACTATGGCAGTTTGATAAGAAGGTTACACATGATGGGTATAAAAACCGTTATTCTTTTGTAATGAATAACCGAACTATTGTACTAACCCCTCTCAAACCTTTGCAATCTTATGAAGATCAGATTAGGATAGCAAGAGAGTGCAAAATGAGATAACAACAAAAGGGTGAGCAAGAAGAAAAGAAAAAGAAAGAAAGTGAACAAGAAAAAGCAAAGAGAGCAAGTGAGACCGAGAGGAAAAATGCAAGTGGAAAGAGTGAGGCCGAGAGGAAAATTAGAGAGAAAAGTGTACAAAAAGGAGAGAAAAGCAAGGGAATGAGTGCATTTGCTGAAAACAATGAGGTTAAGAGTGTCATGATTGCAAGGCAGCAACTACTTGTACTTATTTACAAAGATGTTTACTTTTCTACTAATGTCTTAAACCCCTCTTTGCCTAGTGTTGTTGTGTCTTCATTGTAGGAGTTTGAGGACCTATTTCTCGATGAGATTCCCCATTGATTACCTCCCTTAAGAGGTATTGAGCATCAAATAGACTTCATACCCAGTTCTGCCATACCAAATCGACCTGCTTATAGAGATAATCCCGAGGAAACAAAGAAGATACAAAGGCAGTGGGAGAACTGTTTGCCACATATTGAGTTTGCATATAACAGGTCTGTTCATTCTACTCCTTCTTTTGAAGTTGTTTATGGCTTTAATCCTTTAACTCGTATGAATATTTTACATTGGCCTACTAATGAACATGCTAATCTCGATGGTAAGGAAAAGATAGTTTTTGTAAAGGATTTACATGCCAAGGTTCGAACTAACATTGAAAGTAAGAATGAGCAATATGCTAAGCAAGCTAATAAGGGGCGTTTGCAGGTTGTTTTTTAACTTGGAGATTGGGTTTGGGTGCACATGCATAAGGAGAGGTTTCCTACACAAACTTAGTAGTAAAGTTTGGGGATGAAATGAAGGATGAGTCGAGAGTGTGGTAAGAAGGATCTAATGGTTGAGATATGCCCTAAGAGGCTTGGGTGTAATGCTAGTCAAATAGGTGAGCCAATGAAATTTGTCAAAATGGAATCTTTAGTTTTTTTCTAGGAAGGGTATTTAGGTGGGGTCAAACCATTTAGAGTGGTTCTGAGGTGTTAGGGGTGTCTAGATCTCGAGGAAATGGAAGATCAAGTGCCTCGATTAATGAGATTACACAATTTGGAATCTTTTTTGATAGAAGGTAAAATGGGGAATTTTGCATTGAAATCTGAGGTGGGGATAACCGGAAGTCTTAAAAATGCAATGGTGGGGTTTGATAGTCTTGGGAGATGTGTCACGATAAGAATCTCTGATTTGGATGGTTGTTAATGAGAACCATCGAATTATAATTTTTTGTAGAATGGGTAAAATAGGAAGTTTTTTGTTATAATTTTGGGGTTTTGAGGGCTGTGTTGCAAGTAGGATTTTTTATTTTGAGAGCTATAACTTTTGAGATTCGGTAGATGCAGATCTAAGGGTGTTTGTGGTCCAAGGAATGAGATGGATCTTTAATTAGATGCAGGTGATAGGAGATCTAATGGCCCATTGTATCCGAAGCTAAGCAGATTGACAAATCATGGATCTCGAATTGCAATCTTGGTCATTCCAGGGGTAAACGAGTGAACTTTTAGGTGAAATTTGGTAGAGTGGTAGGGATTTGGGTTTCAGAGATAATGGGAGAGTTTGATTGGGTCGAGGATGTGTAGATCACAAGTTTTAGTCTCGAGAAGGTTTATACTGTTAGATCCATTAAAATGGAATTTATGGTGGATGGATCGTGAAATTTCAGAGTTTAAGGGTGAAATTTGGTGTAATTGGATACTTAAGTGTCTTGTTTCATATGAAGAAGTGTCATCGTGTGACAAATGTGGTGAGGGGGGTACTATCAGAACCATTAGAAGGGAATCTTGTAGATTTAACAGTAGATGAGGTATGATTTGGGATTTGGGTTCTTTAGGTTTTTTTATGTTTCAAAGGGATCAGAATGGTTTGATCAGGTGATCGAGGATAAGTTGGGGTTCAGGCGAAGGACCGAGAAAAAATTAGGTTTGACACCAAGCAAAAGTTGCAAGGTAAAAATAAATAAATAAACACATGCTTATTTTTGCTGGCAAGTTCCACGGTTCCACCTACGCACAAACAAAGAGAAAAACCAAACCTATAACTTTATAGTAAGGGAATAGGAAATTAGTAAATGGTTATAGTCCTTACCTTGAAATTTGCAAAGGATGCATCGGTTAGGAGAAATACAAAGGGATGGTTTTCTCTCTTGTAGATTATAGATTATCCAAGGTATTTACTTTTTCATAGTACACTTCCCAACAAAAAGCCATAACTTTAGGGGGAAAAGCTTGTACTAAACTTCCTTAGAGGGGAAATCTTGCTAAGAGTGAGACTTACAAAGGAATTTAAAGAAAAAAGCATAAGAGAAAGACACTTTTGACCGAGGAGTCCAAATTCTTTTATCTATTTCAAAGAGGTCCAAACAAACTTTCTCATGAAGGCTCGACAAATTTGCTAAGCACCTAATTTCCTCATTCCTTAAACCTCTATTGAACTCCAAATCCCAACTTGGTGCCTAAGGAGTTTCTAACAAAAAAAAATGAAAACAAACTCCTTTTATATAAAGAAACAAAGAATAAAGAGAGGAAATGTCCTTCAAGGGGACATCTCCAACCTAAGTATCCTCCTAGAAAAGGATAAAGTTTCCATCACACACATTAAACTTAACACAACAGAGGAGTTGGGGAAGAATACTATGCACTGCCTTCCAAGGAGTTGATAGATTAGCCCGCCAGAATTCTTATCACCTCATGCCACAATATCTCTCTCTAAGGGCCTCTACCACAAGCACTTCCCCAATAAAACTATGTTTTTCTGAATTATATTTCCTAAACTCAGGCCTTCCCTCTTTATTACTCCAACGCACCACCTCACACTTAATATAGTTTGGATGCCTCTGGAAGAAGGACTCATAAAACTAAACTTTGATGGCAGTAGCCTTCCTAGGGCCATCAAGAATTGGAGTAGTATTCAGGAATGTAGATGACCATGTTCTTGCTTTGTTCTCAGGTCTAGTTGGATTTTGGGATTCGATTCATGTTAAGTTTAAAGAAGTTTTGTAGGGAGCACACATTTCTAGAGAGTTGAATTATGACAATCTACTAATTGAAGGAAACTCTAAATTGATAGTTGGCTTGCTGGAGAAACCAGATTCAATAATTTGGACTTATAGGGAAGTTATGAAAAGATTTAAATGGTTGACTACAACACGACTGTTAGAGTTAATCGGAAAGGATATTGGCAAATGGGATGGTAGACTTGTTAGCTAAGCAATGAGTGTATAGAAATCTATTTTAGTGGGCTAAATTGTAATTCAAACTTTGTAACTAAGGCTGCACTTCGTGTCTCCATTTGGGAAGCACTCAATGTATAACTCTCTTATTTTACATCTAATAAATCTATTGCTAATTATCAAAAAAATAAAAATTGTTCCCACCTAATAAAAGAAAAAATGGTGGTGGGCTAGTAAAGGTTTCCTCTTGAAGTGGTGGCTAGCCAACTTCTAAACCAAACAGCATTCCCTTAACCAAAATCCATCATCATGAGACTGTAACCACGAAAATGTGCCATATTCTTTAGGGTTGTCAATAAAGATAAAGAAAAGGGAAGTCAAACTAATGAATAAAAAATAAAGAAAAGATAAATTCTAATGTGATTGCCATTTACTATCCTTTATGTCTTATTGGTCTTTTCTTGTCTTATGAATATTTTCTTGATAAGGACTAAAGAGGCTGGTAAGTAGGTGGATATATAAAACACAAAAGCACATAACAGAAAATAAGATATTGATTGGAGATGTAATGGGGAAGGTAACAGATGATTGGAGCATCCAAAAGGAAGAGTTGTATCAATAATTGGAATTTAATGAATTTCCCAATATACAAGAAGAGCATGTAGCTGAGGTTGTGCAAGAAGAAGAGCATTTAGGTGATGACTTTGATAAGGAGTTGGAGCACTGTTGCTTCAACAGTGAATATTAATTGTTTGCTAGAACCCATGACACCAGTATATGATGTGATGAAGGATGATTTCACTGAGTTCAAGTTGGAAATTGTGAAGACCAAGGCTAGGGGAAAGACAATATTCTTTTTCATTGATAAAGGCAAGTATAGAATATATATGTGAATACATTCTTATTGATTTTTCCTTTGATGCCTTATATCTTATACTTTCCAACTTTTTTCCCTCATTTCTAAAGCATAAATCGAACTCTTTTGTTTAGTATGTGAACCCTAGATTGCCTATCTAATCTCATGAAATTTCAATAGGTTCTTTAGTTTATGGATTTTCTTCTTTCTCTTTACCTATAATCTTATAATTGGATCGACTTTGTTCTTCAATTACTTATGATTTCATGCATGTGTAATTTTTCTTCGTGGTTTGTTGGCATTGTTTTTGAGTATGAGAACTTTGATCTTTGGGTGGGTGATAGATACATGATCTCTGATTTGTTTAGCAATGGAGTTAAGGCAGAGTGTTTCGTACTTGATGTTTACTCCCAAGTGCATTCATTGGGAAGCCAAGTGGACTGATGTTCAATTCCACCTGAGATTCCAGAGGGACCCAGGGATGGTCTACAAGAGTGGGAAAAACACTCTGAGTATGAGCATAACTGGGAAAAGTTCTGAGAAGTTTGCAAGAGCAATGGCATTAATTGTCAATGGAAGTGATGGGAACACTGAATTGGAAACTGTGATAGTCGAGAAGCCAAGGTTGCAAAGGTTCGAAGTATTTGCTGGTAGTCCGATGCCCTTTGGTTCCATAGCAACACAGAGTAGATTTGCCTTCATTTATAAATTAACAAGACAAAGGATGTTTGGCATGTATATCTGAAGGGGGATTTTGAAGATATGCTGTACGGATACAAGTTTGATGAAAAATTTTCCCCTGAAGGACATTACTATGATTCTTCTCAGATTTCGTTGGATCCATATGTCAAGGCCGTTATGAGCAGAGGAGAATATAGTGTTTTGGGTCATGAGGGCAATTGCTGGCCACAAATGGCTGGCATGACAGTCAAGGTTTAAAATTTCGCAAATTATCACATTTAATAACACGCTATTAAAGACAAATTAAATAGTGCATTTAAGCAATGTTCAAAATTGAATTTGAATTAGTATGTTACTGACTATTAAAAATCACAAATAAAAGACAAAGGCATTTAAACCCTAGTCATTTATTAGTAACAACTACAAGTTTACCACTATGCCATACCACAAGTCGCTACAAGAAATTTGACTTCTAACAACGGACAAATCAATTGCTAGAAGTCCTTAAGACCATTGCTACAGACCTATAACAATGGACTATCAACAGACACAAAACCGATGCTTCTTCCACCGTGGCAATAGGTTCTAGCAACAGTTTTTTAAAACCATTGCAAGAGATATCATTTAGCAACAGACATGACCGTTGTTATAATCTTAACCTTTTGCAACAGACAATAGACTAACCGTTGTTAAAAAGGTTATAGCAACGGACAAAACCGTGGCTAATAGAAAATTGTTTGATATGTAACTATGGTCATTCTATAAGACCGTTGCTAAATGATATCTTTAGCAACGGTTCATCATGAAATCCGTTGTTAAAGGCTATTTATAACAATGGTTTTCTTGATAAACCGTTGCTATAACATGATTGCTATAAATTAATCTTCAAAACCCAATACTAGAAATTATCTTGCAAAACTATGATTTTCCATTGTAACCATTACTAAAGGCATACTACTCAAATAAAATTTTTATTCAAATTATCAAATGCAATTACAAAGCACATTTATCATTTGTCAAGAATACATGAATAAGTGTCCTAAATAAATAAATAAATAAATAAAACTTCAACGCCTTGCTCCTATGTTCAACCAATAATGGCTGCTTTAATGTTGTACCACTTCCTTTTGAACCTGCAAGAATTAACAAGTAAAGCATGAGTAATATAGGCAACAAACATCAAATGTCCTTCCCCCCAATAATTTTCTCAAAGAACTACATAAATGCAAAATATTATTCTAATTTGTAAGAGAGGACAGGATAAAAAATGAAGTCATTTGAAGGAACTTGAAGAGTAACTCAGATTGCTAAAACCATCACTAAGAAGAGCTTGACAACAATCTCTTAGGTCATGCTTGGTTCAAAGAAAAAGTAGGGAAACCTATGCTAACCTAGCATAAGGTTCCCTACCTTTCTTTCAAACCAAAATCAGCCTTGTTGAATACAATGTAGTAATACAATAAACTCTGGTGATTCACTCAAGACAAGGTAATCTAAAATAGGAATGTTAGAAAATGGAGGGATCCAATTATGCATCAATGGTTCCATGCATTCAAGAATGTTAGTGAAACAAGGGAACAACATGGACACATCCCACAAAGGTCAGGAAAAGAAAAGATACAAAAAGAAAGAAGATAAAATAAGGAATATCTTGAATAGAATCTGACAACCCTAATATATTCCTAATACTAATGGTCCAGCCATGTACCGGAGTTTCATTGTGAAGAAATCAAGTGGGTCCCTCACTTTCCAAAACAACTTTCTTTTTCCAAAAAGAAAAGAAATGGAGCACTTGAAACAACTCTCAATAAACAATAAGATCATTTTAGATTTGGATCTGAGAACAGTTTGACATTAGGTAACAAGGTGGAGATCCATGGGCCTAGGTCTAACAGCATCACAAAACCCAATTTTACAAGGGCAACAAATGATCAGTTTATCTAGAATTGGAATTAAAATCTCATCCAGTTGGCAGAAAAAATAATTAAAAGAAACACCATAACAACCCAAACCAATAGCCTCACCTGTTCCTAATTACCCTTGCTTGTAGCAACCAAGGGAAGTTTATCAGCTTTCCATCCAAAAATACGAAGAATTCCAACTGAAACTACGAGTAAGCTAAAAAGGTACAAGAAAAAGACATGAGAAAAGCTTAAAATGAATTATTGCCAAAACCACAACTAGAAAGAAATTCTTACTTGATTGTTAATATTGCACAATGCATCCCTCCAAATAAAACCATTTTAGTTCTTTTAAATGGACAAAGCAATGAGTTATGATAATAGTTAATTCCAGACAGACCATTGGATACTGTTTCAGTTTTCTTAATTACTTATCATATTTTCCTCTTTTACATAGGTAGAACAAAATCTGATTTCAACAACCCATAACACTGGCGTAAAAATTGTCCAATTCATAGTATTTATTATCCTAAATTGTAAGCACAATTAAACATCTACCAAAGAATACAATAATCTAAGCATAGAAAATACTTATGCCTTGATTATTGTTAAAGATAATAATATTTTATCACAATTTTAACAAGCTACCAAATCTAAGGGTTTAAGTATAATATTTCGGTATAGAACCCCGTGACTGTAAAATCAATACGTGTAAATTTCTGAAGCTCAAAATTCAGCATAAAATAGAGACAAAAATAAAATGGCTACCAGTAAAAACATTAGAGAAACTGAAAACAAGTAGAAAATATCTAACAAGACATAAAGAAAATATCTAATAAGGTCACAACCTGTTGTTGAATGAACTATAGGATCAAAGCAGTCCTAAGAAACAAAGAAGAGACACAAATAATAAAAAAATGACTAACAATACTTTGCACATGCCAAATCAAATAACTAGAATAAGTCCCCATAAATTAAAAAAAAAAAATCCAAAAGCTTGGTAGATTAAAAAAACAATAACCAAAAAATTAACTTACAGATTTCATTGCTAATAAAGGCATAACATTTAAATCAATTGTTTTCTAGATGGAATTCATCTTGCTTAGTTTCATTAGGTGAAAGAAAACACATTAATCGTTTTCTAGATTTAGCAAGGGCACAAGAAAACATATGAAGACAACAGAAACATGCACCTACTGTTATTAATGACATAATGAATTTATACCAGTCTTAACCAGAGTAATAGGGATGTAGGGCAGAAGACCTACAGCTAGAGGATGGAAGGAAAACAAAGATATTTATGTTTTACATTTCTAGTCTGAAAAACTACCCCTTGTCAAGGAACCTCCAATAGCCCAGTTATATCTTCATGGTAGTATCATGGGCAACCAAGGTCCATCTAGAGAAGTGGACTTTCAAAAATTTAAAGATATATGGGCACTATACTCATGTCTAATAGGATGGCCGAATGGTTTTAATTGTCATCCCTATAGTGGCCTTAGGATCTTGATAGAAAAATGAACCCAAATAAAGTTTTCTTGATTTTTAAAAACTAATACACATTCTTTATCCTAACTAAATATAAAGGTATGAAGGTCATATGGGCATGCCATTGCCATGTTGGGTTAAATGGCTTCAATTATAAATATTAAATCCCATTTGGGTGTGTTTCGTATAAAAGTGGATCATATTTTCACACATGGTTAGATGAAAACTTATCTATGTGCTTGGGCTACTACCATTAATAGACATAGATAGTAAAATTGATAAAAAGTTGGGTATAATTTAGTCATATATGGATTAAATGATTTTTCTTGGTATGCAACCTATTTATTATTAATTATGTCTTGCATATATTGGAATGCCAAGAGGTTCTCAAATTGCCATATTATTCGTAAAGCAAAAAAACTTGTTAAGTTGCATAAACCAAAAGTTCTTATGATTGCTGAACCCATGAGTAGAAAAGGAGGATGTGCCAAGGTAGAAAGAAGATTAGGTTTCTCCCATGTAGTTGGGTTTCTAATCCTTATAATATCTTTTTGGACACGTTGGGTGTAATTTGGTTGCATATGTGTTCGATATATTTTATTGATTTTGAAAAATCGTGAAAAGATCTCAACCCTAAATCATAAGATGTAAGGCTTAATTGGCCATGTATCTCTTTATATTTGGATTACTGACCCTTGCCGTGTATAGTTAGATGCAAATGCCCAAATTAGTTGAAGTTAAACCTAAGTTTTCTACAAATGAGTTTGGCAAATTTTCTTCATTTTCAAAAACTGATAAAAGTTGTTAACCCTAAATCACAAGATATAGGGGATAGGTGACAATATTTCTTTTAGTACTTAGTTTATTAATCCTTGTAATATATATTTGGAGACTGATTGCGAGATTGCTTAATGTTTAGTTTAATTTAGCTACATATGGGTTCTGTAAATTTTCTTGGTTTTTAATAACCGAAAAAAACAATCAACCTTAAATCACAACATGTATTGGTCAAGTGACCATGTTTCTATTTGTATTTGGACGTCTATTGCTTATAATATATATTAGGGCACTCATGGCCAAATCAATTAATAAAAACTACTAGTTCATTAAAAATGGTAATAAATTCTATAACATAATCAAGAATAAGATTAATATTATTCAACAGCACTACTCATAAAAGAGACCTCATTCTCCCTCGAAAAAGTTTCACCCACCATATATCCCAAACAACTCTCACTAGTCATACAACCTTGTAACTTGATCTATGCTGGCATAGCAAACTGGGCAGCCCCATTTCTTCACTTTGATCCCATTCAAATAAGACATGCATCCAGCCATATGACCACAGATTATGTCAAGGTCCAACTGGATGTTTGGAAAAAGTGGTGGTCTCTCTTCTCTTAGTGATTGGACGGATGACAGTGGTGGATATACCTTCAAATATTAAGTCAAAAACTTGAAATATAAGCATCCTTTCAATGACCAGAGAATGCAATTTCACCTAGTACTTACGTCTTTACTCTTGTATTGTTAAAAGTCTACTTAATTTTACATTAACTGTAAGGCCAACAAACAAAACCTAATTATATGCTACATGTGAACAAATTCATGTTCATGGACAACTAGATGCAAATAAAAATCTCCAGTGTGAGAGATATGAAGGTTTTTAGCAATATTACACAATACCATTGCATTCTGAAAATGTTGGAGCTGATACACAGGGCCCTATAAGGAACATCCAGCATTTCACAACTCCAAATTATCATAGAAATCATCTATAAAGACTGAAGTCTATAGAAAAGATGGGTCCTGAGATCAGTAAATTAGTTGTTTTGGTTGACACACTAAGCAAGGTGTCAACAGAAATCAACAATTTTGGGCAATTTTATAACTTGAACATCTAAATTCTTCTCTAGTTTGCAATCAATCATTATTATAGCTATAAATTCCAATAATCCAAATTTAGTTTTTTTTTTCTTTTTTCTTTAAGAATCTTTATGATATAAATTCCATAAATCATCTATAAAGACTGAAATCTATAGATAAGATGGGTCCTGAGATCAGTAAATTAGTTGTTTTGGTTGACACACTAGCTAAGCAAGGTGTCAACAGAAATCAACAATTTTGGGCAATTTTATAACTTGAACATCTAAATTCTTCTCTAGTTTGCAATCAATCATTCTTATAGCTATAAATTCCATAAATCCAAATTTAGCTTTTTTTTTTTTTTGCTTTAAGAATCTTTATGTTGTAGTGGGTTCTTAAAGTTTTTTATTACTTTCGGTTTTTCTTGTTGCTGAAATTAAGCAAGTAATATCAAGATAAAGGTTATGCACCGGATCATAACGTTTTAAGAACTCAAGCACTTCAAGTTGATGGTGAGCAAAGGAACTAGCAACAGGTAGCATCCTCTTCATTTAGTGGTATCCATCCTATATATTGATTTCCACCACAAGATATGTAGAACAAACTGAACTTTCATGATTGCAGCTTAGGCAACCCAGGACTTTTAGGAGCAAGAGTTCTCAGAAACTTGGGAACTTTTCTCAGTTTTTGAAAACCAAGAAATGTTATTGAACCCATTTGTAGCTAAAGTAGTCTATAAAATATAATTAATCTGATCAGTGGTGTCCAAATATACATCATCCAAGTTAGTAACCAAAGTATAAATAGAGAATGGTCACTTGGCCCCTATATTTTGTGATTTCGAATTGAGAACATTTCTTGGTTTTTGAAAACCTAGAAAAGTTACCGGACCCATATGTGGCCAAATGTGGCCAATAGTGTCCGAATGTACATCATCTGGGTTAGTAGCCTAAGTACAAAGAGAGAAATTCTCACTTGGCCCCCTTCATCTTATGATTTAGGGCTAAGAACCTTTTTCAATTTTTGAAAAGTAAGAAAAGTTACCAAATCCATATGTGGCCAAATTAGTCTAAAATTTAATCAATCTAGCCATCGGTGTCCAAATATATATCTTTCGGGTTAGTAACCAATGTATAAAAAGAGAATGGTCACTTGGCCCCTACATCTTGTGATTTAGGGCTGAGAAACTTTCTTGATTTTTAAAAACCAAGAAAAGTTATCGAACGCATATGGGACCAAATTAAACTATAAATTGTAATCAATCTAGCCATCAGTGTCTAAATATACATCATCCAAGTTAGTCACCCACCCAAGTACAAAGGGAAAAATTGCCACTTGGCCCCTACATTTTGTGATTTAGGGCTAAGAACCTTTTTCAATTTTTGAAAACCAAGAAAAGTTACCAAACCATATGAGGTCAAATTATTCTAAAACTTAATCAATCTGGCCACTAGTGTCTAAATATATATCTTTTGGGTTAGTAATCAAAGTATAAACAAAGAATGGTTACTTGGTTCCTACATCTTGTGATTTAGGGTTGAGAACCTTTTTCGGTTTTTGAGAACCAAGAAAAATTACCGAACCCATGTGGGGCCAAATTATAAAATTTAGTTGCCTCGGAAATTAGTGTCAAAGTATGCATCATATAGATTATTAACCGAAATACTAAGAGAGAATTTGTCACTTGGGCCCTACATCTTGTGATTTAGGGCTAAGAACTTTTCTCGGTTTTTAGAAACCAAGAAAAATTATTAAACTCACATATGGCCAAATTAGTCTAAATTTAATAAATCTAGTCATCAGTGTCCAAGTGTACATCATAATAGTTAGTTTTTAAGTATAAAATGAGAATAGTCACTTGACCCCTACATCTTATGATTTAGGGCTTAAAATTGTTCTTAGATTCTAAAACCAAGAAAAATTACCGAACCCATATGTAATAAAATTGGAATAAAATTTAATTACTTTGACCATTAGTGTCAAATTATGCACCATAGGTATTATTAACCCAAGAAGAATTTAATGGTGTCACTTGACCCTACATCTTGTGAAATATGGAGGAACCCTAAAAGTTGATCATGGTGGTAATTTCCACATATCCATGTTCTAAATGGATACTAACCCCCAAAAGTTGCCCTTATAGGCAACAAACCCTAAACAATTTCATTCATTTTTTTCTTGGTTTTCAAAAACTAAGAATTTTTTCCCCCTAATTCACAAGATATAATGGTTAACTGACCACTTCACTCTTCATAATTGGGGTACTAACCATTGTAATGGTGCTGAATCTACTCATGGTTTTTCTAACAATTTTAAAAGGATTATGGTACGGAATCTATTCATGGGTTGTAATTCATAACAACTAAAGGATATACCATTCAATTCATTTTTTTTTATTCTAGGAATATTTTTGTAGCTAGATCTGTAGTGTAATTAGCTTTTCAGTTTATTCCCTTATTTCAAATTCCTTTGGAGCAAGGTCTTATATATTTTGTTTTTCCTTATTTTAATGCATTACCTTTATCTAAAAAAAAAGGCATGTTTATTAGCCAGACAAATTAACTCAGATAATTCAATAGTTCTAAAACTCCCTAGTTTATTTTCTTATGTTATTTGTTCAATGTTTGGATTTGTAATCACACTTTACAATCTCCAATGAATCCATTTGGAACTTAGCGTGCCTAACTTCAATGCTTCTTATAGGGTTGTATTATATATTGTGCAGAACTAAATGACAAAAGTAAGATATTTTTTGCAAAATAATATCATATAAAAGCAACAGTTCACATGCCACTATTTTTAATTTGAAGGCATAATCAAAGACAAAGAAACAAAATCAAATTCTGAATTTTATTTTCAAATTTTCCTGAAATGGCTTCACTGTGTGCAAAATCTTCTACAACATTGTTTATTGATTGCATGAAATCTTCTATAAATAACCAGATAATGATTAATGAAGAGAAGTTATGTACATACCTTTTTAGTGGAGAAGCCGAACCAATTGCCACAATTAGAGAGAGAGAGACATAAATGATTAGGAACTGGTAAACACCCCAATCGACACTCTGTATTACGGTTAGGGTTTTAATAGGGTTTCATATGAAGAGCGAAGGCTACAACATGGTTTATTTTCGACTTTGGAGGGAGATGAACATGGTTTTAGATGGAGGGAGAGGACCAAGATTTCATATAGTTTTAGTCGATTTTCTAGGAAGATGAATGAGGTTTCAAAAGTTTGAATCGACTACTAGAGAAGGCAGAAAGATTTCTGTTGACTTTTAATTCACTTGAGACAAAAATAGAGAAAAAGAGATGGTCATAGGTAGGGGCAATTTTGTCATATAAAATACATTCGAGGCATATCCAATAGGATGTATACATCTCGTATGTTACCGCCCTTTTGTGATATTACCCTGTAAAAGATGCCCTGTCTTTGAAATTTTATAAAATAGCTGCTTTTTTTTGTTTTTTTGGTTAATCAGCAATAACTTTTTCCATTCCCCTTTACCCCCTCTTTTTTTTTTTTCTTTTGTCAAAGTCCGTGTCAATGCTGGGACAATCCAGCTAACATCAAGCAAAATCAAATCCGGCAACCAGCACTTTAGGAAAGGGGGGGGGGGTAAAGGATATTGCTGATTAGCTAAAAAAAAACAATAAAAAGCAGCTGTTTGTAAAATTCCATCCTATTGGATATGCCTCGAATGTATTTTTTATGACAAAATTGCCCCTATTTATAACCATCTCTTTTTCTCTATCTTTGTCTCAAGACAAAGGTTACCTCTTTAAGCTAGAATCCCTTATTAAATGCATAAGTGGGAATGCATTTTTTTGTCTATCATCCATATGCACGTTTGAAAATGTGTAGGACTTGTGCATTGGTAGGTAAGTCGATGGGGCGTAAGTGGAGGAATGCACAGGAGGCTGCTCTCACTTGCTAGCCTAGAACACTACATATCCTGAACAATGCGGGTGTATTGAAGTCAGTTGCATACTGTTGGGGAAGATGGGGTCACTGTAACTTAGGAGGAGAAGCTTTGAGGCGCGTCTGAAGACACTGTCTTTAGAACGTTATTTGCCCCCACTCAGTTTTACTGAGTTTGCTATTGGGTTACATGCAAATTCGTTCCCAGGATACAACAGAGCCTTGGGCGAGAATCTGCAACCAACAAAGTTGAAGAGTCTCCAAAGAAACCTTCTGTGAGACTGTAACAGACCGGACTAAGAGAGAGAGAGATAGTGAATTTCGAAATTGTGTATTTTGGAGTCTGATTCATGCTCCTTAAATAACTTGTGAAGAGGTATGAGGAAAAGGTAGGTGCTGGTTTAGAGAAGGCACCTTGAACAGTCACAATTTCAACCATTGTAACTATTTAAAAAGTTGTTAACAGTTGGTGACTGTTAATTTTGAATTGTGCATCTTGATCACACCCGATTGAATCGTGACCGTTGATCTCATCAATGGTGATCAACGGTCATCAACGTACCAAAACCAGAGCCGCCCATCGCAAGCCACGCGAAGTGCGAGCAAAGTGCGCCTCTAAAGCGCCTCATTGCGCCACACACACGCGCGCACATGTGTGCGCGCGCGTTGCGCGGTATCGAATCCCCATACTCTCCTCTACTAATTCTAAGGAGTGTAAATCAGCTCCTATTGAAATATTGAAAACAAAACTTATAATTTTCCAATGTGGGACAAGTTCAAAACTGGGTTTTTGTAAGAGAAAAACTGATTTTTTCAAACAAGTGTACAGGTGCAATTTCTCATGTAATTGACCAATCAAACCCATTGGATTTAATCTCTTATGAGATTAAAATCCAACAATCCCCCACATTGATTGATCAATTACATAGTTTTCTCTCAATCCAAACTACTATGACACAGTTATGCATACAAAAGGTGCTTATCAACTTAAACCTCTTGTTAGTATAGTTATCTCAGAGTCTTGTCAAAGTTATTGGTGGTAAGACCTTAAACCAACTACTCTCAAGATAGACTGGAGACACCTATACACATAAAAATATTCAGTCTCTGCAAGAGTTTCAAATTTTGCTCAGCACTTTTATGGCCATGTGTTTCTTTCCTGGTTTCATGAACAATCCCGAGAGCAAACCCAAACCCTCATGAGAAGCGGCACCACTTCTATGTTCACATAGGTGAAGTTCCACTATGTGCTCCGTTATTTGACACATTTCAGAACTTCATTAAGAGTTTATCTCAACCTCTCATCATAACGGACAACACTGTTTATGTTGTGATGGGAAATTTCTCAATGTCAGTGCTAACAGTCACATTGCTATAATTTGTTGTTACCCATTAAATCCAATACTGATGGCTTTTCAGTTCAGGTTAGGTTACTATTACAGGTGACTAAGTAAATGATTTTAATCCCATCTCTTTGGTTGTCATTCTTAGCTCTGTGTCCTAATTTGGTTCTTTTAGGATCTGGAACTCTATAATATGCTAAGCACCCCCACACTTTTAGATATGCTAAATTAGGTTTTCTTCCTATCCATAATTCATATGGGCATTTGTTATTAACTCTAGAAACAATTATGTTATGTAAATGGCAGGCTGTTAGGAGTGCTTCCCCCCACAAGTTTAAGGGTGCATTAGCTTTTAACAACATGCAGTTTATCATTTCTGTAAGTGTTCTATTTTTCCTTTTAGTCAGGCCATTCTGCTGAGGGGTATAGGGAGCAGAACACTGATGTATTATTCCAAATTCTTCACAGAAAGAATTAAACTCATTTTTAAAGTATTCAGCACCCCTATCACTTCTAAGGATTTTAATTTTCTTTTCTAGTTGATTTTCAACTTCAGTCTTATATAGTTTAAACATGTCAAAGGCTTCATCCTTAGTTCTCATAAGGTAGACTTAGGTGTATCTAGAAAAGTTATCTATAAATGTTATGAAGTATCTCTTGCCTCCTCTAGTTAATACACCATTGAGTTCACAGATGTCAGAATGGATTAGTTTTAGAAGTTGAGAATTTCTCTCAACACTAGGGAAATGTTTCTTAGCATTTTAGATTTTACACATATTTCACATTTTCTAGTTGATTCATTACTGTAAGCAATTATACCTAGTTTGCTCATGTTCTTTATGGATTTAAAATTCAAGTGTGCTAATCTATCATGCCATAAAGAGAAAGAATCAACAATATAAGCATAAACTTTTCCTTCATTAATACTTAATTTGAACATACCATTACAACCATATCCATTTTCAACAAACATCCCATTCTTGGATATGATTAGTTTGTCGGATTCAAAGACAACTTTGAATCCTCTCTTACAAACAATATTTATTGAGACCAAGTTCTTTCTAATATCAGGAACATGGAGAACATTCAGGAGAGTCAGTGTCTTTTCGGATGTGAAGTTCAACTCTACGTTGCCTCTTCAAGCAACTTTGGCACATGTTTGGTTTTCCATCTGTACCTCCTGACCACCAGTCACTTCTTCATATGTCTTGAATAAGGACTTGTCCTTACAAACATGGACTGTGGCGCCTGAATCAAACCACCATCCAGAAGACGATTCTGCCATGTTGACTTCAGTAATCATGGCCACGAGATTGTCTTCTACCATGTTTGAAGACTTGGTTCCGCCTTTCCGGTATCGGCAGACTCGAGCATAATGCCCCTTCTTTCCACAAACATAGCAGGATCATTTCTTATTGTTGCTCTTTTTGAAGTTCCCATCCTTCTTCTTTACTTGTAATGCAGGGTTAGTCTTCTTCAATCCGTTTTCCACAAAATTTACCTTAAAGTTCAGCATACCGGTCAGGGTCTTATCCCTACTGTCTCTAATTCGAGACTCTTCTTCAATACGAAGGTGTTGCTGAATTTGCTCCAAGATAAGTTCTTCAACTTTGTGCAGAAGCTTCTTTCTATAATCCTTCAAAGAGGGTGGAAGTTTGGCAATGATTGCTCCCACTTGGAAAGATTCAGGAAGGATGATGTTAAGGGGTCAAATTTTATTGACTATCACCTGTAGTTCATGAACTTGCTCCAGTATAGGTTTATGGTCGTTCATGGTGAAGTCAAAGTATTCTGCAATAAGATACTTATTCGTACCTGCTTCTTGCACCTTGTATTTGAATTCCAGGGCCTTCCAGATTTCTTTTGGAGATGCAAGTTCCTTGTAGAAGTTGTAGAGCCAGTCTGATAAGGCATTCGGTATGTGTCCTCGGCACAGAAGTGAGTCATCTTCCCATTTTGCTCTTTCCTTCTTTAGTTTCTCAGAGTCTTTGTCAGTGGGTTCAGGAAGTGATTGCAGATTCGGGTCCAACAGATAGTATAGCTTCAGTGTGGTAAGAAAGAAGATCATCTTGTCTTGCCATCGACTGAAATTTGCTGCATCGAACTGGTCTAGTCGAACAAGATCTTGGTTCATCATTTTGATCGAAGTCATGCTTGCTTCCGCCTCCATTGCAGAGTAATGTTCTAAAATTGTTGGGGAAGATGGGGTCACTATAACTTAGGAGGAGAAGCTCTGAGGCACGTTTGAAGACACTGTCTTTAGAACGTTATTTGCCCCCACTCAGTTTTACTGAGTTTGCTGTTGGGTTACAGGCAAATTCGTTCCCATGATACAACAGAGCCTTGGGCGAGAATCTGCAACCAGTAAAGTTGAAGAATCTCCAAAGAAACCTTCTGTGAGACTGTAGTAGACCGGACTGAGAGAGAAAGAGATAGTGAATTTTGAAATTGTGTGCCTTGGAGTCTGATCAAGAGGCACAATGGTTAACAGTCACAATTTCAACCATTGTGACTGTTTAAAAAGTTGTTAACAGTTGGTGACTGTTAACTTTGAATTGTGCCTCTTGATCCCACCCGATCGAATCGTGACCGTTGATCTCATCAATGGTGATCAACGTACCAAAACCAGAGCCGCCCATCGCAAGCCACGCGAAGTGCGAGCAAAGTGCAAGCAAAGTGCGCCTCTAAAGCGCCTCATTGCGCCACACACACGCGTGCACGCGCGTTGCGCGGTATCGAATCCCCATACTCTCCTCTGCTAATTCTAAGGAGTGCAAATCAGCTCCTATTGAAATATTGAAAATAAAACTTATAATTTTCCAATGTGGGACAAGTTCAAAATTGGGTTTTTGTAAGAGAAAAACTGATTTTTTCAAACAAGTGTACAGGATGTAATTGACCAATCAAACCCATTGGATTTAATCTCTTATGAGATTAAAATCCAACACATACAAGTCAAACTTGTGCTTGAGATGGGTTGGGTACGATGCAGTAGGGGTCCTATTCTTGTCTTATGAAGGTGAGGATGCGTTTTTGTCATCCAAATTGGAAGTTTGCATATGCTAATCGTAGTCAAATTCCAATTGCAGCAAATGACCATGAG
This sequence comes from Nelumbo lutea, assembly GCF_056320005.1. Taxonomy (NCBI): domain Eukaryota; kingdom Viridiplantae; phylum Streptophyta; class Magnoliopsida; order Proteales; family Nelumbonaceae; genus Nelumbo; species Nelumbo lutea. The sequence goes on along the minus strand of NC_142687.1, from coordinate 57,014,360 downwards.
CTAGTGATGAGGCCCGAAGATGTTACGAGTCTAAAGGAGCGATTTGCGGTACTAAAGGAGTTCCTTCGCAAGGACCCTCACCTAATCATGTATTTGCACTCCTAGAAGGTAGTGGGGTGAGCAAAAAGGGAAAATGTTGGAAGAGAAAGGTGTAGGAGGCTGGGGGTGAGGGTGCTAGACCCCCAATGCAAAACTGTTTTTTTTTCCCAAAACCATTGATTTTGGTCAGTAAATCGCTGAACCAGCTAGTTAACCGTTTGAACGGTTTTGACCGTTTTTTAATTTTTATTAATTTTTTTTATTTGTTTTGTCAAAACAGGCCGGCTGTTCAGGTTGAACGGTCAGACCGTTTGAACCGATAACCGGAACCCTGACCGATTCGATCACCGGTTCGTTTTTAAAAACCATGCAAAAAACATCTTTAAATAAATCTGAATTAGACAACCAGCTTATCAGCTCTTCCACTACAAAGTTAAACACCCTAGCCTCATTCTTGGTCTTTTTGTTCAAAAATCCTATTGTTCCTTTCTATATCCAGATTGCCCATAAAACAGTAGCTGGAACGCAGACCATACTAGCTTTCCTTGGATATACCATGAACTCTCCACCCTTATAACAAACCAAAGACTGATTCAGGCCAGCATCAACTCAGATTTATAGCTCTAAGGAAGTGCTGCCACACCACTGTTGTGAAACCACAATAGTGATTTGGGGACAAATAGTAGTCATTAGCGTGCCATTGTTTTTTCATCATCGAGAACTTATTGGCGTGATGACCGCGGCATTGTCCTAGCCGTGTGAGCGAGCGCATTGGGGATGAAGAGACCGCTACCACTAGAGATGAGGTTGATGCAGCGCATGAATCGACCAATTATGCTTCTACACCAACAGCTTCGGAGGCTGATCGTGTGTGTTCTTTCTACACCGAATGGTTGTGCGAGTAGTTTTCTCTTTTTGTTTCTTTTTGTAATCACTGTATAAAATTTTATGCACCAGTACATCCGACCAACTAATGTATATTACTTTGTAATGGAATACTCCTTTTTTGTTCATATTTGCATCGTTACTCGTTGGTTGTATTGTTCTCGTTGAATGCTAACACATGTAATTCAATCTTGAGTCGTATGAATGTTATATAATTGAATCATAATGCAACTTTTGTTTGTTTTGTTACATAAGAAGTATGATTGTATTAGTTCAAATAGTTATAGTTGAATCATAATGCAATTTATGATTATCCATTAATTGATTGTAGCATTTTTTGTATGATATAAAAATCAATTGATCATTTCATTGATTCATGGGTTAATGTCCTTTTAGCCGATTCTACGCATTGCTTTACACTTTTGGTGTAACCACTATAATGCGCAAATTCATAAAAGGTATACACTTTGTTGATAATAAACAATGTTATAGGCAGATTACATAACACAACATCTATTCATAGTTTGCTTTTATCCAATGCCCATTGATGGTCTCATCTTCTTCATTGGTTTTAGGGTTCCAAAACACATAGTAGCCAGATAATTGTGCTTTCTTACTTACACAGGGGCCAACCCAGTTTGGAGTGAATTTCTGAGCAGATTTGCCCTATTTGACTTGTAATTCTATTTTTGAGTGCTTTGTCCCCTTTTTTGAAGATTCATGGCTTCTTCTAGGTTCTTTAATTTGCTGTAGGCCATATAATCCATCTTTATATTGAAGTTCTTGCCCATCGCATATGTTACTCGCGTTGATACCATCTGTATTTCAACAAGCAACATTTCCTCTTGTTTGTATATGACGGAGTATGAGGTTGTCTTTGCCCCTTTCCTAATTGAGGTCCTATATAGCCACAATGTGTTAGAAAGTTTGTCTGCCATGTCTCTTTGATACTTATCCATTGTCTTATCATTTTTAGCAATGTTGTATTTGTACCTTCATCTTGCCCATTCCCTTAGGGGTAATAAGTTATTGATGTGCTAGGCGTGTGTTGTGTTATCCTAGGAGGTCTCTAACTTCTTGATTTTTGATGGATAAGATATTGTCAATTAGAATTCTCATGGGTACTCTCAATTCATGGATAATGTGTTGACGTAGAAAGATTGGGAGATTCAAAATTGCAATTTTTTTTTTTAAAGGAACTGTTTCAATCCATTTTGTGAAGTAATTGGTGGTGGCAATAATGGAGCAACAACTTCTAGAGGGTGGGTTTATTTTTCCAATAAGATCTATCACCCAAGTGTGGAAATGCTTTGGTGCGATGACTGGGTGGAGTCCGCTATCCGCTAGTACTTAGTGAACTCTTCGCCCATGAATTTGACAAATGTGACACTTTTTCACATGTTTGGTTGTGTTACCAAGCGTCCAATAGAAGTCTGGGTGTAATATATGGTCGCATAAGGTATTTTGACCCTAGTGTGTTTTTGGCTCTCTACCATGGGCATCCTTTAAGATTGGTGGAATTTTGTTGCCCGCCATGCATTTCAAGGGTTTGTCATTAAAGAATCTACGATATAGTTACCCATTCTACATGTAAAACCTTTTTACCCTAAATAGAAGCCTTTTCCTAGTTATTTTAAGGGCACCTGTTGTGAGATATGTGATGTTAGAGTCCCTACCGTTAGCTTCCCCAACTGCCAAACTCTTGAATCTATTTGTCTCCGATATGCATTTGTCATAATTGTTCTTTACTTTCATCGCATTGCATCTGCCTTCATGTTTGGCCAGTGGTATTCCATGCGTTGCAGTCCTATACAACATCGCAATCTGTTGGGGACATGGTTGAGCGGGCCCGGAGGCCCACAGCCATCTGTCACAGCTCGGCCACGTCGGCGATGTCCGGTCGAGCTATGACATTACCATGATCCCACCGACCACGTTAGCTACGCGCCTCATGGATAAGCTTGCCTAGCAAATAGGGATGGGAAACTCCACGAGGAGTAGGACTCTACCCCCTATAACCTTGGCGGGGAGCACTGTCCCGATTTCCCTGGAACCCTACTCCGGCCAAGATACAGACCCTCTGGCTATAAAAAGGTACTCCATGCTCACGGTAAAAGACCCCCAACTTTTAGCACCCATTCTACTGTTAGACAGTTTTGTATGCCTTTAGCTTCAATCAAAATGATGTACTTTATGAGTTTATTGTAAATGAATAAAAGTGCATATTTGATTCATGTTCCCTTGGTATGTTTCTGTGTAATACCCTTAAACTGGACACTTAATGAGACTCGTGTTAGTTTAGAATGCTCACAGCCAGTGGGTCAGTCTGGGGAGACCTAACCTGATAACGCTGACACTGTGGTGCCACCAAGTCAGTTGGGGTGGCTTGTCTCAGTTACTGGGGTGAGACCCTAAGCACATACAGTGTGGGATTAATTGAATCTTTGAACTGGACCAGATTTCCAGTATCGCCTTGGACCTTGGAGATTGATGAGCAAAACTGGAAAGTTACACTCGACCCCTAGACTCGATTATGATACTGCACTAGGTGTCGGATTGGGCTGTCTTTGATGTACCAATCAGTGAGATCCTTAGCGGGGGTCAAAACCTGGGTATGTTGGGACAGTCCGAGAATTCATCTGAGTGGGTGATCATAGTGACGGGATCAGCCCCTTTGTCAGACAAAGGTAATGATCGGGGATGCACTCTCACTAATGGAAACCAAGACTGTCGGTAGCCGATTTCAATCGTTGAGATTTGTTTTGCAAAATATATTTTATATGAGATATAAAAGTATATATATTATGGTATCGAAATGTTTGCAAATAGGTTTTAATTCCCGGGATCCATACTTGAGAGAGTGCAGTACTGTTCCTTGTAGCCGAGGGAGAGGTCCTCTCTTGTCGGCCAGTGTATGATCATTATGGGCGGATAGGTTAAGTGTAAGACCATTGAGGATAATACCTGATGGGCTAATCTTGCATCTGCCCACAGTCCCTGGGTGTTACAAGGTGGCTTGGCCCAGGGACCACTTAGGGTAAGTGTTGGGCCCATAGAGCCCATCTGATGGGTTTCAGGGTATGCACTGTCCATAACAGTGTATTCGGCCAGGCCTTGTAACAAAGGCTGGGCTGAACCCATGTGGCTGATGTGTAGATCAATGTTTGGGTCCCACGCCATACAAAGAAGCCCAACTGGGCAGCAATTTGGAAGGCTAAATGAATACATAACCCTAAATGGGCCTTAAGCCCATTTCGAACTATGCTAATTTGATTAGTCATTAAGGGGCGAATTTTGAGATAAGATCAGCTGATAGGATTGGGCCCACACCCTATCCACTCAAAGAGTCCAAGATCTAAATGAGATTTAGATTTAGAAACTTCCTAACCAGATTAGGAGATGGCTGATCTAATCTGCAGATAAGATAAGGATTATCCATTATCTTAAAGGGACTTCTAATCCAGATATGATTTGGGTTAGCAAATCCTAATGGGATTAGGAGTTGATCACTTTAAGTCTATAAAAAGAAGAGGGGGCGGCAGCCTTTAGACATCCAACACAATCACCAGCAACAGTCTTGTCTTCAGAGCTGAGATCACAGAAGAGAGAATTCTGCACCCTGCAAATACTCTCTAGCCGCCTCCCTCTTGCAACCGCCGCCTATAGCAGTTCGATCTCCATTGCTTGGGGAGAAATCAGGATTGGATCTTGATTCCAATCTTTTGGAGAAAAGATTGGTGGGAGTTGTATTCACAAGCCGTCCAGGTGGTTCTTGAGAATGATCAAGTTCTTTTGGAAGAACACTGCCGATTCTGCTCCACCCTACACTGTGCCATCTTTAGTGGGAGTAGATTTTGGATCATACCTTGGGCGTGAATACCTCCATTGAGAGATACTATTTCTCTGTATCAGGTATTATCTCTCCCTATTCCTTTTGGTTCAGATCTGGTTCAGTTTATGGTTCAAGAATGATCCTTGAAAATATGATTTTCTAAATAGGGAATTCGATTCCCAGTTGAGGGGAGAGAAAAATTTTTGAAATTTGCCACCTTATTCCACAATCTTTGGGCGTCCATATGATGGATTTCCTATCCCTTCAGTGGTATCAGAGCCAGGTCCAAATCTTGAACCATTCTGTTTCAGATCTGAACCTGCGCAAATAGGGAGAAGGCATTCTACCCAATTTGCGCAGATATGGGTTTTGGGAAATTTGTTCCCAAAACAGATGGGCAAATAATCTGAAATTAATTTTAAATAAATCTGATTATTATTTAGAATAGTTCTTTATAATTTTCTTGATTTATGGGTTGTTTGTACAAGAGGAGATCGAACTCTTGGTTTGCGCAGGGAGAACTACAAGATTTGCAATTTATTGAATTTATTTATTGCATTTGGTCTGTAAACACTTTTTTTTTTATTTTTAGACTCAATGTATAGGCATTCGATCTGATGTAATAATTAATAGAAATATGATTTCTATTTATTTTAATTTTGGATCGAAGATAGCGGTGCAAAGAAGGAGATTTCACAGATGGGAGATTCGATATCTGCGATTTGCAGTTTCAGAAACTGCAATCTGTGATCTAACCTCTGTTTTGCAGGATGTAGTGTGCGAACAGCCCTGATTAACTGATTCTTGTTTTTCTTTTATCAGTCATTTAATTTCAGATTATTTTCTTGAATTAAGGATTTAATTAAAAGTCAAACCCTAGACCCATTCGAACCAAGATTGGTTCAAACTGTTTGGACCAAATCTTGGGTTTAATCAAGGTTGAAAGTCAGCCCTGATTTTCCCACTAATGGGCATGGGGATTGATATTTAATTAAATGGTTAATTCGGCCCAACCTGTAAAGGCTCAGTTTTAAATAGTTAAAACTACTAAAAACCCACTTCAAAGGATAAAGCTATATGGGCCGAACTGGGCAACCCTAATTCAGCCCATATACCTAGATAATATTAATGGTTAATATTATGGGATTTTAACGGGCTTCCAATGGGCCTTACTGATAATTAATTGATTGCATCAATTTATTCCTGCATGAGATGTATGGATGTGTGATGTGCTGCGTACATGGGCCATAAGTACTTGGCCCATGCTCATTTGACAGTGGCTCTTGCGCACACCATGGCTGAATGCACATCATTGCCATGGTGTCCCTTTTGGTCATTGGATGACCTCCCCTCAGTGGTGGGCACCACACCTCATCAAGAGGTTACGTGCAGAACCCTAGCCGATTAAAGGCCCACCGAAATCTGACTTTATGAAAGTCAGTGGGAGCCACTTTGGTTTGACCTAAATCAAACTAGGGCGTAATTATTTGTTCCCTCCAGCTAATATGAGTGCAAGTGATAGGGAGATTCATATGATGAACTCTCTAAAGGCCTTCCATCATTAGCATGAGGATGGGTCCTTCAGTAATGAGGAAACACACCAGAAAATGGGCTATCCATTTGCTGTTGGGCTTGTCTGAGTGTTTCATAAGATGATAGGGGTGTCATAGACCGATGTGGGAGGGGCTTCACCAGAAAATGGGAACTCTCTCACGGTACCTTGGCGTTCACGAATATGATGGGTAAGCACTCACTGGATAGAAAGGTTTACCTGAAAACGGCTCTGAACCTTGTTTGACAGAGGCCAAAGGGAAAACTCATATGATGAGTGGATATGATCCTTCATAGAAAGGTGGTGGGGTTATGCAGCTGAAACAGTTGACTCCATGCACCCTATGTGATTTCCCACATTTCCATAGACAACTCGTAGTCTCCATCACTGAGAAAGGAGGGAAATCTCATAAATGAATAAATGGAAATGGATCATAGATTAAAATCCATATCTATGAAATGAACATGAATCAAATTGGGTTGTGGACTGATGTTTGCTCTTTTATCAAAAAATGGCAAACGGATCTTTTGCAAAGCTTCTTGATGACAACAAGCTTAAGGGCCCAAACTACACCGACTGGTATAGGAACCTTATGCTGGTCCTAGCTTCTAAAAAGCTGGACAAGTGGCGAAGAATCTTGCCCCGGAGCATCCGGGAGACAGGGCTTCTAAGGCCCGAAGGAGAGACTATTAGGAATGGGAGGAGAAAAACTCCCTAGCCCGGTGTTACATCATTGCCTCATTGGACAACCCAATACAGAGGCAGTTTGATCTGATCGAACTTGCCAAGGACATATTAGACAACCTGAGGACAATGTATGAAGAGCAGAATCGTTCTACTCGACAAAAGGTCTTGAAACAGTTCATGACCACACAAATGTCCAAGGGCCAACAAGTTCACGACCATTGTCTTCGGATGACGGGTTACATCAACGAACTGGAGGCTCTTGGATCCGGGTTGGACCTCGCAATCCAGATAGATGCTATCCTTAATTCTTTGCCTCCTTCCTTTAATCCGTTCATCATGAACTATAACATGAACAAGCTGAATGTCAGCTTGCAAGAGCTCAGCAATATGTTGCAAAGAGCTGAAAAACTGATTAAAAAGGATGAGCCTGTAGCTATGCTTGTTGAAGCTAGCAAAACGGGCAAGAGAAAGAGGAAGGCAAAGAAGCCTCAGAAGAAAGCCACTAAGAGCAAAAGGCAGAAGAAAAACAAAGCATCGGATGCCTGTCACTTCTGCAAAAAGACCGGCCACTAGAAAAGGAATTGTCCTGCCTACCTGGAATCCAAGAAAGGTAATTTCGAAACTTGTGTTATAAAACCAATTTATTGGTAGCTTCTGCGTCCTGGTGTATTGAATCCGGGGCTTCAACTCATGCGTGTAATTCACTGCAGGGCTTCAAGGTAAGCAGAAGGCTGAGTGAAGGAGAAGTCACTGGACTACTACAACTGTTGCAGCCGCGACAATAGGAACCGTGGAGTTAATTTTTAGAGAAGGAAAAGTTGTACTAAAATATTGTCTTTATGTACAAAACTTAAGAAGAAATTTGATTTCTGTTTCAAAACTATGTGCAGATGGATATTCTGTATTCTTTAATAATACGATTACTATTAAAAGAAATAACAGATTCATCACATACAGGGAACTGGAGAATGGTCTCTATGTTCTACATCCTTCTCTAGAAACTAACATAACCGAAACTACGTCGGCTGAAATCCCCAAGAAGAGAACCCGTGATACAGTTAATCCCACGTGTCTGTGGCATTACCGACTTGGCCACATCGGTGTTGATCGAATCACAAGGTTGGTAAAGGATGGTCCTTTGAATTTTCTAAATGTAGAAGATCTTCCCACCTGTGAGCCTTGCCTACAAGGCAAGATGACGAAACGACCATTTAACGATAAGCTTGAAAGATGTACAGACACACTTGACTTAATACATACTGATGTATGTGGTCCCTAAGTGTTAGGACATGGAATCAACATGTGTATTTCATCACCTTCACAGATGATTTCTCCTGATATGGTTATGTGTACCTAATGAGACACAAGTCTGAATCCTTTGAAAAGTTCAAAGAGTTTAGACAAGAGGTCGAGAAACAGTTGGGGAGAAAAATTAAAGCCCTTTGATCTGATGAAGGTGGTAGGTATCTCTCTGATGAATTCAGGGACTACTTAAAGGACAATGGGATAATATCACAATTAGCTCCTCCTGCTACACCACAACTTAACGGTGTTTTAGAGAGGAGGAATAGGACCTTATTGGATATGGTCTGGTCATTTCTCATACACTCAGAGTTACCCACATCCTTTTGGGGTTGCGCATTAGAGACTGTGATTTACGTGCTGAATCGGGTTCCAACCAAATCGGTTCCGAACACTCCATATGAACTTTGGACCGAAAAGAAACCAAGTGTCAGACACTTGAAGATTTAGGGTTGTTCAGCACACGTTAAAAGAACAAGTCCAACCCAGTGCAAGAGCACTGGACTGTTGTGAAAAACATAGTTAAGTACCTTCGAAGGATAAAAGAGTTTTGTCTAGTATTCGATGGTAACTCACTACTGATCCAAGGGTATACAAATGCCGATTTACAATCGGATCCAGATGATAGAAAGTCTACAACTGGATATGTTTTCATGATAGGATCGTGTGCTGTTTGCTGAAAAAGCAGCAAACAGGGGTCCACTGCAGACTCTACGACCGAGGCCGAGTACATTGCCGCAAGTGAGGCTGCCAAAGAAGCCGTGTGGATGAAGAAGTTCGTTCACGAGTTGGGAGTTGTTCTATCCAGCACATCACCCATCCCATTGTTGTCTGACAACAATGGAGCTATTGCTCAGGCTAAGGAGCCACGAGCCCACTCGAAGTCGAAGCACATCAAGAGGAAGTACCATGTACTGAGGGAGATTGTTGGTAGAGGGGGCGTCTTGATTCAGAAGGTAGCGTCAGCGGAAAATGTAGTAGACCCATTGACAAAGCCACTATCACAGAAAGTGTTTGACAAACACGTGGAAAGCATGGGACTCCGGCTAGTACATGTTTGGACCTAAGTGCAAGTGTGAGCTGTTAGACAGTTTTGTATGCCCTTAGCTTCAATCAAAATGATGTACTTTATGAGTTTATTGTAAATGAATAAAAGTGCATATTTGATTCATGTTCCATTGGTATGTTTCTGTGTAATACCCTTAAACTGGACACTTAATGAGACTCGTGTTAGTTTAAATATTCACAGCCAGTGGGTCGGTCTGGGGAGACCTATCCTGACAAGGCTGACACTGTGGTGTCACCAAGTCGGTTAGGGTGGCTTGTCTCAGCTACCGGGGTGAGACCCCAGGCACATATAGTGTGGGATTAATTGAATCTTTGAACTGGACCAGATTTCCAGTATTGCCCTGGACCTTGGAGATTGATGGGCAAAACTGGAAAGTTACACCCGACCCCTAGACTCGATTATGATACTGCACTAGGTGTCGGATTGGGCTGTCTTTGATGTACCAATCAGTGAGATCCTTAGCGGGGGTCAAAACCTGGGTATGTTGGGACAATCCAAGAATTCATCTGAGTGGGTGATCATAGTGACGGGATCAGCCCCTTTGTCGGATAAAGGTAATGATCGGGGATGCACCCTCACTGATGGAAACCAAAACTACCGATAGCCGATTTCAATCATTGAGATTTGTTTTACAAAATATTATTTATATGAGATATAAAAGTATATATATCTCATATAAAAGATCTTCCCACTTGTGAGCCTTGCCTACAAGGCAAGATGACGAAACGCCCATTTAACGGTAAGCCTGAAAGATGTACGGGAACACTTGACCTAATACATACTGATGTATGTGGTCCCCTGAGTGTTAGGACACGAAATCAACACTTGTATTTCATCACCTTCACAGATGATTTTTCAAGATACGGTTACGTGTACCTAATGAGACACAAGTCTGAATCCTTTGAAAAGTTCAAAGAGTTTAGACAAGAGGTCGAGAAATAGATAGGGAGAGAAATTAAGGCCCTTCGATCAGATCCAGGTTGCGAGTATCTCTCTGACGAATTCAGGGATTACTTAAAGGACAATGGGATAGTATCACAATTAGCTCCTCCTGCTACACCACAACTTAACGGTGTTTCAGAGAGGAGGAATAGGACCTTATTGGATATGGTCCGGTCACTTCTCATACCCTCAGAGTTACCCACATCCTTTTGGGGTTACGCATTAGAGACTGCGATTTATGTGCTGAATCGGGTTCCAACCAAATCGGTTCCGAATACTCCATATGAACTTTGGACCGGAAAGAAACCAAGTGTCAGACACTTGAAGATTTGGGGTTGTCCAGCACACGTTAAAAGAAGGAGTGCAGACAAGTTGGAATCCAAGACCAGTCGTTGCCTATTTGTAGGCTACCCAAGAGGCTCTGTAGGTTACCTATTCTATGACCCAAGTGAGCAGAAAGTGTTCTGTAGTCGTAACGCGCAATTCTTGGAAACCAACTATATCTTGGACACCCATCGTCAGGAAGTTGTTCTTGATGAGGAGAGCTCAAAAGTAGTGGGATATGTCCCACAAGTTCCAGGTAGTGACCAACCTAGAAGATCCACTCGGGTATCCAGGCCACCAGTCCGTTATGGTTATGACCAAGATAGTTACCTGGTGGAAACCTTGACTAGTGAGGAGGATCCCGTGATTTACACGGAAGCTATGTTGGACATAGATTCCCAGAAGTGGGTGGAGGCCATGAGAGCAGAGATGGACTCAATGGAGACCAATGGAGTCTGGACTCTAGTAGATCCGCCCTCCGGGGTAAAAGCAATCGATTGCAAATGGATTTACAAGAGGAAGAAGGGCCCCGATGGTAAGGTTGAGACCTTCAAGGCTCGTCTGGTGGTGAAAGGGTACACTCAGAAAGAGGGCATCGATTATGAGGAAACCTTTTCACCTATGGCCATGCTTAAATCCATTAGGATCCTACTAGCTGTAGCGGCATACCATGATTATGAGATTTGGCAAATGGATGTCAAAACTGCATTCCTGAATGGAGATCTTATTGAAGATATCTATATGCAGCAGCCGCACGGCTTCATTGCTGCAGGTCAGGAAAACATGGTATGTAAACTTAATAGATCCATTTATGGACTTAAGCAAGCTTTTAGAAGTTGGAACATCCGTTTTGACTCTGCCGTCAAATCGTTTGACTTCGAGCAGAATACGGATGAACCCTGTGTCTACAGGAAGTACAGTGGAGATAAGGTTACCTTCTTGGTTCTATATGTAGATGACATTCTACTCATTGGTAATGATGTAGGTATGTTAACTACGGTGAAAGTATGGCTATCACAGCAATTCTCCATGAAAGATCTTGGAGAAGCCTCCTATATACTGGGTCTTCGACTCTATAGAGATAGATCGAAGTGGATAATAGGATTATTCCAATCTGCCTACATTGACAAAATAGTCAAAAGATACAGCATGGAAAACTCCAAGAAAGGAAATGTTCCTTTCAGGCACGGAGTCACTCTCTCCAAGAAAATGTCTCCCAAGACTTCTGAGGAGATTGATGGCATGAAAGACGTTCCCTATGCCTCTGCCGTAGGGAGCATCATGTATGCCATGCTATGCACTCGCCCTGACATAGCTCAGGCAGTGAGTGTAGTAAGCAGATTTCAGGCCAACCTAGGGCAGGAGCATTGGACTACTGTGAAAAGCATACTTAAGTACCTTCGAAGGACAAAAGAGTTTTGTCTAGTATTCGACGGTAGCTCACTACAGATCCAAGGGTATACAGATGTCGATTTCCAGTCAGACCCAAATGATAGAAAGTCTACATCTGGATATATTTTCACGATAGGATCGTGTGTTGTTTCCTAAGTGTCAGCAAACAGGGGTCCTAAGTTGCAAATAAATATCCACAACCCATGCCGAGCGCATTGCCGTAAGTGAGGCTGCCTTATGAATGAAGGTGTTCATTCTTGAATTTGGAATTCATCACATCACCCATTCCATTGTTGTATGACAACACTGGACCTACGGGAGGATGATAATAAGAGGTAGCATCAGCGGAGAATGTGGTTGACCCATTGACTAAGCCACTGACACAAAAAGTGTTTGAGAAACACGTGGAAAGCATGAGACTCCAGCTACTACCTAATTGGACCTAAGTGCAAGTGGGAGCTGTTAGACAGTTATGTATGCCCTTAGCTTCAATCAAAATTGATGTACTTTATGAGTTATTGTAAATGAATAAAAGTGCATATTTGATTCATGTCCCCTTGGTATGTTTCTGTGTAATACCCTTAAACTAGACACTTATTGAGACTCGTGTTAGTTTAGAATGTTCACAGCCAGTGGGTCGGTCTAGGGAGACCTATCCTGACAAGGCTGACACTATGGTGCCACCAAGTCGGTTGGGGTGGCTTGTCTCAGCTACCGGGGTGAGACCCTAGGCACATACAGTGTGGGATTAATTGAATCTTTGAACTGGACCAGATTTCCAGTATTGCCCTGGACCTTGGAGATTGATGGGCAAAACTGGAAAGTTACACCCGACTCCTAGACTCGATTATGATACTGCACTAGGTGTCGGATCGGGTTGTCTTTGATGTACCAATCAGTGAGATCCTTAGCGGGGGTCAAAACCTGGGTATGTTGGGACAATCCGAGAATTCATCTGAGTGGGTGATCATAGTGACAGGATCAGCCCCTTTGTCAGACAAAGGTAATGATCGGGGATGCACTCTCACTGTTGGAAACCAAGACTGCCGGCAGCCGATTTCAACCATTGAGATTTGTTTTGCAAAGTATATTTTATATGAGATATAAAAGTATATACATTATGGTTTCTAAAATGTTTGCAAAAAGGTTTTAATTCCCGGGATCCATATAAGTGGAGAGTGCAACACTGTTCCTTGTAGCCGAGGGAGAGGTCCTCTCTTGTCGGGCAGTGTATGATCATTAAGGGCTGAGAGGTTAAGTGTAAGACCATTGAGGATAATACCTGATGGGCTAATCTTGCATCTGCCCACAGTCCCTGGGTGTTACAAGGTGGCTTGGCCTAGGGACCACTTAGGGTAAGTGTTGGGCCCATAGAGCCCATTCGATGGGTTTTAGGGGGTTCACTGTCTTTAACAGTGTATTCGACCAAGCTTTGTAACAAAGGTTGATGGGCCTGATGCCCATTTCGAACTGGGCTATCTATTTAGTTAATTAAAGGGGCGAATTCTGAGATGGATTAGCAGATAGGATAGGGTCTTAATCCTATCCACTCAGAGAGTCCAGATCTGAATGTGATTTAGATCTAGAAACCTCCTAATGGGATTAGGATAAAGATAATCTAATCTGTAGATAAGATAAGGGTTTAACCTTATCACTAGAAGAGAAGGCTGATCCAAATATGATTTGGATAAGCACCTCCTAATGGGATTAGGAGCTGATCTTTTAAGTTAACAAAAACAAGGAGGGGCGGCAGCCTTGAGAGAAAAAAAAAAAGAAAAACACATCAGATCCTCTTTAGTGCTGAAATCAAGAAGAGAGAATTCTGCACTCTGCGAATACTCTCTTGCTACCTCCCTGCTCTTGTCGCCCTGTTTGCCAGTTCGATCTCCAGCTGTGGGAGAAACCAAGATTGGATCTTGACATCAGTTCTTTGAGAAATGATTGAAAAGGAACCTGTGCTCACGTACCATTCTACTGATTCTTGCAAAGGATAGAGTTCTTGGGGGAGAACACTGCTGATTCTGCTCCATCCTGCACTGCGCCATCTTCAGTGGGAGCAGTCTTTGGATCCTTCCTTGGGCGTGAACACCTTCGTTGGGAGATATTACTTCTCCGTATCAGGTATTATTCTCTCCCATTCCTTTTGGTTCAGATCTGGTTCAGTTTAAGGTTCAAGATTTATCATTGAAAATATGATTTTCTAAATAGGGAATGTGATTCCCAGTTGAAGGGAGAGGAAAAATTTTTGAAATTCGCCCCTTATTCCGCAATCTTTGGGCATCCATGTAATAGATCTCTCATCCTTTCATTCTGCACCCTTCAAATACTCTCTAGCCGCCTTTCTCCTGCAGCCGCCGCCTATAGCAGTTCGATCTCCATTGCTTAGGGAGAAATCAAGATTGGATCTTGATTCCAATCTTTTGGAGAAAAGATTGGTGGGAGTTGTATTCACAAGCCGTCCAGGTGATTCTTGAGAAGGGTCAAGTTCAGTGGGAGCAGATTTTGGATCTTACCTTGGGCGTGAACACCTCTATTGAGAGATACTATTTCTCTATATCAGGTATTATCTCTCCCTATTCCTTTTGGTTCAGATCCGGTTCAGTTTATGGTTCAAGAATGATCCTTGAAAATATGATTTTCTAAATAGGGAATTCGACTCCCAGTTGAGGGGAGAAAAATTTTAGAAAATTTCCCCCTTATTCCGCAATCTTTGGGCGTCCATATGATGGATTTCCTATCCCTTCATCTACTAGTTAACTCAGATCAGCATTCCTATAGCTCGGCCAGGCCATCCAACCCCTCCTACTGACTTGAGCGTTGGAGTACTTACCCGGGGATAACTCCTCGGGCCTCTGACTTCTTCCTTGATTACATGTCTTGAAGTGCGACCTCATCCTTGAAGCTTGGCCCCGACCTACCAGCAAGGACTATTTGGTTGCCATCCTCGGTTCATGCACTACCTCGGATTGAGCGGCATCAGATTGGCGCCGTCTATGGGAACTTACAAGAAGCTCTCGTAAAAAAATATATATATAAATTTTCTTGCCACGCAGCTTCAAAGCCAACTAAGATGCCTAAAAACCAGTCTAAACGATCAGTTGGTCGTTCCCCATCTTGGGAAAACCGACACCGCGACTCCTCGCACCAAGAAGTCCTGCAACCTTAAGCTGCAGTAGATCTAACGCAATTCCAAGCCATGCAATAGAAGGTTGATAAGATCTTCGAGTTCATACAGACACTGGGGTCTACTATGCCACCCAACCAGGCCGTCCCCCCTCACACCTCGACGCGAATGAAGGACGACCCTCGGACCAAGGACCCTGATGAACTTACAATTTATCTATATTTTATGAGGTTTTTGCATGAAATTTTATGCTGGTTTAATTAGATTTTGCCCTATTTTAGCTTGATTGCAAGAAAGATTTCAGGGGGAGCCAAATCAACAAAAAGAAGGCAAAAGCAAGAAAAGAAAACCCAAAATTTATCAAGTTCAGCCCGGCCCAGCCATGAGAGCAAGAGAATTTCATTCGGCCCAAGAAGAGCAAGTGAAACTCTTTGAAAAATCCAAGGGAAGAAGCCTAGCAAGAAGGAAATTTCGGCCCAGCCCATTTGTAGCCCAAATAGCAGCCCAAAGGGAGCTAGGGGCGGCAACTCCTAGATGTTTCTTGAAGAGAAGGAGGGAGCACTCTAGAAGGTTCATGAGGGGTGTAATACACCCAATTCTAGAGACTTCAAGAAAGGGGCAAGAGCCCCCTTGAAAAACTATATAAGGAGGCCTCTAGGAGGGGAGAGAGGTGTTCAATTGCTTGAGAGGAAGGCTCTCCCACTCTTAGAGGTTCGGCCACCTTGAGAGAAGAGAAGAGAAGAAGGCTAGGCGCAAGGAAGAAGAAGAAGAAGGGCTGAAGGAAGTTCAAGACAAGCAAGCTAGAAGAAGAAGGTGAGTTCGAATTGAGGGTTTGTGATTCAAAGATCTTTTGTAATAAATCATTTGTAGTTTCATTCTCTTTTGATTTGAATTCAGTTTCTTTGTTATATTTTCTTTCTTCTTTCTCCTTGTTTCCATTCTTCCTTGATGTATTTCAGCTTGTAAAATTTTAGTTCAGCAATCTAATTCTTTTTGATTCATTCAAATGGTCATGAATTATACTTGAATTTTCTTGAATAAGGGTGTTATTGTAGAGTAATTCGGCCAACTAACCTTCAAAACTCAGATCTGAATTGCTTGAAAGAGAATTAAGATCTGCAATTTTCATATTGGCCGAATTAATCTACAGCTTGGA
Source organism: Nelumbo lutea (assembly GCF_056320005.1). Classification (NCBI taxonomy): domain Eukaryota; kingdom Viridiplantae; phylum Streptophyta; class Magnoliopsida; order Proteales; family Nelumbonaceae; genus Nelumbo; species Nelumbo lutea. The sequence continues at coordinate 56,998,056 of NC_142687.1, read as the reverse complement.
ATTCCTAGAGTGCTTGAGAGAGACTCTATGAATTCAGATCTACTATTCAAGAACTGAATTGAGTGCAAGGTTAGAGATAACTTGCACAATTCAGTTGGTGATCAATTCAGATTTGAATTGATGCCTTAGAAGTGTTTGAAGAAATGCATGCATGGGGATTAGATTCTTGCTAGAGATAGAAGAACCGCCACTCATGCATAGGATGAACATGCGCTTGAGAGAGGCTGTTCATGACCTTGGGGTTTCACCAAACCAAGGCTCAATCATGATTTATTCGAATGATCCAAATTGATAGATTGCTGAATCCTGAGATTGACATTTACTGCTTACTCTTCTAACCTGATTTGAAGGCAATTGGGCCAATGATTTAGATAGATTTTAATTTAGGATTTCTTAGCTTTCATTAGAGTTTTGATTTATTTGTTGATCAGATAAGAAGTGCTCAATTTAGTATTGGTAATTGTTTCCTAAATCCTTGTGGGAACGATACTTCACTCACTACTTTATTACTTGAACGGCTAGTGCACTTGCTAGTGTCACAATGAGCCACACATCAACCCCAAAGTGTGTTGATCAAACGTAAAGGGAGAGTGGTCTGAGCGTATGAGGTAGGATAGGACCCGAAGGACCACCTCCACTGTTTATTCCCATGGATAGGACCACCATAGCCAGACATGCCAGTCAGTGCACATCTCCGTTAAAGAAAGGCTCGGCAAAAGGACGCCACCCTTCGTGGTCTCTATCGCCGAGTCATGTTTGGTCAAGGATCACCCCACATGATCCAAGAGGGAGGTCATGCACACTGCAGCTCCGGACAACAGAGATGCCGACAACGTCTGGAAGAGTTAGAGCGCACTCCGACCCATAAGAGCGCAATTCTCGCCATAGACCAACCTGTGTAGGCCATCGCGCATATCACCAAGGAGCCACCCTTCATCCTGGACATCATGGACAAGATACCCCCTATTGGATAGCGAGCCCCCCAATTCGACAAGTATGATGCAAACTCTGATCCTTTTGACCATGTCGCGGTGCTCAAAGCCCAAATGATGCTACATGGTGCATCGGAGGGACTAATGTGCAAAGCCCTTGTAACCACGCTGTAGGGCCTAGCCTTGGCATGGTACTCCTCTCTACCGCCGAGGTCTATAACATCATTGGCCCAGCTGGAGACCCAGTTCCTACCACAATTCACCTATAGTCAAAAGCATTAGAAAACTTCAGCCAGCCTTAAGCAAGTTTGATAGAGGAAGGCGGAGTCCCTTAGAGATTACCTGGCGAGGTTCAACAAAGAAGCACTCCAAGTCAGGGACTTAAATCAATCAGTTGCAGTGATAGCCATACAAAATGGACATTGCCCTTCCCCATTCAACTTCTCCATCTCCAAGAATCCTCCTTAGACATTGGCCGCGCTAATGAGCGATGTGCAAAAGTATATCAACGCTGAAGAGGCCCAGGCATAGCTCAGAGATGAAGATGAGACGCTCGACAGAAAAAGGAGAGATATCGACAAATGAAAGTCTGAGAGATCGGACAAAGATCACAAGAGACAAGATCGTCGGACCAACCATAGACCTCGCACCCCTCCGCCGACCTATCGGAATTTCATGCCACTTAATATTCTACGGTCTGAAATCCTGATGCAAATCAACTCCACCTATAACACTCATACTTGTCCGTGAATTGGCAACAATTCCGAGCTGGCACCTATGCTAAACTATCAGGTGAAGCTACGATTTGTAGGGTGGACTGAACGGTAAAAATCTCAATAAAAAAGAGATTGAGCTTAAATCATTCCCTTATTATGCTGCTATAGTAGCTTGGAGAAATGGGTGCTTAACACCTTCCCTCTCCCAATCCTTCTGGATTTAGAATCTCTTGGTTAAGTGCCTTTCTTAGTGGAGAATAGAGCCACTATCAAGAAAATAAAGTCAAATTTCAAAGTTGAAAATGAGGGCCCATTTCCTCTAAAAATTGGGTGGCGACTCCATCTTTTTGAGCCATCCATGAGCTTCTTGGAGTTCATAGCTGGTGACATACTAGGGAGGTGATTAGGACCTTTACTAGGTGTTGTCTGGGCTCATTGTGCCTAATCGTTGCATGCTGTTAAGGCTTAAAAGTTTAAAAGTTATTGGAATGTGATTTAAAATTGCATATTTGAGAATCTTGGTGCGATAAACCTTCCCAACTCGGTTCGAAATTGCATTTCAGTGATGCTTAGTGTGGTAAACCTCCCCAATGATTCAAAATCGTGTCTTAATGCTACTTAATGCAGCTAAAATTCCTAGAAGTTCAAACTTGCACCTTCTTGAAGCTTCATCGCAACATAGAACATCAAAGTCACACATTCTTTCAACTCTATCATAACTCAGAACATCAAACTTATGCTTTTTTGAAGATCCATTGCAACCCAAAACATCAAAATCACACATTCTTTTAGCTCCATCGCAACTCAAAACATCAAAATTATACCTTCTTTTAACTCCATTTAAACCTAGAACATAAAAAGCGTACATTCTTTCAACTCCATCATAACCCAGAACATTAAAATCATGCCTCATTTCGGTTTCTTCGCACTTTAGTTAGCCAAATCGCACCAACATTGCACATCAGAATTGAAGGGATGAGAGGTCCATCAGAATTCTCTCTCCCATGTGGAAATCACATTCCCTATTTTAGAAAATTACATTTTCAATGATCAATTTTGAACCCAAACCGAACCAGATCTGAAACCAAAAGGTAGGAAGATCTATGTTAGAAAATCCAAAGGACCATCCTTTTACCAACCTTGTGATACAATCTATGTTAATGTGACTAAGTTGGTAATGCCACAGGCACGTGTGATTGATTGTATCACGAGTTCTTTTCTTGGGGATATCATCCGACATAGTTTCGGTTATGTTAGTTTCCAGAGAATGATGAAGAACATAGAGACCATTCTCAAGTTTTTCGTATGCGAGAAATTTGTTATTTTTTTAATAGTAATCATATTACTAAATATAACAGAATATCCATACGCACACAAGTTTGAAACAGAAATCAGATTTCTTCTCAAATTAGGTACATAAATACAATCTTTAAGTACAATAATTCCTTCTCTGAAAATTAATTCTACAGATCCTATGGTTGTAGCTGCAACACTTGTAGAAGTCCCCAAGTAAAGAGTCACCTCTCTGTCACTCAGTCTTCTACTTGTCCTGAACCCCTGCAGTGAGCTACATGCTTGAGTCGAAGCCCAGAGTCAATACACCAAGAAACAAAAGTTACCAACAAATTGGTTTTATGATAAAGGATTCAAAATTACCTTGTTTCTTGGATTCGAGGTACTGAGGACAATTCCTCTTCTAGTGACCGGCCTGGTTGCAGAAGTGACAAGCATCTAATGCTATGTCTTTCCTCTGCCTTTTGGACTTAGTTGCTTTCTTCTGAGGCTTTTTCTTTGCCTTCCTCTTCTATTTGCCTGATTTACCAGCTTCAACAATCATGGCAATGGGCTCATCCTTCTTGATCAGTTCCTTGGCCCTTTGCAACATATTGCTGAGTTTCTAGATGCTAACATTTAGCTTATTCATATTATAGTTCATGATGAACTGATTGAAGGAAGGAGGCAAAGAACTTAGGATGGCATCCACCTTAGTGACATGGGCAAGCCTGGATCCAAGAGCCTCAAGTTCATTGATGTATCCCATCATCTTAAGACAATGGTCCAGGATATCCTTGGACAATTCGATATGATTGAACTATCATTGTATCGGATTGTCTAAGGATGCTATGATGTAGCAGTGGGGAAGGGAATTTTTCTCTTCCCATTCCTAGTAGTCCCTCCTACGGGCCTTAGAAGCCCTATCACCCGGATGTTCTGGAGCAGGGTTTTTAGCTACTTTGTCCAACTTTTCAGATGTCAGGACCCACATAAGGTTTTGGTACCAATCAGCGTAGTTTGGGCCTTTAAGTTTGTTGTCATCCAACAATTTTGCGAATTGTTCATTTGCCATTTCTAATAAAAATCAAATATTAGTCCACAACCTTATTTGATTCATGTTATCTAAATAGATATGGCTTTTAATCTATGTTCAATTCCCATTTGTACATCTCTGAGATTTTCCTCCCATCTCAGTGACGGAGACTACGAATTATGCCTCTGGAAATGTGGGAAATCACATAGAGTGCATGGATCCAACTGTTTCAGTTGCATAACCCCACCACCTTTGTATGAAGGATCATATCCACTCATCTTATGAGATTTCCCTTTGGCCTCTGTCAGACAAGGTTCATTGCCATTTTAGGTAAAACCTTTCTGTCCAGTGAGTGCTCACCCATCATGTTCGTGAACGCCAAACTATTGTGAGAGAGTCTTCCATTTTATGATAGGCCCCTCCCACATCGGTCTATGACGCCCCTATCATCTTATGAAACGTTCCAACAAATCCAGTAGCAAATGGATAGTCCAATTTTATGGTGTGTTTCCTCATTACTGAAGGTTCCATCTTTATGCTAATGATAGAAGACCTTTAGAGAGTTCATCATATGAATCTCCCTATCACATGCACTCATATTTCAATGGAGGGAACGAAAAATACGCCCTAATTTAATTTAGGTCAAACCAAAGTGGCTCCCACTGACTTTCATAAAGCCAGATTTAGGTGGGCCCTAAACGGCTAGAGTTCCGCACGGTTCCTCTCGGGGAGGTGTGGGGCCCACCATGAAGGGAGATCATCCAATGATCTTAAGGACACCATGGAAATAATATGCATTTAGCCATGGTGTGCGTAAGAGCCACTATCGTATCAGCATGGGCCAAGTACTTATGACCCATGAATGTTCCACATCACACATCCATACATCACAAGCATGAAACATAATTAACCCAATCAATTAATATCTGTAAAACCCATAATTAAAGCCCATGATTACCCATAATATTACTGATTAATATTATTTAGGTATATGGGCTGAATTGCAAAAAGCAGTTCAGCCCATATAGCTTTTATGCAGTTAATGGGCTAAAACAGTTTTAACATATTAAAATAGAGTTTTATAGGTGTGGGCTGAATTGCATCTTGCAATTAACCATCAACTCCTAGACCAAAGAGTGTAAAATTAGGACTGAGAACAGCCCCCATTGAACCATAGATTCGGTCCAACTGGTTGGTCCAATCTGGCTCGAATGGGTCTAGGGTTTGATCTTTAATTCAAGATTTAATTCAAGAACATGATCTGAAATTAAACTACTGATAAAAGACATTCAAGAATCAGTAGAAGGGTTGTTCATAGATTTGCTACCCTGCAAAATAGAGGTTAGTTCGCAGTTTGCAGTTTCTCAAACTACAAATCGCAAATAGCTGAACCCTAATCTGTGAAACTCCTTCCTTTTGTGCGATCTACTTCAAATTTGAATGAAATAAAAAAGAAAACCCTAATTTTCTATTAACATTACATCAAAAAGAATTCCTATACATTCTATCTAAAATAAAAAAAATTATAAACAAGAATGAATAGAACAACAGGTGCGCAATTTTCTTGCACCAATCAAGAATTTGATCTCCACCGTACGAACAACCCATAAATCAAGATAAATATAAAGAACAAATCTAAATATAAATCAGATTTAAAAAGATTTAATTTCAGATCAATCGCCCTTAATCTGAGTACCAATTTCCCAGTTTATCAACAATCTGCGCAAATTGGGTAGAACGCCTTCTGCCCATTTGCGCAGTTTTAGATCTGGTCAATTTCGGTTCAAGATTTGAACCTGGCTCTGATACCACTGAAGGGATAAGAGATTTATCATATGGATGGCCGAACCCTACAGGTAGGTTGGGCAAAATTTCAAAAAAAATCACTTTTTCTCTCTCTCATGTGGGAATCACATTCCCTATTTTAGAAAACTGCATTTTCAAGGGTCAATCTTAACCTAAACCGAACCAGATTTGAAACCAAAAGGTAGGAGAGGGATATACTTGATACGGAGTAGTAATAACCCCCAATGAAAGTGTTCACACCCAAGGAGAATACCAAAGACTGTTCCCACTGAAGATGACACAACGTAGGGTGGAGCAGATCAGTAGGATGGTTCTTCAGCAATAACCGGATTCGTTAGCAAGAACTCGACGGAGGGCAGGTGAGCACGACTTCTGATTATCTTTTCTCCCAAAAGATAATATCAAGAACTCTTCTTGATCACTCCTATAGGTGGAGATTGAATTAGTAGAGGCGGCAAGAGAAGGAAAGGGTAGAATTCTGAAGTAGTCGAACTACAAGATTTCTTTCTTGTGATCTGCGAAGTAGAAGATCTTTCTTCTTTCTGTGTGTTTTTGGTTCGCCCCTTGCTGCTCTATTTATAGCCTTTAAAGAGAGGTTCTCCTAATCCCATTAGGAGTTTCCTAATCCAAATCTTGTATTTGGATCTGGACTCTCTTTAAGAGATAATGATAATCCCTTATCTTATCTACAGATAAAGATCAGCCCTCCTAATCTAATTAGGAGTTTCCTTATCCAAATCTTTATTTGGATTTGGACTCTCTGAGTGGATAGGGACAATCCCTTATCCTATCTGCTGATCTGAATCCCAAAATCTCCATCTTTTAATTAATCACATTATGCTAGTTCGATTTGTGCTTTAGGCCCATTAAGTCTATGTGCTCACTTATCCTCCAAACTACTACCCAGTTGGATATCCTTGTATTGCATGGAACCCAAAGATTGATCTACACATTAGACACATGGGTTCAACCCAACCTTTGTTACAAGGCCCTACCGAATTCACTGTAGGAGATAGTGAACCCTTGAGCCCATCACCATGGACTCTTAATGGGCCCAAGGACTGTGGGAAGATGCAAGATTAGCCCAATAGGTATTACCCTCAATGGTTTTACACTTAACCTCTCAGCCCATAATGATCAAACACTGCCCGACAATGGAGGACCTCTCTCTCGGCTACAAGGTATAGTGCTGCACTCTCTACTCACATGGATCTTGGGAATTAAAACATTTTGCAAACATTTTGAAACCATAATATATATATATATATATATATATATATATATATATATATATATATATGTATATCTCTATATAAATATATTTTGCAAAACAAATTTCAACGGTTGAAATCAACTGCCAACAGTTTTGGTTTCCATCAGAGAGAGTGCATCCCCGATCATTCACTTTGTCTGACAAAGGGGTTGATTCTGTCACTATGATCACTCACTCAGATGAATTCTCGGACTATCCCAACGTACCCAGGTTTTGACCCCCTCTAAGAATCTCACTGATTGGCATATCAAAGACAGCCCAATCTGACACCCAGTGCAGTATCATAATCGAGTCTAAGGGTCAGGTGTAATATTCCAGTTTTGCCCACCAGTCCCAAGGTCCTGGGCAATACTGGAGTGCAAAGTTATGACCTTTGAAAGTTTGCATGCTTTGAGTGTGCAACCCACAACCCAGTCACCGGAATGGTTCTTGACTAAATCAACAGTTTTCGATCATTTGATGGGTCTTGATGGAACCGGACCTGAAATACCGGCTGGGTGATGATCTAGCCGATTGGGTCAATGACGATTTGAAAACATTGCTTTAGTACCCCTAAAACATTTACAATTCTCATTTGGTAGCCCCCTCTTTTTTTTTCCTCTCCCCTCTTTTCTTTTGGTGTTTCCTTTGAGAAAAAATGCAATCTTCTTTTTTTTTTTCTTTTTATTAAGTGAGAAGCTTTGATTAATCTTCTTTTTGAGTAGCTGTAATTTGTAGATGTTTGTTTTATTTCTTTCATCTTTTAGTTTCCTTTAACAAGTATCAATAGAACTTAACTTTTGTTAGTTCCCCAAATGTGGCCACCAAGAAACTTGTAAGATTGTTTGTAAGCCTGAACATGTGGTACCATTTTCTCCTTGTTCATTGCTTTTATCTTTGTATCTCTTTTTCATGATTAAACACTTACATTCACACACATTCTCATGTTATTCAAATTAGAATCCCATCTTACCTATTAGAGGAAAGATAGTAGGTGTGTGCCCTTGTACTCTGGTCCTTAAAGGTTTCACCAAAACCCTTAAAAGTGGCCACCAATAAAAGAAGCTCATTTGTCCATGGGTGGAGGTTTAAAGGATAGCAACCTTGTTGTAACCTTTGAGTCTAGAACTCACTTAACAACTTCATGCACTGCACCTAAAATACCCATGCATAGAAGCCTTAGATGGAAGTAGGATAGATGAACCTTAATGTAACTAGGATTAGGATCAAAATAGTCTCAAATCTTTTTAATCCATAAAAAAGAGAAAGAAACTTGGTCTTCCATTAAAAGTTAACAAAGGCTACACCCAAGTTAAAATTACCAAATTTTAATGTTAATTTACATCAAAGCTAGGTTTTCTAAGTCTAAAAAAAAATCCTGAATCAAAGTCAAACAATAATAATATAAGATAAAAAGGACTTCCAATCAAATTAAAAATCCAAATTAAGTATACAATGTTCATCTGAAATCAAAATCCAAGAAAAAATAATAAAAATAAAATAAATTCTAGGAATCAAGACCAAAACCAAACCTGGAACTTTCAAAAGCATTTGCTTCATGCGACTCCCAATTCTCGTTTTGTGTGACCTACCAAAAGTATTATGACTTTATCTTCAGGCATAATATTAAAATAAAAAAATGTAGAAAAAAAGATAGAGAATCAATCACTTGGCGTAATATAAAAATCTCAATCTAACGAAATGCAAAAATATTTCACCCCGTGTAATCTATCTTTAAGCAAATCAATCAATAGCTTTCCCACTTGTACATAATCATAAATGTAAAAATCTTTCACTTCATGCACAAAATTCTTTTTCTCCGACTTTAAATTTTATCTCATTGCATGGTAGTATGTGCAAAAGTGCAAAAAGATTGATAACTTGTGACCAAACCACCCTATCCTTAAACCACTCTCATGAAGTCCAAACCATTGCTAGGGGGCATCAGACTTACTTCAACATCCTGACACTTTGCACCACATAGTTTTCATCATTTGGTTCGTCGAAGTTTTGACATACAAGTTGCTCCCATTTGAAAGACTCTTATTACACATTAAAACGACGACATGTGCTATAGCAATTATAGGACAACTGTTAAGTTTCTAAAATATTTTCAACATCAAACATAAAAAATCAATAATCAATAACCAAAATCCATATTAACTGAATAAATTTTCACCAAATATTGAAATCAAATAACCAATTCAAGCTTCAATGTCAACTATATATCAAAAATCAAAACCTATAAAAACTTAATAAGCTTTCTAAACTTTAACATCAACTATCAAAAATCAAAATACCTATAAAATGAATAATCTTTCATTAAATATCAAAATCAAAATCCAAAAGATTTCATCAAATAACAAATTTGAACTTCATAACATCAACAAGTTTTATCAAATATTAAATTTCTAAACTCTATCAAATCCTTCAAATTGACACTAATGCGAGCATTAATCAAAAACAAAAATAAAATATCTAGCTATTTATGGGATGGCACCACTGTATTCCTCACATGTTTGTTTGGTAGTTGCATCTGACTTCAAAAACATAGGGTCATACTACACCTTCCAAGAAAAGGCAATGCACTACATCAACTTCACCCTTAATTGAAATTACAATAGAAGAATTTCCTCCTCCAACCTCTTGTTTGCCACAAAAATCTCAGTGTGCTTCTCTTTCTTTGTTGTTCGACATTTTGCTACCTTCAACAAAGTGGGACAGTTGTTAGCACCCCATTTTTGCTTGCTCCCTTCACCCTACCTCTCTATACCCTCCTTTTAGATCCAAAAACTGGGAAACCCAATCATATCAAATTGAGATTTTCCGAAAACTAAAATTTCCTCTTTTGACACAATCCACGAGACAAATAAGAACCTTGAGATTAATGTCAACATCCAACTAGACATGACCCCTAGATTTAAGAAATTATAACTTAGTTATATGTTAGTTTTTATGACTAAACTCCAAAGATCCACTATTTATCATGTCAACTTCCTTTCTAACTTCCCTGATCTATGTAGTATTCAAACTCCAATTCTCCAAAATTATATCCAACACATTCATCGCCTTAAGATAATTAGGATACAATCAACTAGAAAATCCCATCACAAATCTATGACAATCAACCTTGAAAATACTAAGATTTCATTTCAATAACCTTGAATGACTGGAGCTTGAAGACCAAGATCAACCATTTCTTTCTCAAATCAAACCATCCACTTGACTCTTTACCTTAATGTGTGCCCATATGTTAAATCTCAACTCAAAATTCCCTTATTTAGTCATCTGTTCAACAAAGATTACAATTTGACGTTTACAACTAAAGAACACAAAAAGTAATAACCCAATACCAAAATCCTTAAAATAAACCAGCTTAGATTATGTTCAATAAGTCCCAAAATTCCCTTGTTAGATCTTCCATCGAGCTTAGATTATGTTCAATAAATCTCATTGATCAAGGGCATACTAGCCGTCGATCTCCATCATCCAAAATTTATTTAACTGATCAGATCTCACCACTATATTTAAAGAACCAAAAGATCCAACATATCAAATTTCATGACCTAATTCACCTATTTGACCGTTAAATTAAAAATATACCATTTTGATGCGTTAGATTAAATTACCACACCAACTGTCCCAACCTAGAACTCGAAGAGGGTGGGGGATGATGTCATGCCCATTCTTGACCTGACCAAACATATGGACTAATGAAATTAAGCCTAATAAACTTAAAAAGCCCAAAACCCAAAAATACCTCCACTTAAAACCAAGCAAGGACAAAATAATATTTGTAAGTGGATTAAATTTACATTTTCTGCCACTAATAGCCCTAAATATGAGACTACAATGGTAGGCACGCCCCAATCTCCCATTGGATGCTCAAAACTCATAAAAACCAATCCCCCAAATTAAGGATAATCTTTCACCAAATAAGAAAGCTTGATTGGGCACCATTTTCTTTGAAAACTCTTTACCCATTTGTGTAAAAAAAAACTATCTTGAAGTCCAGGATTTCTGATTGAGTAAATTTTAGACATCTTCTCTTCCTTGTCTCCACAAATAATACAAAAATCAAGCTCTAAGGGGGACCTTTTTTGGGGGATTTGAAGAGAGGAGAAATAGAGGAGAAACCTCAAAAGCATTTCTAACTAACGTAGAACTCCATTTCCAACTCAACCTCTGAAAAACTCCAAATTCATCCTACTAAGTTTTAAATATGAAATTTGAACAAAATATCCAAACATTCAACAACTTTAAACCTCTATTGAGGTCGCCTAATCACTCTTTAATTTGTTTAATTTGACTATTAGAATATCATTAGCAAGGTTACATACAAGAGGTAAGTATCTCATCCCTCCTTTCAGCTTGAGTTTGTAATTTCTAGGTTGCATGAAGTTCTAAGACCTTAGATAACCATTGTTCTCAACTTCTTATAGAGTGAGAAAAAGAGGCAGAAAGACAAGGGTCTTAACCTAAGGCACAATAACATAACAACAAAATCGGTCTCGTGAGAGGTAGGAAGCATGTTTCTCCAAATTTCTGAAACTTCAGCAACCATTTCTATTGGAAATTAAGCATAAACCTTTATTGTATAAGGATAGTACAACAACTTGGAAAGAGGGGTGTCCAACATCGTCCCTCTTCCGATCCTTGGGATCCAAAATCTCTTGGTTGTATGCCTTTTCTTGTAGAGGACAAAGTCGTTATCATGACAATAAAATTGATTTTCAAAATTTAAAATGAGGATTCATTTTCTCTAAATAATGTGTGGTGACTCCATCTTTTTGAGTTAACCATGAGCTTTTTGGAGCTCACAGTTTTGTCACCTTAACGACCTTCCCAACTTTTGCCCATATTGGTCAAGAAATGATACTTTTATTTGTTATATTAGAAACTTCCTATGGATCCAAAGAATTTCAACCAAAAGGCTTATTGTGCCTACCATCAAGGATGAGGACATGAGACTAATAAATGTTGGCAATTAAAGTATGTTATCAAACACTTCATTAATGATAGCCAACGCAACCTTGAGCTCGAGCTTGTGGACATACTGCTAGCTAAAGCACCTTTGCATTGAACTTTGTTTTGTTAGTCTTAACGCTTTTAAAACTCGTTGTATTCATATGATTACTTAATAAAAGTTGGCTTTTTTATGTCTTTATTAATTAATCTATGTTTGTGTCCCAATGCTTACTCCCAATAAAACAACAAATTCATTTAGGTCTCATTTGTCCTTCTAATATATCTAGATTCAATGAACAAAAATGACCTTAACTAAAGACTTGATATAAGTCCCGTGGATGTGTTCTTGAGAAAAGATGGTTGTTGATTAGAAATTCAAAAAAGAAAATATTTGAAGAAGGGGACAACCCAGGTGGCATAGGCACTAAAGATACAAGGCGAAATCTACTAGCAATAGCTACTTCTAAGTCAGCATAGAATAAAGGCACCCTTACAATACCTGTGCCAATTGTTGATTGATCAAAGAAAGGACTGGAGGCCATTTTCGTCCAATCATTTCCCCTTAGTCCCTCATCATTTATTCAGACGATAGTTAGCCCATTTGAGCCTTTCGTCAAAACTTTCCTTTGACAAAACTCACAAGTTTCCATGGATGAGTAAATTAAAGAGAAAGAAAAAAAAATAATAAAAAGAGAAGAAAGTCACAAAAATGAAAGTAAAGAAAGAAGTAGCGAGAAACTAAGGGCAAGCTCACTAAAGAACCCCAACATTTGTAAAAGTAATAATTCCCCCCCTTGAGTTGTCAATTGGGGATAAGCTTAACATGTATTTATTTCATGAGTTATGCATGCAATCAAGAGATGAAGGGAGGACATTTATTAGTCATTTACTCACTCTGACCCCCATTATTTAATCCACTAGGCCACCCTTTGAGCCTTTATGTCAACCGGTTGTCTTTAATTGAACCCTTTTTTGAAGAAACAAATGTCAAATGTTCAAATTTCCTTACACTAAAACAAAAAGTGAAGTCAAAAGGAGAAAACTAGGGCAACAAAGTGCGATTTTGAAAGCAAAAAAAAATAAAAAAAAACAATTTCAGATGTTAATAGATGAATAGGCATGACACTGCTAAATGAGGGCAAGATATATGATTTCTTTAGGGATGTTTTGGAAAGTTCATTAGTTGGTAGAAAAAATCTCAAATGTTAATATATGAATAAGCGTTGCAATCCTAAATGAGGGGCAATTTTATCTTTTTAAATGGAGAATTATGGATGTATGATTTGTTAGGGAATTTGATTTGAAATTTCTCATTTTATTCGAATTAGCATATAATGTGCTTGATTTGGCGTTTAGAAATCTGTTTAAGTCATTGTAGATGTGGCACTCTTAAAATGAGGGTTAAAGTTGTCTTTTTAAATAAATAGGACCTTACTAGAGAAAAAGACCACCAAACGCCCGATTTGAAAAACTGGGTGCCAAATGCAAATAATTGCTTATTCAAACAAGCACTCCTAAACTTGGCCCTATATTAATTAACCATATTAAAGAAAATATAGTGTAACAAAGAATAATTGTTTTTTATTGATGATAAAAATAAGGGCCATTTACTTAGACACCCCTATAGTTTCAACTATTTACTAAAACCTAACTCTATTTTGCGTATTACTAAAACACCCCTTATAATTTGCATATGTTTTACTTAATTGATCCTCCATCAAGAACTATTTGTATTTCCATTTGGGAATGGTCACATGACCTAGGCATGCTGAAAATATGAAGGGGCATTGATCCAAGTTTTTGATTCCAAAACTAAATCTAGTAATTCTATTATGAACCTTTTAGAAAACAAATAAATCCTCACCTCACTTAATAACTTTGTTTGGAGAAGGGGTAGATTACATGTGATATGAAAACTTAAAAGGGTATTTTTAGAATAAAAAACCTTGGTTCCATGCCCTTTCACATTTTCCAATTGCTTTAAGAGGTCAAGTGGCCATTCCCAAATAGAAATACAAAAGGTTACTAACAGAGGGTTAAATAAGTAAAGTAATTGCAAACTATAGGGGGTGTTGTACTAAAATACAAACTAGAGGGAAGGTTTTAGTAAATACATAAACTACAAGGGGAGTCTAAGTAAATGACCCTAAGAATAAAATACAAATTTAAAACCAACAAAAAATGGAGTTGTTTTATGTTTGGTGGTGAATCAACAATTCAACCTTTTTGGGTCAAAATGGGTCAACCCTTGATGTCATAGTTAAATAATAAAAAAAAATTAAAAGAGATGAAAACACACAAAAATATAAAAAAATACAAAAATGTAGGAAACATGTGGCACATCACTAATATCATATATTCATCATAACAGACAAAAATAAGTATAACAAATGAGAATAACTTTATGGTGGAAATGGAAGACTTCCCGTGCAAGAAAGTGGAGAAGGATCCCTGAAATGGAGACTAAGGTCTTGTTGCTGGAGGAAATGTATGTTTAGGAGTTTATAATGAAAATTAGAAAAGGAAGAAGAGGTATTGTCCTACTACATGGTGAAGCATTGTTTTGGTTCCAAAGCTTTCTTGATGGAGTAGTTAATGTTAGCTGGTGCTCCGAATGGAAAAGCAAATTCAGCCATTCAAAGAAATAATACACACCAAAAAGGAAAAGAAGCTTAGAAAATTGGTTTCTTACCCTCAAAGAGAGATTTGAAAAAGAAAAAAAGCAAACAATGGTGATCTCAGAAGGAAGGAAGTTGGAAGGCTGGGGTCAAGAGGCAAATGAGTTACATAAAATAGTAGCTAAAATTTGGAGCACAAGTGTGAGCATCGGAAAACGGATCACTTGGGCTGAATTGGAGTTGCCATCCATCAATTATGTAAAATGGAGGTGATGGGACCTCCGAGAATGGTTTTCAAAAATATTTTATTTTAATAGTGACTCCAGATCCCGGGGCATTGGCTAACCGGTTTGGGTAAGACTCGGGTGGGAGAGGGAAGGGGTTAGGCACCCCTCTCCTGAGTCCAAGAGGTGGGGCCTACATGGTATTCCAAACAAGCACAATCACAAATGCATAATTTTTTAGACAAACTAGCAATAAAGGAAACAAACCACAATAACATACCAAGCCAAAAGAAAAACCTCCTTAATTTATTTATGTATTTTTATTTATTATTATTATTATTTTTTTTTTATATTTTCTTTTGTTATTCTCTTATGGAACCCTATTTGATTTTATTCATTTTTTTATATTTTTTGAATTCTTTATACTTTTTATTATTTTTTACTTTTACTTCATTTTTTGTTATCTATTATCATTTCTTGTGATGACCTATTCTCCCCTTTATTCATGATTTTCATTAAATTTACTTTTTTATATTTTTATTTCTTTTATTTTTCATTTTTTAACTTCCCTTTTTTGTGATTATATTAATTTACCCTTCCTGGCCTATCATCCTTCTCATTGTGAATCTGAAATGTATAGTTATATTCTTCTTTTCACCTAGCATATATTTGCTTACATTTTGTCTGCTACAGACAAATGGAACGAGCTAATTCAAACTACTTAATTCAATAACAAGAAGCAACTACTTAATTCTCAAAAAATAACTAAAACTAAGGAAATGTGATATAAACTAACAAGCAATTAACAAAGGGAAGTGAGAACCTGATACTGGACAGGAACACGATTGACAAAACAAATAACAGATCAACGAAAAGAACTAGGCAGTAGACTAGCTACAATAATCACCGGGGAAGAAAATTGATCAAACCAAGAATGATCAATTCCATAATGGCGCATGAATTCAGGTTAAAATTACATGAGAATTTAAAACTTCTGAGAACAAAAGGCTTTTTTGGATTGGTGACGAAGGTTTCATCAAGACTGGTTTGGACAGAAACTTCATCACCAGTTCTGTTTACTACTTTTGATCGGATTCCGGCTATCCACGACAAAACACAGGAGATACGATATGAGGAAATCAATCAAATATATATACGTATAAAAGCGAGAGGAAGGAGAACAAACAAAAACCAGAGAAACGACAACATAATACTTGTCCGGGATTTTGGCCTATGCTCAACCGACGGAACAAGGAGACCACTCATTGAAGAAAGACACTAAGAGAGAAATTCAATGGCAAAATAGTTGGTGTTAATACGGTGATGCAATCTTGACGGGTGAATCAACAAGACAGGGGTAAAATCGGTGAATCGGATGAACCCTGTGGTTAACCAGACGACGATTGATGGCGCGGATCCTCCTACTACTAGGGGGTTGTCCTTAACGCTGGAATATCAACCTCCCTGACCCCTGATCATTATCATCAGCTTAGGAAATCACCATTGCTGCCCTGTCCTATGCTCCTTCGTCGAAGATCAGAGCGACACCGATGAGCTTCAGAAGCCAGGAATGATAAAAGAAATGGGCGACATGGATAGGAGGAAACAAAAGAAAAAAAAAAGGGAAATAATGTTGAAGATGAGTTAAGGAAAGGGAGAAGAAAAAGAGAGAGGAGGAGATCGAAATCCCCTTTTTGCCGCCACTGGTTTACTCTGTCGAGAAGGGGAGGTGAATAGGTGAGAAGGAGGAGAGAGTGAGGGAGATCTGACTAGAGGTGGAGTGAAAAAGGGATCTAGCCGGAGGTGGAGGGGATGCCACCGCCACAATGGTTTTGTTCGAATAGGGAAGAAAATGAACAATGTATTTTCAGATTTCAAAAATTAGAAGAGAAATGAATAGTAGATTATCAAGGGGTAGCTGCTTCTCCTCTGTTTTTCGTTCGAAGGAGGGAGGATATGAATAGTAGATTATCTTGAATGAGAAATTTAGGTTGGGTTTTATATGTAGGAATGAGGGCATTTTGGTAAATCTAGAGAAATCTAGGGCATTTTGGTAATTTTGGAAAAAGGGTTCAAAACGGGTCTAGGGCTTCAGACCAGGCTTTTTGTTCAATGATGTGGGTTTTCGGTCAATGATAAATGGATTGATACGGTTTTGGGCTCAAAGAAGGGTTTTGCATGTACGGGCTAATGTGATTAGTCAAAATAGAATCTAAATTTGGCATGGTGGGGTTTTTGGATGTTATAGGTTGATTGTTAGGGCCGGTTTGGGCCAAATAGGCCCATATTAGACATGTAGGCACCCCATTTTTGTGCTCTTCAGTCTTTCTGCAGTACTTTAAGCTTCAAGCATGCTTCAGCTAACCCCGTGGTTGATTTGGGAGTATTTTTTGAAATTTTACAAAATTTGGGGCCTCAAGGATCCAAAACTATATGTATGTAGAACCCAAAAAACTAAACCTAATGACACCAATATCACCCAAATCCAACACTGTTTAGCCTTTCATATTTAGACCCAAAGCCGGAACTGATTCTGATCGTCTGATCGGAGTCATTTCGACCCAAAATCACATTTCACACCAAATCAGAAATCCAAAATCATAGGTACGTAGAGACCAAAAAACCAAACCCAATGACACCAATGTCACTCAAATCCGACATTGTTTACCCCTTCATCATTAGACCTAAAGCCGGAATTGATTCCGATTGTCCGATCGGAATCATTTTGACCCAAAATCACATTTCACACCAAATCAGAAATCCAAAGCTATAGATATGTAGAGCCTGAAAATCGAAATCCAACAACACCAAAATCACCAAAATCCGACACCGTTTACCCCTTCATCCTGAGACCTAAAGCCAAAACCGATTCTGATCATTCGACCGGAGTCATTTTAAACCTAATCCTCATTTCACATCAAATCCAAAATCTGAGACCATAGGTACGTAGAGCCCAAAATTCCAAATCCAATGAAACCAAGATCGCCCGAATTTCGACACCGCTTATCCCTTCATCTCAAGACTCAAAACCGAAACCAATTCCGATCGTCCGATCGGAATCATCTCTGATCCAAAATCCTAACCCCCATAAAATCTGAAATCCAACCTTATAAATGGATAGAGCTCGAAATTCTGAATCCAACTGTACCAAGATCGTCCAATTCCGACACCGTTAGCCCCTCCATCTTGAGACCCAAAGCTAGACTCGATCCGAGCCCTCCGTTTAGAACCATCTTCACAATAACTTCGAACTTAGGGCATTCCACGACCCAAATCTCCCCTAAGCCTCTAGAAACATCTTAAAAATCTAAGATTTGACCAGCTATAGCCTCCAATCAATCAAGCCAATCACCTAAACTTGGAATGCTCAAGTTAGGTAAATTGGTGAAGTCTTTCACTCTTTGTCTTGATTGATTGAGAGAATCTCTCACAAAGCTGTCTTGACAGATCACTCTCTCAATCAACATTCATTTTCTCTCTCAAAAAATATATAAATACCACCCCTTTCTCACATCCTAGACACACAATCAAACCTACACAAGCTAACTTAGGGAGAGAGCTGAACTCCCACGGCCATTACCCACGTCCCAAAACCTCCCCACTCACTCTCCATCGTCCCTAGAGTCCCCCATATCATTTTGAAGCCAAAGAACATCCTTGGGTCGTGCCTCAATTCAAGAAAAGAGGCATGAAGCATTCTTGAAGCGAAGATCTTATTGTAGAAAAGTTAGTCATCAAGCATGTTTTCCAACGCTTGGGCTACAATTCAAACCAAGAACAGCCAATGAATGATCAAGAGCACATACTATGAAAATCTCCAACTAGAAATCATTGAAAATGTCTACGTTGTCAATCTGTCATAGAGAATGCATCGGTGGAGAGAAAGACCGTTCCGGCTAGTTAAGTTCTTGAAAAAGATACGCCCGTTAGCACCCCATCAGCATAATTTCTATTCATCCTTTTTTCTTCTCTTTGTAAGTATCGAGTAGGATTAGTCAGAAATCTATCCGAAGAATTTTGTTGTTAAGGTTTCAAGTTTCTTCTTTTGATTAGTTTATTAGTTCAATCCAAAGATGGATTTGCTAGCTTGTGTTAGATTTCATGTTTAACGTATATTCTCTTCATTCATTGAGATTTTTTTTCTTTTTTTTGTAGTTCATTGATATGTTTATTTATTTGTTTACCTTTTTTTACACTTAAGTGGCACTGTACCTAGTTAGATAATTTGCATGCATCATGTTTAAACTTATTTAGCTCCGTTGCTCTCCCTCTCCTCCTTTTTCTATTAGTATTTGGACAATGCTCTCATCTAGTGTAGTGGCTGTTTGTTTTGTTAAATTACATGATCGTAGTCTGATGTCCACGATATGACCATGTTACTAGTTGCACATTCAGCCATTTCACATGTTTTCTTACCATTCCTTACTAGTCATCTAATTTTCATTAGCTATTCAACTCTTTTTTCTTATTCATTTGTTATTGTAGTCTTTGTGACCTATTATTTCTTTAGTTTGTTCATTAATATAGTCTTTTTATTCATTTAATTATTTGTCTATCTTAGCATGACTCTTTAATTGTTAATTTGCTTTTTTTTTTATTTGTGCAATTCCAATAATTTCAATAGCCAAAAAAATTAAATTTCCTTGGAAAATTGGTGAAGTAGAAGCTAGTTTAACTAGGCGTGTGTGGGGTGCCTAACACCTTCCCGCACCGTACCTTAGTCCCCGGACCCAAAGAATCTCATCCCCATTGGGTAACGAGTCACCAAGAAAACAAAATGTTTTTCTTGAAAAATCCCGAGTTTTCCTAAATTCCCAATTCCAAAAATTTAGGTGGCGACTCCAAACTCCATATCCGAATCCGTCCCCCTCTCGGGTCGAGAAGCCACAGATGGCGACTCCACTGGGGATTTTCTAAGAGGACCAAACTAAAAAAATCGAGTTCCAAGGATATTTAATTAATTTTGGGCCTGCACACATGATGCACACACTTCACACATATTGCATTGCATCTTGTCCTTCCGACTCGACTATAGGTGGCCCCTGGCATGACTGCTTAGGGACAACTGTCCTATATAGAGGAGGACCCTTCTCTCTACCTTCGGCATATCCAACCACCACTTGAATAAGGTTGGTGGCTCTTGATAAACGAGGTGAGGCCTCAAGAACATACCCATGACTTGTCTTGAGGTATATGGGCAGCCCAATCCGATTGAGGTTCCCCCACACCCCTTAGGAGCCGATAGAAACAAACCCAAGTCCTTGCATGTAGAGCCCTAGCAACTACCCATAGGAGTCCCAACTAGGCATTTTAGCACATTGGTACGTATCTGCATTTGCCTTTTACTTGTAGTTAGTTCTTGTTGTCTAGCATCTTTCTTTTTGTTGCATTTGTATTCTTGTTTTTGTCATTGCTTAAGAAAGCAGGTAGGAGCAATTGCGGGCCCACTCAGGTACAATTCTTCATTTTCTTTCAAATAAAAGCCTGCACAATCCAAGACCATGGTTACAACCCAAGGTCAACCTAACTCAAGTATGGACTTCTCACAATACCTAAGGGTTATTGAACAGATGTATCAGAACCATTTGGAAAAATTGCAAACTCAAATAGATCTGTTCAAGAATGAAGTCAAACAGCTCCGGCCCAATGATCAGGCCCAACCCAACCAAGGGCAAAGTAGTCAAGCCCAACCATTGTAGGCCACATCTATGCCAGTCCAACCCAACCAAGGGCTATACAACCAAGCCCACACTTCATGGTCCCCGTGCTTTCCAATTCAGCCTAACCAAGGGCAAATCACTCAATCCCAACCATCATGGACCTCATCCATGCCAATTCAGCCAAACCAAGGCCAAATCACTCAAGCCCAACCATCATGGGCCACATCTATGCCCGTCCAGTTCAACCAAGGGCAGTACAATTAGAGTCAACCATTGTGGGCCACATCTATGCCAGTTCAGCCCAACCAGGGGCAAAATACACAAGCTCAACCGTCATGGACCCCAGCTCAGCCCAACCAAGGGCAATATAGTCAAGCTCAACTTTCTCAAGCCCCATCCATGCCTATTCAGCCCATTCAAGGCCATCCCAGGCAAGCCCATCCATCACAAGCCACAATTCCAATGCAACCCATCCAAGGGTATTCTTGTCCAACCCATCCCTCACCAATGCTAGTCTAGTCAAGCCAAGCCCAGTTCAATCAAGCCTAAGTCCCAATACAAGGGGCAACAATAGCCCAACCAATCCAGACCCAAATACCCTGGTCCTCTGCTCCAACACATCCACTAACCCAAAATTCCATGCAAGGGACAATCTTCTTTCTCATGACCCCAATTGACCTAGGGTTGGACCAACGGTTAGACCGCATAGAGAAAAGGCTAAGCAAGTTGCAAGGCAACAACCTTGACTTGATTACTGAACATAGGCTACCTCCAGGATTTAAGTGGCTTGACATGGATAAATATGATGGGACAGGATGCCCAAGGGCCCACATTAGAATGTATAAACATATACTAAGGCCCATGAGCTTAACTGATGAGCTTCTAGTCCAATCATTCCTAAGGAGCCTAACTGGACATGTTGCAACTTGATTAATGAACACCGACCCTAGCCTGGTGAAGACTTGGCCAAGTCTAGTTGACGCATTTGCCAACCACTTCTCATATAACATAGACATCCTATTGTCAAGGCGTAAATTAGAATTGATCAAGCAAGGACCAGAAGAATCATTCACAGACTTCATAGCTAGGTGGAGGGCCCGGGCCGTCCAAGTCCTTAAGGGGCCTAGTGAGGAGGACCAAATTTCAATGGTCTTAAAGAGCTTAAATGAAGAATATGCTAGCAGATTGACTTTGACTTATCTTCCAACTTTTCAAGCCCTAGTTTGTGTAGGTTGCCAAGTGGAAGACTCTCTAATAGTCAGTAATGCATTCACCATCATGGTATCGCCAACAATTGACATCTCATCTAACAATGAGCAGATTACAGATGTCAAGTCATTAGAAATCAAGGTGGACCAACTAAGGAGTCAACTTTGAACTCAAGCAGCAACCTATAGTGCATCACCTCCTAACAACCAACCTCAATAAGCAATCTGTGAGAATAAGCTGATTCAAGCACTAGAAGACCAACATCAAATTGATCCTCAAGGCCCAACAAAACTGCAACAAGCCCTACCAAGTCATCAGGTCAGCACCATGCAACAAAAGAGCCAACAATTTGATCCCACCAAGTACATCAAGCCCATCCAATCAATGGAAGTTGTATCAAAGGCTAAAGAAGACAAGGCTTTTGACCAAGCCCAACTCATCAAGCCGATTCAAATCACAAATGTCGGGTCATTAGAAATCGAGGTGGACCAACTAGAGAGTGAGCTTAGAACTCAAGTAGCAATGTATAGTGCATCACCTCCAAACAGTAAACCTCAACAAGCAATCTATGAGGATAAGTCGACCCCAGCCCTAGAAGACGAGCATCAAATCAATCCTCAAGGCCTAGCAAAGGAGCATTAAGCCCTACCAAGTCATCAAATCAGCACCATGCAACAAAAGAGTCAATCATTTTATCCCACCAAGTACATTAGGCATATCCAGTCTATGAAGGTGTTATCAATAGCCAAGGATGATGAGGCTTTTGATCTGACAAAACTCATGAAACCGATTCAAAGGTCAGGAGAAGAACCCCCCAAAATGGTAACACACATTATCACTGTGTTGCAGCAAAAAACTGAAGAAGATCAATCGTTCGATCCAACTCAATTCATCAAGCCCATAAAGAAGATAAACATCGACGAACCAATTCAAAAAGAACATAATGTGCAATCTGACCAACTAGACTTAAAACAAGGTTCTATTGCCTCAATTCAAGTGATTCCCACAAATTGGAGTCAAGAAAATCTTAGTATGGGTCTAGACCAGGGACAAAGTTTTGTCCTAGAATCTCATTAGGCCACCTCTAAATTTGGTATAGGAGATTAACCTGGTATGAAGCAAGACATAGACATATGGCATGGTACATGGAAATTGGAGCAAGACTCAAATCGGGTCGATCGGGACTCCATCACTTTATCAGAAGATTAGCATGATGCAAGGAAGGAAAAACTAGAGCCAAAGCAAGCTGATCTAGAGCCCATCCCAAACACAGACACAAAAGACTGGCATGACACTGGGCAGGTAAATCAAGAACCTCAACAGAACAATCTAGAGCCTAGCCTCGTCATAGAAATAAAAGATTGGTAGAGCAAAAGACAAGGCAAGAGAAGTCAAAATTGGGTTGACCAAAACCCCACCATTAGCACATAATTAGAAGGCAGGAAATACCAAGAGCGGGTTAACCATGACCCTAATCGGCCTAACTTGGGGGTAACTGACAACTTGAGTATAGAGATGCAACATGGAAGCCATCATGTAGAATGGGCTAGCCATGACATGGATTTGTCTGATCTTAAGCCCGTCTATGACTCAAATGCAGAAGAAATGACCTTGGATCTCCTACAAGAAATTAAGCAAATCAAGTTTCTCCTAGGCTGCATTGATTCAGATCTTGTCATTAACCCGGACCTCAAGGTGGAACTCTTGGATCACCAACAAGGTATGCCTCTCAAACCTCCAGACCCACCATGGATGACACCCAAGTCCATCTTTGATCAACGCCTGAGTCTTAGGCCTCAAGACTCCCTACAACTACCTGAGCAAGGCTGCTTGCTTCCCAACCCAACTTCGAGTAATCTGAACATTGGTGCAGCATGGGCTAGTCTTAGGCCCACATTTGACTTCGGCCCTAGTCTAGGGCCTCATAATTTATCGCAACAACCTGATCCACTAGATCCACCATGGGTTGAACTTAAGCCCACATTTGTCCTTGGCTCAATCAAAGGGCCTCACAATTTTTCAGGACAACTTTACCCACCATGGGCTAACCTTCAGCCCATCTCAGGCATAGGCCCAAATCTAGGGCCGCACAACTTCCGGGATGAAAACACTACCAGTCAAAGAAAGCATCATAATCTAACTAGATTAGCATCACCTAATTCATCAGCACTCTCAATCAAGCAAAATAAAAAGTCATGCATGATCCCATTTTTCTGGTGGTTGTTTCTCATCTTCACTTTCATCCCTTTATGTGGCCTAGTCAACAAATTTCATATTCAAATTGTTTTTGCATTTCTTCACTGCTTTCCCCCATCCCGTATGCACTTAATTCATCTAGGATCTCCCATTAGATATAATGAGTCAACTATTCCTCAAGCATCCCTCTTTGGGGTTCTTTATCTTAATCTTTGACCTAGGTGGTTACCATCTTTCAAAAGGAGATAACTTTTCTTAGCATCGTTTTCAAAAAGAAAACAAAAAAAATCAAATATTTTCTTAAAAACAAAAAAAAGTTTCATAATACAAAAAATAAAAAAATTCGAAAGTCCAAAAAAATAAAAATTCTCAAAAGCAAAAAAAATGAAAAACTTAAAAAATCCAAAAGAGTTTTCATTCATCCATTTCTAAAAAAAGAAGTTGGGATTTTATTGTCTCTAGAAATAAGGTTTAAGCAAAGGAATTCATTGGCACTGAAGCACATTGAGAAGGATTTGACCTATTGACATGGAAAGCTAAACTGCATACTCAAGATCAAATGGATCCAAGAAATGTTGAAGTCTACGACTACCTACCAAGGAAGGTTGATCAAGTGTTGGAATCATAGCAAGAACAAAAGTGCAACATCATTGACCATCGTCAACACACTCATCATCAGCACACTCACTGACACTTGGCATATCATCAATCATCAGTCCTAGTCCACAAAATGGCAAGTCACTAGCATGACAAGGCACCATGATCCACATATCAACTCTCAGTGACAAGTCTCAATGCAACCCCTCGTGAGACCCTCAACGTGATAAGTTAGCCTATCAACTCTCAGTGCAACTCCTCAACATGACATATCAAGATATTTATATCCAACAAGTGCCAAGCGTGTCATCAATTCAGGTATGAATGGACTTCCTAAGCTCAAAGTGCCTAAAAAAATGAAAAAAAAAAAAGAGCAAAAAAAAAAGCAAAAAAGAAAAAAATGGAATGTCTTTTCCATCCCTTCCCAACTCTTTTGAGACTAGGGGCAGAGTAGCTGATTAAGGTTCACCAAAAGAGAGGCTACCTTTGTCCAATTGTCACCCCACTAAGCCACCTATGTTCAGACATTCACTACTTGCGACCCATGAACGGACCTAAGCCCTTCCTTCTTGAATCATGAAATCTTACCTCTAAACCATTTCCTAAAGTGGATAGCTCACCTTCTCAATCTCTTTAAGTAGCATGAAAAAAAAGAAAAAAATTCAAGTGAGACAAGAATTCTTTGAGTTAACCTCTTATGTCCTAGGCAAGGGACAATGAAATTCTTATGGGATCAACAAAAGAGGAGGCCATCTTTTGCCCAACACTTACCTTGAGCCACCCATGATCACATCATAATCCCTTGCAAGCCACTTTGGACCTAGCCTTTCCTTTTGAAAACCTCAACCTTTTTTTAAAAAAAAAGGAAAAACCCCAAAAATATTCAAAAAAATATTTTCTTTTTTACCCTTTTACCTCCCCTAGGGTCCTTTTGAGGAATACTCACCCACCTCCATCCAAACTTGGGGCAACATGGTCATGAGAACAAAAGTTTAGATTTGACAAAAATTCCATGAACAAAGCAAAAAAATAAAAATAAAAAAAAAAATCTACGAAATAGAAGAGAAACCCAAGGACAAGTTAAATCAAAGATGTAACATATCATGTCCCCAACTATCTAGTCACTTAAGTGAGGTGTTACGGTGCACTCATAACCCCTGAATAGGCCCTTAGGTGCCACTTTCAGTTTGAGCCTTTTATCCCTTCCTTTCATCACCCAAGCCTTGAGCCACATTTTGTCCCAAGGAAAATTCCTCCTCGGTCCCCTGGGCAATGAAAGCTTCGAGTCAAAGGAGATAGGTGGTACAACTCGGAGACACTCCCTTGCTCAAAGAAAAAAAATTGTCCTACAACTCTTAGCAAGAAAGTGATCTTTGAACACTTACACCCTATTGTCCTTTTCACCAGCCTACAAACTATTAAAGAAACCTTATATCCTCCATATTTGAGATATGACACAAGCTACACATAGATATATGACACAAGCTACACATAGATAAGGATGAAGGAAATTGAAGCCAATGGCATGAATTATGTTGAGCTTTGCTACATGATCCAAATTTGAGGAAATCATGAATGATTAGTCTAATGACAAGGCCTAGACCTACGTAGATCTGAGTGACATGCATATCTTGAGGAAATGCATAAGTTTCTAAATTAGTGGTTCAGATAAATTCTTTATGTGCAACATACTAATAACAGTTCAATAACTCAAACAGTGTTTCTAAAGCAAGAAGGTCCCAACAACAAAAAAAAAAGTGTTTCCACCAAACCATGCATTCACATTTATCAAAACAAAAAAAAAGTGTTCATAGCATCTCATATAGTCCATCACCACCATTTACTCCATCGTACATCTCCAAGGCATATCAGCTACAATCAACAACATCAACCATCGAGTGTCAACACAAGTAAGCACCATGTATGCAATCATTAGCTCAAGCATCTTCTCATTTGCATTATCTCGTCTTCACATCAGCATCAACAATACCACAATCATTTCATTGCATCCATTACGGGAGCCCTGAGTCCCATATGCCCCTAATCTTCATATTAGGTGACTGACCCAACTCCCAACATCAAAGCATATTTTGGACTTCAAAGCCAAATGCCCAAAGAGCCATGCATATTGACTTGCCCATGTCAAACATGCTTGGCTTAGGTGTGAGAACCTGCTAGATGTCTTTCAATTATGCTTAACAAGGAAATATGTTGGAATGACTTTCCCTCACTCAACATTTT
This sequence comes from Nelumbo lutea, assembly GCF_056320005.1. Classification (NCBI taxonomy): domain Eukaryota; kingdom Viridiplantae; phylum Streptophyta; class Magnoliopsida; order Proteales; family Nelumbonaceae; genus Nelumbo; species Nelumbo lutea. The sequence continues at coordinate 56,971,329 of NC_142687.1, read as the reverse complement.
TATGCAAAAAAGATTTTCTCAGTGACAAAGGTTTTCTTTCCTTTTTCATCATCTATTTATCAAATCATGTATCCCAAAAAATCTCAAGGAATTGGTGAAAGAATGGTAGGATCCATCGTATGAAATCCAAAAGGTCACGGAATGGGTGGGTGAATTTCAAAAATTTCCTACATTTCTCCAACTGTGAATCATATTCCCTAAATTTAGAATCAAGATTCAAGGATCTACTTGAACCAAACCAAACCAGATTTGAACCAAAAGAGAAGGGAGGGATTATACCTGACTCGGAGAAGCAGTATCTCCCAACGTTGGTGTTCACGCCCAAAGAAGATCCCAAGATCATCTCCCACTGAAGATGACACAGTGATGATGGAGCTGAACCAGCAGTGTTCGTCCCATGAACCAGGTTCTTTTGAAGAACTTGATGGAAGACTGAGAGCACCACTCGAACAATCAAGAACCTTTCTTGATCTTCTCTAACTGAGAGCTCAAACTGGCAGAAAAGGTGGTGGCAGCTGCTGGAGGAGAATGGTAGAGAAGAAGGTGGTGAACTACTATTTTCTTCTCTAGGGTTATCTGATATCCTATCTCAAGAATGCAGAGTGTGTTCTGCTAAAACCCCTAGGGTTCGAATTCAAGTAATTCGAAATTAGGGTTTTCTCCTCTTTCTTGGTGATTAAGAAACCTCCTAATCATATTAGGAGTTGCCCCTTATCCAAATCTGTATTTGGATTAGGACTCCTCTTAATCCTATCTACAGATTAGATAAGCTTTTGGGCTTAAACTAATCTCAGATCCGCCCCTCTAAGTGACTGATCAAATCAACCCAGATTGAAATGGGCTTTAGGCCCATAATGTATTAAGTGCTCAATAGTTTTCCAAACAGCTACCCAATTGGGCTTCTTTGTATGGCGTGGGACCTAAGCATTGATCTACACATTAGCCACATGGGTTCGGCCCAGCCTTTGTTACAAGGCCTAGCTGAATTCACTAGAAAGCCCAGTGAACCCCCTGAGCCCATCACATGGACCCTATGGGCCCAACACTTATACTAAGTGGTCATTGGGCCAAGCCATCTTATAAAAACCCAGGGACTGTACGCAGATGCAAGATTATCCCATCAGGTATTATCCTAAATGGCCTTACACTTAACCTCTTAGTCCATAATGATCAAGCACTACCCAACAAGAGAGGACCTTTCCCTCAGCTGCAAGGAACAATGTTGCACTCTCTACTCACATGGATCCCAGGAATTAAAACCATTTGCAAACATTTTGAAACCATATATAGGTATATATCATATATATAAATTTTGCAAAACAAAATTCCAACGATTGAAATCAACTGCCGGTAGTTTGATTTCTATCAGAGAGAGAGCATCCCCGATCATTACCTTTGTCCGACAAAGGGGCTGATCCCGTCACTATGATCACCCACTCAGATGAATTCTCATACTATTCCAATATACCCAGGTTTTGTCCCCCGCTAAGGATCTTACTGATTGGCATATCAAAGACAACCCAATCCGACACCCAGTGCAGTACCATAATCGGGTCTAGGGGTCAGGTGTAACTTTCCAGTTTTGCCCATCAATCTCCAAGGTCCAGGGCAATACGGGAAATCTGGTCCGGTTCAAAGGTTCAAGTAACCCTACACTGCGTGTGCCTTGGGTTTGACATTGGCGGCTGAGACAAGCCACCCCAACATTTGGCAGCACACCAGTGTCAGCCTTGGCAGGATAAATCTCTCCAAACTTATCCTACGGCTGTGAACATTTAAAACTAACACAAGTCTCATTAAGTGTCAAGTTTTAGGGTCTTAAATAGAAGCATACCACACAACATGAATCAAACATGTACTTCATTTATTTACATTAAATATCAAAAGTACATCAAAACTGATTTGAGCTAAGGGCATACAAAACTATCTATTTATTTGTTTACCTTTTTTTACACTTAAGTGGCACCATACCTAGTTAGATAATTTGCATGTATCATGTTTAAACTTATCTAGCTCCGTTTCTCTCCCTCTCCACCTTTTTCTATTAGTATTTGGACAATGCTCTCATCTAATGTCATGGTTGTTTGTTTTGTTCTTTTCTTTAGTTCAGTTTTGTTAAATTACATGATCGTAGTCTGATGTACATGATATAACCATGTTACTAGTTGCACATTTAGCCATTTCACATGTTTTCCTACCATTCCTTCCTAGTCATCTAATTTGCATTAGCTATTCAACTCTTTTTTTCTTATTCATTTCTTATTATTGTTTTTGTGACCTATCATTTCTTTAGTTTGTTCATTAATATAGTCCTTTTATTTCTCACACATTTTCTTAATTGGTTTTTTTCTTTTGGCATGTTACGGTAGATTAGATCATTTGCATATTTTGAGTTTAGCATAATGGTTTTTTTAAGATCTAATTTAATTTAGCCCATTCATTTAATTATTCATCTATCTTAGCATGACTCTTTAATTGTTAGTTTACTTTTTTTTTATTTGTGCAATTCCAATAATTTCAAAAGCCAAAAAAAATTAAATTTCCTTGGAAAATTGGTGAAGTAGAGGCCTATTTAACCGGGCGTGTGTGGGGTGCCTTACACCTTCCCGCACCGTACCTTAGTCCCCAAACCCAAAGAATCTCATCCCCATTGGGTAATGAGTCACCAAGAAAACAAAATGTTTCCTAAATTCCCAATTCCAAAAATTTAGGTGGCAACTCCAAACTCCATATCCATTTTATCTGTCCCTCCCTCTGAATCGGGTAGCCACAAGGCACATTTAGAGAAGGCTTAATTCGGTCAATCTAGAGATTTGAAATGAAATCTTGTTGCGATTGAGGGGTGGACGAGGGTATTTTGGGCTAAAATTTTTTTGATGGGTATTTTATGGTATCTAGGATCTGGTAGTCATGAAAATCGTATGAATTTGGGTTAACAAGAGGATTCAAAACAGAATCTTGGTTTGATGGAGGGGTAAATGAGAGAATCTTGGGCTAAAACATTTGTAGACATGTGTTTGGTATGTTTGGAGTTTAATGGTGTGGTCTGATTGGTCTGGATGTGTTAAGATCGAGGGAATTTGTGTTGTGGGTTTTTAGGCTAACGTGAGGGGTTTACTTGATGAAAGGGTAAATAGTGGAATTTTTAGTTGAGATTTGCTAGGTAGGTATTTTGGGAGGTCTTGAGTTTGATGGCGGTGTGAGTGGTGTGGTAAGGTTAAGTGTGGTGGTCTCCTTGAAGGACGAAGGAAGGTTGGGAGCAAGGGTAGGCTAGGAGCTTCTTTCAAGAGAGTTGTGTCTTCGTTATGATTTACACCTTCTTTTTTAGGGAGAGATTCTGAGGCCCTGAAGGGAAGGGTCCAAAAGTATTTGATTCCTATTTAGAAAGGGGATCTTTGATTCAATGTCAGTTGTCAGGGGGATACTACTAGGGGTTTGCCACGCATCTTATGAGATCTCTCTAGGACGATGTTTCCTTTTGTCTGAGGATTCTCATAATATATGTGTGCTACTTCTTTTTATGGGTCTCCTATACTGGCATGGCGTAACTAGTTTTAGTGCTAGTCCGACGTGTCTTACTTAATCATATTGGGTATCCTATCACAAGCGAAATTTGTTGAGAATTGTATTTTCATTCATCACTAGATTGCAATGGCTTTGAGCTTATCGTAGGCTCATGATAGCTTTAAGATCATCACAGGTCCACGATGACCTCGAATTCGTCATAGGTGTACTGTAGCTTTGAGTTTATCACATGTCCGTGGTGGCTTTGAGCTCATTGCAAGTCTGTGTCAACTTTGAGCTCGTCACAGATCTGTGGTAGCTTTTAGCTTATCGAAAGTTCGTACCGAGTTGTGAACTCAACGTGAGTGTCTTTATAGCATTGGTTTAGTACCTTTGTTGCCATTGCGGTTATGGTGAACAATATGTACCTACAATTAGCCCCTCTTATCATTGGTAAGTGTGAGCTTATCAATAGGCATTGGTATCGTTCGTTCATTTTGAAGAGTTGTAGTAGGGTGAGGAATTAGCTTTTGAGTTAGGGGGTTTTTGCGTTATTGGGCCCCTTGTTTCTTGGCTAGAGAGCTTTTATGGAAAGTCATGGATGTCGTGATTTCTTGTTCTTGTGACCCTCCATGATTTTTGACAAGGGGTTTCTTGGTAAGGAATGTGCGCTCATTTGGTTGGGCTGTGTGAGCGTTTCTGTTATTGGAGATGGTGCGTGGTGCTGATATGCTTTTAATTTGGGTAGGTTAGCCCCCCTGCTTATTGGTAAGAGTAAGCGTTTATGTCTTTGAGGCATCCTGGTGTTATACGGGCGATGTGTGTGGAGCAGTTGTTTTGATTTCGTCCTCTACCTGATTGTTGATTTTATCTTCGGATTTTGGCATCGATTGTTCTGGTCATTGGGGTCGATTGATTTTTTATACTCATCCCCACTATCTTTTAACGAAGTGCTTCATTTCAGGAGACATTTCAGCATTTTGATCATTTGGAAAAGTTCTTATCCCCCTGTTTCTCGACAGGAAGTGTTTTGTCAAAGGATTGCTTTAGCTTATGGTTTGATTTTCAGCCCCCTGTTTCTCGATAGGAAGTGTTTTGTCAAAAGACAATTTTAGCTTATGGTTTGATTTTCCGCCCCCTGTCTTTTGGAAAATCGGTTTCTTTTGGGAAACATTTGAGCATTCTGGCGGGGTTCTTAGCCCCCTGTGTATTGGTGATCATGCTCGGTTCCTAGTGGTTTGTGTGTTTTAGTATCTGGGGAGGTCTGTTGGTGAGCATGCTCTGCCTGTCTGCCATGCCTTTCTATGTCGGGGTTAGTGTTCCGGAGGGTGGCGATCAACAATGCGTCGTGGATGCTGAGAACCCCATTGTTCGTGCTATGCGGTTGATTTTATGGCCTATTGTGGTTGCCAAATTTGATCGCGTTGGGGAGGCACAAGTCATAGCCTATCAGCCCGATCGTCTTCTCCACTAGTTTGGATATGATTGTATGGGCTCACAGTTTTTGTGGTCAGGAGGAGAGGATGTTTTTTGGCAGCGCCATCACGGGCTAGCGTTTCCTAGTGTTGATCCATTTCCCTCTAGTTGGCTTCAAGCGTATGGAGGTTTGTAGTTCCATTTTCCTTGGCTACTTATATGCTCTTCTTGGCTGGCTGCAAATGTTTATGGTTACTGAGCCTTGTCCATGACATGTGATGGCTCCTTTGCTAGGTCATGCGATTGAACAAGGTGGGGAATCCCTTTTTGAGGTTTGTGGTCCCTAGGTTATGTTAGTATCCCAAGTAATTGTGGAAAGGCATGTCCTCCAGGCGTTGACTGTAAGGGTAAGCAGCCTGCGGTTGAGGAGAGGGAGGGCAATTGGCATGTTGTAAAGAAGAAATGTTGGGAAGCGAGGGTTGCTCGTACTTATTGGCCATCGGTAGTGGGGTGCGCCGGTGGTTCGATTGCAGTGTCGGATGAGAATGTTCCCCAGTATGAGGTACGGGATGCTGCTGCCGAAGGTGTTGCAAGGGACCGCTCTGGGGATATTGCTTAGAATGATGCCGATCCCTCGCTAGAAATGGGGTAGAGAGCTGATGTGGAGTCCGTGCAATCGGGGATTCATGTTTTGTCGGCTGATATTGTTACCATCCCCATCATAGGTGGGCGGGTTAAGAAAATGGCTCCTCATGTTTGGAGAAAGGAGTTGAGGACATTTGAACTAGTAAGTGTACTAACAATTGACTCAGTTTGCTTTGCAATTGTTATTTTCTTTCCTACTAGGACTAAATGTATATTTGTAATCGTTTGTTTTGAAATAGGTAGGGGTCAGGCAAAATTTCCTCGAGCTTGTCACCACACAAGCGCCATCTGAGAGCGCTATGAATGAAAAGGTGTGTGTAAATATATTGTTTGTTCAGTCTTTTTGTGGTATATTTTTTGTTTCCATTCATTTTGCCACAAGGAGTGTTTGATGTCAATTTGATTAGTGTGCCTGCAAAATTTATTATTAAGCGTTTAGTGGATGACTTAATGTCTCTTCAGCCGGGTGTCGGAGAGGGAGACTCGCCAAGGGAGGAGGCCCTATGACGTGGGTGTTCCGGTCGTTGGTTTGGGTGTTCGTAGGGGAGTAACGTTCATGACGGGGATGTTGTGCCTACTGACGCTGGTGTGGCTGTTGATGCTCCAGTCACGGTATTAGAGCTGCACCCCATGGGTCTTGTAACTGGTGAGAGTGTAGATACACTTGTGATGGGCGAGTTAGGGCCTGAGCGGGAGCCTTCCCCCTCTGAACATGTGGAGTCTGCTGTCCATGAGGATGTCTTGGTCGTTTAGTTCTTGTCATCTGGAGTTCAAGTGGAGTGTCCTAAATATCCTGGAGTCACGACTGAGCTAACTCGTGTGGAAGTTGATGATCTAGATTCGTAGACCAGGGAATTGGATATTACCAGTGAGCTTGTGACAGTGCACTAGGAGTTGAAAGATCATTATGTGAGAGAAGAGATTGTGCCTATTGGGTTTGCGGCATTTGACCCTGTAGTGGTTCAAGGGATTTGTAGGCGGGAGCAGTTCATCATGTCGTGCAGTGTTGCTGATACGATACCATTGATTATTCACAAGGGGTGGTTGCCATCTGCTAAGTTCCTGCCCATAGTTATGAGTGCCTCCTTGAACACGGTGGCAAGTCTGATGAACTCAATTATGTCTCAGTTGGTAGACGAATTGTCATGGTCTCGGTTTGCTCGATGGTTGAAGACGTGCATTTCATGTACTGTAATGGGATTCAAGATGGAATAGCTTAAAGAGTGGGTGGTTCATATGTTTAATGTGTTTTGGAAGGCCGGTTATAAGGAGTTGAACCCCATTTCTTCCAAGTGCCTGGACGAGCTTCATAGGCGATTGAATGTCATGGATGCTTGCATATCATAGACTGAGGAGAATATAGCAGCTCTTCTCAACGAAGCCGCTTGCCAACAAAAGGTGCTACCACAATTATGAGAGGAGCACAAAGAAATTGTAGCTATTCAGGAATAGAAGGCTAGTCTAAAGAAGGTTACCAAGATCCAAGACGTGTGGTTTAGTGAAAAGGAAATTATATTTTGTAATGCTCCTATCGTTCTGTGACATCGAGTGTTTATATCATTCAATAGAATGACTTTTTTCTTATGTGTAATTTTTATTCCAATTTGTTATTTTGTTATGCATCTGTGCCCGTTTAATGAGTGGAAGAGTGTTCTTAATCTCTAATGGTGACCGAGCCTTTTCATTGATCTGCTCTTGGCCCGTGTGATGTTATCACTCACATTTGATTATCTGTTGGTGATGTCTATGTAATAACATACTAGTTCTTAGGACTGATTGTATGGGTTTAGGTAGGTAGGGAACCATACCTAGGTTGTTGAGGTTTTCATCTTATTCCCTGTGTTGCCATTAGTATAGTAAGGGAGTTGCACTTGGTGTCTCCTAGGTCTTCATGGGATTTCCGGGGAGTATGGCGTTGCACCTGGGAGTTCCAGGGCTTTCCTGGGGTTTCTAGGGAATATGACATTGCACCTGGGGTTACCAGGGCCTTCTTGGGGTTGCTAGGGAATATGACATCGCACCTGGGGTTACCAGGGCCTTCCTATGGTTATCAAAGAGTATGCCGTCACACTTGGGGTTGCCGGGGAATATGGCATTACACTTGGGATTGCCATTGCCTTCCTGGGGTTGCCAGGGAATGTGTCAATCACACTTGGGGTTGCTAGGGCCTTCCTAGGGTTCCTAGGGAATATGACATCACACTTGGGTTTGCCGAGGCCTTCTTGTGGTTGCTAGGGAATGTCATTACATCTGGGTTTCCGAGGCCTTCTTGGGGTTGCCAAGGAATATAACATCGCTCCTGGGGTTGCCAGGGCCTTCCTAGGGTTGCTAGAGAATATGGCATTGCACTTGGGATTACCATGGCCTTCCTGGGGTTGCTAGGGAATGTGTCATAGCACCTGGGGTTTCTAGGGCCTTCTTGGGATTACTAAGGAATATAGCATTGCACTTGGGGTTGCCATGGCCTTCTTGGGGTTGCCAGGGAATGTGTTATCGCACCTGGGGTTGGTAGGGCCTTCTTGGGGTTGTTAGGGAATATGGCACTGCTCTTGTGGTTTTCAAGGCCTTCTCGGGGTTGTCAAGGAATATGGCATTGCACTTGGGATTGCCAAGGCCTTCTTAGGGTTGCCAGGGAATGTGTCATAGCACTTGAGGTTTTTAGGGCCTTCTTGGGATTAGTAGGGAATATGACATTGCACTTGGGGTTGCCAAGGCCTTCCTAGGGTTTCTAGGAAATGTGCCATCGCACCTGGGGTTGCCAGGGCCTTCTTGGGGTTGTTAGGGAATACGGCATTGCTCTTGGGGTTTCCAAGGCCTTCTTGGGGTTGTCAAGGAATATGGCATTGCACTTTGGATTGATATGGCCTTCTTGGGGTTGCTAGGGAATGTGTCATCGCACCTGGAGTTGGTAGGGAATATGACATCACACTTGGGGTTGCCAAGGCCTTCCTAGGGTTGCTACGAAATGTGTCATGGCACCTGGGGTTGACATGGAATATGGCATTGTAGTTGGGGTTTCCAGGGCCTTCCTGGGATTGCTAGGGAATGTGTCATTGCACTTGGGGTTGCCAGGAAATATGGCATCGCTTATGGGGTTACTAGGGCCTTTCTAGTGTTGCAAGGGATTATGGCATTGGACCTGGGGTTACCAAGGCTTTCCTAGGGTTTCTAGGGAATATAGAATTGCACTTGGGATTGCCAAGGCCTTCCTGGGCTTGCCAAGGAATGTGTCAACATACTTGGGGTTGCTAGGGATTTCCTAGGGTTTTTAGAGAATATGGCATCACACTTGGGGTTTCCAGGGAATGTGTCATCGCACTTGGGGTTGCCAGGGGATATGTCATCACACAAAGCATGGTTACTAAATTAAGATAATCTTTAGCCAAATCTAATAAAAACTAAACAATCGCTAAAGAAAACATAGTATACTTTATTTATTTGGAATGAATCTCATATATAAATCAAATACACATTTTTCATTATACAATTTCAACTAATGTCCATTCACTATCTCATTTTGTTCATTTATGTTTATATCTCTCAATACATAATACCTAGTTGGGTGTGCTTCTTGGATGATATATGGTCTGACCCATTTAGGAGCAAACTTGCCAGCTGATTTCCCTTGTCTCACACAGAGTTCCATCTTTAGTACTTTATTGCCTTCTTTGAACTTGTGAGGCTTTACTAGTTTGTTGAAGTTGGAAGCCATGAGTTGTTTGTATTTAATTTGTTTTTGTAGTGATTTTTCTTGGGCTTCCTCTATACACTCTAATTTGTCACAGCATCTGGTTCATCTCATTCGTTTGAAAACGCTTTCCCATCACGTAAGCTATTCTGGCAGACACTGTTTGTATTTTGTCGGTAAGACTACCTCTTGGCCATAGACTAATGAAGTTTGCAACATTCTCTGCATAGGTTCTCCTCAATGGGACCTCTGCCCGTTTTGTGAAATAATCCATGGCCACGAAGATGAAGCAATATCCTCTAGAGGGTGGGTGTATCTGACTTATCAGGTCTATCCCCCATATATGGAAAGGCCATACTGTGGTAATGGGGTAGAGGTTATTGGATGGCTGATGTATCCACTGGCCATGTACTTGACATGTGTGACACCTGCGTACATGTTTTTGGTTATCTTCTAAAATGGTTGGCCAGTAGAAGCCTAGGTGCAGAATATAGTTGTATGAGGCCATCTATCCTTGGTGTGGGGAAGGTTCAGAGCTATGGTCTGCATCCAATGCTTCTTTTAGTTCCTCACTGGCAAGGCAACACAAAGGCTTTCCTGTATAGGACTTCCTATATGGCACAACATCTTGTAGGTAAAAGTTTTTGGCTTTGGTTAGAAGTTTTCTTTGCAACACTAGGTCAACTGGTGTAATACCATTTTGGATATAGTTGATGTACATATCTCGCCCATCCACATCACCCACCACGAGGCATTCATTCTTATCTACCTCCACTACACATTTCTCATAATCATTCTGTATCCTAGCTGAGTTTGCCTTCATCTCTAGCCAATAGTAGCCTAACCTCTGCAACCTCCGGTACAATGTTGTTGTTACATCTCCAAAATAAGCTTCGTGGGTTTCATTCAAGACCACTACTGCTTCCTTGGGTCCTAGGCACCTCACCCATACTCCATGTGCCATTCTTTGATATAACACTCTATTCACCAATTGGAATCTTAAAAGAATCTTGCCATCCTGCATCACCACAGCTGGATTACTTAATTTCTAAATTATACTATATCTACAATCATCTTCTTTGACATCATCCTCAACCCAATGCCCCAATCTGCTCGTTGATGGTTCGCATTGCATTTAAATTGTTATGGTAATTGGACTATCACTCGGTTGTATCTTAGATCCCAGGGTGGCTAGTGTGTCACCATACATATTCTTGGCCTTGTCCTGATGCTCATAGGTTACTTCTAGGTTTCTTATCAAAATTTGGATTAATGTTTTGTATGGAAGAATTGTCAATTCCTTCACCGTTGTGCTACTTCTAATCTGTCTAATCACTAATTTGGAGTCCCTTACTACTTTCACCTTCTTTGATCTAAAATCCCTTGCTATTGTCAAACCTAGCACAAATGCCTCATATTTTGCAATGTTGTGTGAGCAGGGGAATTGTAGTTTGAGCGAGTAGGTTGAAGTCTCTCTGGTAGGTGAAGTCAATGTGATGGGGGGGGGGGGGGGAGGTCTCTACTTCCATCAAATATTAGGATCCACTTTGCATTGTCCACTATTGCAATGGGGGGAGGTCTCTAGGTATCTCTTCAGAGATGTGACAACCATCACTAATGGGGAAGGAAACTAGGAGATCTATGAATGCTTGGCATTTAATTGCCCTAGGTTGGGTGTACTCAAAGCTATATTCACTTAACAGCATCATTCATTTCACCAACTTTCAAAAGAGGGGGGGTCTGTTGATGAAGTATTTTATTAAATCACTTGTTGCGATCAGTTTCACCTCCTGGCCTAAGATGTAGTGTCTGAATTTTTGTGTAGCAAAAACTAGTGCCATACACTGTTGTTCCATGTGTGAGTAATTCTTCTCCGTTGGTTTTAGAGTTCTACTGGTGTAAAAGATCGGACACTTGACTCCCTCATCACTCTCCTAGGCTAACAAACATCTTATGACTTCTAAGTTGGGTGCTATATATAGCCAGAATTCCCGACCATTCTTTAGAGGGGACATGGTTAGGGCTTTAGCCAGTGTCTACTTTAGCTGGTCAAAAGCGTGTTTGATGCTATGTCAGCCACTTATACTTTGTGAACTTCTTAGTTAATTTAAGTGGCATTGTTACGTGTACTAGATCAGGGATGAACCTTCTAAGGTAGGATACTTTTCCCAAGAAGGTTTTCAATTGTGACTCAATGCTTGGGGGTGGCAGGTCCAGAACCATCTTTACTTTGTTCTCGTCTGGGTGAATCCTAGTATGGTTGACTCTATATGCCAAGAATTTTCCTGACTGTACTCTAAATGCACAATTAATTAGGTTGGGTCTTAGGTTCAAGACCCGACATGTGATAAATACTTTTCTCAGCACCTCAGAATGATCTTCCCTTTTCCTTGCCTTTACTACGACATCATCCACTTAACACTCTATCTCTTTGTGCATCATATCAATGAAGGCATTCATCATCTCCCTCTAGCATGTGGCTCCTGCATTTTTCAAATTGAAGGGTATCGTTTTGTAGTAAAAGTTCCCAATTGGTGCTATGAACGTTGTGTGGGGTGCATCTACATGGTCCATGTTTATTTGATTGTAACCAGCGTATGTATCTAGGAAGGAGAAAGTCGGTTCCTGTCGTGGCATCAATAAGAATTTCCTTGTTTAGCAATGGGAATTCATCCTTAGGGCAGGCCTTGTTTAGGTCCCTGAAGTCGGCACAACACCTAGGGTAGGTGTGGAAAGAAGTTAGTGCACTAGTCCTTTAGTGGTAGTCATGGGCTAATGTGTTAGAATTTGGGTACTAACCTTAGTTGACTGTTTCTTCTTGACTGGGATGACATTGGCTAACCATTGTGCGTTAGCAATTGGCTTTATGAAGCCCATTTTCAGGAGTCGTTCAACTTTCTCTTTGATTTTCAAGGCTATTTCTAGTTTGAAAACTCTCTATGGTTGTTTCACAGGCTTGAACTTAGGATCGATGAAGAGTGAGTGCTTGACTAATGCTAAGTCCAATCTAGGCATCTGGTCGTATGACCTGGCGAAAACATCTTGGAATTCTGTTAATATGAAAAAAAGATAGCATAGTTGTGTCTGATGTATATTCTACTTTTACGATTGGAGAAAATAAAGTTTTTGTACCTCTTAAAAGATCTAACAACTTCTTTCTTTCTTCGGTCTCTAATTTGGCTAACACATACGACCTTTTCTCCACTCCTTCAGCGGTCATGTTAATTTCTTTTAGAGGTTCTTCCACAACACCATTGGAGTCTTGCATGTACCGAGGGGGCATGTGGATTTCATCATAGTATTTCACTGTGTCCTTAGGGCGTTCCTGTTATTGACATAGTTTCAGTATTTTTCTTATTGCCAGTTGTGTATTTAAGTATATTCTTTTGTACCTTCAAGGTTGTTGAGTTTTGTTTTTCCTGTTTAGATTTTACTTGCAATGAGACCATTGCATGTCCTTGAATGGAGATTCTATGTTAGTGTAGTAATTCTGATTTAGACAAGATTTAGAATATGTATGTTTGTCTTTTCTTATTGCAAAAGTATGTAGATTACAATGATCAAGTGATTTTTTGAAAGCTATACTACGCAGTAATAAAATAAATCATACCTCTAGGATGGCTTTCTTCATGGCAGGAATGTCATCGTCCTCGTATTCCTCTACGATCAGTAGCTTTCCACATTCTCATCAATCACCCATACACACCAGGATCATTTCTTTCTTTTTGTGACCGTTGGAGGTGTAGACATCCCATTTCTGCGCTCTTTAGTCTTTCTGTAGTACTTTGAGTTTCAACCATGCTTTAGCTAACCTTGCGGTCGATCTGGGGTATTTTTGGAATTTTACAAAAGTTAGGGCCTCAAGGATCCAAAATGATAGGTACGTAGAGACCGAAAAACCAAACCCAATGACACGAATATCACTTAAATCCGATAGTGTTTACCCCATCATCCTAAGACTCGAAGCCAAAACCGATTCCGATCGTTCGATCGGAGTCATTTTAATCCAAATCCTCATTTCACATCAAATCCAAAAACCATAGGTACATAGAGCCCAAAAATCCGAATCCAACGACACCAAGATCACCCGAGTCCGACACCATTTACCCCATCATCCTAAGTCCCGAAGCCAAAACCGATTTCGATCGTCCGATCGGAGTCATTTTAATCATAATCATCATTTCACATAAAATCTAAAATCCGAGACTATAGGTATATAGATCCCAAAAATCCAAATCTAACAACACCAAGATCACCCGAATCCGACACTGCTTACCCCTTCATCTCAAGACCCAAAATCGGAACCGATTTCAATCATCCGATCGGGATCATCTCTGATCCTAAATCCTAACCCCCCATAAAATTTGAAATCCAACCTTATAGATGGATAGAGCTCGAAATTCTGAGTCCGGCGGTGTAAAGATTGTCCAATTCCAACACTGTTATCCCCTCCATCTTGAGACCCGAATCTAGACTCGATCTGGGCCCTTCGTTTAGAATCCTCTTTATAATAACTTTGAACCTAGGGAATTCCATGACCCAAACTTCCCCTCAGCCTCTAGAAACATCTTAAAATTTTAAGATTTGACCAGCTATAGCTTCCAATCAATCAAGCCAATCACCTAAACTTGGAATGTCCAGTTTGGGTAAATTAGTGAAATATTTCACTATTTGTCTTGATTGATTGAGAGAATCTCTCACAAAGCTGTCTTGACAGCCCATTCTCTCGATCAATCTCCATCTAAAATCCATTCAAACATCAGTCATTGATCTCCCTTATCTTCCATCTCAGCCCTCCATTTCCCTCTCAAAGAATAAATTCCACCCATTTCTCACATCCAAAATACACAAGAAAGCCTAGAGCAATTACTCTATACTCACTAGTATAGAGAATACCCCCTTTACATCCAAGAATTCCCCCATTCACATTCCCCACATCCTTCTATCCCACCACATCAATCTTATGTCTGAAGACCCCCTAGGTCATGCCACATTGAAGAAGAAAGCCGAAGCATTCTTGAAGACTGAAGTTGTTGCAGAAATGTTGAAGGCGTCGAACATCGTTTATTGGGCTACATGATCAACCCTTTCTCATTCCTCGGGCCAAATATATCTGCTGCTAAATGCATCTCTCTTACCTCTGGATCGATCATATTCAAGGTGAGTTCACGATCTTGGGTTGATTTGTTTGATCTGCTCATTGTTGCTAGTAATTGTCGGCTTGATCAAATAATTGTATGTTTCTTTCAAGGATTTCTGCAACATCATTATTAGTTTGACCGATGATGGATTGTTTTCACTAGTAGCTATTTATTTATTTTTAATGATAATCAAATTTCTCATTAATCATCAATTCACGTCACCAAGGTTGCCTAGATTTCATCAATAATTAGTTAGCCTACGGTTGATTTTCAAGTCTGTAGCATAAGTTATCATTGTGATCGTTATTAGTCTCAAGTGTTAAAACTGGCTTAATTAATTGATTTGTTTATAATACGGGCATGCATGCATATGTTCAATTATTATAGTTCTCATGTGGTTAACCGATTGTTTATATCTTTTCCTCCATTTATAAGCATTAATTAGGCCTGGCCTCCTTTAACATTTACTACATTTAATTTTTTCTTTTTTTATTGTCATCAGCACTTTTAGTTTAATACATTTGTTAGTTTCTAGGCTAGATCATTTGTTTACGTATCCATCCATCTTTTCTTCCTTTTTATTTTCAGCATATGAGGTAGGAAATATCTTTAGGAATTTTCCATTAAGATTTGATAGATCGCATTCTTAAAGGTTGCATTTAGACATTTTTTTATAAATAGGAAATTTAGTAGATAGGTTTGTGTTTCTAGTTTGCTAGTCATTTAATCCTCTAATTAGTGTTATCTTTCTATTTTGAGTTTTCTTCTTGTATATATTTGATTCATGGATTTATTACGTCTTTCACAAAATCGCCAATCTCATAATTTTCATAACTCCTTTTCCTATTTTGTTTACTAATAAATTCCTTTTCATGTAATACTAGATCTTTTTCTCTTGCTTGTGTTATGTTTGTTAATTTGACTTAGTCCTCTTTAGAAATTTTCTTTTTTAATGCCCAAAAATTATAAAATTAACCTTGGAACCTTGGTGAAGTAGAGGCCGGTTCAACCAGGCGCATGTGGGGTGCTTAACACCTTCCCATACCGTACCTTGGTCCCCGGACCCAAAGAATCTCATCTCCATTGGATAACGAGTCACCAAGAAAGCAAAATGTTTTCCTCGAAAAATCTTAGGTTTTCCTAAATTCCCAATTCCAAAAATTTAGGTGGCGACTCCAAACTCCATACCCAAATCTGTCCCCCCTCTGGGTTGGAAAGCCACAGGAGGCCTTACTCACTGGGTTCAATAGTTGGACACTTTCTACTTTGGCCACTCTAGTTTCCCCTTCCATGGCAAGCTCCATATAGTATATCACGTCCTATAGGTGGGTTTGTTTTCTGTCGAATGGGATGCGAGGGGTCGGGATCCTGGTGATGTGGCCCTTGTGCTTGGCTTTTATGCATTGGTGATAGGTGGGCGGGACCAGCCCCATGCCAAGTATTAGGGGTTTCCTTAATAGGGCATGATATGCTGTTGTTGAAGAAATCACTTGGAACTCCTGGCTGATGTAGAATGGTTCAATAGCCACTGGCAAGTCAATCGATCCTTCTGTGGCAGACGCATTCCTATTAAGGTTTGTGACCTCCATGGGTATCCCTTTAACAGTTTCCTTCCGTCCATTCATGAGCTTCATGGTGTGAAGGGAGATCAATATCATGGAGCTTCCTTGGCCAACCAATGAGCACCACATCTCATATCCCCTATTTTGGCCGTGATGTACAGAGGCCGGTTGTCGTGGGGATCAGTGGCCAGCATGTCATATGGGGTGAACTCTACATGGGATTTGTCTATGCGATGAGGTTTGAGCGGCCTTCTGAAAGCTTCCGCTAGTGCTCTGATGGCATGTTGTCGTGTTGTAGCACTAGTCACCTATTTATTGAGGAACTATTGTAAGTCTGGGCTTTGCTCGAACCGTTGAATCAGCATGTTTGGGCAGTCACCTCCTGATGACCCAACTACATTTATGCTACTTCCTTGTGAGTGTGCAGGGAGGGGGTCAGCCTCCATTTGGGTTGGCTTCCTTTTAACAAAATAATATAACTTTACCTTTTGCCCAAAAAGCCACTGGAGAGTGAAACAGTCCATTAAATCATGGTTCGGAGGCTAATGGTAGTTACACCACCTCCCCCCATGTCTTTCTTTCTTAGGGTCAACTCCAGGTGGTGGTGGTGGCAGGTTGATCACATGGTCTTCCACCATCATAATCATGATAACTTCACTCCTATTGCAGTAGAAAGGGGGAGGGGGTGGTGGTAATGGGCCATTCCGTCGATTCTGGTTGTCGTCATGGTAGTTAGGCCACTGGTTAGACCCCCTAGTGTTTCGAGGTCTCTGGTCGACGACATAGGCTTCATTTCTCACTTACTGCGATGCTATTGAAACTGGTTGTCGCGCTATGTTGGTGACAGTGCGCACTGATCTCTCTGTGCACTTCCATAACTGGCTGAAGGTATCAACTTCAATGTTCTCGATCCCTATTTTATAGGTCAGGTGCATGATGCATCCCCTGCACGTATTGTTCCATGAAACTTTTCTTTGTTGCATGTTCGTTGAAGACCGAATGCGCCAGTTTCTAGAACCACATAACATGAGCTAGGAGGTCTTCTCTGGCACGTTGTTCTGTATTATGCAGGTCCACCATTATCAGCTTCCGTTCAAGGGTGAAACCACTTGGATAGAAATTTCTTTGCCAACTCTACCCATGAGTTGATACTCCCTATGGTCAGGTTAACGAACCATGTGTATGCCAGTCTAGTCAAAGATTTGGAGAATTCTCGGACCTTTAAATCTCTATCTAGGGAAAATGAACCTAATGCGTCTTCGAACTTGTTGACATGCTCTTTAGGCTTCCCTTCTACCCATCATACTGTGGCCACTACTACGGAGGGACATAACCAGAGGTATACGACTTGTATAGAGTGCGGTTGGAGTAGGGATTCTAGAACATGAGTGCAGATTGGGCTTTTTTATAGCTTTCCTCCATTAAGGCCTGGACATACTCTTTTATCTCAATGTGGCTGATGGGCGTCTCTATCATCTTGTTGTCTCGTGGGACTGCATGAGGCTACTCAATGGAGGAGAAGCGGGGTTTTCTGCCCTACGTCTAGTACAAGTGCAAGGTTGGTTGGGGATGCTTATTCATTCTAGGGTTTAGGTTTCTAGGGTGATTAGTGGGGACAGACGCAGAAGGTCCAGCAGGTGTAAACGGGGAATATTTAGTTGTTGATGTCCTTTGTAGTAGTTATAAAGCGTTTCTCACCTTGGTCTACATTTTCTCCAATCGATTAATGCAAATCTCGAAGTCATATACCTTGTCGTCAGCCTGTTCGGCGGGCTCCTGACCAATCTAGTTTCTGACCTCTAGGTTGATATTCTCATGGTTGTTAGGTTGCTCCTCAGGGATAGGGGAAAGGTTAATTCTATGGGCGGTCATCCTTTGTGATCAAAGGATGAACTAGAGATTCTAATGTGGGTGGTGTAGTGAGGCTAAGTGTGGTGGTTTCCTTAAAGGACGAAGGAAGACTAGGAGAAAGGGTAGGCTAAGAGCTTCTATTGATAGAGTCATGTCTTCGTTATGATTCACACTTCCTTTTATAGGGAGAAATCCAGAGTCCCTGATGGGAAGGAGCCAAAAGATTTTGATTCCTATTTGGAAAGGGGATCTTTGATTTAGTGTTAATTGTCAGGGGGATACTACTAAGGATTCGATATGTGTCTTATGAGATCTCTCCAGGATGAGATTTCCTTTCATATGAGGATTCTCATAATACATGTGTGCTACTTCCTTTTGCATGTCTCCTACACTGACATGTTCTATTTAATCCTATTTTGTATCTTGTCACGAGCAATATTGGCTGATCATTGTATTTTCGTTCATTGCCAGTTTGCGATGCCTTTGAACTTATCGCAAGCTCGCGATAGCTTTAAGATCATTATAGGTCTATGGTAACCTCAAATTCGTCATTGGTATGTTGTGGCTTTGAGCTCATCACAGGTCTAAAGTGGCTTTGAACTCATCGCACGTCTGTGTAAGATTTGAGCTCATTGCAGATCTGTGGTGGTTTTGAGCCCATCGCAAGTTTGTGTCGAGTTGTGAACTCATTGCGGGTGTTTGTGTAGCTTTGGTTTAGTACCTT
The DNA here is from genome assembly GCF_056320005.1 of Nelumbo lutea. Taxonomy (NCBI): domain Eukaryota; kingdom Viridiplantae; phylum Streptophyta; class Magnoliopsida; order Proteales; family Nelumbonaceae; genus Nelumbo; species Nelumbo lutea. Next base: position 56,952,798 of record NC_142687.1, on the reverse strand, counting down.
CATTGCCATTGCAGTCATGGTGAACAACATGTACCTATAGGTGGTGTCTGATATGAGGGTAAAAGTGTAGATGGGGGTTGATCGGGGCCCTTGGATTGGTATTATATAAGTTTAACAAGGGATTTGAGGGTCTTAGACAACACGTCGGTTCTTTGGATTTTTGGGCATTTTAGAGAGTTCAGATGGTTCTGATCAGAGGTTTGGGGTAAATTGGAGGTTCAAACAGTGGATCGAGAAAAAATTGGGTGTTGAACCTTCAAAATCAGGGTTAGAAGAGGGTAAATTGGAGATTTTTGGAAAGGGCAGGCTTGGAAGAGGGCAAGACGTGGAAGGAGGACTATGGTAAGGGAAAGGCAAGGAAAAAGATTTCCCCTACAGTATCATTTCATCATGTTCAAGCAATTTTATTTTTGAAAAAGTGACCTCTCCTAGGTATTAGGAACCTTCGAATTTAGGGTACATTTTTCGTATAGGAAAACATTAAAATAAATTCTTAATGTTTAAAACATTTGCTTTTGGCAGAGTGACCCATCTTAGGTATTAGAAACCTTAGCTCAAAATGTTGGAGGGGAGGTAGGTACCCCATGTGTGGAACATTGACAAATTGAGGAGATATTATCTATGAAGAGTTTGATAGTTTTGAGCAATGCTCGAAAAGACTACAAATTTCACTAAGTATGAAAAATGAGACCGCTCGCCCTACTGACTTGGTCTAACCGATCTACTTGAAGGAAGGGTTAGGATGCATCATAAGGGTGGCCGAACCATTCTAGATGGCTGGGCGAAATTCAAAAATTTCCTAATCCTTTCGAGAACCGAATTCTCTATGTTTCAAAAAACTTACATTTTTCAAGATCAGTCTTGCACTGAATCAGACCAAATTTGAAACCAAATAGGGAAAGAGTTGTATACCTGATACGGATACCACAAACGCAGATCCTAAGGTGGAAGTTCACGCCCAAATCCATGCTAAAACTAGCCTCCATTGAAAATGGCACAGTGTACTCCTCAAGTTGGTTCAGCAATGCAGTTTTCAAACAAACTACAATCCAACAGCTTGGATCGAATTGGGGAGATGAGCACGAAATTTCTCTAGATTTTTCTTGCAAAAATTAATTGAAAACTGATCTCTATTAGTCACAAAATAGTTGTAGTTGAACTAGGGTTTTATGGAAGACAAAAGAAGAAGAGAGAGAGCAGAATTGAGAGATGTCCTTGGTCAGTTCGCCCTCTTCTTCTTTTATCTCTTTATGGAGAACTTCTCCTAACCAAATTACAAGATTATCCAAATTTAATTTGGATCTGGACTCTATTAAGAGATAAGCCTTATCCTCTTAAGAGGATGGCTGCTCCATACCCATTTCCAAGCCCAAATTCACCCCATGTTAAGTTGTCATGTGATAGCTTAATTCTTCATATTAATTATGGGCTTTAGGCCCAACAGCTATAAGGCTCACAATCCAAGGGTGTTGCATGGCCGATTTATGCCTGATTTGTATGGCGTAGGACCCCACAATGGCCTCACATAAGTCCACATGGGTTTGGCCTAGCCTCTATGAAAAGGCCTGGCTGAATTCACTACTAAATGCAGTGAACCCCTGAGCACACCACTTTGGGCTCAAAATGGGCCCAACATTTACACTTATGTGATCCTTGAATTTTGTCATTCTATGAAGACCCAAGGATAATGGACTTAAATAAGATAAGCCCTATCAGGTAATCAGCCCTGTAATGGTCTCTTACACTTAATCTCTTGGCTTATAATGATTAAACATTGCCCGACAGGGAAGGACCTCTCCCCTGGCTGCAAGGTGCAGTGTCACACTCTCTGCTTGGATGGATCCCGGGAATTAAAAGATTTTGCAAACATTTTTCATAAAACATAATGTATATCATATAAATATAGTTTGCAAAACCAAATCTAAAAATCCCCTCTTCGAGCTCCCAAGCCTGCTCAACAATGTTGCTCTTCACCTCCTCTAGTTGGTGAGTCAGGCTGGATGACACATTGAGGAACTGTCGACGATCTTTTTGGGCTTCCAACTAAGCCTTTTCTAGTTGTGACTAAAGGGACTTGATCTTAGTTGTCATCTATGTGTTTTCGTGCTCCATAATGGTGGCGTTGTCATATAAAGCATGAGTCATACAACTCACCTGCAAAAAAGAAAGACATAGTGAGGTGAACATACATGAAGACCAAGTGTTGAAGGGTTAGTACTTATCGACAATGCATCCTGGAATATCGAGCTACTGAGGTTAGCAACACTCCACTGATTGAAGTCCCTCCTATCTTCAGGAAGAAGTATTCTAGTACTCACATCGAAGGCAACACGAGGGTCTCGGATCCTATCTGTGGTAGTGGCATCCCAGTTTGAGAGGTAGACTTGCCTGCGCGAACTGGATTCCTTGAAGTAAGGGGAAATCCATCATATGAATGGCCGAACCATGCTAGATGGTTGGGCGATATTTCAAAAATTTTCTTTCACCCTTCTAGGAATCGCATTCCCAGGTTTAGAAAAATTGCATTTTTTAAGGATCGTTCTTGCACCGAAACTGGACCAGATTTGAAACCAAAAGAAAGGGAGAAGAAAACCTGATATGGATTCAACAAATGTATCTCCCAAAGTGGTAGCTCATGCCCAAAGAGAGTTCCAAAATCAGCTTCCACTGAAGATGCCACAACTTGAATTGAAGCTGGTTCAGCAATACAATTTTTAGCAAAATTGTAATCCAACAGCTTGGGTCGAGCAAGGGAGGTGAGTACGAATTGGTTCTAATATTTTCTTGCAAAATTCAGAAATCAAGACTGATCAACATCAGTTCAAGAATTGGAGTTCAAACTAGGGTTTCTGGGGCGGCAAGAGTAGAGGGAGAGAACTGAGAGCAGAGTGATCTAGAGCAAATTCGATGCCCTCTATTTATAAACCTTAAGGATCAGCACTCCTAATCAAATTGAAGCCGGTTCAGCAATACAATTTTTAGCAAAATTGTAATCCAACAGCTTGGGTCGAGCAAGGGAGGTGAGTACGAATTGGTTCTAATATTTTCTTGCAAAATTCAGAAATCAAGACTGATCAACATCAGTTCAAGAATTGGAGTTCAAACTAGGGTTTCTGGGGCGGCAAGAGTAGAGGGAGAGAACTGAGAGCAGAGTGATCTAGAGCAAATTCGATGCCCTCTATTTATAAACCTTAAGGATCAGCACTCCTAATCAAATTAGGAGGATCCTAATCCAAATCTTTATTTGGATTTGGACTCTCTAAGTGGATAATACTTACCAAACCCTTATCCATACCCATATTCGCCCATGTCACATGACTGCTTAAGTTGTCATGTGATCACTTGATTAATCTAATTAATCACGGGCTTTAAGCCCATTAAGTAAGTGGGTCACGACCCTAGGTAGTTTTTGGTCCATTTGATTCTCTTTGTATGGCATGGTACCTCGATAATGACCTTACAGAGGCACATATGGGTTCGGCCCATCATTCGTGAAAAATCCTGTTTCACTGTCAAGTACAGTGAACCCCTAAGTCCATCAGTATGGGCTCTTAATGGGCCCAACATTTATATTAAATGATCATTGAGTCTAGCCATCCTATGAAGGCCCAAGAATAATGGACTTAAGTATGATATAGCCCATTAGGTAAAAAAGCCCTAAATGGTCTATTACACTTAACCTCTCAGCCCTTAATGATCAATCACTGCCCAACAGGGAGGGACCTCTCCCCTGGATGCAAGGTACAGTGTTGCACTCTCTGCTCGGATGGGTCCCGGGAATTAAAACCACTTGCAAACCTTTTTCTTAAAACATAATATATAAGTATATTTTGCAAAACAAATCTCAAACTCAGTTGAAATCGACTGCTGGTAGTTTTGGTTTCCATCAAAGAGAATGCAATCTCGATCATTCACTTTGCCCGACAAAGGGGCTGATCCTATCACTATGATCACCCACTTGAGTGAATTCTCAGGCTACCCCAACATACACAGGTTTTGACCCCCAAAGGATCTCACTGATTGGCATATTAAGGATAGCCTAATCTGACTCCCAATGTAGTACCATAATCGAGTCTAGGGGTTATGTGTAATTTTTCAGTTTTTCCCACCAGTCTCCAAGGTCCAGGGCATAACAAGAAAATGGTATGGGTTCAGTGTTTGAAACAAACACACACTACATGTGCTTCAGGTCTAACCCTAGCAGCAGAGACAAGCTACCCCAACCTTCTTGGTAGTACATTAGTGTTAGCCTTGGTAGGATAAACTTCCCCAAGTCTATCCAACAGCTGAGAACATTCTAAACTAACTCGGGTCTCTTAAGTGTCCAGTTTAAGGGTAATTACATAGAAACACATCGTTTAAGTGTCTAGTTCAAGTGTCTTACCAGTCTATAGCTCATAGGGAGTCTTAGGAACGGATTTGGTTGGAACCCGATTCAGCACGTATATAGCAGTCTCCAATGTGTGTCTACAAAAGGATATAGGTAGTTCTGAATGGATGAGAAGTGATTAGACCATATTTAATAGAGTTTGGTTTCTCCTCTCCGACGCACCGTTTAATTGTGGTGTAGCAAGATAAGACAGTTGTGATACAATCTCATTGTCCTTCCTTGAATTTGTTGGAGAGATATTCACCTCCTCGATTTGATCAAAGGGTTTTGATGTGTATCCATAACATTTTCTCAACTTCTTGTCTAAACTCCTTAAACTTTTCAAAGGATTCAGTGTTATGTCTCATTAGGTACACGTAACCATACCGAAAGTAATCATTGGTGAAATTTATGAAATAACAGTGATGGTTGCATGTTCTAACATTCATGGGACCACATACATCAGTATGTATCAGGTCAAGTGTACCCGGAGATCTTTCAAACTTTCTTGTAAATGGTTGTTTCATCATCTTACCTTAAAGACAAGGTTCATAAGTTGGAATATCTTATATAGTTAGAAAATCCAAAGGACCATCCTTCACCAATCTTGTGATACGATCTATGTTGATATGGGCAAGTCGGTAATGCCACAAGCACATGGGATTAACTGTACCACATGTTCTTTTCTTGGGGGATAATTTATGACGTAATTTTGGTTATGTTCATTTCTAGAGGACAGAGGACATAGAGACCACTTTCAAGTTCTCTGTAGGTAAGGAATTTGTTATTCAAATTAATAGTAACTTTATCAGTAAAAAGAACAGAATAACCATCCTTATACAATTTTGAAACTAAAATCAAATTTCTTCTAAGTAACGGTACATAAAGACAATCTTTAAGCATTATAATGCCTTCTCTGAAAATTAAATCTACAGTTCATATAGTTGTAGTTGCAATTGTTGCAGAAGTCCCCAAGTAAAGAACCACCTCTTCATCATTCAGCCTTCTGCTTAGTTTGAACCCCTGCAATGTATTACATGCATGAGTAGAAGCTCCATAGTCAATACACCAGGATATAGAAGTGACCAATATATTGGTCTCTATGAAAAGAGATTCGAAATTACCTTCTTTGTTTTTGGATTCTAGATATTGAGGACAATTCCTTTTCTAGTGTCCGGTCTGTTTGCAGAAGTGACATTCATCCAATGACTTGTCTTTTTTCTTCCTTTTTAGCTTGCTTGCTTTTTTCTAAGGCCTCTTCTTGCCTTTCCTCTTTATTTTGCCTAATTTTCCACCTTTAACAAGCAAGCCTACCAGCTTATCCTTCTTGATTTCAACCCTCTACAACATATTGTTGAGTTTGTGAAGGCTAACTTTTAGCTTGTTCATGTTATATTTCATGACGAACTAATTGAATGAGGGAGGCAAAGTTTAGGATGGCATCAGTCTTGGTGTCATCATCGAGCTGGGATCCAAGAGCCTCTAGTTCATTAATGTACCCCATCATCTGCATGACATGGTCATGAACCGATTGGCTCTCAATCATCCTCAGGTCATCAACAGTTTAAGGACCTTCTGTCGGGTAGAATGATTTTGCTCCTCATACATAGTCTTTAAACTATCCAGAGTTTCTTTGCAAACTTTGGTCTTATCAAATTGTCTCAGGATTGCATTGTCTAATGATGCTAAAATGTAACACTAGGCAAGAGAATTCTTCTCTTCCCTTTTTTGATATTCCCTCCTACGTGCCTTAGAAGCCCTGTCACCCAAATGTTCCGAAGTTGGGTTCTTGGCAACCTTGTCCAATTTGTCGGAGGTAAGGACCAAGGTTACAGTACCGGTCAACACAGTTAGGTCCCTTAAGTCTGTTGTCGTCCAACAATTTAGTGAATTGTCTGTGTGCCATTTCTGATAAAAGGCAATAGATATTAGTCCACAACCTAAAATTGTTTCATGTTATCTTAAATAGAATGGTCTTTTATCTATGTTCCATCTCATTTTATTCATCTCTGAGATTTCCCTCTTATCTTAGTGACGAGGACACGATGCATGTCCCTGAAAATTTTGGAAATCACATAGGTTTTTGGAGCCAATTGTTTCAGCTACAAAATCTCATGACTTTCTATGAAGGATCAAGTATCCACCCATCTAATGAGTTTTCCCTTTGGCCTCCATCAGACAAGGTTCGTTGCCATTTTAGGTTAAACCTTTCTGTCTAGTAAGTGTTGACTTGTCATATCGTGGACTCCAAGATACCGTGAAAGAGTCTTCAATTTTAGGATAACCCTCTCCCACCTCGGAAAATGATGTCCCTATCATCTCATGAAGCAATCCAACCGAATAGACCAACAAAATTGATAGCCCAATTTTATGGTGCATCTCCACCCACCGATTCAGCATGCTTTCATGCTAATGACAGAAGGCCTTTAGAGAATCCATCATATGATTTTCCCTATCTATTGCACTTATATTAATCCGAAGGGAACAAACAAAAATAGTCCTTAGGTCTGGTTTAGGTCATACCAAAGCGACTCCCACTTACTTTCATAAAGTTATATTTGAATGGGCTCAAAATGAGCTAGGGTTCCACGGGGTTCCTCTTGGTGAGGAAGCTGATCAGGGGGGCCATTGAGAAGGGAGATCATCCAATGATTTGTAGACATCATGACAATGATGTGCATTCAACCACGATGTTCGTAGAGAGCCACATACAATTAAACATGGGCCAAGCACTTATGGCCCATGAACGAATCACATTTAGCACATAACAAGCATACACATAAATTGATCCAATCAATTAAAAGCTTGTAAAACCCTAATTAATTTAAGTTAACACACAATCAGCCCATTAAAAGCCCATGAATTATCCAATAATTTTATCTAGGTATATGGGCTAAACTGCAAAAGGCAGTTCGGCCCATATAGCAGTTATGCTAAAATGGGTCGGTGTTGCTTTAACTTAACATAAATTAGGTTTTTCAAGTGAGGGCCGAATTGGTCCATGTGATGGGCCATCAAACCCTTGGCCCATAACCGAATTTGAGCCACCTAAAATGTGACCCATGGGGCTGAGATCAAACCCTACCGAACCATTGGTTCGGTCCAACCAGTTTGGACCAAACTAGGTCAAATCGGTGTAGGGTTTGGTGTCCAAAACATGCAACAATTCATGAAAATTCAATTTGAAATTTTTAACAACTAAATATTGACAATCAATCACAACAAAAATAAATAATCTAGTGTTGCAAGTGTGATTGTCTGAATCTGATCTGAATGAACTGCAAACCTACAAGAAAACTGGTTAATCATAGATTGCAGATTTTTTACAATAATCTTCCTTCTTCTCTGTGCACTCTAATCATCAAATAAATAATTCACGTGCGCAGATCTTGGCGCCAATTAAAGAATTTGATCTCCATCACACAGACAGCCCAAGAAGCAAAGAAATAATAATAGAACAATTCTAAAATTATATCAGAATATAATTTCATATCAAATCGCACAAAATATGAGAACTGATTAAACTTAACTTTAATACCACTGAAGGAAGGGGAAATCCATCATATGGATGGATGAGTCATGCTAGATGGTTGGGCGAAATTTCAAAAATTTTCTTTCACCCTTCCAGGAATCGTATTCCTAGTTTTAGAAAAATTACACTTTTCAATGATCATTGCACCGAAAATGGACTAGATTTGGAATGAAAAGAAAGGGAGAAGAATACCTGATACAGATTCCATGAATTTAGCTCCCAAAGTGGTAGTTCATTTCCAAAGAGAGTTCCAAAACCAACTTCCACTGAATATGGCACAGCTTGAATTGAAGTCGGTTCAACAACACAGTTTTCAGCAAAATTGCAATCTAACAGCTTGGATCGAGTAAGGGAGGTGAGCACGAATTGGTTTTGATATTTTCTTGCAAAAATCAAAACTTAAGACTGATATATATATATATATATATATATATATATATATATATATTTTATTTGATTGCAACACAAATCTCAAACTCGATTGAAATCAACTGCCAGTAGTTTTGGTTTCCATCAGAGAGAATGTAGTCTCGATCATTCACTTTGTTCGACAAAGGGGCTTATCCTATCACTATGATCACCCATTCGAGTGAATTCTCAGATTGCCCCAACATACCCAGGTTTTGACCCCCGAAGGATCTCACTGATTAGCATATCAAAGATAGCTTGACCCAACACCAAGTGTAGTATCATAATCGAGTCTAGGGGTTATGTGTAACTTTCCAGTTTTGCCTACCAGTGTCCAAGGTCTAGGGAATAACTGGAAAATGGTCTGGGTTCAGTGTTTCAAAAAATACACACTATATGTGCTTCGGGTCCAACCCTAGCAGTTGGGACAAGTTGCCCCAACCTTCTTGGCAGCACATTAGTGTTAGCCTTGGCAGGATAAACTTCCCCAAATCTATCCAACGGTTGAGAACATTCTAAACTAATACGAGTTTCATAAGTGTCCAGTTTAAGGGTAATTATATAGAAACAAACCAATTATAACATGAAACAATTATGTACTTTCATTCGTTTACAATAAATGGATATGTACATCAATCTTATTGGAGCTAGGGGCATACACTGTCTAACATCCCTCGTAGGCGACGTCGGGAAATGTGTACATTGAGGGTGGAGCGAACTGACTAGGCATGTTTATAGGGTTGATGGAGGTTGAATCGACGTGATCGTCATCGATGCTCACCACGTCGGGCTCCCTAGCTGGAGATCTTGGATGTGAAATCACCTCCGAAACCACCTCCGGACTGACTAAACAGTACCTGCTTATGTGAGTTGATCTTTGGCCGTGAAACCACCTCCGAACCAAATGGGCCAGAGATCTTAGACGCACTTCGTGAGCCTCACAACAACTAGCCTATATAAAGGCACCCCCATTCACAAAAAAGGTACGTGTGATTTATCACTCATAGCTTTCTAGTCGTCTCACTTTTTAGCACTCTCAAAGCTCTTCATTGACTTAAGCATCAGAGTGCCAACCCCAGGTAAAGCAACCCAAATATTGACATCTTTCTTTGCAACTCAACTAGGCAACCTACTCAGTCCGACGTCTAAGCTATGTGCCAGCAGGGAGCATCAGATCACGCACCATCAGCTTTCATTTTCACTTCTTGGATGCAAGTGGACTCTTATGGAAGTGGTGAATCTTTTCAATCAAATTTCTTCACCCCATCAAGAAAGACTGAAAGAGAGGCAATGTAATATGTAGATACCCTAGGGCAGCAATATTGTGGTCTACATAGGAAGAAAAGGACGAGAGATTGTTCAAAGACAAGATTCTACAATCATAGAAAGCATTAAAATGAAATCATCCATTTACTAAGCCATTATAGAGATTCATGAATGAACCAAACAAACTATGGGTTCAAGTTTTTAAAGCCAAGTCAGGGTCTATCTTCAATCAAAACCCAAAGTCTACATTTCGCTTGGTGGAGAACCGGAGACAAATGCTTAGCAAAGCAAAGTTTCTAAAATGGCTTCATATGGCAAATCCAAAATGGAAGCCAGGTCACTAACCATACCCCCTCTTTCACAAGAGTCAGAGATCTGCCACACCTAGATGGATCCTGGACAACTTCTACACTAATATTTCTCTCCAGGCACAATTGCAGAACTGAAAGTGAAACCTACCCTTCACTTGCATCATGATCAACTCGTTTTGATACATTAAAACTCATTTATGTTCTCAGTGAAATCCGCTTACACTTGCTTCTTAGGAGAATTGTCATCCACTTCTCAGCACACAATACCATGGCGAGACATCTGGAATCTTGAAGTTCCTTTCAGGTTTCAGATCTTCGCATGGAAACTATACTGGGATGCAGTTCCCACCAGAGACATTAAAGTTTCTGAAGGAAGATGAACAATCTTGCATTCTGTGCAATGGAGCTGCTGAAACATGGCATAACATTTGCAAGGGCTGTTTAGGCTGGATTACAGGTGGGCATGGTGTACATTCTTTTTTTTTATTATCTTTTGAAGGGCTACACAACAGGAGGTAGCCCATCCCCCAACCAAGGTGCAGGTGGGATTCAATCCCAAGTCTCCGACCTGTAGGAAACCTTACCAACCAGCTGGTCGGCACCTTGCCTCAACACATGGTGTACATTCAGGCTTCAGCAATGGTATACTAATTTTCCCTAGTCCGGATCACCTGCCAACCAAACATGTTCCAACCCTCTACCAACATAATCTAACATTGCACATCTCATACATAGCAGGTCCCACTTTTATGATGAGTCCCAGTCTCATGATAAGATGTGCTGTGTAGGGTTGGAACGTGTTTTGTTGGCAGATCTCAATTCATTTTCCCCGTGTTTTTATCAAAACATTAAAATAATGCATACATGCGAGAGTTGACATTGCTCGTAGACCAATACGAGATGCATGAGAATATCCCATCAGATCCCATCCGAGTTATCAGTAGGCAATTATCTATGTCCGCCTCACTTGTCCCAAATGAAGGTGCAGGGTATGCTAGCAATAGAGGAACAATATTGCTTGTATATTGATGGCTTATACATACTCTCTGAATTCGGCTGCTAGTTCATATGTACTGATTCAACGTAATTGCAGCAGCAGGTCATAGGGCTAATATCAAACAACCATAGGATACCGAATGGGAGGCAGTCATTTTGGGTCTTCAAGAAAGCAGGGAGAAGTGTTAAAGAGCTTGTTTTTTCTGATGTTTATCTATTGTGAATATCATGAATTACATACAACTGGTAACAAAAGATGCACAGAGACACTGTAGTGGCTATTCAAAAGTTTCTTTTTTATTAATTCAATACTCAAAAGTATTTTGATAGCGGTAGAACATGTTAAATAGGCAGTAGAGCACTAGAGCTACTATATCAAATACCCCTCAATGGAATTCCTGTAACATCTTTCAAGTAGATAATATAAGTTTCTTTGGCATTTGTAAGGAAAAAAAGACAATCTAACATGAATGAGGTAGGCACTAAGGTGACATCACTTGGTTCACTACTAGCAAGATACTATCAGAAGGATAAGAAAGGAAACAAAGTACTACATATCTAATACACATAGTTATTTTATATATGTAAAATGCCCGTAAGTACTTCTCCAGAAACAAAAAGCTAGAAACTAAAATTGCATTCAACTTTTCTTAATTTTTTGATCATTTTCTTCTCTTCTTTATTTCTCGCTATGCACGAGCGACCCTGTTGAGACTGACCATGCGGGCTGATGTGTCCATTTGCAATCCTCTTCCTGCAGCACCTGTCTGGTAAGATCTACCAACCCCTCCATATGCATCTTGATATCGTGTGCTCTGGAAGCCAACAGAATAGCCCCCTGTTCCTCGTGACTGACCAGATCTATCCTTCAAAAACACTCCACCAGAAGCCTGAGTGGAAGTAGATGGTCTCCTTCCAAGTCGGTAGCCTAAGCGCCCACTACTTTGCCTTCCCTGAGAAAAGTTCTCTTGCCACTTACTGGCTGCAGCCCCAGCATAATCCTGGCCCTCTCTACGCCTTGGGGGCAACCCATCCAGCCCTCCACCTGTCCTTGCTTCTAAAGCCCTCTCATTGCTCTCAGCAAGAACAGAAAGCTTCTCTGTCAACTGGAATACAAGGCTCTGCAGTCCTGTGTGCTCAACATTGTGGAAAACAATGCACCGAGTTGGCTGGTCCCAGCTTGCATGAAGCTCCTCCATGATCATCATCTTACTCACAATGCTGTGGACAAGGTGGTCTGAGAGGTCAAAGATTGTTGTAAGCTGATCTAAGCTCAGGGAATCATAGGATGAAGCGTAAGTGAATAGGTAGGTCCTCAAGGCCTCTTCCTTTATCTTGGACATAAGCATCTCCAAAACATTTTCACAGTTCCTCAGGAGCTTCCAGACATCAAGGGATCTAATGACATCAAATGCCTTTTGGAAGTCTCCTTTGCCCAGGGCCCTGGTAGCAGCCATGACATGGTCTCGGACATTTTCAGGGGGGCCTGTGAATGTCTGTCTCTCACTCACCTCAAGCAATCTACGAAATGCCTTACTTATGACCTTGCGTTTGGCATCATGGGTATTAGCAGCCATATTAGGGACCTCCAAAAGCATGGCACTTATCAAATGGACAGCCTCTAGGAGCTCAAGATTTATATGCATGTGGTATGGCATTTGCCGCCTCCTTTCAAGCTTTTCCTGTAAATGCAAATTACAAGGTAATTGAGATTTCAGAATTGCCAACACACATCATTGAGTAAGAAAGCGACTACAAAATGGTATAACATACCTGCAGATACAGAGAAAACCACCTACTTAATTTTCTTTGCATGTGCCACTTAACAAGATTCCAATACAATAATTACATTGTTAACGAATTATGTGATTCCAGTCATACTATAGTTACATTTAGAAAACAAATCCAACAAACTACAAGCAACAGATGTAGCATATCTCCTTGTTTACAGTAAATGACACTTTAAAGCCACCCATCCCTTATCAGTATTTGAGGCTAGAGGAAAATGATGATGATAATAATGATGACAGTGACAATGATAATTACCAGAAAGAAAAAGAGAAGAAAATAAAAGAAATTGAAAATAGAGTTTTACCCACTCATCCCATTTATCTCCCTAATACAAATGGAAAAAAGAAAATTACAAAAACACCCTCATGACTAATTAATTATTTGTGGTTACTAGAGTGTAAAAACATCTCATGAGCTTCAACTTTCTCTTTCATGAAGTCACAATCTACTTTTATATGTTTCATGTGGTCATGTTGGATAGGATTGTATAATAGCTGTCAAGGCATCACCTAGGCGACTAGGCACCCTTGGCTTGGCACCTTGCCCAAACGCCTTGAATTATAGCAACTAGGCAACTAAGTGCCCACCTAGGCGACAAAAATGACAATGCAGGTGCCTTGTACAATATCATTTATATTGCTATATTGTTGTATCTTATTAATGTATGTGTTAATACTTTTTATTATATGCTATATATATCATTTATACTTTGTTTTAATATTTTACCATTCAAATTTAAAAGATCAAAGGGTTTTGAGGAGAGAAAAAGAAAGAAAGAAAGAAAAAGAAAGAGGAAAGAAAAAATAGAAGTATAAAGAGGTTCTTTTCTTTATATTCTCTCCCTCTCTAATTAAATAAAACAGAAATTCCATCCTTGTTTTTTATTTTACTTTCCATCTTGCAAATTTATCATATAAAGTTAATAACCTTCTTTAGCTTCTAATTGATATGAAATTAAATTGTTATTATAGTTGTTTCGAATGCTGCTACAGTAACTCGAACCTGGAAGAGAAGAAAGAAGAAGAGGAAGAAGAAGAGAAGAAGAAGAAAGAAAAGAAGGGTTTGTCCAAATCTGATGGACCTCCCATACAGTTGACCCCCTTAATCTTAATTAGATTCTAATAACCTTTACAATGACTAAATTGCCCATACTTAAGTGTAGGGCAGAGTACTCTAATAAAATTGCCACATAAGCAAACTACTTAACACACATAAGATGACTAAACTACCCCTATTCGGTTCACTTTAACACTCCCTCTCAAGCTGGAGAATATATGTCATATAATCCCAGATTGTCACATAGGTAGTTCACCTTCCCTGAGCTTAGAGCTTTTGTAAATAAATCTGCCCACTGATCATTCGAGCCCACATGTTCTGTATCTATCTCTCCAGCAAGAACCTTCTCCCTCACAAAGTGGCAATCAACCTCTATGTGCTTTGTTCTCTCATGAAAGACAGGATTGGATGAGATATGGAGTGCAGTTTGATTTTCACAGTACAATATCATAGGTTTATCCATGTGAAACCCAATTTCACAGGTAGTGTGTGCCATGGCCCTATACTCGGCTTCAGCACTGCTTCTAGCCACAACCGTCTGCTTTTTACTCTTCCATGTCACAAGATTTCCTCCAAGAAATGTGCAATAGCCTGTAGTAGATCTTCTGTCATTCACTGAGCCTGCCCAGTCTACATCTGTATACCCAACTATTTCAAGTTTTCCTCCTGGTTTATACAATAGCCCACGGACTGGAGCTCCTTTCAGATACCTTACAATTCTAAGAATTGCATCCCAGTGAGGTATACGAGGGTTCTGCACGAATTGGCTCACCATACTGACTGCAAAGGAGATGTCGGGTCTCGTAATAGTCAGATAGTTCAGTTTTCCCACTAGTCGTCTATACCCTCCAGGATCTTCAAATACTTCTCCTGTTTCACTGCTCAACATAACATTTGGTTCCATAGGGGTCTCAGCCGGTTTTACACCTGACAGTCATGTTTCTTCCAATAGATCAAGAACATATTTCCTTTGGCACAGATTTATACGTTGTTTTGACCTGGCAACTTCTATTCCCAAGAAATACTCTAATGTTCCAAGGTCTTTTGTTTGAAAATGATATTGCAGAAATACCTTTAGTTTGCCAATCCCCAATTTATCACTGCCAGTAATGACAATATCATCCACATAGACCACTAATAAGATCTTCCCAGCTTCTGAGTCATAGTTGAACACTGAGTGATCACCCTGACATTGCTTCAATCCAAAACTCGTTCACCACTTCGCTGAACTTCCCGAACCAAGCACATGGTGATTGCTTCAACCCATAAATTGCCTTCTTCAGTCTGCACACCTTACCATCCTCCCCCTGAGCAACAAACCCAGGTGGTTGCTCCATATATACCTCATCCACCAGATCGCCAGGGAGGAAGGCACTTTTTATGTCAAGCTGAAACAAAGGCCTAGTTTTTTTTTTTTTTATTTGGATAAATACCTCTCTCAAGGTGTGTCTATAATGCCTAGTTTTTTTTTGATAAATAATAAAGCATTTTATTAAAATTAATCAAGATGAACTAACAAAAGATACAACAAAGAGTTCCGCAAAGAGGGATGAGATGCTCCCCGATTGGACCAGAGAATAAGGCAACAATCTGAACCTCTGCATTCCTGAATACACCTCCAATACCAGAACGCCTAGGATTACCAAGGCTACTGCCGTCAAAGTTTAGCTTTATAAACCTTCTTTAGGGTGTTTCCAGGTTACAACAGGTTTATCCTTAACCAAAGAAGATTTTGCAACTAATTCCCATTTTCTCCACATGTCAACAAAAGAGAAATGTGAAAAAAAGATCCAACGCTTTAACTCAATAAATAGTCCTAATCATCAAACAATCCCAACAGTAGCCTCATCCGTTTCTTTATCATCAGATATCCTGTTATTTTTTTCCTCCCATACTATCAATACTAAGGCGACCTTAACACATCTCCAAAAATACTCTCCCACTTCTCTTAGGCCACCTGAAGGTTGTGGGGTCAAAAAGACCCCCTCCCTCCCAATTTGCGAAAATACAAAGATGGATGAGAAGCATTTGGGTGATGATAGCTCCCTATTAGCTGCTTTTGGCACCCACCGAATGGAGCTTTCCTGCCCCTAGTCCCTCGACTAAAGGCAACAGTCGACAAGGGGACGACGATAGACCCAACATTGCATCTACCATTGACCCATTAATACCACCTACTTGATCTCTTAAAAAGTCACACGCCTCGTCCTTCTTAATTAATAATGGGCTTGGCCCATTCAATACCCCTTTGTTTATTTCCTTTGGACACATTCCAGGTACTTTTAAATTTAGTGGGTCCAGCCCACTTAAATCCTTTTTACAAAACTCAACCTGGTCCACCCTATTACATAACTCAACTGGGTCCATCTTTTTTGCACCAAGGCCTAGCTCAATGTCAAACAAATGGGCTTCCCACTCACCACTACTTTCCCTACCACCACTAATATAGGAGTTTAAGAGAGCACCTTCTCTGCTGATGCCTACGTGGCTCAGGACTAAATTAGCATTAGTTGATACCTTGCCTTGCTGATCAGATTGGTCAAAGGAGCTTTGAGTCAGTTGACATCCCCTTGTAAGACTATTAGTGTTCCCTTCTAGTCTAACCTGCCCACCACTTGTTTGCCCAAAGCTATCCTGTACAGATGACCTGCCACATGCCTTTGTTCCCTTGATGTTAATCTTTCTAGCTCAGTATCAGTTTTCTTCCCTTTTAATATCTCCTCCCCTAAACTTTCCATATTCGTGAAATTTTCAAACCAAATTGAACTAACCACTCCTTGAAGTCCACGTAAGCATTCTTCTTCAACCTTTCTTCATTCATGCCACAGGGAGACCTCAATGGCAGCCACCAACCAGATGGGGCAGAAAACTCCATGTGACCACATGGTCCACACCTTTTTTTTATCAATGCCATGTGTTCACTCCTCCACCATTCTAGGGACATCTTAAGGACAAACACTACTCTAACAGACAACTGCTGAACACAAGTCTCACAAAAACTCCATTCAATTGGGCCTTGCGAAGGGAGGCAATGGAACAAAACAATTCTGTCCTCCATGAATAAAAGGGCAAGCCTAGCAGCCGAACCAGAACTCTGTCCTCCACACTGAAGCTCTTGGAATTAGACTCAGAAGACCATCTGGAGATAGTAACTGTACCTGAATCCAACTTCAAGCAGACAACATCGATCCCAACCTTCACCCCTACCAGCTCCAAAAGGGCCTTACAGTCCTCAAAGGGGGTTAGAATAATAGTATGGTTCAGCTTAAGCACCCTTTAATACCTCCTTAGCAACTGCTCTCCAATCTCTTGGTGGCACATTAGCAGTCACTATTGATTTCTTTTCCCATTCTTTCTTTGAAGCATAAATGATTATTTTACCATCAATTGCAGTCTGACCAATTGTCACCAAGCTCTTCGGAATGTCTCTGCTCCATTTCTAGCAGAGCTTTACCTCTCTCCTGTGTCATCTCTGTAACTTTCCAAGTCTTTTGCAATCTTTTCAGCAAGACAGAGAAGTCCTCCAGAATGCCCAAGACTCCTTTCCAATTGGCTTCCTTTGCTTCTGGGATACAGACCATTTGTTTTTTCCATCTCCAAAAAATTCCACAAGCACCAGAAATCTACCCTTAGCATTCTGTCTTCTCTCTGCCACATACTTCCTGTCATAACCCCTTACAATCCTGCTTCCAACTAACCTGAGTTGCTTCCTCAACAAAGGCCTTGAACCACTCAATAACCTCTTCCTCAACCAGAACCACCACGCCCTTTTCATCTCCCTAATCTTCAGTGCTGGTTTCTTTTAATCCTTTTCACCTTGCAACTATTGAACAGGAGCTGCTTAGCTTCAATCTTCACGTCTTCTCCACTTTGCAGTCTGCACTTAACCTTCCTCCATCATTAAGTATCTCCAACTAAGGTAAAGGAACGCTTTTTCTCTATAATGCCTTGTTCCTCAACTATTTCCTTTAACCAGCCCACCATAATTCTAGATTTTCCTTCTATTACTATGTTTCTCATGCTAGCCTTTTGCTCAGTCTAAAGACCTTGTAGGAGTAGGACAGCCATCAATTCAGCTTTTTGGTGTCTCCAAAGCCTATAGGACCAGAATACAAGGCCATCACTGCACCTTGATTATTTCTAGCTACACCTCCAATACCTTCCCCAGGAACATCCATCAAAGTTTAATTTCAATTGACTTTTAGCTGGTTGTCTCCATTCCCTTTGAATGCTGGTTCTAGCCTTGGGAGAATGAGCTACTATATGCCATTCTCAAATAATGTCATCCATGGAGAACTGCTCAAAAGGTTTAAATGATAGTTTTCAAGGCGCCAAGTCAAGGCTAGGCGACAGGGGAGTGCCTTGTTGCCTAGTCACCTAAGCAATGGATTTTTTAAGTAAAAAAAATATATCCTAGGGTAGTTCCCTAGGTTCCATAACCATATTTTCTTAATAATTATCCATAATTTTCATAAGTATAAACTTTGTGTTAAAGTATAGAAAATCAACATATTCATGGGAAGAAAAAGAAGAAGAAAAAGAAAATTCAAAAATATAGGGGCTGAACCCCTACTTTTGTTATAGGAATAGAAGAAAAGAAAAGGTGAAAGAAAAAAAAAGAGGATGTGGAAGAAGAAAATGTGTTGATTAGACAAAATTGTAAGTTCTTCCTTATTGGTTAAGGTTTTGAATTCTTTGAGGGTTCAATAAACCAGTTAGCAATGTTTGTGTTATTTAAACCCTAACAAATAAAAAAAATAGTAAAAAGAAGTTAGTATATAAACACACAATAATGTCTATTTTATAATTATAATCTAAAAAAAATTAAGAATATAAAAGTATTTTATAACACAACATACAAAACTGCTTGGCGATTAGGCAAGGTGAACCTCCAAGGGAACCTTGTTGCCTAGGCATCACCTTTACAACTATGGTTTATATGTTTTGACCCACTGCACTACTCTTATGGTGATATTTTCTTTGATTGCTTCCTAGGATTCTGAATTTTAATTGAAAATCCTTGTTTTCCTCTCCTCCCAAACAGACCATAGAATGGCAGCCCTGGTACACCTCAACAAGATATTTCCCTACTTTTAGCCAGATTGAAGAAAGATGTCAGAGGAATGGTCTTCAAATCAGTTGGTGGGGACTTCCTGCAAGAGAAAGAAACTACTCCCAAACGCAAGAGGTGGACACCTCAGTTGGATTGCACAGAAAGCACATGTGAAAGGAGAGACACCAATTAGACCTCCTTTTCTGCAGTGCTCACAGGAGTTGTCAGGAAAAACCAGCAAGCGGGTAGGGAAAAATCAAAGATTTGAAAAAAAAGGCACAACAGAACAAATCCATAGAAGAAAGTATATAGACTCTATTGTCGAAATGAGAAGTGTAAAAACACTCCCTCCAAAAAGGAAGATACTTTGGCAGTGTACTAGGGTCTAGGGCTGCCATGGCGCCCTAGGGAGTTACGTCTTTTGTGCTTTCAAAGAAAAAATGCAACCTTTGACCAATTGATGTATACTCATTATCTGTGTTAATTCCTTACCAAGAGATCATTGATTATAAGAAAACTTAAAAGAAACCCTCCTCCATTTTCATCAGTGTGCTTTATTTCTATCTTAGAAACCATTATCCACTCACGTTCCATCACAAATACTTCAAGTGACAGCGAGCTTGTAAACAAAGCATGTTTGAGACAAAGAGCAGCCACCTTGTGCAAAAAAAATAACAAAAAAAGCCAAAGGTTATGTCTGTATCTACTCCATCCCACCTGATACTCCAAATGGTTATATATCCATCATTCATATATTAGTAAAAGTTGGTAATTCAGATTTAGCTGAGTCCCAGTATAGCCAGATTTTGAGGTTAGACAAATCTGAATCCTAAACACATACCCAAACCAGACCTTTCCACTCCATTGTTAAAAAAAATCAAACACCCCATAAAACAAAAGAGAGATTGAGAAAGAGAGAGAGAGAGATTTTGCCCCTACTCCAATTCCTTTAACTGGTATTGGCAATCTTTTAACTAAAACTCTTCCAACCAAACGAGGAAGTAAGCAAATGCAATATAGGACATTTATAGCATACAAAGCATGTACCTGTTCAGGAGTCTTGTCATGATAACGGCTCTGTGAAACACCCTGTGCAAGTAATTCCTTTACCCTACCACCTGCATATAGTTCAGAAAGGCATCCATGTGCCTCTGCTATTAGCCCGACCCTAAATGCACAAAGACCAAGTTGAGCCATAGCCCTGTTGAAAAGAATCTGAGTTGAAATATCCATATGTTGAACCCCATCCTGCAAATGACTCATCAGTAATAAATCACGGGAGGTTGAAAAGTCATCCAGAATAGCATGGTGGTATATATCACAGAGCATTGCACGAGCTTTGGTTCGCTCATCCCCATACTTGTAAATAAGGGAAACCAGTACATCCATCAATGTCCTGCTATTTTCCGGAAAAGTGGATCTTCGAGGCACAAGCTCAGGGGTAACAACAAAGGAAGGAGGGCCCCTAGTCTCCTCAACTGCTTGGGGCTCCTCATTTCCTTCAGTTTCCCCATTCTCTACACTCTCTGTACGCTCAGCCAGCTTCCTCATGGCATCATAAACTTCTTGGGGTTTATAATATATTAGCTCAACACGTCTCAGTGCTACCTTTGCAGCTGACTTAAAATCTTCAATCCTTTCCAGATAATCCTGAACATTCTGGGCAAGAACAAGGAATGTAGGTTCATCCCTCAGTCTCTCAACATACTCCCGAGTGTGTGGATCAGCGGATTGCAAGCTTTTAAAGAACTCAGCATCAATCCTTTCAAGGAATGCAACCAAATTCCCCCAAACACGAATCATCTCCTTATAGTCTGCCCCTTTCTGGGTCTCCTTTTCGTCAGGTTCAACTAAATCATCTACCACAATGTTCGGATACTGCTCAAGGATGTCAAGTATCACAAGCATGTTCTGCACACACTTCTTCCATACGTTTATAGGCATGTGTCCACTGAGACTTGGGTTCACATCAAACTGGGCAGAAACGACATTAAATAGGATCTCAAGCTTCTGGGCAGGAGTCTTGGCAACCCTTGTAAGGAAGGTGAGCTGCTCAACCTGCTCAACCCTTCCAGTTCCCTTCCGACCCCTTCCAGCAACGATCTCCTTAAGCTTCTTGTCAACTGTATCCCAGGTGATTTCACTTGGGTCCTTCATGAATTGCTTGTCCATAAGTTTATCTTTCTTGCTCATCTTTTTCTCCCAAACTCCAGTCCCCTCAGCTTGGTTATCCCCACCCTCGTCATCTTCTTCCTCATCCTCTTCCCCAGAATCTGACATCATTGCAATCTTTGATGGGTCCTCCTCAAACTCTGAACCTGATTCATCCTCATCCTCCGTCTGCTCCTGCTCTCCTTCATCCTCATTCTCAGGATTTTCCCTGTATTTATTAATCAGATCCTCAAATTGCTTATTGTTTTTCTTAAGCTTCTGCTTCATGGAATTCAATGCTTTGGCATTGCTACTACTCATCTTCTTCTTTGCATCCTTATTGGCTAATGCCTGAGCCAAGAAGTCCTCTAACATCACTAGAGTCTTGATATAAAGTGCAGGGACCTTTTCAGATTCGGCCACCCGGATAACCTTCTCAAGCTGTTTGTTTATCTTGTCAAAGCTCTCCTGGAGACTTACCCAGTCATTTATCTTCATGGCATTCTTCATCTGGTCCACAGTAGATATCATCTCCTCAAACCGCTTATCTTTTGCAGATCTAACCACACGCTTCTGACCATCAGAATCATCACTATCGCTCGCATTCCCTTCGAGATATCTGCTTCCAGCAGCTGCTCCAGCAGACTCGCCAACACCACCAGCATCAATGTCATCCTCGTAATCACTCTCCTCCTCCTCAGTGTCATTATCACTCTGTGAACAAAACACACAGACATACAATTTTCGCATTAGTTGAATATACATGCTTCTTCAAAATTTGATAATCACGATACAGTTCATATAAGAGAATGCATGAACCTGAACCCAGAACCGAGACGCCATTGTTTTGAGTGTTTTAAGCTTTCAACCAAACAAAAGCCTTAAAAAAAGCTGTAAAAAAAGAACTTAAATTACTGAAGAACTGGCAAATAATATAACTTAAATATTGAGATACAGAAAGAAGAAAACAGAAACCTAATCTAAAGACACCACATCAGGAGCGAGGATCTAACATCCTCTTCTAGGGTCGACTGCACCCACGAAGGAAAATCTTATACCAAAAGCCTGTCTTCCATTACGCCATGACTGGTCGCAAGATGGATGAGGGCTGTGGGCATATCCCATTTCCTGAGGTATCCGACCAGCAAAAAAGCTTCGTAAACAGAAATATTCTAATAATTTTTTTTCAGAATAGTTGAGATAAAACGAGAAAAATGGAATTGAATCTTACAATGCAGAAAAGAAGATTAAGGGAGAGTATTTGATCTTCTGGCGTTCTTGAGAGTCTTAAGCACAGATTTGGTTTGTTATCCACCCGTTCTTACGCGAACCAGAGTTACCAGAGCTATTGGGTCTTCTGCGCTGGAGAGTGGAGACGCCTAGACCAGTAGACCTCCCCCCAAATTGAGCAGCTGGGTTAGGGATATTTAAACCTGCTAAAACTCAAGCGAACCAAAGACGACTGAGACGAAGGGTTGAAGGGATAATGGGAATGGGAAAACCGCACGCGAATAATTAGGGTGTTTGGTTCCGTTTACCTGCGCTTTGCTGTGATTGCAAAACCGAGAAATATATTTAAAATTTAAATATAAATTTGTAGAGTGTAAAATCTTATATTTTATATTATTTTGCATATATTTGTATGTATATATTTAATTTTGTATTGTTTCTGAACATAGCCTAATGACCGTGCAAAACCTAAGAATATACTTAATGACAGCGCTTAAGACACATAGGTGCTGCCATTAGATGCTACATCAGTAAAATGCCAATAAAACGTCTACCAAGAAGCTCCAGAATGAAAGTTCTTGAAATGGAGAGGCGCACAAAAACCAAAATTTGTTTTCTGTAAAATTTTGATACACGTAAATGCAATTAAATGAGGCATTTGTTGATGTCAATAAACATTTACTCAATAAATGTAAACGGAACCAAACATATACTAAGTGGTGTTTTTTTTGGACATGTCAGAATTCCGAATTCTACTATCCTATACAATTCAAAATAAACACCAATAATCGCTAGTGTATTGAACCTGGCACCCACCCAACTATACGGTAGGGTTAAGATTTCTTGGAATATATTGAATGGTCATTCTCCCTTTTTTAGTAAAATATAAAAATTTTTCCTAAGATTTCTAACAATCATAAAAACCTCCCTCAAGTTTTACTTTAACAAAAATCTCCCCTAAATTTTTGAAAAACTCAACATAAACCTCCCTTCCATCAATGTCCCACAAGGAAAATGTTTGATTAATATATTACTAAAGTATATTTTAAATACAAAATTTATCCTTTTATATATAATTTCACATAAAATTTTACTAAAATAAACTTTAATTTGAATAACCTATTTGCCGTCCATTTTCTCTTCTTTCAATCTCCCACTTGTGAAACTCCATTGAGTTTGGACTCATACCATGGAAACAGGGTGCAAACCCGTAGGGGCCATAAGTCCAGACTCTTCTAATATAGAGGACTCCACCATTTGGAGTCTGGATGGCAAAGTTGAATTTTGACAGTTTCTCATGCATTAGTCTTGGAGAAATTAATGCTATCATTTTTTTTTCTTTTTTCTTTTAATATTTGTAGATCTTAGATGTGTTTTAATTGCATTTTAATCGAAAATTACTAGCAAAGTTAAGCTTAAACAAGTGAAGAGCATCAAGTTTGTATATACATTACTTCATTTTCGCTAATTGAATTTTGAAGTTTTATTTTCCTGATCAAGAACCGAGAATAGGGAGTTTAGAAGTAAAAATGAACCCTAACAAGTTCACTCACAAAAACAAACGAGGTTATTGTCGGGGCTAATGAACTAGCAATGCACTATGGTCATGCACAGTTTACAATCACATTAATAACTAACCCAAAATGGTATCCTCCTAGCAAGCAATTGTTGATGCTGGTGGTGGAGATAAGGCTGTGAACTCCTTTGAACGAGGAGTTCACATTTGTGCCTCACAAGGGGGCGCCCCACAATGCCCCACAGCACATCCTCACCTTGTATTGGGAACATCTCCCAATAATAAGTATGGGAGATGTTCTCGATACAAGGTGGGGATGTACTATGGGGCACTGTGGGGTGCAGATGTGAACTCTTGAACAAGTCCTTAATCAATCATGAAGAAAATTCCGTCTCAACATCCAGCCCCAAATGAAACCCTTGCAAGCACTTATTTGATTAAGGTAATCAAGTGAGGCTAATCGTTGTAGAAATCTCGTGGAAATTACCCATCTTGCCATTGATCAATTGATTCTCAGTCTTCTTGAGGGCTCCCAAATAGGAGATCTCCTCAAGGAGGTTGGGATTAGTGCGAAAAGAGTGGAATCAGAGGTTGAAAAGCTTCAAGAGAAAGAAGGAAGAAAGGTTGGAAGTGCTTCCAGTGACACCCATTTTTAGACTTTGAAAACTTGTGGCTGTGACCTTGTTGAGCAAGCTGGGAAGCTAGATCTAGAGCATGTTCGTTTGCTCTAAAGTCTGACATCTGAAAGTGCAATAATTACATTAAGAGGTATATTGGTATTGGTGAGGTTTTCTTTGTTAGACAATATGCCCTTAGCTCCAATCAGAATGATGTACATATGCATTTATTGTAAATGAATAAAAGCACATAATTAATTCATGTTATATTTGGTGTATTTCTATGTAATTATCCTTAAACCAGACACTTATGAGACTCATGTTAGTTTAGAGTGTTCTCAACTGTTGGATAGACTTGGAGAAGTTTATCTTGCCAAGGCTGACACTAACCAAATTGGTTGGGGTGACTTGTCTCAGTTACCAGAGTGAGACCCGAAGCACATGTAGTGTGTGTTTGTTTGAAACACTGAACCCGAACCATTTTCCAGTTATGCCCCTGGACCTTGGAGACTAGTGGGCAAAATTGGAAAGTTACACTTAACCCCTAAACTCGATTATGATACTACACTGGGTGATGGATTGGGTTGTCCTTGATATGCCAATCAATGAGATCCTTAAAGGGGGTCAAAACCTGTGTATGTTGGGGCAGTCTGAGAATTCACTCGAGTGGGTGATCATAGTGACAGGATCAGCCCCTTTGTCGGGCAAAGTGAATGATCGGGACTGCACTCTCTAATGGAAACCAAAATTGTC
The DNA here is from genome assembly GCF_056320005.1 of Nelumbo lutea. Lineage (NCBI taxonomy): Eukaryota > Viridiplantae > Streptophyta > Magnoliopsida > Proteales > Nelumbonaceae > Nelumbo > Nelumbo lutea. The sequence goes on along the minus strand of NC_142687.1, from coordinate 56,927,749 downwards.
GACAATCGATTTCAACCATATTTGAGATTTGTTTTACAAAATATATTTATATGAATATATATATGTATATATATTATGTTTTATGAAAAATGTTTGCAAAATGTTTTAATTCCCGGGATCCATCTGAGCAGAGAGTGCAACACTGCACCTTACAACCGAGGGAGATGTCCTCCATTGTCGGGTAGTGTTTGATCATTAAGGGCTGAGAGGTTAAGTGTAAGACCATTTAGGGTTATTATACCTGATGGCCTAATCTCACTTAAGACCATTGTCCTTGAGCCTTCATAAGATGGTTGAACTCAATGACCATTTAGTATAAATGTTGGGCCCATTAAGAGCCGATACTGATGGACTCAGGGGTTCACTGTGCTTACCAATGAATTCGGCCAAGCTTTGTCACAGAATCTAGGCTAAACCCATATGGGCTTTTGTGAGGTCAATGTTGGGATCCCACTCCATACAAAGAGAGTCAAATTGGCTAGCAACTAAAAGGGGACATGAACCACTTGCTTAATGGGCCTAAGACCCATATTAATTGGAGTAATCAGGATGTCACATGACTGTTTAAAGCAGTCATGTGACATGGGCCAATTTAGGTATGGATATGGGTTTGGATTAGAAGATAGGATAAGATGATAAGTCTTATCTACTTAATGAGTCCAAATCCAAATAAAGATTTGGATTAGGAAGCTCCTAATTGGATTAGGAGAGCTGCTTTTTAAGGTATATAAATGGAGGTGGGCGAACTGCTCTAGTTTACACAATGCTCTCAGTTTTCTCTCTCTCCTTCTGCTCTTGCCACCCTAACCCTAATTCAACCTCCATTCTTGAACTAATAGAGATTAGTTCTGATATCTGATTTTGCAAGAAAACATCTGATTTATTTCATGCTCATCTCCCTTGCTTAATCCAAGCTATTAGATTCCAGTTCTTGTTGAAGGAGTGTGTTGCTGAACTAGCTTCACCCTAAGCTGCGTCATCTTTAGTGGAGGCTGGTTTTGGTACCCTCTTTGGGCGTAAACACCCACTTTGGGAACTACATGTGTGAAATCTGTAATAGGTATTCTTCTCCCTTTCTTTTGGTTTCAGATCTAGTCCGGTTCGGTGCAAGAACGATCCTTAAAAAATGCATTTTTCTAAAACTTTGAATGTGATTCCTAGAAGGGTAAAAAGATTTTTTTTTGAAATTTCACCCCACCATCCAGCATGATTCGGCCATCCATATGATGGATTTCCCCTTCCTTCATTCTTTCCTCTAAACTATGAATGTAGAGAATGTTGTTCTGAATTCTTAATTTTGAAAATGATCAAATATCCATTTTGACCCCATACATGAGAGTTTTTGTTTATCTTTTTGGGGGTATCATTGGAAAACAAAGAGTTGCATGGTTGCACTTTAAGAGATAAGAGATAAGAGGAAATGAGCAACAATCATTCTCTTAAAGTTAAAAGATTTCTCTTAAGAGATAAGAGTTAAGAGGAAACAAACATGCCCCTAGTCATTGGTAGGGATGAAGATTTATAAGGATTCTTTCAAGAAGAACAAAGAACATTAATCCAGTTTTGATTGGAGAGCCTGGTCTGGGTAAGACTACTGTGGTGGAAGGGATGGCTCAGAGAATCGTTAGAGGAGATATACCAAGTTATAGTTTTTTCGAAGTTACTTTAATAAAACACTATATAAAATCATATAAAAAGGGTAAAATAGGTATTTTTCCAAAAAAACAATGCATTAGTCAAACATTTTCCTAGGGTTAGTGATGGAAGAAGGTTTGTGTTGAGTTTTTCAAAAGTTTACGGGAGGGTTTTGTTAAGTAAAATTTGAGGGGAGGTTTTTATGATTGTCAAAAACCTTAGGGGAGGTTTTTATAATTTACTGTTTTGGGAAACTTCCCGATTAGTATATTGTACTTTGAGCCTAGTGCCACTTTGGTCTCCAAACTTTAAAATGTGACAATTCAATACCCAAACTTTCAAAGCGTGCCAATCTAATACCTATCACTAACGGAGAATTAGTTATGTGCATCATGGGTGACATCATGTACGGCTTAACACTTTCGAAAATGTCAAAACTATCATTGAAAATAAAACATTGTTCATCATCTTCTTCCTCAAGAAGATGAAACAGAACCCAAACTCTTTGTCATAAACACCAAAATCAGCATTTAGATGTGATTTGTAATAAAAATAGGTAATAATGATGCACCCTATTCTTTATTATATTACATTGAAAAATCTAGTATTTGGTTTATTCTGTTTTTGTTTTGATTCTCCTAGTATTTGTTCACTGCCATTAAACTCAAGTAGGATTTTTTTTTCATGAAAATACAAATGAAAACCAAGTTTTTGATTAATTGGAACTAGGAAAAAAAATCTCACTTCTATTAAATGATGGATTTGGTATTACAATTTACAAATGGAAATTTTCCCCCCAATTAGGATACATAGATGTACAAATCACCCTCCCATCCGGTGGCAAGAGTGTAACTCTTTTACAACACAATTATCTATTTCCTGCTCCCTTATCAAGTCGGCCATTTCATTTCCTTTTGAACTACAAGAGTTGTAACTCCAACACCAATAAGGCAATAATCCCTAGCAAATCAAATGGAAGAAAAACAATCTTATCATCCTCAAAGCTGCAATGCCAAGGTCAGGTTGTGGTGAATCAACCCTCACATTGGAATTTGGAGAGCTTGGTGACTAAAATCTCACATTCAAGTCTAGTGGAACTGAATCTGGATTTTGTTGTAGTGATTATCCCCTCCAAGATGGTTGAGAACATAATCCTGTTCTAGGTGTTGCTTGTTTAATTTCTCATGGTCATCCATGGAACCACTAGAAATTATTGTATTTGAACTCCTAGGAAACTTTGGTTCATTTGAATCTAAACGGTTTACAGGAGTTGAATGGACAAAATTATTATTATTTCTTGAAATCGTATTAGGATGTTGAGAAGGCATTGGCACCTCTAAATTGAACTTAAATTACCCCTTAAAAGAAAATTAACGTGAAGACTGAAGAATGAATTAAAGACCTATCTTTGTATATTGCCATTTATATAGATATTTCTAATTCATGGTTGCAATGTACCGTGCAAAATGATGGTGTACCCAGCGTTGTTTCGTTGGTAGCAGGAGCAAATATAAACTCTTGCTAGATTGCTTGTCCAATTGTTTTATAATTTGTGCGCCTTTGATCCAATATCTCATATGTTTCTACAAACGATCTTGATCTTGAACCTCAAATTTTGAAGAATAACCAAAACAGGGGGACTGATGAAAAATTTGACAGTTGGTTTTGATTTGAACAAATGGTTGATAAAGAAATTTAGATGATACCCGAAAGACATTTATGTCTTTTTCACATGCCACTTAATGATTGATTAATGATAGATACTAAATTGGCACGTTTTGAAAGTTCGTGTACCGAATTGTCATGTTTCAAAGTTCGTTGACCAAAGTGGAACTAGGTCCAAAGTATAGGGCAGTAATCGGGAATTTCTCCCTTTTTTTGAAAGTTAGGTGATCAAGTGATTTGAAATTCTATTTGGCAACCCCTTTTCCCAAATATACTTAGGCCATATTTGGGAGTGGTTAAAAAGTGCTTATTTGGGTTGAAACCACACCATTAAGCACTTATTGGTGTTTAGAAAATAAGCCTGAAATAAGTGCTTATTTTAAAAATAAGGGCTTATTTATTAAGCCCAAATCGATATCTTTTTTAAGTGCTTATATAATAAGCACTTATTCAATTTTCTTCCAAAATTATCCCTAGTTGAATTTTAAAATACCATTTATGCCCTTCTCCATTGTTTTCTCCAACCATTGGCAATATTTCACCTTTGCCAAACTTCATCATCTTCTCTAGCTCTCCAAACTCCATGCATGGTGATGGGTTGTCGAAGCCTTCAAAATTAGTACTAGTCCCACAATCAAATAATTGCAGTAAAAAGTGGTACTAGGTCGAATCCCACAGGGAGCAAATCAGTAATCTCTTAACCGAATGGATAAAGTAATTGAGTGGAAAAATAACTAAAGTTTAAAAGAATAAGAAAGCAATAACAAATTAAACAAACAAGAGAAAATCAGTCTTACCAAATTCTGGTTCAAGGGTTCGGGTTGAATCGATTGGCCATCAGTCTTAGGTAAATTTCAGCATTCTTGCCATTCAAGCATTTAACCTTAGATTTATTAGGATAGCCATAATAAACCTTGTGTTTTCCTAATTCAGTTGACCAAACCCAGCATTCGATCAACACTTATCACCACTCAACTGGGTACAATAGCATTCCATGTTAAACAGTGATAGCATTAAGATTTGTGAAAACAGTTAAACCAAAATAACAATAATCGAGATAGCTGCAATTACTGAATCTTGTTCCATCGATTCCTTTAGGTTGAACCATGTTAAAACATTGGTCAAAGGCTATCACGAACAATTGACCCAAAAAGATATCAACCTAATTGCTACTTGTACCATTGTCTGTGACAATTACAGATCACCAAAATCATGGATAGCAGTAGGAAAATCAACATTAATTCAGTTTGTCAAACTACTTAACATCAACATCCAATAAAAATATGCACAAGAATCAATGAATACTTGAATTAAGAAGCAAGAAAATAAATTAACTACAGAACCTCACAATGACACGATCGAACCTCCCCCCTTGAACCAGAAAAAGAAGCTTAGCTGCTCATGATCTGTGCAATCTCCATGCTTTGCTTCTCCATAGTCGAACTGTTTTCTTGAGCTTCTGGGTCTTCTTGATGATCTCTTGGATTTGGGAGTGAGTGATGCTAGAGCTGGTTCGCCCCCCTCTTTATATAGCCAAAGGAGAGGGTTGTTTTCCAAGTCCTTCTAAGAGATCATCTTATCTTTAGGGAGTCTTGATCTTCTTTGAACTAATCCTATCATATCTCTTATCTAATGATCTAATCCCAATCTTCTTATCTCTCTAGGATTACATTCAAGACTTTAGATCTGATAAGACTCTCTCCTTGGAGATTACATTCGAAATTTGGACTCTTGACCCTTGAATTCGAGTTTGACTGCTTTAAAACTTGGGCTACTTCAAGGTACTTCTGCGAGTTGGGCTTAAGTTGTGAAATAGGCATGGCTACGAACTTGCTCCGACTTCGGGCTCATTTTTGTACTCGATGCGGGCCGAATCTGTTAAAACCCAAAACATAAAAGTTGTGGGCCTTCCTTTCATTCTTGAATTGTCCAATTTGGAATTCGGAATTGAGAGTTAGGCCCAGATTAATGACTGTCGCCGAAACTGTGCAAAATCACCCGATTTGCCATGTTTTCTTCCAATTGCCTTCTTTATTGCCCTGAATCGAAATACAAGAGTAATGAGTCCATTTAAGTGCTAAAGTAATGTAAAAATATGAAAATTAGGGGACAAAAATATGATTATTTTCAGTCTCATCACATGGCTCACTTTGAAATCTAGAAGCCGCTATGCTTTGGACCTGGTGGGTATGCTAGCAATGATGGTCTACTGAGCTTCAACGCAACTCAGTTTTCAAAAGTATGAAAGTATAAAAAGTACTTATTGGGTGAGAATGTTTGGCGAACCACTTTCCCAATAAGTACTTATTTTAGCAAAAAATACATTTTGCCCTTATTTCACACACCCATATAAATATTGGTTTTTGCATATTATATTGTATATTTTAAAGGAACTTGCTATATCACTACTTCGAAACACATAAGGGTCTACATGTAATCCACATGAGTGCCAATAATAATAATAATAATAATAATAATAACATAAGTAATAAATATTGTTTCAAAATGAAATATAATATGTCAAAGCACATTTGAAAGGCACTTATTGAAGAGTACTTTCGAAAAGTATTTTCTAAAAGTAATTTTCATAAAATACTTTTAGAAAGTACATTCAAAAAGCAATCCATAATGTACTTTCATAAAGCACTTTCGAAAAGCATTTTCCATAAAGTACTTTCAAAAATACATTTTCATAAAGTACTTTCAAAGGGCAGGTTTAAAGTACTTTCAAGAATCATTTTCAAAGAGTAATTTTCATAAAATACTTACAGGAAGTACTTTCAAAGAGTAGTTTTCATAAAGTACTTTCATAATATTAATAACAATGAGAATAGTATCAATAACACTAACAATCATAATCATAATAATAATAAAAACAATAATACTAGTGATAAATAATAATAAAAATAATAATGATGATGATGATGATGATGATAAAAACAATAATACTAGTGATAAATAATAATAATAATAATAATAATAATAATAATAATAATAATAATAATAATAATAATAATAATTAGTATTAATACAAATAATAATGATAACAATAATAATAAATAATGAATGTTTTCACCAAACCCTATTAATTATTTTTATATAATAAGTACTAATAAAAAAATCAAAAATTGCATACTGTTCCAAAAAAAATGCATTATGCAAGAAGCAAAAAATATGGAAGAACACCACAAGAAAAAAATATCATCAATTATTCATATTAATATTCCAAAAAATAACAAATCAAAATTCAGAATATACAACCAAACACACATACAACATTGCATCATTATTTAGTTTATATCATTGAAAAATAGAAAAAATGGTTTTCACTAAAATATACAAAAACAAGTTAAATAGCGATGAAACGACCAACGTATTGGGAGTAGGAAGCCTTACTTGTGGTTTTCAACAAGTTGTTGATGAGTTTTCTGTCCAAAAACTCAAATCTAGAAAAAAACATAGAGAACAAAGCCATGTGTTAAAAAACTTCACAAATACAATGAAATATGGAGTTTTCTTGCAAGAGGAATGTTTGAAATTGGGAAATGACCCACCCACTAGTTGGTTTTTGCCCGTTCTAGATGTCATCGGTTGCCCCTCTGCTTCTTGTTTCCACTATGCTACTCAACCTACAAAAATGGAGAAGATAAAGAGTTTTCTCCATTCATGGGGGTAGTTTGGGGAATAGGAATTTTTTTAAGGACTATATCATCCCAAATAATTTGAATAAGTACTTAAAATAAGCCATCCAATGTTGCTTATTTTCGAAATAAGCACTTATTCCTAACTTATTTGCTAGATAGGAATAAGTGCTTATTTTCCACTTGTGGTGTGGTCCTAACACTTATTGTAAGTACTTATTTGAATAAGTACTTAATTTAAGTGAAATCAAATAGGGCCTTACAAGTCTTAACCCTCAATAGGTGATTGGTCACCTAGGTGAACCTGGATTTCTTACACTGTCTTTGGTGTGACATGGTACACTTCAATGAAATTCAACCATGTCACACTCTATATGCTCCCTCATCTTACATGTGAAATCAGATTTTGTCCTCACAAGACTGAGCTCACACCGCTTGCACAATCCCTTATGGCCTTGTATTGGGATTATCTCCCCATGAAAAAAGCATACAAGTATGAAGATATTCTCAATGCATGATTATAAAAGGTTATAAGAATGGTGTGAACACGCTCTAATGAGCACTAAATCCGATCTCCTCACATGTGTAGATTAAGTTAAACAAAAGGTTTGAGGCATTATGTCTTCAAATTCAATTTTTGGACCCTAAAAAAGAAAAAGGTGGAAAAAAAAGGAAACTTGACTGTCCAGTTGACACATGGGAGAGGATAAACAATGAAGAAGAAAGCGAAATAGTGAAGAAGAAACATTTTGCAAAACAATTTTTGCCCTTGTTCTTGGATTGAATTTCTTACAACATGATTTCCTACAAATTGGTTGTTAATGGTGTCTACTCATTTAGGGTTTGGCAAGCAAGCTCTAGGTTGAGTTTCCCGTTTTTTGTTTAGCCTCTCCCATCTATTGATTGAAGTGTTACCTCTAATTCATCATTTTGTACCATTCAAACAACAACAACACATGACTTGTAGCCTTTGATTAGAAGGTTAAAGAAGAAACTATAAGTTGTCTTTGCAAATCTCTTGTTAATGCCACCCAAAGAAGAAGAAAACAAAATAGTGAAGAAGAAACATTATTTCTTGCAAAACGATTTCCTACAAATTGATCGTTAATGGTGTCTACTTATCTAGGGTTTGGCAAGCAAGCCCTAGGTTGAGTTTCCCCTTTTTTTGTTTAGTCTCTCCCATTTGTCAACTGGATAGTTAAGTTTCCTTTTCTTTCACATTCTTCTTTTTTTTAAGGTTTCAAAAATTGAATTTGGAGACATAACACCCCAAACCTTTTGCTTAACTTAATCCACACATGTGAGATGGTGGAGCATGTAAAGTGTTATGTTGTTGAATTTCATTGGAAGTGTACCATGTCCCACACCAAAGAGAGTAGGAAACTTGGGTTCCCCTTTGGTTCAATTCAAGCCATAAGGTGTTTTGAACCAAAACCTATCCCAACAAGATCATTGCAGGTACAGTTGTAATGTGGGTTGTGCCAGTTTGGTTTTTTTTCTTTTTGTTAAAATTGAAAAATAATAAAAATATAATTGTAGATCCCACTTGTAATAATCTAATATAAAGAAAAGAAAAAACATAAGAGAAGAAGAAGATGAAAGAAAGAAAAGTAAAGGAAGAAGAAGATGGAAGAAAGGGAAGGAAGAAGAAAGAGAGTTCTAAAACTCTATTCGGTTCCAATGATCTCTTTTATTCTTTTGTTGTATAAAATAAGGACAATTACATGAGTGCCCTTAGTAAGGTGTCCATCATTAAAGACAGAAATAAAAAACAATAAAAAAAGAGAAAACATGCCCATAACTAAGTCTCACTACCTACTAGCACAACTCATAAACATAACTTAAAGAAAAACAAAGAAACCAAAGGCCCATTCGGCCTATTATCACTACACTCCCCTTCAAGTTGAGCATAGATATCAATCATGCCTATCTTGTTTACACAATGTTGTAACTTTGCTTTGGAGACACCCTTGGTTAAAACATCTTTTAACTATTTCTCTGAGTCAATAAAAGGAAGGCAAACTTCTCTAGAAACTACCATTTCTCTTATAAAATGTCGGTAAACTTCAATATGTTTTGTCTTATCATGTTAAACTGGGTTGTGAGCTATGTTGATTGCAGCCTGATTATCACAGAAAAGCATTAAGGGCTTTATAATGTGTGATACCCATCTCCTCTAGAAGTGACCTGAACCATGACAACTTTGAAACTCCATGTTCCATTATCGTGTACTTTGTCTCATCCGAAGACCTGGCTTCCATTGACTCTTTCTTACTCCTCTGGGAGACAATATTCCTTGCAACTAAGGAACAATCAAGGTTCAAAGTATCGACACATATTGGCCCATATTGGCCGATACATATCATTTCGGGACCCCTTTGATACGCCCTTATAGTGGGTGTATCGGGGGTCTAACCGGTTCAGGGTGTGGAGGAGGCCTAAATCGGCTCCCCTGAACCAATTGCAAAAAAATAAAAAAAAAGTGCCAAAAGATGTATCGATTCACCCAATACGCCCATACTGGCGTATCGGGCATATTGGGCACAGTAACCCAATGTAGATTTCCTATCATCAATACTACTAGACTAATCAACATCTTTGTAAGCCTCTAACTACAATATCATCAACATAACCTGAGTGTCTCTCTTTTTTACAAACAAGGTATGGTCAGGTTGTGTCTATATATAGCTAAACTCAACAAGTGCAACTCTAAATCAATCAAACCAAGCTCATGGGGATTGCTTGAGGCCATGAAGTGATTTTTCAGTTTGCATACTTTGCTTTGCATTTCCTTACCATACATACATGGGGTGTAAACCGAACTGAGAGCAAAAAAGAGAACAAAATTAAGGGTGTTAAGAATAGTCGACCCCCACCCCAAATAACCTCTTTTATATTAAAGAGATAAAAGATATGTACAATTACAAGAATGCCCTTACAGGGTTGAAAGATAAAAAGAAGAAATAAAATAATAAGAATACAATACTGTACAAAAAGGACTATTCTAATAATGTACATCAAGCTATATGTTCACACTCCCTCTCAAACTAATGCGTAGACATCAGCATCAATTTGCCCACAACAACGAGGTGTCTACTTTTAGTCATGGCCTTAGTGAAGATGTCGACAACCTACATGTGAGAGGCTACATGAGGAAGAGATATAAAGCCTACAACAAGAAGGTCTTTAATAAAGTAATAGTCCACCTCGATATGTTTAGTCCTCTCATGAAAGACATGATTAGATGCGGTCTTGATAGCACTAGTGTTGTTAGCACATAGAGGGATAGGAATAGGAAATTGAGTATCAAGATCCATGAAAAGAGACTTCAAGCAAACAATCTCGCTATAGGCAGAAGACATAGCTCTATAGTCAGCTTCAGTAGAAGACATAGAGACAGTTTATTGCTTCTTACACTTCTAGGAGATGAGAGAGTCACCCATGAAGACAAACCACCCAGTAGTGGATTGGAAAGTGTTAGGACAACTAGCCCAATCGACATCAGCATAAACCCTCAACTGTATGGATGTTGGGGTAGAGAAAAATAGTCCTCTAGAGGTTGTGTCTCTAACATAACGGATGATGCGGTGTACAACAATAATATGAGGTTGTTGCGGGGTAGAGACAAATTGACTGACGACCTGAACAACATGTGAAATATCAGGCTGGGTCATAGTGAGATAGATCAGAGAGCCACTACAAGAAATATGCCAAATCCGTCGGTATATGTTTATAAACCATAGGTATATCCCTAAATGTGCTACTCCGACGGTCAACTAGTGCATCTGGTAAGATATCGTCGATATACACCTATACAGATGGATTTTGTCCATCGGTCCAATGACTTTCTAAACTGTCGATCAAGCTATTCATCTATGTACATCGTAGGTACTGGGTATGGCATATATTGCTATACCAACGGGTTCATTCGTCACAATATGGGTCCTATCCGTCAGTATAGGTTCACTTTATTCCAACAGATTTTGCGCGTTGATAAAGGATCAAAATATACCAATAGAGATTGTCCGTCAGTATAGGTTCAGGATATACCAATAGATATAGTCTGTCAGTATAGGTGGTATTTTTTTATATATTTCCCTGTAGTCCTGTTTGCCTAAGATGTCCAACACAAAAAGAACACCTGCACACAAGGTTCAAAATACGAATCGATACCTTTTTTTTTATTTTTTTCAAAACTGGTTCAAGGGGGCCCGTTTAGGGGTCCAACCCCCGAACTGGTCAGACCCCTGATACACCCATTGTAGGGGCATATCGGAGGGATCCCGGAATGATATGTAGTGTACATAAAAAAATGTTTTCCTTAGATTCATGTTCGACCAAAATGGCCAACATAGAAAGAACACCTATACATAAAAGAACTAAACAATATGCAAAAAGCTTAACAAAAAATAACCTAAATTTTCATTGAAACTAAAAAAACTGTATTTTTAACATTGTCCAAGCAATAGTTGGAGAAACCACCAACTTATTTTCTCCAATATACTAGAACCAACAAAATGCAATCTCATGGCTTTGACATATTTGCTTAATCTTTCGTTCATCTATGTAGTGAGAGTTCCTCTTTATGAAGTTGATTCTTCTCTACTTGTAAAAAGTGGTTTTATGAATGTATTGTCCCAAACCTCCACCTATTCTACCAAATACTGAGGTAACATATTTGGGGCCAAGGTGTTTCTTTCCATGTATTTAAACACCAATGCACCATCCACCAGGTCAGTACTTTAAACAATTAAAGTAGAGTGCAAAAGAGATTCCTTTCTCTGTACAACAAGACCACCTTAGATGCTAATGAGAACACTCAACCTAAGTTTTGTTACCTTGAGGTATATATCTATTGCTTTGTAGATGCCATCATCAAGTGGCCTGGCATAGTCAGGGATCACAGCTGCAAGGGACTAAAATTTTGGGAGCTTCAAGTTAACATCAGATGACACCTCTGCAAGATACTAGTCCACTAGCTTGGCCACCATTGTAATTGGGGTCAGTGAAGGGCACCCATCCATCAATTGCCCCTCATCAACTACACAAGGAGAAGAAGACCCAAATGTTGCCTGGTCCACCAACATATAGTGATCAACAATCCCCTGGACACAGTCAATGTCATAAAGTGTTTCCACCGAGTAGCCCATATTTGGTATAAGAAGATCTTCCAATGCAGCTTTGTCCAATTGGGCACCCACTTTTTTCTTCAATATCTCTCGGCAAGAGGGTCTTGCATGTAAAATCATTGCAGTGTGGAGCAACCCAAGTAAGAACTTGGTTGGTGTGACTCCCTTCTGATTGGGTAGTAAACCCACAATCTCTTCGAGAAGAACCCGTTGGTTTACCTCAGAAGGGGCAGAAATTGTGGAGCCAGGAACAACCCAGTTCACATTCTTAGAGGAATTTGAATGCCTGCCAAGAGGAAGACACCTTCTTGAATAGAACATGAGAGACCCCGAAATTGTACCTCCAAGGTCAATGTATTAAATGTTAGATTTCATACAAAAAGGGAACCAAGTTCTGAGTGAAAACATATTGAACTGCAGTAAAATACTTGTGAGTAGGCACAAGTCATGGCAAAAAGACAAATTACGTATCAAACTAAATTGAATGTCACAGAGCTAGAAAACAAAATTAAAAATAACATATCCATGCAGCCCAAAAAGGGAAAGGATCCCATCCAAATACAAGAATGGAAATCAGTATCCCAAAACTTGGATAAAAAAGGTTATTCTAAATAAACTAATTAGGAAAAAACTTAAATCTTGCTCAAAGGCTAGGAATCTGATTGGAAAGAATAGGCATTACTTACAGCTAGTTCATCAACATCCACAGATAGGAACATGAGAGAAGGGTATTTCTCAGATAGTTCACAGTAGCGCAATTGATTTGCATGGACCACAACATCATGCATTAAAATTCACCACAACTTGTTGAACATTAAAGGAAGGACTTTAAGTAATGTTGTCAATCCCCTTAAAAAGAAACTATTAATCATATTTTGAGTTAAAAATAACAGTGAAGAATTTAAGTGACTAGATTATGGTCTGTATATGAGGGAATTGGTGGTATAATACGGATTGATGAATCAGATTTGACCTTGGTGCTTGATTACCCATTGAAAAGACAGCTGTTTGTAAATAATTTATGGTACAATGCATAGTTAGAGAGCACATCTGCTGCAACTGTGGTTGCAGCACTTCCTTGCAACTCCCCAATTTAACATGGGCATGCCAACCCTTTGTTAAAATTCATAACATAACATGATTTGCTTTTTATTTCCATCATTAGCATGTCCGTGTTAAATTGGGGGATTGCAAGGAAGTGTTGCGGCAGATGGGATCTCATGAAAAACTATAAGAAAATGCAAGGGCATGTAGTGATTAAAAGTCTAAAACCAGTCAGGCAGTGTCCCGGGCAAGTTATCAAGTTGATGCAGGCACTGAAAGCAGAAATTGAACTATGGAGAGAAGCTGAAATTTGAAAAACAAAGTTTGGAATTGGCAACCACAACCTCAGCATATGCCTAAGGGAAATTCAAACTAGCTGAGCAGATGCCCCAGGCCATTTCAGATTGTTCTGGATATGAAGATCTCAATTATGTCATAGTTTCATCAGGTTTTGTTACCAAAGTAATATTCTTGTACATATCACTTATCAGTGGGTGCATTCGAATATTGCCACTATTGCTGGCTTGAATTCAGCAATAGTGGCAATTCGAAGTATAATGATCCTCATATCAGTGAAGCCATTACCTATTGAAGTCAAAGATGTCATCATATCCTGCATTTGTCATCAAGTGGCAATATGTTCATTCCAAGTCAATCTAGCTTGAATTCAGCAATAGTGTCATTTCAAAGTATAATGATCCTCATATCAGGGAAGCCATTACCCATTGAAGTCAAAGATGTCATCATATCCTGCATTTGTCATCAAGTGAACTATGAGGTTTTTATATCTCAATCAACCATCAAGTAAACTAAGACGAGAACTAAATTGTGAAGCCATGGATTTGGTGAATGTGTATAAGGGTGGAATCAACCATAAAATATGGATGCTGATGAGGGCCGATTTGGCCCTCCAATGACATTATGACACCAGGAACCTCATGCCAACTAAGTGCAGTCCCTTGATAGGTAGACAGCTCAAGCTCGCCATAGGCAGCCCGTCATAGGGTAGCTCACCAGAGGCAGCTTGTCATCGTGCAACTTGCCACAGGCAGTTCGCTACAGGCAACTCACCCTCATGTAGCCTGGCACCTCAGAACAACTAGGTGACACCCAGGATCACTTTGACAACAACTTGCCTTTGTTAAGTTGATGGTGTCCCACTAGGTATAGCTTGGCACAGGCGTGGCCAGACACGGGTGTGGCCTGGCACAAGCGCGACCTGGCGGCTTGGCCCAGGCGCGACCTGGCCTTGGCACGAGTTGGCAGCCTGGCCCTAGCTCGACCTGGCGGCCTACACAGACGTGACCTAGCGACCTAGCCCACGCGCCAACTTGACAACCCCGAGGAACTCACCATCGTACCCCGCATTTTATGGAATTGCGACATGTAATAACTATATTAGCTCACCCACTCCCCGAGTCAGGTGGAAATGGGCAACCGTACTAGTTGGTGGCTTTATCCCCACCTAACACGAAAGCAAGTCCCATCACAGCGGGAATCCAGGAACTGCTCCACCTAACCCACAAAGACTCCAGTATATAAAAACCTCACCCCCTAGGGGTGAAGGTAGGCAAAAAGAGAAGGATGGGTAACCTCTGCTCTCTAGCTCTCTCATTCTCTAATATCATTCTCAGCTCTCCACTAAGTGCTAACTTAGGCACCGGAGTGACCTCGCCGGGTTAGCCACCCCAGGTCCTCTAACGATAGGTTCCTTGCAGGCCTCTAAAAGGGCAACAAAGCTCATCAAGGTAGCTCACCACCAAGTAGCTCATCAAGGTAGCTCACCTCCAAGCAGCTCATCAAGGTAGCTCACCACCAGGCAGCTCATCAAGGTAGCTCACCTCCAAGCAGCTCATCAAGGTAGTTTACCACCAGGCAGTTCGCCACCAGCACCACCAGGCAGCTCAGCACCAGGCAGTTCACCACTAGGCAGCTCGCCACCAAGGAGATCCACTTCAGCCTTTGAGTCACAGGCCACTTGGGAGCAAACGAGATGACAAGGTACTCAGCCAAAAAATTGACACATCATGAAAAAATGATACATGACCGGAAACGGTTACATCATTTGGTTTCGTCTGTGGGAACACGCTACAAAAAGCTAAGTTCTCATCCTACAAAAGCTAAGTTCTTATCTTACAAAAAGCTAAGTCCTCTTCTCCCAGAAAGCTAAGTCCTCACCTTTTTAGAAACTCAAGCTCTCGCTTCATAGCTCTAAGGCGCCCACCTGGCGGCCTAGTTCGGCCTACACACGGCCTAGAGGCCTGGCGCGGCCCACGCGCGGCCTACGCGCGGCCTACGCGTTGCCTAGCAGCCTGGCACATGCGTCGACCTGGCACGACCTAACACGGGAACCGACCTGGCGGCCTGGCCCAAGCACGAATTGGTGAACTGATAAAGACTTCCTCATCACTTAAGACCCAATTGCCTCTTCGGCATGGGCAAAATCAAGAAGAGTGGACCACAAGTCGCTCCCAAAGCCTACGGGCTACAATACTGCTTAAGACCCAGTCGCCTCTTCGGCATGGGAAAAATCAAGAAGAGTGGAATACAAGTCGCTCCCAAAGCCTACGGGCTACAATACTGCTTAAGACCCAGTTGCCTCTTCAGCATGGGCAAAGTCTAGGAGTGGACTACAAGTTGCTCCCAAAGCCTACGGGCTACAATACTGCTTAAGACCACGTCGCCTCTTCGGCATGGGAAAAATCAAGCAGAGTGGACTACAAGTCGCTCCCAAAGCTTACGGGCTACAATACTGCTTAAGCCCCAGTCACCTCTTCGGCATGGGCAAAGTCTAGGAGTGGATTGCAAATTGCTCCCAAAGGCCTAAGGGCTAAGTTACTACTACAAGACCCAGCCGCCTTGTCGGCATGGGCAAAGCCAAGGAGAGTGGACTACAAGTCACTCCTAGAGACAAAGGGCTAAAATACTGAACTGGCAGAGACCTCGACACCTTACGAGGTGCCTACGAGCTCGTCGAATTACGGGACAAAAGGAGAAATCTATTCCTTTCGCCGAGTTACTTTTAGCTCCAGAGGGGGGGCCAAATGATGAGGGAGGATTTGACCCTCCAATGACATTATGACACCTGGCACCTCATGCCAACTAAGTGCAGCCCCTTGACAGTTAGACAGCTCGAGCTCGCCATAGGCAGCTCACCATCATGCAACTCGCCACAGGCAGCTCACCCTCATGTAGCCTGGCACCTCAGAACAACTAGGTGACACCTGGGACCACTTTGGCAACAACTTGCCTTTGTTAAGTTGATGGTGTCCCACTAGGCGTAGCCTGGCACGAGCGCGACCTGGCCTTAACATGAGTTGACAGCCTGGCCCTGGCATGACCTGGTGGCCTGGCCCTCGCGCCCACCTGACAACCCCGAGGAACTCACCATCGTATCCCGCATTTGATGGGATTGTGACTTGTAACAGCTATATTAGCTCACCCACTCCCGGAGTTAGGCGGAAATGGGTAACCTTACCAGTTGGTGGCTTTATCCCCACCTAACACGAAAGCAGGTCCCATCACAGTGGGAATCCAGGAACTGCTCCACCTAACCCACGAGGACTCCAGTATATAAAGACCTCACCCCCAGGGGCGAAGGTAGGAAAAAAGAGAAGGATGGATAACCTTTGCTCTCTAGCTCACTCATTCTCTAATATCATTCTCAGCTCTCCACTAAGTGCTAACTTAGGCATCGGAGTGACCTCGCCGGGTTAGCCACCCCGGGTCCTCTGACATTTGGTTCCTTGCAGGCCTCTAAAAGAGCAACAAAGCTCATCAAGGTAGCTCACCACCAGGCAGCTCATCAAGGTAGCTCACCTCCAAGCAGCTCATAAAGGTAGTTCACCAGTAGGCAGTTCGCCACCAGGTAGCTCACCACCCGGCAGCTCGGCACCAGGCAGTTCCCCACTAGGTAACTCGCCACCAGGCAGCTTGCCACCAAGGAGCTCCAGTTCAGCCTCTGAGTCACAGGCCATTTGGGAGCAGATGAGATGACGAGGTACTCAGCTAAAAAATTGACACATCATGAAAAAATGATACGTGACCGGAAACGGTTACATCAGATGCCACATACGAAAGTAGTTGATAGACATAAAAATCTGCCATAGATCTTTGTTTCCTTCTTTTCTTTTTCAATGGGATATCTCCTTGCATTTATTCTCTCATATTAAACCATTTATATACTAACTTCATTGTTTAGAAGAAGACTCCTCCACATTTAGATAATAAGATAAATACGATCAATCTCAATAACAGACCTTGACACTGGATTGCGCTTATCTCTGGTCCAGGTATTTCTATTCCATCATCACTTACTAATGAAATCCTTGATGAAGTAACGACAAAAGGAAATGCAAGAGGTGGTGATACTAGAGATTTTTCCACTTTAATAAACCTTTTACCTACAAAAAGTAAAATAAAATTAGAAAAGATCATATGGAAATATGACCCTGATCTCCTGTCTAGTTAATATTTTAACACATCTCCTGAGTTAACAATAAACATGTAGAATCAAAGCACGTAAAGACTCTTCATCACAAAGAAACCATCCCTTGCATGGATTCTTACCTTCTCATGCAAATATGATGTGGAAGAAACTCCCAATCTTGTAAAGGATGTCAATGGTTACCTAAAGCAGAAATATACAACTTGCTAGGAAAAAAGAAAAAGAAAATTGTCCAGGCATTTCCCCAAGTGTCCAGAATTTGGCTACTTCTTGACAAATCTATTAACACTTGATGTAAGAAAGAGAGAAAATAATAGAAAATGTAGATATCTATTGGTTAGTCAAAATTGTTGATTGCTCTGTTTCCTTATCTATTTATAACTAATGGAGTTATGAACAATGGCTGGAATACACCTAGAGAGGGGCTAAACAGAAAATAAAGAAAACAGAATGGTGAAACAGGATTCATGCAGTTGACCCCATATATTTGGGGTAAAGCAATAATCGGAATCTGACTCCGATTCAGGAATAGGTGATTCCAATTACTTATGTATGCTATGACAAATTTACAGAGCCCATTTTCAAAAACTTCAAGGGACTGCTTCATGGGCTGTGGAAGCTTATAATCATTTAATTCTTTTTGAAGGTAAAGTATTGTATGGCAAAAAAGAAAGCCAAATACATCAGCCTATGTACATTGGGAATTTACAAAAGGATCTGAGAGATCAGTTAAAAAAAGGTCCAGCTTGCAAAAAAGATAAAAACTGAACACCAATAAAAGCTCTTTGTACACTTAACCAAGAACATAGAGAACCTAAAACTTTGTTCTTGACTGAAGCTATATCATTAAAATGATTATATGTTCTTTGTACACTTAAACCAAGAACATATAATCATTTAGTTTTAATACAGATGTCACAGCATGAGCCCAGTGGATCCCTAAAACAACAAGATGGGATTCCATTCTTGGAAGGTCCTTCGTGCTCTCATCATTGCTCCGCACTGCATATAATGAAATATGATGTAGAGAAGTTTTGAGCAGAAATGTGCAAAACAAAATTATCACATCACACCTTGGAAGGGATAGTTAAAGGAATCATTGCCATTTTGACTTTTGACTTGGTTGGTCACAACAATAGGAATTCGTGAAAACTCTGCAAGTGGCCTATATATTAAAAAAAAGATTACCATTTTAAGTAAAAAAGCCATGAACAGAAACTTGTGGAAACATGGTAGTTAAATTAACAAAGATAAATCTTACTTAACATAAGAAATATACCAGCCCAATGGATGTTGTTTAGGAGCCTTTAAGTCCTTATCACTTTCCCTGGAAAGCAAAATAGTGAACAATTTTCTATTAACATAGTATGATAAGACAACGAGAAATTGGTAAATAGTGAACAATTTCTTAAGTTCCGGGTTATGATAGCTCCTCAACAAAGTAACAAGTTGAATTGTAAATTTAAAGCAAAGCCTGCCTTTTCTAGATCCAAACTAAGTTTAAACTTTGTCTCTCTAGTCTCCACCACCACAATCGATCAAGTTCAAATCCCAAACCATAAGCCATTAAGGCCATGCTTGGTTCAACTCTCATTCTTTCTCATTCTTATACCCAAGATGAAATTCTAAAATGGAAAAGAATGGATAAAAATAGGCAGAATGAGAAAATATTGCTATGAATCAAACGCTTTTTTCCAAAAAATGAATTCTTTTCAGACTGACAAGTGTCTTATGCTTGCATATTTTCATTCTTCAAAAAAAAAAAATTGTGCCAATATTCACAAACTGCCAGCCTAGGTCTCCAATAGTCATTATTTACCAATTGGCATAGATGTTTTATGAAAGTACTTTCATAAAAATGATTTTATAAAAAATACTTTCATAAAAGTGCTTTTATAAAAATATTTTCCTAAAAGTGCTTTTGTACTTTTCGTAAGTGCTTTCATAAAAGTACTTGTAAAAGTGCATTCATAAACATAAAATTACTTTCGAAAAGTACTTTCATAAAAGTGCTTTTATAAAAGTGCTTTCGTAAAAGTACTTCCATAAAAGTGCTTTTATAAAAGTACTTTTGTAAAAGTTCTATAAAAGTACTTTCATAAAAGTGTTTTTATAAAAGTGCTTTCATAAAAGTACTTTTGTAAAAGTGCTTTCGCAAAAGTAAACATCTATGGCAATAGTTTTATAGGTAGAGTTTCCTCAAAGAATGAAATGAGCAAGATGGGGCATGATTATTTTTCATGATGTTGGCTAGTTAATTTTTGTGCTATGGGGCTGATTTTTCATTCTAAAAAGAATGTGGCCCTAGGCATGAATTTTGTAACCAAACACTCTCATGTTATTCATTCTTGCCCATTCTTACTTAGAATGAGCAAGAATTAAGAGAATGAAGCCCATAGTAATGAACCAAACATGACCTAAATTTCAAGTATGAAAATGGGAATTCAGCACTAAAACTAAGAATTAAACAAAGTCTGAATAAAAAAATTAAATGAAAGCCCAAATAAAAAAATTAAGAAAAGAAACTAAAAATAATAAAATTATTATGGTTTAAGATTTGGAGATGGAACACTTACCGTAACTTGTAGCTTGAAATTCAACTCTCTTTCTTAATCCCCTCTGCCTTGATGCTTAATCTGGATAGATACCCTCAAACAAATGTAGCAATGTCATTCAATGTAGGAATCAGTGGTGGCAGCATGAATAATGATACCAATTTTGTTGTTCAAGGGAGAATGAAAGGAAATGCGAAGGAAAATAGGGTTTAATGGGAGAAGTTGTGGAACGAGAGAAGGAGAGAGTGAGAGAGTAAGAAAAATGTAGTGAAACAAGAGTGAGAGAGTCGTGGAAAAATATCTATGGAAGAAAGTACAACAGAAAATGAACTATGGTTTGAAGGAAAACCATAGCGGTTAGGGGGTCGAGAAATATGAGTAGAATGACGAAGTGGAATAACAGAACTACTATATGAAATAGGAGGATCTTGGGCTAAAGTGTCACTTATAGGGGGTACAGAAGAGGAATGCTCTGGACTGGGTGGAAGGAGGGTTGTAGGTGCAAGAACCGGTAGTTACTTGCGGATGAAGACGAGAAAATCTCTCAGTCGAGGAAGTAGTAGTGTTGTCTGAATCAAAGTCCTGCAAAATAGAGATGGAAGGAGCAGACAATCTAGCAACCCTAGCAAAGAACAAAATATGTTAAAGAAACACAACATTTCAGGAAATCCGAATACGATGAATAACAAGATCATAGCACAAAAATCCTTTGTTGTCAGGACTATATCCCACAAAGGCATACATAGCAGATTGAGCAGTTAACTTAGATTGTTCACGAATAGGAAGATGTACAAAACAAAGACAACCAAAAACATGAAGACTAGAGAAATCTAGGGGATGACCAAAAAGTTTTTGGAAGGGAGAAGTGTTGCCGAGAACAAAGGAGGGAATATAGTTGATTAAATACACAACTGTACTGACTGCTTCTACCCAAAATGAATTTGACGTATGAGATTCATGTAGTAATGTCCGCACAATACTGAGGACATGTTCATTCTTCCGTTCAGCCACACCATTCTGTTGTGGAGTATCTAGGCAGTTGTGCTAAGACTGAATTCCATAATTCCTCAAGTAGGCCTAAAAGTCTTTGTCTCTATATTCTCCCCTTGAATCTGAGTGGAGGATAGTCACATTGCACTTGAAGCAATTTTGCACCATAGTATGAAATAATTTAAATGTGCCAGACTTCTGATTTGTGCTATAGAAAATAAATCCAAGTATATCTGGTACAATCATCTATAAACATCACAAAGTATCTATATCACAATCATGGAGTAATAGAAGTAGACCAAACATCACTATATATTATCTCAAAAGGTTTAGTGGCATGTCCAGAAGTGTGAAGAAATGGTAAAACATGACTTTTACTCAAACAACACACAATGCAAGAAACATCAAAAGTATGATCAAGAGGAATTTTATTCTTAATCAAACCAGAGTCAAACAAAAACTTTAATTTTTAGGAATATGGATGATCCAATCATTTATGCCATAAATCCCAAATGTTATTTCTATAACTCAACAGAGAATCAAATAAAGAACTAAGAAAAGCTGAGGATGCTCCTAATTGAGACTTCTCAAACTCTAGTGTAAATAGATGGCCCAGCCTATGCTCCTTATCTTTCACCTTCCCAGTATACTGGCCCTGTATCAAGCAACCATCATGAGAAAATGTGAGAACATTTCTTTCATCAACAAGTTGGCCAACAAAAATCAGATTAGTAGTAAGGTTGGGTACTAACAGGGTTTTGGAGAGAGTGAAGGATCTAGTGGGTGACATTTTAAGGGGCAAATCATTACTATCAATGATGTCTAACTTTTCACCATTGGCAGTAATAATATGTTCATGGTGAATTTTAGTGGATGGATTTGGGTGATTGAGGTAGGCTCCACGCATATGATTGGTGGCACCTGAATCTATAATCCAAGCATGTGAAGGGGAAGAACAATATGTAAAGAACTTACCAGACAAACCAATAGTAGAGAAAGAAGAGGAAATAGCAAAAGATACCAATTGCTGAACCTTTTCTTTATCCATGACACCACTTGAATCACCTTTCATTGAAGAATCACCCTTGGTAGATACAATGTTAGTTGCTTGTCCATCTGTTGCCTGATAGGCCCGAGGCTGAGTCTTTTTCTTAGAACCCTTTGCTGGTCTGACTTGACAGTTTGGAATGATGTGACCATGTTGCTTGCAATAGGTGCACACATTCTTCTTCTTACAGTGAGAATGCATTATGTCTAAAACCCTTACACTCATAGCATTGAGTTTTGGAGAAGTCCTTGGAGGTTGACTTCTTACCTCCATGAGCAACAAAGGCTATTTTAGTCCCAGCTTCAGTCATCTTTCCATCAAATCCGACTGTAGTGAGAAGTCTAGTCTCTTCCCTTATAAGTTCCTCTAAAATAAAATACATATCTAGAAGTGTTCCCCTACTCAGAATGTTGGGCATGATTATCTCATATTCAGGTCTAAGTCTCATCAAGAATTAAGTTACATTCCTCTTCTCAAAGTGTTTTTGGAGATATTTCACACACTCTCCTGGGTCTGAAGATTCAGTATGGACAATCTCATATTCAGCTCACAAATCAAGAAAAGTTGAATAATATTCCTATATCTTCCTATCTCCTTGGCTGTAGGCAAATATTTTTTATTCTATCTGGTACTACTTAGATACGTTGGACCGTTGATAAACTTTTTCTAGATATGAGTGCATCTCATAGGTTGTTTTCATTTTCCTCATAGGTACAAATATATGATAATCAATAGAACTCATAATCCAAGAAACAAGCTTACCATTATCCATCTTCTATTGTTGTAAAGCCTTGGCCTTGGTCTCAGTTGGTTTAGTGATTGTTTCATTCATGTATCCTTCTAAACCTTTCCCTTCAACATAAAAGTTAAAATGAAACTTCCACATCCCAAATTTTTGTCCATTCATCTTCATAGGAATAATATCCCCTCTACCTGAAGCCATTACAACAAGAAAATAGCAGAAAATAGGGTTCGACTGAAGTCTAAAGGAACTAGACTAAAGTAAAAACTGATCAAAATAGTGATGTGAATAGTAACTGAATCCAAGAGAGTAAAAAAACTAAGAAAGAAACCCCTTACTTTCATCGGAGATTGTCCAAAATCTAGTAGAAGAAGAAAACTGGATACATAGTCCAGAAAAGGAAAGTTTGGATGCAGCCACCTAGAAGAGAAGTTCAAATCTCTCTCAAAACTTCATAGATCTCAGTGAAACTTTTAGAGTATGTTGAAAAGGCCTAGGTGACAACTCCTTTTAAATCTTGCTGCAAATGGATGTCAAACGAGAGAGTTCTAATAAAATCTCTCTTTCTAGATGTGCAGGAAGCAAAAAAATGGTTCATGTAAAGATCAAGATAGTCCAGGACCAATCGATAGAGGTGCAAGTTCTCACCGGATCAAGAAAACAAGGTGGATCAGAAAAAAAAAAAAGAAGGTAAAAGGGCAACCTGCTCTAATACCATGTAAACCGAATTGAGAGCAAAAAATGTAACAAAATTAAGGGTGTCAAGAATAGTCGACCCCCACCCCAAAGAGCCTCTTTTATACTAAAGAGATAAAAAATATGTACCCTTACAAGGTTGAAAGATAAAAAGAACAAATAAAATAATAAGAATATGATATTGTATAACAAGAACTATTCTAATAATGTACATCAAGGTATATCTTCACATGGGAAAGTGGCATGTAAACCTCTTCAATTAAGTCTCCATTTAACAACACATTCTTAACATCAAACTAATGTAATGGCTAGTCATAATTCATTGTCAATGGCAACAAAATTCTTATTGAGGTCATTTTTACAACTAGTGAGAAAGTCTCCATATAGGCAACTCCATATGCCTAAGTATATCCCTTAGTTATTAGTCAAACCTTATACCTCTTAGTGGTCCCATCAAAATGGTACTTGATAGGGAACACCCACTTACATCCCATTGGTTCTTTTCCATGAGGCAAATCCACAATATCCTAAGTATTATTTTTGCGAAGTGCTTTTATTTTAGTTATCATAGCCTCCCTCCATTATGGCTTAGACAAGGCTTCTATAACTAACTTGGGTATAGGATGACACTCACTTACATCCCATTGCTTCCTTCACATGAGGCAAATCTACAGTATCCCAAGTATTATTTTTGCGAAGTTCTTTTATTTTAGTTCCCATTCCCTCCATTGACTTACACAAGGCTTCTATAACTGACTTGGGTATAATTTTAGGAGAAATGGAGGCCAAGAAAGAATAATAAAATGGGGATAAAAGGTTGTAAGATAGGTGTTTGGAAATACAATGTGTTGTACATTTCCTCTTACATTTTCTTACAACAATAGGTAGGTCCAAGTTTGAGAAGGGAGGTTCTAGAGCAGGTGGTGAGGGACTCATCATCTCTTCAAGATTTAAGAGTGTTTGAGGCTCAGGTATAGATGGGGGAACAATCTATTTATGCCATAGTCTTTGTCTCCGATACCACCTCTAAAGAATAGGATGAGTAGTAAAAACTAGGGCCGCGTTTGGCTGCAATGCAATTTCATTTGCACTAGTACAAATGTATGGGAGTGCAAATGAAACAAATGCAAATTCTAGTTTAACTTTATTTTGGGTTTTATTTTATTCTGCTTAATGTCTTAATTTACTTCATTTGTACTACAATCAACCAAATTAGTTTAAAATTTGAAACAAAAGTGTGTTAGAATTTACACTCAAATCATTTGCATTGCCATAGTTTTGCATCAGTACAATTTTGTTTGCATTGAAACCAAATACAGGAGGACTACTAATAAGAGGAGGAACAAGAGTAGGGATGGCAATTTTCCCCATTTCCTCGATCCTCGTGGGGATTTTCCCCGAATGGGGGAAGGATGGGGATGATTTCCCCCCGTGGGGATAGGGATGGGGAAATTTTCATCCCTGTTATTGGGAACAGGGCGGGAACGAGGAGAGCACTCCCCACCCTGCGGGGACCCCGACCCCCGTTTCATGGGATCCCCACTAATATAAATGTATATATGTATGCATACGTTATATATGTAAATATGTAAACATACATCGATATATTAATATTTTTTAAAATATGGTTGAATATGTTTGAATATTTTCTAATACGATTGTAAATGTTAATTATTTTATTTTATTTTTTTTAAATAAAATAAAAAACAAAAACAAAATGGTTAGCATTATAAAGAATCACGGGGAATGGGGACAGGGATGGGGAGAGGCTCCCCGTCACCACCCTACCCTGTTGCCATTCCTAAGCAAGAGCAAGAATGGAAGAGTTGGAAGATAAAGGCCCTGCCACTAGAACAGAAGGAACCATAGATAACAACCCCAAGTTCAACAGGAGTAGACAAAGGAAGTGATGAAGCAAATAACTCAATGGAATGCTCCTCCTTAGGAGAATGACCATAGAAAGTAAGTAAGTCTACAAATAACATCCATGCAGACAAAACGAGCTCCACTCAAGGATCAAAGTATCGGTATCAGGTATCGTATTGGATAACTCGGATACGGATACATATACGCTTTGAAAATACATGGATATGAACAAAAGATATAGAAATGCTTGGATACACTAGTGAAATGCATACAAATCGCATAAATACATTAATCATACTAAACCAAAAGCTGAATTATCTATGAATAAGATATAAACACATGAAAAATGTACACTTCAATAGGTTATATGAAGAGAAATATTACAATAAACAAAATTGGTAGAACATTCAAACATTGTACAATAATTATCACTCTTTCAATTTTATAATTATAATTTTCATCTTTTTATTATTTTTTGGAAATATTTATTAATTTATTAATTTATTTAAATAACCAATATTTTTAAATAATAAATATGTTTTCATTTTTAACATATAATGTTTTTATTTTACACATAATTATATATAAAACAAATAAATCATTTAAGGTAGATAAAATAAATTATATTTAATTTTCAATTTTTATTAAATTTTTGGGAAAATTAAATATGAAGTTATTCATTTTAGTTTTTAAAAGTATAATTTTCTATTTTCCATTAATTTTGTTGGGGAAAATTATTTATTTAGTATTTGTATATAATAACTCGATTTTTTTTCAAATAATAACTATGTTTTCATTTTTAACATATAATTATGTATAAATAAAATATATAAATCATCTAAGGTAGATGAAATATATTATTTTTATAATTTTTAGTTTTTATTAAATTATTGGAAAAATTAAATCTTAAATTATTTATTTTAGTTTTCATAATACTATTTTTTTAACTTGTTTTAAAGATGAAAAAAGTCCAAAAGTACTCAATGTACAATTTTGTCAAACTAGACACTGATACACCTCCATATGAGTGTGTATCAGACTGTACCTATCGATATAGTGGGATACGGTCCGATACATTAACCTTTGGTTCCACTAGTAGGATCAAAACAATAATTACCCTTTTGTGTGGAGGTATGCCCTAAGAAAATGCACTTTTGGACTTTGGGTTCAAACTTATGTCTCTAAGAGATAGGAACATGAACATAACATGTACAACCAAATTCAAGAAAATAGGGAACATTTCACACTCAGGAAACATAACAACAAAGGGAGATTTGAACTATAAGACTCAAGAAAACATGTGATTAACAAAGTAGGTGGCTGTCATGATTGCATAACCCCAAAATCTCACTGGAATATGGGAAGCAAAAAGGATGCTCCTTGCTACTTCAACAATATGTTAATTCTTTCTCTTTGTCACCCCATTCTGTTCTATAGTATGTTGACAAGAACTCTAATGTATAACCCCAAACCTCTTAAAGTATGAAACAAGATCATTTTCAAAATATTCTTTAGCATTATGATTTGATCAGAATATCTTGATGCGAGTACCAAATTGGGTAAGCACAAATTTATGAAACTGCTTCACTAGTTTAGGTACGCCATCATGGAATCACGTAAGGTAAAGCCAGGTGTAATGAGAAAAGTTATTAATAAAAAAATAAAATATTTACAACCATCCATGCAAAGTAAATGATATGGCCCCCACACATCAAAGTGCACAATATAAAAAGGAAATGTAGATCTTTTATTACTTGTAGAATAAGAACTTCTATAGTGATTTAACAATTCACATGACTCACAATGTAAAATTGACACCTTAGTTTCCTTAAATAAAGCTGAAAACAAAAGACTCAATGAAGAGAAAAATATGACCCAAACGATAATGACAGAACATCATACGATTGACTGAAAAACATAGTATAAAGGAACAAGGGTCACATTGCAATTCAAAAATTTTATCAAATTACTAACTGAAAGCAAGTTAGTATTTAATTTAGGAACATGAAGAATTGAGGATAAGGTGAGGGTATTTACAGCTTTGATGTTTACCTTGCCAGAGATGCGAGCAAGGGAGCCATCAGAAAGGGATCTTATCTCAATCAGATGCAAAGTTTGTAAGAAGAAAATAAATGGAACACACTAGTCATATGGTCAAAGGCATCAGAATCATTTATCTAAGGGATTCTACGATTAGTTGATATAGAAGCATGATTCCTAGTAGCACGAATACCTGAATGGGCATATGTAGTTGAGGAGCCATTTCCTAAAGATGTATTAGTTGTAGTAGTAGACTCTAAGTGGCTAATGAATAGTCCATACTTCTCATACTCTACTCTGGCAGCCACTAGTTGTCCCCCCACTAACTTCTTATCACTAGAACCCTTTTCAGCCTCAAAAAAAGTGGCTACATTGGCATTGCAACTCTTCTTAATCTTACTCTTCTTACCATTATTGTTATTCTTGAATCTAGGAGTTATAAGTTCTACATGTAGTTTCCAACAAATATCCTTTGTATGCTTAAGTTTATTGAAATACTCACATACTATTATCTTTTTTCTTAGTACCAGCCCTTGGCTTCATCCCACACTACAAGAAAATTGACTTTTAGCGGCAGTAAAACTGCCGCTAAATGTCTTAAAAACTGCTACTAAAGGTTTTACCGGCAGTTGGAAAACTGCCGCTAAAACAATTGTTGCTAAAAGTTCTAGCGGCAGTTTTCCTAACAGCCGGTAAAACTTCAAAAAACCACTAGTTATAGTTTTACTGCTGCTGAAGAGATGCACTGACTGCCGCTAAATAACCTGAAATTCATTCAAAATAACTTATAATTATTTTTAATTACTAAACAAGACTTTAATTTGCTTCAAATAACCCATTTTATATTCAATCATCCAAATTAAAATGAAATACAAAAAAAACAAAAATACAAATTCCATTAATTCATTCATTCATTCTCAAAAATACAAATTCCGTCCATTTATTCTTAAAAATATCAAACACCATTCAAAAGACTTCTTTACAAAAACTTCTTCGGCTTCTCCCAAATACTTCTTTACAAAAATTGGGTGGCACCATGGGTATCGAATCCACGGTTTTTGAGCTCTCTATACTCTTGACACAGGGCACATGACTCGCAACAGCAATGAACCAGGTAGTCGACACAAGGGCTCTCCTTCAACAAGTACTGCTGCCTCAGCTTTGAGCGATAGAAGCATGAGTCCAAGATGGGACAACCAATCACGAACAAGATAATGGTGTAAAGCGCTCCGTTGGTTACACAAGCTGCACTCATCCCATCTTTATTGTTAGCATCATTTCAAATTCGGAAACCCAGAAACCCAGAATTCACCACTTCATCATCATCAGAACAGTTTGATTATTATACTCACAGGAGGTTCCTTTGTCGATTATCTCTGAGATCTGCCGAAGGTAATGCATGGGCACCAACATGTCACACAACCTGTTAAAAATGGTGGAGAGACATCAGGTTGTGAAGACTTAAATTGGACGAATTTGGAGAGTAAAAGAAGATCAGAGCTAGATAACCCAGAATTCTTACAGTTCTGAACATGGCAGGGGATTACTCTGACTGTATTGTTCTGCATTTTCTGAATACATCTTTCAAACAATCAAGACTCAACACTACTACAGAAGGGTTTATTCAGCTGAAGATAGAATGGAGGAGCTTTGAATTGGGTATATATAGGAAGAAGATTGAAGCCAAGGACTGGTCAAGTTTGGCATGACCGCGTGGTGTCTGTTTAAGAGAGAAGGAACAAGCCCTTGCAATGCCAACAAAGAAATATATAGTTCTGCCATTAATTTACCAGGTTTATAAATACAGCAGGCAGTCGATTCATCTGGTGAAGAATAGCGGAATCTAAGCAGTAAGCAGCTTGATCTGGACCTATATAATTTGGGATGAATTCAAATTCCCCAAGAGATTCAATTTTCTGCAGCATTTTCACATTAGAATTAAAGAAAAGACGGAGGGATTTCTTGGAAGTTCAGGAAGTGCACCAAGGCTTGAGGGTTCAGCATGATAGTGTTGTACAAATCGAACATGCAATGGTTGGGCCCTTGGTGAAGTCTGGGTGCTCCTTGTTGTATTACGGATGGGTCCCAAGCCAAATGCAGGGGAAATCAGAAATCAAAAGATTTGATTTTCTATTAATTAATGGGTATTATTGTCAATTTTCTTTTTATTGGATTGATGGATGGCAAGCTTATGTGTTAGATCATTTGGTTGGTTCAAAGAAAGCAGCTTGTTTTTATTAATCAAGATTGAAAATTTGGAATTCCCTCCTTTTGTAGGGCCAGTGTGGAGCTGGGCTTTTGTTTTGTTTTTTTACCCAATGGGAATACACAATGGGGTAACAGTAAATCATAAGAGGGTTTGAATCAAATTGTATCATGAATAGTATCATAAATCAAAAGATCATTTTTTCTGATTTTCTTAAAGTTGTTAAAACTGTTAAGAAAATACTAGGCTCCCAAAAATAGGAAAAATAAAGATAAAAAATGAAGATCACCTGATTAGATAGATATCTCACTATGGAAGGGAAATCAGTTGAATTATCCTTGGGGTTGAGCACAGAAATCTGTTGAATTATCCTTCAAAAGCTTCCCATTGCTTTCTGCGACAGTTCTGGAGCACAGAAATCTAGAAATATACATTTTTGTAGTGCCTTTTCAGAGAGTTTCAAGGATAGTCAGTATCACATCATTAACAAAATCAACGATACAAAACCTACCTTTGCCTCAAATTTAAAATCAAGAAGAATGTTAGCTGCCTTGATACCACAATGAATAATCTTAGGATTACCTATAGTTGGAAATATTTGCAATTAGTATAAATACATGACTGTCATATCAACATCTTACAAA
This sequence comes from Nelumbo lutea, assembly GCF_056320005.1. Lineage (NCBI taxonomy): Eukaryota > Viridiplantae > Streptophyta > Magnoliopsida > Proteales > Nelumbonaceae > Nelumbo > Nelumbo lutea. The sequence continues at coordinate 56,897,401 of NC_142687.1, read as the reverse complement.
TCAATTTGTGGTTTATGATGAGAAGATTATATAAGAAATCTTACAGTCTTCATGCAGATATGCAAGTCATAAATTTTCAATCTAGTGGGCCAGTCCATAGTTGGTCGCCCTTTTCCTGCAAGAAGTTATTTTCAATCATCAGATATTACCCAGAAAAACAGATTTCAGAAATGAGGTATCAAGCATAGTGAGGTATGAGGAGCAACTTCACAAATCAAATTGGAAGTTTCAGATAATACCCCAAAATGGCCCATAGCCATTCAACCAATAACAATATTTTAGCATTTGACAAGTTTACACGAACACATGTTGAACAAATAAAGATCAAAAGAACTGCTAATCAAATCAGTAACCATAAACTCAGAAACAGATCCATATAACCCTCCCAAGACCCTAGATAGCTGGACCAACATTGGACAATGGCCTTTTTAAACACCAGTATAATTGTATAAAGGGAAAAAGGAAAATAAAATGATAAATGAAAAGCAGTTCTATGCTACTTGCAGCCAGCAACCTCTAACAAAACAAGCCATATTACCATATTTACAATTTACCTACCCCCAAGTGCAGGTTCCCAATATAGATTGCTCTTGTCAGACACCAAATTTGTTGACCTATGAGTCCAGGTATTCAGCCTGAATGCCAGGAAGCCTCTCTAACCAATTTGACCCCAGTATAATTGATCCCTTGATGCCCCTTGCTTTCCTAATTCATCAGGCAATCCATTAGCAGCCCATGGAACCCATTTCTTTGACTTGTAGCTCCTCTATCATTCTTTTTAGCTCTCTTACATAAATCTGTAGTTCCAGGCTACCTCTTGTTTGCCACTTAGCCACCCAATAATTGGTTCTGAATCTCCTTTGACTTTGACTTCTTTCATGTTTAGTGTTTTTGCCCTCTTCTTAAACCTGTAAGTGCTCTGCATGCACCTCCACTCAAGTTGAATTTCCTTTTTCTAGATGTCCTGAATAGAACTCTAGGATGTTCCCAGCTTTGTTCCCGAAAACTCTACCTATACCTAAAAACTCTGGATTACCCAAGCTGCAGCCATCAAAATTCAGTTTTATGTGCCCCATTGGTGGTGGAACCTAGCTGACCAAAGGCTTTGTGTTCCAAGAAAATGAACTTGGCACTTGCTTCCAATTTCTGAGAATACTATCCACTGTGAAGAGAGCAGCTATAGAAATCCTATACTTGATATGCAACAATTCAACAAGCGGCGCAGAAGCAAAAGATGAACACACACACACACACACACACACACATTGTAGAAAACACTGTTAGCATTTAAGTTGCTGATCAAAAAATTAACCAAGCTAATATTAACATTTAAATTTCTGCTCTCATTGATGGTCTTAGCGGTACCAAATGTAGAATAGAACTGAATCTTATTACCTATTAAAACTGATAAAGATACTATCTGTGGTTGTCATTATCAATTCTAATCGTGGATGTTTACTCCCCTTTCTTAATATATACCTGAATGTTTTAGTTTCTCATGCATTTAATGGCATGCTTCTGTCACTTTTACTCCTTGTGTTAGCGGTACATAAACACTCTTTTTTGTATATTCCCCACTTTACAGCCCCTTGTTAAACAGGGGTGATGGCCTTTCTCTTTGATACAATACTTTTATCAGTTTTTCAAAAATATATTTCTATTTTCTACATAATGTCGTCTATATTACATATCTTCAGACTTGATATGAATTTAAGCTGAGGTGTCAGTGTTATATCTAGTGATTCTGTTAATTTTGTCTGTCTATGCAGTATGTACACTTCCTCCAAAGGAAGTACTCACTTGGATCCTTCAACCTGTTGGGCCATACAACACCATTTCAGGCTGCATCACTGCTGTTAGGAATTGTACAGATTACTCCTTTCTGCAGAAACTAAGCAATAAACCTTCTAATCATATCAGATTACTCCTTGCTGCAGAAAGAGACTAAAGTTGAAGCATGGATCTATTGAACTCTCACTGCAGAAATTCCTAGATGAAAAATCATAGTATAGGATAGTGTTATCTTAATAGATTGGAGAAGCCATATCTGACAAGTGATTAGAAACCTCAGAACATGTGAAAAGCAAACTAGCAAGCCAACTTTGTCAATGTTTTCATCTTTACCGGTATAACTATAGGTATTTAATGTAACTGTACATTTACAATTATTTTGTCATGATTAGGATTTTTAAACATAAAAATGCTAATCAAACCTGATTGATCGGGATTTTCAATCAGGTTTGCCCCGCTTCAGCCCCCACCCCTTAGGGTCATCATCCTGACTCGAAAAGAAGAAATGAAGAAGTATGGAATTAAAGGTAGCAAATCTGGAACCAAATAACATAACACCCTTCTAACAAAATTCCAAAGCCGAAAGCCTAGATAATTACTGAGTAACCCCCAACTACTTTGAGAAGTTTTCGAACTCGGTATAATCACTGTCTGAAATCATCGTCTGATACCATGCCTTGCCTGCGGCCTTTATTGCAGCAGCAGCCTCCTAACAGATACACAAAGGCAAAAACTGATGATTAAAAACCTACCACAGACAGCAAAGGTTTTACTATGCACATCAAATAGAGAGCCGTCAGAACAAATTAACAAGTTCATGCACTATTATTTTACAAGTCAGATTTCAGTATGAGAAAAATTACAACATCAAGTTTGGAAAGATGATGCACATCTTGTTTTGGGAAATATTACGCCATAACCAGAGGCACGCCAAGCAATGCTACTTGCAATTTTCCAATCCTAATCAAAACCTGATTGAAGGATGACTGAGAGAGAGAGAGGGAATACTGTGAGAGAGAGAGAGAGAGAGAGGGATGACTGAGAGAGAGGGCGGGAGAGGCCCGAATGTTTTTAGCGGGCGAGAGAGGGACGACCGAGAAAGAGAGGGCGGGAGGAATATTTTAGCGGCAGTTTTAATCGACTACCGCTAAAAATCTTTCTTTCTAGCGGCACTCGCCAAACGGCCAGGTCGAAAACTGCCGCTAGAAATCTATTTTCTTGGGGCTAGCATTTGCAAAATGATCCGTTGAGGCCTCTATAACATACCGTCTCCAATTTTCCTCACTACTAACCATGGCATAAGCTCGGGATAAGCTAATTTCATCTTTTGCCAAAATATGATAGATAGTGTATGTCCTTAATTCCAATCAGTTATTATCATTTATTGTAAATGAATAAATTGCATAATTGATTCATGTCATTATAGTATGTTTCTGTGTAATATCCATAAATTGAACATTTATGAGACTCGTGTTAGTTTAGAATCTTCATATCCGTTGGATGGATTTGGGGAGATTTATTCTGCCAAGGCTGATACTGATGTGCCACCAAGTTGGTTGAGGTGGCTTGTCTTAGCTATTAGTGTGAGACCTGAGGTACATGCAGTGTGGGTTTTCTTGAAACCTTGATTTGGACCAAATTCCAGTATTACTCTAGACCTTGGAGATAGATGGGCAAAACTGAAATGTTACACCTCACCTCTAGACTTTGATTATGATACTGCACTAGGTGTCGGATTGGGTTGTCTTTAATATGTCAATCAATGAGATCTTTTACCAGATCAAAACTTGGGTATATTGGGGTAGTCCGAGAATTCACCTGAGTGGGTGATCATAATGACAGAATGATCGGGGAAATACACTCTCTTTGATGGAAACCTAAACTGTCGGCAATGGATTTCAAATGTATTTGAAATTTGGTTTTGCAAAATATATTTATATAAAGATATACTTATATATTATGGTTTCAAATTGGTTTGCAAAATGTTTTAATTCCCGGGATCCATGTGAGTAGAGAGTGCAGCACTGTACCTTGTAATCGAGGTAGAGGTCATCTCTTGTCAGACAACATTTGATCATTATGAGATGAGAGGTTAAGTGTAAGGTCATTGAGGGTAAATACTTGATGGGCTAATCTATCTACCCACAGTCCTTGGGTTTTCACAAAATGGCTCGACCCAATGACCATTTAGTTTAAATGTTGGGCCCATTAAGAGCCCATGTTGATGGACTTAGGGTTTGTTGTGACTTATAGTGAATTCGGCTAGGCCTTGTAACAAAGGTTAGGCTGAACCCATGTGGCTGATGTGTATATCAATGCTAGGGTCCTACGCCATATAAAGAGAACCAAACTAGTTCTTAGTTCCATCCCAGTTCGATCTCCACCTGCTGGAGTGATCAATAAGTGTTCTTGATATTGTTTCTTGGTGAAGAAATAATTAAAAGTCGTGCTCACATCACCCTACTCGATTCTTGGTGAAGAATCCCAGGTTCTTGCTGAAAAGTCGTTCCTACTGATCTTGCCTCTACATTCGCTGTGTCATCTTCAATGGAGGCGGATTTGGTATCCTCTTTGGGCGTGAACACCCACATTGGGAATTCCTTTTAATTCGATATCAGGTATTTCCCTCTCCCTTCCTTTGGTTTCAGATTTGGTCCGGTTTTGTTTCAAGAATGATCATTGAAAATGCAGTTTTCTAAAATAGGGAATGCAATTTCTAAATGGGAGAGAGAAATTTTTGAAATTTTGCCCAACCTTCCTGCAGGGTTCGGCCATCCATATGATGGATTTCTCATCCCTTCAAAATATTATATCTAACAATGTCATACTCGAGATTGAGTCCAATGAGAAACTCAAAGACCTGATTTCTCTCCAGTAACTTCCAATGAGCTTAGGATTTTTAGTACACCTCACACAACTATATCCATCAAGTCAAACTCCTACCAAAGAGATTTCAACGTAGAAAAATAAACAATCAAAGATTACTTCCATTGTCTTAAATTATTGACATCATTTTTCATCTTGTAGGCCCTAGCAACATTTAACTTCTGGGAATAGGTAATAATAACTAATATAAGGTTGCATGGAAATCACTAACCAACCTACTATAATGTAGTTTTCCTAGATCCACCTCTCATAGGAAGGGTCATCCTCCATAGGTTTCTTCTTGGTCCTAGTGATGTACCCCAATTTCCCCCTACTGCAAACATGAATCTTCATAGATTGAGATCAAGCTAAAAAATTGGTTCCATCCAATTTTACTGAGGTTACTGCCCTTAACAAAGTCTTTATTGGCCCTCTTGGACTAAACCAAGAATCGGTGAAGTGTTTCATCTCACCTCCAATTCGTTCATTTGGCTAAGCAAACATAAACAAAAATCAAATTAGGGTGTTATTAGTCAAGACTTACTGTCCTAAGTAAAAATTACACTTCAAACAACCAAACTAGGGTTTTCACTAGACCCAACAAAATGAGAGAAAGGGGGAAAGTCTAGCTACTCCTACTAGAGGCTTGAGAAACTTTCCCAACTTGGGTCAATTTCAAAAAATAGTTAGAATGCTTTTATTCTATCTCCAAGTGCCACTTCCAGACTCCTTGTATACCCCATAATCAAAAGGCTCTCCAGTTAGCTAGGGTTTTCAGGAAACTCTCTAAGTACTTGCTTAGGACCTAAACAAGCACTGCAATCTTCTCCAAATCCTCCTCCAATTGGGCTGAATAATTGCTAACCAATTAACCAATCAACTCTCCATACAACCTATGTATGGGATTAAAAAGAAGAGAAGAGAAGGTTAGACCACTTATCTGATACCAAATTGTATACCCCGCCTATAATTATCTAAAATAAAAAAAAAAGAAAAGAATAGAAGAGAAGTAGATTGAAGAACATGGGAGAGAGAAAAGTAAAGGAGGAAGAAGATGGAAGAAAGGGAAGGAAGAAGATAGAGAATTCTAAAACACTCTTCGTCCCCCAATGATCTCTTTTATTCTTTTGTTGTAAAACATAAGAACAATTACATGAGTGCCCTTAGTAGGGCATCCATCACTAAAGACAACAATAAAAAAAAAAACAATAAAAAGAGAAAACAAGCCCATAACTAAGGCCCACTACCTACTAACACAAGTCATAAACATAACTTAAAGAAAAACCAAACTAAGGTCCATCCAACCCATTATCTCTTAAAAATTAATAAGATAGATAACAAACTAGAAAAAAAAAATCTAAAAATTTTATTCCATTTGAAATTTAACGTGTACAATTGTTCATATATCTATATTGAAATACTTCAAATTTTAAGGGTAAATTATTGAAATTTCCCTTGAGTCGTTGCTAAAACCTCCCCTAAACTTTCTAACATAGTTGCAAGTAGAACTCCTTTGTTAAAATCCTTTAACAAGAAGTATGAAAATGCCCAAAGTACCCATCCAGTTACTATTGAGGCTAGTTTTTACAGTAAAAACAATATAAACTTTATGAACAACAACAAAAAAAAAAGAGTTTAAAGTTGCAATTTTAACTCTGAACAACCAAATTTGAAAAATAAATCAACTTTGAAAAAGAGATTGGAAGGGGCTTGGGGTAGTGATTGATATGAAGGAAAAATTGGAAAATTAACATTTTGGTCAAAAGTAAACTGTATGGGTATTTTGGACATTTCATGCCTCTTGTTACAGGATTCTAACAAAGGGAGTTTAGTAGCAACTATGTCAAAAAGCTCATGGGAGGTGATTCCAATTGCCAAACTTAAGCAAAAGTTTTAGCAATAGTGAAAATCTTTGGTGGAGGTTTTAGCAATTTACCCATTTTTTGATTTGGTTGTTCTCCAATTATAAGAACAAAAATGTAATTTGAACAACCACTTTTATCTTCATTCAAATCCCTCTCAGTAAGTCTTATATATAAGGTATTAATAACTCATATTAACATTTATTGAATCATATTCTTGATTAGAATAACCTTATTTTTCAATATGATCTTGCTATAATTGTAAGGACACAAAATGTGTTTTGAACTACTACAGTTCTTATTATTCAATTCCATCTCATTTAATATTATATTTAGGGTATTAACTCTCATTCTTTCATTGAATCCTACGTTATTTAACTATTTAAAGAAAATAAGTGTGATATAAAATAATTATTTTTATTAATGGTAAAAATAAAATTTAAATTTAAAACCAACACAAAAACCGAGTTATTTTACTATTTGGTGGCAACTCAGCAGTTCAACCTTTTGGGTCAAATGGGTAAACCCATGATGTCATAATTAAACAACAACAACAACAGATGAAAACACACAAAAGTATAAAAATATAAAAAAATGTAGAAAATTTTGGAAACATATTATTTTCTATCATCATTACCATCAAAAAATTGTCACATGCACACTTACTAATGATAATAAAATGAAATTGAAAAAAATAATAATAAAATTGGAATAGAGTAACATAATAAAATTAAAAATTAAAGTTCACAATGAGATTGGAAAAAATCAAAAATAACATTCAAATAAAATTGAAAACCAAATTTTATAATAATGTTAAAAATATTATACAATTACTAAATATTGACTTCAATGTTCTCTTGAAGTTCCACCTCCATTTCCTTGACCTTCATCTTCTAGTGATCTATTAGTTGAAGTGCCATGTACTCTTGATCTTATAGTCTATCCATCACATCTAATCAGTCATTGAGGCATATGTACATATCTAGAGTTTTATCTATCATGCAACATCTTTTCTCATCCAACACCTTTTCATTTACACCAAAACAAGACTTTAATGCACTTGTGGATATCAAAGGGAACAATAGATCACATGCCATGATCAACCCACTGGAGGGTAGCTACCCAAGACCCTAGGGTGATCTTGTACACGGAGACCAGGGCAGTGATTAACTCTTGGAGGGACCTCAGCCTCGAGATGAAGAACTTCTTGGCCGAGGAGGTGCTGGTGCGAGCTGGTTTGATCCCTCCTGGTAGGTTTCTTTTTAGATACTTGCTCAAAGCATCCTTTAAGCTTTTGGACTAACTGTCTGTTTTTTGTAGCTACGATGCTAGAGGTTGATGTAGGAAGCCTTCTGATGAGCTCCCAGAAGGGGAAAAAGTGAAAGACGGCGAAGAGAACCCGTCGGGAGGAGACTTCGACATCTGGAGCAACCGAGGCCCAGGTTGCTGAACTGATCTCCACCAAACTCCCAAGGGAGGAGGGCCAACCCACAGACCCCAAGGTTGATGTGATGGAGGGCTGCGAGGAGGAAGTCCAACTCCGGAACCGGAGGGTGAGTCTGCGCCAGAAGAGCCTACTGCCGAGCCGGAGCTCGCTCCTGTTGATGAGGAGGAGAGTATTACGAACCATGTGTTCGCGGTGCGGAAGAGCCAGGACACTGTCTTTCCGAAGGAGGTCGCGCGATGGGCTGAGATGCTCCCAAAATGACTTCTGGGACTAGCTTTTAGTCACTGCATGGTGGTAAGCATTCTACCTTCGACTTCTCTCTCTCTCTTCCTTTTTTTTTATATTGACCTCAATTTGCTTTTGATAGGTTAACTCCGCCTTTCATGCATTTGCTTGCTAGTCCACGATCCAGTCAAAGCAGGCTCGGGACACCAAGGTGGAGGTGTGAAAGCTCCATTGCGACCTGGATCTAGCCCGGGGTGAGGTACTTCGGGCAAAGAAGGGAGCTGAGTGCCAGAAGCAGCTAATTCTGGACCAGAAGGCGTAGATCTCCTCGCTCACCGAGGAGAATACCAAGTACAATGAGCATATTTCCGTGATGGCCGCGAGGGAAGAGGAGCTGATCGCAAAGATGACCGAGGAGAGGATGCAGTTTCAATGAGAGGTTGAGAACCTCGAAGCAATGGTCCAATGAGAGATCGTGTCCTACTCGCACACGTGCTACTCATTTAAATGTCAATTGTCCCTAACCGGTCCAACCTGTTGTTTTACGCCGAAGTGGGCTAGACATCGTAGGGCTTACACCCGAGTTGTCTATGCCTTATGCATTTAGAGGTATTTTGCCTATGCCGAAGAGGCGACTAGGACTTATATGCCCATGTCGAAGAGGCGACTGGGTCTTGGGTACCCATGCCGAGGAGGCAACTGAGACTTATATAGTGACGAATTCGTCAATTTGGTACCTTAGCCCTTAGGCCTTGAGGGCGACTTATTGTCCACCCTTCTTGATTCTTCCCATGCCGAAGAGGCGACTGGGGCTTATTCAATGCCGAGGTATTTTACTAACTTGGCACTTTTAGTCCTTAGACTTCTGGGAGTGACTTACAGTCCGCTCTCTAGTTAGACGATTACAGATAGTACCACCTTAGGTTGTTAACGTTCCACGCCCGAGGCACTTGTTTCTCTTCTAAGGTTTTGATCTCGTATGTACCTTCCCCGAGCACCCACTTTATGCAGTAGGGTCCTTCCCAATTTGGTCCGAACTTACCAACACTGGGCTCAAGCACCATGATTTTACCAAGTACCAGGTCTCCGACGTGAAAGTTTCCCTTCTTGACTCTAGCATTGTAGTACCGAGCCACTCTCTGCTAGTAGGTCGTAGTCTGGATGTATCTCGTACCTCTTCAACTAGGTCGAGGTTGGTGCGTAGCTCGTCATCATTTGCCTCTTTGTCATATGCCTCCAATCGTAGTGTGGGCACCTCAATCTTGACTGGAATCACTGCCTTCGTGCCATAGGTGAGGTTAAAGGGGGTTTCACCTGTGGCAGTCTTCACAGTGGTTCGATAAGCCCACAGTACACTGGGTAGCTCGTCTACCCATAGCCCTTTAGCTCGGGCTAGGTGTGCTTTCAATCCACAGAGGATGGCCCTATTCGTAACTTCAGCTTAACCATTTGCCTGGGGGTGTGCCATTGAGGTGAAATTCTATTGTATCCCCATTTGGTTGCACCAATTCTGGAACTTGATGTCTTCAAATTGTTTGCCATTATCGAAGATAAGCACTCGAGGTAATCCGAAGCGGCACACTATGCTTCTCCAAAAGAAGTTTTGGATGCTTTGTGCTGTGATCGTCACCAACGGTTCGGCCTCCACCCACTTTGTGAAGTAGTCTACTACTACCAATACGAATCTCCCCTGTCCTGTCGCTGGCGGGAATGGTCCAAGGATGTCGATTCCCCACTACGCGAAGGGCCATGGGCTACTAAGATACTTCAGGTCAGCAGCAGGCTAATGGTGGACGTTGGTGTGCCTCTAACACTTGTCGCATATTTTGATGAGTTCCAATGCATCTGCCTTCATCGTTGGCCAGTAGTAACCCTGTCGTAGTGCTTTCTGGGTGAGAGCCATGCCCCCCAAGTGTCCGCCACACAGACCTTCATGAGTGTCGCGGAGAATGATCTCGGCTTTTGAGGGTCGCAAGCAGCGCAGGTAGGGGAGCATGTAGGATCTTCGGTACAACCGCCCGTCTATTATGACGTACTTGGCTGCCTGTCGCTCTACCCTTTTAGCTGCATTACGATCTACAGGGAGAGTCCCGTGAAGCAGGTAGTTCGCGAGTGGATCAATCCAGCTCGGCTCTGCTTGTGCAACAAGAGCGACCTCTTCAGCCCCCCTGAGAATGCTAGGCCGAGGCAGGTTTTCTATGTACACGGTCCTCATGGTGTTGTCGCTTGTACTGGCTAACCAGGACAAAGCCTCGGCCTTAGCGTTCTCGGATATCGGGATCTATCTGATGAAGTACGACTGGAAATCACGTAGAGCCTCTCTGACTTTGGCTAAATAGGCGACCATAGTTGGCTCGCGAGCTTCGTACTCGCCGATGACCTGGTTGACCACGAGCTGGGAGTTGCTGCAGATGACGATATGCTTAGCTCTCACTTCGTATGCTAGAGCAAGCCTGGCTATCAATGACTCATACTCCGCCTCATTGTTGGACGCGATGAATTCGAAGTGAAGCGCATACTCTAGCTTCACCCCACTTGGCCTGCATAGAATGATACTGGCCCCGCTACCTTGCTAATTTGACGATCCGTCCACATGGAGGATCCAATGCTCCTCCTCCCAGGTTGGCGTTGCTCTGATTGGGAGGGGTACCACACTGGTTGAATCTTCTCCTCTATGCTCGGGCTCAATCAGTTCAGGAATTGTAGTGCTGAAGGCACATTCCGTGACGAAGTCAGCCAAGTCTTGGGTCTTGATTGCTATTCGAGGCTCGTACTGGATGTCGTACTCGCTGAGTTCAATGGCCTACTTCTTCAGCCTACCGGAGACCTTGGGCTTGAGTAAGACCTGCCTTAGGGGTCTGTTGGTGAGGACAATGACAGTATGAGTTTGGAAGTAGTCGAAGCTTCCGAGCTGTGGTGACTATCGCGTACGCCAGCTTTTTGATCTCTAGATATCTCGTCTCTACATCCTGCAAAACTTTACTAACGTAGAAGATGGGTCGTTGAACACGATCTACTTCTTATATCAGTACTGAGCTTACCACCTCGTCACTCGCAGAGAGGTACAACTTCAAAATATCTCCCTCCTCGGGTCGGGTTAGAACCGGGATACTGGTCAGATACCTTTTGATCTCGTTGAAGGCGAGCTGTCACTCTTTGGTCCATTCAAAGTCTTTGCTCTTTTTAATCTCCTTAAAGAAAGGCAGACAACGATATGCCAACTTAGACATGAAGCAGCCTAGAGCAGCTATGTTCAACCTCTGAACCTCCTTCACTTTACGGGGCAGTCTCATATCTAAGATGGCCTTGATTTTGTCGGGATTGGCTTCCATACCTCGTCGATTAACGATGTAACCCAGGAATTTACCCAAGGTGACACCAAAGACGCACTTGTTAGGGTTTAACTTCATATTAAACTTGTGCAAAATTTCAAAAAAAAATGTAAATCTTTTATTAAATCATTTGAAATTTGAGTTTTGACGACCATGTCGTCTACATAACATTCTACTATTTTGTCGATTAGCGGCTCAAGCAGTAGGTTTATAAGTCTTTGAAATGTTGCCCCGACATTTTTCAGTCCAAAGGGTATGACCTTGTAGCAATACAGGCCTAGCTCGGTTATGAAGGTCATTTTTTCCTCACCAACAGGGTCCATCCTGATCTGATTGTAGCCCGAATAAGCACCCAAAAAGCTCAACAACTCATGCCCTGAGGTCGCATCCACCAAATGGTCGATCTTGGGAAGTGGGAAGCAGTCCTTCGGGCAATCTCGATTTAGGTCGGTATAGTCGATGCACATGCACCACTTACCGTTGGCCTTTTTTACCAGAACGGAGTTGGCCACCCAGATCAGGTAATGGACCTCCCTGATGAAATTAGCTGCGAGAAGCTTCCCGACTTCCTCGTCGATTGCTCTCCAACGCTCCGGGGCTAGGTTGCGTTTCTTCTATCTAACAGGCCTAACAACTAAGAACGTAGAGGCTCCTCAATCGATGTGCCAATTTGGAGAGTCCTGGTTGGATCTTCTGCTGAAACGGGTATAGGAACCGTCTCTTCTATTGGTGAAGCTCATTCCTCATGGTACTCCGTAGGTCGCTCCAACTCGAGGTTGCCTGCTGCCTTGGCTTTCCCTTTAAGGGGAGCGACGTAGCATTTGCAAGACTCGAGCTAGTCGCCTCGTGCTTCCCCTACTCCGAAGTTCGTGGGGAACTTCATGGCCAGGTAATAGGTGGACACCACTGCGCATAGAGCGTGGGTGATAGACGGACCAATTATGGCGTTGTACGGGGAGGGAGTTGCGACCACTAAGAAAGTGTGGTCGAATCTCGCTATGATAGGCCAGGTACTGACCTCCACAGGTACTATAACTCTTCCCAGGGGCCTGACTTCCTCTCCGCTGAAGCCTACCAAGGGAGTGTTTGTGGGCTTGATGTCGCTCCCCTGAAGCTGTAGCTTGTCGAATGCATCCTTAAAGAGTATGTCCACTGAGCTGTCGGAGTCGACCAAGAAGCGCTTCACCTCGAAATCATTAATTCTTATCTTTATGACGAGCGCGTCATTATGGGGGTACTGGACTCTACGCGCGTCATCTTCGGTGAAGAAAATGGGCTCTTCTAACCTCAGCCGCTTCGGAGGATTCTGTTCTTCTCTTTCAATCTCACGAGTTGATGTCTTCGCCGCGGGTGAGGTGTAGCCTTCGACAATCGATCCGCCAGTGATCATGTGTATTACCCCTCGAACTGGCCTCTCTTCGTGTAGCTGTCTCAATGGCTGCTCGTTCTGCCTATTGCTAGACTTAGGAGCATCTCTACCTTGCTCCACCTACCGACCTATTTGATTTTTATTATCATTTAGTACAAAATTTTTCAGATATCCACGACGGATGGGTTCTTCTATCTCGTCGCCGAGGTTTTTACAATTTTGGTGCTATGACCGTGATCTCTATGAAAGTGGCAGTATAGATTTCTGTTTCTGGTGTTCGGATCCCCTCTCATCCGAGGTGGCTACTTCACGTAAGAAACGTCCTTGATCGCCATGAGGATTTCTACTCGCTTCGCGTTCAAGGGCATGTAATTTGTTCATTCAACTAGAGGAGCTCAAAAAGGCTGATCTGGTTTTCCTCCTCCCCGAGCTGGCTCATCCTTCTTCCTCTTGTTGTCCCCGTTAGTTGAGGTCTCATTGAAGGGATAGGAAATCCATCACATGGATGCCCAAAGATTGCAGAATAAGGGGGCGAATTTCAAAAATTTTTCTCTCCCTTCAACTGGGAATCGAATTCCCTATTTAGAAAATCATATTTTCAATGATCATTCTTGAACCATAAACTGAACCAGATCTGAACCAAAAGGAGTAGGGAGGGATAATACCTGATACAGAGAAGCAGTATCTCCCAATGGAGGTGTTCACAACCAAGGAATGATCCAAAATCTGCTCCCACTGATAATGGCACAGTGCAGGGTGGAGCAAAATCAGTAGTGTTCTTCCAAAATAACTTGACCCCTCGCAAGAATCAATTGGATGGCTTGTGAATACAACTCCCACCAATCTTTTCTCCAAAAGATTGGAATCAAGATCCAATCTTGATTTCTCCCAAGAACTGGAGATAGTACTATTGTAGGCAGCGGCTGCAGGAAAAAGGCGGCAAGAGAATATTTACAGGGTGCAAAATTCTCTCTTCTTGTAATCTCAGCTCTGAAGACAAGAGTGTGTAGCTTGCATTGCATGTCTAAAGGCTGCCGCCCCCTCCTCCTTTTATAATCTCAAAAGGATTAGCTCCTAATCCCATTAGGAGTTGCTAACCCAAATCATATTTGGACTAAAGTCCCTTTAAGTGATAAGGGATAATCCTTATCTTATCTGTAGATTAGATCAGCCATCTCCTAATCTAATTAGGAGGTTTCTAGATCTAAATCTTATTTAGTTCTTGGACTCTCTAAGTGGATAGGGTCTGAGCCAATCTTATCAGCTGATCCATCTCAGAATTCACCCCTTAAGTGACTAATCAAATTAGCCCAGTTCGAAATGGGCTTAAGGCCCATTTAAGGTTATGTATTCATTTAGCCTTCCAATCTGCTGCCCAGTTGGGCTTCCTTGAATGGCGTGGGACCCTAACATTGATCTACACATCAGCCACATGGGTTCGGCTCAGCCTTTGTTACAAGGCCTGGCCGAATACACTATTATTGACAGTGCACCCCCTGAAAACCATCTCATGGTCTCTATGGGCCCAACACTTACCCTAAGTGGTCCCTGGGCCAAACCACCCTGTAACACCCCGGGACTGTGGGCAGATGCAAGATTAGCCCATCAGGTATTATCCTCAATGGTCTTACACTTAACCACTCAGCCCATAATGATCATACATTGCCCGAAAAGAGAGGACCTCTCCCTCGGCTGCAAGGAACAGTTTTGCACTCTTTGCTTATATGAATCCCGGGAATTAAAACCTTTTGCAAATCATTTAGAAACCATAATATATATACTTTTATATCTCATATAAAATATATTTTGCAAACTAAATCTCAACGATTGAAATCGACTGCCGGCAGTCTTGGTTTCCATCTGTGATAGTGCATCCCCGATCATTACATTTGTCCGACAAAGGGGCTGATCCTGTCACTATGATCACCCACTCAGATGAATTCTCAGACTGTCCCAACATACCCACGTTTTGACCCCCGCTAAGGATCTCACTGATTGGTATATCAAAGACAGTCCAATCCGACACCTAGTGCAGTATCATAATCGAGTCTAGGGGTCGGGTGTAACTTTCCAGTTTTGCCCATCAATCTCCAAGGTCCAGGGCGATACTGGAAATCTGGTCCAGTTCAAAGATTCAATTAATCCTACACTATATGTGCCTAGGGTCTCACCCCGGCAGCTGAGACAAGCCACCCCAACCGACTTGGTGGCACCACAATGTCAACCTTGTCAGGATAGGTCTCCCCAGACCGATCCACTGACTGTGAACATTCTAAACTAACATGAGTCTCATTCAGTGTCCAGTTTAAGGGTATTACACAGAAACATACCAAGGGAACATGAATCAAATATGCACTATTATTCATTTACAATAAATTCATAAAGTACATCATCTTGATTGAAGCTAAGGGCATACAAAACTGTCTAACACTCACCCTCTCTTTTCCTCTTCTCTGATGGATTCTCGCTCTTCTGGTTCATCTGTTCCTCTGTTCCGATGAACTGGTCAACGAGCTTGAGGAACTCAGTAACGTCTTTTGGTTTGTTGGCGACCACATGCCACTTGAATTCTTTGTGGGTGATACCTCTTTTGACTTCTATGAGTCTCATAGCGGGGTCTAGATCAGGAATTTGTAAGCATGCAATGTTGAATCTCTTAATGTAGCTCCGGATAGATTCTCCCTCCCTCTGGACTATTCTGAGCAGGCTTTCCTGGGACCTCGGGCACCTCTTGCTTGTGATGAAGTGCGAGGTAAAATTCTGCACGAACTGCGCCCAACTCTTGAATGTCCCGGGCGCTAGGTTTCTATACCATGTGCGAGCTACTCCTTTAAAGGTGGTGGAGAAAGCCACGCACATATAGGGTTCATCCACACCGGCTAGGTGCATCTGTGATTTAAATGAATCTACGTGGTCATTCGGACCGAACAACCCGTCATACTTGTCTAAGGGAGGTACTTTGAAGTCCTTGGGCATTGGAACTGCTAGAAGCTTGGGGGATAGGGGAGATGGTACAGAGAGGAGTGGGGTAGTCTTCGTTGTTCCCGAACTCACTTCTTCCTTTCCTTTGGGTTGGTCGGGTTGGCTTTGGGCTGCAGCTCGGCGAGCCTTGCGACGCCGCTTCGGGTGCTTCTTCACCGCTTCGAGTTGGTGCTACTGACTTCTGTATTATCAGGCATAGTTCTTGCGGGGAGCTACTCAGACTATTGGCAACGACTGCTATGAACTAAGGGGCCTGGTTTGGAACCCGAGGCCAGAACATCGAATCGGTTCTCCGTGAGCAGAACTTCGAGCTGGGAGGGCCGAGGTGATACGGCCCTGGCAGGCTGGGTATCTCCTGACCTGTTCACTTGTTGGGAGGCGGGAGGAGCAACCTGTCTCTCCCTCCTACCGCAGGACGAGATCTGACTCCCGAGGGGGTTTTGGGCTTAGGAGGTCTCTCCCTGACGAGGAGGGCACTCGCCCTGGCGGCGAGGCTTGACTTGCTGTGTGGCCAGATGCCGAGGTGGAACCGACTGTTGAGTCCGCTGATTTTACGGCAGTAGGGGAAACTGCTGCTGATAAAAGTGGTGCAAGACTTGCTATTGATACAGCTGAAATTGCTGGACCGGTTGCATTTGGGCTTGCATAGCCCGCATGCAGTACACCAGGTCCTCCAATTGATTCTGTCCGACCGTCGGGGAGATGATAAAAAGTTCGACGAAGGTTGCACCCACCGTCAAGGGGAGTGGGGCATTCACTGGTGCAAGAACCTGAGGCACATTGAGAGTGGGGATCCCGTCTGTAGAAGAGACACGGTGAACTATCTGATACAGACAGTTGGGACCTAAAGTTGCCCCCTCGGAGGTGTTCATGTTGACGTTTTGTCCGACGTTGATGGAAGATGCCATTGAAGATGAGTTTAGGATGATTGGTGGAAAAGGTTTTTCAAAGCGCTTCCCACAGACGACGCCAATTGATGCCACGCAATCTGGCTGCTCCTACCTGGAGATGACTCGGCTTCCAGTAGACGACGGACTAGGCAGATCTGCACAGAAAGAGTCAGAGAACCCAGGGGTGCTTACCCGGCGAGGTCGCTCCGATGCTTAAGTCAGTAACTTGCGAGTTGAAGGTAATTCAGAAAGCTAGAGAGCTAGAGAGCAGTGATTACGCGTACCTTTGCCCCCGAAGGGTTGGGGTCTTTATATACTGAAGTCCTCGTGGGTTTTTCGAAGTGGTTACAGGATTTTTGCCGTGCCCTGGCCTGTTACCGAATTAATAGGAGATGACGTCGCCAGCCGATAAGGCATATCATCGTCGTCCGAATCGGTCAGAGGAGATAAGGCCAACTGTTACAAGGCGTGATCCCGTGTAAGCATGGAATCCGGTGACGAGAATTTTGGGGTTATCATGTGGAGGCCGGTCAATATTATCCGAACTGATGCCCCTGGGTCCAACCTGTTACAAATGTCGAGGAGCCTGGTAACCGAGGTGATCTTAATGCAATCGTGCCCCTAAGTAAACTTGTCCCGAAGTGGACTCGCTTCCGAGGTGGGCCTGTCCCGAGATGGTTCGGTTAGCCGAGCTTGGCCCGTCACAGACTTGGGTACATTTGGGGTGAGCTGTTGTTCTGTTAGCTAGGTCGTGTCCACATGTCCCTCTATTATTAGGTCGGGCCAAATCACCCTACATCAAGTTTGAATGGGGGTTGCTTGATATTGGTTGAAGTGTTTGAATTAAGGCCATGTTTGGTTTGAAGGAAAAGGTGGAGAAAGGAAGGGAAAGTCAGGAAAACCTATACATGGTTTGTAAAGGTTTCCTTACCTTTCCCTACTTTTTCTTTCGGACCAAACACAACCTAAACGTCTTTTAGTGGATAAAATAATTAAATGATAAAATATTATAGGATATAGTAATCAATACAGTTTTAACTTCATCAGCCATAGAATAGATTAGTAGTTTTGGTAAAAAGTTTATTTCTTTTAACGTTATTCAATTTCTATTGCAATCCGAACGTGATATCATAATTTATATAAATTCAACTAACTGAGTCTCGATGAAAGAAACTAGAAATAATACCAAGGAAAGAAATTTCTTGCTCCGCTCTGCCCTCCACAGAAAGTGGTGGCTTCATTTCATCTTCTCAAAAGGGTCCTGATTCTTCGACTTTGGCGAAATGAGTTGGCCCGCAGGAAATCCACTCCGACCCTTGCTGGGATTCGGATACTGGGTGCAGGGTTTCCAATGCTTCCCATGGATGGGCGTGAGTTTCTTTCTCAAAGACAGCCTCAATGCCGCTCCCTCAACTCTTCAGCTGTTGCAGACCTTAGCAGATATTCCCAAGATCATAAAATGGTTCCACGGGATTGTTTCCGATGCAATTTACATCAGAGGCCAGCATAGAATCCCATACATTGCTATTGGAGGTAACTCAATTTAAAACCACCCACCTTCATCAGAGACCAGTACACAACTTATTAAAACCATTTTTCCCCATTTATTTTCTTATTTTTGCATGTTTTTTAGAGAATCAGAAATGTATTAGTTAATATAGAACTCAGGAGACACTTCAGAGTCCAACAGACAACTGGAAAACACCCAAGGAAAATAGGAGTCAAGCAACAAAGAGTCTAGTTAATTGAATCAGAAATTAACCAACCTAGTTTCACTGTTAGGGGCCCATGATCTTCTTGAGTTCCTCTTAGTCTATATATGTCTCTTTTGAAGCATTATTTAGATTCTAGCCGGCACATCTTTCCAAGGTATAAGGCTTCTACAGGAGCTAACTAGACTTAATTTTTTCTAGAGTAATTGCATTAGAAGAGATGGTCTAAGCTGTCTCTGTGATGCATGATGAAATAGGATAGTGTTGAAATGTTGAAACCACTTGTGGGGGTGGGAGGCGTTGGTGAGGAAAATAAAGTGAAAGAAACTTTCGGAAAAGAAAGTTATTTTCTCAGAGATGTTTGGTTGTCAATAGGAAGGGGACAAATTCCTTTTCCTTGTACAACAGTAGAAGCTAAGTTAGCTAAATTGTTACTGCTACCACCGATTTTGGAGAAGAATTACTTAGGGGGCGTTCTTATGTGGGGATCAGGTAAAGTTTATTTTCTTGGGTATCACTTACCCGGTGGGTAAATAACTTTCCCACCTAAGGGAAAAATTGGCAATTCTTGAATGGGACAAAAATACTCTAGTAATAATGGATTTTTATGGCTAAATGGTCATTGACTTATTTACATGAAAAATTAAATACATGAGTAAATACACTTACCCAGGTTAGGAAAAACTTACCTAGGTAACTATATTTACCCAGATAAATAACTTACCGAAAAACAAACGGGACCTTAATGTATTTCCGCAAGTTCTAAATATAGATATCGGCTGATATGCCAATTGGAACATATTGGCCTGTACCAAGCTACGCTTTTATATTTTTTAATCAAATCATACCCTAAAATACCCATTATAGGAACGTAAAGAATCGCCTAAAAAGACATAGGGAGATGCAGACGTATGATTAAATACTAAAAAAAGAATTGTAGCGGTTTCATTCACTTTGCATTCAACGTTCTTACAATATATTATTTCTCTTTCTAACTCAAAAACTTCTCGATAATGGCCTCATGCTCATGACAGGCCAACCACTCTCAAGCAAGTTGGTTATTATTTAAAGCTTATTGTTTCATTGGTTATTGGTTATGTATTTAAAACTCTCCACTATCAAGTCATTATACAGTTTCAATGAAGTGGTCAACACCACTAGCTTATTATTAATAATTTTTTAATTGCATGATCAAAACTGCAGACCTAACAATCAATTTTAAATAACAAAAATGATATATTCCTTCACTCTAAACCAACATCTTCAGCACCCTTCAATGTTCTTCCCGCTGTGTTTCTCCTTTTCTATATTTTTTATTTATTTTTTGTTAAAAATAACAGAAGAAATTAAAAATGGTTAAAGAAAGCAGTGCGGATTGGCCGGATATTAAATCATGCACATCGAGTTGGGCTACCTATCACAAGTAAACATGCTAGTATATTCACTATGGGCCATATCTGTATTTAACATTGGTGCGTGTATTCATTCATGATAGATAACCCAGCCCGGTGTGCATGATTTTATTTCTAGCTCATCTGGATGGGAAGAATGCACTTCTACTGCTATATATGCTGCTTTTTCAATGGCAACTTCCCCTCTCACATTTCTCAGATAATACACATCAGATAAGTCAGGTTTCTTTTCATAGCAATTTACTAGTCGGGACCCATGCAATGAAGGGGTTTTATTAAGAAAATTTGAGGAAGGTACTTTATTATTTCAATTAAAAAATGCTCATCTAAGTCCAATTCAAGCATTTTTTGGGTTATGTCTAGTTTATCAATCACAATGTAAGTTGCACTTTAATGAGTGGCTAATTTCCTGTGATCTAGATAAATCTATATTATTTTTCGTACCTTAATACTAGACATTTTTTTTATTTTTAAAGAATTATGGTTAGTAATTAATTGTTTTTGTATTATTTTTAGGTAAAAATATTTTTTTGTTCGTAATTATTTATGAATAAACTTGGTATTTAATGAAATTAATACATTACATCAACATTTTCTATTTTGAGTGCTAAGGGAAGGAAAGTATCTGCACCTTATTTCAAAATAGTATGGGAAGTTTTTATTAAGGTCAAAACATATATAATGAGGTTCATAGGATTGTTAGAAAACCCAAGGAGGTTTTTACAATTTTCCAACTTGTAAATAGAATTTAGGTTGGTTTTAAATTAATTAAACTATATTTAATGTTAATATTTTTATTATTTTTTCTTTTTATTAATCCTTATTCAATTTAATTAGTTATATTAGTTTTTTTATTTATCAATGGAATTTAAGTTCATTTTTCAAAATTAATTATAAAACTAATAATTGTTAGATAATTTTGTATTGATTGTATTAATTTTAAATGGATATTAGATTTTAATTTTATCTTATTAATTTTATTAATTTATTTGTTTTTTATTATATTAATAAAAATATTTTTATCAATAATAATAAAAAATCATTTTTATCTTGTTTAAGTAATTTAATAAATTATTTTTACTATGGTTAATTGATTTTTATTATCTCAAATGGAATACAAATGGATTATAATTTCTAAGATGTTGTGTTTAATGTTTACAACTCATCGTTGACTCAGACGGTTAAAGCATTTGAACCATCACTTGACCCTATTTCTAATTTTGGGTTCAACGTAGGTGGTTGAACCATTGACCCATTTGATCTAGCCATTGGGTCATGGGTTACTATATACAATGTATTGAAAACTTCTAGGGGTCTTTGTGCCTAATTGTCTGATTAGGGTGATATTTTTTATTTTGAGTAACTTTTCATGATCTTTGCAACCCACTATACAAAAAAAGAACTCATTTTGTGATTCAAATTTTAATTCCTGGCTCTTCTATTTATAAAAAGTTAAAAAACTAAAATAAAAAGTACAGATTGAACCTAAAATAATATATGCACACAAAAAATGTAATTATATTATATCATATTATAGATATATAGATGGATGATGTGTCATGGTTTGATTTGTCCAACCTGGTTGAACCATTGACTCGCGACCTAGAAGAAAAATCTATTCAACCTCCAAACTAATTTTTAAAACACTAGTTTTATTTGTTAATTGGTTTAAATAGCATTTATTCTAAAATATAAAAGATATTAACTTAAAAATTAATTATCTTTTAAATTGAAGCATATTATTTAGCCTAGCAATATATCATTGAATAACTCTATTTCAATATAAATATTTTTTATTGATAATTACAATTTAATAGAAATATATCTAATGTATATAAAATTATAGTTAAACTGAAATGGATATAGATATAGATAAAGTTAATAAATTTTAGGCAATTTAATGAAGTATTGAAGATGAGGATGAGAGAGAATTAATTGGTGGGTTATAGAAAGGATAGAGTTAATAGCATAATTAATGAGAAAAGATAATTAAGTGAGTTAATGAGAAAGAGGAGAGGGAGTTAATGGTGAGTTATTTAGCCCTCTTATTATTCCTCTTTTTTAGCCATCTTTCGTAGGTAAAGCCATTTTATGTTATTTTTCAACTTTCTATGAATTATAGTAACCATGATTCTTTGTTTGGAATTTTTTGGCATGGGTGTTGCAATTTTCTTTGGTGAAAAGATAGTTGAGACCACCTCATCTGATTAATGCCCCAGAAGGTTTGTATTTATTGCTTTTTTTTTTCCACGGGGCTTCATAATTAGGGGTGCTCATGGTCCCAACCAAACCAGACCTGTGAATTATGGTTTAAGAAATTTTTAGTCCAAACCAAACCATTTTAGTACAAAAACGAAACCAAATCAAATTGTTCTATTATAGTTTGGTCCAGTTTTTAATACAATTTGGGTTACTCTATAGGGTTAGTCTAATTAAAAAGCCCAAATAACACAAATATCTGCTTAAATAACAAATATTATTCAAATTGAAAATTGAAAATGTTAACAAATGCCACCTATTACTATTATATAAACTATATTTACACTTTCTCAAATATAAATAGCTCCTTGGGCATCAAATTACATGTTAAATATTGAAACAAACAAATAATAATGTATGAAATGTTAAACGCATGTTAGTTAATGTTGTTTGCAATTTGGTTTAGCTTCTAAAATTTTGAAAATTGGACCAAACCAAAAAAATTAGTTTGAGGAATTCTCATACCAAACCAAACCGTTTAAGGCTAGACCATAACAAACTGCCAATTTCATTTTGATTTAGTTTGATTTAGTGGTCTAGACCATATATTGAAAACCCCTACCCATATTCATTATTTCTTGAAGTTAATAGATGCTAATAAAGGTTTTCCATGTAAAATCAAGAATATCTCTTCTGAACCTTACTGGGTTTTGGTAGTGTTTTCAACTTGCTATTGACTCAACCAATTGTACCATGTGAACCATCACACAGCTATAATTCCGAGCCCCGTGTACACCCATGAATTTGTCAAAAATCGTTCAACCTTAGTAGTTGGAACGTTGACCTATTTGACCTAGTGACTAAGTCACGAGTCACACACTAAATGTGTATACAAACTTTTAGAAGTCATAACTTTGTGCTCCAACGTCCGATAAATAATACATTATTTATTGATAATATATATATATATATATATATATATATTCTAACAAGGCATGATCTAATCCATTAATCCATTCAACCTACACTAATTTACATGTAGTATGTGTCATGTCCTTATATTTAGCTTCAACACTACTTGCTACTAAAGTTTGTTTATTGCTCTTTCAAGTTACCAGATTTCCCACAAGGAAGGTACAATACCTTGTAACAGATCTCCTGTCAGAAACAGATCTAGCCCAATTAGCATTTGTGTACCCCTCTATCTCAAGAATACCCCCATTCTTATATAATAGTCCATAACCTGGAGATCCCTTCAAGTATCTAACAATCCTTAGAATTGCACAAACTGGCTCACCATACTCTCTACAAATGATATACTTGGCCAAGTAATAGTTAGTAGGTAGTTAAACTCACTCACCAACCTTTTATACCTCCTAGGATCTTCAAACTCTTCACCTGCATCAATATTTAACTTAACATTTGATTCCAAATGTATTTTAGCCGGTTTGGCACCTAGCAATCATGTCTCTTTGAGAGAATCAAGGATATACTTTCTTTGGTACAAGTTAATACCATGTCTTGATCTTGCAACTTCTATTCTCAAAAAATATTTCAACTTACCCACATGAGAAAAAAATTCCATGTAGTCAACACCATACAACTAAGAGTAACCTTTTGCTACAAATCAAGCCTTCAACTGATCCACCCTGCCACCTAGGAGATATTTTACTGTATACATTCACTTGCATATGATAACATGCTTACTAGGAGGGAGAGTGGTAAGCTCCTATGTGTTATTGTTTACAGGTGTAGATAATTTCTCTTCCATTGCTTAATTCCACCCTGAAGAGATAATGGCTTCCTGGACATTCTAGGAATGAACATAGAAGATAATAGAGATATAAACTGTCGGCAAGAAGTAGAAAGGTGAGCAACCAAAACATAATGGGAAATAGGATGAGAAGTATAAGTACGTTTAATTTTTCGCAATATAATGAAAAGATCAAGATTGGAAGGAGGAACAACTACTAGATCTATCAATGAGGAATGAACTAGAGGAGGAGCTAGTACCCTATGTGAGTACACACTTGCATAATTGGTGGTCTTTCAGTAGTAACGTGCACTTGAGAAGACGATGGCTGATACACAACAAGAATTGTAAGAATGGAGTCGTCAACTAGAATAGGAAGAGGAAACACAAGACGAGGATGGGGAACATTAGAACTAAAAGAGAAGAGGATAGATTTAAAAAAGTAACATCTGAACACACAAATGAACAACGAAAGCTAGGGTTGTAACATTTATACTCGTTTTAGGTTCTGCAATAGCTAAGAAAGATGCATTTTGTAGCATGTTCATCTAATTTGTCCAACCTAAGCCCTAAATTATGAACAAAATAGATATAACCAAAAACTCTAGGAGTAAGAGGGAATGAAGATAGAGTAGGAAACAAAACCAAGAAAGGTGACTGACTTCCAAGGATAGACATAAACATTCGATTGATCAGAAAACATGATGTAAGGACAACATCACTTCAAGTGTCGGTCTTCCAT
Source organism: Nelumbo lutea (assembly GCF_056320005.1). Taxonomy (NCBI): domain Eukaryota; kingdom Viridiplantae; phylum Streptophyta; class Magnoliopsida; order Proteales; family Nelumbonaceae; genus Nelumbo; species Nelumbo lutea. The sequence continues at coordinate 56,872,820 of NC_142687.1, read as the reverse complement.
TCAGTGACACCATTCTATTGTGGGGTGTAAGAACAAGAAGTTTGATGAATTACACTGTGTTGTTCTATGTATTATTGAAATGGTGTTTAACAATATTCCTTTTCATTATCTGAATGAAGAATCTTAATATGGACACCAAATTGGGTACAAATTTCAGCATGGAATTTTTGAAATTAGAGAATAATTCACTTCTATCTTTCATAGGATAAAGCCACATCATCCTTGAATAATCATCAACAAAAATTACAAAGTACTTGTAACCATAGTACAACCCTAAACATCTGAATGAATTAATGAAAAAGGACTTAAAACATGACTATCAACCCTAGGACTAAAAGAGGTTCTATTATGTTTTCCAAACTAACACGACTCACAATCCAAAGAAGAAATATGACATAATGACAAAACAAGTATTTTTAGGGCCTTGAGAGACGGATAACCAAATTTACAATGCTACTGGATAGGAGTGGGAGAAGACTGAAGTGCTAATTTCAAACCACCACTATCAAGGTAATACAATCCACCTGCTTCATGGCCTCCACCAATCTTCATCTTCGTCTTGACATCTTGAATCATACAAGAGGAGGGGTAAAAATTTATAGAACATTTAAGATATTTAGTCAATCTAGTAATAGACATGTTAAAAGGAAATTTATGTACATATAAAATAGAGGATAAAGATAAAGATGTGGTCAATATCACCAACACCACAAATGGGAGAAGTAGAACCATTAGTGGGGGTAATTGCTTGGGATGTGGAAGACTGGGAAAGAGAAGACTACACACATGGAGTCCTAATCATATGATCAGAGATTCCAGAGTCAATAATCCAATGTGAAGGTTTAGATGCCAAGCAAGCCATACCTGAATGAACAAGAGTAATTATGTTCTACTGAGAGGATGTCTAAAGAAATTTCTCACACTCATCACGAGAGACACTCACCATTTCCTTCCTAAAAGCACTAGTAGATGTGGAGGGTGTTTGATCAACTTGTTGGTTTCAATAACTATGCCACCACCACTAGTCACAGCATAATTGGCCCAAGTATTGGGTGGATCATGGAAGCCATAACATGAGTTAATAGTATGTCCCTTTAATCCACAATATGTACACCTCCTAGGACCATTACTCCGTCCTCTACCATGACCTCCCCTCGAATCTCGACCTCCACCTTGAGCACCAGTACGGTTAAACATAGGACCACCTCGGTTCCCTGGAAAATCCACATCCACCTCCACCTCTATTTCCATGACCTCCCCCCCTCGCCACCACAAAAACAAACTTGTCTAAGAGGGTGGAATGCTCTGAGCATTCAATAAAAATCCTTAGGGACTAGGCAAACACCTCCTTAAGAGAGGGAAAAGTAGATATGCCTAGTATTTTTGCCCTAATAGGTTCATATTCAAATTTCAATCCCACTAAAAACCTTGTCAATTCAAGTTATTGTCGTCATAATTGCTAAATGTTAACATTTGAAATCATAGTGTGATACACATTAAGTTCATTGTGAAGGTTTCTAATACTAGCATAATACTCCTCTAGGCACTAATTTCTCAGCTTTAAGTTAAAATACATCTAATAAAGTTGGTATACTCTAGTGGTGTTATCTTGGTCAAAATAAAGTTTTTTAGCATGGTCCCAAATCTTCTCTATTGTATCCAAGAACATAAAATTCACACTAAATTTAGGCTAAGTGCTATTCCACAACCAAGTCATAATTTGTGCATCATCCTGTTCCCATTCACTATACTCCTAAGATTTAGATGAGGGTTTCTCCTTCTACACATGTTCCACCTTCTTCTTGGCTCTCAAAAACACTTCCACTTATTTATCCCATGGTACATAGTTCTCACCATTTAATTTGATAATGGTCATTTGTACATTTAGATAACTAGGGAAAATCATAACACCCATTTTTTATCATTACCCTCTTTGATTGTTGTCATTGTAAATAAAAATAAAATTAACCACAAAGAAATCACCCTTCACTATTCAGCACTCACTACACCACACACCACACCACAATTAAACAACTATTGATGAGACACTCACTATCATAGGATTCAACACCAAAAGCCCTACTATTGTCACACACATTCAGTCATAAATAGAAAAAAGTAGTCCCTATGCATACCTACCAATCAGCACTACCACATAGTTGAAATTCAATCCAAGAGAGGGAGAAAAACACCATGCTATCAACCGACTATAGAATTTTATTCACACCTGTCCACAAACCAGCCTTCTTCAAGTCATTGAGTAGAGGGTTTCTAGCAAAACACTAAGATGAACACCACAACAACAACTAGAGGCATAGTTACCTCCTAGAAGGAAAAACAACCAGTCCTTTTTGGCCTCTTATCGATCCTCCAATTGGTTGATGAGATATTTCAAAATCTCAAGTCTGAAATGGCAATCCAAGGAGAAAAGAGAGGAAGAAAATTGATTTCTAGTGCCCTGGATCCATGCTAATGGTTCAATTAACACTAGTTCAGTCCTAGGTCTGAAGTAAGAAAGAAAGAAAGAAGAAGAAGAGAAATAAGAGAGGAGAGAAAGAAAGGGTTCGGCCAGAGAGAACAGTCTCTCAATCTTAGTCGACCCACCTTTTATCCATAATTTGTGCATTAGAATACAAAAGAAAACTCTTTCCCTCATTAAGTATGGGACACACAACTTAAACACATACAAAATAGACAATTCACCTTTAATTAAATAACAAATGACTAAGCTACCCTTATACTACCAACTCTAACATAGGGAATTTGGTAGAGCTCAAGAGCAAGTAATACAAGGAGATGAGGAAGATGGTAGTGCTTCAAAAAGTTGTTTTAGGAATTGGGAGAGACATGACTGGAAAGAGGAGAGCAATGATAACATCTTGCTAGTGGTGGCGAGAAGTTTGGACAGGGAATTAGAAATCTTAAAAAGTGAGTCTAAGTACTTGGATAGGAGATTTTCCTATATCCATTAGAAATCTGACATGGTTGATAGAAAGTTAGATCTTCCAAAAGTTCATGACTTAAGCAGTGGGTCTGTAAAGCGTCAACAAATGGAATCAGGTATTCAGATCTAGGAAATAGGTGAAGGGTCGAGTAAGACCTTTTTCAAGAATAGCAGTACTAATTATGGTGGAGTAACTTCTTATAGTTGTGTTCTTGTTAAAAACTTTTTATCTATTTTTGTTTTTGTCTTGCTTAACAAACAAAGAACGTGTTTAGGATGGTAGTAGGGGATCTATTGGAGACACTTTTGATATTCAATTAAGGTGCTATATATTGCTCTCGATGTGTTTGGTTTTGGGTGGTGGCTGGCTAGCCCTAAACAGCTACAAGGGCCCATGAGGATTTGTAGTTGGAACTATCGAGAGGGTGGGTAGTCACCCCTTAGTAGTTTGAGGATTGAAGGACTTAGTTGCTAGGTGTAACCTAGATCTTATTGTTCTTAGCAAAACTAAGATTCCCCCTATTGGCTTTGTTGGTGGTTTGTTGGTTGTTTGGAAAGTGATTTTAATATCTCCATTTTTGTTAAGTGTCATTGAGGTATAATGCTTAGGCCCCATTTGTTTTTTGAGAAGCTACTTAACCAGGTAAATGCACTTACCCAAATAAGTGTTTCCTAGAATGACTTACCTGGGTAAGTATATTTACCCATGTTCTCCTCTTTCCCAGGTAAATAAGACAATGAATGTTTTAGCTATGAAAATCAATTATTTAAAAGGGGTAGTTCTGTCCCACACAAGTATAGGTAACTTTCTCATTAGGTGGGAAAGTTACTTACCCACCTAAGAAACGTGTATCATTTACTTGGGTAAGTGATACTCAGAGTAAATAAAATTTCCATGAATCCCACATAAATCTAAAGAAAGAACAAGGGTATCTTGATCTATGGGAACCAAAATCCCATTGACCAACTTTCCCCTCCCCCCTCTCAAAATCCAAAAAACAAATACCCCCTAGAGTTGATTCTCATCATGTGTCTATTCCTTGAATTTTGTTTTCTTTATATGGTGAATCCAATCATAGTAAATGTCAAGATTTCTAGACCCATGTGTATGACTATCTTGTGGGTTTGCATTATTTTATGATATTTATTGGAGACCTAAATGAATTTGGGAGGCTTGATGAAGATGGCCTTATGATGTAGTGGATTAAGTCAAGTTGAGTTCAAGTTACACTTGCTTTCATTAATTTGATTAGGGATTAGGATTGATAGCAAATGAGGAATAATAAGGGAAGATTTACTTGGCACAGATTTATCCAAGGGAATAGTCCTGTAACTAGAACATTGGAAAGAGTCTTAGTATTCCTAGATTATCTTGTGGTTTATCCTAATGCAAGTCTTGATCTATGACCAAAATGGGGCTCAAACCATCATGCCTTAATTTTTTATCTTTCACCTCAACTAATTAGCAATCCCAAGGCTTTTAGATTTTTCTAAATGTGGCTTTTGAGGCAAGATTGTAAGAAATTGATATTTGATGGGTAAAACTCTTTAGTTCGAGGCTATGCAACTTTTAGAATTGATAAGAAGTTGAGAAGTCTTTCGAGGAATTTGAGGAATTGGAATAAGGTTTACTTTTAGAAATTTAATGCTAAATTGGACAAATTTGAGAGAGAGATCGAGGAAATTGGAAAATGTACGACCGATCCTTCCCTAGTCCATGGTTTGTCTTGATTGGAGAATGAGCAATTGAAGTGTAAGGAATTATATTAGAGATAGATATCAAGACAAACCTAGACAAAGGTTGGTGATCAGAACACTTTGTTTTTTCATTCCTTTACTTCTATTCAAAAAAGGAAAAATTGAATTTATTGATTAAAATATAACAAAGGTTAGTGGGTTTCCAAACATCAAATCAGTCAACTCATTGTTAATTACTTTAAAGATCTATTTACTTCTCAAGGAACTTAGGGGATGGAGGAAGTTGTGGTCTTATTTAATCTTATTATTTCTAAATGAGAGAATAGGTGCCTTACCTAAATCCCTAAAGAAGAAGAAGTGAAAGATGTTTTGTTCAGTATAGGGAATATTAAAGCCCCTAGACTTGATGGGTTCCCAGCCTATGTGTTTAAGTTGTTTTGGGAAGAGATGAAATTTTCCTTGTCTCTTTTGTTCAAGATTCTTTTGTGTAATGATAGATTTTTTTAGGAAATTTAATTATACTCATATTACTCTCAGTCAAAAATAAAACTTGATTGCTCTCAAGTGAAAGATTTTTGGCCCATCAATTAATGTGATGTTGTGTATAAAGTAGTTTAAAAAAATTTAGCTAATAGGTTAAGGCCCCTCTTGGACAAATATATCCCTCCTTTCCAAAATGCTTTTGTTCCGGGTAGGCATATTATGGATAATATAGTCATAACTCATTAAACTTTGCATTATATGAACCATAATAAGAGGGGGACTGGTTTTGTGGCCATTAAGGTAGATATGCTTAAAGCTTATGATAGAATTGAGTGGAAGTATATAATCCATGTGATGAGAGCTCTTGATTTTCTGAACATTGGAGTGGTCTACTCTATTATTGTACCTCTTCTGTTTCTTTTTTGAATCTAGTGAGTGGTATGCCGAAAGGTCACCTTTATCCTTCTTAGGGACTTTGTCAAGGGGATCCTTATCTCCCTATATCTTTATTTTGGGCATGGAGGGCATATCTAAACTCCATCCTAGGGTTGAAGACCAATAATATGTTTGAGAGTGTGGTTGGCCAAATCCAATCTGAACAAACTGCAAACTACATTGAACTTTCCTCTACACATAGAACTTGCTCCTCTCCAAGTTTTGTGATCTCCAACTCTTTCTCCAAAGAAAATAAACTAGGAAACCATAATTCTATAGTACTTACATAAAAAAAAATTCTTGTACAACTTGTTTAAGAAAAATAAAAAAGTTAAATATAAACTATTAGGGCCATACCGTAGTGGTTAAGCTGCCACATTGTCATGGGGTTAGGTTTGGTAATGGAAGAAACATGTGCAGTGCCTAGGCCATATGTAGCTAGGACAAGCCTTTAGTGTTGTAAGGGTCAAAAGTCGACACATTAATGGTTCCACCAAGGTCAATGGAACTGGATCATGACCTCATTGTGCATGGTTGGGGCTCTATATTGGCTTTTGTTAGTCTACGGAAGGCGCTGCTTAAGTGCCAAAGGAGGATTGTGCCAATGACGTGCTAGGCAACCGTTGGTTCATGCAAACACTTCCATGCACTGTGGGAAATGGTGTAGCTCGATTAGCTTAGACACGAAACTGGCAAAGTGTAGGGACATGCTTGGGCAAGACCCACGTACAAAGCCTCCCCTTCATGTGCATTGTATAGTTTTGGTCCATGCACTATCCCCATGAGTGATTGTGTACCCATGAGGAATGTTGGTCTTGGAAGTGCCAAGGGTAGGCACACAAGGAGGTCGATCACCCCTCCTCAAAGAGTATGTTAACCTTTTGATGGTCTGCTAGAAGGATACAAAAATTTTTTGGAAAATCATACTGACAATATTTATGATAATGTTACTCAACAGAAGCCCACAAAGTGTAGGTAACACTAAGCCTGCGCTAGGCCATGACAGGCTCCCCCACTCAATCCGTTGCCGTCTCGACAATGTCTCCTTTATGGTTGGGTGTCTGTGCCCCCCCCCCCCTCATCCATGTGTGCTCCAATTAGCTACACCTTTTCGTAGTCAGGGCTTCCTCAACCCGGGTCTCACCTATGCTGGTGTCCATGTAAGGGCATGGAACCATTTCACCATGCCGACCTGCCTGGACTTCACCCATTATGTTTATGCTACTTAAACCGTGCAATGACTATGCCCTCTATGTGTGTGTGTGTGTGTGTGTTGCTTCGCGGAGGTCGGGCCCATGTTCTCTTTACCTCAAGGCTCGACCTACTTCTTTGTAACTTTTTAGTGGTGCTACCAAACATGTAGTGGTAGGTCTTTACCTATTGATGGTGTCACTTCCTAGGAAACAGATTCACCATGCTAGCCTACAAACTTCCCCTCACTGTGTTCGGGTTACTCAAACCTAACCAGGGCTTATGCATTGTGGGCCCTCAAAACTACACTTCATTTCACCAATTCAAGCTACCTTCTTCGCTTCAAGGGGGTCCCAATATTTTCTACCTCAAGGATCTGATCGCATTGTGTGTTGAGTGATGAAAACTTTTACCCATGATGTTGTCGAACATGCACCCGCCTATGTGATGTGTGTTGTTCTTGCGAATGTTCTGCTTGTGTATTCTGAGCATGTCCTCCGATGCATGATCCAGTGCCATGTCACCATGCTCCAATGTCTAGTGTATCCACATTCCTATCATTCCAATATTGTGGCTTCAACCTATAACCCTTTTGTGTAAATGCAGCCACCTCAGTGATATTCCTTAAGGAACCATTGACACCAACTAATTCTAGACTATTTTCCTCACCATAATAGTTCCTCTAACAATATATGGAACAATGGTTCATTCATCATGAAACCATGATGTACATGCACCACCCACACCTCACCAAAATGAACAGTAACTAACGTTCTTGAAGAAGCATGGCACTCTCCCTCTCAAACCACCACAATATGACCTCTCGATGATGGCCAATGTGTCTACCCCCTTATGAGCACTTCTTTGGGGTAATTGGAATGGGGACACGATATATGGCCTCTTTCCAGGCTTGATGCTTTTTTCTTGTTCAACCCTGTTGAATAGGCATGTCGAGGGACCGCACACCATGACGTATCTACTTGTTGTGATGATTGTTCCAGATTGGATGGGTTATTGCTCTAGTACCAACTTTCAAGAGGTTAGGTTTGGCAATGGAAGAAACATGTGCAACATCCAGGCCATGTGCGACCAAGACAAGCCTTTTGTGTTGTAAGGGTCATGTGTTGACCCATTAATTGTTGCGCCATATCCTAGAGTCGCCCAATCTCCTTAGCTACATCAACAAGCTAACGTGTCACACATCAAAGTTAGTTGATGTACCAGCAGGAAAAAACCTTGGACAAGAGTGGGGCACGCAACATCTCTACCTCACCAATAAGTATCCCTACTAAGGAATGTGGGATTATCCAAAGACCTTGATGGTTGGTCTCCTCATCCAAACGCTAAGCATCCCCGCAAGAAATGTGACCAAGTGCACCATAGCACTTGGATATTTAAAGGTATGCCTATCGATGTAATCTTTTCTCTTTAACCTTTCAACTCTCTAACTTCCCTTTGCTTTCTTACTTTCCTGCCTGGCCCAAACCAGTTTTCTCTCAACAACTCAGCTTAGCCAACCTCTTCAAAATTTTGATTTGTCTTTGAAATAGTGAGTCCATTTCTCCATGGAAAAGACACTCTATAGATGTTGGAACCAAAAGGATTGGGAAAGGGAAGGTGTTAGTTATCCCTCTCTCCAAGTTACTGTAACAGCCTAATATAAGAATGGTTTAGGTTCAATTTTTAACAAAAACTAATAGTAGAGAAATTGCTAAAAATTCTTGTAATTTGGAAATATGCTTCTAAAATATCCTATAACTAATTTAAGGTGATGTTATTGGGTCTAAGGTACTAATTTCCCTAATACCCTCACCTCTTAACCTCTTTATCTTAATCTGGAAGAAGTTGAGTATGTAGCTTCTCCAATGTTTTGAAACTTCAAACAATCCAGACTAATCTAAAAAACAAGAATCACAAATTTGAGCTAAATAATGGAGTAAGAGGCTTACTTATTATGTCTAACCTTGGTAAGAGTTTTCCAGCAATTGAAACAAGTGAGAATGATGCTTGAACGAGCTATGGAGCTTTTGGTTGCAAATCTTCAGTCTAAAGAACAAGGGGCAGATTTGAAGTTTAAGGTTCAAGTGCTTGGGGATTTCTATCAAATGAGGTCTCTTCAGAGCCTAAAGATTCTTCTAGAATCTCTCCTTTATTGCTTGCCCCTTTCTTGGGATTAAGCTTAGTCTTTATTTATAGGGAAAGGAAGGAAAGCTAGGTCTAAATCTCATCCAATCATAGAAAAGGGTTCAAGAAAGCTTTTTTCTTGAAAAAGTTTAAAGATTTACAATGAAAATAGTTTACAATCAAACTTTCTTTCTTGTTGCAATGATTCTCCTGATTTTGGGGTTGATTTTCATGCATTTTGTATGTCTAATGGGATTTTGCCGTGTGCTTGCCTATGCATTCTCGTACTTGGGGATTCTAGGGCATAAAACATAAATTTGTCTCACTAATGAATGCTATCTTATCTTTGCTTAAGTTTAAGTGGGGGCTTTATTTGAGTATTTGTGTTTTTAAGTCTATTAGGATTAATTTTATTTGTCCAAGTGTTTGAACAGGTTAAGTATGTATCTAACATCATCTATTACACTTTTGAGGTCTTAGGTTAGGAAAAATAAAGTAACAATTTAATCTGGCATACGTCAAAATGGAATTATTTTAGTTTAACAGTCAGACGGGTGAATTGGTCAAATAAGGTTGATGTTCTAGGTTTATTGGGTCTCAGAACTTAGTTTTAAGGTCTAATTGGTCAAATAAGTATGGAATGATAGACATATATGGGTGATAATCTTTAATAAACAAGATTGGTTGAAACGATCTTTGTTTAGTCATAGGTCAAATGAAGGAATTTTGGAATGAAATTTGGTGGTTGGATGTTTTTGGACATCCTGAATCTTACGGAACTGATTGATATTTGATTGGAGGTTTGGATTAAAAGATTCAGTTTGGATATAGGATTTTAGCTTGTGGCTCACCAATCAATGAAGAGGCTTGAAATAGAACCACATTTATTTAATGGTCAAATGGATGAATTAGGTCATGAAATTTGATATACAAGGTTTGCTAGGTCTTTAAAAATAGTGGTGATGTTTGATTGGTCAAATATGGCATGGATGGTGGAGATCTATAAATGGTATACTCTAATTAACGAGAGAATTGTGGATTAAGAATAGGTGAGTAGGCATTTTTGAATGTTTTGAATCTGATGGAAAAAATGGATTTAGGACTAAAGATGTGGATTAAATGATCTAGTTCATATCATGGTCTTAAGTTATGATTTATCAATTGACAAGAAGGTCTGAAATGGAATCTTGCTTATTTAACAATTAAATGAATGAATTAAGTCATGAAATTTGGGTGCTTAGGCATGATGATGAGGTTTGATTGGTCAAATAAGAGGCTTGGATGATAGACATCTATGACTTATGTGTTCTAGTTAATGAGATGAGAATCTTAGCTTGACGATGGGTCATACAAGAGAATTTTGGAATGAAATTTGGTGTATAGGTGTGAATGAATATGAGGGCTTGGGTGTAAGGTTCATATTTGAGAAATGATTTGTTGAACATAATTGTCTACCTCTATTCATTTTGAGTCAATGAATGTGTTGTCTTTGAATTTATGGGGTCAAGGTTTGAACATTGAGTATATAGGTACTATCAGAGAGGAAATTCACATGATAAACAATTAATCTTTGGAGTTTGGACACAAAATTTAGCCTATAACTAAGTTATAGCTTCCTAAGACTAGGGATCATGTTTAATTGCAGTCTCAAATGTTGATCTTAGTGTCCTTGTTAATTGAGGTTTAGTTTATTAGTTAATTGATTCTGTATGGATTGCACTGAAATAAGTCTCAAGTTGATTTGGTTATGTTTTCTAGTATTGGGGTCTTCAAAGGGGGTATGGTGAGGAACCAAGAAAAACTAGTTGCTAACAGCTAGGTCAAATCAACTATACTAGTTTTAGCCGATTTGATCATCATATCTTCAAATTTTATCAAGTTTAGTATGAACTGAACCTAGTGCTCTAAGACAATAATTGGAAGAGTCAGAAACTTGATTTGAAACCTGAGTTTAAAACTAATCACACCTGATACGGAGTCCATAATATGCAGCTTCTAGAGTGGTTTTTAATAATTATTTTTTTGAATATATTGTACAATGTTTATTTATTTTTATTTTTTATAATCTTTTAAAATAAAAAATAAATATTAATTATTTAAATAAGAAATAATTATTAATTATAGTTTTAGTTAAAAGTTGTGGCAATGCATGTTGATGGTTGGATAGGATAATTAGGTTTTTCCCATCCCTTGAAACTTGAGAATTATAATTTATAAATTATAGTTAGAAGTTGTGGCAATGCATCTTAATGAAATTATAATTGACTACAATGTATTTCTTTATAAAACCACTAAAATATATTAATTTAATGTATGTATACCTCATTGAGTCCCTATACTCATTGGTGGATTCTTATATTTAGTGTTATTGATACACCTGTGTATCTAAGGCATATCTCGATACACCTCTTAAAATTTCCTTTCCAATACTTTGAACCTTGGTTCAAACTCAAAGACTTGTAGCAGCGGCGAAACCTCCCCACCTCAGGTCCCTTCCTCTATTCCCTAGGAATATCGCAAGTTTTGGAGGAAAAAAAAATTAAAAACTATTGTTATACCACTTCATCATCATCATCATCAACATCATCATCATCATCATCATCTAAGCCTTGTACATGGTGTGCTATACAAATCATGTACGTTCCGTCATTCCATTCCATTCAGCGCCATATCTATTGTTAAATTATGGGTACTTGATTAAGTTTTTTTTTTTTTTTTTTTTTTTTTTACTTCAACTTGTAACCGATCACATTTACCTAACTAGTGCTATAAATTGTCTTCTACACACAGGACAAACCTATATAGTTTTACCAATCCATCTAACATTTGCATTCTGCCACACTCATTTTTTGAACTATCATTAGGAGATGCTTATATGAGAGATCTGGTCATTCATCAATACCATGATGTAGAGGAAGGAAGTATTCTTTAAAGTTGCAAATGGAATGGATAGAGTAAGATATGCCTTGATCCAAATTCGAGTTTTATAGTATTTGAACCTATGACTTTGTTAAACATGCAACATTCAAAATAACTTTGTTAATAAATGTTTATATTAGATATAAGCACAAATGTAAATCCGTATTGGATTTGAACTAGGTAAATCCGTATTCAATCTAATTATAAATGGATTGAATCGGGATCACCCTTATTGGATTGGTAACCATTTGCAGCCCTAATAATCCTATTTCACTTTCTTCTCCAAATTCAAACATAGCTTTACCCAAACAAATCTGTGATTATTAATTTCATCATAATATATAACTTCATTCATTTTGCTAGTACAGTTCTTTTGCAGGCAATTTCATGGCTATCTATAGCTTGCTATCCCTCATCAGGCATATCAATCTTCACCATTACTCTCCTTTTATGCGTCAGCAACCTTGGTGCATCAATTGTTGAAGTTGTTCATGAAGCCCTTGTTACTGAGGTTGGAAGACAAATGTCACAGTCATCACCATCTAATGGACTTCAGTCATTTGTCATAGTGGCTAGTTCTGTGGGTGGAGCCTTTGGTAACTTCCTTAGCATCAGAGGTATCAAACACTACTCCCCTAAAAGGATGTTCGTTGCATTTGGCCTCCTTTTATCTGTTCAGCTCCTCACAACATTCACTGTCCATGAATCCTCACTTGACCTCCCCAAGAGTGCACCTGATTCTGGTATCCAAGAAAAATTCTTAGAGTTATCAATTGCATTGTGTGAACCCAAGATTTTATATGCAATTGCATGGTATGCAACATCATATGCCATTGTTCCAAGCTTCAAAGGCACCATGTTTTTCCACCAAACACAGCATTTAAAGCTTGACCCATCGGTGTTGGTATACTCTAGTCTGTTTGGAGAAGCAGCTACTCTTCTATGGAGCATAACATATAGTTATAATCAACGATTGCAGTCAGTACCACCAGGAGAACTAATTTCAATTGTTCAGGTCATAATGGCTTTATTCAAGTTCTCTAATGTGTTGTTCGTGAATGGGTTCTATAAGAAAATAGGCATAGAGGATTCATTGTATGTGGTTATCTTCTTAGGGTTGTCAGATGTCCTATCCGGCTTCCGGTGGCTTCCATTTAGTATCATCTTGACAAAGCTCTGCCCACAAGGTTGTGAGGGATCTCTTATGGCCTTTGTCATGTCTTCTATCGAACTTGCTTACTTCATCTGCCGGACCCTTGGCATTGCACTCATGATACTCCTTGGCATCTCAGAGAATGACTTCTCAAATCTACCGGAGGCCATTCTGATACAAGTCATCTTTACACTGCTACCTTTGTGTTGGAGTTCATGCATTCTGATTGGTGTTTCATAGAATGATCACTTCTCAGAGTTACCAAAGGCATTGCACTTATGGAGTTGAAGATGAACCTCAAGGTCTATAAAACAATGCTGTCTTACTTCCTGATTGGTATTTCATAGATTATTTAAATATTTCTCTCTAACAATAGTAGAAGTGCAAATGTGTTGTACATGGAAAATTGAGCTAATGTCAACGATGATAACAACAATTTCCATGTCCATATCAGAACCTATGTATTATACGATAAAAATTTTTTATATAAAACATAAAATATATATAAGTTTGTAGGCCTGATTTGCCTTGGTTTTGCCCCTTATAGTAGGTGCTAAGCGCAACCAAGCTGGCCTAGCCCGCCAGACCATATCCCATAGTCACCCCATGTATATGACAAGTATTTAGTAATATCAACCACTTTTAATCAATCTAAACTAAATCAATATATAAATTAAATTAACCATTTATAGGTATAATTAATCTGTGTTTTTTACTTTAATATAAACTAAAGTAGCATAGGTAATTGAGCTATATTAAGTAAATTGACATATCTAATAATCTAGCAGAGGCCCATGCAATGCATGGGCTTTGTTACACAAAATCCAAGTTGAAGGACCCTTGTGACAATTTTAATTGGGCAAAGCCAAATTGATTCCTACCCAAGCATTATTTTTGGTTTATGTATTGTCAGATAAGCTTGTATTAATTTTTCTATTAGTGCTTATTAATTTTTACAATGGTTAGATAAACTATTGTTAATTATTTATTATTCTAAATTGAATTTAAATGAACTTTCATTTGTATTAATTTTTGCTAGAGAATTTTTTATTCTTTGCTAACTTAAAACATCTAAAGAAATATTATGCATATGTAGTTACTAATTAACTTGTTTGAGTATTATTTATTAACAGTTTTTTTATTTTTCTTAATTTATCTTAGTATTATTTTATTGTGATTAATTTTATGTGTTGGTATTATATATTAATTATTTTTTTTTTTACTTCTACTACATATTTATTTTTTTATTAATTTTATATATTGACATGGTGGAATTTAGGAATGTCAAAGGAGATGAGTTTAGGGTGAGGACCATACTAACCATCATCGTCCCCAGTTTCAAAATAAGTCCACCTCCATCTCCAATGGAGATAGGTTCCACATTGAGGACCTGAATCCCTTTTTTTTTAATTAAAAGCTTGCTTTAGGAAAAGGATTTGCTTAAAATAGAGACAAGTTCAGTAATCTAAATTGGTTTGTACTTAACTATCGTCATTATTCACCAAGATAAGATAGAAATTTGTCTAATATATGCAGTGAAATTTTTATAATTATACAAAATTATTTTCAAAATTTATCTAATTTGTCCCGTCATTCCCTTTCAGGATAAGGACTTCATTCCCCATCCTCAAGCACCTATCCCAATAATTCCCTATCCCCCATCCTTGTCCCCGCCAAAGTAGTCTCCATCCTTGACCCAATCAAGTTAGGGAAGCTATATATCCAATAATCATCCCAATTAACTAAGTTAAGCTGTGTTACCAAGTAAGTTTAATTTGACTAAGCAAATTTATTTAATTAAATTAGATTTATCATGTTAGGTCAATTAAGTTAAATTTAATAAATTAACTAATTTATCTAATTAAATTATATTAAGTAAATTAGGTCAACTTAATAAATAACTATTTTTTGGTGCAATATATTTATTTTAAAATAATAATGGATGAGAGAGGGGAGAAGAAGAGATAAAATGGATTGATGTGATGAGAGAAATAGAGATTTATATATACATATACATATACATACATACATGCATACATATATATTGGACTAAAATTACCCTCTACTTCTTTGTTTGAGAAAGGGTATAAAAGCCATTTTATTACATCTTCAATGTCATCTTTAATGGCTGCTAAAATACCCACAATTTTGTATTTAGTCCATCTCTAATGGTAATGTTGAAAATGTAATTTCAATTATTACTTTTCACCTCATTTAATCTCTCTCATTAAGTCTTATATACTTAAATTATTAACTCCCATTTTCTATTACTAAATTAGATCTATGTCAATATTTTTTAACAATATAAATCCATATATTTTAAAACTAACTCAAAAACAAAACCATTTTTAATCCGAGAGGTGGCTAAGAAATTCAACCATATGAATCAAATTGATCAACCAACAAAGTCATAGTAAGTTAATAAAATTTTTCAAATACAAATAAATATAGAAACTTACAAAAAAATGTAAAAAAAAACATGCACATTTATGGTAATTTTATTAATCAAATTAAAAAAGATACGCATAATAAACAAGAATTATTTTTATTGGTAATGAAAATGAAATACATAATTCAAAACTAACCAAAAATGAAATTATTTTACTGTTTGGCAAAGATCAATAATTCAAATTTTGGGTCAAGCATGTTAACCTTTAATTTCATAAATAAATAATAAAAGTTAATAAAATATAAAAAAACAAAAACGAAAAAATACATAAATTTTTCTAAAAAAAACATTTAGGCACATGTATAATATCATATATTTATCATATTAAATTAAAGGTAAGTGTGACATATTGGAATTATTTTTGCACGCAAAAATACAAAAAAAAACTTATAGAAAAATTGAATACATCTATAATTCTATATTTATAGTACTATTAAAAACATTTAGGCACATGTATAATATCATATATTTATCATATTAAACAAAAAGTAAGTATGACATATTAGAATTATTTTTACACGCAAAAATACAAAAAAAAAACTTATAGAAAAAATTGAATACATCTATAATTCTATATTTATAGTACTATTAAAAAATATAAATAAGATTATGGAACTTTCTTTTGACTAAAATACTCATTTTTTAATTTAGTCTCTATTTAATTATGAGGTTTAAATTGTAAATTGAACTACTACTTTTCACCCCGTTCAATTCCCCTTATTTAAATCTTACATTTTTTTGATAAATGAATAAAAAATGTACACAAAAAAGATTAAATATTACAAAAAGAAGAATCTAGCCAAGCAAACAGGCCAATCAATGATACTTCAAACTTCACAACTAGATCCGATTATCACATATTTGGATGTGGTGTTTATGTAATCATATTTGGATTTTCAATCCACATCCAATTAATAATAAAAAAAATAAATATATATGTATATATAAACAAAAAATAAAAATACATAAAATTTATAAAAAAAATAGATATATTATTACTATCATTATCATCATCTAGAATTGCCATGTGCAAAGCACGTGCACACATACTAGTTTATTAAAAATAATTAATGGAAGAGTGAGAGGGGGAGTGGGAGAAAAATAAATGAGAGGATGTGTGTAATGACATGGAGAGAGAAAGTAATAGTAAAAATTGATAGGTTAAATTAACAGAGTGTTTTGGGAGAAGACATGAGGTTTAATTCAAAGCAATAATTTAGGAAATGGAGATACTTTAGGAGAGAAATTTTAATAATACTTTTAGGTAATTGCAAAGTGGGTAAGCTAAAAGTGATTGCCAGCATCATTCAATAAGGAAGTTTAAACGACTTTGAAATCATGTCAATGCCACAAGTTTTAGAGATGGCCAAATTAAGCACCTTTTTTTGGCAGCTTTTCAAATAAACAAAAAAAAACACTAAATTTCCATAATACCAATTGATTGTGATGCAGTTGGTAATTGGAACCAATATTGTTTCCTGAGGGTGTGTGTGTGTGTGTGTGTGTGTGTTTGTGTTTTGAGAAAACAACTACTACATTAGCATGTCATTTTTTTAGAAAATGTTTTTCTTCTTTTTATTTTGGCACCATTATTGTTGTTGCCATATAGGTGTTCTTCAATTTCTTGTCAGCATATTGTTGCTAACAACAATAAAAAAACAAGAATACACCAAAAAAGGTGTTTTCTCATATCACACATTTTCCCAATTTCCAGTGCATGATCTAAGAAAGCGTTTTTTTAGAAAAACACATGACCAAACATCATGTGTTGCCTAGAAAAACAGATTTTAGCCGCAGCACTAATGTGGTGTCATTTTTCAAAGAAACGATATTAGTTCCAAACACCAACAAGGAGTCTGGATCTATCCTTCATAGAGTGCTCCTTACACCAGCCTCACAATACATCCTAACCACATATCGAACATCTCCCATACCTGTGTGTTGTTATTCATAGGGAGATATTTCCAATACATGATGGGATGTGCTGTGAGGTTAGTGTGAAGTGTTTTCTATGTGGAGCAAATTCTGATTTTTTGGTAAGTTCTTGTTGCCACCAAGGTTGGGGGGTTTGGACATAAGGAATGGGCTACCACCCGTTTTCTAGTCCCATGAAGCAAAAAGAAAAAAAGAAGACCAAAAAGTGAAAAAGAAAATCTATACTATTACATAATGTAATCTTTGTGAGCATATAGACCTAATAGCCAAAGAAATGAAGATGAGGAAAGTGAGTTTCCTCAACCTATGAACCACTCAAAACTGGCCACATCATTAATCCATATGGCTTATTTTGGAAAGAGTACAAATACAAATATGTACAGTATAAATACACACAAAATAATACAAAATACAAGGTTTTGCACTCTACTTATTTGTGTTTGTACTCCTTCCAAACTGAGCCTATGGTACAAATGGGAAGGTCATCTAGAGAAGAAGCCCAATTTGTCCAATAGGAAGAATTGTTTCCACTTTTCTTTCAACAAGAACAAAAGAAAAGAAAAGATTTATTGGTTCATCCATTGTATTAATTGTTTTACCAAATAGAGACAATTCACTATGAGGGTAGACAAAAAAGATTCGAAGTTATTCATAAAGATAATGAAAATCACCCTACTAATCAGTTCACAAATCAGGGTCGCAAGAAAGCAGCCTCATCCATCTTCCAATAATTTAGAAATCTTAGAGACACCCAAAAATGTCTTGTTTATCTTTTTTTTTCTTTGGTAAACATTGGGAACGCCAAGGCCTAACAAAGGCTCAACCCAGCAGATCCTCCAACCTAATTTACTCAATCACCAGTCTAGAAGTGCAAAAGAGTCAAGTTAGGATGATCCTCAAACCCAAGGTTTGCAAGAAGCATGTTGGCTTCTCGGAAAGTGTGTTCGAAGATAAAGTTTCTCTGCTCACATGTTGTAGGGCTTCCAAACATTTTTCCAGCTGATCCAAGAAAGTTTCCTTTTCTCTATTCCATCCCCTTAAAATATATTGCCATAAATTTTCTTTAGGGTTGACTCTGGTAATGGAAAGTAGGACATTTGAAAGAATGGCATAGCACTTGCAATTGATTTAATTAGCATAAATTTGTTCACTTTGGACATGGTGTTAGCTTTCCTACCCTTAATTCTATTTTTCATTTTTTGACTAATAGTTTAGGAAACACTCCTTAATTCTTCTTCTAGCAATGATGGGAGCCCCTAGGTATTTTTACTTTTTAGAGGCTTTAGGAATTTTTAATTTCCTTGAGATAACCCTCTAGAGTCTGGAAGGGAGATTGCTAGAGAAGAAAACTTCAGATTTATTAAAATTAACTTTTTGTCCCAAGGCTTTCTCATATTGGTCTAAAATTTCCAAGATCTCATTTTGTCCATCCAGTGTAGCCCTATAATAAACCATGAAATCATCTACAAAGTGGATAATAGGGATTTGAGGGCCATTTTTACCAAAGGAGAAGTCTAGATCTGTCTTCCTATCTTCCATTCATTTATTTAACTTCCTTGATAAGCATTCAACACACAGGATAAAGATGAAGGGTGAGAGGGGGTTACCCTATCTGAGACCTTTACGTGCCTCAAATTTTAGTCCCAGGATACCAATGACAATCAACTTGTATGTCATTGTGGATATGCACTACATCACCCAATTTATCCAAGTTTCACTAAAGTGTAATTTTTTTATACAATTTTCAATGAAATTCCATTCAAGCCTATCACAGGCTTTCTCCATGTCTATTTTACACCCCATCTAGGCTTTCTTACCCTTTTTCTTTCTCACTCTATTAAATATTTCATGCTTTATGAAGATGTTATCATTGATTTGCCTGTTAGAGACGAAAGTGCTTTGCTAAGGAGAGATGATCTTCACTAGAATCCTTGCGATGATTTTGTATGACACATTGCATAGGCTTATGGGCCAATAGTGGTCTGTTGTACATTCAAGGTTTTCCATTTTGGGTATCAAAGTGATTAGAGTTTGATTCATTTATTTGCTCATTCTACCACTATGGAAAAAATATTTGACCATCTATGATACACTATCTTTAATTATATGCCAAAATTTCTTATAAAAGATGGCTTGAAGTCTGTTTGGTCCAAGAGCCTTCAAATCTGTGTAATTAAGGGCCTCCCATATCTCACTAAGTTTTTCATTTGATTTATTATACTGCTCATCGTCTTCCTTCAAACTAAACGAGTGGCGTGGACGAGTTGAGTTCCAATCTCTCCTCATTTCTCTCTCTCTCTCTCTCTCTCTCTCTCTCTCTCTCTCTCTCTCTCTCTCTCCTCTTTTTCATGATTTATTATACTATACATTGTCTTCCTCCCTTCAAACTCAAAAATAGTGGCATCGCCGAGGTGAGTTCCAATCTCCCCTCATTTCTCTCTCTCTCCTCTTTTTCCTCCTCTCCCTCTTTCCTTTTTTCCCTCTTCTTCTTCACTTCCTCTACTACTTGAACTAGTATCCATAGCAAGACCTTTGTCCCTCCCATTTTCCTTGATTTCTATTTTTCTTCCGGCCAACCCTGTTCGCTGCCTCATCACTTGTGCCACTACCAAACTATCAACATTGTTACTCCGTCTCTCACATCATTACTCCAACAGACCTCTCCCCTTCTCTAATATTGCTACACTGTTCATATCCCTCCCTCCGTTCACATCTTCAACACTGCTACTCCGTACTTCTCCAACACTGTTGCATTGTTCATATCCCTCCTTCATCTCCAACATTGCTACTCCGTCTCTAACGTTGTTACTCCACCGGACCTCTCTCCACTTCTGATGCCACCACTACTATTTATTCGATCAGCTTCAAACAAATCATGGTATTTTTCGCAAGTGGTTTCCTTTCTCACTAGGGTCACACCGTTTCAGTGTTAAAGATGCAGTACCTGGGGTCTGTGACACCTCCCACTTAGACCGTCCCCCCTATTGCCCCGACGCATACAAAGGCCGATCCTCGCCCCGAGGAACCCAAAACGCGCTGGTCGAACAAGAAGGGAGCACGGCCCGATCAAGAAAAGTGAGACACGGCAAGAAGGTCTGTCTCCTCTGCTCATTCTCATGAACCTGAAAACCGTAGTATGACTCATCAGACTACATGGATTCTGGAAAGGAAAGCCTTGGTAAACGGATGTCGCCCCAGGTGGTCTCTACCATTGAGTCCAGTTCGATTAAAGACTACCCAATGCAGCCCAAGAAAGAAAAGGCCATGCACGCCGTGGTCCCAGATGATAGGGACGCAGATATCTGGGAGCTCCAACAACGCTTGACCGAGTTGGAGCGTGCAGCCAGGCCCAAAGGAGTGTGGCACCACTTGTAGATCAGCCTGTGCAACCAACTGGCCAGCACATTAAAGAGCCACCTTTCGTCTAAGAGATTGTGGACGAGATTCCCCCTATAGGATGGCAGGCACCGTAGTGTGACAAGTACAACGGGAATTCCGACCCCGACAACCACATCGAAGCACTCAAGGCCTAGATGATACTACATAGTTCATCCGAGGACTTGATGTGCAAAGCTCTCGTGGCCACCCTCAAAGGCCTAGCCCTGACTTAGTACTCGTCTCTTCCCTCGCGTTCCATAGCATCATGGGAGCATATGGAGAACTAGTTTTTGGCGTAGTTCACGGCAAACCAAAAACACTAGAAGACTTCGGCCAGCCTCATGTAGGAACAGTAGAGGAAGACAAAATCTCTTAGAGACTACTTGGCAAGATTCAGCACTTAAGCGTTGCAGGTCCAAAACATGAACCAGTCCATAGCTGTTGTAGCCATACAGAACGGACTCCACCCCTCGTCGTTCAACTTCTCCATATCTAAGAATCCTCCTCAGACACTAGCTAGATTGATGAGTCACGCCCAAACATACATCAACGCAGAAGAATCCCAGGCATAGTTAAGAAATGAGGAGGAGTAGCCTGATAGGAAGAGAAGGGACACCGAAGACCGAAAGATGGAGAGGGACTGAGAAAACAAGCGGAAAAACCACCGACTAGAGAGGAGGCCATGCACACCACCTCCGAGATAGCAAGTACGTCTGGTGGCCCGAGAAAATGAAGACACAAGCCAACAAAAGAAATCACAACAAATACTACGACTTTCACTAGGACCACCTCCATGAGACTAACAATTGTCTCGATCTCAAACACCACCTTGAAGAACTGATCAAGGGTGGCTACTTGGCGGGGTTAGTTGACATAAAAGAACACAACCCTCCTAAGGTAGAGCCATGCCCCAGGTCAAGCCCTCCCAGCCGGGGTCATAGCAGTGATCTTGAGAGGAACGTCTTCCAGAGGGGAGAGTAGCTCAGGCAGGAAAAGGTATGCTCGCTTTATGGAAATCGACAATAGGGAGCCGAATGAGAGGCAAGAAGAGTCAGTCACATTCATAGAAGACGACCTTGGGGGGGTCCAAACCCCGCACGATGACACCCTGGTGATCATAGCCAAGATCACAAACAATGAAGTTTTGCACATCCTGGTAGACACTAAGAGCTCAACCAACATCCTGTTTGAAGACTCGTTAACCAACATCCTGTTTGAAGACTCGTTGACCAGCTTGACATCGGTAGAGATTGGCTCACTCCAGTCAACACTCCCCTAATAAGCTTCTTCGGGGAGTCGCTTATGCCAATAGGAAGAATTACTTTGCCCCGGTTAATCAGCGATGGTGAGATCACCTCAACAGCCATGGTAGATTTTACCATCATCAATGCTTGTCATACTATAATGCCATCCTCGACCGACCAACTCTGAATGCTCTGTGAGCCTCTATGTCCACTTTCCACCTGGCCATGAAATTCCCAACCCCATTTGGAGTGGGGTTGGCATGACGAGACCAAAGGATAGCACGACAATGTTCCCAGACGTCCTGTCGATGAAAGCAGCCATCCGCGAAGACCCTTACGACCGAAAGCATAGATCTGCATGATGAACTAAGAACACAGTGTGGTCAACTTGTCAAAGACCTACAGGTGCAACTCTCCAAGAAAGACCCTGAAGAGATAGTCCTGGTTGGCTCTCTCCTAGACGACCACCTACGTGAAGACCTCATCCAAATTCCCAAAGATCACACCGATGTGTTTGCATGGTCAGCGGCAAACATGCCAAGGATTGACCCCAAGGTCATCACCCACTGTCTCAACACCGATGACTCACGCTACTGACCAATCAAACAAAAGAAGAGGAGAGTCGTCGTAGAACGGTGGCAAATTATCAATGAAGAAGTCCATAAGTTGTTTGACATTGGCTTTTACCCGGGAAGTAAAGTACCCAGGTTGGCTGGCCAATGTGGTGATGGTGAAGAAAGTGAACGAGAAGTGGAGGATCTATACTAACTTCGTGGACTTGGACAAAGCCTATCTCAAAGACAGTTTATCCCAGCCAAGGATAGACCAGCTCCTCAACACAATGTAAGGACACGAACTCCTGATTTTATGGATGCGCTCTCAAAGTACAATCAGATCCAGATGCATCCCGACAATTAGGAGAAGACCGCTTTCATCACTGACCGCAGACTATACTACTACGAAGCAATGCCCTTTGGCTTCAAGAACGCTGGCGCTACTTACCAGCGGTTAGTGAATGAGGTGTTCAAGGACAAGCTCAATTGCAATGTTCAAGGTACAATCAGATCTAGGTGCATCCCGACAATTAGGAGAAGACCGCTTTCATCACTGACCGTAGACTATACTACTACCAAGCAATGCCCTTTGGCTTCAAGAACGCTGATGCTACTTATCAGCGGTTAGTGAATGAGGTGTTCAAGGACCAACTCGACTGCAATGTTGAAGTGTACGCCGATGACATGCTCATAAAAAGCAAGAAGTATCTGATCTCAGGGAAGTCTTTAGAACCCTTAGGAAGTACCAGATGAAGCTGAACCTGACCAAGTGCACCTTCGGGGTCGGTTCCGGCAAATTTCTAGGTTCATGGTCACTTAGTGAGGAATCAAAGCCAATCTAGAGAAAATCCAAGTTATCCTCGATATGTAGTCACCCCGAACTCACAAACAAGTGTAGTGCCTTATTGGGCGAGTAGATGCCCTTAGCAGGTTCATGTCTAAGTTTGCAGACCGATGCCTACCCTTCCTCAAGGCCCTGAAAAAGGTCAAAGACTTCCAGTGGACTAAAGAGTGTGAGTAGTCCTTCCAGGAGCTAAAGAGGTACCTAAGTTCACCACCTCTCCTCACAAAGCCAAGCCCTAAGGATGAGCTGCTGCTCCAGCTCTTGGTTGGTGACGAGGTGGTTAGCTCAATACTAGTTAAAGAAGAGGACCGAACGCAAAGTCGATCTACTATACAAGCAAAGTTCTCAACAATGTGGAAACTTGGTACACAAATCTTGAAAACGTAGCCCTAGCCCTAATCACCGCAGCAAGGAAACTCAGGCCATACTTCCAAGCCCATAGCGTCCGCATGCTTACTGACCAACCCCTCAAACAAGTATTACAGTAACTAAAAGCATCTGGCCACTTAATCAAGTGGAGTGTGGAATTGATTGAGTTCAACATAGAGTACGCTCCATGGCCTGCCATTAAGGCCCAACCTTTCCGATTTCCTAGCAGAGTGCACATTCACAGTATAGGACCTAGCCCCAGCACCGCAGATATGGACTCTCCACGTGGAAGGTTCACCAAATAAGCAAGGCAGTAGGGCCGGCCTCATTCTCTTTGGGCCAAAAGACAGTGCTCGAGCATGCCCTGAGGTTTGACTTGAAATCCTTCAACAATGAAGCCAAGTACGAGGCCTTGATTGTTAGACTCTGACTTACCCAAAAGCTCGGTGCACGACATGTACAAGCCTTTAGCGATTCCCAGTTGGTGGTTAACCAATTCCATGGCCAGTTTGAAATGCAGACCCCGACAATGGCAAGTTACTTGCAAAAGGTACAGGAGCTCATTTAACGACTAGATCACTTCACTATCAAACGGATCCCTCGAGGTAAGAACGTACGAGCAAATGCACTCTCCAAGCTATCAAATTCATTGCAAACCGACCTCGACGCAACAATCCAGGTGAAGGGAAGGGAGATTGATCATATGGATGCCAAAACCATGCAGGGTGGATGGGCGAAATTTCAAAAATTTCTTTCTCCCTTCCGGGAATCCTATTCCCTAATTTAGAAAAACTGCATGTTCAAAGGTTAGTTCTTGAAATAAACTAAACCAAATCTAAAACCAATATTAAGGGAGGGATATACCAGATAATGAATCAACAGTAGTTCCCAATGCAGGTGTTCATGCCCAAAGATTTCACCAAATCCTTCATCCACTGAAG
Organism: Nelumbo lutea; assembly: GCF_056320005.1. NCBI lineage: Eukaryota > Viridiplantae > Streptophyta > Magnoliopsida > Proteales > Nelumbonaceae > Nelumbo > Nelumbo lutea. The sequence goes on along the minus strand of NC_142687.1, from coordinate 56,848,159 downwards.
ATGACACAACTTAGGGTGAGGAAGGATCAGCAAAGAGATTCTTCAACAAGAATCACATAGGGATGTGAGCACAACTTCAAAATTGTTTCTTCTAGCAAGAAACAATATTAAGATCTAGTCTTTATCACTCCAAGAACTGGAGATCGAACAAGGTAGGGCGGTAAGAGCAAAGAGAAGATCTAAGATTTCACAAAAAGTGTTTAATAGAAGGATTTCTACCTCTATTTATAATCCTTCTTGGATTAGTTTCCTAATCATATCAAGATATGATTCTTTGATCCAAATCTTTATTTGGACATGAACTCCTAAGTCAATAAGACATATCTTATCCTCTTGCTAATTTAGAAGCAAATCCAATCTCAAATAATAAAGAGATGAATAGAGTATCGTTCCCACAATGATTTAGGAAGAAACTACTAATACTAAATTGGTTAACTCTTATCTGATTAACAAAACATTACAACTTTATTTAAATCCAAAATCCTAAGCTACAATCTACTTAAGAAGCATTGGATCAAATACCTTACATTCAAGATGAAAAAGTAAGTTAAAATTCCAAATTCAAGATTCAGCAATCAACCTTCTTAACTCATTCGAATAGGACATGATTCATCATTGGTTTGGTGAAACCCAAGGCAATGAACATCCTCTTTCAAGTGCATGTTCATCCTCTGCAAGAATGATGATTCTTATATCTCTATCAAGAATTTAATCATTCATGCATTTAATCAAACACTTCAAGGGCATCAATTCATATTTGAATTGATCACCAACTCAATTGTGTAAGTTATCTCTAACCTTGTATGCAATTCAGTTCTTGAATAGTAGATCTGAATTTCTAGAGTCTCTCTCAAACACTCTATAAATTCCAAGAGTTAAATCAAATCAGCCAAGCTGAAATATGAAGGTCTGAATTCTTTCTCAAGCAATTCAGTCCTTACAAATCTCAGATCTAGATTTTTAAGAGATCAATTCGGCCAATCTAATCTACAATTCATGCTTTATTCAATAAACAACAAGATTAGATCTAGTCTATTTGAATGCTTCAATTAAGTAGAAATAGAACAAAGAATCTCTCAATCAAGCTTTCCCCCAATTCGAACTCATCTTGTTCTCTCTTGATATCTTAGATCTCTTCAGCCCTTCTCCTTCTTGCGCCTAACTCCTTCTCCTCTCATCTTTTCTTCAAGGATTTCAAACCCAAAAGAATGGAGAGCCTTGAACTACAGCAATTGAACACTCTCCCCCTTCAAGAGGCCTCCTTAAATAAGCTTTCAAGGAGCCTAGGATGCTGCCACCTCACCCCTCTCTTGAATCTTCTAGAATTGATTGTTCTCTCTTCTTCTTCTTGAAACCTCTAGAAGTTATTGCCCCTTGCTCCCTTTAGGTTGTACTTTGGGTTGCAACTTAGCTGAGTTTTGAGTATATTTTTGTTGTACTCTAGGCTGCTTTTGGGCAGAAATGGGCTCCTCTTTGTTGGGCCAAATTTAACTTGCTTGCTAGGCTCTCTCTTTGGGTTTGCCCAAAGAGTGTAGCATGGGCCACATGGGTCGCTTGCTCCTCAATTGCTCTCTTGGCTGGGTTGGGCCAAATTGATTGAATTTTGGCTCTCTTTCCTTGTTTTATGCCTTCTTTTTCTTGAGTTGGTTTCCCCTGAATTCTTTCTCGAAATCAAGCTAAGATAGGGTGAAATTCAATCAATTTGGCATAAATTTCATACAAAAATTGCATAAATTATAAATAAACCATGTACTCATCAAATACCCTCACACTTAAGCTTTTTCTTGTCCTCAAGCAAAGACATCAGCCATAAACTAAACATCCCTCCCCTTTATTATCACCAATTACCGAGTGAATTTTTAGAAAAGGAAATGCATTGAGTGGTCAGGAAACTTTTGTAAGCATTCAGCTCCTGTTCTTATAAATTACCATTTAACACATGCATAAGAGTCAAGGAAAGGGAGAATATGAGATTCTTCAAGTTCCTGTTTTCACTCCCACTCAATATATAGATCAACTTCTTAATTATCAAAATTAACAATCACTTTGAACTAGGGTTCAAATCTATAGCCACACCTCATTGAGAGTTCAACTTAATTTTGCCCCTTTGAACCTCAGTCGTCACCACATTTTTTTTTAGGGGTGAGTGCATTTTATGATCCATCTCACCCTTTTCTTCTTCTTTTGGTGTGAGTGCATTTTATGCTCCATCTCACACTTCTCTTTTTCTTTTGGTGCGAGTGCATTTTATGCTCCATCTCACACTAGTCACAGGCTTGAGGCAGATAACAAGACTCATATTCCAAGCTGCTAGTTTTACTATTCAGCTCAAAATAGCAGATTCAATTGGGCTTTGCCCTTTTTGTATTTGTTGAATCGCATTCATCAGCAGTTTAGATGTGAACTATCTCTATTGGCCATTAATGATGAAATCAAGTGCTTTCATACACATGAAGGTGGTAAGGGCTAGTCATGATGAAGGACATATTCAACCTCCTTAACCTCATGCATGCATTAAGTTGGATCATTCACAAAGATAAAAACTGATACATAAATTGTTTGTTCTCCCTTAACTCTTTGTACTCCCTTAAAAATCACCTAATAAATAGCAATGAACTTGGGGTGTTTCAATTTAATTGGTCATGTCATTGTTTGTATGTGTTGGGTGAATGCGGTGTATGGTTCCAGCCCCCTCACCCTAGCCTCAGGCTAATTCCCCCACACTTAAGACGAACATTGTCCCCAATGTTCATAGTGTTAGGGAGTAACAAAATAAATCCAACAAGAGAAATATCAAGTAAAGAGAGAGAGAGGTGTAAAGGACTTCCTGAAGATTTAATTGTGCAATAGTTCTTTTAGTAGGGAGCATCTTTTGCTAGAAATCAATCCAAACTAGAAAGAGAGATTGGAAGCTTTTATTATTCTAATTAACATCCTAAAAATAATCAAAAACAAGGAAATGCTATAACAATATGAAAGTCAGACAGATTATGACTAAGTAGTATCATGATGGGAGGTTACTGATTATCTAGATAGAGAGTGGATGGAGGGGGCACTGTGCCGTCCACCAAATATGGTTTCAGGCACTGACCATTTATCTTAAATGTGCCTTGAACCGGGTGGGTGACCTCCACGGCCCCATGGGGAAAAACCTGTGTAATTGTGAAAGGTCCAAACCACTTGGATCTCAGCTTGCCTGGGAACAGGCGGAGACGGGAATTGTACAATAACACTTGCTGACTTACATGAAAATCTCATCTCAGCAAGTTCTTATCATGCCACCTTTTAATTCTATCTTTATAAACCCTGGCATTCTCATAAGCGGCAAGTCTGAATTCATTCATCTCATTCAATTGCACCCGCCTCTTAGCACTCGTGGCTTGTATGTCAAAATTTAAGAATTTTAGTGCCCAATAAGCTTTATGTTCTAACTCGACTGGTAAATGACATGCTTTACCAAAGACTAGCTATATGCGGACATTCCAAGGGGTGTTTTATATGCAGTTCTATAGGCCCATAATGCATCATCTTATTTGATGGCTCAATCTTTCCTTGCAGATGCTACGGTCTTCTCTGAATTCTTTTGAGCTCCCTGTTAGCCAACTCCACTAGGCCAATAGTTTGAGGGTGATAAGGGGTAGACAATTTATGTGTAATTCCATATTTTTACCTTAATCGTTCAAAGTGGGTGTTGCAGAAATGAGTTCCCCTATCACTAATTATAGCTCGAGGAGTGCCAAATCGGGAGAAAAGCTTTATCAGGAAATGTACTACCCTCCTAGAGTCATTTGTGGTTAAAGCCATGGCTTCCACCCATTTAGACACATAATCAACAACAACGAGGATATACTTATTCCCAAAAGAATTTGGGAAGGGTCCCATGAAATCTATACCCCAGACATCAAAAATTTCAGAGATCAAGATATTAGAATGGGGCATTTCATTCTGTCGGGAAATGTTACCCGTTCTTTGGCATTTTTCGCATGTGGACACATACTTATGGGCATCTTTGAATAATGTTGACCAATAAAAACCTGATTGCAAGACTTTGGCCACGGTGCGGCTAGCTCCAAAATATCCTCTTGCTTCTCTATCATGGCCAAATTGGAGCATCGATTCCATCTCCTCCTTGGGAACACATCTCCTTATGATTTCATCTGCACATAATTTGTACAAAAAGGGTTCCTACCACAAATAGTATTTTACATTAGAAAAGAATTTATTCTTTTGTTGATATGAAATGTTAGGAGGGATGACTTGTGCAGCAAGATAATTTGCAAAATCAGCATACCAGAATATTCCTAAACGGAGTACATCTGTTCATCTGGAAATTCTTCTCGAATGTTGCTGATTTTCTCATCTTTTTAGCTTACCTTGTCCAACCGGGAGAGATGATCAGTAGCCAGGTTTGCAACATCCTTCATGTCTCGTATTTCAATGTCAAATTCTTGCAACAGTAGGATCCACTTGATCAATCTTGGTTTTGAATTTTTCTTGGTAAGCAAGTGCCTCAATGCCGAGTGGTTTGTGTACACAATAACTTCGGACAAAATCAGATATGAATGAAATTTATCAAGTGCAAAGATTACCACTACTAGCTCCTTTTTTGTTGTGGTGTAATTTAATTGTGCTCCATTCAAGGTTCTGCTAGCATATTAAATCGGCAAGTCACTCGCATCACACATCAGTTCAAATGGAAGTGTTCAATTTAGTGTAATCATGATGGGTGCATTGATCAACTTTTCTTTCAAAGTGTTGAATGCCCATAGGCATTCAGCTAAAAATTCAAAAGCCACTTCTTTCTTAAGCAAAGTAGACAATGGCTTCGCTATCTTTGAAAAGTCCTTAATAAATCTTCTATAGAACCCAACATGCCCAAAGAAGCTTCTTATAGAACGGATAGATGATGGGAGTGGCAATTTCTCAAATGCCTCCACCTTAGCTTTGTCAACTTCTATACCTTTCTGTGAAATCCTATGTCCAAGCACCATAAAATGACATTTTTCCTAGTTCAGTACTAGATGAGTCTCTTTGCATCTTCTAAGCACATGTTCCAAATTATTCAAGCATGCATGAAATGAAGAGCCAAAAACTGAGAAATCATCCATAAAAACCTCAATAAAATTTTCAACCATATCAGAAAATATGGACATCATACACCGCTAAAAGGTTGCTGGGGGCATTGCACAATCCGAATGGCATCCTTTGGTATGCAAAGGTGCCAAAAGAGAAAGTGAAGGTGGTCTTTTCTTGGTCCTCTGGTGCAATTGGGATCTGATTGTACCTTGAATATCCATCCAAGAAACAATAATACTCATGCCAGGCTAACCTCTCTAACATTTGGTCCATGAATGGGAGAGGAAAGTGGTCTTTACGGGTGGCTTCATTTAATTTCCTATAGTCAATGCATACTCGCCACCTGGTTACAATTCTAATCGGGATGAGTTCATTTTTTTCATTTGGGACAACGGTCATACCCCCTTTCTTGGGCATGACTTGTACGGGAGTCACGCAAAAACTGTTAGAGATAGGATAAATGATCCCGACATCTATGAGCTTAATGACTTCAGCCTTCACCACCTCTTTCATGTTTGGGTTTAGGCAACTATGGGGCAGAACCAAGGGCTTGCTATCCTTTTCCATCAAAATTCTGTGTGTGCAAATTGATGGGTTAATGCCTTCGGTGTCCTCTATCCTCCAAACTAGTGCATTTTTGTGTTCCCGCAACACTCTTAGCAATTTTTCCTTTTGTAATGGGTTCAAGGATGCGGAAATTATTACAGGGAGAGCTGATGGTTCATCAGGGAAAGCATACTCCAAGTGGAGTGGTAATTGCTTCAGTTCAAGGGTGGGGGTTTCTTGAGATGACGTCTCACCTATTGGTACAGGAGTTTTGCCTATGTTTTCTAATTTGAGAAATCCCTTCCCTTTGAACTGAGCCTTATCATTCAAATATGCCATCATGAGGTTTATTTCCTCATTTTCTACCATTTCAACTTCTCCTTGTTGTAGGCAGGGTTCAAGAGGGTCAGCCGATCTGCTCACTTGGAAGCAAGCATTAATTGTATCATCAATAACATCAATCATGTAATAAGAGTCATCACTACGGGGTGCATGTTTCATGGCATCAGACATTTTAAAAATTATCTCATCATCTTGTAACCTAAGGCTGAGTTGTCCTTGTTGGACATCAATCATTGCCTTTCTAGTAGCCAGGAAAGGTCTCCCTAGGATGAGAGGGACATTCACATCTTCTTGTATGTCCAATACAATAAAATCAATGGGAAAAATAAATTTGTCTACTTTAACCAACACATCCCCAATTATCACCCTAGAATGTTTAATGGACCGATCTGGCAATTGCAATGCAACTCTGGTGGGTTGGGGCTTTCCCAATCCCAATTTTTTGAAAACCAAGTATGGCATTAAATTTATGCTAGCTCTCAAATCACATAAAGCTTTTTCAATTTTTAAACTTTCTATAGTGCAAGGGATAGTGAAACTCCCTGGATCTTTAAGCTTTTGAGGCAGTTTGTTAAGAAGAATTACTGAGCATTCTTCATTTAGAGCAATCGTAGCCACATCTCCCAATTTCCTTTTGTTTGCCAATAGTTCCTTAAAAAATTTTGCATAGTGGGGCATCTGGGCTAAAGCATCAGCAAAATGAATATTAATATGTAAACTTTTAAATATCTCAAGGAACTTACCAAATTCCTTTTCAAGCTTGTGTTGCTTCAGCCGATTAGGAAAGGGGACTTGTGGCTGTTGGTGCATTTCTTGTTGCGGTTCAGATTGCTCCTTCTTCTGGTTCCTGGCTTCAAGGGTTGCATCTGCCTTAGGTTCAACCCTTGCTTTCTTTTCTACTTCTGGAACTCATTACCACTTCTTAGAGTGATAGGTGGCACTTGTTCTCATGGATTCACCTCTGTATTGCTTGGTAATGTGCCCGGTATCCTTGCTGAGATCAATTGCAAACTGCCCAACCTGTTTTTCCAAGTTCTTTATTGAAGCCTCTTGGTTTTGAAACCTGGTTTCAGCACTGGCTATGAATTTTGTCATCAGCTTCTCTAAGTTAAATTTTTGTTCTGGCTGATGAAAAATTTGGTGGAAGGGCTTTGGTGCATGATAATTCTGCCATGATTGGTTCGGGTGTCCTTTCCATCCCGATTGAAAGGCATGAGGGTACTGATATCTTTGTTGCCTTGGAGGGTTTCCGACAAAGTCAACATGTTCAATAGATTGCCTAAACTGATTGCCAACTTGGCATTCAGTACTGATGTGGCCTCCCCACACAAATCACATGTCACAGGCTGCACATGCATGGCAGCCATTTGCATCTCATCTAATTTCTTATTGAGGGCACCAATTTGAGTAGATAGAGTCGTGTATGAATCAACATTATGAAGGCCATGCTGCTTCCTTGCTTGTGTTCTTTCTGAATGCCAATGGTAATTATTGGCTACCATTTCTTCTATGAGTGCATGGGCTACTTCAGGGGTCTTATTATTGATGGAGCCCCTGGATGCTGCATCTAGGATGGTCTTTTTTTAATCAGTTAGACCATTGTAAAAGGTCTGTACTTGCAGCCATATCGGAAAGCCATGATGAGGAACCTTCCTCATATCGTTCCCATGACTCATAGAGAGATTCTCCCACTTGTTGGAAGAAAGTGGCAATATCATTCCTCATTTTTGTTGTTTTTGAGGGGGGGGAATATTTAGAAAGGAAACGGCTAGCCATTTCTTCCCAAGTGGCTATAGACTCGGCTGGTAATGAATTTAGCCAAGCCTTGGCCTTATCCTTTAATAAAAATGGGAATAACCTCAGTCTTATAGAATCATCACTTACCCCATTATGCTTGAAGGTGTCGCAAATTTCTAAGAAATTGGCTATATGGGAATTTGGGCCTTCGTGAGCCATACCACAGAATTGAACCATGTTTTGAATCAATTGAATTATGGTCGGCTTGATTTCAAACTTATTAGCAGCAATGGCCAGCCTCACAATGCTCGAAGCAACTCTAGTTAGGGTGGGCTTGGCATAATCCATCATGGTTCTAGATTCAGCCATCTCTTCTATTTTCGGTCTGACTTGTCGAGCATCTCTTAATCGGATACGGAGAGTCTTTTCAATCTCCGATCATAAAGAATTTCCTCCAATTCAGGTCTACTTGTCATAAACTGCAAAAAACCAAAGCAATAAAAAGACTAGTATCCATAAAAGAATATGAATAATTTAACCAATCAATGATTCTACTCTAACTGAAATATACAAGGCAACTAAGAATACAATTTAACCAATCTAGAAGTTTTAGCACATCAGCAATCTATCAACTCAGGCCTGAAGTTAGAAAAGCATAAGCCAAAGTATACAGATTTGAATTAATGAAAGGCTATTAGATATCAATGTATAGGTTTGAATTCAGTAGCTACTGAGAGTATGACAACAATTTACAATTTCTCTCTCAATAACAGATCTGAAAACAATTAGTTACCGCGATTTACAAAGAAAAAAAAATCTCAGTATACAGTATATAAAATCATATATGAAATCCCAACAGCCACGCCATCAGTATACAGGTCTAAAATCATTTCGACTCATATTTGAAATCTATACCTGCAGTTCAGACATCAGTTCTACATAGGTCTGAGATCAAATCTGAAAGCTACTACAATTTTACAAACTCTTTCTCACTATACCAATCTGAATTCAAAGCTGGTTGAAGAGTAAAGAGATGATTAGTATTCAGATTTGTTTATTAGAACACTAGCATTGGCTCCATACCCTAGCCTCAGGCTAACTGAAATGAATTATAGATCAGATCTGAAAAGAAATGCAAGGTGGTTGAAATGAATTACGGATGATGAGGAACCATGATTTCAAAACGGAGAGCGATAGCTACTGAAATGTGCAGGAATTTAGAATACAAAATTCCAATCCTAACATCAATAAGTAGATCTGAAATCTATTGCAACCACATTTGAGAAAAGACTAGAATCAAGAGCTTATTCAAAGTTCAAAATTGCACATCTTATCTACATCCATAAATTGCAAAGACCTAAAATCAGGTTTGCAATTTTTGTTAGTATCCGAATTCAGATATGATTTGGATGAATTCAAGTCTATAACCTTTTAGTATTGATAGTCCACAAATAAGATAATAATCAGATCTAAGCTATTTTTGTATACAAATACACATCCATTGGGATCTGAAATATACTAAAATATACATCAATTAGGGCTAGGATCATATCTGAATTGAATTTGGGCTGAGATCAAATCGGAATTGGACTATAATCATATCTGAATTAGGCTTGGTTCAAGAGCTTTAAGCTCTATAATTGAAATTCAAACTTGTATAACTCATATATATCAAATAATTGCAGAAACCTAAAATTAGGTATGCAATTTTTGGCATTGTTAGCAGCCGCAATCAGATCTGATGCCAGTAGCTTACAAAACAAACATTAGTCCACTGATATGATGCCCTTCTTAGATCTTCGAACCTTAGATATAACACAAAAACAGTCAATCAGATTGGATGCAAATAAGATAACAAAAACATCAATCCACAAATATTTCAGATCATATACTACATCAGATCTCATATCAGTCCACATTAAAAATCAAGTGCACTCAGGTCTGATTTCATCATTTATTTCTACACTTTCATCAATGAGGTGGGTCTGATGCATTAGATTGCAATTTTGGTACTGTTATCACCCAAATTCAAATTTGATTTGAGTGGGTTTGGGTTTAAGTATCTGAACTCACCTGAATTCAAACTTGCAATTCAAGTTCAGACCACCATCCAATAGGATAGAGATATTGTACATGATTTCTATACCTTGGGGTCTGAAGTTTATGAGAATATATGCTAGAATGCCTTTCACCTTCAGATCTAAGATTTTGCATCTCAGCAGCTACTGATGTTTGGTTCAACAGCTAGAACCTCAGTTATCAAGGCTGATATGAGAGTTCAGCAAAGTATATTGGTGCATACATATTTGAGACGAGTAGATCAGGTCCAAAATCATGCAAAATCATTGATCTCAGGTCTGTACATTGGTTGTTCTAGCTTTCTTCTCATCAGCCTTGATGTATCTTTGAATGGAGGTGAGCTACAGATCTGAAATCAGACCTGTACTCACACCATTTCAGATCTAAAATTCAGATCAGAAGCTCATATTTAAAAGTACACATACTATTTTTTTTCTTTTTCTTTTAAGATGAAAGCACAAATACCAAAAAAAACTTGATGGAAGAAAACTAAAACAAAAGAAAGTAATGCAACCAAAATCTTTTTTATGTGAGTGTAGGTCTGATTGCTGAATTCAAGAAACAACAAATAATGCAATCAGATCTGTACTCTTTTGAGGTTTATATATATATATATATTGTATATATATATATTGTCTCTCTTTGAGATAATGCTAAAACAAAAATGAGAATGATCATAATATATATGTATATCTCTATATAATATATTTTGCAAAAACAAATTTCAACAAATTTGGAATCAACTACTGCCAGTTTAGGTTTCCATCAGAGAGAGTGCATTCCCCGATCATTCACTTTCTCTAACAAGGGGCTGATTCTATCACCATGATCACCCACTCAAGTGAATTCTCAGACTACCCCAATATACCCAGGTTTTGACCCCCACTAAGGATCTCACTGATTGGCATATCAATAGCCCAATCCAACACCCAGTGCAATACCATAATCGAGTCTAGGGGTTAGGTGCAACTTTTCAGTTTTTCCCATATATCTCCAAGGTCCAGGGCATAACTGGAAAATGGTTTGATTTAGAGTTTCAAACAACTCCACACTACATGTGTTTCAGGTCTCACACTGGCAACTAAGACAAGCCACCCCAACCAACATGGCAACACATTAGTGTTAGCCTTGGCATGATAAACCTCCCTAGGTCTATCCAATGATTGTAAAGATTCTAAACTAATGCGAGTCTCATTAATATCCAGTTTAAGGGTATTACACAAAAATGCACCTTAATAACATGAATCAACTATGTACTTTATTCATTTACAATAAATGTCAATAATGTACGTCAATCTAATTGGAGCTAAGGGCATACACTGTCTAACACTGGATCGATGTCTTGGCCCAACCTAGCATTGCTTTGATGGTGATCCTTGTCCTTCCCATGCAGCAAGGCTCGTCTTGGATGGATCCCATAGCATAGTACCTACAAGACAAGTTGCTCGAAGACCACATATAAGCAAAGAAGCTCGCAAATAGAGCCACCTAGTATTGCCTCATCCAAGGAAAGCTCTATCGCCAGTCTCACACTCTCCCCTACTTGAAATGCTTCTCCCCTTTCGAATCCAACTACATCTTTAAAGAGATACACGAAGGAATCTGTGGGGATCACCCCAGTGCCATAACCCTGGATCACAAGGCATTCCATCAAGGATACTACTCGCCAACCATGAAGCAGGATGTCGTCCAACTCGTCAGAAAATGCGACCGACATCAAAGACACTCTAACCTTCATCACTAGCCAATGGTTTCCCTAAAGTCAATCACCAGCTCAAGGCCCTTCGCGCAGTGGGGAATGGACATCCTTGGGCCTTTCCCTACCATGGTCGAGCAAAAAAGGTTCCTTCTGGTTATCGTAGACCATTTAAGTAAGTGGGTGGAAGCCGAGGCCCTAGCACGCATCATCGCTCATAATGCCCTGATCTTTTTCTGGCAAAGTGTTGTCTACTGCTTCGGTATCCCCCGGATTCTCATCACCAACAATGGTAAAGGTAAGTAGTTCACTGACCAAAAGTTCGAAGCGCTCTGCACTGACCTTAAAATCGACCATCGAACTATAGCCATCCACCGACCTCAGAGCAATGGGCAAACCAAAGTGACTAATCGAATCCTATTGCACGACCTAAAGACTAGGCTTGACTAGGCTAAGGGAAAGTGGGCCGAGGAGTTACCGAGCATTGTCTAGGCATACAGAACCACACCACAGACAGCCACCATAGAGACACCTTTCAGCCTAACCTACGGGGCCGAGGCCATGATCCCTATGGAGATAGGATCACTAACTCTTCGGATTGAATTTTATGATGAGGAGCAGAACAATAAAGGCCTCCGTGCAGAGCTCGACTTGGTAGAAGAAGCACGAGACCGAGCACATCGCAGGATGGCCGTGCAACAACAAAGAAAGGCAAAGTACTATGATTCCAATGATGGAGAGAGTTCAAGACAGGTGACCTAGCTCTTTGGTAGGTCATAATACACGCACCGGGAGAAGGGAAGCTCAAACCAAACTGGGAGGGACCATATTGAGTCACCAGAGTGGTTGGACCCGACACCTACAGTCTAAAAGACCTCGACGACCTATAGAAAGGAGTTGAAACACCAACAACCTCCGAATATACTATCAATAGTTCTACATTAATAAAGATGTTGTTTACTCTACCAAGTGAACAGTCCAATGCACAACACACACCGCACAACACACAACATCTAACCAAGTTAATTGGAATTTCCGTGCACCGACTCGACTAATCGGTAACAGCCTGAGCCCATAACGCATAGCTAGTAGCTAGCTTGGCAACGTATAGCCAACCAGTTGACTCGGCTAATTGATGGCCAGAGCCTAAAATGAAGAAGATCGCTCCTGCCTTCCAAGGCCAGAGGGCGGTCACCACACTCCGTATGTCACTGACGAAGTGTCAGATAGAGCTATCTGGAAGACTGCTAGCCATGAAGAGCTGAAAGCTCCCGAGACCAACAACTAAGCATCCCTCAAAGAGAAGAGAGCTCGGATAACACCTTGGCCAGAAATCAAGGACTAAAGATCTCGGCCACACATAACTTTGGTTGCAAGAAGACCAAGGCCTGAGACAAAGGAAAAGTGAAGGGAAGTACACAATCTTAGAGCCTGAAAACATCTCTTCATTAATTTATAGAAAATTTGTACAAGTTCTAAAGCTCAGCATACCAAGTTGTTTATTTCAACAAAAAAAAAAAAAAAAAAAAAGAGAAGGAAAGGGGCATCAACTAAACAAGACAAGAAACTTAGATAGGCAGTAGTGACAACGACGGGCAACAATTCAATCTTTGGCAGGAGGATCCGCGCCCTCTTCGTTCTCTTCGCCCCCAACATTCTCTTCATGCGCAGTCGCGACAATGTCATCCTCGGCAGGCGGACAAGTAGTGTCATAGGGTTCCCAGGTCTATGCAACCACGGAGTTGTCTGGGTAATGGCGCTGCGCCCTCCTCCTGAAATGATTGAACCTAGCCTTGAAGGAGCCTCAGAAAAGTCGCCCATCGCGTGTTGATACTCCTCTAAGATTTTGAATTGATCAAGGGCCTAAGCCTTCCTGTCTTCAACCTCCTTCTTCAGCTGCTCTCGCTTTGCCTTCAGGTTAGTGATGCGCTTCTTGAGGTTACAAATGGTGTTAGACTACTCATTAGTTCTGTGGTTCAACTCGACAATCTCTGCCTCCATCGTGACAGTCCGCTCACCCGCTGCCTCGAACTCAGCCAATTAGGCTCTCAGGCCCACAAGCTCGGTATGCTCCTCGTCATAGAGTTGTCGCAGTTTCTAGAGGCGGTCGACCACTACAACCACCGAGCAAGCACTCTACAAAAGAAAATACGTCAGCACAAAAAACCCCAGCCAAACAAGAAACAAAGAATGAGCATGGACTTACCACAATGACATGGCGGATGAGCGAGCACTCCAAGGTACCACTTGTCATTTGCACAGCCTCCCACCGAATTGACATCGTCATGATCCCGCAAAGCAGCTGCTCGGGTACCCCCTCTGTCTCAAGCTTGTCCTCAGAGCAGATGGTCCACTGTGGCACGTGGAGGGCCAAACCGTTTCTCCCTGGTACATCCATCTGCGGAGAAGGAAGAATAGCGAATTGATAACCCTTCTCTGGATCCACGACTACGACCTCCTCGTCATCACCGCGTTGCCTGGCCCTCTTCTGCTACCGAGACACCCTCTCGGTGGACCTCGGTGGGTTCACTTCAGGACGGGATTGGGCCCTAGCATCACATCGGTTGTGCCTCTGTTGCTTTTTCATCATTCTACAGACAATCTCCTCCTCGCTCGTCATATCGACACCTGCACAAGGGGCGAAAATTAAGTCAAGATAAGCATAAGAAAAAAAAAAGAAGAGAATTAACAAGTGCGTGGAAGTGACAAGACAGATCAGCCTCCCCGTGCATTAGCCCGACACAGATCAACATCGAGAAGGAGGTGTACAATATCACATTGATCTCCTTGATCATGTTTATGGCCACTCTCTCTTCCTCGGTTAGCCTGTGCCACTTAGGCTACGACACCTTAGTCATCAGCTCTTGGAGCACGGCGGGAAGGGGCAAGCCCTCGGGACAGCACACAAAGAAGAATTCCCCCTTCTAGTTCTTCATCGAGGACGGGCCTCGACCAACACTTTAATGCGCTGCCTAACCAAGAAACAGTAATAACCCTACTAATAATGCTTCAACTGAAGAAAAAAGCTCACCATTCCCAAGGTAAGCTCAAGGTCATGGATGAAGCAGTATGACATAAGGCCGATAAGGAACCTAAAAGAGTTCGGCATCAATTGCACCGGTAGCACCCGATACCACTCAAACACCCCGACTATTCCCTCATGCAAAGCAAACCTTAGCCTAGTCGGTTCACCCTAGAAAACTGGTCTAATTAAGCTCGAAGACCCCCATGACGCATTCAACAAGTGCCAACTTCACAGGCCTCAACCAGTGACCGAGGAGTTCGTGCTACACCACGACCAAGTATTCATCTCATTGACTTGGGAACTGGGGGAGTGGTGCTCAGATTCCGAATGATGAATTCAAAATTCCTCAACCGATGATTGGAGAGCTCTTTGGCAACATCTTGTAGACAAGCATTAGAGGGCAGGGTGCACGGATTCTGAATTTTGACAAACTCTACGTGAACCAAACTAGATGCACAACCAAACTTCAACTTCGAGTTTCTCAATGGAGGACTAAAGCTCTCTTCTGTGCTACACTTCGACCGAGCACTTTACTCATCAACTTTGGAACTGGGGGGAGTGGTGTTCGGGTCATG
Source organism: Nelumbo lutea (assembly GCF_056320005.1). NCBI lineage: Eukaryota > Viridiplantae > Streptophyta > Magnoliopsida > Proteales > Nelumbonaceae > Nelumbo > Nelumbo lutea. Next base: position 56,833,083 of record NC_142687.1, on the reverse strand, counting down.
GTCGAGCTAGCTCTGGGTGCCACATGGCCGCCAAATCACCTCAACCACGTTAGCGCCGCGCCACCACCTCCACGGTCACGACAACGCCATGCTACCTCTGTGGTTCCCACCTTATTCCCCTAGCCACGTTGACTCCACATCATGCAAATAAGCACGACCAAGATAGGAGAGCGAATGGGGACAACCCCGTTGGGGATTAGGTCTCATCCCGAAGACCTCGACGATTAACCTCATCTCGACAACCCCGAAAGCCTAATCCAACCAGGACATGGACCTTCGGCTATAAAAGGTATTCCCCACTCAAGGTAAGAATCCAACCCCTCTACTGCCTTCTAATGACTTGAGCATCGGAGTATTTACCCGGGGATAATTCTTTGGGCCTCTGACATTTTCTTGTTCGCAAATTTCATTGCGTAGCTTTGTCCTTCCACCTCGACACCGCCCAATTGGCAAGGACTATCTGACTATGACCTCGGTTCTTACACTACTAGGATCTAGCAGCATCAACACCTAATTTAGTTTGGGTAGTACTCATTTTTTTCTTAATTATTATAGAAATAGAAATAGTTTTTTCTTAACAAATTAAAGTTCGTTAAGAGAAAAAACACACGTGTCAACAAGTTAAAAACTAAGTGGGTGTTTGGCTTCGGTGCATTTCATAAGTGGGCCCCCAATTCACATTTTTTTTGAAAAACACAAAATTGGGATGCAGGTTGATCAGGCATTTAAAATGATTAACTTAATATTATAATATATTTATAATAACAATTTTTAACATTTTAAAAAAGTAATCCGTTTTTTCAGATTTCAATGTACCGTATCATATTAAGCGATTCAAGATAACAGATTCTGGAAATGTCAAATTGATGTTTAAAGAAACCTTCATTTTATTAATTCCAAAGTTAAACAGTACATAAACGTTTTTTTAAGAAACAGATTGTCAAATGTAATTTTCTTACCAATTCCGTTTATTTGCTAATGTAACATACATGATACATCAGCAGAAATGGAATGCTTGTAAAATGCTCCGATGCCAAACACCCCGTATGACTGTTTGGTTTACCATCTTTCCCTTTCTACCTTTTCATTCAGACCGGACTGACAGTGAGAAATCGAATACACGTCAGATTAAGATTCCACGTAACAGTGAGAAACAAGACAAAATCCAGCGTTTCTGGAGGGTTTGGGTTTCCCACCAAAGGGTTTTGGGGTTCCATCTTCTCAGGCGACGTTCACCGGAGAAGGAGAGAATTACAGGCAACAACCTGTGGCTTTTTACGATTTGCCTAATCTTCCAGATGTTCTCTGTCATGGCAGGTGTTTACCTGGAACGCCTGCAACAAGGGGTTCGAGGTTAGAATCCAAACTTCAAAACACTGTGGTAAGATTTAGTTCCTTCTCGGATATTTTTACTTTTCTCTTTCTTTTCTATTTCACCTTGATGGTCGCCAAGTCACAGTTCCATAGGCCATAACTCACTTCTCATTCTACCTGTAGGTTCTACTGTGTCCAGGTTTTTTCATTGTTCCTTTTTTTCCCCGTTTTCTGTTGATTTTAATGATTCTTTGTTATTTGACAAAGAAGATTTTAGTCATCAAATTTACAAAATCAAGAAACCTTTTGAATTGATGTCGTTTGGTTTGTTTGTTTAACGTCTGTGGAGAAGAAGATTTGACGCCGCTTGATCTGCCGTCCGAGGGGAGAAGAAGAACATGATTACGGAACTGAAAATATTTTTAGGAAGGGGAGGCTTAGATGGACTCTTCTTATCACATGGCCTCTTCTAATTGGCCTGAAAGGAGTGGTTCCACCTTCCTCAGGAAAAGTGTCTCGTTGTGAGTTCGCATGTTTCAGCTTTATGATCGTAGAGATGAAAACATTTCTTAGCCTTAGTTTATGTTGGCTACTTTTTCTTGGTGTCAACGATGAATCTGCAATTGTCTGTTTTTCGCCTGACATAGACGACCTTCAGTTGCAGGGTCGGAAGATAGTAAGTGAATGATTGCCATGGAATAACAGTCTGTTCAATTAGGAGGTAATCGTTGATCCGTTTTATCAGGAAAATTTGTTTCTACTATTTCGTTTTGTTTCAATTAAGGGGTAATAATTGATCCATTCAGGAACAATTGTTTCTGCCATTATTATTATTTTTTTTTGTAATTTTATTAGATGGGTTTGTTATTATTCGCTTCCTTGAATTGATGGGTTAGGTGGAATTCAATCAAGATGAGCCAACCTTCAGTGATCCTTGCAACAGCTGGGTATGATCACACAATTCGGTTTTGGGAGGCAAAGAGTGGACGGTGCTATCGGACTCTCCAATACCCAGATTCTGTGAGTTGTGTAATGACTTAACTGTTTATTATTATTATTATTATTATTATTATTATTTCTTTTTTTTATTTTTTATACCGCTACTAGAGAATACTGATTTTAGAGCAAGTCTTTGTGCTGTGGTGGCTGGCTTTGAATGCTGCTAGAATCTCTTTGTAGGATTGTTAACACTTGACAAGTTGAGTTGAAGGTCCTGTGTATCATTCTGTACTTTATAGTATAATTTTTTATAATGGATAAGAAGTTGATTAGTTGGAGTTTTGAGCGGTGATCTCAATTCCAACTGAATGACGCCTTGTTTAACTCAAAATCCAGTTATTTCATTAGAATCAATAGAGTAGTAACAATAATAATAAAAAAAAAAATGATACAACAACTCCTAACCATCCATTTTGTTACCCTAGACCCTCTATTATCTTTCTTTTCTTTTTATTTTCTTCTTCTATCAGCTTGAATCCAAGTTTGTGTGGCATCTAGGGTACATTAGCAGGATAGGAATATTAAGGACAATGGAAAATTTTGCATGTAACCGGTAAGGATTATATGTAGGACATGACCAAGGTTGTGTTTGTATTGGAGAGCGGAAGTGGAAATGCAGATAGAAACTTCAATGAAATGGTTCCAAAATAACTAGCTCTTAAAGGTTCCAAAATCACATAAACAATGGAAGAGAGACGAATGGGAGGACATTGGGGGCTGGCTCATTATCTAACTGAAGCAATAGACATTCTGGACAACATGAATGCTAGCCTTATTTGGGTTCCTAGGGAGCTGAATTCGATTGCTGATGGTTTAGCAAAATCTGGAGTTCACAGGGATTGTTTGTATAGTGATAGATATCTTCCTTTGTAACCCTGTGTTTCTCCTTTTCCCCTGATGTACATCTTTTTTTTTTATCAATAACAAATTCGTTAAATCATCATTAAATAATTACAAAGAGGAAGACAAACATTCTTATCTTCCAAATACAACTTAAGCCTTCAATAAAAAAGAAAAGGGAAGGAAGAAACAATAAAATTACAATTTAGCCCAAAACATTGAATCCCTTTATGCCCCTTGTTTAGCTAATCCATCAGCTAAAGAATTAGCTGATTTTTTATCCCAAATCATCTTCACTTCCATCTCCCGCACCAGTCACTTAAATTTTCTCCTCTCATTGTTGTAATTCCATAAGCCACTGCCATCTTTATTCAGCCACCCTATCGCCACCTCCGAGTCCCCTTCAATTATCAGCTTTCTTATATTCATCTCCTTAGTTTTTTGGATTCCTTCCATAACTGCATAGATCTCAGCTCTAAGGGAGTCACCCACTCCAATTGGGCCTGAGAACAAGGCAGAAATGACCCCATTCTCATCCCTAAATACACCCCCAATTCTTGACTGTCTGGGATTCCCCCTACTACTCCCATCAAAGTTTAATTTTATGAATCCAGCAGGTGGTGGGGTCCAGGGCACACTCATTATTAATCTGGCCTGTGTACAGTTTGCAATCTCACCCCACTTCCTTAACATGTCATCCACTGTGTAATCTGTAAATAGCTCTAAAGATTTCAGCCATCGGACAGCGCTAATATGGATTATAGCCCTCAGTTCTTCAGCCCCTCTCTCCACTTTTGAGAAGATCCTGGAATTTCTTTCTTCCCATAATGACCAACATACCGCAGCCCTCAGTCCCCTCCACATAGTCCTTCCCCTTTTCATACGCCACCTGAAAAAAGAAGGGGAGAAAAGATATTGCATGTCTGATGGAGGGTCCCATTTACACCCAAAAAGAGAAAATGCCCAATCCCAAATAGACTTTGCAAATTGGCAAGACACCAGTAAGTGGAAACTAGTCTCCCCCACCACTTTGCAAAGAACACACCAATCTTCTCATGTACATCTTCTCATGTACCTCTTTATTTTTTAATGAAATCTCTGCAATCTAAAAGAAAAAAAAGGAAAAAAGGGAGCAAATACTTTGCTGCTCTCTGGATTCTTTCTGTGCCAGTTTGAAGCTGAACAGCAGAACATGGAAAATAGCAAATTGTGGGGGTCCTCCATCCAGCTTTTCCATTTCTTTTCTGATCTAAATACAGTCTAAATGAAATGTATGACTAGTAAGGTAGGAAACTAGGGGGATGATTATAGTAAAGATGTAACACATTCCTTTTTTCCCAGACAATACAACATTTAGGTAAATTTCTCCTTTTTTTTTTCTTGTTATTCCCATTGATTTGTGATGTTAAATTCACTAATATGGTGCAGCAAGTTAATCGTCTCGAAATAACCCCAAATAAGCAATATCTGGCTGCTGCTGGAAACCCTCACATTCGATTATTTGAAGTCAATTCAAACAGCCCTCAACCGGTTGGTTTTTTCTATTGTCATCTCCTCTTTATGGGTTGTAATTTTTTAATCCCTGGGTCTGAATAACAAAATTATTTCTGTTCTTTTGGCAGGTGATGAGCTATGACTCACATACTAATAATGTTATGGCAGTGGGGTTCCAATGTGATGGAAAATGGATGTATTCTGGTTCTGAAGATGGGACTGTAAAGATTTGGGATTTGAGGTAAAGTGGGTGGCTTGTTATACACGGGCATATACATACATATTTTTAATGGAAAAGTCTTTTCTTCTGAGTTGTTTTTCCCGGTATTTTGAGTTTTCTATGTTATTTGTTGATTATGACTATATATTATATCCATGTATGCTTTTCTTTCCTGGAAAATGATTAATTTTTTTTAACCTTTTAATCCAATCGCATGGTTCTTCCTTTAGACTTTCTTTTGGCTCTTTTTTTTTTTTGTATTTTCCTTTAGTTCTTTTCTCATTTTAAATCAATTTCAGGGCTCCTGGTTGTCAAAGGGAATATGAAAGTCGTGCAGCTGTTAACACTGTTGTCCTACATCCAAATCAGGTGAATTATTACATTTTCATTACAAATTTACAACTGCAGATATATCCTATACTGAGTAATGAACCCCCCTCCTGCATTTTTTTTTTTTAATTGATAAGTAACAAGACTAGAATCTCAGGTTGAGAAGCGTGACAATGAGGGTAATGACCTGTGTTGCACCAAGTAGATGTTGTGTCCTTGTCAAATGTGAGTCAGAGTTTGATATTTCATGGATTCTTGAGGACACTTCCTTGTAACATTTCCTTTTTATCTCCTAGCTTATTTGACATAAATGAACAACTAATATACAAGATGAGTGCCATCTCAAATGTTACTTGGTATAGGCAACATTTTTTACATGCATATAACATTAGAATTCAAAATTATAAATTATTTTAATAGTATGTACTTTTCCATAGACGTGTCTGCATGTCCATGTTTTCGAGCACAGGGGCAAATTCGGACTCACATGTCTATGTCCATGCAACACTGCTAATTACTAAAAAGGAGTTTATTACTGAAAGAGAAGAGTTACTTGAGCTAAATCAATGAAGAAAAGAAGGAAGAAAAACTGACTGGAGAAAACGATATAAGAAGAAATCAAATATTTGGATACTCCCTGTAAGACCATGGACAAAGCAAAGGTAACGATCAAATTTCCAAAGGTCCGAAGAATGGTGATGGAGTGAATTGGTTGGGGGAAGAAAGCGAGTGGCTGGAGCTTGTGATGGGCTGTTCTATGTACCCTCCTTAGATGAACAAGGGCAAATGTAGTTCTGGTGATTCCTGGTGGTGGAGGTAGAGATTGGAGTTGGTGGAGGGAAAGAGGGAGGAAGAGAGATTGGAGTTGGTGATTCCCCCTATTTGGGTTAAATGATTGTTTGTATATTTTCCTTTTCTCTATCTTCTGGTAACTATTCCATTCAACATAGGTGGCCAGTTGTGTTGTCAGTCCAAGAGCCTTATGGGATTGAGCAGTTAGAAGAACATAGAATTCTTGAGCCGAGAAGTTTGAGTTTGAGAAAAGAAATAACAGAAGAAACTAGGAGCTCTGTTTATAGATCAGGGGTCCCAGAGGTTGTAGAGGTCTCGACAGAGAAGGTGGTCACAGAAGAGGCACTTGTGATGCTGAAGGTTTTGTTTGGAGGAGGACAGTTTTCTTCCCCAAAAAGAAGGATCCAACGACAATACAATAGGAGGACAGGGGAGAAAAAAGGAGTGCTGAAGAGAAGGGGGAGACTCAGGTGAATTATAAAGTCGATTAGATGCAAAAAATAGAGGAGGATGATGAAGACGTATTGGGCATCACTGATGGTGAGGGAGAAGTTTTGGAAAGTTCTGAGGGAGATGATAAGGGGAAAAAATGGCGGCAGAAGAAAAAGAGATTAGTAGAGAGACGAGTGAGGTCTTACCGAGAAGGGTTGAAAATAGAGCTGAAGAAGAGGGGGATGGGGAAAGCAGTCAAAAGGATGGGGTGACAGGGGTGATAGAGGAAAAAGAAATGAGAGATGTAGAAGAGCCAGTGGGGAAGGGAGAATGGCAAATGAATAAATTTCTAATAGAGGAGAAAGGAGGGGAAAATGATCTAGAGAGTAGAGACTAAGGGAGGGGGAAGAGGGGAGGAAGGACGTAAGATGGGAGATGGGGTTAGAATTTACAAGAGGAAGAAGTACAGAACTTGAAAGTAGAGAAGGAGAGTCAGGGGAGGCTAATGAAGAGGAAATATTTAATGTTTCCATCACCTTCCTTGATCCACTCATATAGGGATTTTTTTAATTTGCAGACATCCCTTCACACCCATGTATGAATCCAAGGGGCTGAATCATATATACTTCTTCTAGATGTCCGTTCAGGAAAGCATTTTTAATGCCGAACTAATGGAGCCCCAGTCAAAGTTAGCAGCCAAGGATAACATGATCCAGATAGTGTTCGTTTTAGCAATTAGGGCAAAGGTTTCTGCATAGTCAACCCCATACACCTGTGTAACCTTTTTTTAATCAATAACAGAAGAATTTCATTCATTAAGCACTACTGGAAGGTACACAGCAGAAAAAGGAGAGATAAACTCTATCTCTCCCCAAAAAATAAAAAATTACAAACAAGCCCAAAATAAATGATTTCTTCCCACCCCTTGTTTTTCCAAAAAATCAGCAAAGGAATTAGAATTTCTTTTCACCCATTGAAAAGTAATCTCCATTCCTTTTAGCAGCCTCCTAATTCTTCTCTTGTCATGGATATATTCCCACCATCGCTCATCCCCTTGCTTTTGCAACCAACTAATCACCAACTTCAAGTCGCCCTCAATCGAGGGTATGCTTAAACTCAGGTCCTTTGCTTTCTGAATTCCTTCCATGACAGCTAGGATTTCAGCTCTTAGATCATTTACCCACCCCTATTGGACTAGAAAATAGAGCAATAATTTTTCCTTCCTCATTTCTGAACACTCTTCTTGTAAGTACATGTGGTTCCCCATTGCCACATTCATGATTAAGGAATCGAAACAAAACCACACATACACTCGTAACAACATGGAGGACCACCCAAAACTTGCGATGAGCTCAAAGATCTGTCCCGAGCTTGCGATGAGCTTCAAGAGCTACCTTGAACATGTGATGAGAACATAATGTTGCCTAATACTCGCAACAGCTATGACGAAGCGTCTCGAAGACGATAAAGCGAACAGCCAGACGTAGCAGTCAAACTTGGGCCTTGCCCATGACACGTGACCTCAAGGAATCTATGATGGGAAGTAGCATACACATGCTAAAAGAGAATCCTCAGAAGAAGGAAACTTTTTCCTCAGAAGATCTTGTTAGATACGTGGCAAAACCTTAGTAGTGCTCCCTTGATAACCGACATAAAGACAAGATTCCCTTTCCTAATGGGAATCAAGTCCCTTTTAGATCCTTCTCCTTAGGGTCTCAGGATCCTCCTTATAAAAAGGAGGAATAAAGTACAACCATGACACTCGTTACTTTCATTGCTAACCCACTTCGTTAACACTCCCGAGCAGCCAAAGCGTACTCATTATCTCCCTTTGCAACCCTAATCCTGGTAGTTCTTCGTCCTTCAAGGAGACCATTCTACCTAGCTCCACCACCATACTTACACCTCCAATACCAGATGGTCTTGGGTTGCCTTCACTACTGCCATCAAAATTCAATTTTATGAACCCACTTGAGGTTGGGGACTAGAGTTGACCATACTGCACCTTAGTAGGAACAGTATAAGCAATTTCCTTCTATTTCCTCATTAACTCACCTACTGGGATGCCCTCAAACAGCTTCAATGTCTTCACCCAATAAACCACTTTGATGGATATGGCTTCTATTGTCGCCTCCCTACTCTTGTTTTTCCACAAATATTCTTTGATTCCTTCTTCCCAGAGAGTCCAGCAGATTGTTGCCCTTGTACATCTCCAAAGATTTCTACCCCTCTTCTTTGGCCATCTAACAAAGGTAGAGAAGAAAAGGCTTTGGACAGAAGGCAAGGAGTTCCATCTGCACCCAAACAAATAGAAAAACCATTCCCAAATCGAACAAGCGAAAGGGCAAGATATTAATAAGTGATAGTAGGACTCACCATCAGCCTTGCAGAGAGGGCACCAATAGGGAGAAAGACACCAGCCATGTCTTTTCTTTGCAACATGTCACTTGTGTTAATTCTTTCCAGATAAACTTCCTAGTAAAAACCACTAATCCTAGGCAGAATAGGAGTGGTCCAAACCTCTTTAACAAGAAAAAGGCACTCCCAAACTATCACTTGACTGAATCAAATTCGAAAAGAAGGAAGCATAGGTAATGGAACCAGAGGGAGAGGGGGTCCAGATTCGGCTATCACAAATCAACACTACTTTTTCAAGAGATTGAAGCAAATTAGATACACAACAAATTTCAGACCCTCGAAGCCCTCTTCTAAAACTCAAATCCCAACCCAAATCGAGTTAGAGGGAACCAAGAATGATGAAATAGGCTCCCCCTTCTGGGTAGAGAGGGCAAAAAGGGAAGGGAACTGTTCCATCAAAGATGAGTTACCCAACTAGACATGCTCCCAGAATTTGACTAGGTTTCCAGAGTACAGATTATACCTGATGAATGGCAAGAAGAAAGGCTGGCATGAATGGAGGGCAGCTCCGGCCAGAATTCTAGAGTCCCACTCATTTGCCACAAGCCCATGAATACTAACATTTACTTTTGCCTACAACTTATCCCTTTCTATAGGCAATCTCCATAGCCACTTCCCTAATAGAGCTGTGTTTCTTTCCTGAATATTTCCAAGAAATCCCTCATGAGCTTCTCAATCTTTCTACTTACCCCCACTGGAATCTGAAACACAGAGAAAATAAATTGGTAGGTTTTTGCTAATGTGGATTTGATTGAAGTCATTCTGTCCCCCAAAGACAAATGACGCTTCTTCCAAGAAGCCATCCTCTTCGTAAGTCTTTTAGTTACAGGGCTCCAAAAGTTGCTTCCTCTCAGACCCCCCCCCCCCCCCCAAAGGTAATCCCAATTAATTCATTGGAAAATGTGAGACCGAACAACCCAACAAAACTGCTCTCTTCAATCTCCCTCTCCTCCATATTTACACCCACAATGCAGCTATTGTCAAGATTAATCTTTGGATTGGACATTTGCTCAAAAGTTTTCGTAGTCCATTTTAAATTCATCACCCATCTAATGTCACCACTTGTGTGTTACCTTTTGCAACTAACTTGGCCTTATATCTCTCAAGTATTCCATCTGCCTTGTGTTTCATGTGAATACCTACTTACACTCCACTAGCTCTTTGCCTTCAGGAAGATCCACCAACTCCCAAGTGTTTGTTTTTGTGTAGAGCACAAATTTCTTCCTTCATTGCATTTGTCCGTTCAGGTATAAACAAAGCTTCTACAACACTTTTGGGAATGGAGACACAATCAATGGCAGTCAGAAAAACATGAAATGAGGGTGAGATGCTATCATAAGACAAGAAATGCACAATAAGGTGCTTAGTAGTGCATGACCTAACACCCTTTCTATGAGCAATTGGAATATCAAGGTCACCGATAGAATCATCAATAACAATAGGCTCAGTAGTATCAAGAGGAACAAGAGTACCTGTTTGAGAAGGATTCACTTCCAAAGAGTGAGATGATACTGGATACATAGTTTCAGGCTGCTCCACACCCTTTGAACTCAGTTGTCCATTATGCTGCCTTAGGAAAACACAAAATTGAGTAGAGTTAGGAATAAAAGTAGGACTTGCAAAACCTACCTCTCCTCTTTCACACTATTCTCCCCTTGAGGAGAGGTAGGGAAGTAAGGATCAGACTTTAAAAAGGATACATCCATCGATACAAAATACTTGCATTAGGCAGGATTAAAACATTTATAGCCCTTCTAGGAGGATGGGTAACCCAAAAAAATACACAAGATAGACTTGGGGTCCAACTTACCCTGATTTGGAGACAAATCATGAACAAACCATTTGTAGCCAAACACATGCAAAGGAATAGAAAACAGAGGGGATTTTGGAAATAAGAGTTGATGTGGGGCCTTGTATTGTAACAGACGAGATGGCATGTGATTGATGACATAAGCCGTAATCATCACAGCATAAACTAGAACCACTTGGGAATATTCATGTGTAACATCATACAACGGGCAACTTCAAGAAGATGTCGGTTCTTCCTTCTTACAACACCATTTTGTTGTGGTGTCTTGGCACAAGAGCTTTGATGGAGAGATCCATGAGATGCAAAAAATTCAGCTTGATCATGATGAAAGTATTCTTTTGCATCACCTGATTGGAAAGTTTGTATCTTAACATGAAATTGAGTAAAAACCATGCAATGAAATTCTTTCACAATTTTGGGTACCTCTTCCTTTGAATGGATAGGATATATCCAAGTATATCTGGAATAGTCATCAATGAAAATGATAAGATACTTGTATCCACCCTTAGTGGGTATGCTGGCTAAGCCCCAAATATCAGAATACACAACATGGAAAGGCAAACTGGAACTTTTATTACTTGAAGGAAAACGTGTTCTACAATGTTCTACAATGTTCATCTTTAAGGGCCAAATCAATTACAAGCTGGTCTCCTCCACCCGAAGGCTCAATTAAGTTGAACTTTGATGGAAGCAGCATGGGTAATCCAAGATTATCCGGAGTGGGGGGTGCTTTGAGAAATGAGAAGGGAGAGATTTTGTTGCTCTACTCAGGTCCTTTGGGAATTGGGAATTCCATCAGGGCAAAACTTTTAGCTGCTGTACAAGGGGTCCAATTTGCAAACCAGTTGGGGGTACAACACCTAATAATCGAGGGGGATTCCAAAGTGGTGGTGGGTTGGTTGAAAAATTCTGAAGAGGCTATGTGGCGATACAAGAATGAAATGAAGAAATTTAGTTGGTTGACAAGGAATATGTTGGTCACTGTACAATGGGTGGGGAGATCATCAAATACCTTGTCAGATGTGTTAGCTAAGCAAGGGGTAAATAGGGAAGAATTATTTTGGGCTCAGTTGTGATTCTTGTTTTTCTTTCCTAGTTTACTTGTAAGTTTCAAGGAGGGGCTGCAGCTCGCGCCTCTCGTTGGAATGATGTATGAACTCACTCTAATTTGCTTCTGAATCAATAAACTTATTATTGTTCATCAAAAAAAAAAAATGTTTGCTTAATTGACATGTTTGACATTGCAAACCAGAAATAGATATACTCTTAAATAGTTCAGGAAACATAACTGTCAAGGACTCAAAGGACAAATGACCAAGACGATTATGCCATAACCAAACTTAACTCTTAATAGACTAACTGATAGACTGACTCATAAGACTCACAAGGGTTAATTTGACCACAAAAGAAGGGCACACCCCAAAGAGTGCTATTCACTACATTCGACTGTCACCACAAACAATACAAAATCTCTTCTTGGTACAACGAACAAGAGAGAAAAGAAAAAAAAGGATAGTACAAGTGTCTAGTTCAGTCCAGTGGAGTTTTGCCTCCTCTTCCAATAAAAAAAGGTAAGTTCCAGTTGAAAAAACTTGATCTGAAGAAGCTTAAATCCAAATCAATGCTTTGATACCATGTAGTCCAGCAAAGAAATAAAGAAAATAAAGTCGGAGAAGAGAGAGGAAGAGAGAAGAATAGAGAATGAAGAAGAGAAAAGTTCTTTCTAAAGTTTTATAGCTGGTGGCACCTAAGTATATATACTTAGGGTGACAGCTTACAAAAAATGAAAAAACTAAAAAGCCCTTGCAGCAATACATTTAACATATTAAAACAGTGTGAAACCGGAAGAAATACCCAGAAAGGTGGAGTTTGTGATAGATTGCTCATCCTACTCTATGTGGATGACAACCTCCATTGAAGCCTTTCTATGGAAGGAAGGTAGGAGGGAGGAAGATGAACAGGTGGAGTGGGAGTTCTTATGTGGCAATTCGTGGTTCATTGGGGCATTAGGGAATGGAAGTTTCACCAAATTGGAACAGCAGAGGTGGATTGTGGAGAAAGCGAAACGACAGTGTGAAGAGTTTTCTACTAAAGACAAAAAAGTCGTAGTGATAGGGGACTCTTCATATGCCTAGGTGTTAATTAATAGTTTTAAAGAAGACATACATGCACAGAAAAAAGAGAATTTAAATTCAGGTCAGCGATTAAGTCAAGGAATTATTGGAGTTAACCAGAAGGGAGAGTTGAATTGGGTGGGCCTAAAGGCTAGTCAATTGAAGGAGGTTGGATTTAAATTGGGAGTTGGGTCGAGTTTTCCAAAAGAGATACGTAGAAAACAGGTGTTGGAAGGTGGGCTGACATTAAGGCCCTTAAAAGAGAGGGCACATGATTTTGTATTCACTTGAGTCAAGTTGGGGGGATGATGGAGGATGGTATTTCTAGTCCATCATCGTCATCATCCTTAGTTGAAGCTTGACAGATGAGTGCGGGAAAGGAAAAAAACTTTCATAGTCAGATCTGTTGTGGATTCCAAGAGAAGAAAAACATAGTGGATCGCCGAAAAAATGCAATCCAAAATTTGTCTGTTGCTCAAGAAGATTAGCAGGGGTTGGGTTGTATAGGAGGCTGGGGAAGGTTAGTGCATCTAATTGGTTGAAGGCGGAAAAGGTAGTAGGATTTAGAAAATCAGGTCTCAAAACCTCCCAATAATTTAGGAAAGAAGAAGAATGAGGTTTAGGAGTGGGTGACCACAAGGTTTGTTCGCACTGAAGAGCTGAGCTCATCAAGTTGTCTAAGAAGTTCGAAGGTTGAAATGGACCTAGATACAACCCCGGATGAATTTCAAGTGCTTTTGCTGGAATCAAATAATGATGTTGCGCAAGGTAGGGCTGTGGTAGAGGAGAGTTCTAGGGTCTCGACGATAGTTCCACTGAACCAGTCGAAGTTGAAGGGGATGGAGTAAGTGCTCTAGAGGGTGCATCGAAGAGTAAGGTAAGTTCAAGAGGGACTAATAGTAGGGAGTTGGACCTGGTTTTCGGGGAGAAACGAGTGAAGTGGAATTGGATCAGGTTTGTGAGGAGGAAGTTTTGAGAAAACCGGTTTTAGTAGGAAAATTGGTAGTGGATTTAGGTAGAAGGGTTGAAGGAGTCTCAGAAAATCTTGTTAATAACACACTTAAAACATGGGAGTTGAGAAAATCAAAAGGGTTGGGAAACATGCAGCTGGTTCATGTGATCAGTCTTTCATAGGCTCAAGGAAGGGCTAGTTGGGGACGACCCTTGCTGCAGATTCAAGAGAATTTACAAAAGGGATCGGAAATCAAGGCTAGAGTCAAACCTTGTTGAAAGATAGAGATAACCTCTTTGAAGTTAGATTTGGCAGTGGAGGGAGGGGGGAAGGGTGATAGATCAGGAGTGTTCAGAAATATGGTAGTCGCAAAATCTCAGTTCGATGAAGAAGAGGAAAGGAGAGAGGGGGGGGGTGTAGTTTAAAAGTCTTCTAAGGAAGGTAAAACTCAGGAGGGGAGAGTGGGTATTGATCGGCTAGTGGATAGACAGGTGGAAATTGGGAAGTCTCTCGGATTATTCTTTTTTTTTTTGGGGGTGGTGGTGAGAAGAGAAAATGAACAATTCAAAAAAAAAAAAAAAAGAAGGGAAGAGTCTAACAAATCGAGAGTTCTTGGGGAAGGGGGGAAGGCTTGGGAGGAAGGTGAAGGGGGAGAGGAAGGAATTTTGGCCAAAGAATGATGGGGGGTGGGGCAAAGTGGCCGCTGTTGAGGGGGGGGGGGAATTTAAGAGTTGCAGCAGAAGTCTTGGGATTAGTGTGTGGGTTTGTTTATTTTGCCTTCAAGGTTATGTTTCAAGACTGTCCTTATCCTGGTTGGAAAAGAAGAAAATCCTTTATGTAGTGCAAGAGTCCTGGGAGGTCTGGCTTTCAAGTATGTAATTTGGACTTGATGTTAAGTGGCCTTTCTTGTGGCTGTTGTGTGGTGATATCTTATCACTCTCCTTGTTTGATGTATCTCTTTTTTCTTTTAATAAAATTTTATTTTATCATAAAAAAATAAAATTAGCTATATCTAACCTAGTTGTGCATTTTGTATAGACTGAGCTAATATCTGGGGACCAAAATGGAAATATACGTGTTTGGGATTTGACAGCAAATTCATGCAGCTGTGAGTTGGTACGTATTTAGTTTATTCTGGACTGTGTAGTTTCAGTTTTATACTCATAGTCACTTTGTTCCTAGGAAGGAATGTTAACCTGTGTATGTGTGTGGTTTGCTGTTGTTAATTTTTTGGGAATAGGGCCTTGAATTCCAAGGCATATATGTGGTTCTCTTTTGCTGCTTGCATATTTGGGAACTGTTTGTGAGCCTTGATCTCTTTTAGAGAAACTGGCATTGATGTTAGAGAAATCTATTATCTAGCTTTGTTCTTCTTTTCTTCTCTATTTGATGTGTCTCTCCTTTTCTTGTTTATTTGGTTGCAATCATACAAGACTTGCTATTGCAATGATTTACAAGTAAAAAAAAAAAATGGAAACCTGAATTTTGAAGGAAATCAAATATTTTAGAAAGCTTATTAGCTCAAATCAAAATACCTAAGCATGACATATAGAATAAATTCAAAGTGAAAGAAAACAAATGTGGATCATACCATGGTTATTCAAGTACTCAACAATTCAAGCATCTGGAACTCTCAACATTTTAAATATCTTTTAGTTGAATTGCATTATTTTTTGTTTTTTTGATAGATAACCGTGAAGAAAATTTTATTAAGAATCAAATAATAATGTGCAGCATTACAAGCATTTTGTTGAATAGGTAGCGAGTACTACCTCCCTCAAGTATACATTCAGTGGTTATAGTTGAGCCCAATACAAAGAATCCCTGTTAACCCCCTGTTTTGCTAAAGTTATCAGCCAACCCATTTTCTGATCTTTGCACCCATTGAACTTTTATTTCCATATTCTTAGTTAGCCATTTGATCTTCTTTAGCACATTACTGTATTCCCAAGTTGCTTTCTCACCATCGACCATTTAATCTTCTTAGTTGCATTACTTCAAGTTTTTAGTGTGATGTTAGATGTCTTCCATTCCTAATATCTCTTTAAGGCTCCTAGAGTCAATTCTAAGTAAACCCATGCGTGGGGTTCGGAGGCAGTGCCATGCACCTGAATTTTTTGTCTTTGTATATAACAGGCTTGGTTTTGTGATTTTGGTTGCAACTTCATTCTATTTTAGGTTATTAATCAGCAATTGGTGAGTTTTTATGTGATGAATCTACATTCAATTAATGTTTTCTTGGTCGGTGTAGGAACATGTATCATGGAAACAATTGTGGACTCCATTAGAGTAAGTAATGAGCCAAGGGTATGTTTTTGGATCAAATCAGCAGTAGAGAAGAATGTAGTGGACTCAGAAAAGGTGATTAGGATATGTAAAGGACTTCTGTAACTCTAGACTATAACACTTTTCAAGATTAGGACCCAGCTTTGGAAGATGCATTTATTAGAATGAAAATTGAGCTTATTAAGACTATGACCTAGCTTTTGCAAAGAGCAGATACATTTAAAAACACTAAGTGGAAGAGGGAAAGGTAATGGGGAAGGGAATAAAATAGGAAAAGGTGAGTTTCCATTAAGCATGAAAAGGACATGTGGTTTATGAGATAACATGAAGTAAGAAATGCATCACTCCAATAAGGTTTTGGAATAAATATTCGAAGTATTAAAGCATGTGTCACATCTTGCCCTCCACCAATTATATTCCTTGTCTTGAAACCCTAGAACATGAAATAAGGATAATTAACTTTTATCAAATAGCCCCTAAAAGTTTTTCCAAGGAGAGACTTATTGTGCATTTTAGAAGGTGTAGTAGTAAAGAAGATGGAGAACTGGTCATCGGTGTCAACGAAATTGAGAGGAGCTTGTGTAATCGCGGCTGAAACATTTCAATTGGAAGAGTTTAAAGTGGGGCAGGCGACGGTATTGTTGGACATTGATAAGGTCGTGTGGTTCAAATTTCAAAGATTTCTTGGATGGGGCAATCTTCAAATAGAAGTCAGTGCTAGAAAAGAAGTTACAAGGTAGAAAGGAGAAGAAACTGAAAAGGGAGATTTATAGCTGTGTTGGAATGGTTTGGTGAGAAGAGGAAACAGAGGGTATTCATATCTGAAGCAGTATTTTAAAATGTGGATGCGTGACATGAGGCGTTGCACTACTTGGTGGTGTGATGTGTAGTTTATTTGAAGTGCAAGATGTGTAAGCCTCCTGAGCATGAGGCATAGGTGTTGTGTAGATGTTTTATATGTTTTTGTTACAGTCTTATGTGGTTGGGTTCATTGTAGTGTGCTGTGATTAGGTTTCTTTTGAGAAAATCTGGAATTTTTATCATATTAAGATAAAACAAATTTGGAGGGTTTTCATCCTTTGGACTATGTTAATATATAAAAGAGAACATGATAAAATGGTTACCCCACTTTTTTTCTATTGCATTTTATTATAAAAAGTGGCTTAAATACAAAAGCATAAGCGACATAAGACTCTTGTATAAAGCACAATAGAGGTGTATGCATCTATGCTGGAGGCGTATGCCTCAAGGGGTTTGTATGCTTCTTGGCTGCACTTCCAGGCGTTATCTCAGCACCTTGCCCGGATGTCTCCAGTGCTTTTTTAAAACACTGATCTGAAGGAAGTCAGAAGGATGATCAAGCCTCTGCAATCCAACGATTGGTAGTGAAGGTGAATCGCAAGGTTGGGGAGCTAGAGAAACCACTAGCGCTTCAACAGGAGCTAGAAGTCGAGGCAAAAGAAAGGAAGATAGAAGCGAACTTTTTGTTGTCCATCTCAATGAACAAGCTGATTCCTTCAATGGTGATAATGGGGAATGGTATAGAGTGGAGAACATATTGGTTGTGATATCCAAGCAGCGGATTTGAGATTGGAAAATGTCGTAAGAACAAATTAAAGAGTCACTTCAAGTGCACTAGGAATATCCACTAAATCCTTGTCAGGATACAAAGCCCTGCCAGTGACGCTTCTGGATATTAGCATAGCGAAAAGGTGATCTTGATGGACAAAACCTCTTTCCTTGTTTCCAAGTGGTCTCCGGTAGCTAATGTTGTGGAGAGATGAGATACAACTACCCTGATTGAAGGCAAAATTTCTGGACTTACGTTTAACCTATAGCCAAAGAAAGGGGAAGGATGATATGGAGATGTACAAGGGCTGCAATAAGCTGGGTAATTTGGGAAGAAAGAAATTCACGAATCTTCTTGAAGGAAAAAGAAGCAAAGAAACTATAATTGATAGTATTATGATTAGAGTTGCTCATTGGTTTGAGTCCTTGAAATCTTCTCAAATATCTCATTGGATGACATCCTTAGAAATTGCAAGGAAGTAACTGATTTTTCTATAAGTAAAAGTGTCATCAATCCTCAATGTTCTTGATAGGACCCAACCCAATCCACCTGCTATGTATGCTCTAGACTCAAGCCCAAACCAGCCTATGGTTTACCCAGGTCCATCTCACAATGCTAATCCATCAAAATCACTCATTCAGTATGTTTACCACAGGAATACCAGGCAATTGATGGAGAACAGATTCGAGAATAACTAACTACACATGACTTCACATGTAAAGCCTAGAAGTAGTGGGTGAACGATGGAATACGTAGAGTATTTACCCCCAGCTTCCCCTCTCTTCTCTCATTCCACTAGGAGATTGAGTCTCCCTTGAAGCCAACTCTTGTGTTGAGTAGAAATACAATAATTGATATCAGTGTTGATCCATGCCCAACACCAAATCTGTTTCAAATGGAGGACAGGTAGATAGGATTGAGGTCAGCTTACACAAATCCAAAGGAGATCTGAGGAGATTGGTGATTATGTCTCGGCATACCAGGGCTAACACTGCTGAGGGTAGAGATCAGGACAGTGAAGGCTCTAGTGGTAGAAGCAAAAATGCAATTTCACTTTCCAAACTTTTCCAGTGAGAATTTGATGATTTGGATCTTCAAAGCAGAGAGGTGTTTTGAATTACATGAGACACCGGTGTGCTAGGGATTCATCACCGCCTCCATCTATCTTGAAGGAGAGGTGATATTGTGGTTCCAATGATATAGGAACTAACACCCCCACATCATTTGGGCCGACTTCATGGAAGAGCTCCATGTATGCTTCCCCACGATGAAGCTTGTCAAAGTTGAGGCTGACAACCATTGTTCACAAGTATGTGGTAGAGTTTGAATTGTTATTGGCCAGAGTAACTGACTAGACAGAGAAGGATTTGGTTGGCAGCTGTATTGGGGATCTTAGAGAGGACATCTGGCCGGAGGTGAGAGCTTGGTGTTTGATTATGGTGTCTACAGCAGCAACTTTAGTTCGAATTCAAGAAGTTAGACTGGCTCAAGCGGGTGAACTGGAATATCAGACATATTTTGAAGATCTCGCTGATTTGAGCTGAACCTATGGTGTTGAAGAATAGTGGGCTGACAGACCCAAGTAGCATGCCCTTCAAATGGATGTCCTGGGTGAGATGCAGGCCCAATGTGAGAATGGCCTGTGTTACAGTTGTAAGAAGTTCATGCCGGGCCACCATTACAAGGCCTAGGGATGAGTTCTTTAGGAAATGGGCCTAACCAAGGAAGGTATGTCCACTCAACTTGATGAAATAGGCCTGGCAAAACAAATTGAAGGTCCAAGAAGCTAATGGCTACAAGCTGACTTGTGATGGCCTATGTAAGGAGGTGAAATTGAAGGTCCAAGGGGAATGGTTGATAGGAGACCTATATCTCTGGAGTTAAGTGGTGCTGACATAGTTTTGGGGGTTCAGTGGTTGCTACAGTCAGACCTGTGATGTGTGGCTGGAGTAAACTCACCATGGAATTTTAATTGAATGGGGTCAACCATATGTTGCAAGGAATTAACCTGGTGTTGTCCAGCCTGGGAACCAGGGGGCTGACCTCAAGTATTGTCAATGGGCTCAATAACCAGCTTTCCTGCATCTGGGCCTCATCATGACCAGCCCAATCCAATTTGCAGCAACCAAAAAACAACCTAGGCCTGGACCAACTCCTTCAGCAGTTCAAAGATGTCTTTGAGGAGCTTAAGCTACTGCCCCAACCCGGGCACAAGATCATCATATTCCTATTTCCTATACAACCTTGAGCATCACCAACTAATGTGAGGCCTTACCAGTACCCTCATTTCCAAAAAGCCGAAATTGAAAAAAATGTACAGGAATTAATGGAAAAAAAGATGATCCAACCCAGCAGTAGTCCATATTCTTCACCAGTCCTACTTGTGAAGAAGGATGGGACTTTGCTGTTCTATGTGGACTACTGAGCCCTCAACCACATTACCATTGAAGACCTGTTCCCCATTCCAGTCATAGACGAAAACTTGGATGAGCTATGGGCTGCAACAGTGTTCTCTAAACTAGACATGCGGCTCTAGTTACCATGAGATCCAAGTGCATCCTGAAGACGTCCACAAGATGGCTTTTTGAACACATGGGGCTATTAGGAATTCTTGGTAATGCCTTTTGGGCTCTCTAGTGCAATCTTTGATGAATAATATATTCAGGCCATTTCTCAGGCAATTCATTTTGGTTTTCTTTGATGACATTCTTGTCTACAACACTGATTGGACATCCCATTTAGAGCATTTAAAGGTGACCTTGGGTGTTTTACGGGCCCACAAGCTGTATGACAAGCCCAACATGTATACTTGGCCAGGATCAGCTCCACTGCTTGGGCCATACTTTGATAGGAGAAGTAATGGTTGACCCAGATGAAATCAGTTGCATGTTATCTTGCCCAAGCCCACTACATAACAGGTTGAGATGTATTTTGGGTTTAATAGGGTACTATAGGATGTTTGTTAGATGATATGGATCCCTAGAAGCCCTCTTAACTTAGCTGTTTAAAAAGGATGGGTTCACATGGACGCCTGAAGCCAAATGGGCCTTTGGTGGTCTCAAGCAAGCAGTAACCTCACTGTCAACTCTTCTAGTTTTTTCTCCCCCCTTTGAGATTAAGTGTGATGTCTCAAGGGTGGGGGTGGGAACAGTCCTAATGCAACAAGGGCATCCTATAGCCTACTTCAGAAAGTCACTATCTCCTCAGGCCCAGCCGCCCAGTCCAAATCAATCTATCAGAAGGATCTAATGGCCTTAGTAATGGCAGTCAGCAAGTGGATGCTCCATCTTTTGGACTGGCAGTGCACCATTAGGACTGTCCAAAAGAGCCTTAAACACTTGTTAGACCAGCGAGTGCTCAACTCAAATTAGCAGAAATGGATCTATAAGCTCTTGGGCTTTGATTACTAGATAGAATACAAGCCCAGGCCCCATTTTTCCATTGGGTGATCAATTCAAGTAAGCGCCCCAGTTAGATCCCACTTTGGCTCGTATTAGAGCTCAGTTACAGCGAGATCCTTCAGCAGTACTAGGGTATAAGTTGCAGGATCCAAACCCATACTATCATGGTCGGATAGCAATTGCGCCAAACTCATTACATCAAACAGATCTTATACAGCTCTTTCATGGGACTTCTACAAGTGGGTACTCCAACATACTTTGTACTTACAAGCGTTTGGCCACTCACTTCTACCAGTTGAGGCTTTAATAGAAAGTTACAGATTTTGTAGGGGTCTGCTCAATCTTTTTTTTTTTTTTTTTTTTTTTTATCAATGCCAGTAAATTACATTAAAGATTAAAGAGGAATAAAACTTACAATTGAGCCCAATAAATTGACTTCTTCCCACCTCTTGCTTTGCTAGAACATCAACAAAGCATTAACAGTTCTTTTAACCCAACTAAGTCTCATCCATATTTTGTATCACCCACTTGAATTTCTTCCTCTCATTATTGAAAGTCCAAAGGCCATTTTCTTCCTTTTGCAACCATTCCATACCAACTTTGAATCAGCTTATATAATCAGCTTAATTAAGTTCATATTCTTTGCCTTTTGCACTCCCTCCATAACAGCCAGAACCTCAGCCCTTAAAGAGTTGTCTACACCGGTTGGACCTGAGAATAAGTGAACAATTCTTCCTTCACCATTTCAAAAAACACCTCCAATACCAGAAGGACTTAGGTTACCTGCACTACTCCCATCAAAGTTTAGCTTGATGTAGTCATTCATTGGTGGAGACCGAAGGGGGCTTGCAATGATCTTGTGACAGTCTGAACCAGCCACTTCTTTCCAGTTTTTCATAAGGTCACCTGTTGAAAAATCAGCAAAAATTTCCAAAGACTTCCCCCAATGAACCATTCTAACCATGATGATCTCTATTTATGCCTCTCTATTTCTTTACTTATCTGAAAAAAATTCATAAATTCCTTTCTTCCCACCTCAAGGCAGCCCTTAAGCACTTCCAATCTTCCACAACACTCTTCTCCTTTTCTTTGGCCACCTAAAGAAAGTAGAGGCAAACAAGCTTTGCACATTAGGCAGGGGAGTCCACCTACACCCAAACATTGTAACAAAGGGGTAGGAGATTAATAAGTGAAAGCAAGTTTCTCCATTAGCCTTGTAAAAAACACACCAGTCTGGGGTAAGCACCAATTAAGTCTTTTCCTTTGGAGTAGATCACAAGTATTTATTCTTTCCAGGAAGTGTTCCCTACAGAAACCTCCAATTCTTGGAGGGATAGGTTTGCTCCAAACCTTCTTCACAGGAAAAGGATGCCCCAAACTATCAAAGGGTTGAATTAAAGTCTTGAAGAACGAGGCACAGGAAAAGGCACTAGAGGAGAAAAGTGATAACTAAGGTTCGTACAACAGAAGAGAACAGTTTTGTGGGGTGTGTCTTGTGTCTTGCATGACCAAACAAGATGTTCTATATATTAATGAAATACAAAATGTGAGAAAGGATCACTATGCCCTTCTCTAGTTCAAGAAAGAATAAAAGAACTAACAATAGAAATATAAGTGATATGGTACATAGGATACACAATAAAAAGATACTCCTAAATAAGAAAAACAAGGGATCTGCCCTTCTCTCTACATCCCCCTCAAATTCATGCCAAGAAAGAAGCATCAATGTGTCAGCTATAAATTTGTGTTGAGGACAAGTCATAGCTTTAGTGAAGATGTCTGCAAGTTGAAGTCTAGAAGAGATATGAGGGGAAATTTGGTATGCAAGAAACTAATCTTGAATAAAATGACAATCAACCTTAATGTTCTTTGTACGCTCATGTAACACAGGATTTGAGGCAATCTTGATTGCACTAACATTATCCGCATGGATAGGAACCGGATGAGAGGTTGAAATATGTACGTCTTGAAGAAGAGCTTTTAACCATACAACCTCACTAAAAATAGATGACATAGTGCGATACTCTGCTTCTGTGGAGGATTTAGATGCTGTTGGTTGCTTCTTGCACTTCTAGAAAATAAGTAAATCACCCAAGAAAACCCACCATCTTGTCAGAGACCTTTGTGTGTCTAGGCACCCAGCCTAGTTAGTATCAGCATAAGCAAAGTTTGGAGAAGATGATGACGAGAAAAATAGGCCATGAGACAAAGTACTATGAAGGTATCTAATAAAATGAAGGATAATAGACATGTGGTTGTCAAGGAGATGAGACAAACTGGCTAACCACTTGGACAACATAATAGATATTAGGACGAATCATGGTAAGATAAATAAGACTACCCACAAGCTGCCAATATAATGTAGCATTTGTAAGAGGTTCACCATCATCTTTATAGAGCTTCAGATTGATCTCAAGAGGTGTGTCAGCCTGCTTATCTGTTAGACAGTTTTGTATGCCCTTAGCTTCAATCAAAATGATGTACTTTATGAGTTTATTGTAAATGAATAAAAGTGCATATTTGATTCATGTTCCCTTGGTATGTTTCTGTGTAATACCCTTAAACTGGACACTTAATGAGACTCGTGTTAGTTTAGAATGTTCACAGCCAGTGGATCGGTCTGGGGAGACCTATCCTGACAAGGCTGACACTGTGGTACCACCAAGTTGGTTGGGGTGGCTTGTCTCAGCTATCGGGGTGAGACCCTAGGCACATACAGTGTAGGATTAATTGAATCTTTGAACTGGACCAAATTTCCAGTATTGCCCTGGACCTTGGAGATTGATGGGCAAAACTGGAAAGTTACACCCGACCCCTATACTCAATTATGATACTGCACTAGGTGTTGGATTGGGCTGTCTTTGATGTACCAATCAGTGAGATCCTTAGCGGGGGTCAAAACCTGGGTATGTTGGGACAGTCTGAAAATTCATCTGAGTGGGTGATCATAGTAACAGGATCAGCCCCTTTGTCGGACAAAGGTAATGATCGGGGATGCACTTTCACTGATGGAAACCAAGACTGCCGGCAGCCGATTTCAATCGTTGAGATTTGTTTTGCAAAATATATTTTATAAGAGATATAAAAGTATATATATTATGGTTTCGAAATGTTTGCAAATAGATTTTAATTCCCGGGATCCATATAAGCAGAGAGTGTAACACTGTTCTTTGCAGCCGAGGGAGAGGTCCTCTCTTGTCGGGCAGTGTATGATCATTATGGGCTGAAAGGTTAAGTGTAAGACCATTGAGGATAATACCTGATGGGCTAATCATGCATCTACCCACAGTCCCTGGATGTTATAAGGTGGCTTGGCCCAGGGACCACTTAGGGTAAGTGTTGGGCCCATAGAGCCCATCTGATGGGTTTCAGGGGGTGCACTGTCCATAACAGTGTATTCAGCTAGGCCTTGTAACAAAGGCTGGGCTGAACCCATGTGACTGATGTGTAGATCAATGTTTGGGTCCCACGCCATACAAGGAAGCCCAACTGGGCAGCAGTTTGGAAGGCTAAATGAATACATAATCGTAATTGGGCCTTAAGCCCATTTCGAACTGGGCTAATTTGATTAGTCACTTAAGGGGCGAATTCTGAGATGGATCAGCTGATAGGATTGGGCCCACACCCTATCCACTTAGAGAGTCCAAGATCTAAATAAGATTTAGATCTGGAAACTTCCTAATTAGATTAGGAGATGGCTGATCTAATCTGCAGATAAGATAAGGATTATATCCCTTATCTTAAAGGGACTTTTAATCCAGATATGATTTGGGTTAGCAATTCCTAATGGGATTAGGAGCTGATCCCTTTAAGTCTATAAAAGGAAGAGGGGGCGGCAGCCTTTAGACATAAAAAAAAAACAAGCAAGCAATGGATAGTTTTGTCTTCAGAGCTGAAATCACATAAGAGAGAATTCTGCACCCTGCAAATACTCTCTTGCTGCCTCCTTCCTGCAGTCGCCGCCTACAACAGTTCGAATCTCCAATTCTTGGGAGAAATCAAGATTGGATCTTGATTCCAATCTTTTGGAGAAAAGATTGGTGGGAGTTGTATTCACAAGCCATTCAGGTGATTCTTGAGAAAGATCAAGTTCTTTTGGAAGAACACTGTTGATTCTGCTCCACCCTGCACTGCGCCATTTTCAGTGGGAGCAGATTTTGGATCCTTCCTTGGGCGTGAACACCTCCATTGGGAGATACTACTTCTCTGTATCAGGTATTATCTCTCCCTACTCCTTTTGGTTCAGATCTGGTTCAGTTTATGGTTCAAGAATGATCATTGAAAATGTGATTTTCTAAATAGGGAATTTGATTTCCAGTTGAAGGGAGAGAAATTTTTTTGAAATTCGCCTCCTTATTCTGCAGTCTTTGGGCGTCCATGTGATGGATTTCCTATCCCTTCATTATCATCTGTAAGATGAGCCAATGTGACTAAATCCATAGCATACTTCTGTTGGTTAACAAAATAGCCCTGAGAAGAACGAATTACCTCCAAGCCCAAGAAATAGGTAAGAAGACCAAGATCCTTCATCTTGAAGGTCTTATTGAGAAGACCCTTCAAATGGGTAATACCCTCAAGGCCATAGTTGTCAAGGCGACGGCTAGGCGACAAGGCACCCTTGGAGTCTCACCTCACCTAATCGCCAAGCAGTTTTCTATAGCGTGTTATAACAAATTTTTATATTCTTAATTTTTTGAGGTTATAATTATAAAATAGACATTTTTAAACTAAAATATTCATTTTTTGTTTTTATATACTAATTTCTTTTTGTTATTTTCTTCTTTGTTAGGGTTTAATCAACACAAACATTGCTAAATGCTGTATTGAACTCTGAAAGACTTCAAAACCTGAACCAATATGTATGAAAGAACATAAAATGTTGTCCAATCAACACATTTTCTTCTTTTTCTTTACTAATTTTGTGTTTCTATATACTAATTTCTTCTTTTTCTATAACAGAAATAGGGGTTCAGCCCCTATATTTTTCGAATTTTCTTTTCTTTCTTCTTTTTCTTCTCATGAATATGTTGGAATATGTTGATTTTCTATACTTTAACATGAAGTTTATACTTTTCTTATGAAAATTATGGATATTTATTAAGGAAATATGATTATGGAACCTAGGGAACTACCTTAGGATACATGTTTTTACTTAAAAAAATCCATTGCCTAGGCGACTAGGTGGCTAGGCGCCCCCCTGTCTCCTAGCCTCACCTTGGCGCCTTGAAAACTATGCTCAAGATCATCTCTGGTAATAACGATGCCATCCACGTACAAAAGCAAATGAGTATGACTGAGTGGGAATAAAGAGTGAATAATCTGAAGGACTCTAAATAAAGCTGACATTTGTAATTGCAGAACGAGATCTCTCAAACAAATCTTTGGGAGCTTGTTTGAGTCCATGTAGAGAGATCTCTTCAGAGTTCAGATGATAGACCATGGTAGGATCGTGATCCTGGGATGTCCCATTGTTTGTCAGCGGATGGCAAGCACAATGTGACCTGTTGTCATCGTGGCAACAGGAGCAAATTTCTCCTCATAATCAATGGCATACTCTTGCTTATATCTTTGTGCCACCCAATGAGCCTTGTACCTATCAAGGCTGCCATCATAATTCAATTTTACAAAGTAGACCCATCTATTGCCAATGATAGAAGCACCATGAGTAGTAGGAACCAAATACCAAGTATCATGTTCTAGGAGGGCCTGAATTTCAGTGTCCATAGCTTCTGTCCAATGTGGAACAGCCATAGCTTGCTGGTAAGTGTTAGGAATCTCTATAGATGACAAAATAGCAGAAAATGAGCTATGGAGTGGAGAGAAACCATAGTGGTAGGAGGCTTAGAAACACAAGTAGAAAGAGAAGAGGGTAAGGCATCAGAAGAAGAGGTAGGAAGAGAACTTATAGTGTTAAAGGAGGAGGAACCTTGAACCGGTAGTGTTGGAGTTGGGGCCGTAGGTTCTTGAGCAGATATCCGCCTTCTAACATATTGAATGAGAGATGGAGCAAGACCTGATGAGGAGTCCAAAGAACCTGCAGTATCAAAGGGCACAAAACCAAGAAAGGAGCAGGACATTTGCAATATGACAAAATATTTTCAAGAAATACAACAATTCTAGATATCCTAATTCAACGAGTTTTAGGATCATAGCAAAGAATTCTTTGTGGTAGGAGCTATATTCCACAAAGGCACACATGGCAGACTAAGGATTGAGCTTAGTCCATTCATGTTCATGGGGAGGAAGCTGGACAATACATACACACCTAAAAACATGAAGAGAAGAGAAGTTTGGTGGTCAATGAAACAAACTTTAGAATGGAGAAGTATTATCAAGAACTGTGGAAGGAATCAAATTAATAAGATGAACAGTTGTACTGGCTGCCTCCACCCAAAAGGAAGTGGGAGAATGGACCTGCAACAAGGTCCTCATAACACTCAATATATGCATGTTCTTGCATTCTGCTCTGTTGTGGAGTGCAAAGCAAGACTTTTGTGGATGTATACCCTATGTCCTCAAAAAGAATCGGAAATCTCCATCAATGTATTCCCCCCTGAATTTGAACAGAATATACCCACAATTGTGTCAAATTGGTTTTTCACCCTAGCTAGAAAAAGTTAAAAAATAGAGAAAACTTCTAATTTCTGTCTAAGGAAGTATATCCAAGTATACTGGGTACAATCATCAACAAAAATCACAATATATTTATCACCCAAGTGTGAAGTTACAAGAGACGACTAGACATCACTATGAATCAACTTGAAAGGAACATCATAATGTGTAGTAGAAGTAAGAAACAACAAAATATAACTTAAACCGCCAGCAATGCATGATTTGTTATCATGAGCAAGAGAATTGCAAATGCAATGGCAGATGGTCTAGCTAAACAAGGGGTAAACAGAAATACTATGTTCTGGGCTGCTTTGTAATTGTAATTGCTTCATGGTCAGAATGTACCTTGGGTAGTTGGGAGCTAAGATTCTTTAGCTCCCTCCTATGTAACTCTGGTTATCTCAATCTTTATTAATAAAAGTTCATTGTTATTGATCAAAAAAAAAAAAAAAAACATGAGCAAAAGAAGTAGCTTTATAAGACAAACATCCAAAACAAAATAAAAATTGAAGTATATTAGCAAAAGGGTGGCCAAGATGTCTATGCCATAAATGCCGCTCATTATTTCTACAAATAAGTTCTGAGCTAGGTATAATAGAGAGTAGGCAAGATGAGTTAGATGATGCAAGTGTCTTCTCGAACTCTAAGGCGAACAACTGTCCAAGTCTATGCCCCTTCCCCTTCATTTTTTCAGTGTGTTGGTCCTGAACAAGACATCCATCACGAGAAAAAGATATAATGTTACTATCCTCAACAAGTTCAACCGAAATTAAATTAGTAGTAAATTTAGGAACAAGAAGTTTCTTAGGAAGGTGAAGCTGAGAGGAAGCAGAAGTTATGTAAAGACAAATCACTACAACCAATGATTTTTAGCTTTTCACCATTGGCTATAATGATGTATTTATCAAGGAATTGGGGTTTAAGATGCTAACCAGAATATGCCCTTGTCATGTGATTAGAGGCACCTGAATCAATAATCCAAAAATGATTGGACAAAGAACAATAAAAATAAGACTTACCAGATAGTTCAATGGCTGAAAATGTAGAGGAGGTAGCAGTAGAGACTAATTGTCACACCTTCTCCTCAGTAAGAATACCGGAAGATTCACCCTTCGTTGTAAGCCTAACTGAAGAAGAGGGAATTGTACCAAGACCAGTTATATTCTCAACACTAGTCTGAAAAGCCTTGTGTTGTCCCTTTGTATAACTGGAAGTACTTCCTTTAGGTGGACGTGCAGGATACTCAGATATTGTGTCCCTTTTGCTTGCAGTAGGTACATGTACTTTTCCTTTTGCAATGACAAGCTACATGACCATACTCCTTACACATATAGCATTGCACCTTGGATAAATCCTTTTTAGGCTGGGACCTATTTGCCAGAAAAACTGCTACTGCCTTCATATCCTGCTTCCTGTTGATAGCTGATTGAGTTGCAAGTCTTGTTTCCCCCCTTAACAGTTCTCCCAAAATCACATCTAGGCATGGAGTGCTATTTCTAGTCAAGAAGTGCATAATCATTCTTCTATCAAAATGACCTTTCGTCGCCTTGACACAACATACTGTCAAGGATTCACCCATATGAATCAGTTCATACTCTGTCTACATATACACAAAACTTGCATAATAAACTTTCTCCATGTACTTGAACATCTCCGTTGTTGTTTTTAGGCCCCTAATTGGAATAGCTATGTCAGTCTCCATCAATCCAAGAATCTAGGAAACAATTTTGACATCATCAATTTTCCATTGTTTAACCTCCTTACTATCAAGTTTATTGGGTTTGGGTGAAGAGTTATCAATATGACCCTACAGACCCAGACCCTCGACATAAAACTGGAAGTGGAACTTCCATAGGGTCACATCACACGTGGGGTGGGTGGAAGCTAATAAGGAGAAGAGAAAAAGGCATGAGTTGGCTGCTGATCTGGTCCAAGGTCATAAAAAACTTAACGTGGACAGCATTGGAATCGAAACCAAAATTGGAATCCCCAGGATTCTGAATTGGAATCACCTATTTCTAACGCCTGTTTTGTTCTGTTGGGAATCAGAATTGGATTCCAATTGTTGTTGTTTTGGTTCATCTTATTATTACCTTATTAATATTTTATGAATATATAATTATTATTTTATTAGTATCTAATTATTAATATCTTAGTACTTATCATTAGTTTATGAATATTTTATGAATATATTATTATTATTATTATTTTATTACTTTAATTATATACTATATTAATCTTTTATTTGTACTTAATTATTATGATTATTATTTAACAAATAGTATTTTTGTCTTTTATTATTAATTTTATTTATATTTTTTATAGTGCTATTATTTGATTACCATTTTACTAATACTTTGTTAATAGTTTATTAATATTTTAGTGTATTATTATTAATATAGTATTTTTATGTTATTATTGTCTTATTGTTAATTTAATAAAATTTTATTATTTTATTAGTACTAGGGTTTGGGGGATTTTTTTTCATGAGTTCTTTACTTCTTGACAAACTCTGGAATGGGAATCCCATTCTGCCAAGAATGTGAATCTAAATCCCATTCCTGTCAAACAAACGGTTGGCCATTCTGATTCCAAACCCAGGCACCTATTCTAGGGAACCAAATCGACCCTTAGTTGTTTTGGTCCAACTTGACCTTTAAATGGTGGGGGGTGTGGGCTGGATCTTATTTTGAACTGTGATTCTTGTTTTAACACTTCCATGGCTGGAGGAGTGGGGATGGTCAATGATTTTTTGAGTCTTGAGAAGAAAATAGAGCAGGAGGATTATACAGTGGAAATTGTGGATATAGTGAGAAGATAGAGTGGGAGGATTGGGTGATTATGAGATGCAATAGAAAGCTTGTGAGTTGTTGATCAAAAGAAATCCAAATGGAGGTGAGTCTAAAGATAAGGCCCCACACAAGTATATGGTGGTGAAAGATCAAAGTTTGGCCAACTGTTCTTGAAACGATGTTGGCAGAGAAGTCAAAGGGGTTGTTCTTGCAGCAAAGGCAGGGATTCCTTCTAACCCAGAAGTTTTGATTGAAATTGGAAGTGTTGTTCACGATTTCACGGTTCCAAGCCTCCTTTGGGGAAGTTGGGGGTTTTTTCCTCAGTTGGAGGTGCTTGTGGGTTGAGCAGCTCATTAGTTGAGACTCGAGGGCCTTCCCAGAAGGTGGGAAATACTAGTGAGTGTCATGAGGTTTGTTCTTCAATGAGGAGTTTTGAAAACTGTACCAAACTGATTGAGTAAATACACCCATTTCATAGCTCTGGCCCATCAATATACAGCCCATACAGTGGCCCAAGTATTCTTTTGATCATATATTCAAATTGCATGGTATGCCAAACTCCATTGTCTGCAATCAGGGTCCCACCTAGCATGTTCTGCAGGGACCTCTTCAAGTTACATGGAACTAACTGCAACTTTAGTTCTGTCAACCATAAACATACAAATGGACAAACAAAGGCCACCAAGATGTTAGAAATGTACCTTTGTTGTTTTGTGGGCTAATTCTACACCACCACCATCTGACACACCTCTATCTAAAAGACACCATTTGGGGCGGTGTACAGATAAGAGCCACCCACTTTAATTCCTTATATTCTTGGAACTGCTAAGACAGAAGCAGTGGGAACAATCACTCCTTGCTTGTGACCAGATTATACAAGAGTTGAGGCACCAGTTAACGGAAGCCCAGCATAGAATGAAAAAAAAAAAAATTATGATGCTAACCACGTGGAATTGGAATTCCAAGTTGGTAAGATGGTCTATTTAAAGGTTCAGCACTATAGACAGACCTCAGTTGCAGCACGGAGGAACCAGAAGTTTGTAGCCAAGTATTTTGGGCCTTTCAGGTTGTTGCAATGGAAGGCCAAGTTGCGTATAAACTGGAGTTGCCTGACACTGCAGAGGTCCACCCTGTATTCTATGTTTCTCTTCTTAAGTTATTTCTGGGCCCAAACACTCCTGTTTAGCCAACATACACTACCCACCTATCTGGAGATTCAAGAGGAACCCCAGTTACTACCACAAGCAGCACTGGAACAGCAAACCAAGAATAGCAGGAAGGAGATGTTGGTTCATTGGAGAGGCCAATCACCAGTCGAAGCAACTTGCGAAGAGTTGGAGTTTACGCAAAATCAGTTTCCTGAGTTCTCTCAGAAGAACATGACCAATCTTAAGGGGGAGGGAGCTCTTGGCACTCCACGTTGAGCCAAGCCCAGTAAGAGACATGCCCACTTATTGAATAAAGATATATATTTTTTTGAAAAGTAAAAATAAATTCCATTTAAAAAAAGAGAATTGACAACTGGTCCTGGACACTCCCACATAGGATGTTTGCACCATTCCAAACTTCAAGATTCCAGCAACAAACATTAAAATGATGAAAATAATATTCTAAAGCACAAATTGTTCTCAAGGTGTTATCAAGATGAACTTTGTGGAAAGAAGTTGAGAAAAACAAGTGAGAGTTAGGAATTTAGAAAAAAAAAGGTGATTTTAGGAAAAAAAAATGAAGTTAAAAGGGCAAAATGGTCTCATAAAATAATAGTATTCCGTGAAGTCAACTAACAGAATGCTAATGACAGGGGCGAGGTGCTGGAATTCAGACATTCAAGGGGGTTTTGTTGCAAAACAAGTTCAGGGGGCTAAGTGTCATTACCCCCTAAGTACAGGGTGGTTGTCTGCAATTTACCCTTTAAATACATGCAACATGCCCAAAAAGAAGTTGCAGTTAACCTCTTTTATCCATCTTTTCTTTCTTTCTTTTACTCTTCTCAAAACCCTTGAATCATTTCAATAGTAAAACATTAGAAAGGCATATGTAATAAGATGCCGCCATAATAATATTCCTATAAAAGGCACCCACCTTATGATTTTTGTTGCCTAGGCAGGTGCCTTTTTAGTACAAGTCAAGTTACCCAACCAAGGATGCCTAGGCAATGCCTTGACAACTATGGTTTAAGGTTGTGAACCTGATCATGTATTCATGTTAGACGATTATATATTTATGGGTGATCACTTGATATCCACACCAAGCACCATGTCAATTTGCCAATTAGAGAAGGCACCTTAACCGAGGCACATCCTAATACATGACCAACACAAACTACAACAGTCTAAGAAAAGAACAAAAGCATCTCTAGGACTAAATCCTCAGCCAGCTCACAATGTGTTGGAAAACGTGGGGTTACTGGTTCAGATCTGAAAATAGAATTGTATATATTCCTAGGATTGTGGAAGGATTGATTTAGAAAGTTTTTTCTTTCTATTTTTGTACTTTCTATTTTTTCTTCTTTTTATTTTCTTTTCTTTCTATTTATTGCAATAGCTTACTGTATAAATATGCCCATTGGCAATAGAATGAAACATATCAGTTATCTACCATTCCAAAACATGGTATCAGAGCTCTAGGTTTGTCAACCTTGAGATTTTTTCGGCCTTCATTGCCAGTTTTTTGTGTTTTTCTCTTCTGGCCTTCAGTGTTGATCTGTAACCAGAAGTGTTCTTTTATTCTCCTTTCCTACTGGCCTTATTTTTCCTCCATTAACAATGTCCAACATGACTGCAACAAGTGCTCCCCTCCAAACAGATGGAGCAACAAATTCTCATCCTCACACTGGTGATTTGCAGAATATTCAGGCAACATATAGATTGAATGGCCAGAATTACTTGAAGTGGTCACAACTAGTGCGTACCTATTTGAAGGGAAAAGGAAAAATTAGTCACCTCGGAACAGGACCAAGGTTGGGTGAGCCAAATTTTGATGCTTGGGACGAAGAGGACTCCATGATTATGTCATGGTTGTGGAGTTCAATGACACCTGAGATCAGTGATACTTGTATGTTTCTTCCCTCTGCAAAGGCTATTTGGGATGCTGTCCGATAAACCTATTCCAAAGCCCATGACACTGCTCATGTCTATGAGGTCAAAGTGAAGACTGTGGCGGCCAAACAAGGGAGCAGGAGTGTTACAGAGTATGCAAATCTGCTGCAAAATTTATGGCATGAGCTTGATCATTATCGGGTTCTTGAGACAAAGTGCGCAGATGATGCTGTGATCTTGAAGAATTTTATTGAAAGAGATAGGGTGTATGATTTTTTGGTCGGACTGAATGCTGAATTTGATCAGGTCCGAATACAAATTCTTGGCAAAGAAGAAATGCCTCCATTGAATGAAGTCATAGCCCTTGTCAGAGCTGAGGAAAGCCGCCGTGGAATCATGCTTGAGCCTAAAGATCCCGAAGGCTCAGCCATGGTGGCAAGGGGAGGAAGTTACAGTGGTTCAAAGGGTGAGAACAATCACAACTTGGCTCGTGACACAACCACCCGTGACTCTAACGATAACCTCTGGTGCACCTATTGCAAGAAGCCCAGACACACGAAAGATCGGTGCTGGAAACTTCATGGGAAACCTCCCACATCTAGCAAGGAATGGGGAAATCGAGGAGTTTCAAAAGGAGTTCAACAGGCCCATAATGTCTCCACAACCCCGTAGCATTAACACTCAAGTCAGGGACCATTTAATGATGAAGAAATTGAAAGGCTAAGGTGCTTCCTGAAATCCTTGAAACCAGGAAGTGGTTCTACCTCTCTTGTTCTCTCAGGTGAGTCTTTATCTCTAGGATTACATGCCTCGGCTAGTGTTTTTCCATGGATTCTTGATTCTGGAGCTACTGACCACATGACACCCTCTTCACTACATTTTCTCACCTATACACCTTGTCCTAGTAATAGAAAAATTTCTGTTGCTGATGGTTCTTTCACCACAGTGGCAGGCATTGGGAATATTCAAATTACTCCATCCCTATTACTTAAAAATGTGCTTCATGTTCCTAAGTTATCCACTAGCCTTATCTCTATACATAAACTCACCCAGGATGTGAACTGCAATGTTGTGTTCTTCCCTTATTGTGTATTTTAGGACCAGGTTTCGGGGAAGAAGATTGGACTTGCTAAGGAAAGAGATGAACTCTACTACTTTGAAGCAACCAGCAAATCATCTCACACTGTTATGCATGTCACACACGAGTCATTCTTATCTACCTCCAATAAAGATTTAATTTGGCATCATCATTTCCATTTTGGTCATCATTCATTTCCTATTTTTAAAACAATGCTTCCTTCCTTGTTTAAAGGAATTGATGTTGAAACCTTTCATTGTGATGTTTGTGAACTTGCTAAGCACAAAAGAGTTTCTTTACCTATCAGCAATAAAAGATCTTCAACTCCTTTTTATTTGATTCATTCGGATATATGGGGCCCTTCTCAAATTCCTAACATTACTGGTTCTAGATGGTTTGTCACCTTTATTGATGATTGCACTAGGGTCACATGGATTTTTCTTCTTAAGTCTAAATCTGATGTGGGTACGATTCTTCCCAACTTTCATAACATGGTTCAAACTCAGTTTGGTGTGAGAATTAAAAGGTTTCGATCTGATAATGCTACAGATTATTTTAATCAGAATTTGTCCCCATTTTTTCAGAAAGAAGGCATTGTGCATGAATCCTCTTGTGTTAACACTCCCCAACAGAATGGGGTAGCTAAGAGAAAAAATGCCCATCTTTTGCAAACCACCTGAGCCTTTCTCTTTCAAAATCAGGTGCCAAAACAATATTGGGGGGAAGCTGTCCTTACTGTTGCGTACACCATAAATAGACTACCATCTAAAGTTCTTGACAACCGAAGCCCAATACAAGTCCTTTCTCAATTTTACCCTGATATTTGAGCCTCAAATAATCTCACACCAAGAATTTTTGGCTGCACTGCCTTTGTTCATGTCCATAATAAGGGAAAATTAGACCCACGAGCAATCAGGTGTGTCTTCTTGGGATATTCCCCAACTCTGAAAGGTTATAAATGTTATCATCCAGCCACCAGAAAATTCTACACCTCCATCGATGTCACATTTGAGGAAGGAAAATCTTTTTTCACTCAACCTTATCTTCAGGGGGAGCCCTCATTAATGGAAGATAAGGCCTCGGATCTACTCTCCCTAGATGTATTACCCTCCTCACAGGCATTCAATCGTCAAGAATCACATCCCTCTGAGTCACATTCCTCTGAGCTCCACATTCCTGAGTCTCAACAAGAGTCAAACAACCTGACCATTGAACCAAATTCGAACACTGTTAACCTCACGAATGATGTGCATGATGATGTGAGATATATGCAGGTTTACTCTAGGAGGAAAAATCCAAATCCTCAACCTATGCAAGTCCAAGATTCAACTCCTAATCCTAGAACTGAGGGATGCTTAGAACCTGAACCTACACCTTCATAGTCTGAGTATGAGTATGACCTACCTATTGCACTGAGAAAAGGAACCAAGGAATGTACCAAATGCCCATTGTACCCTTTAGCCAAATATGTATCATTCCAAAGATTCTCTAAATCCCATAAAAGTTTTCTAGCCAGCCTTAACACCATTCTAATTCCTAATACTCTAGCCGAGGCACTTTCTAATAAGGAGTGGAGAAAAGCCATGAGAGTGGAAATGGAGGCATTAGAAAAAAACAACACATGGGAAGTTGTGGATCTACCAAGAAACAAGAAGACGGTAGGTTGTAAATGGGTGTTCACAATTAAGTACAAATCTGATGGGTCATTAGAAAGGTACAAAGCACGCCTAGTAGCCAAGGTATTATGGGGTAGATTATCAGGATACTTTTGCCCCAGTAGCTAAAATGAATACAGTAAGGGTGTTACTGTCGTTGGTTGCTAACTATAATTGGGATTTGCAACAGTTTGATGTAAAAAATGCGTTTCTCCATGGTGATCTAGAAGAGGAGATATACATGGACATTCCACCGGGTTTTGGAGAAGGCATTAAAGGGAACAAAGTTTGTCGGTTGAAGAAAGCACTATACGGTCTCAAACAATCTCCGAGAGCATGGTTTGGAAGGTTTACGAAGGTAATGCTGAGTATAGGTTACAAGCAAAGTCAAGGTGACCACACATTGTTTATCAAACACACAACCTCAGGGGGAGTTACTGCACTATTAGTCTATGTGGATGATATAATCGTTACTAGGAATGATAAAAAGGAGAAGGAA
This sequence comes from Nelumbo lutea, assembly GCF_056320005.1. Lineage (NCBI taxonomy): Eukaryota > Viridiplantae > Streptophyta > Magnoliopsida > Proteales > Nelumbonaceae > Nelumbo > Nelumbo lutea. Next base: position 56,796,437 of record NC_142687.1, on the reverse strand, counting down.
GCATTGAAAAACTGCCTTGCTAGAGAATTTGAGATAAAAGACTTGGGGAGACTAAAGTATTTTCTCGGAATTGAAGTTGCACATTCTAAACAAGGCATCTTTATCTCTCAACAAAAGTATGTTGTTGATCTTTTGAGAGAAATAGGAAATATGGCATGTAAACCAGCTTCCACGCCTATAGATCCCAATCATAAACTTGGAGAAGCCAACGAGAATGCAAGTGTAGACAAGGAGATGTTCCAAAGACTAGTTGGAAAGCTCATTTATCTTGCACATACACGACCAGATATTGTATATGCTGTAAGTGTAATAAGTCAGTTTATGCATAATCCTAAAGAAGTTCATCTGCAGGTTGCTCATCGAATTCTGCACTATTTGAAAGCCAATCTAGGAAAAGGAATTTTATTCAGAAGAAATGGAGGACTGACTCTTGAAGCATATACAGATGCCGATTATGCAGGATCTTCAGTAGATAGACGGTCTACTTCTGGTTACTGTACCTTCTTAGGAGGAAACTTAGTTACTTGGAGGAGTAAGAAGCAAAATGTAGTGGCTCGGTCAAGTGCAGAGGTAGAATTCAGGGCTATGGCACAAGGAGTGTGTGAATTACTCTGGTTGAAGATAATTTTAGAAGACCTGAAGATTCCACGAGAAGAGCCTATGAAACTATATTGTGACAACAAGTCAGCCATCAATATTGCTCACAATCCTGTTCAACATGACAGGACGAAGCACATCGAAATTGACCGACACTTTATAAAAGAGAAACTGGACAGCAAGTTGATTCGCACACCCTATGTGTCTACAAAAGGACAATTGGCCAATGTACTTACTAAAGGGCTCAATAGTACAGACTTTTGGAGAATTATAGCCAAGCTGGGAATGGAGGATCTCTATTCACCAGCTTGAGGGGGAGTGTTGGAAAACGTGGGGTTACTGGTTCAGATCTGAAAATAGAATTGTATATATTCTTAGGATTGTGGAAGGATTGATTTAGAAAGTTTTTTCTTTCTATTTCTTTCTTTCTATTTTTGTACTTTCTATCTTCTCTTCTTTCTATTTTTTCTTCTTTCTATTTTCTTTTCTTTCTATTTTTCTTTCTTTCTATTTATTGCAGTAGCTTACTGTATAAATATGCCTATTGGCAATAGAATGAAACATATCAGTATTCTACCATTCCAAAACACAATGTCCTCCAGAATCGAAAGCAAAAAAACCAAGCAAAAAAGAACCCTAGTCTTCCCCTTCAAACACTTCCTCCCGCCCATTTGTATCTTCATCCCACTTCTCCCTACCACCAGTTGCACCTATCTTCAAAGTCTTCAAAGGTTTTCCTGGAACACTTCTCACCACCTGAGAAGAACAAGCCAAGGCTTTTACCGATCTCTACATTTCTTTCGGCAGCTTTGTCAAAGGTAGTACTTCCAGATTTCTCCACCTTTTGTATAGAACTTTTATCAGGAACTCTTTTCAATCAGAGCAGATTCGCTCTCCCTAATTTCTTCATGAAGGGAAGTCTCCTCCTGAATACCCATGTTTGAGACAACCCAAGAATCCTCCTTAACAGATGCTTTGGTTGTAAATGTAATAATCTTACTTCCTCTTCTCTTATACACCCTCTTGAAGTTTTTCATGGGGCCAGCACCCACCAACCCAAGTTTCAGATAAGAGAAAACTTTGGTGGTATGAACTGTATGAGAGTATCGCACTCCATTAACTCCACGAGATTTTTTTAAGGTAACCGCTTCGTCTGCTCCCAGATCTTTCTCAGCCTCCTCCCTCCTACCCAAATCCACCCTTAATAAGATAGTGATTGGGGAAGGACCCTTTCTCCCTGTAGGGAACTCCATGGTAATCTCAGTCAGGCATCCTTGATCAAGTGTCCTGTTATGAGAGCCTTTGCAGCTGCTCGTGACAGAATGTCAGAACTTAATACATGCTGTCTTGTAAAATCAAAATTGTGTTTATACCTGCCAAAAATTTAAAATCCATTGTCTTATCAACCACCTTTCTAAACTGCTCTGCATCTAGTGGGTCCTTCCATTCAAAAACGTCAAGATCCACTTCTTCCCAAATCACCTGTAAGCAAGAAATTAATAGCATCAAACTTCTCTCCGTATCAAATTACTAGTCTTAACAACTCTTATCCTTAAAATAGGTAGCATTAGTCCCATCCCATATTTCTTTAGTTATGGACACAATTTCTGACAATATGAGGCTGCATAGAATAGACAACCTGTGATGTAATAATTAAATTTTCTTGTTTGCAACAACCATAAGCAGGGCCATCCATTCGTGGCTTCATTTCTCTTCCCATGAGAAATCCTAATTTGCCCCTACCACCAATATATTACATAGCAGGCTATGACCATTCGAGAAAATTAGCCTGTCCAATTTAGCTGTTGTTATTTGACTTTTTTAAGTTCTCACCAGCTCCTCCATGACCACTAGGATAGCCTTTTACTTCCATGGAAAGCCCTATCATCCACGATTCACAACAAACACTTCTTACCAACTCCTAAATAGATGTTCCTCCAAACACTGCCCATAAGGTAACCTTATATTACCTTGGTTCCAACACAAACAGTCAAACAAGCAAGGGAAAACCTTGGCTGGCAGCTGGCAGCTGGTGGCAAAACAGAATCAGAAAAAAAAAATCCAGAATATTTAAGTGGACATGGAAAAATATGGAACCACTTCCAGCATTTCAACAAATATCCCAGAGGTTAAACACAGTAGGTTGCATGGGCAAACATGACCTCCATCAATTAGACCAATCAGAAAACCAGAAAATGTAATATTCAGTATTCTTATCCAAAAGATAGTTAAAAATACTGAAACATTACCTTATCAGCCAGCTTCTTGTATCAAAATTAATCTAACATCAGGGTAACCAACCTGTGTGGTTACAGTCATGAGCCCTTATTGTCCAATATGACCTGTTGACATCATCTGTACAGCCTGCTGATGTAAGCAGGCTCTCCCTGTCAGACCAGATCAGAAACTCCTTGGATCTTCTCTGATGCTTGGATACCTAGTAGAAACTTCCAATCAACAGAAAAATATATTGGAATGAAGAAGCAAGTGAAAAGAAGAAGAGAAGAGGAGAAGAAAAAGAAAATTGGAGAATAGGGTTGTTTTTCTTGATTCACATTCCACCCAGTTCACTCCTTTATAATTTTGGTTAGAATTACAAGAATGCCCCTTAAAAGGCACCCAAGCTACATGCCCGAGAAGAAAGAAAAACTCTTAATACTAAGTATTGTCATTTTCCATCTATCTGCAGTTATATAGGCTGAATGACTGGGTCAAAAGTGGATCCCGTTTTCCTATACTAGTTTCTGTGTAATTTTTCTTGGTATTTATATACCCTACAGAAACCTGACAAATTTGTTAGAGCTTCAGTAAGCTAACTTGTTATGGGAAGCTGATGTTCTTTTTCATTGCTTTCTCTAATTCTTGGAAAATGTAGGAATTATAGATATTTGTTGCATACTGTCGGACAAGGGTGTTATTTATTTCTCAAGCATGGATGATATTCCTGTTTTAGGATATTTATTAATAAGTTGTAAATTCAGGTACCAGAGGTTGATACCGCTGTAAGGTCTTTAACAGTAATGTGGGATGGGAGTTTGGTTGTTGCTGCAAACAACCATGGGACATGCTATGTGTGGCGCTTGCTGCGTGGGAATCAGGTATTTCCAAGTCAATTCTTGATACTATCTTGATGCAACTCCAGTCTTGACCATCTCAATTGAAGCCCAATCACTGTTATGTGTCAGACCATGACCAACTTCGAGCCACTTCATAAACTACAAGCACACAATGGATACATTCTTAAGTGTCTGCTATCACCAGAGTTCTGTGAACCACACAGGTTTGATATGAATTCTTCTCTCATTTCTTGCTTTTAGATCAAAGATATTTATGTAAGGGAGCATCTTGGGTCTAGTGACTTAGGACCCACGTACAGTTCTGGGGTCTACATAACTGCCCACCTGTTTTTCAAGAATCAGGAACAGTCATTGAATGCGTTCTACCAAAACTATGGTTGTACCATGCATCAGTTTAATCAGAAACTTTTAGGCATCTGATTTAGGCATTATTTATGTAACTACCTTTTTAACTTCACAAAAAAAAATTTTCACCATCCACTTCAAACATAATATTATCAAGTCTAGAAGCTTTTGTACAAGATGATCTTATTCACTTTACTTTTATTCCCGCTCCTCTACTTTGTTGAAATGGAATTTATATAAATCTTTTTTTTTTGGTTGCTTCCTATAGATATCTAGCTACTGCATCATCAGACCATACTGTCAAGATATGGAATGTTGATGGTTTCACTTTAGAGAAAACTTTAATAGGTAATTCTATGATCTTTTTCCTTCCAATTGCACATTTTCTTGCTTGTGCCTTCAGTCAGTGAGAATATAATGTTCCTTGTTGAGTTCTTCTTAGTAATTAATATCTTCTATTATGTCCTCAGGACATCAGCGCTGGGTATGGGACTGCGTCTTTTCTGTTGATGGTGCCTATTTAATCACAGGTAGCTTATGCAGTCTTATTGGATTGTTATATTAATATTCCCTGTATCTTGATATATTATGATTAATCCTTTGTTTCCTAATTTACATATTTTCCCTTGCACTATGCAGCTTTGTAGTTTGTTTTGTAAACTCTGATAAATGAGAAGAAATAAATAGGAAAAGAAGAGAAATAACATAAAGAAGAGAAGAGGATGAAAGAGAAGTATGGGGGAAAGTAGGGTTCAAACAGGAGAGAGAGAATCATATCTATCTAACCTGTCAACCCAAGCTTGTGTTGTGATTTAAACTCATGTCATGTGAAATGACATATATGCCCATGTTTACATAAGAAGAAAAATAAAGACAAAAAATCCCATTACAAAATATACTTTTACACTCTCCCTCAAGTTGGAGCATATATATCATAAAGCTCCTGCTTGTTACAAATATAATCCATCCTAATTTGACTCAAACTCTTGATGAATAGATCAGCTAATTGGTCTTCAGACTTCACATATGGTGTAATAATGTCACCACATGTTACTTTCTCCCTCACAAATCTATATGCTTATTCTCTCATGGAAGACTAGATTGGAAGCAATGTGAGTGGCGGTTTGGTTATCAAAAAATAGCTTAATAGGTTTGCTCACTGAGATGCCTTTCTCCTATAGGAGATGTTTCAACCAGGTTAATTCATAGATTGTATGTGCCATTGCTCTGTACCTTACTCCAGCATTGCTCCATGTGATAGGGTTTCCACATAGGAAGGTACAATAACCTATGGTAGATCTCTTATCCATTGATGAACCTGCCCAATCAGCATTTGTGTACCTTTCCAGGGTAACTCTCCTCCTTTCTTATTACCACAACCTAGAACACCTTTTAGATACCTTAACACCTTCCCAATGCACAATTATGGGTTTTTCATAAATTGGCTCAACACCCCAACATTAAAGGAGATATTACTTGTTAGGTCAAGTTATCCAGATACCCTCGGCGCAAATGAAGTGCAACAGGCGGCCCTACAGACCCTTTTGACCACTTTTGAAGATGTGTTCTCTGAACCCACAGGTTTACCCCCATCTAGATCAAGATCACAGAATACCCCTCTTGCCTGGCTCACAGCCCACCAATGTCCGCCCTTATAGATACCCTTATCATAAGAAGCTCGAAGTTTAACAGGCAGTTCAGGAATTGTTGGACAAGGGGTATATACAAACTAGCACCAGTCCTTTTTCATCCCCAGTATTATCAGGCCCTAAACAAAATTACTGTTAAGGATCGGTTTCCAATCCCCATCATCAATGAGTTATTGGATGAATTGGGTTCTGCTAAGGTGTTTTCCAAACTGGACCTACGTTCGGGGTATCATCAAATCAGAATGTACCCCGAGGACATCCCCAAAACAGCTTTTAGAACCCATGATGCGCATTTTGAGTTCATGGTGATGCCCTTCGGACTGACCAATGCACCATCCACCTTCCAATCTATTATGAATACTATATTCAGATCTTATTTGAGGTGCTTCATATTGGTTTTCTTTGATGACATCCTCGTATACAGTCTGTATTGGAATTCTCATATGGAACATTTGCAAATCACCTTGAGCACTCTCGGGAGCAATCAGTTATTTGCCAAACGGTCCAAATGTTCATTTGGCCAGACCCAAATTCACTATCTTGGACACATAGTCTCAGCAGGGAAGGTTATGGCAGACCCAGAAAAGGTAGCTTCTGTTAAAAACTGGCCCAGGCTCACTAATGTGAAGGCTTTACGGGGATTTCTAGGGCTTACCAGGTATTACAGGCGTTTCATCAAGGGCTATGGGCTGATAGCCGCACCTTTGACCTAGCTCTTGAAAAATGACTCTTTCTCTTGGGCCGGCGCTGCTCAACAGGCCTTCAAACAACTCGACTACCATCTCCACACCCCCAGTCCTAACCCTTCCAGATTTTTCACAGCCTTCTGTTCTCGAATGTGATGCCTCCAGTATTGGTGTTGGGGCTGTTCTTATGCAAAAAGGGCAGCCTATTGCCTATTACAGCAGAGCACTCTCCACTACTGGCCGTAATCAGTCTACCTATGTTAAGGAGCTAATGGCCATAGTATTAGCTGTTCAAAAATGAAGGGCCTACCTGGTGGGCCGCCCCTTTGTAATCAGAACCGACCAAAGAAGCTTAAAAAAGCTGTTGGAGCAGAGAGTCCACACTCGGGAGCAGCATAAATGGATGACTAAACTGATGGGGTATGACTATAGCATTGAATACAAGCCCGGCCCCACTAATAAGGCAGCTGATGCTCTCTCTAGGGTGGAAGAACTGACCTAGATCACGTGCTCTCAGCCCACTTACCCCCGTTTGAATCAATCCGTCAGGAGGCCCATTTAGACCCACAATTGCAAACCATCAAGGAGCAGATTCAGAATGGACAAGGAATGGGACCTGTGTTCTCCTTAGTGGGCCCAGACCTCTTCTACAAAGGTCACTTCATGATAGCAACTACTTCAGTGTACAAAGAGGAGCTTTTAAAATTGTTCCACGATTCAGCTTTGTGGGGGCATTCCAGGATCCTACGGACTCTCAAGAGACTTGGGAGTCACTACTATTGGGCAGGCATGCGAAGAGATGTGCAATAGTATGACCTTCTAATACAAAGAAACACTTCTGAAAGGGATGGCAGATCACTGCTACCCAAAATATGGGCATGAACTCATTCAAACTCTGTTCTTAACCCAGATAGGAACCTTGCCACATCTAAATGTTCCCTTTCTGACTGTTGTACCTTCAAATCAGTGGTGAGTGGCTAATACACATTTAGTTCATTCCTCAGACATTTCAGGTCTGCATAGTTTTCCTCCACATTTATATCATCTTGCTGAAGAGAAAAATAGTCTGGATACAATTGATAAATTTTGGTAGCATTACCTAGACCTGAGTACAACTGTCTGGCATGCTCCCTAATCTCGTTGATAGTATCCAGAAACATAAGATTGACCCTAATATGATTCTCTGTACTATTTCATAGAGAGGTCATAATCTAGGCATTTTCCTGTACCCATTTGTCATACCCATCTGATCTTGTTTATGACTTATCTTTTGATATGTGATATATACTTCAGTTTTCTTCTCCCAAATAGGGATACTTCAACTGACTTAGCCCATGTCACATAATTGGTGCCATTGAGCTTAACTGTGGTTAGCTGGACATTCATGAGATTGGTTTGTACAACTACAGCCAATTTGGAACCACTCCCAGAAGCAGCCACAAGGCAATTTTTTGTTCACTAGGTTAAAAAACAATATGGATGAACTTGTTTCGCTAAATTACACCAACTGGAAGCTCCTATTTCAGTTTCCAACCAAGGAAGAAAGGTCAAAAACCTAGTTCACCACTTACCTGAACCACATGTCACCATAACTTTCACACAATTGAAGAACTACACTACATGCATCCACTAAGCACCATTAAATACCAACCATTCACTATAGCATCCCACTATAGAACAATTGACCCCTTTTTAGACTGTCAACTAGAGGGCATCTAGAAAACCACGAAGACAACACAAACTATTACGACTTAGGCATTAAAGCTTCTATTCCTCAAGGATGACCATTCCTTTACAGTCATTTTCCCTTCATTTAGTATGTGGAGAGAGTTCTCAGCTGGAACCAATGGAACAAAGTGTCTGGGATGAACCAGTTGACTAGCCTTGCTCTGATATTATGTGGTTTGTCTTGTAAACTTTGATAAGTGAGAAGAAATAAATAGGAAAAGAAGAGAAATAACAGAAAGAAGAAGAGGAATAGAAAGGGGTTCTTCATAGCTTTGGCTGAATTTTTTGGTAAGGGACAAAGGCAACTGGTGTGTCTATCAGCAGGAAAACAGAACCAAGGCTGGGGGGAAGTTGACTGGTTGCTCAAAGAGTTCTTAGCTCAAAGAGTAGCAAATGAGAAAAAAGCCTCCATAAGGGAGGAGAAGGCTTATCTCAGTAACAGCAGGATACAACAAGGGCCAGTGGTCATGGCAAAAACAGAAGGCCATTGCAGAATGGTGGGAGGTCTAGAGAGAGAGGAGTGGGATAGTAAGTTTGTGATACAAGCCAAGGAAAAGGTTAATGATTGGAGGAGGGTAGCTGACTTACTGGCAACCAGGTTGAAGTTGAAGAGTGTTTTCATAGTAACCCCCTTCGATAACTGTAAAGCCATCCTAGATCCATTAGAGAATGATTTGGAAATATTAGCTATCAATGTTCAGGCTGAGCTCGGATCATTCACAGTCTTCAAATGGAATCCAACATCCAACTCCAAGGATTTTTTTGTTGAAGATGGTGTGGTGGTGCGTGTAATAGGCTTGCCATTCCATCTATGGAAACAAGAAATAGTAGAGTCTATAGCTGTGTTGTGTGGAGGAATCTTGAAAGTTGCTTTCTGGGGCGATCTCTATTCAGTAGCAATCCTGCTAAGTGGTGTGAAGCCAGAAGAAATTCCACGAAAGGTAGAGGTACAAACAAAGGGGAGCTTTGTCTCTGTGTGGTTAGCTTCTTCCATTGAAGCAGGGCTGTGGAAGGAGGCTCGTTTGGTAGGAGGGGAGGAGGAAGAAGAAGCACTACGTGGCCTTGTGAGATTGGGTATTCAAATGGGAAGGGATGTTTCACTAAAAAGGGCCTACAAATTCTGGGAAGCCAAAAAGTTTTGGGGCAGTTGGAATCAAACCTGGAGAAAGCAAGAAGAGGTTATGACAAATGGCAGATCCTTTGCGCAGGTGGTGTCAGGGGAAAAAGACAAAAGGCTTCTAGTGTTGAAAGGGAGAAGGCTGAACCAACAATTTCAGACAAGGAAGGTTGCTGGTTCGACCATTAAAACAGGGGGGCGTGACTCTTTAAGTGGTCACGTGGGACGAAAAGAAGAGCCCAATCGACTGGATCCCAGTTATGGTGGGCCGGAGAAGGCTTCTCAAGTAAAGGAGTTGGGCTACTATAGTCTTGATCCCAAGGCCCATTATAAGACAGATGGGCCGAGGGACATGTTAAGTAAACACGTGACTGGGAGGAGGGATGAGTTGATAGACGAGATAAAGCGTCTATCTTCTTCAACCCCGAACCCTTCCTCTCGACCGAATAGATCAGGCGCAAAAAAGTCTCAAGACTCGCAGTCTCGAGGCTCTCTACAGTGGGTCCCTTCCAACCTGGCGAACCGTCTCTCACCAGATAGGTGCAACCCGAGATACTTGAAGCCCAGTGATGAGAACAGAACAGGACTTGAAGATTGGTTGAGTGAACAAAACAGCAATGATGATTCTGATAGAGACAAAACGCTAAGTCTAGGAAGTTTGTCTCCGAAAAGCAACAAGGATCTTCTTGAAACAGAAAGTTTGTATACTGATTTGTTGTTTTTAGAGGAAGAGACTAAAGAGGCAGGTGGCGGAAAGACTAGGATTGGTGAAGAAATTGGTTCTAAAGCTGTGAAAACTCCTCCTCCCTTTGTCGAGGGAGCTGACCCTGAGTCTAATGATATATAGGATATTGGTGGAGAGGGACAAGAATCGGTCGTGAGGATGGATGCGGGTATTCCAGTGTCGGAAACACAGAGAAAGGTTTTCCAAGTGGGTAGGTCATCAGGAAGTGATTCTTTCACCATGTCTACTTCACAACCTTGTCCAAAAAGGGGAACGGCTTTAAAACCATTTGCCGACTGTCAGCAAGTCATTTCCAGTGATTCTAGTCCTACCCCCGTTCTTTCAAGTATGGGTGTCAATTCTGTTTTAGGTACTGACTTGTTTGCTATGCCTGTAACAGATATCCCAGCTTCCCATCCAGGAGTTTCTGATGCAAGAGAGAGGGTGATAGTGGAAGGAGGAGAGAGGGTGTTGGAAGGAAGTAGTAAGGGGGAGGCGGATAGAATTTGGGAGATGATCTGTACAATGATGGAGGAACAAAATAAAAAGGAAGGACTCGTAGAAAGATGTTGTAGCCAAAATAAGTGTGAGAAGGGTAAAATTCTTTCTCAAACATTGCCTGGAAAGGATGGAGAAATTGGGAAGGGGGGGAAAGAGGAACAAATGAGAAAAAAAGATCTGAAGTGGAAAGGCTAATTTCAGACATTGAGGGGGATTTAGAATTCAATGGTAGAGGGGATAGGAGGAAGGGCCTAAAATGAGGAGAATATGGCCTCTTATTGGGTTCCTTTGCTATTTTGTATCGATGAAAATTATTAGCTGGAATGTAAGAGGGTTAGGGAGTGCAAGGAAGAGAAGGGCGATCAAAGACCTACTCCGAAGGGAAAAACCTGATATTGTGTTGTTACAAGAATCCAAACTGATGGAATTAGATGGGAGATGGGTTAGGAGTTTTTGGAGGTCTAGAGGTTTAGGTTGGAGCTCGTCTCCTTCTTGGAGAGCTTCGGGGGAGATTTTAACACTGTGGAGGGAGGATGTGGTGGAAGTAGTGGAAGAATTGATAGGCAGATTCTCAGTTTCTATTAAGTGCAAGAATGTAGAAAATGGGTGTGTATGGGTCTTAACCAATGTTTATGGCCCTAATTCCCATAGAGAGAGGAATGAGATGTGGGAGGAACTATATGCAATCAAGGGGCTATGGGATGGTCCTTGGTGCCTGGGCGGGGATTTTAACGTCATTAGATTCTCTGATGAAACCAGTAATCCCCAACAGGTAATTTCAACAAGCATGAGAAAATTTAATGGTTTTATTGAAGATTGTGAACTAAAGCAAATACCTCTGTTGCAAGCCAGTTACACATGGTTCAACCTTTAGGAAACCCCTTTGTGCTCGAAGTTGGATAGATTCCTTTTTAACCTTGCCTGAGAGAATAGTTTGGAAAACTTGGTTGCTAGGGCATTACCTAGGGTCACCTCCGATCACTGTCCTATCCAAATAGGAACCGAGTCTTTTCCTATAGGATCCAAACCTTTTAGATTCGAAAATATGTGGCTTAACCATCCAGATTTTGTGAAAAAAGTGAAGGAGTGGTGGGGTGAGGAGGAGAGGGGGGTAAGATGGAAGGGGATCAAGTTCCATAAGAAATTAAAAAGGTTGAGAGAGTGGAATAGAGATTAGTTTGGTAGAATTGAGGAGCAAAAATTGGGCCTAATCTCTCGAATAGAGAATTCGGATGTAAAGGAATCTCACAATGGGCTGACCGAGGAGGACAAAGTGCTAAGGAGACAATTAAAAAAGGAGTTGGAAGAAGTGTTATTGAGGGAAGAAATCAGTTGGAGACAAAAATCTAGACACAAGTGGATTAAGGAAGGCGATGGGAACACTAGATTCTTCCATGATTTGGCAAATGGGAGATGAAGAAAGAATTTTGTGACCAAGCTAGAGATAGGAGAGGAGGTGATTACCAACCAGGATGACATAGCCAGAAAATTTGTGGACCACTTCAAATCGATTTATAGAAGGCCTTTGAGTGAGAGAACAGTCATGGAAAGGGTGGATTGGCCAAGAATTGATGAAGAAATGGCAAGGTGGCTGGAAAGGGATTTCGAGGAAGAAGAGATTAAGAAAGCTGTCTTTCTAATGGATAGATCCAAGGCTCCGGGTCTAGATGGCTTTACAATGGGTTTTTATCAAGATAGTTGGGAGGTGTTGAAAGAGGATCTAGCTAAAGTCTTTAAGGAGTTTGCAGACAGTCACACTATAAGCCTTGGAATTAATGCCACCTTTTTGGCCTTGATACCTAAGAAGAATGATGCCAACCACCCAAAAGATTATAGGCCTATTAGTCTGGTGACAAGCATCTATAAAATTCTGGCTTAAGTGCTCTCATTGAGGGTCAAAACAGTCCTCCCTACCATCATTAGTAAAACTCAGGGGGCTTTCATTCAAGGGCGACAAATAAGAGATCAAATTTTAATTGCGAATGAGTGTGTGGAGGAAATGAAAAGGTCTAGTAGGAAAGGATTCATTTGTAAATTGGATCTTGAAAAGGCCTATGATTTGGTGGACTGGGAGTTTCTATTAGAGGTTATGCGAAATGGTGGATTTGGGGACAAGTGGTGTAGTTGGATCTTTGGGTGTATCAGTACTTGTCACTACTCTATTCTAGTAAATGGTATGGTGAAGGATTTTTTTCCAGCTTGTAGGGGTGTTAGGCAAGGGGATCCACTTTCACTCTTCCTTTTTACCTTAGTAGCTGATGTGATTAGTAGGATCATTACTAAGGCTGACAGCGAAGATGCCATTAGGGGTTGGAGAATAGGGAGACACCAAGTCCCCATCACCCACCTTTAGTTTGCAGACGATCTAATGATTTTTTGTGAAGGAGGTCTTAGTGAAAAGGTAGCAAACTTAAAGGAGCTAATAAAAGGATTTGAAAATGTCTCTAATTTGAGAATAAATCTGGAAAAGAGTTGCATAGCAGGTATAAATTTGGAGGTAGGGGAGGTCGAGGCTATTGCAGAGTGTCTTGAGTGTTCCACCTCTGCTTGGTCTATGTCATATTTAGGGCTTCCTTTAGGGGCAAATCCTAGGGAGAGTAGATTTTGGACCCCAGTGTAAGAAAAGTTTGAGAAGAGATTAGTCTCATGGAAGAGGAACTATATCTCTTTAGGAGGAACAATTACCCTAATAAGAGCTACCTTGGCTAACTTACCTACCTATTATTTGTCTGTCTTTAGGATACCAGTTAGGGAAGCTAGGAAGCTAGAGAAGTTGATGAGAGACTTCTTATGGGAGTCGGGACAAGAGAGAAAGGATCATTTGGTTAATTGGGAAATTGTCTGCAGAAGTAAAGAAGAGGGGGGTTTGGGAATTGGGAGGGTAACTAGAAAGAATCAAACTCTGTTAGGGAAGCATTCATGGGAACACTAGAGAGATTGTGGCATGAGGTGGTGGGAAGCATTCATGGGAGGTCAGAGAATGGATGGGATGCTGGTGTATCGAGGCAAGCTAACCTAGTAGCACCTTGGAAGGCTATTCACAACACCCTTCCTCAATTCCTCAATTTTATCAGGTATGAAGTTTGTTCTGGAAACTCTATCCTTTTTTGGGAGGATATTTGGTTAGGAGACTCACCGTTAAAGGATTGTTCCCTTTCTTTTTTTTTTTCTATTTCTTTGTACAAAAAAGAGGTGGTCTCAAAATTTGTCTCACCTTTGGGAACACTCTCTTTCTTTGTTGCTTGGGTGTCTCAATCAAGTTTGTTTGGATCCCTCCAAGCCAGATAAGAGGGTTTGGACTCCTAGACCCAATGGAACCTTCACTTGTGCTTCTTTTATCAAGTCCATCTCTCAACTTCCTACTCACCAACCCTTTCCGTCAAAAGAAATTTGGTGTAAGCTAGTTCCCCCAAAAATTATGGCTTTTTGTTGGGAAGTTTTCCATGGGAAAGTAAACACTTTAGACAACCTACAAAAGAGAAGACCTTTTCTCTGTATTTCTCCTAAATGGTGTATCCTCTGTAGAGCTCACGGTGAGGATTGTTACCATTTATTAGTATCTTGTCCCTTTTCTGCAGACCTTTGGGCTTGGCTACTTTCGTTGTTCGGGGGTAGTTGGAGTCTACCAGCAGAAGTTCACATGCTCTTCAACCATTCTACCTTTTATTGGCCTACAAAAATAGGGAGAATTATGTGGAGATGTGTCGTGTTGCCTTGACTTGGACTCTTTGGGAGGAAAGGAATCTCAGAATTTTTCAAGATAAGGAAAGGAGCAGCCAAGATTTGAAAGACTGTGTTAAACAGGGCAATACATTGGCTGAAGACCTTGGAAATCTTTCATCAATTCTCCTTTAATGACATTTGGAGAAATTGGTCAGTAGTAGCAAGGTGTTTATCTTTAAAGGCCAAATCAATTACAAGCTGGTCTCCTCCACCCGAAGGTTCAATTAAGTTGAACTTTGACGGAAGCAGCATGGGTAATCCAGGATTATCCGGAGTGAGGGGTGCTTTGAGAAATGAGAAGGGAGAGATTTTGTTGCTCTACTCAGGTCCTTTGGGAATTGGGAATTCCATCAGGGCAGAACTTTTAGCTGTTGTACAAGGGGTCCAATTTGCAAACCAGCTGGGGGTACAACATCTAATAATCGAGGGGGATTCCAAAGTGGTGGTGGGTTGGTTGAAAAATTCTGAAGAGGCTATGTGGCGATACAAGAATGAAATGAAGAAATTTAGTTAGTTGACAAGGAATATGTTGGTCACTGTACAGTGGGTGGGGAGATCAGCAAATACCTTGTCAGATGTATTAGCTAAGCAAGGGGTAAATAGGGAAGAATTATTTTGGGCTCAGTTGTGATTCTTGTTTTTCTTTCCTAGTTTACTTGTAAGTTTCAAGGAGGGGCTGCAGCTCGTGCCTCTCGTTGGGATGATGTATGAACTCACTCTAATTTGCTTATGAATCAATAAACTTATTATTATTCATCAAAAAAAAGGTAGGGTTCGAACAGGAGACAGAATTGTATATCTCTATAACCTGTTGACCCAATCTTCTGTCATGATTGAACTCGTGTAAAATTACAGATGTGACCCTATTTACATAAGAAGAAAAATAAAGACCAAAAAAACCCTTACTAAATAGACTTTAACAAGCTTCAAATCTCTTGCATTGTCAGAGAAAGATACCAATATCAAATTAGAGTAATGCTCAAATGTATAAAACACATGCCATAATAAAGATGAGATTTCACTTACATCCCATTAGAGTGGCTATTATAAGATTTGAAGATGAACTGAATAATTTGGGGAAATATGTAAACAAGGAATGAAAATAAAAACATCTAATGAGCTAGGGGTAATACAGAAATAAAAGGTATGGGTACAAATACCCTTCTATTAGTTGCAATTTTGACTTGCCTTGCCAATTATTCCAAATTTGAGCAATTTCTTCTACCCCAATGCTCCCTCTCCCCCAACCTCCCTGCCCCCCCAAACAAAAAACAAAGGAAAAAGGAAATACTCACAGCATTGATCCCATAAACTATTTGGGCTAGCTTCAAGATGGATATTAGTCCAAGTCCTAACCCAACCATAAGAACAAACCATCTTTATTTTCTGAACGGGCCACTTGGGATTAGTAATTGGTTTTCTTGACATCCATGGTACTGTGATCACCAGCATCCATGTTTTTAGTTAATTTTACTTTGTTGCTTTTGCAGCTTCTTCTGATTCAACAGCTAAACTTTGGGCAATGGCAAATGGAGAAGCCATAAGGACATATCAAGGGCATCATAAAGCTACTGTTTGTTGTGCCCTTCATGATGGTGCAGAACCTTCCCAACCTTGAACTTGTAATAACTGCAACTTTTGTTTTAAATCATATATATATTTTGAAAGATGGGGGAATGTTGTTAACTATGTTTTTATAGAGCTTAAAGGTTGGAACCGTCCATATATGATATGAGTTTCATTGGCTTGGTTTTTCTTATCAAAGAATAACCTTATAGACTGGGCATCTGAGCAAATTAACATTAACAAGTTTTTTTTTTTTTTTTAATATAGCAACAGGTATAAAATCATTCCTAGACTTTGTGCCCAACCCATAAACCCAGGAAATTCTTTCTCAAACAACGAATACAAAACCCAGACCCATGTATATCATTTTCCAGAAACAAAACAAGGATGCACAATATACAGATTCAGTTCCTCTATTTTCACCATAAAACTAAACTAAGAGTAGCAGCCTATAACCTTACGGACTTGGCATCTGAGCAAATTAACATTAGTAATTTTTGTTTTTTAATATAGCAACAGGTATAAAGTCGTTCCTAGACTTTGTACCCTACCCATAAACCCACGAAATTCATTCTCAAACAACTCAAACAAAACCCAGACCCATCATATATATCATGTTCCAGAAACAAAACAAGGATGGACAATATACAAATTTAGCTCCTGTATTTTCACCATAAGACTAAGAGGAGAACCCTATGAAGATATTATAAGCAAAGTTGTGAACCTTTAATGCCAAGAGCATCATGGTAGGAAAAAACCACATAGTACTCTCTCCAAAGTCCCGACAAATTTTAGGTTGTTTTTCTCCTGTAAATCAGAACCTGTTCCAGAAGATGAATCAGCTTATTGAGAACTAAATTGATGTAGAACTGGTAAGAAGCATCCTATCCGAGTATTTGTTGTGTGCACTTATATTATGCTGTCAAAAAAAGGGGATCCCCACTCTGCATGGCCTTGACAGCTTCACTATACATATATGCAGCCATGGCAGCCAGACTCACCCTACGATTAACTCTAATTATCACTCTTAGTTTATTCCTACTAACATAGCCCAGTGACCCTGTTTATGTTAAACTTCCCAACTTTCTATCTAGTGTATTTGTACTCTATTAACCCAGGTCATGTGAACAAACTAGAGTTTTCATTGTTAGAATATATTACATGTTAAGAACAAATGGGTTTTAAATTTTAAAGCACCTTAATGAAAAATTAATTTATATCAAATTGAAAAAGAAAGAAAAATTAATTTATCATTTATTTATAAGTATTAATGAGATTTATATTGATTTTCTGAGGTATACATGAATATTTTAATTCTTCTACCATTTCCCAACCTTTAGTAAGTATTGCATGGTAGTTCACAGTTTACATAGATGTGTTTCTTACGTGCTTATACCTTATTTATTGTCATTTGAACCTAGGGTTTATTGACGCCATTTGTAGGATATATGAGTTTCTTTAGTGGATCTGGTGCATCCTAATCATTCCATGACATCCATGCATTTCCTGGCATGCATCTTAAATTGTCTTTCCGATACTCATTAAAATACCAATTCTTTAAACCCCGACTCAACTCCCCTTGACTAAGTATCATCTGTTATTGGTCTTCTTTTGTTTACTTTTCTTTCAAGTTTACTCTTTTTTTCCATTGTCTTAATCCTTACTGTTTTGTTCCTCCAGATCTCACCTTACATCGGAGTGGACTGACAACAATATTTGCAATGTCAAGCTAGAATGGTTTTGCTTCATTTTTATATTTCAGGGCAGATTCGGGTTGAGAACTTGAGATAACATAAAAAATGGTGGGGTCGGAGTAATATTTACCCATACTGAACTCCGGTCCATTATGATCTCTAATTTATCCCATCATAGGATGGGAAGTCAGATATCTAAACCTGCTGCTCGTCGATCAGGTGGTCTTGCTCAATACATTTTCTGAGCTAGCCATTCGATGTCTAGAGCAAATATTGACACAAACCAGAGTTCTTTACCATAAGAGTATCGAAAGAAAACAAGAATAATATCAATATGGTTGGATTAGGGTAACCTTAGCAATATTGGAGTTGATCCATTACCATTATAAGTATTATCAACATAGGATGGGAGGTCAAAGTCATCCAGTTGCTCTCTGTGGATTAGGGCTATTTGTTCTTACCCTGCTTGTCCCAGCTTGCAAATATATATAGGTATGGCTCGGTTCGGGCATGGCCCATGATCGCCCCACCATGAATCAAGTGGTTTAAAACAATATTTGGACCGGACTGGACAGGACAGTCGGACTGGTTCCGGGGAACCAGAACAATTCCGGTTTTTAATACCCCGTTTTTTCAATTTCTGAAAAACTGTCCAAACTGTCGGCCACTCGTGCAGTAAGGAAACCTCCAAATGATGAATGCATGCCTTTTCTTTGAATATTTCTACCTTTTTAAATATGAAATGATGATTATTGTGTAATAGTAGCATAATATTTTAATGATAAGTTTAACATTTCATCTCCACGGTGTATTACAAATTAAAAGTTGGCGGCTATAAGCAGACCAATTAGTATTCATACACACGTAGTCGCTAGTCTTTGTTGACTTCAAATTTTCAATCACTATTGACGTCATAATAATCACCACTATACTCATCAAGTACATGATTCATGTCATTAAACAAGGTAGTAATCCTTATATTGTCCTTTCACTTTCTGTTTTGAGTTTTGATGTTTCCAAAATCCCTCCGTCATCGACTTAATAGCATTTTCATATGATAATTATTTAGTGGCCTTTTTGCAGACCTTCCAAAATTTTCTTGAATGTTAGCGTGATCTAGTTACCGACTTCTATTACTTCTGGCTTGAAAAAGCTCTGTTCTCTACCATCATCATTTATACATGTTTATTGTAATTCTGTTTAATAAGTCGATATTGCAATATTCACATGTTTTATTTCTTTTTTTGCATATTCACTAGTTATTAATGAACTAAATAATTTGCTAAAACCAATCATATGTTATGATAGCAAATTAACAGTAAAAGACACTACAATCTTTCCAAAAGGAGATATGGTATGGAATTAATATTACCTATTCTATCTCTTAGTTTGTGTTTGGCTTGAAGGAAAAAGTAGGGAAAGGAAAGGAAAGGTAGAGAAACATTTACAAATCTTGTAGAGGTTTTCATATCTTTCTTTTCTTTTCCATACATTTTCTTTCAAACCAAACATAGCCTTAACGTTCCAAGGAAGAACAAGGGAACCGAACTCACCTTCGGCTGATAAGGCAGGGGTGGTGAAGTGAGTGAACCTGCAATTCCTTTGGGAAAGGACTGAAGGAGGGTTGAGTTTGGCAGAAAAGGGTGGGATTGGGGTAGTTTACATTGAGGCCTCGTTTGCTTTTTGGTAAATTACTTACCTGGGTAAATGCAATTACTTCTTGGAAACACTTACCCAGGTAAGTGAATTTATCAATATTCTTTTGTTTCTCAGGTAAATAAGGCAATGACTATTTTAGCCATAGAAATCCATTATCAAAAGGGGCATTTTTGTCCCATTCAAGTGTTGGCAACTTTTCCCCTATGTGGGAAAGTTATTCACCCACTTAGGAGATGGGTATCACTTTTTTGGGTAAGTGATACCCAGAAAAATAAACTTTCTCTGGTCCCACATAAAGCTGAAAAAAGAGCATGAGATTCTTGATCAATGGGAACCAAAATCCCATTGACCAACTTTCCCCCTCTCCAAATCTAAAAAAAAGAATGCCCCCTTCAGGTCGAATTAGTATGATGTGGCACCTAGCATTAGGTTAACTGGAGATACAAATAAAAACATTGGGTAGGGACAGTCCATGCGAATAAATTGATTGGTACATTGACCTTTTTTTTTAAAAGACAAAACAACTATTAAACTATATTATAATAAAGAAATATCCACAAAGGTATTTACATCCGGTATTCCAGAAGGATAAGTATCAAAAAAACAAGGGTTCTTGAGGACTTTTTTTTTTTTTTTTGCAAGCTGAGAATAGCTGGTACATTAAACTTCCTATTTAGATAACAAAAAGTAGACCGAAAATGCAAAAGAAACTGCTTGGTCTTTAACAAAAGCCATTGGCATGACCAAGACAAAGATGATTTATTCTGTGACGCTTGAATCATTTCTAGAGAGACTGAACATATCAAAATATTAGGAGTCCAATTAGTAGCTTGTTGAGTCGCCCGCGAAATAGCAAACAATTCAACCTCGTCCACAGATGTTAAACTGCTGATCCTCCCTCCATAAGTACCAAAGCAATTTAAATTAATTGGTAAATAGATTACACCAAAACAAAAGGAATGATTTTGACAACTCCCGACATCTGTAAAAATAATGAAATCCATAGAAGTATCAAATTCTTAATTGAAATTTTTTCTGGCAAATGATGCGAGTGATTTGTATCCAACAAAGGATGAAACAGCTTATTGAAAATATTATTAATACACATCAAAATGCACTAGTGAGGTAAATACTGCCAATCCTTAAAACATTTTTCATTTCTAGGCTTCTAGCAAACCAAATGTAATAAAAAGCAATAACATACGAACTCAAAACCTTAGAGATTGCTTTTTAAGCAATCAACCCATATATACATGACATCCATGAGCTATGAAAAATCTTTTGTAGATTAATATTGCATGGGGTAGCAAATAAATTTGCTTGAGCAAAGTCACATTTCAGAAACGGATGATTTACAGATTCTGAAAATTGATTACACAATACACATTGGCGATCTTGGGGCGCCAAAAATAAAAGCTCCTTAACGGGCAAATAGTTATGATCCAATCTCCAGGGGAAAAGTTGGTACCTAGGGGGTATAGGAAGCTTCAAATCCAACGGATGCATTTTTTCTGATCAGTAGGAATATGATTAAGTAGAGCTGTAGAGGTCATTGCAATATGAGAAGGTTCAAAGTATCAATACAGGCTGATACGTCGCTATCGGTGCTTTTTTTGTGTTTTTTTATTTTTTTTAAATCTGGTTCAGAGGGATCGGTTTAAGGCCCGGCTACACTCCGAACCATGGTCTGGCCCTAAACACTCCCGGTAGGGGTGTATCGGGAAGGCCATGATACGATACGTATTGATGACCAATACGTAACGATATTTTGAACCTTGGCCTCATAAGCTACTTTAGCTGAAATTTTTCTTGAAAAATGTGGAAGCCAGATGGCCCAGATGGCCATATCCAATTTAAAGTGTTATATTCAGGAAAAAGTGGACTATTACAGAAATTTGTAATTTGTAATTTTCTTCATGATTTGGAAAGAGGTTAAGTAAAGTCTCATTCAAAGAATCAGAAGAAATTAAATTTGAAATAGGCATGTCCTTAAATGCAAAGAGCACCGGCTGTCCAATCATTCTAAAACCAGCATTGGATTTAATTCAAGGGGGCTATGGATTAAATCCAAAAGCCCACACTCCAACCTCAAATAACGAATTTTGGGGGCTATGGATTTTCAGAAAAAAAAAAGCTGGAATTAGTGATAGAAAAAGGAAAAACATTTTTATTTTTCAGATACTTCAATTTCCAGATTGAGCCCATAATTTATGTTTTTCATCAATAAATCTCCAAGCTTTTTCAAAATAACTAAATTAACTTATTTCAAATCCTTAAAACCTAAAGCCCCATTAATTTTTGGCTGAGTAATTTTATGCCAAGCAAACCAATGAAAAGGATTCTTATTGAATTCTGATTTTCCCCACCAGAAACTTTTTATGTTTTTTTCAATATTTTGGACTATTTTTTTTTTAGGAATTGAATAACACTCATAGAATGAAGAGGTATTGCTTGAAGAACTGATTGAATGAGGACACGTTTCCCAGGTTGACTGATTGCAAAAGCTTTCCATCTATTTAATTTGGATTTAATATTATCCATGACATAAGAAAGGTTGGAATGTTTATTCCTGAACCAGAGGAAGACCTAAATATCTAGTTTGGGGATTCAACATTTTTTTTTTTTTTGTCTTGGGTGAATATTTTTGCTGAAAAAGATACCTGACTTATCAATGTTAGCTAGTTGACCAAAACAATTATGAAACTGACAGAAAATGTTTTCTAAATTATCAAGATCTTCTCTATGAACCCTAAGGAATAATATGATGTCATTAGCAAAGAATAAATGAGATAAAGAAATAGAAGTATTAGAAAGTTGGATACCTTGCAAACTTCCCTCTTGCTCAGCTTTTAACAAAAGACGAGAAAAACCTTCTATTGCTATAATAAACAGATAGGGCGACAAGGGATTTCCTTGCCTCAGTCTGAAGTGACTTTCAAAAGTATCATTGATTAAAACCAATAATGAAATAGAGGAAATACACTCTTGAATAAGTTGACAGAACTCCTCAAAAAAGACCAGAACTTGCAACATTTTTAGCAAAAAAGACTATTCAAACCTATTGTAGGCTTTAGACATTCAAACCTGTGCCCCTTTTATGATGTTTAAGAAAGTGAAACAATTCATGGATGATAATAGAAATATCCAACATCTACCGCCTGGGCATAAAAGCACCTTGGGTTAGAGCAATACATTAATTTAGGACCGTACGAAGCCTATTGGCCAAAATTTTTGCAAGAATTTTATACAATCTACTTTCTTGGGCAGAAGGCAAATGAAAATATGATTTAATTTTTGGAGAAGATGTTTGTTTTCAAAAAGTTCTTGAACAAACAGAACAATTTCCTGGCCCATCATGCCCCAACATTCCTTATAGATTAAGGCTGACATATTATGGTATAGGTGATTTGAGACTTCCTATGCTAAAAATAGCATTTTTAAACTCTTCCTTAGAAGGGATAGCTGATAAAAAAGATTGTCTTCTTTCGTAACAATAGGATTTATAAGTTCAGATAACAAATTTAAGCCCTTGAACCTTGAGAGGTAAACAACTTGGAGAAATATGAGATGAGAACATTTTCTATACCTTTATGGTCTAACACCCAATCCCCTTGATCATTTTTGACACCTTCTATAGAATTTCCTTTTTGCCTAAACCAGGTGCTTTTGTGGAAATAATTGGTAGTTTTATCTTCTAAGCATAGCCATAATTATCTTGATTTTTGTTTTCAAAAACTTTCAACCTAGGTGGAAAGTTCTTTAAATTGCTTGTAAAGATCATTAATCCTGTTATTATCCCTGGGATAAGATTGTTCTACAACAACAATTTGTCTCTCTAAACTCCTTAACTTCTCATTTGGATATATAAAATTAGATTTCCTCCATTTAATTAGATAGGATTTTACACAGTCAATTTTTATAGTTAATCTATAAGCCATATACCCAATAATCTGACGGCTCCAACCATTAGCTATAACTTCCTTGCAAGAACCATTGGACAACCACATTTCATAAAACCTAAAAGGCTTGGGATATTATTGCCTCTTGGGACTTATATAAAAACAAGAGGGTGGGGATCCGAGCCCCAACAAGTTCCTAGAAAGAGAGAAGCATTGGGAAAAATGAGCTATCCAATCAAGAGAAACTAAAACCTTATCTAAAGTTCTACGCAAGCAAGGTCCAAAAGTTCTTTTATTGGACCAAGATAATCCACCCCATATAATACCTATTTCCAAGGGATTCAAAAAATTTGCGATACTACCGAGAAGTGGTGTTGGATGAGAAAGAAGAAGTGTTTGGATCCATGATTTCAACTGAAACTGCTTCATTAAAATCACCTATTAAAACAAAAAAGTAAATTGATTTCCTCCAACCAAGTTTTTAAATTACCCCAAAATTGATTTCGATGAGCTTTAGTTGATGGTCCATACAAAAAGCCAATAAGCCATTAATCTAATAAAGGAGAGGAAGATATTTTAAGAAAGCATACCTCGTACTAAGTACCATATGCAAAGAAACTTGTATACCAAATTTACAAAAAAATTGCTAGTCCTCTAGCATGTGCTTTGTGAGGAATAAATCCCAATTTTAATAAGTTATAGGGAGATGTTCCCAATCATATTGTGAGGGAATCGGGATTTGCTCCTCACACCAACCTCACCGAACATCCCACCGTGCATAGAGAATATCGAGATTTTCGTGCGATTGAGACATAAAGCTAGCCTCGATGATCGGTGTTCCCATTGGAATGGGATCTGCACCTCACACAGGGGCGCCTCACAGGCACATCCACCGTGCATTGAGAACATCTCCCGTGAATAACAACTTATAGGTACGGAAAATGTTACCGATGCATGGTAGGATGTGCAAGTTCCCATTAAACTTCCATCTGCCAAACGCTGACTATTGACTCCTTTCCTCTCACTTCCTTTCACTCCCTTGCCGAGCTTTCAACCTGAATACTGCCGCTAGTTCGAATTGGGATCTGCTCCTTCGAGATCGCTCCTCACTTCAACATCACAGCCACATCTCACCGTGTATTGTGAACATCTCTAAGGAGCATCATGTCAGGTTGGTGTGAGGAGCAGATCCGGACTCCGCTGTTTTATCTTTAAAACAGTAAGCAAGAGGGAGAAAGACAGAGAGAGGCCATGGCCAAAGTATCGAAGAAGGTCGAAAATGGAGAAAAAGCTGAGCAAAATCCAGAAACCCAAGAACGGAAAAGACTTAAAAAGCTTGCATTATCTGAAAAGTTGCTCTCCCAGACTCCTTCTAGAGCCATTTCTTCTCTCAGCCCCTCGAAAACTGTTCTCAAGCACCATGGCAAAGACATACTGAAGAAATCTCAGAGGAAGAACAGATTCCTTTTCTCTTTCCCTGGCCTTCTCGCTCCCATTACAGGCGGAAGAATTGGCGAGCTGAAGGATTTGGGAACTAAGAATCCAATACTCTACCTCGATTTTCCTCAGGTTTGATATTACTTCTCCTGAAACACTACTTTTACTTCTGAATTCTGGGGTTTTTGAAGGGTAGATTTTTTTATATGTTGACCTTGTGAGTTTTAGGGCCAGATGAAGTTGTTTGGTACGATTGTTTACCCAAAGAACAGATATTTGACCTTACAGTTCTCGAAAGGAGGGAAGAATGTCATTTGCGAGGATTATTTTGATAACATGGTTAGTTACTCTTTTTGTTTATTCCTTCATTCATTCTGCTGTTGAATGATTTACATAACATAATCTTCTTACTGTAACCGAGTCTAATTCATTGTTAGGATTATGTTTGATTCTTAAACCTCTCCACAATAAATGAATCCTTTTTTTTGTTAGACAACCAGCTCCTAAGCAGCTCAATAGTCTTGTTAATGACCTCAGCTTCAGTAGAAGCTTTGTGATCAAAAGTCAACCTGTTCCTTTCAGTCCATACTGCCCACAAAATGAATCATAATTCAGTATGAAGAATGTATTGGTCCTCAAACGGCCAACTTAAAATTCCCATGGATTAAGTGTTATCTAAATGGATTAGTAACACTGATAGAAATCACTGCAAGTATATGATTCAAAAAACCTATTATAACCCTAGAATTGGGTAACTGGCAAGACAAGGAAAATGTTTTCACCATTGAGAATTACATAGTTGTCAAGGCATCCAAGTGATTCTAGGTTTTTGAGGACTGATCCAATTCCAAACCTCCTAAAACCAACCCTCTTGAAGACAGCTTCAAAAACTTTCCCACCACTTTGATCCTAAATAGAACCTCCAACCCCCCAATAACCTGCAAACCTACTCCAAATTTGTAAACTCCAAATGTCTTTTGCCCTCTTTCCTCCCAATTCCTGAATATTTTTCTTGCATTATCCATGGCTATTGAGAGCTCGTAAATGGTGATCTAATTGAAGTGTTTGAGGAATTTCTGAAGGGATGAGAGATCCATTGTATGGGCGCCCAAATCTTGCGGAATAAGGTGGGCGAATTTCAAAAAATTCTCTCATTTTCAATTGGAAATCGCATTCCCTATTTAGAAAATTATATTTTCAAGGATCAATCTTGAACCATAAACTGAACCAGATTTGAACCAAAAAGAGTAGGAGAGAGGTATACTTGATACAAAGAAATATTATCTCTCAATGGAGGTGTTTACTTCCAAGAAAGGATCCAAAGACTGCTCCCATTGAAGATGGTGCAGTGCAGGATGGAGCAGAATCAACAGCGTTCTCCAAGAACTTGATCCTTCGTAAGAATAGCTGGATGGCACGTGAGCACTGCTTCCAATCGGTCCTTTCACAAAGGGCTGCTATCAAGATCGAATCTTAATTTCTCCTACAAAGTTGGAGATCAAATTAGAGGTCTGGTGGCGGCAGGAAGGAGGCGGCAAGAAAGAATTTGGTAGAGATTGCAGAAATCTTTCTTCTGTGATTTCAGCTCTGAAGACTAGAGAACTTGATGATGTGTTTTCTGTTGTTTTTTTCTAAAGGCTGCCGCCCCCTCTTTTCTTGTAACCCTAAAGGATCAGCTCCTAATCCAATTAGGAGTTGTTGGTCCAAATCACATTTGAATCAGACATCTCTTTAGGTGATAAGGATAAACCCTTATCTTATTTCTGGATTAGATCAGTCATCTCCTAATCCTATTAGGAGGCTCAAAGATCTAAATCTTATTTAGATCTTGGACTCTCTGAGTGGATAGGGTCAAGGCCCAATCCTATTAACTGATTTAATCTTAGATCCGCCCCTTATTTAAACTGATCAAATAAACCCAATTTGAAATGGGCTTCAGGCCCATTAAGGTTGTGTGCTCACTAAGCCTTCCAAACTACTGCCCAATTGGGCTTTCTTGTATGGCGTTGGACCCAAACATTGATTTACACATCAGCCACATGGGTTCGGCCCAACCTTTGTTACAAGGCCTGGCTGAATACACTGCTATGGACAGTGCACCACCTGAAACCCATTAGATGGGCTCTATGGGCCCAACACTTACCCTAAGTGGTCCCTGGGCCTAGCCACCTTGTAACACCCAGGGACTGTGGGCAGATGCAAGATTAGCCCATCAAGTATTACCCTCAATGGTCTTACACTCAACCTCTCAGCTCGTAATGATCAAACACTGCTCGACAAGAGAGGACCTCTCCCTCGGCTGCAAGGAACAGTGTTGCACTCTCTGCTTATATGGATCCCGGGAATTAAAACCTATTGTAAACATTTTAGAAATTCATCTGAGATATACACTTTTATATCTCATATAAAATATATTTTGCAAGACAAATCTCAACGATTAAAATCGGCGATCGACAGTCTTGGTTTCCATCAGAGAGAGTGCATCCCCGATCATTACCTTTGTCCGACAAAGGGGCTGATCCTGTCACTATGATAACCCACTTAGATGAATTCTCAGACTGTCCCAACATACCCAGGTTTTGACCCCGGCTAAGGATCTCACTGATTGGTACATCAAAGATAGCCCAATCCGACACCTAGTGCAGTATCATAATCGAGTAGTCTAGGGGTCGGGTGTAACTTTCCAGTTTTACCCATTAATCTCTAAGGTCCAGGGCAATACTGGAAATCTGGTCCGGTTCAAAGATTCAATTGATCTTACACTGTATGTGCCTAGGGTCTCACCCTAGCAGCTGAGACAGGCCACCCCAACCGACTTGGTGGCACATTAGTGTCAGCCTTATCAGGATAGGTCTCCCCAGACCGACCCACTGGCTGTGAACATTCTAAACTAATACGAGTCTCATTATGTGTTCAGTTTAAGGGTATTACCTAGAAACATACCAAGGGAACATGAATCAAATATGCACTTTTATTCATTTACAATAAACTCATAATGTACATCATTTTGATTGAAGCTAAGGGCATACAAAACTATCTAACAATTTCATCACAGAGGTAGAATCAATATTGGGATGAATGCAACATTTGTTCCTATGATAACTAAAAAAAGATGAAGCTTTAACCCTAATGATTTTAAGTTGATTAACTTGGTAGGGAGCCTCTACAACTTGGCATGAGCTTCATGCATCGTGTTCAAGACCCCCGGGAGGATGAGACTTACCAGTCCAAAGTCCTCAGAGGTAGTTTCGCATGCGGACTGGGATTCCGTGCCTTATCTAGTTGCCTCTAGAATGACTGGTGCAAGAGTTGACTTCCGAAGGACCCGAGAGTGATAAGACGCATGAGAGGAGGTCGGCGAGCATGTCTCGTAGGTCACCACTTGGACCTTAGTCAGATCGGTAAGTCCTTTGGGGGAGGTTGCTCCTCACGTTTAGGTCCCTTGGATCGGTATTGACGAGGTACCACAGGGCGGCCTTGGACGAGGTGTTGCTAGCCGTTCTCCCGAGGTGCCCGAGCTGTATATGAGGTGCTTGGACTGGTTCTGGGGTGCGCTTCATTGACTTAGTGAGATCCGTAGCTGTTTGTGTAGCGCTGAGGTGTCATGCAGCGGTCCTGTCGTGCCACGTATTGCGATGTCATTGGAGGGCCAAATCACCCTTCATCAATTACCCCCCACTCCTGAGACGAGATTGGTTCAGCGAAGGGAGTATCTCGTTGTGGGTCCTTGGCCCGAAATGACTAGTACGATCAGTTCGTACTTCGTAGCCATCGGTCCAATTTGCTCCCCAAGTCAAAAGAGTTTAAGGGTTGAATGCAGCATTACAGAAGACTTCACTATCTTGATTATCAGGGCACAAGAGCGAACTCATCTTTTCGAGGAGAGGCGGAGCAGGCACTTTGAGGACATCTATTGTACTATGGATGTAACCATCAAGGAGTTCTGCAATTCGGTCGAACACCTCAGGAGCAGAGTTCGTCTTGCCATCCTCAAGAGGGGTTTCAAATTGTGCGACTGCCTCCTCAAGTCGCTCCACTTTCGTAGACTTCAACACAATGTCCCTCAAACCGGTACCATAGCCGCCCTTGGCTGGGCACCTTGTCCAAACGCCTTGACTTTTAGCAACTAGGCGCCTGCCTAGGTGATTAAGTGCCTGCCTATGCGACAAAAATGATAGGGCGGGCGCCTTTTATAATATCATTTATATTGCTGTATCTTATTAATGTATGTGTAAGTACATTTTATTATATGCTATATATATCAATTATATTTTGTTCTAATGTTTTACTATTGAAATTTAAAAGACCAATGGGTTTTGAGAAGAGAAAAAGAAAGAAAGAAAGATAAGAAAAGAAAGGGGAAAGTAACAATAGAATAATAAAATTTTTTTTTCTATTCTCTCTCTAATTAAATAAAACAGAAACTCAATCCTTGTTTTATTTTTTCTATTTTACTTTCCATCTTGAATATTTATCATATAAAGTTAATAACCTTCTTTAGCTGCTAATTAATATGAATCTGCTCTATTAAATACTTATAGTAGTATTATTTTTGAAAATAATGAAATTAATATATGTAAAAGATTTTTATCTTTTAGATGTGATGATTTGCCACATTTTTAGAGGAAATTTAATGTTCTTAATAAAGAGAATTGCTATTTTTCAATTAACATAAATGCTGAATGGTATATAAAACTAGGAAATTAGCTAAGAGACAGTTTTTCATATTATAAAATTTTTATCGCCTAGGCGAATAGGCGCCCCAACGTTGCCCAGAATCGCCTAGATGCCTTGAAAGCTATGGCCGGTCCTCGAAGGAGTAGCCAACAAGGTCGATGTGGAGCCTGAAACCGAGGTGGAGGATGGCTGTGAAGAAGTGTGGAGGACGACTGTGAAGAAATCTGTCAAGTTTGCATGTTTGTTGAGGTGTTGAAAGCAAACTGGTCTTCCTTTTAACCTAAGTACACTTAGGTTGCGGTGCCAAAAAGCAGACCGACCAATTAGGGTAGCGGCAAAGTCAAAATGCTATCGAGCTAGTTAGATGGGGGCCGACCTGCATAGATCAGTTGACGTGTCTTGAGGTTGGCTTGAGGGGGCCTTAAAGTTGAAATCGGTTTAGCTTCGCCTTTTTAATTTTTCTAGCCTAGGTGCTTATAGCGTACATCAACTTTATCTTGGTTGTCGAAGTGGGGTTTGCGCTTTTCGTAGGTCGAGGCTGCACTTGAGCCTTAGATATAGTATCTTCACAATTGTCGATGTTCCATGCATGGGGTACCTGCCTCCCCTCTATGGTTTCGAGCTCGTACCTGCCTGCCCAGTTTGGACCCAACTTTCCCTCGCCGGGCTCAGGTACTATAACTTTCCTGAGTACCAGGTTGCCAACTTGAAATTGGCGTCTCCTAAATCGGGCATTATAGTACCGATCTATCCGCTACTAGTATGTTGCAGTCTGGATGTAGGCCAAGTTGTGAACTTCCTCCACTAAGTCGAGGTTAGTCCGCAACTTGTCCTCGTTGGCCTCTTTGTCGTACATCTTAGATAGTAAGGTCGACACTTCGATCTCGGCTGGGATGACAGCCTCTGTCCCATACGTCAAGTTGAAGGGAGTCTCACTAGTTGTTGTTTTGTTCCTAGTTCGGTAGGCCCACAAAACACTAGGTAGCTCATCCACCCATAGACCCTTAGCTTGAGAGAGTCGAGCTTTGAGGCCTCGCAAGATGATTCTATTGGTCACTTTGGCCTGCCCATTGGCTTGAGGGTGAGCTACGTAGGTGAAATTTTGCTGAATCCCCATCTCGGCGCACCAATTCCGGAACTTGATGTCTTCGAATTGCTTTCCGTTGTTTGAGATCAACAGGTGTGGTAGTCCGAAACGACATATGATATTTCTCCAGAAGAAGTTTTGCATGTTCCGAGCTATGACAGAGACTAGTGGCTCGACCTCTACCCACTTGGTGAAGTAGTCTACTATAATGACCAAGAACCTTTTCTGCTTGATTACCGGCGGAAAGGGACCGAGTATGTTAATCCCCCATTGCGCAAACAACCACGGGTTGGTTAGGTACCTTAGGTTGGCAGCGGGCTGCTAGGGTATGTTGGCATGCTGTTGACACCTATCACATTTCTACACAACTTGGGTGGCATTTGCCTTCATCGTCGGTTGGTAATATCCTTGCTGCAACGCTTTTTGGGCTAGTGCTCTTCCCCCAGGTGTCCTCTGTAGAGACCTCCGTGGATCTCGCATAACACTTGACTCGTTTCAGTTAAGCACAAGTAGCGCAAGTAGGGGAGCGTGAACGACCTGTGATATGATTGCTTGCCTAGGATTACATAGCGAGTTGACTGTTCCTCTACCCTTCAAGTTGCATTACGATCTTTAGGGAGGGTCCCGTGGCCAAATAGTCGACGAGCGGATCTATCTAGCTCGGCTCTGCGGCCATGATGGGAGTGACCTCTTTTGCCACTCTTTTGATGCTTGGTCGTGGCAGGTCCTCGATGTAGAGAATTCTCTTCGTGATGTGTGTTCACCAACCAACTTCGAGAGCCATTGGCCTTGGTGTTCTCGGACCTCAAGATCTGTTGGATGTACCAAGAGTGGAAGTTGGGCAGGAGCTCTCTAACCTCGGCCAGGTAGGCCAACATGGTGGGCACTTGGGCCTCATACTTCCCATTCACTTGGTTGACGATCAACTGCGAGTTGCTGCAAACGACAAGGTGTTTTGTGCCGACCTCCTTTGCCAGGGATAGCCCGGCTATAAGCGCCTCGTACTCGGCTTCGTTGTTCGAGGCTCGAAACGCGAATTAGAGAGCGTACTCTAGTTTCACTTAGCTAGGTTCATAGAGGATCGGCCAAACTCCGCTTTCGCGCTGGTTGGACGAGCCGTCCACATGGAGGATCTAGGGCTCCTCGTCCCAAGCCGGGTTGGGTGCCGCATTGGTTGATGCCTCTGAGGTGGTCGGGCTTGGCAACTTCAGGGGTTGGCGTGCTGAACGTGCACTCGGCGATGAAGTCAGCCAAGACTTGTGCCTTGATCACTAGGCGCAGTTCAAACTGGATGTCGTTGAAGGGATGAGAGATCCATCATATGGATAGCCGAACCCTGCAGGTAGGTAGGGCGAAATTTCAAAAATTTCTCTGTCTCCCATCTGGGAATCACATTCCCTGTTTTAGAAAATATGCATTTTCAATGATCAATCTTGAACCTAAACCGGACTAGATCTGAAACCAAAAGGTAGGAGAGGGATATACCTAATACGGAGTAACAGTAACTCCCAACGAAGGTTTTCACGCCCAAGGAAATCACCAAAGACTGCTCCTACTGAAGATGACACAATGTAGGGTGGAGCAGAATTAGCAGGTGGTTCTTCAGCAAGAACCGAATCCTTCAGCAAGAATTCGATGGAGGGTGAGTGAGCATGACTTCAGATAAGTTTTTCACCAAAAACTGATATCAAGAACCCTTCTTGATCGCTCTTACAGTGGAGAACGAACTGGCAATGGTGGCAGCAGGAGGAGGGCGCAAGAGCAGAATATGGCGCAGTCTTACTGTTGTTGTCTTTTCTCTTTCTGTGATCCGAGATCTGATTGAGTTATGTCTAGAGGTTCGCCGTCCTCCTCCTTTTATAGCCTTAAATAGATCAGCTCCTAATCCTATTAGGAGTTTCCTAATTCAAATCATTATTTGAATCTGGACTCTCTTTAAGAGATAAGGATAAGCCCTTATCTTATTTGCAGATTAGATTAGACCTCCTTGTCTTATTAGGAGCTTCCTGATCCAAATCTCTATTTGGATCTGGACTCTCTAAGTGGATAGGGATAACTCCCTATCCTATCTGCTGATCCAAATCCCAGAACCGCCCCTCTTTAATTAATCTAATTAAACTAGTTCGAATTGGGCTTTAGGCCCATTAGGTCCATGTGCTCAATAACCTTCCAAACTGTTGTCTAGTTTGGTTTTCTTGTATGGCGTGGGACCCAAACATTGATCTACACATCAGCCACATGGGTTCAGCCTAGCCTCTATTACAAGGTCTGGCTGAATTCACTATAATGGACAGTGAACTCCTGAGCCCATCACCATGGGCTCTTAATGGGCCCAACACTTACACTTAGTGGTCCCTGGGCCAAGCCACCTTATAAAAACCTAGGGACTGTGAGCAAATGCAAGATTAGGCCATCAAGTATTATCCTTAATGGTCTTACACTTAACCTCTCAGCCCATAATGATCAAACACTGCCTGACAAGAGAGGACCTCTCCCTCGGCTGCAAGGAACAGTGCTGCACTCTCTACTCACATGGATCCCGGGAATTAAAACCTTTTGCAAACATTTTGAAATCATAATATATATAAATATATATATATATATATATGTGTGTGTGTGTGTGTGTGTGTGTATCCGTATGTAAATATATTTTGCAAAACAAATTTCAACGGTTGAAATCGGTTGTCGGCAGCTTTGGTTTCCATCAGAGAGTGCACCATCAATCATTCACTTTGTCCGACAAAGGGGCTGATCCTGTCACTATGATCACCCACTCAGATGAATTCTCGGACTGTCCCAACATACCCAGGTTTTGACCCCTTCTAAGGATCTCACTGATTTGCATATCAAAGACAGCCCAATCCGACACCTAGTGCAATATCATAATCGAGTCTGGGGTCAGGTGTAACATTCCAGTTTTGCCCATCAATCTCCAAGGTCCAGGGCAATACTGGAATTCTGGTTCGGTTCAGGGTTTCAAGAAAACCCACACTCCATGTACCTCAAGTCTCACCCTGGCAGTTGAGACAAGCCACCCCAACCAACTTGGCGGCACATCAGTGTCAGCCTTAGCAGGATAAATCTCCCCAGATCTATCCAATGGCTGTGAAGATTCTAAACTAACACGAGTCTCATATGTGTTCAGTTTAAGGGTATTACACAGAAACACACCACAATAACATGAATCAAATATGTACTTTATTCATTTACAATAAATGTCATAAGGTACATCATTCTGATTGGAGCTAAGGGCATACACTGTCTAACAGTCATACTCATTGAGCTCGATTGCTCATTTCGTTACCTTCCTGAGACCTCGGGCTTTTGAAGAACTTGCCTCAGAGGTCGATTGGTTAAGACTACAGCGGTTTGGGCCTGAAAGTAAGGGTGTAGCTTCCGGGCTGCCAATACCAAGGCGAAGGCCAGCTTTTCTATACTGGGATATCTGGTCTCGACGGTGTGCTTCCTTACATATTAGATAGGTTGCTGCACTCTGTACACCTCGTTAATTAAGACTGAATTGACTACCTCGTCACTCGCAGAGAGGTAGAGTTTTAGCTCGTCTCCAGGTTCCAACCTGGTTTGCAAGGGTGGCTAACTTAGGTACCTTTTCAGCTTGTGAAATGCGAGCTAACAATCTTCAGTCCATTCAAACTCTTGGTTCTTCTTGATGGCTTTAAAGAACGGAAGGCACCGCCCAGCCGACTTAGACATGAACTGGTTCAGGTGGCTATCCGACCTGCTAGCCTTTGTACTTCGTTTATTGTTCTAGGAGGTCGCATATCTAAGATGGCTTGAATTTTATCTGGATTGGCTTCGATGCCTCGTTGGTTCACTATGTACCTAAGGAACTTTCCCAACGTGACGCCGAAGACGCAATTATTTGGATTGAGCTTTAGATTAAATTTTCTATGTACGTTGAAGACATCAATCAGGTTGGCAATTAGAATTTCATGGGATTGCTCTTTGCGACCATGTCATCTACGCACACCTCTACTTTGTTGCCAAGCGGCGGAAATTTTATTCACAAGGCACTGATAGGTCGCCACAATGTTCTTTAGGCCGAAAGGCATGACCTTGTAACAATAAAGGCCGGTCTCAATCACGAAGGCCGTTTTCTCTTGGTCGGTAGGATCCATCTGGATCTGGTTATAACCGGAGTATGCATCCATGAAGGTTAATAACTCAAACCCCAAGGTTGCATCGGTCTATCCTAGGGAGTGGGAAGCTATCCTTTGGGCAGGCTCTATAGAGGTTGGTATAGTCGATGCACATGCGCCACTTCCCGTTGGCCTTCTTCATGAGAACTGAGTTGGCAATCCAGCTCGGATATTCAACCTGCCTCATGAAGTTTTCTGCGAGGAGCTTCTTGACCTTCTCGTCTATTATTCTCCACCTCTCATGGGCGGACTTGTAGAGGCGACCTCGCGATCAGGGCTGATGAGGCTCGTCTGGGTTGGTTGTTCTGATTCTGCCTCCCTATGGGGGTTCCTTTGATCCTGTTGCTGTTGTTACTAGTTGAGGATGCCGTTACTTGAGGCTCAGAGAATGGGTGAGAACTTAGCTTCTGTGTAGCGTCTTTCCATAGACGGTGTCAATTGATGGTGCGCGATTTGGTGCTCCCTATTGGCAGACAGCTCGAATGTTGGACTAAGTAGGTCACCTGGTCGAGCTGCAAGAAAGTGATGATTAGAGTGTTTGGGTTGCTTTACCTGGGGTGGGCACTTTGATGCTTAAGTTAGTGAAGAGCTTTGAGGGAGCTGAAAGCGAGAGAACTAGCTAGTGAACTGTGAGAGCTAAATCGTGTGTCCCTTTCTTAGAAAATGGGGGCACCTTTACATAGGCGTCGGTTGGCGTGAGCTTCATGCACCGCGTCCGAAACCCCTGGGAGGATGTGACTTACCGGTCTGAAGTCCTTGGAGGTAGTTTCACATGTGGACTAGGCTTCCGTGCCTTATCCAGCCTCTGGAACAATTGGTGCGGGAGCTGACTTCCGGAGGACCCGGGAGTGATAAGACGCACGCAGAGAAGGTCGGCGAGCACGTCTCGTAGGTCGCCACCTGGACCTCAGTTAGATCGGTAAGTCTTTCAGGGGAGGTTGCTCCTCACGCCGAGCTCCCTTGGACTGGTATTGACGAGGTTCTACAGGTTGGCCCTCCCGAGTTTGTTTTTTGAAATATTTTTCAAATCTGATTCCTTACTTGCTTATTACAATAAATGATTAATTTTTATATTGATTTTGTTACGTGTGAGTGTGATGGTGTGAGCCATGGAGTGGATATCGATACCAAGAGGTAAGTGTCTTTTTTAAGTGTTGACTTCATTAATGCTGATTATTTAATGTTGTATAGGTTGTGCTCATATGTCATATTCTTTAATTCTTTTATATTTATATTTTATATTTTTATATTGAATCATTGAATTTGAATGTGTTAAACTGTTCTGTTATTATTATTATTTTTTTTTGTAGTCTAGTCTCCTTTAATTATTTAATGCTGATTTCTTAATTCTGTACTTATTGCATATTTTCCTGATTAACCAATTGGATCATTGCTGATTGCATATTCTTTAATTCTTTTATATTTAATGCTGTTTGCATATTCTATAATTCTTTTATATTTAATGTTGATTTCTTAATTTTCATATTGAATCATTGCTGATTTCATACTTTATCAGTTTATCTCTAATTTTTATTTCTGTAGATTCAAGATTGATCATTGATGATTGCATATTTTCCTGATCGACTTTAGATTGCTGATAAGCTGATTACATTACCTCTAATGAGTAGTGTCTAATAATCTAACTTCTAACCAATTGAGCTAATAATTAAGTAATTGACTTTGTTTTTTGAAAATTTCCTGATTTCTTAGAATTTCTACATGTTTTTTTTTTTCTATTTTTAGTTTTTTTTTAATTTTGTGCACCTTTTTTAAAAATCGATGATAGAATTCAGGTCTGCCTTAGAGTTCAGCCTGACTGAGTTCAGTTATGTAGAAGAAGAAAAGGTGAGAGAGAGAGAGAGAGAGAGAGAGAAAAGAGAGAGAGAGGAGAGAGAGGAGAGAATACTGGTTCGAACTGAAAGAGTCAACTTGACTTCTCCCAGTCGGCTAGTAAGTATTTATATTATTATTAAAACATAACTGAAAAGACCTATGTGCCCTTACTTAAGTTAAGAGCACTTGTTCCAACACAACCTTACAGATCAGCAACATTAATCAAGGTATAAAGACAACAACATTAATCAAGGTATAAGAGCCCTCCACCAGTCTTCATCCCTGTCTTGAGATCCTGAAAAACACACATAAAAGGATAAAAGGTAATGGAGCAATTAAAGTGATTTGGTCAGCTTATTAACAGACATAAGGTTAAAAGGCAATTTAGGAACATACAGAACTGAAGAGAGGGATACAGGATTTAGGTCAACATTACCAACACCACAAATTGAGGATGTGGAACCATTAGCAAGGGTGATAGATTGTGATGTTGAGCAATGAGATAAGGAGGAAAACACACCTGGAGTTCCAGTCATGTGATCGGAGGCTCCAGAGTCAATGATTCAAGGATTGGGGTGTAGATGCCAGACAAGCCATAACTGAGTGAGCAAAAGTCGCCGTGTTCTGCTATGATTGGATAAACCTCTCATATTCATCACGGGGAACACTCACCATCTCCTTCATGGGACCATCTGTGGATGTAGGAGGCATCTGGTCAGATGAATGATTCTCCTGTCTAAAGCCGGAACTTGAGTCATCGGTTGCGGCATGATTGGCCCAGGTTGAGGGAGGACCATGTAGATCATAACAATAGTTGATGGTATGTCCATCCATACCACAATGAGTGCACTTCCTCGGGCCTGAGCTACGTCCTCTACCACGAGCTCCCCCTGAATCTCTGTTCCCAGTACGACCACCACCACGATTATGAGTAGACCCACCATTGCCACTTCGGCCATATGCAGAACCACTACCACCACCATGGCCAGACTGAGCTCCCCGAGCTCCACCTCTAACACCACAGCCTCTCGATGCAGCAAAGGCAGATCTATCTGAGATGTTAGAGTTCTCAGTAGATCCGATAGAAATCCTCCGGAGTCGAACAAATACCTCTTCTAGGGACGGAAGAGCTGATCCCCCTAATATCTGAACTCATACTGGTTCATATTCAGACTTTAGTCCCACAAAAAATCTAGTCACATCAAGCTGCTCTCTCTCTTGTTGCTGAATCTTGACATCAGAAGTGAGAGGATGATAGAGATTCAACTCATTACGTATGTTCCTCATGCTGGCATAGTACTCCTCACGACTTTGATTGCCCTGTTGCAGGTTAAAGTACTCTTGATAAAGCTGATAAACTTTGGTTGTATTGTCCTGCCCCGAATACAATTTCTTCGCATGGTCCACACATATTTGGTAGTATCAAGGAACATGAAGTTCACACTAATCCTGGGTTCCATACTGTTCCACAACCATGTGATGATCTGAGCATCCTTTTGCTCCCGGTCTTCATACTCGTGAGAGTCAGAGGAGGGTTTCTTTTCTTTGATGTGTTTTACCTTCTTCTTTGCCTACAGAAAGACTTCAATGGATTTAGCCCAAGGCACATAATTCTCTCCATTTAATTTAATGGAGGTCATCTGAACATTCAGGTAGTCTGTAGGCACCATCACACTAGGTTTATAATCATTATTGTCTCCCATTATGTTATCACCGATTCTGCACACTTGCTGAATTCTATTATCACTGAGATCTGCACACTACACACCACTAGGTCACACCTATCACACTGATTGCAGCACTTATTGTTGCTGGAATGTGTGCTCTTTACACCACAAACCCTAGATCACACCTGTCACATTGATTTCAGCACTTGTTGTTGCTGAAAAGTGTGCTCACACCACAAACCCTACTCCTACAACTACCTGAAATCTCACCACTATATGATCATATCTGTTCCTTCAAAATGCACAAAGAAACCAGCATAAACCCTAGCATATGGTCTGAAACACACCTCCTATTTAATCCATAACAGATATCATGCACTGAAATCTCTTACCTTATCGCTGAAGTAACACCCATACGAGCAGGAAAGCAGTCCACACACGACAGCTGCTGCACACACAACAGCCACTGCCCACACAGTTCGGCCCTCTATTCTTCCTTTACTAGGAGAGGGCGATCTCAGAAATCACAGCAACCGACCACATATGACCTGACTGGAGGCATAGAGACCTCCAAGGGAAGAGGGCGATCACTCCTTTTCAGCTCTTTCCCTTATCTCCAATCGAACACAAAAAAAAAAAAGGAAAACCCTAGATAGGGTGCACAGAGAATGAACCCTAGGCAAGTAGAAATCTAGGCAGATTCAAGAAGCTCTGATACCATGATAGAATTTAGGTCTGCCTTAGAGTTCGGCTTGACTGAGTTCAGTTATGTAGAAGAAAAGGTGATAGAGAGAGAGAGAGAGAGAGAGAAAGAGAGAAGAGAGAATACTGGTTCAAACTGAAAGAGTCAACTTGACTTCTCCCAGTCGGCCAGTAAGTATTTATATTATTATTAAAACATAACTGAAAAGACCTATGTGCCCTTACTTAAGTTAAGAGCACTTGTTCCAACACAACCTTACAGATCAGCAACATTAATCAAGGTATAAAGACAGAAATACCCCTACGCTAACAATCGCCTTGCGCCTCAGGCGCATTTGGAACCTGTCACTTTTAAAACATTGCTTGATAGAAAGCCATGGTGAACCATCCGGTCCAGGTGCTTTACATTTGTCATTTGTCAATGGAAAAGATAGCCTCCCTAACCTCCTCTTGCTCAAAACTCCTCTCCAACCACTCCTTTAGGTCATTTGACAAACTTGGCCACTCAAGACCCTCAAGCCACACTCTATCGTTTAGGGGTCCCCTAAAAATGGACCTAAAGTGTTATTTGAAAGCCCCGACAATCTCATTTGGTTGTGTTAGTCACACCATTCCACCGCTAACCTTGAGATTTGAGTTTTCCTTTTCCTGCCATTAACTAGAGCATGAAAGAATTTAGTATTCCTGTCTCCCTCCTTAATCCATTTGTGCCTAGACTTTTATCACCAACTGATTTCCTCTTTAAAAAGTCGATCCTCTAGTTGCTTTCTCAGATTCCACCTTACTTCCTTGTCCCCTTCCCCAAAAGTTCCCTGTTCCTCCTTATCTAGATCCTCTATTTGATTAATCAAAGTTTGTTTCCTCTCTTCAATCCTCCCGAAATGCTCATCATTCCAAACCTTAATCTTGGATTTCAGGTATTGAAATTTCCAAAGGAAACTCATTCCTTTTCAATTGACACTTGAGTTTTTCTCCTCCCACCACTCCTTGATCCTTTTCTACAAATCTCAGATGGTATAGCCACATATTCTCAAACCTAAAAAGGGAAGGGCCTCCCTCCCTTAACTCCTTGCAAATGGAAACTGGACAATGATCTGAAGTTACCCTAGGTAGAGTTCTAGATACTAACCCTCCCCAATGCTCCTCCCAATGGTGACAGGGGATCTCCTTGCCTCAACCCTCTTTTAGTTGGAAAGAAATCCCTGACCTCCCCATTTGCCAAGACAAAGTAATTAACAGTTTGAATGTATCCATTTATCCAAAGTTGCTTCCAATTTTACCATGGTGATCTGGAGATTTAGATTATCATCAAGGTTACCCATTACTCCTGTGCTTATGCCAGTGGATTTAGCTGTTTTTAACAAAGATATCCTAAGTGGCACTAAACAGAGTGGGTGGTGCAGCAGGGGGTTCATTTAGGTGGCACCATATAGTTGGACAATTCTTAGTTGAATTGAGTTGGGTAACATAGAGCTAAATCAGCAGCACAAAAACAAATAGATGATGGGAAAAACAGGCATGTGCAAAAATAATTAGCACATTCAATAGTCAATAATGTTCAGAGAGG
Organism: Nelumbo lutea; assembly: GCF_056320005.1. Taxonomy (NCBI): domain Eukaryota; kingdom Viridiplantae; phylum Streptophyta; class Magnoliopsida; order Proteales; family Nelumbonaceae; genus Nelumbo; species Nelumbo lutea. The sequence goes on along the minus strand of NC_142687.1, from coordinate 56,756,342 downwards.
ATCTAAGCACCTCAAACACAGTTACAAGAGATTAATCATGCCTTGTAGTTGAGAGCTTCAGTGAACATAATTGACTACCAAATATATATGGTACTGTCATTTTTATGGTAACAGCTCCAAAAAACACACCAAGTAGGAAGAAGAAAATATGGCTAAGAGAAACATCAGTTGGTAAGGTCTCTGGCTGGTTGTAGCAGAGACATGGGATCAAATCTCACTGTTACCAGGGTTGGGTGGGGGGGTATGGGTATGTAGGATGGGCTACTCCCCGTTATGCAGCATTCAAATCATAGAAACTGGATGTTTTTCTTATTTTGTGATAAAACTTTCTTAAAAAAGTTATCTATTGTTGCTGAGCTGCATCCGGACTGCTCTTAAAATAAGCTAGAACCCATTCTGTATTAGAATCTAGTTTTTCCTTGTTTGGAAAAGATTTCCACTCAGTACCCTTCTGGCATCAGCAGTTGCTTCATGGCTCTGACCTTCTGGGATCAGCGAGCAGGATTCCTCTGTTACCAACATGTGACCAGTTACCTGCTGCAATAATTAGAATAAGAGAAACTAGAAGAAACAGAAAAAAGAAGATAATAGAAATTATAGATAAGAAGAGAAAGAGAAGAAAGGCTTAAGAGTAGGGATGCAAACGGATCAGATTGGATTTGAATCAGGGTATATCCGAATCTGATATGATAACACATATCCAAGATCTGATTGGATCTCACAAGTGGTTATTTGAATCTGAATCTGTTAAGGATGGCAGATATCCGAATATGATCCGATCTGATTCAAATTATGAAGAAAATTAATAATAATAAATTATTAAAAGAAAAAACGTAAATACTTATATAAAGAAAACAAAAATATAAGTATTTACAAAAAATGCAATATAAACATATTTATAAATGAATATATTAATATAGGCATGTCTTTTTATAAGTATATATATAGGTCGGATCGGAATAGATAGGGAGGGGATCCGAATCCGGTCTAATCCGACCTGGAAATCTGACAGAGGTTGACCCGAATCCGACAAAAAATAGGATCAGATCCTGATCCAATCCATTTGCACCCCTACATGAGAGTTTTGGCTAGGCTGTGCCAGTTTAGTACCTATGAGTCCTGCTAGGGCCATAGCCCAGGCCTGAAATATGAGTCCTGCTAAGCCAGACTTCTGAGTATCAAACATTAAATATATATCGTTTATATTATATGATAGTGGGCAAGAGATGTTAATTTGAATGGATTAATCAAAGTTTAGATGTCTGACCAGAAATATTGAATCGAAAATACAATCAATACAAAGGTCACCCAATTGTATGGATGATGCACTAGCTAAACAAGAGGTGGTTAGAAATCAGTTGTTTTGAGCATAATTATAAGTAAAATGCAATAGGAGAGTTTAATGGGATGGCAGATTCATTGGCAAAACTAGGGGTTACTAGGGACCTATTTTATTAGGCAAAACTGTAATGTAATTGTTATGTTTGTATTGGGCTCAAATCTTCTTTATTATATGGGGTCAAATCCACATCTGGTCCTATTATTAATTGGATGCAGGTTCTATGTTCTGAATCTGAAATAATTGGGTTTGATGTTGGATTGGGTTTCAGACTTTTGGAGTTCATTAACTTTTCTACCTCTAATTCCGATCCAGTCATTATACTTAATAGTAATATATGCCCAATGATGCAACAATACTATTGGTAATTTATATTTCTATATTAGTATAATTTTTTAAGTGGACATTTTGTCTTTTCCTTTCCCTATAACCTCCTAGGAAATTCATTATTTATTTCTTTATTTAGACTGACTTCTTGCTTTTCTAGATTGTTTTTTCTGATGCATGGTGGATTGGAAAAAAAGATGAGAATCCAGGGGAGGCCCGGCTTGAATTTCCTAAGGAATTGAACCAGAATGAGGTTAACTTTCCTAAAATTCACTTTATTAACTTTCCATTGAAAGATTGTTGTTCAAATTCTGATATGTTTCTTGGACAACTAATTGGTTTCAGGGACAAGGAGACCATGATTTTAAAGGTGGTGCAGGTGTCATATCTGAAGAAAAACCAGGTGTTAACAAACTTGTAAAGGACTATGAATGCCACTCCCCTAGAGACGTGCCAGAAGATGATGCATCTGAGGGTTCTGATCATTTGCTTGCTGATGATCTGAAAGATATGATGGACATGACACCAGTTCGGCATTCAGCAAGAACAGCTGGGAAAACGTTCAAGTATTAGCCTACTTATTTCATCTGACATACTTGTTAATTTTAGATAGCAACTGGAGGAACTCCCTAACAGTTCAACATCAACTTTATCCTGACAAATCCAAAAACTATCAAAGTCTCTCCCCGAACAGATCAACAACAACCTTAGAATCAGAAACTATTATAATTTATTTCCATCCCTGCTCCAAAGCAAAAAACAGAGATTTAAAGATCACCCACAGCTCCACTTCCAACGGGTCACCAATCATCCCTAGACTTCCTCCTGTGTCCACAACAAGAGATTTATGTATTTTTTCTATCTAGGATTGGACAAGAAAGGAAGTTAAAAAGAAAGTGCATTAATCTAAATGTAAGGCATATGACAACCTCTATCATATACTAGGCATTAAAGAGGGAGAAAGTGGTATTATAAATTGTTGAAAGATCAATTTAGATTATTTTTGTTATTTATTCTCTTATTTTTAATTGTTATTATTAGTCTCATAGTTTTTTTGGTTTTCATATTGCTGTCATAGTGCCATAGTGTTTATTCTTTGATTTGGGTGGCTAGGGGTATTATGGTCATTGTACCTGTATCTTTTAATATAGGGGCAACAACTAGAATTTTTGCTTCTTCTAAATTTCTGTATTCTTCCTTTCTTCTTCGCCATGCTTCTTTTTTACAATTCTTCAGATTTTACCATTCTTTTATTACCTATTGGTTTTTTACAAGTATTAGAGCATACAAGGTAGTTCTACGATGAAGCCCATGCAGCTGCAAGACCAAAAAATTGCATAGAGATTTGAAGAGAGACTGGTGGTGTGTCCGGAAGTGCGTCCTTAAACACCCCGGAACACCAGTTTAAACATTTATAATTTTTACCGTTTCTCAAACAACTAATGTAGTGAATGGGTGAGAACATGTCGTATCCATAGGGGAGCAAGTGAAAAATTAATATATACTTAGATCCGGACAAGAGAATACAATCGAGAATTGCAGAAAATAAGAAAATAGAATCCATTATTGCTGAAATTAAATGTTTCGAATTTAAACATGACAATAAATAAAAATAAAAATTTAATAAAGTATGGGAATCAACAAAGGTAATAAAAGAAATAAATAAAAAAAAATGATCTAGAATCCGGATCCGGTGGCGGTAGCTGCAGATCGGCCAGACAGCTTACAGAAACCCCTCCTGACAAGAACCGGACGTCTGTCCTTTCTACAACCCTCGAACCCCTTGAGACACCTTAGCCTTGAACCAAACGAATTTAGATCTGCAAAACAGAGAAACGAAAAAATAATTAAATCTAAAAGATTGCAGAAATAAACATAACAGAAAAGAAAAGAATGCTTGATCAGATCCAGTGGCGGAGTTGCAAAATGGTTGAACAACTTGCAGGAACCCCTCCTGACAAGATCTGGGCGTCCTCCCATTCTACAACCCTTGAACTCCTTAAGAAACCTTAGCCTTGTAACTGGGTAATTGACCAACCCCTTCTATAAGGCCCCTGGGGTCCTTTTTATAGAGAAGGGTGGACACAACTGGGAATAGAGAGAAAGAGGGGGGCGGCAGTTGGGTTTTAGTTAAAATATGGGTGCCCTAGGGTTTAGAATGAAGGGTTAGGATGGTTCTAGGGTGATCTTAAGGCTGAGAAGAAATGGAGAAGGCAACCAATATTATGTAAGGCTGAGATTTAATGGCTAAAGGCTGAATGGTGAAGATTAGAAGTTAGGTGGCTCATAGGGTTAGAATGCTAGAAAGAGAGTGCCCTAGAATGGATGGTGGAGATTAAAAGGGATGGAAGGTGAGGGTTTAGCAGTTAGGGGTGGCTAGGGTTTGTTTAGAGTGAAAAGAATGGGTTAAAAGGCGCCCTAGGGTTTGCTAAGGCGTGGGGAGCATGCTAATAAAGTAGGAGGGGTTTCAAACTGGGTTTAGTAGCTTAGGAGGTTCCCTCCTGCTTTCAGTTTTTCAGAAAAAACCTCCTCTCTCAGCTGGACTTCACACCAGCTTACCAAAATCTGCATTTCAGCCATGAAAACTTTTCAGTTTTCCCCAAAATTTGCAGAGACCCTTAGAGGCCACAACATTGCATTTAATTGGGAAAATGGCACATCTTGACTATTCTAAGGCCGAAAATACCCCTGAATTGATGCCCTTAAGGCATCAAAATGCATGGTTATCAACTGGTCAATCTAGATTAGCTCACCTTGTTCTAGAAGTTTTTTGGAGTCTCTATTGAGTAATTATTATACAAGAAAGATCCTTGGAGTTTCCTAAAAGTCATGAACAAGATAAAACCTGGAATAACCTTATGGAGATTGAAAGGTCACCTTTTGTGGTGGTGTTTGGGTTTTAGATGATTGCCTATAGTTTGTTTAAGTGGATGGTTATTACAGTGATTTAAAAGGCGTGCCTAGGCACATAGGCAAGGTGCATTTCAGGGTATGCGCCTCACCTAGGTCCTAGGCGTGCCCTTTCAAAAGGCGCACGCCTGGTGTGCCTAGGCATGCGCCTCGTGCGCCTTGTATCTCAGCCCAGGCGTGTGCCTTTTGAAAATTTGACGTTTTTTTGCTTTTTTGAGTGTAGCCGCTCGAGGCAAGCCCAAACAAGTCTGCTCCAATCTGCTCGCTCATTGAATCTCTGAGAACCCCCCAATTTGGTAATGTTGCTCATTCATTCATCCTAATAAAATGTCTTCTTAAAAAGCAATTAAAACTATAAAATCATTATTTTTTGTGTGAAAACAAAAAATTTAAGACCTAACATGGAGTTGTTTGGGCTTGCCTCGAGGGGCGTGGCACAAAGGCGGCTTGTAGAATCAGGAACGTAATATGTTTTACATTACATTAGCAACTTGAAGTAATGCAATTGAGTAAAAAAAGAGATTAGAGGTTTTACATGCTTGAAAATGTTTTATATGTTTGATTTTATTTTTAAATTCTCATTTGAATATGCTTTACATCTTATGTTTATGTATTTTAATTTTAGATAATAAGTTTTTTAAAACGTTTATTTTAAAATTTAAGTTTATATTTTTATTAATATTATGATCAATATTTTTTGAATTTTTTGACATTTTTTGATTCTTGACTTTTTTTTTTTTTTTTTGTATTTTTGTGCCTTGCCTCAAAAAGGCACACGCCTCGCCTTGCGCCTCAGGCGCAAATTGACCCCTGTGCCTTCTTTGCCCCTTGTGCTTTTAAAACACTAGGCTATTCTTAAGAAGTGATCTGGGGACTCTGGAGTTAGTGCCCCATTCTCTCCCTTTTCTTGGAGGCAGCTATGGTGATTTCTACCCTAGGATTGATGTGGTTGAGACCATAGTATATTTAGCAAAGTGACATTGTTTATGTGTTTCTAGGAGGACAAGGTTGATCGTTTGTGGGATTGTGGATCCTATAGGGATGGATTACAAGTTTGGAATGGAGGTAGGGATGACTATAAGTGGTGTTGGGAGAATCCTAATATAAACCATTGTAAAGCTAGGTGGTATGAATTATTTGGAATAATCACTGTTTGTATGCATGTACATAGGAGGGCATGCCAAACTAGTGTAAGGGCATGTGCTATGCATGTGTGCAAGTAGAGGGTAAAGATATATGTTGATCAATAACAGAATCATTTTAGTAAATTTGATTAAAGAAGGTACAAGAGAAAAGGGGAGGGACAAGCTCCCTTAACCCTCCCCACAATGTTTACTCAATCTTATATGAAAGCGAAACTGGGGTATATTATAGGTGCTTTGAAGGAATTAGATCCTACAGGCCTTGTACATGCCAAATGGATCTAGGAGAATTTCATGGTTATGTCTTGGTTGTGTGGATCTATGCTTCCACATTAGCAGAAAACATTTGTGGATGAGAACAGCCAAGGAAATTTGGGATGACCTAGCAGATTCTTGTTCTTAGGCTTTAGATGCTATAGGCTTATAGCATATTGGTTACTTTGGTGAAATTAACAGTTTTAAGTAGAGGGGGAATACTTTGGTAGTATGCTTAAGACACTTTGCTAGGAGATAGATCATCTTGAGGCAGTACAGACTGCAGGGGAAAGTCTTAAAGATGCAGCTACACATCAAAAGATGGTTGAGTGAAATAGGGTTTTGTGATTTTCTAGCTAGTCTCAACCTTGAGTATGGCATTGTGAGGAAGAATATAGTTACACATGAGAGAATTACACTCTAACAAGCCTATTCATCGATCCGTGGAGAGGAAAGTAGGAGAGGTGTGATTCTGAAGCTTTCATTGTATTGATTCTACATCATTAGTGCCAGCTAAGCCCATATCAGTAGGAGACAGGTGGAGTAGTGGTGATAGATTGATAGTGAAAAGGAGGACAAGTAGGGGTTGGTATGTTATTATTGTAAAACGGCCAAACATATCAGGGAAACTTGTTGGAAGCTTCATGCTAATCTAATTGCTTGCTTGTCTAAGAAGCAAGAGGGGAAATGCATATAAGGTAACTCGTCATGAGAACAATAATATACAACCTAGAGAATCTGAAAAAGTCATCAACAAATAACAAGAAATATTTGTGCCCTCCATAGCAAGAATATGGTATGGTCTCTTCACATTTTTTTTATCAATAACAAGATTTATGTTAAAGATTTAAAAGATAGATACGTGATGTACAATATACAGACAGACATTGAGAGGCAAACAGATTTGTCTCTCCCCGACAACCTATAAGTATTACAACATTGCCCAGAACATATTCTCCCTTTCCACTCTTTGCTTGGCTAAACTATCTGCCATAGAGTTAGCAGACCGCTTAACCCATTGAACCTTTACTTCCATATCTTTTCTTAACCATTTGAATTTCTTCTTTGGAGAGTTAAAAATCCACATCCTTTGATCATTGCACCGCAACCAGCTCACCACCAGTTTAAAATCTCCCTCAATTACTAATTTTCTGATGTTCAACAAAGCTGTTCTTTGTATTCCTTCCATTGCAGCCAGCACCTTTGCTCTGAGGGAATCTCCTTCCCCTACTGTTCCTGAGTTAAGTGCTATAACAATACCTTTCTCATCTCTGAATACACCTCCTATTTCTGATGGTCCAGGATTACCCGTACATCTCCCATCAAAGTTGAGTTTTGTGAATCCCCTATCTGGCGGGCACCATAGTGGATTAATTACTGATCTATTGGGTGGTGATTCAGTCACTGCCTTCCAACTCCTAAGAAGATCATCTATAGACACATTAGAGAACTTGTCCATGGATTTTAACCAAACTGCTGTTCTAATCAAGATAGTTTCAAATATAACCTCCTTGAAGCTTTCCTTATTTTGAAACAATCTTGCATTCCTCTCTTCTCAAATAGTCCAAACAAGTGCTGCCCTTGTACATTTCCACATAATCCTACCTCTTTTGTTTGGCCATTCAAAGAATGTTGAGGCAAATAAGCACCCAAATAAAGAGAAACACCATTCCCAAATACAAGTGGTAAAGGAGCAAGAAATTAGCAAGCGATGACAGTTCTCACCATTGGCCTTACACAAGAAACATCTATGAGGGGACAAACGCCACTATGATCTCTTTTTTTGAAGTAAATCACAGGTATTAATCTTTCCATGAACAACTTCCCAACAATAAACACTAACCTTGGGTGGAATAGGCTTGCACCAGACCTCCTTAACTGGGAAAGGATGCGAGGAAGACAAATCAGAAGTAGACAAAGCATGGAAAAAAGAAGCACAAGTAAAGGAACCAGAGGGGGAGCAAGTCCAAATTCGGCCATCAGGTTTGGAAGGGTCCATAAAAACATCTTTTAGAAGTTGTAACAGATTAGAGACACGAGGAGTTTCTGAATCCCTTAAACCCCTATGGAATCCCAGATCCCAACCAATACCATTAACAGAACTAGAAGGAACAAGGAAATTAGAAACTAGTTTGTTCTTGAAGCGGCTGAGAGCAAAAAGAGACGGGAGTTGGTCTTTTAGTGGGGAGGAACCCAGCCACACATGTTCCCAGAATTTTATACGATGTTCACTACACAGATCATACTTGACCAAGGGAAGGAAGGAAGGTAAGATACCATTAATAGCCTTCCAAGGAGATGCATGAGTTTCCCTATTTTGTGGTCCACTGTCCCATCCATCAGCTGAGAGCCCATGTATACTTAAAACCACTCTTGTCCAAAGCTTATTTATCTCTTCAGGTAGTCTCCAAAGCCACTTCCCTAACAAAGCTAGTTTCTTCTTTGTAAACACCCTAAGCTTAGCCCACCTTCCTCCTTAGACTTACTCACCACATCCCACCTAACTCTATGATCCCTTTTACCTTCCTCCAGATCCCATAAAAAATCTCTCATCAACTTCTCGATCTTCTTGCACATTGCACACTGACTAGTGCCTTGAAGATTGAAAAGTAATAGATTGGCAAATTAGCTAGGGTCGACCAGATTAGGGTGATTCTACCTCCCAAAGAAAGATACCCCTTTTTCCAACAACAAGGCTCTTCGAAATCTACCATTCCTTCACCTTGTGGACTATCCTTGGATGGCTCAACCACATATTTTCAAACCTAAAAGGGGTGGGACCTCCACCCTGAATCTCTTCTTAATAAAGAGTAATAGGCCAGTGATCATATGTTACCCTAGGTAAAGCCCTCGATACGACATTGTTCCAATGCTCCTCCAAATCCACATAGAAAATAGGGATGGCAATTTTCCCCATCCCTGACGAGGACCCAACTACCACGACTCGATGGGGTCGGGGTGGGGATTGTTTTGGCAGGGTGGGGACGGGGACAGGGATTAATAGGAATCCCTGGTCGGGGTTGGGGTCGAGGATGGGGATTGAGGTCCCCGCCTTGCCTCATCCCCGATTATATATATTAAATGTTACTTATATATTAAATTATACTATTATATTATTTATATTATATTCTATTATATATATCAAAACATTTTTAAAACATTATTTATAATTAAAATTTTTTATTTATTTTAAGTAAATTTATTTAAAAAAATTTTGTTATCTGAAAACATTTCGGGGATTCGGGTCCCCACAGGGAACCCATTCCCATTGGGGATCGAGGATGGAGAACAATTTTTATCCCCAACGGGGATTGGGGACGGGAATGGGGGTTTATTTCAGAATTGGGGTCGGGGACGGTGAATATGATCCCTGCCCCGAACCCACCCCGTTGCCATTCCTAATAGAAAAGAAATCTATCCAGTCTAGAGCAGCTGGGGTTGGGTTGGAGATTTGACTAAGTGAATTTATGATGGAGAGGTAAATCCTTGAGTTCATGGGAATTAATGAATTCATTGATTTTTTTTTTTTCATTTTGGTACTAATCCTCTGTCTTGGATTGTTGGACTCTTCAGTAAATCTTATAGCATTAAATTCACCCCCAATGCACCATGGTTCCTTCAAAAGTCCTCTAATGTCACTCAATTCTTTCCATAACTCATTTCTCTCCCTATAATCATTGGGTCCATACACATTGGTCAAAACCCATTCAAATCCGTCCTCCTCCTGTTTAAACTTGATTGATATTGTTAACTTTCCCACCAACTCTTCAGCCCCTTCCAGAGTTTCATTATTCCACAAAGTTAAAATACCCCCGAGGCACCCCAAGAGGGGGCTGAGGCCCAACTTATTCCTCTAGCCTTCCATATGCTCTTGGTCCACCTTCTATCGAAATCTTCCACCTTGGATTCTTAAATTATAACTATATCCCTTTTTAGCACCTCCTTAATCACACTGCTCTCTTCCTATCTCTTTCCAATTCTTTTACATTCCAAATTCGAATCACAACCTGTTTCAAATGCCCCTTTCTTTATTAACCTTACCTAGAGCTTCTTTATCCTTCCCCTCTCCCATTAAATTCCTTGTTCCCCTCAATATCCTTTTTTGTCTTTCCACTTCACTTAACTTTCTCTTTCTATCTTTTCCCCCACCTTCTTTACCTCCTAGAAAGGCTTTCAAGTCATTTGGGTCTTTTATTTTGCAGCCTAGTTTCTCAATGAATTCAGCAACAGAATCCTCTACCTCTTTCCTAGCCCCACCAACAAGCTCCTTTCTGGCTGCACCTAGAATAGTTCCTTGCCCCTCCCCATTTTCTTGGAAGCTTGCCATTTCTTTGGCTTTTAAATCCTCAAATAAAGAACTGATTAGCTCCCAAATCTTTTCTCCTTTTTCTTTTTACTATTCCTCTACTCTCATCCCCTCAATCTCCACTACCTTCTTAAAACAACCACTTTCACCACATTCAGTACCAGGGGCTCTAATCTTAATGGAGTGGTTCAACCTTGGAGCACCTGTTTCAGGCAGAGAAGAAGGATTAGTACCACAAATTGAAATTACTAGTGTAAGTACATGCAGTCTACCATCATTGGGATTATGATGAGGACGTCGAAGGAAAGCCATGTGGAGAAATCCCAACCGGAACACCCCTACAATGGTACAGAAATATTTCATCAAAGCAACGGAAGGCTCATGCACTCGCGATGAGCACAAAGAGCTACCCAAAGTATGTGATGGGCATAAAATGCCTTCTGGGACTTGTGATGAACGTAGAGAAGCTTTGGAGATTTGCGATGAACAATGAACGTCATTGTAGACTACTAATGGACACAAGATGACATCACATGCCCACAATTAGCCCAACACGACAGCAGTATCCTGCGATGGGCATAAGAATGACAATTCATTCCATGACAAGCGGTAGAGGAAGTCCAAAACCAACAATACTCGCTTGCGGGTAATCCACGTCACAACAAACTGTGATGAGGCGTCTTGAGGGTGACCGATGAGAGACTCAAACACGTCATCTGAGCCAAGATCTCATCCTGGACACGTGGCCACAAGAGAACCCCCAAGGGATGTAGCCAATACGTACCATGTGAGAATCCTCAGAAGAAAGGAAACTTTATTTCTAGAGGATCTCGCTGGACACGTGGCGGTCCTCCGATTACCGACATAAAGACAAAAAGTTCCCTTTCCTAATAGGAAAGGTCTTCTTTATGATCCTTCTCCCAATAGCTTCGAGATCCTCCCTATAAAAAGGGACAGAGCACAACCCCCAGACATTACCGTCATCATTATCCGAGACTTCCTAGATCTCCTTAGGGACCTTGGCATACCCATAACTTTGACTCGCAACCTTGACCCAAGCCCTACTCCATCTTCGTCTTTCAAGGAGACCATCAACACTGCCTTACCACCGTACTTACAACTGGCATACCTGAAATTGAGGGGGAGAGACGTGGATCTGCCAATAGAACAGTCTTTGAATTCACAATCAATTTAGGGTGAGGGGTGCAGCCTTCCAGATCATCTCATGCGCTGATAGGGGAAGTGGACATGTCCTTAAACAACCTTTGCTCACTTCCAGACCTCTCGTGTTCAGTCCCAAATAGATGATCTGCATTTGGCCTCTGGTTGACAATAGCTATCTCTTCACCAAATTCTGAACACTGCTGTAGCATGGGTCCGGTCACCTCTTCATCCAGAGCCGAGCGGTCCTCCTCTGAAACCATCCTTAACACTATTGTATCCCCATTCTCTTTCTTGTCGGAAACAGCAGGGGTAGGGGTTGGAATAGCTTCACTCTCTTCTTGCCCGAACAATGAACCAGTATCTATATCGTGAATCTCTACCATAGTCACAATTTTTTTTCCTCCAGTGCTGCCAATGGAAGACCCTTCATCTGAAAAGGTATCTTCTGTATCTGAATCATTGCAACTTTTTCTCTTCTGGTGCTGCCAATGGAAGACCCTTTGTCTGAAAAGGTATCCTCAAAGTCATATCCAAGACATAATCCCAATCATAGCTCAAAATGATATGTTCTGAGAGTGGCACTAATATTGGAGTAGAGACTATAGTGCCAACATTCAAAATTGTAGAGAACACTAATGTCAACCCCACTAAGGTGGTCCCCACTGTTCGTATGTCAGCAATAAGTTATGATTAGGATTAGTTCTTTATGGTAAGATTATGACTAGTCTTTTATAAGATTAGGATAAGATTAGGATTAGTCTTTTTTCAGCTTTATCTTATCTTGTTATCTTATCTTACCATGTAAGCAATTCAGTCCTTTTACAAGTATGATACTATGTATATAAATTTAAGAGGGGTGCGGCTGTTTAAACACATCAACCCAACTCTCTTTTATCAAAATCTCTCTCTCTCTCTCTCTTTCTCTCTCTCTCTCTTTCTCCCTCTTCTTTTCTTATTTTTTTCTTCTCCTTTTGAGTGTCTGTTCAATCTTGATCGACTACTTGGTATCAGAGCATTCGATCTAGGGTTTCTCATGTGGAATTAATTCAGCCGACCACATGAGAATTATTTAGGTCTGAGTTTTTTTTTTTTTTTTTCATTCGACTGATTCTTGGAGATTAACAGAAGTCTTCAACAACTATCCAAGGATTGGAAAGTGCTACTTGTAATCAGGAAGAATCAGAGAAGAATTAAGTGATCAAGGTTAGGTCTTTGGTCAAGATTGGAGGTGCCAATCAGATTTTTTGGTTCTCTCATCAAGATTGAAGTTGGCGATCAAGAAGATTTTTCTCCGAGATCAGTTCTGTTTCAGAAGTTTCTCGGGTTGATCAGAATCAAGATCAGTTTTGAGCAAACTAAAGTTGGCGATCAGAATTTCAGCATGTATTTTTTGAATCAAGATCAGTTTTTTTTTTTCTCAGAAATTCCTGGGTAAGGTCTTATTCCTTCTTGAGGGCAGCAACAAGGATAGTTTAATTTGTGAGGTACGGTTATATAGAATTTTTTTTCTTTTTCTCTTCTAGGGTTTTAAGAGAAAACCTTGAAATCCAGGACTGTTCTCTGATCTTTGTTTTCGGAGTTCTGTACCCAGGCCAACTGCTATTAGTTCTCAGATTTAGTAGGCTGATTGATACAGTGATACAGTGAATTGGAATTTTTTTTTCTTTCTTTGAATCTGATTTCTGCTTCTAGACCTACTGTCGTTAGTTTTTTTTTTTTTTCAAACCTAGTAGGATTATTGTTACAGTAAATAGAAGGTGTTTTTTGCTTAACCTCTAACCAAGAATGGAGTTCAAGCACCAAGGGGAGGGTGGTTTTGGGACTGGTTTAGGTGGCATGACTGAAAACACCTTCCAAATTACAATTGTAAAGTTTGATGGTTCAAACTACTTAGAGTGGGCCCGATCAGCCATGATGGCCATTGGGGGAAGAGGAAAACTGAACTATTTGTTGGGAGATGTGAAGGAACCAAATAAGGAGGATCCCACTTATGCTAAGTGGATTCAGGAAAATTATTTGGTGATGACATGGCTGTGCAATTCCATGCAGCCACACATCAGTTGAAATTGCTTGTGGGCAAAAACAGCCAAAGAAATATGGAATGTTGTAAAAGAAACCTACTCTCAGCCCCTTAATGTTGCTAGGGCTTATGAGCTGAAATGTGAGGTTAAAAATCTCAAGCAAGGTGAGAAACAAGTTTCTGTTTATTTTTCAATCTTGAAATCCCTGTGGCATGAAATTGACCACCTTGAATCAATTGAATGGGAAAGTCAGAAGGATGCACAGATTTACAGAAAGTAGATTGAAACTAATAGAGTGTTTGAGTTCCTGGTTGGTCTAAATTCGGAATATGATATTGTGAGGTAGCAACTATTGGCAAGATACAGTGTAACTCCGTCCCAGGCCTATTCATTAGTGCACAACGAAGAGACTAGGAGAAAAGTTATGCTACAGCAACAACCTTTTGAATTAGCTCTGGCAGTAGTTAAGCCCAAATTTGGGAGTGATAAGAAAAGAGACATGAAGAAGGAAGCTAAGAAGGACCTAGTATGTGAGCATTGCAAGAAACCTGAACATACTAAAGAGACCTATTGGAAGTTACATCCACATTTAGTTCCAACAAAACTCAGAAACAAAAAGAGGAATGCAAATATGGTTGTTAACACTGATAGTACAACTTCATCTGGCACAAGAGGTAATCCTCTAGATACTCTAGCTGTTGTCCGAGCTGCTCTAGTTCAGCTGGAAAATGAAGTTGGTAATTCAGCTCCACCTCCTAAAACACCATTAGCACCCCATACTTCAGCTTTTGCTCATTTAGGTAATCGAGCCTCAGCTCACCATGCCTTAGTCATAGGTAATACAGATCATTCATGGATAATAAATTCTGGAGCATCTGACCATATGACTGGTTTGTCGTTATTATTTACTACCTATCACTTATCTTCAGGCAGAGACAAAGTATCCATTGCTGATGGCTCCCTCGTTCCTATTTCTAGCAAGGGAGACATCTAATGCTATTTCCTTATCTTTGGTTTTGCATGTTCCTAAGCTTAGTACTAACTTGCTTTCAGTTAATAGCATTACAAAAAACCAGAATTGTTTAGTAATTTTTTTTTCCGGATCGATGTGTTTTTCAGGATCTGGAGACAAGGAAGGTGATTGGGACTGGCCGTGAGGCAAATTGAGTCTATCTGCTTGGAGGGAGTCCTCATTGGGAAGACAGTGAGACTGAGAGGTCTTGTGTTTCTCAGTCTGTTGATCAGGCTATGCTTTGGCATAATAGGATGGGTCATTTATCTTTTCGGGCTTTGAAGAGTTTGTTTCCTAGTTTGTTTGAATCTATCCAGATGCCTAGTTTGAAATGTGAGAGTTGTGAACTTGCAAAGTTCACCTTCATTAGATGATCTTGATCTTCCCATAGCAGTTCGTAAGAGCAAGCGTCGTTGCACCACATCCACAACTCACAGCATTTCTCAGTTCTTGTCCTACGATCATTTGTCTCCCTCCTATAAGTCTTTTCTCGCATCCATTGCCGATGTTCCCATTCCCAAAACAATACAGGAAGCATTGGAAGTACCAGAATGGAAAGATGCAATAAAAGCAGAAATGAATGCCCTCATCGGAAACAATACTTGGGAGATAGTTGATCAGCCTAAAGGTAAGAAACTGGTTGGATGTAGATGGGTATTCACTATGAAACATAATGCCGATGGTTCTATTGAAAGGTATAAGGCCCGGTTAGTTGCAAAAGGATTTACTCAGACATATGGTATTGACTACTTGGAAACTTTTGCACCAGTAGCAAAGATTACCACAATCAGAGTCTTATTATCTCTTGCAGCCAGCTACTCTTGGCCATTGTATCAGATGGATGTTAAAAATGCCTTCCTCAATGGAGACTTGCAAGAAGAGGTTTACATGTAGTTGCCTCCTGGATTTTATGGTACAGAGACAGGAAAGAAGGTTTTTCGGTTGAATAAAGCCTTGTATGGACTAAAACAGTCCCCTAGAGCTTGGTTTGATAGATTTAGACAAGCCCTTGAAAGGTTCGGATATGTACAGGCCCAGTCAGACCACACCTTGTTTATTAAGAGAGTGGATTCTTCCTTAACCTTGCTTTTTGTATATGTGGATGATATTGTAGTAACAAGAAATGATAATACTAGGATTGAGTCCCTTAAGCAACTTCTTCATCAAGAGTTTGATGTAAAAGATATGGGAGAACTACGATACTTCTTGGGCATTGAGGTAGCCAGATCCAAGCATGGGATTTTTGTTTCTCAAAGAAAGTATGTTCTTGACTTGTTGGAAGAAACAGGAAAGTTGGGTGTTAAGCCTGCTGACACACCCATTGAACAAAATCACAAGATTAGTGTAGAGGGTGGAGAAACCCTTGAAGATAAAGCTATGTTCCAACGATTAGTTGGAAAACTTCTCTATCTTTGTCTGACTCGACCCGACATTAGTTATACAGTCATTGTGGTTAGTCAGTATATGCACTCTCCTAGGACTACTCACCTCCTTACAGTTGAGAGGATACTATCATATTTGAAGAGGTGCCCAGGTAGAGGTATTTTATTCAAGAATAATGATCACATGAAGATAGAAGTTTTCACAGATGCTGATTGGGTTAGGTGTGTTGATGATCAAAGATCTACCTCTGGATATTGTGCTTTTATAGGAGGTAACCTTGTCTCTTGGAGGAGTAAGAAACAAAATGTTGTTTCTCGTTCCAGTGCTGAAGCTGAATATAGGTCCATGGCAAATGGTGTAGCTGAGATCCTATGGTTGAGATCATTATTTGAGGAGTTAGGTATTGTTTATGAGAAAGCCTTGATGTTGTACTGTGATAATCAAGCTATCATCAATATAGCCCATAATCCGGTACAATATGACAAAACTAAGCATATTGAAGTGGATCGGCATTTTATCAGAGAAAGGGTTACATCTCAAGAAGTATGTCTTCCATACATCACCTTCGACATGCAGCTGGCAAACCTTCTCACCAAGGCGGTTTCAAGGAAGAAGTTAGAAGCAGATTTGTGCAAGTTGGGAATGACAAACATCTATTCCCAACTTGAGGGGGAGTGTAGAGAACACTAATGTGGACCCCACTAAGGTGGTCCCCACTGTTTGTATGTCAGCAATAAGTTATGATTAGGATTAGTTCTTTATGATAAGATTAGGACTAGTCTTTTATAAGATTAGGATAAGATTAGGATTAGTCTTTTTTCAGCTTTATCTTATCTTATCTTGTTATCTTATCTTACCATGTAAGCAATTCAGTCCTTTTACAAGTATGATACTAGCATATAAATTTAAGAGGGGGGCGGCTGTTTAAACACATCAACCCAACTCTCTTTTATCAAAATCTCTCTCTCTCTCTCTCTTTTCTCCCTCTTCTTTTCTTATTTTTTTCTTCTCCTTTTGAGTGTCTGTTCAATCTTGAGCGACTACTAAAATAACTCAAAAAATAATGTTAACACTTCTGGTACATTCATATGGATCAAATATGAGTGGTCAAACTTGCAAAAGAATGGCTTGATGGATTACATGAAACAAATTTGGAAGATCTGTATTTTCTCAAATTTTCACACGAGGAATTTTTGAAAATTCAAAAGTGGAGTGAAACTGCATTTGTTTCTTGCTTCAAAATTCTTCTAAAACCATACATTGTGCAATGGTATGGATTTCAGACTTTGAGGCTCCTATGGTCTGTATGACCTGCTTACATCATCTGACAACAATACAACATTATGACATCAGCAGGTTGCTCTGCAATGAATGATGAAGAGAGTGAGATGCTCTGGCTGGATAGCCAAGTTTATCTACAGCACTTGTTGTACATTCTATTAATAAAATTAGTAAATTACTTCTTCATGGAAGTGGCAGTGTTGCACTTCCAAACCATGTTAATCGTAGGTACTATTTCTCCCTTTTTTTCCTGTGCCTCCTGAATCCTCCTTCATGTTCTCTGGTCAGCAGCTAAAGGGCCATACTCAATTCTGGTCCTAGCTATCTGGGTCTTGGGAGTATTTGACCTAACCTCTGACACTTTTTTTTGCATGAAGTGGTTACTTTCCAATTTGAATCCACATCATCATTCTTGTCAACCGGGGTTTTTACTATTGCACCAAGCACTGACCCCTTTCCCTGGTCAGCAGTTGCCAAAAAAATTATAAGTTCCATTTATTGAAATTTATTAGTTCTCTTTTTGTACTTCAAACATTAAAGCATCTAGTTGGTTTCATTTTTTCTTTTTCTGCTGATGCAGTTTTGCAGAAACTTCTTCTGGAGATGGTTCTGCTGGTACTGATTCTGATGAATCCGAAGTGAAGGAAATGAAAGTTCGTGGGGAGCATAATGATGCAGTTAAGAGGCGCTCATTTAGAAATATCCACATTATACATGATTATTTTGTATATTTTTGTGTTAAATCAAAATTCGTTTTTCAGCATTGATGCACATTCAACCAAATAGCCTTTCCAAGAGTTTGTTGGTTCCCTTAAATGATAGCACAGGCTGAAGATTCTAGCTTGGTGGTCCACACCACTGATGAGAATGTGACAACAAAGACAAATTTCTCAGACAAAATTCAAGAGCATTCCTTGTCAGTTAAGAAGTCCAAAGAACATACTCTTAGTAAATCTGGTCCATTACTTCAAACTACTATATCCACCTTGTTTGAGAAAATGGAGGGAAAGGTAAGGCTTTAGAGCACTTCTCAAATTAGTAGAACTCTGAATGTATTTTAGCATGGATTCAATGGTTCTTTTTTTTTTTTTTTTGATCAGTGATGGATTCAATGGTTCTTAACAAAAGATATTCCTTATATTGAAAGTTTTTTTTTTTTTTTATGGTATTTTTTCATCAATAACAAATAGCTTTTCATTAACAGAATTAAGGATTCAGTACATGAAAAGGGAGATAATCTTTCTTAAATCTCCCAACCAAGAAGTCCACCCAACAGGTGGGAAAAACAATTACAATTACAATTGATCCCAGAGAAGAGAAACCCTATTAACCCCTTGTTTAGCTAATCCATCCACAAAAGAATTAGCAAATCTTTTAATCCATGAGAATTTTACATCAATATCCTTTGTTAGCCACTTGAACTTCTTTTCATTGCTGTATTTCTACAGTCCGTTCATTTCTTCCTTCAACCAGCCCACTACCACCTTAGAATCTCCTTCTATAATCAACTTCTGATGCCCAATTCTTTAGCTCTTTGTGCTCCTTCCAAAGCCACTAGTATCTCTACCCGAAGAGAGTCACTTGTTTCAATTGGTCCTGAAAAAAGTGCAATTACATTTCCTTCCTCATTCCTGAAATCTCCCCCAATGCCTGAAGGCTCAGGATTTCCCGCATTGCTACCATCAAAATTCGGTTTGAAAAAAGCCACTAGGAAAAGGAGACCAAATAGGACATCCTCCTTTGCCGTTGCAGAAGTTGCTGTCTCAATCCATTTCCTCTGTAACTCATCCATTGTAAATTCTTCAAACAAGTTCAAAGTCTTCAGACAATGTGTCACCCTTATTTGGTTTACTTCCAGTAAAGTTTCCAGGCTTCTCTCCTCATCTGAGAAGATCCTTGAGTTCATTTCTTCCCATATTGCCCAGCATACAGCAGCCCTTTGCGCACCTCCATATCACCCTGCCCTTTTTCTTTGGCCAACTAAAAGTTGTAGAAGCAAATAAGCTTTGCATATTAAGGGGGAGGGGGGATCCACCTGCATCCAAACAAAGAAATAAACCATTCCCAAATACTTTTAGCAAAATGGCAGGAGATAAACAGCTTTTGGGTCTTTTTCTTTGGAGCAAATCACTAGTGTTAATTCTTTCTAGGAATACTTCCCAACAGAAACACCCAACCCTTGGTGGAGTAGGCCTACACCAAATTTCTTTTACAGTGAAAGACAATCCAAGATTAAGAGTTGGTTGAGTTAAAGCACTAAAGATGGAAGTACATGTGAACAACCCAGAGGAGGAAGGTGTTCGAATCTGGCTATTAGGTTTTGTAGAATCTAGGAAATCCCCTTTTAGGATGCCCAATGGAGTCAAAGTGCTATCTAATTCTGTGTTCCTAATGGCCCATCTCAAACTCAAATTCTAACTAATGCCAGAATTAGAATTGGAAGATACCAGAAAGGAAGAAATAGGTTCATTCTTGAAATTAGACATAGCATATAAGGAGGGAAATTGCTCCTCCAAAGGAAAATCCCCAACCCAAACTTGCTCCCAGAATTTAATGAGATTATCTGAATGCAAATCATACCTGATCAAAGGAAAGAAAGAAGGTAGAGTAGCTTGGATTGCTTTCCATGGTGAGGCTCTTGTAGTCCTAGCCATATAATTCTAGCATCCCGTCCATTGCCCGCAAGCCCATGAATACTTTTTATTTATCCTAGCTCACAGCATCCCATCTATTGTCTTTAAACCCCCACACCTATCTTTTCTGATAATATGAATGTTATTCATATTGCCTCGAATCCCATCTTCCATGAACATGTAACATATCAAGGTTGACTGTCACTTCATTCATGGTCAGTATCTTTCCAGCATAACTATTATCTCTCACATAGCTTCTGATCTTCAATTAGTTGATATTTTTACTAAAGATATGACTTGCAATCACCATGACTTGCAGACAAATTGATATTGTCAGCACATCAGCTTGAGGACTATGAGCAAAGGGATAGTAGATAGGTTTTTGTCCTAACAAAATACTATATGATCTACTACACTATTATATATTGTTATTGTATTTCTTTTCATTTTCGCTTAGAGTGGCATTGTACTAGTTGTATGTATTAAGAACCACTTATAATGTATTATCCTCTAGGGATGGGGTCCATGTCTGACAACACCCCTTTATTTTTATTTATTGTTTTTATTACTGTGACCATGAAGTGTAGCGATCTCTCTAGGGTAATAGACACCTGTGTAGAGTCAACTGTTTGAGTCCATATGTTATGGTAGAATAATACTTCTTGTTAGTATATTGTTAGTTTTATATTGTTTTTTATTAGTGGTAGAGTCAACTGATTTTTATTGTTAGTTTTCTATTGAGTCACCAGGGTTATTGCTGTAATTTCATCTTTTATTTTGCCTCTCTATTATAAACAAAGAAAAGGGTCCACCAGCCCAACCTTTTTTTGAATCTTGATTCATTCTGTTCTCATTCTTCCATTCTCCACTGGTTCTTTTGTTTTTTTTTGTGTTTTTTGGACTATATAGAGGAGACAACTTGATCAAACTGGTTAGACCTACAGATTCTCCCTTCCTTTGCTTTCTCTCTTAGCCATAACACCAAGGAGAATATTCCGGTGGCAAGTGCTGTAAAGGAGTTGTGCGACTCCTAGTAGGGATGTACTGTTCCCTGTTATCCCATGAAGTGTATTGACTGTTTTATCAGTGGAGGTTGCTTAGTGGGTGTTTGAGCAAAGATTTTGTGTTCCTCCAGCAGTTCAGCTACATCTTGGTGTCCTATCTTGACGTGAGTACTGGGAGAGGTGTGCGATTAGTTTTCTTTGCCTCAGCTTTACTCCTTGGTGCTTGTAAAAGCTGTCCTAGTGGCAACTGATGAATGCACCACTTCAGGAGTTATTTTGTCACAAGGAACAGTTGGTGTTGGGGCTGAAAGTATGGTTTTCCCTATGCCAATCACACCCTTGAATGAGTTGAATAATTTGGAATGGTCTAAGGACATCAAGCTCTATGTTACAACAAGAGCAAAGTCTGGATATATTAATGGGAAGGTGAAAGAACCTAAAAGTGGGATTGATGAACATGAAGATGGGACTAGGAGAACAATATGGTGATGTCTCGGCTAGTTGTAGCTATGGAATATGAAGTGAAAAAATTTCATGTAGGCAGATGACTAATGAGATATGTGAGTAGGCAAAATCAACCTACTTTGAGAAGAGTCGTTATGCCAAAATTTATCAATTATAGGTGGAGTCCTCAACCTGTAAACAAGGGGACCGCAGTCTAGCAACCTACTATTCAGCTCTTACTTTTGTATGGAAGGAGTTGGACCATTATCAAGCCATTGAATGGAAAAATGACAAAGATGCTAAGGCATATAAGAAGTTAGTTGTTGCATTCTTGTTGGGACTGAATCCTGTGTATGAACCCCTTAGAGTTGAATTTTTGGGGAGTAGTGAGCTACCTTTTTAGTACTAGAGGTGTATGCCTTGGTTCAGTTTGAGGAGAGTAGGCAGAGTGTGATGGTTATAGCTGAGGGGGAGCAACAAATTGCTTTAGCTGCAAAAAGTGGTAACAATGTGATGAAGGGGATAACAAGAAGTATGATAAATTAACATACACATTGCCTACACCTTAGGCATACTCTTGATACTTGTTGGGACCTTGTTGGAATGACGAAGTGGGCACCAAAAAGCCAGGAACAGAACAAGATGCTGATGCA
The DNA here is from genome assembly GCF_056320005.1 of Nelumbo lutea. Taxonomy (NCBI): domain Eukaryota; kingdom Viridiplantae; phylum Streptophyta; class Magnoliopsida; order Proteales; family Nelumbonaceae; genus Nelumbo; species Nelumbo lutea. Next base: position 56,734,468 of record NC_142687.1, on the reverse strand, counting down.
GGGACAAAAGAAGTACAGTGCAGCTAATGTATTAGCTTGGGATTCTCAAGGTAATAATGTGCCTACTAGTATTACTCAGGAGCATCATTGCTGGTTTTGACCTCAAGGAGAATATCAATAACTCCTTCCATGATCATTTGGAGTCTTATGGCAGGGCTTTGTGCTAGATGGATAGTGCAGCTATTAGTATTCCCTCTACGTCATTTGCGTCTACATTAGGTAGTGGTGCCTCTGCCATGTATCCACTGATTCCCCCCTCATGATTGGTAAGTCCAATCTTTTTCAGTCCTATTAGTCCTCTGTTTGGAAGAAATAAAGTGAGGCTTCAAATGGATTGTTCTCTTCCATTGTAGGTCACGGATCAATACTCCTTCCTCATGGCCTTGCCCTTGCTAATGTGTTGCACATTCTGAAACTTCTTTTCAATTTTCTTTCCATTAGCAGTATTACCCATTCCTTGAATTGGTAGAGGAAGCATGGTAGATAGTCTCTATATTCTTGATAATATGACTGGTTTTGTGGCATCAGCGTTAGAGTTAAGTGGTCAGTCAAGTTATTCAAATAAGAGTCAGGTGTTTTTATGGCATAACAACCATTTAGGTCATGTGTCCTTCAAGTTATTAATATTTGTTTCCTTCGTTATTTAAGTCATGTTGAATGTGTAACCTTCAATGTCAAATTTGCCAGTTAAGGAAGCAATGCAGAACATCTTTTCCTTCATGTAATAGAAGATCCAATTTTCCATTTCATATTGTGCATTCCAGTGTGTGGGGGCCCACTACTATTAACATCTGAGGGTGGCTACCGATACTTTATTAGTTTAGTTGATGGGAAAAGGGCCTTATAGTGGAGCAGTTTGATACCTTAGCATTTTTTGAAATATGTAATTGGTCTACTTTTAAATCCATATGGTATAACAATTCTTATAGTGGAGCTGTTGGGTACCTAAGCATTTTGTGAAATTTGTAAATAAATGGATGACAACTAAAGTTATACGTAAAATATTATCTTTAGTTTTAAGTGTGACTAATGAAAAGTTGTTTTGTTTTCAGAAGTCCTCAAGAAATTCAAGTAAATCCTTAAAATCACAAGGTCTATACTTCTCCTGACTTATTTCTTTTAGCTTTGAATGATCAATGTAATCTGAATGACCTGAACTACTGATGCCTTCCAGTTTCTCATCAGAAGTTGAGGCATGCTGATTCAGAACAACAGACTGGTCAAGTTAAGGTAAGATGCTGACTTAGTCCATACAATATATATCTTGTACAACTTATCTTCTGGTCTGTTAGTGATGACTGATGAAGATGAGTTTAATATGAGAGAATATCCTTTTTCCTCTTTATCTGTTATTTGTGTGTGTGTGTGTGTGTGTGTGCTGGCACTTCTTTAAGTGTTTCTCCTGCAGGATCAGGGACCAAGAAAGAAAGCGAGAATGGTCAATGAAAGAAAGCCCGGTCAGTGTTTAATTTAGTATTATAAGATTTGCTTTAATTACCTATAAACAGCTAATTAATATAGGTACTAGAAGCAATCCATGTAATGCATGGATTAGTGTCAACATGCCCCATATGATTTGGATTTGGCTTCCTGGTAAGAAAGGGCAGTAAAATGGTTTTGTTTGAGCTTCAGTAGTTACATATAGATAGATCATCCGAATAATTTGTTTTAATTTGACTCTTATATTTAAATCCATTATTTTTTAAGTTTGTCATGGTAGATGAAGTTTTCCTTGTTATTTTTCTTTATAAAATGTTTTTCTACATAACTTGATGAAATATAGTCAATGCATTAACATAATAAGCTATTGCGAAAGGATCAAACCCCCCCTCCCCCAAGGTGAATTTCAATGAATACCCACCTGATTTGTTACCACTACCAATCCAGTTGATTGCTTATAAGTCTTTCTGATATCATTGTCGATCATAGTTTTCAAGGCGCCATGGCGAGGCTAGGCAATTGGGGAGTACCTTGTTGCCTAGTTGCCTAGGCAATGGATTTTTTTTAAGCAAAAAACATATATCCTAGGGTACTTCCCTCGGTTCCATAACCATATTTCCTTAATAATTAATTATCCATAGTTTTCATAAGAAAAATATAAACTTCATGTTTAAGTATAGAAAATCAACATGTTCATAAGAAAAAGAATAAAGAAAAGAAAATTCAAAAAATATGGGGGCTGAACCCCTATTTTGTTATAGGAAAAGAAGAAGAAGAAAATGTAGCATTTAGCAATGTTTCTGTTGATTAAACCCTACCAAATAAGAAAATAATAAAAGGAAATTAGTATATAAACACATTCATTAAAAAAGAAAATAGTATATAAACACACAAAATGAATATTTTAATTTAGTACTGTCCATTTTATAATTATAACCTCAAAATTAAGAATATAGAAGTATTTTATCACACAATGTACAAAACTACTTGGCGATTAGGCAAGGTGAGCCTCCAAGGGCGCCTTGTTGCCTAGGTGTCACCTTGACAACTATGTCATCAATCATTATCTAAGCCTGGTCTCAACTATATTGTGTTGGCTACATGAATCTTTTTCTGTCTTTCCATTCTGTTCAGTGCCAAATGCATTGATCCATTGTTAAATTATGGGACTGGAATCATAACTTCCATGTTAAATAAAATATAATAAGTTATATTTATAACTAAGAATATCAACACTGAGTGCTATATAACAATTATTGTGTATATTAACTTTATCCAAAGTGGAGGAAGAGGCTTGCTTGAAATAATCATTTAAAAAGTACCATTTTTATCACTTTATAACAAATATAATTATTTAAAAGATTGTGCCATTTTATAATTCCAAAAAATGTTAAAAATGGTTTTTTGTAGATTAATATTTTGCAATAAATCTGCATGAAATTTCTGATATTTCTGACATATTTCTTATTTTTATGTGGTTGACATTTCCATTGAAATCAAATTTTTTAACTTTTTTTTAAATAATATTCATCCTTATAGGTATTGTCAAATCAAGCTCTTTCTTGTAAGAGATTTTGATTTATAAACGAGGCATGTAAACTTATGCATGTACTACCTATGCATGCTGAACCATTGGCATATTAACTCAATCTGTGTGACTTGTATGAAAGTGCAGGAACAAGAAAGATAACAATGCAAAAGAAGATTCAGGTATTGGCATTTGTGAACAAGTGTAAATTGCTTTTACTGTTTTCCTGTATATGGGAATTTCTTTTTATTTTTGATAATTAATTGCTTTGGTACTTGGTGATAAACTAATGCCATCTTCAAACTTTGTAGGTTGAAGATGATGATATAGAAGAGTTCTCGAGTGAATCACAGGTCTGGTTTCCTGCTAGCTTCATGAAGCTTAATTTAATAAGATTGTTTTTCTATCATATGTGTTATATGGCATTAGCAACGAACTGAAAACAAGAAGGCAAGGTGCACTTTGGTTCTATCATATGTGTTATATGACATCAAATTCAAAGTTAATTCATCAAGCATATTAACAATCAAGGCGAGGTGCACTTTGGTTCACATATGTCATTCATCATCATCATCGAAGCCTTATCCCGACTATATGGGGTTAGCTACATGGATTCTGTTTCGCCATTCCATTCTTTTTAATGCCATATTCATTGTTAAATTATGAGCACTTAAAACATTTCTTACTACGACCCATGTCCTTTTTGGTCTACCCCTAGCCCTTCTAGCCCCTTCAACTTGCAATAGATCACTTCTTAGGTGTGCTTTTAATGGTCTTCTATGCATGTAATCAAACCATTTTCTTCTACTTTTTGGTCTACCCCTAGCCCTTCTAGCCCCTTCAACTTGCAATAGATCACTTCTTAGGTGTGCTTTTAATGGTCTTCTATGCATGTAATCAAACCATTTTCTTCTACTTTCTCTCATTTTATCACTTATTCAAACTACCTAGGTTCCTTTGAACGACATCAATTCTGACCCTATTTAGTATTCTAGTTTTTCCACTCATCCATCCCAGTATGCACATTTCTGCTACACTTGGACCTACTCCTAGGTTCAGGCCAGGTGACCTAAAATAAGCCTCACTTATGAGACAAAACATGCCTGACATGGACCTTCGATCATGAACCATGGTGGAGTTTTTCCACTCATCCATCCCAATATATGCATTTCTGCGACACTTGGACCTACTTTTAGGTTCAGGCCAGGTGTACCTCACGAAATTAGCCTCACTTGTGAGTTGTGATAGAAAAAATGCCTGAGACCTTTAAAAATGCTGGGTGTAATAAAAACAAAAGCTACCTTTTCTTTTGGTACAAAAGATGAAAAAAAAAACAGAGGTTGCCTTTGATCTCAAACCATGCTGGGATCTGAAACCCACTGAAAGGTTTTCTGTATGTCCCAAAAACTTTAGAACAATTTGTGATCCTGAAAAACATGCAGTAATGCTGGTCTTCATCCAACTTGCACACCATACAGTCATGATTCGTGTCAATGTTTTTCATTTGCCATCTTTCCATAGGTCCTACCAAGTCTTCAGAGCATAGATGATAGAACTTGAGTGATACACCAAATGTCCCCTGTTAGAATTGCTCAATTCTGTCAATGCATTTCATGATTCATGAAATGTGTAGACTTTCATGATCATTCACTTCTTTCAGGGTACTAATGGAAGTGATGATGACTGGGAAGCTTAACAATGCAACATCTGTGAGGAAATGAACAATTGACTTTGGTTTTCAATAAACATGAAGCAAGGAGTTCTTATTTGTGGAAATATACAGTGAGGTAGTGGCTTCATGTAGTGAAGATGATAATATTCTATGCAAAAATGAAAAGAACATGTATAAATCTAATTCACTCAACAGTTGACTGATGTATACTGAGGCTTTTAGTCCAATTGAATATGCAGATTGACCATTTTACACAACTTTATTGCTTATCAGCATGCGCCATTCCTTCATATTTTGGTCTATGGGCAGGAAAAGCAATGCATCAGCTTTAAAAATACTGATTATGGTATAAAACTACTGCATGCTTACTGATGTATATGTTTGAAATTAGTAATTTTGGATGCACAAATAGTTCTTTGTTTTTATACTAGAAGTGGCCCCTGCAATGTCTACCAAAAGAAAAAAGTTTGCTATGCATAAAAAAGGATACTGAATTGGTTGTGAGCAAGTAGTCTTCCATATGATATTTTTTATTTTTTTTTTGCAAAATTTGAAAAAAATAATCACAAAATTTGGGAGTAATGAACACCGTAGAGGAGTTAATATCTAACAAAATCTGAGTTTTGATCTAAAAACTTCTTGGTTTCTAGGCCTTATTGCCTTGCTGGATCTAGACCATTTTATCCAGTAAATGTGTTTATATTAGTAGGGACCCGTGCAATGCATGAGATTTATCAAGGAAAGTGAAATAACCGAAACTTATAACTAAGGAAAGGAATCAATGTTGTTAAAATAATTAAATATTTATTTTAATAATTTGTTAAGAAAATGTTTTACTAATTAAGTAATTTAGTAATTTGGATTAATTATATTGTTAACAAAAATAATAAATTATTGCTACTTAATAAAATAAAATTTTTCATATTATTTGTTAATGTTCTATTTTATTTATTTTACTTTATTAATGATTAAATGTTTCAAGTTTTTGTAAATATCACTTAAATATTTAAAATAATTAAATATTAGAAAATATATAAAATTAGGCTATAGTCATAATTAAATTAATCTATAGTCAACTTTTTTATTCATATTTAAATTAATCTAAGCCCAAGGTTTAAAGTATCGTATACGTTTAGCGTATCAGAAAGGTTATTTTAAGATCCATACCGATATACGCTTTGGATACGCGTGTGCGTTGGAGAAAAATTAAGATACGGATAAGAACACTCTAAAAACTTCTATATAAAATAAAAATACACCAATTACATTAATTATAAGGCTTTAATAAGATATATACATTAAATTAATATATTTTAATAGAATTTATGAAGAATATACTCAACATATGTGAACATCTAAACAATGTTTATTAAAATTATAATCACATCAACACTTAATAATTCAATTCACATATGAAATCTCTCATCATACCCACCTGACCCTATGATCATTTTTCTCTTCTCTTGGTTCCCATAAGAAATGTGTCATTAATTTATCCAAAATTCTACATACTCCTTTGGGCATTTTAAATACCGAAAAAAGTACACAGACATATTTGTCATGTGGACTTAATCAGATTTATCCTACCTCCCACGAATAGGTAATTTTTCTTCCAAGATGCTAACATCTTATTGAATCTCTCAATCATTGGGTTATAGAAACTCTTTTTACTAGGGTTATCCCCTAGTGGCAACCCCAAATAGGTCAATGGCCATTGGGCAATCTCATACCCCAAAATTCGGGCTCTATTCTCCATCTCACTTTCATTCAAATTAATGCCAATCACACAACTCTTGTCTAGATTCATTTTAAGATTAGTTACCTGTTCGAAGACATTGATCACTTGCTTCAGATTATTCACCTAACTGTTAGACAATGTATGCCCTTAGCTCCAATCAGCATGATGTACATTATGACATTTATTGTAAATGAATAAAGTACATATTTGATTTATATTATGGTGGTGTGTTTCTGTGTAATACCATTAAATTGGATACATATGAGATTCATGTTAGTTTAGAATCTTTACAATCGTTGGATAGATTTGGGGAGATTTATCCTACCAAGGCTGACATTGATGTGTTGTCAAGTTGGTTGGGGTGACTTGTCTCAGCTACCAGAGTGAGACATGAGGTACATGCAGTGTGGGTTTTCTTGAAACTTTGAATCAGACCAAAATTCCAGTATTACTCTGGCCTAAAAAACAGATGGACAAAACTGGAATGTTACACTTGACCTCTAGACTCGATTATGATACTACACTATGTATCAAATTTGACTGTCTTTGATGTGTCAATCAGTGAGATCCTTAGAGGGGGTCAAAACTTGGGTATGTTGGGACAGTCCGAGAATTCATCTGAGTGGTTGATCATAGTGATAAGATCAACCCCTTTGTCGGACAAATTGAATGATCTGAAAAATACTCTCTGATGGAAACCTAAACTACCGGTAGTGGATTTCAAATGTGTTTGAAATTTGGTTTTGCAAAATATATTTATATAGAGATATACTTATATATATTATTGTTTCAAAATGTTTGCAAAATGTTTTAATTCCCGAGATCCATGTGAGCATAGAGTGCAGTACTGTACCTTGCAGTCAAGGGAGATATCATCTCTTGTCGGGTAGTGTTTAATCATTAAGGGTTGAGAGGTTAAGTTTAAGACCATTGAGGGTAATACCTGATGGGCTAATTTTACATACGCCCATAGTCCATGGACTTTCATAAGATGGTTGGAACCAATGGCTGTTTAATGTAAATGTTGAGTCCATTAAGAGTCTATAGTGATGGACTCAGGGGGTTCACTGTATTCAACAATGAATTCGGCTAGGCCTTGTAACAGAGGCTAAGCTGAACCCATGTGTCTAGTGTGTAGATCAATGGTAGGGTCCCACGCCATACAAAGAGAGCCAACCTAGCCAACATTAAAAGGAAGTGAGCTTGAAAGCTTAATGGGCTTAAAACCTATTTCGAATTAGGTTAATTGGATTAATTAAATATGGGCAAATCTAGGTTTGGATTAACAGATAAGGATAAGAGGATAATTCTTATCCACTTAAAGAGTCCAGATCCAAATAAAGATTTCATTCAGGGAATTCCTAATTTTATTAGGAATGAGCTGATATTGAGTTGCAGATAAGATAAGGCTATAAATAGAGAGCAGGGCGGACCTAAAAAAGATACATAGACATTTTAGAAGACAACTAAATTTGACCGATTTTGCCTTCAGTTCTTTTTCTCTCTACTCTTGCCACCCTACCCTGTTTGATCTTTAATTCTTGGATCTGATCAACATTTGATCTTAATATTGTTTCTTGCTAGAAGAAACAATTTTGAAGCTGTGCTCACTTCTCCATTTGATTCTTTTTGAAGAATCACAAGTTATTGGTGAAGAATTACCTGCATATCTTGCCTCATCCTAAGTTGTGTCATGTTCAGTTGAGGGAGGATTTAGTACACTCTTTGGGCGTGAATACCTACGTTGGGAGGATCTTTTTCTGTGGATTCCGTATCAGGTATATTCCTCCATAATCTTGGTTTCAGATTTGGTCCGGTTTGGTTACAAGAACGGACATTGAAAATGTAATTTTCTAAATTAGGAATAGGATTCCCGGATGGGGGTAAAGAAACTTTTAAAATTTCGCTCAACCTTCCTACAGGGTTCGGCCATCCATATGATGGATCTTGCATCCCTTCACCAACTTACCTCATCCCCACCACAGAAAAGAATTGTGTTCTCAACAAACTAAGTTTGAAGTAGGACCGATAAGAGTCTGGACTTCCTAGGCCTGATTCACACTCATAGTTACTTCCAAAGCTCTGTCATTTGTCCCACTCTGTTATACCTTTATTCGAAGTATGAGGATTGACTGATATTAATTTTAAACAAAACCATTAGTATCATAATAGACGAAACCATAAGATCCCTTAGTAATTTATTGGTTTATAAGGAGTGATCTATTGACAATTCAAACCACTTGAACATGCAAAAGAAGTTATTTGAAAATCCAAAAATGTAGATCTTATGGTTATAATGAGTCAATCCAAACAAAACTGTTGCTCTTAAAAGATAACATTATTCCTAGCCATCCAAATATAATAACATGCAATAGCCATACAAGCCATACAATTTATTTTATCATGACTAGAATTAAATAAATTTAGTATCTCCAGAATCAAACTAAAAGAATCCCCTCCAGAAAGAACCTCGGTCCAAATGCCCCAAGGAGAAGAGCACATGCATTGATTGAATATGGTAATTACATCATATTTAAGAATAAAATAGGTCAAACATGTTTAAACACAAACTCTTGGACTCTATCTAGGGCTTTATGTAGTCTATCTCAAGCCATCTCAAACTCTATCATAATATAACAAACTCAATCCATATCCTTAATATGCCCCCTCAATCATATGCGGATCAATGATTATCATGTGTTTGACCAAAACAATTGTAAATTGATGATGATAGCTTCCAACCCTTCAAGTCCTGATGTGATTCAAAAGATGTTTAAAATATGGCATTACTTCAACCTTGCTGTAATGATGATGATGCGTTCACATCTCTCAACTGTGATATGATGTGGTGAGGAGGTGATGATGTGCATATATCCAAAACTTGAAGTTGCGGTGATGACAATGTGGCAAGTGGTCCAACTGTGAAGATGGTGTGGCAAGTAATGGATGACTGGCTATGACCAAGGTTCAAAGTATCGATACGATACACCCCGTATCGTGCATATCGTATTGTATCTTTTAGTCTCAATACACCTATTTATAGGTGTTTCGAGACCCTCGCTTATTTTGGTAAAAAACCATTAAAAAACATCTTTAAAAAATCAAATTTTGAAAAAAAAAACTAAAAAAACCCATTGAACGGGTATTTTTTAGTACCGATACGCCCCTGCCAATACACAGGAGCATATCGACACTTTGAACCATGGCTATGACAATCACATATCATAATGACAAGAACCTATTGCTTCTTCAAAGACCTCATTGGGCCAACGCAAACCATATTGAAGTTAGGCCAAAATAGGCCACTAATAGATCTCATTGAGTCGGCTTTTGGAGCCTATCTAAAATGGGCCAACAATGGCCATATACTAATAGAAATAGAGGGAGACAAGTAGAAGAGAGAGAAAAGAGAGGTAAAGAGGTAAGTTGTGTAACAAGATGTCAAATAAGAGGGTAGATGAGAGGAATATATATGAGGATGAATCATTAGTGAAGATAAAGAAGGTAAATCTGTTTTTCAGGATGATATGATTAAAGATCCTAGTAGCAAGGAGTCAATGAAGGTAATCTCAAATGCAGAAAGTGTCCGAACCAATAGGATCCAAAGTTATGTTGGAATAGGGACTTGAATCTGATAGGTGAGCTTGTCTCTAGAAGTCAATAAATAGAAAGATGGGAGAAACTAAAAGTAAAACTAAAAATAAAACTAAGAAGAATAAAGATAGCAACAATATTAAGAACAAAGGAAACTAAAAAAAAAAAAACTGAATGGGAAACATAACAAGTAAACAGAGAGAGTAGCCCTGGCGGGTGGCTAAACTAGTGAAGAGAAATACATGACTAAATGGGAATCTAGTATGTAAACAGAGACAGCGGACTCGACGGGTGGCTAAGATTCCAACCACCAATCGGAAACACTAGAAACACGGTGGGAGGTCTCTAGGTTCAGACCTTTGGCTTTGATACCATGTTAGATTTCAAAGAAGGCTAGAAAGAATGCATTGATTGAGCATGGTAATTACATCATACTTGTAGAATAAAATAGATTAAACCTATTCAAACTCAAACTCAAACTCTTAGACTCTATCTAGGCAGGAATGTATTGTGTGACGTTGTGGGGGGCAATCTTGTGGGGATTAATTTGGTCTCTTGCGAGACAGATACCAATTTTTTTTAGCGATTCCAAATAAAACGCTTATCTTGGGGGTTCCTAAAAATATACATCTCACTGACTGCATGAACCCAACTTTCTCCCATAACTTGGACATTTTATCAGAACTCCAACCACTAGATTGGTCAAAGAGGTCACTGAAGCAAACATTCCTAAATTTTCGATCAACAGAGGCCCCATAGGAAACATATGCCCGGAACCAAGCATTTTCAGAAAACTAATAAAACACAAAGTGACATGTTTTGGGCCCATTTGGGTGTGTGAAAGGAGAGTCCCTCTGCCGTGTAATTCATGTGACCCATAACCCTCTTTAGCTAATCTTCAAATGTAATGTGACCAGACTGATCTGGGCATGTGATCACAGACATGCAAGCCCTTTGTCGTAAATAATAAAGTAACTCGAAAGAAAAGATAATCACATGGGAATAATAAAATAAGGCCTTTTATCAACAAGAAAGTTCTAGAACTTCTACAAATAACTCAACTAAAAAGGCATATTTATCAAATACATTTCAAATAAGACAATGAGCCTGGGTGAGAGAAAGCACTTTCAACACTCATCTCACCTTTTCGGTGCAGATTTTGAAGGAAATTCTCATTTCCTATTCTTTTTTTTTTTGAAAATATTTATTTAGGTAAATGTATTTATTTATGTTTTTTTACTTAATTTACTATTTAATTTAATTTATTCTTTATTTTTCTATGTTCTTTTACAACACCCATTTTTCTGGGTAAGTTGTTATTTTCTTCAGCTCTTGTCAATTTTATATCCTTTGGGCCCAAATCCATGTTTTTAGGGCTTTTTGTATTAGTAACACAACCTGTCCAAATAACAGGCTCAACCGCTCAACTATAACTTGTCCAAACAATAATATGTTCAATAACAAACCGAGGAAATATCAACAATAACATAGTATACAATTGTGCAAATTATAAATCTCTCTCCTACAAAGGCAGTAAATATGACTTTGCGTGGCGCCAAAAAAAGACTATTGGTGACGTAGGCGCATTCGGCTGGCTAGTACGGGGCCGACACTTGTTGGCTAGCGGGCGCCAGTAGAGGCCCATTGTGCAGCGTGCGAACTCGTTCTGTGCGGACCAGGCAGGCCCAGTCGTAGGGTGCCGCATGGCTCTGCCAGATCCTTGTGTGTAACCCTTGTACGGTTCGCATCTAGGCCATCCGAGCCTAACTACTCCCGGGCAGCTCTAGCTATAAATACAAGGAACCTCCCACAAGGTAAATCGCTCTAGAACCTTTGAGACTCTTGGTATTCTTCCTACTGAGGACTTAGTGCTTACTAGTGACCTCGTCTAGGTGCCTCTACACCGAACCTTCTACTTGCCTTGTGCGGATACTAACTTGATCATCGGAGTCCGCGCCTCGGGTCTTCACCCGAGGCCTCTAACACTTCCTTCCTTGCAGAGCAAACTCTTCGGGCCCCTTCGGACCCCTCTTACATCTAGGCAAGCATCCCAACTTCCGCACCAACTCTTTCGAGATCATCCACCTCGGCCACTAGTCCTCGGTCTCTTTAGTCCTCGAGGAGGTAGTTTGCCTCGACATCCAGTCTTCAACCTAGACACACCCCTCCAATCTTCAACCAGCCTTCAGCTTTGGCTCCCTATGGAAGCACCTCGAAGCCTTGAAGCCCTTGACCGTGTGCCAGATTTTAGGAGTGGAATTACCGTGTTGCCCTTGGCCAATCCGAGCGACAACAATTGGTGCCGTTTGTGGGAAACGTCACTAAGACACTCTCCCATTCCACTTAAATCTTCAAACTCTCTAAGTGCCGATCAACATGGTACAAAGAGCCAAGAACGCTCTGAACCTGGTCACCAAAGAGCAGTTCCAAGCGGTCCTCGATTGTCTGGACTACCTTACTCAACGCGTTGAGTAAGTATGCCCCCAGGCAGGAGGCTAACCTCGAGGGGACTGCCCCGCAGAGGGGTCGAGACTTCAGAGCCAACGCGAGTCCACAGAACCACAAGCCCTCGGCCCTATTGACCCTCGACGGGTCGAACCCTTAGAATTCGGAAACAATCATCCCGCCAGCCCGCCTCGGAGGAGTGCAAGGCCTCCTAGCAAAAGGGAGGAAGAGCTAGCGCAATCCGAAGATAGCCGCCAACCCTCTGAACAGCACCACTACCGTAGAAGGGAAAACCCCAGGGATGAAGATGGGCACTTCAACAGTCGTAGCACCCACTCAAGTGCCAAGGGCCAACGCCGCGCCTCTCCCCCACCAGTCTCGGAGTACTCCAGAGTCCATGCTTCTTAGATAGTGTATGACATTAGCTCCAAGCTTCTTAGATAGTGTATGACATTAGCTCCAATTAGATTGATGTACTTATTGACATTTATTGTAAATGAATAAATGTTTATAATTGATTCATGTTATTGTGGTATGTTTCTGTGTAATACCCATAAACTGAACACTAATGAGACTTGTGTTAGTTTAGAATCTTCACAGCTATTGGATAGACCTGGGGAGGTTTATATTGCCAAGGCTGACACTAATGTGCTGCCAAGTGGGTTGGGGTGGCTTATCTCAGCTGCTAGGGTGAGAGCTGAGGTAAATGCAGTGTGGGTTTTCTTGAAACCCTAAACCATACCAAATTTCAGTATTACCCTGGACCTTGGAGACAGATGGGCAGAACTGGAATGTTACACCTGACCCCTAGACTCGATTATGGTATTGCACTAGGTGTCGGATTGGACTATCTTTGATATGCCAATCAGTGAGATCCTTAGCGGGGGTCAAAACCTATGTATGTTGGGGCAGTCCAAGAATTCACTTGAGTGGGTGATCATAGTGACAGGATCAACCCCTTTATTGGACAAAGTGAATGAGTGGGGAATGCACTCTCTCTGATGGAAACCTAAACTGCCGGTAGTTGATTTGAAATTTATTGAAATTTGTTTTGCAAAATATATTTATATAGAGATATACGTATATATTATGGTTTCACAAAACATTTGCAAAAGGCTTTAATTCCCGGGATCCATGTGAGTAGAGAGTGTAGAACTGTTTCTTGCAGCCGAGGGAGAGGTCCTTTCTTGTCGGGCAGTGTTTGATCATTATGGGCTAAGAGGTTAAGCGTAAAACCATTTAGGGATAATAAACTTGATGGGAAAATCTCACATCTACCCACAGTCCTTGGGCCTTCATAAGATTGCCGGACCCAATGATCATTTAGTGTAAATGTTGGGCCCATTAAGAGCCCATACTGATGGACTCAGGGGTTTACTGTATTCAGTAGTGAATTCAGCCAAGCCTTGTAATAGAGGCTAGGCTGAATCCATGTGGCTGATGTGGAGATCAATGATAGGGTCCCATGCCATACAAGCCATACAAAGAGAACCAAACTGGTCAGCACTTAAAGGGAAATGAGCCTGAATGCTTAATGGGCCTAAAGCCCAATTCGAACTGGGCTTAATATGATTAAGTAAAAGGGGGCGAATCTGGGTATGGATCAGCATAATAGGATAGGAGATTAACTCTTATCAACAAAAAGAGTCCAGATCCAAATAGAGATTTAGATCAGGAAACTTCTAATTAGATTAGGAGTAGCTGATCTTGATCTACAGATAAGATAAGGGATTATTCTTATCACTTAATGAGTTCAGATCCAAATAAAGATTTAGATAAAAAAACTCCTAATTAGATTAGTGAGTTAACTCTTTAAAGATTATATATAAAGAGGAGGGTGAACTATTAAAATGTTACACAATTCATCTGCAATCTACTTCCAGTTCTCTCCTTTTGCTCTTGTCGCCCTACCTTGTTCGATCCCCACATCTTGGAGTGATCAAGATTTGATCTTGATATTGTTTATTGGTTGAAGAAACAATCTTTTAGCTCTTCCTAGTGAGTGCTTACCCAACATATTCGTGAATGCCAAGGTACCATGAGAGAGTTCCCATTTTCTGGTGAAGCCCCTCCCACATCGGTCTATGACGCCCCTATCATCTTATGAAACACTCAGACAAGCCCAATAGCAAATGGATAGCCCATTTTCTGGTGCATTTCCTCATTACTGAATGACCCATCCTCATGCTAATGATGGAAGGCCTTTATAGAGTTCATCATATGAATCTCCCTATCACATGCACTCATATTAGCTGGAGGGAACAATAATTATGCCCTAGTTTGATCTAGGTCAAACCAAAGTGGCTCCCATTGACTTTCATAAAGTCAGATTTTGGTGGGCCCAAATCAGCTAGGGTTCCGCACGTAACTTCTGCATGAGGTGTGGGGCCCACCACTAAGAGAGGTCATCCAATGACCAAAAGGGACACTATGGTAATGATGTGCGCAAGAGCCACTGCCGATTCAACATAGGCCAAGTACTTATGGCCCATGTACGTAGCACATCACACATCCATACATCATATGCAAGGATAAATTGATCAAATCAATTAAATATTTGTAAAGCCCATTTGAAGCCCATTTTTAATCCATAATATTAACCATTAATATTATCTAGGTATATGGGCTGAATTAGGGTTGATTAGTTCGGCCCAAATACCTTTATCTGCGAAGTGGGCTTTTAGCAGTTTTAACAATTTAAAATTGGGCCTTTACAGGTTGGGCCGAATTAAGCATTCAATTAATTATCAATCCTCAGGCCTATTTTGGGAAAAAAATTAGGGCTGACATTCAGCCTTGATTGAACCCTAGATTCAGTCCAAACAATTTGAACCAATCTTGGTTCGAATGGGTCTAGGGTTTGATCTTTAATTAAATCTTTAATTCAAGAAAATAATCTAAAATTAAATACTGATAAAAGAAAAACAAGAATCAGTCAAATAGGGTTGTTCGCACAATCCATCCTGCAAAGCAGAGGTTAGATCACAGGTTGTAGTTTTACAAACTGCAAATCGCAAATAACGATTCTCCCATCTACGAAATCTCCTTCTCTGTGCCGCCATTTTCGATCCAAAATAATAAAATAAATAGAAAACCTAATTTCTATTAATAATTACATCAGATCGAATGCCTATCCATTCAGTCTAAAAAATAAAAAAAAAAATTATTTTACAGACCAAATGTAATAGAATAAACATGAAACTGCAAAATCGTAGGTTCCCTATGCAAATCAAGATTTCGATCTCCTTTTGTATGAACAACTCATAAATCAAGAAAATCATAAAGAAAAATTCTAAATAATAATCAGATTTATATAAAAAAATAATTTCAGATTATTTGCCGATAATTTTGGGAACAATTTCCCAAAACCCTTATCTGCGAAAATCGGGTAGAATGCCTTCTACCCATTTGCGTAGGTTCAGATCTGAAATAAATTGGTTCAAGATTTGAACCTGTGCTTTAATACCACTAAAGGGATAAGAGATCCATCGTATGGACGCCCAAATCTTGCGAAATAAGGTGGGCGAATTTAAAAAAAAAAATCTCTCCCTTTAATTAGGAATCACATTCCCTATTTAGAAAATCATATTTTTAAGGATCAATCTGGAATCATAAACTGAATCAGATCTGAACAAAAGCAATAGGAGAGGATTATACCTGATACAGAGAAATAATATCTCCCAATGAAGGTGTTCACGTCCAATAAAGGATCCAAAGACTGCTCCCACTGAAGATGGCACAGTGTAGGATGGAGCAGAATCAGTAATGTTCTCTCCAAGAACCTAGTCCTTCGCAAGAAATAGCAGGATGGCACCTGAGCGCAGCTTCTTATCAATCCCTTCACAACAAACTGATGTCAAGATCGAATCTTGATTTCTCCCAGTGAACTGGAGATCGAACTGGCAGGGTAGGCGGCAACAGGAAGGAGGTGGCAAGAAAGAATTCCGTGGGGTTGCTTAATTCTTCCTTCTTTTGTAACATTAAAGGATCAGCTCCCAATCCCATTAGGAGTTGCTTATCCAAATCATATTTGGATCAGACATCCCTTTAGGTGATAAGGATAAACCCTTATCTTATCAACAGATTAGATCAGCCTTCTCCTAATCTTATTAGGAGGTTTTCAGATCTGAATCACATTCAGATTTGGACTCTCTGAGTGGATAGGGTTAAGACCCTATCCTATCTACTAATCTATTCCAGAATTTGCCCCATATTTAACTAATTAAATTAGCCCAGTTTGAAATGGGCTTCAGGCCCATTTAAGGTTATGTGCTCACTTAGCCTTCCTAACTACTGCCCAGTTGGGCTTCCTTGTATGGCGTGGGACCCAAGCATTGATCTACACATCAGCCACATGGGTTCAACCCAACCTTTGTTACAAGGCCTAGCCAAATACACTGTTATGGGCAGTGCACCCCCTAAAACCCATCACATGGGCTCTATGGGCCCAACACTTACCCTAGGCCAAGCCACCTTGTAACACCCATGGACTGTGGGCAGATGCAAAATTAGCCCATCAGGTATTATTCTCAATGGTCTTACACTTAACCTCTCAACCCATAATGATCAAAATACTGCCCGATGAGAGAGGACCTCTCCCTAGGCTACAAGGAACAATGTTGCATTCTCTGCTTATATGGATCTCGGGAATTAAAACATTTGCAAATATTTCAGAAACCATAATATTTATATACTTTTATATCTCGTATAAAATATGTTTCGCAAAACAAATCTCAACGATTGAAATTAGCTACCGGTAGTCGTGGTTTCCATCAGAGAGAGTGCATTCCCGATCATTACCTTTGTTTGACAAAGGGGCTGATCCTATCACTATGATCACCCACTCAGATGAATTCTCAAACTGTCCCAACATACCCAGGTTTTGACCCCTGCTAAGGATCTCACTGATTGGTACATCAAAGATAGCCCAATCTGACACCTAGTGCAGTATCATAATGGAGTCTAGGGGTCGGGTGTAACTTTTCAGTTTTGCTCATTAATCTCTAAGGTCCAGGGCAATACTAGGAATCTAGTCCGGTTCAGAGATTCAATTAATCCTACACTACATGTGCCTTGGGTCTCACCCTGGCGGCTAAGACAGGCCACCCCAACTGACTTGGTGGCACATCAGTGTCAGCCTTATCAGGATAGGTCTCCCCAGACCGACCCACTGGCTGTGAACAATCTAAACTAGCACGAGTCTCATTAAGTGTCCAGTTTAAGGGTATTACACAGAGACATACCAAAGGAACATGAATCAAATATGTACTTTTATTCATTTACAATAAACTCATAATGTACATCATTCTGATTGAAGCTAAGGGCATACAAAAACTGCCTAACATGCTGTATGTGTGATGGAGATCGAAATCTTTAATGGTGCCAAGATTTACGCACCCAACAATTTTCTATTCTATTATTTTGGTCTGTAAATATATATATATATATATATATATATATATATATATATATATATATATATATTTTAGTCAAAATTTATAGGATTTGATCTGAATTGCCTTTTGCAATTCAGCCCGTATTCCTAGATAATGTTATATGATAATGTTATGGGCTTTAATGGGTTGGTACTGATTTAACCTAATTAATTTAGGGTTCTACAGATGTTTTAATTGATTGGATCAATTTGTTTCATGCATGTGGTGTATAGATGTATGATGTGCTACGTACATGGGCCGTAAGCACTTGGCCCATGTTAATTCGATAGTGACTCTTTCGCACACCGTGGCTGAATGTACATCATTGCCATGGTGCTCATAAGATCATTGGATGATCTCCCTTCTTGATGGGCCCCACATTAGCTTCCTCTCCAAGAGGAACCATTTGAATTTGACTTTGAGAAAGTCAGTGGAAGCCACTTTGGTTTGACCTAAATCAGAACAAGGGCGTAACAATTTGTAACCCCCAACAAAATATAAGTGCATGTGGTAGGGAGATTCATATGATGAACTCTCTAAAGGCCTTTGATCTTTAGCATGAAGATGGGTCCATTAGTAATGAGGAGATGTGCCACAAAATTGGGCTATCAATTTGTTGTTGGGTCTGTCTGATTGTTTCATAAGATGATAGGGGCGTCATAGACCGATGTGGGAGGGGCTTATCCTAAAATGGAAGACTCTCTCACAGTACATTGGCCTTCACGAATATGATGTGTTAGCACTTACTGGACAGAAAGGTTTAACCAAAAATGACAATGAACGTTGCCTGACTGAGTTCAAAGGGAAAGCTCATAAGATGAGTTAAAATGATCATTCATAGAAGGTGGTGGGGTTATGCAGCTAAAACAGTTGGCTCCATGCACTATATGTGATTTCCCACATTTCCATAGACATACATCGCAGTCTCCTGTTAGATAGTGTATGCCCTTAGCCCCAATCAGCATGATGTACATTATGACATTTATTGTAAATGAATAAAATACATATTTGATTCATGTTATTGTGGTGTGTTTCTATGTAATAACTTTAAACTGGACACATATGAGACTCGTGTTAGTTTAGAATCTTCACAGTCGTTGGTTTAGATTGCCATAAGAAGCAACCATAAAATTGAAACTATCTAGTCCTATATCACCCAACTCCACAAAAGATTTTTCTGTAACTAACAATATCCACTAGAATTTGTCTCCCTCCTAGATGTTCCAAATAAAAAAAAAAAAACATAGAACATATCATAAAAGATTTATCAATTATTGGAGCTATTCCTAGGTTCCTTCAAATTATTTCAGTTCTAACCTTAAATTTTCTGGTTTCTTCAGAGCAAAAACACTGCATGCCAATCTTGTTAGCATATGGTTTGGGCAAAGTGACTGGTTTGGTAGTAGAGAAGTGCTTTGAGATTTTGTGGGTTGAAGAGAGACTTGACTAAGATTGGGGCCATGAAAGTTAGCCTAGTGAGGTGGTAATGTAGTTGAAAGAGATTTTTGAAGCTGATTTGTCCTTCAAAGTTGTGGATCTTGGGGTTGCACCAGCCAATGAATTAAGCTAGCCTAGTGAGGTGGTAATGTAGTTGAAAGAGATTTTTGAAGCTGATTTGTCCTTCAAAGTTGTGGATCCGGGGGTTGCACCAGCCAATGAATTAAGTTAGCCTAGTGAGGTGGTAATGTAGTTGAAAGAGATTTTTGAAGTTGATTTGTCCTTCAAAGTTGTGGATCCTGGGGTTGCACCAGCCAATGAATTAAGTTAGCCTAGTGAGGTAATAATTTAGATATTGTTTATGTTTCTCCTCTTGGCATTACAGTCACTCCTTGATACTTTTAATAGTGATCCTGTTGGTTTCCTCACTAGGAGGATCAAATTGGAAGGTGTTGTATTACTCCATATTAAGCTGCTACACCTCAAGTCATGTAAACAAATTTAAGTGAAATCAAATGTTGACAATTTACAAGATATATACTATCCAACATGGGGATCATGATCCACAGTAATGTGTACTAGTATATACTAGGGTGGAAGGAAAATAAATTTCCATACTATTTTATAATCATGATATGCCTTAGATTTTTTCCTCTATGATCAATAATCATGTGCCTTGACGAACACAATAAGCATGGACATCACATAAAATGACTTGGTGTCAATGCTATGTGCAAGATTTTAAATTTCATTCATGTGTACTTTTTTAACCCAACTCCAAATGAAAAAATAAAAGCCAAAGTTCAGTGTGGATTTTCATAATGGAGACAAAATTTAAGAAAAATATTTGAAATAGGGTTTTTGTCTACTATTTAATTTCTATTTTTCCTATTTTTTCATTATCCCTTTACAAATGTTATTTGCATTATCCCTCTTGAGGAACTCCACCTTGGAATTAGGCAGGGTCTTGTCTATCGAGCTTTTTAGAGCTGAGCCGGGGAGGAAGCCGTTGATGGTGGTGTGCATGCAGACCATTGGGTCCAGGTCTCGGACCTTGAGTTCTTCCTTCTTGAATCGGTCGATGTAAGAACGCAGACTCTCTTTCCACTTTTGGTTGATGGACATCAATAAGATGACGATCTTCTGGCATTGCCTGCTGCTAATGAAGTGGGTGAGGAACAAGTTGGCAAACTACTCCCACGAACTAATAGAGCGAGGTGGGAGGCCGGAGAAACATCGCTGAGCTGCTCCCTGAAGTTTGCTTGGAAAGTCCGACACGCCAGCATGTCGAAGTACCCATAGAGGAGCATGAGTGCCTTGAAACATTCCAAGTGGTTGTTGGGGTCTGATGTCCTGCCGTACACCTCTAGTGTGGGAGCTTTGATGTCCGAGGTGAAAGCATTCATCCTTCCAGAGGGATGGCTTTGGCTGGCCGAGGCTTTGGCTTGGCTTTCTCTAACATGACGGAGTTAGTCCTTGACAGCTCCAAGTTGAGCTTGCAATTCCATGAATCGGGGGTCAAGGGGGACCTGTGCTCCTTCCCTATCCTCGTAGACCTGGTGGGTGTCATCCCAAATCCTCGAGTACTCGGATGTAGGACCATGTTCGTTCCTTCTGGCATGACGGTTGTTAGGAAGGTTGCGGAGGTCGGAGACCTGAGAGGTAGAGATGCAGCATCAGCCCTCGGCCTTGGAGTGGGGGCTGTAGTGGCCGTGTCGTCCACCTTCATCCCGGGAGGCCTCTCATCTTCGGCGGTGGTGGTGCCTTTTGGAGTCCTAGCGGTTGTCGCCAGACTAAGCTGATTCTTCCCTCCTTCAGCTAGAAGGTCTTGGGTTCCGAGGCGGTTGGCTGGAATGTCAGCAGCTACTAGATTAGGAGGGCTTGGGTTGGTGGGAGTTGGCAGAGCCGAGGGCTAGTAGGTCCATAGACTCGCACTGCCCCTGATGGCCCGCCACCCTGGCGGGGCGGCTACCCTGAGGGTTGCCTCCTGCCTGGGGACACACCGGGTGAGGTGGTCCAAATGGTCGATGACTGCTTGAAGTTGTTTGTTGGTGACCAGGTTTTGGTTATTTGATATAATCTCCTCCATGTTATCCGATTTTTGGGAATTCACCTTTGAAAATTAATGTACGTCTGGTATTGATTATCAAGAGTGGCTATTTTTCACTAAAATTATTATTTCATGCACTACACTACCATTATAATAGGCATGCCCCTTGTATTATTGGATGATTGCAAGAAATTAAAGTGCTGCAACCAATATATATATATGTTTTCTCGAAGTGATGTATGGTAGGCTCAGTTCACCCCTAGGAAATCCTAGCTCCACCTAGGGGTGGATTGAATCCTGCCTGTGGATTGATGTTAAATTCACGGACAGGATGTGATTTAGAGAGGGGGGGGGGGGCTACTAATAGAATAGGAAGGGGCTGAAAAAAAGATTATTTCTGAGGAGTGCAGTCCAAACATCCCTAAAATATAAGGTTTTGTTCTCTACTTATTTGTATTTGTATTTGTACTCCTTCCAAATCAAGCCTTAATGACAATTGTAAGCTTATCGATGAGGATATCTAGATATGTTGTCCAAAAATTCCCTAGTATTTGAACTTTTTATTAGTAACGGATCAATGATAGTTTATTAATAAAAACGGAAGCAGAAAGTCGTAATATGAGAATTCCACATCTGTCTTGAGCACTTCCCTGGAGTCACCCAATAAAACATAGTCACACTAACGATTAAGGTGATGTTTGGCATTGATGATGATTTTCCACACCTGATTTTCTAAAATGTACCATTTTTTGTTATTTGGTATCATTTTCTCCATGTCATTCGATTTTTGGGAATTCACCTTTGAGAATTAATGTTTGATATAGATTATCAAGAGTAATTATTTTTCATTGAAATTATTATTTCATGTACTATACTACCATTATGACAGGCATGCCCCTTGTACTATATATTGGATGATTTATGCAAGAAATTAAAGTGCTACAACCAGCATATATATGTTTTCTCCAAGTGATGTATGGTGGGTTGCCGGCCTTTTTGGTAAATGCCGAAAGTGTGGAATTGCTATATAAAAAGAAAGGAGAAAAAGGAAAGCCTTGTTAAATTGCACCTTCTGATTTGGAAGAGCTTTCGAGTAGCAGATTATGGCTTTATTAAGGCTGCATTTGTCATTTCTTATTTTAAAGATTTATCTTTTCTTTACCGTTAATTAAAATGTCCCTACAAATATTGTCTTTTTAATTAAAAAAAGAGATAAGTCCTTAAAATAAAGAATGCCAAATACAGCTTAAGTGAGCCCCAACTGGACAGCCTGTGCGCTAAGCTATGTCTGGTGGAAACCCAAGGATCAAAATTGACGTCTTTAATTTCAGCCAAAAATAAGGCTTTTCACTCAAGCTTTGCCGAAGAAGTTTAATCAAAGTTTCAGTGCTCTCAAGTCAAAATGGGCTTTATGTGTCCTTCACTTGAATGCTTTGAAGGACGCTTGCGTCTTAAACTTAAAATCAAGATTTTTAAAACTGACCTGGAGAATGAACCGGTCAAGGGTCCAGTTTCTGGGTTGAATGATCTGACCATTCAAATCGAATAGTCAAATTGTTTTGACAAAAAAATATAAAAAATTAAAAATAAATAAATAAACGGTTCGAACGATTCAACTGCCCAGGTCAGCAGTTTGACCAAATCAACATTTTTTTTTGCAAATATCCGGTTTTAGAAAAAAATAGAACCGGGCCCGATTCTGGTCCGACCATCCGATCCGGTCCAATTTTGAAAAACATTCTTAAAACAGCAAAGACAAACTCACCTATTTGCTATTTCTGCCGCATGCATGCATGGTGTGGGATATGATCTTGTTGGATAAGCCATACTAGGGAGAAATATGAAATGCTTGTCATCATCATTCTATTCACCTCATTTGTCTTTCAACTACAATTTAGGCTGCGTTTGGTTGCAGTGCAATTTTATTTGCACTAGTACAAATGAATGGGAGTACAAATTTAAAAAAAAATCCAAATTCTCGTCTAATTTTATTCTGGGTTTTACTTTATTCTACTTCATGCCGTAATTTACTTTATTTACACTCAAATCATTTGCACTGTCATAGAAAATTCTGCATCAGTACAAATTTGTTTACATTGCAATCAAACAGTCTTAAAAACACTCGATGTTCATCTATATCTATACTATATAATGCCAATATAATGTCAATAATTGCTTTGGTTTAGGTGTTGGTTGTAAAAAACTAAAACAAAAGTATCATACTAGCTATCACATAATATTAATACTTATACAATTACCCTTTTGGTTTTATTTACACAAGTGCATTAGCAAGTGTCCTTAGATCAGTGATCTGAATAATTATATTCCTTAGGAGCTTATAATTAGTTAAAGGGAACCAACATGAAGGCCACATAAATTGAACAGCCAACTATTTGTCAAACTTTGGATTTAGGGATAAGAAGTAAGGGTTGTTCCTTCTGCAGTGTGAGACCAAACTTTTCTTTCGTGTCAAGCTGCATAGGGTCCGTATCATCAGAAAGATACCACTCGAAGCTGTGGAACAATGAAGCAAGAATCAAGTGAAGCTGCTTGCTTCCCATGGACAATCCAGGACAAATTCTCCTTCCTGTACCAAAAGGTGTAAATTCAAAGTCGTTTCCCCTGAAATCCAATTCTGAATTCATGAACCGCTCTGGTTTGAAGGTCAATGGATCATCCCAGACTTCAGGGTCTCGTCCTATGGCCCACAAATTCACAAAAATTTGGGAGGCCTTAGGGATGGTGTAGTTCATAACAGTGCATGTCTCAAGGGCTTTGTGAGGAAGGAGAAATGGTGTAGGAGGGTGTAGTCTTAGAGTCTCCTTAATACAGGCACTTAAATATGAGAGTTGGGGAAGATCAAACTCTCTGTTGTCATTTCCATTCATCTTTCTTGCAAGTTCTTCATTAAGTTTCTTCATAGCTTCTTGGTTCTTCAGGAGCTCCACCATTGCCCATTCAACAGTTGTACTAGTTGTTTCTGTTCCAGCTAAAAATAATTCCTAAAAACAGCAAAGAACAATTACAAATCATGAGTTACCATTTTATGTTTGACCACATGCATCACTGTAGAATTATAAGGTTACCAGCTTTTGGTTTTACAGATAGAAGACATGGGTGTGGAATGATCGAAGGCTTGCAAGTAAGAAGATTTGAACCTTGGTCAAAAGTTGTAAAGTAATTACCCCACCACGACACCATATTTCTTCAATTAATGGCTTATAAATGTTAAATTTGAAACTAATCAATATACTACTTATTTGTGTGATGCATATAGGTGGTGTTTGGCATCGATGTGGTTGCCCTAGAAAATGGCATTACATCAGAAAAAGTGGTGTTCTAGAAAGTAGCCTCTTGTTTGGTTTTGTTTTTCTAGAAAAAAAATGTTGTTGCATACCATACCTTGGAAATTAGAAAAAAAAAAAAGTGGTTTGAAGAAACCCTGAATTCAATGTTTTCTCAGAAAACAATCTGTTGTTGCAATGATGCAATGACGTGGCACCCATGTGACATTTTCTTGGATATTAAATAATGTAAATCAATGCTGAAAATGGTTATACAACATTGGTACCAAACAAAACCAGTACTGTTTCCCCAACCTATGTGGCAGCACCAATGCCATCAAATAAAAAGAAAAGGAACCGTTTTATGAGAAAATGGTACAACAGGCCATCATCCATACAGCACTGTTTTTCCAGAAAACATATCTGAAGCAACGGCTTCGATGCCAAACACCTACATAATTTACTTATATACGAGATATTTTAGAACAGTGTTGTGCTAAGCTTGCTCCTATAAGAGAAGTGGTTTAGCCTCCAGACCTTTTGTTGGTTTAAAAATGACATCAACAGACCTTTTGTTGGATTTTCATATCCTTACTCCCGTTTCTAGTCTAGATTTCCTCATGTTTTTGAATTTTCACTGGATGACGTTATTGGTTTACCCAAATGGTTAAACTATTGACCTGTTGATCTATATGGAGAAGTGGTTTAGCCTCCGGGCTAAGTTTTAAAACACCATTTTTAACACCAATACATGCATTACACACTAAAATACTAAATAGGATACAGATTTTGTGCATCTGATTTAGTTTTGCATCATTATTTGCTTGTAATCATGATTAAAGTGGATCCACATCATTTAGCTTCCTACCTCACTCATAAACAAATTATGTGCAATCATGATTCAAGTGTAATCATGATTCAAGTCTAATCATCCACATCTATAATGACTAAAGTGTAGTCATGATTAAACTCCCCTCATACCTCCATGGCTCCAGGAACAACATCATAAAGTTTGAATAGGCTACAAAGTCATAAACACTGGTGTGCTTGATTGGTTCCGTAGCTGGTGTGCACAATTTTGTCCATAAATCACTGTTTTTAAAACCGGGTCGGATTGGAAAAACTGGGAATCAGTCATCTGATCGGTTCCATTTCATCGAAAGTCATTTTTTTTTGCCAAAACCCATTGATTTGGTCAGTAAACTGTTGATTTGGATGGTCAAACCATTGAACCGGACAATGTTTTTGGTTGTTTTTTGTTTCTTATTTTTATTTTAATTTTTTATTTTTTATTAGAGCGGGTCGTTCGTTTCGGACTAGACGATCAAACCATTCAACCCAGGAACTAGACCCAGAACGGTGATGCGTGCATGTGCATACATGCACTAGGCGCACAGCAGCCGAAGACCCTGTCAAAGTGGATAGCATCAGAAGACCCGGTCATGTTAGCTCTTAGTTGGGATAAGCCTTAGCCATTCAGTTTTAATTTTGTTAGAATAGATAAGTCTTCAATTATGTTCCTAGATAAGTGCATTAGATAAGTCTTCAATTCTGTTCCTAGATAAGTGCATTCTATTTTTTTGTTGATAAGCTCCTAAGATTAAGGGGCAGTAGTTCCTATTTCTACTCCCAGTTTGTAGCACAATAAGGCTATAAGTATAGCCTGAATGAATGGAGTTGGCATTGACTTTTCTACAAACAAACTCTGTCTCTCTCTTCTCCTTATTCTAGATCCTTCTCCCTCTTGTTAGATAACTTGAGCGTATCATTGGTATCAGAGCCGATTCGACCATGGACACCCGTGGAAAGACTAACGCGGAGTTCCGCAATGAGGTCAATGAAACCTTAGCGCAACATGAGTCGAGCATCGACCAAGTGAACACTGTCATACAAGTAGTGTTAACCGAACTCCAAGCCCTTCGAGCCTCACGAACCACTCCCAATACCACTCCCGAGACCAACCCCTTCGCCCATGAAGAATCCTCACATCCCCATACTTCCCCTTCAAGCTCCACCCATGACCACCCTCATCAACACGTCAAGCTGTCATTCCCAAAATTTAATGGGGATGATCCAAGCGGTTGGATTTATAAGGCGGAACAGTATTTTGAGTTTCAAAATATTATTCCGGACCAACAGGTGCAGCTAGCTTCCTTCCATTTGGAAGGCTTCGCCTTATAGTGGCACAGGTGGTTGACCAAGCATCGTGGACCGCTCACATGGGAAGAACTCTCCAAAGCGGTGTTACAACAGTTCGACCCCACCGACTACGAGGACCCATCAGAGGCATTAACCCGCCTGAAGCAAACCACCACTATGATGGCTTATCAAGAAGCCTTCGAGAGTCTCTCTCAACGAGTTGACCGCCTGCCCGAGAGTTTTCTCATTTGCTATTTCAGTGCAGGGCTTCGTGATGACGTTCATTTAGATGTGAAGATCAAGCAGCCTCGAACCTTGATAGAGGCGATTGGAGTGGCCCGGTTAATTGAGGAACGAAATCACTTACAGCGTAGAGCTAGCTAGCCGGTTCGATCCCCATCAACCATGACAACCCAGAAGGCGTCACCCAACCCCATGGCCGATGTACTTGGGCCTCCACTAGGCTCACACGTGAACCAGGTTTCCAGTGCTCCTTCGCAACATTCCGACGACTCACCAACCAGGAGGCGCGAGAACGTCGTAAGAAGGGGCTGTGTTACTACTGTGATGAGAAGTTCACCCCTGGCCACCGTTGTGCACGCCCACAACTGTTCATGATTGAGGATCCAAAACCAGCGGACGTGGAGACTGTCGAATCAGAGGAAGAAAACCAAGAAGCCATCCCTGAAATCTCCTTCCATGCTATTGTAGGAGCTGAGCACCCGCAAACCATATGTGTTCTTGGGAAACTGAAAAACAAGAACGTGACCATATTAATTGATGGCGGCAGCACCCACAACTTCATTGACCAAGCCATCGTCTCCAAGTTCGGGTTGCCAGTGAACCGAGACAAGAAATTTCAAGTTATGGTGGCCAATCGTGAAAAGATTGAGTGCATGGGGCAGTGCCGAGCTCTCACCCTCGCCAATCAAGGACACCCCGTTACCGCTGACTATTATGTTCTTCCCGTCGCAGCATGCCGGTTTGTGTTGGGAGTACAGTGGCTAGAGATGCTTGGACCCGTCAAGATGGATTACAAACAACTAACCTTGATGTTCAAAAAGGAGGGACTCTCTTGCACCTTCCAAGGATTGGGACGAGCCAGCATCGAAGCCTTAACCAACAAGGTACAGGATTTTTTTTTCAAATAGTTCCTTCACATAACAGCGGCCAACCAGGTTTTCTTCCACCCGAGATGGACCACCTTCTCACCGAATTTTCCCATGTGTTTGAGCCGCCCACAAGCCTGCCTCCTAAACGACCACATGACCACCGGATTGCACTGCTTCCCGACAAAGGACCAGTTAGTGTGAGGCCATATCGATACCCATATTACCAAAAGACCAAAATAAAGAAGATGGTGAAGGAGCTTTTGCAGACAGGGCTGATAAGACCAAGCAATAGCCCATTCTCATCACCGGTTTTGCTAGTGAAGAAGGCTGATGGAGCTTGGCAGTTTTGCATGGATTACCGAGCACTAAACGAAATTACTATTAAAAACAAGTATCCCATCCCCGTGATTGATGAATTATTAGATGAGCTCTACGGCACCAAATTTTACTCCAAACTAAATCTACGGCTGGGATACCATCAGATTCGAGTGCAAGAAGAAGACGTTCCTAAAACGGCTTTCCGAACACACGAAGGGCATTACGAGTTCTTAGTGATGTCGTTCGGCTTGACGAATGCACCTGCAACTTTTCAAAGCCTCATGAACGACCTCTTCCGCCCATACCTCCGGAAATTTATTTTGGTCTTCTTCGACGACATTCTGGTTTATTCTAAATCATGGGAAGACCACCTATCTCATTTGAGAGTTGTTCTAACTGTATTATCCTCTAACAATATATTTGCAAAAATGTCAAAATGTCAATTTGGTGTTTTGCAAGTCGAGTACTTGGGTCATGTGATTTCAGACAAGGCGTGTCCATTGATCTAGCCAAAATACAAGTTGTTCTCGCATGGCCTACACCGACATCAGCAAAGGGGGTCCGTGGCTTCCTTGGGTTAACAGGATATTACCGGAAGTTCATCCACGACTTCGGAAGCATTGCAGCTCCCTTAACCCAACTATTGACCAAAGGGGGATTCCAATGGAACGAGGCAGCAGAGCTGGCCTTTCAACAGTTGAAGAAGGCACTCACTTCACCGCCAATCCTACATCTACCAGATTTCTCCCAACAGTTTGTAATTGAATGCGATGCGAGTGGAACCGGGATTGGCGTCATCCTCATCCAGTAAGACCGATCGGTGGCCTACTTCAGTGAAGCATTGAAAGGTTTAGCCTTGGCATTATCCACCTATGAGAAGGAGATGTTAGCTATTGTCAAAGCCGTTAAGAAATGGCGCCCATATCTGCTTGGGAAACCATTCACGGTCTGCAACGACCAAAAAAGTCTTAAATATTTACTCGATCAGAGGATAACCACACTGGCACAAACGCGGTGGCTGCCAAAGATACTAGCTATGACTATGAGATCGAGTATAAAAAAGGGATTGAGAACCAAGGTGCGGATTCCTTGTCATGTATGGCTGAATTTCAGTTTCTTTCCATCTCTATACCACACGCAGACTAGTGGCCGACGCTACAGGAAGAGGTCAAACAATACACCTTTTATGGGGAATTGATGAAAAGGCGACCCTCCCACAAGTTGCTTCAACGGGATGGGGTATGGTTCAAGGGGGACAAGATTTATTTGAGCCCCGCCTCCACCTTGATTTCAATGGTGGTGGCGGACTTCCACTCATCCTCTGTAGGGGGACACTTTGGGTTTCATAAGACCCTCTCTCGCATCAAGCACAACTTCCTTTGGCCCCACATGCGTCGGACGGTGAAGGAGTTTTTGCAGTAATGTGACGTATGTCAATGCTTCAAAACAGATTGCATGAAACCAACGAGATTGCTTCAGACATTACCAATTCCTACTCAAATGTGGACAAACATCTCCATGGACTTTATTGAAGGATTGCCTCCCTCCAATGGGTACACGGTTATCATGGTAATTGTGGATCGGTTGACAAAATATGTCCACGTCATTCCCTTAAAACACCCATTCACTTTCACCACAGTCGCGAAGGCATTTGTTGCTAACATTGTCCACCTACATGGAGTACCAACATCCACTGTTAGCGACCGTGACAAGGTATTCATCAGTTCATTCTGGCAGACACTTTTTCAGATGCATGGGATGAAATTGTGTATGAGCTCAAGTTACCACCCCCAAACCGACGGGCAAACCGAAGTTGTTAACCGGACGTTGGAGCAATATTTACGGTGCTTTGCAGGTGACCAGCCACGAAAATGGTTAGAGTGGGTTCCTTGGGCAGAATACAGCTACAACACCTCCACTCACTCTTCCACCAAAATGACACCCTTCGAAGCAGTCTACGGGATCCCACCCCCTAGTCTCTTGACCTATGTACCGGGTACTGCCCGAGTAGGGGCAGTTGACGAATACTTGCATGACCGAGACATCATCCTATGTGAGCTACAACATAACCTCCAGGTAGCCTGGAACTGGATGAAATGTCAAGCGGACCAGCACCGACGAGAAGTCTCATTCGTAGCAGGTGACTTCGTGTGTGTGAAGCTACAGCTTTACCGGCAGACATCGATGGCGTTTCGGCGTTCCATGAAGCTCGCCCCACGTTATTTTGGGCCATACCCAATCATTGAGAAGATTGGTCCAGTATCCTACCGCTTAGCCTTGCCCCCTGGCTCTCAAATCCACAATGTGTTTCATGTCAGTTTGCTGCGGAAGCACTTGGGACCCATCACCCCTACTTCCACTCAGCTTCCTCCAATCTCGGATACTTTGACCATCCTACCCTAACCGAAAGCAATCCTAGATCGTCGTATTATTCACAAGGGCAAATACCGCCCAAAATTCAAGGTCTTGGTCAAATGGATTGGGGCGCCAGCTGAGGATGCAACCTGGGAGAATGAATGGTGCTTCAGAAAATCTTATCCCGACTTCCTTGCGGACAAGGATCCTTCAGGGGGGAGGAAATGATACGTGCATGTGCATACATGCACTAGGCGCACAGCAACCGAAGACCCAGTCAAAGTGGATAGCAGCAAAAGACCTGGTCATGTTAGCTCTTAGTTGGGATAAGCCTTAGCCATTCAGTTTTAATTTTGTTAGAATAGATAAGTTTTCAATTATGTTCCTAGATAAGTGCATTTTGTTTCCTAGATAAGTGCATTAGATAAGTCTTCAATTCTGTTCCTAGATAAGTGCATTATGTTTCCTAGATAAGTGCATTCTGTTTTTTTTGTTGATAAGCTCCTAAGATTAAGGGGCAGTAGTTCCTATTTCTACTCCCAGTTTATAGCACAATAAGACTATAAATATAGCCTGAATGAATGGAGTTGGCATTGGCTTTTCTACAAACAAACTCTCTCTCTCTTCTCCTTATTGTAGATCCTTCTACCTCTTGTTAGATAACTTGACCGTATCAAACGATTCCCTATTTGGCCCGGTTTTAAAAACCTTGGTATAACTCATCTTAGAAACAAATGTTATAGAGTCAAGTCTAAGTAAACTAGAATTTACACTCAACTTATTTGCACTCTCCTGTTCGGAAAATGGAACTTTAGTGAACCGAATTAAGGAAAAAATAAGTTTTTGTAAAAGAAAGGATGAAGAAAAAAAAAGATAGAAAAGTTAATAAACGTTTCACCAAGGAGACTTACCCAATACTTTTCATAGACAAACCACTAATATATAGAACCAGAAGTTAAAAGAAATGACAATTTATCTTAAACTACTCTTATGTTTTAGTTAATTGACGAATTCTACCCTTATTATTTACATATTCTTTTAGAATATCCCTACATATAATATCACATGATTGATACTTTTTACAAAAATACCCTTTGGATACATTGGTTATCTCTCCTCTCTCACTCTCTCTCCTCATCTCCTTCATACACAGGGACTGTCAATGAAGTTGCTGTCGTCGCTACAACCTTTGGAAGTGATGGTTCTTTTTTCTTTTTTACATTAATTGATAGTTGGTGTGTTCATTTCTAATTCTATTCCAGCTATTTTTGTATGGGCGGTGGAAGTTCCGACTATGTGGGGATGGTTCGGTGTTGTATAGGGGCGGTGAGGAGGGAGGAGAAAAATCTCCAGGCAAGAGTATATCTAGACAGCGGGAGTAGATAGTATGTTAAAGAGGAATGTTGGCTTTGAAGGTTTGTTGCATGATTTTTAAAACTGACCTAGTGATCGAATCGGTCAGGGGTCCGGTTATTGGGTCGAATGGTCCAATCGTTTGAATCAAGCATTCGGCCTATTCTGATAAAAAATAAAATTCATAAAAATAAAATGTAGTCAAAACCGTTCGAATGGTTAACCGTCCGATTCAGCGGTTTGTTAATCAAAATTAACGATTTTGGAAAAAAATCTGGTTTTTAAGAAAACGGAACCAATCATCTAACTGGTTCCTAGTTTTTCCGGTCCGGTTTTAAAAACCATGATTTATTGGGTAAAAGATCAATGCAAATACCGTTTAAAATTCAAATCAGATGGGATGGCTATAATAGTCTCTCACTTATATTAATGTAGTCAATCGTTGAGACGGGACCTTAATGGTGGGTTATTGTCCTTTAAATCTAGTATATGTGCCATGTTTTAGGAGGGTATAGACTCATCCACGGCTCCAAGAAACTATTAAGCTTCTTCAGTCACTTGGATGGTTGCATCATGGATTCAGTTAGCCAAACAGCCCAAACCGTCTAATCTAATGAGGGTCTGTCAAGATCAGCCACACCCACGTTTGGTTCCATCAATCAATCATGCATGAGAGAGAGACCGAGACCAGACGTGGGCAATGGAGGTATTGTAGCGGAGGAAACCGGATTCAATCAATGCAAGGCCCATCCTAATAATCTTTATAGCCTTACATTGGGAATATCTCCCCATGAGATAAGGCACAGAAGTATTGAGATGTTCCCAATGTTCCAACTTGCACTGATTGAAACTGAATCAGTTTCATAATGGGGAGAGGAACTGCAGGAGGGACTATAGGACTACTATTAATAAAATGAATACAGATGCAGATTTCTGATTTCCACTATAAACCTATAAACATTCAAAAGGCCCAAAAACTATATTCTATGCATGTATACCTGCCCGTGAATTAACATCAATTTTGAACTGCCACCTACCCTATCTGTACTTTATGCCTATAAATTCTAACCCTGGGCTGAACAGTCATTCTCCCAAAAGAATACTACCACCTATATCTAGCAACATAGACGGAACCTATTGATCAGTTTGATCGTTGAGAAAAGTGTTAGCAGATGTTCTTGCACTGAACAAAGAAAAATGGAGATTTATGTAAGCCGACCACCTATTCATCAAGATGGAAGATTTGGTAATAATGTTCCTTTTGGAATTGTGCAGAGAAGGATGAACTTCTTAAAGGTTGGCAGCTGTACTGATGATTCTGCCAGTTGATGTTGTCCAAGTAAACATTTTGAAAATTTAAAAAAAAATAATGAATAAAATAGTATTTTCATCAATTTTTAAGGGGCATTAATGATAAGGATGAATTTTTAGACAATTGTTAGAAAACCCTCTAAGATAATATGTAAATAATAAGGATAAAATTGGTCAATTAACTAAATCATAAGAATGGTTTAAAAAATTTGCCCAAATGAAATTTGCGGCAGCTGAAGTGAATAGAAATTTTGTAAAATTCTGTTCATCCACTTATTTTGAAATTGGGTTTGCACCTCACAGAGCGCAATTTATGAAAAGAGGAACAAATCCAGATTTTATTTCTACCTTTTTCTGTCGAATCAAGCATAGCCATATTTATGGAGACAGAGAGAGAGAGAATACCAGAAGTAAATTACTGATCTGGTTGTCCTGGAAACCATGGCCGATCAAAACATCTAAGAAATCTTGTGGTCTTCTGACACCATAACCGTTGCTTACCCTTCTTTCCTCGATTAAACCCTCCCATATATCTTGTAATTTGCCGATGGTCTCCAATGTCGTGACCCTGAATATCTAACCAATCTAAAATGGGATAAAAGTCAGCTAAATTTGGGGTAGTGGCCAATTCCGTAAGCCTCCAAATGAGCCCTTTAATGCCTTCATTTGATGTTTCATCATCCAGACTAACTAAATCTTTGGATAAAAACAGATTGCCCAATATATTGAAAACAGTAGCTAACACAACTCCGATTTTCACTATTTTCCCTTCCTTCCTACCCAAGAAGCAGAGCATTTCTTTCACCTTCTTCTCCCTCAAATTCACTTGTGATTCGATGGCTTTGCTCGAGAACAACTCTGCCCGGCATAAGCTACGTAGCAATTTCCATTGTTTGCAACATGTAAACGCCCAGGCAAGCGATAAATGGTTAAGCTTTGGGTCTTTCATGGGAGAACTTGTGGTACATGACGAGCAGAGAGTAGAGCATCATGGGTCTTGAGAATTTCAGCAGCTGCAGCAGGAGAAGATCCGACAACGAGGAGTTGTGTGCCGAGTCGTAGTGAGATAACCGGACCATGGATTTTGGCAAAGTGAGCTAGTGAGATGTGAGGCTTCTTTCCCATGTCCAGAATGTTGCCTATGACGGGCCATGGATATGGTCCTGGTGGAAGAGTTGAGGCTTTCCATAGTGACAATTTGATGTGTCCGAGAAAGAAAACAAACAAGGGTATTAACAGGAGGAGGAGGAAGAGAAGGAATGAGATATTGAACTCAGCTCCTCCTGTTACTGTAACTTCGCCCATGTCTTCAATGGAATGTAGTATCGGCTCAGTGCGTGAAGATAAAGCAGAAACAACAGATGAATTCACGTACTCTCATCAGGTTTATAAAAGCTTTACTGCTGTACAGTAACATTGTCACCGGCCTGATCCGAATTCGTAATTAGGGGTAGTGACACATGAAATGTTCCCAATGCATGTGGGGCGTTTTTGGCGCATTGTATGGGGCGCAAATGTGAACACGTGATACATCGCTTACACCCTTAGCTTTTGGGTTCCAGCGACTTGCTAACCGGGTTGACGGTGAAAATAAAATTACTAAGGCACCGTTTGGGATAACTTTATATAATTGTCTTCGTGATTCTTTCACTTTTGATACAGCTGAATATTTCACCCCATTCATCTGTAAGTTGTAACACATGGTGGTGTTGTTGGAAGGTTAGAAATCAAGTTTCACATAGCCGAATTAATGATTTAAATATCGATATGATACATCATATATAGGGTGTATTGTATTCGTATCGGCCAGAGGGGATACAGGTAAGAATGGCAATAAGGCGGGGCGGGATAGGAACGGGGAACCTCTCCCCTTCCCCGTCCTTAAGAAAATCCCCATCCTCATCCCCATCCTCATCCCCGCTAATGGGGACAAGGTTATCCCTATCCTCGTCCCCACAAGGGACAAGGATCCCCATTCCTCATAATTTTTTATAATGCTAATCATTTTGTTTTTGTTTTTTAGTTTATTTTAAAAATTAAAAATTAAATAATTAAAATTTACAATCCTATTAGAAAAGATTCAAACATATTCAACCATATTTTTAAAAATATTAATATATAGACGTATGTGTTCGGGGTGGATCCCTACGGGAATTGGGGAAATGGGGAAAGTTTCCATCCCTAGATACAGGACATATCTCCTAAGTCGTGCGTATCAAAGCGATACACGTTCGTATCAGCCCGTATTGTGTTGTATCAATCAATACGCACCAATACAGAATGATACGGAAGAATGTCTTTCTATTCACGTGTTAGGCTTAGTTTGGAAAGAGTACGAATGCAAATATATACAATGCAAATACATACAAAAATATTACAAAATATAAGGTTTTGCACTCTACATATTTGCATTTGTACACCTTCCAAACTAAGCCTTAGTTGCAAGAATTGTGATTGAAGTGATTCAAACCCAAATCACCCAGAGCTAAAGCCTTATCTACACTTTTAATCCATTAGACCATATTTCGCACTATGACAACAAGTGAAATAGAATATTATTTTATCAATTCTAGAGTCCATATGTAATGCGGACAAATAACATACATTTGTGTCCAACTCAATAAAAAATAATATTCAGAACTAATATTTTGTAAACTACTAGAATAAATAATTTGTTAAATCCACATTTATATCAAAATGTGGTTTTTAATCTCAAGAAATTTATACGAATAAAGATATTAATAATAGAATAAATTATTTATTACTATTTTAATTTAGATTAAATAAAAGTATATATATTATTTACAAATATAAAAATGTTATTTATAAAATACTCAAGAATATAATATAAATTGAATTTGTCAAATCCATTATTCTACATTTATATCAAAAAATGATATTTATCTCAAATTTTATGAAAAAAATGTTAATAATGGAATAATTATTTTAGTCGTTAAAATTTATGAATTTGCACATGATGTGTATCTTAGAAAATTTAGTATATTTGATATATTTTAAGTTAATATTATATATTTTTATAAAATTTTAATTGATAATTTAATTACATTCTATAATAACATGTTTATTGTTTACAAAAATAAAAATATTGTTAACTAAACATTTGAGAATTAATTCTTAGTTGACTTTTGGTTAATATTAAAATTTTAAAATAATAAAACAGAAATTAATCAATATAATAATTCATGTACAATAGTTGCATATGTTTTGTGCCTTGAAATTCAATAGAAAATAACATAAAAATAGCTTTATGCATGTATTAATTTGTAAAAAATATATATAATATGTTCTAGGATTCTTGATTAATACATTATCAATAAAATTTTATGAATTCTGTGCATCCACTGTATTAGTTGTAGTATTTTTTTCACATATACCTTTAGAATATACATTTTTTATATATTTATACATTAATTATGGCTATTTTAATCTTAAATATAATGTTATTAATATATTTATGGAATTTATTTGCATTTTTTATTGTATCCATATTTTTCGTCCATATCCATGAGTTTCCAAAGTGTATTTGTATTGGTATCTGAGCCGTCCGATACAATACTCGATACCGATACTTTAATCCTTGGGACGAACTAGGTTTGGTGGCTGGCCGAATTTTTGAAAATTTTTTAATTCAATCTAGGAACTGATTTTTCGATGATTTTGAAATATGAAATTATAAGATCGATCTTGCACTAAACTAGACCAGATTTGAAACTAAATTAAAAATTAATTATACATGATATGGAGACCACAATACACAGCTCCCATAGTGGTAATTTATGTCCAATATCAGTCACAAAATTAGCCTCCAACTAAAGATGACATTGTGTGTATGTGAAATTGATTCAACAACACCATTTTAGCAAAACCAATCTCCAACTTGCTTGGATCGAGGTGGGTATATGAACCTAATATCCTTTAATGTTTTCTTGCAAAAACATAGTAGAAGACTGATGGAAATCAGCCCCTATCACAGCTGGGATGAATTAGGGTTTTGGGGAGGTAAGGGAGAAGAGAAAAAAGCAAGAGAGTGGAGAGAATTGGTGAATTCACCTCTCCCCTCTTAGTACCTTATATAGAACACTCTCTTAACCAAATTAGGAGTTGATTCAAATCAAATTTGGATTAGGACTTTATCTTTATTTGATAAGAACTCTCTTCTTAAGAGAAGACTGGGTGTGTTCCATACCTAGATTCATGCCCACTTTCAACCCAATCACATGACAACTTGGCTAATCATATTAGTAATAGGCCTTAGGTCCATTTCCTCTAATGGTTCACATCCCAAAGTGTTGCATGGCCACTTCGAGCTTGAATATTGTATGGAGTGGGACTCATAAAGGTATCACGCACCATAAGGGTTAGCCCTCACCTTTGATAGAGGTTAGCCAAATTCACTGCTCAGGGGTAGTGAACCCTTGACCCAATCAGCTTGGGCTCAATTTGAACCCAACATTTACACATAAATGATCATTGGATTCAACCATCCTATAAAGACCCACGGATAATAAACTTATCTAAGATAAATCTCATCAAGTAATCAGCTTTTTAATGGTCTCTTACACCTAACCTCTCAACCCATAATCATCAAAACACTGCCCATAAGGAAGGACCTCTTATCTAACTATGAAATGTAGTGTCACACTCTCTACTCAGATGGATTTTGGAATTAAAACCTTTTGCAAACATTTTTCATAAAATAGTAATATAACACATAAATATATTTTGCAAATCAGATTTCAAATATAGTTGAAATTCACTATCGATAGTTTAGGTTTCCATTAGAGAGAATGTGAACCATGATATTCACTTTTTCTGACAAAAAGGTTAATCCTATGACTATGCTCACCCACTTAGGTAATTTTCCAAAACTTAATACAGTATCATAATTAAGTCTAGGGTTAAACATAACTTTCTAGTTTTTCCCATCCATCTCTAAGGTTCAAGGCATAATTGGAAATTGGTCTGGGATCAATGTTTCTTCTAAATACTCACTAGCTGTGCTTGGGGCCTAACCTTAGTAGTTGAGATAAGCTGCTCCACCAATTCGGCAACATACCAATGTTATCCTTGTTAAGATAAACTCCCCAATTTTATGCAATGGCTGAGAATATTCTAAACTAACACGAGTTTTATAAGTGTCCAATTTAAGGAATAATTCACAAAAACACACCAATTTAAACATAAAAAAATATTGTACTTTATTCATTTACTAATAAATGTTTGCATACATCAATCTAATTGGAGCTAAGGGCATATACTGTCTAACAACTCTCACTTACACTTAGGTCCAATCGGGCATTAACCTCAGTCCCATACAATCCACATGTCCTTCAAACACTTTCTATATTAGTGGTTTAGTTAATAGGTCTACCACATTTTCCGTTGATGCCATCTTTTGAATCTGAATGCCTCCTCTACCAACAATCTCGTGTAGAATGTGAAAATTCTTCTCGATGTGCTTTGAATTCAAATGGGCTCTTAGCTCTTCAACTTGGCTCTTTATCTTGAGCAATGGCTCCAGTGTGTTAGATGGAATGGGTGATATGCTAGATGGTATGACTCCTAATTCCCAAGCGAATTTCTTCACCCATACTACTTCCTTGTCAGCCTCACTTATGGCAAATTGTGGACCCTTGTTTGTTACTTTTCCAACTGGCTGCATAGATTCTCAACATAAAAATATATCCAGATGTAAACTTTCTATCATCTAGGTCAAGCTGAAAAGTTGGCATTTGTATAACCGGTCATTTGTAGTGAACTACCATCGAAGACAAGACAATAGTCTTTAGCTCTTCATAGATATTTTAGTATGTAATGAATCCTGCATGTTGAATCTTTGACAACCTTGTCAATGTAAGTAAATTGGTATAATCCAATTAAACTCTTCGTGAACATAGTTTTGATATGTTTTATTTAGTAAGATCTTTTGACAATATTTTGACAACTTTTATTCAATAAGATCTCTATTCAGGAACATAGTTTTAACATCCATTTGCTAGATTTCATAATCGTAGTGCACAACTATAGCTAATAGTATTCTGATGGATTTAAGCATGGCTACAGGCGAGAAGGTTTCCTCATAATCGACTCTTTCTTTTTGAGTGTAACCTTTCACCACAAGTCGAGCTTTATAGGTCTCAATCTTTCCATTTAGGGCCCTTCTTCCTCTTGTAGATCCACTTGCAACTGATTGCTTTCACCCTAGGGGATGGAATTACCAAAGTCCAAACTCTATTGGTATTCATTGAGTCTATCTCAGATTTCATGGCATCTACCCACTTCAAGGAGTCTATGTCTAACATAGCTTTCGTATAAGTCAATGGATATTTCTTACTATTAATGGCTTCCATAAAGTAACTTTCTTGTTCATATCCGGAATGTACAAGAGGTTTAGATATCCGAGTAGATCTTCTAGGTTAGGTATTGATATGTAGAACTTACAGGTTATCTTCCTCTACCCTTGATCCCTATTCATCAAGAATAATTTCCTGATAATAATTTTTGAGGGTGTAGTCTTCTTCTAAGAAGTGGGCATCTCGACTAACAAAGACCTTTTGTTCTCTTAGGTCATAGAAGAGATACCCAATGGAGTCCTTAGGGTAACCTACAAATGCGCAATGATTGGTTTTGGATTCTAGTTTGTATGCACTTGTCTCTTTTACGTATGTTGGACAATTCACACTTTAAAGTGTCTAACACTTGGTTTTTTACAATTTCAAAGCTCATATAGTCTTAGGAACCAACTTGGTTGGAACCTGGTTCAACATGTAGATCATAATCTCTAATACATGCCTCTAAAAGGATATGGATAACTCTAAGTAGACGATAAGTATTCGAACCATATCTAATAAAGTCCAATTTCTTCTCTGTGATACACCATTTAATTGTGATGTAGCAGGAGGAAACAATTGTGATATAGTCCCATTGTCCTCTAGGTAGTCCCCGAATTCATCAAAGATGCATTCACCTCATAAATCTAATCAAAGGGTTATGATTTGTCTCCCCAATTGTTTCTCAACTTCATGTCTAAATTCTTTCAACTTCTCAAAGGATTCAAACTCATGTCTCATTAGGTATACATACTCATACCGAGAATAGTCATTATGAGCCTTAGCCATGAAATTTACTGGGTTTTGGACTACCATCGAGCCCAAACTCCCTAGAGTTACCAATTATTTCTCCGATTAGTGTTGAGCTAGAGCCCCAAGAGTTACTAGTTAGGAATTAAGCCTTTGTATTGTAGTATGCATGTTGTAGAGTTTTGGAGCCTTTCATGGATAACCATTAAGCAAGAGCCCCTAGAGCTATTGGTAGATAGGATTAACATTAAACCAAAACCCCTAGAGTTACTAGCTTGAGAGTTAAGCTCGTGTTCTTTCCTTTTTGTAATATTTTGGGATTATCATTAAGCCATATCCCTCGAAGCTACTAGTTTTCTAGGTTTATTGTTGAGTAGAAGCCTTTAGTGTTACTAGTAAGCTAGGATCACCATCAAGCCAAAGCCCCCTAGAGCTACTAGTGAGGCATTGATCTTGAGTATAAGATTGGAACTAGGTCTCTATGATGGATTATGCCTTTGTGAAATGCTTGGTATTACCATTGACAACATTTAAATTAAATACCATATGAAATACAATGCTGTATAAATATATTCTATGATTTGTCACTTGCGTCGTAGTTTCTTTGAATCACTATTATAATTACAACATTGTCATTCACAATTATGCGCTTAACGCAACTGATAAGGGGTGATTTGGCCCGACCTAGTGAGTAGAGGACACGTGGACGTGACTTGCCAGTTAGACTGTGAATCAGCATTTACCGCCATCTTAGCACCACCTACCACCTCGGCGAACCAAGCCACCTCGGGTGTCTCGGGTACCTCAGAAATGACCGAGGTCTGGGTAGCTCAGGATTACCTAACTTACCGGGGTGACACGTCAGACTTCTAGAAGCATGCCAACCATCTCCAAGCTCTTCAGGATCACACCACACGACTGGAGGACTTATCTTTATCCCACCTGAATCGGATGGACATGATAGGCCTTATCAGCTAGCACGTTATCTACCTCCTGGGGTGGAACGAACTCCTAACAACATGGGCCGAGGATCTCGGAGGTGTTTCATAAAACCCACAACAACCCAACTATATAAGGGCATCAGCCCCTGAAACTCAGGTAGGTGCGATTTAGTGCATTCTAGCTCTCATACTCAATTGCTTTCAGCTCGCAACCAACTTAGTACTAACTTAAGCATTGAAGTGACTACGCCGGGTTGGCCACCCCGGGTTCTCTAAATACTTCTTTCATACAGTTCAACCGGCTTGCTAGGCGAGCTATCATCTAGCTAGGAGCCACCAGATCATGCACCATCATTTGGTGTCGTGTGTAGGAAGTATAACATGAAGCTCAACACGAGCAAGTGTGTATTCGGGGTCACATCAGGAAAATTCCTAGACTACATAGTGAACCGGTGTGGCATCAAAGCCAACCTGGACAAGATAAAGGTCATACTAGATATAAGAACATCACAAAATATAAAGGAAGTGCAAAGACTGACTAGCCGGGTAGCGGCCTTAAACCGGTTTATGTCTAATCGACAGGTCGGCGCCTACCCTTCTTTAAGGCAATCAAGAAGAACAAGGACTTTGAATGGTCCAAAGAGTGTCAGCTCGCGTTCGACGAGCTGAAAAAGTACCTAACTAGCCTACCGGTTTTAACCCGACCTGAAGTTGGAGACGAGCTTCGACTTTACCTCTCAACAAGTGATGAGGTGGTCAGCTCGGAACTAATTCGAGAGGTAGACCAGGTCTAAAGGCTCGTCTACTACATAAGCAAAGTTTTGTAGGAAGTAGAGATGAAGTACCTGACATCGAGAAGCTGGCCTACGCCCCAGTGATCATAGCCTGAAAGTTGCGCCCTTACTTCCAAACTCACACAATTGTCGTCCTCACCAATATACCACTGAAGCACATTCTAAAGAAGCCTGAGGTCTCAGGCAGGCTGACGAAGTGGGCCATTGAGCTAAGCTAGTATGATATCCGGTTCGAGCTACGCCCAGCAATCAAAGCTCAAGTCTTGGTGGATTTCATTGCGGAATGCACGTTTAGCACGCCGGCCCCTGAGGTGGCTGAGCCAACTAGCACGTCAGAGGCGTCAACCAGTGCGGCACTGGTTCTGGTCAGGGAAAGCCCGACTTGTGATGAAGAGCCCTAGATCCTCCACATTGACAGCTCATCTAATCAACGATGAAGCGGTGTTGGATTCATACTGTACAGGCCGAGTGAGGTGAATCTGGAGTATGCTCTCTAGTTCGGATTCGAGGCATCGAACAACGAGGCAGAGTACGAGGCATTGATAGTCAGGCTACATTTGGCGAAGGAGGTTGGCGCAAAGCACATCGTGGTATGCAGTGTTTCCTAGTTGATAAACGGTGAGTACGAGGCTCGAGAACTTGTCATGATGGCTTACTTGGCCAAAGTGAGGGAGCTCCTGCCTAGCTTCCTTTCTTGGTTCATCTGGCAAGTACTGAGGTCAAAGAATGTCGAGGCCAATGCACTATCAAAGTTAGCAAGTACATGCGACAAAACAATGAGGATGATGTACATAAAAGACCTACCTCGACTCAACATTCTCGGGGGGGGGGGGGGGGGGGGGAGAAGATGTCGCTCTTGTGTTGCAAGCAGAATCGAGTTGGGTCGACCCGCTTGTTGATTATCTGCTCCACGAGACCCTACCAACAAATCATAATGCAACTTGGAGGGTAGAGTGTCAGTCAGCCTGGTACGTCCTTATCGACAGGCATCTATACAGGAGATCTTTCACACTCCCTTACTTGCATTGCTTGTTGTCTTCAGAAGCAGATCAGGTATACACGAGATTCAAGAAGTGTGACAATTACCAGAGGCACGCCAGCATCCTTCATCAGCCTGCTGCCGATCTGAAGTACTTGACCAGCCCATGGCCTTTTGCCCAGTGGGGAATAGATATCCTTGGTCCATTCCCATTGGTAATCGGGCAGAGGAGATTTTTGGTTGTGGTAGTGGACTACTTTACAAAGTGGGTGGAAGTCGAGCCGCTGGTGATGATCACAACCCAGAACATGCAAAACTTCTTTTGGAAGAACATAGTGTGCTGCTTTGGACTACCCAAGGTGTTGATATCAAATAACGGGAAGCAATTAAAAAATATCAAGTTCCAAAACTGGTGTGCTGAGATGGGGTCTAGTAGAACTTCACATCGGTAGCACATCCACAAGCAAATGGACAAGACGAGGTAACGAACAGGGCCATCCTCCGCAGACTGAAAGCTCGGTAAGCACGAGCTAAAGGTTTGTGGGTGGACGAGTTACCCAGTGTCCTTTGGGCCTACAGAACGACCATCAAGACTGCAACAGGTGAGACACTGTTTAACTTGACATATGGTACGAAAGTTGTTATCCTAGCTGAGATTGAAGTACCGACCTTGTGACTTGAGGCGTATGATGAGGAGGCCAACAGCGACGAACTTTGGATGAACCTCGACCTAATCGAAGAAGCATGTGACCTGGCCTACATCTGGACTGTGGCTTACCAATAGTGGGTAGCTTGGTACTACAATGCCCAAGTCAAGAGATGCCAGTTCCGAGTTGGTGACCTAGTACTTTGGAAGGTGATGGTACTTGAGCTCGGCGTGGGTAAGTTCGAACCGAATTAGGAGGGTCCATACTGGGTGAGACTGGTTTTCGAAAAAGGCACGTACGAGCTTGAGACGTTGGAAGGGAAGTAGGTGCCCCATGCTTGGAATGTTGATAATTTGAGAAGATACTACCTATGAGCTTGGAAGTAAGACATCTAAAAATTTCTCCAAGTCAAGAAGACTAGTGAGTTGGTCAGATCACACAGTGGAGAGTGGACTACGAGTCACTCCCAATGCCCAATGGCCACGACACCGAGCTAATAGGTGACCTCGGTGGCAGCATAAGACCAAGTTGGTTCTAAGCATGGGCACAGGACAAATCCAACTTGCGCTTCATCGGTGTGCAGGCAGGTTGGGCTTATACTCTACAGTGTCTGCTTGCCTTGGCATACATCAACTTCGGGTTATTCCTAAATATGCCTAGCTCATCAACTCGGCACCTTGGGGTAATCTAAACTTAGAAAATTTTTGCAAGCATATGTTATTGTACACGAAGTGACAAAAATGTGAATTCATTACTTTGTAAAAGTAGTTCTAGTACAATCATAAAAAAAAAAAGAAAAAGAAAGAAGGTTCTACTAGGTCGAGCTCAGAGGCTCGACATACATTGTATATATAGGGAGGTCCAACCATTGATATGTTTGGAGTCCTTGGCCGACTCAACCTCCATAAACTTATCTATAGTACTAACCTCATTGGTCTCCATGACCTCGTCGACTGCCACATCTGAACTACTTGACTTCTCCTCAGCCCCCTCACTGATTCCATCATTGCTTTCTTCCTCGGAGTCTAGGTCTTCTTTTTTTTATTAGATCACCATCCTCGTAGTAACTCCAACAGTAGTAAGCAGTTTGAGGTCGAGTTAAGGAAA
The DNA here is from genome assembly GCF_056320005.1 of Nelumbo lutea. NCBI lineage: Eukaryota > Viridiplantae > Streptophyta > Magnoliopsida > Proteales > Nelumbonaceae > Nelumbo > Nelumbo lutea. Next base: position 56,689,689 of record NC_142687.1, on the reverse strand, counting down.
CACGTGCTTGGCCAACCAATGACAAAGTTCGAAGCCCTTATGAAACACCGAAGTAGCAGTTTCTTGCACAAATTTGCTGAACTCTAGAGAAGCTTTATAAGTCTTGACGGCAAGAACCCCGGCCTCCTTGATCTCTTGAGTGAAGATGGCCTCACAGTCGGCAAGGGTAGCCTTATGCTCCTTGATCTCCTTCGTCATCTCGCGAATGCGCTCATCCCTTCGCTTTGCCTCGGCCTCCCACTTCCTTGCACAATCCACAACATTCAACAGTTTGGTCTAGCACTCCATTACCTTAGACTCGGCGGCCTATGCCTTGGCCTCAACTACTTGCACCTTGGCCTCTATAGCCTTCGCCTTTGCCTCGAAGACTTGCAGCAATGCCATCTGCTGGTCGGACTGCTCTACTAGTGAGTGGATCATTGAGTTCGTCTACAAGAAGAGCATACTATTAAGAAGAGCGGAAAACACAAACAATCGAGAAGTGAGTTCGGAAACATACCACAATAAGATGACCCCAAGCTGTGGTGGTGAGCTTAGAATGTATCATCCTGGCATACTTGGAGACTTTAACAGGGAAGACAACCTCCTTGCTTTAGAGGGTGGCCACCTGGGCGTAAAAAAATGCTCTGGCCCTCCTCAGGGATCGCACTAGAAGTGGCGGCCTCGGATTAACTAGACCGGGGCTTAGATTCTTGGTTTACCTCGGGTTCGCGGAGTGGTAACCTGGTTCCCTGGTCTTCTTTGACTAGGTTGATAACTGGGACTTCTTCTCTCTTTGCTGAAGTAGCAGGTGTGGAAGGGCACGACAACAGGCTCGACCACTGGGGCATCAGTGTGGGACATCTTCCTTTTCTTCTTCTTCTTCATGTCGGTGAATAGTTTCGAGATCGGAACATCAGCCATGATGCTTGCGAGGAAAAAAGTGCCTAGTTAGCAGAAGTAACAAAACAAGAAAGGCTAAGTGTGTGCGTACCAAAGTGGCGACCTACCTGAATGACTCAACCCGGTTTTAACCAGCTTCTCCTTAGTTAGAAAGTCTTCCAGCTTTAACCCAACCTTTTCCCAAGAGCAGATTTCTTTCTTCATCTGCTTATCTAGCTTAATACGGGGGTCACTAATGGCCATCCTCCAATGTGTCGGGAATGGCCACCCCCCAGCAATAGTAACAATGAAGTAACGTCTCTTCCAGGCCAGAACCTTGTTGGGGTAATCATGCAAGACTTTGTACCCAAGTCGATGGAGATATAATAGCTATGTTTTTCTGTCGAAGTAAGGCTGACGGGATTTTTCTTGATAGAACAGATCGAGTTGAAGATATCTAAGGTCAAAGGTCTACCATAGTTGTAGAAAAGGGAAATGATTACTATAATGGTACAAATTGAATTGAGATGGAGCTGGTCTATAGCGATATCGAAGAACATGATGACCTCAATAATGAAAGGGTGGAGTGGGAAGCGAGGTCTGGAAACTAATTGCTCTTCGAAGACCACGATCTCATTATGATCATGGTCCCAAGGATACCCTTTTAAGGGGATACTCTAGTCGTGGTCATCGAAGAATTTGTAGTGGGCAGCCAGCACCCGGAGTCTCTTTGCTGTCATAACAAAATGACCGAAGCATTCCGACCCCCGAGAGTGGCGAGATGATGAGGCTTCCTTCCCAGAAGATTGATGCTCTTGTACCGAAGTGGCCTCCTCAGCCGGGCTAGACTCAAAACTACGTGTTGATGTCACTAACTCGGTAGGACCCGAATCTATGTTCGGGGCCAAGGCATTTACCTCAGCCCCGATGGATTCACCACTTGCCTCAAGAAAACTACCCGAGCTACTTGCTAGACATATTTCACTAAGGAAAAAAAGTAGACAAGGAGACTAAGACAGAGCAGGCGACTTACATAGGACCGAAGAGGGAAATGAGGTGACCTCGAAGACAAGGGCAAATAGCATCGACTTGGGAGCAGACGCGTGACCTTAGGAATTCGATAAGGCAAAGAGAATGAGACCCCAAGGCCCTATTTATAGCAATTGTGGCCGATCCTGGACGGTCTAGATCAATGCGATCCGACGGCTCTCGTGGAAACCGATTGCACGCCTTCCAAGGCCGAAGTAAGTTGAGCACGCTGTTAGCACCCGATTTTTGCTCGGTCCACTGCCTGAGCCTCCAATTCACCCCAAACACCTAATCAAACCCTTCCAACCTCTCCAAAACACCCAAAAACCCAAAGACCCAAGTTTTACCTCGAGAGCCCTCAGATCCACCATTAAACCTACATGATACCTATCCGATGGCCTCGATAAACCCTACTCACACCTCAACCATTAGATCAGACACAACCATCAGACCCAGGATCTCCCAAAATAGTTAATCATAAAATTTTACCTCAAGATTCCCCTGTTTACCCCCTCATCAAACGAAGATTCCATTTTGACCATCCTCATCAATATAAACATCTAGGGCCCAGATTACCTTGATCTTGACACATCCAAACCAATCAAGCCACAACTTTAGACTCCAGACACACCAAAACACCTTCCCATGAAGTTTTAACCCTAGATTCCCTCATTTTCCCTTTTATCACACATAAATTCCTCTCTAAAACGTCTCATTGACCTAAATTCTTTCAATCTTGGCCCTCTAAGACTGATCAGACCTCATCATCAGATCCCGGACACCCCCAAATACCTAGATATGAAATTCCAGCCCAAAACACCTTCGTTTACCTTCGATCACACAAAGATTCCATTTTGAGGCTACAGAGTGACCGGGTTATAAATCTGCCCAATCCGGGCCCAGTTGGGCCAATCTGACCCCACTAATCAGCTCAGGCTACCCAAAAACCCTAGCCTATAAAAACTTATACAAAGATACCCTCATTTACCCTTCCACCTAAAAAGATTCCATTTCAGTCGATCTTACTGAACCACACATGCACGTTTTTGGCCCAAAAATCCCCACCAATGAACCAGAAGACCCGGTTTGACCCTCCTAAGCCCAGTTTGACCCTTTTTTTCAAAATTACCAAAATACCCTCGAAACCCCAATATTACCAAACTGCCACTAGCCCTATTATAAATGCTAACCTAAATCCCTGGTTTGAGCTTATGAGAGACTATTCAATGTTCACTCTCCCCCACCCTTCGACAAATAGCGACGGGTCGGCGGAAATCACTCTCCATTGATCACTCTCTCTTACCTTCTTCTCCTTCTCCTTCTCCTCCTCCTCCTTCTCCTTCCTTTCACCCCATTTTCTCTCGGTTCACCTCTCGTCATCGCCGTTGTAGGTTGCAACAGTGATAGATCTGGACACTTCTTCCTCCTTTGGACTGAAACAGAGCAGCGGCCAATTAGCGGAGTGGTGGTTACTTCAGACTGGCCTCACCCACTCTTCTTCTCGTAATCTCATAAGGGAGATGGCTTCAGAGAGTTACTGTTCATCGTGAAGAGGTCGTTGCTTGGAGTCAGATTTTTGTTTTACTTAGTCTGATTTTCTGTTTTAATAAATCCTAGTTTTTAGGGATATTATTAGTTGACCTATTCCATTGCTTTGATAATCACGTAGCTAAGATAAGGCTAACGAGTACTGATTTTACGCTTTTTATTAGACTTGTAAATGGTTATAAAAACCAAGTACAGTTTCAATAAAATGGTAAGTCATTCAGTTCATTCTGTTGAGCTCTTGTTATTGCATTCGATAGTTGCATTCAATTGTCTCTAACACAGTGGTATTCGAGCCACATTGGGCCTGAGAGAGGAAAGCTGCAGTCTTTTGATTGACTTGTAAACACAGGAAAGTTTGAGAGAGATGATGAGTACAAGAGAAGGTTCTTTCGTCCAACCAGCCATTCCACGTTTTGATGGTCATTATGACCATTGGAGCATGCTCATGGAAAACTTCTTAAGATCCAAGGAATACTGGAGCTTGGTCGAGATAGGATATGAAGAACCGCAAGCAGGTGAAGCTGTGACAGAAGCGCAACAGAAGAGGCTCGAAGAGATGAAGTTAAAGGATATGAAGGTCAAGAATTACCTGTTTCAGGCAATAGACAGAACAATTCTTGAGACTATCCTACAGAAGGACACATCGAAACAAATCTGGGATTCGATGAAAAGGAAGTATGAAGGGAATGCTAGAGTGAAGCGGTCAGTCCTTCAAGCTTTGAGAAGGGAATTCGAGACTCTCGAAATGAAGTCAGGTGAATGTGTTACTGAATATTTTGGTAGAGTTATGTCAGTAAGTAACAAAATGAGATTTCATGGAGAGCAAATGCGTGATGTCACCATTGTTGAGAAGATTCTTAGGTCCTTGACAGACAAATTTAACTATATTGTTTGTTCTATCGAGGAATCTAAGGACACTGACACACTCACCAATGATGAATTACAAAGTTCATTAATTGTACATGAACAAAAGTTTCACAAGAATAATGGTTAGGAGCAAGCTCTAAAGGTGACCACAGATAAGGGAGTTAGAGCAAGAGGACGTGGTATAAACAGCTATAGAGGAAGGGGAAGAGGTAGAGGGCATCAAGCCTTCAATAAAGCCACAGTGGAATGCTACCGATGTCATCAACTCGGTCATTTTAAGTATGAGTCTCCTACATGGGACAAGGAGGCCAATTATGCCGAGTCGGATAAGCAAGAGGAAATGTTGTTGATGGCTTACGTAGAAAGGCATGAAGGAAAACGTGGTGATGTATGGTTTTTAGATTTGAGTTGCTCAAATCATATGTGTGGAGATGCTATGATTTTCAATGAATTAGATGAAAGTTTCAGGCAACAAGTAAAACTCGGGAATAATTCCAAGATGACAGTAAAAGGAAGAGGAAATGTCAGACTACAGTTGAATGGCCTCAACCATGTCATCACAGGAGTCTTCTACGTGCCAGAGTTGAAGAATAACCTTCTGAGTATCGGACAGTTGCAGGAGAAGGGGCTAGCCATTCTCATTCATGGCGGAATGTGTAAAATCTATCATCTAGATAGAGGTCTAATTATTCAAACTGCTATGTCAGCAAATAGAATGTTCATCTTGCTAGCCAATACACAAGAGAAGAAGGACGCATGCTTTCACACAAGTGCACAAGATCTCTCTGACTTATGGCATCACAGATATGGCCATTTAAGCCATAAAGGTCTCAATACCTTGCAAACCAAGAATATGGTATGTGGACTACCTCATCTTCCTTTTACTACTGTGGTGTGCACTGATTGTTTGAACAGAAAGCAACACCGAAACTCCATTCCTAAGAAGAGTGCATGGAGGGCAACCCAAAAACTGCAGCTCATACATGTAGACATATGCGGTCCATTGACTCCCACATCAAATAGCAAGAAAATGTATGTCTTATGCTTTATTGATGACTTTAGTAGAAAAAGCATGGGTTTACTTCTTTGTTGAAAAATCAGAAGCTTTGAATTCATTTAAATGCTTTAAGAAACTTGTTGAGAAGGAGACAGGAATGTATATCAAGTGTTTACACACTGATAGAGGGGGTGAGTTCAACTCAGAGGAGTTCAATGAGTTTTGTACACAGTGTGGTATCAAAAGGCAGCTTACCAATGTATACACTCCACAATAGAATGGAGTGGCCGAGTGAAAGAACCAAACAATGATGAATATGGTTCGTTCAATGCTCTCAAAAAAGGAGATCCCCAACACCTTCTGGCCTGAGGCAGTGAATTGGGCCATATACGGGCTAAACAGAAGTCCTACAGTGGCAGTCAAGAACATCACTCCTGAAGAAGCATGGTCCGGTGTAAAACCCACAGTGGAACATTTTAGAGTCTTCGGGTGTATGGCACATGTTCACGGGCCAAACGCCAGGAGAACTAAACTAGAGAACAAGAGTTCAAGATTGTGCTTTTGGGAGTTAGTGAGGAGTCAAAGGGCTACAGGCTGTATGATCCAATGGCAAAAGGGGTGGTGACTAGCAGATACATTGTATTCGAGGAAAATAGACAATGGGAGTGGGACACTAGCTATGAGGAACAAGTGTTGGTAGATCTTGAGTGGGGTGATGACAAGAATGACACAGATGATGAGCATGAAGCAGAAGGTGATGAGAATCTTGAAGCTGCTAGTGAAGAAGAAGTTGTGGGAGATGAAAATCATCCAGCAAACACATGAAGGTCTGATGTTAGAGAAAGAAGGGTCAGTCAGGCTCCTATTTGGATGGAAGATTATGTCAGCGGTGAGGGACTATCCGAGGAAGAAATTGAGCTCAATATGGCTCTTGTTGCTTCTACAAATCCCATCAACTATGAAGAGGCAGTGAAGAATTCAAAATGGAGATTGACAATGGATTCAGAGATTAACTCAATTGAAAAGAATCAGACTTGGAAACTTACTGACTTGCCAGTTGGTGCCAAAACCATTGGAGTAAAATGGATTTATAAAACGAAGTTGAACGAACTTGGAGAAGTAGACAAGTACAAGGCTCGGTTGGTAGCTAAGGGTTACTCTCAACAACAAGGGGTAGACTTCACTGAAGTATTTGCTCCAGTAGCTCGTATGGATACAGTGAGGATGATAGTGGCACTTGCAGCGCAAAAAGGTTGGAAGATTTAACAGTTGGATGTAAAATCAGCATTTCTCCATGGTGAACTCAGTGAAGACGTGTATGTGGAGCAACCAAAGGGCTATGAGAAAAAAAGGGAGTGAGCATAAGGTGTATAAGCTGCATAAAGCTTTGTACGGTCTAAAACAAGCTCCATGAGCTTGGTTTAGCCATATTGAAGCTCGTTTCATTTGAAGGCTTCCAGAAGTGTCCAAATGAACAAACTTTATTCACCAAGAGGAGCAGTGAAGGTAAAATACTGATAGTAAGTATTTATGTGGATGATCTGATTTACACTGGTGATGATGAGGATATGATGTCTGATTTTAAGAATTCTATGATGAAAGTTTTTGACATGACTGATTTGGGGAGGATGAGATTCTTTTTTGGCATTGAAGTGTTACAGAGACCGGATGGCATTTTCATCTATCAAAGGAGGTATGCCACTGAAGTGTTGAAACGTTTTGGGATGTTTGAGAACAAGTCAGTAAGCAGCCCGATTGTGCCAGGCTTCAAAATGGGTAGAGATGTTCATGGAGTCACAGTGGATGAGACGTATTTCAAACAAATGGTGGGAAGTTTGATGTACCTCACGGCAATTCGTCCAGATATAATGTTTAGTGTCAGTTTGATCAGCATGTACATGGCAAAACCCACTGAACTTCACTTACAAGCTGCCAAAAGGATTTTGTGATACTTGAAGGGCACTGCAAACTATGGGATTTTGTATAAGAAGGGAGGGGAAGAAGAACTGCTTGCTTTCACGGATAGCAACTATGCAGGTGATATAGAAGATCGTAAAAGCACATCTGGCTATGTGTTTATTTTAAGCTCAGGCGTAATATCATGGCTGTCCAAAAAACAACCCATAGTTACGTTGTCAACCACTGAGGCGGAATTCGTGGCTGCTGCTGCGTGTGCCTACTAGGCAGTATGGATGAGAAGAGTGTTAAAAAGGTTGAGTCAAGAACAGAAGGGTTGCACCACTATCATGTGTGACAATAGTTCAACGATCAAGCTTTCAAGAAATCCAGCTATGCACGGAAGGAGCAAGCACATTGGTGTGCGGTTTCATTTCTTGAGAGATCTTATTAAAGATGGTAAAATTGAACTAATCCACTGTGGAACACAGGATCAGGTGGCTAATCTGATGATGAAGCCGTTGAAGTTAGAAGCATTTCAGAAACTCAGAAAGATGATGGTGTTAGACAGTTTCATATGCCCTTAGCTTCAATCAAATTGATGTACTTTATGAGTTTATTGTAAATGAATAAAAGTGCATATTTGATTCATGTTCCCTTGGTATGTTTCTGTGTAATACCCTTAAACTGGACATTTAATGAGACTCGTGTTAGTTTAGAATGTTCACAGCCAATGGGTCGATCTGGGGAGGCCTATCCTGACAAGGCTGACACTGTGGTGCCACCAAGTCGGTTGGTGTGGCTTGTCTCAGCTACCGAGGTGAGAACAGCCCGGTTTGACTGATTCTTGTATTTCCTTTTATCAGTATTTAATTTTAGCTTATTTTCTTGAATAAAGGATTTAATTAAAAATCAAACCCTAGACCCATTCGAACCAAGATTGGTTCAAAACTGTTTGGACCTGTTTAATCAAGGCTGAAAGTCAGCCCTAATTTTCCCATTAATGGGCCTAAGGATTGATGTTTAATTAAATGGTTAATTCGGCCCAGCCTATAAAGGCCCAATTTTAAATAGTTAAAACTGCAAAAGCCCATTTTAAAGGATAAAGCTATATGGGCCGAACTGGGTAACCCTAATTCAGCCCATATACCTAGATAATATTAATGGTTAATATTATGGAATTTTAATGGGCTTCCAACGGGCCTTACAGATAATTAATTGATTGGATCAATTTATCCCTGCATGATATGTATGGATGTGTGATGTGCTGCGTACATGGGCCATAAGTACTTTGCCCATGCTCATTCGACAGTGGCTCTTGCGCACATCATGGTTGAATGCACATCATTGCCATGGTGTCCCTTTTGGTCATTGGATGAATTCCCTCAATGGTGGCCCCCACACCTCATCAAGTGGTCACGTGCGAAACCCTAGCTAATTTAAGGCTCACCGAAATCTGGTTTTATGAAAGTTAGTGGGAGCCACTTTGGTTTGACCTAAATCAAATTAGGGCGTAATTTTGTTCCCTCCAACTAATATGAGTGCATGTGATAGGGAGATTCATATGATGAACTCTCTAAAGGCCTTCCATCATTAGCATGAGGATGGGTCATTCAGTAATGAGGAAACACACCAGAAAATGGGCTATCCATTTGCTGTTGGGCTTGTCTGAATGTTTCATAAGATGATAGGGGCGTCATAGACCGATGTGGCAGGGGCTTCACCAGAAAATGGGTACTCTCTCACGGTACCTTGGCGTTCACGAATATGATGGGTAAGCACTCACTGGAAAGGTTTACCTGAAAACGACTCTAAACCTTGTCTGACAGAGGCCAAAGGGAAAACTCATATGATGAGTGGATATGATCCTTCACAAAAAGGTGGTGGGGTTATGACGCTGAAACAGTTGCCTCCATGCACCCTATGTGATTTCCCATATTTCCAGAGACAACCCGTAGTCTCCGTCACTGAAAAGGAGGGAAATCTCAGAGATGAATAAATGGAAATGGATCGTAGATTAAAATCCATATCTATGAAATAAACATGAATCAAATTAGGTTGTGGACTGATGTTTGCTCTTTTATCAGAAAATGGCAAACGGATCTTTTGCAAAGCTTCTTGATGACAACAAGCTTAAGGGCCCAAACTACGCCAACTGGTACAGGAACCTTATGCTGGTCCTAGCTTCAGAAAAGCTGGACAAAGCGGCAAAGAATCCTGCCTCGGAGCGTCCGTGAGACGGGGCTTCTGAGGCCCGAAGGAGAGACTATCAGAAATGGGAGGAGAAAAACACCCTAGCCCAGTGTTACATCATCGCTTCCTTGGACAACCCAATACAGAGGCAGTTCGATCAGATCGAACTTGCCAAGGACATATTGGACAGCCTAAGGACGATGTAAGAAGAGCATAATCGTTCTACTCGGCAAAAGGTCTTGAAACAGTTCATGACTACTCAAATGTCCAAGGGCCAACAAGTTCACGACCATTGTCTTCGGATGATGGGTTACATCAACGAACTGGAGGCTCTTGGATCCGGGCTAGAGGGTGAGCAAAGAGGAAAAAATTGAAGCTAAGCCTTTAGAAATGTAGAACTAAAAATTTCAAAAATTAAAAAAATTTCTTTCCATTAAAAGAAATTCCCAAACAAAAAAAGTTGAGGAAACTGATGGAAGAATATTGAATTTTGTAGAAATTGGTAACAAGTGATAGGAGTCAAAATTGGTCTTATTTGAACATTATCGAAACCGTTTAGAAATTGAAAAATACTCCCAAGTTTTCCCCTGTAAAAATAAGAAGAGAAAGATTGAGAAATTCTTCAAATTGTTAGAGATAGTGGACTACCCTGAACAGTGTTTCAAAAAGAAAAGAGAATAAAAGGTCAATGGACACCCTAGACTTAGTAACCAGATCTCTTTACCTAAGTTAAGTGTCGAGATTCGCATCAAACAAGAAAGGGAATGCCAAAGATAATCACCTAATACTTAGTAATCGGGTCTCTTCACCTAAGGCAAGTGTCGAGATTTGTGTCCAACGGTGGAAGGTAACAATAAAAATAAGTGCGCATATCAAGTTCAGGGGTAGAAATCCACTATCTAAATTGATAAGAAGAATACCCGCCTAATTTTAAAAATCAATCTCAGTTTATCGAGACAGTCAGCAAATGGAAGGGTATATAAGATTTTTAAGCCAAATTTCTGTAATGTTCAAAGCAAGACAGTTTTACCCCTTAAGCCCAATGCCGATCTATACAAAGTTTGAGAATTCTAAAATCAGGATACTTGGCCAATTTTGTCAAGGATGATCTTGCATTGGGAATGATCTCTTTACTGAATGTAATTTTAAGGGTATATAAGATTTTTAAGTCAAGTTTCTGTAATGTTCAAAGCAAGACAATTTTACCCCTTAAGCCCAATGCCGATCTATACAAAGTTTGAGAATTCTGAAATCAGGATACTTGGCCAATTTTGTCAAGGATGATCTTGCATTGGGAATGATCTCTTTACTTAGTGTAATTTTAAGGCTGCATTACTAAGGGACTAGAAATTGTTAAGTTGGGGGGTGTGATAACTCTATAATTTGATGCCTTAAGTGCATCATTTCAAAGCTATTCTAGGCCTTAGAATAGTCAAAATGTCCCCTTTTCCCAATTAAGTTAAATATTGTGATCTTGCATTCGGAATGATCTCTTTACTTAGTGTAATTTTAAGGCTGCATTGATAAGGGATTAGAAATGGTTAAGTTGGGAGGTGTGATAACTCTATAATTTGATGCCTTAAGGGCATCATTTCAAGGCTATTCTAGGCCTTAGAATAGTCAAAATGTCCAATTTTTCCCAGTTAAATTCAATATTGTGACCTTTGAGAGTCTCTGTGCAAATCTTGGGGAAAAATGGGGAAGTTTCAAGGCTGAAATGTAGTTTTTGGGAAGCTAGCGTGAATTCCAGTTAAGAGAATGGGTGTTTTTGTGAAAAAACTGAGCATAGGAGGGCGCCTCCTATCTACTAAACCCAGAATGGTGCCCCTCCTACTGTATTAGCATACTCCCGTCTCCCTAGTAAACCCTAGGGCACCTCTCCACTCATTCTTTTCATCTCTAACAAACCCTAGCCACCCCTAACTGCCCAATCCTCTCCTTCCATCCCTTCCTAACATCCAATCTCCACCCTCCATTCTAGGGCACCCTCTTTGAAGCGCATTCTAAACCTGGGGTGCCACCTAACTACTAATCCTCACCATTCAGCCTTTAGTCACTAGATCTCAGCCCTCTATTTCACTCTCTATTTCAGCCATTCATTCTAGGGTGCCACCCACTCCTTTTAGTCTTCACCTTTTAGCCCTAGGCGCCTAAATCTCTACCATTCAATTCTGGGCACCCAAATCTCAGACCAACATTATATTGGGTGCCCTCTCCTTCTCTTCTTAGCCTCAGGATCACCTTAGAAAAATCCTAACCCTCAACTCTAAACCCTAGGGCGCCCATATATCTGCTAAAACCCAACTACTGCCCTTTATCCACCATTCTCTATAAAAAGGACCCAAGGGGTCCTAGGAAGGGGTTGGATTTTGCCCCCAGGTAAGACAGAAGGTTGTTCTTGAGAAGTTCAAGGGTAGAGGAAGAGGAGAACACCCAGGCAAGAGGAGGGGTTCCTGCTTGCGATTCGCCTAGCCACTATTGCCACCTCTGGATCCGAATCCCAATCGATTTTCCATTAGTTTCAGATTTACTTTATGTTCTTTAATTTCCAGTCCTTACTTTTATTTTTGCAATTTACTTTTATATATTTTAATTTTTGTCTTCCTTTCTGCATATCTAAAATTCGGCCAAGTAAGACGGAAGGCCTAGCTCAAGGAATTCGAGGGTTAAAGGATAGATCTAGAGACTGCTACCACTAGCCGAGTTGCAGACATTCTATTTAGTTTTATTTATTTCTTCCATTTATTTATCTTTTTGCAAGTTTCACTTTCAGCATTGTTAGAATTTTATTTTAATGGATTCTAGTTTAATTAATTAAATTTTGTGTTTTTGCAATCTTGCTTCCCTATGGATATGACCCCTTTCTCACCACTAACTGCATTTGTAGTTATTTTGAGAATTAGAAAAATTTATAAATGTTGAAACTGGTGTTCCAAATTGGTTAACAACATGCTTCCCGAGACACCATAACCTAATAGTTAATCTCATGATTTCTTTTACTTCTTCTCTTCTTTATTATCAATTTTTTTTTTTTACCTCTGAAGTAATGGTTTGGCAGTAGTTTGGTTTTGTTATTCATCCTGCTTGTTTTAGAAGATAGATTTTAATTTGGTTGAAGATCTACTAGGATTCACAGTTCATTTGGTTATCTTCCTCTCTAACTATTTTATCGAGCCATTTGCTTATAGTTTTGTTGTCTGTCCTTCCCCCTTTACTATGATCATCTTTAGGGATTAGGCTTTTCTTCGAAGTTTAGAAGAATGATCATAGTACAGAAAAGGAGTTTAGCTGAAGGGATCAAGATTGACATGAGGGGAGGAGATGGTAGTAGTGAGTAGCATAGATCTGGAATAAAAAGAAAATAATAAGAGAAATAGTGGTAATGAGAATAAGATATTGGAAGCCTGGGTGGTCCGTTTGATGGGAAGAGTATTTGTAGATTAGGAAAGGGGAAGAAAAAGACATTTAGAGGAAAAGAGTAAATAGGTCAATAATTTGTAAATGAAAAATAAGTAAATAGCCCAACCTATTGGACTCAGGAGAGGGGTGCCTAACCCCTTCCCTCTCCCATCCATGTCTTACCCAGACTGGTTGGAATGGTGCCTTGGGTTTTGGAGTCACTATTAAAACAAAGCATTTTGAAAATCATTCGCAGAGGTCCCATCACCTCCATTTCTTAAACTGATGGTTGGAAACTCCAAATCCAGCCCAAGTAGCAAGTGAGCCGGTTTTTTTCGATGCTCACACATGTGTTTTGACGTCCGTAGAATTTATAAACCTGTGTGGCATCCGCGCGTCCCCAACATGCGATCTGGTTTCCCGATCGAGCCGGGTGGGTTATCGTGGTTTGACCGCTAGACCAAACATCAACTAGAGGGGAACCAGGCCAAATCCACCTGAGCTTGTCATGAACTCCCCTCACCGGTTCAGGACCCCTGGCACGAGGAGTGGGGCAATTGATGAGGGGTGATTTGGCCCGACCTAGTGAGTAGAGGACACGTGGACACAACTTAACACTTAAATTGTGAATCAACATTTATCACCACCTCAGCACCACCTACCACCCCGGGTGTCTCGGGTACCTCAGCAATGACCAAGATTCGGGTAGCTCGGGGTTGCCTAACTTACTGAGGTGACAAGCTAGACTTCTAGAAGCATGTTAGTCGTCTCTAAGCTCTTCGAGATCATGCCACACGATCGGGGGACTTATCCCGCCCGAATCGGACGAACACGATAGGCCTTATCGGCTAGCATGTTATCCACCTCCCAGGGTGGAACAGACTCCTAACGGTGCGGGCCGAGGATCTCAGAGGTGTTTTGTGAGACCCACGACAACCTAGTTATATAAGGGCATCAACTTTTGAGACTCAAGTACGCACGGTTTACTGCATTCTAGATCTCATATTCACTTGCTTTCAGTTCGTAACCAAGTTAGTACTAACTTAAGCATCAGAGTGACCACGTCGGGTTAGCCACCCCGGGTTCTCTAAGTACTTCTTCCTTGCAGTTCAACTGGCTAGCTAGGTGAGCTATCATCTAGCTAGGAGCCACCAGATCACGCACCATTAGTAACACCACTATCATTGAATGGAATGATGCGATACCGTACGTGGCATCACAAGTTTTTGGCATTTGCTTTGGCAGTGGACATAACCTCCACTGTAGGTTTTGTAATAGTTGCCCTTATGTTATTTTTAGGGTTTTCACATTAAATGTCCAACTAACCAAACCGGTCCGACCCAACCCAAGTTGGTCAGTTTTTCAAAACCACCGATCGGTTTCAAATTGTATGAGAAAATAAGCTGACAACTCGGTTCAGTTTCGGTTTTCATACATGAAAACCAAAATTAAACCGAACTGAACCAATCCTATATATTTAAGTAATTATTAATTAGTCCCTACCCTATATGTTAAATGTTGATATATTTTATTTGTGTTTTGTTTGAACATTAAAAAAATGGTTATTTATGATAAAAACTAAAAACGTAAAACCAATACAAATATAATACAATGGTACAATATTTAATTCAGTTTTGTATAAATTTAAATATATATTGACGATAAAATCAGTTTTACATAAAAATTTAATTAATTTAAATATATATTTTGATTTTGCATAAAAACTAAAAAGAAATAAACTTAAATATAAATAGATATTTAGAAATAAATATTTTAGTTTAATATATATATATATATATATATATATAAACCGACTAAACCAATAAACCGACCCTTCATGTTTGGATCAGTTTTGCTTCATGGTTGATCAGTTTTAATTTAATCAATAAATAAACCGACTAGGTTGGATTGATTAAAGAAAATGACTCAAACCAACCCAACAATACCCCTAGTTATTATAACCTTCATCGCAAATTTTGCGATGATTTCCTTCACGTACTTACATTTTACCCCTCTGCTTATTAACAGGAATATTCTATCAATAAACATAGGTTGTATTTTCCCGTTTTTCTTTTAGGTATGTTCTAATTAAATCGGTCTGGCAATTTTGGCACTTCCGTTCTTAATATTAATCCCTCGCTTATTGATAGAAGTATTCAATCAAAAAGTACAATTTATTATTATGGAGTGTGTTTGGCAATTGTTCATGGCGTGATGATGAAGGACACAACCATGCGGATTTCATGTGTTGGAGAGTTTAATTGGTTATATGTCTCTTCGTATATCATGGGGGATTTGTCATTTAAATTTGACAGGCTACGTGTGGGATATATGACAATGGGAGAATTAAGTGTTGACAACAGTTATCATGGGGACTAAGGGACCATTGTGTAAATACTGAAAATCTGCAAACCTACTTGAGAATACCATGGGGCGCACCAAACAGGTTATGGTACCATGAGGTGCATTGGCAAGTGTCATTAAAAGGATAGTTTGGGGGCAAAGGTTTTCTCCGTTTCGAAGAACATTACATTTCCTCCTTAATGTTTCTCTCTCTTTGTTCTTGTGCTTTTTCTCTTACCATATAGGACCCTCATCCAGAAACTAAAAAATGACCTATGCTCCAAAATCCAACCTTGCAATAAGAACACTTTAATCTGTGTCTATATTGCCTAAGCAATATTGCATTAAGGAAAACCCATAAAGTATGTTGTTGAAATATGATAGTGATGCCGCTTAATCAGAGGTAGTGCATGAATCGAGGATGGCAATCAGATTATCCTTGTTGACAGGTTGGGGCCAAGTTTCAAGGATGAGGCTGTGTTTCAAGACCTGTAATCAAGGAAGAAGTCAGAGGCCCGAGGAGTTATCCTTGGGTAAGTACTCCAACGCTCAAGTCAGTAGGAGGGGGTGGATGGTCGGGCCGAGCTATAGGGATGCTGGTCCGGGCTAATTAGTAGAATGGGTGCTAGAAGTTGGGGGTCCTTTACCTTGAGCATGGAGTACCTTTTTATAGCCAAAGGGTTCGTATCCTGGTCGGAGTAGGGTTCCAGGGAAATTAGGACAGTGCTCCCCGCTGAGGTTACAGGGGGTAGAGTCTTACTCCTTGGCGGAGTTGAATTCCCATCCCTATCCACTAGGCGAGCTTATCCGTGAAGCGCGTAGTTGACATGGTCAATGGGATCATGGTAATGCCGTAGCTCGGCCGGACATCGCCAACGTGGCCGAGCTGTGATAGATGGTTGTGGGCCTCCGGGCCAACTTAGCCATGTCTCCAACATCACTCTCCCAGTTCCAAAGTCGAGGGATGAGGTTTCCTAGGTTTGTTGCCTGGCTGAGGAACTTCCGGGCATGCGTATCGCCTGCGCCGTGTCAGTTGTTGCTAAGGAGTCCTCCGATTGCCAGCTGTAGAACTTAAATGAGAATCAAAATTTCCGTTCCTGAACCACTCCCCCAGTTCTGCTATTGAGGAGGGGGAGTGCTCGGCCAAGCTATTGCATGGCCTTTTGGCCTTGAAATGACCTAGTCGAGGACTTGAGTGGCCTAGCCGAGGATTTATGTCGAAGGCTAGACCGGTGCGGCGGGTCCCTGCGTCGAAGGTTGGATTAGTATTGTAGTCGAACCAGCGCAATTAATGGGCACAACCACTGCCTGTCGAGGGTGCCGCTTCAGTTTCTGAGGCTTCCTGTCATACGTTATTGGTCGCACCGATTGGCCTTCCAAGGCGATATCAAAGGTGCTTTATCTGCACCATTGATTTCTCCACGGTCTGTGCCCCTGATGGTTATAAAAGGGAAGATGGGGGGACCCCCTATCCTCAATATTGCTTGCAAGAAGGTGTTTGGCATTCATTGCTCGGTAGATTGTTCAGTCATATAGTTCGGCAGATAGTTCAGCAGCTAGCTCGGTAAATAGCTCAGCAAATAGCTCGGCGTCTAGTTCAGTGGCTTTCACTCTTTAGCTCCGCAAATAGTCCGGTATGTCCTTTTCATCTCATCGGTCCTCTTCCTCTTTCGGGCTCTCCAGTAGTTCCGGTTCCAGCTCTTCTCGCAGCTCAATCTATGAGCCTGAGCTGAGAGATTTCGTGGCTGCCAAATTTGAGGAGGCTGAGGCTGGTCCCTCTTGGATGGAGGCAGAGCTTCCTCTTTGGGCAGGTCGCCAGTTCAGTACCACGCCCTACGTCTTGGCGCCTGGGGATATGGCTCAGATCCGAACTATGCACGCCATTCCCGCAGAATACCAAATGAGGTGTCTGCTACCCGGGGAGATGACCACTGATGCTCAGCCCAGTGAGCTGTGTGTTTATGAGCACAGCTTGGAGGTTAGGCTAAGGTTCTCGTTGAGCGAGGGGTTCACCGAGGTGCTAAACTGGTACAGGGTGTTGCCAGTGCAGCTGATGCCAAACTCCTTTAGGTTCTTGCTCGACCTTATGTCCTATTGTGCTATCCGCGATATTGAACTAACCTTGGGGATGGTGAGCTTTATGATCAAACTAAAACACCACCAACAGGGGTATTATTACTTCTTCAACCGACGGAATATTTGGTCGTTGGTCGGGGCCCCTTCTTCTATGAAGCATTGGAAGGAGTTGTTCTTCTTTGTGCACATCCCCGGGGGTCTCCCTTTTCTTGCCATGCTGCGGGAGCTGAGGATGACTCTGCCGCAGCCCCAATGGTCGGCGCTTACTTGGGAGGAGATGGCCACTGATGCTCAGCCCGTTGGGTGACAATCTGGAGATGCTTGGGGTTCCCGAGCAATTACTACAGGGAATCATGACAATGTCAATAGCTCAAGAATCCGTCAAGCCGGTAGTGGAGCCTTGGAGTGTGTGCTGCTACGGTCTACTACCCAAGTAAATCATCTTTTCTTATTCCTTGTGTTTCACTCTCTTTTTCGGTACACTTATCATGTTCGTTTGTAGAATACTTGTGTGGCGGTCATGCTGGTTGATTGTCTTTGAGACCTTCGATCATCGTACGAACGGGAGCACTCCGAGTACCTGTGGCAGAAGGCCTAGTTGATCGAGCTTTAGGCCGCTGGGGAGCGGTCGGCTGTGCTGGAGAGAGAGGTGGCTGAGCTAAAGGTATAGTTGGCCAAGTAGGCTAGTTTCGTCCGGGAGCTGAAGCGAGAGATTGCCGAGCTTAAGGTTGAGAGAGACAGGTTGAGGCCGGAGGCTGCTGAGGAAGATGTCCATGAGTACAAGGCATTGGAGGAGATGCAACTACAAATGGACGAGTACACCAAGGCTTCCTTCAAGGTTGGGTTTAATCTCTTATGACGAAGGATCCTTCACCGCCACCCAGAGTTGGCCATTGAGTCACAGGGTTGGGGTGCCTTTGATCTGGATTCTCCGCAAGGATCCACCGAGGGAGCTGAAGATGAGGTCGAAGCTGTTGACAATGCTACTGATTCTACCACCAAGGATTGATCGGTTGCCTTCTATGTTTGTTATTTTTTGTGTTTGTTTTTTTTTGGGGCTTGGTATGTCGAGCCTTGAACGATGTAATGAACGATTTTTAGTTGAATATCAGTGTTGCTTTGTCTGATCATGTGTTGCTATACCTCTATCTTATATGTGTCGGGTTGTTGTGTGTGTCAGGTTGGCTACGCCTCTATCTTGTGCGATTTTGTTGGCCAAGGTATAGTCGACCAAGGTGTAGTTAGCCGAGGTATGGTCAGTCGGGCTATGCCTTGGCTTCCCCACTCTTACGTCGGCCGAGGTTTAGTTGACTGATATGCCTCAGTGTCCCCAGTCTTGTGCTTATCGAGGTGTGGTTGATCGAGGCATAGCCGGCTGGGCTATTACTTGGCATCCCCAATCTTGTGCCGACCGAGGTGTGGTTGTCCGAGGCATAGCCAGTCGGGCTGTGCCTTGGTGTCCCTAGTCTTGTGCTAACCGAGGTGTAGTTTGCTGAGGCATAGCTGGCTGGGCTATGCCTTGGTGCCCCTAGTCTTGTGTCGACCGAGGTGTGGTTGTCAGAGATCTTTCGACTCTCGAGCTCTCAGCCATGGGATGCTCAGTTTCTGGTCTTGGGGGCCTTTGGGGCCCTTCTAGGGCTAGTCGCTTCCCAACTAGCTCAGTCATTAAGCCGATAGTTGTGCGGAGTTTCTCGATCGCCCTCAGGCCTTGGTGGGTGGGGGTATTCTTCCTCCACATTTAGGCTAAGTCGTTGTCACCTGAGTCAGCTAGCTTGATTGGCAATACGCTGCCGAGTTGGGTGTGATGGGCTCAGTTGTTTGGGGATCGGCGGAGTCAACTCAGTTGGTAGTGTGACTTAGCATGTGTGCATGTGGTGTGTGCGGTGGGCGTGTGTGTGCCTTTGGGTCGGAGAAGTAGCTCAAAAGGAGACTTTTATTGCTTGTAGGTCTACTGGTAGTACATTTTGAGGTTTCACGAGTTCCAACTCCTCGGTATCAGACGACCTTCGAGGTCTTTCAGTCTATAAGTATTCGGTCCGAGGACTCTGGTGACTCTATACGGCCCTTCCCAGTTTGGTCCGAGCTTTCCTTCCTGTCTTGAATTCGCGTCTTCTTACCTTAGAATCGTAATGCCGTGCCATCTTTTGTTGTTGTGCAACCATCTTTACATGTGCTCGGTCCCGAGCTTCTTCTACTAGGTCCAACTCCGCATGTAGATCTTCGTCATTCAGCCCCTCGTTGAAGAGCTCGGTTCGAAGGGTCGGGGAACCTATTTCCACGGGGATCATGGATTCGGCCCTGTAGGTCAAACTGAAAGGGGTCTTCCCGGTGGCAGTCTATAGGGTCATCCTGTAGGCCCAAAGAATGCTCAACAGCTCCTCAACCCACCTTCCCTTGGCTTGATCTAGGCGTGTTTTCAGGCCATGTAGTAGGATGTGGTTGGTTACCTCGGTCTGCCCATTGCTCTGAGGTCGGTGCACTACGGTAGTCCAGTGATCGATCCTTAGGTTGACACAGAAGGCCTCAAACTTCTTGTTGGTGAACTGTGTTCCGTTGTCTAGGATGAGCACATGCAGGATACCGAAGCGGTAGACAATTCCCTGCCAAAAGAAATTTCGGGCATTGTGGACAGTGATGCATGCTAGATCTTCTTCTGCGCAACCGTAGTGGGGAAGGGCCGAGGATGTCCATTCCCCATTGGGCAAACGGCCATGGGCTGGTGATCGGCTTCAGAGGGGCCGCATGTTGGTGATTGAGATTAGAGTGACGTTGGCAACTATCACACTTTCGGACTGACTGGGCGGCATCCTGTTTCATCATTGGCTAGAAATACCCCTGCCGAAGCGCCTTATGGGCTAGTGTGCACACGCTAGGGTGATCTCCCCAAATGCCCTCATGTATCTCCCTAAGAACATAGTCTGCTTCGGCTAGGGGGAGACACTTCAGGTATGGAAGCATGTGGGAACGGCAGTAGAGTTGACCCTGTATTAGGTAGTACCTAGCCGCTCCGTGTTGGAGCTTTTCACTTCTACTCGATCCTCCGGGCGAGTGTCCTCTCGAAGATACTCGATTATGGGGTCCATCCAAGATGGGCCATGCTGCACTAAAAGGATGAGGATGGCTGCTGGTGCGATGATCGGCTGAGTCAGCGTGTTTATCCAGATGGATGAGTCAAGGTCATTTTGTGGCGAGCTATCCAGCTTTGAAAGGGCGTCAGCTCGGACGTTCTCAGCTCGAGGGATCTATCAGATATCAAAATGCTCGAGCTACTGAATGAGCTCCTACACCTTTTGTAGGTAGCTTGCCATAGAGGGAGTTTGAAACTCAAACTGACCATGGATTTGGTTGACCACGAGCTGTGAGTCACTAAAAGCCTCTATTCGTTGGGCCTCGAGGTCCAAAGCAAGGTGGAGCCTAGAAATTAGGGCCTCATTGTTGGATGCTTTGAACTCAAACATGAGGGCGTGTTCCAACACTACGTTACCCGAGCCGAGGAGGATAAGGCCAGCGCCGCTGCCTTGCTGGTTTGACGAATCGTCTACATAGAGAGTCCATACTAGGGGCAGTGGGGCCAGTTCCTCGGTGGTAAATGTACATTCTACGATGAAATTTGCCAACGTTTGGGCTTTGATCGCCGGCCGGGGTGGTATTCTATGTCGAATTCACTTAGATCCACACTCTACTTGACTAGGCGATCTGATACTTTCGATCTTTGTAGGACCTACTTAAGTGGCTGGCTAGTGAGTACTCGAATGTTGTGGGCTTGGAAATAGGGTCTGAGTTTTCTGGCAGCGGTGATGAGGGCCAAAGCCAACTGTTCAAGATTGGAGTATCGGGTCTCTGTGTCGCTGAGAACCTTAATGGTGTAGTAGATCGGCCTCTGTACCCGGTCCTCTTCTTTGACCAGTACTGAGCTGACAGCCTCATCTCCGGCCAAGGGGTAGAGCAATAGCTTGTCCCCTGGACTCAGCTTAGTCAGGAGGAGCAGCAGCTCAGGTACTGCTTCAGTTCCTGGAAAGACTGCTCACACTCTTCTATCCAATAGAAGTCCTTTGGCCATTTGAGGGCTTTGAAAAAGAGGAGGCACCGGTTTGCGGACTTGGACATAAACTTGCCAAGGGCGGCTATTCTCCCGGTGAGTCATTGCACCTCTTTGTGGGTCCGGGAGGATGGCATGTCAAGGATGGCTTTTTTCTTCTCTGGATTTGCTTTGATTCCTCTCGGTGTTACCATAAACCCCAAAAACTTGCGAGAGCCAACCCCGAAGGCGCACTTGGTTGGGTATAACCTCATCTTGTACTTTCTGAGTGTGTCAAAGACTTTGTGGAGGTCAGCCAGGTGATGTTCAACCTTTTTGTTCTTCACGAGCATGTCATCGATATATGCCTCCACGTTCCTACGGAGCTATTCTTTGAATACCTCATTCACCAGCCACTAATAGGTGGTGCTAACATTTTTGAGGCCAAAGGGCATCACCATGTAGCAACACAGGCTGCGGTCAGTGATAAAGGTTGTTCGGTCCTTGTTGTCCGGGTCCATCTAGATCTGGTTGTAGCCTGAGAAGGCATCCATGAAGCTTAGGAGCTCATGTCTTGCTGTTGTGTCAACGAGCTGGTCAATCCTTGGCAGAGTAAAGCTGTCTTTGGGACAAGCCTTATTTAGGTTAGTGAAGTCGATGCAGATTCTCCACTTTCCATTGGCTTTCTTCACCATCACTACGTTGGCTAGCCAACCGGGGTATTTAACTTCTCTAATGAATTTGGCGTCGAGCAGCTTCTGTACTTCATCAGCGACTACTTGCCACCATTCTATGGCGAAGTTTCTCTTCTTCTGCTTTACAGATCGGTAACGGGGGTCGACGTTCGCTGATGTGTGATAACTTCAGGATCGATCACAGGCATGTCCTCTACCGACCAAGCAAAAATTTGAATTGTTGTAGATCTGCAGTTCAAATCAATGTTCTGAGATGGAGTGTAGTCCAAAAATCCATTTTTTTGTTTGTATTTCCATTTATTTGATCTCCTTATTTTATTAATTTTTAATTTTATTTTTCATATATTTGTATATGCTTTTTTTTTCAATTGTTATATCTTTTTTGCTTTTTTGTTTACCTTTTATATTTTTTATTTTATCAATACTTTTGACTTTTTATTTTATTTTTAATTTTTAGGAAATTTTGATTGTTTTACGAAATTTATGTTTTGTTTTTCTTTCCTTTTCTTTACTTTCCTTTTCTCTTATTTTTCTATTTTTCTCTTTTTCATGTTTTTTCTTTTGTTGATTTTTTTTTAATTTCAAATTTCATTATTTTATTATTTTGATTTTTCACATATTTCTAATAATTTATTATTTCCCATTGTTATATATATATTATTTTATTTTATTTGGATTTTTTATTATTACTTGACACTTTATTTTTGGACTTTTTTATTTTTTTGTTATTATATTTTTACCTTTTCACATTTTGTTTTTCTTACATTTTTAGATTTATTATTATTATTATTATTATTATTATTATTATTATTATTATTATTATTATTATTACTTTTTTTTATTTCTATTCCTTTTTTCCTTTTCTTTTTTTTTGTTCATTTTTTAGTTTCTTATTTTATTATTTTTAATTTTATTTTCAATTGTTATATTATAACTTTTTTGCTTTATTGTTTTAGAAATTTGTTATCTTAATATAATTTTACTTTTTATCCATTTTTCTTTACATTTTTATATGTTTATATCTTATTATTTTTTTCCTATTTTCTTTTTTATATAAAAACTTCATCTTCAAATTTTTCGCTCTTTTGATTTTTTTGGATTTTTTTTTGTATTTTTGACTTTTTATTTGATTTAAAATTTTGGGAATTTTGATTATTTTATATATTTTATATTTTATTATTTTTCCTTTATTTTTTACTTTTTTCATTTTTCCCTTTTAAATTTTTCTATTTTCCTCTTTTTCAATTTTTTGGATTATTTATTTATTTATTTTAATTTTTTATTTTCTTGTATGTGTACTTGTTACTAAACTTCCTACCTCTCTTTTGTGAATTTTTTTCTTTCTTTTATGATTTTTTAAATTTTTTATTTTACTATATTTTTTTTGTTTTTTATCTATATATATTATCCTATTCTTCTATTTATATTTTTGTTTTATTCGACACTTGACAATTTATCTATGGTTTTATATTTTTATATTTTATATTATTATTTTGATGTGGGCCCCACAAGGGGTATGCAAGCAAAGTAATGTGGGTAGCTGACATCCTAAATGACTAGGTTGACACTTGGAGTGTGATGCATGAGGGGAGGGTTGACACCTAGACTCAAACAACTCCAACAAGGTTGCTAGCCTTCAAACCTCCACTCACAGGACAAATGGGCTTCTCAAGTTGGTCATTCGTTGAAAACCATCAGCTCGACCAATAGGTACTTAGACCTCGTGGCTTAGGCTTCCGACCCTCTCCTATAGGATGACAGGATCCTACATATAACGCGGAATGATGCGCAAAGTGTACATAAGTAAATAATGAAATAATAGAAATGGAGCAGTGAAGAACTATCAAACAAACATAAAGAGATAATTGTTATTTTTCTAACAAATATAAGCATGCAATATATACAAAATAGCAATAAAGCCAAATGGGCCCCACCTATGGTCCAAGAACTCCCTAATGGAGTCGCTAGTCTGTGAACATCAAGAAAACATCTCACTTGGGTTGGATTTAAAGTCACCACCCATCAGTTATAAAAATGGAGGTGATGGCACCTTCGAAAGTAATTTTTAAAACCGCTTTATTTTAATAGTGACTTCAAAACCTGAGGTATTGGCTACACTCGTCCAGGTAAAACTTAGATGGGATAGGGAAGGGGTTAGGCACCCCTCTCCCTGGTCTAGTAGGTGGGGCTCACATGGTAATCCCAAAAAGGTTAGGTTTTTGGACGTTTTGGGTTGATTGGTGGGGTCAGATTGGGCCAATTAGGCCCAAATCGGGCAAATCTAGAAAAGCACTAGTTCAGTCAATTTGTTGTTTCGAAATAGAATCTTGGTGCGATGAAGAGGCAAATAAAGGCAGTTTTGGGTGAAATTTCATATGGTAGGTTTTTGGACAGTTTGAGGTGATTGATAAGGTTAGTTTAGGCTAGCTGGGCCCAGATCGAAAAGATTTGGAATCCGATCAATCTGGCATCTCGAAACAGAATCTAGGTGTAATGGAGGGATAAACAAAGGTGTTTGGGGCTGAAATTTTACAAGTGGGTATTTGAAGGTGTTTGAGATCTTGTGGTAATGTCTAATAGGTCTAGGGGTCAACATCATAAGAATTTGGGTAAATGGGATGATATAGAATAAAATCTTAGTTTGATGAAAGGGAAAACATGTGAATCTAGGGTTAAAACTTTATGGGCAAGTCTTTTGATGTATCTAGAGTTTAATGGTGTGGTTTGATTGGTTTGGTTGTGTTAAGATCAAGGGAAACTGGGTTCTGAGTGTTTATGTCAATCAGAGGCATCAGAATGAAATCTTCACTTAATGAAGGGGTACATGAAGGAATTTTGAGCTGAAATTTTGTGGTTAAGTATTTTGGGTTGTTTGGGGTTTAATGGTGGTGTCTGATCTATATATTAAGGTATAAATGGGGGTTGATTGAGGACATTGGGTGGATTTAGGGGCTTTGGGGCTGAAAATTGTGATTTTTGGGTGTTTCAGAGAGATTTGATGGGTCTGATCGGGTGTTTGGGTAAATTGGAAGTTTAAGCAGTGGACCAAGAAAAAATTGGGTGCTAACACCTAAGTCACAAAAGTTCTTAAAAGTTTTTACCATTTTTACCATATTATAAAACAAAATTCATGACTAGAATGTTCAAACAGTTTGAGGCTACTACTTAACTTATTTTACATATCAAGGCAAAAGGTGTACGCCTTACAAAATTTGAGGCTACCACCCTACAGTTTCTTGTAGAGGCTACCAAGGCCAGGCAAATTTCGACCGCCTTGCCTTGATGCATATGCCTCACACCTCACCTTTAATGCCTTTTAAAACCATGGGCACATCACAAATCATTAATTTCTCCACTCCACAACATATAGATATTTTTGGCTTACTAGCACATCACCAATTACATGTATAGATTGCTCATAGCACATGAATTTTTTTCTCACTTTTACATATCACAAATCAATATTCCTAGCTCCATGGTAGTTTTATTGCTGCAATAGCACATAATTAATCAATATTTTCATCACTACATAGCACATGAGTTTTTTACCATGCTAGCACATCACAAATAACCTGATTTCTTCGCTCTATAGCACATGGATTTTTTGCTACATCAACACATCACAAATCACAAATCACCTACGTTCTTTGCTCTACAATACCAAATTTTCCTGCCATGTTGGCACATCACAAATCACCTGTGTTTGTTATTGCATAGCACTTAAAATTTTCGCTATGCTGGAACATTACAATTTTTAATCGAGATCTTATTATTGCTTTCATCGCCACATGGCACATTATTGATTTAAATTTCAAGTTTTCTCACCTCAAGGTGTATAACTAGCCTCACTCCAAAAGAGCATCCATACTTGTTGGAAAGGGCACTATTACTAAAATCAAACAGCCTTCAAGATGGGGTGATGCTACATGGGAATCATCCTTCCTCACCTCGACCATCTTCCTAGCTTACCCTTTCAAAAAAATCTTCGTATGCTTTTCTTTGTCTTTTTTGTTCCATAACCTGCTACCTCACAACAAAGAAGGGCAGCTGTTAGCATCCAATTTTTTATCGGTCCTCCTCTTGAACCCCCTAATTTATCCCTAAACACCCGATCAGACCATTCCAATTTCTACTACTATAACACAACAATTTTCTTCCTTCTCTCTCTCTCTCTCACACACACACACACACACACACAAACACATACACACACATCCCCCTACACCCTCTTCTCTCATCCTTAATCCTCCACACCTCATCATTGTTGCAAGTTGTTGCAACAGTATATTTAAGTCTCAACTACCACCTATCTCACCCTCTACCACCCTTTTCTCTTCCCCCTATTTGTCTTTTATCTCTTTCTCTCTCTCTCTCTCCCCTCCTACACCCTCCTCTCTCTTCCTTATCCTCCATCTTCTCCATCATTGCAAGTTGTTGCAATAGAAGATCTAAGTCTCAACTACCGCCTATCCCATTCTCTACCACCTTTTCCTCTTCCCCCTCTTTGTCGTTCTCTTGTTCTTGTTCTCGTTCTCATTTTCTCTCTCTCTCTCTCCCTCCCTCCCTCCCCTACACCCTTCTCTCTATTCCTTATCCTCCACCTTCTCCATCATTGCAAGTTGTCATTGCAGCAGTAGATCTGAGTCTCAACTACCACCTATCCCACTCTCTACCACCTTTTTCTCCTCCCCCTCTTTGTCTTTCTCTCATTCTCATTCTCTCACTCACTCACTCTCTCTCTCTCTCTCTCTCTCTCTCTCTCTCTTATTCCCCACTTTCCCTATTCTTCATCTCTACAGCAAGATCTAGACCGTCAACAAATGTCTTTCTTTGCTTTCCATCTTCAATGAATTGACAAAAACCCTGTATCAGTCATTACTGCCTAGAAATTCCTAACCTTTGTGTTCCCGTAACTAGCCTGTAACACCAAGTCTCATTTCATCTTCAACCTTTATATTTTCAAATCTTGATTCTTTGGAACAAGTTCTCGATTGCAAAAGATCCCTAGTTCTAGGCCACATCACAAACTTTGATTCGTGAGAATTCAATTCGGTAAACCAAAGTTTACTCGTGGATTATTGGTATGTTTTGTTTAATATTTTATGATTGGGCTATTTAATATAAATTTGTTTTTTGATACTTTCTTTGTTTTTAGGATACTGCTAACTGTTATTCAATGTCGTTCTTGGTGTTCTTAGGAAGTGTTGAAACAATAAAATATAAATATAAAAATGATAATACAAATATAAATAAGTAGATAAATAAATGAATAAATAAGCAAATAAATGTAAGAACAAAAAATGAATGAAATAAAAAATGATGATAAAAAAGTAAAGAAACAAAATAATAATAAAATACATATCTATAAAATATAAAAATATAATAAAAATAAAAAATAAATAATAATATAAAAATATATACATAAATAAGGGTGAATAAGAAGTAAAATAATATAATAATAACAATGTTTTAAAAAATGAATGAGATAAAACAAACAAGAAAAGATAAAAGTAAATAATAAAAATATGATAGGCTAAATAGATAATAAAAATGACAAAAGGGGGGAGTTTCTTATGGTAATTGTTCTTGCTTGCTTCTTGCAAGTACCTTGGACTTTTTTTTTTTGTTAAGATTAAGAATTTTGCAGTTATGTATGTGATTGCCTTGGGACTATCATGTGGCCCCCACTTATTGGACCTGGGGAAGGGGTACCTAATCTCTTCCCTCTCCCATCCGAGTCTTACCTACATTGGTTTAGCCAGTGCCTTGGGTTTGGTGTTACTATCAAGCAAAAATGATTTTGAAAGCAACTCTTAGTGGTCTGATCACCTCCATTTCCTTCAAATGATGGGTGGTGATGCTAAATCAGCTCAAGCTGTTTCTTGAGACTCACACATCACATGATGGAACCAAGTTCATCATGTAAAATTATTCATTGAGTTATGTCTTAGTTTGGAGGTAATACTCTACAATACACTCGAACAGTGAATCTTAAAGATAAGTTACCTACTTTACTTATCCTGAAGAAGAAATACCTTATTAAGCTTGTGGAAATTGCAAAAAGACTTGAGGTTACTATATAGTCGTTTCTTTTGTTTTATATTTTTTGTTCTTTTATTTTGGCAAGAAAGCTAATTGAATTAGTGATTGAAAGAGAAATTCTGGATGAGCCCTATGTGCAAGGTCCGTTAATGATCATAATTTAAGATACATATACAAAGAATACACATGTTATTTGTTATACACACTATAAATTTGAAGATGACTAACCGCTAAAATGGTTTTAAACTCCAATAAGGGGGATGACCCAAAAATAATCCATTCATCATGTGAATGTTTAGTATAAATTTCATTATAGCAGAGTTGGAACTTAATAAATACTTTCCATTTAAAATCTTCCACTATAGATGAAAGAGCAAATGCTCTCATTTAGGGTCAATTTTGGAGTGAGTACAACTGCAAATATGTAGAGTGAAAAGTCAACATGATAGATAGATAGATAGTAGAGAGAGAGAGAGAGAGATGGTTCCCATTCCCCCTTATCTCCTTTCTCCTTAAACACTCTCTCCTTTCTCCCATACCCCATCCCTGCTCTCTCATTGAGTCTCTACCTTGATTCCTTTCACCCTAACTAGGCATCTAAATAAGCCACGTGGCAAGAGAGTTCTCAAGACAAGAAAGAGATATTTGTTTCTCTAGTGTCTAGCCTAGCCAAGTGGCACCACTATCATCCAATTTCTCATAAATTATCTCTAATTCCAATTTATCTCCTAAATTATCTACAATTTAGTAGAGAGTTTCTCACTTAAATTATCTATAATTCCTATTTATCCTCTTCCCTACTTTTCACCTATATCTATCCAAAGATAGTTTGAATTAAAAATTTAAGAATTATTTAAATGTTATAATGAAATTATGTAATAACTTAAAAAATATTAAAAATACAAAAAATAATTATAATAGATTTAATAATATCTATATTATTAATAATTTTATATTTTTCTAAAATTCATAATGAAATTATGTAATAACAATATAAAATACAATTTTACAAATTATTCAATTTAAGAACTAAATAATTTTTTAAAAACCTTAAATAACAAAAATTATTTAAATGGAATTAAAATATTTAAATGGAATTAAAGTAATAAATTTCAAAATTTCAAAATAAAGTGAGAGACTCGAAAATCATATAGCTAGAACTACAAAGAATAAGATGGAGCAGAGGGGGGGCATTGAGAGGTCTAGGGTTTCTTGGAACACACTCTCCAACTGTAGTTTGTAAGTTTGCATTTTTATTATTTTCCTTTGATTGGCAGGTAGGCACTATAAATTTGCGTTTTGACATTTTTCATGTTTTGGTGAGGAGTATTGGCCAGTTGGCAATGAATCTCTGATGTTGGTTCATAAGGCTACAAGGCCATGCATGGATGAGCTTGAGGACTAGATGCAACACGAGAATGGAAAAGCCCAGGTGGGGGAATTAGAGGGAAGAAGAAGAAGAAGAAGAAGAAGAAGAATGAGAAATCATTGGGCATACACTCTATGCTTTGCCCCTTGGTAGTCCGGAAGAAAGGAAATCATTGGGCATACACTCTATGTTTTGCCCCTTGGTAGTCTAGTCTACAATGCTTGCAATCACTCCTAAAAAATTTACAATCCTTAAATGTTGGAAAAATGGGGTCACAGAAACTTGGAGGAGAAGCTTTGAGGCATGTCTAAAGGCATTTGTTTTTAGAATGTTATTTGTCCCTACTCATTTTTACTGAGATTGCTATTGGGTTACAGGCAAATCCATTCCCAGGATATAATAGAGCCTTGGGTGAGAATCTATAACCAATAAAGTTGAAGAGTATCTGAAGTAATCTTATGTGAGACAGGAGCATATTGAGCTGAGGGAGACAAGAGTGATTTTTGAAAAGCTTGTGTTCATTTGCTTGATTCATACTCCTTAAATAATTTCTAAAGAGTCATGGAGCATATGAAGACATTGGTTTAGAAAAGGCTCATTGAACAGTCACAATTTCAAACATTGTGACTGTTAACTTTGAAATCTACAACAAACCTAAAATAAAGCTGAAAACAACTGATAAATAAAAGAAAAAAACAGATTTGAAAAACTCCGAAATATGCAATTCAAAACCAACAAAACATAGAACTATAGAAGATGTGTGGAACTATCTCTAAAATTAACTCTGCAACTATATATCTTAGCTCATGTCTGCAATGTTGAAGAAAGTAAGAAAGAGGGAGAGACCGGTGGACTTTTGGAATACTAACATTTGAAACCAAAATTTTATGCACAAGATGCTTTGGAATTCCAAACATCTCTTGAGTGTGATTGGAGACGTGCTGACCTGGCATAGATTCTCTGATCAGTTATTTAATTTTGCAAAGAACCATTTGATCAATCATTTACTTACAATGCAGATGGGAACCCTTAGATAAAAATAAAAAAAAAAATTACAAGAAAGAGAACACACGAGCTTTGAAGCACCACAGCGCAACTGTGCTCCCAAAACAACTTGAGTGCAATAGGTCAGCACAGTGCCGTTTAATATATATATATATATATATACGGTGAAGTGGACAACTTCTTTTTTTTTGAACTTTTTTTTGAACTCACACAGGCATCTTACACCGACCTTTTACAGGTATATCCTAACATCTTCCGTATTTATAAGTTATTATTCACGGGGATATTCCCAATGCACGGTGATGTGCCTATGTGTGAGGAACAGATCACGTTCCGCTTTTAAAAGGGTTGTCGTTCAGCCGTAGCAAGTTTATACCAACTCAACCAACGCACTGGATCTGAAGTGGACTTTTCTCACCCAATTCTCAAAGCCACTGACATTGTGACATTGCCGTAAAGCCCTCCCAAATGGGCACTTCGCTGAGTTCGGATCAGTCCTCTTCCGGTGCTTTTCGTTTTTCTTGGCGGGAATTTGGTGAAGCCAATCCTCTCCCTTCTCTGTTGCAGGGTTTTTCTACTCCGAACTGAATCTGTGCTTTGGTTAGTGCTTCCTTATCTGTTAATACTCCACAACGCATCGATTATGCAAGTTTAAGGTTTATGTTGGTTTTAATATTTTTTCATTGTTTTCTTGAAGATTACAAGGGTTCATTTGTGAAGCAGTTGACATGCCGGAGTTGAACTGGAAGCACCACACTCTCATACAAGCTCTACTGTCACGGGGTCCTCTGAAGGAGGAGGAATTTCATTCCATCTTTAGGAGCCTCACCGGGAAAAGCCCAGGTCTTATATTACTTTATTTCAGTTTTTTTTTTTTTTTTTTTTTTTTTTTTTAAATTTTCCTTTTCCTCCTAAGTGCTTTCTGAAAATTCTGAAATTGGGAACGACGTTAATGTAGTTTCTTATTCATCCTCAACTTTTCTCTCTTTTTCTGTTACTTTAACTCTCTTTTTTAAATAGTCGTCTGTTCTTCTGTTTAAACTTGATTGCTTTTCAAAATTCTCAGTCGAATATATACCCTTGGTTTTGTTTGACATATATTTACCCTTAAAAAAAAAAAAAAAAAACGTTTTCTAGATTTTTGGGTTTCGAATGTGGTTCAATAATTCATATGGAGTTTTTGCTTTTGTGTATCAAATTTGTTGCAGGTAGCCATCGGCAGATATTGAATGATTATTTACTTAGAATAAATAAGGAGCTTGCTTATGTGCAGTTTGAGTTACGGGGCTGCCGTAACCAATATGATGGAATGGTTTATTATGGCGTGGTCAATAACGTAGCTGATGAACAGTCCAAGCTCGGGACAAAATATTCAGTTCCTCAGGTTGCATTCTATAAGGCTATTGTAAGTCTTGATACACATGGATTTTTCAAACGTTACACTCTCTTTCAGCAGTTTTGGTTAATAAATTGGACAAACATTTTTTCCTGCTTTTGTGAAACCAAAAAGAGAAGTACTGAGATTTGAAATAGCAAAACTTTTAATTTTGATCGGTAGATAGCAAAACTTGTCCCCACCTTTAACCCCTTTTCTGGGTCAGCATTTCTACTAAGATTGTGAAGGAAATGATAGTATCATGTCTTCGCTTACAATATAGTGGATTATCCAATTTCAAAGAAGTTGCTGTCTAGCTTAGTTGCACAAAATGAAAGAAAAGAGTGGGTGGGAATTCAGCTGGCTTGAAAATCTTTGGAGCAGGGGATCATAAGCAGAGTTGTCATTAAATTAAACCATGGTGATGCTTTGTTTGGTATTATTTTGATTAGACACCATGGGGCCTGGAAACAAGCAGCGGAAATGAAACTGCATGTTGTGGAAGCACTGAAAATGCTCTCATAGTTCATTTCTTTATTTTTATCATGTTATGTTTTTAAGACACAGAGGAGCATTGCAACATGAAATGTGAAACTAGGCTTCTTATCTTGACCATCATTGCAAATGCTACTGTATGTGGTATTGTGGTTGATTTAATTTTATCATATGAAAACTTTATTTCAGGTTGAGGCAATCGTGCATGAGGAAACTGGTCAGGGTACCATATCAAATCTTGCAGCTCTTAATCTCCGTTTGGAGAATCAGGTTTGGCAATTTTAGCTTTGGAGTTATATACCCTGTTGTGATTGATGTAACTTAAAAAATCTCTAGTGGTGGCAGAATCTTAACCAATTTGTCAAACCTGTGGGGATCTCCGTGGTTTTTTTTGATTGAGTCAGGTGTATTCGGATCTTATAATGACATAGAAGTACATGACACGGGACCTGACTATAACAGGGCTATTTTTGGACTTGAGAGTACTTTTGGGATCCTCTCTCTCTCTCTCTCTCTCTTTCTCTCTCTCCTCTTACACAGACATGCAGTCTTCCATCCTCATTCATAGATGAAATTGGAAAGGCATTAAGATTTGATTGGGAGGTTGAAGATGAGGGAAGATTCCTTGGTAGGGGTACTTAAATCCATTGCGGGACAAGTTTTTATTTATGGATAAGTTAAAGGTTGCTAGGAGGTATGGTGGGGTCTTTTTTCAGAGAGAGGTTGGGCATCATGAGGTCGGGTTCATGACATGTGGGAGCCCGGGGGAATTTCAAGACAGCTAGGGTTTCATTTGAAAAATGTTGAGGATAGAATGAGGTGCAACCAGTACTAAGAGGTTTTAATGAGCATGCAATTTTAAAGTTTGGGGTTAAAAAAATATGCATGTGATCTTGGTAGTGAGTAGGGGTGGTGGAGGATTTTGCAATGAGTAAGGTGGTACAGTGGTGCTAATTGAAGGACACTGAGAGGGGGTCTCCATGGTAAGGGTTCATATGTTGAAAAAACAAAGTGGCTCTGGGGGGACAATGTGGGGAGGACATTGGAAAGGTTTATGGAGTCTCTCCTTCATCAGTGTCTGCCATACAGACTAGTATCAGTGAGCTGGGGAAGGTTCATTCTGTTGCTGAAAATATCATTGATGATGCTGGAGTAGCAAGGAGTTTCACTCGTGGTGTGATGAAGGGGAAGAAAATAAAAGTTGAGGGAAAGTTCTTAAGAAAATCTGTAAAATGCCTAAAGAACTTTCCCTCAACTTTCGTTTTCTCTCTTATTTTCTGTCAAACCAAACACAGCCTTAGAGATGAAGACTGTGATGTTGTATATAAGCAATCTTAGCTTAGGGATGGTGTCAAAGAATTTGAGGTTTCAAGTGGTGCTTCCAATTTAGTGGTTGATAGATCTGTATCAATAGTCATTAATGGCATTTGTTTTGATGTTTTGTTAATTGAACACTGGAGCATATTGATGGGGGTTTTGACAGATGTGAATGCAATGAAACATTTGAGGCCATAAGTAGGTTAGAGGCAATATGCAGTGGATAGAAGGGAAGATTGGTTATGATGTATGGGTGGAAGTGGAAAGTGACAGAAACTTGTTAATTAGTAATGTTGAGTTTGATGAGTAGGGAGTAGATAGAATGAAGTTTATTATTGGAAGAGTGGGGTGGAGCTAGGTTGTAGAAGGGTTACTTCAGTGATTTAAAAGGCGTGGCTTAGGCGCGCCTAGGCACACAGGTGAGGCGCATTTTGGGGTATGCACCTCGCCCAGGTCCTAGCCGCATCCGTTTCAAAAGGTGCAGGCATGTGCCTTGTGCCTCAGCCTAGGCGTGCGCCTTTTTAAAAATTTGCGCTTTTTGTTGTTTTTTGTGTCTAACAGCTAGGCTGGGGGCTCCGCCCCTGGACCTCGACCATGCCCCTTGAGGCAAGCCCAAACAAGTCTATGTTAGGGTCTGAAATTATTTTCTCACATAAAAAATAATGATTTTATAACTTTCATTGCCTTTTAAGAAGATATTTTATTGCAATGAATGGATGGACAACATTAGCAAATAGGGGGTTCACTCGCTCACTGAAGCTCCGAGAACCCCCTATTTGCTAATGTTGTCCATTCATTCATTGCAATAAAATATCTTCTTAAAAGGCAATGAAAGTTATAAATCATTATTTTTTATGTGAGAAATAAGAATTTCAGACCCTAACATAGACTTTTTCGGACTTGCCTCGAGGGGCATGGTACAAAGGCATCTCATAGAATCAAGAATGCAATATGTTTTACATCACATCAGCTACTTGAAGCAATGCAATTAAGGAGAAAAAGAGATTGTGGGTTTTACACTTTACATGTTATGTTTATGTATTTTAATTTTAGACAATAGGTTTTTTAAAACATTTATTTTTAAATTTTCAATTGAATACACTTTACATGTTATGTTTATGTATTTTAATTTTAGACAATAGGTTTTTTAAAACATTTATTTTAAAATTTAAGTTTATATTTTTTATTAACATTATGTTTAATATTTTTTTGAATTTTCTGATTTTTTTTGATTTTTTAGACTTTTTTTTGTAATTTTGCGCCTTTCTTAAAAAGGCGCACGCCTCGCCTTGCGCCTTGTGCCTCAGGCGTAAATTGGCCCTTGCGCTTATTTTTGCGCCTTGCGCTTTTAACGCACTGGGTTACTTACCATAACATCTTTGGTGTACGAAAATTAAGAGTCTTGTCTTAATCTTTATTTGTTGAAGATCTTGGTGAGGTGGTGGGGAGGATATTTGATTTCAGGGGAATGGTAACAATAGTAACAATTCAGATGAGGAAAAGTGGGATGATGTTGAGAGGGATATTTGCAAGATAAAGATGATGGGAAGTGTTGTACAAGACCTGTGGAAGAAGAAAAAATGCCTATGAGTTGGAAAATAAAGAAACTGATGAAGTCACAAACAAACCCTTACTGAAGATGCTAAGCAAACAGTGGCTGAACACCAAAGAGACTGGGCGAAAAAACTTTCTAGCACATTATAGGCCTACAGAACCTTTATCAGGAAAGGAAAGAAAAAACTACCCCATACTCCTTGGTATATGGACAAGAAGTAGTGTTGCTCGCTGAAATACAAACATTATTAGTGAGAGTGGCTTACGTGATGGAGAAAACCTTTAGCATAAAGGAGATGGATTAGATGCTATTTAACAAACTTGAAGCCCTAGATGAAATTTGAGAAAAAAGCCTACAACACCAAGTGAAATGCAAACAAATCATGGCCTCAAATTTCAGCAAGATGGTGAAGACACAAATTTTCAAAAGGCAATAAAGTACTAAAAACGGCGCTACATGTTAGACAAAGCAAGTTTGTGAAGAAATTTTTTCCAAACTAGGCTGTCTCCTATACAATCAAGAAAGCACATTCATCCGGCTATTATGTACTTCGGAACCTTGAAACCAATGAAGAGGATGAAACCATTAATGGCCAGTGGGTAAAGATGTATTATGAATGGCAATGTACTTCGTATTTTATTGTCAATGAAATATTTATCTCCTCGTTTTGAGTATGCGCAACAACTTATGTACTTTTAAATATTGTTGTAATTTTACTGTCATCTTCGCAAACTTAAATTTAATGTATAATTCTTGAACTGTTTGTCTTCCATCGCAAGGTTACAAATGCATAACATAGCACATTGATTTTTCACTATTCATTACT
This sequence comes from Nelumbo lutea, assembly GCF_056320005.1. Lineage (NCBI taxonomy): Eukaryota > Viridiplantae > Streptophyta > Magnoliopsida > Proteales > Nelumbonaceae > Nelumbo > Nelumbo lutea. The sequence continues at coordinate 56,653,783 of NC_142687.1, read as the reverse complement.
TTCTACAAATTGCAGTTAATTGATCAACACCAGAGAAGAAAAATAGTCCAAAAGAATGAGAGCACTGATTTAAAAAGTGTGAAAGTAAGGTAAATATAAGCTACAAAGAGAGAAGAAGAAGAGATCGATTGTAATAGGGTTTAGGAGAAGAGCAGTTCGAACATTTCTCCCTTCCCTAATCTTTTCATTAAAAATAATTACAAATATTATATAATTGCAAGTAGGCCCTTAATTGGGCGATTAACTTAATTAAACAAGAAACATAAGGGCCCATTAGTAAAGGCCCATTAACAAAAAGAATAGAAACATATAGAAATAAGAACAACTTATGGGCCATTCATCCTCTCTAGTCGCTACACTCCCCCTCAAGCTGAGCATAGATGTCAATCATGCCCAGCTTGCCAGTGTTATGTTGTAGCTTGGCTTCCGAAGTTGACCACCTATCATCAATGTTGCCTGCCCAATCATCATCTGTATAAGCCTCCAGTTTCATATGACCATGCTTAGCCAGTGTTTTAAAAGCGCAAGGTGCAAGGCGAGGTGTGCACCTTTTTGAAGTAAGGCGTAAAAATACAAAAAAAAAGCTAAAAAATAAAAAAATGTCAAAAAATTCAAAAAATGCCAAAAAAAAAACAAAAAATTAAACATAATATTAATAAAAATATAAACTTAAAATTTAAAATAAATGTTTTATCAACACCCATTATCTAAAATTAAAATACATAAACATAAGATGTAAAGCATATTCAAAGGAGAATTTAAAAATAAAATCAAACATATAAAACATTTCAAGCACGTAAAACCTCTAATATCTTTTTCCACTCAATCGCATTACTTCAAGTAGCTAATGTAATGTAAAACATATTACATTCCTGTTTTTACGAGCCACCTTTGTGCCACGCCCCTCTTAATTCTCACAAAAAAATAATGAATTTATAATTTAAATTGTTTTTTAAGAAAATATTTTATCTGGATGCCACATGGTTGATTAGGTAGGTTGCAGTGAAAACAACATCCCCCCTAGAATCTTGTAGGAACATGTGAGGCAAATAAAATGCTTCTTGCAACTTCAATTATGTGACGATTCTTCCTCTCAGCTACTCCATTTTGTTTTGGAATACGAACACAAGAACTCTAGTGAATGACCCCAAAATCGGTGAGATAAGAGGTCAGGTTTTTCTCAAAGTATTCTTTGCATTATCGGATTTGAATATTTTGATTCTTGTATCAAACTGTGTAAGAACAAATTAATGAAACTGTAGATGGTTATATTGTTTAAATTTAAAGAAAGAAAATGGCAAAATGCATTGGAACTATGCAATTAAGTTGGTAATATCCAAACATTAAAGAAAAAATTGCAAGAGCTAGGTCTTTGTGTGTTTATGTAGAGTCAAGCATCTTGCTTTCCATTATTTAAATGAAAAAGTGATGGAATGTCTTATGCTGACTATTGTCTTTTAAAAATATTTCTAAGAGTAGTGGATTCTTCTTGTTAATTATAAATCCAATCAGCATATATGATTCATTTCTTTATTCTTTCATGGAATTCTTTGGATCTTTTGGTGTTTATAATTCTCTTGCTTTGTTTTCAGGTTCAGACTGGGTCACAATTACAGGGTGGTCTACCCCACATCCCTCCTGCACTTAAGAACTTCTCAATGTCTCAAAAGGAGAAAACAATTGATGAACTTGTGCGAGACCAGTGGCTTTGCTCTACCCCAGATGGTATTATCAGGCTTGGTATAAGATCCTTCCTTGATCTTAGGTTCTGGTTCCGCAATAATGACATTCCTTCATGTGACATTTGCAATGAGGCTGGAGTAAAGGTCTGCTCTCTTTTCTCTCATTCTCTGTATGTGCTTGTTTCCAAACTAATTATAGTGGCTAAGAAGAACCTTTGTCAACTTGGTCAAGTTGGAGATTTACTTAAATGGTTCCAACAAAAGGGGCTTCATAGAATTTTGGACTGTTTAAGAACTAATAAAACAAAGGAAATAGATCTAAGCTCTATTATTTAAGGAGAATGGGAAAAATAAATATATAAATAAATATAATGATAAAAATGTTTGAAAAAATGGTCAACCTTGAAGTTATCCTAGAGAAGAGTTGTTTGGATTGAATATGTTGAAGATGAATTGTTTTTTTAATAGCAATTGTAGGATGTTTTATTATCTCTTGACCAATGAAATACCTAGGTTTGCCTCTTGGAGCCAACCCAAGTGCTTGTAAACCCTATTATTTGAGAGATTCACCAAAAAACTTGCACCTTAGAAAATGAACTACATCTGTTCAGGAGGTGGGATAACACTAAATAGATCTGTCTATAGACTCTACTATACGTCTATTTTTAAGATCCCTAGGAATTTTGTGAAGAGATAGGAGAAAATTATGAGACGATGAGAGATTTTCTATGGGAATCATGAGAGACAAAAATAGTTCATCGTTGAGGTTGACTAGTGTGTGTGTAGGGTGATGGATGAAGTCTAGGCATTGGAAATTTGACCATTAAGAATTTGGTTCTTCTTACTAAGGTTGTGTTTGGTACCATTGCCATTTCAGGCTGAAACGTTTTGAGTAGTGTGGGTGGTGCAAGTTTCGATGGCTAGAAGAGAAACCAGTTTGGTTAAAGTAGTCGATCAAGACTACAGTTAGTCTTGGATTCCAAAGGATTTCAGATTGAGAAAAGTAGAAGGAAAGAGGGAGAAGAAGAAGAAGAAAGCAGAAGTACACAAGGGTTTTGAAAAGGAGGGACAAATCGAATGAATCTGCCGCCGCCACTCTCTCAATATTTATATGTTATGTTCACTAATTGTAGGAAAGGGCAGAATTGACCTTAATGCTTACATGGCAAATAAAACAATAATAAACTGAAATAACAAGCTGCCTAAAATAACTACCAACTAACACTGACATAACTAACAAAGATTACATGTGCTGTCATACGCACATAGTGGGGACCACAGCCGTGGGGCCCACATCAATGTTGTCTACACTCCCCCTCAAGTTGGGAATAGATATTTGTCATTCCCAACTTGCATAGGTCTGCCTCTAACTTCTTCCTTGGAACAACCTTGGTGAGAAGATTTGCGAGTTGCATGTTGGAGGTGATATACGGGAGACACACTTCTTGTGATGAGACCCTTTCTCTGACAAAATGTCGATCAACTTTGATATGTTTAGTTCTATCATGCTGCACCGGATTGTGAGCTATATTAATAGCCGCCTGATTATCGCAATACAACATCAAGGGCTTCTCATAATCAATACCCAACTCTTCAAGTAGTGATTTCAGCCACTCCATTAGCCATTGATCTGTATTCAGCTTCGGCACTAGAGTGAGAAGCAACACTTTGTTTCTTACTCCTCCAAGAGACAAGGTTACCTCCTACAAGGGCACAATATCTAGAGGTAGACCTCCTGTCATCAACACTCCCAGTCTAATCAGCATCTGTATAGACCTCCACCTTCATGTGATTATTATTCTTGAATAATATACCTCTACCTGGACATCTCTTTAAGTATGCTAATATTCTCTCAACTGCAAGAAGATGAATAGTTTTTGGGGAATGCATGTACTGGATGACAACACTGACTGCATAACTGATGTCTGGCCATGTGAGACAGAGATATAGGAGCTTTCCAACCAACCGTTGGAACATAGCTTTGTCTTCAAGAGGCTCTCCACCCTCTGCACTGATCTTGTGATTCTATTCAATGGGTGTATCTGCAGGCTTGACACTTAACTTTCCAGTTTCCACCAACAGATCTAGAACATACTTCATTTGAGAAATAAAGATCCCCTGTTTAGATCTAGCAACCTCAATACCCAAAAAATATCATAGTGCACCAAGATCTTTCACCTCAAACTCTTGATGAAGGAGCTGTTTGAGGGACTCAATCTCACAATTCTTATTCCCTGTCATTACAATATATTCCACATATACAACAACCAAGGTCAAGGAAGAGTTCACTCTTTTAACGAACAATGTATGATCTGACTGGGCTTGTACATAGCCGAATTTTCCAAGGGCTAGTCTGAATCTATCAAACCAAGCTCTAGGGGACTGTTTTAGTCCATACAATGCCTTATTTAGTCGACAAACCTTCTTACCTGTCTCTGCATCATAAAATCCAGGGGGCAACTGCATGTAGACTTCTTCCTATAAGTCTCCATTCAGAAAGGCATTTTTAACGTCCATCTGGAACAAGGGCTAAGAGTAACTTGCTGCAAGGGCTAATAGAACTCGAATAGTGGTTATCTTGGCTATTGGGGCAAAAGTCTCCAAGTAGTCTATATCATAAGTCTAAGTAAATTCTTTTGCAACCAATCGGGCTTTGTACCTTTCAATGGAGCCATCGGCATTATGTTTCACAGTAAATATCCATCTACATCCAACCGGTTTCTTTCCTTTGGGTAGGTCAACTAGCTCCTAAGTATTATTTTTCAAAAGGGCATCCATTTCAACTTTCATTGCATCTTTTCACTCAGGAACTAACAAAGTTTCTTGCACTGTTTTGGGGATAGGAATATCAGCAATGGAAGTAAGAAAGGACCTATAAGAAGGAGACAGACAATCATAGGATAGAAACTAGGAAATGCAGTGAACTGTGGATGTGGTGCAACACTGTTTCCCTTTACGGACCGCAATAGGGAGGTCAAGGTCATCCAAAGGAAGGGAAGTAGCAACAGTGGAAGGTATCTCAGTGGGTCCTAGACCTGATAAGGGGACTGTAGTACCTGGATTTGGATCCGCAGATGGAACTGGGGCTGGCCTGGACTGCTGATGACCGAAATCAACCTGCTTCCATCGCCTGTGATAGACTTTCAACTCCTGATCCCTCTGACAACCTTCACCATTACAGCCCTCATCACTCAATGGAATGGGTAAAGGAACCTTAGATGAGTTAACCCCACTCTCACTGCGCTTCCCCTAAGGAAAAAGACCCAAATTCTCACTACTCTCCCCCTAAGGAGAAGCCCTAGGATAATAGGGTACCTCCTCAAAGAAGGTGACATCCATTGAAACAAATCTCCTCCCCAAAACAAGATCATAGCAGCAATAACCCTTTTGAGGTTGTGCATAACCGAGAAAATGCATTTGGATGCCTTAGGGTCAAATTTGGAATGATGAGGTCCAAGAATCTGAACAAAGCAGGTGCAACCAAAGGTTTTAAGAGGAACAATAAACAACTCCTCGTCTGGATATAGAAGGGTAAACGGAGGCTTCATGTCAAGAACCCGTGAGGTAACCCGATTAATGAGATACACTGTCGTGAGGATAGCATCACCCCAGAAACAGATGGGCACATTGGAGTTAAACATAATGCTTCTAGCCACCTCCAAAATGTGCCTATTCTTCCTCTCAGCAACCCCATTCTGCTGTGGTGTATGAGGACAAGTGCTCTGGTGAATAACCCCATGATCGAGTAGATAAGAGGCCAGTGGCTTGGCAAAGTATTCTTTTGCATTATCAGATCTGAGGATTTTGATTTTGACCCCAAATTGGGTTAAAATCATCTGATGAAAGTTTTGGGTCAGAGCGGGAACTTCATCTCGAGAACGCATAAGGTAGATCCAAGAAAAATGGGTATAGTCATCAACAAACAATAGAAAATATCTGTACCCCCCATAGAAGGGATGTGATATGGGCCCCAAACATCGGTGTGCACAATATCAAAAGAATTACTACTTCTTTTATTACTCAAGGAATAAGATGTTCTACAATGTTTGGCAATCTCACAACTCTCACATCTCAAATTTGACATATCAACAGACTCAAATAAAGTAGGAAACAGACTCTTCAAAGACCGAAAAGATAAATGACCTAACCGATTATGCCAGATTCATAGACTCACAGACTGAGAGACAAAAGAACTTCTTATCCATAGGTTCTTTCCAATGAGAACTCTCTCCAAGTAGATAGATCCAATTCGTTTCACGGCCAGTCCCAATCACCTTTCTCGTCTCCAAGTCCTTAAAAACACATTGGTCAGGGAAAAAATTTACTGAACAATTTTGATGTTTTGTAATACTACTGACTGAAAGCAAATTAGTATCAAGTTTAGGAACATGCAAGACTGAGGATAAGGAGATAGTATCAGATAACTTGATGTCACCCTTGCTAGAAATGGGAACAAGGGAGCCATCAGTAATGGATACTTTATCTCTACCAGAAGATGAGTGATAAGTATTGAACAGTGATGGCAAGCTAGTCATATGGTCAGATGCACCTGAGTCTATTACCCAACAATGTTCAGTGTTACCTGGAGCTGAAGCATGGTAAACTGAGGCCTGAGTACCTGAATGAGCAAATGCTGATGTGGCAAGGGCTGATGGTGACTGAGATGACTGAGCTGAATTCCCAACCTCCTTTTCCAATTGTATTAGGGCAGCCCGAACAGCAGCTAAGGTATCTAGGGGTGTGCCTTTTGTGCTCGATGAGGATGCAGAATCGGTATTCACAGCCATATGAGCATTACCCCTTTTATTCCTTAGTTTTGCTGGGACTAAATGAGGGTGCAGCTTCCAACATGTATCTTTCGTATGCTGGGGTTTCTTACAATGTTCACATACTAGATCCCACTTATCTTCCTTCTTCATGTCCCTTTCTGTATCACCCCCAGACTTAGGTTTAACTGCTGCTAGGGCTGGGGGGAAGGGCTGATGCTGCATCATAACCTTTCTTCTAGTCTCTTCACTATGCACCAGGGAGTAGGCTTGAGATAAGGTCACACTGTCTCTTGTCAGTATTTGATGTCTCACAATGTCATAATCAGAATTCAGGCCAGCCAGAAATTCAAACACCCTATTGGTCTCGATTTGCTTTCTATGGGTCTGTTCATCTTTTGGACTTCCCCACTCAAGAGTCTCTAGATGGTTAATTTCATACCACTGAGATTTCAAGGTAGAGAAATAAACATAAACTGGTTTCTCTCCTTGTTTGAGGTTATTTACCTCACACTTCAGTTCATAGGCTCTAGCAACATTAAAGGGTTGGGAGTAGGTCTCTTTCATGACATCCCATATCTTCTTGGCTGTCTTTGTCCACAAGTAATTTCGGCTGATATGTGGCTGCATAGAGTTGCACAACCATGTCATAACCAAGTAGTTCTCCTGAACCCACTTGGTATACATTGGGTCCTCCTTGGAAGGTTCTTTCACATCTCCCAATAGGTAGCTAAGTTTTCCCCTTCCCCCAATAGTCATCATGGCCGATTGGGCCCATTCCAAGTAATTGGATCCGTCAAATCTCACAGTTGTAATCTGAAACGCAGTCTTAAACATATTACCAGAATTGCTGTTCCCAAAAACACCTTCCCCCTGATTTTTGAACTCCATTCTTGGTTAAGAATCAGTAATTAAGAACTATTAGGGCTACTGCAATAGAAAACAACACTTAAATAACTGATCACAGTCAGAAATCTGTATGAAATCAGTTCAGATCTGATCTGAAACCAATCGACAGTCAGAATATAATCAGTTCGATAACAGTTCTCACCCCCTAAACAGGCTTGGAAGCAGAAACAGGTCTAGAAACCACTTAGAAAACAACCTGTAATGCTGAAGCAGAATTAGGGTTTTAATCGTAGGGTTAGGAAAACTTTTGTAAGAACATAAATAGTGCTCAGCCGCACCTTCCAAAGGATTCACAGTCAAGTCTGGCCGTAGGGTTGATGACAAACCCTAAAAAAAAACTGATCGCCTTTGAGAAAATAAAGGAGAGTTCGGCCGCTCCTCCCAGATAGGTCCAACCTATCTTGACTGACAGCAATCTCAAGGGAAAAATAAAAACTTACCCAGAAAACTTTGATCGCTACCTTCAGTCGTGGCTTGAACCCTAACCTTCTCTGTTTCTTCCTGATTACCAAAACACTCTCCAAGCCTCTACATGCCTTCGGACATCTGCTAAACCTTTCTGGTAACCTCCAAGAATCAACCAACGAACAGTCCTTTGTAAGCTTCCGGCCCTAGACAGTTCTCATGTAGTCGGCTGGACTAGACACACATGAGAAACCCTAGATAGGCTCTGATACCAAGTAGTCGATCAAGACTACAGTCAGTCTTGGATTCCAAAGGATTTCAGATTGAGAAAAGTAGAAGGAAAGAGGGAGAAGAAGAAGAAGAAAGCAGAAGTACACAAGGGTTTTGAAAAGGAGGGACAGAACGAATGAATCTTCCGCCACCACTCTCTCAATATTTATATGTTATGTTCACTAATTGTAGGAAAGGGCAGAATTGCCCTTAATGCTTACATGGCAAATAAAACAATAGTAAACTGAAATATCAAGCTACCTAAAATAACTACCAACTAACACTGACATAACTAACAAAAATGACATGTGCTGTCATACGAACACAGTGGGGACCACAGCCGTGGGGCCCACATCTGTGTTCTCTACAGTTAACACTTGGTGTTTATAGTCCAAACCAGTGTTTTAAAAGCAAGCAGCGCATAAAATGCGTAAAACTCCAAATGAGCTTGAGGCGCACAAATTTTTTCAAAAAATGCAAAAAAAAAAAAAAGAAAAGAAGAAATATATAAAATAAATTAAAGAATTCAGAAAAATACAAAAGCAATATATCTATCTTTGTCAAAAAAAATAAAAGTCATAAGGCTTTTATTAGGCTTATTAGATAGTTTAGATTATTAGTTTAATTGGTTAGAGGCTTAGTTCATTCATTTAAGAGTTAAGAATCTTAAGATATGAGTATGACAACACAATCTAAATTTCTAATTTCTATTCTAAAATCTAAGTTCTAAACAATTAAATAATTAAAAGAACATAGTATCGGATTCAAATTATCAATGATTCAAATGATCATATTATTCAAATATAAAAGATGTTTGTCACAGTCAGATCGAAAAGTCAGAGAGAAGAGAACACAACAGATTGGTGGGTGTGACGCCCTGTATTAGTCGACACCCTAAAAGATATATTTATATTAAAAGATAGAAGGACAAATCTGAAAGGATGAGAGATCCATCATATGGATGGCCGAACCCTGCAGGAAGGTAGGGCGGAATTTAAAAAATTTTCTCTCTCTCGTCTGGGAATCACATTCCCTGTTTTAGAAAACTACTTTTCAAGGATCAATCTTGAACCAAGAACCGAACCAGATCTGAACAAATTCAGTAGGAGAGGGATATACCTGATACGAAGATGCAGTATCTCCCAGTGAAGGTGTTCACGCCCAAAGAAAGACTCCAAAGACTGCTCCCGTTGAAGATGACACAACGAATGGTGGAGCAGAATCAGCAGGGTCCGTCCAACGAACCGAATTCTTTAGCAAGAATTCATTGGTGGCAGTGAGCACGACTTCTGATCAGTCTTTCTCCAAAGACTGATATCAAGACTCTTCTTGATCGCTCCTACAATGGAGATCGAATTGGTAGTATGGCGGCAACTGGAGGAGAACGCAGGGAGAAGATGGCGCAGTCACACTGGTGCTGTCTTCTCTCTGTGTAAATTGAGATATGATCTCTGAGATTTTTGGATGCTTGGGATGAACTGAATGGTTCGCCCCCTCCTTTTATAGCCTTAAAGAGAGTTCCTAATCTCATTAGGAGTTTCCTAATCCAAATCTGTATTTGGATAAGGAGTTCTCTTTAAGAGATAAGGATAAGTCCTTATCTTATCTGCGGATTAGATCATCTCTCTCCTAATCTTATCAGGAGGTTTCTAGATTCAAATCCTTATTTGAATCTAAACTCTCTGAGTGGATAAGGATAAGACCCTATCCTATCTACTGATTTAATCCCAGATCCGCCCCCTTATTTAACTAATCAAATTAGGCCAATTCGAAATGGGCTTTAGGCCCAATAAGTCTAAGTGCTTAGAATGCTTCCAAACTGTTGCCCAGTTGGGCTTCTTTGTATGGCGTGGGACCTAAACATTGATCTACACATCAGCCACATGGGTTCAGCCTAGCTTCTGTTACAAGGCCTAGCCGAATTCACTGAAAAGACAGTGAACCCCCTGAAACTCATCACATGGACTCCTAATGGGCTCAACACTTACACTAAGTGGTTCCTGGGCCAAGCCACCTTATAAAAACCTAGGGACTGTGGGCAGATGCAAGATTAGCCCATCAGGTATTACCCTCAATGGTCTTATACTTAACCTCTCAGCCCATAATGATCAAACACTGCCCGACAAGAGATGACCTCTCCCTCGCCTGCAAGGAACAATGTTGCACTCTCTACTTACATGGATCCCGAGAATTAAAACCTTTTGCAAACGTTTAGAAACCGTAATATATATATATATATATATATATATATATTGTATGTATATCTTTATATAAATATATTTTGCAAAAACAAATTTTAACGATTGAAATCAACTACCGACAGTTTTGGTTTTCATCAGAGAGAGTGCATCCCCGATCATTACAAAGGGGCTGATCCTGTCACTATGATCACCCACTCAGATGAATTCTCGGACTGTCCCAACATACCCAGGTTTTGACCCCCACTAAGGATCTCACTGATTGGCATATCAAAGACAGTCCAATCCGATACTTAGTGTAGCACCATAATCAAGTCTAGGGGTCAAGTGTAACATTCCAGTTTTGCCCACTTATCACTTAGGTTCAGGGCAACACTAGAATTCTGGTCCGGTTCAAGGCTTCAAGTTAATCCTACACTACTTGTGCCTCGGGTCTCACCCTGGCGGCTGAGATAGGCCACCCCAACCAACTTGGCGGCACATCAGTGTCAGCCTTATCAGGATAGATCTCCCCAGATCGACCCACTAGCTGTGAACATTCTAAACTAACACGTGTCTCTTTATGTGTCCAGTTTAAGGGTATTACACAGAAACACACCACTATAACATGAATCAAATATGTACCTTATTCATTTACAATAAATGTCATAATGTACATCAATCCGATTGGAGCTAAGGGCATACACTATCTAACAAAATCTGCCCTTAGTGTACAAAAGAAAGAGTGTACAAAGGATAGTTATACAACAAATAAAAGTACAAAGATAGCCCTGCGACTAGATCTTCTCACAGTCTGTACACTCCCCCTCAAACTGATGCCTAGGAATAAGCATCAGTTTGTCCATGAGAAATAGATGCCAAGCCCAAGTCATTGCTTTAGTCAACAAGTCTGCTAGTTGGAGCCCGGAGGAGACATGAGGAAGAGATATGGTACCCTCAAGAAGGAGATCGCAGATGGAGTAGCAATCAACTTCTATGTGTTTGGTGCGCTCATGGAAGACGGGGTTGGAAGTAATTTTAATTGCACTAACATTGTTTGTATAGAGAAGAACAGATGATGGTGGTTCATGAAGTATTTCAAATAGAAGAGCCCGAAGCCATATGATCTCACTACACACGGAAGACAGCTCTGTATTCATCTTCAATAAAAGATTTGGACACAGTAGCTTGTTTCTTGCACTTCCATGAGATAAGAGAGTTGCTTAAGAATACACACCAGCCAGTAGTAGACCGTCGGGTGTTAGGGCATCCAGCCCAATCAGCATCTGCATAAGCTATAAGCCTAATAGAGGATGAAGAAGAGAAGAATATCCCATGTGACAGGGTGCCTCGCGCGTATCTAATGATCTGAGAATTGCATATAAATGATGTTGTCTTGGGAAAGGCACAAACTTGCTCACTATCTGAACTGCATAAGATATATCTGGCCGAGTCATGGTGAGATATATCAAACTACCCACTAATTGACGATAAAGGGTAGGATCTTCAAGGGAACTATTGAGCCTCACAAGGGAGCTGGGTGCAAAAGTGTATTGGTCTAGGAGGTCAACAAATGCTTTAGCTAACAACCTAGCAAAACAAGGGGTGAATCAGGAGTTTTTTTTTTTTTTTTGCACAGTGTTGTAAGATTTTTGTTATTTAGGGGTCACCTCTTACTTTGGAAGGTGATAGTTATTTCTTATGGTTTTATCTAATGAAAGTTACCGTTTTCTATAAAAAAGGGGTAGGATCTTCAAGGAGTGAACCATCATCTTTGCTTAGTTTCAAGTTCAGTTCTAGTGGGGTATCCACAATTTTAGAGTTACTAAGATTTGCTAGTTTGACGAGATCGGCCACATACTTTTGTTGGTTAACAAAGTAGCCCCTAGAGTTTTTGCTCACTTGAAGTCCCAAGAAGTATGTCAAAGGCCCCAAGTCCTTCATCTTAAAGGACTCACTGAGTAATTGTTGTAGCTTAGCAATTCCTTCTGTATCATCTCCTGTAATGAGAATGTGATCGACATAGAGTAATATCGTTACTCCCTGCTTCCGCCTTAAGATGAATAAAGAATAATCAGAAGAACTCTGAATAAAGCCAACATCAGTGATGATGGATCGAACTTCTCAAACCAGGCCTAGGAGCTTGCTTCAGGCCATAAAGTGACTTCTTCAGACGACAAACAAACTGCGGGTCTATACAATATCCAAGAGTCTTCATATAGATTGTCTCTTTCAACTCCCCACGGAGAAAAACATTATTGACATCCATTTGATGGATTGTCCACTGTTTGGTTGCAGATACAACCATCAGAAGTCGTACAATGGTCATCTTAGCTACATGAGCAAAAGTTTCCTCATAATCTATCCCATAATTCTATTTGTAGCCTTGTGCAGCCAGCCTACATTTGTACCTGTTTAGGCTTCCATCAAATTTGAGTTTTATAGAGTAGACCCATCTACTTCCTATGAGAGATGCTTTAAGTGGAGTTTTGATCAAGTCCTAAGTGTCATTCTCAAGAAGGGCTCGAATCTCAGAATCCATGGCATCTTTCAAGTGTGGTTCTACTACAGCCTGCTGGTAAGATTTGGGAATGTCAGTGGTAAATAAGTTCAGGTACACTTACTAAGGCAGTTGGAGTGACCAGATTAGCATAGGATAGAAGGTTTGCCGATTGAATAAAGCCTTGTATGGACTAAAATAGTCTCCCAGAGCTTGGTTTAATAGATTTAGACAAACCCTTGAAAAATTCAGCTATGTATAGGCCCAATCAGACCATACATTGTTCATTAAGAGAGTGGACTCTTCCTTGACCTTGCTTGCTGTATATGCGGATAATATTGTAGTGACAGGGAATGATAACAGTGAGATTGTGTCTCTTAAACAACTCCTTCATCAAGAGTTTGAGGTGAAAGATCTGGGAGAGCTACGATACTTGTTGGGTATTGAGGTAGCTAGATTTAAACATGGGATTTTTGTTTCTCAAAGAAAGTATGTTCTAGATCTGTTGGAAGAAACTAGAAAGTTGGGTGTTAAGCCTGCAGACACACCTATTGAATAAAATCACAAGATCAATGCAGAGGGTGGAGAGCCACTTGAAGATAAAGCTATGTTCCAATGGTTAGTTGGAAAACTCCTCTATCTTTGTCTCACACGACCGGACATCAGTTGTGCAGTTAGTGTTGTCAGTTAGTATATGTAGTCTCCTAGAGCTACTCACTTACTTGTAGTTGAGAGGATATTAACATATTTGAAGAGGTACCCTGGTAGAGGTATACTATTCAAGAATAATGATCACATGAAGATAGAGGTTTACAAAGATGCTGATTGGGCTAGAGTGTTGATGATAGAAGATCTACCTCTGGATATTGTGCTTTTGTAGGAGGTAACCTTGTCTCCTGGAGGAGTAAGAAACAAGGTTTCGTTTTTCGTTCCAATGCTAAAGTTGAATATAGGTCCATGGCAAATGATGTGGCTGAAATCCTATGGTTGAAATCACTATTTGAGGACTTGGGTATTGCTTATGAGAAGCCTTTAATGTTGTATTGTGATAATCAGGTTGCTATTAATATAACCCATAATCCGGTACAACATGACAGAACTAAGCATATTGAAGTAGACTGACATTTTGTTAGAGAAAGGGTTTCATCTCAAGAAGTGTCTTCCGTATATCACCTCCAGTATGCAGCTCGCAGATCTTCTCACCAAGGCTATTCCAAGGAAGAAGTTAGAGGCAAACCTATGCAAGTTGGGAATGATAAAATCTAAACAGTATAGCACACGAGGTCCAAATTAAATGAGGGTGTTTTGCCATAAAAAAAATTTCCCTAAAAGGTAATAGCACAATAAAATAATCAAACTTGTGTAAATTGAAAAGTTAAAGGCTTAAAACATACTTTTAAGCTATAAAAAATAGTAACAAACAACAATAAAGAAATTCTAAAAGCAAAAAAGTGTACTTGCTAAAACATAATTTGAAGAACATTCTTTGCCCCTATTCTCTCCACCATCTTGTCAAGTAATAAAAACAACCTTTCAACTGTTTTCACCACATTTGAAGCATCGATACTTTCTATAAACATGGTCCCAACATGACTATGGACCAGAAAGTTTGAGCGTCTTATTTTTTTGTCTGCTCACCATCAAACATTAAAGAACAACCCCATTTTTCCAAAGCCTCCTTGTGGTGTTGCAATAATGTCTTTGTATGTTCCACTTCCTTTTTCAAAAGATCCCACATCTCATAATAACTTGGGACTTTATTATCCCAGCCCATATTGTCCAATTGCCTCCACCATTGCCTCAAAACTTTTTAAACGAATGGTATTCAAAGGAATACCTACTTGATAGAACCATCTAGCAGTGTGCATAGAAACTTGTTCTCTTGCCTCTTTGTTGTATGCATCACTAATGGTTGTTTGCTTCAATCTTTTTCGCTCCCTTTTCATTTCCACAACTTGTTCTTGGCTAGGTACATAAATAAATCTATCTATGGGGCCCTTTGTCGTTTTATGGGTGGTGGCCTACTGGGTTTAGAATTGGATTCCTTAGACATAGACCCCAAAGGCCTAGTATAAGAAGCTGCATTTACACTACCACTATCAATAGAGGTATTATGATGCTTCACACCAGATCTCCCTTGGCCACTAACTCCAAGTATGTGGACATCGTATTCCAAATCATCTTCATCTTTAACCATGTTCTAGTCATAAAAATCTAAAATGCGAGTGCCCTCATCTTCCCCACTCATGCTTTCTTTCGTAGATTTTTTTTGTTCATATAAGCCAATATCTCTTCCCTAACATCTTTAGGACATTTAGTACAAAGTTTTGTATTCCTCATACCACTAATGATGTATTCCTTGGCTCTATAAATCCTCCATTAGTAATTTTTCCACAAAAATTGCATGTTGCTGCATTGGTGTTCTTGGGATCTTGCAAGCGACAATATTTCCAAGCGGGATCCCTTCTATTTCCTTAAGTTTCTTGGCTTTCTTCTTGACTAGCACCCACACCAGCCATTTTTTATATGGAACTACAGAAACACCTTAACCTTAAATCCATGAAAAAAATTAAATTAGCTATTAAGTTACAAGTATATTTGTATTGAAAAATATATAAACTAAAAACTACACATAAATACAATAGAACTATAGAAAATAAGTGTATTTACTTGAATTGAATGTGATGTGAATCCACAATACGTCAAGATCACAACAAAACCTATTATGAGTCTAAGAAAAAATCAATGTTTTAGTATAAAAATTGGAGAAAACTAAAATAAACCAATACAATAAAGAAAGAAATAACTTGTAAAATGATAAAATCAGTGGAAAAAAATAAAGAAAACACTAATGAATAGCCCTTGTCTTTGGTGTAAAACTGATGAAGAAGATAGGGGTAGATCCCTTGTTTTTAGGGTAAAACTGATGAAGAATGGAAAATCCGCCCCTATTTTAAGGTGGAAAACAATGGAAAGAAAAAAAAGAAAGAAATAAAGCAGGGAGGAAGAAGAAGGGGCGGAGCCCCTGTTTTCAGTGCAAACAACAACTATGGAAGAAAAAAAGGAAATGAAGAAATAAAGAAGATGGGGTAGAGCCCTTGTTTTCAGTGCAAACCAGTGAGGGAAAAAGAAAAAAAAAGTAAAGAACAGGGAAGAAGAAGGGCAGAGCCCTTGTTTTTGGTGCAAACCAGTGAGGGAAAAAAGAAACGAATAGGGAAGAGAAGAAGAAGGGGCGGAGACCCTGTTTCACATTCCAAACTAGATGAAATAAAAAAAGAAACTAATACAGAAAGAAAAAAAGAAGGGAAGAAGAAGAATGGGCAGAGCCCTTGTTTTATATTCCAAATCAGTGCTGGAAGAAGGGTTTGCAAATGTTGGAGCCTTGGACTTGGAGTTCGAAGACAACTGTTCTTACTTATTTAGGAAGTTTTTGATGGCTTCCCACTATTTTTCTATTATTTTTACTATACGGTATGCAATAGATGTAAAAAAATAAAAGAAAAAGACCTGTTATATATGAGAACAATTATCTATAAGCTAATAATACAAAAGTAATAAAAAAATTTGAAAACATCCATAAGGTGCTCACTTGGGTCGCCTGGCACTTGGCTTGAGGTGCACGACTAGGTGCAGAGGCGAGCTCCTTCTTAAAGTGCATGTGTCTTAACCAGGGTGGGGCGCATAGCTTGGAATGTGCCTTGCCTCTGCGCCTAGGCATGCCTCAGGTGCACCTTTTAAAACACTAGTCTAAACAGCAATGCTGACTAGGCATTATGTCCTGTTTCACATTGAAGTGTTTAAAGTAAACTTTTTAATTCTATGTAATACCCATCAAACTTCTAATTGTTGTTATGCCAATTGTGAATAGACCGATTAGTCCTACATTATTCCTAAAAGTCACTTCACCTAGCCGACCCACTTTGTATTTATACTCTATGTGTTGGATTACAAAAGACTATTTGTCAACAGACCCAGAGCAGAATACAAAATTCTGGGGATGAAGAATGGATGATTTGACCCTACCCCAAGGGTCCTTTATATAGAAAGTGAAATTTAATAAATTACATAGAGGCCCTTATAGGCAAGCACAATTTAGAGAATTTATAAATAGGCCCTTGGAGGGCTGAAGTGAAAATAATAAAAAATAAGAGAAACAATGCAATAAGGACTACAATAAAATGGTATGTCAGGGAGTTTCTTCACACTCCCCCCTCAAACTGATGCAGAGGCATGAGCATCAGTTTACTTACTAGAAATAAGTGTTAGGATCTCGTCATGCCCTTTGTGAAGTGTCAACAACTTGCATATCAGAGGCAACATGAGGGAGAGAGATAGAGTTTGCAAGAAACAGGGCGCGGATAAAGTGGCAGTCCACCTCAATATGCTTTGTCCTTTCATGAAAGACAGGATTAGAGGCAATCTTAATAGCACTACTGTTATCTGCATACAGAGGAATGGGTGTAGGAGAGGAATGTCCCAACTCCTGAAATAAAGATTGAAGCCAAACAACTTCACTACAAAAAGATGACATTGCCTTGTACTTTTCTTCCGTAGAGGACTTGGAAACAGTCTGTTGTTTCTTGCACTTTCATGATATTAGAGAGTCACCCATGAAGACACACCACCCTGTAGTGGGGCGTCGTGTGTCGGGGCATCCGACCTAATCTGCTTCAGCATAGGCCTTCAGTTGGAGAGAAGAAGATGAAGAGAAGAAAAGACCTTGTGATAAAGAGCCTTGAATATAGTAGATGATTCAATGCACCACAGTCAAATGAGGTTGACGAGGTGTAGAGACAAACTGACTAACAACTTGAACTGCATGTGAGATGTCAGGACAATTCATGGTCAGATAGATGTCAGGACAATTCTGCTTCAGCACAAGCCTTCAGTTGGAGAGAAGAAGATGAAGAGAAGAAAAGACCCAGTGATAAAGAGCCTTGAATATAGTAGATGATTCAATGCACCACAGTCAAATGAGGTTGACGAGGTGTAGAGACAAACTGACTAACAACTTGAACTGCATGTGAGATGTCAGGACAATTCATGGTCAGATAGATGAGAGGCCCTACAATTTGCCAATAGTGGGAAGCATCAGGAAGCAGGGAGTCTTTTGATTTGGATGATTTGACATTCAACTCCAAGGGAGTATCAACCTGTTTATTATCAGGGAGGTTGGCCAACTTAACAAGATCAGAGGCATACTTGTGTTGGTAGACAAAATAAGCTCGGGAGATCCATTGTACTTCAAGTCCCAAGAAATAGTTAAAAGGGCCGAAATCTTTCATGTGAAAGGAACTATGGAGAAGAGACTTGAGGTCCTGGATTCCTTCTATTATCATCTCTAGTCAACAATATGTCATCCACATATAGTAAGAGAATGGTAAGGCCCTGGGGTCTTTTTCGAACTAAGAGAGAGTGGCCCAATGAACTTTGGCTATAACGGCTTGCACGACAACATCTCTGAACTTTTCAAACCAAGCTCTTGGGGCTTGCTTGAGCCCTTAGAGGGACTTATTTAGCCGACAGACGAGGGAGGGACACTATAGTACCCTGGAGGAGGTTTCATATATATTGTTTCCTTTAGACTCCCATGTAAAAAGGCATTTTTCACATCCAGTTGAAAGATCGTCCAAGAGTGAGCAATAGAGAGGGCTAAAAGAACACGGACTGTAGTAATCTTGGCTACTAGAGCAAATGTCTCTTCATAGTCAATGCCATACTCTTGCTTATATCCTTGTGCCACACAATGTTTTAAAACACGGAGGCATGACGCAAGGCGTTCCACTACCTAGAGGCGTGAGGCGTAGTTCAGAACGCAAGAGGCGTAAGCCTCCCGAACACAAGGAGGCACAAGCCTCCTTAAGAGGAGGGGGGTTAGGAGGAGGATGAAGAGGAGGGTGGGGGGTCTCATTTTTTCTTTATTTAAAAAAAAATCTTTTATATTAAGAAGAATAAAGATGCCCCATCTACCGAAGGGGTAGAGGGAAAACCACTTTCTTTCCCCTTATCTTTTATTCCCTTCCCTTTCCTTTCCTTTTCTTTCCTTTCTCTTTTTTTCTTCTCTTTCTTTTTCTTTCCCTTCCCTTTCTTTTCCTTTCCTTTCCTTTCCTTTTTTTTTCTTTTCTGTCTTTTTATATCAGATGTGCATGAGGCGTATGCCTCTAGCACGCCTCATAAAAAAGCGTAGGAGGCGTACGCCTCTTGCACCTGAGTGTACACCTCAGAGGCGTTAGCGCTTCTGGCCTACGCCATAGGGCGTTTTGGGAGCGCTTCGCCTGGAGGCGCGCGTCTAGGCGTACGTGTCCCACGCCTTTTGAAACACTGGTGCTACAAACCTGGCTTTGTAACGGTCTAGAGACCCATCAGATTTCAACTTGATGGAATAGACCCATTTGCTAATAGAGCCATCTGAAGGTGCTGGGACAAGGTCCCAGGTGTCATTCTCATGCAAAGCTTGAATCTTTGCATCCATGGCTTCTTGCCATTGAGGGCTATTACTAGCCTATTGGTAAGAATGGGGAATATCTATAGAGGTCAGAACAGTAGAGAAGGAACTATGGTTTGAAGGAAAACCATAGCGGTCAGGTGGTCTAGAGATACGAGCAGAACGACGTAAAGGAACAGGAGGAATAATTGAGGAATAAAAAATTGGGGCATCACTTACAGGGTTGCATGTGATGGGTGAGAGATCCAGACTAGGAGGAAGAGGGGTCATATGTGTAGGAACTGGACCACGAACCCGCTTGCGAGAGAAGACGAGAAGTTCCTTCTCAGCAGTGGATGGTGGAGTATCCTGTTGTTTAAAATCATGTAAAACTGAAACAGAGGGTGCAAATAACTTGGCAATTCCTGAAAAAAAGGGGATATGCTCAAGAAAAATCACATTTTGAGAAATAAGAGTATGACGTGCTGAGGGATTGTAACAAATGAATCCCTTGTGGTTAGGGCTATACCCCACAAAGGTGCACATGACAAACTGAACTGAAAGCTTTGAACGTTCACGAGGAGGAAGATGAACAAAGCATAGGCACCCAAAGACCTGAAGATGGGAAAGATCTGGGGGGAAACAGGAAAGAAAGGTTCACTCTCATAAAAGGAGACATCCATGGAAACATGATGTTTCCGAGAGACGGGATCAAAGCACCGGTACCCCTTCTGATTTGTAGGGTACCCCAAGAATATGCAAGGTATAGCACGAGGATCCAATTTCCCACGAGTGGGTGACAAGTTTTGAACAAAGCAATGACAACCAAAAACACGGAGAGGAGTAGAGAAAACAGGAGCCTTGGGAAATAGAAGTTAATGTGGGGCTTTGTACTCTAACCACCGAGAGGGCATGCCGTTAATGAGATAGGCAACACGAAGGATAGTTTCAAGCCAAAAACATTTGGGGGCATTCATATGAATCTATAATCCCGGAGCTACTTCAAGAAGATGGCGGTTTTTTCTTTCAACAACACCATTTTGTTGTGGTGTTCGGGCACAGGAGCTACGACGGAGTGATCCACATGAAGCAAAGAACTCCGTAAGATCATTATGGAAATATTCTTTGGCATTATCAGATTGGAAGATTTGGATTTCGGTTTGAAATTGGGTGAAAATCATTCTTTGGAAATCTTGGATTATTTTTGGTACTCCATCCCTAGTTCGCATGGGATATACCCATGTGTACCTAGAATAGTCATCAATAAAGGTAATAAAATACTTGTAGCCACTTTCAGATGGTAAAGTAATTGGGCCCCAAACATCAGAGTGAATAATATAAAAAGGAAATTCAGATTTACTATTCTTTGAAGAAAAATGAGTTCTACAATGTTTATTCAACTGCAAGTTTGACATATCAACTCTGACACTGACACTGACTTAAACAACTCTTGAAACACAATCTTTAAGGAATCAAAGGATAAATGACCAAGACGACTATGCCATAAATAGGCCTGACTCTTAGACTCTGTGAGTGCAAGACCAGCCTTATTCTCCAGCAAGTAGGCACCATCCACCATATGCCCTCTACCAATCATCTTCCCTGAGTCCAAATCCTGAATCACACAATAAGAAGGGAAGAAGGTTACTGAACATTTTAAGGAATTGGTTATACTACTAACAAAAAACAAATTAATAGGGAATTGAGGAACATGTAAAATATTAGAAAGGGTAGGACCAAAAAGAAGAGAAATGGTTCTTTGACTAGCTATGTTAGAGAATGAATCATCAGCCAACACTTTGTCTCTTCTAGAGAGAAGATGATAGGTTTGTAAGTAGGTAGACTTACCGGTCATATGTTTTGACGCTCCAGAATCAATTATTCATGGAGAGCTATGGCAGAATTACTTGATGCAGATGCATATGAAGTTGATGGAGGAGGAGCATCCATTTGGAGAATTTCCCTACCATAAAGTTCTAAATGATCATGGAAGGAATTAATGATATCCTTCCTAGGGTCAGAACCAGAGGTGTATGCTTGAACTACAGTAGTAGTAGGGGGCTGGTTCTCCTGAGTGGCCATGTTTGTTGTAGTGAATTTTCTTGAACCTTTCTATCCTAACTTCTTATTCAGATCTGAACCTTGTTTCTTACTCAATTTCTGAGCCCATTTTGACTTCCCATGAAGGTCCTAACATGTGTCACGAGTGTGTCGAGTCTTCTAGCAATGGGTGCACCATAATTTTCTGTCATCCACCCTTTTTTGAGAGTTTCCCTTCTTAAAGGGATTTCCCCCACTTGTAACAACACTTCCTTTTGCTGCCAACACAACTGCATCTCCCCCAGAATTATTCATCAGATTACTTCTACTTTCCTCTGACTGTACTAGAGCATATACCTCTTGAACAGATGGGAGATCTTTGCTTCCAAGGATCTGCACTCTAATGGATTCATATATAGGTTTCAGGCCAAGGAGGAAGGCAAAGACCCTTTGCTGTGAAACAAGAGACTTATATGCTTTGGCATCTTCATACACTTTCAATCTACACTTTGATAGTGATCCAACTCTTTCCAGAAGAAAGACGAGTCTTAGTAGTACACAGGGAGACTCCTCTCCCCCTGTTTGCAAGTAGAGGATTATGCCTGTAACTGATAGATTTTTGCATAGTGTCTCAATTCAGAATAGGTTGACTTGGCTTGTTCCCAAATCTCATAAGCTGTTTCAGCCCATATAGAATTTCTTCTCACTTGAGGTTGCATAGACACTAAGAGCCATGACTTTACCATGCTGTTCTCCTGGTTCCATCTGTCATGCTCAACACTCCCAGAATTATGTTCTTTAATTCTTCCTTTTATTATCCTATTTTTCCCCTTGCAGTAATGTATAGCCTAATCCCCTTCGACCATTCTAAGTAATTTAGACTATCAAGAGATCTGACAGCCATAGAGAAGGATAAATCCATATCCCCACTCAGTCCATTCTGCATTGAGGAAACACTGAAGTGACTGAATCTTCACTATTCATGATAGCTGGTTTAGATCACACTAGAAGTGGTTGAATCTTTAGTAAAAAAAAAAAAAACAACCGACCTGTCCAACCTATTTTCCCTTTTGCACACTATTATTTCTGAAAAAAAAACTAATCTGCACCAGGAAACTACAGGCAGCCATTCTAGATCGACCACAATACTTAAGTCACCCAGAAAATTTTTTTTTTTACTGCTGTTACAGCACCTACAGGTCATCATCGACCTACAAACTACCCACTGCACTGCTCTCACAGCACACACAGGTCATCTCTGACCTACAAGCACTTCACAAAGCTGCTATTGCAGCACATACAGGTCACCTCTAACCTACAACCACCACAAGGCTCACTTGATCCTACAAAAAAGGAAGGTACAGGTGCTGATCACCTCACATCCGTTGATTTTTCCCCCTTTTTTGGGTCTGTCCTGATACATGATCAGGAAAAAAAAATAAAAAAAGGAAGAAGAAGCTTCTGAGATCAGTCCAAAGGTCTACCTTGGTTCTTCAGAGAAAAAGAAATCAGCAGCACGATGAGGGAGAAGACAAAGGACTCGATCTCCTTTCGGATCAAATGAACCCACTCTGATACCATCTTGTCCAGAAGCTGAAGTGAAGAGGAGAGAAAGAGAGAGAGGAGAAAAGAGAGATCTGAGAGCAAGAAGAATTGCTGGCGGTGCCAGCTTTTTGGTATTTATATTAGGGCGACCGAATCATAACATAAAGAGAGGAGAATTACAATAGTACCCCTGCAACACTAACAGAAATAAAAAGCAAAGAAAACAACTTAT
The DNA here is from genome assembly GCF_056320005.1 of Nelumbo lutea. Lineage (NCBI taxonomy): Eukaryota > Viridiplantae > Streptophyta > Magnoliopsida > Proteales > Nelumbonaceae > Nelumbo > Nelumbo lutea. The sequence continues at coordinate 56,630,833 of NC_142687.1, read as the reverse complement.
AAACAGCCTTTTAACATTGCTCAAGTGGGACAAGATGCAAATATATGGGTGTCATCCAAAGCATTGATAGAATCTTCTTCACAAGGACAACATCATAAACACAAAGAACACAACTCTTCTAATATCCTAATAAATACTATTAACATGATTACTTTAAACATAGGAAAATATTTTTTTGGTCTCTTTGTGGACTGGTATTTCTTGATTGACATTATGAGAAGGTGTGGGTTTGGGGAATTGTGGCGTAAGTGGATAATAGGTTGTTTGCAAACAAGTCGTTTTTCTGTCCTAGTGAATGGTACTACAGTCATTGAAGGAATCAGAGGCCTTTGACAAGGAGATCCATTCTCTCTCTTTCTCTTTACCTTGGTGGCTGAGGTTTTAAGTAAGTTAATCTCAAAGGCTAACTTGATGCACTTGATCAATGGTTGGACAGTTGGGAGATGAAGAGTTTTGGTCTTACACCTGCAGTTTGCAGATGATATTCTAGTCTTATGTGATGGGGAGAACCAAGAGGGTGTAGAAAATTTAAAGCTAGTTGTGAGCCTTTTTGAAAGGATTTCCAATTTGAAAATCAACTGGTCTAAGAGTTTGGTGGCTGGTATCAATTTAGAAGAAGGTGCCTTGAGAGATTTGGCTGATTTGTTGGGTTGTGAAAAAGGAGAATGGCCTTTGTGTTATTTGGGATTGCCTTTGGGTGGAAACCCTAGATTGGTTATCTTTTGGAATTCAGTAGTGGAAAGGTTTGAAAAAAGGTTGGCAAGTTGGAAAAGTAATTATATTTCTTTGGGAGGAAGAATCACATTGATGACGTCCACTTTGGCTAATCTTCTAGTTTATTACATGTTGGTTTTTAGGACGCCCCAAGTTGTGATAAAAAGAATTGAGAAGATTATGAGGGACATTTTGTGGGAGCCGGGGGAAGGAAAAAAAAAAGACCATTTGGTCAGGTGGGAGAAGGTGAGACAATTAAAGGGTGAAGGGGGTTTGGAAATAGGAAATGTGAAATTGAAAAATATGGCTTTGTTGAGTAAAAGGCTTTGGAGGTTCCCTAAAGAAAATGAGAAATTATGGACTAGAGTTATCTCAAGTATCCATTGGCTGTCAAGCAATGGTTAGGATGTGGGTTGTTTGCACATAGCTACTTTGGCTGCTTCCAGGAAGTCCATCCATGACATTCTTCCTCTGTTCCTTCCTCACATCAGGTGTGATTTGGTTTTGGGTTAGAAAATCAGATTTTGGAAGGACACTTGGATTGGGGACTCCCCCCTTTCCGATGTGTTCCCTTCCCTTTTTGCCCTTTCAGGTCTTAAAGGAAAACCCATTAGTGACTTTATTAGCTTGTCCTCTTAACCTACAAACTTGAGTTGGAATCTGGGTTTTGTTAGAAATCTAAGAGAATCTGAATTGCCTAGTGTCTCCGCTTTGGTTAGCTTGTTGAACATAGTGGTTTTCGGGGACAGTGGCTCAGACTCTAGGGTTTGGGCACTTGATCAATCTGGGTCCTTCTCTTAATCCTTCTTGAACTCCCTTGTTGCCACATCCTCTTCTCATTCCTTCCCTGTCAAGGAGATTTGGCTTCGCCCCATTCCTCCTAAAGTCGGTGCTTTCTGTTCGGAAGTGTTCCATGGCTCCATTAATACCTATGATCTGCTTCAAAGAAAAAGACCAAATTAGTCCTTGTCCCCAAATTGGTGCTCCTTAAGTAAGCTGAATGGTCAGATTGCCTTCCATCTTGTAATCTCTTGTCCTTTTGCTAATTTCATCTGGGAGTGGTTTTCCTCTCTGTTTGGTTGTGGATTGATTTCTCCTACTAATTTGGACAATTTGGGTACATAGTTTTCAAGGCGCCAAGGTGACGCTAGGTGACAAGGGGGGTGCCTAGCGCCTAGGCGTCGCCCAGGCGATGGATTTTTTTTTTAAGTAAAAACATATATCCTATGGTAGTTCCCTAGGTTCTATAATCATATTTCCCTTAATAAATATCCATAATTTTCATAAGAAAAGTATAAACTTCATGTTAAAGTATAGAAAATCAACATATTCCCACATATTCATTAGAAGAAAAAGAAGAAAGAAAAGAAAATAAAAAAAATATAGGGGCTGAACCCCTATTTCTGTTATAGGAAAAGAAGAAAAGAAAAGGTGGAAGAAGAAGAAGAAATTAGTATGTAAACACACAAAATTAGTAAAGATAAATAAGAAAATGTGTTGATTGGACAACATTTTATGTTCTTCCTTGCTTATTGGTTCAGGTTTTGAAGCCTTTGATGGTTCAACACAGCATTTAGCAATGTTCGTGTTGATTAAACCCTAACAAATAAGAAAATAATAAAAAGAAATTAGTATATAAACTGATAAACCCCGCTGCTGTGTGAAGGTTAGTGAGCTGTTCCAACGGAGCTCGCCCTCCTGAAATGGATGTGAGGTAGAAGACGAGAGAGAGAGAGAGAGAGAGAGAGAGAGAGGAGAGAGAGAGAGAGAGAGGAATATCTCAATGATTCTTCGCTTCATGTATTTCAGAAAATGGCCTATATAGCAAATGGCCAGCTGTCCTCTAACCGACTCTGACACTCTCAGTGCATGCTCTCAGTACATAATCAATTTAACAAATGTGGTCGTCGGTTATACACAAGGGTGATGGGTGGTGTCACTCGTGTGATCCTTGGACTGTTGTGGACAGGCGCCTGGGCCTGATGGGTCTGGTCCACACTGTGTGGCTCTTCTCCTCCACTGGGCCTAACATTCCTATCTCATTCAAGAACGACCTTGTCCTCAAGGTCGAGCGTAGGAAACTGGTGCTGCAGTTGTTCATAATCTTCCAATGTGGCATCTTCCTGAGGTAAACCACGCCACACAATGAGTGCTTGTTTAAAGACCTTACCGCCCCTGCGAACCCAACGTAGATCTCTGATTATTAGAGGCTCAAACATCACCTCCCCTTCCTCTGTGAATTGCGGAAGGGTGAAACTAGTAACACCGGTGGAAGCCAGGCATGGCTTTAGGAGGCTGACGTGGAAGACGGGGTGCAGTTGGCACCCGTCAGGTAAGTGGAGACGGTAGGCCACAAGCCCAATTCGCTCTGCCACCTGAAATGGGCCGAAGTACCTAGGAGATAGTTTCTGGGATGCCCTTCTCGCTAGGGAGTTCTGTCTATAGGGTTGGAGCCACAGATAAACCCAATCTCCAACTGAGAACTCCAACTCTCGATGTTTCTTGTCATAGGCTAACTTCATTCGTTGCTTGGCCTGCTGTAGGTGGAATTTGAGGAGTTTAATAGTATTGTCCCGGGCTTGTAACTGTGTTTCCACCTCTCCAACCAACGAGGTACCCAGCTCATACGGTAGAATGGAAGGGGGTTCATAACCGTATAACACCTTAAAGGGTGTCGTCCCGGCTGAAACCTGGAATGTGGTGTTATACCAGTATTCAGCCCAGGGCAACCACTGGGCCCACTGTTTGGGCCTATCACCCACAAAGCACCTTAGGTACGTCTCCAAGCAACGGTTAACGATTTCTGATTGTCCATCCGTCTGTGGATGGTAGCTGGTAGGATGCAACATCTAAACCCCTTGAGCTGTGAAATAAGCCTTCTAGAAGGCACTCATGAAGGGAGTCCCGATCCGTTAATATGGAATGTGGTGTCCTGTGTAGTTTGACTACCTCCCGGATGTAGGCCGGGGCCACTGTAGATGCTGAATAGGGACGTGAGAGGCTGATGAAGTGAGCATATTTACTGAGTCGATCCACCACCACCAACACCACTGATTTCCCTTGGGAGTGGGCAGCCCAGTTATAAAGTCCATAGTGACTTTGTCCCATACACGATCCGGAATAGGTAGAGGTTGCAACAACCCGGCCGGAGTCTGTGTGCTATATTTCTGCTGCTGGCAAATAGTACAACGGACCACAAATTCTTGCACCATCTTTTTTATACCCTTCCAATAATAATGGGCTGCCAAGCGTTTGTAGGTGCGGAGAGCGTATCCCCCTTGGGCCGAACTATGGAAGAGTTAAAGCAGCTCCTGGAGATGCTTGGATTCCCGGGAAACCACCATTCGGCCCTTGTGGAAGAGTATGTCGTTCCGGACAGTGTAGCCTTGGACCCGTGTTGCATCCTCAATGATCTGGGCCTGTATTTGAACTAAGTGAGGATCATCCTGGGCTTCCTGTTTCAGTTGGGAAGATAATGGATAAGTCAGTTGTGACAGGCCCATCAAGCTAAACTCACCAGCTCTAGAGAGTGCATCTGCTACTGCATTAAAAGCCCCAGATTTGTATTCAATTGCAAAGTCAAACCCCATTAGTTTGTAGGTCCATTTATGCTGATCTGGGCCCAAAACTTGTTGCTCCAAGAAATGTTTAATGCTGCAGTGGTCCGTCCTGACAGTAAACCTTCGGCCCAATAGATAGGCCTGTCATCTTTGGACCGCCAAGGTGATGGCCATGAGCTCCTTCTCATAAGTGGACTTGGCTTGGGCCTGGGCTGAAAGGGCCTTGCTGAAATAGGCCAAGGGCCTGTCTTGTTGCATTAACACAGCTCCAATTTCAATCCCCTTACCTGAGGCGTCAGTCTCTACTACAAACTCCAAAACGATGTTTGGAAGGGCCAATGTTGGTGGTGTGGTTACTGAGTCCTTGAGGGCCTGAAATGCTTCCTTAGCTTGTTGGTCCCATACAAATGAGTGTTTCTTCAATAGCCGTGTGAGGGGAGCGGCAAGAATTCCATACCCCTTAATGAACCGGTGGTAATAACCCGTCAGCCCAAGGAACCCCTTAAGAGCCCGTGGAGAGCTGGGGCGGGCCCAAGAAGTCATAAAACTAATCTTCTCCGGGTCTGTGTAAACCTGTCCTCCAGAAATAATATGACCCAAATAACTGACTTGAGTGAGCCCAAACGAGCATTTCAAAGCCTTGGCGAACAACTGATGCTGCCGTAGAAGGTCCAATACACACTGTAAATGTTCCAAATGGGAGGCCCAACTGGAGCTGTAGATGAGTATGTCATCGAAAAATACTAGGACAAATATGCGCGGATAAGTCTTGAAAATCCTGTTCATGAGGCATTGGAACAAAGAGGGAGCATTAGTCAGACCAAAAGGCATCCGTCAGAGGTCCTGAAAGCCGTTTTGTGAATGTCTTCGGGGTGGACCCAGATCTGTTGGTAGCCTGATCGCAGATCCATCTTAGAGAAGTATTTAGCTCGGCCCAGCTCATCAAATAGTTCCTCGATCAAGGGTATGGGATACCTGTCCTTGACCGTGATGTGGCTCAAGGCCCTATACACACAGAACATCCAGCTCCCGTCCTTTCTTACCAAAATCACTGGGGAGGAAAAGGGGCTTCTGCTGGGCCTGATGAATCCTTTGTGTAACAGTTCTGTCACCATATGTTCCACCTCTACCCTCTGATAATGGGGGTAGCGGTAGGGTCTGACTTTGGTGGGTGGGGCTCCGGGCTGGATAGGAATCCGGTGGTCATGGTCCCTGGTGGGTGGTAATGAGGTTGGTTCTTAGAAGATGTCAGAGTAGGACTACAGCAAGAGCTGGAGCTGTTGGGCTTGGCTTGGGGTGTGGATAGTGTCTCCTATGAGTGGAATGGGCCCAGTAGGCCTAAAGCCCATGCTCATCAGATATGGAATGGATTCTTGTTGATAGGTCTTGAGAACCACCTCTAGGTTGTCAGCAGTTATGGGTTGGGCCTTAATCCCCTTTAGCAGATAGGAGTTCCCTTCATAATTGAATTGCATTGTCAAGTCAGCCCAATTACATACCACTGGGCCTAGCAACTGAAGCCATTGTATACCTAAGACAATGTCTGCCCCAATGAATTCTAGTGGGTGTAAGTCCACGTGAAATTGGTACCCTTGGATCTTCAACTCTACTGACTTGCACCTACCATCACAAGAGATTTGGTGGCCGTTGGCGACATTCACTGCAAACGGGGAGACGGGTTCCATCACTAACCCAAGTTGCCTGGCCAGCCGTGGAGTAATAAAATTTAGAGAGCTGCCACTGTCAATTAAGACAACCACTCTCTTCCCTAAAATGAAACCTTGCACTCGCATGGCCCTCGGGGCCCGATATCCAGCTAGAGCTTGAAGTGATATAATGCAGTACTCTAGTTCTGGAATAACCTCCATTTGCTGAACCTCTAGGTCACCAGTTTGGGTCTCATAGTCATCCTCTCCTACTTGTAGAAGAAATACCTGCTGGGCTTTGCATTTGTGGCCTGGGACGAATTTTTTGTTGCAATTGTAGCAAAGGTCTTTCTCCCTGTGGGCCTGCATTTATGTCCAGGACAACTTCCGGTATGGGAGGGTCATTGCTCCCGGTCTTCTATTCGGCGGGGCTGGTAGGGGTACTGGGGTTGGAAGTAGAGGCCCAGGTCTCGGTTACGCTGTTGAGTAAGGTCCCTTCTGAGTCAGGCCCACCTGAGGCCCATTAGGTCTACCCAACTTCTTAAGTTGGTTCAATCTCTCCTCCTGAAGCTTGGCCAGCCCAACAACTGTCATCAGGGTCATAGGCTGCATGGTATTCACCTCTATTCGTATGTCTTCTCTCAGTTCCCCTATGAAGCACCCAACCAGAGCAGCCTCTATCCAGCCATGAACCTGGGTGGCCAACCGTTTGAACTCATTCTGATATTCTCTCATCGTTCCTGCCTGTCTCACTTGAGAGAGAGACTCATGGAAGTTTTCATATCCAGAGGGGCCGAACCTCACACGTAAAGCTTTGGTAAGGTCCAACCAGGTGGTCTGGGGATGGGTCTTACGGTACCACTAGTACCACATGATGGCTTCACCATCCATATGTATGGCGGCAATGGAGACCCTCTGATCTGCCAGGGTCTCATGGAACTCAAAGTACCGTTCGGCTAGATAAATCCAAGGGATGGGATCATCACCTAAATACAGAGGAAAATCTATCTTGGCCACCTTGACTAGGAATTCTCCTTGCCTAATGCCGCTATTGCTGGACCCTTCAGTCTCCTTGGATCTGGGAGTTGCTGACATCCGTTCGAATTGGCCTACCAGTGCTGAGAGAGTTTCTTTGATTTCCCTTAGTTCATTGGTAGTTTGCCGAACTTCTTCTACCCGGTCGATCTGTTCTTTGGCTAACGACGCTCTGGTGGACGACATTGCGACAAGGCTCTGATACTAGTTGATAAACCCCACTGCTGTGTGAAGGTTAGTGAGTTGTTTCGAGGGAGCTCGCCCTCCTGAAATGGATGAGAGAGAGAGAGAGAGAGAGAGAGAGAGAGAGAGAGAGAGAGAGAGAGAGTAAGGAATATCTCAATGATTCTTTGCTTCATGTATTTCAAAAAATGGCCTATATAGCAAATGGCCAGCTGCCCTCTAACCGACTCTGACACTCTCAGTGCATGCTTTCAATACATAATCAATTTAACAACATGGTTGTCGGTTATACACAAGGGTGATGGGTGGTGTTACTCGCGTGATCCTTGGACTTTTATGGACAGGTGTGTGGGCCTGATGGGCTTGGTCCACACCGTGTGGCTCTTGTCCTCCACTAGGCCTAACATAAACACACAAAATGATTATTTTAGTTTAAAAATGTCTATTTTATAATTACAACCTCAAAAAATGAAGAATATAAAAGTTTTTTATAACACGCTATAGAAAACTACTTGGCGATTAGGCGAGCCTCCAAGGGCGCCTTGTCGCCTAAGCACCCGCCTTGGCGTCGCCTTGACAACTATGTTTGGGAAGAAAGAAATTTGAGGATCTTTGATAACAAAGAAAGAAGTAAAGAAGTTGTAATTGAAGTGTTAGCTCTAAGGGTGGCACATTGGGCGAAAAGACTAAGTTTATTTGATGATTTTAAGATAGAAGACTTTTTCAGGTCTTGGGGAACAATTGCAAGCACTATCAGAATGTTAACTAGAAGTGTGATGAAGATGCAAAGGCATACAAATCACTTGTATCTCAACAACGGGTATTTGTCTTCCTCTTGGGGTTGAATCCTTCATATGAGTCCATTAGGGTGCAGATCTTGGGAAGTAAAGATTTGCCATCAGTTCAGGAGGTTTATGCCTTGGTTCAATCAGAAGAGAGTAGAAGAAATGTGATGAATTGTACAGAGGGGGAGCTAGTTGCCCTAGCTGTCCGGGGAAGTTCAGATACTAATGTTGGAGGTGGTTTTAAGAAGGGCTCTCAGAAGAGAACAGATGATAAGAGTAAGCTTTGGTGCACTCACTGCCAGAAGACAAGACACACCAAAGATACATGCTGGTATCTCTGTGGAAAACCTAAATGGGCATAGGATTTGGGTAAGAAGTCAACAATTGATCAGGGCAAGAAACCAAGTCAGCAAAATCATAAAAAGTATAACTCAGCTAATAGAGTTCAAACTCAACTACCTCCTCTACCTGACCCTCCTCCATTCCGTGTTTTTCTTCGCCGCCATAAAAGCCAATAGAGTTCAAGAGTCGTGGAACCTGACACTATGCCACCAACATCATCAGCTTCACCGGAGGTTGATTCTTCCCATCAGCCAGGTACACTTGCTCCTATTGATATGCTTGCTCCTCTTAATGTTATTCCCCTGTCATTAATGATCTTGATGTTCCTATTGCTAAGAGAAAAGGTGTTAGATCTTGTACCAGTAATCATCCTATCTCTCACTTTGTGTCCTATGATCATATTTCATCTTCATATCGTGCATTCCTCTCCTCTATTGACAGTATCCCCATTCCTAAGAATGTGGCAGAAGCTTTATCCAAACCTGAATGGACAGATGCAATGAAGGAAGAGATCGGTGCATTACACAAAAATGGCACTCGGGAGTTGGTGGATCTTCCTGAAAGTAAGGAACCAGTAGGGTGCAAGTGGGTGTTCACAATGAAACATAAAGCTGATGGAACTGTTGAAAGGTACAAGGCCAGACTGGTGGCAAAAGGTTTTACACAAGTGTATAGAGTGGCTATGCAGAGACTTTTGCCTCAGTAGCTAAGATTAACTCTATCAGAATTCTCCTTTCACTGGTGACAAATCTTGATTGGGAACTTCACCAATTGGACATCAAAAATGCTTTTTTGAATGGTGACTTAGTAGAGGAAGTGTACATGACCCAACCTCCAGGTTTTTGTGCCAAAGGCAATGAACAAAAAGTGTGCAAGTTAAAAAAATCTTTATATGGGCTGAAACAATCTCCTCGGGCCTGATTTAGTAAGTTCCACTTAGCAATTCAATAGATGGGGTTCAAACAATGCCAGTCTGTTCACACACTATTTGTGAAGAAAGGTGAAGGGAAAATTGCAACTCTAATTGTGTATGTGGACGATATAGTGATCACAGGAGATTGGGAGGTTGAAATACAAAGACTAAAAAAGTTCTTAGCCACTCAATTTGAGGTGAAAGATCTAGGCCCCTTGCGTTATTTCCTTGGAATTGAAGTTGCTCGCTCTCACATGGGCATCTTTATTTCCCAACGGAAATATGTACTAGATCTACTAGAAGATACGGGCAAACTAGGGACGAGACCAATTGACTCACCAATTGAACCCAACCATTGACTGGGTGACAGTCAGGGAGAGTTCTTGAAAGATGTGGAGAAGTTTCAGAGACTTGTAGGGAGACTCTTGTATTTGTCTATGACCAGGCCTGATATTGCTTATACAGTGGGTGTCTTTAGTTAGTTCATGCACAACCCTAGGACAACTCACCTTGAAGCTGCAGAGAGGATCCTCAAATACCTCAAGAAGTTTCATGGAGCTGGTTTACTGTTCCAAAAACATGGACATTTAAAGGTTGATGTATATAGTGATGCTGATTGGGCAGGGGCAGTTGATGACTGGAAGTCTACCAGTGGATATTGTGCCTTTGTAGGGGGAAACCTAGTCACATGGAGAAGTAAGAAGCAAAGTGTGGTGGCTAGATCTAGTGCTGAAGCAGAATACAGAGCTATGTCTCATGGAGTTACTGAAATCATGTGGATAAGAAATCTGTTAGGAGAATTGGGTTTTACAGTTAGCAACCCTACGTCATTCTATTGCGACAATAAGGCTGCTATCAACATTGCAGCTAATCCAGTCCTCCATGATAGGACAAAACACATTGAAGTGGATAAGCATTTTATTAGAGAGAAATTTGTAAATGGAGAAGTGTGCACCCCATGTCAGTTCAGAAGAACAACTTGCAGACATCTTCACCAAAGGTCTTCATCATGTGCGGTATAATGATTTGTGTGACAACTTGGGGGGGGGAGTGTTGAAATAATTGATTTTATTTTGTTAGGGTCTGTTTGGTTGATTAAAGCCTTTATTTTAATCTGTTATTGTAACTTTACTTAGTAGGGGCACAGGGTCATTTCCCTTCTTATTTTTTTTCCCTATATATTATAATGAAGCTGGCGCCGCCAGCACTGTTCCATTGCCTCTAATCCTTCTCCTTTCTTCCTTCTCTTCTCTTCTCTTCTCCTCTCTCCTCTTCTACCGTAATCTTCAATCGGATTTATTGTCAAGAAAGAATATAAAAGTTTTTTATAACACGCTATAGAGAACTACTTGGCAATAAGGTGAGGCGATCCTCCAAGGGCGCCTTGTTGCCTAGGCATCGCCTTGACAACTATGTTTAGTGAGAAAGAAATTTGAGGATCTTTGATAACAAAGAAGGAAGTAAAGAAGCTGTAATTGAAGTGATAACTCTAAGGGTGGCACATTGGGTGAAAACACTAAATTTATTTGATGATTTTAAGATAGAAGACTTTTTCATGTCTTGGGGAACAATTGCAAGCACTGCATCTAGGAAATCTATTGTGATTGCACCATGGTCCCCTTCGGATGCTGGGTGGAAGAAACTAAATTTTGATGGCAGCTGTTTTGGAAATCCGGGGCCATCGGGCATTGTTGTGGTAATAAGGGGAGAGAATGAAATTATGATAGCCATGTTGTCTGGTCCTATTTAGCAAGGTGATGTAGTGAGCACAGAAATGAAGGTGGCAGTGTTTGGTGTTGAAAAAGCCAAAGAAATGGGGATTGGTAGATTGATTGTTGAAGGGGACTCAAAAGCTGTGGTAAAGTGACTGAAGAAAGGGAGGGAATAATTTGGCAGTTAAGTAATGAGTTCAGGTGCTTCAAACAGGCTTCTAAAGACATGATGATTCAAATAAGGTGGATTAGAAGATCAGCTAACACTATGGCTCATAGTCTAGCTAAGCAAGGAGTTGAAAGACAATCTATGTTTTCGGCTATATTATAGCTAGGAGGATGTTTCTGTCGGGTTACCTCTTGGGCTATGTTGTAATTAAAGGGATTTGTTTGGGTTTGATTGGGGCTTTGATTTAGTGGACAAAGTGGAATGCTTATGCGCCACAACTTCTTGTTGTACTTGAATTTCTAATTAACGAATTTTCTGTGTTACTGATCAGAAAAAAGAAAAAAAAGATAAATATTGTACTTGTGCGCCTCAACTCTTATCAACTTTAATTTAGTGAATGATGATGGAGTTATGAGTTCCTTCCCCAACTTACAAATTGCCTCCACAACTCTTTTGAAATGGATGTTTATAGTCCAAGTGGAGTGTTGGAAACGTCCAACCATTATATGGTTCCTCTCATTTTGACCAATTGCCATTAGGAAGAACGCAAGCTTCAACTGTTGTATTACATATGTTCTTTAACAGTCCATGTATTCTAAGGAGGTTGGCAAAGTTTTTGTGAACATGGAGCTCCATCCTAAAACTTTCATAGCATCTATCTGGATTCTCAAGGTCATTTAAAATTTCATTCCACATATAAGTATGACCCCCAAGTGTAGATATCTTACATGGTTATTTGGTCAGAGCACTGCCATACCCGTATGTTTCTAACAACATAGGGAATACGGCCATTGAGATTACTTCCTCATTAGATGAGGAAGAATTGGAATCACCTTTTGAATCTGCAGATGAACCCATGTATGGTGAAGACAACAAGTATTGCAAAGACATCTATCAAAACAACAACATTTTCAAAGTTTAACAAGTACCATAACAAGAAAAGATAATCCAAAAAGTTGAAGAACAAGACATTTCCATCAAAGCAACATCATTTTATCCGAGAGTTCAAACCAAGTCCAAAGCTACCAATCTCCTATCCAAAAACAAGTATGTATCAAGGGACTAAATACCTATAAATCTACTATAAAAAAACAGATAGTCCAAAGCAAAAGCAAACTAAGTCCAAGTCAAACACAACTGTCTAATAAGCCATGAAGAAAACAAAATCAAGCACTTGGTGATTTGTTGCCCAATAAGCCATGAAGCCAATAAACACAACTGTAAGTGGATTTGGAGGTTCGGCTCTGAAAGAGATGCATGGTGGAGGTCTCTGATTGTTGCTAAATATGGTGTGGATTGGGGTAACTGGAGGTCTTTGGACCCTTTTCATACATGGGGCTGTTCCTTGTGGAAAGCTATTATGAGAAAATTCCCCTCCTTTTCAGAAGGTTTGGAATATAAGGTAGGTCTTTCCTAACCTCTTTGTGCCTATCCCCTGATGCATCAGTATTTGACTCCTTTGAATGGGAGGAGGGAAATGTGGTTTGGTGCCCCCTCTTTAGAAGGAATCTCTATGATTGGGAACTGGAGCAATTGTTGGAGCTACTAAAACTATTGCAGAATCAGCAAGTTTCTGTTGAAGTGGATGATGAGTGGAAGTGGAAATGGAGTGGTGATGGGTGTTCACAGTCAATCTAAGGCTGAGAAGCTGAGCCAAGGAGCTAATATGAGGTTCTCTAGCAAGCAGATCTGGGTCTCTACCTGGCCCTTGATAAATGTGTCTAGATCCAATTTGTGCAAGCGTGAGGTTCAGATCCCTGACCTGTACTGTAGCATTTGTGGACTGGTTCCTGGAACTAGTGACTATCTATGTATTCATTGCCCTCTTTCTGCTAAGTTATGGGAGCATTTCATCAAATCAGCAGACATCAGCTGGGTTATGCCTTGATCTGTAAAGGCATGGCGTTGCTGTGTGGTTGGAAGCTTCCTCGTCTGAGAAAGAAAGGGATGTTGGCCTGGAAAACAATTCCTGCAGCTGTCCTGGTCACGATCTGGCCTGAAAGGAACAGTCGTGTCTTCTGCAACAGAAGTAGAGCTCCTGAAGATCTGCTCAAGATGGCGGTTAATAGGCTTGCTTCTTGGCTATCTGTAATTTCTGAATTTAAAAATCAGAATGTCTTTCAGCTCCTGGAATCCCACCATTTGGGGTTTGTAGTGTAGTAGTTCTCCTGGTGTTTTCTCACCAGGTTGCTGTTGTACTGTAATTTTCCATCATCAATAAATCTTTTTACTTTACCTTCTCAAAAGAAAAAAAAATTCTTTGTTGGTCGCCGGTGTGAGGGCGTTGATGGTCATCAATGCAAGAGATAGAGGAAATTGATGATTGCTTTTGGTACAGCCTTGGATCATTGCTGCAAATGATGTTTGCCGGTGTGAGGGAGATGATGGCCACCTCCACCATAGTACTGGGTTGCTGTTGAGAGTAAACCCCTAGGGAAATCATTGAATGGGAGTAGGGGATAAACATGCCTTTTTTTTACTGTTTTTATTTCTTTTATTGTTTTATTTAATTTTAAATGACCCATGAACTTCTTCCTGGGTCAAATGATTTAATGGTTCAATCGTCTAGGTCAGTAGTTCTTTTACCATTTCAAAAGAAGGGGAGCCAAAAACAAAGGTCCAAAATTTGATATTTTTGTTGGAAAATCATTGGGTTTGTTCTTCTTGGGAGGTGAAGCTTTTGCTAGAAGGGCTATTGAGGAGTTTGAAAAGAGGAGGAAGGAAGAGTATCTTAAGAATTTCTCAATGGGGGAGAAATTTAGAATGAGGAAGGAGGGGTGGAAGATTGTTTTGTTTCTGAGGAATAAGTGTTCCTGCAGAAATATTTGAGTGTAGCTTTTCTGAAAATTAGATTATCTCTTGAGATGTTTTCTTGTGTTTTGTATTTTATCTGTTTGGTTGATGTTTGTTTTATGGTGTTCCTTGTGGTTGGTGCTATCTTGGCACTGATGGTGGCTGTATCATGCTCTTCTTTTTCTTTAATAAGTTTGCTTTTCCTTATAGAAAAGGTGTAATTGTAGTTGATGGTAGTTTTCTTTCATTTCTTTTCTTTACTTTATCTTGCAAGAGTGAAAATGGCCAATAACTTGTTCTTATGCTTTCTAAGAGATTTGCCAGTCATGCCAGCCAATGATTATTATCTTATCCATTATATATAGACAAGTTTTACATCTATATGTTATGTCTTCAGGCTGAGTTGTGCCAAAATGGAAGCTGTACCATTCGAATTCATAGATACTGTTTAAGGAAGAAATTCTCTCAGAAACGGGTATCCGTCTTATGCATACCTGTTGTCTTATTTTTAAGCCATTAGCTTGTGTTGTAAACTGCTTAAATTTGCAATTTCAATAATCTACAGGCTGAAAGAGTTTGTCCAGGATGTGGTGCTGCATGGAAGAATCTGGTGTCTAATGTAGATGGAGTGGAGGAGGTTCATGAGGAGATTGGACCAACTCAAAGTGAACCATCTTTTTCAGGACCTTCAATGCAAAAGAGGCTAAGAAGCTGCAAAAGAGAAGAGACAGATACTGTTGGAGCAGGCCTTTCTCAAACTACCTCATGTGCCACTGATATGAGGAGGACAACTCGAAGTTCTTCCCGTCAAAGGTAAATATGTTTGTCTGCTATTTTTTTATTATGAATTTTAGTGTAGTCTACTTGCCTTGTGTTTCATGATGCATTGGCAAGCTTTTTTGGGATATTGTCTTAATGAGATTCGATCATATCCCATTTAGAAGTGCCACCCAAATTAATTTTCTCTAGACGCTTTAAAATAAGGAGGTTACTGAACTATGGAAAATGAAAGCATGTTTCGGTATTCAGACGATGTGGTTTGGTCTATCATGCTTTGGGGGTTTAGAGCTGCATACAGCTATAAATCTGGTCCAGAGATGAATAAAAGGTAGGTTGGGTTGAATTTATGGTCAACCCAATTCCAACCTTTAGGAATTCAAGTATTGGGGATGAATCAGGCCTGGTTGGGTTGGTATCACTAAGTATACGAAACAGGTAAAAGAAAGAAATATGATGGCGAATCCAGAACAATCACCCAATCACAAAGCAAAATTTTAAAATACTATATCCAACTTTTGTTATCTTTACCTTTACATGCATCTCTTCCAGTTTAACACAAGTTACTTCTAGTGTTCTTAACAAGTATAGATTCCCCTCTGGTTTTTGAAATTGATTACATATGTAGCAAGATGTGATATATATAAGCAAGGAGAAAAAAAGGGAGAAAAATAGAGGAGAAGAAAATAGTATGGAGGCTAGGGCCATGTTTGGTTAAACTCTCTTTCTTTCTCATTTGTTCCAATAATAAAGTTCTAGAATGGACAAAAATAGGTGAAATGAGTGGAATGACAAAGTGCAGCTACGAACCAAACACTTTTTTCTTTTACAAAAAATAAATTCTTTTTGTGGCAAGAAAGAGAATAAATTTTGGACATGTTTGGTTACAGATTTAATTTTCATTAATTTTTTTCATCAACCAAAATAATAATATAGGTATACCTATCATACTCATTAAAAAATATGTAGCGGAACCATGCATTAGAGTTCATTTTGGGAAACTTGGTGTGAAAGGATAATCCCCCTTCCCATTAGAAGTATCCCTATTTATTGAAGGAGAGAAGGGTTTGTATGTGCATGGAATAAGAGATTCCAAAATTTTCCTAAAATGGTTATTTTCTTAGATGCCCATGTTTATTTGATGGGGAAACGGTTTGGATCGTAGAGTGGGGACCAGTTAGTTTGGGACCACAACTACTACTTCCTCTATGGTCTTATCACGTGTTGCATGCAGAGCATCTTTGCAGATTTTGCACAATTGTATGACATCTTTTCTTTTTTATTTACATGTTTTTGTGCTCATGTTTTTATACAATGGTTGTCTTCCCATGTATTTTGTTGAGGAACCTCGATTATCTTATAGGGAAGAAATGGTCGTAGCTGTCTCTTGGTATTACCATGACTATATGAGCCCATAATCTTACATTAGCCCCTTGCTCAATAAAGGGATTGTTTGTTATTGAGCAATAAATTGGATTTGGTCTTGTTACTTTGATATAAACACATTAGTCCCCAAAATTATGAAGAATTTTAAGAAAAAAATTATCTTTCAAAATTTTGAGGAATTTTTAAGAAAGAAATTAGAAAAGGAAAATAGCCCTAAAATTTTGAGGAATTTTAAGAAAGAAATTAGCCTCTAGAATTCCGAAGAATTTTAAGAAAGGAATTAGCTCTCAGAATTTCTGAGGTATTTTAAGAAAGAAATTAGCCTCCAGAATTCCGAGGATTTTTTGAAAAAGAAATTAGCCCTTAGAATTTCAAAGAATTTTAAGTAAAAACTAGCCCCCAGAATTGTGGGGAGTCCCATAGACGTATGTATTGCCTTGAGTGAATTCCCCTTTGTTATGGTGAGAATTTTGAACTGTCAATCCAAACTTAATGAGCAAACTATTGTTTCTTTTATTGCTATGTGAATGGTTGTGATTAGTCTTTTCTATTACCGTGACAATATATGAGTCCATCTTCTATCTAAAATTGTGTATTTTACAAATTTACCCTCAAATCATTATAATAACAATAACAATAATAAAAGTAGTTATTTAAATAATGTAATATTTTAATAAAATAATAACAAATTTTAAAAATATTAAAAAATATTAAAATGGAAAGTAAATAAAAATGATTAAAATGCTGTTATTATTAATGAAAATGAAGACGAAATGTTAGAATTATTATATTTAATCAAAATTAGGAAAATGGTGAAAATGATTAAAATGCTTATATTAATGAATAAATGATATAATCTGTATTTCATAAATTATATATTTTTTTGATAAATGAAGTAGTCCATAATTCATAAGTTGCATTTGTATTTCGTAAATTGTATGTGAAACAATATGTTTTTATCTAACTTTAATTTTAATAGGAACAATAAAAACATATTTATAAAAATCAATAAAAACATATTATTTTTTCATTTACACAACAGAAATCACAACAATATAATCATAGAAAATGACAATAAAAACATGTTTAGTTTCTTATTTCATACATGTAAGTTCATGATACCAATGTCATGATAACCATTATTTTTTGTGGCAAATGTAAACAACCCGAGCAATAAAATACTTTCAAACAATTTTGATTCATCAATAATGAAAAAAATTATAAAATGAAAACAATAATAACAAAAATTGAAGGAAGACACACCTTTGTCAAGAAGTAATGGTATAGATGTTGGATAGAAGACCATTTTAGAGAGGAAACCCTAGTTCGCGTTGCTATAGGTAGGAAAATGTTGTCCAGGTAGCCTAACCCAAGGGGGGGGGGGTGAATTGGGTTCTAAAAGGTTACCTCAACTATTGCCTTGCCAAAACAGAAATAATATAGAGCAATAATATGAAACACTGTGTGATAAAGATAGCAATATGTAGAGTGAATATTGACAAGTTTAAAGAACTGTTTCAAAGAATCAAAAGAACACAAGATTTATAGAAGTTTGGCCAACCTAAGCTTACCACTAAATCAGTTGGGACTTTCTAGGTGCTAGCGAAGCTTTTTATTGTAGTTGAATTGTTAGACAATGCATGCCCTTAGCTCCAATTAGGCTTATGTCTACTAAGATTGAATTAATAAAATCAATTCATTATTGTTTAATGTTGGTTTAGAATGTTCTCAATCATTCAATAAACTTGGGGAGTTTATCCTAACAAGTCTAACACTGATGTACTATTGAAATGGTGGAGCAACTTGTCTCAGTGTTGGGGTTAAACCCTAAATATAGTTAGTGGGTGTTTATAAGAAACGCCAAACATGAACCAAATTTCAGTTATGCACTTGACCTTGGAGATAGACAAAAACTAGAAAATTGCACTTGGCCTTGTATTTGATATATTGTACTAAGTTTTGGGTTGGGTTGTTTTTGACATGCAAATTAGTGAGATCCTCTTGGGATCAAAATACCTAGGTATGTTGGAGTAGTTCAGGATACTAAATGAGTAGGTGATCATTGTGAGAGGTTTGTCAGACAAAGAATATCAAGGTTAACTCTCTCTTTGATGGAAACCTAAACTACCGGCAGTAGATTTCATCTATTTCTAAAAATTTCTTTTCAAAATGTATTTATATTTATAATATGTTATTTTATGAAAAAGGTTTTAATCTTGTGATAATAGAGGGTGTAACACTAAATTTAGCAGTCAGGAATTGAATCACACAGAGGTAAGAGGCATCGGGGGAGCGGAGGAGATGGGGTGCGAGGGCTTCGTACTTGCAAGGAGTTGGAGAAGATCCACCAAGGTGGAGAGCAAAGAGTTTTTAATGGAAGAGATATTTCATCAGAATGAGTTCATAGTGAAGATTAGAGAAGGAAAAAGAGGGACGCTCTCTTTGGAAGTCAAAGTTCTCTTTTGGTTTCAAAGTTTTCTTGATGGCGTAACCAATGTAAGTTGGACTACGGGGTGGAAAGATACTCAGAACCTTAAGGAAAGAGTATGTTATAGAATGAAAGAGAAACTTAAAAGGTTGGTTTTTGAAATTAGAGAACCTTAAGGAAAAGAAACGCATGATTGTCATACCTGAGGACAAGAGTCTGGAATGCTGGATAAAAGTAGCAAATGATATACACCAATTTGTGGCAAGAAACTGGACTAAGGCAGCGCAGGAACAAACAAAGAAGCCTATTGTGGAGGAAACAACAACGAAAAGGAAAGAGGGTTTGAAAGAGCGGGGAAAGGTCCTAGAGAAATTGGGATTGAACAAGAGAAAGAAAAACTGAAGCTGTGTTGGTCATAGTTGTCAAGGCGTCACTTAGGCGCCCGCCTAGGCGACAAAAATGACAAGGCGGACGCCTTTTATAATATCATTTATATTGCTGTATCTTATTAATGTTTTATTATATGCTATATATATATCAATTATACTTTGTTTTAATGTTTTACTATTGAAATTTAAAAGATCAAAGGGTTTTGAGAAGATAAAAAGAAAGAAAGAAAGAAAAGAAAGAGGAAAGAAAGAATAGAATAATAAAGTTATTTTTTTTCTATTCTCTCTCTAATTAAATAAAGCAGAAACTCCTTCCTTGTTTTTTTTTCTATTTTACTTTCCATCTTGAATATTTATCTTATAAAGTTGATAACCATCTTTAGCTGCTAATTATAAATTTTCTCTATTAAATACTTATTATAGTAGTATTATTTTTGAAAATAATGAAATTAATATAAGTAAAAGCTTTTTATCTTTTAGATGTGATGATTTGCCACATTTTTAGAGGAAATTTAATGTTCTTAATAAAGAGAATTGCTATTTTTTCAATTAACATACATGCTGAATGGTATATAAAACTTGGAAACTAGCCAAAAGTCAGATTTTTATATTATAAAATTTTTATTGCCTAGGCGACTAGGCGCCCCAGTGTCGCCCAGAATCGCCTAGATGCCTTGAAAACTATGGTGTTGGTTGCACTCTTTGCATCTATACCAAAAATCTTGGTAGATGGGGAGAGAGGGGATTGGGAACAAAAACTAATATTATCAACAAAGAATGTAGTGAGGGACTGGAAGATGGTTCTGGAGGAGGTATCGAAGAAGCTTGGTCTGAAAAGGACAACCATTCTCACCTTGTTTGATGAAACGAAGACAGTGCTAGATTTGGGAAATGAGGAGGTGGAGTTCACGACTGTAGAAACAAAAGAGGGGTTGATAATGATCGAATACTGGTGTCCCTCTCACAACTCGAAGACTCTTGATGACGACTTCTTCTAATTGAAATTGATAGGATTGGCTTTCAACCTGTGGTAGAAACCAATTCTCGAAAAGGTAGTGGTTGCCATGGGAGGTGTACTTGTCTCCTTCAAGAAGCTGGACCTGAGAGCAGTTTGATTAAGAATAACTGGTGTCAAGCCTGAAGTAGTGCCATGTTCCCTTGAAAATTTTGTTGAAGGCTTCTTGTGCAAAGTTTGGGTAGAAGTGTAAGCGGTGCTTTGGTGCGGAAGCTCAAAGGTTGAAGAAGATGAAGACGTGGCGGGGTGGGTGATGTAGAGAACAGTGATGTGAACCCCACTGTGTTCGTACACAGTTAGTACTTATATTAGTTGTTTCAGTTTGTTAGTCAGTAGTGATTTCAGACTTATATTACTGATTTGTTTTATTCTTTTTTGCCATGTAAGCAATAAGGGTAATTTAGCCCTTCGCATTTATTTGGATATGAATATAAATACTAGTAGAGGGGCGACAATGGCTAGCTTTCTCACTTCTTTTCTGAAACCAATCTTCGAATCCTCCTTCTCCTCTTCTCTTCTCTCCTCTCCTCTTCTATCTTTGTTTGACTTTTCTCATCAAATATTTAAAATACATTGTAGTCTTGTTTGACTACTTGGTATCAGAGCATTCAATCTAGGGTTTCTCATTTGGATTTAATTCAGCCGACCACATGAGAATTATTTAGGGCTGGAAGTTTAGAGAGATCTTTCCTTCGGCTGATTCTTGGAGGTTACAAGAAGGCTTAAGCAACTGTCCAAGGATTGGAGAGTGCTCCTTGTAATCAAGAAGAATCAGACAGGAATTGAGTGATCAAGATCAATTCTTTGATCAAGATTGGAGGTGTCGATCAGTTTTTTCTTGATTCTTTGATCAAGATTCAAGGTGTCGACAGCAGTTGATTGATCAAGTTTGAAGACCGAAGGTAGCAATCAGTTTTCTAGGCAAGTTTCTTCTTTTCTTGAGGCTGGCAGCAGTAAGAGACAAGTTGGCATTCTGCTCTTCATAAAAGCAATCAGTTTTCTGGGCAAGTTCCTTCTTTTCTTGAGGCCGGCAGCAGTAAGAGATAGATTGGCATACTGTTCTTCATAAAGTAAGTTTTTTTCTTTGTGATTGATATTCTAAAGGTCCTTGTTGTTCATTCAAAGAGGTGCGGCTAGGAAAAAATCTCTTCTTTTTCACCTGTTTTTAGGGTTTTTTTGAGAGGAAAACCTAAAATACAGGTCATAGTTGTCAAGGCGACGCCTAGGCGACAAGGCACCCTTTGAGGCTCACCTCGCCTAATCGCCTAACAATTTTCTACTTCGTACTATAAAATACTTTGTTATTCATTCTTTTTTGAGGTTATAATTATAAAATAGACATTTTTAAACTAAAATAATCATTTTGTGTGTTTATATACTAATTTCTTTTTATTATTTTCTTATTTATTAGTGTTTAATCAACACAAACATTGCTAAATGCTGTATTGAACCCTCAAAGACTTAAAAACCTGAACCAATAAGTAAGGAAGAACTAAAAATTTTATCTAATAAGCACATTTTCGTCTTCCATATATTCTTCTTCTACTTCTTCTTCTTCTTCTTCTTCTTCTCTACTACTACTACTACTACTACTGCTACCAATACTTTTTCTTTTCTTCTTTTTCTATAACAAAAATAAGGGTTCAGCCCCTATATTTTTTGAATTTTATTTTCCTTCTTCCTTTTCTTCTCATGTATATGTTGATTTTCTATACTTTAATATGAAATTTATACTTTTCTTATGAAAATCATGAATAATTATTAAAGAAATATGGTTATGGTACCTAGGGAACTACCCTAGGATCTATGTTTTTAACATAAAAAATCCATCACCTAGGCACCTGCCTAGGTGACTAGGTGACTAGGCACCCCCTAGTTGCTTAGCCTCACCTTGGTGCCTTGAAAATTATGATCCAGGTCTGATATTAATTTCAGGACAGTAGTTGGTTCCCTCTTGCTCTTTGGAAGGTCCAGAAGAGTTGTTCTTGTTTATGGGTAACTGCAGAACCAAAATCATTGTCCTAGGTCGGCTGTTATCAGTCTTGGGGTATAGTTTTTTTTTTCTTATTACAGTGGTTTAAAGCCTTTTCTTAATCAACTCCTAACCTGGAATGGAGTTCAAGAACCAAGGGGAAGGTGTTTTTGGGACTGGTGGTTCAGGTAATATGACTGAGAACACCTTTCAAATTACAACTGCTAAGTTTGATGGATCAAACTACTTAGAATGGGCCCAATCAGCCATGATGGCTATTTGGGGTAGAGGAAAACTGAACCTCTTGCTAGGGGATGTGAAGGAACCAACCAAGGAGGACCCTACTTATGCTAAGTGGGTTAAGGAGAATTTTTTGGTGATGACATGGCTGTGCAACTCTATGCAGCCATACATCAGTCGAAACTACTTGTGGGACAAAACAGCTCAGGAAATATGGGATGTTATGAAGGAAACCTAGTCTCAGCCCTTAATGTTGCTAGGGCTTATGAGCTGAAATGTAAGGTTAAAAATCTGAGGCAAGGAGAGAAGCAGGTCTCCGTTTACTTTTCAACATTGAAATCCTTGTGGCATGAAATTGACCATCTTGAAACAATTGAGTGGGAGAGTCAGAAAGATGCACAGACGTACAGAAAGTAGGTCGAAACTAATAGAGTTTGAGTTCCTAGCTGGTCTGAATTCTGAATATGACATTGTGAGACAACAATTGTTGACAAGAGATAGTGTGACTTTATCACAAGCCTATTCCCTAGTGAACGGTGAAGAAACTAGGAGAAATGTTATGTTGTAGCAACAACCCTTTGAATCAGCCTTGGCAACAGTTAGACCTAAATTTAGGGGGGGAGGATAAGAAGAAGGATGTGAAGAAGGAAGCTAAGAAGGACCTAGTATGTGAACACTACAAGAAACCTAAACATACTAAGGACACTTGTTGGAAGCTGCACCATCATCTAGTTCCAACAAAACTCGGAAATAAGAAAAGGAATGCTAATATGGCTGTCAACACTGATAGTACAACCTCATCAGGCACAAGAGGCACTCCTCTAGATACCCTAGTTGCAGTCCGAGCTGCTTTGACTTAACTAAAAAATGAAGTTAGTAATTCAGCTCATTAGCCACCATCAATTCCTCCAACCTCAACCTTTGCTCATTCAGGTAATCGGGCCTCAGCATACCATGCTCCAGCTCTAGGTAATATAAAACATTACTAGGTAATAGGTTCAGGAGCATCTGACCATACGACAGGCTTACCTTCACTGTTTACTACCTATCATTTAGCCTCCGGCAGAGACAAAGTGTCCATTGCCGATGGCTCCCTTGTTCCTATTTCTGGCAAGGTAGACATCAAGTTGTCTAATGCCATTTCCTTATCTTCGGTTTTGCATATTCCTAAACTTGGTACTAATTTGCTTTCAGTTAATAGCATTACAAAAACCAAAATTGTTCAGCGACCTTTTTCCCTAATTGATGTGTTTTCAGGATTTGGAGACAAGGAAGGGGATTGAGATTGGCCGTGAGACGAATGGAATTTATTTGCTTGGATGGAGCTCAAATTGGGAAGATAGTGAAGATAGGAAGTCTTTTGTTTCTCAATCTGTTAGTCAGGTTATGCTTTAGCATAATCATTTAGGTCATTTAACTTTTCGGGCTTTGAAGAGTTTGTTTATCAGTTTGTTCAGATGTCCAGTTTAAAGTGTGAGAGTTGTGAGCTTGCAAAACATTGTAGAATAACCTATTCATTGAGTAATAAAAGAAGCAGTATTCCTTTTGAAATTGTGCATATCGATGTCTGGGGACCTTACCATACCACTGCTATGAGGGATACAAATATTTCTTGCTGTTTGTTGATGATTATACCCGTTTTTCTTCGGTTTACCATATGCGTTCTCGAGATGAGGTTCCAACATTGACCCAGATCTTTCATCTGATGATTTTAACCAAGTTTGGGGTCAAAATCAAAATTTTTAAATCCGATAATGTGAAAGAGTATTTTGCAAAACCTTTAGCCTCTTATCTTCTTGACCATGGGATTATCCATCAGAGTACTTGCCCTTATACACCACAACAGAATGGGGTTGCCGAGAGAAAGAATATGCACATATTGGAGGTGGCTAGAAGCATAATGTTTAACTCCAATGTGCCTATACGTTTCTGGGGGGATGCTATTCTTATAGCAGTATATCTCATTAATCAGATTCTTTCACGGGTTCTTGACATGAAATCTCCCTTTACCCTTTTATATCTAGATAAAGAGTTATTTACTGTTCCCCTTAAAACCTTTGGTTGTATTTTCTTTGTTCAGATTTTTTGCCCTCATCATTCCATATTTGATCCTAAGGCCTCAAAATGTATTTTCCTTGGTTACGCACAAACTCAAAAGGGATATTGCTGCTATGAACCTACTTCTAGGAGGAGATTTTGTCTCTATGGATGTCACTTATTTTCCTAAGGTTTCTCCTCAGGGGAGAGTAGTGAGGTTGGGGTTGACTCATCAGAAGTTCCTTTACCTGTCGCATTGAGTGAAGAAGGATGTAATGGGGATGGTTGTCAGAGGTGTCGAGATTTGAGAGTCTATCATAGACAGTGGAAGCAGGTTGATTTTGGTCATTAGCAGTCCAGGCCAGCCCTAGTTCCTTTTGCAGATCTAGATCCAGGCGCCACAGTCCCTTTGTCAGATCCAGATTCCACTGATCCAGGTACCCTAGTCCCTTT
This sequence comes from Nelumbo lutea, assembly GCF_056320005.1. Classification (NCBI taxonomy): domain Eukaryota; kingdom Viridiplantae; phylum Streptophyta; class Magnoliopsida; order Proteales; family Nelumbonaceae; genus Nelumbo; species Nelumbo lutea. The sequence continues at coordinate 56,606,284 of NC_142687.1, read as the reverse complement.
ATCAGATACAGTTTCCACTAAGATTCCTTCCATTGTTGAGCCCCTACCTCCATTAGATGACCTTGACCTTCCAATTGCAGTCCGTAAAGGCAAAAGGCGCTGCACCACATCCACGGCTCACTGCATTTCTCAGTTCTTGTCCTATGATCACCTGTGCCCTTCTTGCAGGTCCTTTCTTGCATCCATTGCTGAGATTCCTATCCCTAGAGCAGTGTAGGAAGCCTTGTCAGTTCCTGAGTAGAAAGATGCAATGAAGGTTGAAATGGATGCTCTTCTGAGCAATAATACTTGGGAGCTAGTTGACCTGCCTAAAGTGAAGAAACCAATTGGATGTAGATGGGTGTTTATTGTGAAACATAATACTGATGGTTCCATTGAAAGGTATAAGGTCCGGTTAGTTGCAAAGGGATTTACTCAGACTTATGGTATAGACTACTTGGAGACCTTTGCTCCAGTAGCAAAGATGATTAGAGTTTTATTATCGCTTGCAGCTAATTACTCTTGGCCGTTGTTCCAAATGGATGTTAAAAAATGCCTTCCTCAATGGAGACTTGTAGGAAGAAGTCTACATGCAGTTGCCTCCTAGATTTTATGATGTAGAAATAGGATAGAAGGTTTGTCGGTTGAATAAAGCCTTGTATGGACTGAAACAGTCTCCCATAGCTTGGTTTGATAGATTCGGACAAGCCCTTGGAAAATTCAGTTATGTGCAGGCCCAATCAGATCATACATTGTTCATTAAGAGAGTGGATTCTTCCTTGGATGGTATTGTAGTGACAGGGAATGATAATAGTGAGATTGAGTCTCTTAAACAATTCCTTCATCAAGAGTTTGAGGTAAAAGATTTGAGAGAGCTACGGTACTTCTTGGGGATTGAAATAGTTAGGTCTAAACATGGGATTTTTATTTCTCTAAGAAAGTATGTTCTTGACTTGTTGGAAGAAACTGGAAAGTTGGGTGTTAAGCCTGCAGACACACCTATTGAACAGAATCTCAAGATCAGTGCAGAGGGTGGAGAGCCTCTTGAAGATAAAGATATGTTCCAACGCTTGGTTGGAAAACTCTTCTATCTTTGTCTCACACGACCGGACATCAGTTATGCAGTTAGTATTGTCAGTCAGTATATGCACTCTCCTAGAACCACTCACCTACTTGTAGTTGAGAGGATATTAGCATATTTGAAGAGGTGCCTAGGTAGAGGAATACTATTTAAGAATAATGATCACATGAAAATAGAGGTTAACACAGATGCTGATTGGGCTAGGATTGTTGATGATAGAAGGTCTACCTCTGGATATTATGCTTTTGTAGGAGGTAACCTTGTCTCTTGGAGGAGTAAGAAACAAAGTGTTGTTTCTCGTTCCAGTGCTGAAGTTGAATATAGGTCCATGGAAAATGGTGTGGCTGAAATCCTATAGTTGAAATCACTATTTGAAGACTTGGGTGTTGCTTATGTGAAGCCCTTAATGCTATACTGTGATAATTGGGCTGTTATTAATATAACCCATAATCCGGTACAGCATGACAGAACTAAGCATATTGAAGTAGATCGATATTTTGTTAGAGAGAGGGTTTCATCTCAAGAAGTCTGTTCCAAGGAAGAATGATAAGAACCCACTAGACGACCAGCTCTAGGAACTCTTGAATCAAGTTGTTATGGGCACCCAGAAGCTAGAAAACAAGTTGTAGTTGATCAGATTAGAACCATAAGGAAATTAAGTTCTTAAAGAATCCAATCTTGAAGATGCCACAAAGGTTGATCACTCTCTTGATAAGTCAAGATATTGTAATCTACCAAGGACACAAGAAGGCAAAGCTAAGCTTGTTGAAAATACCTCTATATTATTGATGATTTTCGTTTTACATAGTTGTAGCCTTTATATAGGCATGTAAACATCATTATCTTATAAGGAAACTCCTAACTAATGAAGATCCCTTTAATTTAGGAAAACAAATCTGTCTTGAAATAGGAATCCTTCTAAAAGACTATAACTAATGACAACTAAGCATAGAAAAGTCAAAGTAAACAAAACAAGATAAAAGCAAGCCCAACAAGACAAAAACAAGCCCATCAATACATCTTAGCATGTGAATTGGGCATTTTCTTATCATGTCCATGCGCCAAGCCCATCAATACACCTTAGCATGCAGATTTGGCCTTTTCTTATCATGTCCATGCGCCTTGGTCTTATGTCATGGATTCTAAGCTTTGTTCTTCAAGATCTAAGCCTTGCACATCGTCTTGCACATAAAGATAGGTGATTATCCTTGGTGAAGTTTTGAAACTTCTAGAACAGTCTCTTTGTCATGCACTTCCATGATTAAGCCTTGTAAAGCCTCTTTCATCCTCTTTGTCCTTGTCCTAGTCATTGGACCACCGATTCCTTGCAAAGGATCTTGAGAATATTTGGGAATATTAGCTTGAGCCATTTGGCCAGCACTTCGATCTCCATTGTTGAAGTAGGCAGAACTAAGCATATTGAAGTAGACCGATATTTTGTTAGAGAGGGTTTCATCTCAAGAAGTCTGTTCCAAGGAAGAAGTTAGAGGCATACCTATGCAAGTTGGGAATGACAAATATCTATTCCCAACTTGAGGGGGAGTTTAGAGAACAGTGATGTGGACCCCACTATGTTCGTACACAGTTAGTATTTATGTTAGTTGTTTTAGTTTGTTAGTAGTGATTTTAGACTTATATTACTGATTTGTTTTATTCTTTTTTGCCATGTAAGCAATAAGGGTAATTTAGCCCTTTTGCATTTATTTGGATATGAATATAAATACTAGTAGCGGGGTGGCAATAGCTAGCTTTCTCACTTCTTTTCTAAAACCAATCTTCGAATCCTCCTCTTCTTCTCTTCTCGTATCTCCTTCTCTTCTATCATTGTTTTACTTTTCTCATCAAATATTTAAAATACATTGTAGTCTTGTTTGACTACTGGTGACATGTGGGGGAGAAAGGAAATGGGAGTGTGGACACATAAGCAAACAAGTGGAGAGTATGGCAATGAAGGGTGAGTTGACACCAAAGGATAAAACGGGCCACATCCTAGAAAGGATTTTTTTCAAATAATGCCTCATTTAAGGTGGGGTTTTACTCATATAGGGAAGCTATAGCTGTAAAGCTGGGAGGAGTCATTTGGTGTGCGGGGCCCACTTAAGAAGATGTGGATAGGTCGTCCCTGGATTCAGCCAGTTGGGTAGAGGGAACTGGTAGGACAAATTGGGGGCAGTCTCAACCAAAGTTCTTCTGGGGTGAGTTGATGACAAACCACAGTTCTTGTCTATCTTCGTCTCCAACCTCAAAAGCTTTGGCCAAAGACAAGTAAGGGGTCGAACTAAGGTGGATCTCCAAACTTACCACTTTGATAGAGCATCCAAACCCAAGGTTTTCTAGGAAGAAAAAGGGGTGGAAAGATGATAATGATATGGATTAAAGTAGTTCAGAAGAAGATTATTTGAGTTTTGACCCCTTCCAACAACATTGGAAATGTGAATGAATAGGAGTACAATGCATTGTTGGAGATGGAGAACTTTCTTCTGGAACAATTTTTTAACCTCTGTTTAGACGATTGAGGCAGGCACAACCAGTTGAATAGTAAACACTGAGGTGTGGTTTAGTCAAGAGGATAACATGAACTCAGAAACGGGAGAAATCGACCGGACCTAGGGTCTGAGCATGTTGAATGGGGAGAGTAACTCGAGGATGAACACAGAAGTACCAACCAGGGCCAAGGCTCCATCACCAATTCAATTTCTCTATACTGCATTGGTAGAAGCCCAACTCAAAACATCTACTATTGTGGGGTCTAGGGATGTTGACAAGGGTTTTCCTTTGAGCCCTCCTATTATAAACCTAGTTCTTCATTGTACTACTGTGAATTCTGATTTGGTTACTAATGGTTACTCTATTGCCTTTGTAGATGTCACAAAATCCCACCAGCCTTTGAATGAGCCTTTGATTGAAAAGAATGCCATTGAAGGAGGAGTTGGGAGTAAAGGTGAGGGAGAGTTAGAGGGACCGGGGGAAAAGGTGTGGAAGGAAGGAGAGACCATGGAAGGGAAAGTTGTAGAAAAAGGAGAGGAAACAAAATAAGGTCGATTAAAGTAGCAAGTGAGTGTTGAGGTTTCTGAATCTAGTAAAATAAGAGGAAAAAGGAAGAGGAGAGAGGTGAGAAAACTCAAAGGCAACAAAGGGAAGGGCATGGAGATGGGAGAGAAGAGTGAAAGGAGGAAAGGTAGTTAATAGGAAGGACAATATAGAGGGCGTCTAGTGATTTAGGGTGAAGGTGAAGGTTTTGAGCTGGACTATTAGACAGTGGTTTAAAAGGCGCACCTCAAGCACACCTAGGCGCTCATGCGAGGTGCATTTTAGGGTAGGCACCTCGCCCAGATCTTAGGCGTAGCCCTTTCAAAAGGTGCATGCCTAGTGTGTCTTGTGCCTCAGCCCAGGTGCACGCCTTTTGAAAATTTGACACTTTTTTGCTTTTTTTGAGTCTAGCGGCTGGGCTTGGGGTGGAGCCCTCGGACCTCCATGCCACACCCCTCAAGGCAAGCCCAAACAAGTCCATGTTAGGGTTTTAAATTCTTAGTTCTCACACAAAAAATAATGATTTTATAGTTTTAATTGCTTTTTAAGAAGATATTTTATTAGAATGAATGAATGAACAACATTACCATAGGGGCGTTATTGTAGATATTTTATTAGTTTTAATTGCTTTTTATTAATATGATAATGTTGTTCATTCGTTTATCCTAATAAAATATCTTCCTAAAAAGCTATTAAAATTATAAAATCATTATTTTTTTTTTGTGTGAGAACTAAGATTTGAGACCCTAACATGGACTTGTTTGAGCTTGCCTCGAGGGGCGTGGCACAAAGGTGACTCGTAGAATCAGGAATGTAATATGTCACATTATCTAGGTGAAATAATGTAATAGAGAAAAAGAAAAGAGATCGTGGGTTTTATATGCTTGAAAATGTTTTATATGTTTGATTTTATTTTTAAATTCTCATTTGAACATGATTTACATGTTATGTTTATGTATTTTAATTTTAGATAGTGGGTTTTTTAAAACATTTATTTTAAAATTTAAGTTTATATTTTTATTAATATTATGTTTAATATATTTTTTTTAATTTTTAACATTTTTTTTAATTTTTGTGCCTTGCTTAAAAAGGCGCGTGCCTCGCCTTTTACCTTGCGCCACAAGCGCAAATTGACCCCTATGCCTTTTGTGCCTTGCGTTTTTAAAACACTGATATTAGGGGATTGGGTAATGCGAATAAAAGAAGGATAATTAAGTGATTGGAAGAGAAAAGCCAGAGGTGGTATTGTTGCAAGAATCAAAAGTGTAGGAATTTGATAGGAGATGGATGAGGAGTATTTGGGGAGGCAGGGTTATTGGGTGGGCTTAGGCTCTATCATGGTGAGCTTTTGGGGGGATTATTACACTTTGGAGTGAGGAGTTAGTGCTGTGCTTAGATGAGCTAATAGGTAGATTCTAGATGTTAGTCAAGCCAAGAAATGTGAGTGATAATTTTACTTCGGTTATAACAAATGTTTATGGGTCGAGTTCTTACAAGGAAAGGAATGAATGTGGGAAGGACTGTGGTGTGTAGGAGGTGGTTTCAAATTTTCAATGTGATTAGACAAATGAATCAAATAACCCACGACAAAGGGTGACCACCAGCATGAGGAGTTTTAACTGCCTTATAGAAGCCTTGGAATTGAAGGAAGTTATGACAGGCCAGAATAGATTCACATGGACCAATTGTTAGGAAAGTCCCATTCTATCTAAATTAAATAGATTCTTAGGCTATGTTTGGTTTGAAGGAAAAGGTAGGGAAACCTACACAAGGTTTGTAAAGGTTTCTCTACCTTTCCCTTCCTTTTCCTACTTTTTCCTTCAAACAAAATACAACCTTAGTGTCACAAGATTGGGAGAAGCATCGGGGCAATTTATCAGGAGGTAGGATATATTACCTAGATTCACATTAGATCACTTGCCAATTTGTCTTGATCGAGGTAATGGGGGTGGGCCAAAGCCCTTTCTATTTGAAACTGTGGCTTACAGTTCCAGGCTTTGTGCAAAAGATTAGAAACTGGTGAGAAGACACCTCCGAGGCTAGATGAGAAGGGGCTAGGATTCATAGAAAGATTAAGAATTTGAAAGAAAAAAAAAAATTAAGGAATGAAATTCCAATCAGTTTGGGAGGATCGAAGAGAATCTAGATTGATCAACTGGATTGAAGAAATTGATAGAAAAGAAGAGGAAGGACAAATGGGCATGGGAGAGAAAGAGGAGATGGTAAATTTGAAAAAAGAATTGGAAGCTACACTTATGAGAGAGATGTCATGGAAGCAGAAGAAAAAATTTTATCTCCATGCTGGAATGGGAAGGTGGATCCATCACACAAGATGACATTGCAAAAGTGTTGTGGATCATTTTAAATCAATCTATAGAAGGTCAATGTTGAGGAGGTGGACCTTAGAGGGTATGACATGGCTATCATTAGAAAGCACATTGAGTAGAGGGATCATCAACAAGGGGTGTTAATGTTACTTTTATTGCTTTGATCCCTAAGAAATTTGGAGCCTGTCATAACCAAGGTTCTTTCCATCCGCCTAAAAAAGGTCCTAGTATTTTAAAGCACAAGGGCCAATTTGCGCTTGAGGTGCAAGGTGCAAGGCGAGGCACACCTTTTTGAAGCAAGGGACAAAAATACAAAAAAGGCTAAAAAATGTCAAGACATACAAAAAGTGCAAAAAATGCAAAAAAAAAAAAGATAAAAATATTATAGTATTAATAAAAATATGAACTTAAATTTTAAAATAAATGTTTTAAAAAACCTATTATCTAAAATTAAAATACATAAACATAACATGTAAAGCATATTCAAATGAAAATTTAAAAATAACATCAACATATAAAGCATTTTCAAGCATGTGAAACTCACACTCTCTTTTTATCCTTAGTTGCATTACTTCAAGTAGTTAATGTGATGTAAAACATATTGCATTCTTGATTCTACGAGTCACGTTTGTATCACGTCCCTCGAGGCAAGCCCGAACAAGTCCATGTTAGGGTCTTAAATTTTTAATTTTCACATAAAAATAATGATTTTATAATTTTAATGGCCTTTTAAGAAGTTATTTTATTAGGACGAATGAATGAAAAACATTAGCAAATAGGGGGTTCCCTAAAATGCACCTTGCCTGTGTGCCTAGGTGTGCCTTAGGCGCACCTTTTAAATCATTGGGTCCTCCCATCAATTATCTCATAAATTGAGATCAATTGCTCATCGCAAATGAATGTGTAGAGGAAAGAAATCTGAGAAGAAAGGTATTGCTTGCAAACTGGATCTAGAGAAAGCTTTCGATCTTGTGGATTGTGGTTTCTTGATTGAAGCTTTGAGTAAATGTAGCTTTGGTGCTAGATGGTGCAAGTGGATTAGAGGATGCCTCAAATCTTGCCACTTTTCAGTCTTGGTAAATAGGGTGGTCAAAGACTTTTTTAGTGCTTCGAGAGGTGTGGGACAAGGGGACCAACTATCACCTTTTCTATTCACTATTGTAGCGGAGGTGTTATATTTATTACAAAAGCGGATGAAGTGGGCCTATTAAGAGGGTGGAGAGTGTGAAGAGATAAGGTGGTGGTGAGCTTGTTTGAGAAGAGGCTAGGAATTTGACAATGCTAGTGAGCTTGTTTGAGAAGTTGACAACTTTAAAGATTAATCTAAATAAAAGTGTAGTGGCTGGGGTTAATATGGGGTGGGAAGAGATTGAGGTGTGGGAAAGGGAACTAAGGTGTTTGTCAAGTGATTGCCTTATAAAATATTTAAGACTCCCTTTAGGTGCAAACCCTAGATCTTTGACTTTTTGGAAACATGACAGTGGAGAGATTTGAGAAGAAGTTGCGACTTGGAAGAGAAAATACATATCATTGGGCGGTAGGATAGCCTTGATCAAATCTACCTTAGCTAACCTTCTGGTCTACTACCTATTGGTGTTTAGTATGCCTCAAGCAATTGTTAAAAAGTTGGAGAAAATTATGCGTAGTTTCTTGTGGGAACTAGGTGAGGCAAAGGACCATTTGATCATATGGGAAATAGTTTGCAGAAGGAAGGAATGTGGAGGATTGGGCTTAGAGAAGCTGAAAGAAAAGAATAGGGCTCTTTTAGGAAAGTGGTTGTGGAGATTCCTGAGGGAAACAAATGGGGGTGAGCAAATTGTAGGTTCTACTCGGAACCGAATGGAACCGACCTTGAACTGACCTTGAACCAACCCTACTCAATTTGTTACAAGGTAGGGTCTGGTTCCAAATTCTTGGAACTGGCCCCCACTCAGGTAGGTTCCAAGTAGGGGTGGATTCGAGCCGAGCCAAATACTTGGCTATTAAGAAGTATAAAAATTATTTACTATTATACATAAAAAAAAGTATTATATATATATATTATTTTCTAGGCTCGTGAGCTTCACGAGCCAAGCTTCATTAGGCTTGAGCTTGGCTTGAAGCTCGGTTTAAACCGAGCCGAGCTCAAATAGCTTGTGAGAAGCTTGGCTAATGACCACCCCTAGTTGAACCAACCCAATGAATTATTGATCTTGGTTGGCCTTGGTGGAATTGACCTTGGTGTAACCTTCCTTAGAACCAAACTTATAATTTAAATTTAAATTATAAGTTTTGAACCGTTATCTACATATTAATTTACTCAATAAAAATAATGTCTTAAACTATATATTATATTTATTGAAAATCAAGTTTTTAAAGAATATGCTTCTATTTTTTTTTTTTTCATTTTGAAGGGGGAGGTGAGTAAAGAAAGAACAGGTTCCATGGGTAGACCTTTAACTGACCCTGAAACCACCAAGGCCAGAATTGACCTTCACAGGGTGGGTTCCGGTTCCAAAAACCTAGAACCAACCCTTATAGGGTAGGTTCCAGGTTCTGTCCTGAAACCGAACTGAACCGACCCATGCTCACCCCTAGAAACAAATAGGTTACGACATAAAGTGGTGGTTAGTATTCATGGTCTCTCAGAGAATGGATGGAACGTTGGACCCTCTAGCAGGGCCTCTTGCTCTTCACCTTGGAAAGCGATTTAGAAGTGTCTCCCAATTTTCCTCAATCATGTCAGACTTAATATTAATTCAGGTAACAAAATGAAATTCTGGGAAGACCTTTGGGTGGGTGAAGTCCCTTTGAAGGATTCATTTCCTTCATTGTTCGCCCTATCTTCTCTTAAGTGCAAATTGATTTCTGAGTTTTTGCTCCCTTCTCCTTCAGTTAATGGGTTTTGGTGGAACCTTGGCTTTTGTAGAAATGCGAGGGACTTAGAACTGGGCCTTGTTTCAAACCTACTACACATTCATCAAGGGGTTTTCCTTGACCTAAACAAACAGGATGCTAGAATTTGGACTCTACATCCTTTTGGGGTTTTTAGCTGTGCTTCTTCTTCAAGTTGTCCTTGCCTCCTCAATCAGTTGTGCCATTTCCATCCAAAGAGATTTGGTGTCACCCGATTCCCCCCAAAGTGAGTGATTTTTGTTGGGAGGTCTTCCATGGTGCAATTAACACTTGCAATATACTACAGAGAAAGAGACCTAGATGGTGCCTTTCCCAAATTGGTATTTGTGTGAATCTTCTCATCACATTTTCATTTCCTTCTCGTTGGCTTGTGGTATATGGGATTGGTTTTTCTCTTTGGGTGCAGGTGGAACACTCCAGACAGATTGGACATGTTGTTTGATCTCTCTAACTTTAGCTAGCCAAAAAGAAGGGGAAGACTAATGTGGAGGTGTAAAAGGGTAGCAGTGATCTAGACTTTATGAGAGGAAAGAAATAAGCGTATCTTTGAGGAAAAGGAAAGGAACAAGGAAGCCTTAATTGAAGGGGTTATGGAAAAAGTGGCTTTCCGGGTTAAGCACTGGAGTTGTTTTCAGCCTTCTCCTTTGATGACATAATAAGGAATTGGAGAACAATTGCACCCTCAAGTTCAGGCAAGAAGGCACTAAAGTTTTGGGACCCATTGGAGTTAGGCTTCCTGAAATTAAACTTTGATGGATGCAATTTTGGGAATCCTGGTTCGTCTGGAATTGGAAGGTTTTTAAGAAGTGAAAATGGTTCGTCTAGCTGACCAACTAGCAAAATAAGGGATAAATAGGGCACAATGTTTTTGAGCTTAGTTGTAAGATTAAAATATTAAAATTGTTACCGTATTTTCTGGGAGGTAACTAAGGCTGGCAATGATTTGTATGTTCCTCTTTCTTTAAGGTATACATTTTGATTTTGGTTCTAATAAAAAAAAAAAAGAATGTCATTCCTTATGAACAGTGTTTGATCATTTTGGGTTGAGAGTTTAAAAGTAAAAGACCATTAAAGGGCTGAAACTTGATGGGCTTTATCTTATATTAATCCATTATCCTTGGGTTTTATTGGATGGTTGAAACCAATGATCATTTAGACTTAAGTGTTGGACCCATATTGAGCTCAACTTGATTGGCTTAGGGGTTCACTAGGTTTATTCAGTGAATTTGACTCGTGTATATTTTGGCATGGGCAAAACCTATATGGACTGATATATGACCATTATGGGTCCCACACCATACATTATTCAAGCCCAATAAGCCTTGCAACAGTTATGTTATTGAGCGACTTAAGTAACAAGCCTTAGCCCATTAGCTAGTTTGACTAGTCACGTGACAAATTTGTCAGGTGCAATGGGTTGAATATGGGTATGGATCTCGTTAATATCTAAAGTAATTAGAGTCCTAACCAAATCAGATTTGGATAGTCATAATTAGCATATTCCCGGTGAAAACTACTATGACCGTGTAGAGTACAAGAGATGATATTAAAACATAAGTTGGTTACAACATTGTAGATATGTAGAGTAACAATGTTATTGCCCGCCTAACTTTCATGATTACCACTTTGCGCTTGTTCAATATTCATTTCAAACATAAAGTTAAATATTAGTTTTTGTTTGTGTAATGGATTATTTGGTTGATTTATTACAACCATTTACATTTTTTGAGTTTAAGTTTTGCTTTTAACTCAATCTATCATGAAGCTCTAAATCTTAAGGTTTATAGGGCAACTTAAGAATGTATTGTTTTGTCTATAACTTTAGTTTCTTTGCTTTATTTGATGATTTGGAACGAGATAATAATCTAAAAGGGTTTACTTATATTTCCTTTATCATTTCATACTATATCATCCTATACTTTTGCATATTTTACAATGTTTTCACCATGTCTATAATTTTTACAATACTTTTATACGACATTTCTAACATTTTCGACATATTTCTTATATTTAGACAACTAGTATTTGCAACGATACTAACATTTTAAACCTTAATTACCCCTCAAACTGGACACTTATAAGGTTTATGTTGGTTTAGAATGTTCTTAACCATTGGAAAAAACTTGGGGAGTTTATCCCAGTGTTTTAAAAGGCATGGAAGGCGTACGCCTGGAGGCGCGTCTCCAGGCGAGACGCTCCCAAACCACCCTGAGGCGTATGTTAGAGGCACTGACACCTCTGAGGCTTATGTTGGTTTAGAATGTTCTTAGCCATTGGAAAAACTTAAGGAGTTTATCCCAATGTTTTAAAAGGCATGGGAGGCGTATGCCTATTGGCGCGACTCTCCCAAAATGCCCTAAGGCGTATGTTAGATGTGTTGATACCTCTAAGGCGTACGACTCAGGTGCAATAGGTGTACATCTCATGCGCTTTTTTCATGAGGTGTGCTAGAGGCGTATGCCTCATGCAGACCTCAAATAAAAATATTGAAAGAAAAGAGAAAAAAGTAAAAAGGAAAAAAGGAAAGGAAAGGAAAGGAAAAGAAAAAAAAGTGAAGGGAAGAAAAGATAAGGGGAAAGAAAGTGGTTAGTCGCCGACCCCTTTGATTAAGCCCCCCAGACCCCTTGTCCCCCTTTCAATTAGTGCAATGCATCTTTATTCTTCTTAGTATAAATGATTTTTATTAAAAATAAAACAAATGAGATCCCCCTTCCTCCTTTATCCTAAACCCCCTCCTCTTAAGGAGGCTTATGCCTATTACGTTTTGAATTACACTTCACGCCTCTAGATAGTGGAACACCTTGCATCACGTCTCAGCGTTTTAAAACATTGGTTTATCGAAATGGTGGAGCAACTTGCCTTAGTGTTGGGGTTAAACCTTGAGTACAATTAGTGGGTGTTTGTAAGAAACATTGAACATGAATTAATTTCTAGTTATGCCCTTGACCTTGGAGGTAGATGGACAAAAATTGGAAAGTTGCACTTGACCCCGATAGTGTACTATGTTTTCGACTAGTTTGTTTTGTTATACGAATTAGTGAGATTGTCTCGGGATCAAATACCTTGGAATGTTGGAGTAGCTCGGAATACTACTAAAGTGGGTGATCATTGTGAGAGGATTAACCCATTTGTTGGATCGAAAGAATATCAGGGTGAACATTCTCTCTAATGGAAACCTAAAAACTATTGATAGTAGATTTCAATTGTTTCTGATTTTTTTTTTGTAAAATGTATTTATATTTATACTATGTTATTTTATGAAAAGGGTTTGCAAAAGGTTTTAATCTAAGCATCCATCTAAATAGAGGGTGTCACATTGTATTTAGTAGTCAAGGAAGAGGCCATTTATTGTGGGCAATGTTTGATCATTTTGGGTTAAGAGTTTAAGAGCAAAAGACCATTAAGTGTTGAAACTTGATGGGCTTTATCTTATGTTAATCCATTATCCTTAGGCTTCATATAGGGTGGGTTAAAACCAAGGTCACTTAAACTTAAGTGTTGGGCCCGTACTGAGCCCAATTCAATTGGCTTAGGGATTTATTAGATTTACTCAGTGAATTCAGCCTATGTGTATTCTCGTATGGGCTGCACCTATATGTGTTGAAATAAAACCTTGGCAACAGTTATGTTATTAAACCACTTAAGTAATGGGCCTTAACCCATTAGCTAGTTAGTTCGTTAGTCACATGACAACTTAAGTTGCCATGTGTAATGTGTCAAATATGGGTATGGATCTCCTTAATATCTAATGTAATTAGTCCTATCCAAATCAGATTTGGATAGTCATAATTACATTAGAATTGGCACTATATATGAGAGTAAGAGGTAGAGATCTTGCACCTTTCTTTCTACTCTCATGCTACCCAAAACCCTAGTTCGACCTAGCCATAAGAAGCGTGCTTTCTATTTATTTTTTGTAGTGTTTTCTTTAGCAAAACATCAAAAAATTAAGTGGTTAGCTACAAATATCCAAGCAAGTTGGAAAGGGAAATTGACTACAACTTGTTGCAAGAGCAACCTCACATCAACTACGCCATCTTTAGTTGGGAGGACGATTTGAGCTTGAATTTTGGATGTGAACCACCATTCTAAGGGATGCACTTTGTGGTCTCCGTATTCTGTACAACATAAATTATTTTGAAATCAAATATGGCTCTGTCGATCCATGGCTAGATCGATCTTAGGAGAATTTAATTCTCCAAATTTAGGGAATCCAATTCTTTGGTTTCAGATTGAAAAAATTTGAAATTCGGCCAATAAACCCTAGTTGGTTCAGCCTACATACTAACGTAATTGTTTGTTCAACATAAACTTCCTAGGTGCCAACAAGATCTTTACAACAGTTTGGCTTCCTAGGTGTCAACAAGACCTTAAACCGGATAGATTTACAGGTGCTATCCCTATTTCTATAGTGTTCAATCATTGAGCATTCACCAACTATTAGTTAGAAACCACTAGTTGATCAATTATATTAAGTATAGCGAATAAAGTACAATACAATGTTTCTATTAAGAAGATATGCAAATATAGATTAAACTATTCAAATGCAAGAATGAGAACAAACAAATATGGGCTATGCACTAAAGAGATTAATGATTTTTGGATTTTCAATTGTTCTCTTTTTGTTCAAAATCTCTTTAAACAAAGTTGTTATCTTGCTTTTGCTCTCTTTTTCGCTTTTCACAATTTAGTTCAATGCACTTATTTGAGATTTTCAGTTTAAATTCATACATATAAAGCAAGATTTGAGCTTAGAGCGATCATATTGTTATAGAGCCACTTGGAAAGGATTCCATTATTCTTAGAAATGTTTAAAGCTTGTTTCCAATATTTTTGAAGGCTTACCAAAAGTGGAAAGAGTCGATGAATTTTTAAATGGTCAAAATTCTTCTTTGTGAAGTAGTCAACTGTTTTAATCTTGTCAGAAGTAGGTATTTCAAGTAGTTCACTACTACTTGTAGGAGAGAATCTTTTTTCACTTGTTGATTACCATTCGATGTATCTTGTTCTTGGTTGTCAGACTGAAGGAATGGGAGATCCATCATATGGATGGCCGAACCTTGTAGGAAGGTTAGGTGAAATTTCAAAAATTTCTTTACTCCCATCTGGGAATTCTATTCTCAATTTAGAAAATTGCATTTTCAATGATCAATTTTGAACCAAAATCGGACCAGATCTGAAACAAAAAGGAGGGGGATATACCTGATATGAAGTAGCAGTAATTCCCAATGAAGGTGTTCACGTCTAAGGAGAAAACCAAAACTTGCTTCCATTGAAGATGATACAGTGTGTAGTTCAGCATGATCAGTAGGATGGCTCTTCAGCAAGAATCGAATTCTTCAGCAAAAATGGAGTAGAGGGGTGGTGAGCACGACTTTAGATTGCTTTTTCTACCAAGAAGCAATGTCAAGAACAATTCTTGATCACTCCCACAAGTGGAGATTGAACTGGGTAGGGGTGGCAAGAACAATGAAGAACTCTGCAGATTGCTGTGTTGTGTAATTGAGGAATTCACCCCCTTTATTTATAGCCTTATCAAGATCAGCCTCCTAATCTACTTATGAGAGAGTTCCTTAATCCAAATTTGATATTTGGATATAGACTCTTGAATGGATAAGACTTATCTTATCCTTCAGTTAATCTTAATCAGATTATAAATCCTATCTTGCCTCCTTTTAATTAACTAATTTAGGCCCAGTTCGAATTGGGCTTTAGGCCCATTAAGTTTATGTGCTCATTTAATTTCTTAACCTGTTGCCTAATTGGCTCTTTTTGTATTGTTGAAGTTTGACCTGCCCTAGAATTCTGTCTTGTTCGTTGACTATAAAGTAAAATAAAGTAAAGTAGGAGAAGAAAGAAGAGAGAAAGATTGGTTCGAATTAGAGAAAAAGATATCTCCCTAGATTCGGGCAGACCTGCTATTATATTATTAACTGAATGAAAAAGACTTAAGTGCCCTTTTTTAAGTAAGAAGCACTCGAACTAACATAACAGTACACATCAACCTTCTCAACAAGTACAAAGACCGAAATACCCCTTCACTAACACCATTAACACTCCCCCTCAAGCTGGTGAGTATATATCATATAATCCCAGCTTGTTACATATGTAGTCCACTCTCCCCTGACTCAAACCTTTTGTAAACGAGTCTGCCCATTGGTTTCACGTACTAACATATGCAGTTTCTATCACCCCATTCAGCACATTCTCTCACAAAATGACAGTTAATTTCGATGTGTTTGGTTCTTTCATGAAACACTGGATTGGAAGAAATATGAACTGTTGCCTGATTGTCACAATAAAGCTTCATTGGAGTACTGACGTCATATCCTATCTCCTGTAGAAGGTTCCTTAGCCACACAAATTCACAAGCAGTATGTGCCATGTCCCTATATTATGCTTCTGCACTGCTTCTTGCCACAACTGTTTTTCTTACTTTTCCACGTTACCAGGTTACCCCCCCAGAAAGGTGCAATAGCCTGTGGTGGATCGTCTCTCAGACATAGAACCTGCCCAATCAGCATCGGTGTATCCTTCTATTACCAGTTTTCCACCACTCTTGTATAGCAAACCACTACCAGGAGCTCCTTTCAGATACCTCACAATCCTTAGCACTGCATTCCAATGTGGGACCAAAGGTTTCTACATGAATTGACTCACCACACTAACTGCAAATGAAATATCTAGTCGAGTAATGGTTAGATAGTTTAATTTGCCTACAAGTCGTCGATATCTATCAGGGTCTTCAAATACTTCACCTATATCACTACTCAGTCTCATATTTGTTTCTATAGGTGTCTCAACCGGTTTAGTACCCAACAACCTTGTTTCTTCCAATAAATCGAGCATATATTTCCTCTAACACAAATTAATGCCATGCTTAGATTTTGCTATCTCTGTGCCCAAAAAGTATTTCAACTTGCCAATGTCCTTTGTTTGAAAGTGTTCCTGTAGGAATGCCTTTAATCTGTCAATGCCCATTTTATCATTCCCAGTCACAACGATATCATCCACGTACACCACTAATATTATTTTGCTTGCTGAAGAGTCAAAATTGAAGACAGAGTGATCAACTGGGCACTGTTTCATACCAAACTTCTTGACCACCTCACTGAACCTACTAAACCATGCTCGAGGGGATTGTTTAAGTCCATAAATAGCCTTCTTAAGTTTGCATACCTTACCAGGCGCTCAACACGACCATCTGGCAAGTACTTAACACTATACACCCACTTACAACCGACAACATGCTTCCCAGTAGGAAAAGCGATGAAATCCCAAGTGTGATTATGATGCAGAGCAGAGAGCTCTTCTTCCATAGCACGACACCACTCTGGAGAGGTAAGGGCTTCCTGGACATCCTTAGGAACAACCATGGAGGATAACAAAGAGATGAACTGGCGATGGGAGGTGGAGAGGTGGGTAAGTGAAACAAAATTGGAAATAGGGTGAAGGGTGCAAGTACAATTACCTTTTCGGAAGGCAATAGGAAGATCTAGGTCAGAGGCTGGTGTCGGAGCTGGAGCTGGATCTATCGACGGTGATGAAACTGGAGGAGCTGCAGCTGGTACACGCGGGCGATGTGTATACACGTGACGGATAGGTGGACAGTCAACCGACGGTGGCACCAGAGGCAAGGACGTAGGCATGACTGGAACCAGAGGAGGTGGATCAGCCACGGGAAGAGGAAGAGGAGGTGGTGATGAGGAGGAAGCAGCAGAACCGGACCCGACGAAGAACGGAGTAGACTCGAAGAATGTAACATCAGCACATACCAAGGAACGACGAGAACTGGGATGATAACACTTGTACCCTTTCTGAGTTCGGGAATAGCCAAGAAAGATACACTTCAGGGAACGTGCATCTAACTTGTCAGTCCCGGGACCCAGATTATGAACGAAGCAGACACACCCAAATACCCGAGGAGGAAGCGGAAATGGAGACATGTTGGGGAATAAGACACTAAAAGGAGAACGGCCATCAATGATAGACGTGGGCATCCGATTAATTAAGAAACAAGAGGTGAGCATTGCATCGCTCCAAAAGGTTTTGGGAACATTCATGTGGTGCATGAGGGAGCGTGCCGTTTCTACAAGATGGCGGTTCTTTCTCTCAGCCACCCCATTTTGTTGCGGAGTGTAAGTACATGAAGTTTGGTGTATAATGCCATGTTGGTCCAAGTATTCTTGAAAAGATGAAGACAAGTATTCACGTCCATTATCAGAACGGAAAATTTTGATGTGAACGCCAAATTGATTGCGGATCTCAGCATATAATTTTTGGAAGATGGAAAATAATTCACTTCTTTCTTTCATTAAATAGAGCCACGTCATTCTTGAACAGTCATCAACAAAAATAACAAAATATCGGTATCCATTATATGACATCACTTTATAAGGACCCCAAACATCTGAATGAATTAAAGAAAAAAGACTCAACACACGGTTATTGACCCTAGAACGAAAGGGAACACGATGGTGTTTCCCAAATTGACACGATTCACAATCTAAAACAGAAAGTTGACTCAATGAAGGGACTAAGGACTTCAACACTTTCAACGAAGGGTGACCAAATCTACAATGCCACTGGAGAGGAGAAATGGATGACTGAAGGGCCGTCGACGTTCATCCATCACCATCAAGATAATACAGTCCACCGGCTTCATGCCCTCCACCAATCTTCATCCCCGTCTTGAGATCCTGAAAAACACACAGAATGGAGCACTTAAGGGACTTGGTCAGCTTACTAACAGACATAAGATTAAATAGAAGCTTAGGTACATTTAAAACAGAGGATAGGGATACAGGGTCTAGGTCAACATTACCAACACCACAGATAGATGATGTGGATCCATTAGCAAGGGTAACAGATTGTGATGTTGAGCAATGAGTGAGATGAAAACACACCTGCAGTTCCCGTCATGTGATCAGAGGCTCCAGAATCAATAATCCAGGGGTTGGGTGTGGATGCCAAACCAGCCATACCTGAGTGTGCAAAATAAGCTGTGTTCTGTTGCGACTTGGATTGAACAAACTTCTCATACTCATCCCGAGGAACACTCACCATCTCCTTGCCTCGGCCATCTGAGGGAGTAGAATGCATCGGGTCAGTTGACCAGTTCTCCTGTCTAAGGCTGAAACTAGTGTCACTAGTCATGGCATGGTTGACCCACGTCGAGGGAGGACCATGTAAGTCGTAGTAGTAGTTAATGGTATGTCCATCCAATCCACAATGAGTACACTTCCGTGGACCCGAGCCATGTCCTCTACCACGAGCTCCCCCTAAATCTCTGCCTCCAGTATGACCACCACCACGGGTATGTGTAGATCGACCACTACCATTTCTGCCAGGCTGGGCTCCTCGAGCCACACTTCTGCCACCTCGACCTCTCGACACTGCAAATGTTGACTTATCAGAGACATTAGAATCCATAGATCCAATGGAAGCCCTCCGAAGACGAGCAAACATCTCATCTAAAGATGGGAGAGCAGATTCCCCTAGTATCTGAGCTCGTACTGGTTCATACTCAGACTTCAGCCCCATCAGAAACCGTGTCACATCAAGCTGCTCTCGTTGTTGCTGTTGAACTTTGACATTAGAAGTGAGAGGATGATAGACATTTAACTCATTACGAATATTCCTCACACTGGCATAGTACTCCTCAAGGCTCTGACTTCATTGTTGCAGATTGAAGTATTCCTGATACAGTTGATATACCCTAGTGGTATTATCCTAACTTGAATACAGTTTCTTAGCATGATCCCACACCTCTTTGGCTGTGTCAAGAAACATGAAGTTCACACTGATCTTGGGTTCCATATTGTTCCATAACCATGTAATGGTCTGTGCATCTTCCTGTTCCCAGTCTTCATACTCTTGAGAATTAGCGGGGGGGGGGGGGGGTTTCTCCTCTCTTATATGCTTCACTTTCTTCTTTGCTTTCAGAAAAACCTCTACAGATTTGGCCCAAGGAACATAATTCACCGAAATCTGACTGAAATAACAATGCAAAATAACTATTTCAGAAAAACACTAGGTTTACTATCACTGTTATCTGCCATTGCCGAACTCCCTTATCACTGAATTCTGAGCACTACACACTACACATAGACACTTCACCGAAATCTGCACACTGATTTCAACAGTAATAAATGCTGAGAACTGCAACACCACAAACCCTAATCATCGAAATCTGCACACTAATTTTAGTAGTATTAAATGCTGAAAAAACTGCAACACCACAGCCCCTACTCACCGAAGTCTACAACCTGATTTCAGCGATATCAAGTGCTGAAAACCACACTTGTAACACCACAAACCCTAATCCACACTATTGCCCTTTGAATCACACACAAACCAGAATAAACCCTAGCATAAACCCTAGCACACTGCAATCGAAACCCATCATGCGAACTGTACTACACCTCTCATGTATTCCATAACAGAAAATATGCATAAAAAAAACTTTATCTCATTGCCTGAAGGCCAACCACACGAAGGGCTGAGACACCACTGCACCACACGTACCAACCCTAACTAGGGCTTAGAAACCACAACAACCAATCACCAACGACACAATCGGAGGCATAGGAACCTCCTAGGGAAGAGGGCGATCACTCATCTTCTGCCCTTTTCCCAGTCTCCAACTCACAACTGAGAAACCCAAGAGAAACCCTAATTCGAATGTGCAAAAGACAGAATTCTAGCAAGTCTGATTTGTTGAACCTCGCTCTGATACCATGTTGAAGTTTGACCTGGCCTAGAATTCTGTCTTGTTCGTTGACTGTAAAGTAAAGTAAAGTAGGAGAAGAAAGAAGAAGAGAGAAAGATTGGTTTGAATTAGAGAAAAAGATATCTCCCTAGATTCGGGCAGACCTGTTATTATATTATTAACTTAATGGAAAAGACTTAAGTGCCCTTCTTTAAGTAAGAAGCACTCGAACTAACATAACAGTACACATCAACCTTCTCAACAAGTACAAAGACCGAAATACCCTTTCATTAACACCACTAACAGGTGTGGGACCCAAACATTGATCTACACATCAGCCACATGGGTTCAGCACAGCGTTTGTTACAAGGCCTAGCCTAATTCACTGTAGGAGACAATGAACCCCTGGGTCCATCACTATGGGCTCTTAATGGACCCAACATTTACACTAAATGGTCCTTGGGTCCAACCACCTTATGGAAATCCAAGGACTGTGGGCAGATGCAAGATTAATCCATCAGATATTATCCTCAATGGTCTTACATTTAACATCTTAGCCCATAATGATCAAACACTACCGGACAAGAGAAGACTTTTCCCTCGGCTACAAGGAACATTGCTACACTCTCTACTCACATGGATCCTAAGAATTAAAACCTTTTGCAAATATTTTGATCAACTGCCGACAGTTTAGGTTTCCATCAAAGAGTGCATCCCCGATCATTTACTTTGTCCGACAAAGGGGTTGATTCTGTCACTATGATCACTCACTCAAATGAATTCTCGGACTGTCCCAACATATCTAGATTTTGACCCCCCTCTAAGGATCTCACTGATCAGCACATCAAAGATAGTCCAATCCAACACCTAGTGCAGTTTCATAATCGAGTTTAGGAGTCGGGTGTAACATTCAAATTTTGCCCATCTATCTCTAAAGTCTAGGGCAATATTGGAATTTTGGTCCAGTTCAGGGTTTCAAGAAAACCCGCACTGCATGCACCTTAGGTTTCACCTTGACAGTTGAGATAAGCCACCCCAACCAACTTGGCGGCACATCAGTATTAGCCTTGGCAGGATAAATCTCCTCAGATCTATCCAACAACTGTGAAGATTCTAAACTAACACGAGTCTCATACGTGTCCGGTTTAAGGGTATTACATAGAAACATACAAAAAATACATGAATCAATTATGTATTTATAATAAATTCCATCAATTACATCAATCTGATTGAATCTAAGGTCATACAATGTCTAACAATACTTAGTTGAATATTACGTTTTCATTAGTCAATTATAGGTTGGACTAGTGTGACATTAGATTCGATTGTCAAAGGTAGTTGATTACTTCATTATATGTAGTTGGCCACTATGTCCAACCTTTGAAGCTTTAATTGGACAACTCCTATGGTTTAGGAGTCAATTTCTTCGGCATCAACACTTAGAATTTTGGAAATTAAGTAAGTGTAAAATTTGGGGAGATCCTAGTCACCTTTTAAATCTAAACCATTGGCTCCTAAGGTTTTAGTAATGCCAAGGTAGGTGTCAATTAAGTCCATTGTAGTGCATCTTGCAAATGATTACATTAAAAAGAAATGAAACAAGTGGAAAATTCTAGTGCTTGACGTTTTCTTGGTAGATAGCTTCTTATTTGGAGAGAGTTTAGTCCATCACTAGATAAAGCTACTCCTCTGTGTCTCAGATCATCATGATCTCAACGAGTTTGTTATCAATTCTTTTTAGATAACTGAGAAAGCCGTGTATGTATCTTTTTACAACATCATCAAAACACATAGGATCAACAAGGAAGATAGAGATAAATTTATGCTTTATGAACAAAGTTAAAATGAGGATATCAAAAGTTTAAAAGGTACATTGTGGGGTTTAAAATTTTGTCCATTATGTCTTTGTTTTAAGAGGTAGCAGAGCAGCCTAAATTTTGATGAGGTGTTTGTGGATTCAAGAGGGTCCGTTAGAAGTTGCTACCAAACAACCTCCAAAGCTATCAAAAACACAAATATCAAGTTCCAGTGGTCCATTCGGCAACTATTAAACAACACCTAGATGTCAATTGGGCCTTGGATATTTCTTAAGTAATTTGAGTGTTTGGCGTCAATGAAAGTATCTTTCTTTTCTTATTGACAACGAGATTTGTAAATTATTATCTTTAGAATGTATCATTATAGTATTTTGTTGTCCTCTAAACTGAGTTTTTGATTAAAACGGGTGTTTGTTCTAATGATATCTGTTACATGAAATTTTAGACCCAATAGTAATGTAAATTTATGATTTATGGGCAGGTGATTGCACTTTGTAAACTTTGCACTTTTTGGCCTGTGGTTGTACAACTGTTGGGATTAGATTGGAGGGGAGAAGGAACTACGTTTGATCACCACTCCGCACGTTGGAGCCTCCATGATGGCTTTTTATATTTATAGTATAATTGCAGTTTATGTTATTGGACTAAGATATCTCTTCATTTTTTGTCGTTTAAATGTTTACGTCGGTTACTGCATTTTATTATTAATGACATTTTGTCCTAGAATATCCGCTCTTTCAGTACAAGAGAAAAACTTGTAATGACATATAGATGTAAATAAGGAATTAGAGTTGGGCAGAAAATCTCCATTGAAAGAGCCAGTTGTTGGAATCTTATTATAAGAAACCCCGTCATTGAATGCAAGGTTCAGAATATCGCAACGTATCGGTCCATATTGGCTGATACGTATCGTTCGACAAGAATTTGATATGCGGAATGTATGTAAATTATTTGTTTTGTTTCTTTTCATATGTATTGGCTGATATGAGCCCATATCGGCCGATATGGGCTTGATACAGTTCAAATCTCTATCGTTATTTGTTAATCCATATTTAATACCGAGTCTCTCATTAATGTCATTTATTTAAGTCTAATTTCTTTTTCATTAAGTAGTCAATTACTTCAAGGCAAATTTAATTTTAAATTTGAATTTTAGTGCTTAATTCAATTTATCTCATTAATTCCTTTAATTAATGATCCCTTATCATTAATTTCATTTTGTTAGTTTTAAAACTTCAAATTTTTTCTATAACAAGATTCAAACCTTGGTCACTTGATTTTAAGTTTTAACAACCACAAGTTTGCTAATGAATCACACATATTTGTTTGATATGATTATATGTATTTTTAATTTTTAAGTAAATTTTCACTTTTCTTAATAAGTGACAAGTTTTTATTAATAAATGTTAGAATTAATTATTAAAATTTATAATTTATATACTAATAAATATTAAGATTAATTATATTGGTTTTTGAAAAATGGCATTCACATTTTAGCTTTTTTTTTTACATTTTAGTTATTCCATCATTTTTTCAATAGTTATGATATGTCACACTTTATATAAATCATTAAATTACGTTTTTTTACATTTAAATAATTTATTTACAATCATATAAAACTTGTAAATATAGTTAGTTATATATTTTTTATGACTTATTTGAATTTTTTACCATATTTATGCGTATCTTGATTTTTCGTTTGTATCCATACATATCCAAAGCGTATCATGATATGTCTCCTAAAATTGTCTTTCTAATACATCTTGCGTTTCTGATACTTTGGACCTTGCTTGAATGAGAGTTAGTTGTGACATTTTGGCCTAGAATATCCATTCCTCTCTCTCTCTCTCTCTCTCTCTCTTCATTGAACCAGATTCCAACCAACCAAGCTTCGCCTTGATTTTTCTCTATGTTGGGAGTCAAACCTCCTTATCTCTTTCTAATATCTCATTCCATTGTTCAACTAGCCCAACTCTCTATTTTTACCTTATCCCCATTTTTCCTGTCATCGGTCTTTAATACATTCTTTTTCGAAATTGTTGAGTGGGCAGCCATCCTAACTGTTTTATAATCAAGCACAACTCAATAAATCAAAGTTTTAATCGAGGTTCAAAGTATCGGAAACACAAGGTGTATCGGAAATAATTTTAAGAGACATATCAGGATACGCTTTGGATACATATGGATACAGACAAAAAATCAAGATATGCATAAATATGGTAAAAATTCAAATAAATCTTAAAAAATATATTACTAACTATCAAGGTTCAAAATTTTGTCACGTATCGGCCCGTACTGGCCAATACATATCGTTCCGGTAGAGATGCGGCACGATACATAGTACCAAATTATATGTGTCATATCTATTCGTCGTATCGTGGCTATATCAGCCATTACCGGCCCATTTCGGCACCGTATTGACCGATACGCTATGACTTTACTGTGCGCGAATAGCGAATAAAAACCCCTTCGAACGAGGGCTTCTAAACCTATTTTAGAAGCCGTCTTTCTCCAGAAACGCTCATATCATTGCTAGAGACTCAGATCTACTGAAAATCCACCAAAAAATCTACAAGTTTGCAAGATCCAACAACTTTTTCAAGGTTGTTAAAAAAACTACAAAAATAGGTATGTTTTATCATTTTCTTTTGTTGTTTCAGCCAATCTTTTTGTGTTTTTTTTTTTTTTTTTTTTTTTTAACTTGGATGCTTGAAAACGTATTTGTGTGTTGATCTACTATTTTTGTGCAAAAAATCACATGTATTTTGATGCTATATGTAGATCTTTGTCAACATTTCAAGAAATTCCAAAATAGTAAAAAATCCAAAAAAAATAAGAATTTTAGTTTTTTCTTGTGATATACCTCTGGAAATTGACTATGTTGTAGATATATGGATGATCTACCATGTCCATAGATCAATTGAATTTTTTCTAAATAATTGTTTTTTTTTATTTTTATTCTAATTTTCGGAATAAAAAATAAATATATAATTTCTTCAATTTTATGTGATCTAAGTATCTAACCCTATATGTTGAGACTTCAGTATGTTGTAGATCTAAGATTGATCTAACATGATATATAATTCCATAAGATTGATCTATCATGTGAAAAATTTAGTTTGTTTATTTTTTATTTTTTTTAGATTATAATTAATTATTTATTTATCTAATTTTTTGCTATGATCTAAATTTTAATAATAAATATTTACAGATTACAGTAAATATATGGATGATCTATTATGTGATTATGTTCATAAATCCATTCAATTTTTCTGTTATATATTTAATTTTAGAATAAAATGTGCAAAGTAATTATTTGAATAAAATTAAATAATTATTTAGTTTTTAGAATGAAACATGAAAAATAATTATTGGATGTATTATGTGCATAAATCCATTCAATTTTTCTATTACATCTACAATATTTCATATTTTAATTTAATTTTTAGAATAAAAAATGTAAAATAATTATTTGAAAAAATAAATAATTACTTAGTTTTTGAATGAAACATGCAAAATAATTACTTGATCTATTATGTCCATAAATCCATTCAATTTTTCTGTTATATATTTAATTTTTCAAATTTTAATTTAATTTTTAGAATAAAAATGAAAAATAATTTTTGAAAAAAAATAAATAATTACTTAGTTTTTAGAATGAAACATGCAAAATAACTACTTGATCTATTATGTCCATAAATCCATTCAATTTTTCTTTTATATATTTAATTTTTCAAATTTTAATTTAATTTTTAGAATAAAATGTGCAAAATAATTATTAATTTTAGAATAAAAATAATAGATGCCCATGAAGCCATTTAGAAAAAAAATATTTGTTTAATTTTTAGAAATTAGAATAAAACATGCAAAATAATTATTTGAATAAAGATAAATAATTATTTAAAAGATAATAAGATATAGAAAAGTGTTTGATTAAATAATTAGAAATTTTACATATTTATTTGATTCAATAGTTGTTAGTTGTTTAATTAGATTAGATAACATTTGTTTATTAACACATTAATATTTAAAACTGGATAATTTATATAATAATTGAATTTTTATGTGGTTCATGGTGGATATTTGTGATTAAATACATATATATGATGGATAATTGGTTATTTGATAATTAATGATTGTTATTTTTCAATTATATAATTTATTTAAATAGTTGTTAAATACTTAGATTTATGATTAATTATTGCTTCTAAATTCTAATTAACTTTTGTGCATGTGCATTATGATAGTGTAACACTGTGAACCTGTGAGGCTGTGACACACCGCTACTTGGGAGTTGGGATTTAGAATTTGACCATTTAACCCTTCGACATGGCACCCATAAAAAAGGAAGAAGATATTGGTTGGAAATATGACACTAGGGTTCATGGGAATCGACTCCATGCAAAATGCAAATTTTGTGGGCAAGTTATGAAAGGTGGTGGTGTGACCCGTTTGAAACATCACTTAGCAAGATGATATCCTAATGTTGTTAATTGCCTTAAATGCCTACAATAAATTTCTAAGGCGATGCAGAAACATTTCAAAGAACAAGAGATGTTGAGAAAGCAACAAGAAAATGATAAAAAAAAAATGATTAGAACATTGGGGCCTAGAGATGATGATGATGAAGGAAAGGAGGACATAGAATCAAGGCATCAATATTTTAACATTGATGATGATGATGCAGAGCAAAGAACAAATAACATGGGAAGACATGCATCACAAGCTACATGGTGGGAAGATGTGTAAGTACAACGATTTCAGAAAAGTAGGTCTGTATTTGTAGATTCAGAGTATCAGGGGGGTGGTGGCCCATCACAAGCGTCATTGTCAAGGAGTAAAAGTAAATTATTTCGTAAACCGAGTATGGAGCATTTTCAAAGCTAAATCCATTTAAAAAATCCTCATCAAGTAGGCACACTCCTAATATTGAAGAGATTTATAGATATTTATACAGAGACGGGGATGCTACACAGAAAAACTTAAGGAGTGTTATGAGAAAAACTTTAGACATAATATGAAAAGAGCAATTGCAAAGTTTTTATTATACAATCACATTCTTACAAATGTAACAACCTCCCGATATTATCAAGTTATGATAGATGAAATGGCCAATGTAAGAAAAATGTTTGAAGGGGCCTATAGCTCATGAGGTGATGGGAAAGTTTTTAGATGAAGAAATGGTTGGGTTACAAGACCATTTCAAGGCATTCTATAAGAAGGCTGGCACTTATAGGCTTACCATCATGTGTGATGGTTGGACAGGGCCAATTAGATTGTCCATCATAAATTTTATGATGTATTGGAATGGACAAACAATATTTCACAAATCTATTGATGCATCAAGTGAGTGCCATAATGCACAATATTTTATATAAACGGATGAATTCAATTATTGATGAAATTGGTCCTGAAAATGTTGTCCAAATCATAATTGACAATGGAAATGCTTACAAAGCAGGTGAAAAAATGTTGAAATGAAATAAAAAACACATATATTGGACACCATGTGCAGCCTATTGTATTGACTTGATGTTAGAAGATATCACAAAATTATCTAAGGTGGTTAGTCTTATTGAAAAAGGGCAAAAAATTATAACTTTCATTTATAATCATGTCATAGTTATCAACTTGATGAGGAGATTTACAAAAAGCAGAGAAGTTGAGAAAATGTAATACGTCCAGGGCCCACCATTGCTACTCATTACATTGCACTGCAAAAGTCTTTTGAAGATTTGTTAAGTCTTTTGAAAAAAGTGGTCGCAAAGTTGGAGCTTAATGAAGATAAGGCTGCCATTGCAATCAAGAGGTAAGTGTAATTTTTTATATAATTATTAGTTATTATTTATTTATTTATTTCTCATTAGTTTTTACAAATATATAAATTATATAAATTATTTGTTTATTTATTGCTCACTAGGAGCATTTGGAGATAGTTTGGCACAGAGAGCAAGAGATAAAACTAACCCAGGTATGATAGAGTTTTAAATTTCTAATATATTTTAGAATTATTAATATTTTATTAAGTAATTTTTTGTTTTAATGACATATGATACTGAAATATTTTTACTTTATATTTTTCAACTGAATGGTGGTTGATGTCTGGTCAAGATGCCCCATATCTTTGAAAGATTGCAATAAAGGTACTATCACAAACTGTTTTATCTAGTGGTTGTGAATGCAATTGGAGTACCTTTGGTCTCATCCATAAAAAACAGAGGAACCATCTATCCTATGAGACTCTTGAAAAGTTGGTATATGTGCATTACAATATGAAACTAATGGTTAGACATCTTACTAGAGATAAGAGGCATGCAAAAATTTATTTTGACCCAATTAACCTTGATGACATATATAATGAAGATGATCTAGTATTGTCATGGTTGGCAGAGAAAGAAGATACATTAAGGGTGTTAGATGAGTCAAGTGATCCACCAAGACCTGATGCCTTTATTGCTAGTCAAATGGGGGTAAATGTTTATTAGTGGGTCAAAGAACAAGAGAAAAAAAAATACAACTACTGATAGTGATGATGATGATGATGATGATGATGGTGATGGTGGTGGTGATGGTACTGGTGGTGCCGGTAATGGAGATGGTAACACTAGTAACAATCAAGGTGTTGATTCTAGAGGTGGTCAACATCAAGGTGATCAAAGTGGTGAATATCTTAAATATATACCACCAATATATGACTCAATGCCTTTTAGTGAAGAACAAAACCGTCCTAGGCGTAAGGATTCACAGTTAATGGGCAATTATGGTTATGAAAGACAAACCTTTCTAATACGCATACCGTTTCCGATACTTTGAACCTTGCTAACTATATTTACAAATTTTATATGATTATAAATAAGACATTTAAATGTAAAAAACCATAATTTAATGGTTTATATAAAGTGTGACATATTGGGACACAATTAGTAAATGTTAAAAAATGATGGAATAACTAAAATGTAAAAAAAAAACTAAAATGTGATTGTCAATTTTCAAAAACCAATATAATTAATCTTAATATTTATTAGTATATAAATTTTAATAATTAATTTTAGAATTTATTAATAAAACTTGTCACTCATTAAGAAAAGTTAAAATTTACTTAAAATTAAAAATACATATAATCATAACAAACAAATATGTGTGGCTCATTGGCAAACTTGTGGTTGTTAAAACTTAAAATCAAGTGACCAAGGTTTTAATCTTGTTATATCTAAAATTTGAAGCTTTTACATTAACAAAACGAAATTAATGATAGAGGATTGTTAATTAAAGGAATTAATGAGAGAGTTTGAATTAGGTGCTAAAATTCAAATTTAAATTTGCCTTGGAGTAATTGGATAATTAATGAAAGAGAAATTAGACTTAAATAAATGAGATTAATGGGAGATTCGGTATTAAATATGGATTAATGATACAGATCCGAACTGTATTTGATTGTATTAGACTGTTTCAGGCCCATATCGGCCAATACAAATCCGAAATAGCTTGATATGGGTTCGTATTGGCCGATACATATGAAAAGAAACGGAACAAATGATTTATACATGTTCCGCATATCAGATTCTTGTTGGAACGATATGTATCGGCTGATATGGACCGATACGTTGTGATATTTTGAAACTTGGTTTTAATAAATAAACTTGTATAGTATTAATTAGGTCACACCAAACAATATATGCATATAACACCAACTCCATATAGTTTATTGTGCCTCTTACTCAAAACAAACCCCTATAGTTAATTGAATATGAGGGCTTTGGATGTTTTTGAATATCTCTACATTACTTTTTCTATACATTACTTAATAGTTTATTAAGCATCTTGCATGATGGACAGATTTCAACTAGTTGTATAGAGAGAGAGAGAGAGCAGGAAATTGAGAATGGGCATTTTGGGTAGGGTAAATTAGTTGTGTCCAATGTGGATTAAGAGATTCACGTTGGCCAAAACAGTTGAATGACTTTTTGAATTTTATAACAAGGCAGGGTTTCTTCTAACAAGATTCCCACATCCAGCTCTCATTGCTTATAAGTTTCTGCCCTTGCAATCTAATCCTTATTTACAGTCAGCTGCCAGTATAATTTTTCCAACTTATTTTTGCTGGCAAATTAGGCTACACAATTCGGGTAGATTGTGTAGGGAACTCACCACTAAATCCAATGAAGATTTAGAATGTCAATGTTGGAGAAACCCAACATTTATCAAAAAAAAAGTTGGAGAAATCCAATTTTGAAAAATGTCAAAGTACATCTTTTTAGATGTATATATACAAGGTTTAAAATATCGTAATGTATCAGGCCGTATCAGCCGATATGTACAGTTCCGATAAGAACCCAATACACGTAGCATGTATAAATCATTTGTTCCATTTCTTTTCATATGTATTGGCCGATACGGGCCCGTATCATACTGTTTCAGATTATGTATCAGTTGATACAAGCCCGAAACAAGCCGATACAAACCGAGTCGTTTTGGTTCCCCTTCTTTCATTAATTTGGTTAATTTATATTTAATACCGAATCTCTCTCATTAATATAGTTTCTTACTCCTATATTTATGTCTAACTTCTCCTTCGTTAATTAGTTAATTAATCCTATATTTAAATCAAATTTGAATTTTAACGCTTAATTCCAATTCTCTTATTAATTTGATTAATTAATGATCCTCTCTCTCATTAATTTCATTTTGTTAGTATAAAAATTACAAATGTTAACAATAGCAATACTTAAACTTTAGTCACTAGATTTTAACACCCATAGTTTTGCCACTAAGCCACTCCAATTTGTTTGTTACAATTATATACATTTTTAGTTTTAAGTAAATTTCATCTTTTCTTAGTGGTACTTATTGATAAATGCTGAAATTAATTATTGAAATTTATATATTAATAGATGTCAAGATAAATTATATTGATTATTTGAATATTGATTATATATTCACATTTTAGTTTTTTTTTGCTTTTTTCACATTTTAATTATTCCATCATTTTCAATGGTTATTAATTAAATCTTGAAATGCCACATTTTATAAAAACATTAAATTATGGTTTTTTTACATTTAAATGACTTATTTACAATCATATAAAACTTGTAAGTATTGTTACTAATATATTTTTTATGATTTATTTGAATTTCCTATCATATTTATGCATATCTTGATTTTTCATCCATATCTATACGTATCTAAAACGTATTCCGAAACATTTCTTAAAATTGCCTTTCTGATACACCTTGCGTTTTCGATACTTTGAGCCTTGTATATATATTTGATTGAATTATGATTGTGGTGTGCTGTGCATCAGCTTTAATGGTC
The DNA here is from genome assembly GCF_056320005.1 of Nelumbo lutea. NCBI lineage: Eukaryota > Viridiplantae > Streptophyta > Magnoliopsida > Proteales > Nelumbonaceae > Nelumbo > Nelumbo lutea. Next base: position 56,575,132 of record NC_142687.1, on the reverse strand, counting down.
CAGCATTACATGGAAAACCATAGAAGTTGTGGTAAAGTGATGAAAAGAATTAACAAAGCTCTTATTACATTAGATTGGATCTACATCATTGCTTGCGATGTTTTGTAATTTGTCATTTGTAATGTAGCATTCTCGTTTTTCAATAATTATATATATATATATATATATATATATATATATATATATATATATATATATATATATATATATATATTTAAACAAAGCGATCAAGAAATTTTCTCATTTTTCTAAATATTTTGTTTTTTTATTCCATGTCACTTTTGAAACAACCAATGAGATGCACTTTCCCAATAAATAATCTCTTCTCGTAGAATTTATCCTAAACTACCTCCCCCACTTTCTCCAGAAATATAACTAATCCCTATTTATCTTCTAAATTATCTCTAATTCCTATTTATCCTCTCCCCTACTTGTTATCTATATCTATCTAAAGGAAGTTTGGATTAAAAAATTTAAGAACAAAATTATATAATAACTTTAAAATATTTATTAAAAACACAAAAAATAATTTTATGTTTTTATAAAATATATCACGAAATTATGTACTAACAATTTAAATTATATTTTTTTGGATTATTAATTTAAAATATCTATTAATACGTAATAGCTTTAAATAAATAAAGTTCAAATAGCAAAAAAAAATTAAATATTTTATACATTATTTAAATATTTATCATAACTAGATTTTAAATAGTTATGATAGCGGAATCATGTAATAAATTTAAAAAAATTATTCAAAGTAGAAAAATAATTATAACATAATATTGAAATTAATAATAATTTAACATATTATAAAATTAATAATGAAATTATGTAATCTGTATATATATATATATATGTTTTAAACAAAGAAGTCTAGAAAATTTCTCCTTTTTTCTCCTTTTTTATTTTTTTTTAATTCCATGTCATTTTTGAAACAACCAATGAGATGCACTTTCCCAACAACCAAAATAATTTCTTCTCCTAAACTACCTCCCCCACTTTCTCCAAAATTATCTATAATTACAATTTATCTCCAAAATTATCTCTAATTTAGGGAAGAGTTTCTCTCCTAAATTATCTCTAATTTGAATTTATCCTCTCCCCTACTTTTTATCTATATCTATCTAAAGAAAGTTTGGATTAAAAAATTTAAGAATTATTTAAATATTCTAACAAAATTATATAATAACTTTAAAATATTTATTGATGGAGGATGATTTGGCCCGACCTACGAAACGATGACACGTGGACCTGACTCAGCATGAGCAAACAACTCAGCATCATAGCCTGGTAACGGCAAAGTGACGTGCCTATAAAGCAGCTCGCTACAACACGAGCTCCGGGTTCCCCGAGTTACCCCGAAGGGGATATCCCAAGGCTACTTTAGCTCGCGAACTAGGGAAACCAGCTCGCTCGAGCCCCTAAGCAGATAAGTCATTTGAGAGACCAATTCTAATAAGGGTAACCCTGAAGTATTCCTAAGCTCGCTACAAAGTATGCTTGCAAGTGAGCAGTGCGGGCGTTTCTCAAGAAGCTTCTATTTGACAGACCATACCAAACAGACTGCACCACGTCCCTTGACAGATGGCGCAATCCCTGTCCTTTCGGCAGTCTGGACCCACGTCCCTCAGCAGGCGGAGGAGTGCCTGCCCTTTGGAGACGTGTCACCCCTCCAAGCAAGGAGTACGTTGCAACGGCCACCTGCGCAGCCCTGGTAGGTAACGGCTGTAGCAGGGGCCCAGTGGCGGTTACGCCCGATCTGACAAGAACGCCCTATAAAAGCCCTTGAGGCAGAAGGGAAATGGTTTTCTCTAAGACTTTTGAATATTTCCGCACCCTCACACTTGAAGACTGAATATATATTTGCTCACGAGCTAATCTCTCAAGCACAATGAAAAAGCGTGACCTACACTCTTAGCTTTCGCACTCTCCCTTTTCCTTCCCCAGCGTTCTGACTTAAGCATCGAAGTATTCCCACCAGGTATATCCCCCAGAATCCTTCTTTTCCATCTTCTTAGGTGTCGTCCGTCATCAACAAGGAGCCAGTTAGCAGCCAACTAGGAGTGCCCGGATTGCGCACCATCATTTGGCGCCGTCTGTGGGAAACGCTTCAAAAAGCCTCCCCTTAGTTTCTACAACTCCCTTTTTAAGACTTCACACCCATGACTTCTTCAAGCAATGCCGGACGTAGCATGGAGATGGACATCGCCGGGGAACAACTCTAGGTTCCTATGGTTTGCATTGGGCAGTGCACTATTCCTGTCTCCACGGATGGAATCCCTAGCCTGAACGTGCCGCAAGTAACGGCACTCTTGAGCGTCCCCCTACCTTTTTCAGTCAGGACAACCTTCACTAAGCCTTCCATCATCCCTCCGACGACAAGCCAGAACCAATTCGACAACTTGGTGCAGTCCATGCAGGCCATGCAAGCCCAGATGCAACAGTTTCAGCAATTTCAGCTCTATCAGCAGCAGGTGCTGCACCAAGTCTCTCAATATCACTATCAGCTACAGTTCTCTCAGCTACCTCAGCCTCAGCCTCAGCTCCCTCCTCGGCACCTGGTCTCGCGACAAACTAGGTCTCGTCGCCAGAATGAGCGCCCTTCTCGCCAAGAAGAGGCTTCCCAGAACCCCCCTAAGAGCCAAGCCTCCTCCTGCTGCAGGAAGGAAAGACCAACCATTCCGGTCTCTCCGCAGGTAGTCAGGTCAGGAGGATCCCAACTTGCCAGGCCTGCGTCACCCCAGCAATCAAAGTTCGAAGCCCCACTTCTAGAGAACCGGTTCAAGATCCTAGCTACAAACTCTAAGTAGGACCCCTCCATCTGCAGCCATCACTAGCAGCCTGAGTCGCTTCATGTGAAAACTATCCGTGACAGTATGGAGGCAAGCAACACCAACGCGGAGCCCACCAAGAAGCAAAGACATCGCCGCCGAGCTTGCCGAACTGCCACCTACGACTTGCCCGAACCTAGAGGCAGGGAAGAGGTAAGCTCAGGTGAATTAAAAGCTCCTCTCCTTTCTGTTCCATCCCCCCTGTCTCCCGAGCTCCTGGCCGTTCTAATGCCCAAGGACTTCAAGCTCCCTCCTCTCGATAAGTATGACGGGTCGTTCAACCCGAATGATCACGTAGACGATTTCCAGTCATAGATAAACCTGGCAAGGGCCAGTGAGTTTGCTTGTGCGTGGCCTTCTTCACCACTTTTAGAGGAGTGGCCCACACGTGGTATCAAAACCTTGCACCCAGGTCGATGAGAAGTTGGGCACAGTTCACGCAAGCCTTCACGTCCCACTTCGTCACTAGCAAGCGATGTCCACGAACTGAGGAAAGCCTTCTCAGTATAGTGCAGAGAGAGGGAGAGTCCATCCGGGGCTATATCAAGTGGTTCAACGATGCATGCATGCAGATACCGTGCCTAGACCCCGTAGTGTGCCACGCAACAACCAAGAAGGGTGTGACGCACAAGGAATTCAAGTGGCACATGGTTGTCAACCAGCCAGTGACCATAACTGAGTTCCTCAAGCTCGTAAACAGGTTCATTGCCACGGAAGAGGAGATCAACCAAAAGGGCGAGAGCATGCTCGAAAAGAGAAAGAGAGAAGGGGAACTTTCCGGCCAAGGAGACAACTGAAAGAAGGACTTAGCTCGGGGGGCAAAGCCGAGTCAGCCATTCTGAGCCTCTGTAGTGGACCGAATTGACTACACCCTACGGAATGCTAGGCGGGCCGAAATCTTGATGGCAATCAAGGATGCCCCGTACATGAAGTGGCCACCCCGCCTGAGGGGGAACCCTAATGAAAGGAATAAAAATTTATATTGCAGCTCTCCGCGACGAGATAGAGGAACTCATTTGTCGCGGATATCTAAGGAATTTTTTACAGAATGATAATAATAATAATAACGATAATAACAAAGCAAGTCGGTAAGGGGAGCGCGGTAAGGATGCTCCTGAGTCCAGCAGTAGGCCGGAAAAGCAGTCACAGAGGCAGCCCCCGGAAGAAAGGCTAGTTCGGGGCTCCATCCACGTGATAGTTGGAGGCTCAATCATTGCGGGGTGTACCTCGGTGGCAGCTCGGACATCAATTCGCGAAGTTGCCAGAGAAGAACAGAATCCTCTGAAGTGGCCGAAGACAGAGGAACCGATCTTCTTCATGGAGGACGATGTGCCCAAGGTCCACTACCCCCACGATGATGCGCTCGTCATAAAAGTAAGGGTCAATGATTTCGAGGTCAGGCGCATCCTCGTTGACTCAGGTAGCTCAGTGGATATCCTCTTCAAAGCCGCATTTGACCAGCTTCAGCTGCAAGGAAGTGACTTGAGACCCATGAATACTCCCTTGGTAGGCTTCAGCGGAGAAGAAGTCAGGCCTCTGGGGAAAATAACAGTACCTGTGGAAGTCGGCGCATGGCCCAACGTAGTAAGGCTCAACCATGACTTCTTAGTGGTTGTGACCCCCTCCTCGTACAATGCCATAATAGGTCGGCCGATCACCCATGCCCTATGGGCGGTGGTCTCCACTTATTATTTCGCGATGAAGTTCCCTATAGACTTCAGAGTGGGGGTAGCGCGGGGTGACCAACTTAAGTATCGCAAGTGCTATGTCGCCGCCCTCAAGGGAAAGACTAAGGTGGCCGACAACCACGAACTAGAGTGACCTATGGAGCAAGGTGAAGAACAAGCTGCACCCACGAAAGAAACGGTTGCTATTCCAGCTTCAGCGAAAGACCCAACTCAGACACTTCAGATCGTTGTTTCAGTCCAGGAACCCCTGCGATCCAAACTAGTAAGTTTCCTAATTCAAAACTTAGATATTTTTGCATGGTCCGCGATAGAGATGCCCGGCATAGACCCTAATCTCATAACTCACAAACCCAATATTGATCCTGTGGTTAGGTCCGTTAGACAGAAGAAACACAACCTAGCCCCAGAGCGATGGAAAGTAGTCGATGAGGAGATCGGAAAGCTCCTCGTATCCGACTTCATAAGAGAAGTCCATTACCCGAGTTGGGTAGCCAACCCCGTTCTGGTAAAAAAGGGTAATGGCAAGTGGCGCATGTGCGTCGACTACACCGACCTGAACCGAGCTTGCCCAAAAGACTACTTCCCCCTTCCTAGAATTGATCATCTGGTGGACGCGACCTCGGGGCACGAGTTGCTGAGTTTCTTAGACACCTATTTGGGCTACAACCAAATCAGGATGGACCCGGTGGATGAAGAAAATACTGCCTTCATAACAGAGTTTGGTCTGTATTGTTACAAGGTTATGCCCTTCGGATTGAAAAATGTTGGGGCAACCTTTCAAAGGCTTGTAAATAAAATATTTGAGCCATTAGTTGGTATAAAAATATAGTGCTATGTAGACGACATGGTCGTCAAAACCCAATTCTCACATGAATTAATACAAGACTTGCATTCTGTCTTTCAAATTCTGCGACAATTTAACATGAAGTTAAATCCAAACAAGTGTGTCTTCGGTATTACCTCAGGTAAATTCCTAGGGTACATCGTCAACCGGCGCGGTATTGAGGCCAACCCGGATAAAAATAAGGCCATCCTAGATATGAGACCACCCCGGAAATTGAAGGAGGTTTAGAGGTTGAATGGCTGCATAGCTGCCCTGAGCCACTTTATGTCCAAGTTGGTAGACTGTTGCTTGCCTTTCTTTATGGCAATTAAAAGCAAAGGTTTTGAGTGGACCCAAGACTGCCAGCTCGTATTTGACGAGCTCAAGAAATACCTCACTAGTGTACCAATCTTAACCCGGCCCGAAGAGGGCGATGTTTTAGAGCTGTACCTCTCGGCAAGTGACGAAGTGGTCAGCTCAGTACTGATCAAGGAAGTAGATCGGGTCCAACGACCCATCTATTATGTTAGTAAAGTATTGCAGGGAGCAGAGACGAGATACCCTGAGATAGAGAAGCTAGCCTACGCACTGGTCATCGCAGCCCGAAAGCTCCGCCTGTACTTCCAAGCCCATACTGTTACAGTCCTCACTAACAAACCTGAGGCAAGTCTTACTTAAGCCCGAGGTCTTTGCTCGACTGAAAAAGTGGACCGTTGAGCTCAGCGAGTACGACATCCAATACAAGTCGCGAACTGCTATTAAGGCCCAAGCCTTAGCAGATTTCTTTGCGGAGTGCACTTTCAGCTCCGAAGTCCCTAGGCCAGTTGAGCACGAGGCCCCCAGTTCGGGCAAGCCCAAAGCTCCCAAGCCAGCTGAGTCCGAGCCCCGTGAGGTAGCAACCAGTGCGGCATCTCTCCTAGTTAGGCTAAGTGCAAACTAGGATGAGGAGTCCTAGATCCTTCACATAGATGGCTCCGCGAACCAACAGGGCAGCGGAGCCGGAAAAGTTCTGCACAACCCAAGTGGCACAAAACTGGAGTACACACTACGCTTCGAGTTCGCAACATCCAACAATGAAGCGGAGTATGAAGCATTGATAGCCAGGCTAGCTTTAGCCAGAGAAGTAAAAGCCAAGCATATTGTCATCTGTAGTGATTCCCAGCTCATAGTCAACCAAGTCACAGGAGATTACAAAGCTCGTGAACCAACCATGATTGCCTACTTAGCCAAAGTAAGAGAGGCTCTGCTCAACTTCCAGTCACACTTCATCAGGCAAATCCTAAGGTCAGAGAACGTTGAGGCTGATGCTCTGTCTCGGTTAGCCAGCACCAGTGATATCACCATGAGGACCATGAACATAGAGGACCTGCCTCGGCCTAGCATTCTTGGGGGGGGGGGCGAACAGAGGAGGTCGCTCCCGTCGTTCAAGCATAGTCGAGATAGATTGACCCACTCGCGAGCTTCCTACTACACGGGACATTCCCTACGGACCGCAATGCCGCCAGAAGGGTAGAGCATTAGGCGGCTAAATACATCATAATAGACGGACGGCTGTACCGAAGAACCTATACGCTCCCCTATTTGCGCTGCCTGTGACCTTCCAAAGCCGAGTTCATACTCCGCGACACTCATGAAGGCCTGTGCGGCGGACACATGGGGGGCAGGGCCCCTTGCCCCAAAAGCACTGCAACAGGGGTACTACTGGCCAACGATGAAAGCGGACGCTGTTGAGTTTGTTAGAAAGTGTGACAAATGCCAGAAGCATGCCAACATCCATCATCAGCCTGCTGCCGACCTCAAATACCTCACCAGCCCGTGGTCTTTCGCACAATGGGGTATCAACATACTTGGGTCGTTCCCACCAGTGACAGGCCAGAGGAATTTCTTAGTGGTAGCGGTAGATTATTTCACCAAGTGGGTAGAAGCTGAACCCGTTGTAACGATTACAGTCCGAAATGTTCAGAACTTCTTTTGGAAGAACATAGTGTGCCGCTTTGGTCTACCTCGGGTGTTAATTTTTGACAACGGCAAGCAGTTTGAGGACATAAAATTCCAGAACTGGTGCTAAGATATGGGAATACGACAGAATTTCACTTTGGTTGTGCACCCTCAAGCAAACGGACAAACAGAGGTTACGAGCAGAGCTATTCTTCACAGACTGAAAGCGCGCCTAAATCAAGCTAAAGGACTGTGGGCAGACGAACTGCCCAGTGTTCTATGGGCTTACCGAATTATAGAAAAGACCGCCACAGGAGAAACTCCCTTCAACCTCACTTATGGCACCGAAGCATCATCCCAGTCGAGATTGAGACTCCCTCGTTACGACTGGAAACATACGACGACAAGGAAAATGAAGACGAGTTACGTACCAACCTCGACCTACTCAATGAGGTAAGGGACCTTGCATATATCAGGACTGCAACTTACCAACAAGGAGTAGTCCGGTACTATAATGTCAGGGTCAAGAAGCGAAACCTCCGCGTTGGCGACCTGGTCCTTCGGAAAGTTATGGTACCCGAACCTGGCGTTGGGAAGCTCAGACCGAATTGGGAAGGGCCTTATCGAGTGAAACGAGTTCTCGGAGAAGGAACATATGAGCTCAAGACCCTCAAAGGGAAACAAGTACCTCGGGGTTGGAATATTGTCAACTTAAGACAATATTACCTGTAACGACTGAGTAGACCACGTGTCACTCTCAAAGCCTAAGGGCCATAATGCCGAGCTAACTTTATCTAGGCACAATAAGACCCAGTCGCCTCTATGGCACGGGCGAACTACTGAGTGGACCATGAGTCACTCTCAAAGCCTAAGGGCCAAAATTCCAAGCTAACGTGATCTTGGCGCAATAAGACCCAGTCGCCTCTATGGCACGGACGAACTACTGAGTAGACCACGAGTCACTCTCAAAGCCTAAGGGCCAAAATGCCGAGCTAACATGATCTCGGTGCAATAAACACATAGCTCAGGCATGCGTGGCACCATAGGGATGCCTTAAAACGTCAAAAGATGGCTCGGAACAACCATTGTCGAAGGGTCCTACTTCGAGTTAGTAGCTTTAGGTTACTTAAAACGATGAGATCATTTTGGCCAAAAGGAAAATTCATCACTGTTCCAAATAAATAAATAAATAAATAAATAAATAAATAAATATATATATATATACAAGAAAGAAAAATAGCAAATGACAAAGCAATAACCGAGCTAAATAGCCCGGGAAAGTCTGACAGAAGGTGAAAGGGCACAACCGCCTAGCAAAAGATCTTTTCAAGACCGGGTTTATGGCACCCGGGAGCCACCAGAAGTGCAGACAAATGCTGTCGAAGCCTCAGGGATCCACCTCCTTGTGCTCGTCCTCCAGAGAGTCAGGCTCTTCTTCCTCCGCCTGGTCCGCCGTCTTGGGAGACAGACCCTTCATAGTGATGCTGTCGTGGTTGAGCCCAGAGAATTTCTTCCGGCTCAACCACCGATAGAGCTTGAACCCAGAGCGATACGAACTTGAACCGTACTCTAGCTGGAGGTCATGATATTCTTGGGAATCTTTGAAGTCCCAGACCGTCTTCTCTCGCTCGAAATTCCAAGTTCAATCCAACAGAGTGGACTTTGAATCCCAGACCTGTTGGTAAAGGAGCTTCCTCTCCGCTGCCACCCTTGACTCCTCCTCCTTTTAACGCGTGCTCTCTTCAAAAAGCCTGGCAATTTGTGCCTCCTGGTCTCGGACGAGCAGCTCCTGGGACTCGCTCCCCTTGCGAGGGTGGAGGAGCTCGCCCCGAGTCTGGTCGAGTTCGCCCTGAAGCTTCTGAATGTTGACCTTCTGGTTATGAGCATCACAGGAGTGGACGTGCGTTTGGAGGGCCATGGCGTGTATGGCGGTGTTTACCTACCAACAAGAGACAGGAGTCAAAAGACGGAAAAAAAGGAAAGGAGGACATAAGAAGATAGAAGAACCACTTACCACCATATAGTGAGAAGCAGCGAGCGCGACAAGATCCCCAGGCTCCACCGCTCCTTACTTAGTGACCTCCTCATTGTAGATCGCTCTTTGTCTCCTCTTGCGAGCCACGACAAAGTCATTTATGCCCTCCCAGTTCCCCACTGGGAGCCGCGGATAGGGAAACGACCGAGAGGGACCCAGGGGGACTACCTCTTGCTGCGGGAGCTCACCCTCCTCGAAGGTGGCCCCGTCGGCACCCCCTTCGAATGGAGGTGGAGGAACATCGGGCGGCGGAGAGGTGAAGTCTGACTCGGTAGACCAAAACTTAGTACCCCCGGAGGGGGGAGTCTGGTCGGGGTGCGACCTCTTTACTTTGTGCCTCTGGTTGCTTAATAGAAGGTGGCATGAATCAACACCAGACATGATGGCTGCCAAGAAGAAACCATAAAGTATCAGTTCGGTAAGAACAGAGTATGTGTATATACACAACATTGTGACAAGGTACTACGCGACCTAAAGAGGCAACCTACCCGGGCTCAGGCCGGCCTGCACGAGCTTCTCCTTGGTCAACTAATCTAAATAGAGGAAGCCAACTGATGCCCAGGACAGCATCATTTTTTGAGTGTCAGGGTCCAGCTAGACCTCAGAGTCCTGGATAGCGCCCCTCCAAGAAGTAGGGAAGGGCCACCCCTCAAGGTTGCGGACCAAAAAATAATCCCTCTTCCAGGCAGGAATTTTATTTGGAAGCTCGTATAAGAGCTTGTAGCCACGACGGGGAGAGAAGTAGTAGAGACGCCTCTCCGGTGGAGACCTAGGAGTGGCATTCTTTATACAAAGGATAACAGAAAAAATGCCGAGGTTCAAGGGAAGACAATATTCACAACACAAGGATATAGTCCCAACCATGTTCCGAATGGCGTTGGAATGAAGCTAATCGATGGTGACGTTGAAGTGGTTTAGCACCTCCACTATCAAGGGGTACAGGGGGAGACGCAGGCCAGCCTTGAGCTGCTCCTGGTAGATAACTATCTCATTGGGACCATGCTCCCACAGAAAGTTATCAGTGGGAAGGCATTAGATGAGGTCCCTGGGAAGGTGGAAATAGCTAATTAGAGACCTAAGTCTCCCCTCTGTCATGGAGGAAGGGACGAAAGTGTTGGGCTCCCTTCCTCAGGAAGTGGAGGCTCCGTAACTGGAGGCCTCCCGGGCGACGAGTGTGGTACTGGTACCCAGACATGACTAATAGTAATCGAGACTCACCGAAAGGGACGGGACGAAGTGAACTGAGGAACTCGAGTAGATTTGACACAAAGACAACAAGATGGCATGAGGGAAAATGAGACCCAGAGGGCCCTTCTATTTATAGCCTCCACGCCTCTAAATCAATGACCTAGATTCAAGCAGATCCGACGGTTTGCAGGTGTACTGACCACATGCCTTTTGAAAACCGAAAAATGATTGGCTGCATGTCTCCCATGATTGAGGTAACGATGGCTGCACGACATCTGGAGTTAAGAGCCACTACAACACGTCTGTGAAATTTGAAAAGTCAGAAAATCTCCTCATTCCCGCAAACGCATTTAATGTGAATAGTCAATCAAGTTTGAATTTCGGTCAAATCAGTCCATCATACTTCATGAACTCCTTGCGTTGAGGCAATGCTTTCAGCTCAAGGAGTGGGGGGCAATTGATGGAGGATGATTTGGCCCGACCTACGAAATGATGACACGTGGACCTGACTCAGCATGAGAAAATAGCTCAGCATCATAGCCTGGTAACGGCAAAGTGATGTGCCTATAAAGCAGCTCGCTATATCATAGCTCGCTGAAGAAGGAACTCGCTATAACACGAGCTCCGGGTTCCCCGAGCTACCCCGAAGGGGATATCTCGAGGCTACTTTAGCTTGTGAACTAGGAAAACCAGCTCGCTCGAGCCCCTAAGCAGATAAGTCATTCCAGAGACCAATTCTAATAAGGGTAACCCTAAAGTATTCCTAAGCTCGCTACAAAGTAAGCTCGGAAGTGAGCAACGCAAGCGTTTCTCAAGAAGCATCTATCTGATAGACTGTACCAAACAGATTGCGCCACATCCCTTGACAGACGGTGTAGTCCCTGTCCTTTCGGCAGTCTGCACCCACATCCCTCAACAGGCGGAAGCGTGTCACCCCTCCGAGCAAGGAGTACGTTGCAACGGCCACCTGCGCAGCCCTGGCAGGTAACGACTGTGGCAAGGGCCCAGTGGCGGTTACACCTGATTTGATAAGAACGCCCCTATAAAAGCCCTTGAGGCAGAAGGGAAAAGGCTCTCTCTAAGACTTTTAAATATTTCCGCACCCTCACACTTGAAGACTGAATATATATTTGCTCGCGAGCTAATCTCTTGAGCATAGTGAAAAAGCGCGACCTACACTCTTAGCTTTCACACTCTCCCTTTTCCTTCTCCAACGTTCTGACTTAAGCATCGGAGTATTCTCACTGGGTATATCCTCGAGAATCCTTCTTTTCCTTCTTCTCAGGTGCCGTCCGTCATCAGCAAGGAGTCAGTCAGCAGCCAGCTAGGAGTGCCCAGATTGCGCACCATCATTTATTAAAAACACAAAAATTAATTTTATATTTTACAAAATATATCACGAAATTATGTACTAACAATTTAAATTATGTTTTTTAAGATTATCAAATTAAAATATTTAATAATACGTAATAGCTTTAAATAAATAAAATTCAAATAACAAAAAAATTTAAATATTTTATAGATTATTTAAATATTTATTGTAACTAGATTTTAAATAGTTATGATAATGGAATCATGTAATAAATTAAAAAAAACATTCAAAGTAAAAAAATAATTATAACATAATATTGAAATTAATAATAATTTAATATATTACAAAATTAATAATGAAATTATGTAATCTGTATATATATATATATACAACCAATGAGATGCACCTTTCCAATAACCTAAATAATCTCTTCCCCTAAACTACCTCCTTCACTATCCCGCACTTTCTCCAAAATTATCTCTAATTCTTATTTATCTCCAAAATTATCTCTAATTTAGTGAAGAGTTTCTCTCCTAAATTATCTCTAACTCGAATTTATCCTCTCCCCTAATTTTTATCTATATCTATCTAAAGAAAGTTTAGATTGAAAAAATTAATAATTATTTAAATATTCTAATAAAATTATATAATAACTTTAAAATATTTATTAAAAACACAAAAAAATTATTTTTTATTTTTACATGATATATCACGAAATTATGTACTAACCATTTAAATTATGTTTTCTCAGATTATTGATTTAGATTTTTTCAAATATTTAATAATATGTAATAACTTTAAATAAATAAAATTCAAATAACAATACATTTTAAATATTTTATAGATTATTTTAATATTTAAATAACTAAATATTTATCATAACTAGATTTTAAATGGTTAAAATAAAAAAATTATGTAATAAATTTAAAAAATTTTTCAAGGTATAAAAATAATTATAACATAATATCAAAATTAATGATAATTTAATATATTACAAAATTAATAATGAATTATGTAATCAGTGTATAAATTATGATTTTATGGATATTATCAATTTAAATGTTTTTAAAATATTTAATAATATGTAATAGCTTTAAATAAATAAAATTCAAATAACAAAAAAATTAAATACTTTCTAGATTATTTAAATATTTAAATAAGTAAATATTTACCTTAATTAGATGTTAAATAGTTAAAATAACAAAATTATGTAATAAAATTAAAAAATTTCTTCAAAGTAGAAAAATAATTATAGCATAATATTAAAATTAATAAAAAATTAATATTTTACAAAATTAACAATGAAATCAAGTAATAATAGTATAATTTAGGATTTTATCGATAATTAAATTCAATAAATAATTAATATTTTGAAATTTAAATATTTTACATATTATTTAAGTATTTAAGTAACTAAATATTTTAAATAAATAAATATTTAACATAACTAGATTTTGAATAGTTAAAATAAAGAAATTATGTAATAAATTAAAAAAATTATGAAAAGTAGAAAAGTAATTATAACATAAAATTGAAAATAATAATAATTTAATATTTTTACATAATATTGTAAGTGACTAGTTCCACTTATATCAAGTAATAATTCGAAAAAATAACTTTCAAAAAGATTAATATTTATTAAGAATGATTTTAAACTCTTAATATGTATATATTATATAATTATATATACTAAAATTAATATTTATTGTATTTCAATAATTATTTATTGTTTTTTGTGATAAATGTATTTTTAATGATTATGTAATACTTTATTTTATTTTGTTATTTAACAGAAAATTTTCAATAATTTCTAGAGATTAAACTACTATTTTTGAAAATTTTAAATATACTTTATTGATTTTTGTTATAACTTATTGATTATTATTTATTAGAGATTAAACTATTATTTGAGATTATACTATTTATTGAATAAGTTAATATATTTTTAGTACTTATTGTATTTTTGTAATTATTGTATTTGTGCATTATCAATATATTTTCAATAATTGTGTATTTTCGTTATAAATTTTCAATAATTATTGGATATGAGACTATTAATTTAGATGAAATTATGAGTGTTCATAAGTTGGTTTAGTTCGGTAATAGGTTATTTGGCAAACCAAATTGACTTGGTCAGGTTGGGGAGTTGGTCAGATAAAACCAACTGGCCTTTTGTGAAAACTGACCCACTCAAATTGTACTAGTTTTGGTCTATTTTTTGGTTTTGTCAGTCAGTTCAAAAGATTTAAACATAAAAAATTAAATTAAATTTTAAAAATTACAATGCAATTATTAATTTTAAAATGTTTTATACTAAGAAATATGGGAAGCTTCCCACTTTTCATGTTAAAAATTATATTCAAAATATAAAATATTAATATATCCATGGTTAGGTTATTCAATTTTGATCGATTTACAAATGGCCAAAGTGAAACTGATTCAACGTGGTTGAATTGGGAAATTTTTGAACCAAATTCGACCTAAAATACTAGAGAACTGACCAACTTGGGTCGAGTTGGCCAGGTTAGTTGGTTTCATCAGTTTGATGAATAAACCTAACTGAAATTAATTATTGTTATTTTTGTATTATAAAAAATTATTAAAAGTAGTATATAAAATATGAATAATTATTAATTATTTAAAAAGTTGAAAATATAAAATAACTGTATATTCTTATGTGTTTTTATTTGGGTCATTTACTAGAATACACCTTATAGTTTTACGTATTTACTTAAACCTACCTTTTCATTTTACTAAAACATGTCATATATTTTATTGTTTTTCCATTAGGCCCATGATTTTTTATTCCAAAAAATACACTTAACACTTTTTTTGTATAGAAAAAAATTGACCAAATATAGCCAATAGAGTAGTTGCCCATGTCTTATTAAGGGCAAAAATGGTATTTTATTTTTATTTTCTTTTGATTAAATTTATTTAAATGAACATTAGGGTCAATACTATCATCTAATGAAAGATTGATTAAATCCATTACAAATTATAAGTGGTGTTTTAGTAAAATGCTAACTATAAGATAGATTTTATTAAATCCATGAAACTACAAAGGGGTATTTTAGTAAATAGCCATTTCTATTATTTAGCTTTCGCTTAATAATAGTTATCGTGATATTCCTTCTTCTTGAGTATGCATTTAGCCAATGTCATTATTATTGGAATGGATGGTGCGATGTAACAAGTGTCATTGTGGACTCTTGTAGTTTGGTGAGCTTGGGTTTAGGGAGAGCATGGGTTTGCAGTTCTATTTTTGAAGTGTGTGGTCATTTTATGTATTTACATTTAGGTCCCTTGCTTATTAATAGAAGTCGTTTGTCAATAATGCATAAATCATCTTTTCCTTCTAGATGTGTTCTAAATTGTGCTATATGGGTTTAGCAATTTTGACATTTCCACTCTTGGTATTAGCCCCTTGTTTATAGATGGAAATATTCTATCGATAAGCATAAATAATCACTAGGGGCTGTATTGGACAATTGTTTTTTTAGGAAGTATATTGGACAATTGTTGGTGGTATGATTGTGAAGGATAAGAGTGTAGACTCAAAGTGTTGATGGTGGAAATTGTAAGTGTCTCTTTGAATTAGGGGGTTATTATCATTTGGATTTAAATATAGGGTCTGCTCGTTTTCTCTTAACTCTTATATCTTAAGAGGAATCTTTTAATTTTAAGAGAAAATTAGTTGTTTGTTTCCTCTTATCTCTTATCTCTTAAAGTGCAATCATACAATTTTTTGTTTTCTAATGATATTCCCAAAAAGACAAATAAAAACTTTCATATATGGAGTCAAAATAGATATTTAATAGTTTTTAGAATTTAGAATTCAGAACAATATTATCTGCATTCAGAATTCAGAGGAAAGAAAAGTTCATCAATACTAATATATCTCTTAATATAATTATTACACTTCAAAATATCAGACTTCGGATCAAATAAATATGCCTTTAATGATTTGTTGGGCTGCACATAGAAATAGAATTCTTGATAATGGGAAAATTAAATTTTTGGCAGCAGTCATCACGAGGATTAACCGATTAAGGGACTATCGTGTACATAGTGAGAATTGACAACCTATTTAAGAAAACCACGAGGTGTGCTAACTACGTTGTGATGCCACGTGGTGCGTTGGCATGTGCTTCGTGTTGTGAAAGGTAGCTTGAGGGCGAAAGTTACATTCATTCTTGAAAATCATTTCATTTCTGTTTTTCCTTCTCCAACTCTACACTCTACATTTTTGGAAAGCGAAGTCCTCTACTGTACTTTCAGTCAACAAGATGGCAAAATAAAGACCGATTACCGTTTGTCCTTTCGTTAACTATGTTAAGCTTATGGATGTTGAGGACTTGTGTGCTCAGGGAGGATAGGGGCATGGTTTCTGGCAAAGTTTTCAAACTGTTATTGATTCGGATGGTCAGATTGTTTGATTGGGGAATCGTTTTGACAATCGGTTTTATCTTACCCTAAATTCGGTGTTTGATTAAAAACCGTTGAAAAGTCAATAATTTATTGACTCAAATGATCAAACCTTTGACCCATCAACCCATTTAACGATTTTAACTGTTTTTTATTTTTAAATTTATTTGTCAGACTGTCTATTCAAATCAAATAGTTAAACCGTCAATCCAAAAACCAATAATCATAACAATTCCATTTCCGGATCATTTTTTAAATCGCTGGTTTGGGGACGATGATAAATTTGATTTGATAGATGGGTCAGATCTATTATACTTTCACGACTTCCCAGGAAGTCTTTTTGTTAACGTATGCATGCCATTCCTATTATTCTTTGAAACGGTTGAAGTTGAGTGTCACACCCGCGGAGTTTAGGGCATAGTACATAGTAACCCAATGGGTGTGCGTCTTTGATTATTTATCGGCCAATGGGTGAATTTCCCAAAA
Organism: Nelumbo lutea; assembly: GCF_056320005.1. NCBI lineage: Eukaryota > Viridiplantae > Streptophyta > Magnoliopsida > Proteales > Nelumbonaceae > Nelumbo > Nelumbo lutea. The sequence continues at coordinate 56,558,400 of NC_142687.1, read as the reverse complement.
GACTTTACTTACCGTACATGAAACACTATTTTTTACTTAGTTACTTTCCTTAAAGATCTTTGGCTTGACCATTTTGTTAAAATTTGAGGCCATGATCTGCTTGTATTTGCTCTACTTCTACAAGCATTTTTCTTGGACCTTGTCAAGTGTGTTTATCCTATTATAGGTAAGTTGTTCCATGTCTTCTATACTTCATGTCTGAAAGTTTTCCCCACCACATAAGCTACTTTGGTAGACACTCCTTAAATTTCGGTTAGTAAAACAACCTCATGTATTTCCTTTTTAATGGAGGTTTTGTATGCCGAAAGTGTTGTACAAAGTTCGGAGATTGTTTTACTCAATATCTTTAAAAGTGCCTTATTTGTTGCTTTAACCAGCTCAATGCCCTGGGGATAATAAGTGGTGGAAGTGCCAAATCATGCCCCATATTCTCATTGGGATACTAAATCGATGGAATGTTTGTTAGCTAAGGAAGTTTGTGATGTTGTTTGCAACTATCTTCTTTAGGGAATGGCTTTGGCTCACTTAGTGAAATAGTATGTGGTGACTATAATGAAACAATACACACTCAGAGGCTAGTTTGGTATTTCCTATCAAATATATTCCCCAAGAATGGAAGGGCCATGGGGCGATGGTGGGGTGTAGTTCATTGGAAGGTTGGTGTATTCTTCTCCCATGTATCTAGCAGGTGTGGCATTTTTTACATATTTTGTTATGTCATCTAACATGGTGAGTTAGTAGGATCCAAGGTGTAGGATGTGATTATATATGGCCATTTGTACTTGGTGAGTGTCTAGTTCAAGACCATGATAAGCCTCCTAATGGAGATTGAGGTGCTGGCCAAATGGCTCAAGCTAATATTCCCAAATATTCTCAAGATCCTTTGTAAGGAATTGGTGAGCTAATGACTAGGGCAAGGGCAGAGAGGATGAAAGAGGCTCTACAAGGCTTAATCATGGAAGTGCATGACAAAGAGGCTGTTCTAAAAGATTCTAAGACTGTTCTAGCAGTTTCCAAAGCTTCACCAAGGATAATCACGTATCTTTATGTGCAAGACGATGTGTAAGACTTAGAACTTAAAGAACAAAGCTTGATGGGCTTGGCGCATGGACATGATAAGAAAATGCCCAATTCACATGCTAAGATGTATTGATGGGCTTGTTTTGTCTTGTTAGGCTTATTTTTATCTTGTTCTATTTACTTTGGCTTTTCTATGCTTAGTTGTCATTAGTTGTAGTTTTTTAGAAGGATTCCTATATCAATGCAGATTTGTTTTTCTAAATTAAAAGGATCCTCATCAGTTAGGGGTTTCTTGATAAGATAATCATTAGTTATGTGTTTTCTAATAAGATAATGATTAGTTAGGTGTTTCCTGATAAGATAATGATGTTTGCATGCCTATATAAAGTCTACAACTATGTAAAACGAAAATCATCAATAATATGAGGTACTTTCAGCAAGCTTAGCTTTGCCTTCTTGTGTTTTTGGTAGAATACAATATCTTGACTTATCAAGGGAGTGATCAACCTTTGTGGTGTCTTCAAGATTGGATTCTTTAAGGACTTAATTTCCTTAAAGTTCTAATTTGATCAACTACAACTTGTTTTCTAGCTTCTGGGTGCGCATAACAACTTGATTCAAGAGTTCCTAGAGCAGGTCGTCTAGCGGGTTCTTATCACCTCTAGTATCTACTCTATTTCATCCCTTGCTAACCATCTTAATGGTTTATTAGAGTAGGACTTGCGATAGAGGAAACCGTCTTGGAGGTAAAATCTCTTGAATCTGGAAAACAACCTCTTCCCTAGTACTATGTTGATAAGCAATGTCCCTTCTATCAAGTATGCGATTTAGGCCATTTGAGACCATTTTTCTTGATGGGGACTATGTTGGCCAACCACTTAGAGTGTGTTATGGGCTTGAAAAAGCCTATTTTGAGGAGCCTTCTACTTATTATTTAATGGGAAATAAATCATTATAAAGTGAAGATGATGGGAGAGACAGAGGGTAAGCCCCCTAAAAACCCTATTTTGCTGCTATTCTTACTTTGAATTCCAACTGCTTTCCTACGGCTCTAGACCCACTGTTGGTGGGATATTGCCATCAAGTGAGGAGAAACTATGGTTATGTTTTCTGATGAAGAGATAGGGAAATGTCTCCATCTTCTTCATTTTGCGCTGGTTGGGTAAAGTGTGCATGAAAGACCTTCTCTGGGTGTGATCAAAGAGTTCTAATAGGGATCTTTCATCTGAAGAATGTGGTGGTGGTAACTATTGTAGATCCAAGGCATGTTCTTGTCAGATTTGCAGATGAATTGGAGTTTCTAAGGGTTTAGGTGTGAGAGGTAATCCATCCTAAGGATTATCTTTTTCGATTCCTTAAATGGACGCCTAGAATGGAACTGGGGAGCCTATGGTGTTACCAGTGTGGATCTCTTTACCTAAACTCCTAGTAAATCTGTATAATGAGAAATTTGTGTGATAGATAGCACAAGTAACTGGAAGAGTGTTAAAGGTCAATCAAGCTACGACACAACTCACTAGAACCATAACAACTCATGTTCGTGTAGAACTTGACTTGCTAAAGGTTTCTGGCCATAAATATTTTATGAAAACCTTCCTCTGTACTATAATTTTTGTTTTAAAAATGTCCATGGAGAAAAGGATTGCAAGCAAAAGAAATAAAAAAAGAAAAAAAGATAAATCGGAAGGGCCTACGTACGATGAAAAGGAGAATTCTCACAAGGAAGAGGTAGTGAAGAAATCTACTACTACTGTTGGAAAGGGTATTAACTAGTTGTGAGACAGATTTATCAAGACACTGGCAAGGTGCTCAAAAACCAGTTGGTGGTTAAAGAAAATATGATGGAAATCATCGAGATTGGCAATGAATGATTAGGCGAAGATGGAAAATAAAATTAGAACAAAGGCTGATGCACTGGCAATGAATGGAACTGAGGCTCTTCAAGGGTTCAATCTAGATACCTGACTAGTTGTTTTTTTTTGAGGGGCTCAAAGGAAGATCTTCGTTAGGTCACTAGTAGGAATGTGTAGAACTTTAGAAACAATTCACTCTTAGCCAGGAAACCAGATCGGATTGAGAACTTAGAAGACCTTAAACTTGCTCAATCAAACCTCGACTGTAGATTGGAAAAATGATTAGAAGGATGAAGTGCTTTGTTAGATCAAGATCTGTTGAATAACTTAACTTCAAAGGAGATGGGATCCTCATGTTTGGCTTCAAAGGAGAAGAAGGGAAATGGATGCAGGTCAAAATGAAAAAGAAGAGACCAAGAAAAGTTTACTCAATTAATGCTATACGTCCAATGACTAGATCACAACCGATCCAAGTTATGTCTCAACCCTCTGTGTCCCAATGGATGGCATGTTTTGGAATGTGTGAAGGGTAAGCAATGACCCCCAGCTATAATAGATTAAAAAAGCTAATACGGTTGCAGAGTATTGGTGTTTTAGCTCTTGCAAAAGCAATGGATGGTGATAGAAAGGTTGAAATAGTTGCTACAAAAACTAAACTATCATGCTTTATTAAGAATATCATGAAGAATTTTTTTTAATGTGGTTATCATCTTTGAATGTTGTTCTGGTAGCAGATAGTGAACAATGTTTGATAGTTAGAATCACTTTGAATGATGGTAGCTCCTTTTATTATCAGTCGTATATGGTAAATGTGATAGATAGGAAAGAAGAATCCTTTGGGTGAAGATTAAAAATCTGGCGTTACAGTTTGTGGAGCCATGGATAGTAGCTAGGGATTTTAATGTGATTACGGAGGTAGGTGAAAAAAATTAGGGGAAGGAATCTAGACAAGTATGCAATGATGCAATTTGTTGACACTATTAATTACCATTATAAGTTGATTGATATAGGCTATTGTGGGAAGCATTTTACTTGGTGTAACAACATTAGAACACATTTGGGCCAGATTAGATTGAATATTGGTGAATACTTTATGGGTGTAGGAGCTTACTCTAATACCATCCTCTCATCTAAACATGACCTGTTCAGATCTCTGCCAACTGTTTTTTTTTTTTTTTTTTTTGAGGAGGATGTGTAGATAGGTCCCAAATTGTTTAGGTTCCAACAGATGTGGTTACAACATCCGAGTTTTTTGGACTTAGTTGCTCAAAACTGGAGGGAGCCAATTTGCACAACTCCACTAGCCAAATTGTTTTTAAGATTGCACAATTTAAGAGGGGTTTCAAAGAAATGAAACCATGATTATTTTGGTATTGTTCATCAGGCGCTAAGAGATGAGAAGATGAGGTTCAAAGGGCCTAGTTGGCATACTTACATGTTAATTTAGAAATTTCCTTTCGGTAGTTGAGAGAGAAAAGTTTGCTAGACAGATGTGGTTAAACATTTATGAATGAATAACATAAGTACATTATTGTTTTATGTTAAAATTGCTATGTTTTTGTTGATTATTCATTAAATTGGATATTTATGAGATTTGTGTTACTTTAGAATGTTTTCACCCATTAGATAGACTTAACAAGTTTATCTTGATAAGGCTAGCACTGATGTGCTGCTGAATTGGTGGAGTGGCTTGCCTCAAATGCTTGGGTTAGACCACAAGCATAGTAAGTGGGTGTTTAGAGGAAACATTAAGTTTGAACCAATTTCCAGTTATGCCTTGGACTTTGGAGATAGATGGGCAAAATTGAAAAGTTGCACTTAACACCCAACTTGATTATGATAATACATTAGGTCTTTGATTGAATTGCTTTTGATATGCCAACTAGTGAGATCCGTTAAGGGTCAAATAATTGCGCATGTTGGAGCAATTTGGGGAATTATCTAAGTAGAAGATCATAATGATAGGATCAACCCTTTTGTTAGATAAAGTGAATATTAGGGTTTACACTCTCTTTGATGCAAAACCTAAATTGCCGATAGAGGATTTCAACTGTATTTGGAATCTGTTTGCAAACTATATATAAATGTTATACTATTATTTGTAGTAAATTCCTAAAACCTTCATTGGAGTTTAGCAATTGCAATCACCTCCCTTGAACTTTTTGATATAGCTATAAGTAGAACCCTTTGGTAGAATCTTTTGGAAAAAGGTATGAAAATGTTCGAAGTACCCATGCATTTACTATTGAAGCTATTTTCTATGAAAATAATAATACAAACTTTATAAATAACAAAAACAAAGAGATTTAAAGTTGCAACTTTACCTTTAAGTGATTGATATAAAGGGCAAATTTGGAAAATATATCAATTTCAAAAAAAAGGAGTTTGGGGTAGTGATTCATATGAAGAAAAAATTTAGAAAACAAACATATTTGTAAAACTACATGGGTTTTTAGAAGATTCTACTAGAAGGGGTCTACTTGCAACTATGTCAGAAAGTTCAAGGAAGGTGATTTCAATTACCAAACTTCAAGGGAGGTTTCAACAACAACCAAAAACATTAGGGGAGGTTTCATCAATTTACCTTATTGTCTTATGAAAAATGTTTTCCAAAGGTTTAAAATCAAAGGTCCTTTTGAATAGAGTGTGACAATACATTTTGTAGTCAAGGAAGATGTCCTTCCCTGTGAGCAGTGTTTTGATGACTATGGGTCGAGAGATTTAGGCAATAGATTATTACTGGGATAATTACTTGATTTGCTTCATCTTGCATAAGTTTATTATCCTTAGATTTTTCATAGGATGGCTGAATCCAAAGACCATTTATGTTTGAATGTTGGGCCCAAATTAAGTATAAGCTGATTGGGTTAGGGGTTCACTGCCCTTAGGCAATGAATTAAAGGGATGAGAGATCCATCATATTGATGGCTGAACCCTGCTGGAAGGTTAGGCGAAATTTAAAAAATTTCTCTCTCTCCCATGAAAATCACATTCCCTATTTTAGAACTGATGGATGGCTGAACCCTGCTGGAGCATTTTCAATGATCAATCTTGAACTCAAATCAGACCAGATTTGAAACCAAAAGGGAGTGGAGGGATATACCTGATACAAAGTAACAATAACCTCCAATGAATGTGTTCACACCCAAGTAAAGATCCAAAGACTGCTTCCACCGAAGATGACACGGTGCAGGATGAAGTAGAATCAGCAGGATGGTTCTTTAGCAAGAATCTGATGGATGGCTAGTGAGCACGACTTCTGATTACCATTTTTGCCAAAAGGTAATATCAATAACACTTCTTGATCGCTCCCACGGGTGGAGATCGAACTGATATGGTGGCAAGAGCAGGAGAGAAGGAGACAGTGCAGTCTAACTGTGTTGTCTCTCTCTGAATTTAGTAGTCATATTGGTTTTTGTTGTCTCCTGAGGGTTTGCCCTGCTCTCCTATTTATAGCCTTAAAGAGAGGTTCTCCTAATCCCATTAGCAGTTTCCTAATCCAAATCATGTATTTGGATCTGGGCTCTATTTAAGAGATAAGGATAATCCCTTATCTTATCTACAAATAAAGATCAGCCCTCCTAATCTAATTAGGAGTTTCCTGATCCAAATCTTTATTTGGGTAAGGACTCTCTGAGTAGATAGAGATAATCCCTTATCCTATCTGCTAATCTAAATCCTAGAACCGCCCCTTTTTAATTTATCTCATTAAGCCAATTCAAATTGGGCTTTAGGTCCATTAAGTCTATCTTCTCACATACCCTCCAAACTGCTACCCAGTTGGATATCCTTATATGGTGTGGGACCCAAACATTGATCTACAGATCAGTCACATGGGTTTAGCCTAGCCTCTGTTACAAGGCCTGGCCGAATTCACTGTAGGAGACAGTGAACCCCTGAGTCCATCACCATGGGCTCTTAATGGGCCCAACATTTACACTAAATGGTCACTGGGTCAAACCACCCTATAAAAACCTAAGGATTGTGGGCAGATGCAAGATTAGTCCATCAGGTATTACCCTCAACGGTCTTACACTTAACCTCTCAGCCCATAATGATCAAACACTGCCCAACAAGAGAGGACCTCTCCCTCGGCTGCAAGGTACTGTGCAACACTCTCTACTCACATGGATCTTGAGAATTAAAACCTTTTGCAAACATTTTGAAACCATAATATATATATATATATATATATGTATGTATATCTCTATATAAATAGATTTTGAAACCATAATATATATATATATGTATGTATGTATCTCTATATAAATAGATTTTGCAAAACAAATTTCAACGGTTGAAATCAACTGCTGGCAGTTTAGGTTTCCATCAGAGAGAGTGCATCCCTGATCATTCACTTTGTCCAATAAAGGGGCTGATCCTGTCACTATGATCACCCACTAAATGAATTCTCGGACTGTCCCAACATACCCAGGTTTTGACCCCCTCTAAGGATCTCACTGATTGGCATATCAAAGACAGCCCAATCTGACACCTAGTGCACTATCATAATCGAGCCTAGGGGTCGGGTGTAGCATTCCAGTTTTGCCCATCTATCTCCAAAGTCTAGGGCAATATTGGAATTCTGGTCCGGTTCAGAGTTTCAAGAAAACCCTCACTGCATGTACCTCAGGTCTCACCCTGGCAGCTGAAACAGGCCACCCCAACCAACTTGGTGGCATTCCAGTTTTGCCCATCTATCTCCAAGGTCTAGGGCAATACTGGAATTCTGGTCCGGTTCAGAGTTTCAAGAAAACCCACACTGCATGTACCTCAGGTCTCACCCTGGCAGTTGAAATAGGCCACCCCAACCAACTTGGTTGCACATCAGTGTCAGCCTTGGTAGGATAAATCTCCCCAGATCTATCCAACGGTTGTGAAGATTCTAAACTAACATGAGTCTCATATGTGTCCAATTTAAGGGTATTACACAGAAACACACCATAATAACACGAATCAAATATGTACTTTATTCATTAAATGTCATAATGTACATCATTCTGATTGGAGCTAAGGGCATACACTGTCTAACATCTTCCACTTGCACTTAGCTCCAACCAGGTACAAGCTGGAGTTCCAGACTTTCCATGTGTTTATCAAACACTTTCTGTGTCAGTGGCTTAATCAATGAGTCTGCCACATTCTCCGTTGATGCTACCTTTTAACATCAATCTTTCGTAGATCCAGTATTGTCACACAACAGTGAAATGGGTGATGTGTTGAATTCCAAATTCCAGAATGAACACCTTCATTCATTAGGCAGCCTCACATACGGCAATGTGTTCGGCTTGGGTTGTGCACTATTATTCTTACTACTTAGGACCTCTGTTTGCTGCTCTTCCAACTAAGAGCACATGATCCTATCATGTAGATATAAATGTAAACTTTCTATTATCTGGATCTGACTAAAATCGGCATCAGTATACCCCTGGATCTGTAGTGAACTACCATCAAATGCTAGACAAAACTCTTTTGTCCTTTGAAGGTATTTTAGTATGTTTTTCACAGCAGTTCATTGCTTCTGCCCTGGGTTTGACTGGGATCTGCTTACCACACTCACTACCTGAGAGATGTCAAGACGAGTGCATAGCATGGCATACATGATGCTTCCTACGGCTGAGGCATAGGAAACATCCTTCATGCCCTCAATCTCTTCGGGAGTCTTGGGAGGTATGCCCTTGGAGAGAGTGACTCTATGCCTGAATGGAACATCTCCTTTCTTGGAGTTCTACATGCTGTATCTCTTGACTATTTTGTCAATGTAAGCAGATTGGGGTAATCCTATTGTCCTCTTCGATCTATCTCTATAGAGTCGAAGGCCTAATATGTAGGAGGCTTCTCCAAGATCTTTCATGGATAATTGTTGTGAAAGCCATACTTTCACCGTAGTTAACATTCCTACATCATTCCCAATGAGTAGAATGTCATCTACATACAGAACCAAGAACGTAACCTTATCACCACTATTTTTTCCATAGACACAGGGCTCATTCGGATTTTTCTCAAAGTCAAATTGTTTGACGGTAGAGTCAACCGGATGTTCTAACTCCTAGAAGCTTGCTTAAGTCCATATATGGATCGGTTTAGTTTACATACCACGTGTTCCTAACCCGCAGCTATAAACCTTGTAGTTGCTGCATATCTTCACTAAGATCTCCATTCAGGAATGCAATTTTGACATTCATTTGTCAAATCTCGTAACCATGGTATGCTGCTACAGCTAGCAGGATCCTAATGGATTTAAGCATGGCCACCGGTGAAAAGGTTTCCTCGTAATCGATTCCTTCTTTATAAGTGTATCATTTCACCACAAGATGAGCCTTGTAGGTCTCAACCTTACCATCGGGGCCCTTCTTCCTCTTATAAATTCATTTGCAACCAATTGCTTTTACCCCAAGGGGTGGATCTACTAGAGTCCAGACTCCATTGGTTTCCATTGAGTCCATCTCAACTCTCGTGGCATCTACCCACTTCAAGGAATCTATGTCCAATATAGCTTCCATATAAGTCACAGGATCATCCTCACTGGTCGTATCTTCCACCAAGTAACTTTCTTGGTCATAGTCGAAACGAACTAGAGGCCTGGAAACCCGAGTAGATCTTCTAGGTTGGTCATTAACTGGAGCTTATGGGACATCTCCCACTACGCCTGAGCCTTTCTCATCAAGAACAACTTCTTGATGATAATTGTTTAGGATGTAATCATCTTCCAAGAAATGGGCATTTTGACTACAGAACACCTTCTATTCTCCTAGGTAGAATAAGTAACCCATAGAGCCTCTGGGGTAGCCTATGAATAGGCAACGACTGGTCTTGGATTCCAATTTGTCTATACTCGTTCTTTTAACATGTGCCGGACAACCCCAAATCTTCAAGTGTGTCACACTTGGTTTCTTACCGGTCCAAAGCTCATAGGGAGTCTTCAGAACTTATTTGGTTGGAACCCGGTTTAGCACGTATATCGTAGTCTCTAATGCGTAACCCCAAAATGATGTGGGTAACTCTGAGTGTACGAGAAGTGATCAGACCATATCGAATAAAGTCCAATTCCTTCTCTTAGACGCACCGTTTAGCTGTGGTGTAGCAGGAGGAGCTAGTTGTGATACTATCCCATTGTCTTTTAAGTAGTCCCTGAATTCGTCAGAGAGATATTCGCCACCTCGATTCGATCAAAGGGTCTTAATTTCTTTCACTAATTGCTTCTCGACCTCTTGTCTAAACTCTCTGAACTTTTCAAAGGATTCAGACTTGTGTCTCATTAGGTACATGTAACCATACCGTGAGTAGTCATCGGTAAATGTTATGAAATAAACATGTTGGTTACCTATCCTAACACTCATGGGGTCACATACATCAGTATGTATAATGTCAAGCATGCTTGTACATCTTTCAGGCTTATTGTTAAATGGTCATTTCGTCATCTTACCCTGAAGGCAAGGTTCACAGGTTGGAAGATCTTCTACAATTAGAAAATCTAAAGGACCATCCTTTACCAACCTTGTGATACGATCTTTGTTGATATGACCAAGTTGGTAATGCCACAGGCACATGGGATTGACTGTATCACGAGTTCTTTTCTTGGGGATATCATCCAATGTAGTTTTGGTTATATTTGTTTCTAGAGAAGGATGGAGAACATAGAGACCATTCTCAAGTTCTTCGTATGCGAGAAATTTGTTATTTCTTTTGATAGTAATCATATTACTAAAGAGAACAAAATATTCATCCGCACACAGTTTTGAAACAAAAATCAAATTTCTTCTCAAAGTGGATACATAAAGACAATTTTTTAGTACAATAATTCCTTCTTTGAAAACTAACTCTACAGTTCCTATACCTGTAGCTGCAACACTTGCAGAAGTCCCCAAGTAAAGAGTCACCTCTCCGTCACTCAGTCATCTGCTTGTCCTAAACCCCTGTAGTGAGTTACATGCATGAGTTGAAGCCTTGGAGTCAATACACCAGGAAGCAGAAGTTACCAACAAATTGGTCTCTATGATAAAAGATTCAAAATTACCTTTCTTCTTAGTATCCAGAAACTGAGGACAGTTCCTCTTCCAGTGGCCGGCCTGTTTGTAGAAGTGACAACCATCCGATGCCTTATCCTTCTTCTGCTTCTTGGACTTGATAGCTTTCTTTTGAGGCTTTTTCTTTGCCTTCCTCTTATTCTTGCCCGATTTTCCAACTTCAACAAGCATGGAAATGGGCTCATCCTTCTTTATCAGTTCTTCGGCCCTCTACAACATATTGTTGAGTTCCTGGATGCTAACATTTAGCTTATTCATGTTGTAGTTCATGATGAACTGATTGAAGGAAGGGGGCAAATAATTTAGGATGGCATCAACCTTGGTGACATGATCAAGCCCGGATCCAAGAGCCTCAAGTTCATTGATGTATCCCATCATCTTAAGACAATGGTCATGAACTTGCTGCTTCTTGGACATCTGCGCGGTCATGAACTGTTTCAAGACCTTTTGACGAGTAGAATGATTCTACTCCTCATACATTGTCCATATGATGAGAGATCCATCACTATGGGCTCTTAATGGGCCCAACATTTACATTAAATGGTCCTTGGGTCAAGCCACCTTATAAAAACCCAAGGACTGTGGGCAGATGCAAGATTAGCCCATCAGGTATTACCCTCAATGGTCTTACACTTAAGCTCTCAGCCCATAATGATCAAACACTATTTGACAAGAGAGGACCTCTCCCTCGGCTGCAAGGTACAGTGTTGCACTCTCTACTCACATGGATCCTAAGAATTAAAACATTTTGCAAACATTTCGAAACCATAATATATATATGTATATCTCTATATAAATATTTTACAAAAGAAATTTCAATGGTTGAAATCAACTGCTGGAAGTTTAGGTTTCCATCAGAAAGAGTGCATCCTTGATCATTCACTTTGTCCGACAAAGGGGCTGATCCTGTCACTATGATCACCCACTCAGATGAATTCTCAGGCTGTCCCAACATACCCAGGTTTTGACCCCTCTAAGGATCTCACTGATTGGCATATCAAAGGCAGCCCAATCTGACACATAGTGCAGTATCATAATCGAGTCTAGGGGTCAGGTGTAATATTCCAATTTTGCCCATCTATCTCCAAGGTCCAGGGCAATACTAGAATTCTGGTTTGGTTTAGGGTTTCAAGAAAACCCACATTGCATGTACCTCAGGTCTCACCCTGGCAGCTTAGACAAGCCACCCCAACCAACTTGGTGGCATATCAATGTCAGTCTTGGTAGGATAAATCTCCCCAGATCTATCCAACGACTGTGAAGATTCTAAACTAACACAAGTCTCATATGTGTCCAGTTTAAGGGTATTACACAGAAACACTCCATATAACACGAATCAAATATGTACTTTATTCATTAAATGTCATAATGTACATCATTCTGATTGGAACTAAGGGCATACACTGTTTAACATGAATTTGGTCTACCCCATTTTAGGGGTGGGGCCGAATCCTTGTAGATAATTGTGTGACCTTTGTGGGTCTCATTCCATACAATATTTAGGCCTAAAGTGTCAATGAAATGCCTTGAAATGTGAACCATTAAAGGAAATGGGTCTTAGGCCCAATAACTAAAAAGATTAACTAAGTGATCACATGTTACGTGACTTGGATTGAAAATGGGTATGGAACACCCATTCTTTTAAGAAGATAATGCTTATATAATAAAGGATAAGTCATGTTCCAAATATGATTTGAATAAGCTCCTAATAGGATTAGGAGAGTGCTTTATATAAGGGATGAGAGTGAGGGGCAAATCATCTAATTTCTCCCCACTCTTTTGCACTCCTTCTCTTCTCTTGCACCCCAAAACCCTAGTTCGAACCTGCCACTATAGAAGCAGATTCTCTTTAATTCCTAGCTAAGTTTTTGGAGAAAAATATCACTCACATCAAGGTCCACACATATGCATCGATCCAAGGAGGTTAGAGTTCAAGTTATGCTGAAATTGCATTTTTTGAATCAACTTTACACATACTACTACACCATCTTCAGCAAGAGGCCGACCTAGGTCTAATATTAGGCATGAACTACCACTATGGGAGTGCTTTTTTGGGCTCTGTATCAGGTATGGCCAGCATTTAATTTGGTTTTCAAATCTGGTCCAGTTTAGTGCAAGTTTGATTTGAAAATTCAAATTTTAAATTACTGAAAAATTGGTTCCTAGGTTAGGTAATTTTTTTCTTATAATTTGGCCAGCCACCTAATCTGGTTCAACCATGTTATATTTGATTTATAACCTAACCAGTAGTTGTATCAGAGCGCTAGGTTCAATTTTTGGACTAAAATTAATCAAATTTGAAACAAAGATAAAATCGGTATAAATTAGTCTAGCCAATTTGACCTAATTAACATGTGAACTAAGAATTTGGTTCTTAGTTGGGCCAATGATCTGAAATATAACCTTTACGTTTCATACTATTATTTGGAATGATCATGTTGTTGAATCTTGAAATTATGGGCTGGAGTGTGATGGAAATGAAATTCTTTTTTGGGTGCAAAATTGATGCACACCATGCGATTTTGTGTTCATATAATTTGTAATTAATCTTTTTATTTTTGTTAGACAAATTGTATTAGGTTTTTTTACGTAAGCACTAGAAAATTAGGGTTTTTTAGTTAGTTTACATTGGATAAACAAGTAGAGATGGCGATGCATGGAGAGAGACAAGTTTGATAAGCATAGGAGAAGCCTATGCATGTTCTGTTGTTTTGTCCACATTGGATTTAGACCATCACACTCCTAGCCCTAGTATTCTTTTCTTTTTTTTAATTTTGGCCATTGATTGTGATTAATAGCCAAATACATTCCGATCATATATTGTTGAAATTGGATCATGTTTTGGACACCAAACCCTAGGCTGATTTGCCCTAGTTTTGGTCCAACCATTATGTGCCAAACTTGGGATTCTCTTGGGACTGTTAACAGCCCCTTAGATCATTGATTAAGTGATCAATTTCAGACCTAGGCCAAGGGTTTGATGGGTTATTACATAGACCAATTCGGCCCATGCTTGCAAAACCTAGTTGAGTTAGATTAAAGCAAGAGAAGCCCATTTCAACATTGATTGCTACATGGGCCAATTTGCTTTTTGCAGTTGGGCTCATATACCAAGTCAAACTTCATTGGATAAATATGTTCTATAATGGGCTAATAATATGTTAATCTAAATGAGCTTTGGCTTTACAAGTTTTAAGTTATTTTTGATCAAGTACATGTGCTGATATGTGTTATGTGAATGTGATTCATACATGGGCCATAAGTCATTGGCCCATATCATGACTTTATGTGGCTCTCTATGTCCATCATGGCTGAATGAACATCAATGTCATGATGTCTCGTATATCACTGATTGATCTTCCACATTATGGGCCATTCTCTTATTTCCTCTCCAAAGAGGGTAACTCCATAGAAAGCCTAGCCCATTTGGACCCATTTAAACTTGACTTTATGAATTTTAGTAGGAGCCACTTTGATATGGCTTAAATTGACCTAGGGACTATTAATATTGTACCCTCATAAATAATATAAGTTTTTAATGATAGTGATTATCATAGAATGACATCACTATAGGTCCTCCCTCATTGGCATGAAAATGGACCGAAACGATGGGTAGGGATGCACCATAAAATTGGGCTACCTGTTTCACTGAGATAATCAATTGGGTTGTTTCTTGTAGTGATAGGGGCGTCATAGACAAATAGGAGGACTTATTGTAAAATGGAAGACTTTCTCACAGTACCTTAGGGTTTCTCACATAATTAGTCAACACTTACCAATTAAAAATGTTTAACCTAAATGTATATGAACCTTGTCTAATAGAGGCCAAAAGAGGAATTCATGAGACATAAATGGATTTGTGATCCTTTACAAGAAGTGATGGGGTTATTCAACTGAAACAATGTCTATGATGTACAATGCCTCTATCCCTGAGGTTGAGGGAAGTCTTAAAGATGTACAAATGGAAATAGAACATAGATAAAAATCCATTCTATTGTTAAAAACATAAAACAATAAAGGTCATGGACTAACTATTTGTTAGATAGTGTGCAATTCCAATTAATATATTGTACATAATTTATTATGAATAAAGGAACATTCATTTCATGTGTCATTTGGATTGTTCTACTAAATTACCCTTGGTTTATATTAGTATTGTGTATGAGACCACATGATTAATTTATTATGGGCTTAAATATTCACAACCAATGGATACACTTGAGGAAATCTATCCTAATAAGGTATGTCATTCTCACACTGCCCAAGTTTGTGAAACAGGGGGCCTTAGCTACTCTGGTTGTGATGTAAGGTGTGAAGGTAAGTGTTTATAAGAAATATTGAATTAGACCAGACCCAACATGTTCTTGGACTTTATGATAGGTGGTACAACTAGGTTTTTCTCTTAAATCCTAGACTTAACATTAATATTGGATTGATTATTGGAACTTGCCTGTCTTTGATATACCAACAAGTGAAATCCTTCTAGGGTCAAATATCTGGGTATATTGGGGCATTTAAGGATGGCATTTCAAGACACAGAGAATACTTTTTACAACTTCCTCTTTGGACTCTTGAATCTATTGATAGTAGGATTAGCTGAATCCTCAATGAATGATCCAAGTGATGTTGGATGTTGGCCACCATGTCATAAGGAAAATCCCTTCCCTTAATGTGATGTCAAATATTTTTAGCAAAGATATTAAATGTAAGTGATTAATTGAGTTGCATTGACTTGATTATCATATAATGGGTTGAACCAATGGACTTGGGCCTTTAGGATGGTAAGGTCTCTAGTTAAATGTTTAAACACTTTATGACCCTGATTACTTATGTCCATTTTAGTATGGATCGAATTAGCCTATGAGGCTAATACAAATTTAAGTGGTTGGCCCCATTAACTTGCAAAAAGCATGTAACATATTGGCTCTCCCATAGAGTTGTGGGTCCCACACTATATAAGCTATAATTTCTTAATTGGATAAAAAATTTTCTAGAACTGTTAGAGTATTAATGGATAATTGTAATTCTCACATTAGAGTCCTAATCAAAATATGTACTAGAGAAGTCTTACTAAAGACTAGGATTTAACTAGTTAGACTAATTTGATGGATTTCAAACTAATAGTTGATTTCAGAGCATTAGACTCTTTCTAATATTATCCTAAATGAGTTAGGACTTGTAATTAGATTAGGAGAGGACTCATGTAGCCCTCCCACTATAAATAGATTGGAACATGTTGGATGCATCCTATTCTCTCATTACTTGCTGAATTCTGCCCTACCTTTGTGGGAAGTTTTAACTAGTGTTTTGAACCTCATTTGACCAGCCCTTTTATCTACTATTTCCAACATTCTTTTAGGTTTGTTTTGGGTTAAAATATTTCCCAAAATAGTAAGAAAGTTTAGACCTTTGCTGTTGTAACTTTTGGAGAAAGAATCTAAAATTGCAAAATCAATGTTGCACCATTTTCAACTTATTGTAGTGATTCGAGGAGGACTTGGCTTGGGTGTAAACACCACATTGAATTCTGTTTTTATAGACTTCAAAATTGGGTAATGCAGATAATCTTGTTCTAGAAGATTGGATCTTTCGTGGTCTAAAACCCTTTTGATCCAAAAAAAGAAAATATAGAATTTTCTCTTATGAGATTTCAGTGTTAGGGTTTGCACAAAAAATTGATTTTTCACCACTCTAATGGATGTAATTTTTGTATAAAATGATCATTGGATAATCATCTTTCACTACTCATTCATTCTATTTATTAGAAATGACACACAGACCATACACTAAATTATTAGATGATAATAAGCTGAAAGGACCCAACTATGGGGACTGGATACACAACCTTGATCTAATGCTCATGTCCAATAAACTGAATAAAATTGCCAACCAAAAAGCATTGGAACCTCATGGTGTAAGAGCTTTTAAAGTAAAAAGCAAGGATTATCAAGAATGGGAAGAGAAAAATTTCCTTGCCCACTATTACATCATCACCTTACTATATAATGCTATACAAAGACAACTTGATAAGATAACATTTTGCAACAAAATCTTCAATTCAATAGTCTTAAGGCCATGTATGAGGAGTAAAATCATTTTTCTTATCAAAATGTCATTATATAGTTGATGACCACTAGGATTACTAGGAACTAGTTAGTTCATGACCATGCCATGAAGATGAAAGGGTTCATAAATGAACTGAAGGCTCTTCACTCCAAATTAGATAATGAAACAAAAGTCAATGCCATCCCGAACTTTCTATTCACATCTTTCAATCAATTTGTCCTCAATTATAACATGAACAAGCTAAAAGCTAGCTTGCAAGAGCTCAATATTATGTTGCAGTGCGCCAGGGAACTAATTAAAAAGAACAAGCTAATAGCCATGCTTGTTAAAGGAGGCAAATCTGGCAAGAAGAAACGTAAGGGAAAGAAGAGGCCTCAGAAGAGGGTAGGCAAGCCAAAGAAGTAGAATAATCACAAGTCATCAGATGAGTGTTACTTTTATAATCAGATTAGGATTTAGAAGAAGAACAATCATGAGTATCTGGAATCATTTAAGAAGAAAAAAAGTGGGTAATTTCGAAACTCAAGTCATAGAGACTAACATGTTGGTCACTTCTACCTCCTACTGCATTGCCCCTAGGGCTTTTTTCACACATGTAATACTTTACAAGGGTTAAAAGGTTGAGTAATGATGAGATCATGCTTTACATGGGTACATATGCAATTGTTGCAATTGTTGCAATTGTTGCCATAGGATCTATAGATTTAGTTTTTAAAGAAGGGATTATTATCCTTAAGGATTGTCTTTATGTTTTACAACTCAGGAGAAATTTGATTTTAGTTTCTAAGTTATGTAAGGATGGTTATTTCATTTTATTTAGTAATAAGATTGTAATTAAATTGAATAATAAGTTCTTTGCCTATGGAGAACTTGAGAGAGAATGGTCTCTTTGTACTTAACCCTTCTCTAGAAACAATTGTGATTGAGACTACTCTAGAAGACATCCCTATGAAAAGAACATGATAAACCATTAATCCCACATGCTAGTGGCAATACCAACTTGGCCACATAAACATAGAACAAACCACAAAATTAGAAAATTTACCAACTTGTGAGTTGGTAGATAGTGTATGCCTTAGGTCCAATAAAATTGATGTACATAAATATCTATGGATAAATAACATAAGTACATTATTGTTTTATGCTCAAATTGATATGTTTCTGTGAGTCATTCTTTTAATTGGACATTGATGTGTTGCTAAATTGGTGGAGCAACTTGTATCAATTGCTAGGGTTAGACCCCAAGCATAGTCAATGAGTGTTTGGAGGAAACACTGAACATAGACTAATTTATAGTTATGCCCCAGACCTTGGAGACAGATGGGAAAAATTGAAAAATTACATTGAGTCCTAGAATTAACTATGATACTACAATAGGTCTTGGACTAAACAACATTTGATATGCCAACCGGTAAGATCCATTAAGGGTCAAATAAATAGGTATGATAGAGTAGTTTAAAAAAATTACCTAAGTGGGTGATCATAGAGATAGAATCAACCCCTTTGTTAAATGGAGCGAATATTATGGTTTACATTCGCTAATGGAAACTTAAACTACATGTTGTGGATTTCAATTCTATTTTAAATCTAGTTTGCAAAATGTATTTATATGTTATATTATTATTTTATTAAAAATAATTGCAAAAGGTTTTAATGCCACAATCCTTCCTTGTGAGCAATGTTTCGATGATTATGAACTGAGATGTTAAGGGCTAGAGACCATTACAAGGTTGATTACCTGATGGGCTTCATATTACATAAGTTTATTATCATTAGATATTCAAAAGGTGGCTAAATCCTAGGAAAATTTATGTTTAAATGTTGGGCCCAAGCTGATTGGGTGAATTCAGTCTGCCCCTTTCCAAGGGTGGGGTTGAACCCTTGTGGACTTATGTGAGGCATTTGTGGGTCTCAAACCATATAATATTTGGGCCTAAAGTATCCATGAAATTCCTTGAGACATGAACCATTAAAGAAAATGGGCCTTAGGCCCCTAACTAATAAGATTAATTAAGTGATCACATGACAACTAAGTTGTTTTCATGTGACCTCGATAAAAAATGGGGATCACCCATTTTATTAAGAAAATAATGATTATCTAATTAAGGATAAGTCCTGATCCAAATATGATTTGTATGAACTCCTAATGGGATTAAGAGAGTTCTTTATATAAGGGATGAGAGGGAGGGGGCAAGTCGTCCAATTTCTCCCCACTCACTTGCACTCTTTTTCTCTTCCATTACACCCCAAAACCCTGGTTTGAACCAGCCACTGTAGGGGTTGCTTCTCTTTAGTTCCTAGCTGAATGTTTGGAGAAAAACATCAGTCACATCAAGATTCACACAATTGCATCGATCCAAGAAGTTTGGAGTTCGAGTTTTATTGAAATTGCATTATTGGGATTCACACATACTATTGCGCCATCTTCAATAGGAGGCCGATTTAGGTTTGATATTGGGTGTGAACTACCACTTTGGTAGTTGCTTTTGTGGACTTTGTATTATATATGATCAGCATTTAATTTGGGCTTCAAATTTAGTCTGGTTCAGTGCAACATTGATCTGAAAAATTCAGATTTCAAATCACCAGGAAATCAGTTCCTAGATTGGTTTAGAATTTTCTTTTATAATTTAGCTAGCCATTAGATCTGGTAGCCATGTTATATCTGATTTCTAACCTAACCAACAAAGGCAAGAGTTGCATGAGATGTATAAATGAGAAGAAATATTCTAGGGACAAAAATATCGTGTGAGGTGGTTAGTATAATTTGAAGTTATTTTACACTGAAATTAAATTGAGTAGGAGCAAAAACCAAATTGAAAATTTAAAAGATGGCACAAGAACTTGGGTTACAAGTCTAGTACAATTGAAGTAGAAAGATGTGGATTACTTTGCTTTCATCTTGATAGAAGAAGGGTTATCTATTGATTCCCTTCTAATTGTAATTCCTAGCCTAGTAACAGCAAAACAAAATGCTATGTTAGAGGTTGGCCCAACAACTGAAGAAGTAAAGGAAGCAGTCTTGTTGGTGATTGTGGGGAAGGATGTTGTGGAAGTGGTGAAGTATTTTATAAATGAAGGCAATCTATCGATTCGCTACACCTCTTCCTTCATTACTTTAATTCCAAAATGCAAACATTATTGCAAAAGTAATCACAGGTAGACTTTTTGGCATATTGCCTAGTCTGATATCTCTTGAGCATGGAGCTTTTGTCAAAGGGAGAAACATCATGAATAATGTTGTGGTTTGGTGCAAGAAATGGTGGTTGACATTGACAAGAAGGCTAAGGATTATAACCACCTTAATTGGGACGGTTAAGGTTTCTGGTAACAATTGAGAATTGTTGGTTCTCCATCTTATGGAGTGGTGTTGTTACTTGATACTCCAAATCTACTGGAAGTTTGAGACATGGTGAACCGTTATCTCCCTATTTGTTTATTCTTTTTTTAGAGGACTTGGGTAGGAGTTTATCCAAGTTGGGGATGGAGTTACAAGAGGGCATTTATGCTACTTATAGTGAGTACTCTATTGTCATTCATTATCTTTATGCAGATGACACTATCATTTTTACTAGAGGATCAAAGAGAGTGGTAAGTAAGGTAAGGGATATCATTCAGCAACATGAAGAATGTAAAGGGATGAGAGATCCATCATATGGATAGCCGAACCATGCAGGAAGGTATGGCAAATTTTCAAAAATTTCTCTCTCCCATGTGAGTGAAGGGATGAGAGATCCATCATATGGACGCCCAAATCTTGCAGAATAAGGTGGGAGAATTTCAAAAAAAAAATTCTCTCCCTTCAACTGGGGATCGCATTCCCTATTTTAGAAAATCATATTTTCAAGGATCAATCTTGAACCATAAACTGAACCAGATCTGAACAAAAACAATAGGAAAGAATTATACCTGATACGAAGAAATAATATCTCCTAACGAAGGTGTTTACGCCCAAGGAAGGATCCAAAGACTACTCCCACTGAAGATGGCGCAGTGTAGGATGGAGCAAAATCAGCAGTGTTCTTCTCCAAGAACCTAGTCCTTCGCAAGAAACAACAGGATGGCATGTGAGCACAGCTTCCTATCAGCCCCTTCACAAGGAACTGATATCAAGATCCAATCTTGATTTCTTCCACTAAAAAGGAGGTCGAATTAGCAGGTAAGGCGGCGACAGGAAGGAGGTGGCAAGAGAGAATTTTCGCAGGTATGCTGAATTCTCTCTTCTGTGATTTCAGCTCTGAAGAGGATGTGATTATGTGTCTTCTAAAGGCTGCCGCCCCCTCCTTCTTTTTAACCTTAAAGGATCAGCTCCTAATCCCATTAGGAGTTGCTGATCCAAATAATATTTGGATTAGACATCCCTTTAGGTGATAAGGATAAACCCTTCTCTTATCTACAGATTAGATCAGCCTTCTCCTAATCTCATTAGGAGGTTTCCAGATCTTAATCACATTTAGATCTGGACTCTCTGAGTGGATAGGGTTAAGATCTATTCTATCTGCTAATCCATCCCAGAATTCGCCCCATATTTAACTAATTAAAACATCCCAGTTTGAAGTGGGATTTAGGGCCATTAAGGTCAAATGCTCACTTAGCCTTCCTAACTGCTGCCCAGTTAGGCTTCCTTGAATGGCGTGGTACCCAAGCATTGATCTACACATCAACCACATGGGTTCGGCCCAGCCTTGTTTACAAGGCCTGGCCAAATACACTGTTATGGACAGTGCACCCCTGAAACCCATCACATGGGCTCTATGGGCCCAACACTTACCCTAAGTGGTCCCTGGGCCAAGCCACCTTGTAACACCCAGGGACTGTGGGCAGATGCAAGATTAGCCCATCAGGTATTACACTCAATGGTCTTACACTTAACCTCTCAGCCCATAATTATCAAACACTACCCGATAAGAGAAGACCTCTCCCTTGGCTGCAAGGAACAGTGTTGCACTCTCTGCTTATATGGATCCCGGGTATTAAAACCTTCTTGCAAATGTTTTGGAAACCATAATATATGTATACTTTGATATCTCATATAAAATATATTTTGCAAAACAAATCTCAACGATTGAAATTGGTTGTCGGCAGTCTTGGTTTCCATCAGTGAGAGTGCATCCCCGATCGTTACCTTTGTCCGACAAAGGGGTTGATCCTGTCACTATGATCTCCTACTCAGATGAATTCTCAGACTGTCCCAAGATACCTAGGTTTTGACCCCCGCTAAGGATCTCACTGATTAGTACATCAAAGATAGCCAAATCCAACACCTAGTGTGGTATCATAATCGAGTCTAGGGGTCGGGTGTAAATTTTCAGTTTTGCCCATTAATCTCAAGGTCCAGGGCAATACTGGAAATCTGGTCCGGTTCAAAGATTCAATTAAACCTACACTGCATGTGCCTTGGGTCTCACCCTGGTGGCTGAGACAGGCCACCCCAACCGACTTGGTGGCACATTAGTGTCAGCCTTATCAGGATAGGTCTCCCCAGACCGACCCACTGGCTGTGAACAATCTAAACTTACACGAGTCTCATTAAGTGTCCAGTTTAAGGGAATTACACAAAAACATACCATAGGAACATGAATCAAATATGTACTTTATTCAGTTACAATAAACTCATAATGTACATCATTCTGATTGAAGCTAAGGGCATACAAAAACTGTCTAACAACTCCCATTTGCACTTAGGTCCAATCTGGTACAAGCCGGAGTCCCATGCTTTCCACGTGTTTCTCAAACACTTTCTGTGATAGTGGCTTCATCAATGGGTCTGCTACATTTTCCGCTGATGCTACCTTCTGAATCAGGATGTCCCCTCTACCAAAAATCTTCCATAGTACGTGGTACTTCCTCTCGATGTGCTTTGACTTCGAGTGGGCTCGTGGCTCCTTAGCCTGAGCAATGGCTCCATTGTTGTCACACAACAACAGGATGGGTGATGCGCTAGACGGAACTGCTCCCAACTCATGAATGAACTTCTTCATCCACACGGCTTCTTTGGCAGCCTCATTTGCGGCAATGTACTTGGCTTCGGTCGTGGAGTCTGCAGTGGACCCCTGTTTGTTGCTTTTCCAACAAACAGCACATGATCCTATCGTGAAAACATATCCAGATGTAGACTTTCTATCATCTGGATCTGATTGTAAATTGGCATCAGTACCCTTGGATCTGTAGTGAGCTACCATCGAATACCATACAAAACGCTTTTGTCCTTCGAATGTACTTAAGTATGTTTTTCACAACAGTCCAATGCTCTTGCCCTGGGTTAGCTTGGAATCTGCTTACCACACTCACTGAGCAATGTCAGGCCGAGTGTGGCATACATGATGCTCCCTATGGCAGAGGCATAGGGAACGTCCTTCATGCCTTCAATCTCCTCAGAGGTCTCGGGAGACATCTTCTTGGAGAGAGTGACTCCGTGCCTGAAAGGAACATTTTCTTTCTTGGAGTTCTGCATGTTGTATCTCTTGACTATTTTGTCAATGTAAGCAGATTGGGATAATCCTATTATCTGCTTCAATCTATCTCTATAGAGTCGAAGACCCAGTATATAGGAGGCTTCTCCAAGATCTTTCACAGAGAATTGCTGTGAAAGCCATACTTTCACCGTAGTTAACATTCCTACATCATTCCCAATGAGTAGAATGTCATCTACTACAGAACCAAGAAGGTAACCTTATCCCCACTGGATTTCCTGTAAACACAGGGCTCATCTGGATTCTGCTTGAAGCCAAATGATTTGACAGCAAAGTGAAAACGGATGTTCCAACTTCTAGAAGCTTGCTTAAGTCCATAAATGGATCTATTTAGTTTACAAACCATGTGTTCCTGACCAGCAGCAATGAAGCCTTGTGGCTGCTGCATGTAGATATCTTCAGTAAGATCTCCATTCAGGAATGCAGTTTTGACATTCATTTTTCAAATCTCATAATCATGGTATGCTGCTACAACTAGCAGGATCCTATTGGATTTAAGCATGGCCACAGGCGAAAAGGTTTCCTCATAATCGATGCCCTCTTTCTGAGTGTACCCTTTCACCACCAGACGAGCTTTGAAGGTCTCAACTCTACCATCCGGGCCCTTCTTCCTCTTGTAAATCCATTTGCAACCAATTACTTTTATCCCAAAGGGCGGATCTACTAGAATCCAGACTCCATTGGTCTCTATTGAGTCCATCTCAGCTCTCATGGCCTCCACCCACTTCTAGGAATCTATGTCTAACATAGCTTCCGCATAAGTCACGGGATCCTCCTCACTAGTCAAGGTTTCCACTAGGTAACTATCCTGGTCATAACCATAATGGACTGGTGGCCTAGATACCCAAGTGGATCTTCTAGGTTGTTCACTACCTGGAACTTGTGAGACATCTCCGAATGCTCCTGAGCTCTCTTCATCAAGAACTACTTCTTGATGATGGGTGTCCAGGATGTAATCAGTTTCCAAGAATTGTGCATTTCGGCTGTAGAACACCTTCTGCTCACTTGGGTCATAGAATAGGTAATCCACAGAGCCTTTTAGGTAGCCTACAAATAGGCAACAACTGGTCTTGGATTCCAACTTGTCTGCACTCGTTCTTTTAACGTGTGCTGGACAACCCCAAATCTTCAAGTGTCTAACACTTGGTTTCTTTCCGGTCCAAAGTTCATATGGAGTGCTCAGAACCGATTTGGTTGGAACTTGATTCAGCACGAAAATCACAGTCTCTAATGCGTAGCCCCAAAAGGATGTGGGTAACTCTAATTATATGAGAAATGACCGAACCATATCCAATAAGGTCCTATTCCTCCTCTCTAAAACACCGTTAAGTTGTGGTGTAGCAGGAGGAGCCAATTGTGATACTATCCTATTGTCCTTTAAGTAGTCCCTGAATTCATCAGAGAGATACTCGCCATCTCGATTTGATCGAAGGGCTTTAATTTCTCTCCCTAACTGTTTCTCGACCTCTTGTCTGAACTCTTTGAACTTTTCAAAGGATTCAAGCTTATG
Source organism: Nelumbo lutea (assembly GCF_056320005.1). Lineage (NCBI taxonomy): Eukaryota > Viridiplantae > Streptophyta > Magnoliopsida > Proteales > Nelumbonaceae > Nelumbo > Nelumbo lutea. The sequence continues at coordinate 56,533,451 of NC_142687.1, read as the reverse complement.
TCTCATTAGGTACACGTAACCATATCATGAGAAATCATCTATAAAGGTGATGAAATACACGTGTTGATTCCGTGTCCTCAGGGGACCACATACATCAGTATGTATAAGGTCAAGTGTGCTTGTACATCTTTTTGGCTCACCATTAAATGGTCGTTTTGTCATCTTGCATTGTAGGCAAGATTAAGATTAGGATAAGCCCTTATCTTATCTTATCTGTAGATTAAGATCAGCCCTCCTAATCTAATTAGGAGTCTCCCAATCCAAATATTTATTTGGATTTGGACTCTCTAAGTGGACAGGGATAACTCCCTATCCTATCTGTTGATCCAAATCCCAGAACCGCCCCTCTTTAATTAATCTAATTAAACCAGTTCGATTTGGGCTTCAGGCCCATTAAGTCCATGTTCTCATTCAGCCTCCAAATTGCTACCCAGTTGGGTATCCTTATATGGCGTGAGACCCAAACATTGATCTACACATCAGCCACATGGGTTCAGCCCAGCCTCTGTTACAAGGTATGGCCGAATTCACTATAGGAAACAGTGAACCCCTGAGCCCATCACTATGGGCTCTTAATGAGCCCAACACTTACACTAAGTTGTCCCTAGGTCAAGCCACCTTATAAAAACCCAAGGACTGTGGGCAGATGCAAAATTAGCACATCAGGTATTACCCTCAATGGTCTTACTCTTAACCTCTCTGCCCCTAATGATCAAACACTGCCCGACAAGAGAGGACCTCTCCCTTGGCTGCAAGGAACAGTGTTGCACTCTCTACTCACATGGATCCCGGGAATTAGAACCTTTTGCAAACATTTTGAAACTGTAATATATATGTATATCTTTATATAAATATATTTTGCAAAACAAATTTCAACGATTGAAATCAGTTGCCGACAGCTTTGGTTTCCATTAGAGAGAGTGCATCCTCAATCATTCACTTTGTCTGACAAAGGGGCTGATCCTGTCACTATGATCACCCACTCAGATGAATTCTCAGACTGTCCCAACATACCCAGGTTTTGACCCCCTCTAAGGATCTCACTGATTGACATATCAAAGACAGCCCAATCCGACACCTAGTGTAGTATCATAATCGAGTTTACGGGTCAGGTGTAGTATTCCAGTTTTGCCCATCAATCCCCAAGGTCCAGGGCAATACTGGAATTCTGGTCCAGTTCAGGGTTTCAAGAAAGCCCACACTACATGTACCTCAGGTCTCACCGTAGCAGCTGAGACAAGCCACTCCAACCATCTTGGCGGCACATCAATGTCAGCCTTGGCAGGACAAATCTCCCTAGATCTATCCAACTACTGTGAAGATTCTAAACTAACACGAGTCTCATATGTGTCTAGTTTAAGGGTATTACATAGAAACACACCATAATAACATGAATCGAATATGTACTTTATTCATTTACAGTAAATGTCATAGTGTACATCATTCTGATTGAAGCTAAGGGCATACACTGTCTAACCACTCCCACTTGCACTTAGGTCCAATCTGGTATAAGCCGGAGTCCCATACTTTCCACGTGTTTCTCAAACACTTTCTATGTCAGTGACTTAGTTAATGGGTTTGCTACATTCTCTGCTAATGCTACCTTCTGAATCAGGATGTACCCTCTTCCAACTATCTCCTGTAGTACATGGTATTTCCTCTCGATGTGCTTTGACTTCGAGTGGGCTCGTGGCTCCTTATCCTGAGCGATAGCTCTAATTTGTCATACAATAGTGGAATGGGTGATGTGCTGGGTGGAATTATTCCTAATTCATGAATGAACTTCTTCATTCATACAGCTTCTTTGGCAGCTTCACTTGCGGCAATGTATTCGGATTTCATTGTGGAATCCGTCGTGGACCCCTGTTTGCTATTTTTCCAACAAACAACACACGATCCTATCATGAAAACATACCCAGATGTAGACTTTCTGTCATTTGGATCTGACTGGAAATTGGCATCAATATACCCCTGGATCTGTAGTGAGCTACCATCGAATAGCAGACAAAACTCTTTTGTCCTTCGAAAGTACTTAAGTATGTTTTTCACAACAGTCCAGTGCTCCTGCCCTGGGTTGGTCTGGAATCTGCTTACCATACTCACTGCCTGAGCAATGTTAAGACGAGTGCACAACATGGCATACATGATGCTCCCTACGGCTGAGGCATAGGGAACGTCCTTCATGCCCTCATTCTCCTCGGGAGTCTTGGGAGACATGTCCTTGGAGAGAGTGACTCCATGCCTGAAAGGAACATTTCCTTTTCTTGGAGTTCTCCATGCTGTATCTCTTGGCTATTTTGTCAATGTAAGCAGATTGGGATAATCCTATTATCCTCTTCGATCTATCTCTATAGAGTCGAAGACCCAGTATATAGGAGGCTTCTCCAAGATCTTTCATGGAGAATTGCTATGAAAGCCACACTTTCACCGTAGTCAATATTTCTATATCATTCCCAATGAGTAGAATGTCGTCTACATACAGAATAAAAAATGTAATCTTATCACCACTGGATTTCCTGTAAACACAGGGCTCATCCGGGTTTTGCTCAATGTCAAACTTTTTGACAGTAGAGTCAAACCAGATTTTCCAACTCCTAGAAGCTTGCTTAAGTCCATATATGGATCTATTCAATTTAGATACCATGTGTACCTGACCCGTAGCTATGAAACCTTGCAGTTGCTGCATATAGATATATTCACTAAGATCTCCATTTAGGAACGCAGTTTTGACATCCAGTTGCCAAATCTCATAATCATGGTATGCTGCTATAGCTAGCAGGATCCTAATGGATTTAAGCATGGCCACCGGTGAAAAGGTTTCCTCATAATCGATGCCCTCTTTCAGAGTATACCCTTTCACCACCAGACGAGCCTTGTAGGTCTCAACCTTACCATCGGGGCCCTTCTTCCTCTTATAGATCCATTTGCAACCAATTACTTTTACCCCAGGGGAAGCATCTACTAGAGTCCAGACTCCATTGGTCTCCATTGAGTCCATCTCAGCTCTCATGGCATCTACCCATCTTCAAGGAATCTATGTATAACATAGCTTCCGTATAAGTCATGAGATCCTCCTCACTAGTCGTAGCTTCCACCAGGTAACTATCCTGGTCATAGCCAAGACGAACTGGAGGCTTAGAAACACCAAGTAGATCTTCTAGGTTGGTCATTACCTGGAACTTGTGGGACATCTCCCATTGACCCTGAGCTCTTTTCATCAAGAACAACTTCCTGATGATGATTGTTCAGGATGTAATCATCCACTATGAAATGAGCATTTCGACTACAGAACACCTTCTGTTCTCTTGGGTCATAGAATGGGTAACCCACAGAGCCCTTGGGGTAGCCTACGAATAGGTAACGACTGGTCTTGGATTCCAATTTGTCTGCACTCATTCTTTTAACATGTGCTGGACAACCCCAAATCTTCAAGTGTCTCACACTTGGTTTCTTTCCGATCCAAAGCTCATAGGGAGTCTTCGGAACTAATTTGGTTGGAACCCGGTTCAGCACGTATATCGCAGTCTCCAATGCAAAACCCCAAAAGGATATGGGCAATGATAGCTATAAATATAACCCTAGCAAGTGCACTAGTTATCCAGTAGTATAAAATATCGTTCCCACGGGGATTTAACAAAATATGTATTAAAACCATAGTCTTCCCTAATTATCTGGACAAACAAAATTCAGATTTGATCAAGAACTACTGAAATTAAAAACTAGAAAAAAAATAGAAGCAAGGATCACTAATCGAATATGCAATGGATGAAATCGCTAGGACTTTTAGGTCCACCTAACCAATGTAATGAATATTAATGGATTCGATTAACCAAGATTATTTGTCATTCCCATAAGCTGAGGTCTTCCAAATTTATTTAATATTCTCTCTCAAGATATATTAAAACTACGTCCATCAGGTAACCCTTCGATCACTCGAGTAGAATTCTCAAGATGGAAATGCATTAAGTCTAAGAAAAACCATTAAATTCAGATGAATCATGTATATATATCTCTGTATACCATTCAATTCACACTATGAATTGTTCAGTGAATTATGTGAATTCCTCTCTCGATTCATTCACATAACACAAATCAATTAAGAGGTGGCCAAGCTCTTAATTGCATTAAGCACGATAATTCATAGACTATATGGAAATCACAATTTTGGATAAATCATAAAGATAAAAATATATTCATTAACATGGTTAGGCTTTCCACAACCCTAGCAAGAAACAAATCAGTTCATGATAAGAGAATTAAAGCAAACAAAGGGAAAGAAAGAACTCTTGAATTCGCCCATAGTGTTGAGATCTCCTCTTATTGCCGCCACCTTCTTCTTGAAGTTTCTTGAATTCTTGGTCACCTTTCCTTTGTTTCTTGACTTCTTTTCTCCTCTATTGACTAATTGCTCAATGCAATTCGTGATCCCCTCCAGAGATTGAGTGCCCCAAGGCTGGTCTGCCCCCTCCTTTATATAGCTTAAAGGGGAGGTGGTGGTCTCCTACTTCCTCTTGAAGTTTATCTTACAAGAATAGAAAGTCCTATTCTAATCCTACTCTTATCTCTTTATCTATTGAACTTAATCCCTTTATCTTTTCTAAGATTACATCAAGAATTTAGATCTGGAAGGACTCTTCTCAGTTTCTTGTTCTTGGATTCGTATTAGACATCCTCTGCGAATTGGGCTACAGCCAGGCTTTTCTACAAGTTGGGCTTTAGCTGTGGATTGGGCCTTCCTATGAATTTTCCCCGACTTTGGGCTCGGATTTGATTTTGATGCAGGCCGAATCTGTGAAAGCGCAAACATGAAATTTGTGGTTTATTCTCTTATCTTTCCAATGGGTCTTGAATCAGTCCAATTAGAGTTCGGATACGCGAGTTAGGCCCAGATTACTGAACACTACTGAAATTGTGAAAAATCATTCGATTTGCCTTTCTTTGCTCTTGATGCCTTCTTTCATGCCCTAAACCAAAATACAAGAGATATGAGTCCAATTAAGTACTAATTAGGTATGAAAGACAAAATATTTGGGGATAAAAATGTGATAAATTCTACTCTCATCAAATTCCCCCACACTTAAACCTTGCCCATCCTCGGGCAAGACAAAACTGAAGAAAAACTAAAATAAAACAAGCTGACTAACTACTAAAATTTTTGGAGGTCATTCTTCCAGGATGTTCACCCTCTTTCATGCCTTGATCAGTATTCATGATCCTTCCCTTTGTCCACTTCTTTTCCTCTTTAACTTGTCAGAGAATCATCTTAAATCGCCAATCCTCATGATCCCAAATGAGATCGACAATTGAAGGAAACAAACATCTCTTCGCATGAATAATTTAGGACTAGAGTAAGCCCTCTTTGTTTTCACAATCACATGCAGCAAGATTCAAAAATACCCTCTCACGATTTTTTAGAACGAAACAAGGAATGCTATCACCATAAACTTGCTTATGTATCACATCTCCACCACTTATAATGAGTCCACTGCATCGAAAGGTGAATTAGGGTTCGGGATCTAGGAATGAGTGCATTTTATGTTTCATCTCACCCTTTTCCTATATTTTTAGTGTGAGTGCATTTTATGCTCCATCTCACACTTATTCAGAAAATAAATTTTCTCTTTTTTTTTTTTTGTAACATGGATTAAAGTCACGTTCTGATCCTGAACTCATTATCGTGGTTTCAACATGCCTAATAAGACAAGTTCTAGAATAATCAAACCATGTTTGTCTGTAAAAAACCGAATGCTCACAAGGGTCAAATCTGTATTGCATCTTGCCTGTTGATCATCAAACTACTGAGAGACCTTCCATAGCCAAAAATTTCAGCTAGATTTGCTTGCATCCTTTCTTGTCTATCTCACCTGAGCACATGATTCATGATGGTTTACAATCATTCAAAAACAAGTCTCTAAGGAGTAGAAATTTTGAAAAGAAAGGTTAGAGATGGGGCAATCGAAGCATGCTAGAGTCTGAAAAAAATTTATCAACCCTTTTAATCCCCCCCCACACTTAAGATATACATTGTCCTCAATGTGCATAACAAGAACAAGGAGAGAAAGATTAAGAGGACTTCCCTGAATGCCTCATTGAGATCCTACAGATGAGATACGAAAAAAATAAAGAAACACACTCATAAGAAAAAAAGACTAAACAAAACAAAAACTTAATGGTTTGCCTCCCACAAATGCTCTTTTTAAGTCGTGAGCTTGAATTTCACATTTCTTTCATGGCGGTTTCAAGGAGAGAATGAACCCATGGTGGATGGGTTGCTCTCCTTCAATATAATGTTTCAACCGCTGTCCATTTACCTTGAATGTACTCCCATCATCATTACGTAGTTCAATTGCTTCATGAGGGAATACCCTAGCCACTTCAAAGGGTCCACTCCACCTTGTTTTCAACTTCCTATGTTTCCCCCTTTCATCCTTCATAGGTGGGTTTAAACCTGGAATAGGGGCCTGTACAATAGATGGGAGGGGTTTTGTGTGAGATGGAGGTAAAGATGCATTATGAGTTGTAATTTCAAAAGAATCTGGCTCAGAAGTCAAATTTCGCAATTCTGATTTCAGTACAAACTTCTGCTCTGCTTGTTGTAATTGATTAATGTTACGGTCAACTTTCAGTGTGTCTTCTGATTTAGATGTATCAATGCCTTCAATTGCATAGATTTCATGTTCAATTGTGTTGGGACATTTCATGTTTTTAAATACATTAAACACCACTTCCTCACCATTGATTCTAAGAGTAAGTAGACCTTCTTTCATGTCAATTAAAGCATTACCCGTAGCAAGAAAGGGTCTCCCTAGAATCAACGGCATTGTCTTATCTTCCTCCATATCCAACACAATGAAATCAGCAGGAATGATGAAATTACCCACTTTGGCTAAAACATCTTCTACTATTACCCTAGGATATTTAATGCTTTGATCAGCTAATTGCAGGATAATAGTTGTAGATGTTAGTTCATGCAATCCAAGTTTCTCAAAAATAGAATAAGGCATTAAATTTATATTAGCACCTAAATTACATAAAGCTTTTTCAAATTCAGTATTCCCTATGGTACAAGGTATAGAAAAACTCCCTGGATCCTTAAGCTTTGGGGGCAATTTCTTTTGAAGAATGGCCGAACATTATTCACTTAGTTTTACCATCTCACCATCCTCCCACTTTCTTTTATTAGACAACACCTCCTTCAGGAATTTGGCATACTTCGGCATCTGTGACAATACATCAAGAAGAGGAAGGTTAATATGAATCTTTTTAAACACTTCTAAAAAGTTTTCAAATTGCTTATCTAATTTAGCCTTCAGGACTCTTCGTGGGTAGGGAATAGGAAGTTTAATTTCATGTAAATTCAGTTTAGGGGTACTTCCCTCATTCTCCTTTTGCAGATCGGCCATTTCAGCTCCCTTGTCTTCTCTTTGAATTTTGCCAACTATTTTCCCACTTCTTAAAGTTATGACATTTACTTGCTCTCTGGGATTCTTCTTCGTATTACTGGGTAGCCGTCCCTCTTTTCTTTCTGACAACATACTTACAATCTACCCCACTTGAACTTCTAAGTTCTTAATCAATGCTTCATGGCTTAAAAACCTCTTATCTTCCTCTTGGAACCTTGTTTCAGTAGCATTAATGAACTTAGAGATCATTTCTTCCAGATTACTCTTTTTTTCTCGTGGAGGCAGCTGTAGTTGGAAACCCATGGGTGCCTTTTGTTGATTGTTACTCCATGAAAAGTTCGGATGATTCCTCCACCCTGGGTTGTATGTATTTGAGTATGGGTTGAAGTTTGACCTGCCAGCATGAGAGATAAAATTAGCATTCTCATGGAAAATAAAAGGACTATTTAATTGACAATCAGTATTAGTATGTCCTATTTGACCACATAAATCACATGAGAAGCTAGATGGTGTATTAATGACTGCAATACTACAATTATCCAGTCTCTTGTTCAGATTACCTATTTGCACAGATAGGGATGCAAAGGAATCAATGTGTACTCCCCTCTGATTGGTTCGGTCATTGCTCCACTGGTAGTTGTTTGATACCATCTCCTCCACTAGGTCATATGCTTCCTCTGGAGTTTTCCTCATGATCGTACCACCTGCGGCTGCATCAATAATGGATCGGTTAGAGGGGGTAATACCATTATAAAAAGTCTGAATCTGTCGCCAAGTTGGTATCCCATGGTGAGGACACTTCCTAAGCATCTCCTTGAATGGTTCTCATGCTTCATACAAGGATTCCCTCTTAAATTGAGCAAAAGTAGTAATATCATTTATTAACTTTGCTGCTTTAGAGGGTGGAAAATATTTAGCCAAAATTTTTTGGGTTAGATCATTCCAAGTGGTGATACTTCCTACAGGGAGTGAGTTAAGCCAATCTTTAGCTCTATCACGCAATGAAAAAGGAAATAATCTAAGCCTAATAGCATCATCACTAACTCCATTATCACATATTTCCAAGAAGTTAACAATGTGTGCATTAGGGTCATCACTTGGTAACCCACTAAACTGAATACTTGTTTGGATCATCTGAATTATTGCAGGCTTGATTTCAAAATTATTGGCATGAATGGTGGGCTTGCAAATGCTGGATGTCGCCCCATCAATGTTTGGACATGCATAGTCCAATAGGGTGCAATTTCCTTCTGCCATCTCTCCTTCCAATTGTATTGCTAGTTCGCCAATAACAACCTCCTCTATTGTCTTACCTTTTTTGGCCCTTTGCAACAAGTGAAGGGTCCTTTCAATTTCTGGATCGAATTCAGCTAGTCCTTCCTGTCTAGTGCGTGTCATGCACTAGCAAATCTGAACTAGCGAGAAATCGAACAAGTAGAATAAAAATAAAATATAAAGAATAAAAATAAAATAATAACAAAATAAAAATAGTAATAATAAAAAAATCCAAATTAATCAAGGTCAACAAGTTATAATATTATTTTAGGATTAAATCCCTGGCAACGGCACCAAAAACTTGATAGCTATAAATATATAACCCTAGCAAGTGCACTATTTATCCAGTAGTATAAAAATATCGTTCCCACGGGGATTTAACAAAATAAGTATTAGTACTATCATCCTCCCTATTTATCTAGACAAATGAAATTCAGATTTGAGCAAGAACTACTAAAATTAAAAACTAGAAAAAAAAATATAAGCAATGATCAATAATCGAATATGCAATGGATGAAATCGCTAGGACTTTTAGGTCCACCTAACCAATGTAATGAATATTAATGGATTCAATTAACCAAGATTATTTGTCATTCCCATAAGCCGAGGTCTTCCAAATTTATTTAATATTCTCTCCTGAGATATATTAAAACTACGTCCATCAGGTAACCCTTCGATTTCTCGAGTAGAATTCTCAAGATGGAAATGCATTAAGTCCAAGAAAAACCATTAAATTCAGATGAATCATGTATATATATCTCTATATACCATTTAATTCACACTATGAATTATTCAGCCGATTATGTGAATTCCTCTCTCGATTCATTCACATAACACAAATCAATTAAGAGGTGGCCAAGCTCTTAATTGCATTAAGCACAATAATTCATAGACTATATGGAAATCACAATCTTGGATAAATCATAAAGATAAAAATATATTCATTAACATGGTTAGGCTTTCCACAGCCCTAGCAAGAAACAAATCAGTTCATGATAAGAGAATTAAAGCAAACAAAGGGAAAGAAAGAACTCTTCAATTCGTCCATGGTGCTGAGATCTCCTCTTCTTGCCGATACCTTCTTCTTGAAGTTTCTTGAATTCTTGATCACCTTCCCTCTGTTTCTTGACTTCTTTTCTCCTCTCTTGACTGATTGCTCAATGCCATTTGTGATCCCCTCTAGAGATTGAGTGCCCCAAGGCTGGTCTGCCCCCTCTTTTATATAGCTTAAATGGGAGGTGGTGGTCTCCTACTTCCTCTTGAAGTTTATCTTACAAGAATAGAAAGTCCTATTCTAATCCTATTCTTATCTCTTTATCTATTGAACTCAATCCCTTTTATCTTTCTAAGATTACATCAAGAATTTAGATCTGGAAGGACTCTTCTCAGTTTCTTGTTCTTGGATCTGTATTAGACATCTTCCTTTGTGTCTCATTAAGTACACATAACCATACCGAGAATAATCATCGGTGAATGTAATACAATACACGTGCTGGTTACGAGTCCTAACACTCAGGGGACCACATACATCAGTATGTATAAGGTCAAACGTGCATGTACATCTTTCAGGCTTACCGTTAAATGGTCATTTTGTTATCTTACCCTGAAGGCAAGGTTCACAAGTGGGAAGATCTTCTACAGTTAGAAAATCCAAAGGACCATCCTTTACCAACCTTGTGATACAATCTATATTAATATGGTCAAGTCGGTAATGCCATAGGCACGTGTGATTGACTGTATCATGGATTCTTTTCTTGGGGATATCAACCGACATAGTTTTGTCTATGTTAGTTTCCAGAGAAGGAAGAAGAACATAGAGACCATTATCAAGTTCTCCGTATGCAATGAATTTGTTATTTCTTTTAACAATAATCGTATTATCAAAAAAAATAGAATATCCATCCGCACACAATTTTGAAATAGAAATCAAAATTATTTTCAAATTCTATACATAAAAGCAATCTTTTAGTACAATAAATCCTTCTTTGAAAAATAACTCTACGGTTCTTATAGCCGTAGCTGCAACACTTGCAAAAGTCCCCAAGTAAAGAGTTCGTCACTCAGTCTTCTGCTTATCCTGAACCCCTGCAGTGAGTTACACGTATTAGTTGATGCCCCAGAGTTAATACACCAGGAAGCAGAAGTTACCAACAAATTGGTTTTTATGAAACGGGATTCGAAATTACCTTGTTTCTTGGATTCCAGGTATTGAGGAAAATTCCTCTTCTAGTGGCCGGTCTGCTTGCAGAAGTGACAAGCATTTGATGCTCTATCCTTCTTCTGCTTCTTGGACTTAGTAGCCTTCTTCTGGGGCTTTCTCTTAGCCCTCTTCTTATTCTTGCCTGATTTGCCAACTTCAACAAGCATGGCTATGGGCTCATCATTCTTTATCAGTTCTTCGGCCCCCTACAACATATTGTTGAGTTCTCGGATGCTGTCGTTCAGGTTGTTCATCCTATAGTTCATGATGAACTGATTAAAGGAATGAGGCAGAGAATTCAGGATGGCATCTACCTTTGTGACATGGTCAAGCCTGGATCCAAGAGCCTCAAGTTCATTGATGTACCCTTCATCCGAAGACAACAGTCATGAACCTGCTGGTTCTTGGACATCTGTGCAGTCATGAACTGTTTCAGGACCTTGTGACGAGTAGAACGATTCTACTCCTCATACATCGTCCTCAGACTATCCAATATGTCCTTTGACAATTCGATCTAATCGAACTAGCTCTGTATTGGATTATCCAAGGAAGCTATGATGTAGCAGCGGGCTAGGGAATTCTTTTCTTCCCATTCCTGGCAATCCCTCCTTCGAGCCTCAAAAGCCCTATCATTCGGACGCTCCGGGGTAGGATTCTTTGCTACTTTGTCCAATTTTTCAGACGTAAAGACCAGCATAAGATTATGGTACCAGTCGGCATAGTTTAGGCCCTTTAGTTTGTTGCCGTCCAACAACTTAGCGAATTGTCCGTTTGCCAATTCTAATAAAAAGCAAGCATTAGTCCACAACCTAAATTGATTCATGTTATCCACATAGATATGATTTTTAATCTATGTTCCATTCCCATTTGTTCATCTCTGAGATTTCCCTCCTATCTCAATGACGGAGACTATGAATTATGTTTCTAGAAATGTGGGAAATCACATAGGGTGCATGGAGCCAACTGTTTAAGTTGCATTACCCCACCACCTATCTGTGAAAGATCATATCCACTCATCGTATGAGCTTTCCCTTTGGCCTCTGTCAGACAAGGTTCATTGCCATTTTAGGTTAAACCTTTCTGTCCAATGAGTGCTCACCCATGATATTCGTGAATGCCAAAGTACCATGAGAGAGTCTTCTATTTTAGGATAGGCCCCTCCCACATTGGTTTATGATGCCTCTATCATCTTATGAAACATTCCAATAGATCCAACAGGAAATGGATAGCCCAATTTTATGGTAATGATGGAAGGCCTTTAGAGAGTTCATCATATGAATCTCCCTATCACATGCACCCATATTTCAGGAGGGAACGAAAGTTACGCCCTAGTTTAATTTAGGTCAAACCAAAGTGGCTCCCACTGACTTTCATAAAGCCAGATTTCGGTGGCCTTAAACGGCTAGGTTCCGCACGGTTCCTCTTCACGAGAGGTGTGGGGCCCACCACGAAAGAAAATCATCCAATGATCTTAACGACACCATGACAATGATATGCATTCAGCCATGGTGTGCGCAAGAGCCATTGCCATATCAGCATAGGCCAAGTACTTATGGCCCATGAACGTTGCACATCACACATTCATACATCACATGTAGGGATAAAATTGATCCAATCAATTAATATCTGTAAAGCCCATTATTAAAGCCCATAATTATCCATAATATTACTGATTAATATTATCTAGGTGTATGGGCTGAATAGCAAAGAGCAGTTCGGCCCATATAGCTTTTATGTAGTTAGTGGGCTTAAGTAGTTTTAACACTTTAAAACTAGGCCTTACAGATGTGGGCCGAATTAGGTGTTGCAATTAAATATCAATCTCTTGACCCAAGAGTGGGAAATTAGGGCTGAGAACAGCCCCCATCGAACCACAGATTCGGTCCAACCTGTTTGGTCCAATCTGGTTCGTATGGGTCTAAGGTTTGATTTTTAATTCAAGAGTTAATTCAAGAAATTGATCTGAAATTAAATTACTGATTAAAAATGATCAAGAATCAATACTAGGGCTGTTCGCACATCTGCTACCTGCAAAACAGATGTTAGATCATAGTTTGCAGTTTCACAAACTACAAATCGCAGATAGTGAATTCCTAATTTGCGAAATCTCCTCCTTCTGCGTAATCAGCTTCGATTTTGAATGAAAATAAAATAGAAAACCCTAATTTTCTATTAATATTACATCAAATCAAATTCCTATACATTCAGTCTAGAAACTTAAAAATAATTAATTACAGACCAAAAGTAAATGAACTACAAAATCGCATATTTGTTGCGCCAATAAAGACTTCGATCTCCACCGTACGAACAACCCATAAATCAGGAAAAATATAAAGAACTATTCTAAATATGATTCATATTTATAAAGATCTAATTTCATATTAACAGCCCTTAATCTGGGAACCGATTTCCTAGAAAATCAATTATCTGCGCAAATTGGGTAGAACGCCTTCTGCCCATTTGTGCAGGTTCAGATCTGATCTAATTTTGGTTCAAGACTTGAACCTGGCTTTGATACCATTGAAGGGATGAGAGATTCATCATATGGATAGCCGAACCTTGCAGGAAGGTAGGGCGAAATTTCAAAATTTTCTCTCTCTCCCATGTGGGAATCATATTCTCTGTTTTAGAAAACTGCATTTTCAAGGATCAGTCTTGAACCCTAAACCAAACCAGATCTGAAACCAAAAGGTAGGAGAGGGATATACCTAATACAGACTAGTAGTAACTCCCAATGAAGGTGTTCACGCCCAAGGAGAATGCCAAAGACTGCTCCTACTGAAGATGACACAGAGTAGGGTGGAGCAGAATTAGTAGGTGGTTCTTCCCAAGAACCGAACTCTTCAGCAAGAATTCGATAGAGGGTGAGTGAGCACCAAAAACTGATATCAAGAACACTTCTTGATCTCTCCTACTAGTGTAGAATGAACTGGCAATGGCAGCAACAATAGAGGGAGGCAAGAGCAGAAGAAGGCGTCAGTCTCACTAGAGTTGTCTTCTCTCTTGGATCTGAGATCTTGTTGGGTGAAGTAGGGTTCGCCCTCATTAGGAGCTTCCTAATCCAAATCTGTATTTGGATCTAGACTCTCTTTATGAGATAAGGATAAGCCCTTATCTTATCTGCAGAGAGAGTGTATCCCCGATCATTCACTTTGTCTGACAAAGGGGCTGATCCTGTCACTATGATCACCCACTCAGATGAATTCTCGGACTGTCCCAACATACCCAGGTTTTGACCCCCTCTAAGGATCTCACTGATTGGCATATCAAAGACAGTCAAATCCGACACCTAATGCAGTATCATAATCGAGTCTAGGGGTCATGTGTAGCATTCCAGTTTTGCCCATCAATCTCCAAGGTCCAGGGCAATATTGGGATTCTGGTCCGGTTCAGGGTTTCAAGAAAACCCACACTGCATGTACCTCAGGTCTCACCCTAGCAGCTGAGACAAGCCACCCCAACCAACTTGGTGGCACATCAGTTTCAGCCTTGGCAGGATAAATCTCCCTAGATCTATCCAATGGCTGTGAAGATTCTAAACTAACACGAGTCTCATATGTGTCCAGTTTAAGGGTATTACACAGAAACACACCATAATAACATGAATCAAATATGTAATTTATTCATTTACAATAAATGTCATAATGTACATCATTCTGATTGGAGCTAAGGGCATACACTATCTAACAGAATGCTTCGAACAATTGGTTAATGTGAGAAAAAGTTGCTTTTCCACAACTAGTAAGGCTTTACATAGTAGGAAAGGGTAAAACCAATTTATTTTGGTGATTTTGTTGAAAAGATAAATGCAAAAATTGCTGGCTGGAAGGGTTGGCTTCTCTCTGGGGTAGAAAAAGTATCCTCTTATAGCATGTTCTAAATAGCATTCCTATACATCTCTTGATAGCCAATGATACCCCCATATCTGTGCTCAGAAGAATTAGAAGGTTGTTGGTTGGTTTTCTTTGCTCGGGATCCAAGATGGAACAAAGATATAGTTGGTTAAACTGGGAGAAAACTACAGCTCCTCTTGAGGGAAGTGGCTTGCAAATTAAGAACCTCAAAGATCTGAACTTAACTTTGAAATTGAAAGCTTTCTGGAGGGTGCTTTTTGAAGATATGCATTGGGATCATTTCTTTAAAGCATAGTATCTTAAGCATGGCCACTTCTATGTAACACTTTGCCCTCCAAAAGCTACAAAACATCAAGAAGGAAAATTAAACTTTTGGTTGGATAGGCAGTTAGAGGATGGTTATTTGATTTATTTAATAGATGATTATGAAGGAAAATTAAACTTCTAGAGAATGGCATCTTGAGGAAGTTACCCCCACTTTACCATAGCATTTGGTTGATGTTATTACCCACTCGGATATTAACATTTTCAACAAAATTGGTACCATTGCTTAGGTGCATGGGTTGGATAGGATTTTTTTCCCCTTAAACAAGCCTGGAATTCCCTTCATTCCCCCAAACCTCTAGTGGCTTGGAGCAAAATAGTTTGGTGTAGTTTGGTTTCCACTAAAATTTCTTTTTTTATATGGAAATTACTTCAGGACCGTGTGGGAGTAGACTCTGATATTTAGACCTTGGGAATCCTAGAGGTGTAAATTGGGCCGAGCCACCGTGGCCCGGCATGATACGAAGGCCTATAGGCCGTGCTAGGCCTGGCACGAAGGTACGTGCCATGCTGGGTCGGGGGTTCAAGGCCCATGAGCCAACACAGCATGGCACGATAGCTCATGCCGTGCCGCCCGCTGCCCGCGTGCCAACACGGCTCGTAGCACAGCCCGTAGAGGGCCACGCTTGGCCTGCTTGAGAATATATGGGAGGTTGAAAAAATGACATAAATGCCCCCCTAACAGCTATACAACAACTAGTTTAGGAGGGCATTTTGGGTAAAGTTATAAGTAACTTTACAATAACCAAAATACCCCTCCCAACAGCTAAATAACAGATAGTTTTTTGGGTATTTTAGGCAATTGAATTGTGTTTAATTCCTATAAATAGCCCTATCCTCCACCATTCTCATCACACCAATTCAACAATTCTCTTAATTTTTTTTCTCTCTCTCTCTCATACTCATACATTCTCAATTATCTGCAATCTGAGAAATTCTGATTAGCTGATTGTCTGATTCTGCATCCTCCAATTCTCAAGTCTAAACTTTATTGAAGTTTTGACTTTCAACAAGAAGAAAGCTTGCTCAACCAGCTCAAGTATCTCAATTTGGGAGGCTTGGATGTCATGTTAGTGACATTGTGAGTTTTAGACATTTTGAAAAGTTGTGGTGAGTTTAAGAGAGATGCTGAAAACTCATGGTGAGTTTTGGACAATTTCCCCAAAAAGTAATTGATAAGGGCAGATTTGGCCCTCTAGTGAAATTGTGACACGTGGCACCTCGTGACAACTAGGTAAACACCCAGCCAACAAACTTACGAAGTTGGTGACCCACCCGGGCATTAGTCTGGCCGGCCTAGCGTGACCTACACGCGGCCTGACGCGCGCCTGTGCGACCTGCGCGCGACCTGGGTGCGACCTAGATGGGATTTTGAATCGGCAATCCGGGTAAGTCGAATTAAATTAATTTTTATCTTTTTAGAATTAAAAAGAATGGCCATCTCTTTTGAAAACCGATTCACCAACATGCTCACCATTGATGATACTCAATCGTATCATCAATAGTGTTAGCACTGATGCGATTGATGTCGATCGAAGTGGAACTTTTACCCCCGGTAGTAGTGATACTAGGGGAAAAAGGAGGGCTTCTAAGCTGAGTAGCCCAGTTTAGAAAGTTTTCAAAGTAGAGGATATTGAGGGGAAGGGGAAAAGGGCCGTTTTCCAAAAATGTAGGAAATATTTTAGTTATTGTAGCAAGGGTGGTATGGGTCATTTGATCAGACATCTGCTCACACATGAGCGAGTGGAAGATGAAAGGAGAGAAACAACTCAAACACAGATGGGGAGGGGGGCTAGTTTTGGTACTTTTAAATATTCACAAGAAAAAATGAGACAAGAACTTGCTAAGTATATTGTACATGCAGAACAACCATTTATATTAGCTGAATATCCAAAGCTATAAAAATGGTTGCATAGTTCTATAAACCAACAATATAAAAAAGTTTCTAGGAATACTATAAGAATTGATGCTTTACAAATTTTTTATTCATATAAACAAAATTTAATTTCTTTGTTAGCAAATCTTAATTCTAAAGTTGCAATTACTTTGGATACTTGGACATCCAAATTTAATATTAGTTATATTTGTGTTACCAGCCATTTCATTGATGAAAATTGACTTTTGAATAAAAGAATTTTAAGTTTTACTAGGCTTGAAGGGCCACGTAGTGGCCCAGCTATTGCTGCAAGTATTTTAAATACTTTGCATGCTTATGGAATAGAAAACAAATTGTTTTCTAATAGTTTTGATAATGCCAGCAATAATAATTTTGCAATAAATATTTTAAAATCTCAATTAAAACCATGCTTAAATGGTAAATTATTTCATATTAGATGTGCATGTCACATCTTAAATTTATGTATTCAAGATGCCTTGAATATTATTTCTACTCATATTTCAAAAATTAGAAATTGTATTATATATATAAAAAGTTGAGGGGCAAGAAAACAAGAATTTAAATATTTATGCCAAAATTATGGTTTAAAATATAAACATTTTATATTAGATGTAAAGCATAGGTGGAATTCTACCTATGCTATGTTAGAAAGTTGTATATCTCATAAACAATTTTTTTTTTACAATTTAAAAAGGCCTAATGATATAATATTTGAGGAAGACTAGGAAATGACTAACTGTATAAGAGATTCTATGAATCTGAAGTTGTAGGAAATATTCCTACAACTTGTTCATCATCTTCTTTTACTTCTGACCTTGAGCCCAGTAGTAGAAGAGAAAAACTTTTTTATTTAATAAGTAGAAGGCAAAAATCTGTTAGTTCTATAATAACTTAATTTACTAAATTTAATTTTTATTTACAAGCAAATTTTTCTAATTTAGGTGAAGGATCAAATAATTTTGATATTTTATCCTGGTGTAGTGAACATTCAAAAAATTATTCGGTTCTGGCCACCATGGCACGTGATCTACTAACCCCTCAGGTGTCTACAGTTCCATTGGAGTCTTGTTTTACTACAGATACCAAAGTGTTGAATGACAGAAAAAGCTGCATGAACGATGAGAGCATAGAGATGTGCATCTGCTTCAAGGATTGGCTAGATGTAGAAGATAAATTACAAGACAAGGGAAGGTATGATACTATATCGGATATTTCAGCCGAAGCAGATGATGAAAGTCATGAATGATGATTCATGAATTTGACTACTTGTATAGAATTTTTTATTTTTTCAAATTATTGTAAGTTTTTTAATTTTATTTAATTTATTTGATATATTGTTTTTTAATTTTTTAACAATGTACTTTTGTATTTTCAATTTGTAATCATATAATATTTTTTATATTTTATTAATTTATTCCATTTTCATATTTCATTCATGATTCATCCAAGTATGCAATGGTCCAATCATTGTATTTGTACTTTGTACCATTCAAATTTAAATGAAATAAAATTCCTATTTTTCTTCCAATTTGTTATTCCATCATTCTTATTTCAGTTCGGTTAAGTACTTTTTTTCATTTATGCCATTATGTGTTAGATGACGTAGATTTCTCATTTTTTTATTTTTTAAATAGTTCCCAATTCCCAAAGTTCAAAGGAAAGTTAAATATTTTAGTTTTACAATTTTACTTAGAAAAGAAATCAAAAATAAAAAAAAATAAAAACAGTGCAGCCCAATTCGGCCCAGGACCAAGGCCCACCTATGGCCCAGCCCAGCCCAGCCCAGGCCCGTAGCACAGCACGGGCCCGCCTGGGCCTGCATTGTGGGCCGTGTTGACATCCAAAATTTCCACCGGGGGGGGCGGCACGGCTCGTGATGGCCTGTGGGTCAGCATGGCATGGCTCGCCTTTAGTGCGGGCTACCCATGGGTTGTGCCATGTTGGCCCAGCACGACCCACTTTACACCTCTAGGGAATCCTCGTTACCTTAAAGTGTGAATGTTGTAAGTCCCCTTCTACCAAGAATGCCAACCATATTTTGGTCCAATGTGTTTTTTTGGAAGGGTTTGAGTCCATCTCATGGATGGTTGAACCATACTAGATGGTTGGGCGAATTTCAAAAATTTTTCTAATCCATCTCGGGAATTGAATTTTGATGATTTTGAAAACTGAATTTTTCTAATCAATCTTGCATTGAATCGGACCAGATTTGACACCAAATTGAAAGGAGATTGTATCTGATACGGAGACCACAATCTCAATTCACAAAAAGAAAGTTCATACCCAATAACAGTTCCAAAATTGGCCTCCAACTGAAGATGGCATAGTGTACGAGAGAAACTGGTTCAACAACACTTGTTTTAGTAAATTTTCTATCCAACTTGCTTGGATCGAATGGAATGTGTGAGCTTGATATTCTTCAATTTTTTCTTTCAAAAACTAGAAGAAAATTTGATTAAGATTAATTCTTGAAAAGTCTTTGTTGTGATAGAGTTTCTAGGAGAGAAGAGAGAAGAGAAAAGATGAGAGAGCACGAGAGTGAAGAAAACAAGTTTTGTTTGCCCTCTTTTTCTTAATCCCCTTATATGGAGCACTCACCTAATCTAATTAGGAGATTATCAAAATCTGATTTGGATCTGAACTCTTTTAAGAGGCATTATCCTCTTAAGAGGATAGGTGCTCTATATCCAGAACCATACCCAGTTCTGACCCAATTCACATGACAACTTAAGTTGTAATGTGACAACTTAATTAATCATACTAGTAATGGGCGTTAGGCCCATTTTCCTTAAATTCTCACATCCCCAAGTGTTGCACGGCCATTTTGGGCCTAATATTGTATGGCATGGGACTTCACAAAGGTCACATACAAATCTATAAGGGTTTGGCCCTACCCTTAAAAGAGGTTGGGCTAAATTCACTACTTAGGGCAATGAACCCCTAAAAGATGTTATCACTCTCCTATTGTTCCTCTATCTCTTCCATTTATTCTATTTTTATCCATCATAATGTTACCAAGGAGGTCTAGTTTCCTTATTGGGAGGATGTTATGAGTTAGGAAATGGAGACCCTTGAAAAAAACCAAATATGGGAAATAGTTTCTCTTTTAGATGTTAAAGTTCTTGTTGGATGTAAGTGGGTATACACCATGAATCATAAAGCTAATGATTCAATTGAAAGGTATAAAGCTCACTTTGTGGTGAAAGGGTACACTTAATCGTATGGTGTTGATTACTAGGAAACCATTGCTCCTATAGCCAAGATGTATTTAATTAGAGTTGTTATGTCTCTTATTGCCTACTATTCTTAGCCCTTATATCAAATGGATGTTAAGAATGTCTTCCTTAACTGCAACCTTTAGGATGAGGTGTACATGGATCTTTCTCAAAGAGTGAACATCCCTAGAAGTGAAGGAAATATTTTCCACTTAAACAGTCACTTAGAACTTGGTTTAATAGATTTAGAAAAGTAGTCTTGAAAATTGGCTTCACACAATATCAAGTTGACCATACCTTCTTTATTAGGAGAGTTAATGGTAATGCAACTATGTTGATAGTATACTTCGATGATATTGTTATCATAGGGGATGATATCTCAAGATTGCTTAACTGAATTTGAAATTAAGGGTCTTGCAAATCTCCGATATGTCCTAAGGATTAAGGTCACAAGGTTAAAAGGAGCATTTATCTATAATATTTATAAAAGCGTGAATGAGGAGGTATTGGCTTTTGGAATTTTTCTTTACTGAAATGCCCCTCATCTTGAATTTAGTTCATTTCCATTGCAAGGGCAAAAAATGTAATTAAAAGAATACCATTAAATTCATTCAATTACCTCTCATTTAACCTCACATTTAAGTCATTAAATAAATCACATTCTCTCTCATTGAATCCAACATTTATACTTTTGTTTATCATCGTTAAATTCCACTAATAAATCCATATACAATAATTATTAATATAATAAAATTTTATATTTTTAAAATAAACATAGAAATGAAATCATATTTTTCATCTAGGTGGTGGGTAAGTAGTTCAACTATTTGGGTCAAATGGATAATTCCATAATATTATAAATAAATATATACTACTTTAAAAAGAATGAATGGCGTCAAGAATATTTTTGGATTTTTTTGAGGACAAAATTTACCCTTCTAGATTTAAATTTATTAATAAAAAGTGAGGGCAAATAGGGTAATCAGTTATTGATATTAAATGAGTTGAAAAGAGGTAATTTTGTGATATTCAATGCATTCAATTCCCTCTCAATAAACCCAATATTTAATTTATTAACTTGAATTTATATTCAATGAATCTTATATTTAAGTTATTTTTGTTTCTTCTCATCATTAAGTTCTATTAATTAAATCCATACTTAATAAATTAATAATTTCAATAACATAAAAGTTTATACTTTTAAAATCTACCTAGAAAAAATAGAGTTTTCATCTAGGTAGTGGTAAAAAATTAAATCATTTTGGATCAAATGGGTTAATCCATGTTACCATGATTAAATAATAAAAATGAAAATAGATAAAATGAAAAAATAGAAATTAGAAAAATTGAGAATATTTTTAATATACATATTAAACAATAACAAGTATGATAAATAAGAAATGTTTTTATTAATGATGGAAATTGACCAATTAGAAATAAAATTATTTTCCTATTCTCTCTCATTAAATCCTATGTTTAAGATATATTTTTCTCATCATTAAATTTTTATAATTAAATCCACAATATTGGTTTTAATAGTATAAAAACAAATATTTTGAAAAGTAATTTGAAAACAAAACCATTTACTTCACTCTCAGTGGTGGGCAAGCATGGCCTCAAGAATATTTCTGAATTTTTTTAGGACAAAACTTACCCCTTTACATTTAAGTTGATTGATAAAAAGTGATGGCAAATAGGGTAATCAGTTATTGATATTAAATGAGCTAAAAAGAGGTAAATTTATGATATTCAATGCATTGAATTCTTTCTCAATAAATCCAATATTTAATTTATTAACTTGCATTCATGTTCAATGAATCTTATATTTAAGTCATTTTTGCATGGTTTTCAAAACCGGACCGGACGGTTGGACCAGAAAAACCACAAACCGAATAGGTGACTAGTTCCATTTTTCTCAAAACCAAAATTTTCCCATAAAACATTGACTTGGTAAAAAACTGTTGAATCAGACGGTTGAACCATTTGAACCGTTCGACGGTTTTGACTATTTTTTTATTTTTTATTTTTTTATTTTTTTTGTTAGAACGGGCCAACCATTTGGTTCGAATAGTCAAATCGTTTGACACGAAAACCGAACCCCTAATCGGTCCATTGTCTGTGTCGGTTTTAAAAACCTTGCATTTTTGTTTCTTTTCATTATTAAGTTTTATTAATTAAATCCATACTTAATAAATTAATAATTCCAATAACATAAAAGCTTATACTTTTAAAATCGACCTAGAAAAAGTAGAGTTTACATCTAGGTGGTGGTAAGAAATTAAACCATTTTGGGTCAAATGGGTTAATCCATGTTGCTACAATTAAATAATAAAATGAAAAAATAGATAAAATGAAAAAAATTAGAAATTAAAAAAAGTTGGGAACATTTTTAATATACATATTAAACAATAATAAGTATGATAAATAAGAAATATTTTTATCAATGATGGAAATTGGATGTAAATTTTAAAACCAATTAGAAATAAAAATATTTTCCTATTCTCTCATTAATTCCTATATTTAAGATACATTTTTTTTATCATTAAATTCTTGTAATTAAATTCACAATATTAATTTTAGGGAAAATTTCTGATTAAGTATCTTGTATTTCAGGCCTAGTGCCAATTTAGTACTCAAACTTTAAAACGTGACAATCTAGTACCTGAACTTTCAATTTACGACAAATCAATACTTGGCATTAATTCAAAGTCACTGAAACCATCACGTGAGGTGAGATGCGATTTAAACATTTTCATAATGCCAAAATTAACCTTCACGATAATTTTCGGACCATTTTACCCTTTTCTCTTATTTTTTCCCTTTACCCCTTTCTCTGTAATCTAGGTTGAAGGATCGAGAGAAGTGGTAAGCGCAGCCCTTCATTCCGAGCACAGTGTTCACAGGTGGTAAGCGTAGCCTTTCATTCCGACCTCCATGATAATTTTCTGAACTCTTGGAGCTCGAGTAAGTGGTAAGCTTC
This sequence comes from Nelumbo lutea, assembly GCF_056320005.1. Lineage (NCBI taxonomy): Eukaryota > Viridiplantae > Streptophyta > Magnoliopsida > Proteales > Nelumbonaceae > Nelumbo > Nelumbo lutea. The sequence continues at coordinate 56,510,303 of NC_142687.1, read as the reverse complement.
GATCAACTCCAACTTGAAGGAACGACAAAGGAGAGGAGAGGAGACTGTTCACGCGCAGGTTGAATGAACGACAAAGAAGGTGGTAAGCTTTAAACCCCTAACGTCTGATTAGTTTCACAAATTAGCTATCGTGCTAGAGTGGTTGAGTGGCTGCCTGCCAGGTCGTCCGTTATGAGAGAGCGCAAGGTCCAATTCTGAGCATTGATGAGGGTGAGGAGCCTGCCGACTTTTGGGATGCTCTAGCTAGTGCTCCGCTTCTTAGTGACGATCTTGACAAACTGGCCGGCAAACTCGATTGTTTTGTCGGTAAGGATCAGGTTGCAGTGGCAATTCGTCTTGGAGTTGGTGGGAAGAAGGTGGATGAATATGATTTGGACTATGAGATTTTCCAAAAGGCACTTTCGGGTGGTGTGGTTATACAGAGAAGAAGAACCTAATTTTTCAGGTTGAAAAAGTCCCTTCCACTAATTTTCTTCCTCTTGTTTGGAGGGGCAAGGTGGATGTTTATGACGTATATATGTAGGAAAAGAAATGGATGTGCAGAAAGAAATGGATGGGGATTGGTACGTTGTCTAGGAAGAAATGGATGTCCAACAATAAATGTCTCTGCTTTTCGTCTGATCAGTGCTGGCCATTGGTACGTTGCCCGGCAAGAAATGGATGGGGATTGGAAAGAAAGTGTGAATTAAGGCTCTCCATCACTTCGTAATGGTCTCACCTGTGTCTCTGTAATTCAATCAGTTTGTTTATTCAGATTCATCTGGAGCTCTCTATAGAAGCTACAACCAACAAGATGACAGAAACAGCTTGGCCAAACCTAGTACTTGCAGAGCTAGACCTTGAACCCTCTAAGAAAAATCAAATGTTGCTGGAGGCATCTAGGGTGGCAATTTTTAACCCAACCCGCTGAACCCGCCCAACCCACCCAGTATCTAATTCACCCAACCCATCCATTTATTTGGCAAGTTGTGTGATCAACCCATCACCCAATCCACCCATTTAAATGGGTTGGGTTGGGTTGGGTTGGGTTGTGGATAACCATTGGTTAACTATTATAGACATAAGTATTAATTCCTTAGCTTTTTTTTTTTTTATTTTCTTCATTTGAATTAAATAATTTATAATTAATGTATTAATTTTTTATTAATAATTGACTAAATTTAGTTGTCTTCAATCAGTACACTTCACCCAACATAAATTCAAATCAATTTGACCTGAGTCTGGACCAATTCAATGCGGTTTGACCCAATCCAGCCTATACTGATCCGGGTCAACCCAAATCCAAATAGACACCGGGTGGGATGGTTCGGTGCTGCTTGCTCTATCTGATCTAGACCGTTTGGTCCAACTAACATTCACACACTCCGACCCGACCCATCACAAGCCAATCTAGGTCGACCTGAATTCGAAATGGTTTTGGTCGGGATGATTTTCCCTCCACGTGCTTTGCCTAATCTGGACCAACCATCTCTGGCCAATATCCACACAACCTGACCCGAATCAGAACAAACCTAGTTTAGCTACATTGACCCGGTTCGGGTCAGCCAGTCCAATCCTGAACCCGTACACAAACCTGATATGGCCCATTCCAAATCAATCCACCATTGATTGAATCGGTCCGGTCCGGTCCGACCGGATTGATCCAGATCTAAACGATTCAACCACCCTTGAACCTAAGTGGTTTAAGTTGGTCTGACCGGTTTGAACATAAGTGGTTCGGTCAAACCCATAATCCGAACATAGTCAAATGGCTTCGCCGCTTGTGTAAAAATAACATGCATGTAAAGTGATTTGAACCTTCACCACTTATGTAAATAATAAATACAATAACCACCAAGCTATAACCAACTTATTTGTTAAGGGAGAGAGATTTAGTTTTTTATGTCCATAAATATAAGATTAATGGGTTTGGGCAGGTTGGATTGGGTTAAAGCGAGTTTGGGTTGAACCCAACCCAAACTCAACCCAAACCAAACCCAATCCAACCCACCCAATTGCCACCCTTAGAGGCATTAGAGATGGTGGGACCAAAAGGTTTAGTAGTAGTAGCTTCATACAGGCTGATCAGAAAATCCCTAAAAATCTTGTATAAAAATCAACCAGAAGTTGATGTAATATAAATACAATAAAAAAGCATAGAAAACAATAGAAAAAAGCATAAAAAACCCCGGTTGCCTCTTCCAGCACCGGCAACAAGGGGTCGTCTTCTCCGACAACGATTGAGTTAGAAAAACGGGTACCAATAGGTTGCCAGGGACATTGCCTCATCTAGTAGTCCTCGGCTACCGTAGTCCTCGCCTCCGTTTATTGTCCTCGGCTTCAGTCAACCTCTTTTGAAGCCTCGGGGTCCTCGTACCACACTCGAAACGTGAAGAGTAAATTTACCTTGTTGCCCTCGGCCAAATTGCACGGCAACAATTGGCGTTGTCTATGGGAACCGTTGCTAAGATGACCCCCACTTCAGGATAAACAATAATAACGCTCTAAGATCATCCAAAATCCTTGTAAACTCGGAACCCATGGTGAAGAGAGCCAGGAACACCCCAAACCTGGTTACCTACGAATAGTTTCAAGCCGTTCTTAATCGTTTGGACCGCCTCACCCAATGAATGGAAGAAGTTTATCCCCGAGCAGGAGGTCCCTCTCAAGGAGACCGCCCCGCTGGGGTGTCAGAAGACCAAGGTCAGTGCAAGAACATCGAGATACCGGCCCTCGGCCACGGTAATCCGCTGGCCGAACCATCAAATTGAGCAATAACCGCCTCCTGGACTCACCTCAAAGGAATGTTTATCCTCCGAACCGAAGGGAGAGTGCGCTCACTCAGTCCGAAGACAGTCATCAATCTTCGAAGCAGCACCACCGCCGTCATAGGGAGGTCCCCCTGGATGATGGTAGGTAGTTTGGCCACCCTAGAGTTCGCTCCCGAGGTGAGAACCAACGCCATCCCACTCCACCTCCCTTCTCAAACCTCAGGGACGACTTGAATGACTGTCGCACCTGTAGAGGAGCACGTGACCCTGCCTCAGAGTTTTCAGGAGTCCAAGCCGACGCCCATCGAGTCTGCGAAGACAAGAGTAGGGCCCATGCCCATGCCGATCCAGGGATCGCCGAGTTGCGAGCCGAGATTGGGGCTGTCAAGGACGAGCTCCGCCAGGTTAAGGAGAGACGGGTCGGCGCCTTAACCAGTCACGGCAGCTCCGCTAGTCGCATGGACACATTCACCAAGGAAATCATCTCGGAGCCTCTCCCCCCACACAACAAGGCTCCCACACTAGAAATGTACGACGGAAGCATTGACCCCGATGATCACCTGGAGGATTTCAGAGCGCTCATGATACTGTATGGCTATTCCAACGCCTTGACGTGTCGCACCTTCCAAGCTACCTTCAGGGGAGCTGCACGCCATTGGTTCTCCAGACTTCCTCCTCGATCAATTAGCTCGTGGGAGCAATTTACAACCCTGTTCCTCGCCCGCTTCATCAGTAGCAGGCGATGCCAGAAGAGTGTGGTCTCTCTGATGTCACTCAAATAGGAGCTAGGTGAAAGCTTACGGTCTTATATCGACCGCTTCAAGAAAGAAGAGCTCGAAGTTCGAGACCTAGACCCTATGGTCTCCATGCATGTGGCCATCAACGGACTCCGCCCCGTCTTGGCTCTCAAGTGCTCAATTGCCAAGACCCCGCTAAAGACCAAACTCGAATTCCTCAAGAAGGCTCAGAAATACATCGCGACTGAAGAGGCTTTGGTCGGAGACAACCAAGCAAGAGCAGTCGAGCGCCATGATGGGCCCCCAGAGAAGAAGAGGAAAACCAGAGACCAACACAACCCTAACAACAATGCTGGCAAAAACAACAAGAAGCCCACCACCCTGGCCTACAAGGATACACGCTACTCAACTCAACCCGCACCCAAATTTTAATGCAGATAGGGAAAGAGAAGTTCGTGAAGTGGCCAACGAAGTTGAAGTGGAACCCAAAGAGGGGGAACCCTACGAAGTACTGCAAGTACCATTGCAGCACCGGACACGACACCGAGGACTGCCATGATCTAAAGAATGAAATAGAGTCCCTCATTCGTCGAGGACACCTCAAGAAGTTTGTCAGAGGAGAGGCCGACGCCTCGTCCCCCATGACGATGCCCTCATGGTCGCAGTCATCATCTCTAATTTCATGGTGAAGAAGATTTTAGTGGATAGCATCTCGTCAGCCGACATCATTTTCTATGACAGTTATGAGAGAATGAAGCTCGCACCAGAGAGGCTCCAACTAGCTAACGCTCCTTCGCCGGCTTCTCCGGCAGCGTCACCAGGCCGGAAGAAAAGATTACCTTGCCCATCACGGTGGGGACAATGCCACACCAGGTGACTTAGATGCATGAGTTCCTAGTGGTGAGGGTTGCCTCTCCCTACGACGCAATAATGGGAAGACCAACCCTTCATGTACTAGGGGTAGCCATGTCATGTTAGCACTTGGCCCTTAAGTTTCCCACTGAACACGATCTCGGAGTCGCTTGTGGGAACCAACAGATCGCTCGCTAATGCTACGTGGTGGCGCTAAAAGGAAAAAAGAAGGAGGCCTTATCATTGGAGGGCCTCGACCCTCGGGAAGAACTAGCTAGCTAAGGCCAACCAGCCAAGGACCTCGTCTCGGTTCCCCTATATGAGTCGACCCTGGAGAGGACAGTCCGCGTCGGGTCCAACCTCCCCCCTGAATGCCTATATGAACTGGTAAGTTTCCTCAGAAGTAACGCCAATGTCTTTGCTTGGTCTGCCGCTGACATGCCCGGAATTAACCCTTCGGTCATTACTCACAAGCTGAGCGTGGACCCGAGCTCTAAACCAGTTCGGCAAACTGGAGCGATAGAAGGCTATAGGAGAGTAAGTTGATAAGCTACCGGACGTCGGCTTCATCCGTGAGGTACATTACCCTAATTGGCTATCTAATGTGATTTTGGTAAGGAAAGCTAATGGGAAATGGCAAATCTGTATTGACTTCACAAACCTTAACCGAGCCTGCCCAAAAGACAGTTTCCCTTTGTAGAGGATAGACCACCTCATCGATGCCACTGTAGGGTATGAACTACTTAGCTTCATGGATTCCTTCTCTGGGTATAACCAGATCCAGATGAACCACGATAATGAGGAGAAGACATCTTTCATCATTGAGCACGGCACACATTGCTACAAAGTGATGCTGTTTGGACTCAAAAATGCAGGGGCCACTTACCAACGCCTCGTCAACAAGATTTTCAAGAATTAGATGGGGAGGAACGTCGAAGCCTATGTGGATGGCATGGTAGTGAAGGAGCCTTGAAGGCCGAAGCGCACACCTTAGACTTGGCCGAGACCTTTGGTACTCTGCGTAAGTTCAACTAGGATTGTTCATAAGAAGGTCCAACCCGACCAAACCGACCAACCCAGACCGACCCAACCCGAGTTGGTCGGGTTTTCATAAGCATCGGTCGATTTTGGGTTGTACAAATTCATAAACCGATGGTCCGGATTGGTTTCGGTTTTCTTGTGTGAAAACCAAAACCGACCCGAATCGAACCAACTTAGTTCCTACTTAACTAAGTTGCCTCTATCCTAATTCCTAATTACAACCTAACCTAGTCTTCTAGTTCCTATTTAACTAAGTTGTCTCTATCCTAGTTTCTATAGTCTTTTACAGCAAATAGGCAACCAATTAGGAAATTACAATTAGAATTAGGTGTCCTTTTTTACTTAGATTAGAACTTAGAAAGTTTCTTGAAATATACAAATTTCAGCCTTCTTTCTACAAAACAGTTTGACTTTCTATTTTTTTGATAACTTTTGTCTTCTATTCTAATTCTAACTTTTTAAATATATCAAAAAATATCTTAAAAACTTCAGTTTTCAGTTTTCAGTTTTCAGAATAGATATTTCCTTCTAGGCTTTTATGTCCTTTTTGTACAGGAGCAAAACTGAAATCGACCAAAACTGACCCAACCCGACTCAAACCGACCAGGTCGGTTTTGCTTAATGATGTGTGGCTCATTGTGACACTAGCAAGTGCACTAGCCGTTCAAGTAATAAAGTAGTGAGTGAAGTATCGTTCCCACGAGGATTTAGGAAACAATTACCAATACTAAATTGAACATTTCTTATCTGATCAACAAATAAATCAAAACTCTAATGAAAGCTAAGAAATCCTAAATTAAAATCTATCTAAATCATTGGTCCAATTGCCTTCAATTCAGGTTAGAAGAGTAAGCAGTAAATGTCAATCTCAGAATTCAGCAATCTATCAATTTGGATCATTCGAATGAATCATGATTGAGCCTTGGTTTGGTGAAACCCCAAGGTCATGAACAGCCTCTCTCAAGTGCATGTTCATCCTATGCATGAGTGACGGTTCTTCTATCTCTAGCAAGAATCTAATCCTCATGCATGCATTTCTTCAAACACTTCTAAGGCATCAATTCAAATCTGAATTGATCACCAACTGAATTGTGCAAGTTATCTCTAACCTTGCACTCAATTCAGTTCTTGAATAGTAGATCTGAATTCCTAGAGTCTCTCTCAAGCACTCTAGGAATTCCAAGCTGTAGATTAATTCGCCCAATCTGAAAATTGCAGATCTGAATTCTCTTTCAAGCAATTCAGATCTTGCAATCTCAGATCTGAGAATTCAGATCTGAGTTTTGAAGGTTAGTTGGCCGAATTAATCTACAATCACACCCTTATTCAAGAAACTTCAAATACAATGCATGACCATTTGAATGAATCAAAAAGAATTAGATTGCTGAACTGAAATTTTACAAGCTGAAATACATCAAGGAAGAATGGAAACAAGGAGAAAGAAGAAAGAACATATAACTAAGAAACTGAATTCAAATCAAAAGAGAATGAAACTACAAATGATTTATTACAGAAGATCTTTGAATCACAAACTCTCAATTCGAACTCACCTTCTTCTTCTAGCTTGCTTGTCTTGAACTTCCTTCAGCCCTTCTTCTTCTTCTTCCTTGCGCCTAGCCTTCTTCTCTTCTCTTCTCTCAAGGTGGCTGAACCTCTAAGAGTGGGAGAGTTTTCCTCTCAAGCAATTGAACAACTTTCTCCCCTCCTAGAGGCCTCCTTATATAGTTTTTCAAGGGGGCTCTTGCCCCTTCTTGAAGCCTCTAGAATGGGGTGTATTACACCCCTCATGAACCTTCTAGAGTGCTCCCTCCTTCTCTTCAAGAAACTCCTAGAAGTTGCCGCCCCTAGCTCCCTTTGGGCTGCTATTTGGGCTACAACTTAGCTTGCTTTTGAGCTCATGTGGGCTACACTCTAGGCTGTTATTTGGGCTAAAAATGGGCCTTCCTTGCTGGGCCGAATTCTCTTCATAGCTAGGCTTTATTTTCTTGGGTTTTCTCAAGGAATTCACTTGCTCTTTTTGGGCCGAAGTGCTCTCTCTTGCTTCCATGACCGGGCTGGAATGAAATTGGTCTTTTTGAACCTTCTTTTCTTGCCTTTTTCCTTCCTTTTCTTGGATTGATTATCCCTGAACTTATTCTTAGCATTAAGCTAAATTAAGGCAAAAATTAATAAAACCGGCATAAAAATCCATGCTAAAGTCCTCAAAAATTATAGATAAATTGTAAGTTCATCAAATACCCCCACACTTAAGCTTTTGCTTGTCCTCAAGCAAAGACATCAGCCATAAACTTAACATTCCCCCCTTCTGTTCTCACCATTTACCTGGAGAACTTTTTTAGATAGAAATGCATTGAGTAGTCGGGGAACTTTTGTAAGTGCTCAACTCTTATTCTTGTAAATTACCATTTAAGATATGTATCAGATCCGAGGAAAGGAGAATATGAATTTCATCATAGTCTAGCCTTCACTCCTAATTCATATATAAATCAGCTCCTTAATTGTCAAGGTTAATAATCAAATTTCACTAAGTTTCACATCTGTAACTAAATCTCTATGAGAGTTCAACTTTAGAGTGCCCCTTTGAACCTCGGTTGTCACCACAATTACTTATTTCTAAGGGTGAGTGCATTTTATGCTCCATCTCACCCTTTTTTTTTTTTCTTTTCGGTGTGAGTGCATTTTATGCTCCATCTCACACTTTTCTCTCTCTCTTTTTTTTTTTTTTTTTTTTTTTTTGGTGTGAGTGCATCTTATGCTCCATCTCACACTGGTCACTTGTTTGAGGTAGGTAAATAGGACTCATGTTCTAAGCTGCTAGTTTTACTATTCAGCTCAGAATAGCGGAGTCAATTTGGGCTTTTGTCCTTCTTTGCAATTATTGAACCTCAAGAATTAGCACTTCAGATGTGCACTAGCTCTCTTGACCATTAACAATGAAATCAAGGGCTTCCATACACATGAAGGAAGTTAGGGCTAGTCATGCTGAAAGGCATATTCAGCTCCCCTTTTCTCCTGCATAAATCAAATTGGGTCATTCACAAGAATAAAAACTTAACAAGTACATCAGTCTCCCTCAACTCATTGAATTCCTTCTTAAAAAATCATCAAATAAATAGTAATGAACTTGAGGGGTTCCAGTCTTTTTTTTTTTTTTTTTTTTTTTTTTTTGTGATGTCATTGCTTGCATATGTGTGTTGGGGTGCATGAGGTGCATGGTTTCAACCCCCATACCCTAGCCTCGGGCTCACTCCCCCACACTTGAGATGAACATTGTCCTCAATGTTCGTAGTGTTAGGGAGTCACACTTGCTAGAGCAAACTGAAGAAAAGAAAATGATGAACTGAGTCCTTAAAGAATTGGAATTTTGAGAAAAAGATCTTTATTTTACTAACTAATATTCTAAAAAGATAAATGACAAAAAGATTCCTTAACTTGTTCATGAGCAAGCATAAGAGATTATTGGTTATCTAGATAAACAGTGGATGGAGGGGGTACAGTACTGCCCATTAAATATGGTTTTAGGCGCTGACCATTTACTTTAAACGTGCCCTGAACCGGGTGGGTGAGTTCTATAGCCCCATGGGGAAAAACCTGTGAAATGGTAAAGGGTCCAGACCACCTGGATCTCAGCTTACCTGGAAACAAGCGGAGACGGGAATTATATAACAATACCTGTTGGCCTACATAAAAGTCCCGTCTCAGCAAGTTCTTATCATGCCAGTTTTTTATTCTTTCTTTATAAACTTTGGCATTCTCATAGGTGGTAAGTCTGAATTCATCCAATTCATTCAATTGCAACCGCCTTTTAGCCCCTATGGCCTGAATGTCAAAATTTAAGAATTTAAGAGCCCAATAGGCCTTGTGTTCCAATTCAACTGGTAAATGGCATGCTTTACCAAAGACCAATCTGTAGGGGGACATGCCAATAGGTGTCTTAAATGCAGTTCTGTATGCCCATAATGCATCATCTAATTTGATGGACCAATCTTTTCTGGTGGATGCTACGGTCTTTTCCAGAATTCTTTTGAGTTCCCTGTTAGCCAACTCCACTTGGCCACTGGTTTGAGGGTGATAAGGGGTAGCTAATTTATGTGTAATTCCATATTTCTGCATTAACCTCTCAAATTGGCTATTGCAGAAGTGAGTTCCCCTATCACTAATTATAGCTCGCGGAGTGCCAAATCGGGAGAATAGCTTCTTTAGGAAGTGTACTACCCTTCTTGAGTCATTTGTGGGTAAAGCCATGGCTTCTACCCATTTGGATACATAGTCAACTGCAACGAGGATGTACTTATTCCCAAAAGAATTCGGGAAAGGTCCCATGAAATCTATACCCCAAACATCAAAGATTTCACAGATTAAAATATTGGAAAGGGGCATTTCATTCCGTCGGGAAATGTTTCCCGATCTTTGGCATTTGTCACATGTGGACACATACCGATGGGCATCTTTGAAGAGTGTGGGCCAATAAAAACCTGATTGCAAAACCTTGGCTGCCGTGCGACTAGCTCCAAAATGACCTCCTGCTTCTTTATCATGGCAAAATTGGAGTACCGACTCCATCTCCTCCTCGGGGACACATCTCCTTATGATCTGATCTGCACACAATTTATACAAAAAGGGTTCCTCCCACAGATAGTATTTTACATCAGAAAAGAATTTCTTTTTCTGTTGATATGAAAGGTTAGGAGGAAGGACTTGTGCAGCTAGATAATTAGCAAAATCAGCATACCAAGGATATGAGTATTTCTGTATTGAGTACAACTACTCATCCGGAAATTCTTCTCGAATGTTGCTGGTTATCTCCTCTTTTGAGCTTACCGTGTCCAACCGGGAGAGATGGTCAGCAGCCAGGTTTGCAGCACCCTTCAGGTCTCTAATCTCAATGTCAAACTCTTGCAATAAAAGGATCCACCTGATCAGTCTTGGTTTTGAGTTTTGCTTGGTAAGCAAGTGCCTTAATGCCGAGTGATCTGTGTGGACAACAACCTTGGATAATATCAGATATGAACGAAACTTATCAAGTGCAAATATTACTGCTAACAGCTCCTTTTCTGTGGTGGTGTAATTGAGTTGGGGTCCAGTCAAGGTTCTGCTAGCATAGTAAATTGGCTGAAAATGTTTGTTCATTCTTTGTCATAAAACAGCTCCTATAGCAAAATCACTCGCATCACACATCAATTCAAATGGGAGGGTCCAATCTGGTGCTATCATGATAGGTGCATGGATCAATTTGTCTTTCAAGATGTTGAAAGCATGAAGACATTCAGTTGAAAATTCAAAAGGCACTTCTTTCTGAAGCAAGGTAGATAATGGCTTGGAAATTTTTGAGAAATCTTTAATAAACCTTTTATAGAAACCGACATGTCCTAAGAAACTTCTCAAAGAACGAATAGATGTTGGGGTTGGTAATTTTTCAATTGCCTCCACCTTGGCCTTGTCGACTTCTATACCTCTTTGAGAGATCTTGTGTCCAAGCACTATGCCTTCTTGCACCATAAAATGACATTTCTCCCAATTCAACACAAGATGTGTTTCTTTACATCTAGTAAGCACCTGTTCCAGATTATTCAAACATGCATCAAATGAAGAGCCAAAAACTGAAAAATCATCCATGAAGATCTCAATAAATTTTTCAACCATATCAGAAAATATAGACATCATACATCGCTGAAAGGTTGCTGGGGCATTGCATAACCCAAAGGGCATCCTTCGGTATGCAAAGGTTCCATATGGGCAAGTAAAGGTGGTCTTTTCTTGATCTTCTGGTGCAATTGGTATCTGGTTATACCCTGAATATCCATCCAAGAAACAATAATACTCATGCCCGGCTAGCCTCTCCAACATTTGATCCATAAATGGGAGAGGAAAATGGTCCTTCCGGGTGGCTTCATTTAATTTTCTATAGTCAATACACACACGTCATCCGGTAATGGTTCTAGTAGGGATGAGTTCATTTTTCTCATTTGGAACAACAGTCGTACCCCCTTTTTTGGGCACAACTTGCACAGGGCTTACCCAAGAACTATCAGAAATAGGATAAATGATCCCAGCATCTAACAACTTAATTATTTCAGCCTTTACCACTTCTTTCATGTTGGGATTCAGGCGCCTTTGGGGCTGAACGGAAGGCTTGCTGTCCTCTTCCATCAAAATTCTGTGAGTGCAGATTGATGGATTAATGCCTTTGATATCTTCTACCTTCCAAGCTATAGCATTTTTGTGTTCCCGCAGCACTCTTAATAATTTTTCTCTTTGTAAGGGATTCAGTGCTGCGGAAATTATCACGGGGAGATCTGATGGTTCCTCAAGGAAAGCATACTCTAAATGGGATGGTAATTGCTTCAGTTCAAGGGTGGGGGGTTCTTGGGGTGATGGCTTACCTGATGGTCCGGGCAATTTGCCTAAGTTCTCTAATTTAAGAAACCCCTTTCCCTTGAATTGAGGCTTATCGTTCAGGTATGCTATCATGAGGTTTATTTTTTCATTTTCTGTTTCTTCAAGTTCTCCCTGTTGGAGGCAGAGTTCAAGAGGATCAGTTATTCTACTTACCTGGAAGCATTCATCAATTGTCAATTCAATGGCATCAATCATAAAACAAGAATCATCACTAGAGGGTGCATGTTTCATAGCATCAGACATTTTAAAAATTATCTCCTCATCTTGTATCCTAAGGCTGAGTTGTCCTTGTTGGACATCAATCATTGCTTTCCCAGTAGCCAGGAAAGGTCTCCCTAGGATAAGCGGGACCTCCACATCTTCTTGCATGTCTAACACAATGAAATCAACTGGAAAAATGAATTTGTCAACTTTAACTAACACATCTTCTATGATCCCCCTAGGATGTCTAATGGATCTATCAGCCAATTGTAATGCCACTCTAGTGGGTTGGGGTTCATTCAACCCCAATTTCTTGAAGATAGAATATGGCATTAAATTGATGCTAGCTCCCAGGTCACATAAAGCTTTTTCAATTTTTAAACTGCCAATGGTACAAGGAATAGTGAAACTCCCTGGATCTTTGAGTTTCTGAGGCAGCTTGTTCAGAAGGATAGCAGAACATTCCTCATTTAATGCAACTGTAGCCACATCTCCCAGTTTCCTTTTGTTTGCCAATAATTCCTTCAAAAACCTTGCATAGTGTGGCATCTGGGCTAAAGCATCAGCAAAAGGAATATTAATATGTAAACTTTTAAATATTTCAAGAAACTTACCAAATTCCTTCTCCAATTTTTGTTGCTTCAGCCTGTTAGGGAATGGAACTTGTGGTTGTTGGTGCATCCCTTGTTGTGCTTCTGGTTGTTCCGTCTTCTGTTGTCTGGTTCCAAGGCTTGTTTCTGCCTTGGGTTCAGCCCAATTCTTCTTTTCTACCTCAGGCAACTCTTTTCCACTTCTTAAGGTAATAGCTTGCACCTGCTCTCGTGGATTCACTTCAGTGTTGCTTGGAAGAGTTCCCGGCAGTCTGGAAGAGATTAATTGTGCCAATTGCCCCACTTGGTTTTCCAGGTTTTTGATTGAAGCTTCCTGGTTCTGGAACCTAGTTTCTGCACCTGCTATAAATTTTGTCATCAGTTCCTCCAAATTGGATTTCAGTTCAGGCTGATGATAAGTCTGGTGGAACGGCTTGGAAATATGCTGATTTGGCCAGGACTGGTTTGAATGTCCCCTCCATCCTGGATGAAAAGTATGGTGACTCTGGTAACCCTGCTGTCTTGACGAATTGCTGACATAGTCAACTTGTTCAGTAGATGGTCTGAACTGATTGCCAACTTGGCAGTCTGTACTGATGTGGCCTCCCCCACACAATTCACAATTAAGAGGCTGCACATGCATGGCAGCTATCTGCATTTCATCTATTTTTTTACTGAGTGCTCCTATTTGTGCAGCTAGTGTTGTATAAGTGTCAACATTATGCAAGCCTTGCTGCTTCCTAGTTTGAGTCCTTTCCGAATGCCATTGATAATTGTTGGCTGCCATTTCCTCAATAAGTGCATGGGCAACCTCAGGAGTTTTATTATTTATGGATCCTCCGGCTGCAGCATCTAATATGGTCTTATTTGAGTCAGTAAGACCATTATAGAAAGTCTGCACTTGCAGCCAAATGGGGAGGCCATGGTGAGGAACTCTCCTTAACAGCTCCTTGTATCGTTCCCATGACTCATATAAAGATTCCCCCTCTTGCTGGAAAAAAGTAGTGATGTCATTCCTCATTTTAGCAGTTTTAGAAGGGGGAAAATATTTAGAGAGAAAACGGCTGGCCATTTCGTCCCATGTGGCTATAGATCCTGCCGGTAATGAGTTCAACCAAGCTTTGGCTTTATCCTTCAAAGAAAATGGGAATAACCTCAGCCGGATGGCATCATCACTTACCCCATTGTGTTTGAAGGTGTCACAGATTTCCATGAAGTTAGCAATATGGGCATTCGGATCCTCATGGGCCATACCACAAAACTGAACCGTATTTTGTATCATTTGGATTATGGCCGGTTTAATTTCGAAGTTATTGGCAGCAATAGTTGGCCTGATAATGCTAGAGACAGTCCCGGTGAGGGTAGGCTTGGCATAATCCATCATAGTTCTTTGTTCAGCCATTTCTTGTGCTTCTTGTCTGACTTGCTTAGCAGCTCTCAAACGGACACGGAGAGTCCGTTCAATCTCCGGGTCGTAAAGGATCTCTTCCAGTTCAGGTCTGCTTGTCATAAACTGTTAAAGTCAAAGCAATAAAAATGCCAATATTCACAAAAGAAAATAAATAACTAATCCTATCACACTGAAAATGTAAAGTGAAGTATTGGAATACAAAACCTACATCCTATCATGAATAAATGAAGCCGATTATACTAAAAGCAGATTTAAACCAATCATCTTATTCAAGGTTCCTTTATCTACATCCATCGATTGCAACATCTGAATTCAGACCCAATTTAGATCTGAGTTCAGATCTACAAGTCTTTGGTATTGTTAGTCTAGAGAAACTAATAAATAATAATTCAGATCTGAGCTGGATATCTCATACACACTCATTGGTATACACTACAATATACATCCATTAAGGTTGAAATCAATTCTGTGATGCTTTAGGGCTGAAATCAGATCTGATCTGAAAAAAAAAAATTTAAAAGGATCTGAAATAAACTAAAACCAGTCCTGAGTTAGGCTTGGGTTAAAAACTCTACAATTGAAGCTCAAACCTGTATAGCTGATGCATATCAAACACTTGCTAAGACCTGAAAATTGGGTCTGCAATGTTTGGTATTGCAAGCTATTCGGCCCATACAACTTTTGTAGAAATCTGAAATCAGGTCTGCTAACTGTTGCACTATAGCAGCCCTGCTACAGATCTGAATGCTAAAAGAAATACTTGGAAAGTGCTAATTTTTCTTAAATATCTGAGGCATAACAATTATTCAATCCAAACATACACCTCCTTAGCTAATGTAGCTCGGTTACAAGTGGGTAAAGCCAAGAATTCAGTCCACCCAGAATTCATAGTATGCTCTGTATCAGTTCAGTCCTCACATCATATCAACTGCATTTCAGATTTGAATTTCTCTCATTCCTTGCTATCCATTCACCCTTGAGGCAGGTTGGATGTATCCTAGGGTGGATTGGGGTAGTGATGGCACCCAATTCACCTCAAACTTGCATCGGTTCAGATCTGAGTTCAGAGGAATTCAGATCTGAACTGAGCAGATCTGTAACAGCAGAATTCAGATCTGAACTCAAGTCTGAGTTTGGATCTGAATTCTCAATTGCCTTACCTTCAGTTATTGCTACCAAATTGTTTTTGGGGAATAGCAGAAGTGCCCTAGGGTGAATTGGGGTGGTGATGACACCCAATTCCCCTCAAAATTTCATCAGTTCAGGTCTGAGTTCAGAGGAACTCAGATCTGAACTGTTGCAGATCTGCAATAGCAGAATTCAGATCTGAACTCAGATCTGAGTTCTGATCCGAATTCTCAATTGCTCCTCTGGTTGTTCAAAAGATCTCCCCCTTTTTTCATTCATTTGTTTTTTTTTTCTTTTTGTAATGAAAGAAAAGAATAATAAAATCTGAAACACAAGCAACTCTTTTCGGCTGAGTGCTGCAGATCTGAAATCTGCTGATCTGAGTGCCGAATGCAACTCAGATCTGCAACACTCATGTTTATGTGAATTTTTTTCTTTTTCTTTATTCTTTTTGAAAGGAACAACACCAAGATTGAATAGAAATCAAATATGCCTTTATTAAAATGAAACTGAAACCAGAAAAAGAGAGTAATCTACTTAAGAAAGAAGAAACATAACTACATGAGTACAGCAGTTGCAGTCCAAGCTGAAATGAAAAAGTTAGCAAATTAACCCAACTATGAATGCAATGCTGAATGAGATCAGATTAAGAATGCTCAATGTTTCCTAATATTGCTTCTCTAAATCCCCGGCAACGGCGCCAAAAACTTGATGTGTGGCTCATTGTGACACTAGCAAGTGCACTAGCCGTTCAAGTAATAAAGTAGTGAGTGAAGTATCGTTCCCACGAGGATTTAGGAAACAATTACCAATACTAAATTGAACATTTCTTATCTGATCAACAAATAAATCAAAACTCTAATGAAAGCTAAGAAATCCTAAATTAAAATCTATCTAAATCATTGGTCCAATTGCCTTCAATTCAGGTTAGAAGAGTAAGCAGTAAATGTCAATCTCAGAATTCAGCAATCTATCAATTTGGATCATTCGAATGAATCATGATTGAGCCTTGGTTTGGTGAAACCCCAAGGTCATGAACAGCCTCTCTCAAGTGCATGTTCATCCTATGCATGAGTGACGGTTCTTCTATCTCTAGCAAGAATCTAATCCTCATGCATGCATTTCTTCAAACACTTCTAAGGCATCAATTCAAATCTGAATTGATCACCAACTGAATTGTGCAAGTTATCTCTAACCTTGCACTCAATTCAGTTCTTGAATAGTAGATCTGAATTCCTAGAGTCTCTCTCAAGCACTCTAGGAATTCCAAGCTGAAGATTAATTCGCCCAATCTGAAAATTGTAGATCTGAATTCTCTTTCAAGCAATTCAGATCTTGCAATCTCAGATCTGAGAATTCAGATCTGAGTTTTGAAGGTTAGTTGGCCGAATTAATCTACAATCACACCCTTATTCAAGAAACTTCAAATACAATGCATGACCATTTGAATGAATAAAAAAGAATTAGATTGCTGAACTGAAATTTTACAAGCTGAAATACATCAAGGAAGAATGGAAACAAGGAGAAAGAAGAAAGAACATATAACTAAGAAACTGAATTCAAATCAAAAGAGAATGAAACTACAAATGATTTATTACAGAAGATCTTTGAATCACAAACTCTCAATTCGAACTCACCTTCTTCTTCTAGCTTGCTTGTCTTGAACTTCCTTCAGCCCTTCTTCTTCTTCTTCCTTGCGCCTAGCCTTCTTCTCTTCTCTTCTCTCAAGGTGGCCGAACCTCTAAGAGTGGGAGAGCTTTCCTCTCAAGCAATTGAACAACTTTCTCCCCTCCTAGAGGCCTCCTTATATAGTTTTTCAAGGGGGCTCTTGCCCCTTCTTGAAGCCTCTAGAATGGGGTGTATTACACCCCTCATGAACCTTCTAGAGTGCTCCCTCCTTCTCTTCAAGAAACTCCTAGAAGTTGCCGCCCCTAGCTCCCTTTGGGCTGCTATTTGGGCTACAACTTAGCTTGCTTTTGAGCTCATGTGGGCTACACTCTAGGCTGTTATTTGGGCTAAAAATGGGCCTTCCTTGCTGGGCCGAATTCTCTTCATAGCTAGGCTTTATTTTCTTGGGTTTTCTCAAGGAATTCACTTGCTCTTTTTGGGCCGAAGTGCTCTCTCTTGCTTCCATGACCGGGCTGGACTGAAATTGGTCTTTTTGAACCTTCTTTTCTTGCCTTTTTCCTTCCTTTTCTTGGATTGATTATCCCTGAACTTATTCTTAGCATTAAGCTAAATTAAGGCAAAAATTAATAAAACCGGCATAAAAATCCATGCTAAAGTCCTCAAAAATTATAGATAAATTGTAAGTTCATCACTTAACACTAGGTTGGTTTTGGTTTCCATCTCAGGTAACCCCACCAGGTCGAGTCGGTTGGGAAAACCCCAGTAAACCGACCCAACCCGACCCACGAAGCTCAACCCGAGCAAGTGTGCCTTCGGGGTTACCTCAGGGAAATTCTTAGGCTTTGTCGTCACTCAAAGGGGAATCGAGGCCAACCAAAGCAAGGTACAGGCCATACTAGACATGGCACCTCCTCGGTCAGTGAAGGAGACTCAAAGGTTCACTGGTAGAACAGTCGCCCTCAACCGCTTTATGTCGAAATTGGCAGACTGCCGCCTTCCCTTCTTCTACGCCATCAAGAAGCTGAAAGATTTCCAGTGGATGGAAGAATGCCAACGTGCCTTCGACGAGCTTAAACTGTACCTTGCCTCACTCCCACTCCTCGCTTGACCGGTGTTAAAGAGAAACCTTGTATTTATACTTATCATCCAGGGACGAGGCCGTTAGCTCGGCCATAGTGAATGATGACGAAGTTCAGAGACCCATATACTATGTCAGCAAGGTCCTCAACGGCGTTGAGACCTAGTACCCCAAAGTGGAAAAGCTAGCTTACACCCTCGTCACCTCTGCCAGAAAACTCAGGCTGTATTTCCAAGCCCACTCCATAGTAGTCCTAACAAATCAGCCCCTTAGGGCCATCCTCGCCAAGCTAGAGACTTCAGGACGCCTGATTAAGTGGGCAATAGAATTGTTGGAGTTTGACATATAGTACCAGCCGAGGCCCACGATCAAAGCTCAAGTTTTGGCTGACTTTGTAGCAGAAAGGACTTTTAGCAAGCCCCTCAGCCAGCCTCGTGAAGATGAGCCAGAAGAAGCACCACCGACCAAGGAGGTCCCCCCCGCGTGGAGACTTTTTGTCGATGGTTCATCTAATGCCAAAGGGAGTGGAGCGGGCCTCATTCTCCTCACCCCCGACAATGCCGTCATAGAGTATGCGTTGAGATTCGAGTTCCCTGCATCCAACAACAAAGCCGAGTACGAATCCCTCTTGGTGGGGTTGTAGATCGCTTGAGACCTCGTCTCCAAGCACGTCAAAGTCCTCAACGACTCGTAGCTGGTGGTGAACCAAGTCAACAGTGAGTACGAGGCCAGAGAACAAAGCATAGCTAAGTACCTCGTCAAAGTTCAAGAGTTGGCATGCCACTTCCAACGCCTCTCTCTGCAGCAATTCCTACGAGCCGAGAACTCCCGAGCTGATGCCCTCTTCAAATTGGTGAGCACCTCGGATGCGACCCTCAACCACATTGTGCGCATGGAAAGACTAGCCCGACCCTCCATAGAAGAGATCCAAATCCTACCCATGGAAGTCGAACCGTCTTGGATGAATCCTATCATTGACTTCCTACTGACAGAAAGGGTACCCGATGACAGGAACGAAGCCAGGAAACTCAGACAACAGACAACGCACTACACTTTGCTAGAAGGAAAGTTGTATAGGAGGTCCTTCATGTTGCCTTACCTCCGATGCCTCCATAGGGGGAGGGCGAGAACGTGCTCTGGGATATTCACAAAGGCATCTGCGACAATCACCTCGGCGGTTGGACCCTAACCCAGAAAACTCTAAGGCAAGGGTACATCTAGCCAACACTTCACAAGGATGCAGCCGAGCTGGTGCGAAAATGTGATCAATGTCAAAGACATGCCAACCTCTGCCATCAACAAGTGACCACCCTCTCAGCCCTCAGCAGCCCTTGGCCCTTCGCCAAGTGGGGGATGGATCTCCTCGGCCCCTTCCCTTAGGCTACGGGAGGCAGGAAGTACCTCGTCATTGCTGTGGATTACTTCACTAAATGGGTAGAAGTTGAGCCCTTAGCCACTATCACTGCGGGGGCAATTCAAAGCTTCTTTTGGAAGAACATCATTTCTCGCTTCGGCCTTACCCACATGTTGGTCATGGACAATGGAAAACAGTTTGACGATGCTAAATTCCAAGAATGGTGCACCTCCTTCGACATCAGGCAATAGTACGCCTCGATGGGGTACCCCTAGACGAATGGGTTGGCCGATGTCACAAACAGGACCATCTTGGACGGGCTAAAGACTAGGCTGGATAGAGCTAAAGGCCTATGGGCCAATGAACTACCCAGCGTCCTCTGGGCGTATCGAACCACACCTTGGACAACGACGGGAGAAACTCTCTTCAGTCTGACCTACAGCATGGAAGTAGTGATCCCAACGGAGATTGGCCAACCAACGCTTCGGGTCCAAGGGTATACTGAGGATAGGAATGACGTGGCACTCAAAGCAAATCTAAACCTACTAGAAGAAGGCCGAGAGAAAGCATAGATAAGGATGACTGCCTATCAGTAGTGAGTGGCCCGCTACTACAACTCCAGGTCAAAAGAAAGACACTACAAAGAGGGAGGCCTTGTCCTCAGGAAGGTCATGGTTCCCAAACCTGGAGTAGGGAATCTGGGCCCCAACTGGGAAGGCCCCTACCGTATCAAGTAGGCCCTTGGCCCCAACACATTTCAACTGGAAAATTTAGATGGAAGACCCATCCCTCGGACGTGGAACTTGGAGAACCTCCAGATGTATTACATATGAATGTAACCTTTTGATAAAAGTAATGAATGAATGAAGCAAAGTTCCTCTTCACTTCACCTTGTCACCTTGTCACCTTGGAGTCTGGTGACCACCTCGGCTATCTACATTTAGCACAAAGAAAACAAGGCAGAGCCCTCAACTTCATCGATGGAACACCTCGGCCTCCCCCGAGAGATCACTTGGTAAGAACTAGTCAAGGGAGTTGCAGACCGAAGGTGCTACTCCGCTGTAGCTCTTCATCCACCCAAGTACCTCGGCGGCATACTTTGGCCCCGGACCTCGGCCAAAGTGCCAGGTCTCTTTGGCCTTGCCTGAGATAGCACGGGACTTAGAGGCCAAGCGAGCTTCACCTCGGCTTCCAATATTCAGACAAGCCGAGATGAGCGTGCAAATAAACGAATGTTGCGGCTGAATCGTATGTGCCTTGTGTATCGTAGTTTCAACCTTTCGGATGGGCAAGGACCTCTCATATACAAAAAAAGAGAGAGAAGAAAAGAAAAGAGAGAAGAAGGAAAGAAACAACATACACAAAACACAGTGTACACAAAATAAGAAGGGAGGATTCCCGCCTGACTAACAATCATCTTTTAGGGGTCCTGGTGCAAAGCCTGGTCCACGAGGACCTACTGGTGAGTTCAGTGACAAGGTGGGAAGTCTACGCCTGCGCCTCGTCATGGACCAGAGGAGGAACGATGTCTTCGACAGGAGAGTCGGGGATCACCTGCAGTCCCTGGACATCAAAATCCGGTAGCACCAATAGGAGTGTTGTCTTAGTGTCCTCTATGCCGTCGAGGTAAGATGGTGAAGCGTACTTCGCCAACGCGTCTAGGTAATCGGAAGACTTCTTGTACGTCTCCATTGCCTTGGCCGCTGCCTTCTTTGACTTCTCCGCCGAAGCTAGGGCCTCAGTAGCTCTCTTTAGGGCTTCAGCAGTCCATCTTTCCACCTCTGTGGTGATACTCTCCAACCTTACTCGCTCCATCTGCTCTTTTGAGAGCCCTTGTCGTGCCTTTTGCAACTGAACTTCTCGGCGGTCCCGAAATGATTCTTTGTCCAGAAGCGCCTTGTGGAACTTCTGGTGCTTCTCCTCAGCGGCAACGGTTACCTTCTGGAGCTTCTCCTCCGCGGCCTTCTTCTCCTTCTCGGCCTTGTTGACGCAGCCCATGGCAAGCCTTGTCCGGTCCCCCAAGCCACAAAGTGTAGATAGGCCTGCCACAAAACCGATCAGCAAAAACAAAAAACAAATAAAATGAACATACACACGGTGAAGCATTGAAGAACATCTTACCTCAGTGCATCTTCAGCATGCCTCTTCTTTCCCACCTTGGGCCCCTCCGTGGTCCTCTTCGGCACCTCTTACCTAGTGGTGGGCTTCTTAGGCACTTCCCCTCCGGTGGTGGGCTTCTTCGGCAACTCCACCATCCTCTTCGGTGCCACCACCGTCTGCTTCCCTTTGGCGAGTACTTGCGAATCCCCCCCTTTCTTGGGGTAGGGGGGCAACCTCGTTGCCAGGCCTCTTCGATGTTTGTTCACCGGTCTTCTTCTCGGCCTGCTTTGCTTGGGCCTTTGCCAGCAAGCGCTCCTTGACGTCCATTGGCACTTCTATGAAAAAGCAAAAGAAAGCAGTTAGCACATCAGCAAAAAGAAAAAGAAAGGAACGTGGAAGACACACTATCTACGAAACCTCTCTTATCGAGGGGGGACTGGGCTAATCCCAACGAAGACTAGGGGGACCTCCTCCACCAACGGCTTCGCTTGGAATGTCCCCATCACAAGTAGATGAGCCATTGTTGCAGCCTCTTCATCTTAGAGCGGTGGGGGACATCTCTCGATGACGACCCGGGCCTCCCCCCAATCAGACCTGAAGCACTAGCCCTTGGGGCAGGAGACGTAGAAGAACATGTCCTTCCACCCATGAACGGAAGAGGGGTTGTGCACCGACTTCCCTCTCCTTGGGTGGAAGTAGTACATGTTGGCCTCGGAAGTGTGCTTCCTCGGCATGAACATGATGTGGAATAGTTTCAACGTCAACTCCACGCCCCTGAGTCGAGCCCACACCATCATTGCCATGATGGTCCTGAGGGCGTTAGGTATGAGCTGGTTGATAGTGATGTCGTACCACTCTAGCAGTTCAAAGATTAAGGTCAGGAGGGGAAACCTAAGACCAGACTCTAAAAATTGCTGGTAGATATAGATTTCCCCCTCCTCAGGGGTCCACGGCCTATCACCCATATCAGGGACCCTCAAGCTATAAGATCGAGGTATATGGAACCTCTTCACCAGGGATTTAACCTGGCATACGTCCAAGGAGCTATCAAACTCCGAATGTGGGACGCCTGCATCAACCACCCTTCGGGCAACACTCCCCCCTACTAGTCCAGTGAAGAGTTTCGTGGTATCATCCTCAGAGAGGAGATCCCTCAGGCTCCCTTGGCAACGCCGATGCAGCGCTTTCATGAGGAGAGTCACGTCCCCGACGACTGCCTTCGTTACCCCCCAAGGTTAGTCTCTCCCTCAAAACAGCCACCTCCCGTCGATGGGGGACTACAACTAAGGAACCTAGAGAAGATAAGGGAGAGGAGGTTGCAAGAGAGCTCCCTTCTGAGATGTTCGGGAGTTCATGGCACTCGGGACCAGAGTCTGAAAACGACATCGCAAGATTACCTAAAAATGATGGAGTGTCCCGAAGTAAGAAAGGGGCAAAGGAGTTATGGAGACTTGGGAGTTAGGGAGTTGCGCTCACTTAAGAGCAAGGGGGTCTAAGTCCAAATGGAGAAGAAAGGCACTGCTAGGGCCCCTTTTTAAATGAAAATGAATGGCCAAGATTTCTCCAAATCCGACGACTAAAACTAATCCACTCCTGCCATCCAACCGCGATGTGCCACCTAGTGCAGGCCCTTGAAAGACGAAATGATGCCCAAGGCAATGGTTCAGATCGGCGCAGATCCAACGGTCACGGGAGCCCCCTAGAGCAATCCCTCAAAAAACGAAACGACGGTTCAGATCAATGTAGATTCAACGAACGTGGGAGTCCCTCGCTCTTGTAAACCAGTCTCACCGTACCTCCTAGCGCATCCCCTCGGAAGGTGAAACAACATCGGGTGAGCTGTAGAGACCGCCCGTAGCAACCCACCGAGCGAACCGAAAGGCCCGCCTGTAGCAACCCTCGCTCTTGCTATTCCTGATGACCGAAGTCGAAGCTTCATTTTGACGACCACCCTTATTATGGGCAAAAGCCAAGGCCTCACCTCGGTCTCAGGAGTGGGGGGCAAGTGATGTGGGTTAGCTTGGCCCAGCCCACTAACGCCTGCTAACGTTAGCCACGGTAGGCGACCTTGTTGCCTTTGTACAGAGCCAATCACATAACTATTTGACGTACCGCCAGGGCCTGCAGTCTGACCTCGTATGACTCTCATCCGAGGCATTTATCTCTACCTACCACCAACACACTCGAGTATAAATAAGAGGTAACTGCCCTTGAAAAGGGGTCAGAACAGTGTAACTCCAACATTTACTCACTCATTTACTTCCTGTACGCATATTATCTACCAAGCATTAATTCTGGGAGATTTGGTGCATCCAAGGACTTTCTCCAGGAGCACTCTCACATTCTCCCCAACTCCACACCTCGTACTAACTTGAACATCGGAGCCTCCACCTCGAGTATCCACCCCGAGACCTCTAACACTCTCTGTCTTGCAGTGCCTCAGGTCGCCAGGGACCTCGCCTCAGCCAGTAGTCCTCGACTACCGTAGCCCTCAACTACTGTAGTCCTTGCCTCGGTTTACTGTCCTCGGCTTCGGTCAACCTCTTCCGAAGCCTCGAAGTCCTTGTACCATGCTCAAAACTTGAAGAGTAAATTTACCTCATTGCCCTCGGCCAAACCGCGTGGCAACAACTATGATATATCTAAACTTCAAGTAATTAGTATGAAGAAAAAATTCTCACGTGCAACACATGTGCTTAATTACTAGTATTTCTTAAAGGAAATATGTTCTTGATTTGCTTTAGGAAGTAAGAAAATTGTAAACCAACTAAAACTCTAGTTAGGTGTGTTTCAAAGACTTTTTGGTCGTCTTCTCTACTTATGTTTACCTGATATATTATATGCTGTGAGTGTGGTCAGTTAATATATGCATAACCTAGATCTTCTCATATGCAAGTAATGAATAGAACACTTGCCTATTTGAAGTGGTGTCTAGGAAAAGGAATGTTGTATTCTGATCATGGGCATCTCAAGGTTAAAGCCTATTTTGGTGTTAACTAAGTTGGTTCTATTGATGATAGGCACTCTACTTCTGGTTATTGTACCTTGGTGGGTAGTAATGTTGTATCTTGGAGAAGAAGCAATCTGTTGTGGCCCAATGTAGTATAGAGGCAGAGTACAAACTTATGGCTCATGGAGTTTCTAAATTGTTATCATTGAAGAGCTTGTTGATAGAAATGGGAGTACAAATTAAGGCTTCAATAATGTTATATTATGACAACAAAGCTGCCAAAAATATAGCCTACAATCCAATTCAATAAGATCCTAAAAATCATATGAAAGTTAAAGGCACTCCATTAGAGAAAGAGTTATCAATGGAAAGATTACCTTTTGTGAGGTCTGAAGATTAGTTGGTTGATTGTCTCACTAAAGTATGTACAATACAAATACATACAAAATATACCAAAAAATACATAGTTTTGCACTCTACATATTTGTATTTGTACTCTTTCCAAACTTAGCCTTAATTGCAAATTTCTTTTAGGATTAAGAAACAAGACAATGCATGAGAAGGAATTACTTCCACCACTGATTTGATTAAGACTTATCTTCTAGCCTAAGAGAAAGAAGATTGCAAGTTAATTGCTCTTTGGGTGAATCTCTCACTACTATAACCAAACAGCTCCCTTTTAGATTTTCTTTGGTGAGAGACAAGCCCAAGATTGGCTCCTGATTAGAGGTAAGCTTAAGGCTTAGCTATTTGGCCATGATTTTTTTTCAGCCTTAAGCACGTACTTCTACTAAAATAGATCTCAGATTTACAAAAGCTTCACAATATTGATTAATGGATTTTATGATAGAGGCTCCCTCATAGATGTGGAATCAACAAGGGGAAAAAATGATGTATAGATTTCATACTTCTTTGATCCAACAAACTCCTGACGTGTACCTTAACATAATAATTATGATGTAAAATTATTACTTAGTTCAATTTAGGCCATGCTTGGGGCCTAACTTTTTCATTCAAATAAACACTTATTTGTATTTGGCACCCAACTTTTTCAAGTGCTTATTTTATATTGGGCGTTTGATAGTTTTTTCTCTAATAAACACTTAAATAATCATTTGTGATTATTTTATCTTTCATTTTCTTTTAAATTTTCAAAATATACACTTTGAAAGCATTTTACAAAAGCACTTTTATGAAAACACTTTTACAAAATCACTTTTATGAAAGTACTTTTATGAAAGAACTTTTATAAAAGTACTTTTACGAAAGCACTTTTATGAAAACATTTTTACAAAAGTACTTTTACGAAAGGACTTTATAAAATTATTTTCTAAAAGTGCTTTCGTTAAAGTACTTTTATAAAAGTTCTTTCGTAAAAGTACTTTCATAAAAGTGCTTTCATAAAAATGTTTTCATAAAAGTACTTTTTTAAAAGTGCTTTTGTAAAAGTACTTATATAGAAGTGCTTTTGTAAAAGTGCTTTCATAAGAGCAAGGTTCAAAATATCGATACGTCTGATATGTTGTTAGGGGCATATTCGGCGATATCGATACTTTTTTTCAAAATTGGTTCAGGGGAACGGTTTAAGGCTCCACCCCCTGAATCGGTCAAAATCCCGATACACCCTCTAAAGGGGCATATCAGGGAGCTCCCAGAACGATATACATATCGGCCAATATGAACTGATACGTGTCAATACTTGAACCTTGCATAAAAGTATTTTTATAAAATTTAATTGGGGTAATTTTATTAGTATTTTAAAATTCAAATAGGAATAATTTTGGAAGAAAAATTTTATAAGCACTTACTATAAAAAACCTGAAAATTTGGGCTTAAAAAATAAACGCTTATTTTTAAAATAAGCACTTATTTCAGACTTATGTCTCAAATACAAAGTGCTTAATGGCCCAAATAAACACTTATTTTTAAGCACTCCTAAACATGGCCTTAGAAAGAATTAGTCAGGCCTAACAACCGTGTTCGTGCCACTAAAACCAGGCCATTCCACCTCTCCATGTTTCCCTTTTTCACAAAACAACAATGTCTGAATTGGTTAGATTTCCTCTATCCTGAATCTTCATCATGATATGCATTTTTCTTTTTAATGAAATAAGTCTTCAAATATTGCTTTGAATTTGGCCTAAAGGGACCATACTAAAGCAACCGCTAACGCCGAGTTCGACTATGGAAGAAAAGATTCTACAATGATGCAAATTACAGGGAAAAGGTTAATGAATACATGAAAAGGAAATAAAAAAAAGCAAATACATAAAGACAAATATTATATTTTATAATTAATTCAAAGAATGCACTTCTATACAATAATAAATAGCATTTACAGGAAAAGGTAAACGAATATATTTAAGGAAAAAAAAACAGCGAATACATAAGACAAATATTATATTTCATAAATAACTCAGAAACTATTCAATAATAGATGGTATGGACAAATTAACATTGGTGAAGCTAGTTGTTCAGAGGCAGCCACTCTAACTCTAGTTCTAGCTCTCCACATTCCACATTTTGAAGCTTGAGTGCCATCTCTTGTTTCACCTTTCCATCAATAATGTTAATGGAACTATCATCGATGAGGGCATTGTCATGTGATTTTAACCATTTTCCAATTTGCATATCTGCAAACTTACTTGCATCTCCAAACGAAGTTGCAGCTGTGATCAATGGCTGGATATCAACCACAGCGTCCCCCATAATGTCATCCGCTGAGAAGGTGTCATAATCAAACACTTCCTGTATCATGGTGTTCGGAGGTAAGATAGAACACATGTTTTACATGAATTCCGCAAAAGTTAAGGCTATTGTTTCATAAGCAGTCTACAAATAGATGCAGTTACATAAATTGTCTCCAAAGATGAGGATGGTAATAGCGTCTCCTCGGATCAATTTTCACCTAGGATATGTACCAAGAACGATACCTAATTGAAGGTAAACTATTTGCCTACTGCGTGGATGTAAAAGGCAATAATTTAGAAGAGGTCCACGATCCATCCAGATAAAAGGGTAGATGCATGTAACAGATACATATTTATGTAAAATCCACACAGTAACTATGTTACTCCGTGGGTCATAGCTTATTCAGTGATTACACTTTGATCTCCAAGTTGTTCAAGAGAAGATTCAGCATTGTGATATGGTTACTCTATTTTTGAAGTTACTCTCCATTTTTTTCCCACTTTGTTCAAGCCGGTGTATATATGGGGTTCATTACTAGCAAGCTAGGTCTATATAATATATATACACCAGCTTTAGGGGAGTGTTGAAGTGTGTAATATGTTTAACAAGTGGAGTTCCATGCTTATTTATGTTGTAAGTAGTATTGATGATGAAGGGTACTTCTGACATTTCATTAGCATAAAAAGAATACTCAAATTCTTAATCGTAACTTGTAAAATCCCTATTCGATTCTAGGTTAAAGTAGAAAAGAAGAAGAGAAAGAAGAAGAGGAGGAGAAGAAGGGTTCGACCAGATGAGGAAAATCAGTCCTCTCTAGTCGACTTGTATTTATTTCAAAATAATTTTGGTTACAAGAAAGACTATATTGCCCCTCATAAGTGATGGGGCACACAACTTAGACCTGAATAAAACATACCTTTCACTCTCACACAGATACACCCAAATGACCAAAATACCCCTGTTCTGTGAACTCTTAACACTCCCCCTCAAGTTGGAAGTATATGTCATATAGTCCCAACTTGTCACAAATATAATCTACTCTGCCTCGAGACAATCCCTTTGTAAAGAGATCTGCCCATTGATTTCCCGAGCTCACATGAGATGTGGTTATCACTCCACTAATCACTTTCTCTCTTACAAAGTGACAATCAGCCTCAATATGCTTGGTTCTCTCATGGAAGACTGGATTGGAAGAGATGTGAACAGCTTCTTGGTTATCACAGTATAGTCCCATAGGTTTATCAACTGAGAACCCCATCTCTTGTAGCAAGTTCTTCACCATACCAGTTCACATGTGGTATGAGCCACAACTCTATACTTAGCTTCTGCACTACTCCTTGCCACCACTGTTTGTTTCTTGCTCTTCCAAGTTACAAGATTGCCATCAAGGAAGGTACAATACCCTGTAGTTGATCTCCTGTCTAATACAGAACCATCCCAAGCAGCATTTGTATACCCTACTATCTCAAGGGGCCCTCCACTTTTATATAGCAAACCACGGCCTGGAGCACCCTTTAGGTACCTGACAATCCTTAGAACTGCTTCCCAATGAGGAATCCGAGGATGTTGTATAAACGGGCTCACCATACTCACAACAAATGATATATCTAATCGGGTAATAGTCAGATAATTCAACTTTCCCACCAACCTCCTGTATCTTCCAGGATCATCAAACTCCCCACCTGCATCAACACTGAACTTGACATTCAGTTCCATAGAAGTCTCTGCTGGTTTAGCACCTAACAACCCTGTTTCTTCAAGTAGGTCAAGAACATATTTTCTTTGACATTAATTCCATGTCTTGACCTTGCAACTTCTATTCCTAGGAAGTACTTCAGCTTACCCAAAGCTTTCATATTGAAGTGGTCTTGTAGAAATTTCTTCAACCTGTCAATCCCATTACTGTCACTTTCAGTTATGACAATATCAACCACATACACCACTAGCAAGATTTTCCCATATTTTGAGTCATGGCTGAACACAGAATGGTCTACCTGACACTATTTCATCCCAAAGTTTTTTACTACTTCACTAAACCTGCCAAACCATGCTTGTGGAGATTGTTTCAGTCAATAAATTGCCTTTTTGAGTCTACAAACCTTACCATCCTCCCCCTGAGCAACAAACCCTGGTGGTTGCTCCATATACACCTCCTCAATGAGATCACCATGCAAGAAGGCATTTTTAATGTCTAGTTGCAAAAGAGGCCAATCATACATAGCAACTAAGGAAATCAACACCCGAACTGAACCAATTTTAGCCATAGGAGAAAATGTCTCCATATAGTCCACACCGTACAATTGAGAATAGCCCTTGGCCACTAACCTGGCCTTCAATCATTTCAAATTGCTATTTGGGAGATACTTCACTGTGTAGACCCACTTACACCCAACAACATGTTTAGCAGGAGGAAGAGTAGTGAGTTCCCACGTATGGTTGTGTTGTAGAGCAGATAGTTCCTATTTCATTGCTTGCCACCACCCTGGGGAGGTAAGGGCTTTCTGGACAGTCTTGGGAATGGAAACAGATGATAGCAATGATATAAAGTTGCGATGAGAAGCATAAAGGTGAGTAACAGAAACATAGTGTGAAATAGGATGAGAAGTACAAGTGCGTTTACCTTTCCATAGGGCAATAGGAAGATCAAGGTCCGAGGGAGAAGAAGCAACCATAGGGTCTGTCGACGAGGGTTGGATTGGAGGAGGGGCCGGTGCGCTTCTGTGAGTATACACTTGTCTGATTGGTGGCCTCTCAGTAGTAATTGGCACGGGAGGAAGAACTACAGGGGGAACTGCAATTGGAATGGGGACCATGGGAAGAGAATCCTCAACAAGGATAGGAAGAGGAACTACAGGGGAAGGAGAAGGAACCACAATGTCTGAGAAAAAAGGAACCGATTCAAAGAATGTGACATCGGAGCACACAAATGACTTATGGGAGTTAGGGTTATAGCACTTATACCCTTTCTGAGTCCTGGAGTAACCAAGGAAGATACACTTAGTAGCTCATGCATTTAACTTGCCTAAACCGGGACCCAAATTTTGAACAAAGCAAACACACCCAAAGACTCTCGGGGTAAGAGGAAACGGGGACAAAGTGGGAAACAACACGGAGAAGGGGGATTGACTTCCAAGGATGGACATGGGCATCCGATTGATGAGAAAACATGATGTGAGGATAGCATCACTCCAAAAACGCTTTGGGACATTCATATTAAGCATCATAGACCGAGCAGTTTCAAGGAGATGTCGATTTTTGCGTTTAGCTACACCATTCTATTGTGGAGTGTAGGAACATGAGGTTTGATGAATTATCCCATGGTGCTCTAAGTATTACTGAAATGGTGTGGAGATGTACTCTTTTGCATTATCGGAGCGAAGAATTTTAATATGAACACCAAACTATGTACGTATTTCAGCCTAAAATTTCTGAAAAATGGAGAACAATTCACTACGATCTTTCATAAGATAAATCCATGTCATTCTTGAAAAGTCATCAACAAAAACTACAAAATACTTATAGCCATTGTATGGCATCACTTTGATTGGACCCCAAACATCAGAATAAACTAAAGAAAAAGGACTCAAAACACGACTATCAACTCTTGGACTGAAAGAGACTTTATGATGTTTCCCAAGCTGACACGATTCACAATCCAACGATGAAAGATGACTCAAAAAAGGAACCAGCAACTTCAAAGTTTTGAGAGAAGGATGACCAAGTCTGCAGTGCCATTGAAGAGGAGTAAGAGACGACTAAAAGGCTATTGGAGGACCACCACCATCAAGGTAATACAATCCACCTACCTCATGCCCTCCATCAATCTTCATCCCCGTCTTGAGATCTTGAAACACACAAGAAGAGGGATAAAAGGTTATAGAACAATTAAGTGACTTGGTTAATCTACTGACAGACATAAGGTTAAAAGGGAACTTAGGAGCATATAAAACAGATGATAAAGATAAGGAGAGATCAACATCACCAACACCACAAATGGGAGATGTAGAACCATTAGCAAGAGTAACTGTTTGAGATGTGGAAGACTGAGAAAGAGAAGAGAATACATTTGGAGTCCCAGACATATGGTCCGAGGCTCCGGAGTCAATGATCTAGTGTGAAGGCTTGGAAGCCAAGCAAGCCATACTTGAATGAGCAAGGGTAGTTGTGTTCTACTGAGAAGATGTCTGAAGGAATTGCTCATATACTGCATGAGGTACACTCACCATCTCCTTTCCAGAAGCACCAGTAGATGTGGAGGGAGTCTGATCCATTTCTTGATTTTCACTAACTGTATCACTGCCCCCAGTCACAACATGGTTAGCCCAAGTGTTGGGTGGACCATGTAAATCATAACAGAAATTAATAGTGTCCCCCTCTAATCCACAATATGTACACTTCCTAGGAGCATTACTTCTTCCTTTACCATGGCCCCCCCTGAGTCTTGACCTCCACTCTAGCCACCAGCCCGGTTAAACATGGGGCCACCTCGGTTTCCTGAAAGTCCACAACAACCACCACCACCACCACCACCTCTATTTCCATGGCCTCCACTTCTAGCCACAACCAAACCAGATCTGTCTGAGAGAGAAGAATGCTCTATAGACTCAATAGATGTCCTCCTAAGATGGGGAAACACTTTTTCAAGTGAGGGAAGGGCAGACCCCCCCAGTATTTGTACACGGACAGGTTCATATTCAGCCTTCAAACCCACCAGAAAACTCATTGCATCAAGTTGCTCACGTTGTTGTTGCTGAACCTGAACATCCAGTGTCAGAGGATGATACACATTAAGCTCATTTCGGATATTCCTTAAACTTGCATAGTATTCTTCCAAGCTTTGGCTACCTTGCTTCAGATTGAAGTACTCTTGGTACAATTGATACACCCTAGTTGTATTGTCTTGCCCGGAATACAGTTTCTTAGCATGATCCCAGGTCTCTTTAGCTGTATCTAGGAACATAAAGTTCATACTGATTTTTGGCTCCATGCTATTCCACCACCATGTCATAATTTGAGCATCCTCCTGCTCTCAGTCACTAAACCCTAAGGAGTTAGAGGAAGGTTTTTCCTCCCTCACATGCTTCACCTTCTTCTTGGCCTTTGAACGCCTCCACCGACTTGGCCCAAGGCACATAGTTCTCACCATTCAGCTTAGTGGATGTCATTTGAACATTTAGATAATCTGGAGAGATCATCACCCCAGTTTTGTTGTCACTACCATCTCTGGTTGACGACATTTTCAACTAAATCTGCTCACCTCACAAGGAAGTATGGACACCACCACACGACACAAGGTTTTACTTTCAATTATTCAGAATCATCCATACACCATTCAACACAGTACAACCACCACCACACCACTGCTGTTGTGAATTTCAGCAGTCGAAAAACCCTACATTCAGCACACATATGAGGTAAAAACAGAGGAGAACAAGGCTGATATGCATACTAATCACTTCAAACCTCCACAAAAAAATATTTTGAACCAAAACACAGCATTTACAATCCACTATTTGGGCAAAAAACAAAACTGTTCATACCTGTCCACAAACAGCCCTCTTCGTATCACAGAATAGAGGGCATCTAGTACACCACCTCAACGACCACCACCACAGTAACTGGAGGCATACTGACCTCCAAAACCACAAAACGACTACTCCTTTTTGGCCTCTTGACGAGCTTCCACTCAGGCTAGAAGAAAATCGAAGAAAGCTGAAATGGTTGGCGGCGAACCCAGGAAGAAGACAAACAGTGAGGAAAGAAGAAAAAAAGGGAAAAGAGAACTAGGTTTTATTGATCTGATACCATGTAAAATCCCTATTCGATTCTAGGTTAAAGTAGAGAAGAAGAAGAGAAAGAAGAAGAGAAGAAGGAGGAGAAAGAAGGGTTCGGCTAGATGAGGAAAATCAGTCCTCTCTAGTCGACCCACCTGTATTTATCTCAAAATAAGTTTGGTTACAAGAAAGACTATATTGCCCCTCATAAGTGATGGGGAACACAACTTAGATTCTAACATAACAGGGGTAGTAATGTGTGTGTGTGTATACATGTCAGTCAGAATTTTCTCCCAGCAGGTCAGTTAGCTTTGTCTCTCATTCTTCTCCTTTCTCTTTTCTCTTTTCTTCTCTTCTCTTCCACTTTCTTTATTTTCTATTTTGTTTATTACATTATGGCTCTCTCAATTCTATACCACAAACCTATAAAAGATTTTGATACAGATATCTCATATTTGTACCAATGAGAGTGAGATAATATGATCATTGAGGAGTGGTATCAGTAGCTAGAGAGAAGAGTAGAATATATCAACATAGCAAAAGAATATCAGTGATAAAACTGTCTGCTGGTCAAGTTCTTCCAATCAACAGTACAGGCGAGGTATCTCCTATTCAGAATCCCAATCGAAAATAGAGTTCTTAATCTCAAACTTACTGAACTTTCTATTTGGTGGTTAAAAACAAAGCCCATGGTTACTGGATGAGTAGAACCAAACAAAGGGATTGAGGTTATGAGGAAAGCCCCTCCCAGTTCTTTTTCCTGTTGATTGTTAAGGTTCGGAGGTAAGCCTATCTATAGAAATATGTTAACCAATCATCTTCCACATTGTACAATTAATAGGCCCAACCAAATTTGACTTCCTGGAGAAGGGTGATGAAGGATCAAAATTATCTAGTTGATGCCATACTCGAATAGAATTGGTCTATTAGAATGTGGGCTGCCTTTTATTATACTGTTGCTATATGGAAACCTCTAACTTACAACTCTTTATCTTCTTCTTCTTCTTCTTCCTGCTCTTTTCTGCACTGTTTTCAGTTGATTTACTCTTAAACTGTTAAGTTTTAGATCTGTACTCATATCTGAATTAAGGAATTCAGCTTGTTTGTATACCAAATATATAATGCCCATCTAAAGGTAAACACAAGGTTCCGTTTTTAATTTTTTTTCAATCGATATACATTCCTTTTCCTCCTAATATAAATGCTTCAATATTTAGGAAAAGGAACAAAGTGTTAAAAGCAACCATTCATTTGATTATATGGAAAAAGAGCCCCCATTAAAAGTATCATACTAAGGTATCATTGAAGTATTAATAGTAGAATCAGTATCCATCATTTTTCATGAGTTCATTTTCTAGTTGAAGAAAAACACTAGTTAGAATATGGTTTCAATGGATGCAGCAAGAGAAGGAAAAAATGTAAAAAATATGGTTTTAATAGAGGAAGCAAACTAAAAACTGTAAGAGAATAGAGAGATGCATCTTTTATGGAAACTAGAATTTTGGAACAAATGTAAAATCCAAGACTTAATGGAGGCTCACCAGTTTTATGGCGTTACAACTCTGAGGAACTGAAAGCAAGAGCTCCTCATTCCAAATTGGATTCAAGTTGCTATTTATTACTTGTGTCTGGGCCTTCTACAGAAATTCCAAGTGTTTATTATAAGAGAGAATTATGACAAACTGAAAATGAAATAACAACTTTCTAGCTAATGGCACCGGGTTACAAAAAGAGCAACAAACGTAGTGACATATAACAAATGTGGATCCACTGTTTGACCCCAATCAAATGACAATAATCATCAGATTTAATGTGTTCCTTGGACTATTCAGAACATGGAGTAAATAGTCCAAAGTCCACGAATACATGAATGGGATTTATGTGTAATGCATCATATACCATCCCCACAGTTGACCCAAAGGATAAGAAATGAAATAGAACTAGCAGCTAACCTGCTTCCCAAGAGTCAGGACAACATAAGGATCACTAGACAGCATATCTCTAATAGCCAAATTTGTGCCTTTTATGACTTTGACCTTGAGTAAGCCAATGAATTCCTTCATACCATCCTGTTTGCAATTTCAAAAGTATAAGAATTAAAGCAATCAAAATTCATGCATAATAGCCAGTGTTGCTTTCTAGTCAAGTCATTTAGAAAACAGTTTATGCAAACAAGAATATTCCATGTTCTCATCACCACTAACCCTGTAATCCCCAGGAAAATTTCAATCTCAAATCTTTTTTCCATGAATCCAATCTAAACTCTGAGAACTTTCTCTATTGAAAAATAAAAAACTATGTTTTGGATGATTAATCTCACATAGGGACAGCTCTGCAGCACATAGTTGAGTTTATGACATGTTGAGTTAATTTCATTATCTGTTGATGTGGAATAAGAAACAGCATAGATTGACCATACAGTAGGAATGTCTCACCACTATTCCCACTATAATATGCATATACAGAAACACCTGCAAGATATCAATACAGTGAATTGGTTTTTATCACTCTCTCTTTTTTGTGTTGCTCAGCTAAACTCAACCTTAACCCCAACTATATGGGGCCAGCAAGAAATGCTCTCTAGAAATTGTGCTCTATCAAGAAAACAATACCATACCATCTTTTTCCTGTGTTCTAGATTTATATAAATCATAATTTCCTCAGGAAAAATGTAAACAATGTTATTCAATTTGTGCAAGATGTGACTTGCATCCAGTGCCACATATAGAAGTGGCTGCATCCAGTGCCACATATAGAGTGAAAGAACTATTATATTAGTAAGCAATTACCATTTCAGTTGATGTGTTTGAACTTCGAAAAGTGTCGATAATCTTTCTAGAAAGAGTACTCCGGAGAGTGCTCCTCGTAGTAGCAGCAGGAAGTGAGACAATCCGCAGGCTTGGTTTCAAAAATTCTTGAAGCTCATACTTAGATCTACATAATTAACATGACTGAAATTATGTTAGTAATCACCAAAAATACTTAAAATCAGTTTATTTCTTGATATTTTACATATCTCACCTTGGCCCACTGGCCAGAAACCTCTTACTCAGGATCAAAATATTTCAGAGGGTATCCAGTATTTTGAAAATATTCTCTCAGCAGAACAGTGTCATATACCTGAAGGCCTACTTGATGTTATTCCCTCTACTATGACAGAAACGGAGAATTTACAGCTTCTCCTCTCTCCTACAGCTGAGGAAATTAAATCGGCAGTTTTCTCTCTCTGTAAGGATTTGGCTCCTGGCCCCGATGGTTTCACCGGATACTTTTACACTTCTTGTTGGGATATCATTTGCAAAGACATTACGACAGCTATTACAGATGTTTTCAATGGTATGGATCTCCCTTTGAGTTACACTTCTGCTTATATTTGCTAAATTCCTAAATGCCAGAACCCGCAAAATTTTTTCTGATTATAGACCTATCAGTGTTTGTAATTTCTCTTACAAAATTATCTCCAAGATCATGGTTGATAGACTTAGTGGCCTTCGGCACAAATTAATTTCCCCTCAGCAGGTTGGTTTTATCAAGGGGTGAAACATCCTTGATAACATCAATTTTGCTCAGGAGTTGACTCAGGAGATTGGTCGTAAAAGTTAGGGGAAATAATGTTATCATTAAATTGGATTTGTTAAAAGCCTGTTATAGGCTTGATTGGAACTTCCTTTTTATGGTGCTATCTAAATTTGGTTTCTCTAATGATTGGATTTCTATGACCTGCAAAGTTGTCTGCAGTTGCTGGTTCTCTATTAAAGTTGAAGGCACTTTGCATGGCTACTTTAAATCCACCAGAGGCCTTAGGTAGGGGGACCCCTTGTCTCCCTACCTTTTTATCATTGCTGAAGAGGTGTTGAGCAGAAGTTTTCTCAGTTACTAACAATCTAGATCTGATTTATGATGTGCCAAGAGGTTACCCTCCCACAAAGGCAAGGCAAGGCTATATATGTTTGATAATTTGATGCAGAAAATAAATGCAAAAATTGAATCCTGGAAGGGGAAATTACTCTTAACTGGAGGAAGAATCATTCTGTTAAAGCATGGCCTCCTCTCAGTGCCGATGCACCTGTTAATGGCCATTGATATTCCTAAGTCTATCATATGAAGCTTGGAGCACAAATTCAAGCATTTCCTGTGGACCGGGTCTGAGGAAGATTCCAAACATAGTTGGTTTACTTGGTCTAATGCAATGTTTTAAAAGTGCAAGGCGAGATGGGCATCTTTTTGAAGTAAGGCACAAAAATACAAAAAAATGCTAAAAATAAAAAAAGTGTCAAAAAATTCAAAAAATGCAAAAAAATAAAAAATATTAAACATAATATTAATAAAAAATATAAACTTAAATTTTAAAATTAATGTTTTATAAAACCTATTATCTAAAATTAAATACATAAACGTAACATGTAAAGTGTAGTCAAATGAAAATTTAAAAATAAAATCAAACATATAAAACATTTTCAAGCATGTAACCCACAATCTCTTTTTTTTTCCTCAATTGCATTGATTGAAGTAGCTAATGTGATGTAAAACATATTACATTCCTCATTCTACAAACCGCCTTTGTCTCACACCCTTCGAGGCAAATCCAAACAAGTCCATGTTAGGGTCTTATATTCTTAATTTTCACACAAAAACAATGATTTTATAATTTTAATTGCTTTTTAAGAAGATATTTTATTAGGATGAATGAATGAACAACATTAGTAAATAGGGGGTTCTCGGAGCTTTGTCTAATGCGCTAATGCACCTCACCTGTGCACCTAGGTGTGCCTTTTAAATCACTCTAATGTTTGTAAGCCTATGGAAGAGGGTGATTTAGGTATAAGAAGTCTAGCTGATCTCAACAAAGTCAATAGACTGAAATCGCTATGGCGAGTTTTGAGACAAGATAGCTGCTGGGCCAACTACTTCAGAGCAAAGTTTTATTCTAAATGGCACTTGCAGGGAGACTACAAAGACTCCTCAACTTGTAAAACTACCATGGGTATGCTTGATTATTTTTTTAATTGCAGCACTTGGCATATCTTTTTCTGGTAATATCTCTTTTTGGCTTGAAAATTGGTGGGGGAATGAGCCTCTTTTTAGGTTTGCGCTCAATCCCCTCTCAAATCCTGGTTTGAAAATCAATGATATTTTAGACAGAGATGGAATTTGGCATTGGGATAGAATTGAAAATAATCTTCTGCCTCATATTTTGGCTTATCTTACTTCTCTACTGGTCACTATTAAAGATGGTTTGGATGTGTGGCTTTGGAATCTCACCTTCTCATGTAAGTCAGCATGGAGCTCTCTTCATCAAATAGGCATTCCTACGTCTTGGTGTTCTCTGGTTTGGAATAAAAGGATACCCCCAAAAATATCTTTTTTTGATTGGAAGTTATTGAGAGGGAATATTCCCCCAGATGATAGTATACAAGGCCTTGGCATTCCTTATTTCCTTTAGTTTCAGCTTGTGTTTGCTGTGCTAACCAGAGAATATAGACTACAGATCATCTTCTTATTTTTTGGCAAACTAGCCTCTAAAGTTTGGACTACATTTAGTACCATGCTTGGCATCCCACACATTCAAATTCAGTTGGCTAAGGACAGAATTCTCTTCTGGTTAAACAAAGGTAGGGGATGCCATTCTCAGGTGAAAGAAATCTTTGTTTCTACCCTTCTCTTCATTATCTGGGAGATCTGGAAAGAGAGGTGCAAAGGTAAATATGAAGGCCAGTCTGAAACAGCATGCATTGTAATCTTGAAGGTGCTGAAATGGTTTCATGAAACTCATTGGTCCAATCCCAAACACGGACCAAGTTTCGTGGAACAGCTGATTCTAGAAACTTTGAATGTTAGAGTTATGCAGACCTGACACCCAAAAGCCAGACTTGTCATCTGAAGATTAAGGTATCTTCAGCAATGAATATGGACAGTTTATGTTTGCTTTTGCTTCCTTCTGTGGTCTCATGACCAACATTGTGGCTGAGTGCAGAGCAATCCGTGATGCTATATTTTTTGCCAAGTCTCTGGGCATTACAAGACTTGTTGATAGCGATTCCAAGGTAGTAATTCAGGTCCTCTCAGGCAAGGTTCAAAATATCGATACGCCCGATACACCGGTAGGGGCGTATCGGGCATTTTGATACTTGTTTTTTTACCTTTTTTTTATTTTATTTTCAAAACTGGTTCAGGGGAGACGGTCTAGGACCCCTCCATCCCCTGAACTGGTCAGACCCCGGATACACCCGTTGTAGAGGCATATCGAAAGGGTCCCGGAACGATACATATCGGCTGATACAGGCTGATATGTAACGATACTTTGAACCATGCTCTCAGGATCCTCCCCACCCCAATGGACTATTCTCACATGGATCGATGACATTGCATAATGGTTGACATGCAGATTGATTTCACCCACATTCTCCGAGAAGGGAATGCAGTAGCGGATAGTTTACTTTTTGATTCCAAGAATTCTTTTCCATGTCATATTCAGTTTCTATTTATTGATGATGCTACATCTCTTCCTAAACTGCATTGTAAATAAGCTTTGGGTTTTTTTCTTTTTATGAGTGCAATGAGTGTATTGTATTCGGGTTTAGGACAAGGCGGGCTACATCCTCCCCTATATTCTCTGAAAATAGCGCATTATTTAATAAAATTTTAAGGTGGCCCCCTCCACCTGGAGTAAAGTTTGAGGTTTAAAAAAAGCTAATGATTGTCCTGGTTATCTGGGGTGTCAGGAGGGGTTGAGACAAATGTGAATCAACTGAAAAGATAGAGAATAATGAAATAAACTACTCATATACAAGGACAGAAACAACACTTTTATCTGTATGCTTACTATAATTTTCTAGACAAAGTCCATCCATAAAAGATTACTATTAAGTGATCTAATTCATCATAGGAGATTGCCACACTATAAGAAATAGGGAATATGAACTTGTATGTCCATCATGATACAGAAATTAGTTTAATGAACTCATCACATAAAGCTTTTCCTAAACCATCCTGCTAACAAAATAAATAACAGAAATAAGTTTGAGAGAGAAAGATAGAGAGTTCTGTGGTCAGAAACCATTCACCTGATGAATTTCATACGTTCCTCATGACTTGAATCTGGTCTGGGCTTAAAGTAACCTTGAGGAATAAAAGCCTCATAGATTGCATTAGCTGAAGAATTTCCACCAACTTCAACCATGGCGTCAATGTCATCATTAGACCATTCATCTAATGCCACAGATAAAACCTGAATTATAGTGGCAGCAAGGCATTTTAATTATTATATGGTTGACAATGTTATCAAGATTGTTTCCTGTATAAGAAAATGTACATAAATACATTTATACATACATAAATTTATATTATACATTCTGTTAACCATATTAAGAATTATATGGTTGACAATGTTACCAAGAAACTTCCTGAATATGTACATGCCTATTTGCTTATAAACAAATTTACAAAAATGCATCTATGCAACAATAGACTTAAGCTACAAGTATTAACAAGAGAAAATAGAAGAGGAAGCAAGGATCACTTCTACTATAACTGCTATCTATGACAAAAATAGAAAAAAAAATTCTTTATTCAGTCCTTAGTGGGGAAAAACAATAAATATAGAATAGTGTTTTCTACAAGACCTGTTACAACTCTTTTATGGACCCAAGATAGCAACTTCCAATTCGTAGTTGGATTCTAAATCTGACTTGTATTCAGACTTCAAGAAAGTAGAGACTTCCTCTTCAGACTTGGACACTATTTGAAATATTCACCATAGAAAGAAGAAGATGTAAGAAGAACAAAGGAGGAGATGGCACTTCAGCCATACTTCTCATACTCGGCCTTGATGGGTGCTAGTTGCTCTCCCACTGACTTCTCACCTGCCCCTCTGTTCACTCTGTGAGGAGGTACATTTTCATTTCAACATTTCCCATTCTCATTTCTTTTCCCACTGTTTGAGTAGAAATTGCTGATAACAGTTTTAGATGAATGCCTTGTGAAGAAAAGTAGAAGTTGAAAGGTTTCAGCAGTAAAGAAGAAGAGAGGAGAAGAAACGAGAGTGGGATGTCGCCAGAATTGAATTAGTCTGGCCACCAACCCCTCTTGATTTATATACTTAAAATAAAAGAATGGAAGATTGCAAGAATACCCTTAGTAGGGCGGCTACTTTAAGTAGCCGAACAGTCACAACTTAAAATAACATAAACTAATGGGCCTAAGGCCCAATAATTTCCTAACTTAACAACTTAAAAATAAAAAAATAAAAGGCTGGGCCCAATAACTTAAAATCGGCCGTGTAGATCATGCTCCAACTTGTTCCTTGCAACACCTTTTGTAAGAACATCAGCAAGCTACAAATCAAAAGTAATGTATGGGAGACAAACTTCCCCTGAAGTCACCCTTTCTCTTGTGAAATGTCTATCCACTTCAATGTGCTTTGTCCTGTCATGCTTAATTGGGTTGTGGGCAATGTTAATTGCTGCCTGATTATCATAGTACAACATCATACGTTCTTCTGCCTCAACACCAATCTCTCCTAACAAGGAACGGATCCAGAGAAGCTCTGAAACTCCATGTGCCATGGCTCTATATTCAGCTTCTGCACTTGACCTTGCCACAACTGTCTGTTTCTTACTTTTCCACGAGATTAGATTACCCCCAATAAGAGTGCAAACTCCTGATGTAGATCTCCTATGATCAAGATATCCTGCCCAATCAACATCTGTATAAGTCTCTAGCTTCAACTGTCCATGGTAAGCAAATAGTATACCTCTGCCTCGGTGTCCCTTCAGATAAGCAAGAATCCTGTCAACAGCCTCCCAATGCTGTACTCGTGGGGAATGCATGCATTGACTCACCACACTCACTGCATAGGAGATGTCTAGTCTTGTCATACATAAATATAGCAGCCACCCCACAAGTTTCTGATGTCTTCTAATGTCCTTTACCAACTCACCTTTTGGTGCATTAATTCTATGATTCTGATCAATGGGAGTACTGGCTGCCTTTGTTCCAAGTTTCCCTATTTCTTGTAAAAAGTCCAAAACATACTTCCTCTGAGAAATAAAAATTCCATGCTTTGATCTTGCAACCTCAATGCCAAAGAAATACCTCAGCTCCCCAAGATCCTTAATTTCAAATTCTCTATGCAGATTCTTCTTCAAACTGTCAATCTCACTCAGGTCATTTCCTGTAGCTACAATATCATTCACATAAACAATCCGAACTAACATCAAGGACCCCATCCGCTTCACAAAGTATGGCCTGATTGAGTCTGAGTGTAGCCAAAAACAATCAAAGCCTTCCTTAACCTATCAAACCATGCTTTGGGAGACTGTTTTAAACCATAAAGTGACTTCTTCAATCTACATACCTTCCCCTTTTCAGCATCACTGTAGAAACCAACAGGAAGATCCATATACACTCTTTCTTGCAAATCCCCATTCAGAGAGAGAGAAGGATCCGAACAGAAGTCATCTTTCCAACTGGTGCAAAGGTCTCTAAGTAATCAATGCCACAGGTTTGAGTGTACTCTTTTGCAACCTGTTAGTGTCGAGTAAAGAAGGGTAGAATAGTCAATTATGTTTTATTAATATGGTGTTATGTCTTTTAGTGAGTGCTGATGTGTCCCAACTTAAATAGGGGCATAAAAGTCTTTTTCTATTCATTTTAGTAATCTATATATCCTGGCCGACCTAAGAGAGAATGAGAACTATTCTCTTCTCTTGGGTTCGAACAGGTTTTTCTTCTTCGATTTCTCCTCTTCTCTCCCTCTCTCTCTCTCTTTTACTTCTTTTCTACATCAAGTTAAGATCTGAAACTGAAATCGTCACATGGTATCAGAGCCAGGTTAAGTCGGTCCAGATCTGTTCTATTCGTAATCTCTCATTTTTCTTCTCTTTTTTTTTGGATTTTCGAAAAAAGGGCTGAAAAGGAGTTGCCATATCTTCATTTTGGAGTTTTTAATGTGTTCGGTTGGGTGTAAAGCTGTGGTTTCAGGTGATTGGTAGAGAACCCTCTACTCAATGGAACGAAGAGAGCTGCAACCGTAGGTTTCGTGGTAGGTGCAGATGTGTGGTTCAGATTAGTATCAGTTGTATGGTGCAGATGTGTGGTAGGTGCAGATGTGTGGTAAGTGAAGCTTAGTATCAGTCGTATGGTAGCAAGTTCAGATGTGTGGTACTCGTGTGTGATGTGTTTGTGAGGTGCCGAAAGAGACAATAGTAGAGGTTAACATTGCTGAAACCTGTGACAATGTATGTTTCAGCAATGGTCAGTCATATGGTGGTGAGTGATTAACTTGAGGAGTGAAGTACAGTGTAGTGGTTATTGGGTAAGGCAAGTTGAAACAAACAAAAACAGAATTACAGCCATGGGCGATAATGAACATAAGTCAGTTATGATCCCCCAAGACTACTTGAATGTACAAATGACCTCAATTAAATTGAATGGAGAAAATTACATACCTTGGGCCAAATCTGTTGAAGTGTTTCTCAGAGCCAAGAAAAAAGCAAAGCATATAAGAGAAGAAAAACCCCCAGTTGATTCCCAGGAGTATGGTGATTGGGAGCAAGAAGATGCACAGATTATGACTTGGCTGTGGAACAGTATGGAACCTAAGATTAGTGTAAACTTCATGTTCTTAGACACAACCAAGGAAATTTGGGATCATGCAAGGAAGCTTTATTTAGGACAGGATAACACCACCAGAGTATATTAGCTCTATTAAGAGTATTTTAGTCTGCAGCAAGGTAACCAGAGTCTTGAAGAGTATTATGCTAGTCTGAGAAATTTGAGGAATGAGTCGAGTGCATATCACCCCCTTACATCTGATGTTAAAATTCAGCAACAACAGAGAGAGCAGCTAGATGTAACCAAATTTCTAGTGGGATTGAAGCCTGAATATGAACTAGTGAGGGCTTAGATGCTAGGTGGGTCTGCCCTCCCCTCTCTCGAGGAGGTGTTTGCCCGTCTCTGGAGGATTTCTGTTATTTCTCCAGAGAACCCAACCATATCCGATAGGACTGCCCTTGTAGTGGCTAGAGGGGGTGGCTGTGGTGGTAGAGGAGTAACTCATCAGGGCCAGCCAGGCCGTGGTGGTAAAGGTGGACACATGCACAGTCATGGTGGTGGGTGTGTTGGCGGTCGAGATTCAGGGGGAGCTCGTGGTAGAAGACATAATCATGGTCCGAGAAAGTGTACGCATTGTGGTATGGATGGGCACACTATTAATTTTTGCTATGATCTACATGGCCCACCATCATCCCGGGGATATCATGCAATGGAAAGTGGTGATATGGAATAAGGGAGTCAACAAACCGGTCTGACACCTTCACCTATAGATGCCTCCGGACAGGAGATGATGAGTATTTCTCGTATTGAATATGAGTGGTTGATCCAGGCTACTTCTCAGCCTAGTACAACTACGCTTGCCCACTCAGGTATGGCTTGTTTGGCATCCAAACCCTCCCACTGGATCATTGATTCTAGAGCTTCCGATCACATGACTGGGACTCCAAGTGTGTTCTCTTCACTTTCTTCATCCTCTACGACCAACACTGTCACTGTTGCTAATGGTTCCACTTCTTCCATAAGTGGTATTGGTGATGTTAAAATTGGTTCATTATCTTTGTCTTCAGTTTTGTATGTACCCAAATTTCATTTTAATCTTATGTTTGTTAGTAAATTGACCACGTCTCTTAATTGCTCTATCACCTTTTACCCTTCATCTTGTGTATTTCACGATCTCAAGACGGGAATGAAGATTGGTGGAGGGCATGAAGTTGGTGGGTTGTATTACCTTGATGGTGGTGGTGTTAGTGGTTCTTCAATAGCTCTTCAGTCGTCTCTCACCCCTTTCCAATGGCGTTGCAGACTTGGGCACCCGTTTCTTAAAGAACTTAAGCAACTTGTTCCAGAATTGAGTCGTCTTTTTACTTTGGATTGTGAGTCGTGTCAGTATGGGAAACATCATCAGGTTTCCTTCAGTCCTAGAGTCGATTATCATAGGTCGAGTCCTTTTTCTTTGGTCCATTCGGACATTTGGGGTCCAAATAAAGTAGTGTTACACAATGGATACAAGTACTTTGTTATTTTTGTTGACGATTATTCAAGGATGACATGGCTTTATCTTATGAAAAAAAGAAGTGAATTATTTTCTATTTTCCAAAAATTTCATGCTGAAATCAGCACTCAATTTGGTATTCACATTAAGATCCTACGTTAAGATAATGGCCGAGAATATTTTTATACACCCTTTCAGCAATATTTAGAACAATATGG
The DNA here is from genome assembly GCF_056320005.1 of Nelumbo lutea. NCBI lineage: Eukaryota > Viridiplantae > Streptophyta > Magnoliopsida > Proteales > Nelumbonaceae > Nelumbo > Nelumbo lutea. Next base: position 56,465,354 of record NC_142687.1, on the reverse strand, counting down.
TATTATTCATCAAACCTCTTGCTCTTACACCTCCAACAAAATGGGGTAGCTGAACGGAAAAATTGCCATTTCTTAGAAGCCGCTTGATCCCTATTGCACCATATGAATGTACCCAGACGTTTTTGGAGTGATGTTGTGCTTACATCTTTCTTTCTTATTAACAGAATGCCTATGTCCATCCTTGATGGTCAATCTCCCTTTACTGTTTTGTTTCCTACATTGTCTCATTTTCCTCTTACTCCTCGGGTTTTTGGGTGTGTGTGCTTTGTTCATAATCTTGGTCCCGAACTAGACAAACTAGATGCACGATCTACGAAGTGCATCTTTCTTGGCTATTCTAGGACCCAGAAAGGGTACAAGTGTTACAATCCTAGTTCTCAGCGTTGTTTTGTGTCCCGATGTTACCTTCTTTGAGTCGGTTCCGTTCTTTTCTGGGTCAGATGTCTCTCCTTTCCTTCTGCTTCCAGTTTCTATCACAGACCCCATTCCTCTTGTTCCAACTGCGCCTAAGTCTTCACCTCCGGTGCCACTTCCTCCTACACGGCCACCTATCCATCAAGTATATACGCATCAACATGCACTGGCCCCTCCAGATTCTTCACCGTCGACGGATCCAGAAGTGACTTCCGCAACACCATCACCCCTCGTTTCTGACCTTGACCTTCCCATTGCCCAGCGAAAAGGTAAACGTAGTTGTACCTTTCATCCTATCTCCAATTATGTTTTTGTTTCTCACCTATCTCCTTCCCATCGACAATTTGTTTCGTTGTTATCTTTTGTTTCTATTCCTAAGGATGTCCAGGAAGCCCTTATCTCTCTGGGTTGGCGTCAGGCGATGGAAGAACTCTATGCTCTAGCTCATAATCATACGTGGGATCTCACCACTCTTCCCCCAGGTAAGCATACTATAGGATGTAAGTGGGTATATACGGTCAAGTATTTGCCTGATGGTAGTGTTGAAAGATTGAAAGATCAATTGGTTGCCAAGGGTTATTAACAGTTATATTATATGGTATTGACTACATAGAGACCTCTCCTGTTGCCAAGATTGGTTTTGTTCGTGTTTTGATCTCCCTAGCTGCTATACATGATTGGCCCTTGTTTTAGCTTGATATTAAGAACGCCTTTTTGCATGGTGATTTTCTTGAAGAGGTGTATATGGAGCAACCACCTGGGTTTGTTGCTCAAGGGGAGGATGGTAAGGTGTGTAGGCTCAAGAAAGCTATTTATGGACTTAAACAGTCCCCCCGCGCTTGGTTTGGCAGATTCAGTGAAGTCGTAAAGAAGTTTGGCATGAAACAGTGTCAGGTTGACCATTTAGTAGTCAACTATGATTCTGATGCGGGGAAGATTTTGTTAGTGGTTTATATTGATGATATTGTTATTACTGGCAGTGGTAGGCCTAGGATTGACAAGTTAAAAACATTTCTGCATGATTATTTTCAAACAAAAGACATTGGCAAATTAAAATACTTCTTAGGGATAGAAGTGGCAAGTTCCAAGTATGGTATTAATTTGTAGTAGAGGAAATATGTACTTAATCTATTGGAGGAGACAGGCTTATTGGGTGCCAAACCAGTGGAAACACCCATGGAATTGAATGTCAAGTTGAGCAGTGATACAGGTGAGGAGTTTGAAGATCCAGGAAGGTATAGAAGGTTGGTGGGAAAGCTAAACTACCTAACTATCACTCGACCAGATATCTCATTTGTAGTGAGTGTGGTGAGTCAATTTATGCAGAATCTTCGGGTTCCGCATTGGGATGTGGTCCTAAGGATTGTAAGGTATTTGAAGGGAGCTCTTGGTTGTGGCTTTCTATATAAGAGTGATGGAAATATTGAAATAGAGGGATACACATATGTTGATTGGGCTGGATCTTTATCTGACAGAAGGTCCACTACAGGTTATTGTACTTTCCTTGGGGGTAACTTGGTGACATGGAAGAGCAAGAAGCAGACTGTGGTGGTAAGAAGTAGTGTAGAAGCGGAATATAGAGCCATGGCACATACAACTTGTGAACTAGTGTGGCTGAGAAATCTCCTATAGGAGATGGGGTACTCGATTACCACTTCGATGAAGCTATATTGTGACAACCAAGCTACAGTTCACATCTTCTCTAACCTAGTTTTTCATGAGAGAACAAAACACATAGAGGTTGATTGTCACTTTGTGAGAGAAAAGGTTCTTAGTGGAATGATAAGTACATCATATGTTAATACAGAGAGTCAATGGGCAGACTTGTTCACCAAAGAGTTGAGTTGGGCAAGAGTGGATTACATATGTAACAAGCTGGGACTATATGGTTATACTCTCTAGCTTGAGGGGGAGTGTTAGTGTCGAGTAAAGAAGGGTAGAATAGTCAATTAGGTTTTATTAATATGGTGCTATTTCTTTTAGTGAGTGTTGATGTGTCCCAACTTAAATAGGGGCATAAAAGTCTTTTTCTATTCATTTTAGTAATCTATATATCCTGGTCGAACTAAGAGAGAATGAGAACTATTCTCTTCTCTTGGGTTCAAACAAGTTTTTCTTCTTCTTCGATTTCTCCTCTTCTCTCCCTCTCTCTCTCTTTTACTTCTTTTCTACATCAAGATCTGAAACTGAAATCGTCACACAACCAGACTGGCCTTATACCTTTCTATACTTCTATCTGCCTTGTATTTAACTGTATAAACCAATCTGCATCCAACAGTCTCCTTGCCCTCTGGTAGATCAACAATCTCCCATGTCTGATTTTTAATTAAGGGTTCCATCTCTTCCTACATAACTGTCTTCCACTCAGGTTTGGAGAGAGCCTCACTGACACCCTTGGGTATAGACATGGAGTCAAGGGAAGAAAGGAAAGCTCGATAAGAAGGAGAAAGTCCACTATAGGAAAGGTACTGTGAGATACAATGAGCAATACACTTTCTCTTCCCTTTTCTGAGTGCACTAGGAAGGTCCAGGTCATCTGTAATGGGATTAGTAGAAACAATAGGAACTGAAACATTAGAGGGATCAAGAGGAATACCTAAGAACATGTCAGCTGAATCTGAAGTCTTGAAGGAACCGATAGGAAGTGATGTGGCTTCTTATGCAGTGGAATCAACCTCCCTGTGAAGTTGTAGGTGCTGCTGTGAGTAACACTGAGAAGCAGGATGCAAGGGAGGTGGTAGGATAAGTGACATAGGAGGATCAGACACAAGAGTAGACATAGGGACTGGAATTGGAAGAGGAATAGACTGCTTACTCACTTCCCCAAAACTCTCCCCCCTGAAAAGAACCCTTCGAGAAAAAGAATGTGGACTCAAAAAAGGTGACATCCATAGTAACATACCAACTCTCAGAGACTAGGTCATAGCAACAGTTCCCTTTCTGATTTTCTGCATACCCAAGAAAAACACACTTCTTTGCCTTTGGATCAAGCTTCGAGCGGTGAGGACCATGAAATGTGCAAAGCAAACACAACCAAAAACCCTGAGAGGGATGTGGAACATCTCCCCCTCAGGAAAAAGGAAGCTGAATGGGGTGCTGAATCCAAGTACACGAGAGGGAACCTTATTAATCCAGAAGACTACTATGAGAACTGCATCACCCCAAAACCGAACTAGAACAGTAGATGTGATCATCATGCTTCTTGCAATCTCAATAATGTGTCTGTTGTTCCTCTCTGCTACACCATTCTGCTGTGGACTGTAAGAACAACTACTCTGATGGATAACTTCATACTCTAACAGATACCAAGCAAGGTTCTTCTCAAAATATTCCTTAGCATTGTTTGATCTAAACATCTTCACTCGTACCCCAAACTGTGTTAGCACCACCTGATGAAACTGTTGAACCAAGGATGGTACCTCATTACGGGATCTCATTAAGTAAATCCAAGAATACCGAAAAAAATCATCCACAAATAAAAGAAAATATCGGTAGCCACCCATAGAAGGAAGATGGTATGGTCCCCACACATCAGTATGAATAACATTAAAAGCAGATGAACACCTTTTATTACTAGCTTTAAATGAATGTCTACAATGTTTTCCAAGTTGACAGCTTTCACACTCTAAGATAGACAAATTAACAGACTCAAATAACTTCGGAAATAAGAAACGCAAAGAAGAAAAAGACAAATGTCGGAAACAATTATGCCAAAGCATAATCTGACCCACAAGCTCTGACTCAAAATCTCTACTAACATGATGACTCTGATGATGAGGAAGTGCATCCAAGAGGTAGATTCCATTTACCTCACAACCACTCCCAATCGTCCTCTTTGAAACCAAATCTTGCAAAACACAATGGCTAGGAGAAAAAATCACTAAGCAATTCAAGTTCTTAGTCAAACTACTAACAGATGACAAGTTAGTACTCAATCTGGGAACATGAAGGACAAAGGGTAGGTAAATGGAATCAGTAATCTTGACAGACCCCTTCCCAACAATGTAAAAGTAGAAATCTGTTGAACTAAAAAAATATGAACAGAAAGTGATTTCATGAAGAGAAAAGCAAGAGAAAAGGAGAAGAGAAGAAGAGATCTTGAAAGAAAATAGAGCAATAATTTGGCCGCCCCCTTCACTTATTATTTATACTAAAAATAAAAGAGCAGTACAAAGACAACTATGCCCTTATAGGGTGGCAAAACAAAAAACAACATATATAAGACTCAAAAACATAATAAAATTTGGACTTACGTAACTACTGTGGTCCCCACCTCTTATCTAACAACTAACATAAAACATCTACTAAGAAAAACAACATAAAACTGATTAATCTTCAATAGGAACATGAGATCCATTGGCTGTGGAAACTCTGTCTCTGCCAAAACAGAGTTGGAAGGAAGAAAAAATAATGGAACTATGGGTCAGTGCTCTAAGGCTCCAGAATCTATAATCCAAGGAGGTACCTCCTTACCTATATTAGAAACATAGTTTGCAGTGGCATGTGAACTGCCTGTATGAGCAAAGGATGTAGAATGTCCACCACATGTACCTATCTGTCCACCTGTTACTGGATTAGGGCTGACTGTATCTCGCTGGTTTAGTAACTGCCCATATCTCTCAAGTTCAGGCCCTCACTGCAGCAACTGCAACAGACTCCAAAGTAGTTGTAGTAGGGGGGCTAGGTAAGTCACCAGTGGCTGCCTTGTTAACATTTCCCTTCTTGCTTTTGAGTTTATTCGGCACAAGGTGAGGATGAAGATTCCAGTAGGTATCTCTCGTGTGTTTAGGCTTCTTACGATAGTCGCAAACCAGATCCTTCTTATCTTCCTTCCTGCTTTCACTACCACCCTGGTCTCCACTTTGTTTAGGTTTCACAGTACTGGCTGTGGCTGACTGTTCGAGACCCGAATTCCTCATCATCACATTCCTCCTACTCTCTTCCCCTGATACAAAGGCATATGCCTGAGATAGAGTAACACTATCCTTGGAAAGGGTATGTTGCCTTGCAATGTCATACTCGGGATTGAGACCAGCAAGAAATTCAAAAACCCTATTCTTCTCTAAGAGTTTCTAGTAGGCAGCAACATCCTTAGTGGTTTCCCAAACCACTGTCTCCAAATGGTCAATCTCTTGCCATAAGGTTTTAAGGGCCGAAAAATAAACAACAATAGATTTATCTCCTTGTCTAGTAACAATAACTCGGTTCCTCAACTGATAGGCACTAGCAACATTTTCACTCTATAAGTAGGTTTCTACAACCCCATCCCAAATTTCCTTAGCTGTATTTGCCCACAAAAAATTTTTACCTATATGGGGCAGCATAGAATTGCACAACCAAGTCATTACCATATAATTTTCCTGTACCCACCGGGAACTGTTAGTCTCGGGTTTCACTTCCTCACTAGTGATATACCCCAACTTTCCACGAGCACCAATGGCCACTTTGAAGATTGTGACCATTCTAAAAAGTTTGTACCATCCAACTTAACTGTAGTGATGGTTCCAGCCTCGAAAAAGTCTTTGACACCTCCTCTCCCTTGTCCAGTTTCACTTCCCGGTTTGTTTTCAACTCCGTGACCCTCCATTATTCCCAACAAAGGGTTAGAAAATCACTTTGGGATGAAGAAAAAAGAAATAATCCCTTTTAGGCACCACACACACCCTTCTAGAACCCTAGGTGGTCCTTCCACAAAAGATTCCCTTTTCGCGGAACGGAAGAAGAGAGAGAAAAAACATCCGCTCCCTCCAGAGGCCTCCAAAACAGATGGGACTTGAACCACCCCCTTCAAAAAACTCCAAGGAACCCTAAAAAATTAGGGCACCACTTCCTAGGTCCAAATTGAAGAGTCCTACAAAAATAGAACTCTCCCCCTTTCTCTAGTTCTTCCTGAATTTGATGGGAAACCCTAGACCAGCTACAGGGCAAAACAGATCCACCAAAAAATCCAAAAACTGGGCTTACCTGAGGTCTTCAATCAGCCTCTCATATCACCATGCAGTCGGCCGATCTAGGGCTGAATGATAGAGCAGCTCAAGAAACTTCCGACCTGCTCAGATACCAAGTAGAAATTGCTGATAACAGTTTTAGATGAATGCCTTGTGAAGAAAAGTAGAAGTTGAAAGGTTTCAGCAGTAGAGAAGAAGAGAGGAGAAGAAAAGAGAGTGGGATGTTGCCAGAATTGAATTGGTTTGGTCGCCAACCCCTCCTGATTTATATACTTAAAATAAAAGAATGGAAGATTACAAGAATACCCTTAGTAGGGCGGCTACTTTAAGTAGCTGAACAGCCACAACTTAAAATAACATAAACTAATGGGCCTAAGGCCCAATAACTTCCTAACTTAACAACTTAAAAATAAAAAATAAAAGGCTGGGCCCAATAACTTAAAATCGGCCAAACTCAACAGTTTGCATTCTTGAGTCTAGAAGGTATAAGCTCTGGATGCAGCTTCCAACAGGCATCTTTAGTATGTTTAGGCTTCTTGTAGTATTCACAAACAACATCTTTCTTCCAATGTTGACCTTCCTCTTGACGCTGATTTAGGAAAATATTCTTCACATCAAGCTAGAAGAGTAGCCAAGAAGAATGAGAAGCAAGAGACTAATATTTTGATGGAAGTCATCTTAGCTACAATAGAAAAAATTCTCTCCATAATCTATCCAGACATCTCATATATCATTTCACAACCAGCCTCATGGCCCTTGCCCCATATCTTTCTATACTTCCATCTACTTTGTACTTCACAGTGAAGACCCATCTATGACCAACAAGAGTTTTCCCTTTAGGCAACCCCACTACATCTTAGGTACCATTCTTTAATAGTGCATCCATCTCAACTTGCATTACTACTTTCCTTCAGTTGCATTAAGTTGAATAGATATAAAAGAGATAGAAGCAAGAAAAGACTTATATGCAAATAAAATTGATCGAGGCCTAGTAGTCTTCGTTCTTCTAAATTGCACCTGTACCTATCCATCAGGACTATCACAAATGTAGTTAGAAACAAATAAAATTGGCCTAAGAAGAGAAACAAGAATATTCTGAAATAAGAACTAGAAAAGGAACACATCAAACACTCCCTCAATCTCACCTTGACTACTCTCCCTTTGTGCTGAAGACCGAGAGAAAAAAGGAATAAACTCAAAGAGAAAGTGACATCACGAGATGCAAACTTTCTCCCAGTAACAACATCATAACAGTAGTACCCTTTTGATTTGATGCATAATCCAAGTAAACACATTTGCAATTTTGGATAAACTTAGACCTATAGGGACCCAAAATGTGGACAAAATAAGTGCTGCCAATACTCAAACAAACAGGAAAACATCATCTCTAGAGAATAATACAAGAATGGCTGGCAATACTATCTCAACTGGCCCTAGAAGCTAATATTTGTATTAACTTTAAGATGTTACAGCAAAAGACTACAATGTCCCTGATTAGTGATCGGACACCTAGACAGTACAAAATAAAACAAGCTTAAGCCCAATAACTAAAGGCCCATAATAGACCATAGAACTAACACATAGACTGATAAATAAGCTCACCAACATTTAACCACTCGACCCAACACTCCCCTTCAAGCTAAGCATGGATGTCAGTCATGTTTAGCTTGCCAAGTAAGCCTAGGAACTTCACTAAAGACAGTCCTTTTGTCAAAACATCAGCAATCTACATCTCTAAGGGTGTATAAGGAATGCAAAGTTCGCCCGAGACAATGTTGATGGGTTATTTGCAATGGGTTATTTGCAATGTTGATGGCAGTCTTTTCGTCACAATACAGCTTGAGAGGACCATCATCTTTCACCCCAAGCTCACCTAGGAGGGTCCTAAGCCATATAATAGTTCTGCAACACCATATGCCATAGCCCAATATTCAGCTTCTGCACTTGATCTTGCAACCACATTTTTCTTTGTACTTCTCCAAGTAACCAAATTCCCCCCAACAAATATGCAATATCCGGAAGTAGACTTCCTATCTCCAATTGATCGCCCAATTAGCATTAGTATATGCCTCTATTTCAAGTCTATTGTGCCTCTTGAACAAAATTCCTTTCCCTAGACATGTCTTCAAATACCTAAGGATCCTTTCAATGACATTCATGTTAGGAATCTTGGGAGAATGCATGAATTGGCTAACATGCACTACATAAGCTATATGGTCGAGTAAGAGATGGGCATATCAATTTTCCCATCAGCTTTTAGTATCTTTCTTTATTAGAGTAATCCTCGAACTCCTCACCAACCGATTCCTGGAGACAATGATTCTACTCTATTGGATTGGTCTACTCCCCATTATACATGTCTCCTCTAGAAGATCAAGAACATACTTCCTTTGACATATATATATGCCTTCTTGTGACCTTGCAACTTCAATTCCAAGGAAGTGCCTCAGATGGCCTAAATCTTTAATCTCAAATTCAGATGCCAAGAACTCCCCTTCAATCTTTTTATCTCTTTTGGATCATTCCCTATAATTACCATATCATCCACATAGACTATGAGAGTTGAAAGCATGTTACTTGTTTCCTTATGAACAAGGAATGATCTGCACCACTTTGAGTGTATCTCACTTTCTTCATGGCCCCACAATTAAACCATGCTCAAAGAGATTGCTTAAGCCCATATAATGCTTTCCTTAGCCTATATACCTTCCCATGAAAATCATAGCCAGGTGGAGGATTCATAAATACATCCTCATGTAGATCATCATTCAAGAAAGCGTTCTTCACATCCAACTAATGTAGCTCCCAAGAAAAATTAGCAGCTAAAGACAAAAGAACCCAAATTGTATTAAGTTTTGCAACTGGAGCAAAAGTCTCCTTATAGTCAATCCCCTCCTTCTAAGTAAACCCTTTTGCTACTAGTTTGGCCTTATATATTTCAATGGAATCATCCTCCTTGTGTTTCACAGTGAATACCCACTTAAATCCCATAGTGCTCTTACCTTCTAGTAGATCCACTAATTCCCAAGTCTTGGCCTTCACTAAGGCTCTCATTTCCTCATTCATTAACTCTCTCCACCTTGGGCCAAACACTACCTCTGAGTACCTAGTAGGAACATGAACAAAAGATAAATGAGGAGGTATTTATGAATCCTCCAACTCGAAACCAAACTCCGACTCAAAACACACTTGAACAACTGGCACACTTCACAAACCAAAGAGTTCTACATTGTTTTGACAACTGGCACACTTCACAAACCAAACTCCGACTCAAAACACACTTGAACAACTCAGGAAACAATCCTTGCATCAAAGAAAAAGATAAATGACCTAGTCTAGCATGCCACAAATGTAACCTAACTACCAACTCCTCATTATCTCAACCACTGAAAGCAGATGACTGTAATGCTGAATTGATGTCTTCATCAAAATAGTAGAGACCTCCAGACTCATGACCGTTCCCAATCATTCTCTTCGTCAATCTATCCTGAAAGACACAATGAGTAGGAAAGAATGTTATGCTACAATTTAAATTTTTGTAAGCTTAAAAATAGATAATAGGTTTGAAGCAAGATTGGGAACATGCGGAACAGATTTAAGACAAAGATCCTTGCCAAGGTTAACCTCCCCCTTTCCAGAAATGATGGAGAGGGAACCATCAGCAACTCTTATCTTATCTTGGACAGACATCAAATGATAAGAAGAAAATAAAAAAGACATGTGTGTCATATGGTCAGTAGCACCCGGAATCAGTAATCCAAGAGTTAGATACTATGGGACCAGTCACATTGTGAGCAGAGATAGTACCCGATTTGGCAAGAGAGGTGGATGCAAGGGGATTGTTCCTTAGCCGAGCATGGAATTTCTACCTCATCAGCTATGAAATCAAATGATGTGTAGGAACTAGTGGTCTGTCCCATTGGAGGAGGTGCAACTGTAGGTGTGTTCTTTGGGATCTTATACTTTCATATGTCGGGTCTAGGTCAGCCAATAACTTAAAAGCTCTACCTTCTTCTATTTGTTTATCATGCCTCTCCTTATCTCTTGCATTTTCCTAGTCAAGTACAAGATGGTGGTCTAGTTCTTCCATAGTCCTTCTAAGGTTGCAAAATAAGTTGCAATAGACATATCCCCTTGCCTCAAGGCAACAATATCTTGGGTTAGTCTATAAATTCTTGAATTGTTCTGTTAGTGTTGTTCAACCGAATTGAGGAAAGAGAGAAAAGAGAGAGGAAGAATAGTGTCGAACTAAGAAGACTATTCGTCTAACCCAGTCGGCCATATGCTTAAACATGACAAAATAAAGTACAAAGACTAAAATGCCCCTGCATATGTGGAGAAATACAGTTAACACCTTAATTAGGGGGAAAAGACCAAATTACTCCTCTTTAGTCGACTCTAACACTCCCCCTCAAGCTAGAGAGTATATATCATATACTCCCAACTTGTTACATATATAGCTCACTCTTCCCAAGCACAACCCTTTTGTGAACAGATCTTCTCATTGATCACCTGTTCTCACTTGCTCAGTACTTATCTCACCATTGATGACCTTTTCCCTTACAAAGTGGCAATCTACCTCTATGTGTTTAGTTCTCTCATGAAAAACTGGGTTGGATGAGATGTGAATTGCAACCTGGTTGTCACAGTATAGCTTCATAGGTTTGCTTATTGAAAGCCCGATTTCCTACAATAGATTCTTCAACCATACTAGTTCACATGTAGTATGTGCCATGGCCCTGTATTCTGCTTCTACACTGCTCCTTGCTACAACAGTCTACTTCTTGCTCTTCCATGTCACAAGATTTCCTCTCAGGAAGGTGCAATAACCTATAGTGGATATCCTATTTGATATAGAGCCAACCCAGTCTGTGTCAGTGTACCCAACTATTTCAAGATGACCTCTTGGCTTGTATAGTAACCCACGGCCTGGGGTCCCCTTCAAATACCGCACAATTCTGAGAACTGCATCCCAGTGAGGCACCCGAGGATTCTACATAAACTGGCTTACCACACTGACAACAAAAGAGATACCTTCCAGGATTATCAAACAATTCACCCGTGTCACTTCCCAACTTCACATTCAGTTCCATGGGAGTTTCATCTGGTTTTGCACCTAGCAACCCTGTTTCTTCCAACAAGTCAAGAACATATTTCTACTGATAGAGGTTGATGCCTTCCTTTGATCTAGAAACTTCTACACCTAGAAAATATTTCAACTTCCCAAGATATTTTGTTTGGAAGTGATTTTGTAGGAATGTCTTCAATCTATCAATTCCAACTCTATCACTGCCAATTATGACTATGTCATCCACATACACTACTAGCAAGATCTTCCCGGCCACGAAGTCATAGCTAAATACTGAATGGTCAACTTGACATTGTCTCATTCCAAACTCCTTCACCACTTCACTGAATTTTCCAAACAAAGCACAGGGAGACTGTTTGAAACCATAGATCGCCTTCTTGAGCTTACACACCTTACCATCCTCCCCCTGAGCAACAAACCCTGGTGGTTGCTCCACGTAAACTTCCTCTAGAAGATCACCATGGAGAAAGGCATTTTTAATATCAAGCTGAAAGAGAGGCCAATCATGTAGGACAGCTAAGGAAATCAGCACACGTACCGAGCCAATCTTTGCAACTGGAGAAAAGGTTTGGACATAGTCTACACCATAAAGTTGAGAGTACCCTTTTGCAACTAAACGGGCTTTTAGGCATTCCACTCTCCCATCTAGTAGATACTTAACAGTATACACCCACTTACAACCAACAACATGTTTACTTGGGGGAAGATTGGTGAGTTCCCATGTATGATTGTGATGAAGAGCAGAGAGTTCATCTTCCATAGCTTTTCGCCACCCTAGTGAGGTAAGAGCATCTTGAACATCCTTAGGTGCGGATATAAAGGACAACAAGGTAATAAACTCACAATGGGAAGCAAAAAGGTGAGATACAAAAACATAATTGGATATAGGATGTAGCATTCAACTACGTTTACCTTTCCACAATGCAATAGGAAGGTCAAGATCAGAAGGCAGTCCGATTGTGGAAGAGTTGGATCAGCCGCCGGAGTAGAAAGTGGTGGAGGTGTTGGCATCTGTCGATGAGTATACACTTGATGAATTGATGATCTTTTAGTATGCATTGGGGAAGGTGTAGACTCAGGCATAATGGGAACCACTGGGACGGAATTATCAATTGGAAGAGGAAGAGGAACCTTTGTAGAAGGAGAAGTATGGCACTGATTAGAAGAATGTAACATCAGGACACACAAAGGATTTTCGAGTAATAGGGTACCCTTTCTGGGTCCTAGAGTAGCCAAGGAAGATACATTTAATGAAACAAGCATCCAACTTGTCTAGCCTAGGACCAAGATTTTGAACGAAGCACACACACCCGAAGATCCTAGGAGTCAAAGGATATGGAGACAAAGTGGGAAATAAGATAGAGAATGGAAAACGAGCATCAAGAATAAATGAGGGCATGCAATTAATGAGAAAACAAACAGTCAGGACTGCATAACTCCAGAAACGTTTAGGAACATTCATATGATGAAGGAGAGACCGAGCTATTTCAAGTAGGTGTTGGTTCTTCCTCTCAGTCACCCCATTTTGTTGAGGGGTGTGGGCACAAGATGCCTGATGAATAATACCATGTTGGTCCAAGTATTGCTGAAATGAAAAAAGAAAATACTCTCTGTCATTGTTGGAATGAAGAATTTTAAGTGAAACACCAAATTGTGTATGCATTTCAGCATGAAACTTTTGGAAAATGGAAAATAATTCACTACTTTCTTTCATTAAATAAAGTCATGTCATTCTTGAACAATCATCAACAAAGATAACAAAATATTTGTAACCATTATAAAACTCAATTCTGGTTGGACCCCGAACATCTGAATGAACTAAACCAAAAGGACTCAACATACGACTATCAACTCTAGGACTGAAGGAACCCGATGATGTTTCCCATACTAACACGACTCACACTGCAAAGACGACAGATGACACAATGATAGAACAAGAAGCTTGAGAGCTTTAAGAGATGGATGGCCGAGTCTACAATGCCACTGAAGAGGAGTCAAAAAGGTTTGAAGTGCAACCGTAGATCCACCACCGTCAAGATAATAGAATCCGCCAACTTCATGCCATCCACCAATCTTCTTCCCTGTCATTAGATCCTGAAAAACACAAGAGGAAGGATAAAATGTGATAGAACATTTGAGGGATTTGGTTAGTTTACTAACGGACATAAGATTAAAAGGAAACTTGGGAACGTATAAAACAGAAGTCAAAGAAAGAGTCGTGCTAACATTACCAACACCATAGATGGGGGAAGTAGATCCATTGGCAAGGGTAACATCATTTGATGTAGAGGTTGGAGAAAAGGAGGAAAACACACCTGGTGTCCCAGTCATGTGATCAGAGGCCCTATAGGTTTTAGACACCTTCTCCCAAATTTTAGAGGCTGTAGGGAAGTGCTGAACAATCCTTGCTACCCTTGGAGTAATTGAAGCATGCAGCCAGGTTGAGTATTCAGTATCATCCTCTTTGGGTTACTTCTATCCATCTAACCCATAAGTTCCCGGGAAGTAATAAAAAGTTTGGCTGAAACAGACCACTCTCTGAAGTTGTATTTGTCTAACAACACATTGGTGCTTTGCAGACTATGCAGATTTGGGTTTTCAAGGTTTGAGGATCTCCCACCAGTCCTTTTGTCCTTAGAGGATACTTCTCCTGATATTATGGACATATTCTACTTCTAACAGCAACCTACAGGCTACAGCTGTAACCTCAAGGAGAAAGACAACGTTTAAGACCTGTTGGAGCTGTTACTGTACTGAAAAACAGTCAATACCCTGCTGAGATTGATTTTCTGTAATTGCTGAGTCCTTCCCACACTCAATGGATGTTAGAAGAAGCTATACAACTGGATAAAGATTTCCACTGAACTGAAAGCAACCTCTGCACTCAAATCTGTAACTGGATTGGAACACTCCCTGTAATCAGGTCTGGACTGAGAGTAGCTTCTGTAAACAAATCCAACACTTCTGGAAGTCAAACCTGGGCTATAAACACTTTCTGCATTCTGTTCTAACTCCCAGACAACAACTAGGACTGTCCACTCATTCCTCCTTCCTAGATTTGTTCTACACAGATCTCTCTAGTACCCGAATGGCTACTACTACTGCAGAACAACTAACAGGGCATAAACAGTCTGGGGAAACTCTCTTTGGTCCCTACACCCAAAGAGAAACCCTAGACACAGACCTTTCTGTAGTCTACGATCAGTCCTAGGGCTTCTTCACAGTATCCAAGACAAGGAGAGAAAAAAAAGGAATAGAAGAGAGAAAAAAAGGAGAAACTAGGAAGGAGAAAAAGAAGAAGAAGAAGAAGAAGAAGAAGAAGAGAAGAGAAGAGAAGATGAGAGATCAGTGAATGGGCAACAATACTATCTCAGCCGGCCCTAGAAGCTAGCTAATATTTTTATTAACATTAAGATGTTACAGAAAAAGATTAGAATTCCCCTGATTAATGATGGGACATTTAGACAGTACAAAATAAAACAAGCTTAGGCCCAATAACTAAAGGCCCATAACAGACCATAGAACTAACACATAGACTGATAAATAATCACTCAACCCAACACATTCAATGGAGTTTTGAAACCAACACCCAAGAGGGAACCCTGTTCAGGTTTCAAATAAGGAATAAAAGAGGCATCCCATTCAGGTTTCAAAAGTCTTCGCCAGTCTGAAAGGGGGGCTATTTGGGGTTTGTCCTAACAAAAAGGTGAAGAAATCTAAGAAAGTTTTTATGAGAAGTAAAGAGGATCTTGCCCATGCTACTGAAAATTTTACAATGTTATGAAGGGTAATTTGTTTGGTGTTGGTGTTTTTCGTCTGTCTTTTGATTTTGGTGTTTAGGAGATTGGACGAGGTTGGCATTAGTTGATATAGTGTGTAGAGAACATTAATGTGGTCCCCACTGTTATTTACTTGTTTATGATAGCAGTTAATTACAGTTAGTAGTTATTTCAGTTTGGTAGTTTATTATTCGTTTATTATTTCTTTTGCTGCCTATGTAAGCAGTAGGGGTAATTCAGCCCTTTTACTTTACTTTGATTATTAATATAAAAGGATGAGTGGGGTGACAATACTAGTCAATCCACATTCTCTGAATTCTCCTCTTCATGTTCTCCTTCTCTTCTCTCCTTGTTCTCTTTCTCTTTCTCATTCTTTTTCTCGTTTATTACTCATTATACCTAGGACTGATTGCAGTCCTATTTGACTACTTGGTATCAGAGCTAACCTAGGAATTCTCATGTTAGTCTAATCAGGCCGACTACATGAGAACTTCCTAGGGTTGGAAGTTTCAGCAGAGATTAAATCATCGACTGGTTCTTGGAGGTTGCTGGCAGTGTGCAATTGATGCCCAAGGGTTCATAGGGCCTTGGAGAGTGTTCAGCAATCAGGAAGTATCAGAAGAAGGAAAGAAATCTCAGTTTTAGGGTTCAGACCTAGGCTTGAAGGTGACGGATAGACCTTTTTGAGTAAGTTGATACTTGTTCTTGAGATCAAACCTGAAAAGAATTATTTTTTATTAAATTGGGAGGTGCAGTTGCAAGATATTTAGTTCTCTCCTGAGTTTTAGGGTTTCCTTCTTGACCTACGATCAGTTCTAGGATTGAAACCCTAAAAGTATATGACTGTTGCCAATTTTGGATCAGTTTCATCATCCAAGATTGAGTGATTTTGCTGTCTGGAAACTAAAAGAACCTAATTCAATATTTCTGGGTGGTGGCCAAACCTATTTCATCCTTCTAGGTCAAGTGTTAGCAAATTCTGGGTGGTGGCCGAACCTATTTCAGTACAAAAAAAAAAAAAGGTTTTTTGACCTATTTTTTGAGAGGGGCTGTCAACAATGGAGTTTAAGAAACAAGGGGAAGGTTTTTTGGGGGCTGGTGGTTCTGGTAATATGTTTGAGAACACTTTTCAGATCAGCCATGATGGCAATTGGGGGTAGAGGGAAACTGAATTTTTTGTTGGGGGATGTGAAGGAACCAAGGATGACCCAACCTATGCCAAATGGGTTCAAGAGAACTATTTGGTTATGACATGGTTGTGCAACTCCATGCAGCCTCACATCAGCCAAAACTACTTATGGGCAAAAACAGCTAAGGAAATTTGGGACATCATGAAAGAAACTTACTCCCAACCTCTTAATGTTGCTAGGGATTATGAGCTGAAATGTGAAATTAATAACCTTAATCAAGGAGAAAACCAGTCTTAGTCTACTTCTCAACTTTGAAATCCTTGTGGCATGAAATTGATCACCTAGAAACGATTGAGTGGGAGAGTCAGAAGGATGCACAGACTTACAGAAAGCAAGTTGAATGTTGAAACTAATAGGGTGTTTGAATTCCTAACTAGTCTGAATTCTGAATATGATATTGTGAGACAGCAACTTCTCACGAGAGAAAGTGTGACCTTATCACAAGCCTATTCCCTTGTGCACAGTGAAGAGAGTAGGAGAAAGGTCATGTTGTAGCATCAACCTTTTGAATCAGCCTAGGCAGCAGTCAAACCAAAGTTTGGGGGTGATATATAAAGAAGGAAGACAAAAGGGACCTAGTATGTGAACATTGCAAGAAACCTAAGCATACTAAAGACACTTGTTGGAAGTTACATCCACATCTAGTTCCAGCAAAACTCAGAAATGAAAGGGGAAATGCCAATGTGGTTGTTACCACTGATGGTGCAACTTCATCGGGCACAAGAGTTACATCCCTAGACACCTTAGCTGTTGTCCGGGCTGCTCTGACTCAGTTGGAGAGTGAAGTTGTTAATTCAGCACCATTATCTCAGCCATCAGTCACAACAGCTGCTCCTCCTACCTCAACATTTTTTCATTCAGGTACACAGGCCTCAGCTTATCATGCCTCAGCCCTAGATAACACTAAACCTTGTTGGGTGATAGATTGAGGTGCACCTGATCATATGACTGGCTTGTCCTCATTGTTTACTACCTATCACCTATCACTCTGGCAGAGACAAAGTGTCTATTGCTGATGGCTCTCTTGTTCCCATTTTTGGTAAGGGAGACATCAAATTGTCTAATGCCATTTCTTTCTGGTAAGGGAGACATCATATGACTGGCTTTCAGTCAGTAGCATCACTAAAACCCAAAATTGTTCAGTAACCTTTTTTCTTGATCGATGTGTTTTTCAGGATCTGGAGACAAGGAAGGTGATTGGGATTGGCCGTGAGACGAATGGAATCCACCTACTTGGAGGGAGCTCACATGGGGAAGATAGTGAAGTTGGGAGGTCTTTTGTTTCTCAATCTGTTAGTCAAGTTATGCTTTGGCATAACCGGTTAGGTTACTTATCTTTTAGGTCTTTGAAAAGCTTGTTTCCTAGTTTTTTTGAGTCTATCAAGATGTCCAATTTAAAATGTGAAAGTTGTGAACTTGCAAAGCATTGTAAACCAACCTATCCTTTGAGTAATAAAAGAAGTAATATTCCTTTTGAAACTGTGCATACCGATGTTTGGGGACCTTATCATATTACTACTATGGGGATCCTATAGATATTTCTTTTGTTTGTTGATGACTATACTTGTTTTTCATGGGTGTACCTTATGCGTTCTCGAGATGAGGTTCCTACCCTAACCTGGATCTTTTATCAGATGATTTTAACCCAGTTTGGGATCAAAATCAAAATTTTCAGATCCGATAATGTGAAAGAGTATTTTCCAAAACCATTAGCCTCATATTTCCTTAACCATGGGATTATCCATTAGAGTACTTGTCCTCATACACCTTAGCAAAATGGGGTGGCTAAGAGGAAGAATAGACACATACTGGAAGAATAGAGTATTTTGCAAAACCATTAGCCTCATATTTCCTTATGTTTAACTCCAATGTGCCTATACGTTTCTAGGGGGATGCCATTCATACAGCTATATATCTCATCAACCGACTTCCTTCACAGGTTCTAAACATGAAAACTCCATTCACCCTTTTATATCCTGATAAAGAGTTGTTGACCATTCCTCTTAAAACTTTTTGTTGTATTTGCTTTGTTCAAACCCTTGGACCTCATCGTTCCAAATTTGATCCTAAAGCCTCAAAATGCATTTTCCTTGGTTATGCACAAACTCAAAAGGGATATTGCTACTATGAACCTACTTCTAGGAAGAGGTTTACTACTATGGATGCCTCTTTCTTTGAGCATGTACCCTATTATCCTAGGGTTTCTCCTCATGGGGAGAGTAGTGAGGTCGGGATTCATCCTAGGGTTTCTTCTCAAGGAGAGAGTAATGAGGTGGAGGTTCGTTCATCGAAAATTCCATTACCTGTCCCAATCACTGAAGGGGAGTGTAGTGACGAGGGCTGTTAGAGGTGCCAGGATTTAAGAGTTTATCACAAACAGTGGAGGCAAGTTGATTTCAGTCATCAGCAGTCCAGGCCAGCCCAATTCCTTCTACGAATCCAGATCCAGGTACCACAGTTCCTTCATCTCCCATTACAGACAAGTTACCTTCCATTGTTGAGCCTTCACCTCCATTGGATGACCTTGACCTTCTCATTGCAGTCCGTAAAGGAAAACGCCGGTGTACCTCACCTACAACTTACTGTATTTTCCAGTTCTTGTTATATGACCATTTTCTTCATCTTACAAGACCTTTTTGGCATCCATTGCTGCTATTCCCATTCCCAGAACAGTGTAGGAAGAATAATGCATGGGAGCTAGTTGATCAACCTAAAGGGAAGAAACCAGTTGGATGTAGATGGGTGTTTATTGCAAAGTATAATGCTGATAGTTCCGTTGAAAGGTATAAGGCTAGATTAGTTGCAAAGGGATTTACTCAGACATATGGCATAGACTACTTGGAGACTTTTGCACCAGTAGCCAAGATGAACACTATTAGAGTTCTATTATCTCTTGTAGCTAGTTACTCATCGCCTTTGTTTCAGATGGATGTTAAAAATGCCTTCCTCAATGGAGATTTGCAAGAAGAAGTGTACATGCAGTTGCCTCCTGGATTTTATCGTGCAGAAATAAGAAAGATGATTTTCCGACTGAATAAGGCCTTCTATGGATTGAAACATTCTACCAGAGCGTGCTTTGATAGATTTAGACAAGCTCTTGAAAATTTTGGTTATGTGCAAGCCCAGTCAAATCACACTCTTTTTATTAAGAAAGTGGATTATTCCTTAACATTGCTTGCTATATATGTGGATGATATTGTAGTGACAGGGAGTGATACCCGTGAGATTGAGTCTCTTAAGCAACTTCTTCATCAAGAGTTTGAGGTCAAAGACCTGGGAGAGCTACGGTATTTCTTGGGTATTGGGGTAGCTCGGTCTAAGCATGGGATTTTTGTTTCCTAAAGAAAGTATGTTCTTGATTTATTGGAAGAAAGAAGGAAGTTGGGTGTTAAACCTACTAACACACCTATTGAACAAAATCACAAGATCAGTGCAGAAGGTGGGGAGCCTCTTGAAGATAAAGTTATGTTACAACGGCTAGTTGGAAAACTTCTCTATCTTTGTCTCGCACAACCAAACATCAGTTATGTAGTCAGTGTTGTCAACCAGTATATGCACTCTCCTAGAACTACTCATGTACTTGCAATTGAGAGGATACTAGCATATTTGAAGAGGTGTCCAGGCAAAGGTATACTATTCAAGGATAATGGTAACATGAAAATAGAAGTTTACACAGATGCTGATTGGGCTGGGTGTGTTGATGATAAGAGGTCTACCTCTGGATATTGTGCTTTTGTAGGAGGTAATCTTGTTTCTTGGAGGAGTAAGAAACAAAATGTTGTTGCTCGCTCCAGTGCTGAAGTTGAACATATGTCATGGAAAATGGTGGGGCTGAAGTACTATGGTTGAAATCCCTATTTGAGGAGTTGAGTATTACTTATTAGAAGCCCCTAATGCTGTATTGTGACAATCAGGTTGCTACTAATATAGCCCATAATCCGATACAACATGACAGAACTAAGCATATTGAAGTGGACCAACACTTTATCAGAGAAAGAGTTGCTTCTCAAGAAGTGTGTCTTCTATATATCACCTTCAACATGCAACTTGCAGACCTTCTCACTAAGGTAATTTCAAAGACAAAGTTAGAAGCAAATCTATGCAAGTTGGGAATGACAAACATCTATTCCCAACTTGAGGGGGTGTGTAGAGAACATTAATGTGGTCCCCACTGTTACTTGTTTATGATAGTAGTTAGTTACAGTTAGTTATTTCAGTTTGGTAGTTTATTATTTCTTTTTCCGTCTATGTAAGCAGTAGGGGTAATTCATCCCTTTTACTTTTATTTTGATTATTAATATAAAAGGATGGGTGGGGCGACAATACTAGTCAATTCACATTCTCTGAATTCTCCTCTTCGTGTTCTCCTCTTCTTCTCTCCTTTTCTCCTTTTCTTTTTCTTTCTCATTCTTTTTCTTGTTTATTACTCATTATACCTAGGACTGATTGCAGTCCTATTCGACTACTTAGTGATTTGTCATGTAGTTGAAAGGTTGAAGATCAGTTTTTGTTTGTTTGACTTGTGATTCAAATGGAAAATCAAATTTTATTTGTTTGTTTTATGATCATGAGGATTGGGTGTGGTGCTTTGGTTGGAAGGGAGTTTTGTTGTTTTTCTTCTCTTAAGTGATTCCTTCTCACGTTTCTTTATTCTTTAATTTAAAGGAAGAAAATAAGAATGTTCCAACCAATTCCTAGGTCTGTCCAAAAGTAAAAATTTTTAACCTATTTCCTACAAAAAAAGTCTCAAATAATTCTAAATTTCATCTTCTGAACATGACATTTGCACCAAAAGACTCCACAAATCAATAGCTTTCACCTCGTATAATCCTTCTCATTATCCAAGGTAGAGTTAACTGATATAACTGCTAATGTCCTTAGTCCATACAAATGACATCAGCATGCTAATAGTGATAAAGAGGAGCCAAATCATCAAGATAATGCTCTAAAGCAAAGGTGTTCTTTTTTTTTTTTGAGAAGGTAAGGTAATTTTTTTTGGCAAGATAATGCTCTAAAGCGAAGGAGTTTTTTTTTTTTTTTGGAAAAGGTAAGGTAATTTTATTAGGCATCTTAAAGATACAAACAGAAACCTGCCAAGGACAGGGCAGGACTGGAGTCGCCCCCCATTACAAACACGAAATCGACTGAGAACTCAACAATTGAAAAATATTTAAATGTTTGAATTCTGGAGTGACAGAAATCCAGGACATCAATTTTCTGACTGCCACCTGCCCCATCTCCTCTATGGACTTTTCACTTTTTGATTAAAGATTCTGTTGTTTCTCTCAGACCAGATTGCCCAGAGAACGGCAGCAGGGATAGTACTCCAGACTAGCTTCCCTTTTTTTCTTCAGATTTCTGATCTTCCAGCTGCAGAACAGATCCTTCACAGATTTTGGCATGACCCAACAAACCCCCACAGCCTGTAGGAAATGGTCCCACACCTGGGCAGCAATCAGACAGTGAATACAAATATGATCAGTAGTTTCTGGGTGTGATTCACACAGAGAACAAGAGTTATTAGAAATCTGCAAACCTCTTATTTCTAGGTAGGTTCTGGACAGGAATTTATTCAAAGCCATAGTCCAGACAAGGAAGTTCACTTTTGAGGGACTAATTTAGTTCCAAATCTGCTTAGAAGGAAAAGCCCCCACTGCAGCTCTGCTACTGAGTTTTCTAGCCATTGATTTTACTGAGAAGTTGCCCTCTCTAGACCAATTCCATGCCCACTGATCGTCCTGAATGCAGTCAATATTCTGAGTTTGTAAAGTTTCCAGCAATCTCATAACTTCCTCCAATTCCCAATCAAAAAGACTTCTGAACTGTGGAGCCCAGATCACCTCATTACCCGAGATGGTGTAAGAGTTAGCAATTGAAGCATTCTGACTGGTGGCACACCGATAAAGAAGAGGAAAACCTTCAGCCAATGGGTAATCCAAGCACCAAGGATCCTTCCAGAATTTATTCTGTCTCCTCTGCCTATATTGAAGCTTAAATCCTCTCTAAACATGAGAAAACATCTCAATATACCTTTCAATAAAGAACAGCCCCAATTAGGAAGTGTATCTCCTGATCTCCAGTTTCCCAACTCTACCCCAAACTTGGTGGCTATCAGGTTTCTCCACCAAGCTCCCCTTTCTGTGGAAAATCTCCATATCCATTTACTAAGAAGAAACAAATTAGTCACCTTAATTTTCCTTAAACCCAGTCCCCCTTCTTCCATAGGAAGACAGATTTGCTCCCAGTTGACAAGATGAATCTTCTTTTCTTCCTCCCAACCCCTCCACAAGAAATTCTTTTGGAGTGTCTCCAGTCTCTTTGTCACTTTTGCTAGGACAGGCAAAAGGGAAAGGAAATATGCGTTAAGATTAGTTGAAGAGAGAAGAAGAATGGTAGAATGGGGTTAGGACTTTGTCCGGTGACCCTCCCAAATAATATTTTATTTGTTATGGTAAAAGGACAAAAGGTCATAAATGCACATACGTAGTATGTAATACCCACATTCGTCCAAATACAAAAGAAACTCCAATAATACCCTTCACACATCTACATCTCTACAACTAAGAATAGTAAATTAAAAAACATATTCCCAAGACACTAAAAAAACTTGAAAATAAATTCAAATGCTCATAAAGAAACCAGTATCTCTATCACCTAAAAATGTAGAAATTGGAAAACTCATTTATTTCTCCATGGATTTTTTTTTCATTAATTGTGCTTCTGTGTCACTAAATTTCTCCCAAATTTTAGTTATCTTCAAATGCACCCAATGTGCAAATGTGCATTTTTCTCAATATGTATAAGGTATCTCTCGATAAGACAAGGAAAAACCAACCAAATAACAAACACAAAACTTTTACTCAATCCAAGTTTCTTCAGGATAGTTTTTTTAATGGATAACTGAATTTTTAAAAAAAAATAAGAAAATTGTACATTCCAGTAGCCCAGAAATTCCTTGCTTAGTGTTTCGACTGCTGCTACAGTATCCCGAACCAGCAAGAGGAAGAAGAAGAGGAAGAAGAAGAGAAGAAGAAGAAGGAAAAGAAGGGACTGTTGAATCTGATTGGTAAACCCTATCAGTCGACCCCTTAATAGTAATTAGTCTCTAATAATTTCTACAAAGACTAAACTGCCCTTACTTAAGTGTGGGGCAGAGTGTCTCTAATAAAACTGCCACATAAGCATACAACTTAACAAAGATAAGATGACTAAACTACCCTTATTTGGCTCACTTTAACACTTAGAAAGTGGTTCTGCAAAGCAGTAGCTGACCCTTTTATCCATTGGACTGCGGCTTCTAATCCCTTGACAGAGATTTTATCTCTTCCACTACGGACATATACTCCCATAATCCTTAGTTGTTTGTTACCAGCCAGCGCACCACTACATTTGACAGTATGGTGTTTTTTCCTTCATAGTCATTTTATGGGCAATTGCCATCTAAAAAGAAGAATGAAAAGAATCAAATCGCTGAAAGCTTATAGAACGATGGACAAGCTGATTTTTTTTTTTTATTTTACTAGTCAAAATTGAATATGGAATAAAACAAATGTGGGTTACCACATTTTGCAACTGCTCCTATGCCTATCCTATTTATTTATTAATTTGTCAATAGGCTAGTACATCTTCTATGCCCATCCCAATTATATTGGGCAATTGCTATCCTTCTCTTCTCTGCAGTTGGTAAGTCTCCATATAAAGGACTCAAAGATTAGATTTCCATACCACGAAAAACTTTTCTGTGGAAAAGAAATGAAAATGACATTTAACCGTATCATAATTTAACTGAGAAATACCCATAATAAATACCTTTGAGATATGTGTACCAAGACTTCTGTGTGCACCACAACACTTCAAGCATATAAATACTCCAATATTTGCTGACCTGAAAAGGTATTTTAAAAGATTCTTTAACACATTTTTATCAAATATAAGAAACTTTATTACAGCATTTTCCAGATGACAAGTCAAATGGACATATACATCCAAACTACTAAATATGCTTCTACAGGATGATTCATAAAGTGGAAGGAAAGAACAATTAATAAAATGGTAAACAGGTTATACCCTGCAGAATGTATTTCTATAGAAGGTAACCTTGTATAATGTGTCGGTAGCATTATTGCAACTCGTCCAATACATATTGGGTAAACCACTTAAATATACTCTTCTTGGTGTCCCCACTTAACACAAATAGCCCGTTAGTGAAACATTTGGGACCATTTACACATGATAAGTGATCGATCATACATTTTATCACAAACCTGATTTTTCCACCTATGGTTACCCTGCTCACAGTATTGCAGATAATGCTATAGAGAGAGAGACGGACCAAACAGAAAGACAGAGAGCTCTGTTTTATTTTGTTTTATTTTTTCTTTTTCTTTTACAAGGAGAAGAGGGTTCAGAGAAGAGACAGGGGAGATGCTAAGGAATGAATAATAATAGAGGATTATTCATTTTCTATGAATTTATTTAGAGGTGAATGATCTGATCTTCATTTGTGTTTGAGAATAAGAAGAGAGACGAGGATCGTTTGTTTACTCGAATAGGTGATTGGATGGTACCTCCTTCCATTGTTTACAGTTTGCAATGGTATGAAAACTTTTGGCCTTTACCTGTTTTCCCATAAAGTCCACTGCACACATTTTTCTTATTTAAATTGTCATCATTGAATAATTTAATTTGATGGAAGTTTTGCTTGGTTTTGGTGGTGCCAGAAGGAACAACCATGTCCATTCCTCACATGACAGTTTAATTCCTATGTCACAATCATTTAACTTTTAAGTTTTTCTTTGGATTTTTTTTCCAATGATTTAATTCCTAATTTGAAATCATTCAACTTTTAAGAATTTTTCCCATTTCATCAAATTTTCGTTTGTGAGTATTTCACACAGGCTGTTGTGTTCCTGTTATGGCTGCGGCATGTTGTAAGGTATAACATAGTTGTCAAGGCATCGAAAAGACCCCCCATTTCAACTAGTGTTGTGCATCTTTATTCTTCTTAATACAATAGATTTTTATTAAAAATAAAGAGAAAATGAAATCCCCCTTCATCTTCCTTCTTCCTCTAAACCCCCCTCCTCTTAAGGAGGCTTACCCCTCTTACATTCTGAACTACATCTCATGCCTCTAGGTGGTCGAAACCTCGCATCACGCCTCCACGTTTTAAAAAATTGCTCTCTCCTTCAATAACTCATGTCATTATCTCTCTCTTCAATTCATTACTCCATTAAATTTCATAATAGATTTATCTAATCTATATCTAATGTGTATAATTATAATTTAACTCAATTATAATTTCTTAGAATTCATTTTTATTGATAATTATAATTTAATATAAATTTATCTATATCTATATCCATTTCAATTTAACTATAATATTATACACATTAGATATATTTATATTAAATTATAATTATCAATAAAAAATAATTTCATTGAAATGGAGATATTCAATGATATATTGTTAGGCTAAATCTATCTACTTCAATTTAAAAGATAAATATTATTTAATTCACTCAACAAATAAAACCGGTGTTTTAAAATTTGACTTGGAGGCTGAATAGTTTTGCCTCTAGGTCACAAGTCAACGGTTCAACTATCCAGGTTGGACAAATCAAACCATGAAACATCACCCATCTATATATGTATAAAATGATATAGTTACATTTTGTGTGTTTATTATTTTAAGTTCAATTCATACTTTTTATTTTAGTTTTTAATTTTTTATAAATGAAAAAGCCAGAAATTGAAATTTAAAACCATAAAATAAGTTTCTTTTTGTATGGGGCTGCAAAGATTGTGAAAAGTTACTCAAAATAAAAGGTCACCTCAATAAGACAACTAAGCACAAAGTTAAGTCCTCTAGAAGTTTTTAATACATTGTATATTGTAACCCATGACCCAATGATTACATCAAAAGGATCAATGGTTGAATGGATTTTGACCAAATCAATGTTTTTTGACAAAATAATAGCTTTTAGGAAACCTAGAAATAGAAAGAGGTCGAGTGATGGTTCGAATGGTTCAACCATCTAAGTCAAGGATGAGTTGAAAGCATTGAATAAAACATCATAAAAAGTATAAACCATTTATGTTCCATTTGAAATAATAAAAATTAATTAACCATAGTAAAAAAATAATTTATTAAATTACTTAAATAAGATAAAATTAATTATTAATTATTATTATTATTGATAAAAATAAAATAAAAAATTAATTAATAAAAAGTAATAAGATAAATGGGAAATTAATAATCCATCTAAAATTAATATAAAACTAATACAAAATTATCTAACAATAATTAGTTTTATAAATAATTTTTACTAACAAACTTAAATTCCATTGAAAAATAAAAACTTATATAATTAGTTAAATTTAATAAGGATTAATAAAAAAATTAATAAGGTTAATTTTATTAAACTTAAATATAGTTTAATTAATTCAAAATCAACTTAAATTCTATTTAAAATGGGGAAAATTATATAAACCTCCTTGGATTTTCTAACAATCCTAACCTCCCCTCTATATGTTTTGACCTTAACAAAAGCCTCCCATATTGTTTTGAAATAAGGTGCAGATACTTTCCTTCCGTTAACACTTGAAATATAAATGTTGATGTAATGTATTAGTTTTCTTTAAATACCAAATTTACCCATAACCATCTTTATTTCAAAATAATTACAAACAAAAAAAATATTTTGGTAAAATAAAATTTACCTAAAAATAATACAAAAAATAAATACCAACCATAAAATTTTAAAAATTAATAAAAAAATATAATACAGATTTATCTAGAGCAACTTGAATTGTGGTCGCTAATAAACTAGACATAACCCAATAAAATGCTTAAAATGGATTTAGATGAACACCTTTTAATTGAAAATGTCATAAAGATCCTTCCTCAATTCTTCTGAATAAAACTCATGCATCGCACAAGTCTCAACTAGTATTTTTATTTTCAGCATCTCCTAAAGCGTATTTCTTGTCTAAGGTATTACAAATTTTAAAACCATATACATACCTGTAGTAAACATTGTATATTTCATTTCACAAACCATTCAGTATATAATTTTTGCAAAGATTATCAGCCTACGATGAAGGCCCAACAATAGTAGAATGGGTTGGTTCCTACTTGTCAGCATGGACAACCCAAGGATTCAGTTGAATTAAAGCAAAAGCCACCCCTATTTGTTCAGAAGTAAGCAATATGTGTTGTCTCCATTTCTTAAAGTTAGAACCATTAAATGGTTCAATTCTAAAAGAGTCCAAAACTGTAGACATTACCTAGTTCTCCATGACAAAACTGTAGAATGGGTTGGTTCCTCCTTGTCAGCATGGACAACCCAAGGTTTCAGTTGAATTAAAGCAAAAGCCACCCCTATTTGTTCTGAAGTAAGCAATATGTGTTGTCTCCATTTCTTAAAGTCAGAACCATTGAATGGTTCAATTCTAAAAGAGTCCAAAACTGTAGACAATACCTAGTTCTCCATGACAAAACTTTCTCTTTCTCTTTCCCTTTCTCTTTCTCTTTCTCTTTCTTGACCCTTTCTCCTCTCTTGCTATATTCCTCTCTTTCTGTCTTATGATAGTTTATTTCAGCCCTACTACATCAGTTTTGGTATCATAGCTAATAATTAGTCACCATCTTCTCACAAAGTGACCGATTTTATAGGCCTAAGGTATCTTCTAAACAATCTCATGGATCTATAATCAATGATGATCAGATTTTTGAACCATATTGTAGAGAGACTGGGCCAAATGGGCCCTAGCCCATTAGTGCCTTTCTTATTAGTTCTTTCTTGTTATGTTTTTCTTGTTGGGCTTTTCTTTATGGGCCTTTAGCTCTTGTTTATGTTTTCTAAGTATATTGCTGATGTGGACGCCTACTTAAGGGTAGTCTTGTAAATTATGTAACTTAAGTAAGTTTAATAAAAGATTAGTGGGGAAAAAGAGGAGATTATCGAACTCCTCTGTTCTTTCTCCTTTCTTTCTCCTTTCTTCTCCTTTCTTCTCCATTCTTCCTCCTTCGTGTTGTCTTCCTCTTCTTCTCTACTTCTTTTGCTTGAATCTTAATTTTTTCTACTAAATTTATTGGTTTGAATCACATCTTGGTATCAGAGCAGGTCTCCCTTCATCTTTCTTCTTTTTCTTTTCTTTTCCCATACACTTTTTTCTAACTGAAAGGTGTATGGAGAGATAAATTGCTGATCATTCAGAGAGCTTGTTTGCCTAATTGGCAGAGGGTTTGTAGAGTCAAAATCTGGCTGCAGATTGCCAAGAAAGTGGGACTGCAGAATTTTTTTCCCAAAACCCTAGCCGACTAGAGAGTTTCCAGTTGCAGGTTGAAGAGACTATTTGGGTTTGGCGCTCAAGGCTTGGAGGGTTCCTTTTTATCTCCAAAAGTGGGCGGCTGCGGTTGAAAGTGGTTTGGATTGCTCTAGTTTGAGCAGCTACCTCTTCTCTCTTTCTTCCCAAAGGCCAAGTATAGTGAAACCCTAGTTTCGGGATTTTAAGTGCTTGACTGACCTTAGTTAGGTCTATAAAGGTTGATGTAAAGAGACTGGGCCGAATGGGCCCTAACAACCTCTCTTGTAATATCTTTTATTTTATGTTGATGGGCCAAACTTAATGGGCCTGTTATTTATTCTTGTTTTATTTTTCTTTATGTAACTGCCAAGCTGGCCGCCCACTTAAGGGCATTCTTGTCATCATGAAATTTTTAGATCTTAATAAAATAGGGTTAGAGGAGAATGGAGAATTATTCGACTCCTTCTCTTCGCCATCTTCTTCTCTTGTACAGTTATTTAGACTTGTTTTTATTCTGGTAATCACTAAATTTAATCTTGATATTAAAGGACTGATTTACATCTTGGTATCAGAGCGGGTTTAGTTCCTTTTCCTTCTTTTTCTCTGTTCCTATACACTCTAAAATGAAGAGAGTGTATGGAGAGATAGGTTCTCTATAGTATAGAGAATCACTTGCCTAGTTGGTAGAAGGGTTTGGAGAGTTTAGGTTCTTGCTAGATTTTGCCAAGAAGTGATGTTGTTCTGCTGCTGCCCGAAACCCTAGCACACTAGAGATTTTCGAGGTTACCAGGAAAGGTGAAGCTCGGGTGTGGCGCTCTGTGCTTGGAAGGTGTCTTGTGACTGCTAAAGGAGGGCGGTTCAGGTTTGGAAGAGTTTGGGTTAGTCTGGTAGGTGCGATAGCATCTTCTCTCTTCCTCCCATCTGCTGGACGGAGTAAAACCCTAGTTTTTCAAGCACCCGAGTTCTGGTTTGACTTCAAGTAAGTTTACATAGTCAAAATTTATGTTCTTTGATTTCCGTTTGATTAATGGAGACATACGGAAGTGAGTTAGTTGAAAACAACCCTCTTGAAGTATAGAACTGCTTGAGATTAGATGCAAAACCAGAAAATGAACAAGAGAAGATTAAGAAGTTGAGAGAGAGGGAGAGTTGGCGGCTATGAGAGAGTTAGAGAAGAGAGGTTCAAACTAGACCTCCCTCTAAATCATTTTATTAAGTTAATCTTTGAAATATTATAGAGAGGCCCTTGGATTGGCAAGAAATTACAAAATAGAGTATATAAGAGTATGGGCCCAGAATAAGGCCCATTACAGAGAAAATAAACATAACATAAAATGACAGCCTATGGGCCATTCGGCCCATCTCCTCTATACTCCCCCTCAAGCTGAGCATAGATGTTAATCATGCCAAGCTTGCCAGTGTCATGTTGAAGCCTTGCTATGGAAATACCCTTGGTAAGGAAATCTGCCAATTGTCCTTCAGAAGCAATGAATGGAAGACACACTTCACCGGAAGAGACTCTTTCTCGAATAAAGTGTCTATCAACCTCAATATGTTTGGTTCGATCATGTTGTACTGGGTTGTGAGCAATGTTGATGGCAGCCTGATTATCACAGTACAACATCATTGGTTTGTCATGATCAATCCCAAGCTCCTCCATTAAGGACCTTAGCCACAACAATTCAGAGACTCCATGTGCCATGGCTCTATACTTTGCTTCTACGGATGATCGGGCCACAACTGACTGTTTCTTACTCCTCCAATAGACAACATTACCAGCCACCAGACTGCAATACCCTGAAGTAGATCTTCTATCATCAATATTTCTAGCCCAATCAGCATCAGTATATGCTTCAAGCTTCAAATGACCATGCTTGGTAAATAGAATTCCTTTTCCTAGAGAGCCTTTCAGATAACACAATTCGTTCTGTAGCTGCCATATGAGTATCTCTGGGAGCATGCATGAACTAGCTAATACAACTGACAGCATATGCAATATTTGGCCGAGTCATGCACAGGTACAGGAGCTTCCCAAGAAGTCTCTAAAAGACCCTTTTGTCTTCTAAAAATGTTCCATCCGAAGCTGAAAGTTTGTGACTCGTGTCAATGGATGGTCTAGCACCCATCTTTCCAGTTTCAAATAGCAAATCAATGACATATTTCCTCTGAGAGATAAGAATCTCATCCTTAGATCTAGCAACTTCTATGCCAAGGAAGTATTTCAACTCACCCAGATCCTTAATCTCAAATTTTGTGCGAAGGAAAGACTTCAGGGCCCGAATGCCTGAGGCATCATCACCAGTCACTATAATGTCATCAGCATACACAATGAGATACACTGCTAGAGATCCACTTTTCTTCACAAAGAGAGTATGGTCTGACTGTGTCTGAACATAACCGAATTTAGCAAGTGCAGCTCTAAATTTCTCAAACCAGGCTCTAGGAGACTGTTTGAGGCCAAAAAGTGATTTCTTCAACTTGCATACCTTCCCTTGTATATCTTTCCCATACATTCCTGGAGGGAGAGACATATAGACCTCCTCATGTAAATCACCATTCAGAAATGCATTCTTTACATCTAACTGATAAAGAGGCCAATCAAAGCGAGCTACCAAAGATAGAAGAACCCTCACAGATGTCATCTTGGCAACAGGGGCAAAGGTCTCTAAGTAGTCAATCCCATATTTCTGTGTGTAGCCTTTTGCAACCAGTCTGGCCTTGTACCTCTCAATAGTCTCATTGGCCCAGTATTTAATGGTAAAGACCCACTTGCATCCAACTGGATCCTTCCCTTCAGGCAAATCCACCAGTTCCCAAGTATCATTTTTGTGTAGAGCATCCATTTCAGACTTCATGGCATCTCTCCATTCGGGAATCCCAAGAGCTTCTAACACAGACCTAGGAATAGGGTTAGAAGCAACTGAAGAGAGGTAGGCAAAGTATGAAGGAGAAAGTAGATCATAAGAAAGGTGTTTGGAAATGCAGTTTGTAGTGCACTTCCGCTTTCCTTTCCTAACAGCAATGAGGACATCAAGATCTGGGAATGATGGTTTCAAAGGGGTTGAAGCAGTACCAGTTATCTCATCTGTGATTGGGAGTGTATGAGCCTCATCTGTTGTAAGGGAAGCAACTTGCTCATTCCTGGATCTTTGCCTTTGATACACTTTGGGATTATGGGTAGGACGATGAGGTAAAGAAATAAGAGCACTAGGGCAAGATGAATGAAGTGGTTGATCCTCCTTTGATTCATTTTGTGAGGATACAAACTTGTCAAGTGACTCAACTGGGACAGGAAGAGGAAGAGCAAATACTTGTGACAGACTCTCCCCCTGTTGATAATGTCCATCCTAAGAGGAACCATAAAAAGAAGAAAGCTCATAAAAGGTAACATCCATAGAGACATGTCGAGTGCCAGTCTTTGGATCAAAACAACAATAACCCTTTTGTGTGGGGGAATAACCAAGGAAGATGCATTTGTGGGCTTTTTGTTCAAACTTATGTCTCTGGGCACTTGGAATGTGAACATAACAAATATAGCCAAACAGACGAAGAGAAATCGAAAAAATATCCCTATCTGGATGAAGAAGACTGAAGGGGGATTTAAACCCTAAAACCCTAGACGGCATACGGTTTATAAGATAGGTAGCAGTAAGAATAGCATCACCCCAAAATCTTGTAGGAACATGTGAGGCAAACAAAAGGCTTCTTGCAACTTCAACAATATGTCTATTTTTCCTTTCAGCAACTCCATTTTGTTCAGGGGTCCTAGCACATAAGCTTTGATGAAAAACCCCCATGTCAGAGAGAAACAGGGATAAGCTCTTCTCAAAGTACTCTTTTGCATTGTCAGATCTGAAAACCTTAATACTGGTATCAAATTGAGTTAAAACAAGCTCATGAAATTGCCTCACAAGTCTTGGGACTACATCACAGAATTTCATTAGGTATATCCAAGTAAATCTAGAAAAGTCATCAATAAATAGGATGAAATATCTATAGCCCCCCATAGATGATAAGTGGTAAGGCCCCCACACATCAAAGTGCACAATATGAAAAGGAAAAAAAGATATTTTATTTCTTACAAGGTAATTGTTTCTACAATGCTTTGACAACTGACATGATTCACAATTGAGATTGGACACACTGACTCCCTTAAACAATTCAGGAAGTAAATGACTTAAAGCAGAAAAAGGTAAATGACCAAAACGACAATGACTCAACATAATTCAACTGACAGACTCTGAAGAAGTAGAACCAAAGGCAGCATTCTTGGGATGATCAAGGCATTGGCCAGGAGTGTCGAGCAAGTATATTCCATTCGCTTCATGGCCACTCCCAATCACCTTCTGAGATTCCAGATCCTGAAACACACAGTGATAAGGAAAAAAAGTTACACAACAATTCAATGACTTGGTCAAGCTACTTATAGATAATAAATTGGTATTTAATTTAGGTACATGAAGAGTGGAAGATAAGAGTAAAGAGTTTGTAGGCTTGACAGTTCCCTTGCAGAAATAGAGGCAAGAGAACCATCAGCTAAGGTGATTTTGTCACGACCAGGAAGCAAATATATGAAACAAACAAAATGAAAAAGTTGGTCATGTGATCAGAAGCACTTGATTCTATGATCCAAGGGGTCTTGGGATTACCTAAGGTGGATGCATGGTTAGTAGAAACTCTTATACCTGAGTGAACAAATGCGGCGGTGGCTGAACTTCTAGAAGGGTTGGATGATGAAGTTACACCTTCAAACTGGCTTATCATCTTTCCAAACTTCTCATACTCAGCTTTCATGGCTGTCAACTGTGCACAAATAGACTCAACCTCTATATCCGTACCTGTGGCTGCATGTGCACTTCTTGTCTTTCTACTATCATTCTTCTTCTGGAATCGGATAGGGACAAGACTGGGATGCAATTTCCAACACTTGTCCTTGGTGTGTTTCGGCTTCTTGCAATATTCACAGACCACCGCCTTCTTTCCTGTGCCACTGAGAGCTCCTGTAACCCGTTTGGGTTCAACTCCCATATTTGCAAAATGATCATTGGTGCTGACTCCTTGAACCTGTACTTGCCTTCTACTCTCTTCACTGCTGACCAAAGCATATGCTTATGACAATGAAACACTTTCCTTGGACAAAATGTTCTGCTTTGTGATGTCATATTCAGGATTCAGCCCTATTAGGAACTCAAAGACCCTGTTCCTTTCAACTAATTTCCTGTATGTTTCAGCATCATTGGGGGTATCCCATGTCACAGCCTCTATCAGATCAATCTCTTGCTATAGAGATTTCAAGGTTGAGAAGTATGCTACAAGTGATTTCTCCCCCTGCCTTAGATTCTTCACATCACTCCTCAGTTTATAGGCTCTGGAAACATTCAATTTCTGGGAGTAGGTTTCTGCAATACTATCCCAAATTTCCTTAGCCAAGTTCATCCAAAGATAGTGTTGACTAATTTGTGGCTGCATTGAATTCACAAGCCACCCAATTACTGTGTAGTTCTCTTGCATCCATCTCTCATAAGATGGATCATCCTCTGTGGGAGCTTTCTTGCTCCCAGAAATAAAACCCCATTT
This sequence comes from Nelumbo lutea, assembly GCF_056320005.1. Classification (NCBI taxonomy): domain Eukaryota; kingdom Viridiplantae; phylum Streptophyta; class Magnoliopsida; order Proteales; family Nelumbonaceae; genus Nelumbo; species Nelumbo lutea. The sequence goes on along the minus strand of NC_142687.1, from coordinate 56,431,045 downwards.
TCCTCTGCTACAAATATAGATTTTCACTGATTGTGACCATGCCAAGTAGGGTCCCATCAAGTTTAACTGTATTTACCGCCAACATAGAATCGGTTGGGGTTCCCGAAGTCTGTCCATATTCAGTAGCACTCTTGCTTTCAAGGTCCGAGAAATCCATCATGCAAAGGCTCCAATTAGGGTTTTAATAAGTTTTCCAAGGTACAGGGAATCTTGATGAACTTAGTTTGAGCTGAATCGGCAACAACAACCAGCTCACAAAAACAGTTCAGTCTTGATAACCATGACAGTCCAGCTCGGTGGCAGCACTTTCTAGAGTAAGAAATACTATTTCAGCCTTCAAGGGACAACCAGCAGACCTCCAAACACAAAGTTTTCCAGGTCCCCAACAACCGTTGTCCCAAAGAGAAGAAATAATAGTCCACAATCCTTAAGAGGCCTTTTGACAAATAGTTAGCACCCTACAGTTAACTAGTAGGAACCACTTCAATAATGTTTCGTATAGGTCCAAAAACAAAAGCTGGACAGAATTTTAGACTAGTACCACTGAGTCCAAATCAATTTCAGCAACTTGACAGTCCAACAATAGCCGAACTGCACTCCAAAATAACCCATAAATCTCTGAGTTGAATCAGTTCAGCAACAGCCGAATAGTAGGGCAGAATGGAGTAGGGTTTCGAATACTTTAACAGCCCTCCCAAGCAACAAAAAAAACCCAACAATAACTAAGATAACTTATAGTAAGTGAATCTCTTATTTGAACTTCAAACTAGGCCGAACACCTTTCTCTCTGATTTCAAATCAGGCCGAACACTTTGCTCTCTAATTCTTCCTGGTCACCGAACTATTCTCCAAGTGTGTAAAGACTTGGGCACCCTCCAATGACCTCCAAGAACCAGGTGAATGACTTTAAAATTTCAGCCCTAGAACATCCTAATCCAGTTGGCTGGACTAGAACCACATGAGGGTCACACCAAGCTCTGGCCTGCTCTGATACCAAGTTGAAAACAGCCCTCTTGAAGTATAGAAGTGCTTGAGATTAGATGCCAAACCAGAAAAATGAACAAGAGAAGATTAAGAAGTTGAGAGAGAGGGAGAGTTGGCGGCAATGAGAGGGTTAGAGAAGAGAGGTTCGAACTAAACCTCCCTCTAACACTCTAAATCATTTTATTAAGTTAATCTTTGAAATATTATAGAGAGGCCCTTGGATTGGCAAGAAATTACAAAACAGAGTATATAAGAGTATGGGCCCAGAATAAGGCCGATTATAGAGAAAAACATAAACATAACATAGAATGACAGCCTATGGGCCATTCGGCCCATCTCCTCTATAGAGTTCAAGCAGGTGCCGGTTTATAAACCTGCCTCAGTAGATTCCATTTTGACTGGTGTTACCACAATTAAGCTAGATCAGACGAACTATCTTTCTTGGGCACAATCTATAAAAATCTATGTTTGTAGTAGAGGAAAACCGAGGTATCTCACAGGCAGTAAGGTGAAACCCGAAGAGACAGACCCTGAATTTGAAAAATGGATGCAAGAGAACTATACTGTTATTGGATGGTTAGTCAACTCTATGCAACCCCATATAAGCCAGCACTATCTCTGGATGTCTTCGGCTAAGGAGATATGGGACAGTGTAACTGAGACCTATTCACAGAAAATGTAGCCAGAGCGTACAAATTGAAAAGTGATGTGAAAAACCTGAGACAGGGGGAGAAGAGCGTAGCAATCTACTACTCTATACTAAAATCCCTATGGCAAGAAATTGATGTTATGGAGATAGTGGTATGGGAGAGTAAAAAGGATGCTGCAATTTATAGAAATTTGGTGGAGAGAAATAGGGTGTTTGAGTTTCTCACTAGACTCAACCCTGAGTTTGATATTATCAAACATAATATTTTGGCCAGGGATGAGGTTTCTCTTTCACAAGCATATGCTATAATAAGTAGTGAGGAGAGCAGGCGGCAGGTTCAGTTGCAAAGTCCACCTATAGAACATTTTGCACATGCGAGAATGAAACCAAAGGGCCCTACTGAGAAAAGAGAGCAGGTGTGTGAATATTGCAAGAAACCACGACATACAAAGGACACCTGCCGGAAGCTTCATCCTGGACTTCTCCCTGATAGATTTAAGAACAATAATAACCCTAAGAAGGGCAGTCAGGTGGGAAAACCCAAGACTGCTAATGCTGCTACAGTACCTCAAGGGGGAAGTAAGGAGAGTGAAGAGAAATCAATCATTGAGCAGTTGGCTACAATGAAGCTGGATTTTGAGAAGTATGGGAGGCTCCTAAATCACTTGGAAGCTACAGTTTCTTCAGCTCACCCTTCCAACAATACATTATCTTCATCGGCTTTTGCTCACTTAGGTACTCGTGCTTCTGCAAATCATGATTCAATTTCAGGTAATCGTAAAATCCCTTGGATTATCGATTCCGATGCATCAGACCATATGACCAGTCTATCTAACCTTTTTTGCTCATATCACCTTCTCTCTGGGAAAGAGAAAATATCCCTTGCCGATGGATCCCTTGCCCCCATCTCTGGTAAAGGTGATATAAAGACCTCTGATACCCTGTTCTTATCTTTTGTTCTTCATGTCCCTAAGCTTAACACAAACCTCTTATCTGTTAGTAGCTTAACAAAGTCCATGAATTGCAACATAACCTTCTTTCCCACTCATTGTGTTTTCCAGGACCTGCAGTCTCAGAGGATGATTGGGAGTGGCCATGAAGCGAATGGAATATACTTGCTGGACACACCGGATCAAGCTTTTGGACCACCTCATGGAGTTGCCTTAGAGTCAGACGTGTCTGAGTCTGTTAACAAAATTTTATTATGTCATTTTCGGTTTGGTCACTTGTCTTTTTTTGCTTTGAGTCATCTGTTCCCAGATATGTTTAAAGGAGTGTCTTTATCGAGTCTTCATTGTGAATCATGTGAGCTGGCAAAGCATTGTAGACATTCCTATTCAATTAGCAATAAAAGATCACTTTCTCCTTTCCATATTGGTCACTCTAATGTGTGGGGGCCATATCACATGCCAACCATGGGGGGTTACAGGTACTTTGTCCTTTTTATTGATGATTATTCGCGTTACACTTGGATTTATTTCATGAAATCCAGGGATGAAGTACCAGTTATTATGAAAATTTTTCATGAACTCATCCTCACCTAGTTTAATACTCGTACCAAAATATTCCGCTCTGACAATGCTAAGGAGTATTTTGAGAGAACCCTCTCCACCTATCTTGAAACTTTTGGGGTTATTCATCAAAGTTCTTGTTCCTACACTCCACAACAAAACGAGGTGGTGGAAAGAACAGGCATGTGGTTGAGGTTGCCAGATCCTTCTTATTTGCATCCCATGTTCCTGTAAAGTTTTGAGGAGATGTTGTTCTTACTACTACCTTTTTGATCAACCGTATGCCCTCCCGGGTCCTTGGCTTTAAAACTCCTTTTAGTCTTCTCTTCCCGGATGAGGATCTCTTTCCTCTTCGTCTCCATGTGTTTGGATGTACTTGCTATGTGCATATTCATAGTCACCAAAGGCACAAGTTTGAACCTAAGGCTCATAAGTGTGTGTTTCTGGGATATGCTTCCACACAGAAGGGCTATTGCTGTTTTGATCTAGTTCGTGGCACCCGCTTTGTATCTCGGGACGTCACCTTTGCCGAGTTGACTCCCTTCTTTAGTATTCCTCTTGAGGGGGAGAAATCTGGTGAGCCCTTTGCTATGTCTCCAGTTGTTCCTCTTCCCATCCCTTGTGAGTCCGATCATGGGGTGTCCACCTCTTCCACTGGACCTACCTTTGATATCCCTGCTCCTCCTCCTCCTTCTGCTCCTACTCTCCAAAGGTGGTACCAAAGGCAGAGATTCAGACATGTGCAGGTTGTTTCCACTCCTTCAGCAGAGCATCTTGCCACTCCCATCATTCCTGAGGAAACAGGTCAGCCCTCTACTGACACATCTCTGACTGTCCCAGACCTTGACCTTCCTATTGCTCTTCGCAATGGCAAGCGGAAGTGTACAACCCACTGTATCTCCAAACACTTATCTTACAGCCTTCTCTCCCCTTCCTACTCCTTTCTTGCATCTGTTTCTTCCCATGTGATACTCAAGTCTGTACTGGAAGCATTATCTCAAGCTGAATGGAGGGATGCTATGATGACTGAACTTGATGCATTGCATAAGAACCATACCTGGGATATTGTGGACTTGCCGGAAGGGAAGGAAACAGTGGATTGTAAATGGGTGTTTACCATTAAGTATCACTCTTATGGATCTGTTGAGAGGTTCAAGGCTCGGTTGGTTGCTAAGGGTTACACCTAAATGTATGGCATTGACTATCTTGAGACATTTGCTCCTGTAGATAAGATGACTTCAGTCAGGGTTTTACTTTCTCTAGTAGCTACTTTTGACTGGCCCCTACACCAGTTTGACGTTAAAAATGCCTTCTTGAATGGAGACCTACATGAAGAGGTCTATATGTCTCTACCTCCAAGAGTGTGGGAAAGAAATGAAAGGCAAGGTGTGTAAACTACACAAATCTATTTATGGTCTCAAACAATCTCCTCAGGCTTGGTTTGAGAGATTTTGGGCTGCTCTTGTCTCCTTTGGCTACGTTCAAACACAATCTGATCATACACTGTTCTTGAAGAGAAATGACTCTCTGGTGACCTACTTGATTGTTTATGTTGATGACATTGTGGTCACATTGAAGAGGCCAGTAAACTAAAAGGATTTCTCTACTCTGAATTTGAAATCAAAGACTTGGGAGATCTTCGGTATTTCTTGGGCATTAAAGTTGCTCGGTCTAAGGATGGTATCTTCATATCTCAGCGCAAATATGTCCTTGATCTTCTTGCTGAAACTAGTAAACTTGGAGCTAAACCTATCTCCACTCCCATTGATCCTAATCATAAGCTTTCTACCACAAGTGGTGAACCTTTGTCTGATAAAGGAGTGTCTCAGCGCAAATATTTCCTATGCAGTAAGTGTTATTAGTCAGTTTATGCATTCCCCAAGAGATACTCATCTAGCTGCTGTAGAAAGGGTTATGTGCTACTTTGAATGCTTTAACAATCCTCCCAAGCAACAAAAAAAATCCCAGCAAAAAACTGAGAAAACTTACAGTAAGAGAATCTCTAATTTGAACTTCAAACCAGGCCGAACACCTTGCTCTCTAAGATAACTTCGAAATCCTTTTCTCTGATTTCAAATCAGGCCGAACACCGTGCTCTCTGATTCTTCCTGGTCACCGAACCCTCTCCAAGTGTGCAAAGACTTGGGCACCCTCCAATGACCTCCAAGAACCAGGCGAATGACTGTAAACTTTCATCCCTAGAACCTCCTCATGTAGTTGGCTAAACTAGAACCACATGAGGGTCACGCCAAGCAATGGCCCGCTCTGATACCAAGTTGAAAAACAGTCCTCTTGATGTATGGAACTGCTTGAGATTAGTTGCAAACCAGAAAATAAACAAACAAGAGATGATTAAGAGGAAGAAGAGAGAGAGAGAGCTGGCGGCAATGAGAGTTAGAGAGTGAGAGGTTCAAACTTAAACCTCCCTCTAACACTCTAAACATTTTATTAAGTTAATCTTTGAAATATTATAGAGAGGCCCTTGATTGGGCAAGAAATTACAAAAACAGAACATTACAGAGTATGGGCCCAAAATAAGGCCCATTACAGAGGGAAAGACAACATAACATGAAATGACAGTTTATGGGCCATTCGGCCCATCTCCTCTACACAGATATTTCTTGGGAATTGAAGTTGCCAGATCTAAGAATGGTATCTTCATTTCTCAACGGAAGTATGTTCTCGATCTTCTTGCAAGGACTGGCAAACTGGGTGCTCAACCTAATTTTACTCCTATAGACCTAAATCATAAGCTGTCAGCTACTGATGGTGAACTATTGACTGATAAGGGAGTGTTCCAGAGACTAGTTGGGAAGTTATTATACCTTTTCATGACTCAACCAGATGCTTCCTATGTAGTTAGTGTAATTAGCCAGTTCATGCATTCTCCTAGAGATACACATTTTGCAACTGTTGAGAGGGTTCTTTGCTATCTAAAAGGGACTCTAGGGAAAGGTATCTTGTTTGCTAAGCATGGACACATGAAGCTGGAAGCATAAACTAATGTTGACTAGGCCGGATATATTGATGATAAGAGGTCCACTTCAGGTTGTTGTGTTATGGTAGCAGTGAACAATGTATCATGGAGGAGTAAGAAGTCTGTGGTGGCTAGATCCTCAACTAAAGTGGAGTACAAGGTAATGGCATATTGAGTTTCTGAAGTTTTGTGGTTGAGATCATTTTTAGAAGAACTAGGTACAGACCGAGAGACGCCAATGATGTTATATTGTGACAACTAGGCTGCTATCAACACTGCACATAATCTTGTTCAACATGACGGAACTAAGCACATTGAAGTTGATAGGCATTTTATACGAGAGAGAGTTACCTCAGGAGAAGTCAGTCTACCATTTGTTGCTTCTAAACAACAATTGGCTGATGTTTTGACAAAAGGTGTTCCTAAAGGAAAGTTGGTCACTATATAAGCAAGGTGGGTATGATTGATATATATGCACAACTTGAGGGGGAGTGTAGAGAGACTGGGCCAAATGGGCCCTAGCCCATTAGTGTCTTTCTTATTAATTCTTTCTTGTTATGTTTTTCTTATTGGGCCTTCAGCACTTGTTTATGTTTTCTAAGTATATTGCTGATGTGGACACCTACTTAAGGGTAGTCTTGTAAATTATGTAACTTAAGTAAGTTTAATAAAAGATTAGTAGGGGAAAAGAGGGGATTATCAAACTCGTCTTTTCTTTCTCCTTTCTTCTCAATTCTTCCTCCTTGTTGTCTTCCTCTTCTTCTCTACTTTTTCTTTAATCTTAATTTTTTCTACTAAAGTTATTGGTCTGAATCCCATCTGAAGGGTCTATAGTTATCTTACATGAGAAGTTGGTGGAAGAAAATAGATCTAGAAATGCCAGCCATAGGAGTAATGTTTTCAAGAATGCTAGAAGAGAAAGGAAAATATCTAATTTCAAGGGGAGACGAAGACCTACAAGCATTATCTGATTAGGTTGTAGAACTAGAAGAATATTTTGACTAACATGATATGTCTAAAGAAACAAAGATTTAGCTTTGCACACATGAAGCTTGTAGGTCATGCTAAAGTATGATGGAGAACTGCTGAGCAATGACTAGAAAACAAAGGTGGATGTCCTATTACTACATGGGCAAGATGAAGAGGTATTTGCAAGAAAAGTGCATTCCACGATACTTCCATGATGATCTATATGTGGAGTTGACTAATCTCAACTAAGGTATCTCATTTGTAGTTGAATATTTGCATAAGTTTGATGAATTATATATTAGATGTGACATTACAAAAAATTAAAGGAATAAATTATTTCATTTTGTGAATGGACTAAGGGATGATATCAAGAATGAATTGTGTCTACAATTTAAATTCATGACTTAGATCATGCTTTTGAGTTGGCACTAAAAATAGAAAAGCAGCATTTGGTTACAACAATGAATTTTAAACCAATGAGAAGAAAGTACAAAGTTGAAGATAAAGAAGAGATAATTTCTTGCTTGTTGATGCACATTCTAGAGATAAAGTTGTGAATGAAGAATTTCAACCTGTAGAAGGTGTAAATCATAATTGTTAAGGCACCAACCTAGGCGTCACCTAGGCAACTAGACGCCCTTGGCTGGGCACTTTGCCCAAACACCTTGACTTTTAGCAACTAGGTGCCCTTCTAGGCAACTAAGAACCCTCCTAGGCGACAAAAATGACAAGGCAGACGCCTTTTATAATATCATTTTTCCGTATCTAATCAATGTATGTGTTAATACATTTTATTATATGGTATTTAATATATATATATATATATCAATTATACTTTGTTTTATTGTTTTACTATTGAAATTTAAAAGATCAAAGGATTTTGAGGAGAAAAAAGAAAGAAAGAAAGAAAGAAAAAAGAAAAAAGAAAAAAAGAAAGAGGAAAGAAAGAATAGAATTATAAAGAGTTCTTTTTCTATTCTCTCTCTCTAAGTAAATAAAACAGAAACCCCATCCTTGTTTTTTCTATTTTACTTCCATCTTGAGTATTTATCATATAAAGTTAGTACCATTCTTTAGCCGCTAATTGATATGAAATTGCTCTATTAAATACTTATTATAATAGTACTGTTTGCTGAAATAGGGCTGTCGAATGAGAGAAGAAGAGGAAGAAGAAGAAGAAGATGAAATGAGATGGGCAGCAGAATAATACTCAGCCAGCCCTAATCTATTATATATAAGGACATTACATAATGTTACACAAATAGACAAGAATGCCCCTGATTAGTGATGGGACACCTAGTCAAAAAATAAACACTAAATAAGATTAGGCCCAGTAACTAAGGCTCAATAACTAATGACTTAAGACCCAACAAAGATAAACATACAAATTTAAGACAGCTGAACCAACACTCCCCCCAAGCTAAGCATGGATGTCAATCATGTTTAGCTTGCCAAGTAAGTCCACGAATTTCACTGTAGCTAGCCCTTTAGTCAGAACATCTGCAATCTGCATCTCGGAGAGAGTATAAGGAATGCAGAGTTCTCCTAAGACAATTCTTTCTCTAACAAAGTGACGGTCTATCTCAATATGTTTCGTTCTATCATGTTGCACTGGGTTATTTGCAATGTTGATGGCTGCCTTGTTGTCACAGTACAACCTGAGAGGGCACTCAATCTTTATTCCAAGTTCACCAAGCAGGATCTTAAGCCATAAGAGTTCAGCAACACCATGAGCCATAGCTCGGTACTCGGCCTCTGCACTAGATCTAGCAACCACATTTTGTTTTTCACTCCTCCATATAACTAAATTTCCTCCAACAAAGGTACAGTACCCAAAAGCAAACTTCCTATCCCCAACAAAGCCAGCCCAATCTGCATCAGTATATCCTTCAACTTCAATTTTACTGTTTTTCCTGAACAGAATCCCTTTCCCCGGGAAAGACTTCAAATATCTGAGGATCCTTTCCACAACTTTCATGTGAGGGATTTTAGGAGTGTGCATGAACTGACTAACAACATGTACAGCATAAGCAATGTTAGGGCGAGTGAGGGATAGGTAAATCAACTTCCCCACCAGCTTTTGGTATCTTTCCTTATCAAGGTAGTCCTCTCCTATTGACACCTGTAGACCATGATTCTGTTCTATTGGAGTATCGGCTAGCCTACACCCCATCATGCCTGTCTCTTGAAGAAGATCAAGGATGTATTTCCGCTGACATATATAGATGCCCTCTTTGGATCTTGCAACTTCAATCCTGTCTCTTGAAGTATCGGCTAGCCTACACCCCATCATGCCTGTCTCTTGAAGAAGATCAAGGATGTATTTCCGCTGACATATATAGATGCCCTCTTTGGATCTTGCAACTTCAATCCCAAGAAAGTATCTCAGTTGGCCCATATCTTTGATCACAAATTCAGCAACCAAAAACTCCTTTAGTCTTTTAATCTCTTCCTGATCATCCCCTGTAATTACCATATCATCCACATAGACAATAAGTGCCGTAAGTTTGCCATTTCTCTTCCTTATGAATAGGGTATGATCTGCCCCACTTTGAGTGTAACCCCCTCTCTTCATGACCCCACATGGCTTCTCAAACCAAGCTCGAGGGGACTGCTTCAGACCGTATAGGGCTTTTCTCAGTCTACAAACCTTCTTGCCAAAACCATAACCTGGTGGAGGATCCATGAACACTTCTTCATGCAGGTCGCCATTCAAGAAAGCATTCTTCACGTCCAGCTGATGTAGCTCCCATGAGAAATTTGCAGCCAATGATAATAGAACTCGGATAGTGTTGAGTTTTGCCACCGGAGCAAAGGTTTCTTTGTAGACAATCCCTTCTTTTTGAGTAAACCCTTTTGCTACCAGTCTAGCCTTGTACCTCTCAATGGACCCGTCCTCCCTATGCTTCACAGTGAACACCCACTTGCATCCAACAATGCCTTTCCCTTCTGGTAGATCCACTAATTCCCAAGTCCTTGCTTTCATTAAGGCTTTCATTTCTTCGTCCATAGCCTCTTTCCATTTTGGGTCAGATACTGCCTCAAAATACCTGGTAGGAACATGCACAGAAGATAGAGCAGACACAAAAGAACAATAACGAGAAGACAAATGTGAGTAAGACACAAAATCAGCAATGGGGTATCTGATAGTACAAGAACGAGTAGACTTACGAAGGGCAATAGGAAGATCCAAGTCAGAGGAACTGATAGGATTACCTTGAGTTTCGAAGACAGGTTGATCCGAGTCCAATTGGTCGCTGTCATGAGTTAGATGACCCTTCTTCCTTCTGTTGTAGGTGATTCTGATATCTCTTTGCAGCCTGCTGGAGTCTTCAATAATATTTGCGACATCACTAGTAGTAGTTGGTACAATGGAAGCCTCACTAGATTCACCCGGGATACCACAACTAGGTGGATCAGGAGGAGAAGATGGAAGGCTTGAGGTCGAGAGAGGTACAAAGAATGGGGGAACAGAAGAATCCTCTTCCATCCCACTAGTCTCCCCCTGAAGACGATTTTGGGAAGAGTGAAAATAGGATTGAGACTCAAAGAATACCACATCCTTTGTGACATATTTTTTCTTGGTGACTGGATCATAACACTTGTATCCCTTCTGAGTAGGGGAATACTCCAAAAAGATTCCCTTTGTAGCCCTAGGATCCGATTTGGTCTTCTTCGGATCCTTGACATGTATAAAGCATACACAACCAAAGACTCTCGGTGGAAGAGAAAAATCAGGAAGATGAGGGCAAAGAACAGAGAAAGGAGTTTTCATCCCCAATACCTTGGATGGCATTCGATTTATCAGATATGATGCAGTAAGGATTGCTTGAGACCAAAAGGTTTTTGAAACTTTGTGCTGAAATAGTAAGGCTCGAGTAGTCTCCAATAGGTGCCTATTCTTGCGCTCAACAACCCCATTCTGTTGGGGGGTACTAGCACAAGATGACTGATGAATCATTCCAGCATCCTCCATAAACAGATTCAGTGACCTTTCAAAGTATTCTACAGCATTATCTGACCTGAATTGTTTGACCTTCGTACCAAATTGTGTTTCAATCATTTTGCAAAATGTCATGGTTACCCGCGACACTTCTTCTCGTGCTTTTAATAAGTAGATCCATGTGCATCGAGAATAGTGATCAATAAAACTGATAAAGTATCGAAAGCCATCAACGGAAATAATGGGAGAGGGGCCCCAAACATCAGAGTGGACTAAGTCAAAAGAAGCTCGAATTTCATTAGTTGAAGTTGAATAAATAGTTCTATATTGCTTTGATAGTTGACAGACTTCACAAACCAACTCTTGACTTGAAACACCTTTGAATAATTCTAGAAACAACACTTCCAATGATGAAAAAGGTAAATGACCTAGCCTAGCATGCCACAGATGTAACTTGGCTATTGACTCCACATTGGACTGACTACAAGTAGCAGATGTCTGCAAGGCCGAATTGATGTCTGCATCAAGGTAGTAGAGACCTCCACACTCATGACCGCTCCCAATTGTTCTCTTCGTCAATCTATCCTGAAAGACACAATGAGTAAGAAAAAACGTTATGCTACAATTCAAATTTTTGGTAAGCTTTGAAACAGATAAAAGATTTGAAGAAAGATTGGGAACATGCAAGACAAATTTTAGTGAGAGGTCCTTGCTTAGGTCAACCACTCCTTTCCTAGAGATGGTAGAGAGAGAACCATCAGCAGCCCTCATTTTATCTTGGCCAGACATTAAATGATAGGAAGAAAACAGAGAAGACATGTGTGTCATGTGGTCGGTTGCACCAGAATCAATAATGCAAGAGGTAGGATCAATAGTACTAGTTGCACTAAAGGCAGAGACAATACCTGATCTGGCAACGGAGGAGGATGGAAGAGAATTGGTCCTTAGACAGGCTAGGGCCCGACTAAGTACCTCTACCTCATCGGCAGTAAAACCCAAGGACCCGGTTCGAGGGGAATTAGTATTCTGTCTCATGGAAGAGGAAGTAACTGTAGATGAGTGTTTTGAACCATCATCACTTTGACTCGTAGCCAAATCCACACTTGCAGATTGACCCTTCAAATGCTTCTTATCTTTCCTCAATGCAGTTGGCTTCAGATGCGGATGGAGAACCCAACAGGTCTCTTTCACATGCCTTTACCCTCCACAGTGGGTGCACTTCAGATGTCTCTTGTCAGAGTGCCTGTTTCCCCTTTGATTTGTAGAGATTAGGGCCGAATGCTCCATAGACTGTTCAGCTAGTTTTATTTGAGTATCAACCTGCATCTCTTTTCTTCTCACCTCTTCATTCCTCACAAGGTAGTAAACATGATGTAAGTCTGGCATTTCATCCCTTCCCAGAATTTGGGACCTTATGCTCTCATATATAGGATCTAGGCCAGCCATAAACTTAAATGCTCTACCCTCTTCAATTTGTTTGTCATGCTTTTCTGTCTCCGGCACTCTCCCAATCAATAATAAGGTGGTGATCTAACTCTTCCCATAGTCCTAGTGTAGCCAAATATGTTGCAACACTCATATCTCCTTGCCTCAAGGCAGCAATGTCTTGATTCAGTCTGTAAACTCTGGCATTATTCTTTTTCTGCCCATAGGTTTTAGAAACTTTTTCCCATATCTTGGCAGCCGTGGAGAAATGTTGAACAGTCCTAGCTACTCTTGGAGTCATTGAAGCAAGTAGTCAGGACATAACTGTAGCATTCTCTTTGCGCCAAGCTGCATATTCAGCACTCCCCACTTCTGGTTCCTTCTTCTGCTCGTCCAAGTAACCAGTGAGTTCACGGGATGTGATGAAAAGCATGGCTGAGACAGACCATTCTCTGAAGTTGTACTCATCCAACAACACACTTGTGATCTGTAGGCTATGCAGATTTGGATTCTCCAGATTAGGAGACCTCCCACAAGCCCTAACATCTCTAGAAGACACTTCCCCGAATATGGAAGACATCTTCACTTACTTGTAAATGTCAAGACTGTAAACGCAATATATAGAGAACTGTTTCACACTTACGGAACTTGCTGCACTGTAAACTCAGTCCTGAGAACATGACACAGAGCTGAAACACTGAGTACTACACTGCACACTGTGCCCTAATTACTGCTGTCACAGATTATACTCTGTTGTGCTACCTTCTGCTGTGTTCTAAATACTGCTGCCGCAGCCTACAACTTGCTGTCTTGGCTTCTACTGTGTGCTAAGAACTGCTATCGCAAGTTATAACCTCACCCACGAACAGTTCTAGGACTGCTGAGATTAGTCCTTCCGCCTAGATCTGTTCTACACAGATAGAATGGCTACAATCTGTTGTACTGTATCTATTAGGGCGTCAGCCTCTAGGTCTAACTCCCCTTGGGCCCTACAACCAAGGGAAACCCTAGATGTAGGTCTAGCTGTGTTCTACGACCAACCCTAGGGTTTCTTTGCAGCAACCAAAAAGAAAGATGGGAGAGTTACCTCCGAGTAGAAGAAGAGGCGGCTGCTGTAACCAGTCGAAAGATCAGTGCTCTGATACCATGTTTGCTGAAATAGGGCTGTCGAATGAGAGAAGAAGAGGAAGAAGAAGAAGAAGATGAAATGAGATGGGCGGCAGAATAATACTCAGCCAGCCCTAATCTATTATATATAAGGGCATTACATAATGTTACATAAATAAACAAGAATGCCCCTGATTAGTGATGGGACACCTAGTCAAAAAATAAACACTAAATAAGATTAGGCCCAGTAACTAAGGCCCAATAACTAATGACTTGAGACCCAACAAAGATAAACATACAAATTTAAGACAGCCGAACCAACAAGTACTATTTTTTAAAACAATGAAATTAATATATGCAAAAGATTTGTATTTTTAGATGCAATGATTTGCCACATTTTTAAAGGAAATTTAATGTTCTTAATAAAGAGAACTACTAGTTTTTCAATCAATATACATGCTAAATGGTATATAAAACTAGGGAACCAGCCAAAAGTTAGTTTCTTATACTATAATATTTTTATCACCTAGGCGACTAGGTGCCCCAGTGAATTTCCTAGACACCTTGAAAACTGTGGTGTAAATATTGAAGATCAAGAGGGTGCAAGCCAAGAAAAGATAGGAATTGTTGAAGAAGGAGCTTCCAACACCCATGGTCAGCTTGAGGTTAATTATCAAGAAGAGAAAGAGATGGAACATCTTGAAGAAATTCAGGTGTAAGATGCAAATGTGTTGATTGTAGTAGATTTTAGTAAGTCTCGACTTTACCTTGAAAATTCAATTGGAACCAATTCAAAATTACAAGTTCACATAGTACAAGTTCCACTTACATCAATAATGAAAGAAGCCCGAGAGTTTGTTGAAGAACCAAGGGTAGCTGAACCATGGAGATGGAGATTTCTCAACTAGAGATTGAAGGAGAAGTCCCAAATGCTACAGTTGAGAGTCACCCAAATAAAATCAAAAAGAAAGGCAATAATGCCCCTAGACATAATGCATAATCTCAACACTCACCCTCAAGCTGAGCATAGATATTTATCATGCCCAGTTTGCCTAAGTTTCTATCAAGCTTTGGCTTATGGAGACCTTGGTAAGACTATCAACAAGTTGATCTTCTAACTTGACAAAAGGCACACATATTTCTCTACTTGTTATCCTGTCCTTAGTGAAGTGTTTGCCAACCTCAATGCGTTTTGTGCAATCGTGTTAGATTGGATTATGAGCATTGTTTATTGCAGCTTGCTTACCATAATATAGTCTCATTAAAACTTCAGCTTGGATACACCATGAGCCATAGCTCTATATTCCGCTTTTACACTAAATTGAGCTACAACTTATTGCTTTTTACTTCTCCAAGACATAACATTACCTCCCGCCAATGCATAATAACTAGAGGTGGATCTCCTATTATCCACAGAAACTACCTGATCAGCTCCGTATAAGGCTCAACCTTGAGATTCCCATGGTTGGAGTACAATATTGCCTTGTCTGGGCACCCCTTTAAGTAGGCAAGAATCTTGTTGACTAACTACCTATGGTTGGAGTACAACATTCCTTTGCATGGGCACCCCTTTAAGTAGGCAAGAATCCTATTGACCTTGTTATCTAAATTCCAATCTAAGATAACAAGGTCTTTAGTCAAAGTAATTCAGATACACCATGAGTCATAGCTTATATTCTACCTTTATACTAAATTGAGTTATAAATGATTGTGTTTTACTTCATTAAGACACAACATTACCTCCCACCAATGTACAATAACCAGAGGTGGATCTCCATAGGACATATCAAGCTTGGTCAAGAACAATTACATAAGCCGACCAACTAATCTTTGGAAAATACCCGTCTAGAAGAATTTCTCCTTCATCAACACTTGGTTTATGATTGGGGTAGATGGGATTTTCAACTGGCTTGCACCCTAACTTGCTAACCTCATGAAGGAGGTCAAATACATACTTCCTTTACAAAATAAAGATCCCTTCCTTTGACCTTGCTAGTTCAATTCCAAACAAATACATGAGATTTCCAAGATTTTTACCTCAATTCCTAAGCAATGAATGACTTGAAATGGATTATTCCAGAGTTGTCATCTCTGATGACAATAATCTCATCAACATACACTATCAATAGAGCCACTAGAGCATTAACTCCTCTTATGAAAAGAGTATGATCTGTTTGTGATTGAATGAACCCAATCCTGAGAACAGCCTTTCTAAATTTGGCAAACCAAGCTCTAAGAGACTGCTTGAGCCTATAAAGGGATTTCTTCAAACAGCAAACCCTCCCCTCACTGTTAGCGAAGCTTGCTACTAGGAGAAGATTCATGTAAACATCCTCTTGAAGATTTCCATTGAGGAAGGCGTTCTTCACATCCATCTAGTATTGAGGCCATGAATGGAGAGCAGCAAGAGACATAATCACTCGAATTGAGTTCATTTTGGTTACAGGGCAAAGATCTCCCAATAGTCAAATCCATATGTTTGGTTGTACCCTTTTGCCACCAACCTAGTTTATATCTTTTAATTGAGCCATCAGCCCGGTGTTTAACTATATACACCCACTTGCATCCCATTGGGCGATGCAGGGACTGAAGAGGAAAAATTGGAATTTTATTGAACTTTATGTATTTCTATATTTTTGGACAGCATGGGTATTTTTGTCATTTTGCAATTTTCTTTGGGGTCCATCGATAATGTTTAATTTGCCTAGTTATAGTTTTTTTATGTTTAAAATTTCAGAGTCATTGCATATGTAGGATTACGGCTTGTTCGTTTACTCTGACGTCTGGCATCTAAAAGTGCAATAAATTACATTAAGAGGTATCTAAATGCAGAGAATGTTGTTTTGAATTCTGAATTCTGAAAATTATTAAATATCCATTTTGACCCTATATATGAGAGTTTTTATTTGTCATTTTGGGGGTATCATTGGAAACCAAAAAGTTATAAAATTGCACTTTAAGAAATAAGAGATAAGATGAAACGAACACCCAATTTTCTCTTAAAGTTAAAAGATTCCTCTTAAGAGATAAGAGTTAAGAGGAAACAAACAGGCCCTTAGAGTTATTGAGTCTTCTTCGAATTGAAATAGGATATGACAACTTAGTTTGAGTCCTATTAGGATTATTGAGTCTAACAGCTTGACTCCTAAGACTATTGTCAGCACCCGATTTTTGCTCGATCCACCACCTAAACCTCCAAATTACCCTAAACGCCCTATCAACCCCTTTGGATCTCTCCGAAACACCCAAAAACTTAACAATCCCAACCTTCTGCCCAAAAGCCCCCAAATCCACGTTAAATATGCTCGATACCAATTTAATGACCCCAATCAACCCCCGTCTACACCTCAATCCTCATAATAGACACCACCATTAAAAGCAAGACCTCCCAAAATACCTACCCAACAAATCTCAAATCAAAATTCCTCCATTTACCCCTTTCATCAAGCGAAGATTCCATTTCGATGCCTCTCATTAGCCTAAACACTCAGAACCCAAATTCCCTTGCTCTTAACACATCTGAACCAATCAAACCACACCGTTAAACTCCAGATACATCAAAACACCTGCCCATAAGGTTTCAACCCCAAATTCTCCCATTTTCCCTTCCATCAAACCAAGATTCCGTTTTGGAACATCCCTTTGACCCAAATTCCTACGATCTTAACCCTCCAAGACTAATTAGACATCACCATCAAATCTTAGACATCTCCAAATACTCACCTATAAAAATTCAGCCCAAAACACCTTTGTTTACCCCTCTATCACACCTAGATTCCGTTTTAAGACTCTAGATTGACCAGATACCAAATCCTTTCAAACTGGGCCCAGCTAGCCCAATTTGACCTTACCAATCACCTCAGACTTCCAAAAACCCTACCCTATGAAATTTCACCCAAAATTGCCTTTATTTCCCCCTTCATCGCATCAAGATTCTATTTTGAAGCCCTAGATTGATCGAAGTGGTGCTTTCTAGATCTACCCGATCCGGGCCTAATTGGCCCAATCCAACCACACCAATTAACCTAGAATGTCCAAAAACCCCACCCTACCAAATTTTAGCCAAAATACCCCAATTTACCCCTTCATCTGAAAAGATTCCATTTCGGCCAATCTCATGGGTCCACATACAAACCCACTCTTTGTGGTCAGACCCATCTCAACCCTCCATTTTTTTACCCAAAACCACCCACCATTGGATTAGAAACCCGACCTGAACCCCCTTGTACTGGTTTTGAACCGAATTTACAAAATTCCCCCTGAACTCCCCAAAAATTACAAAAATGCCACTATCTCCCCACTAAACTTTTCAATTTACCCTAATACACTATTCACCTCCTTTGGTTCAAACTTAGAACGAAGAACCACTGCGACGACGACACCCCCTCTCAACCGTTCTCTTTCAATCTCTCTCTCTTCTAATTTTTCTCACTCTTACCGTCATCGCCACTATTCATCATCTTCTTCGATGAACAACGGAAGAAAACCTCCCCCATACATATCTATCTTCTTCTCCCCTTCCCTTCCATATAGCTCTTGCCCCATCTCATTCATCAATGTTTTTCTTTTCTCCAGTTACCACCATTCATTGTCTTCGGCAAATAATAGGGGAGTTAGAAGACAGGTTTCATCTCAGTTCTGGCTTAAATCCTTGTCCCTTTCAATTGTAGTATTTCCCTCTCCATCCCCTCTTACCTACTTTCAGTCCCACTCGATCACTGATCTCATTCAACATCGACTCCATAGTGCAGACAGAGCAAAGATCCTCCAGTTAACGTTGGGAGTTGCTATCATCCATGGAAGGACTAGAAGCTCGACCAAACGTATCTTTTGCCTCCACTGACCGACAAACCAGACCATTCGAAGTGGTGATTGTTCGAGGGCAATAGAACCATAGCCGAAGCAGGAATGAAAGCCTTCATCTCAGATCAGCGATCTGCTTCAAACCAAAACAATCAAGTAACCCCCCCTGTAATTAGTTCATTTCTTTGTTTTAATATTTTGTATTTGACTTTGGCTAGAGGTTGAGGGAGGAGAAGAAAGCCGATGGGACTAGTGAATTAGTTCCTGTAAGTTTTCCTCTCCTCCCTAACCCTGTCATCCTTTTTGATGTTTTGCTTTCTTCTTTTATTTTCTTTCTTTATGTTCTTTTTTTTTTTTGTGTGTTTTCCAAGTGGTCAACAAGGGGAGCATGAGAGCCAAAAAAGATCTATGCTGGCAGCGCCAGCTTTTTAATTTAAATAGTAGGGTGACCAAAACATAATAAAAGAAAGAGAAAAGACAAGAATGCCCCTCTACGGCATATAGTACAGATTACCTCACTCCCCCTCAAGTTGGGGCATAGATGTCAATCATCCCCAACTTGCACAAAGATCATAATGCCATAGTGAGCATAATCCTTTAGAAAGAACATCTGCAAGTTGTTCACCAGAGCTAATGTAGGGAGTGCACACTTGCCCCTTCTCAATTTTCTCTCTGATGAAATGCTTGTCAACCTCAATATGCTTGGTTCTATCATGGAGAACTAGGTTGGCTGCAATGTTAATGGCAGCTTTGTTGTCACAGTAGAGTGACATAGGATCATCACAAGGAAATCTTAATTCACTCAATAGGTTCTTGATCCACAGTAACTCTACAACTCCATGTGACATAGCCCTGTATTCTTCCTCTACACCTGACCTAGCCACCACACTCAGTTTTTTGCTTCTCCAAGCAACAAGGTTTCCACCAACAAAGGCACAATATCTACTGGTGGATTTTCTGTCATCCACTGAGTTGGCCCAATCTGCATCTATGTACACCTCTATTCTCGTGTGCCCATGCTTCTTAAAGAGTAAACCTATCCCCGAGAATTTCTTCAAGTACCTAAGAACTTTGTCTATTGCCTCTAGGTGTGCCTCCTTGGGTGCATGCATGAACTGACTGAGGACACCCACAACATATGCAACGTCAGGCCTGGTCATGGATAGGTAGAGAAGCTTGCCCACAAGTCTTTGGTACTGCCTTGGATCTTTCAAGGGCTCACCACTACAATCCCCAAGTTTATGATTTACATCTATAGGTGTGTTAAAAGGTTTAGCTCCTAGCTTCCCTGTATCCTTTAGGAGATCTAGGGTGTACTTCCTTTGGAAATGAAGATTCCTTGTTGAGAGTGAGCAACTTCAATACAAAGGAAGTAGCACAAGTTCCCGAAATCCTTTACTTCAAACTGTGTAGTGAGGAATTTTTTAATCTTGAATCTCTGAGACCCAGTCTCCAATGATGACAATATCATCTACATAGACAATCAAGGCTGATGTTTTCCCTTGTTCCCTCTTTAGAAAAAGTGTGTGATCATATTGACACTGCTTAAAACCCATCTGTTGAACTTCCTGGTGAAACCTGCTAAACCAAGCTCTCGAAGATTGATTTAGACCATACAAAGATTTCTTCAATTTGCAGACTTTTTGTTCACTTCCCTTAGCACAAAAACCGGGGGTTGAGTCATATACACTTCCTCTTCCAAATCACCATTCAAGAAGGCATTCTTTATGTCAAGTTGATGAAGCTCCCTATCAAGATTTGCAGCTAAAGACAAAAGAACCCGAATAGAGCTCGTTTTTGCAACCGGAGCAAAAGTCTCAGCATAATCAACTCCAAGCACCTATGTGAAACCTTTTGCAACTACCCAAGCCTAGTACCTTTTCACAGACCCATCTACCTTATGTTTTATAGATAACACCCATTTGCACCCTATAGGCTCCTTTCCCTTAGGAAGATCTACCAGGTCCCACGTTCCATTCTTGTTAAGAGCATTGATCTCTTCTTTCATTGCATCTGTCCACTCAGGAACAAATAAGGCCTCTACAACACTCTTGGGAAGGGGAACACTATCAATGGTAGATAGAAAAGCACGAAAAGAAGATGAGACATTCTCATAGGACAAGAAATGAGATATGGGGTGGTGTGTAGTGCATGATCTGACACTCTTCCTTTTTTTGTAATAGGGAGGTTCAGATCATAACTTGAAGTGTCAATATCAATAGGTTCAGGAACATCAACTGGAACAGTAGTACTTTACTTGGGTGAGGTGAAGGATCTAGCCCCTAAGATTCTGATGGCATTGGTGGCATAGTTTCTGGTGTCTCTATGGCAATTGAACTCTGTTGGCCTTGATTTTTGTAGTGCAATCTCCGAAAGACAAAATGGAGGAGGATCAGAAATAAAAGGCAACAAAACTTGAGTTTGACTCTGTTTCTCCTCAATTCTAATCTCCCCCTGAGGAGAAACAGGAAAGTAGGGGACATCTTCAAAGAAGAGGCATCCATAGAGATAGTATTTTTTTGACACAAGCTTAAAACTGTAAAATCCCTATTCGATTCTAGTTAAAGTAGAGAAGAAGAAGAGAAAGAAGAAGAAGAGAAGAAGAAGGAGGAGAAGAAAGGTTCGGCCAGATTAAGAAAAATCAGTCCACCTCTAGCCGACCCACTTGTATTTATCTCCAATAACATAGTTACAAGAAAGACCATATTGTCCCTCATAAGTGATGGGACACATAACTTAAACTTAAATAAAATAGACCTTTCACTCTCAAATAGATAAACCCAAATGACCAAAATACCCCTTGATTTGTGTATTCAAACACTCCCCCTCAAGCTGGAGAGTATATGTCATATAGTCCCAGCTTGTCACAAATATAATCTACTCTGCCCCGAAACAATCCCTTTGTAAAGAGATCTGCCCACTGATTCCCTGAGCTCACATGAGATGTGGTTATCACTCCACTTATCACTTTCTCTCTCACAAAGTGACAATCGACCTCAATATGCTTGGTTCTCTCATGAAAGACTGGGTTGGAAGAGATGAGAACAGAAGCTTGGTTATCACAGTATAGTCTCATGGGTTTGTCAACCGAGAACCCCATCTCTTGTAGCAAGTTCTTCAACCATACTAGTTTTCATGTGGTATGAGCCATAGCTCTGTACTTAGCTTCTGCACTACTCCTTGCCACCACTGTTTGTTTCTTGCTCTTCCAAGTTACAAGATTGCCACCAAGGAAGGTACAATACCCTGTAGTTGATCTCCTGTCTGATATAGAACCAGCCCAATCAGCATCTGTATACCCTACTATTTCAAGAGTCCCTCCACTTTGGTATGGCAAACCACGACCTGGAGCACTCTTCAGGTACCTAACAATCCTTAGAACTGTTTCCCAATGAGGAATCCGAGGATGTTGCATAAACTAACTCACCATACTCACAGCAAATGATATATTTGATCAGGTAATAATCAGATAACTCAACTTTCCCACCAACCTCCTGTATCTTCCAAGATCATCAAACTCTTCACCTGCATCAACACTCAACTTGACATTAAGTTCCATAGGAGTCTCTGCTGGTTTAGCACCTAACAGTCCTATATCTTCAAGTAGGTCAAGAACATATTTTCTTTGACATAAGTTAATTCCGTGCCTTGACCTTGCAACTTCTATTCCCAGGAAGTACTTCAGCTTACCCAAATCTTTCTTATTGAAGTGGTCCTATAGGAATTTCTTCAACCTATCAATCCCGTTACTGTCACTCCCAGTTATGACAATATCATCCACATACACCACTAGCAGAATTTCCCATCTTTTGAGTCATCCCAAAGTCTTTCACTACTTCACTGAACCTGCCAAACCATGCGCGTGGAGATTGTTTCAGTCCATAAATTTCCTTTTTGAGTATACAAACCTTACCATCCTCCCCCTAAGCAACAAACCCTGGCGGTTGCTCCATATACACTTCCTCAATGAGATCACCATGTAGGAAAGCATTTTTTATGTCAAGTTGCACAAGAGGCCAATCATACATAGCAGATAATGAAATCAACACCCGAATTGAACCAATTTTAGCCACAAGAGAAAATGTCTCCATATAGTCCACACCATACAACTGAGAATAGCCCTTGGCCACTAACCTGGCCTTCAATCGCTCCACACTGCCATCTGGAAGATACTTCACTGTGTAGACCCACTTACACCCAACAACATGCTTACTAGGAGGAAGAGCAATCAGTTCCCACGTGTGATTGTGTTGTAGAACAGAGAGCTCCTCTTCCATGGCTTGAAGCAATGACAGGATCTGTCGACAAGGGCTGAATTGGAGGAGGGGCCGGTGTTCTTCTGTGAGTATACACTTGTTTGATTGGTGGCCTCTCAGTAGTAACTGGCATGGGAGGTGAATCTGCAACTGGAATCGAAACCACGGGAAGGGGATCCGCAACAAAGACGGGAAGAGGAACTACGGAGGAAGGAGAAGAAACCACAATATCTAAGAAAAAAGGAACTGATTCAAAGAAGGTGACGTCGGAGCACACAAATGACTTATGGAAGTTAGGGTTATAGCACTTATACCCTTTCTGAGTCCTTGAGTAGCCAATGAAGATACACTTAGTAGCTCGTGCATCTAACTTGTCTAAACCAGGCCCCAAGTTTTGAACAAAACAAACACATCCAAAGACTCTTGGGGTGAGAGGAAACGGAGACAAGGTGGGAAACAACACCGAGAAGGAGGATTGACTTCCAAGGATGGACATGGGCATCCGATTGATGAGGAAATAGGATGTGAGGACGGCACCACTCCAAAAATGCTTTGGGACATTCATATTAAGCATCAAAGACCGAGCAGTTTCAAGGAGATTTCGATTTTTCCGTTCAGCTACACCGTTCTGTTGTGGGGTGTAAGCACAAGAAGTTTGATGAATTACCCCATGGTGCTCTAAGTATTGCTGAAATGGTATTGAGGTGTACTC
The DNA here is from genome assembly GCF_056320005.1 of Nelumbo lutea. Classification (NCBI taxonomy): domain Eukaryota; kingdom Viridiplantae; phylum Streptophyta; class Magnoliopsida; order Proteales; family Nelumbonaceae; genus Nelumbo; species Nelumbo lutea. The sequence goes on along the minus strand of NC_142687.1, from coordinate 56,407,709 downwards.
TATGGCATTATCGGAGCGAAAAATTTTAGTATGAACACCAAATTGGGTACATATTTCAGCATAAAATTTTTGAAAAATAGAAAACAATTCAATGCGATCTTTCATAAGATAAATCCATGTCATCCTTGAAAAGTCATCAACAAAAATTACAAAATACTTATAGCCATTGTATGACATCACTTTGATCAGATCCTAGACATCAGAATGAACTAAAGAAAAAGGACTCAAGACATGACTATCAACTCTTGGACTAAAAGAGACTATGATGTTTCCCAAGCTAACATGACTCACAATCCAAAGATGAAAGATGACTCAAGAAAGGAACCAGCAACTTCAGAGCCTTGAGAGAAGAATGACCAAGTCTGCAGTGCCATTGAAGAGGAGTAAGAGATGACTAAAAAGCTACTGGAGGGCCACCACCATCAAGGTAATACAATCCACCTGCCTCATGCGCTCCACAATCTTCATCCCCGTCTTGAGATCCTGAAACACACAAGAGGGATAAAAGATTATGGAACAATTAAGTGACTTGGTTAATCTACTAACAGACATAAGGTTAAAAGGGAACTTGAGAACATATAAAACAGATGATAAAGACAAGGATGAGAGATCAACATCTCCAACACCACAAATGAGAGATGTAGAACCATTAGCAAGAGTAGCTGTTTGAGATGTGGAGGACCGAGAAAGAGAAGAAAATACATTAGGAGTCCCAGACATATGGTCTGAGGCTCCAGAGTCAATGATCCAGTGTGAGGGCTTGGAAGCCAAGCAAGCCATACCTGAATGGGCAAGGGTAGCTGTGTTCTGCTGAGATGTTTGAAGGAACTGCTCATATACTGCACGGGGTACACTTACCATCTCCTTCCCAGAAACAGCAGTAGATGTGGAGGGGATCAGGTCAGTATGCTGACTATCAGTAATTGTACCACTACCCTTAGTCACAGCATGGTTAGCCCAAGTGTTGGGTGGACCATGTAAATCATAGCAGAAATTAACCGTGTGCCCCTCTAATCCACAGTGTGTACACTTCCTAGGGGCATTACTTCTTTCTTTACCACGACCTCCCCCTGAGTCCTGACCTCCACTCCAATCGCCAGCACGGTTAAACATGGGACCACCACGATTACCTGGAAGTCCACCACCACCACCACCACCTCTATTTCCACGGCCTCCCCCTCTAGTCACCACAAAACCAGATCTGTCTGAGAGAGAAGAATGCTCTATAGACTCAATAGATGTCCTCCTAAGATGGGCAAAAACTTCTTCAAGTGAGGGAAGAGCAGACCCCCCCAGTATTTGTGCTCGGACAGGCTCATATTCAGCCTTCAAACCCACTAGAAACCTTGTCACATCAAGTTGCTCACATTGTTGTTGCTGAATCTGAACATCCTGTGTCAGAGGATGATACACATTGAGCTCATTTCGGATATTCCTCAGACTTGCATAGTATTCCTCCAAGCTTTGATTGCCTTGCTTCAGATTAAAGTACTCTTGGTACAACTAATACACCCTAGTTGTATTGTCTTGTCTGGAGTACAGTTTCTTAGCATGATCCCAGATTTCTTTAGTTGTATCTAGGAACATAAAGTTCACGCTAATTTTTGGTTCCATGCTATTCCACAGCCATGTCATTATTTGTGCACCTTCCTATTCCCAGTCACTAAACCCCTGAGAATTAGAGGAGGGTTTCTCCTCTCTTACATGTTTTACTTTTTTCTTGGCCTTTAAGAACACCTCCATAGATTTTTCCCACGACACATAATTCTCACCATTCAACTAAATAGATGTCATTTGAACATTTAGGTAATCTGGAGAAATCATAACTCCTATTTTATTGTCATTCCCCTCTCCAATCGATGCCATCTTAACTAATTCACCTTCAAATATTCAGCACAACCTCACGCACTTCCACAAAACTTATCTCACTTTCAGCACCACCAACTTCTTCAAATACACATTGCACATCAAACACAAAAGCTGAAATCACTCAATCATTAAATCAAACACAGAAATCAGTATAAACACCACCACATGACACAAGGTTTCACTTTCAACTATTCAGAAGCATCCACACACCATTCAACACAGTACAACCACCACCACACCACTGCTGTCATGAATTTCAGCAGTCGAAAAGCCCTACTTTCAGCACACATGAGGTAAAAACAGAGAACAAGGCTGATATGCATACTAATACACAACCTCAACGACCACCACCACAATAACTGGAGGCATACTCACCTCCAAAACTACAAAAACGACTACTCCTTTTTGGCCTCTTGTCAAGCTTCAACTCAGGCTAGAAGAAAATCGAAGAAAGCTGAAATGGTTGGCGGTGAACCCAGGAAGAAGACAAATAGTGAGGAAAGAAGAAAAAAAAAGGAAAAGAGAACTAGTTTTTATTGTTCTGATACCATGTAAAATCCCTATTATTCTAGGTTAAAGTAGAGAAGAAGAAGAGAAAGAAGAAGAAGAGAAGAAGGAGGAGAAGAAGGGTCGGCCAGATTAGGAAAAATCAGTCCACATCTAGCCGACCCACTTGTATTTACCTCCAATAACATAGTTACAAGAAAGACCATATTGTCCCTCATAAGTGATGGGACACATAACTTAAACTTAAATAAAATTGACCTTTCACTCTCAAATAGATAAACCCAAATGACCAAAATACCCCTGATTTGTGTATTCTAACAAAAACAACGATAACCTTTCTGAGCAAGGGGATAACCAAGAAAATTACACACAATAGCTTTGGGATCAAGCTTACCACGACTAGGAGAGAGATCATGAACAAAACATTTACATCCAAAGACCCGCATAGGGATAGGAAATAGAGGAGCTTTAGGGAAGAGGATCTGATGAGGGGACCTATCAAGGTTTAAAATGTCGATGTCGATGGAAATGCCGCTTACCAAAATATAGGACATATGTCGGAAGTGTCGGAAATATCGAGGGGAAATATTGTAAAAATTAGAGACATTGTGGAAATATTATGAAATATGTGAAAATATGCAATGATATTTTGTAAAATGATAAAAGAAGCATTAATACATGTTTCTACACTATTATCTTATTCCTAACCATTATATAAAGCTATGAATCTAAGATCGATAACAAATTAGTAAATGACAATTTACTGATTTATTATGCATTTTGATGTTTTTACAAGGTTATCTGATATTTTCTTTTATTATTTTTAATGCTGATTTATTATAAATTCTAATATGTTTATTTCACACTAGTAAATAGAAATACATTATAAATTCTAATAAATTCTAATATGCATTGTCAGAGGTACGAGACGACACATGGAAGGCAGTGGCAGTGTTACCTGAAGCAGATGCAAAAGAGGTAGGAGTAGGACCAGTATCCATCTGGCGAAGAGTCCTACCATATAACTCCAAATGGTCACGGAAGGAGTTGATGATCTCTTCCTTAGGGTCAGAATTGGGATGCCTTTCCTGAGTTACCAAGGGACCAATCTGTTGAGATGCCATATTAGCTGAGTTATACCTTTTCTAATTCTGCTAACTTGGTTTCTTGCCCTGATCAATTGTTGGCTTCTTACCCAAATCCTATGCCCATTTAGGTTTTCCATGGAGATCGCAGCAGGTATCTCTGGTGTGTCTTGCCTTCTGGCAGTGAGTGCACCAAAGCTTACTCTTATCATCTGTTCTCTTCTGAGAGTCACCCTTCTTAGAACCACCTCCAACATTAGTATCTGAACCTCCCCGGACAAATAGAGCAACTGGCTCCCCCTCTGAAGAATTCATCACATTTCTTCTACTTTCTTTTGACTAAACCAAGGCATAAACCTCCTGAGCTGATGGCAAGTCTTTACTTCCCAAGATCTGCACCCTAATGGACTCATATGAAGGATTCAGCCCCAAAAGGAAGGCAAATACCCATTGCTGAGATACAAGTGATTTGTATGCCTTTGCATCCTCATCACACTTCCAGTTAACATTCTGCTAATGATCAAGTTCTTTCCATATTGATGTCAGATCCCAATAGTACACCGAGAGACTCCTTTCTCTCTACTTACAAGTGAACAATTCGGCTTGCAGTTGGTATAACTTGGCATAGTGTCTCTGCTCTGAATAGGTGGACTTTGCTTGTTCCCATATTTCACAAACAGTTTCAGCCCACATAAAAGTTTTTCTCACCTGTGGCAGCATGGAAACCAAGAACCAAGACATCACCATACTATCTTCTTGGTTCCATCTATCATATTCAGCACTTCCGCTCTTCGGTTCCTTCACTTTCCCATTGATGTATCCTATTTTTCCCCTAGCAGTGATGTAGTTTTATTCCCCTAGACCATTCAAGGTAATTCAGACCATCAAAAGGAAAGACATCCATGGGGAAACTCATATCCATTCCCCCACCCCATTTTGATTTCCAGAAATCCCTGAAGTAGCAGAATTCTCAAAAGACATGGTCAACACAGAATTTTTTTTTATCAAAAAACATCAACTTAGGATCCCTCCTTATATCAGAACAAAAAACTCCACACACAACAAGTGATTAGTCCACCCACACTGCAGTTTTTGGACTTAATTTGAGCACAAGACCAGCACCAATTTCCAAAATAAACAAGATGACAGATCTGATTTTCAGACCTGTACGGAGTAGCAGTCCCAGCCTACTAGTTTTCTCAGCAGGTCTACAAGCAATAATCACAAGGGGAGATCCTTACACACAAGGCATCAAGCCAACAAGTAGAGAAAACAGGTCATGCGTGACCTACAACAGCCTTTCACAGGTACAGAATCACATGATCCGAAACAGAGGAAAAACCTCACAAGGGTGTGCCAACACAGTGGTTCAGGTCCATTCGTTTTCCTCTTGGTACACGACCAAGGGAAGAGAAGAAAAGAAAAGAAAAAAAAATGGGGCGGTACCAGTTGCAGGTCTAATTCAAACAACCAAGATGTACTACTCTGTTCCGCCCAGATTCAGCAGCTTGGAGAAGACACTCGATCGCCCAAATTCAATGGCCATGCTCTGATACCATCTTGACAGTAAATCTGATTGAAGGTTACAGCAAAGAGAAGAGAAGAGAAGAGAAGAGGAGAGAAGAGAAGAGAAGGAAGGAAGAAGTGTTGAGGTAATGGAAAAGTACTGGCGGCGCCAGCTTCATTATAATATATAAGGCGAAAAAATAAGAAGGGAAATGGCCCTTGTGCCCCTACTAAGTGATAGTACAATAATAAATTAAAATAAAAAAGGATTTAATCAGCCAAACAGACCCTAACAAACATAAAATCAATTATTTTAACACTTTCAACAATGTCGATTTTTTCTCTCTGCAACCCCATTTTGTTGTGAGGTTTTGGCACATGAGCTCCTGTGTTGAGAGCCGCAGGTTGCAAAGAAATTTGTGAGGTCTCCATGGAACAATTCCTTGGCATTATCTGATTGAAAGATTCAGATCTCCAATTGAAATTGGGTGTAAACCATACACTGAAAGTCTTTCATAATTTTAGGAATTTCCTCCCATGAATACATAGGATAAACCCAAGTGTAGCGAGAGAAGTGATCAACAAAGGAAATAAAATACTTGTAACCATTCTCAATTGGAATATTAACAGGTCCCCACACATCTAAATACACAATGTGAAAAGGAAATTCTAATCTTTTATTACGTAAAGGGAATGAAGTTCTACAATGTTTACTCAGTTGACACACATGACACTGAAAATCACTAACAGACAAAGACTTAAACAAATCTGGAAACAAAAACTTTAAAGACTCAAAAGACACATGGCCTAAACGGTGGTGCCACAAAATAATCTAACTCTTACACAATGAACACAAAGACTCTGAAACTGAAAGACCGACTTTGTTCTCTAGCACATAGAGACCATCCACCATGTTCCATCTACTAACCTCACTTTATCTCTACCAGAGATAAGAGAATATGTTTGAAACAAGGTTGACTTACCAATCAAGTGGTTGGATACATCGGAATCAATAACCCAAGGGGATTTCGGGTTATCAGTAGACACATGGAAAGCTGAGGCAGAATTACCTGAAGAGGAGGCAAAAGAAGTAGGTGTGGGTCCAGAATCAGCATTGATGAGAGCCCTACCATATTGCTCCAAATGGTCACGGAAGGAATTGATAATATCTTCTTTGGGTCAGAATAAGGGAGACAACCCTGAGAAGTACTCTGATGTTCATGAGATGCCAAGTTAGCCTAAGTAAACTTCTTCTGGTGTGGCTTCTTGCTTGGTTATTGTGCTGATTTCTTACCCAATTCCTATGCCCATTTTGGTTTCCCATTCAATTCCCAATAGATTTCACGGGTGTGCCTAGATTTTTGGCAGTGAGTACACCACAGATTGTCTTTATCATCTGTCTTTTTCTCATTTTCCCCTTTTCTTGGTGCCCCAATGTTACCCCTTACAGCAAGAGCAATAGTCTCCCCCTTAGGAGGATTCATGGCAAACTTCCTACTCTCTTCAGATTGAACAAGTGGATAAACCTCTTGGACAGACGGAAGATCCTTGCTGCCCAAAATCTGAACACGAATAGGTTCATACACGGGATTCAAACCCAGAAAGAAAGCGAGCACCCTTTGCTGTGAAACTAACTTTTCATATGCTTTAGCATCATTTTCACTTTCCCAATCAATGTTCTTATAATAGTCTAGTTCTTTCCAAACTGAAGTGAGAGCAGAATAATAGGTTGATAAGCTCCTTTTTCTCTGCTTACATGTCGAAGATTCTGCTTGTAGCTGGTAGATTCTAGCATAATGCTTCTACTCTAAATAAGTTGCTTGCACTTGGTCCCATATTTCTTTTTCTGTCTCGACCCACATAAAATTCTGTTTGACGGATGGTAACATGGATGTCAAAAGCCAGGACATAATCATGCAATTTTCTTGGTCCCACTTATCGTATTCGATAGTACCAGCCCTAGGTTCCTTTATTTTCCCATTAATATATCCTGCCTTACCCCTGGCTGTGATATACAGCCACATCTCCTTAGACCATGCTAGGTAATTTCTACCATCCAACGGGGTAATAGTCATTGGGAAATTCATGGAGTCATGACCACTACTCATTCCACTTTGATTCATGGTGGTTCCTGAAGTTGCAGAATCTTCAGCATTCATGATTTCAGTCGATACACACCCACAAAGAGAAATTCACAGCCCTCATTCTGAGTGATAACAATCAGAACCCAATTTCAGCTTATGTAGAAACACACTTTGACAGGTCAAATAGGTCTCCAAGGCTAACATTAAGCCACAACCATCGGTATTCTGCTGCTATGCTGGTCACCTGAACACTCTCACAGGTGTAACAGATCCCCCCAAGGCTAATATTGGTCACAAACATAGTGAACTATTGCTGTACCAGTCAGCGGTCACTCATGACCTATAAAATTTTCCACAAGAAACTTGGTTTCTGGATCATCCGACCCACAAAGAAGGGGTTAAACCCAACTTATATCATCTGGTTGGGGAAAACCTTAACTTGTTTTTGGTATCTACACCAAGAACCAAAAGAAAAAAGTTCAAAAATAGGTCTCCATGTTCAGTCCGAGAGAATTCTGGGTTTACCAGTCCAAGACAAAGAAGAAAACGCAACAAAAAAGGAACAACCGACCTCTTAGGAAGAATCAACCAGTTATCAGCAATTTCTGGAATCACTTGAGTTTGTTTTCAGCCCAGAACAAATGAGAGGGAAAAAACAGACGAACAGTTCTCAGGTCCAGAACGAGTTTGTTTCCTTCATTCTCAGTCCAGAAAGAACAGAGCAATCCTTCAGCCGATGCAGTGAGGAGATTTGACAGAGCACCGACCCGCTCTGATACCATGTTTTCAGCAAGGAGAGGCGGAAAGCATGAGAGCCAAAAAAGACCTATGCTGGCAGCGCCAGCTTTTTAATTTAAATAGTAGGGTTACCAAAACATAAAAGAAAGAGAAAAGACAAGAATGCCCCTTTGCGGCATATAGTACAGATTATCAGGATTAAATGGTCGGAGTTGGCGGTGAGGCTACCGCTGAGCCAGCCCCTAATCCTCTGGCACCAGCTTAATCTTGTTGTGATGCCTTCTTATTGATCCAACCATCATGTTTTTTTATTCATCATTTCATCTTGAGAGGCTACTTTCTGCTTGTTATATCAGATATGGATTTAGAATTTGTGCTATTTTCCTTCCCTTGTTATCAGATATGGATTTCTGTTACTCCTATTCTTGTGATCAATTTGAATGGTTGTTTGGATCTGTCACTTGTAATGAAAGATGGAGAAACTCAATCTATCAAAGGAAAATCTGAAATAAATGATATAAAAAATGATAAGGTGGTAGCAAGGGGTAAAAGCTTGTAAGGAAAAGGGAAAAGTGAGCGAGCTAGCAGAGGGAATCCAAATTGATGTTTCTGAGTGTGGATGAGGGGAGAGATAGAATAAGCTACTGATTTAGAATGTTGATAAAAAAGGAAAATAAACAATAAACAAAATAAAATGATAATAAGCATAAGAAATTATGAGGGGGTAGAGGAGAGAGAGTTTAGTGAGTCAACAATGAACAAATAAATGAATAGGATCCCTTAAGAAAATAACACAAAAAAACTAAATGAAATGAAATAGATAATAATAAAAATAAAAAGAGAAAGGTTAAAAAAGCTAAATAATAATAATAATAATAATAAATATAGATACTAACATAAATAGGTAGCCTTTTTTCTTTTTCTTTGGTGTTGGTATGTTCTTGGGTTTGCTTTCTTTTATTATTCCACTTGAATATTTGCTTTTTTGTGTTACCATGTGGGCCCCACCTATTAGACCCAGGAGAGGGGTGCCTAACCCCTTCCCTCTCCCATCCAAGAAATACCCAGATGGGTTGTAACATCGCCTTGGGTTTTGGAGTCACTATCGGATCAAAGTGTTTTTTTTTTTTTGAAAATTAGTCTCAAAGGTCCTATCGCCTCCATTTCCATAACTGATGGGTGGTGACTCCTGTTGACAGATGTTGTGTTGACAGATGTTGTTGTACACATGTTTAGTACTGCAAGGGTACTTTTGTAGTTTCTTCATATTTTATGTTGTACGACCAGCCTAGTATAAATAATAACATACTGCACTCGCCTGCAGTATTCTTTTGGGCTCTCAGTCCTCTCGCCTCTCCTCTCTCTCTTCCCCTTCTCTTCTCTTGCTCAACATGGTACTAGAGCAAGTCGTCCAGGCCTGAAGGGTGATGTCAAGCAAATCTGATTTGTTCATCCTTCAATGTCAAGCAGTCAGTCTCTTCATCTCCCAGCCGTATCCATCTGCTGTTCGACCTTAAGCAAGAAGATGCCTGCCTAACTTTTCATCTTCTAGCGCAGAAAAAAAGTTCTGGTTATAGAGAGTTTTCTATCTAATGTTCAAAGAAGTCTGCCAACATTGACTGTTCGGCTGTAGAGAGGATATCATCTGATGTTCGTAGATAAAGCTCTGGTTCATAGAGAGGCTATCATCTGATGTTCAAGAAGGTATTATCTACTGTTCATCTACTGTTCGGGTGCCCTGGTATTCAACTGAAGTTTTTTTTTTTTTTTGTGTTTCTTTGCACCCATTGATGGACTGTTGATGCCCTAATATTCGACTATGGTGTTCCTTTTTTGTGTTACTGCTTTTCGGCTACCCTGTTGATGGACTGAAGTAGCTCTTTCCTTTTAGTTTGATCTCATTGACTGTTCGGCTGCCCTGAAGTTGGCACTGTACCAGGTCTGCCGATTAGGTGTGTGGTGAACTTCACCTTGCACCTTCCATTCTGTTGTGGGGTCGTATGATCTCTGTAAAACCGTAGGTCATACAGATCTGTTTACGTGCTGCTACAGTAGTGTTTGTTCTTGTATCCCTATGAAACTGTAGGTCATAAGGACCTGTTTGTGTGCTGCAATAGCAGTCTTTTTAGTGGGCTGAAGGTCAAGAAGTGCCTGGTGCCTTCTGTAACAGCTCTGTGAGGCAGTGCTCCTTTCTTTGGGTGCTGTTTTTTTTTTTAAACCTAAAATCATGAGTGGTGAAGATTCTGCCACATCTGGAATTTCTTCAATGCTAAATGGAATGAGTGGGGGTGGTGGTAACCTATCCTTTCCTATGGCTGTTGTCCCTCTTGATGGTTTAAATTACCTAGAATGGTCAAGAGGGATCAAGTTATACATCACTACAAGGGGGAAGATAGGCTATATTAATGCGAAAATTAAAGAACCACACTCTGGGAGTGCCGAATATGATAGATAGAATCAGGAGAACAATATGGTTATGTCTTGGCTCTTGGTCTCCATGCAACCTCAAATAAGGAAGAATTTCATGTGGGCTGAAACTGCAAATGAGATCTGGGAACAAGCAAAATCTACATATTCAGAACTGCGACACTATGACAAGATCTATCAACTGCAGGCAGAATCATCTACTTGTATACAGAGGGAGAGGTGTTTATCAGTATATTACTCTGACTTGACTTCTGTCTGGAAGAAGTTAGACCATTACCAGAATGTGGATTGGAAGTGTGACGAGGATGCAAAACTGTACAAGAAACCTGTCTCCCAGCAAAGAGTGTTTGCCTTTTTACATGGTTTGAATCCTATGTATGAATCTATCAGAATACAGATTCTCGGTTCTAAGGATCTTCCATCAGTTCAGGAAGTTTATGCTCTTGTACAATATGAAGAGAGTAGAAGGAATTTGATGAACAGCCCTGGTGGGGATGCAGTTGTGTTGGCAGTAAAAGGGGATGTGGGATCTTCTTCCAGGAAAGGAGATCTCCAGAAAAAAAAACGGAAGATAAGGACAAATTGTGGTGCACTCATTGCCAGAAACCCCGACACACCAAAGATACCTGTTGGGATCTTCATGGGAAACCAAAATGGGCTCAAGATCTGAATAAGAAGCAAGGTTCAGATGTGAATAAAAGGTCCAGACAGCAAGGTACAAAAAAATACAACATGGCCAACATGGCTACTCGGGAGAATCAGCCCTCCATCCCTACTGTGGCTCAGACATATCTCTCTGGATCTGACCCGAGGGAGGATATTATGAATTCCTTCCGTGACCAGTTAGAGCTCTATGGTAGAGCAATTCGTCAGATGGATGTTCCTCCCTCAACCTCATTTGCATCTACGTCAGGAAACTCTGCCACAGCTTTCCATGTTGCTTCTCACACCCTTGACTCTCCATGGATCATTGATTCTGGAGCGTCAAAACACATGACTGGTACGTCCTCTTACTTTCAAACCTATCACCTTCTTTCTGGAAGAGACAAGGTGAGACTAGCTGATGGATCATACACTTCCATAGCTGGTCAAGGAACAATCTCTCTTCCCCTTGGCCTTACCCTCTCTAATGTCCTACATGTTCCAAAATTTCCCATTAATTTGTTCTCTGTTAGTAGTGTTACTAATTCCTTAAACTGCTCAGTGACCTTTTTCCCTTCTCATTGTGTGATACAGGATCTAGCCTCAAGGAGAACGATTGGTAGGGGATGTATGGTTGATGGACTTTACATGCTGGAGAATAAGGCTAGTCTTCATGTTACAGAGTCTATGAGTCAGTCCTGTAAGAGTCAAGTTTATTTATGGCATCGTCGCCTTGGTCATTTGTCTTTTGAGTCTTTAAAAGTTGTATTTCTAGAACTGTTTAAGTCAATGTCCGTTTCAGATTTCTCTTGTCGAATATGTCAGTTAAGTAAACATTGTAGAACTCATTTTCTTCAAAAACATAGTAAATCTGAATTTCCTTTTCACATTGTTCAGTCTGATGTATGGGGCCCTATTACTTTACCATCTGAGAGTGGTTACAATTATTTCATTACCCTCATTGATGGACTATTCTAGATATACTTAGGTATATCCTATGCAAACCAGGGAGGAAGTACCAAAAATTATCCAAGATTTTCAGCGGATGGTCTTCACTCAATTTCACACTGAAATCCAAATTTTTCAGTCAGACAATGCGAAAGAGTTTTTTCATAGTGATCTCACAGAGTTCTTTGCTTCGTGTGGTTCACTTCACCGTAGCTCTTGTGCCCGAACACCACAACAAAATGGTGTGGCTGAATGGAAGAGCCGACATCTCCTTGAAGTGGCTCGGGGTTTACTACTCCATATGAATGTCCCTAAACGTTTTTGGCTTGAAGTTGTTCTTTGTTCAACCTACCTCATTAACCGTATGCCCTCCCGTTGGTTAGAGTACAAAGCCCCATATCAGCTTCTCTTTCCTAAGGCCCCCCTTCTTCCCATTCCTACACATGTATTTGGTTGTCGGTGCTTTGTCCAAAATCTGTCTCCCACCCGTGGGAAATTGGATTCTCGTGCTATTCCTTGTATATTCCTTGATTACTCCTTTACTTAAAAGGGATACCGTTGTTTTGATCCTGTTTCTCGGAAATTCTATATCTCCATGGATGTTTCTTTCTTTGAGGATGAGCCTTTCTTTCTTGTTTCTCCTCGGGGGGAGTGTAGGCTCGAGGAGAAACTAGTTCAGCTTCCTTCTCTTCCTGATCCTCCGCCTTTTCGTGTCTTCTTTCGTCATCACAAAGGCCAACCAAATTCAAGAGCTATGGAGAATCTAGAAGTTGTACCTCCAGTGCCATCAAACTCCTCGGGGGAGGATCATACCCACTCAGGTAACTTGGCTCCCAATGATGTTCTTGATTCTATTGAAATTGATACCTCTGCTGCTAATGACCTTGACCTTCCTATTGCTCACAGGAAAGGTGTTAGATTGTGCACCACTAAACATCCCATTTCCAACTTTGATTTCTATGAGAACATTTCACCCTCATTTCGTGCTTTCCTTACCTCTATCGACAGTGTCCCTATCCCCAAGAATGTGGCAAAAGCTTATTCATTTCCTAAATGGACAAATGCCATGAAGGAAGAAATCAATGTCTTTCATAAAAATGGCACATGGGAACTTGTAGACCTTCCTAAGGGAAAGGATCCAGTTGGATGTAAATGGGTGTTCACTGTCAAGCATAGGGCTGATGGAACGGTTGAGAGGTATAAAGCTCGCTTAGTGGCAAAGGGGTTTACTCAAGTGTACGGAGTTGATTATGCAAAAATTTTTGCCCCTGTTGCCAAGATGAACTCTATTAGAGTTCTTTTCTCTCTTGCTGCTAATCTAAATTGGGATCTACATCAGCTTGACATCAAGAATGCATTCTTGAAAGGTGACCTTGAAGAGGAAGTTTACATGATTCAACCCCCTGGTTTTCTAGCTCAAGGCAATGAACAGAAAGTGTGCAAGTTGAAGAAATCTTTATACGAGCTGAAACAATCACCAAGAGCTTGGTTCAGCAAATTCCATGTTGCGGTTCAGCGGAAAGGATACAAGCAATGTCAATCAGATCACACACTGTTTGTGAAAAGAGGAGAAGGTAAAATGACTGCTTTAATAGTATACGTGGATGACATAATTGTTACTGGTGACTGGAAGGATGAAATCCAAAGGTTGAAGCGTTTCCTTGCCACTCAGTTTGAAGTGAAGGATCTAGAACCTCCTAGATACTTCATTGGAATTGAAGTTGCCCGATCAAAGAGGGGTATCTTCATTTCCCAAAGGAAATATGTCCTAGATTTACTTAAGGACATTGGAAATATGGGAGTGAAGCTAGTTGACTCTCCCATTGACCCCAACCATAAATTAGGTGACAGCCAAGGTGAACCTCTCAAAGATGTGAAACAGTTTCAGAGGCTTGTAGGGAGATTGTTATATCTTTCTATGGCTCGTCCAGACATTGCTTATGTTGTTGGTGTCCTCAGTCAGTTCATGCATGCACGTAGGTCCACTCATCTTGAAGCAGCAGAAAGAATCCTTCGACATCTAAAAAAGTTTCCTGGTGCTGGCTTGTTATTTCAAAGGCATGGGCATTTGAAAGTTGAAGTTTATACAGATGCAGATTGGGATGGATCTCGAAGTGACAGAAAGTCTACTAGTGGCTACTGCACCTTCATAGGAGGGAACCTTGTTGCATGGAGGAGTAAAAAGCAAAATGTAGTGGCTAGATTCAGTGATGAAGCTGAATATCGTGCAATGGCTCACGAAGTAGCTGAAGGTATGTGGATAAAGAATCTGTTGAGTGAGTTGGGTTTCCTAGTGGACAAGCCTATGACTCTATTCTGTGATAACAAAGCAGCTATAAACATTGTTTCTAACCCAGTGCTACATGATAGAACAAAACACATCAAAGTTGACAAGCATTTTATCAGAGAGAAGGTCATCAAAGGCGAAGTATGTACTCCCTATGTCAGCACTGAGAACCAACTTGCAGACATCTTTACAAAAGGGCTTCACCATTCTAGACATCATGATCTCTGTGACAAGTTGAGCATGATTGATATCTATGCTCCAACTTGAGGGGAAGTGTTGACAGATGTTGTTGTACACATGTTTAGTACCACAAGGGTACTTTTGTAATTTCTTCATATTTTATGTTGTACGACCAGCCTAGTATAAATAATAACATACTGCACTCGCTTGTAGTATTCTTTTGGGCTCTCAGTCCTCTCGCCTATCCTCTCTTTCTCTTCCTCTTCTCTTCTCTTGTTCAACAACTCCAAACCAGCTCAAGTGAACCGTTCTCTGATGCTCACAACTATTATTGAGTTTAGAATCTATAAAATATGTATGGACGTTTTACACAACGGAAATGAATTATATTGAGTTTTCTTCAGCTTAATCAAACTACGGTGAGTGATTCCCATTCCCTAAAGTGATTTCAAGTATTTTTCCCTCTTCTTTCTTTCCCTATTTTCTCTCTTATTCCTTCAAGAAGCCATTATAGCCATCGACAGCGATAAAACTCTGATCAAGAAGACCATTCAAGGAAAAATTAGTCACCTTCTTGGAACAGGGCCAAAGTTGGGCGAGCCAAATTTTGATGCTTGGGATGAAGAGGACTCCATGATTATGTCATGGTTGTGGAGTTCAATGACACCCGAGATCAGTGATACTTGTATGTTTCTTCCCTCTGCAAAGACTATTTGGGATGCTGTCCAACAAACCTATTCCAAAGCTCATGACGCTGCTCGTGTCTATGAGGTCAAAGTGAAGACAGCGGCAGCCAAAAAAGGGAAAATAAGTGTTACAGAGTATGCAAATCTGCTGCAAAATTTATGGCATGAGCTTGATCATTATCGGGTTCTTGAGACAGTGCCCTGATGATGCTGTGATCTTGAAGAATTTTATTGAAAGAGATAGGGTGTATGATTTTTTGGTCAGACTGAATGCTGAATTTGATCAGGTCCGAATACAAATTCTTGGCAAAGAAGAAGTGCCTCCATTGAATGAAGTCATAACCCTTGTCAGAGCTGAGGAAAGCCGCCGTGGAATCATGCTTGAGCCTAAAGATCCCGAAGGCTCAGCCATGGCGGCAAGGGGAGGAAGTTACAGTGGTTCAAAGGGTGAGAACAATAACAACTTGGCTCGTGACACAACTACCCGTGACTCTAACGATAACCTCTAGTGCACCTTTTGCAAGAAGCCCAGACACACAAAAGATCGGTGCTGAAAACTTCATGGGAAACCTCCCACATCTAGCAAGGAATGGGGAAATCGATGAGTTTCAAAAGGAGTTCAATAGGCCCATAATGTCTCCACAACCCTGCAGCAAGAACACTCAAGTCAGGGACCATTTAATGATGAAGAAATTGAAAGGCTAAGGAGCTTCCTGAAATCCTTGAAACCAGGAAGTGGTTCCACCTCTCTTGCTCTCTCAAGTAAGTCTTTATCTCTAGGATTACATGCCTCGGGTAGCGTTTTTACATGGATTCTTGATTCTGGAGCTATTGACCACATGACACCCTCTTCACTACATTTTCTCACCTATACACCCTGTCCTAGTAATAGAAAAATTTCTGTTGCTAATGGCTCTTTCACCACAATGGCAGGGATTGGGAATATTCAAATTACTCCATCCCTATTGCTCAAAAATGTGCTTCATGTTCCTAAGTTATCCACTAGCCTTATCTCTATACATAAACTCACCCAGGATGTGAACTGCAATGTTGTGTTCTTTCCTTCTTACTGTGTATTTTAGGACCAGGTTTCGGGGAAGAAGATTGGACTTGCTAAGGAAAGGGATGGACTCTACTACCTTGAAGCAACCAGCAAACCATCTCACACTGTTATGCATGTCATACACGAGTCATTCTTATCTACCTCCAATAAAGATTTAATTTGGCATCATCACTTCCGTTTCGGTCATCCTTCATTTCCTGTTTTAAAAACAATGCTTCCTTCTTTGTTTAAAGGAATTGATGTTAAAACCTTTCATTGTGATGTTTGTGAACTTGCTAAGCACAAAAGGGTTTCTTTCCCAATCAGCAATAAAAGATCTTCAACTCCTTTTTATTTGATTCATTCGGATATATGGGGCCCTTCTCAAATTCCCAACATTACTGGTTCTAGATGGTTTGTCACCTTTATTGACGATTGCACTAGGGTCACATGGATCTTTCTTCTTAAGTCTAAATCTGATGTGGGTGCCATTCTTCCCAACTTTCATAACATGGTCCAAACTCAGTTTGGTGTGAGAATTAAAAGGTTTCGATCTGATAATGCTACAGATTATTTTAATCAGAATTTGCCCCCATTTTTTCAAAAAGAAGGCATTGTGCATGAATCCTCCTGTGTTAACACTCCCCAACAAAATGGGATAGCTGAGAGGAAAAATAGCCATCTTTTGCAAACCACCCGAGCTTTCTCTTTCAAAGCTGGGTGCCAAAACAATATTGGGGGGAAGTTGTCCTTACTGCTGCATACACCATAAATAGACTACCATCTAAAGTTCTTGACAACCGAAGCCCAGTACAAGTCCTTTCTCAATTCTACCCTTATATTTGAACCTCAAATAATCTCACACCAAGAAATTTTGGCTGCACTGCCTTTGTTCATGTCCATAATAAGGAAAAATTGGATCCACGAGCAATCAGGTGTGCTTCTAGGGATATTTCCCAACTTAGAAAGGTTATAAATGTTATCATCCAGTCACCAGAAAATTCTACACCTCCATCGATGTCACATTTGAGGAGGGACAATCCTTTTTCACTCAACCTTATCTTCAGTGGGAGCCCTCATTAATGGAAGATAAGGCCTCAGATCTACTCTCCTTAGATGTATTACCCTCCTCACAGTCATCCAACCGTCAAGAATCACAACCTCTGAGCCCCACATTCCCGAGTCTCAACAAGAGTCAAGCAACCCGACCATTGAACCAAATTCAGACATTGTTAACCCCACCAATGATGTGCATGATGATGTGAGATATATGCAGGTTTACTCTAGGAGAAGAAATCCAGATCCTCAACTTGTGCAAGTCCAAGATTCAACTCCTAATCCTAGAACTGAGGGATATGCAGAACCTGAACCTGCACCTTCACGGTCTGAATATGACCTACCTATTGCACTGAGAAAATGAACCAGAGAATGTACCAAACACCCATTGTACCCTTTAGCCAAATCTGTGTCGTTCCAAAGATTCTCTAAATCCCATAAAAGTTTTCTGGCTAGCCTTAACACCATTCCAATTCCTAATACTCTAGCCGAGGCACTTTCTAATAAGGAGTGGAGAAAAGCCATGAGAATGGATATGGAGGCACTAGAAAAGAACAACACATGGAAATTGTGGATCTACCAAGAAACAAGAAGACTATAGGATGTAAATGGGTGTTCACAATTAAGTACAAATCTGATGGGTCGTTAGAAAGGTACAAAGCACAACTGGTAGCCAAGGGATATACGCAGACTTATGGGGTAGATTATTAGGAAACTTTTGCCCCAGTAGATAAAATGAATACAATAAGGGTGTTGCTGTCTTTGGCTGCTAACTATAATTGGGATTTGCAACAGTTTGATGTAAAGAATGCATTTTTCCATGGTAATCTAGAAGAGGAGATATACATGGACATTCCATCGGGTTTTGGAGAAGGAATTAAGGGGAACAAAGTTTGTAGGTTCAAGAAAGCACTATACGGACTCAAACAATCTCCGAGAGCATGGTTTGGAAGGTTTACAAAGGTGATGCTTAGTATAGGTTACAAGCAAAGTCAAGGTGACCACACATTGTTTATCAAACACACAGCCTCAGGGGGAGTTACTGCATTATTAGTCTATGCGGACAATATAATCGTTATTGGGAATGATAAAAAAGAGAATGAAGCATTGAAAAACTGCCTTTCCAGAGAATTTGAGATAAAAGACTTGGGGAGACTAAAGTATTTTCTCGGAATTGAAGTAACACATTCTAAACAAGGCATCTTTATCTCTCAACAAAAGTATGTTGTTGATCTTTTGAGAGAAACAAGAAATATGGAATGTAAACCAGCTTCCACGCCTATAGATCCCAATCATAAAATTGGAGAAGCCAGCGAGAATGCAAGTGTAGACAAGGAAATGTTCCAAAAACTGGTTGGAAAACTCATATATCTTGCACATACACGGCCAGATATTGCATACGCTGTAAGTGTAATAAGTTAGTTTATGCATAATCCTAAAGAAGTTCATCTGTAGGCTACTCATCGAATTCTGCACTCTTTGAAAGCCAATCCAGGAAAAGGAATTTTATTCAGAAGAAATGGGGGACTGGCTCTTGAAGCATATACAGATGCTGATTATGTAGGATCTCCAGTAGATAGACGATCCACTTCCGGTTACTGTACCTTCTTGGGAGGAAACTTAGTCACTTGGAGGAGTAAGAAGCAAAATGTAGTGGCTCGGTCAAGTGCAGAGGCAGAATTCAGGGCTATGGCACAAGGAGTGTGTGAATTACTCTGGTTGAAGATAATTCTAGAAGACCTGAAGATTTCACGAGAAGAGCCTATGAAACTATATTGTGATAACAACTCAGCCATTAATATTGCTCACAATCCTGTTCAACATGACAGGACGAAGCACATCAAAATTGATCGACACTTCATAAAAGAGAAATTGGATAGCAAGTTGATTTGCACTCCCTATGTGTCTGCAAAAGGACAAATGGCCGATGTACTTACTAAAGGGCTCAATAGTACAGACTTTCGAAGAATTATAGCCAAGCTGGGAATGGAGGATCTCTATTCACTAGCTTGAGGGGGAGTGTTGGAAAACAAGGGGTTACTTGTAGATTTATATTTGGTAGTTGTGTAAAAATAGAATTGTATATATTCCTAGGATTGTGGAAGGATTGATTTAGAAAGTTTTTCTTTCTATTCTTGTACTTTCTATTTTCTTTTCTTTCTATTTTTCTACTTTCTATTTTCTTTTCTTTCTATTTTTTTCTTCTTTCTATTTATTGCAGCAGCTTACTGTATAAATATGCCAATTGGCAATAGAATGAAATACATCGGTATTCTACCATTCCAAAACAGAAGTGCCTATAGAAAAGGAGTTCGGTGAAGGAGGAAAACTTGTTGATAAGGTACCGGTTGGAGACAAGGAAGGAGGGTTGGTTGTTATGGAGACTAGGGAAAATAGGTTGCAGGTAACCAAAGAAGTTGTGGGTTTGGGTTTGGATGGGGAATTAGGGGCTGCAAAAGAGAATTAGTCTGTGGAAAGAATGAGAGGGAAGGAGTTGGGGAAGGAACCAATTAGAGAGAAGGAAGAAATCAATGAGGCAGAAAGGAATACAAGGAGTGGGGAAACCTAGAATGTACAAGACCCAGTGATGGATTTGGCTCACAAGATGGGTTTGAAAATGGAGAAAGTTAAGGAAAACCTCAAAAAAAAAAAAGGCCAAAGAAAAGGGAGGAAAGAGGAGAAGAAAGCTAAATGAAGTGGAGAAACTTATTGCTGATGTGGAAGGGGATAAGGGGTTTAGTGCTAGAGGAGGTAAGAGGAAGGGAGGACTATAGAGGAGAGGGATTGGGTTCAGTTCTTGCTATGATTATGAATATCATTAATTGGAACGTAAAGGGGGCTAGGGAGTGTCACAAAAAGGAGAGTAGTTAAATAGGTGTTGAGGAAAGAAAGACTGGATTTTGTATTGATCCAAGAATAAAAAATTCAGGTAGTCAATAGGAAATGGATAAGAAGCATTTGGGGAGAGGAATATAAATTGGAGTTTTGCTCTTTCTTGGGGTGCTTCGGGGGGGATAATAACTATCTGGAAAGAAGACGCAATTCTACCTATGGAGGACTTAATTGGCAATTTCTTAGTGTCAATCAAGTTAAGGTACTTGCAAGATGGGTTTGAATGGGTTCTCACAAATGTCTATGGACCAACTTCTTATAGAGAAAGGTGGAAATCGTGGGAAGATCTAGGGGACATGAGTGGTCTTTGGAAGGGCCTTGGTGTGTTGGGGGATACTTTAATGTTACCAATTTTGTGGGTGAGTCAATTGGAGGTAGGTAAAGGACTACATCAAGCACAAAAAAGTTTAATTCTTTTATTGAGGAATTTAAGTTGAGAGATTTTCAATTGGAACAATCTTGTTATACTTGGTCAAACCTCCAAGAAAGCCCCGTTTTGTCCAAGCCTGACAGGTTTCTAGTTTTTCTAGATTGGAAAGAACATTGGGCAGGTTTAGTTGGGAGAACTCTACCTAGAATCACCTCGGACCACTATCCCATTTGTCTATTTTAGAGGAGTAGTGAGGGTGGTCCAACTCCTTTTAGGTTTGAAAACATGTGGCTCACTCATTCTGATTTCAAAAAGAAGGTTAAGGTTTGGTGGAATAGTTTGGAACAATCATCATTGTGAGAGGGCCAAAAAATCCTAAAAAAGTTCTAGCTGATGAAAAAGGAAATTAGAGAGTGGAATAGGGAGAAGTTCAGAAGATTGGAGTAGAAAAATGCTGAATTGGTTTCTCAAATTGAGGCAATTGATAGCATGGAAGTGGTGGGTTCTCTTGATGAGGGTGATAGGGAGTTGAGGTGATCTTTGTAGAAGGAGCTTGGGGAAACTTTGCCAAGAGAGGAAATAAGTATGAAGCAAAAATCAAGAGAGAGGTGAATCAAAGAAGGGGATGGTAAAACAAAATTTTTCCATGACATTGTAAATGGAAGGAGAAGGAAGAGCTCAATTAACTCTCTAATGGTGGGGAAAATGAGGTTACAAACCGGACAAAGATTGCAAAGGCTTTTTGGAGCATTTCAGGTCCATTTATAAAAGGCCTTTAAATGAAAGGTGGTTGGTTGAAGACTTGGATTGGGAGACTTTGGGGGAGGCACAAGGAAAAATTTTAGAAAGAAGGTTTAAAGAGGATGAGATCAAGGAAGCAATATTCTCTATGAATAGATCAAAAGCTCCAAGACATAATGGATTCAAAATGGCATTTTATCAAGACTGTTCGGACATAATTAAAGGAGATCTTCTCAGAGTGTTTAATGAATTCTATAGAAGAGTGGTAACCAGCTCAGGGATGAATTCTACTTTCTTAGTGTTGATCCCAAAGAAGAACAATGCTATCCGGCCTAGTGACTTTAGGCCCATTAGCCTAGTCACCAATATTTACAAAGTTATAGAAAAAGTGTTGTCTTTAAGGATTAAGAAAGTGATACCCCCACTAGTTTCGTAGTCTCAAGGGGCTTCGTTCAAGATTAGGCAGATCATTGATCAAATTCTCATTGCTAATGAATGTGTGCAGGCCCAAAAAAGATTAAAGATAAAGGTAGTGGCTGTCAGATTGGACTTTGAGAAAGCCTATGATTTGGTGGATTGGAATTTCGTAATTGATATATTGAGGAGGTGTGGTTTTGGAGATTTGTGATGTAGATAGATTAAGGGTTGCTTGCAGTCTAGTCACTACTCAATCATTGTTAATGAGACGGTGTAGAATTTCTTTGAGGGCTTTCGTGGACTTAGATAGGGGTGACCCCCCTCTCCCATTCTATTCACTTTGGTTGCTAAAGTTCTAAGCAAATTGTTTGCAACTGCTTAAGGCTGGTCAATAGGGAGAGATAATATTTGTAATCACTCACTTGCAGTTTGCATACGATATTCTAATTTTTTGTGATGGAGACTGTAGTGAGGGGGTGGAAAATTTGAAGCTAGTGGTGAAACTCTTTGAGAGATTGTCTAATTTGAGGATTAACTGGTCAAAGAGCCTAGTGGTTGAAACCAGCATTGAAGAGAATCTCTTGAGGAGCATGATAGATTCCCAAGGTTGCGAGAAAGGAGATTGGCCTATGAAATACTTAGGCTAGGATTCTAGATTGAAGAGAATTTCTTCAATGAAGGTGACTCGAATTCTAGAGTCTAGGGTCCTAACTCCGATGGGTTACTCTTGTAAGTCCTTGTTACATTCTTTGGTATCCACCTCTACTTCCTCTTCTTTCTCAGTCAAGGATCTGGTGTTCTCCTATTCCTCCTAAAATTAGTGCTTTCTGTTCGAAAGTGTTTCATGGTTGCATTAATACCTTTGATTTACTCCAAAGAAAAGGACCAAATTGCTGTTCATCCCCCAACTAATGTGTTCTTTGTAAGTTGAATGGTGAGACTGCTTTTCATCTTCTAATCTCTTGCTCTTTTATTAGCTTTCTTTGGGAATGGTTTACTTCTCTTTTTGGCTGTAGATGGTCCACTACTGATAGGTTGGATGGTTTGTTTAGCGCTACTGGCATTATCTGTACAAAAAAGAGGGGTGGGACTTTGTGGAGATGCACTAGAGCAGCATTACTTTGGACTGTATGGGAGGAAAGAAATGCAAGAATATTTGAAGAAAAGGAAAGGAGCAAGGAAGCCTTGGTAGAAATAATTACCTTGAGGGTGGCACATTCAGCAAAGAGTTTGAAGTTCTTCTTAGATTTTAAGATTGAAGACTTCTTCAAAGCTTGGGGTGTCATTGCTAATCCTCAATGACAAGACAATTTGTTGAGACTTGGTCTCCCCCAATAATTGGATAGAAGAAACTAAACTTTTAATGGAGTTGTTTGGGTAATTCGGGCCCCTCAAGTATAGGGGGGCCATTAGGGATGAAGAGGGGAATATAGTTGCTTTATATCCGACCCTGTGGAGCAAGGTGATGTGACAAGATCAAAGTTTTTGGCTGCATTTTATGAGGTTGAGAAGGCAAAAGAATTGGGTGTTAGTAGGCTGATTATTGAGGGAGATTCAAAAACTGTGGTTAAGTAACTAGTTAAGGGGGAGGGGGTGTCTTGGCATTTGAGGAATGATTTCAGGAAATTCAAATGGCCGTCACAGGACATGTCAATCCGAGTGAGATGGGTGAGGAGAACTGCCAACAACTTGGCAGATAGCCTAGCCAAGCAAGGGGTACATAGAACATATATGTTTCGGGCTCAAATGTAATTTGTATTGGGGCAGCTTCTAAAGCTGGTTTCTTTCACAACTTCTTGTTGTAATCCTGTTTTCTTCTAATTAATAAAATATTTTTCTGTGTTGTTGGTCAAAAAAAAGGATCAATATGTTGGTCACTTCCACATCCTAGCGTATTGGCTCTAGAACTTCAACTCATGCATGTAATACTTTGCTAAGGTTTAAGAAAAGCAAAAGATTGAATGATGACAAGGTCGTGCTTTACATGGGGACATTTGCAACTATTGCAATTACTGTTATTGGAATAGTAGTAATTGTCACAAATGTATGTGGTACCCTAAATTCATAGTCGTTAAGGCAACGCCTAGGTGACAAGGCGCCCTCTAAGGCTCGCCAAGCAGTTTTTTACTTCCTACTATAAAATACTTTTTTGAGATTATAATTATAAAATAGACATTACTAAACTAAAATAATCATTTTGTTCAAAGACTTCAAAACTTGAACCAATAAGTAAGAACTTAAAATTTTATCTGATCAGCACATTTTCTTCTTCCACATATTCTTCTTCTTCTTCCATATAACAGAAATAAGGGTTCGACCCCTATATTTTTTGAATTTTATTTTCCTTCTTCTTTTTCTTCTAATGAATATGTTGATTTTTTATACTTTAATATGAACTTTATACTTCTTTTCTTATGAAAATTATGAATAATTATTATGGTACCTAGGGAACTACCCTAAAATCTATGTTTTTACCTAGGCTCCCACCTAGGTGACTAGGTGACAAGGCACCCCTTATCACCTAGTCTCGCCTTGATGCCTTGGAAATTATCCTAAATGTTAGAAGGCAAATTCTTACCTTATAACTTTTATCGATAACTATTCTCAGTATGGGTACGTGTACTTAACGAGACAGAAATCCGAACCATTTGAAAAGTTAAAAGAATTTACACAAAAATCGAAAAATATAACACATTACTTAAAGGCAATTAAGGAAACAAATAAAAATTTACTCATCAGTGGAACCATCATTGGTAGAGATGTAGATGAATGTATAACCATAAACAATTAGAAGCCTATTCAACGATGACTAGAATAACCAGGAAGCTAGAATTTTCAAGTTATTAAGACTTACGCCCATTTTGGATCTGGAGCTCCACAATCTGCACAAAAACGATTTTCACTTTTAAGTTGAAGCTCTTTTAATCTTCTTATATTACCTGTACAGAAAGTGGACCAAATTGGATCATAGAAATTAGAAATAGCTTATATTTTATGATGTAGAAAACAAATGCTTACAAAAGACAAAAATAATACAAGGAATTTATGAATAAATGAAAATTTTGCCAATAACAAAGCCCTTAGACAAGAAGGGTTCTTCTTCAAATACATGCTTAACTTGTTACTAAAAAAGTGGTACACAACTTTTCCTTCAAAAGAAAAATATATTATAGTGGTATAGATCCCAATGTAACTAAGTTAAAAAGTTGGTTCATATCCTTTATTAATATATTAAATCTAATTTTAGTTTACTCAAATACAAAACCAAGAAAGACTTTCAAGACATTACATTGATTTGAGTCTCATTCTTGTAGATAAAAGGGGTTGTTTTATTAAAACCAACCTAAGTTATTCTCCCAAGTCAAATAAAAATCTCAGCCTAAATGCTTCAAGGCATAGGCTTGATAGTAGGTCACAAACAAAATATGTTCCCAATCCTGAGTGTCATTAACTAGTATTTTGTTATTATTATCTAATTGTTCTTTCTTCTTGGATAGTGGATCTCAAACAGAATATGTTCCCTGTCCCAAGTACAGAGTTATTAACTAGTATTTTGTTATTATTTTCTACTTGTTCTTTCTTTGTTGTCTTCTTCTTTTCATTTGTTTCCAGTGATGGAGGAATAGGAGGGGAGATGCTAAAAGCTTGCGAAACATTAGAGAAGTGAAATAGAAATTCTACAAAGTTCATTCTTCAAGCAATTAATTTATATGATTTTGCTCCCTAGAGTTCTTTCCCATCAGCTCCTCCTCACAATTTTTTTATAATATGTTCTAGAACAAAAAGAAAGAAATATTGGTAAGAGCAAAAGCATATACAAGAAGGAAAGATGGTTTTGAGATAAGACAGCCATTTCTCAAAACTTTAATATTCTTCTTTGGTTGCAAAGAAATTACCGAGTTGAAATAATAGATAACAGTTTTTTTCAGCAAGCAAATTGAACAATATTAAAATAGACATTCCTTGATAATTTAATCTAACTTGAACAAAATATTCCTACCATATAAGAAATGAGTTTAGCAAACTTCACTAGTAAAGCATCATCACAGATTAAGAATTTGATGAATTTTACTAATCCCACTATCAATTTCCCTTTCAGAAAGCTAATTCTATTTCTATCAAAAACATAACAATTCCAACATAGAGGACTAATGAAAACCTCTGTTCTAAAAGTCATCCTCAAAATGAACCTCATTTTTCTTCTATGAAGATCATATTTCATAAGATTTTATAACTTAAACAGAAATTTCTGAAACTAAACAATTATTTAAATGAAGGATCATAATGTAAATAGAGATTTCCTAAAAAAATATATAAAAATCACTTAATCAGATCTTTAACATGCCTACAATACAAACTATGACAAGCTTACCTGGGGAAGGCCTCCCAACGTCACGAAAACGGCTATTCATCTGTCTGCTTTCAAACCACAATCATCCAACAAATCTATCTTTATTTTTTATCTATATACACCCAAAACTGACCCCAATAAAATGCATCGGAGATAGATAGTCAAGCTTTCCAAAAACCATCAAGTAACAAACTAAATATCAAAATAAACACAATTGAGAAGCACCAGATAACTAAAATCTCTGCGGATAGGAATCTATAAGTATAGAAATGACCTGGAAAACATTCAAATTACCCGCACAACAACGTCAACCTCTAACCTACAATTCCCTCAAATTTCCGATTCCGGGCAAAACCAAAAAGCATCCACACATTCGAATTTTCCAGAACCGTTACAAATTCAAGCAAGTGGACCAACAAAAAGAAGACTATCAAAATTACGTCAACGGAATTTGTCCATCTGTCAAAATGATCCAAAATCAGAGTTTTGAAGGTAATTCAAGAGACCAAACCCCAAAAAATAAACTTGAGATCGATGAAATCCTTATCTAGAAAATAAATGAATAAAACAGAACAAAATTTTGGGAGAGAAAAAAAAAAAAAAAGCAATCAATCCGTCAGAAATGGAAGATCGAATTGAACTTTGAATTTACCATTAAATTAATGAGAGTTTTGATTAAATCTCCGCTTCGAAGACAGAGAATTCTCAGATATTCAAATAAGAGATCCAGACAAAGAGGCAAACGTCAAAATCAAATATTCACCACCTCCTCGTCCTCTCTCTCTCTCTCTCTCTCTCTCTCTCTCCCT
Organism: Nelumbo lutea; assembly: GCF_056320005.1. Classification (NCBI taxonomy): domain Eukaryota; kingdom Viridiplantae; phylum Streptophyta; class Magnoliopsida; order Proteales; family Nelumbonaceae; genus Nelumbo; species Nelumbo lutea. The sequence goes on along the minus strand of NC_142687.1, from coordinate 56,381,072 downwards.
CTCTCTCTCCTCCTTTTATTTTCGTGGGGCGGGGCGTGTTTACTTTTAATGAGTTCTTTTCGTTCTGAGTTTCTCCCGCTCCCTTGTTTCCACGTAACATACTGCATGGGGACGTTAGGTGACAGTCCGAAGCGGGAGCAGGGGAAGATCATTCGAACTCCGAGGGGGCTGTAATCGGATCGGATCCAACTACATGGGCATCCATCCTATTATCAAACTTCGGATATTAAATTCGATTTTTTTTTTGCTTCTAAGATATTAAATTCGAATTTAATTCGCATATTTTATTGTGATTGAAATTATAAAATGATAAAAAATTAAAAAGATAATTATTTTAAATTATACATGTATAATAAATATATAGAATATAGAATAGTTAATTTACCATTTATAAGCTTTACAATTATCTATATTACTATCTATACTATACTATTTATAAAAGTCATTTCATAATTGTTTTAATGTGATCTTTAATGACTATTGATGATGCGCAATCCGGCCACTCCTAGCTAGAAGTGACGAGGCTTCTAACTGGCGACGGACAAGAGATACCTGAAAGAAGGATGAAGGGGCCCGGGGTTGAGTACCCGGCGGGGACTCTCCGATGCTTAAGTTAGAAGTCGGTAGCGAGCTGAGAGAGAATAGGTTTGCAAGAATATGAGAAAGCTAGAGAGTGGTGAATATGCGATACATCGGTCCCTAGGGAGTTGAAATGTCTATATACCGATGCTCCGACGAGTTCGGCTGAGTTGGCCACGTATCCCCACTGTGGCTGGATATGCTTGTCAGGAAATGTCTCGAGGTGGCTGACCGTTATTGTCAGGACTGAAGGCAGGTGGGCTACAGTGACCGTTGCTTGGTACGGTCCCGCCAATCAGGAGATAACCTGCAGGTCGCGATGCCACCTGTCGAGAGACGTGTGTACAACCTTCTGAATCGGCAGGCGTTGCGTCGCCTGTCGAGAGACGTGAGCGCAGTTCTCTGAATCTGCAGGTGCTGCGCCGCTAAACAAAGGAAGTGGGAGTAGTGCGGCAGGTACGGTTCTGTCAGATAAGAAGCTTCTCGTTGGGTGTCGCGCTACCCTACAGTGAACTACCCCGTTGCGAGCTACTCTGTAGCAGGTTCCGTAGCGAGCTACCGGTGACGTGCCGAAATGATTCTACTTGAGGCGAGTTGTCTTCGGGATGACCCACTTGCTTGGGCCTGGAGTGAACAAGTTCGCGGGCTGAGGTGAGCTTAGCTTGGAGTGCAGCTTGGGACATGGGCACACTCGAGCTCGGTGATGAGACTAAAAAGTACCCTATTTTTATCCCCAAATATTCACTCTTCTTCATTAATTTAGCACTTAATTGGACTCATTAATCTTGTATTTCGATTCAGGGTAAGCAAGAAGGCGATTGGAAGAAAACAATGCTAATTGGATGATTTTTCACAGTTTCGGCACCATTCAGTAATCTGGGCATAATTCTCTATTCCGAACTTCGATTTGGGTAATTCAAGATGAACTAGAACATGAGGGATAGGCCCACAACTTTTATGTTTTGGGTTTTGACAGATTCAATCCGCATCAAAGACAAAATCGGGCCCGAAGTCGGAGCAAGTTCGTAGCAAAGCCCATTTCACAACTGAAGCCCAATACACAGAAGATTCCTGTAGCAGCCCAAGTTATTAAAGAAGCCCAACTCGAATTCAAGAATGAGGAGTCCTATCAGATTTAAATTTCAATTGTAATCCTAAAAAGATAAGAGATTGAGATTACTAAATAGGATAGGATAGAAGTAGATAGGATTAGGACTTTCTAATTTTAAGTTAATCTCCTAAAGGGAGTTGGAGAGAACCCCTCCTCCTAAAGGTATATAAAGGGGGGGGGGGGGGGGACTAGCTTTAGGCATCAATCAAAAAATCATCACTCAATCACTAAAGCACTCAATCAAGAAAAATCAATTCGATCTTCTGAGTATCAGAGCATGGAGGATTCGAAAATCATGAGCAATTAAGATTTTCTTTCTGGTTCAAGGGGGGATGTTCGATTGTGTCATTTTGAGGTTCTGTATTTAATTCAAGTTCTTGCTTTTTAATTCAAGTATTCATTGATTCTTGTGCTTAGTCTCTATGGATGTTAATGTCAATTAGTCTGACAAATTAATTAATGTTGATTTTCCTACTGCTATCCATGGTTCGGTGATCCGTAATTGTCATGAATAGTGGTACAAGTAGCAATTAGGTTAATATCTTTCTCGGTCAATTGTTTGTGACAGCCTTTGACCAATGTATTGACATGTTTTAACCTAAAGGGAATCAATGGAACAATATTCGATAATTGCGGCTATCTCAATTATTGTTATTTTGGTTTAACTGTTTTCACAAAGTTTAATGCTATCACTAGTTAATATGGAGCACTATCATACCAGTCGATTAGTGATAAGTGCTAATCAAATGCTGGGTTTGGTAAGCTGATTTAGGAAAACACAATTATGGCTATCCTAATAAATCTAAGGTTAAATGCTTGAATTGCAAGATTGCCAAAGTTTACCTATGATTGATGGCCAATTGATTAATCCAAACCCTTGAATCAGAATTTGGTAAGACTAATTTCTCTTGTTTGATATTGCTATTGCTTTCTTGATTCTTTTAAAAATTTAGTTATTTAATTTTCCCACTCTATTATATTGTGCATTCAGCTAAGAAATTATTCCCTAGCTCCCTGTGGGATTCGACCTAGTACCACTGTTATTACAAAAATTTTATTGTGGGACTATAATTAATTGAGGGCTTCGACAACCCGTCACTCGCTTTGTGGCGAGCTGATATTTGGTGAGTTGTTACCTGCGTCGAGTCATGTCCACGTGTCACCTAGTTAGGGGTCAGGTCAAATCACCCTTCATCAATTGCCCCCCACTCCTTGAGCAAGGGTTTTGCCCTTGCGTGGGAAGTTCATGAAGTGATGGGCGGATTTGACCCGCAGTTCAAACTGTCTTGTAGGACCGCGTGAGGTGTACGCGCGGACGTCACGCGATTATAGATCCTACGGGTGCCAAAAAACACGCTAAACTGTTTTTTGGTCTCGGAGAACGTGCAACTGGTTTTGCTGTGGGCCGTTGGATCATTTTAATCGGGGTCGTTGCTTTTCAGGCACAGTGGCTATAAATAGGAGGGCCCAGGATCTCATTTTTTCGTACTAACCATCCTTGCTTTCGGCTCTGAGGTCGTGCCTTTGCCTTGCTTGCTCGAGTTCCTTCCATTTGTGTCGTTCTTTTCAGCTTGTCTTCTTTGGTGAGTCCCTCCAGCCTTACTCAATTATGTCTGGGTATCCGTATGATGGTGTCTGTTCTCGGGCTGACAGTCAGGGCGAAGCCCCCGAGGGCTCGGGGGGAGCTCGGGAACTTCCCGAGGGGCAGTCTCCAAAGACTCGGGAAGCTTTTGGTAACCTGGCTTCCACTTCTCGAAATCGGGAGCCAGACAGTTTCGGTCCTTCTTCTATGTTGATGGAGAGACTTCGGGCCCTGGTCTTTCAATACGACCTCCCTAGGGAGCTTATCTACAGCCTTCCAACTGGTAATTATCCTTGAGAGCACGGTCAAGACGAAATTGTGATCTTCGAGGAACAGCTCACGACTGGTCTTCGCCTTCCCCTGCACCCTTTGATAGTAGAAGTTCTCACTCATTTTAATGTCACCATAGACTAGTTTCACCCAAATTCTATTTGGAGCTATTTCTTTGTTTTTCGAGTATTGTCTTCCTCTCTCTCTCTCTCTCTCTCTCTCTCTCTCTCTCTCTCTCTCTCTCTCTCTCTCTCTCTCTCTCTCTCTCGATATTTTTGCCTCTATCTTGTCGATCAAGAATGCTTCTCCCGGAGCCCCTACAAATAGGCGCTTCTATTATTTTTCCCCCCATCCTGGCTTCAAACTCCTCCATGGGTTGCCCAACAGGATCCCGGCCTGGAAGCGGGGCTACTTTGTAGTCCGTAATCCCGAGGGACCCATTCGAGGGTTAACATCCAAGATCTGGGTGGTAGCTTGAACCAAAGACGTGGGAAACGCTACAATCCTGAGCCAAGATCGGCTTCCTCTGCGTGGATTACTTGGCCGAGGACAAGTTCGTGCAAGCCGGCCTAAGCCCCGGTAGGTTACCTTTAGGGTTTTTTTTGAATTGGGCTAACACCTCTTTGCTTTTGTAGTTGCAATGTCGAACATGGACACACGTCGCCTCTTGTCGAACTCCCAGAGGGGCCATCGTAGGGCGAAGAGGTTTCGCCAGGACGAAGCGTCTTCTTCTAGGGCCATTGAGTTCGAGGCTGTGGACCCATTTTTGTTCCACCACCGGAGGTCCCGCCCACATTTCCCGAGGAGCTAGCCGCGGAAGGCGGTGAAGGAGAAACCCCTACACTGACCGGCCCCTCTGCCATGCCGGTGTTCCCCATCGAGGGGCGTGATGAGAGTATCACCAACCCCATCTTGGCCACGCGGAGGAGCCGGGAATCGATCTTCCACGAGGAGATGGCGGAGTGGTCGAATATACACCCTAGGCGGCTTCTGGGGCTGGCCTTCACTCATTGTATGGTGGTAAGTACCTTCCATTCTTCTCCCCCCCCCCCTTTTTCTTTTTTTTTTAGTTACCTTGGCTCTCTATTGGCAGTTGAACTCTGCCCTCCATGCCATGGCCTATCAGACGACCGTTCACTCCAGGGATGCCACCGCCCAAAAGACGAAAGTGCGGAGGCTCAATCGCGAGCTAGACCGAGCCCGGGGTGAGGTCCTCCAGGTCAAGAAGGGGAGCGAGGCCCAGGGGCAGCTCGTTCAGGACTAGGAGGCGCAGATCTCCAGGCTGATGGAGGAGAACGCCCGTTACAGGGAGGGGACCTCAAGGATGGCTGAGGACAGGGAGCGCCTTTGTTAGGAGGTTCGAAGTCTAGAGGCCACCCTCCATGAACGAGCTCAAACCTTTAATGCTGTCATGGAGGAGGAATGGGTCAAGGCCGTGGACCGCTTCAAGAGTCCTCAGAGTTTCGTGACTTCCAGGTCGAGTACGACACTAACTCCTACCGCTCGGGGTTCAAGCTCTGCCGGTATTTGGTCCGGAAGAAGTTTTCTGACCTTAGTCTTGACGGAATTACCATGAAGGGCCTGGCCCCTGAGATGGCGGATGCAGTGGAGGAGGAAGAACCCGATTCCCTTGAGGAGACCGATGAGGACGTGGAGGTGCTGGATCCTTGATGTTGGGGTGTTTCTTGATTCTTCTCTCTTTCTTTTCTGATCTCTGGATGCATGTTCTTGGGTGGTTGAGCCTGATTTTTTCCTCTTTTTCTTTCTCTTTCTGATGTACTTTCCCATGCCGTTAGGCCTGGTCTTTTATGAAGAACCTCAGTATTTGACGAAATATTGTTTTTTTGCTTAGAATGGTTCCTTTCTGATCCAAGTCATACGTATATAGGTTACCCGAGCCGTCGAGCTGCTGAGCTGGCAACAAACGAGGGTAACCGAAGTGGGAGTCACTCTGAATTATTCGAGTTACCCCAAACTATCAGTTCTACCGGTCTTGGTAGTAAGAGTAACCTTAGTAAGATTTTCCTAAGTTTCTTGCCACGAGTTGTCTGCACTTTTTACTTTAGCGGGCGAGACGGTGAGTTCTTACACTTTGCTTGAAGCCATCGTTAGTTCGGTTTTGTAGCCCTTAGGCTTGGGGAGTGACTCAGAGTCCACTCATAAGCTTTGTCCATGTCGTGAAGGCGACTGGGACTTAGTTCACCCATGCCCTAGAGGCCACTGGACTTAGTTTGCACATGCCATAGAGGCGATTAGGAATTAGTTCGCCCATGCCATAGAGGTGACTGGGACTTAGCTCGCCCATGCCATAGAGGCGATTGGGACATAGTTCGCCCATGACATAGAGGCGACTGGGACTTAGTTCGCCCATGCCATAGAGGCGACTAGGACTTAGTTCGCCCATGCCATAGAGGCGGCTAGGACTTATCTCACCCATGCCATAGAGGCAACTGGGACTTAGTCTGCCCATGCCATCGGTCACATGTAGTACTGCCTTAGGTTGCTAATGTTCTAGGCTCGGGGTACCTACTTTCCTTCCAACGTTTCGAGCTCGTATGTACCTTCCCCAAGTATTCGATTTACCCGGTAGGGACCTTCCCAGTTCGGCCCCAGCTTACCCGCTCTGAGCTCAGGTACCATTACTTTCCAGAGGACCACGTCGCCTACATGGAAGTGCTGCTTCCTGACCCGGTTGTTATAGTATTGAGCCACCTTTTGCTGGTATGCTGCGGTTTGAATATACGCGAGGTCCCGTACCTCTTCTATCAGGTCGAGGTTGGTGTGGAGCTCGTCATTGTTGGCCTCTTTGTCGTATGCTTCTAATTGTAGCATAGGCACCTCGATTTCAGCCGGGATTACTGCTTTTGTGCCGTAGGTGAGATTTAAGGGGGTTTCGCCTATGGCAGTCTTGACGGTGGTTCGATAGGCCCATAGTACCAGTTCGTCCACCCATAATCCTTTGGCTCGGGCTAGGCGGGCCTTCAGTCTACACAATATAGCCCTGTTTGTGACTTCTACTTGCCCGTTCGCTTGAGGGTGCACTACTGAGGTAAAGTTCTGTTGTATCCCCATCTCGGTGCACCAATCTTGAAACTTGATATCCTTGAACTGCTTGCCATTATCTTAGATGAACACTCGATGTAGACCGAAGAGGCATACCACGTTTTTCCAAAAAAAGTTTTGTACCGTTCAAGCTGTGATTGTCGCTAGGGGTTCCGCCTCTACCCATTTTGTGAAATAATTCACTGCTACCACCAGGAATTTCCTTTGTCCTGTCGCTGGTGGGAATGGTCCAAGAATGTTGATTCCCCACTGTGCGAAGGGCCATGGGCTAGTTAGGTTCTTCAGGTCGGCAGCGGGTTGATGATGGATATTGGCGTGCCTCTGGCATTTATCACATTTCTTGACGAGCTCGAGTGCATCCGCTTTCATCGTTGGCCAGTAGTATCCTTGTCGCAATGCTTTCTAAGCGAGGGCCCTGCCCCCCAAGTGTCCGCCACACAAGCCCTCCATGAGTGTCGCGGAGAACGAGCTCGGCCTCTGAGGGTCGTAAGCAGCTCAAGTAGGGGAGCATGCAAGATCTTCTATACAGCCACCTGTCTATAATGACGTACTTCGCTGCTTGTTGCTCTACCCTTCTGGCTGCATTACGATCTACAGGGAGGGTCCCGTGCAGCAAGTAGCTCGCGAATGGGTCAATCCAGCTCGGCTCTTCTTGCGTAATAGGAGCTACATCCTCTGCCCCCCCGAGAATGTTGGGCCGAGGAAGGTTCTCTGTAAACACGGTCCTCATGGAGTTGTTGTTTGTGTTGGCTAGTCGAGATAAGGCATCGATCTCAACGTTCTCAGATTTTGAAATTTGCTTGATGTAGTACGATTGGAAGTTGTCTAGAACTTCCCTGGCCTTGGCAAGGTAGGCGGCCATGGTGGGATCACGAGCTTCATAATCGCCGGTTACCTGGTTAACCACGAGCTATGAGTCATTGCAAATGATGAGGTGCTTCGCTTGTACTTCGTTTGCTAGCATGAGTCCAGCTATTAGTGCTTCGTATTCCGCTTCATTGCTGGATGCCGCGAACTCGAAGCAGAGTGCGTACAAAGGCTTTACTTTGCCTGGACCATATAAGATGACTCCGACTCTGCTTCCTTGTTGGTTCGATGAATCGTCTACGTGGAGGATCCAAGGCTCCTCGTCTCAGGTTGACTTCGTTCTAATTGGGGCTGGTTCCGCACTGGTGGAGTTTTCTTCCGCTTACTTGATCTTCATCAGTTCAGGCGTGGTGGTGCTGAAAGTACATTCTGCCATGAAGTCGGGTAGGGCTTGGGCCTTGATTATTGTTCGAGGTTCGTACCGAATGCTGTACTCACTGAGCTCTATAGCCCACTTCGTCAGCCTTCCTAACACTTCGGGCTTGAGTAGTACCTGCCTCAGAGGCTAATTGGTAAGGACGACGATTGTGTGAGCTTGGAAGTATGGTCGAAGTTTTCGAGTTGCTGCGATCAGTGCATATGCCAGTTTCTCGATCTCTGGATACCTAGTTTCAGCACCTTGCAAAACTTTCCTCACATATTAGATAGGTCGTTGGACTCGGTCTAATTCTCTTATTAGTACCGAGCTGACTACCTCGTTGCTTGCAGAGAGGTACAACTTTAAAACGTCACCCTCCTCGGGCCAGGTCAAAACTGGGATGCTAGTCAGATAACTTTTTAGTTTGTCAAAGGCGGACTGACACTCCTTAGTCCACTCAAAGTCTTTACTTTTCCTAATGGCCTTGAAGAAAGGCAGGCAACGATCTACCAACTTGGACATGAAGCGGCTCAGGGCAGATATTCGGCCATTCAACCTTTGAACTTATTTTATCTTGCGAGGGGGCTTCATGTCCAAGATAGCCTTTATCTTTTCGAGGTTAGCTTCAATGCCATGTTGGCTGACTATGTAGCCTAGGAATTTTTCCGAAGTGACATCGATGACACATTTGTTCGGGTTTAGTTTTAGATCTTACTTGCGCAAGATTTTGAATATGCATTGCAGGTCACTTATTAAATAGTTCGAAAGTCGGGTCCTGACGACCATGTTGTCTACATAACATTCAACTTTGTTGCCAATCAATGGCTCAAAAATTCGATTTACAACTCTCTGGTAGGTCGCCCCAGCATTTTTTAGCCCGAAGGGCATGACCTTATAGCTGTACAGGTCCGATTTGGTAATGAAAGCCATTTTTTCTTCATTGGCGGGGTCCATCTTGATTTGGTTGTAGCCCGAGTATGTGTCCAGAAAACTCAACAACTCATGCCCCGAGGTCGCGTCCACTAGACGATCAATCTTGGGGAGTGGAAAACAGTCCTTCGGACAACCCGATTCAGGTCAGTATAGTCAACGCACATGCACCATTTACCGTTGGCCTTCTTTACCTGAACGGGGTTAGCCACCCATCTCGGGTAATGGACCTCCCTGATGAAGTCAGCCGCAAGAAGTTTCTCGACCTCCTCGTCGACTATGCTTCAGCGTTCTAAGGCGAGGTTGCGCTTCTTTTGTTTAATGGGCCTGAGTAGGGGATCAGTATTTAGCTTGTAAGTAATTATTTTCGAGTCTATGTCGGGTATTTCTGTCGCGGACCATGCAAATATGTCTAAATTTTGGAGTAGGAAACTTACCAGCTGAGTTCAGAGGGGTTCTTCTACTGTTGCTTCGATCTGGAAGATCTTAGTCGGGTCTTCCTTTGAAGTCGTGATGGAGATCGTTTCCTCGATCGGTGTGGCTCATTCTTCAGGGTATTCCATGGGCCGCTCGAGCTCAACACCTTCCTTCAACTTAGCTTTCCCCTTTAGGGCCGCTACGTAACATCTTCGGGACTCGAGCTGATTACCTCGGGCTACTCCTACGCCGAAGTTCGTGGGGAACTTCATCGTCAGATAGTAGGTGGACACCACGGTGCAAAGTGCGTGGATGATGGGCCTTCCTATAAGGGCGTTGTATGGGGAGGGCATGGATACCACTAGGAAGGTGTGCTTGAATCTTGCGATGTAGGGCCACGTCCTGATCTCCACAGGCAATGAGATTCGACTGAGGGGCCTAACTTCTTCTCCACTGAAACCCACTAGAGGGGTGCTTGCGGGCTGGAGGTCATCCTCCCAGAGCTCTAACTTGTCAAAAGTGCTTCTGAACAGGATGTTGGCCAAGCATCCTGAATCCACCAAGACATGTCTGAGCTCGAAGTCATTGATCTTCATCCTTATGACCAATGCGTCATCATGGGGATACTGGACTCCTTGCGCATCATCCTCGGTGAAAGATATGGGGTCTACAGGCCGCGGGCGCTTCGGCGGGTTCCGCTCTTCATGCTCTAGTTCATGGATCGAGTTCCTTCCTGCTGTCGAGGTGCAGCCCGCGATGATGGATTCACCTCTAATTGTGTTTATCATCCCGCGGACTGGTCTTTCTTCGGGTGGTTTTTGCTGCGCGGCTCGCCTATTACTAGGCTCGGAGGCATCTCTCCTCTGTCCCCCATGCTGATCTACCTGGGTTTTATTATTTTTTTGTACAAAATTCTTTAAGTACCCATGACGGATGAGTTCCTCAATCTCGTCACGGAGACTTTTACAGTTTTTGGTACTATGACCGTGGTCTTTATGGAAATGGCAATATATATTCTTACTCCTGGTGGCGGGGTCCCCCTTTATCCGGGGTGGCCACCTTACAAATGGTGCATCTTTAATTGTCATTAAGATTTCCCCTCGCCTCGCGTTGAAAGGGGTGTAGCTCATCCTCTCAACTGGAGAAGCTCGGGGGTGCCAACCTGACTTGTCTCCCCTAGCCGGGGACTTGCTCTTCTTCCTCTTACTGTTTTTGTGGTGTGCCTTGTTGTCGTCTCTCCTCCTCTTCTCCATCGGGGCTCTGGCCTTCTAGTTCATTTCCTCTTCAGTCTCGATGAACTGGTCGGCGAGCTTGGGGAAAGCGGTGATGTCCTTAGGCTTGTTCGCTACCACATGCCACTTGAACTCCCGGTGACTGACCCCTCTCTTGGCCGTGGCGAGTCTCACTGTGGGGTCCAAGCTCGGGATCGAGAGGCAGGTGTCGTTGAAGCGCTTGATGTAGCTCCAGATGGACTCTCCCTCTTTCTAGGTGATGCTGAGAAGGCTTTCCTGTGACCTCGGACACTTCTTGCTAGTGATGGAGTGCGAGGTGAACGCTTGCATGAACTACGCCCAGTTCCGGATTGTCCTGAATGGGAGATTTCTATACCATGTGCGCGCCACTCCTCTGAAGGTCGTGGAGAAGGCGACGCACATGCAGGCTTCGCTAGCTTCGGTGAGGTGCATCTAGGATTGAAAGGAGCCCACATGGTCATTCGGATCGAACAACCCATCGTACTTGTCTAAAGGGGGAATTTTAAAGCCTTTTGGCATGGGATCTGCTAGGAGGTTAGGAGAGAGGGGAGATGGTACCGAAAGGAGGGGCGCGGCCTTTGTGACTCTTGGGTCTGCTCCTGCCTTGCCTTCGAGATGCTCGGGCTGGTCGAGCTCTGCGAGCTGTCCAGGGATCAGTGCACGGTGGACTTTGGGACGCCGCCTTCACTGCCTCTTGGCTGAGTTCGCGCTAATGCTGGTTGTTTCGGTGCTGCGGGGTCGGGCCTTCGCTTGGTGAGTCTGGATGGAATTGGCTTTCGCGAGCTGAAGGACTTCGCCTAGAGTTTGTTGCCAGGACTTCGAATCGTTTGCCCGCCTGGGAGGCTTCTGGCTGCACATGCTGGGGACGGATTGGCCTTGGCGGGGTGAGTGCTCCCTAACTTGCCTTGTTGTTGCGAGACGGCGGGGGCAGTTGATCCTCTCCTACCATGGGACAAGGCCTGGGAGGTCTCCTCCCTACAGGGAGGTCGACTACTTCGGTGGCGATTGAACATTTGCTAGTTCAGCGGTGTTACGGGGCACTGCGGTTGGGTTGACTGTTGGTTCTGTTGTAGCACTGGGAACTGCTGCCGATAGAAGTGACACAAGACTTGTTGTTGGTAATGCTGAAGTTGCTAGACTTGTTGCATTTGGGCCTGCATGACTCGTACGCACTGCACTAAGTCACCAAGCTGGCTCTGCCCCACCGCGGGGGGGACGACGGTGGGTTCAGCGAAGGTGGTGTTCACCGCAAAAGGGAGTGGGGAGTTCACAGCTTCGGCGACCTGGGGTAGGTCCAGCGTGAGAACTCCGAAGGTGTTGAGGGGTACAATAAACTATCCAATAAACTATCCAATACGTACAGTGGGAGCTTGGAGGTGCTCCCCATAGGTGTTTGTTCCGTTGTTAAGCCTGGCATTGCTAGAAGATGCCATTGATACTAGTGAAAGTTTGGTGGAAAAGCCTTTTGAAACATTTCCCATAGATGGCGCCAATTGAAGATGTGCAATCCAGCCACTCCTTGCTAGAAGTGACGAGGCTTCTAGCTGGCGATTGGCAAGAGATACCTGCAAGAAGGACGAAGGGACCCGGGGTTGAGTACTCGGTAGCGAGCTGAGAGAGAATAAGTTTGCAAGAATATGAGAAAGCTAGAGAGTGGTGAATATGCAATACCTCGGTCCCTGGGGAGTTGAAATGTCTATATACCGATGCTCTAACTAGTTCGGTTGAGTCGGCCACGTATCCCCACTGTGGCGGGATATGCTTGTCAGGCAGTGCCTCGAGGTGGCTGACCGTTATTGTCAAGACTGAAGGCAGGCGGGCTACGGTGACCGTTGCTTGGTACGGTCCCCTCAGTCAGGAGACTACCCGCAGGTCGCGACGCCACCTGTCGAGAGACGTGGGTACAGCCTTCTGAATCGACAGGCGTTGCGTCGCTTGTTGAGAGACGTGGGCACAGTTCTCTGAATCTGTAGGTGCCACGCTGCTAGACAAAGGACGTGGGAGCAGTGCGGCAGGTACGGTTCTGTAAATAAGAAACTTCTCGCTAGGCGCCGCGCTACCCTGCAGCGAGCTACCCGTAGCGAGCTACTCTGTAGCGGTTTACTCCATAGTGGGCTACCGGTGACGTGCCGAAGTGATTCTGCTTGAGATGAGTTGTCTTCGAGATGACCCACTTGCTTGGGCCTGGAGTGAACTAGTTCGCGGACTGAGGTGAGCTTAGCTCGGAGTGCAGCTCGGGACGCCGACGCACTCGAGCTTGCTTTGTGGCGAGCTGTCAAGTCATGTCCACATGTCACCTAGTTATGGGGTCGGGTCAAATCGCCCTTCATCAACTACTAAAATAATTATATTTATGTATTTAATTTATCTCTAATTGTATGGGTTTAAAATGTAATTTCAATTATTACTTTTTACCTCATTTAATTCCCTCTCGTTAAGTCTTATACTTAACATCTTAAATCTCATTTTCTCTTATTAAATCCTATATTTTAAAATTATCTTTCACTAATAAATTCTATTAATTAGATATATGTCAATATTTTTAATAATATAAACCTATATATTTTAAAAATGATTTATAAATAAAAACGTTTTATCCAAGTGGCGGCTAAGCAATTCAACCATCCAAATCAAATTAATCAACCTATGAAGTTATTGTTAGATAATAACATTTTTAAAATAAAAATAATATAGAAAATCATAAAATGTAGAAATAAGTAGACAAACTTTTGATATTTTTATTAATCAAATTAAAAAAATAAGTGTAATAAACATTAATTATTTTTATTGATAATGAAAATGGAATGCATAATTTAGAACTGATGAAAAATGAAATATAAAAATTAATAATATATAGTTCAACTTTTGGGTTAAATGTGCTAAACTTTAATGTCATAAATAAATAATCAAAATTAATAAAGTATAAAAATACAAAAATGAAAAAATACATAAATTTTTCAAAAAATAAGCATAATAAGCACATGTATAATATCATGTATTTATCATATTAAATAAAAAGTAAGTGTGATATATTAGAATTATTTTTACACACAAAAATACAAAATAATTGTAGAAAAAATTGAACACATTTATAATTGTATATTTACACTACTATTAAAAAATATGAATAAGATTGTGGAACTTTCTTTTCACTAAAATACTCATTTTTTAATTTAATCCTCATTTAATTGTAAGGTTTAAATTATAAATTGAACTACCACTTTTCCCCTTATTCAATTCTCTCTATTTAAATGTTACATTTTTTTGATAAATGAACAAAAGAGATATACCAAAAAAATAAAAAACAAAAAAAAAAAGATGAGTCTAGCCAAGCAGGTAAGCATGTCAATGATATTTGAAACTTTACAACTCGATTTAATTATCATATATTTGGATGAGGTGTAATCAGACTTGAATTTTGCAATCTACATCTGATTAGTAATAAAAAATAAAAAATACATAAAGTTTATAGAAAAGTTTAGATATAGTGTTTACTATTATTATCGTCATCATCTAGAATTGCCATGTATAAAGCGCGTTCACGTTTACTATTCTATTCTATATATAAAAGTGTTAATGCAATGTAAAACTTTTTTTAAACTAAAATTACATTCTACTTTTTTGGTTGAGAATGGTTATAAAAGTCATTTTATACCTTTAGTACCAACTTTAATGGCTATTAAAATGCTTGTATTTGTGTATTTAATTTATCTCTAATTGTAAGGGTTGAAAATGTAACTTCAATTATTAATTTCCACATCATTTAATCCCCCATCCTCCTTAAGTATTATAGTTAAGGTATTAAATCACATTTTCTCTTATTAAATCCCATATTGTTATGTTATTTTTCGCTAATAAATGCTACTAATTAGATCTATATCAATATTTTTTAACAATATAAACCCATATACTTTAAAACTAGCTCAAAAACAAAACCATTTTTTATCTAAGTGGTGGTTAAGCAATTAAACCATCCGAATCAAATTGATCAACCAATAAAGTCATAGTTAGATAACAAAATTTTTAAAATAGAAAATAAATATAAAAAATTATAAAAATATAGAAAAAATTAGACATATTTATGATATTTTTATTAATCAAATTAAAAGATAAGTATAAGAAACAAGAATTATTTTTAAGTCAATTTTCTTAAATTTCCCGCACTATTTATCTAATTGATAAATTTTACCCTTACTATTTGCTGTCTAAGTACCCTTAAATTTTCTCACAATTGACTAATTATTCCCCAGTCGTTAGTGTTCCCTCACAATTCAATCACATGCCACACCACGTGATTGTTATATTTTAAAAAATGGCAATAATACCCTTTTCATATGGAGAACGGAGCCTGACTCTTGATGAGGAAGACTTCCACTGTTTCAAACCTACTGCAGCCTGACTCCTTGACGAGGAAGATCTCCATAGAGCGAGGAAAAACAGGGGAGGTAAGCTATAGGTGAGGTGAGTTATTGTGTCTCTCGCAAGGAGATCTCCTTCGAGGTTGTATCTCTTGACAACGATATTGTCACAATGGCCCAAAATGAATGGGATGGGATTGAAGACAAATATTTTACGGTTTTGTTAGTAGTTTGAAAGCAATAAAGAATGTTTTAGTGAGAATTTTAGAGGTGTTTTTTTTTTTTTTTTTTTTTTTTTTTTTTTTTTTTTATGATAACTGAACGACAAAGTTGGTGGTTAAACTTGGAAGGATTGAATGGATTTTTTTTTTTTTTTTTTGAGTGTTGGAGAGTAATAGAGCAACAATGGCACTTGCGCTCCTCCTCTTGGAGTTTTAGCAAGATCCCATGAACCATGCCTCTCTAGGATCGATTCATGAGGTGGGCAGAAAAACCGGCAATCTTGTTGGGGAGGCTCTTGGATGGCAACTTCATGGACGGAAGTGAGATAAACTGTGGAGAAAGAATAGGGGGCGATGGAGGAGAACTCTGGTCCTCTGAAACCTAGCATGTAGAGCATCGAAGGTACCGTTAAAACTCCCCATTTGAGAGCTAATTGACAAGGTATTTAAATGCCCTAACTCCAAGAACAAACCATCGTTATCAGTCAGTCGATGTAGAGAGAAACAGTGCTCCACCAATCAGAGACAAACGGTGAAGGGGAGGACAGGACCCATGTGGGTTGGTGACGACCTCGAGTAGCCGCTACGCTATCAGATGAGCTCATCGAAATCTTCGCTATAAGACATCATTGACGATTTCGAGTAGCCCTATCTTGGAATCTTTGCCATCTACCCCCTCCTTTCCCATCACCACCCCAGCTGATGGCTATTTACCTTTGGAAATCAGTGGACAACCGATGAGCTCTCGAATGGGGAGTTTTCTCGAAAACGCTGGATGGTCGCTACTATGTCAAACAGTGGTCATAACAAGGGATTGTGGGAGGAGGTGCGATGGATGTTTTGAAGAAGCTACCAAGCTTAGGAACCAAGATAGGTATGAGAGGATAAGAAGAAAACCCCAAAATAGTGAGTAATCATTGAATATATGAAAGAGAAATTGATTGGGGCCGCTACGCCAAGGCCGAGTACCGATCACCGCTGTCGAAGTGTTTTCGCCGCCACTCTGCTACTATGTCAAAGGGTTGAAGAAGATGAACAATTCCCCCAATAAGGATAGGGAGGGAGAATGACTTAAGGGATTGGACATTTTATTTCTAAACATTACGATTTAATGATTATAGTAATTTTTCGAAGCAATAGGGGTATCGTAAGACAATAATTAAACAATGGGGTGCAATTTTGTCAATTAGTTAAATAGTAGGGGTAGTTTAAGAAAATTGCCTGATAATGAAAATGAAATACATAATTTAGAATTAACAAAAAATGAAATATAAAAATTAATAATAAATAATTCAAGTTTTGTGTTAAATGTATTAATCTTTAATGTTATAAATAAATAATAAAAATTATTAAAACATAAAAACACAAAAATGAAAAAAAAACATAAATTTTACAAAAAAAAAAGCATACAGACACATGTATACTATCATATATTTATTATATTAAATAAAAAGTAAGTATGATATATTAGAATTATTTTTACACACAAAAAATACAAAAGAAAATTGTAGAAAAAAGTGAACACATCTATAATTCTATACCTACACTACTATTAAAAATATGAACAAAATTGTGATTTTTTTTTCACTAAAATACTCATTTTTGAATTTAGTCAATATTTAAATGTAAGGTTAAATTGTAAATTGACCTACTACTTCTCACCTCATTCAATTCCCTCTATTTAAATCTTACATTTTTTTTATAAATGAACAAAAGAAAAAAGATACACCAAAAAGAAAAAAAAGCACTACAAAATGAAGAGTAGCCAAGCAGGTAGGCCTGTTAATGATACTTGAAACTTCACAACTCAATCCAATTATCACATATTTGGATGGAGTGTTTATGTAATCAAATTTTGATTTTGCAGTCTACATCTAATTAATAATAATAAACAAAAAAATATAAAAATAAGAAATGCATAAAATTTATAGAAAATTTTAGATATATTATTACTACTAGTATCATCATCTAGAATGCCACGTGTAAAGCATGTATACACTGACTAGTTATTATTAAGAGTACAAATTGTGAAGAAACTCCTTGATGTACCATTTTATTGTAGTCTTTATTGTATTGTTTTCTTATTTATTATTATTTTCACTTCAGCCCTACAAAGGGCCACCTTGTACATTCTCTAAAGTGTGTTGCCCTAGAAGGGCCTCTTTGTAATTTTTGTAACTTTCACTTTCTATATAAAGGACCCTTGGGATAGGGTCGAAGCATCCATTCTTCATCCTAGAATTTTGTATTCTACTTTGGGTCTATTGAGATGGTATCAAAGCAGGCTGTTCTATAATCAGCTATCAACTCTTGCTTTAGGCTCTCTTTTTGATATCTCAAAGGCTGTTGGCTTCTGGATGCTTTGTCTGAAGATAGGGCTGTTCTAATTAACCCTAATCCTTGCTCTTTATTCTGAGATTTCTGTAAGAGAGGTCTTCCTAGAACTCTCTTGGAATGCCTTTGTTTGCAAAGAAACCTGATTGATTGTGTCACCCTGGTCTATTCTTCTAACCCAGAAGCTTTCTTTGAGATTGGTCAAGCTTTGGAGGAGTTTTGATCTTCTCTCTAGGGTGGCAGTAGTTTTCTTCTTCTTCTAGTCTTCTCTCAAGGGTGGCAACAACTTTCCCTTGGACTAGTGTATTCTCAAGTCTTCTCCAAATTTCGAATATTTTGTTCTTGACCACTGGTGCTTCAGATTGAAGGGTTTCAACAGACATCTTCATTCCCTTTAAAGATGCTTATCTGAATCCTATTGGTGGCTGATTTTAACTGCACATGTCAGGTTGGTGAATCTCGCTTGCAACCCTAGTTTTCTTTGTGTTGTCCTAGGGTTACTTGGTGGGAGTTGTGTTCAGTACTGAGGCCATTCAGTCCTCTACTTTGTCCAACAGTCCCGGAACCATCAGGTTGGACTATCAACGCAACTAGTTGAAGTTGTTCTGGATAAATTTCTTGGAGGATTTTGATTCCTCTATAGGGTGACGAATCTATATTGAATATATTTGGCTATATTTCTCTTCCAGACCATATTTATTGCTATTTGTCTGAACTACTTGCTGCAACCTTGACTGAACTGTTGACTTAAGTGAAGTGGTTAACAACCCTGAACTTCAAATTTTAGTGCTGCTACTTTTCTTCCATGGTTGCCCTTATTTATTCTTGATGGCTGACAAAGTAGATTTTCTCCCTGTAAAATTTGATGGAACTAACTACAATATGTGGAAGTTCCATTTTGATTTCAATGTTGAGGGAATGGGACTTGAAGATTACTTGAATGGGACTGTAAGTAAACCTGATGAGGATGAGGCTAATAGTAAAGCCTATACACAATGGAAGCTTGACAATGGAAAGTTAGTCTCATGGATTTTGAGCTCCATTATGCCTCACATTAGTGTTCTTATGAGGAGACTAAAGACTGCCTATGAGATGTATGCCTATTTGAAAAAGGTGTATCATTAGTCCAATATGTCACGACAATACCAGATTGAATCTGAAATCTTTGCTTATTGCTAGGGGGACAAAAATATTCAAGAATACTATTCAGGCTTTATTGATCTTTGGGATGAATATGAATTTGTTCATACTGAACCCTGTGATCCCGTTGAACGTGTCAAGTATTTGCATAAGCATTTTGAAAATAGGAAAATTAACCAATTTATCATGAGGCTAAGACCTGAGTATGAAATGATCAGGTCAAATATTTTGACTAGAGGAACTCTTCTAGACAAACTCTATGATGGGAGAATTGTTGAGAGAAGAAACTAGACTCCTAACTACTGCAAATATAGAAGGGAAACTTCATGATTCAGGGATGGATATTGTTTTTCTTGCACGAGGGAATAAGAAATATGGTGAAAAAAACCCTTCTAAAACTCAATGCTATGAATGTAAAGGATATGGACATATATCCTCTCATTACAAAAAGAAGAATGTCTGCACATATTGCAAACAACATGGACATATCATTCTAGATTGCCCAATTCGTCCACCCAAGGGACCCATGAAGAAGAATCAGCCACATGCTTATCAAGCGTCTGAGGGACGAATATCCGATACCCCCATTGCCAAGAGAGAATCCTCTACTCCCATGAATAAAGAAGAGATACAACAACTGGTATCTTCTGCCATCTTATCCGCCTTTTCTGCTATCGGCCTATCTGGTGAGTTCTCCAGTTATTACTCTTTTCCCATTTAGATAATTGATTCTGGTGCTACAAATCATATGGTTGGGACCTATCCTGAACCTTTAAACAAATTGTCTAAAACCAACCATAGACACGTTGTCACTGCTAATGATGAAAAACTTGACATCATTGGGAGTGATGACTTGTGTATCAAACTTTCTCCCTCAAATTCCTTGTCCCTTGCTAAAACCTTTATTGTTCCAAATCATACTGCCAATCTTATTTCAGTTGGTCAATTAGTTGATGAAGGTCATATTCTAACATTTTCCTCTAATGGTTGTTTGATTTAGGACTAGTGCACTGGGAAGGTGAAAGGGAAGGGGCGTAGGATTTTATGCTTGTTTGCATTAGAGTTTGAGAATTCTTCATCAGCATCATCCTTTACTTTTTTGAGCTCTTCTACATTGAGTCCTGTTTTGAGTCAGAGAAACTATGTTTGGGATCTATGGCATAAACGCTTCGGCCACCCAAATTCCGAAAAACTTAAATACTTGTTTGAATCTAGTTTTATTAAAATTAAAATTCCTTTTATGAAATCCTTTGATATATCTTGTGTTTCTTGTTGTTTGAGTAAGAGTCATATTTTACTGTTCACTCCCCGAATTGAACCTGCTACTTCACCTTTTGAAATTATTCATAGTGATGTTTGAACTTTTTCTATTGTCTCTTGGATGAGATACAAGTATTTTGTGCTATTTATTGATGATTGTACTAGGTACACTTGGATCTACTTTCTCAAACACAAATCAGAAGTATTTCCAACCTTTAGGTTGTTTCATAACATGGTTCGAGTTCGTTTCCAAGTGGATGTGTAAATCTTACACTCAGACTCAAGGGGAGAATATAGTGATGGAGATTTTTTGGCTTACCTGAAACATCATGGCATACAAGTCCACCGATGCTGCCCAGACACCCCTCAACAAAATGGTGTGGCAGAGAGAAAGAACAGTCACATTCTCAATGTTTTAAGGACTCTCCTATAAGAATCACATGTGCCTCCCACATTCTAGATTGAGGCCACTAGCACTGCAGTATATCTGATCAATTGTATCTCATCATCTATGCTTGCTAACATTTCTCCTCATCAAAAGATGTTTGGATACTCATCAATTGTATCCCATCACTGAGAGATAAACATATATTTATCAAATCCAGTCTAGTTGTTTTTTTTTTTGTCTCAGAGTACCCCTAAGTTTACAAAAATACACAAAAATGAAAAACTGCATAAATATATATTTATCATGTTAAACACAAAACAAGTGTGACATATCAAAATTATTTTACACACATAGAAATATAAAAATAAATTAGAGAAAAATTGAAAACTTGTTACACATCTATAATTCTATTTTTTACTACTTTTAAAAATATAAATAAGATTGTGGAACTTTATTTTGACTAAAATACCCTTTTTTGAATTTAGTTCCTATTTAATTATGAGATTTAAAATGTAATTTTAACTACTACTTCTCTCCCCATTCAATTCTCACTCTTTAAATCTTACATTTTTCTAAACAAAAAGAAATACACTACATTACAAAAAGAAGAGTCCAGTCAAGCATGTAGGTCTGTCAATGATATCTGAAGTTTTACAACTCAATATGAGGTGTTTATGTAATTGAATTCTGATTTTGCAATCTACATCCAATTAATAATAAAAAGCAACAAATATAAAAACAAAAAGATAAAAAATACATGATTTTTTTTTAGAAAATTTTGTATACAATGTTTCTATCATTATCATTATCTAGAATTATCACAAGCAAAGCATGTGTACACATAGATGAAATCTAGAGAGTTGTGTCTTGCAACACTTAACTAGTGAGATAATGAAAGTTTGTAATGTATTTAAAGCCTAATGACCTAATTGAATTACCTAATTATTCTCTATTTTGAGGGCATATACTATCTAATACTAACATCCAAATCTAGGATAATTGAATTTGGAGCCAAATTGAGCATTTGAACATTGAGAGTCTATTGATAACCATGAAAAGGAAAAATGCTATAAAGAGTCAGATTCAAATCATATCCATTTATACATCCAAATTTGCTTTATAAGCTTTTGTTTTTTAAATTAATTACTTTTAACTTTTACATATATAATATACTTAAAATTAATAAAAATTGATTTTGGAACTTAATTAGATCAAATAGATCAAATTGATTTTAGAACTTAATTAGATGAAGGGCAAATTTCTTAAACTACCCATACTAGTTAGTTAATTGGCAAACTGTACCCTTATTGTTTAACTATTGTCTTAAACCACCCTTGTTTAATTATTTCTCCTCCCCTGTTATCTATCTCTAGTTGCCACTATGGCTACAACATTCAGTAGTGGCAGTTTTCTTTTAGGTAAAACAGAGAGAGAGAGAGAGAGAGAGAGAGAGAGAGAGGACAGATAAATTAGGTAACAAAGAGAGAGGTGTATCGGATATTATTGCCACTGCAACCCTGCAAAACAAAAAATTAGTTCGCAGATTATAGTTTCCATTACTGCAATTCGCAATTCGCAGATTGCAGATTTCTTATCTATGCAAGTCTTCTCCTCCATGCGAACTAGCTTCGTCTTCAATAAAATAGAAAAAACCTATTTTTTCTATTAATATTATATCAGAAATAAATCCTATACATCTCGTCTAAAAAATAATAAAAAAAATATTTACAGACCAAGAATGAATAGAATAAATCAGCAGATGCGTAGATTTCTTGCACCGATAAAAGAATTCGATCTCCACCATATGAACAACCCAAAATCCAAGAAATATAAATAGAACACTTATAAATATGTATATCAAAAAATAAAAGATTTAATTTCTAATCAAGCGCCCATAGCTAAGAACCAGATTCTCAGTGAAAACCCTTATCTACGCAACTCAGATAAAACCAAGTCCACCTATTTGTGTAGGTTAAAATCGGGTCTGATTTTGGTTCAAGAATGTGAACTTGGCTCTGATACCATTGAAAGGGATGGGAGATTCATCAAATGGATGGCCAAACCCTGTAGGAAGGTTGGGTGAAATTTCTTTTCTCCCATCTAGGAATCGCATTCCCTAATTTAGAATACTGCATTTTCATGGTTCATTCTTGAATCCAAAACCGGACCAGATTTGAAACCAAAAGGGAGGAGAGGGATATACCTGATACAATGTAGCAGTATGGTTCTGATGAGAAGCTCTTGATCCAAATGTTTCAAAAAAGCTTGATGGGAAGTGCTAGAATGTGGTTTTCCAATCTTGATGAAGAGAAAAAGAAATCATGGAAATGAGTATTTAAAGCATTCTTAGACCATTTTTCTTACAACATGGAATTAGTTCCAAATCAAGCAGATCTTGAGTCCATGGATTAGAATCCTGGAGAATTTTTCCTAGATTATGCTTATAGGTGGTGCAAAATGGCATCCAAATTGTGTTACTCCATGCCCAAGGAAGAAATGGTTAGGCTTTTTGTCAAGATTTTGAAAGATCCCTACCATACTTTGTTGGTCGCACAACCGCTTAATGATTTCAGCAAAGTAGTAAAGAGAATTATGATAATTGAAGATTTCTTTGGCATGATCGGATTAATCCACTAGTGATCAGAGTAGGGGCAACCACCTCTGAGCCAAAGAAGTCTGGAACCAAGTGTCAAGGAGGGAGTGAAGTACAATTCATATCTGGCCACCAACTAGCTTTGTAGACATAACTCTATCTAATCTCACTTTTAGGGTGCCTACTCTATTGCGTCAATAGCAGTGTACCCCAAGGGTGTAACAGGCTCTCCAAATAGAAAAGGAGTTGACCCCACTTCCTTGTCCACATTCTCATTTGTTACCTGCCTTGGTTAAAAATGGATATTTGGAGTTGCTTGAAGAGAGACCTCTACTTGTTTGTAAACCAAAGTATTATGATGAGAATGCCTATTGTGACTATCATAGAAGCTCGAGCCACATCACTAGCAATTGCCACTAGCTTAAAATTGTAGTTCAAAAATTAATTAACCAAGGTCTTATTGCATTTCTAGAGCCTCAAGAACCATATTAACACTAGCCCATTTGTTCATTTCTTCAACATAATTTGAGTATCATCTTTGGCCAGTGTTGGGTATTATCTATGGTGTCAAACCAACTGCATGAATGCGAATGTAATCTTTGAGACAGGGGGTCAATGTAATATTTTGTTAGTGCATTTAGTTTGCTCTCATCTCTTTTGCCATTTCAAGGATTTTTGAACTACGTCCGACTTGATCCCTTTCAAAGGGGTACATAGATCAGCCCATCTCATGGATCCGATTATTTCCATAAATAAAATACTATTTTCTTCCATTTTTCTTTCCATTGCATGAGATGCTTACTTATTAGAGAGTGGTCAGTCCGTCTAAGGTTGTTCAGCAAAAGAAGGAAGAGTTTGCCCCCTTTCAGAGTCCTAATAGCATGCCTGGGGAAAGTTAGTTGATGATCAAGAGCTTATAATTCAACTTCTTGTTGACTCCCCTAACTCTTAATAAAGTCATCATCTTTGTCCAAACTAGGGAATAATTGCTGCTGCCAAAGCATAGTACATTCCCTTTGAATAATGCTTGAACGGGCATAGAACAAAGGCACCATCCTAACCTAGTGCTCTATCGATTAATCAAAGAAAGAACTAGAGGCCATCCTCGATGGTTTCTCCTTCCTTTATAATCCCTTATGAATTGTCAAAAACTGCTTGTTAGCCAGTTGACCTCCTACACTAGACCTTTTTTTTTTTACGAACTAGCCAAACCCGTAGGATGCACTTCAGGTACCATCAAAGGTATACAAAATGAAAAAAAATTGAAAAAAGAGAAAAGAGAGAGAGAGAGAGAGAGAGAGAGAGAGAGAGAGAGAGAGAGAGAGAGAGAGAGAGAGAGAGAGAGAGAGAGAGAGAGAAATGAGAGTGTTTGAGTGAACTTGCTCCACCAAATGAATCTTAACCATATCTAGAGTAAGGAGGTAATAAACCAAGCATGAGATATGCTCAACATATGCTTCTTCAATTTGCAATGTGTAGCAGATAATGAAATGAAGAGAGGCATTCCATGACCGCTTGTTTGACCTCGTGCATTTAATCCTGATAATATGAAGTAAAGTCCCTTAGTTGGCACGTTGAGCCTTTCTGTCAACCTTTTCTTCACAATAAACACTTCCTAACGGTGGGTATTGAAACAATCATATTGCAATTAGGGTAATTAAGCAAGAGCTCAAAGAAAAAGAGAAAAAATGAGAATAGGGGAAAAATGAAAATTAAAAGAACAAAAATAAGGAAAAGAACAAAAAAAAAAAGAAAAGAAAGAAGAAAGGAAAAATGAATGAACTATTGACAATTGGGCAATGAAGACCAATGCAATAGTAAATTGGCAAATGGAGAATCAAGAAATAATTAGAAGAAACTAGGGCAATTGGTGTGTCCGGAAGCGCGTCATTAAACACTCCAGAACACCCGTTTAAACATTTACAATTTTTACCGTTTCAATGGCTGATCAGATCTAGTGGCCGTAGTTGCAGAATGGTTGAATAGTTTGCAGGAACCCCTCCTGACAAGATCTGGGTGTCCTTCCCATCTGCAACCCTTGAACTCCTCAAGAAACCTTAGCCTTGTTAATTAGGTGAATTGACCAACCCCTTCTACAGGGCCCCTGGGACCCTTTTTATAGAGAAGGGTGGACACAACTGGAAATAGGGAGAAACTGTCTTATTTTGAATATTACTGAAACATGGCTTAAAAATCTTATTTACCTTTCCATTTGCAAACTGTCTTGATAAGACAAGATTGATTTTAAAATCAAACAGGTATTTTTCGTATTATTTATGATAGTGGATTTATACCCCTAAACTTATTATTATTGTTACCTTTCACCATTTTACGCGAATCTCGACACTTGACTTAGGTGAAGAGACACAGTTACTAAGTGTTAGGTAAGTGTGTTTGGCATTTCCTTTTCCGTTTGACGCGAATCTCGACACTTGACTTAGGTGAAGAGACCTGGTTACTAAATCTAGGGTGTCCATTGAATTTTTATTCTCTTATTCTTTTTTTTTTTTGCAGCACTGTTCAGGGTAGTCCACTATCACTTAACAATTTGAAGAGTTTTGTCTAATTTCTCAATCTTTCTCTTCCTATCTTGACAGGGGAAAACTTGAGAGTATTTTCTAATTTCTAAATGGTTCTGACAATATTGAAACAAGACTAATTTTTGACTCCTATCACTTGCTACCAATTTCTACCTCCTATCACTTGGTACTAATTTCTACAAAATTCAATAGTCTTTTATCAGTTTCTTTAACTTTTTCTATTTGAGAATCTCTTTCAATGGAAAATTTTAAAAATTTCAGTGAAATTTTAATTCTCCATCTTTAAAGGCTTAGCCTCACAATTTTTTTTTTTCAAATTTTCTCTCTCTTTCCTCACCCCCCAACTTAAATGCCATTGTCCCTAATGGAATGATGCAAAGAAGATTTGGGTCAAAGGGAACAAGGAGTAGGATTTTTCTGAGGGGTTCAAGGTATGCCACTTAGTCTTGAATCAAGAAAATAAAAAAAAAACTCTAATTCTAAAAGTAGAAAAACTAAAAATTACGTTGGGTTGCCTCCCAACCAGCGCTAAGTTTAATGTATTTAGCCGAACACAACTAGATCACCCAGACTAAAGGTCTCAACTCCTATACTCTCAAATACTCATTCTATGTATGGTTTAAGCCTTTGGCCATTGACCTTGAACATTGTTCCATTCTTGGGATCAACTATTCTAACCACACCATGCTTGAACACTTTATCACAACAAATACCCCATCCCATCTGTATTTTAAGTTCACCGGAAACAACCGCAGCCTAGAATTAAAGAACCAAACTTTTTGACTAGGTTCAAATGTTTTTTGAGAGATGTTTTTATCATGAAACACTTTCATTTTGGCTTTATATATGCGGGAGTTTTCATAGGCTTTATTGCAGAGTTCTTCCAGCTCACTTAATTGTAGAGCGTGTTCGAGACATGATTCAAAGGAATCCCTAAAGATCAAGAAATCATCCATAAATATTTCTAGGAAATCACCCACCATTTCCGAAAAAATTACCATCATGCACCTCTGAAAGGTTGCTGGTGCATTACATAATCCAAACGGCATTCGTCGGAAGGCGAGTGTTCCATAAGGGTAGGTAAAAGTTGTTTTCTCTTGGTCTGTGGTCCTTTTTTGTGACTGCGTTGAGTTTTCTAAAGTTGATGCACACCCGCCATCCTGTGGTAAGTTGGGTAGGGATTACTTCATCTTGATCATTAGTCACCACAGTGAGTCCAGCTTTCTTAGGCACCACCTGCGTAGGACTTACCCAACTGCTATCCGAGATCGGGTAGATAATTCCCGCATCTAACCACTTAACTACTTCTCGTTTGGCCACCTCTCTCATATTTGGGTTCAACTTCTTTGAATCTCCCTTCTAGGTTTGGCACATTCCTTTGTGTAAATATGGTGCATACAGATAGATAGACTAATACCCTTTAGATCAGCTACTAACCAACCAAAAGTACCCCTATACTCCTTTAATACCTCAATTAGTTTCTCTTCCTGTCTAGGGGTTAAGTTTGTGGCTATGATCACTGGTAGTGTTTGGTCAGGTCCTAAAAACACATGCTTAAGGGAGTCTGGTAAGGGCTTTAGTTCTAGTTGCAGGGGAGATTACAAAGAAGGCATAGATGGTTCACCCTTTAGTTTTGTTAGAGATTCCACTGTAGGCCAAGATTGAAATGGGTGAGAAGACTTCATTAAGGCATTGGGTTCCTCTGTCGGGTCATCTACTATGACCAAATTGGTTTCTCCGGGGTTTCCATCTACATCTATCGTACAACCATTCTTATTCTTTTCTGGGTAGGCAGAAGGACTTCCGGACTCATACAGTCTTCAAACTTTTCCTCCCTTTGAAAATCTAAGGTTTTTTCAAAATTTTCTAATTATGGGGTATTAAAGGTTGTAGGATATTGGTATTGGGGAAGACCTAAGGATTCATCTTTAGGGTTTACAACCGGTTGAGTAGGCACTGAATCATTTTCCCATTGCAGGTTAGCTTCCCCAAGCTGAATTACTTGGCTCTCTAATTTTAAGATTGACTGTTGCTAAGCTAAGATCAACTATTGGAGCTGCCAAAACCTATCATGAAATGAATCGGTTGGATAAGGCTGAACCGGTTGGGTCACAGAGTAATCATTATAGTCACAATGAGCCTGGGCTGTAGACCATTAAGAGTGCAAATCTGGTAGGGTGGTTTCTTGGGCTTGGGCCCAATAGGCAAAATTGGGTTGATTCTTCCACCTAGGATTATATGGATTAAAGGATGGCTTATGATTGGATTGGAGAAAATTGTTAGCTGCATGTACTTTCTCTGGAATTTTTGGTTGATATGGGCCCCGCCATTGGGCATTGACGCACATGATGCGTCGGGCTTGAATAGATGGAACATGTTGAGTAGGATGACAAGGTTGGGAATTGTTGACGATATGCAAGGATTTGGTCAAGTCTTTAGGCCATCCCATTGATCTTGTCCTATTGTTGAGACACATGATTCCAATCAATTTGTAGCTTAGGTTGGAAGTAGTTTCTCATTCCACACACTCTGACCATTGCAATTTTTTTTTCTTCTTTCTTCTCTTTTTTTTTTTAATTTGAAATTTAAATTTTGAATTTTAATTTCAAATTTAGATCTTGAAATTTAAATTCTGAAATTTGAACTCAAATTTGATTTTTTTTTACTTTTTTGTAATTCAAAATTTAAATTTTTGAAATTTAAATTCAATTGAGATTTTGAAATTTAAATTCCTAAAATTTGAATTCAAATTTGAATTTTGAATTTTTTTTAATTTTCTCTCTATTTTTTTAATTTTTTTAAAGGCAAACAAATCGACCACACGACCTTGGCTTCCTAAACTAGTGGTTCAACCAATGTGAATCCTTTTAGGTTCACATGGAATTACACCACTTCCTTTGGTTAGCTAGGTAAGAGGTGGGGATGTGGGAGGCTCCCCTTGCTCTTGCAAGGACCTAATTAAGTAACCGCAAAACCCATTTAGGCTTAGCCGTTTAACTTCTTTCCTTAGACACCAATTAATGGTGCTAAACAGAATTAACAACTACCAAAAATAAATTCTAACAAACTAATTGCTAATCTAAAAATTAAACTGAAAATAAAATGATCAAAAAGAAAATTATGCAAGAAATAGATAAAAAAGAAAAAATACAAATCTAAAAAAAATTAAACCGAAAATAATATAAACAAAAGAAAAAAATGCTGATTTTTTTATATTTATATTTTTTTCGTTTTTTTAATAAAATCAAAACACAAATCTAAAAATTAATACGAAAGTTAAATTATCGAAAGAAAGATACGTTACAAAAATAGATAAAATAAAATAAATGATTTTTTTATTGTTTTTTATCTGAAATAAAATAAAAAAATGAATCTAAAATTTAAACCGAAAGTAAAATAAAATAAAATAAACAAAAGAAAATTATGCTGCAAGAAATAAAATAAAATATAATAAATGAGTTTTTTTTGTTTTTTAATCTGAAATAAAAGAAAAACACAAGCCTAATAAATCCAAAAAATCAAACAAGAAATTAAAATAAAGAAAAAAAAGATCTAGAAACAAAATGGAAGAAAGATAATACTTAAAAAAATAAATCAGATCTAAAAAAATTAATAAAAAAATTTGAAAATCACTATTCTACCAAAAAAAGGAGTTTGAAAATAAAAATAAGAAAATTGAAAATAAAATGAAATGACTGCACCTGAAGCACATTCCAATTTCTCTTCTCTTTTTCCGTCCTGTAGTCTCGCAATGCTCCGATATCCCACCTTTCGCTATTCCGTCTTGCAAAATAAAAAAGAAACAAGAACTTAATTGAGATAACTGATACAGTAATAAAACAAATAAGAAAAAATAATGAAACAGATCCGCAAAAAGTAAATAAAAATTTCTTTGTTGCTTCCCAGGCAATGGCGCCAAAAACTTGGTGTGCCTGGAAGTGCATCGTTAAACACTCTGGAACACCAGTTTAAGCATTTATAATTTTTACCGTTTCTCAAACAACTATTGACGTAGTAAATGAGTGAGAATGAGTCGTATCCACAGGGAAGCAAGTGAAAAATTAATATATACTTAGATCTGGACAAGGGAATGCAATCGAGAATGACAAAAAAGACGAAAATAAAATCTATTATTGCTGAAATTAAGTATTTTGAATTTAAACAAGACAATAAATAAAAATAAGAATTTAATAGAGTATGGGAATCAAAAAAGGAAATAAAAGAAATAAATAAAAAAAATGATCCAGAACCCAGATCTGGTGGCAGTAGCTGCAAATCGGCCAGACAACTTATAGAAACCCCTCTTGACAAGAATCGGGCATTCATCCTTTTTACAACCCTCGAACCCCTCGAGACACCTTAGCCTTTAACCGAAAGGAATTCAGATATGCAAATAGGGAAACTAGTAAGAATTAAATCTAAAATGTTGTAGAAATAAAAATAACAGAAAATAAAATAAAGAAAAGAAAAGAATAGTTGATCAGATCTAGTGGCGGTAGTTGTTGAATGGTTGAACAGCTTGCAGGAACCCCTCCTAACAAGATCTAGGCATCCTTCCCTTCTTTAACCCTTGAACTCCTCAAGAAACCTTAGACTTATTAACTGGGTGAATTGACCAACCCCTTTTATAGGGCCCCTGGGACCATTTTTATAGGGAATGGTGGACACAACTGGAAATAGGAAGAAAGATGGGGGCGGTAGCTGGGATTTAGCAAAGTTAGGGATGCCCTAGGGTTTCTACTGGATGGCTAAAATGGTTTTGGGGTGATCGTATGAGTGAAAATAAAAGGAGAGGGCACCCAATATTATGTAGGGCTGAGATTTGGGCACCCAGAAATGGAAGGTGTAGATTAGAACATCTAGGGTTGAAAGATTAAGATTAAAAGAATAGGTGGTGCCTTAGATTGAATGGTTGGGATATAAGATGGAGGGAGTGGCTGAGATTTAGAGGCGAGGGACTGAATGGTGAGGATTAGCAGAATAGGTGGTGCCCTAGGGTTTAAAAGCTATAAAGGAGAGCCTTAAAATGAGTGGTTGAGATTAAAAGATGTGGAGGGTGGAGATTAAACACCTAGGGGCGCCTAAGGTTTGCTAATAGTGAAAAGATTAGGTTAAAAAGGCTCCTTAGGGTTTGCTAAGGAGAGGGGAGCATGGTAATACAATAGGATGGGCGCCAACTGGGTTTAGTAGATAGGTGGCACCTTCCAGTTCTCAATTCTTTACAAAAACACCCCCTCTCTTAGCTGGTCTTCACACCAGCTTCCCAAAAATTGCACTTCAGCCTAGAAAACTTCCCAGTTTTCTACATAATTTGCACAGAGACCCTCAGAGGTCACATAGTTGATTTTAGCTGGGAAAATGGTACACTTTGACTATTCTAAGGCTGAAAATACCCCTGAATTGATGCCCATAAGGCATCAAAATGTAGAGTTATCAACAATTAAGATGATTTTATCTCTATGGGATTTTGCATGATGACATTCAGTTGTTGATCTTGATCTTTTCTACCTATTTACATTTCGTCCCAAAATAAAAGTCCTCCATCAATAAGAAGGCACAATTCATATTGGTAAAGAATATGAAGAGTACTGTCCATCCATATGGCTATGAAGAGAGCCTTATTAAAAAAAATATAAAAAAGAGAGAAAGAAGAAAGAGAATAAAAAGATGATGAGAGTAGACCTTGAATTAAATCCCAAAAGAGATGACTTGAGCATATGATTCTTATACTAGTTGTTATTTGGGCCTTTTTAACAACCCATCATTTGTGACCTCCATCCTATACCATGTTCTGTTCTAATAAGCAAGACCTCCTTGATCTTTGAAAAATTGGTAAATTAACACTAAACAGACCTATTTGGCCGACAATGAAGGACCTTCTCTCCATTGATGTATCAACTTCATAACCCACCATTTATATTAGCCAAAAAAAACAGGGGCAGACACCCTGTGATAATGGTTTTTCTAACAATGAATCCTTGGTTCAACATATTACAATTCCATTGTGCATTCTTTTGAAGTCAATGAATTTTAAGTGATGATCCTGAAGAGATGGTACACACTCCCATTTGATGCAAACCATATATAATTTATTTGGACGTAATTACTTTCATATGAATTAAGGTTGAAAGCATTTTTGCCCATGAATTTTGAAGCTTTCCCTTCTTACCATTCCAAGATTTCATGTCCTTATGCATTACTTGATTATTGAATACTTCTTTGTAGAAAAATTTGAAGAGATGTTTTGATCTATTTTCTTGCATACACAATTTCTATCTTGGTTGTGTTATCACATTATATCCCTTTGGTTTATTATATGTTGGTCATTCTAAGCTCTTTTGTGCAAATCAATGTCATTTTCTTTGAAAATCCCTTTGGTTGTTTATCTCAAACTTTAGTGTTCTACTACTTAAGTTCATAATTTCATTAAAGTTTCTTTTTTTTTTTTTCAGTTAAAGTAGCTAAATCCCAATTTCATTGATCATATTCATATTGGCTTTCTATTGGTCATGTCAGCCTCTTTTCTTTGACCTACATCAAAAATCCTATTGGAGTTACATTAGCTTCTATGCTTTGATCCATGTTAGAAAACCCCATTGGTCATGTCACCCTCTATGCTTTGACCGTCGCAACAAATTTTGTTGGTCATGTCAGCCTCCATGCTTTGACCAGTGTCTATCCTTCGTTGGTCAAGTCAGTCTTTATGCTTTGACCGACATCAAAAGGCTTGTTAGTCATGTCAGCCACTATGCTTTGACCCACGTCAAAAAATTTCATTGGTCATGTCAGCCTCTATGCTTTGACCAATGTTAGAAATTCCATTGGTGATGTCAACCTCTATGCTTTGACCCACGTCAGAAAATTTGTTGGACATGTCATCCTCTATGCTTTGACCCACGTCAGAAAATCCCATTGGTCATGTCAACCTCTATGCTTTAACAACATCAGAAAATCTCATTGGACATGTCAACCTCTATGCTTTGACCTGCATAAGAAATTTTGTTGGTCATATTAGCCTCTATGCTTTGACCCACGTCAGAAATTGAAGGGATGAGAGATCCATCATATGGATGGCTGAACCCTGCAGGTAAGTTGGGTGAAATTTCAAAATTTTCTCTCTCTCCCATCTGGGAATCACATTCCCTGTTTTAGAAAAGCTGCATTTTTCAAGGATCAATCTTGAACCAAGAACCGAACCAGATCTGAACCAAAACAGTAGGAGAGGCTTGAAAGAATATTCCAATGAAAGTGTTCACGCCCAAAGAAGTCTCCAAAGACTGCTCCCATTGAAGATGACACAGTGTAGGGTGGAGTAGAATCAGTAGTGTTTTTCCCAAGAACCGAATCCTTCAGCAAGAATTCGATGGAGGCTGTGAGCATGACTTCAGATCAGCCTTTCTCCAAAGACTGATATAAAAAACTATTCTTGATCGCTCCTACAAAACTGGAGATCGAACTGGCAGTAGGCAGCAACTAGAGGAGAATGCAGGGAGAAGATGGCGCAGTCACACTGTTGCTGTCTTCTCTCTAGGTGATCTGAGATCTGATCTCTGGGATTTTTTGGGATGAACTGAGTGGTTCGCCCCTCCTCCTTTCATGGGCTTAAAGAGATCAGCTCCTAATCCCATTAGGATTTTCCTAATTCAATTCCTTATTTGAATCTAGGCTCTCTTTAAGTGATAAGGATAAATCCTTATCTTATCTACATATTAGATCAGCTATCTCCTAATCTCATTAGGAGGCTTCTAGATCCAAATTCAGATTTGGACTCTTTGAGTGGATAGGGATAACTCCCTATCCTATTTGTTGATCCAATCCCAGATCCGCCCCTCTCTTTAATTAGTCCAACTAAACCAGTTCAAAATAGGCTTTAGGCCCAATAAGTCTTATGTGCTCAGTGGCCTTCCAAACTGCTGCCTAGTTGGGCTTCTTTGTATGGCATGGGACCCAAACATTGATCTACACATCAGCCACATGGGTTCAGCCCAGCCTCTGTTATAAGGCCTGGTCGAATTCACTAAAAAGACAGTGAACCCCCTGAAGCCCATCAATCTGATTGGAGCTAAGGGCATATACTGTCTAACAGAACTTTTGGTCATGTCAGTGACTCAACCTCTATGCTTTAACTTGCATAAAAAATTCCCGTTGGTCATGTCCGTGTCTATGCTTTGACTTGCATCAGAAATTTGTTGGTCCTGTCAGCCTCTGTGCTTTGACTCACATTAGAAATCCTGTTGGTTAAGTCAGCCTCTATGCTTTGACCCATGTTAGAAATTTTGTTGATCATGTTCACCTCTATGCTTTAACTTGTGTTAGAAATTCCATTGGTTTTGTCAACCTTTATTCTTTGGCCCACGTCAGAAATCCCGTTATAGTCATGTTAGCCTTTATGCTTTGACTCGCATAAAAAATTTCCGTTGGTTATGTTAGCCTCTATGCTTTGACCCACGTCAGAAATTCCATTGGTCATGTCAGACTTTATGATTTAACCTGCATTAGAAATTCCATTGGTCATGTCAGCCTCTATGCTTTGACCCATGTTAGAAAATCCATTAGTCATGTTAGCATCTATGCTTTGACCCGCATCAGAAATCCCACAGGTCATGTCAGCCTCTATGATTTGACCCACGTCAGAAAATCCCCTTAGTCATGTCAGCCTCTATGCTTTCACCTGCGTTAGAAATTCTATTGGTCATGTCATCCTCTACCCTCTGACTTGCGTCAGAAATCCCATTTGTCATGTTAACCTCTTTGCTTTGGTTTGCATTAGAAATTCTGTTGGTCATGCCAACCTCTATGCTTTGACCCACATAAGAAATTCCATTGCTTATGTATGCCTCTACGCTTTGACTTGTATCAGAAATTCTGTTGGTCATGTCAACCTCTATACTTCGGCCCACGTCATAAATCCCATTGGAGTCATGTCAGTCTCTATGCTTTGGCATATGCAAGAATTTATTTTGGTCATGTTAGCCTCTATGATTTGACCTACGTTTATATTTCTTTGAAGTCTATGTAAGTCTCCTTGATTTGAGTTGGACTATTAAGTTGATTGAGTAAATAAAGGCGATATAAATGATAATAAAATAAATATAGAAAGGGATAACAAAAAGAAGAAAAAAGGGAAAAAAACAAAAAAAAAACAACAAAGAAATATAAAGAAATAATGTGGGGTAAAGAATGATTGGGATGGCTTGAAAAATGATAGAGTTGTGTAAAAACCACATTAATTCTAAGCATTGAAAGGGTTAAGAAAGAAGTTTTTGTTATTAATCCATAAAACAAAGGAGTTTTTCCTTTCTCCATAAAGTCTAATGTGTGTGCAAATTACACATAAATTCTAATGTTTATGCATAGTTTTGATGCTGATTTGTGTAAATTCTTACATCAATTTAGCTTGATTTCAGGAAATTATCAAGGGAGACCAACTTAGGGGAAAGATAACATAAAACCATGGAAAAGAGGCCAAGTGAAGGCAATTCAGTCGAGCTGGGAGAAAGGCCCAGCCGAGAAGCATAAGGAGGGCTATTCGGCCCATGAAGCCTAAGCGGCACTCCATGGGGGAACCCAAGGAGAGAGCCTAGCCAAAGCTCATCAAGGGAGCCCATTTGGCCTAGCAAGAGGGAGGCCCATGTACAACTCAAGAGCAGCCCAAAGTGTAGTCCAAGGACCCTAAAGGCGGCAAACTTAGTAGAAGAGAGAAAGGGGCTGAAGCGAAAGATATAAAAGGAGAAGAGAAAGAGGGAAAAAGGGTTCAAACTCCTTTGGTTCAAAATCCTTTTGGGAGAATTGAGAGAGAGGCGCTCAAGAGAGAAGAAAGGGGGAGATTCAAGAAGCTTCAAGAGAAGAAGAGGTGCTGAATCCGAATTTGGAGAAGAAGCCATTGGAGGAGATCAATCAATGTTATCTTCTTCCTTGAATTCTGTGCAAGTAGTAAATGATCTCAGCTAGGGTTTCATGATATTTTCTCACTTGATTCTTCTTTCTTGCTGTAATTGAATCATGTTTCATGTAATTTTAGATTTGTAATTAGTTCTCTAGGGTTATTCGAATGTATTAGATTCAGTCTTGATGTTTCTTGATTAGGATTTTAATTGTTAGAATAGCTAGCCGAATTGAATTTGTATGTTGGATTGTCCGAATTGCTTGATGAAGAATTTAGACAATCTGATTTCTGTTTGTCTGAATTGTTCTTAATTCTTGGAGTTTCTAGATTACTTGAGAAAGAGTTTAGAAATTCAGATCTACTAATAAAACCGAATTGAATACAAGGTTAGAGATAACTTGTACAATTCAGTTGGTTTTCATTGAATTCTGCAATGATGCCCTAGAACTCTTGATCTTAATGCGTGCATGAGGATTAGATTCTTGATAGAGATATAAAAATCATCACTCATGTATAGATTGAGCATGCACTCAAGAGAGGCTATCGATAACATTGGGGTTTCACCAAACCAAGGCTGAATCCCAATCCAATCGAATGCCCTAGAGAATTAATTGCTGAACCAAATCTGTTTATGTATAGCTTGTCTTCTCAACTACATGAATGGTGTTTGATCCAATTTGCTAGAGATGGTTTGTTAGTTAGGAACTTAGTTTTGATTAGGTTAACATTTCAGTTAATTACATAATCAAATATGTACTTTATTCATTTACATTAAATGTCATAAGGTACATCATTTTGATTATAGCTAAAGGCATACACTGTCTAACATTTTGTCTGGTGTTCGATGGTAGTTCATTGCATATCCAGGGGTATACTGATGCCAATTTCCAATTAGATCCAGATGATAGAAAGTCTACATTTGGTTATATCTTCATGATAGGATCATGTGCTATTAGCTGGAAGAGCAACAAATATGGGGTCCTAAGTAGTAAGAATAACAGTCACAACCCAAGTTGAACACATTGCCGTACGTAAGGCTACCTAATGAATGAAGGTGTTCATTATGGAATTTGGAACCCAACACATCACCCATTCCACTGTTGTGTGGCAACACTGGATCAATGGGAGATTGTTGTTAAATGGTAGCATCAATGGAGAATGTGGCAGACCCATTAACTAAACCACTAACACAAAAAGTGTTTTAGAAATACGTGAAAAGTTTGGGAGCTGTTAGACAGTGTATGCCCTTAGCTCCAATCAGAATGATGTACATTATGACATTTAATGTAAATGAATAAAGTACATATTTGATTCATGTTATTTTGGTGTGTTTCTGTGTAATAACCTTAAACTATACATATATGAGACTTGTGTCAGTTTAGAATCTTCACAGCCGTTGGATAGATTTGGGGAAATTTATCCTGCCAAGGCTGACATTTATGTGCCATTTAAGTTGGTTGGGGTGGTTTTTCTCAGTTTCCAGGGTGAGACCTGAGGTACATGCAATGTGGGTTTTCTTGAAACCCTGAACTAGACCAAAATTCCAGTATTGCCCTGGACCTTGGAGATAGATGGGCAAAACTAGAATGTTGGGATAGGGCTGTCTTTGATATGCGAATCGGTGAGATCTTTAGAGGGGTTAAAACCTGGGTATGTTGGGATAGTTCAAGAATTCATTTGAGTGGGTGATCATAGTGACATGATCAGCCCCTTTGTCGGACAAAGTGAATGATCGGGGATGCACTCTCTCTGATTAAAACCTAAACTACCAGTAGTTGATTTCAACCGTTGAAATTTGTTTTGTAGAATATATTTATATAGAGATATACACACACACATATATATATATTATGGTTTCAAAATGTTTGCAAAAGGTTTTAATTCCCGGGATACATGTGAGTAGAAAGTGCAGCATTGTTCCTTGCAACCGAGGGAGAGGTCCTCTCTTGTCGGGCAGTGTTTGATTTTTATGTGCTGAGAGGTTAAGTATAAGACCATTGAGGGTAATACCTGATGGGCTAGTCTTGCATCTTCCCACAGTCCTTAGGTTTTTATAAGATGGATTGACCCAAGGACAATTTAGTGTAAATGTTGGGCCCATTAAGAGCCCATGGTGATGGACTCAGGGATTCATTGTCTCCTACAGTGAATTCGGCCAGGCCTTGAAACAGAGGCTGGGCTGCACCCATGTGGTTGATGTGTAGATCAATGTTTGGGTCCCACGCTATACAAGGATAACCAACTGGGCGGCAGATTAAGGGGTTAGTGAGTAGATAGACTTAATGGGCCTAAAGCCAAATTCGATCTGGGTTAATGAGATTATCTAATTAGGGGTGGTTCTGGGATTTAGATCAATAGATAAGATAAGGGATTATCCTTATCCACTCAGAGTCTGGATCCAAATAAAGATTTGGACCAGGAAACTCCTAATTTGATTAGGATGGCTGATATTTATCTTTAGATAAGATAAGGGATTATCCTTATCTCTTAAAGAGAGTCCAGATCCAAATACAAGATTTGGATTAGGAAACTCCTATTGGGATTATGAGATGCTCTCTTTAAAGGCTATAAATAGAGGAGCAGGGCGAACCTCCAAAACACAACAATCAGTTTGCAGATATAGAGAGAGAAGAACCTACAGTTTGACTGCTCCTGTATTCTTCTCTTTCTTGCTCTTGCTGCCCCTATTAGTTCGATCTTCACCTGTGGGAGTGATCAAGAAAGGTTCTTGATATTGCCTTTTGGTAGAAAAGGTAATATGAAGTCGTGCTCACCGGCCCTCCACCACACAATGTGTCATTTTCAGTGGGAGCAGTCTTTGGTTTTATCATTGGGTATGAACACCTTCGTTGGGAAGTTACTGTTACTCCGTATTAGGTATATCCCTCTCCTACCTTTTGGTTTCAGATCTGGTCCAGTTTGGTTTCAAGATTGATCATTGAAAATGCAGTTTTCTATAATAGGGAAAGCGATTCCCACATGGGAGAGAGAAATTTTTGAAAATTTGCCCAACCTTCTTGCAGAGATCCATATGATGGATCTCTCATTCCTTCATTGATCCCATGTCTTTTGTAGATCAGTCTACCAACCTCAACATATATACATCTGAGTTGTCCTCCATTAGGGAATTTGTGTGATTCGAACAACATTAGAATGTGTGACAAGAGCTCTGAACCTCCTATATTTATAAAAGAAGACTTCTTAATGAAATAGGAAGCCGTGCTATTAGACATTGTGCTAATTGGGTTCCCAGACGTCATGCAATTAGACATTTCGCTATGTGTCATTATGGGTTCCCAGAATCTACACTCCCATCCTCTTCCTCAGAGTTCGCAAATGAACATGAACTCATCTACAACCCTGATTCTAGAATCCTCTTATGCCTTAGACATTTTGCTTGAAGTGTAAATAGGTTGGTTTATCATCATGACTTTCACGAGTATTACATAACTGTGTTGTAGTGCTTAAGTGGAGATTTATCATTGGCATATGGTACGCTGCTGCACTGTAGTGCGTTTGGCGATATTGAATCACAACATAGGAGGTTATTGTGCTAATGCATTAATTCACAATATATTTGATGTTTGAGCCAGTTCAGATTGCATTTTGTGTCGAGGCAATAGTATAATGCATATCAACGCATGTGTGCTTGTTTTTCCATGGTTTGAGGCTTAAGTGGGGTTGCACTGTAGTGGTCTTCGGGTGTTTGCCATAATTGGATGTTCTTCAACATAGTTTAATTGTTACCTAAGTGTAGAGGTTTCGGTTTTAGATGTGATGCGATTGTGCAGTGGTCACTAACTTAGGTGTTTACAATGTAATCTTCATAGAGTCTGAATCTATGACCTTACATTAGCCCCACAATTATTGACAAAAGTATTCTGTCTATAAGAAAAGTTTGCTTTTTCATCAAAGGGGTTTGTATTAGATACTGTATGCCGTTAACTCCAATTATTTGATGTATATTGAGTTTTATGTATTAATAAAATCAGTAGTTCATTATTATTATTATTTTTTAATGTTTAGATTACACTACAGGAAATATGCCCTATACCGATGGCCCCAATCCATCGGTATAGGTATATAATCTGTCAGTATAGCCCTAAATGAGCTACTTTGATGGTCACCCGATGCGTCTGGTAAGATAGCGTCGGTATAGACCTATACTATCGGTATAAGGTGTAGATACATATACCGATGGCTTGCTAAACTGTCGGTATATATTGAGTCTATACCATTAGAAGTAGTCCGTCAGTATAGGTTCAGGATATACCAACAGAAGTAGTCCGTCAGTATAGGTTCAGGCTATACCAACACAAGTAGTCTGTTGGTATAGGTTCAGGCCATACCAACGGAACTTGTCCGTTAGTATAGGTGTTTTTTTTTTAAATATATTTCCCTACAATCTTGTTTGTCTAAAATGTCCAACACAAAGAGAACACCTGTACATTAAAGAACGTTTTCTCTAGATTCCTGTTCAACCAAAATGACCAACATAGAAAGAACAACTACACACAAAAAAAACTAAATATGCAAAAGCTTAAAAAAACCTAAATTTTCATTGAAACCAAAAATTATGTTTTTAACATCGTCCCAGCAATAGTTGGATAAACCACAAACTTATTTGCTCCAATATACTAGAACCAGCAAAAAGCATGTCCATGGCTTTGAAATTGATTTTTCAAGCAATAGTAGGAGTTCCTCTTCATGAAGTTGATTTTTCTCTACCTGTAGAAGTAAAAGGTAAAACGAAATAAATAAAAGAATGGAAAAAATCCGTAGATAGTGAAAGCAAGCAGCTATTCGTGAAACCCTAAAGTAAAATAGAATACTACAAAACAAATAAAGTAAAATAATTATTATAAATTTTACTGCTTTGATTTCCATGAGAATGATGGCTTGAAGTCAAAGAGTTTTGATGCCCATTTGGTGAGGCATCTGGAGTAGTAGCAGCATTTGGATCCTATTAAATTAGAGAAAATTTGATTAGTACAATAATATTCTATATATCACTTTAAAAATTTGAATCTAAATATATCATACCTCTCTATTTTTGTTTTGGTTTACAAGACTCATGATATCACTAAGTTGCTCATCAGGAAATCGTCTCTGAAATATAGATATAAAACCATTCACCAAACCCTATAAGTTTTGAACTTTTTCCCACAAAACTTGATCATGTTGATCATGTTGTTGAGATGAAGAAGCTCCACTACTGATGTGTAATTGCTACACTAGCAAGTGCACTAGCCGCTCAAGTAATAAAGTGATGAATAGAGTATCGTTCCCATGAGTACTTATACTAGTAATATATTAACCATCTATTATCTGATTAACTGAAATGTTAACCAAATCAAAACTGAATTCCTAACTAACAAACTATCTCTAGCAAATTGGATCAAACACCTTTCATGTAGTTGAGAAGACAAGCTATATGTGAACAGAATTGGTTCAGCAATTAATTCTCTAGGTCATTCGATTGAATTGTGATTCAGCCTTGGTTTGGTGAAACCCCAATGTTATGGACAACCTCTCTCTAGCGCACGCTCAATCTATGCATGAGTGATGATTCTTATATCTCTATCAAGAATCTAATCCTCATGCATGCATTAAGATCAAGAGTTCTAGGGCATCATTGCAGAATTGAATGAAGACCAACCGAATAGTACAAGTTATCTCTAACATTGTATTCAATTTGATTCTTGATTAGCATATCTGAATTTCTAAACTCTTTATCAAGCAATCTCGAAACTCCAAGAATTGAGAACAGTTTGGCCAAACAGAAATCAAATTGTCTAAATTATTCATCAAGCAATTTGGATAGTCCAGCATACAAATTCAATTCGACTAGCTATTTTAACAATTAAAATCCTAATCAAGAAACATCAAGATTGAATCTAGTCCATTCGAATAACCCTAGAGAACTAATTACTGATCTGAAATTACATGATACATGATTCAATTACAGCAATAAAGAAGAATCAAGTGAGAAAATATCATGAAACCCTAGCTGAGATCATTTACTACTTGCGCAGAATTCAAGGAAGAAGATAACATAGATTGATCTCCTCCAATGACTTCTTCTCCAAATTCGGATTCAGCACCTCTTCTTCTCTTGAAGCTGTTAGACGGTTGTATGCCCTTAGCTCCAATCAGAATGATGTACATTATAAATTTGTTGTAAATGAGTAAAGTACATATTTGATTCATGTTCTTGTGGTGTATTTCAGTGTAATACCCTTAAACAGGACACTTATGAGGTTCGTGTTAGTTTAGAATGTTCACAGTCATTGGATAAGTCTGGGGAGATTTATCCTGTCAAGGCTGACACTAGTGTGTTGCCAAATGTTGGGGTGGCCTGTATCAACCGCTAGGATGAGACACAAGGCACATACAGTGTAGGATTAATTGAATTTTTGAACCGGACCAGATTTATAGTATTGCCCTGGACCTTGGAGATTGATAGGCAAAATTGGAAAGTTACACCTGACCTCAAGATTCGATTATGATACTGCACTAGGTGTCGAATTGAGTTGTCTTTGATATGCCAATCAGTGAAATCCTCTAGTATTGTTAGACAGTTTTGTATGCCCTTAGCTTCAATTAAGATGATGTACTTTATAAGTTTATTGTAAATGAATAAAAGTCATATTTGATTCGTGTTCCCTTGGTATGTTTCTGTGTAATACCCTTAAATTGGACACTTAATGAGACTTGTGTTAATTTAGAATATTCACAGCTAGTGGGTCGGTCTGGGGAGACCTATCCTGACAAGGATGACACTGTGGTGCCACCAAGTCGGTTGGGGTGGCTTGTCTCAGCTGCCAGGGTGAAACCCTAGGCACAAACTGTGTGGGATTAATTGAATCTTTGAACTGGACCAGATTTCTAGTATTGCCCTACACTAGGTGTTGGATTGGACTGTCTTTGATATACCAATCAATGAGATCCTTAGCGGGGGTCAAAACCTAGGTATGTTGGGACAGTCTGAGAATTTATCTGAGTGGGTGATCATAGTGACAGGATCAGCCCCTTTGTCGGACAAAAGTAATGATCGGGGATGCACTCTCACTAATGGAAACCAAGACTGCCGGCATCCGATTTCAATCGTTGAGATTTGTTTTGCAAAATATGTTTTATATGAGATACAAACGTATATATATTTAATGGTTTCTAAAAGGTTTGCAAAAGGTTTTAATTCCTGGGATCCATATAAGCAGAGAGTGCAACACTGTTCCTTGTAGCCGAGGGAGAGGTTAAGTGTATGATCATTATGGGCTGAGAGGTTAAGTGTAAGACCATTGAGGATAATACCTGATAGGCTAATCTTGCATCTGCCCACAGTCCCTGGGTGTTACAAGGTGGCTTGGTCCAGGGACCAATTAGAGTAAGTGTTGGGCCCATAGAGCCCATAAGATGGGTTTTAGGGGGTGCACTATCCTTAACAGTGTATTCAGCTAGGCCTTGTGACAAAGGCTGGGCTGAACCCATGTGGTTGATGTGTAGATCAATGTTTGGGTCCCACGCCATACAAGGAAGCCCAACTAGGCAGTAGTTTGGAAGGCTAAGTGAATACATAACCTTAAATGGGCCTTAAACCTATTTTGAACTGGGCTAATTTGATTAGTCATTTAAAGGTGCGAATTCTGAGATGGATCAGCTAATAGGATTGGGCCCATACCTTATCCACTTAGAGAGTCCAAGATCTAAATAAGATTTAGATTTGGAAGCCTCCTAATTAGATTAAGAGATGGCTGATCTGATCTACAGATAAGATAAGGGTTTTCCCTTATCACTTGAATGGACTTCTTATCCAAATATGATTTGGATTAGCAACTCCTAATGGGATTAGGAGCTGATCCCTTTAAGATTATAAAAGGAGGAGGGGGCGGCAGCCTTTAAACATGCAACCAATCTACATTCTTGTCTTCAGAGCTGAAATCACAAGAAGAGAGAATTTGCACCTTGCGAATACTCTCTTGCCACCTCCTTCTTGCAGCCGCCGCCTCCAGCAGTTCGATCTCCACTTCTCTACAGGAGTAATCAAGATTCGATCTTGATACCAATCTTTTGGAGAAAAGATTGGCTGGAGCTGTATTCACAAG
This sequence comes from Nelumbo lutea, assembly GCF_056320005.1. Classification (NCBI taxonomy): domain Eukaryota; kingdom Viridiplantae; phylum Streptophyta; class Magnoliopsida; order Proteales; family Nelumbonaceae; genus Nelumbo; species Nelumbo lutea. The sequence goes on along the minus strand of NC_142687.1, from coordinate 56,337,817 downwards.
CCATCCAGTTGATTCATGTGAAGGGTCAAGTTCTTTTGGAAGAACACTACTGATAATGATCCTCTCTGCACTGTGCCATATTCAGTGGGAGCAGATTTTGGATCATTCTTTGGACGTGAATACCTCCCTTGGGGAGATATTGTTTCTCTGTATCAGGTACATCTTCTCCTACTCCTTTTGGTTTAGATTTGGTTCAGTTTATGGTTCAAGAATGATCATTGAATATATGATTTTCTAAATAGGGAATGCGATTCCCAATTGAAGGGAGAGAAAATTTTTTGAAATTTGCCCCCTTATTCCACAAACTTTGGGTGTCCATGTGATGGATATCCTATCCCTTCAATTATTGTCCTGGACATTGGAGATTGATGTGCAAAATAGGAAAGTTACACCTGACCCCTAGACTCGATTATGATATTGCACTAGGTGTCAGATTGAGTTGTCTTTGATATGCCAATCAGTGAGATCCTTAGTAGGGGTCAAAACCTGGGTATGTTGGGATAGTCCGAGAATTCATCTGAGTGGGTGATCATAGTGACAGGATCAACCCCTTTGTTGGACAAAGGTATTGATCAGGGATGCACTCTCTCTGATGGAAACCAAGACTGCCGGGAACTAATTTCAATTGTTGAGATTTGTTTTGCAAAATATATTTTATATGGTATATAAAAGTATATATATCACTGCTTCTAAATGTTTGCAAAAAGTTTTAATTCCCGGGATCCATGTGAGCAGAGAGTGCAACACTGTTCCTTGCAGCCGAGGGAGAGGTCCTCTCTTGTCGGGCAGTGTTTGATCATTTTTGGCTGAGAGGTTAAGTGTAAGGCCATTGAGAGTAATACCTGATGGGCTAATCTTGCATCTGCCCACAGTCCTTGGGTGTTACAAGGTGGTTTGGCCCAGGGACCACTGATGAGACTAAAAAGAACCCTATTTTTGTCCCCTAATTTTCATCTTTTTACATTACTTTAGCACTTAAATGGAGTCATTACTCTTGTATTTCGATTCAGGGCAATAAAGAAGGCAATTGGAAGAAAACATGGCAAATCGGGTGATTTTGCACAATTTCGGCGATAGTCAGTAATCTGGGCCTAACTCTCAATTCCGGACTCCGAATTGGACAATTCAAGAAGAATTTGAAAGATGAAAGGAAGGCCCACAACTTTTATGTTTTGGATTTTGATAGATTGGGCCTGAATCGAGTACGAAAATAAGCCCGAAGTCAGAGAAATTTCATAGCCAGGTCCATTTCACAACTTAAGCCCAACTTGCAGAAGTACTTTGAAGTAGCCCAACTCGAATTCAAGAGTCAAGAGTCCAAATCTTGAATGTAATCTCCAAGGAGGGAGTCTTATTAGATCTAAAGTCTTGAATATAATCCTAGAGAGATAAGAAGATTGAGATTAGATCATTAGATAGGATAGGATTAGTCCAAAGAAGATCAAGACTCCCTAAAGATAAGATGATCTCCTAGAAGGAGTTGGAAAACAACCCTTCCTTTGGCTATATAAAGAGGGGGGAGAACCAATTCTAGCATCACTCACTCCAAGATTCAAGAGATCACCAAGCAACTCAAGAAACTCAAGAGAGCAGTTTGGCCATGGAGAAGCAGAGCATGGAGGTTTCGTAGATTATGAGCAGTTAATCTTCCTTTTTCTGGTTCAAGGGGGGAGGTTTGGTTGTGTCATTGTGAGGTTTTGTAGTTAATTCATTTTCTTGCTTTTTAATTCAACTATTCATTGGTTCTTGAGCACATTTTCATTGGATGTTAATGTTAATTAGTCTGACAAACTGAATTAATGTTGATTTTCCTTCTGCAATCCATGATTTCGGTGATCCGTAATTGTCATGAATAGTGGTACAAGTAGCAATTAGGTTAATATCTTTTTGGGTCGATTATTCGTAACTGCTTTTGACCAATGCATTGACATGGTTTAACCTAAAAGGAATCGATGGAACAAGATTCAATAATTGTAGCTATCTCAATTATTGTTGTTTTGGTTTAACTACTTTCACAAATCTTAATGCTATCACCGGTTAATATGGAACGCTATCGTACCTAGTTGAGTGGTGATAAGTGTTGATCGAATGCTGGGTTTGGTCAACTGAATTAGGAAAACACAAGGTTTATTATGGCTATCCTAATAAATCTAAGGTTAAATGCTTGAATTGCAAGATTTCCTGGGATACCTATGATCGATGGCCAATTGGCTAAACTGAACCCTTGAACCAGAATTCGGTAAGACTAATTTCTTTTTGATTGTTGAGTTTGCTATTGCTTTCTTATTCTTTTAAATTTTAGTTATTAAATTTTCCACTCAATTACTTTATCCATTCAGCTAAGAGATTACTGATTTGCTCCCTGTGAGATTCGACCTAGTACCACTTTTTATTGCAAATATTTTATTGTGGGACTAGTACTAATTTTGAGGGCTTCAACAACCCGTCAACCACTTAGGGTAAGTGTTGGGCCCATAGAGCCCATGTGATGGGTTTCAGGGGGTGCACTGTCCATAATAGTGTATTCGGCCAGGCCTTGTAACAAAGGCTGGGCTGAACCCATGTGGTTGATGTGTAGATCAATGTTTGGGTCTCACGCCATACAAGGAAGCCCAACTGGGCAGCAGTTTGGAAGGCTAAGTGAACACATATCCTTATTGGGCCTAAAGCCTATTTCGAACTGGGCTGATTTGATCAGTTAAATAAGGGGCAAATTCTGAGATTAGATTAGCAGATAGGATAGGGTCTTACCCTATCCACTCAGAAACTCCAAATTTGAATACAGATTTAGATCTGGAAACCTCCTAATAGGATTAAGAGAGGGCTGATCTAATCTGCAGATAAGATAAGAGTTTACCCTTATCACTTAAAGGGATTTCTGATCCAAATATGATTTGGATCAGCAACTCCTAATGGGATTCGGTGCTGATCCTTTTAAGCTTATAAAAGGACGAGGGGGCGACAGCCTTTAGAAGAATTCATATTTCACATTCTCTTCAGAGCTAAAATCACAGAAGAAAGAATTCAGCACCTCTACAAAAATTCTTTCTTGCTGCCTCCTTCCTGCCATCGCCATATCTGCCAGTTCGATTTCCTATTCTCTGTGGGAGTGATCAATATTGGATCTTGATATCAGTCTTTTGTGAAAGGGCTGATTGGAAGTTCTCACATGCCATCTAGCTGATTCTTGCGAAGGATCTGGTTCTTTTGAAGAACGTTGCTGATTCTGCTCCATCCTACACTACGCCATCTTCAGTGGGAGCAGTCTTTGGTTCATTCCTTGGGTGTGAACATTGGGAGATATTGTTTCTCCGTATAAGGTATATCCCTTTCCTATTATTTTTGTTCAAATCTGGATCGGTTCTTGGTTTAAGATTGATCATTGAAAAATATGATTTTTCTAAATTAGGGAATACGATTCCCAATAGGATGGAGAGAAATTTTTGAAATTCGCCCATTCTATTCCGCAAGATTCAGGTGTCCATATGATGGATCTCTCATCCCTTCAGTGGTATCAGAGCCATGTTTCATGTCTTGAATCGAATTGGATCAAATCTGAACATGCGCAAATGGGCAGAAGACGTTCTACCCGATTTGCGTAGATATAGGGTTTTTCTGGAAAATTTGTTTCTAGTTAATGGGCGATTGATCTGAAATTAAATTTTATAAATCTGATTATTATTTAGAATTGTTCTTTATAATTTTCTTGATTTATGGGCTGTTCCTACACATGGAGATCGAAATCTTGATTGGCGCAGTGAACCTACAATTTTATAGTTTCTTGTTTGTTTTATTACATTTGGTCTATAATATATATATATATATATATATATATATATATATATATATATATATATATATATATAGTTTTATTTTTAAACTGAATGTATAGGCATTCGATCTGATGTAATATTAATGGAAATTAGGTTTTCTATTTATTTTTTATTTTGGGTCGAAGATGGCGGCGCAAGGAAGGAGATTTCACAGATGGGAAAATCTCTATCTTCGTTTTGTAGTTTATGAAACTGCAAACTGTGTTCTAATCTCTATTTTGCATGATGGATTGTGCGAACAGCCCTATCTGACTGATTCTTGATGTTCTTTTATTAGTATTTAATTTCAGATTAATTTCTTGAATTAAATCTTTAATTAAAGATCAAACTTTAGACCCATTCGAACCAGATTGGTCCAAACTGGTTGGACCGAATCTAGGGTTTGATCAAGGCTGAATGTCAGCCCTAATTCTCCCATTAATGGGCCTAAGGATTGATAATTAATGGAATGTTTAATTCGGTTCAACCTGTAAAGGCCTAGTTTTAAATTGTTAAAACTGTTAAAAACCCACTTCGCAGATAAAACTGTATGGGCCAAACTATTCAAGGCTAATTCAGCCCATATACCTAGATAATATTAATGGTTAATATTATGGATTAAAAATGGGCTTTAAAATGGGCTTTATAGATATTAATTGATTGGATCGGTTCATCCCTGCATGTGATGTATGGATGTGTAATGTGCTACGTTCATGGGCCATAGGTGCTTGTCCCATGCAGATTTGATAGTGGCTCTTGCGCACACCATGGCTGAATGCACATCATTGCCATGATGTCCCTACTAGTCATTGGATGACATCCCTTAGTGGTGGGCCCCACACCTCCTAAAGAGGAAATGTGCGGAACCCTAGCCGATTTGGGCCCACCAAAATCTGGCTTTATGAAAGTCAGTGAGAGCCACTTTGGTTTGACTTAAATTAAACTAGGGCATAATTTTTCGTTCCCTCCAACAAATATGAGTGCATGTGATAGGGAGATTCATGTGATGAACTCTCTAAAGGCCTTCCATCATTAGCATGGGGATGGGTCATTTAGTATTGAGGAAAAGCACCAGAAAATGGGCTATCCATTTGCTGTTGGGCCTGTCTGAGTGTTTCATAAGATGATAGGGGTGTCATAGACCAATGTGGGAGGGGCTTCACCAGAAATTGGGAACTCTCTCACGTTTCCTTGGCATTCACGAATATGATGGGTGAATACTCACTGGATAGAAATGTTTACCTGAAAATGACTCTAAACCTTGTTTGACAGAGGCCAAAGGGAAAACTCATATGATGAGTGGATATGATCCTTCACAGAAAGGTGGTGGGGTTTTGTAGCTAGAACAGTTGGCTCAATGCACCCTATGTGGTTTCCCACATTTCCAGAGACAAGTCGCTATTTCTGTTACTGAGATAGGAGGAAAATCTCAGAGATGAATAAATGGAAATGGAACGTAGATTAAAAGTCATATCTATGTAATGAACATAAATCAAATTAGGTTGTGGACTAATGTTTTTTGTTTTATCAGAAAATGGCAAACGGACAATTTGCAAAGCTTCTTGACAACAACAAGCTTAAGGGCCCGAACTATGCTGACTGGTATCGTAACCTCATGATAGTCTTAATATCTGAAAAATTGGATAAGGTAGTAAAAAATCTGCCCTGGAGCATCCGAGTGACAGGGCTTTTGATGCCAGAAAGAGGGAATTCCAAGATTGGGAGGATAAAAACTCCCTAGCCCGTTGCTATATCATTGCTTCCCTGGACAACCCAATACAGAGGTAGTTCGATCAGATCGAACTAGCCAAAGACATATTGGATAGTTTAAAGACAATGTACAAAGAGCAAAATCGTTCTACTCAGCAAAAGGTCTTGAAATAGTTCATGACTATGCAAATGTCCAAGGGGCAACTAGTTCACTACCATTGTCTTCGGATGATGGGTTATATCAATGAGCATGAAGCCCTTGGATCCGGGCTAGATCTTGGCACACAAGTGGATGCCATCCTTAACTCTTTGCCTCTTTCCTTCAATCCGTTCATAATGAATTACAATATGAACAAGCTAAATGTCAGCGTCTAGGAACTCAACAACATGTTGTAGAGGGTCGATGATTTGATTAAGAAGGATGAGCCTGTGGCTATGCTTGCTGAAGCTAGTAAATCGGGCAAGAAAAAGAGGAAGGCAAAGAAGCCTTAGAAGAAAGCTGCCAAACCCAAGAAGCAGAAGAAAGATAGGGCATCGGATGCGTGTCACTTCTGCAAATAGACCGGCCACTGGAATAGGAATTGTCCTCAATACCTAGAATCTAAGAAAGTTAATTTTGAATCTTGTGTCATAGAAACCAATTTATTGGTGGCTTTTGCGTCCTGGTCTATTGACTCTAGGGCTTCAACTCATGCGTGTAACTCACAGCAGGGGTTCAAGGTAAGCAGAAGGCTGAATGAAGGTGAAGTAATGCTCTACTTGCGGACTTCTACAAGGATTCATTGTGCAAAATTTAAGAAGAAATTTGATTTCTATCTCTAAACTGTGTGCGGATGGATATTCTATATTTTTCAGTAATACGATGACTAGTAAAAAAACAATAAATTCATCGCATACAGGGAACTAGAGAATGGTCTCTATGTTCTACATCATTCTCTAGAAACTAACATAGTGGAAACTACATCGGCTGATATCCCCAAGAAAAGAGTACGTGATATAGTTAATCCCACGTGCCTATGGCATTACTGACTTGGCCATATCAGTATTGACCAAATCACAAGACTGGTAAAGGATGGTCCTTTGGATTTTCTAACTGTAGAAGATCTTCCCACTTGTGAGCCTTGCCTTCAGGGTAAGATGACAAAGAGGCCATTTAGCGGTAAGCCTGAAAGATGTACAGGCACGCTTGACCTTATACATACTGATGTATGTGGTTCCCTGAGTGTTAGGACCCGTAACCAGCATGTGTACTTCATTACATTTACCGATGGTTATTCTTGGTATGGTTAGGTGTAGCTAATGAGACATAAGTCTGAATCCTTTGAAAAGTTCAAAGAGTTTAGACAAGAGGTCGAGAAATAGTTAGGGAGAGAAATTAAGTCCCTTCGATCAGATCGAGGTGGCGAGTATCTCTCTGACAAATTCAGGGACTACTTGAAGGTCAACGGGATAGTATCACAATTGGCTTTTCCTGCTACACCATAACTTAACGGGGTTTTAGAGAGGAGGAATAGGACCTTATTGGATATGGTCCGGTCACTTCTCGTCCATTCAGAGTTACCCACATCCTTTTGGGGATACGCATTGGAGACTGCGATATACGTGCTGAACCGGGTTCCAACCAAATCAGTTTCGAAGATTCCCTATGAGCTTTGGACAAGAAAGAAACCAAGTGTATGACACTTGAAGATTTGGGGTTGTCCGACGTTAAAAGAACAAGTTCGGACAAGTTGGAATCCAAGACCAGTCATTACTTATTTGTAGGCTACCCAAAAGTCTCTGTAGGTTACCTATTCTATAAACCCAAGTGAGCAGAAGGTGTTCTGCAGTCGAAATGCACAATTCTTGGAAAATGATTATATCCTAGACAAACTTCGTCAGGAAATTGTTCTTGATGAGGAGAACTCAGATGTAGTGGGAGGTGTCCCACAAGTTCTAGGTAGTGACCAATCTAGAAGATCTACTCGGGTATCCAGGCCACCAGTCCATTTTGGTTATGTCCAGGATAGTTACCTGGTGGAAGCCTTGACTAGTGAGGAGGATCCTGTGACTTATGTAGAAGCTATGTTGGACATAGAGTCCCTTATGTAGGTAGATGCCATGAGAGCTGAGATGGACTCAATGGAGACCAATGGAGTGTAGACTCTAGTAGATCCACCTCCCGGGGTAAAAGCAATTCGTTGTAAATGGATCTATAAGAGGAAGAAGGGCCCCGATGGCAGGGTTGAGACCTACAAAGCTCGTTTGGTGGCAAAAGGGTACACTCAGAAAGAGGGCATCGATTATGAGGAAACCTTTTCGCCTGTGGCCATGCTTAAATCCATTAGGATCCTGTTAGATGTAGCAGCATACCATGACTATAAGATTTGGAAAATGAATGTCAAAACTACATTCCTGAATGGAGATCTTACTGAAGATATCTATATGCAGTAGCCGCAAGGCTTCATAGTTGCGGGTCAGGAACACATGTTATGTAAACTAAATAGATCCATATATGGACTTAAGCAAGCTTCTTGGAGTTGGAACATCTGGTTTGACTCTACTGTAAAAAATTTTGACTTTGAGCAGAACCCGGATGAGCCCTGTGTTTATAGGAAGTCCAGTGGGGATAAACTTATGTTTTTGGTTCTGTATGTAGATGACATTCTACTCATTGGGAATGGTGTAGGAATGTTGACTATGGTGAAAATATGACTTTCACAACATTCTCCATGAAAGATTTTGGAGAAGCCTCCTATATACTAGATCTTCAACTCTATAGAGATAGATCAAAGCGAATAATAGGATTATCCCAATCTGCTTACATTGACAAAGTTGCCAAGAGATACAGCATGGAGAACTCCAAGAAGAGACATGTTCCTTTCAAGCACGGAGTCACTCTCTCCAAGAAGATGTCTCCCAAGACCTCTGAGGAGATTGAGGGCATGAAGGACATTTCCTTTGCCTCAGCCGTAGGGAGCATCATGTATGCCATGCTGTGCACTTATCCTGACATTGCTCAGGCAGTGAGTGTGGTAAGCAGATTTCAGGCCAACCCAGGGCAGGAGCATTGTACTACTGTGAAAAATATACTTGAGTACCTTCGAAGGATAAAAGAGTTTTGTCTGGTATTCGATGGTAGCTCACTACAGATTCAGGGGTATACTAATACTGATTTCCAGTCAGATCCAGTTGATAGAAAGTCTACATCTGGTTATGTTTTCACGAGAGGATCATGTGTTGTTTCCTGAATGTCAGCAAACAAGGGTCCTAAGTAGCAAATTAACAGTCCACAACCCAAGTTGAACACATTGCCGTACGTGAGGCTGCCTTATGAACGAAGGTGTTCATTTCTGAATTTGAAATTCAGCACATCACCCATTCTACTATTGTGTGACAACATTGGACCTACGGGAGGTTGATGTGGAGAGGTAGCATCAGCGGAGAATGTGGCAAACCCATTGACTAAGCCACTGACATAGAAAGTGTTTGAGAAACACGTGGAAAGTATAGGACTTCGGCTTGTACCAGATTGGACCTAAGTGCAAGTGGGAGCTGTTAGACAGCTGTAAGCCCTTAGCTCCAATCAAAATGATATGTACATGATGAATTTGTTGTAAATGAGTAAAATACATATTTGATTCATGTTCTTGTGGTGTATTTCTGTGTAATACCCTTAAACTGGACACTTATGAGACTCGTGTTAGTTTAGAATGTTCACAGCTATTCGATAAGTTTGGGGAGATTTATCCTGCCAAGGATGACATTGGTGTGCTGCCAAATGTTGGGGAGGCCTGTCTCAGCCGCCAGGGTGAGACCCAAGGCACATGTAGTGTAGGATTAATTGAATCTTTGAACCGGACCAGATTTCCAGTATTGCCTTGGACCTTGGAGATTGATGGGCAAAATTGAAAAGTTACACCTGACCCTGAGACTCGACTATAATACTGCACTAGGTGTTGGATTGGGCTGTATTTGATATGCCAATCAATGAGATCCTTAGCGGGGGTCAAAACCTAGGTATGTTGGGACAGTCCGAGAATTCATCTGAGTGGGTGATCATAGTGACAGGATCAGCCCCTTTGTCAGACAAAGGTAATGATTGGGGATGCACTCTCTCAGATGGAAACCAAGACTGCTGACAACCGATTTCAATTGTTGAGATTTGTTTTGCAAAATATATTTTATATGAAATATAAAAGATATATATTATGGTTTCTAAATGTTTGCAAAAAGTTTTAATTCTCGGGATCCATGTGAGTAGAGAGTGCAACACTGTTCCTTGTAGTCGAGGGAGAGGTCATCTCTTGTCGGGCAGTGTTTGATCATTATGGGCTGAGAGGTTAAGTGTATGACCATTGAGGGTAATACTTGGTAGGCTAATTTTGCATCTGCCCACAATCCATGGGTGTTACAAGATGGCTTGGTCCAGGGACCACTTAGGGTAAGTGTTGGGCTCATAGAGCCCATGTGATATGTTTCAGGGGGTGCACTGTACATAACAGTGTGTTCGGCCAGGCCTTGTAACAAAGGTTAGGCTGAATCCATGTGGCTAATGTATAGATCAATGTTTGGGTCCCACACCATACAAGGAAGCCCAACTGATCAGCAATTTGGAAGGCTAAGTGAGCACATATCCTTATTGGGCCTAAAGCCCATTTCGATCTGGGCTGATTTGATCAATTAAATTAGGGGCGAATTCTGAGATTAGATTAGCAAATAGAATAGAGTCTTATCCTATCCACTCAGAGAGTCCAAATCTGAATACAGATTCAGATTTGGAAACCTCCTAATAGGATTAGGAGAGGGCTGATCTAATCTGCAAATAAGATAAGGGTTTACCCTTATCACTTAAAAGGAATTCTGATCCAAATATGATTTGGATCAGCAATTCCTAATGGGATTAGGAGCTGATCCTTTTATGCTTATGAAAGGAGGAGTGGGCGGCAGCGTTTAGAAGAATTGATATTTCACATTTTCTTCAGAGCTGAAATCACAGAAGAAAGAATTCAGCACCTCTGCGAAAATTCTTTCTTGTCGCCTCCTTCCTGCCGTCGCCTTATTTGCTAGTTCGATTTCCATTTCTCAGTGGGAGTGATCAAGATTGGATCTTGATATCAGTCCTTTGTGAAAGGGCTGATTGGATGTCATGCTCACATGCCGTCTAGTTGATTCTTGTGAAGGATCTGGTTTTTTTGAAGAACATTGCTGATTCTGCTCCATCCTATACTACGCCATTTTCAGTGGGAGCAATCTTTGGTTCCTTCCTTGGGCGTGAGCACCTCCATTGAGAGATATTGTTTCTCCGTATCTGGTATATCCCTCTCCTACTATTTTTGTTCAGATCTGGTTCGGTTCTTGGTTCAAGATTGACTATTGAAAAATATGATTTTTCTAAATTAGGGAATATGATTCCCAGTAGGATGGAGAGAAATTTTTGAAATTCTCCCATTTTATTCCGCAAGATTCTGGCATCCATACGATGGATATCTCATCCATTCAGAAGCTTCTTGAATCTCCCCCTTTCTTCTCTCTTGCGTGCATCTCTCTCAATTCTCCCAAAAAGAATTCGAACCAAAGGAGTTTGAACCCTTTTTCCCTTCTTTCTCTTCTCCTTTTATAACTTTCGCTTCAGCCCCTTTCTCTCTTCTAGAAATTTTGCCGCTTTTAGGCTCCTTAGGCTGCACTTTGGGCTGCTCTTAAGCTGTACATGGGCCTCCCTCTTGCTGGGTCGAATGGGCTCCCTTGATGAGCTTTGGCTAGGCTCTCTCATTGGGTTCCCCCATGGAGTGCCTAGGCTTCATGGGCTGAATAGCCCTCCTTAGGCTTCTCGGCTGGGCCTTTCTTCCAGCTGGGCTGAATTGCCTCCACTTGACCTCTTTTCCATGGTTTTATGTTATCTTTCCCCTAAGATGGTCTCCCTTGGTAATTTCCTAAAATCAAGCTAAATTGAGGTAAGAATTTACACAAATCAGCATCAAAACCATGCATAAACATTAGAATTTATGTGTAATTTGTATAGACATCAACTACCATTAGAAGTTAGAGTCTTTCCCATACAATGAACACATCCTTTCTTATTAGGTCCTTTAACATGAGAAAGCACACCAAGAAGATCCTTGCTGTAATATTTGTGAACTCTATGAAGTGCTTTCATAATTTAAGCACTTTTTCAAATTTTCTTGAATTTTTTGCAAAAGTGGAGCATTAATGGTCTTATAGATTAATGGATTGTTGGAATGATTTCCATTTTCAAATTTTGTTTTGAGAAATGAATATTGCATTAATGATCAGAAATATAAAATAAAGACTATTGAGGGAGAGGTTTCGTCCACAACAGATTACAACAATGATCATGAAAATATAAGGTTATTACACAACAAAATCATCAACCGACAACTTACAAAATGTACGGCTGTTCACAAGTTGGGTTGGGTCAGTTTATTGCTATTTTTCCAACCGACCCAACCTAGTCAGGTTGCTTGAAAATGAAATCGAAACCGACCCTGTGTTAGGCAAAACTGACCTAATTGGTTTGATTCGGTTTGGGTCGGTTTGGATCGATTTGAGTACTTGAGTTGAGGGGCTAAGGGAGTAAGGGCAGACCAAGTTTGATGTTACCAAGAAAAGAGAAGGTCTAATTGTGTTATAAAAAGAAAACTGAAATTTGGAATTTTTAAGAAGGCTTCTAATCTAAGTAAAAAAGACACCTAATTGTAATTACCTATTTGGTGTAAAGGACCTTAGAGAATAGGATCCTTTCTTTAAACCTTCCAAAAAAATGCAAGAAGCTATTAATGGCATTAATGGCATTCCTTGTATTGCAATGCTTGCCATTAATGGCATTCCTAAAGAGAAGGCTAGAAAGTAGAAACTATATGTAACTATAAGTAACTAGAAAGTAGAAACTAAGTTAGGTACTAACTACTAAGTACTAGGAACTAAGTCGGTTCGGGTCGGTTTGGTTTTGGTTTTCATGTGTAGAAACCGAAACCGAACCGACCCATCAGTTTATGCTTTTTAGTAACCCAAAACCGACTGACGCTAAAGAAAACCCGGCCAACTCGGGTTGGGTTGAACCGGGTTGGTCGGTTTGGGTCTTCTTATGAACAGCCCTAACAAAATGATTAAAAGATAAATTTGCTTCTGGCCCAGCATAAGTTGGTTATGATCTTTGGGTTGATTTGTGGTATACCAATTGAGTTCTGCCTTTTCTGACCCAGCATAAGTTGGTTTTTGAAGTAGCTTTCGGATCCTTGGTGATGACAAAATGCTACCGATATTACTTGAGTCAACAGGAAGTATATTTCAAGGTTTTATAATTGACAGGTTGAAGGCATTAAATGGCTAGAAGCCTAGAACAAATAACTTGAATCCTTTCTGAACTTGATCATTGCTTTTTTCAGTTTTCAAATGTACCCCTTATGGTGGCGTGGTTGAGAGGAAGGATCCCATAGCTTTTCTTGAATGTAGCCCTTATTGCTGCTTTCAGTTTTCAAATATATATAAGCTTATAATAGACTAGTTAATTGGACAACTTGATCGGAAGCGTGACCTGTTGTTAGATGATCAAGCAATAACGGGAAGATTTATTTAGGATACATTGTGTATGAAAAAGTATTAAATTAACAGAGAACTGTAGCTGTAAGCTGCCACAGAGTTGCATTGCTTATTCATTCACAAGTAAAAAGGGGCTTTGGGTTAAATTGGATACGCTTAGACATGGACGACTTTGCCTTGTTTTGTTTTGTCTCATTTCAACTCACACATATATTATAGATCTCGGTATTTGATCTACAACTAAAGCATATAAATAGAGAAATGAACTGGGCCCCTCATGAGCTAGCATATAATGCATGTAAATGGAAAAAGTAAGAATCTCAACAAAACTCCTGTTTGTTCAATCATTTGTTGCATGCCTTACTTGGCCTTTAAGCACTCTATAAGGCTATAGAGAAATTGGCTTAGAAATCTTAGAGTTTCTAAAGAGACAAAGAAGAACAAGAAGAAAGGCATATGAGCTTAGGAAAAATTTTATGAGGTTGGGGAGATCAGAGAGATCAGTGATTTAATCTCGACCATCCAAGTAATGTATTGAGGTTCCAAATAAATCAACCCAAGAATCCACGCTAACAATGTGGTCTCTCAAGAGCAATGAATTAATCATGACCAACCAAGCATTTACCAATAGATTCCATCCGTTCAATTAATACATGGAAATTTCTAAAACAAATCCACGCTATTTTAGCATAAAAAAACATAAAATCTAGATCATTTAAAGCCATCCAAACAATGTATCATGCTAAGTGGGTTCAAAGGACAGCAAATGGAATGGTGGATGCCTTGGCAAAAATAGGGGCAAATAGGCAGAAACTTCTTTTGCACATAGATGCTCATGTAAGAGAAGGGATAGGTGGAGTGTAGCCAGCCTATTTAATGGGATATATCACACTTGTATATAATTGATTTTTATCTTCAGCTGCCAGAGGGAACATCTTGTTCTGTTGGATTAGGGGATATGTTAATGTTCTGGGTATTCCTTTGGCCTGAGGTGGGGTTGATATTTGACAGAAGTGGGTTATTTTGGGGCTTCTGTTTTGCTGGACCAAGGAATTTAATTTACTCATTGTGAATGTTTTTGGATTGTTTCTGTTTCTGTTGTCTATATATATATATATATATATTAATATGACATTTATTTTAATCAGTTTATGTAACTGTCAAATAACTAGGGGAGGTTTAAGTAATTATCCTTGTTATAAAAAGGTGAAATCATAATCCAAATGCTAGAAATCCAAACCTAGGAACCAAGTCCCACTTAGATTCTTGAAAAAAGAGAACTAAGATATATCAAAATACATAGTTATTGAAGGGATGAGAGATCCATCATATGGATGCCGAACCCTACAGGTAGGTTGGGCGAAATTTCAAAAATTTCTCTCTCCCATGTGGGAATCTCATTCCCTATTTTAGAAAACTGCATTTTCAATGATCAATCTTGAATCCTAAACCATACCAGATCTAAAACCAAAAGGTAGGAGAGGGATATACCTGATACGGAGTAGCAGTAACTCCCAACGAAGGTGTTCACGCCCAAGGAAAACACCAAAGACTGCTCCCACTGAAGATGACACAGCGTAGGGTGGAGCAGAATCAACATGTGGTTCTTCAGCAAGAACCGAACTCTTTAGCAAGAATTCAATGGAGGGTGAGTGAGCACGACTTCAGATCAGTTTTTCACCAAAAACTGATATCAAGAACCTTTCTTGATCGCTTCTACAGGTGGAGATCGAACTAGCTATGGCGGCAGCAATAGGAGAAGGCAAGAGTAGAAGATGGCGTCAGTCCAACTGGAGCTGTCTTCTCTCTTGAATCTGTAATTTGATTGGGTGAACTGGGGTTCACCCTTCTCCTCTATTTATAACCTTAACAAGAGGTTCTCCTAATCTCATTAGGAGTTTCCTAATTCAAATCTTGTATTTGGATCTGGACTCTCTTTAGGATATAAGGATAATCCCGTATCTTATCTACAGATAAAGATCAACCCTCCTAATCTTATTAGGAGTTTCCTAATCCAAATCTTTATTTGGATTTGGACTCTCTGATTGGATATGGATAATTCCCTATCCTATCTGCTGATCTAAATCCTAGAACCGCCCCTCTTTAATTAATCATATTAGACCAGTTCGAATTGGGCTTTAGGCCCATTAAGTCCTTGTGCTCTCTTATCCTCCAAACTGCTACCCAGTTGGCTATCCTTATATGGCGTGGGACCCAAACATTGATCTACACATCAGCCACATGGGTTCAGCCCAACCTTTGTTACAAGGCCTGGCCGAATTCACTGTAGGAGACAGCTTTGGTTTCAAATTTCAACGGTTGAAATCGGCTGCTGGCAGCTTTGGTTTCAATAAGAGAGAGTGCATCCCCGATCATTCACTTTGTTCGACAAAGAGGATGATCCTGTCACTATGATCACCCACTTAGATGAATTCTCGGACTGTCCCAACATACCCAGGTTTTGACCCCCTCTAAGGATCTCACTGATTGGCATATCAAAGACAGCTCAATCCAACACCTAGTGCAGTATCATAATCGAGTCTAGGGGTCAGGTGTAACATTCCGGTTTTGCCCATCTATCTCCAAGGTCCAGGGCAATATTGGAATTCTGGTCCGGTTCAGGGTTTTAAGAAAACCCACACTGTATGTACCTTAGTTCTCACCCTGGCAGTTGAGACAAGCCACCCCAACCAACTTGGCGGCATATCAGTGTCAGTCTTGGCAGGATAAATCTCCCCAGATCTATCTAGCGGTTGTAAAGATTCTAAACTAACACGAGTCTCATATGTGTCTAGTTTAAGGGTATTACACAGAAATACACTATAACAATATGAATCAAATATGTACTTTATTCATTTACATTAAATGTCATAAGGTACATCATTCTGATTATAGCTAAGGACAGTTAAACAAAAGTATAGTGACATGAACCCCATGTTTTAAAAGAATCTTAATGGCCAAGAAATCAAATATATGACAGACCTCAGAAAGGTGCTCCATCCCTTCCAGAACATGGAACTGGAACCCAAAAGGAGATCTTTCAATATATCTAGAATAGAGAAGATTGAACCATTAAAGAACTTGCTTAGAACTTGTTAAAGGAATGTCTCCGTACTAGGAAATCTTACATAACTCTAAATTAGGTTCTAGAATATTAATAAGATCTACAGGACAAGATTATGAAGATAACCAGCTAAATGAAATTGAAGAATTTTTCTTGAGGCAGTTGGATGAAAATGAAGAGCTAACAAGTGATGGCACTGAGAAATCGGCTAGAGCATCAAGGAGGGTGCAGATCAGTCCAAGCGGCTGCTCTTATCTCAACACAATCTCTGCAGTAATTGCAATTGGGGGTATTTCCAGTGCTATAGAGGAATTAGAAAGTCTATAAGATGGGTAGGGGGCCAGCACCCTCCAAATTGGCCATGTATTTCAAAAAACACGTGATTTTCTGGATCCCAACCTAGAAGATTTCCAGGTAACACAGCAGCTTAATTTAAGTTTCAGCTCATCAATAGCTACTGTTTGGCTAATTAACTACTATTCTTAATAATAATTCCATGCTCAATAGCCACTGTTTCAATATATACTTATTCCCTTTGAATGCCAGGCTGTTGGATACTCGTTTTTCAGATGCCAACAAATTCCAACTGCACAGAAGCCCAAGTATCCAGCCACTCATCTAAGGCTAACTAAATAGAAACGTGGCAAATGCTTCCTATGATGAAGAACAGCCTCTGGTATGAACGTAGTTGGTTAGGGTTTGAATGTTTGTTTTCTCTACAACATTTTCAATGTGTTTAATTAGAGTTTAATCAGAGTTTAAATGTGCTTGGCCATCAATGCAACAAACTAGATAGGACTAAGACAGATGAGGCATCCAAGGTTTAAAGTATTGCGTAAGTATTGGGTGGTTTGATCGAGTTCAGATCTCCTGTACATTGAGAACAACCCATATTACCAGTTGGCTTAAATTAGCCCATACCGGATGGCTTCTCAAACAACCCATATTACCAGTTGGTTTGTTGGACTAGCCACATACGATTAATAGATAGAATAATAGATAGGCCCTCAACATTACCTGATATTACAAAATAAAACATAAGACAGAATTACATAAATACCCAATATCCTCCAATCATAGTACTTACAATAATCTCCGCTGCCTTTTCATTGACAATGCTTCTATCATTGCGTATCCGACTATTTATATAAATTTGTGCACGAGTAGGTGCCACCCCGTGGGCCTCTTTTGTCAAACAATATAAAGGTAAAATAACTTCAAAACAAAAAATTTATCATCATTACTGCAAATATGTAGAACTAACCTTCTCTTCAATGAGCCTAGGGAATCCTTTTGTACCAGTGCAGTGAAGGTCTTCTAGCTTGGCTCGATTAGTTTTATTAATTTGGCTAACTTTCTACAAAAATAATAACAAAATAAAAAATAGTTAAATACTAATTTTAAATTGACTCATGATAAATATAATACATTACTCTACCTTTCCCTCTTCAGAGCACCAATAATGAACCAGTACGATATTGGTTTCTATCTACCCTATCATCTGGAACATTAGCAGCCATTTCTTCTCCCGTTTTACTCTCATCATACCACTTTGCCTTTATTTCATTCTTCTATTGTCTCCACTTGTCAGATATAATTTGTAGGAGTAGTTTTTTCGTTTGCTGAGTGCATCTAGGCACAAATTGAAAATTTGACTATAACCAATGACACCAAATTTAGACTTATCATCATGAGTGTCAAAACTTAAATAAATAACTTAGATAATCTTAAACAACTTTTATACCTCTATAGTTGTCCATATATCATCTTTGTGTTAGACAGTGTATGTCCTTAGCTCCAATCAGAATGATGTACATTATGACATTTAATGTAAATGAATAAAGTATATATTTGATTCATATTATTATGGTGTGTTTCTGTGTAATACCCTTAAACTGGACATATATGAGACTTGTGTTAGTTTAGAATCTTCACAGCCACTGGATAGATCTGGGGAGATTTATCCTGCTAAGGCTGACACTGATGTGCCGCCAAATTGGTTGGGGTGGCTTGTCTCAGCTACCAGGGTGAGAAATCCAATACTGCCCTGGACCTTGAAGATAGATAGGCAAAACTGGAATGTTACACCTAACCCCTAAACTTGATTATGATACTTCACTAGGTGTTGGATTGAGATGTCTTTGATATGTCATCAGTGAGATCCTTAGAGGAGATCAAAACTTGGGTATGTTGGGACAGTTCGAGAAACCATCTTTATTATGGTTTCAAAATGTTTGCAAAATGTTTTAATTCATGGGGTCCATGTGAGTAAAGAGTGCAGCATTGTACCTTACAGTCAAGGGAGAGGTCATCTCTTGTCGGGCAGTGTTTGATCATTATGAACTGAGAGGTTAAGTGTAAGACCATTAAGGGTAATACTTGATGGGCTAATCTTGCATCTGTCCATAGTCCTAGGATGGTTTTTTAAGGTGGCTTGACCCAGGGACCATTTAGTGTAAATGTTAGGCACATTTAGAGCCCATGGTGATGGACTCATGGGTTCACTGTCTCCTACTGTGAATTCAGCCAGGCCTTGTAACAGAGGCTGGGCTGAACCCATTTGGCTGATGCGTAGATCAATGTTTGGGTCCCAAGCCATACAAGGATGACCAACTGGGCAACAGTTTGTAGGATAAATGAGCACATATGGGCCTAAAGCCCAATTCGAACTAGATTATGAGATTAATTAAAGGAGGGCGGTTCAGGGATTTAGATCAAAAGATAGGATAAGGGATTGTCCCTATCCACTCAGAGAGTCCAGATCCAAATAAAGATTTGGATCAAGAAACTACTAATTAGATTAGGAGGGCTGATCTTTATCTGCAGATAAGATAAGCTATTATCCTTATCTCTTAAAAGAGAGTCTAGATCCAAATACAAGAGTTGGATTAGGAAACTCCTAATGGGATTAGAAGAACCTCTTTTTAAGGCTATAAATAGAGGAGCAGGGCGAACCTCCAGTTCATCCATCAGTTTACTGATTTAAGAGAGAGGACAACATACAATTTGACTGCTTCTATTTTCTGCTCTTGCTCTCTCCTGCTCTTGCCGCCATACCGGTTTGATCTCCACCTGTGGGAGCAATCAAGAAGAGCTCTTGATATTACCTTTTAGAAGAAAAGGTAATCTGAAGTCGTGCTCACTAGCCCTCCATCAGATTCTTGTTGAAGAATTATGTTCTTGCTGAAGAGCCATCCTGTTGATTCTACTTCATCCTGCACCGTGTCATCTTCGGTGGAAGCAGCCTTTGGATCTATCCTTGGGCGTGAATACCTTCATTGGAGGTTATTGTTACTTCGTATTAGGTATAACCCTCCACTTCCTTTTTTGGTTTCAGATCTGGTCTAGTTTAGGTTCAAGATTGATTCTTGAAAATGCAATTTTCTAAAAAAATGAATGTGATTCCCACATGGGAGAGAGAAATTTTTGAATTTTCACCTGACCTTTCTACAGGGTTTGGCCTTCCATATGATGGATCTCTCATCCCTTCACTTTGTATGTCTGGGGCATATCTTTCCATTTTATATAATTGATAGGTGCAAACTGGGCCCTTCTTACCATGGTACCTGTAAAACCCACAATTAAGTTAGTGGATAGACTGTTTGGGGGAGTGGTGGAGTTGAGCATTCATCCATTAATAGAAAAGAGGCAAGAAGTATTAAACCCAAATGCATCACCTGCATTTCATTAAAAACACCATAGTGCTCAAAAGGGCAGTAGGCTAGCAAAGCCATCTCCATAAATCTAAGTTACACGTATCCATTCTTTCAGTAGCAAGGATGATGTGGTGATGCTTTAATGATATATTTGACAAACAATTGGAGTTGGACCTACCATTCAATGGTCTTCTCTGGTGATATAGGGTTTATTCATGATGGGTTTGAGTTGCATTGTGTTGTACCCAAACTTGGCCATTGATAGCTAGGCCTGGGTCTGCCTTGGAAAGTTTATGGTCCAAAACACTTTAAACAGGGGCTGGGTTTACAATTCTAGGCTTGAAATTTCCACAAATTTCTAGGCTAACATAGCCCATATTTTTTTTGATCATTAACCAATAAAAACCAGCAAAAAGGTAGATGACATACCTACTCGCTAGTGGGCTGGGTGTAGCTAGCTCGTTCCTGTTGTATTTATGAGTGGGTTGCCATAAATTATATCTAACCTTCCCACTAAGTAGAGGTGTAAAGTGGGCCCGGCACGGCCTGTGGGCGGCCTGCACTTTGTGCGGGCCGTGCTGTGCCGGCCCGTGGGCCATCACAGGCCGTGCCGCCCTCCCTGGTGAAAATTTTGGGGGTCGGTTCGGCATGGCCCATTGCCCGAGCCCATGTGGGCCTTTATCGTGCCATGCCATGCCACGAGCCGGGCTGGCATGTGGGTTGAGCCTTGGGCCAAGTCAGGCCGTGTATCGGGTCAAAGCTATTTATTTAAAAAATTGACAAAAAAAACTTAAAGTTTTATTTTTATATGAATTCTGTGTATAAAATTGCTTATATATGCAATATTTAAATAAATTAGTATAATAAAATAAAAAAATATTTATTTTATTAATATATTATATATTATATATTATATATTACTATATAATTATAATATATAAATATATATAAAATATATATATGGGCCGTGCCACGGGCCATTATGGGCCGGGTTGCGGCTGGGCCATGCCGGCCCATGGACCTAAAATCCCAGGCCTAGCACGGCCCACATGGTCGTGTCGGGCCTAGCACAACCTGCAGATCGTCATGCCGGGCTGTGCCGAACCAATCCAAGTTCGTGGCGGCACGGCCCGATTTACACCTCTACTACGTACCAAGTAATGTGGAGTAATGCCATAATAGCATTCTGCTGAGGAGCTCCTCAGATTCACCATTTGATGGACCGGAATGGGCTGAATGGGCTGAATACAGTCTAAAATTCACCATTTGATGTCCGGTCAGGATGATGTTTTAGATCAAATTGGACAACAGGATGAACATCCGATCAGCTCCTCAGATTTATGCCTAGAATCTAGGTCAGTAATCAATAATCAAATATTCTTTCTAGCAATATAATGTATTGGATGGTCAGACTATCCAATTGGATCAATGAAAGATCATGTTGACCAACAAAGAGGGCTCACATTTTAGCATGAATGAACACATGTACAGAAAAAAGCTATTCTTTTATATTATTACTAGTTTTAAAGACTGTAGAAATAGTTTTCTTTTTTCCTTAAAATGAAGATGGCCAGGCTGGTAGAGACCATTTATTTGAGTCAGTCACATGCATGGTTTCAGGTTTAAGTTTAAAATAATTGGATAGGATTTGGACATGACTGAATCCAATGCAAATCCAACCCAATTAAATCCCTACTGTCACTGTTCCTCATACTATAATAATGTCATGTACAGTGAAACATATTCTCTCTACAGATGTAAGTGATCTTTGAGTGGAATTATCACTTTGATCAAATCCAAACTATCAAATTTACCGGTGTATTTTCTTTTTGTTTTCAAAGTCCAAACTATGGTGGAGTTTCTTTGGGACCCAGGGGATTATAAAAGGAACAGCCTCTTAAACTGGAAGACTACTTGCTTGAGGGGGATTAGTTTCGGTTGGTTTGGCAAAGAGAAACTTTTCTCTCCTTGACAAATGGCTTTGGAGGTTGCAATTGGAATTTGACTTTTTGTTTTTCTTTTTATTGAGAAGAGGTAACTTCCATTAAAAATAAAAAAAGACGGGGAATTACAATGGCAAAGTGTTATCACTATACAATGAATCCCTATCTACCCCTGATTTTGCTAAGGAATCAGTTACAACATTCAGCTCCCTAGAAACCCATCTGAAAGAACAGAAACGACGAGTAGAAATTTCTCAAATTTCTCTGAGCCTGTTGGCCAATTTCTGGGGACCTCACATCTTGTGCCTCTGGATTTTTCCAGCCCATCAAACAAAACATGAAGAAGCAATATTACTTCAAACAAAACAGGGCCAGAAATGTATATACATTTCTAGTGAAGAATCGAAGAAGATTAAAAGACAATTGCATCATGGGCCAAAAACATAATGGATTCATAGAAATATATACATATGATGAGGGAGATAAGTAATCTAATCTGTCATTGGAGATTGGAGCCCAATATAGGTGGATTTCTAGATCAGACAGCTACCTTTTTGATGGACTGGAAAAATCTGGGGCAATCAGAGAGAAAATGTTTTGGGGAACTATACCTCTGTAAGAAACATGTAAGGGATAAGTTTAGCCAAGACCAAGTTATGGTGCATGGCACTCAACATTATAATCATATATTTTTGAAAGCAACAAAATTATGTTGTTACTGACCAAAAAATTAAAAGAAAAAAAAATCTCAAGCATCCTTATTTTAACAACAAATGATTTTCTTCCCATCTAAACAGTAGTAGCAAGGGATTTGGTCCTAAATCTATGCTGCAACCAGCCAGAGAACTTAGTAACTGAGCCACCACCAATTAGTAATGAATTTCTTCCCAATGATATTATTTTTAAAGACAGTTGGGTCTTAGCTGTTTACTTCTCATATCTACCATCAAGCAGAACATTTAGGGAATCACTTGAAGGTGCCGGCCTAGGATTTGGATTGACCGACTAACTCACCACTGAGTTGTTATTACATTAGAAATCTCTAATATTAATCCATACATTGTGTTGTCATCTCTTACTGAATTTAGTAACATTTTCTTTTGATGCTGATCAAAGTTCAGAAGTTAAGAAAAGTTTGCTAGCAAATCCATGTCTTTACTTTTTGTCTGGTTGCATCATATGGATGGATTTTTTACACAGATTCTAATTGCATTCATGACTATTGTGACAATTATATCCAAAGCACAATAGTGGGCAACATACTGATACTTGAAAACATAAAGGGCAGGGGATGTCATCTTGCTAAGAGGTCTACCATGTGTAGGGAGGAGGGGAACATGCTACCTCTGTTTTGTAGATGTAGCTTTGAGGACTTCACTTGAGAGTTGTTTTGTAGGATATTTAAGAGTCAGAGATCAACCCCAAGTCAGCTCAATGAGATATTTGCTCTCTGGCCCAAAACCGGAGGCAGCAAGTGGTTGAGCTTAAGGGACCTGGGTGTACTGCCACCCTAATGAAAACTTCTCAGCCTCCTAACTTAAAATCACAGGGACAGGGACATAAATTCCTACTGATTTCCAGACAGCCTATAAAATTTGGGAGTATTTTATTGGTGCAGCATAGGTGACCTAGGTAATGCCATGAATCTGGATGGGGCTACTAGGGGACTAGCATAGACCTGGGTGTACTGCCAAAGGAACCAGGTCTGCCACTGTTCTACTGGTCATGGAAACCGGGTCTGCATCTAGGCCACAGGGATGATACACTGTTTATTGTAATCACTCTGTTTTCGAGAGAGAGAGAGAGAGAGAGAGAGAAGTTTTTTGTACCAATGAAATTGGTAAGTGTTTTTCCCTTATCACCATTTGGTCGGCCCATTTCATCTAGTTGAACAACAATCTTCTCCTCCGCTGCCATATCCCACACCTGTAACATACGCGTGGGACCTTGAGGCTTGTATTGAGCTGAAAACATGAAAGAGGTGTAAATTGTATATGGGTTATAATAACTCAATAAACAAACTAAGGATTTTTATGTCAAATTAACATATACAAAATTATCAAATACCTTTAGTTGGCTGCCTTTGTGAGTATGCATCCACTGGTGCACTACCCTGGGTGGTTTGATCCTCATTGTTGGGCTCAGCCTGGGTAGTTTTCCCCTCATTATTGGACTCACCCCCTTGTGGTTGAGCTTCATCTCTTCCGTGGGAACTCAATGAGACAATATTCAATCTCTTGCGTTTCCCCATATTAACCTGTAAGGTGTAACTGAGAAGGATAACTGAGAAGGGCTTATAACAACTCCCCATTAGTTCAATTTTTTGTCAAAACATAAGATAAGGTAATGATATAAAAGCAGAAATGACCTAAGAAAGAAGATAGCAGAAATGAATTGTCAATGTGATACAAATAAACCATACATGCTCTGCCAATCAAAAGAAGAAAAAAAACTTTTTTTTTATTTAACAGTAAACCCTGTAAAAACAGTTTGATAGTAAAGCCAAGTAAAAAGAATCCCAAATCATGGTAGTGAAAACATTTTGTGGAATGTGGCATAATTAAAAGAAATTCTCTTCATCCTGGGTCCAACTTAGCACTTTGAGGGAAAGATTGGAACATAAGATGACTTGTTTGATGTTAAACTCTTTAATTGTCCTTGGCATTTGGGAACCCAAACTGTACTATTTAGGATTTTGACAGTCATTCAAATCCTCCCTTCTTATTAATATAAAAAAACCCAGAAATAGAGGAGCATGTGGAGACCTAAAGTCTTAAAATTGAATTGTTTTAAAACCCATTTAAGCATATGGGATATACATACACACTAATACTCAATCAAGGCTGATGGATTTATCTCAACCTGTATGGTTGAACCTGAACCAAAATGCCATTAAGACTGGCCCGACCCTAATCCAAGAGGATTAACTTCTATATCAAGTCAATGTGTGTTGAGTACCCAACAAGAGTTGTATTTGGTCCTTGAATAGAAAGGTTGACTTTCAGATTTTTCTTTGTTTATTTCTTTTGGGGATAAGCAAAGACTGAAGTCAACCTCATATGATAGTGGTCATTTTATCAGGCTTTCTAAATTATCTAAACCTGTTATTATTATTATTTTTTATTTTATACAGAAATGGATTGGGGGAACAAGTGCCATAGAGATTGCAAAATGGAACATCATTAGTTTTTTTTTTTTTTGAAAGCAAATAATAAGTCATAGTTTTTAGGTAGATAAGAGCAAATCATATCATTTGATTTTGGCATTAGGTTTTGTGGTGGCTTTCATCTAACCATGATTTAATCATTGAAGTTCCGAGCAATCCACTAGATCTCTCAAAGCCAGTTTCACATCTCTATATGGTTGGATTTAGCATTCTCATTGAAAATGAGTTCATTCCTTTGTTTCCATATATTTTACATATTAGCAAGATTATTTCTTTGAAATCTCCTTCTTTGCATTGTTTTAATTTAATTCAATTCCAATTCAGCTATTATTGATATGTTTTTCCATGTGGATTCACAGCATATTAGCTTGACTAGCAATAAGCCATTAACTTTTTTATTCCAAAATTGCAGTTTACAAATAAACATTCTTCCCTTGTTACTTAGACATTTGTTTTTAGTCTTTGCTTTATAATAACTAGGAAAGTATAAAGCTTAAGAAACTGAAAAGAGCACAATCTATTCATGTTTGCTTATCAATTGGTTCAATATAAGGATACCTAACAGAAGTTTGGCAAAGAATCAGATGTCATTATATAGAAAAGGAAGCTCTCACCACAAACTAAAAGATGCATGTAGAGAAATTATTTTTCTGGTTACAGGACACCATTAACACAAGAAAACAACCATTTATTTTTTCAAATAAGAAAAAAACTTAAAAATCAGAGAAAGGGATTTTTACCTCAATAAAATTCCACCGATGTGTGAAAGAAATACTTGCTAAATGCTGATGTGCGATTGTGTGTGATTATGCTACATTGCTTGTTACTTTTGTAGAGAGCTTTGTAGAGCTTCAGAGTGAGAGATCGACAGAGAGATAAAGAGTGTGAGAGAGAGAGAGAGGACTGAGAGAGAGAGCTTGAGAGAGAGAGAGTGCAAGAGAGAGAGAATTGTGAGACAGAGATGATTCGATGGGATAGAGAACGAGAGAGAGAGAGAGAGAGAGAGAGAGAGAGAGAGAGAGAGAGAGAGAGAGGATTGATAGAGAGACAAATGGGAAAGGAGAAAGGTAGAGAGGGCAGGCGGGCGGGAAGGAAAATGCGCGAGGGAGGATCATGCACTATTTTTTTCTTCACTTTTACTCTTAAGCTATACCAACGGAAACAACCGTCGGTGTGGACCATTGATCCATCGGTATATGTACAACTATACTGACAACTTATGTCTATCGGTAAAAATAGTTGTCGATATACGAAAATTTTCCTGTGGTGTATGTTTCTTTTTGAAATTACCCCTTAAACTGGACACATATGAGACTTGTATTAGTTTAGAAAGTTCTCAGCCATTGGATAAACTTGGGGACTTATCCTGACAAGGTTGACACTAGTGTGCTACCAAAATGGTGGAGTAGCTTATCTCATTTAGTAGGGTTTGACCCTAGGTATAGTTAGTAGGTATTTATAAAATATATTAAATATAGATCAATTTCCAGTTATGCCTTAGACCATAGATATAGATGGGTAAGACTGAAAAGTTGCACTTAACCCAGACTTAATAATGATATTGTACTAGGCCTTGGATTGAACTGCTTTTGATATGCCAACTAGTGCGATCTTCTTAGGGTGAAATGCTTGGATATGTTGGAGCAATTTAGGATATTATCTGAGTGGGTGATCAGCGTGATAGGATCAACCCCTTTGCCAAACGAAGTGAATACCAGGGTATACATTCTCTTTGATGGAAACCTAAAA
This sequence comes from Nelumbo lutea, assembly GCF_056320005.1. Lineage (NCBI taxonomy): Eukaryota > Viridiplantae > Streptophyta > Magnoliopsida > Proteales > Nelumbonaceae > Nelumbo > Nelumbo lutea. Next base: position 56,311,178 of record NC_142687.1, on the reverse strand, counting down.
CTACCAGTAGTGTGTTGGAAGGTTTTGATTAAACATGGCCAAACCTATTATAATTGTTGGTTGGATTTTTCAAAAAAAAAAAAAAAAACCAAACCTAAGAGCCAGTTCCTTAGTATTTTGAAATCTAAATTTTTGGATCAAACACACACCAAACTTAGACTAGATTTGAAAGCAAATTTTAGTACCGAACATACATGATACAAAGTCCATAGGGTGCAACTCCCAAAGTGGTAGTTCATACCAATATTAGACCTAAATCAACCTCTAATTAAAGATGGCACAATTGTATATGTGAAGTCGATTCAACAATACTCTACTAGTCAAATTGAAAAGTAACTTGGAATTCAGTGCAGCTTTGTGAACCTCCTTTTCTTTAATGTTCTTAAAAATCACAACAGAGAGTTAATGGGAATCAACCTTATGTATGGATGGTTCGAAGTACGTTTTGGGTGCAAGGGAGAAGAGAAAGAGAGCAAGAGAGAGTAAAGAGAATGAATAGTTCACCTCTTCTCTTGAATCCCTTTTATAGATTTATCTCCTAATTGGATTAAGTGTCATCCTAAATCAGATCTGGATTAGGACTTAATCATTTCATTAGAATGGAGCTCCATATCCAAATTTGACCTAATAAGTTGTCATGTGATTTAATTAGTCTTACTAATAATGGGCTTAGACTCATTGTCTTTAATGGTTTACATACATATGCATTGCATGGCTTCTTAGGCTTCATTATTGAGTGGCAAGGGGTTTCATGGCTTCTTAGGCTTGATTATTGAGTAGTGAACCCTTGAGCCAATCAAGTTGGTTTTAGTCTGGGCCTAACAATTAAGTATAATTGATCATTGGGTTCAGCCTCCTTAGGGATAATAGATTGATGTTAGATAAATCCTATCAGGTTATGAACCATCTAATGGCTTCTTGTCCTTAACCTCTCAGCCCTAAAAAAACAAAGCATTGTTCACAAGAAAAGACCTCTTCCTTAACTACAAAATGCAATGTCACCCCCTCTGCTTAGATGGATCACAGGATTAAAACCTTTTGTAAATCTTTTTATAGAAAATAACATAATATATGTATAAATACAATTTGCAAATATGATTTCAAATACATTTAAAATCCTATGCCAATAGTTTTAGATTTCCATCAGATAGAGTATAAACCCTAATATTCACTTTGTTTGACAAAGAGGTTGATCCTATCACTATAATCACCCACTTAGGTAATATCCTAAACTATTCCAACTTGCCCAAGTATTTGTTCAAAAGTAGCTTAGTCCAAGACCTACTATAGTATCATAATTAAGTATAGGGTTAAGTGGAACTTTCTAGTTTTGCTCGTCTGTTTTCAAGGTCCAAAGCATAACTAGAAATTGGTCCATGTTCAATACTTCTAAACACCCATTAACTGTGCTTGGAGTCTAATCCTAGCAGCCGAGACAAGTTGCTTCACCAATTTGATATTACATTACTGTTAGCCTTAGCAGAATAGACTCCCCGAATTTATCTAATGGTTGAAAAATTTTTAAACTAACACAAGTCTCAATTTGTGCACATCAATTTGATTGGAGCTAAGGGCATAATTGTCTAACAACTCCCACTTGCACTTAGATCTATTCAAGCATAAGAGTTAGTCTCATACTATTCACATGTCCCTCAAACATTTTCTATGTTAATGGCTTAGTCAATAGGTCTGCCACATTATCTAATGATGCTACATTTTGAATCTAGATGTGTCCTCTATTGTTAGGGTTAGAGATTAAACATGGCCAAACCATTTCTAGTGGTTGGCTGAAAAATATATATTTTTTTCTAACCCAACACGGGAGCCAATTTCCAAGTAATTTTAAATCTAAAATTTTTAAATCGATCTTGCATTGAATCAGACCAGATTTAAAACTCAAATAAAAGAGTGATCATACCTAATACAAAGTATATAAAAGCAACTCCTAGAGTGGTGCTTCACACCCATTTGAACTGGCCTTCAATAGAAGATGGCGTAGTTACAAAGCGAAGTCGATTCAGCAAAGCCCTTTTTTACAAAACGGATCTCCAAACTAGCTTGGATATGTTGTAAAAGTGTAAGCCTAAGTGTGTCTTAGTTTTTTGTCAAAAACACAATAGAGGGTTGACCAATTTCATCCCCTACCATAACTAGTTTGAACTAGGGTTTGTTGGAGTAGAGGGAGAAGAGAAGAGAGCAAGAAAATGGAGAGAATAAAGTGAATTGTTCCTCCCCTCTTAGTCCCTTATATAGAGCACTACTAATCCTATTAAGAGCTAATCCAAATCAAATTTGGATAAGAACATTATCTTTGATTAGATAAACATTATTTTCTTAAGAGAATGGATGTTCCATTCCAAGATCCATATCCATTTTTGACCAAATTGCATGACAACTTAAGTTGTCATGCTATCTAGTACTTCTTAGGCCCATTTTCTTTAGTGGCTCATTAACTTATGTGTTGCAAGGCCACATAGGCCTAATCATTGTATGGCATGGGACCCATAGAGGTCCCACATAAGTTCACAAGGGTTTGCCCCCATCGCTGGAGAGGGGTAGGCCAAATTCACTACCGAGGGATAAGGAAACCCTGACCCAATTAGCTTGGCTTCATTTAAACATAAATGATCATTGGCTTCATCCACCCTATGAAGACCCAAGGTTAATGGACTTATGTAAGATGAAATCCATCGGGTAATCAGTCTTATAATGGTCTCTTGCACCTAACCTCTTGGCCCGTAATCATCAAAACACTAATCATAGAGAATAACCTCTTCCCTGACTGTAAAATGTAGTGTCACACTTTTTACTCAAATAGATCCTAGATTAACCTTTTGCTAACATTTAAAAAAAATAATAGTGTAATATATAAATTCATTTTGCAAATTAGATTTCAAATTTAGTTGAAATTCACTACCAACAATTTAGGTTTCCATTAGATAGAGTGTAAATCTTAGTATTCATTTTGTTTGGCAAAGGGGCCGATCCTATTACTATGATCAGGTAACTTCCTAATTCTATTTCTAAAGTACTCCCAAATTTTCATATCCAATTAATAAAATACACCCAAATTCACATAATACTATTTCTAAAATATCCCAAATTATATGTTTTTTAGGTAGTTGCCTCAGGGTTGGAAAAATTTGGGGATTCCCCATCCCAATAGGGAATGGGTACTCTGTCCCAAATCTGCCTTACCACTAGGGACAGTGTAGGGATAGGGTATCTTAGCTATGGGGTAGGGATGGGGAGAGGGTGCCCTGCCCAGTTTCTATAGTCATATTTCAGATAACTACTGTTAAGGATAGTTAATAATCGCTATTAATTGTTTACAAAATTTATTACGACTAAAAATAATAGAAATTATTAAGAAAATAATATTTAATAGAAATTACTATTAATTGAAAGAATTAACTTAGATTAATGACCATTTTAGGTGATATCTTAAACGTTATATCCATATTAGCTGTATATATTCAGAAGTTACTGCAACGCAGTTCATACATATCACAAAAGAGAGGTAGGATCCCTTCCAAGAACAAGACAAAGAAGAAAAGGAAGAGCAAGAGAAGGTAAAAAAGCCCTGTTGACCAGAAACTGCATGGGAACCACCTAAAGAAATAATTGTGTCTCAGCCTGCAAAATTCTTGTTAGGGTCACTGAAGAAAATTAAACAAAACAGGATATTCTTATTTATATAATCTCCTGGCCGGGCATTCCCTTTTAATCTCTTGATGCTCTGCCTGTCCTGTTCATTGTTCAATAATAGATGAAATGACATCCATCAAAACCTGTCATGGACAACACAGGGACAAAGAGATTAGTTTCTTGTTTTTGGAGTAAATAATAGGGCAGTTCATGTCATGGAAAGTTGGGTGTATTCTCGACCATGTGATTGACTGGACGAAATCTAATCCCAGATGATCATCCTAGACAAGAGAAAAATAACTCTTGTCTAGGCAATCACATATTCACATACCAAAGAATCTAGTGGTAGTATAATTATATGAACAATAGATGCCTTAAGGGTCTGTTGGGGTGTTTGGATGAAAAGATATATAGCCCTTGTTCTGATTTTGACCCAGCTCCGGGTTACTGCATCTGCTGTTTCCACTTCAGGGATAATGATGATAGTCTATATATCCTTTGAATTCCTTTGAAAAGTTGAATTCATTGAATGCTAGTTAAGAACATCCTCATATCCAAACACTAGGTTTGGTTTTGAATTGTGGTTGTGATGGTGATAGATAAATAAATTTTACCAGTGCTACTAGTTCCATCTCATGAAACAAGACAAATGTCATATATAAACCAGTACTTTAATTGGATGACTTTTAACCATCTGATGATTGGGACACACATTTATGGTAGAACCCTATTCAAATTTTAAGGAATTAAACCTATGGAAGGACCAAAAATCAGATGAATGAAATAGGACTACAATATTAGATCTAAACTTCTAATAATGATGATTAGAAGATTTCTGGACTTGCTGAGATTTTAACCAGCTGATGCTCTAAATAGGAGGTCATCCGATGATGTGTTCCAATTGTATCCATGCATGGGGGATAGGTGGCAAGTTATAGGGGGCTTCAATTCAAACCAGTATATATATGGTTCCAGTTTTCTTCCCAAAGCTCAGCTTCAACTTCTTGAAATAGCTTTGAAGTTTTCAAAAAAGTATGAAGTATACATCTCTTTGCTAATGGTTTAATTACGACAAGACTAGTGAAGTGAAATGGATCTTAATTAAACTTACTTGGATCCACTGTGACAAGCATGGCCGTCCCTCCGAAATCACATGTGCCTCCGATGGCTTTGGTCCTTTGCCAGTAGCTATTGAAAGCATACGAAGCATGCGCGAACAATGTGTCTGGTAGGAAGCATGGCCCATTTGGCTGGATTGACCCGCAATCAGCTCCAGATCCACAAGCATAATCTATTGCTTCTTGAATGATAGGTTCAGGGACCGTTGGTTTAGCAATGCACCAAAGTGGTGATACTGCGGCTGTATACGGGGGAGGTGCCATAGAAGGTGGAGGAAACACAATAGGTGGTAGAAAAATTGGAGGACTAGGAACAAAGCCAATGGGCGGCCTTGGCACATATCCAAGTGGACTGGGAATGTAGATTGGTGGGGTCAGACCAGATTCTGGTGGACTAGGCAAAGACTCTGGAGGACTAGGAAAGTTACTGGGTGGGCTAGGGATGATGTCTGGTGGATTTGGAATTGGAAAAATTGGTGTCATGTAAGAAGCTGGTGATGGTGGTGGTGGTGGAGGTGGTAGTGGGTAGATGGTAGGTGTTGGTATGGTTGTAGGTGGTTGCGGAGTAAAGGGAGGATACACGCAGAATGGAGGAGTATTTTCAGGCAAGGGAATTGGGGCCAGAGAATCAAGCGGTGGCAAGTTGAAAGGTGAAGCTATATCATAGGTTTGGGTGGTGGTGGGGTCTTCATTGACGTAATCGAAATGTTTTGACAGTTTCAATTTATTTATTGCTTTGGTAACTGTATTTCTTTGACGCTTGGGACCTTTAAACATGAATAGTGACCTTGGTCTCCTTGCATCTGTTCAATCAAATTGTGTAATGGTTAATAATTGGGGGTTTGATTTGTGTGTGAATATATGCAAACGAGAGAGAGAGAGAGAGAGGGTACCATCGTGAGTGAAGAGCCTAGCTGTTGTTATAGAAAAACACATCAGAGAAATGCACAACATCATACAATTTCTTGCTGGAGCCATGGGAAGAGAAGCAGCTCTCATGAAAGCCACCAACTTAAAACACGGTCTGTGACTCCTCTCGGAACCATAGTAGCACCTGGGATACATATAGCAGCTAAGCAGGTGGAAGAATGTTTCAAAAGAGAAAAGAAATTAATGGAGGATAAAGACGCCGGCCTTAAGGTAGGATAGTCGAGCTTAGCACAATAGATGATTCGTTAGCCATGCTTTTTTCATTAACACCTTGCCGCAGATGTGTCAATGAAGAAACGTACGTAGAGGAGAAAAGGCTTCATTGGGAGTGAGCTAGAGAAATTTAATGCTTGTGTATTTTCTTTCTACTTAGTTTTATTTGGCATATATGCTTTCTTCGCATGAAAGAAAAATAATAGAGTGTTGGTTTTTCTACCTTTTATTTTGCTTGATCTCTACTCAAAGATCTTACTCACACTGATCACTCTCTCTCTCTCTCTCTCTCTCTCTCTCTTCCCTATGGAAACCATTTTTTCAGTGAACCACCGAGGTTTGTTCTTTACACTTGAATCCTTTTATACTCGTATCCTTAAGATGTAAATTCCACCCCATGTAGTCATCTGCAGATTGTAAAATCTTCCACCCCAGTATTCGACTATATGCTTGATTTCTACTCCAGTTGGGTTCTCTCAATTCTATATCTATTCTAGCTATATATGTAAAATGCAGTCGACCACATCAGTTTATCCTCTCTCTACTCTCTCTCTCTCTCTCTCTCTCTCTCTCTTTCTCTCCTTTCGCTTCCCAAAGGTTTTTAGAAAAAATAAAAATGAGAGGCTAATAAAAGTAACCCACAAACAATTTGGTTTCTTCATCCAATCACTCAATCAAAGAAGGTCATCATACGGGTCTCTTCTAGATTCTTTTAGTGATATTAACATAAAGCCAAAATGCCCTTCATATGAAACAGAGGGAGAGGACAATCGATTTTTCCTATACTGTCTTGGTTAAAAGAAATATGGACTTCACACCTGCGCCCCACAAATGCCCCACATGCACATCTCAGCATGCATTGGGAACATCTCTGAGTGACCCGAGTTGCAGTAGAATATAGGCTAGAGTATTCAGCAGTTAATCAAAAGATTGGTCAATATGATTAACTTTACTACTAAAGAATGAATTGCAACTTCAAACAAATAAACAATATAATCACAAAGGCTGCAAGGGTTAGCAGTTAAAGAAGATAGAACAATAAATGCAAATAATTGCTAGAAGATAAATAACACCTGAAAGTTGGTAGAACAAATAAATGTAGAAGCTGCTAAATTAGTTAGTGGAATAAACAGTTAAACATATTGAAATGTAAAGGTAGTTGAGAATTAAATGAATTAAGTGCAAATGACAGTTGCACAAAATGTGTGTGCCGAGATCTGCAACTGGAGAATAAGGAACAACCATAAGTTGATAGCTATGAGAAGGATTAGCTACTAAAGTATAATCAATTGGAGATTCAACCAGTTCGAGAGTTGCTACTGGAATCTCAAGGACAATTTAATTGTTGAAAGTAAATTAATATTGTAGTTTAATAATAAATGGACCAAGAAATACAAACTACTGTAGAAATGTAAATGCAAGGTAGTCAAATGTTAGTGATTTATAGTTGTTGAAAGTTAGTAAACAATAAAGTATACAAACTGCTAATCAAAGATGTTAGTACAATTATTAGGGTTAGTAAAATTAGTAGCTAAATAACTATACTAAGATATATATGTCTTGCAATTTAAAAGAAAATAAACAAAGCAATGTGCAATAACTACAAGATATTCAAATATTCAAGTTTAATCTAATAGCAAAAGAGTTAGTAATGCCTCATTCACTTTTCGGTAAGTTACTTACCTGGGTAAATGCAGTTACTTGGGTAAGGTTTTCCTGGGAAACACTTACCCGGGTAAGTGCATTTACCCATGTTGTTTTATTTCTCATGTAAATAAGGCAATGACCATTTTAGCCATAAATATCCATTACTAAAAAGGACATTTTTGTCCCATTCAAGTGTTGGCAACTTTCCCCATAGGTGGGAAAGTTATTTACCCACCTAGGAGATGGGTATCACTTATCCGGGTAAGTGATATCCAGGAAAATAATATTTCCCTGGTCCCCACATAAATCTGAGAAAAGAACATGGGATTCATGGTCAATGGGAACCAAAAGCCCATTGACCAACTTTCCCCCCTCTCAGAATCCGAAAAAAGAATGCCCCCTAAATGTTAGTAGCAAAATAACTATAGAAACTTGAAAAGTGAAGAAAAGATAAAAGAAAGCAAAGAAGAAATAATGATATACAAGATTTTTATAGAGGTTTGGTAGAAACCCTGCCTACTTCATCTACCTTAGATACCTTGTGAGAATTTCCACTAACCAAACCAGCTAGACTTTTGACTGTTAACAAAGCCTTACAATCAGTAGGACTTCCAGGCCTACAACACCTTACAACTAGGTAGTAGGACTTTTAAGTGCTTGCAATTCCTTAGATAGACTTCTGAGTGCTATCCCAACTTAACCTAGTGAACTTATAAGTAGCTACCCAACCTTAAATGGTGTTCAACCTAAAACACCTCCTACAATCAAATGAATTGCAAGTAAAGCACAATATGGGGACAAAAAGCCACTCAAATAGGTAGATATAATAGGATACACCGCAAATATATTCAATTGAAAGAGTATAACTAAAGAAACTCAACTCAGATAAGAGATTCTCAATAGACGGATGAAACTATATGAGCCCTATGGCTTCTTAGCTTTACTCATCACTAAAAACTATTGAAGATTGAAGCTTAATACTCTCTTCAAAGAAAATAGACTCTTGCTTACTTGCTCTAGAAGAGCAATTAAAGATTATGTACACTAATATCTTAGGTTGTTTACTTTCTTTTCTTATTGCTTCTCCTTGAACCAAATTAAATACCTCTATATTTATGGAGGTCTAGAGAGCAAATGACTATTTTCTAGCTGTTAGATATCTCTTACGAAACATAGTAATGATTCAAAATATCTCTAACATGATAGAAGGTTTTTCAAAGATAGCAATATCCGTTTAAACCTTCATATAGTTAAGTTTTTTTAAAGTATCTAAATCAACTACTAGATTCTAGTAATAGTTTACTAGAGAAAGGGAGGAATATTTCTTCTCCTTAGGTCAATTGGCTCCTCCTATTCAATCAATTAATACTTGTTTTAACTTGGTTTGACAGGGTTAGTCAACTACTTACAAATAAGGTACACTTATGCCTCAGTTGTTACATTGAATTTTGAGTTAGTTGACTATTTTTCATAATAAGACATTTCATTCCTTGAATGTCACAATTAGTCGACTATGCTTTTTGGGTTTGTTGACTATGTCTCATTGTCAGCCATACCAGGCCTTGGCTATCATAGTGAGTCGACTATACTATAAAGTTTGAAAACTTATGCCTTATTGATAGCCTAACACATAGAAACCTTATAAATATTTTTCTAAAGGTTTGGGAACATTTCTTTTGGCTTTCAATATTCATTTTCCAGATTCTAAAAATTTGGTTAAGTACAAGAAAGCCTAAGAACCAAATTATTCTAATTGTTGGTTTCTAAGGTTGTTTATTTTAAGTTAAGTCATGTTGAGCATCATAAATAGTGCATCTCAAGCAACTAATTACATCAAGAACTTAGAAACATGACTGTTTAAATCTTAGATTGATGTAGTCTTGGTAACCCTGCATTTTGATGCCTTAAGGGAATCAATTTAGGGGTATTTTCGGCCTTAGAGTAGTCAAAGTGCACCATTTTTCCAGTTAAAATCAATTATGTGACCTCTAAGGGTCTTTGTGCAAATTATGTAGAAAACTGAGAAGTTTTCTAGGCTGAAGTGCAGTTTTTGGGAAGCTAGTGTGAAGACCAGTTGAGAGAGGGGGTGTTTTTGTAAAGAACAGAGAACAAGATGACACCTCCTATCTGCTAAACCCAGTTGACACCCATCCTACTGTATTACCATGCTCCCCTCTCCTTAGAAAATCCTAGGGAGCCTTTTTAACCCATTCTTTTGTTAGACAGTGTATGCCCTTAGCTCCAATTAGAATGATGTACCTTATGACATTTAATGTAAATGAATAAAGTATATATTTGATTCATGTTATTATGGTGTGTTTCTATGTAATATCCTTAAATTGGACACTTATGAGACTCGTGTTAGTTTAGAATCTTCACAGTCGTTGGATAAATCTGGGGAGATTTATCCAGCCAAGGCTGACACTGATGTGCCACCAAGTTGGTTGGGGTGGCTGACTTGAGGTATATGTAGTGTGGGTTTTCTTGAAACCCTGAACCGGACCAAAATTCCAGTATTGCCTTGGACCTTGGAGATAGATGGGCAAAACTGGAATGTTACACCTGACCTTTAGACTCAATTATAATACTGCACTAGGTGTTGGATTGGGCTGTCTTTGATATGCCAATCAGTGAGATCCTTAGAGGGGGTCAAAACCTGGGTATGTTGGGACAGTCCAAGAATTCATCTGAGTGGGTGATCATAGTGACAGGATCAGCCCCTTTGTTAGACAAAGTGAATGATCGGGGATGCACTCTCTTTGATGGAAACCAAAACTGCCAACATTCGATTTCAACTGTTGAAATTTGTTTTGCAAAATATATATATATATATATATTATGGTTTCAAAATGTTTGCAAAAAGGTTTTAATTCTGGGATCCATGTGGGTAGAGAGTGCAGCACTATACCTTGCAGCCGAGCGAGAGGTCCTCTCTTGTCGGGTAGTGTTTGATCAATATGGGCTGAGAGGTTAAGTGTAAGACCATTGAGGGAATACCTGATGGGCTAATCTTGCATCTGCCCACAGTCCTTGGGTTTTTATAAGGTGGCTTGACCCAAGGACCATTTAGTGTAAATGTTGGGCCCATTAAGAGCCCATGGTGATGGACTCAAGGGTTCACTGTCTCCTACAGTGTATTCGGCCAGGCCTTATAACAAAGGCTGTGCTGAACCCATGTGGTTGATGTGTAGATCAATGTTTGGGTCCCATGCCACACAAGGATATCCAATTGGGCAACAGATAGGAGGGTAAGTGAGCAAATGGACATAATGAGCCTAAAACCCAAATCGAACTAGCTTAATGTGATTAAACAAAGAGGGGCAGTTCTAGGATTTAGATCAGTAGATAGGATAAGTGATTGTCCCTATCCATTCAGAGAGTCCAAATCCAAATAAAGATTTGGATAAGGAAACTGCTAATTAGATTAGGAGGGCTGATCTTCATCTGCAAATAATATAAGGGATTATCCTTATCTCTTAAAAAGAGTACAGATCCAAATACAAGATTTGGATTAGGAAACTCCTAATGGGATTAGGAGAACCTCTCTTTAAAGGCTATAAATAGAGCAACAAAGGACGAACTAAAAATACACAGAAAAGAGGAGAGATCTTCTGGTTCGTAGATCACAAGAAAGAAATCTTAAAGTTCAAACACTTCAGATATCTACCCTTCCTGCTCTTGTCGCCTCTGCTAGTTTGATCTCCACCTATAGGAGCGATCAAGAAGAGTTCTTGATATTATCTTTTGAGAGAAAAGATAATTAGAAGTCATGCTCACTTGCCCCTCCACCAAGTTCTTGTTGAAGAACCATCCTATTGACTCTGCTCCACCCTACGCTATGTCATCCTTAGTGGAAGCAGTCTTTGGTATTCTCCTTGGGCGTGAACAACTTCATTAGGGGTTACTACTACTCTATATCAGGTATATCCCTCTCTTACCTTTTGGTTTCAGATCTGGTCTGGTTTAGGTTCAAGATTAATCATTGAAAATGCAGTTTTCTAAAATAGGGAATGTGATTCCCACATGGGAGAGAGAGAACTTTTTTAAATTTCGCCCAACCTACCTACAGGGTTCGGCCATCCATATGATGGATCTCTCATCCCTTTAGTGGTATCAGAGCCTAGGTTCAAATCTTGAATAAAAATTAACCAGATCTGGAACTGCACAAATGGGCAGAAGGCGTTCTACTTGATTTGCACAGATTGTTGATTTCCTAGGAAATCGGTTCCCAGATTAAGGGAAATTGATCTGAAATTAAATCTGTTTAAATCTGATTTATATTTAAATTGTTCTTTATATTTATCTTGATTTATGGGCTGTTCGTACGGTGGATATCGAAATCTTGATTGGCGCAAGAAGTATGCACTCCTACTGTTCTATTCATTCTTGTCTATAATTATTTTTTTTTAATTTTTAGACAAAATGTATAAGAATTATTTTTGATGTAATATTAATAGAAAATTAATGTTTTCTATTTTATTTCATTCAAATTCGAAATAGATCGCACAGAAGGAAGGAGTTTCACAAATTAGGGTTCGACTATCTACGATTTGCAGTTTGAGAAACTGCAAACTGTGAACTAACCTCTGTTTTGTAGGGTGGCAGATCTACGAACAAACCTTCTATTGATTCTTGAATGTCTTTTTTCAGTAATTTAATTTCAGATCATAATCTTGAATTAAATCTTGAATTAAAAATCAAACCCTAGACTCATTCGAACCAGATTGGACCAAACTGGTTGGACCGAATCTGTGGTTCGATGGGGGCTGTTCTCAGCCCTATTTTTTCACTTTTGGGTCCAGGAGTTGATGGTTAATTGCAAGATGCAATTCAGCCCACACCTGTAAAACCCAGTTTTAATGTGTTAAAACTATTTTAGCCCATTAATTGCATAAAAGCTATATGAGCCGAACTGCTCTTTGTAATTCAGCCCGTATACCTAGATAATATTAATTAGTAATATTATGGATTATTATGGACTTTAATTATGGGTTTTATAGATATTAATTGATTGGATCAATTCTGTTTTTCATGCATGTGATGTATGCATGTGTGATGTGCAACGATCATGGGCCATAAGTACTTGGCCCATGTTGATACGATAGTGGCTCTTGCACACACCATGGCTGAATGCACATCATTGCCATGGTGTCCTTAAGATTATTGGATGATCTCCCTTCATGGTGGGCCCGACACCTCCCCAAGAGGAACCGTGCGGAACCCTAGCCGTTTAGGGCCCATCGAAATCTGGCTTTATGTAAGTTAGTGGAAACCATTTTGGTTAGACCTAAATTAAACTAGGGCGTAATATTTCGTTCCCTCTGCTGCAATATGAGTGCATGTGATAGAGAGATTCATATGATGAACTCTCTAAAGGCCTTCCATCATTATCATGAAGATGGGTCCTTCAGTAATGAGGAAATGCACCATAAAATTGGGCTATCCATTTGCTACTGGATGTGTTGGAATGTTTCATAAGATGTAAGGGGCGTCATAGACCAATGTGGGAGGGGCCTATCCTAAAATGGAAGACTCTCTCACGGTACCTTGGCGTTCACGAATATGATGGGTGAGCACTTACTGGACAGAAAGGTTTAACCTAAAATGACAATAAAACTTGTCTGGTAGAGGCCAAAGGAAAATCTCATAAGATGAGTGGATATGATCCTTCGCAGAAAGGTGGTGGGGTTATGCAGCTGAAACCGTTGGCTCCATGCACCCTATGTGATTTTCCACATTTCCAGAGACATAATTCGCAGTTTCGGTCACTGAGATAGGAGGGAAATCTTAGAGATGAATAAATGGAAATGGAATATAGATTAAAAGCCATATCTATGTAGATAACATGAATCAAATAAGGTTGTGGACTAATACTCGCTTTGCCCTTTATTAGAAATGGCAAATGGTTAATTCACTAAACTGTTGGATGACAACAAACTTAAGGGCCCAAATTATGCTGACTGGTTCCATAACCTTATGCTGGTCCTGACATCTGAAAAGTTGGACAAAGTAGCTAAAAACCCTACTCCGGAACGTCTAGGAGATAGGGCTTCTGAGGCCCGTAGGAAGGACTATCAGGAATGGGACGAGAAAAATTCCCTTGCCCGCTGCTACATCATAGCATCCTTAGACAATCTGATATAGCGACAATTTGATCATATCGAATTGTCCAAGGATATCTTGGACAGTCTAAGGATGATGTATGAAGAGCAGAATCATTATACTCGACAGAAGGTCTTGAAACAATTCATGACCGCGTAGATGTCCATGAACCAGTAGGTTCATGACCATTGTCTTAAGATGATGGGATATATCAATGAACTTGAGACTCTTGTATCCAGGCTTAACCATGTCACTAAGGTGGACGCCATCCTAAATTATTTGCCTCCTTCCTTCAATCAATTCATCATGAACTATAACATGAATAAGTTAAATGTTAGCATCTAGGAACTCAACAATATGTTGTAGAGGGCCGAGGAACTGAACAAGAAGGATGAGCCCATTGCCATGCTTGTTGAAGCTGGTAAATCGAGCAAGAAGAAGAGGAAGGCAAAGAGAAAGCCTCTGAAGAAAGCTACTAAGTCCAAGAGGCAGAAGAAGGACAAGGCATCAGATGCTTGTCACTTCTTCAAGCAGGTCGACCACCGGAAGAGGAATTGTCCTCAATACCTGGAGTCCAAGAAACAAGGTAATTTTGAATCCTTTCTCATAGAAACCAATCTGTTGGTAATTTATGCTTTCTGGTGTATTGATTCCGGGGCTTCGACTCATGCGTGTAACTCACTGCAGGGGTTCAGGACAAGTAGAAGACTGAGTGACGGGGAAGTGACTCTTTACTTGGGGATTTCTGCAAGTGTTGCAGCTACAACCATAGGAACTGTAGAGTTAATTTTTAGAGAAGGAATTATTGTAGTGAAAGATTGTCTTTATGTACCTAATTTGAGAAGAAATTTGATTTCTGTTTCAAAACTTTGTGTGGATGGATATTATATTCTCTTTAGTAATATGATTACTATCAAAAGAAATATCAAATTCCTCGCATACAGAGAACTAGAGAATGGTCTCTATGTTCTCCATCATTCTTTGGAAACTAACATAACCGAAACTACGTCGGATGATATCCCCAAGAAAAGAACTCGTGATATAGTTAATCCCTCGTGTCTGTGGCATTACTGACTTGGCCATATTAACATAGATCATATCACAAGGTTGGTAAAGGATGGTCCTTTGGATTTTTTAACAGTAGAAGATCTTCCAACCTGTGAACCTTGCATTCAGGGTAAGATGATGAAACGGCCATTTAATTGTAAGCCTGAAAGATGTACAGGCACGCTTGGCCTTATACATACATCACTGATGTATGTGGTCTCATGAGTGCTAGGACACATAACCAGCATGTTTATTTTATAACATTTACCGATAATTACTCTCAGTATGGTTACGTGTACCTAATGAGACACAAGTCTAAATCCTTTAAAAAGTTCAGAGAATTTAGATAAGAGGTCGAGAAACAGTTAGGGAGTTCGATTGGATCGAGGTGGAGAGTATCTCTCTGACGAATTCAGGGACTACTTAAAGGACAATGGGATAGTATCACAACTAGCTCCTCTTGCTACACCACAACTAACTAGTGTTTCAGAGAGGAGGAACCGGACTTTATTGGATATGGTCCAATCACTTCTCGTACACTCAGAGTTACCCACATCCTTTTGGGGTTACACATTAGAGACTACGATATATGTGCTGAACCGGGTTCCAACCAAATCAGTTCTGAAGACTCCCAATGAGCTTTGGACCGGTAAGAAACCAAGTGTGAGACACTTGAAGATTTGGTGTTGTCCGACACATGTTAAAAGAATGAATGTAGACAAATTAGAATCCAAGACTAGCCGTTGCCTATTCGTAGGCTACCCCAAAGGCTCTCTAGGTTACCTATTCTATGATCCAAGACAATAGAAGGTGTTCTGTAGTCGAAATGCCTATTTCTTGGAAGATGATTACATCCTGAACAATCATCGTCAAGAAGTTGTTCTTGGTGAGGAAAGCTCAGGGGTAGTGGGAGATGTCCCACAAGCTCCAGGTAATGACCAACCTAGAAGATCTACCTGGGTTTATAGGCCTCTAGTTCGTTTTGACCATGACCAGGATAATTACTTGGTAGAAGCCACGACCAGTGAGGAGGATCCCGTAACTTATACAGAAGCTATGTTGGACATAGATTCCTTGAAGTGGGTAGATTTCATGAGAGCTGAGATGGACTCAATGGAAACCAATGGAGTTTGGACTTTAGTAGATCTGCCCCATAGGGTAAAAACAATTGGTTGCAAATGGATCTATAAGAGGAAGAAGGGTCCCGATGGTAAGGTTGAGACCTACAAGGCTCATCTTATGGTGAAAGGGTACACTCAGAAAGAAAGAATCGATAATGAGGAAACCTTTTTGCCTGTGGCCATGCTTAAATCCATTAGGATTCTACTAGCTGTAGCAGTGTACCAAGATTATGAAATTTGGCAAATGGATGTCAAAACTGCATTCCTGAATGGAGATCTTACCGAAAATATATCTATATGCAGCAAGCGTAAGGTTTTATAGCTGCGGGTTAGGAACACATGGTATGTAAATTGAATAGATCCATATATGGACTTAAGCAAGCTTCTAGGAGTTGGAACATCCTGTCACTTTTGAAAATAGACCAGCCATTGGAATAGGAACTGTCCTCAATATCTGGAGACTAAGAAGCAATGTAATTTCTAGTCCTTTATCATAGATACCAATTTGTTGGTCACTTCTACTTCCTGGTGTATTGAGTTTGGGGCTTCAACTCATGCATGTAACTCACTACAGGGGTTCAAGATAAGTACAAGACTGAGTGATGGAGAAGTGACGCTTTACTTGGGGACTTCTATAATAATTGCAGTTACAGCCATAGGAACTTTAGAAGTAATTTTTAGAGAATGAACAATTGTACTTAAAGATTGTCTTTTTGTACCTAATTTAAGAAGAAATTTGATTTCTGTCTCAAAATTGTGTGTGGATGGTTATTCTATCTTTTTCAGTAATGTGATTACTATTAAATGGAATAACAAATTCCTCGCATACATCCTTCTCTGGAAACAAACATTATCGAAACAACGTTGAAAATAATCCCCAAGAAGAGAACTCATGATACGGTTAATGCCACGTGCCTGTGGCATTACCGACTTGGCCACATCAACATAGATCATATCACAAGGTTGGAAATGGATGGTCCTTTGGATTTTTTAACTGTAGAATAGCTTCCAACTTGTGAACCTTGCCTTTAGGGTAAGATGACAAAGCGGCCATTTACAGGAAAGCCTGAAAGATCTACAAGCACACTTGACATGATACATACTGATGTATGTGGTCCCCTGAATGTTAGGACACGTAACCAACATGTTTATTTCATAACCTTTACCAATAACCATTCTCATTATGGTTACATGTACCTAATGAGACATAAGTCAGAATCCTTTGAAAAGTTCAAAGAGTTCAGACAAGAAGTAGAGAAACAGTTAGGGAGAGAAATTAAGACCCTTCGATTAGATCGAGGCAGTGAGTATATCTCTGATGAATTCAAGGACTACTTAAAGGAAAATGGGATTGTATCATAATTGTTTCCTCCTGCTACACCACAATTAAACAGTGTGTCAGAGAGGAGAAATCAGATGCTATTAGATATGGTCCGATCACTTCTCATCCACTTAGACAAAGTTCATATGGTTATGTGTACCTAATGAGACATAAGTCTGAATCTTTTGAAAAGTTCAAAGAATTTAGACAAGAGGACGAGAAACAGTTAGGGAGAGAAATTGAATCCCTTCGATCAGATCGAGGTTGCGAGTATCTGTCTGACGAATTCAGGGACTACTTAAAGGACAATGGGATAGTATCACAATTAGCTCCTCCTGCTACACCACAACTTAACGGTGTTTCAAAGAGGAGGAATAGGACCTTATTGGATATGGTCTGATTGCTTCTCATAGACTCAGAGTTACCCACATCCTTTTGAGGTTATGCATTATAGGCTGCGATTTACATGCTGAATCGGGTTTTGCATTAGAGACTGCAATTTACGTGCTAAACCGGGTTCCAACCAAATCCGTTCAAAAGACTCCATATAAGCTATGGACTGGTAAAAACCAAGTGTGAGACACTTGAAGATTTGGGGTTGTCCAACATATGTTAAAAGAACTAGTGTTGACAAATTGGAATCCAAGACCAGCTGTTGCTTATTTGTAGGTTACCCCAAAGCTCTACAGGTAACTTGTTCTATGATCCAAAAGAGCAAAATGTGTTTTGCAGTCAAAATGCTCATTTCCTAGAGGAAGATTACATCCTGAATAATCATCATCAGGAAGTTGTTCTTGATGAGAGCCCAGTGGTAGTGGGAGATGTTCCACCAGCTCCAAAAAATAACCAACCTAGAAGATCTACCCGGGTTTCCAGGCCTCCAGTTCATTACGGCTATGACCAAGAAATTTACTAGGTGGAAGCCATGACCAATGAGGAGGATCTCGTGACTTATTCGGAAGCTATGTTGGACATAGATTCCTTGAAGTGGTTAAATGCCATGAGAGTTGTGATGGACTCAATGAAGACCAATGAAGTATGAACTCTAGTAGATCCACCCCCTGGGTGATCATAGTGACAGGATCAGCCCCTTTGTCAGACAAAAGTAATGATCGGGGATGCACTCTCTTTGATGGAAACCAAAGCTGTCGACAGCCGATTTCAGTCGTTGAAATTTATTTTTGCAAAATATATTTATATAGAGATATACATATATATATATATATATTATGGTTTCAAAATGTTTGCAAAAGGTTTTAATTTCCAAGATCCATGTAAGCATAGAGCGCAACACTGTTCCTTGCAGCTGAGGGAGAGGTCTTCTCTTGTCGGGCAGTGTTTGATCATTATGGGCCGAGAGGTTAAGTGTACGATCACTAAGGGTAATACTTGATGGGCTAATCTTGCATCTGCCCACAGTCCCTAGGTTTTTATAAGGTGGCTTGGCCCAGGGATCACTTAGTGTAAGTGTTGGGCCCGTTAAGAGCCCATGGTGATGGGCTCAGGGGTTCACTGCCCATAATGGTGAATTCGGTCAAGCCTTGTAACGGAGGCTATGCTGAACCCATGTGGCTAAAGTGTAGAACAATGTTTAGGTCCCACGCCATACAAGGAACCCCAACTGGGCAGCAGTCTAGAAGGTTAGTGAGCACATTGACTTAATGGGCCTAAATCCCAAATCGATTTGGTCTAATTTGATTAGTTAAAGAGAGGGGCGGATCTGGGATTTGGATCAACAGATAGGATAAGAGATTTTTCCTATCCACTCAGAGAGTCCATATCCAAATACAGATTTAGATTTGAAAACTCCTAATGAGATTAGGAGGGCTGATCTAATCTGCAGATAAGATAAGGGCTTATCCTTATCTCTTAAAGAGAGTCTAGATTCAAATAAGGATTTGAATTAGGAAACTCCTAATGGGATTAGGAGCTGATCTCTTTAAGGCTATAAAAGGAGGAGGGGGTGAACCATTCAATACATATTAAGATCTCAAATCCAAGAGAGAAGACAGTAATAGTAAGACTGCGCCATCTTCTGCTCCTGCGCCCTCCTCCTGCTCCCGCCATTGCCAGTTCGATCTCTACTATAGGAGCGATCAAGAAGAGTTATTGATATCAGTTTTTGGAGAAAAACTGATTTGAATTCGTGCTCACATACCCTCCATTGAATTCTTGCTGAAGGATTCGGTTCTTGTGAAGAACCTACTGATTCTACTCCACCTTACGCTGTGCCATCTTTAGTGGGAGCAGTCTTTGGAGTTTTCCTTGGGTGTGAACACCTTCATTGGAATTTACTATTACTCCATATCAGGTATATCCCTCTCCTACCTTCTAGTTTCAGATTTGGTTTGGTTATTGGTTCAAGATTGATCTTTGAAAATGCAGTTTTCTAAAATAGGGAATGTGATTCCCACATGGGAGAGAGAAATTTTTGAAAATTTGCCCTACCTTCCTGCAGGGTTCGGCTATCCATATGATGGATCTCTCATCCCTTCAGTATGTAAACTCAATCGATGCATATATGGACTTAAGCAAGCTTCTAGGAGTTAGAACATCCGGTTTGACTCTACCATCAAATAGTTTGACTTTGAGCAAAACCCGGATGAGCCCTGTGTTTATAGGAAGACAGTGGGAGATAAGGTTACGATCTTGGTTCTGTATGTAAATGACATTCTACACATTGGGAATGATGTAGGAATGTTAACTATGGTGAAAGTGTGGCCTTCACAACAACTCTCCATGAAAGATTTTGGAGAAGCCTCCTACATATTAGGTCTTGAACTCTATAGAGATAGATCGAAGAGGATAATAGAATTATCATAGTCTACTTACATTGACAAGATTGTCAAAAGATACAATATTATCAAAAGATACAATAGGATCGGGTGCTATTAGTTGGAAAAGTAGTAAACAGGGGTCTACCGCAGATTCCACAACCGAGGTTGAGTACATTGCCAAGGAAGCGTTTGGATGAGGAAGTTCATTCAGGAATTAGGAGTAGTTCCATCTAGCACATCACCCATTCCATTATTGTGTGACAACACTAGAGCCATTGCTCAGGCTAAGGAACCACGAACCCACTTGAAGTCAAAGTACATTGAGAAGAAGTACCATGTACTATGGGGGATAGTTGGAAGAGGGAATGTCTTGATTTAGAAGGTAGCATTAGCGGAAAATGTAGTAGACCCATTAACTAAGCCACTAACACAGAAAATGTTTGAGAAACACGTGGAAAGTATGAGACTCCAGCTTATACCCGATTGGACCCAAGTGCAAGTGGGAGCTGTTAGATAGTGTATGCCCTTAGCTCCAATCACATTGATGTACTTGATGACATTTATTGTAAATGAATAAAAGTACAAAATTGACTTGTGTTTTTGTCTATTTCTGCGTAATACACTTAAACTAGACACCTATGAGACTCATGTTAGTTTATAATGTTCACAGCTGTTGGATAGATCTGGGGAGATTTATCCTGCCAAGGCTGACTCTGATGTGGTTGGGGTGGCTTGTCTCAGCTGCCAGGGTGAGACCTGAGGTGCATGCAGTGTGGGTTTTCTTGAAAACCTGAATTGGACCAAAATTCCAATATTGCCCTAAACCTTGGAGGTAGATGGGAAAAACTGGAATGTTACACCTGACTCCTAGATTCGATTATGATACTGCGCTAGGTGTCAGATTGGGCAGTCTTTGATATGCTAATCAGTGAGATCCTTAGAGGGGGTCAAAACCTGGGTATGTTGGGACAATCTGAGAATTCATCTGAGTGGGTGATCATAGTGATAGGATCAGCTCCTTTGTCAGACAAAGTGAATGATTGGGGATGCACTCTCTCTGATGGAAATGTAAACTGCTGGTAGTTGATTTCAACCATTGAAATTTGTTTTGCAAAATATATTATTATGGAGATATACATATATAGATTATGGTTTCAAAATGTTTGTAAAAGGTTTTAATTCCAGGGATCCATATGAGTAGAGAGTGCAACACTGTTCCTTGCATTCGAGGGAGAGGTCCTCTCTTGTCAGGCACTGTTTGATCATTATGGGCTGAGAGGTTAAGTGTAAGACCATTGAGGGTAATACCTAAAGGGATAATCTTGCATCTACCCACAGTCCTTGGGTTTTCATAAGGTGGCTAGACCTAAGGACCATTTAGTGTAAAGGTTGGGCCCATTAAGAGTCCATAGTGATGGACTCAAGTGTTCACTGTCTTCTACCGTGAATTCGACCAGGCCTTGTAACAAAGGCTGGGATGAACTCATGTGGCTGATGTGTAGATCAATGTTTGGGTCCCATGCTATGCAAAGAGATCCAACTGGGCATCAGGTTAAGAGGTTAGGTGAGCACATAAAAATGGATCTCAAGTCCAATTCGAACTGGACTTAAGTTAGTTTATTAGAAGGAGGCAAGACGGGATTTATAATCTGAATAGGATTAATTGAAGGATAAGATAAGCCTTATCCATTCAAGAGTCCAAATCCAAATATCAGATTTGGATTAAGGAACTCTCTCCTAATTGTATTAGGAGGCTGATCCTGAGATGTTTATAACTAAAGGGGGTGAATTCCTCAATAATACACAATACAACAATCTATAGAGTTCTTCCCTGTTATTGCCACCCCTACCCAGTTCGATCTCCACTGATGGGAGTGATCAAGAATTCTTCTTGATATTGCTTCTTAGAAGAAGAAGCAATCTGAAGTCATGCTCACCAGCCCTCTACTCCATTCTTGCTAAAGAATTTGGTTCTTACTGAAGAGCCGTCCTACTGATCCTGCTTCACTATACAATGTGTCATCTTCAATGGAAACAGGTTTTGGATTTCTCATTGGGCGTGAACACCTTCATTGGGAGTTATTGCTACTTCATATCAGGTATATCTCTCTCCTCCCTTTTTGTTTCAGATCTGGTCTAGTTTTGGTTCAAGATTGATCCTTGAAAATGCAGTTTTCTAAAATAGGGAATACGATTCCCAGATGGGAGAGAGAGAAATTATTGAAAATTTGCCCAACCTTCTTGCAGGGTTCGGCCATCCATATGATGGATCTCTCATCCCTACATTTGATGAATTTGATATTTGATAATTTTGATATTTGATGAATTTGATGATTTGATCTTGATATTTAATGAGTTTGATGATTTGATTTTTACTTTTCGATATTTGATGAATTTGATGATTTGATTTTGAAAGATGTCACAGATTTGTGATGAGCTCAAACACAGACCTGCGATGAGCTTAATGCCATGGCATATCGATGACAGATTCAAGGTTACCATAGACTTGCGATGAGTTTAAAGCCATCACGAGCCTGCGATGAGCTCAAAGCCATCGCAGGTTAACGACGAATGAAAGAATAATGGTTAGCCATTAGACACTCACAGTAGGATGTCCAATAAGATTAGGTTTGACTTTTCAAACTAGTTTGGACATCATATGTGCCACATCAACATAGGAGACCCGCAAAGGGAAGTAGCACACTTGTATTATGAGAATCCTCAAATGAAAGGAAATTTCGTTCTAGAGAGATCTCATAAAACACATGGAAAAGCCTAGCAGTGTCCCCCTGACAACTAACACTGAATCAAAGATTCCCTTTCCAAATGAGAATCAAAATCTTTTGGCTCCTTCCTTTCGGGACCTTGGGATCTCTCCCTATAAAAGGAGGCGTAAATCATAATGAACACACTATATATTGAAAGAAGCCCTTAGCCTACCTTTTCTTCCAACCTCCCTTCATTCTTCAAGGAGACCATCTCACCACTCACATTAGAGGCTAGAGACAAGATTGGTTAGGAGTCTGCCGAATAGGCCAACATTGAAGTCCTATCCAACAAAGTATATGATTTTGAGGCCCATTTTGATCAGTTGGAGCAGATGAATATTCCCCATTCACACTTTTGGCCCTTCTACATTTGCCCTTGCTAATCACCCTAGGACCCTGAACCTTGGCATAAACGAGCATCCTCCTAGAACCAACCTTGTGCCTGCACCAAACGCAAAACAAAAAACCCATTTCTCTGCCATCAAATAGCCTTATGTAGCCACATGGGACAACATGACAACAGAGACATCTATTAGCCACACTGAAAGAAAGGAGTATGTCTAGGGCTTAATGGAGGAGATCCATAACAAAGTCCAATCTGTGCTCGTGCTCCAAAAGCCTTAATCCAACCATATTCTGTATAAACCATATCCCTCTGGCTACGTCCCACCGCAACAGTGGCCATAGTATGAGGGTAGAAAGGGAGCCCGCAAGAGCATGTCAACAAATTCGAGGATGCTCTAGGATCCTTTTGCCTTGGATAGAGATCTGAAGGTCATGGAGTTCTCCAAATATCTGACTGGACCAGCATACACATGGTTTGTCAATCTGACAGCAGGGAGTATTGACTCGTGGATGGAATTGGCGAAGAAATTCCTGTCCAAGTGGTTCACCCTAGAGTAGAGGTTGACAATGGAAAACATGCAAAACATAGAGTAGTATGGTGGAGAAGACCTTCTGGCTTATGTTATGTGGTTCCAGAAGCTAACTCATTTGGTCTTCGATGAACACGCAATAGAAAGGAGTTTCCTGGAATAATCCGTGCAAGGTATGCACACAACCTATAGAATAGGGATTGAGAATGTTGAAGTTGAAACCTTTAGCCAATTATGGAAGTGCATGAAGAGAACAACACACACTGTTACAAAAACCACATTTCAGTTAGTTTCAATAGCATTATAGTATGCGAGAAATGAAGCATATGTCATCGACCACAAACCTCAAAACACCAAGGGGTCTAACCAAGAGCCTTATTATCGCGATGACAATTAGAATCAATGGAATGGCCCACTACCACTAGTCCCTCTCCCTTTCGCCTATAGTAAGAGTGACGTCATTGTGATCATGAACAAGCTGGTGGAGGTTCTCATGATCATCTTGCCACCACCACTACCCAAAGTTAACCCCGAGAAAGAAAGACATGGGGGGAGGTGGTGCAACTACCATCAGTCACCAAATCACGATCTAATGGATTGTTTCACCCTCTGGTGGCTTTTCATACAAAAGATAATGCTGGATGATTTTTTCAATAGAAAGCCGGCTCAAGTAGAGACCCACCCCCTCCCTGCACATCCCCAAGGGGGTAGTGTAAATGTAGTGGGAACATCAGGAAGTGACCACCTAGACAAGCTAATCCAATGGTTTGAGAAAAGCCCAGATTTGCAACAGTTCCTTAGTAAGCAAGGGCTAGTGCTGCAACACGATGACTTGCCATTAGGGTGCTAGTAGAGGCCTTTAGGAGGCTAGTCAAACCTCATCGCATGGAGAGGTACCATGTAGAGTTCACCCCAGATGACATGTTGGCCACAGACCCCCATCACAATTGGCCTTTGTACATCATAGCCAAGATAGGGGATATGAGATGCGACGATCGTTGGTTGGTCAAGGAAGCTCTGTCAATTAGATCTCCCTCCACACCTTGAAGCTTATGAACATACGGAAAGAGATTGTTAGAGGGCTACCCATGGAGGTCACGAACTTTAATGGAAATGCATTCGTTACAGAAGGGTCGATTGAGTTTCTAGTGGCTATTGTACTGTTTTGCATCAACCCAGAGTTCCAAGTAATTTCTAGAAGAATAGCATACCACACACCCTATTGGGGCAACACTTGATACATGGCTTGGCGTTGGTCCCATCGACCTACCATCAATGCATAAAAGCCAAGCACAAGGGCCGCATTATCAAGATCCCAGCCACCCGCATCTCATTTGATAGGACAGAGACCCACCTCTAAAACACAATATATTACATTGAGCTTGCCGAAGAAGGGGAAACCAGAGTGGCCAAGGTAGAAAGCATCCAATTGTTGGATCCGGTGAGTGAGCCTTCAACCGTCCTAGAAAGAAAGAAATGATCCAGGTATGTACAGGTAACTGATGAGAATGGGGAGAGATACTACACGATTCTAGGGGAGTATGAGGATGGTGACACACTGGCCATTAAGAAGGCCATCCCAAAGGTATGATTTATTTTATTACTGCATAGTATGATTTTCAAAAATAATCAATTAATCATTGTAATCTACCTGCTCTTTGCAATAAAAAAGGCATACATATTCTAAATCTTGTCTCAATCAGAATTACTACACTACCATGGAACCTCCATGCAAGGACATTGCGATAGTCTCACCGCAAGCAAAGCCTGAACAGACAAAACCAAACTTAGCAAACTTTAAGGTACAAAATAACACACTTAAATACACAATTGGCAACAAGAAAAATACTGAAATTACATCAGTAATAGGAACACCCTAAGGACACAGTGGAATACTTCAATGAAATCCACAATGGCACTGTGGAAGAACCTCTAGAGGAAATTCACATGGCCACTAAAGGAGTAGAGAAAAGGCCATTATATATGTCAGTTAGATTAGAGCCTGGAGAAAGAAAGAAGTTGTTGGATCTCTTAAGAGGTACAATAACGTTCTTTTCTCCAATCGCAAAACTAGGATACATGTCGAACACAACTAAATTGTCTATTTTTTTCAACATAATTCCAAGAAGTCTTCGCCTAGTTGTACAACCAGATGCCAGGATTGGATGTAGCATTAGTCAAGCACTCACTCTACATCGATCCTAAGTTCAAGCCTATGAAACAACCACAAAGAGTGTTCAAACTAGAAATAGTTATGAAGATCAAAGAGGAAGTCGAACAATTCCTAAAAGTGGGCATCATAAAGCCAATTGCTCACCCATAATGGTTGGCCAATGTCATCCCAATCAAGAAGAAAAATGGTCAACTAAGGTTAGTGCCCAAATCCTAACACATTAGCTAATCTTTGGTAGTAAAAGACTAGTACACTAACTTCTTTCCACCCGTTCCCTAGGTGTTGCATCGACATCAGGGACCTAAATAGGGCCTGCCCCAAAGATGAATTCCTGCTATCGAACATGGAAATTCTCATTGATGCCACGACTAGGAATGAGCTATTCTCCTTTCTAGATGCATACACCGGTTACAATTAGATATACATGGACCTTATAGATGCACCCCACACATAGATAGAGTGTTATGTGGATGACATTATAGTAAAGGCAAAGAGAAGGGAAGATTATTTTGAGGTATTGAGGAAAGTATTTACAAGGTGTCGAGCCTTCAACTTAAGACTCAACCCACTTAAGTGTGCATTCGGAGTGCAATCAGAAAAATTCTTGGGGTATAGAATTGACCATACTGGGATCCACCTAGATGAAAATAAAGTGAAATCAGTTTTGGACCTACCACCCCCAAACAATGAGTCACAATTGAAAACTTTCTTGGGAAATGTCTCATACCTTAGAAGTCCACAGAATATAAGTGGTCGACACAGCATCAGTACGCTTTCGACCAGCTCAAGCAGACACTAGCCAAATCCCCAACCATGTCCCCTCCAAAGAATGATCGAGAATTCAGATTCTACATTGATAACTCTATAGTTTGATGCCTTAAGGGCATCATTTCAGGGGTATTTTAGGCCTTAGAATAGTCAAAATGTCCCATTTTCCCAGTTAAATTCAATATTGTGACCTCTGAGGGTCTCTGTGCACATCTTGGGGAAAATTGGGGAAGTCTCATGGCTGAAATGCAGTTTTTGGGAAGCTAGTGTAAAGTCCAGTTGAGAGAGGGGGTGTTTTGTGAAAAACTAAGCATAGGAGGGTGCCTCCTATCTGCTAAACCCAGAATGGCGCCCCTCCTACTGTATTAGCATGCTCCCCTCTCCTTAGCAAATCCTAGGGCACCTTCTAACTCATTCTTTTCATCCTAAACAAACCCTAGCCGCCCCTAGCTGTTAAATCTCCACCTTTCATCCCTTCTAATCTCCATCATTCATTCTAGGGCACTCTCTTTTTAGCTTTCTAACCCTAGGGCACCACCTAAATTCTAATCCTCACCATTCAACCCCTAGCCACTAGATCTCAGCCCTCTATTCTATTCTCTATCTCAGCCATCCACTCTAGGGCGCTACCCACTCCTTCTAATCTCCACCTTTCAACCCTAGGCACCTCAATCTCCACCATCCATTTCTGGGCACCCAAATCCTAGCCCTACCTAATATTGGGTGCCCTCTCCTTTTTTTCTTAACCTTAGGATCACCTTAGAATCATCCTAACCTTCCATTAGAAACCCTAGGGTGCCTAGACTTTGCTAAAACCCAGTTGCCACCCCCTTCTTTCTCTCTAATCCTAGTTATGTTCACCCTTGTCTATAAAAAGGACCCTAGGGGCCCTAAAGAAAGGGTTGGTCAATTCACCCAGTTCACAAGGCTAAGATTTCTTGAGGAGTTCAAGTGTTGTAGAAGGGAAGTATGCCTAGTTCTTGTTAGGAGGGGTTCCTGCAAGTAGTCCAGCCAATCTACAGCTACCGCCACTGGATCTGATCAACCATCATTTTATTTTCTTTATTTTCTTTCATGTTATTTTTATTTCAGTAGTCTTTTAGATTTAATTTCTGTTGATTTGTGTGTTTCACAGATCTGAATTCATTCGGTTCAAGGCTAAGGTGTCTCGAGGGGTCCAAGGGATGAAGAAGGGAAGGATGCCCAGATCTTGTCAGGAGGGGTTCCTGCAAGCCATCTAGCCATTCTACAGCTACTGCCACTAGATCCGAATTTTGGATCACTTTTATTTATTTCTTTTGTTGCTTTCAGTGCTCTTTTATTTTCTGAATTTTAATTATTGTCTTGTTTAATTTCAATATTAATAAATTTTATTTTCTTATTTTCTGCAATTCCCAATTCCATTTCTGTTTATTTGTCCGGAACAAAGAAAAATAAAAATTTTTTCCTTGCTTCTCTGTGGGTTTGACCCCTTCCTCACCACATACTACGTTGTTTAAGATTATGTGAGGATTGGAAAAATTTATAAATGATTAAACTAGTGTTCCAAAGTGGTTAACAACACGCTTCTGGATACACCATACATAGCATCTAATTTAGAGGTCATAGGATGTTTGTTAGCCTAGGAGAATGATGAAGGGGTCGAGTGTCCGACCTATTACCCTAATAGAAATCTGAACCTGGCAGAAAATAATTACTCACACATGGAGCAATAGTGTTTGGCACAAGTTATTGTTGCACAAAAATTCAGACACTATATCCTAGGCCAAAAGGTTAAACTATTCACAATAAGTGATCCAATCAAATACTTAATCGATAGACCCCCAATCTCTAGAAGACAAGTAAAGCAGATGATGCAGTTGTGTGAATACAACATAAGTACACCCGGCCTAGGGCAATTAGATGCCAGGAAGTCACAGATTTCCTAGCTGCCTTCCCCACTAGTGATGACTTTCCCATCTCTGAAGAAATACTTGGAGACCTTCCCCTCATTGCAATAGTCGATGATGCAGAATGGATCTTAACGTTCGATGGTAGTAGCACCAATTCCTCCCTAGTAGTTATAGTCACATTGACTTCACCTGCCAGTGTGACCTCAGTCTACACCTTCAAACTACTATTCCCATGTTCACACAACATCGTAGAATATGAGGCAAGGGGTTCTATTGTGAAGAAGGTGAAAGTAGTAGGGAACTCTAACCTAATGATTGGACAAATGGAAGGCAGCACAATAGTAAAAGAATTGACAATCCTACCATACAGAACATTATTCCAAAAGTTGACTATAGATCTGGAAGTGACCTACAAGCACTAGAATAGAGCCAAAAAATAGGTATGCCGATGCATTAGCCACCTTGGTATCTAAAATACAACCGAGTGACAACCAATCACCATAATGATCCAGATGCAGTGTCAGCCATCAACAGATAGATTGGGGCAC
This sequence comes from Nelumbo lutea, assembly GCF_056320005.1. NCBI lineage: Eukaryota > Viridiplantae > Streptophyta > Magnoliopsida > Proteales > Nelumbonaceae > Nelumbo > Nelumbo lutea. Next base: position 56,282,230 of record NC_142687.1, on the reverse strand, counting down.
TGGGTAGAGACAAAGGATGATGTCAAAGAAGATGATTAGAGGTATAGCATAATATAGAAGTTAAGTAATCTGATGATGGCGATGTAGGATGGCAAGATTCCTTTAAGGTTCCAATTGGTGAATGGGGTGTTAGTAAGGGCGAGGTGCCTAGGACCTAAGGAATCAGTAGTGGTCTTGAATGAAACCCACAAAACTTATTGCGGGGACGTAGTGACAACATTATACCAGAGGTTGCAAAGGTTGGGGTATTATTTGCCAGAGATGAAGGTAGACTCGGCTAAGGTACAAAATGAATATAAGAAGTGTGTACCAGAGGTAGACAAGAATGAATGCCTCATGGTGGGCAATGTGGATTGGCTAGATATGTACATCAATTACATCTAGAATGGTATTACACCAGTCGACCTAGTGTTGCGAAGGAAACTTCTAAATAAAGCCAAAAGGTTTTACCTACAAGACAGAGTGCTATATAGGAAGTCCTACATAGGGAAGCCTCTGCGCTGCCTAGCTGGTGAGGAAGTAGAAGAAGCACTAGATGCAGTCCATAGCTCTGAACCAGCCCCAAACCAAGAACAGATGGCCTTACACAACTACATCCTACACTTAGGCTTTTACTGGCCAACCATGTTGGAAGATACCCAAAAACATGTATGCAGGTGCCATACATGTCAAGTACATGGCCAACGGATACACTGGCCAGCCAATGACCTCCACTCTATTATCACACCGTGGCCTTTCCATACCTAGGGGGTAGAACTGATAGGTAAGATGTTGGACAGTTTTGTATGCCCTTAGCTTCAATCTGATTTGATGTACTTTTGTTATTTAGTGGAAATAAATAAAGTGCATGTTTGATTCATGTTGTTTGGTTTAATTCTGTGTAAAACCCTAAAACTGGACATTTATAGAGACTCATGTTAGTTTTAAATGTTCACAGCCGTTGGATAAGTCTGGGGAGATTTATCCTGCCAAGGCTGATGCTGGTGTGCCACCAAGTGTTGGGATGGCCTGTCTCAGCCATCAGGGTAAGACCCGAGGCACATGCAGTATGGGATTATTTGAATCCTTGAACCGGACCAGATTTCCAGTATTGCCCTGGACCTTGGAGATAGATGGGCAAAACTGGAAAGTTACACCTGACCCCTAGACTCGATTATGACATTTCACTAGGTGTTGGATCAGGCTGCCTTTGATATGCCAATCAGTGAGATCCTTAGCGGGGATCAAAACCTGGGTATGTTGGGGCAGTTTGAGAATTCATCTGAGTGGGTGATCATAGTGACAGAATCAGCCACTTTGTCGGACAAAGGGTAATGATCGGGAATGCACTCTCTCTGATGGAAACCAAACTGCCGGCAGTTGATTTCAATCGTTGGAATTTTGTTTTGCAAAATTAATATATTTATATATATATGTACGGTTTCGAATTGTTTGCAAATGGTTTTAATTCCCGGGATCCATGTGAGAGGAGAGTGCGGCACTGTACCTTGCAGCCGAGGGAGAGGTCCTCTCTTGTCGGGCAGTGCTTGATCATTAAGGGCTAAGAGGTTAAGTGTAAGACCATTGAGGATAATACCTGATGGGCTAATCTTGCACCTGCCCACAGTCCCTGGGTTTTTATAAGATGGATTGGCCCAGGGACCACTTAATGTATGTGTTGGGCCCATAGGGTCCATATGATGGACTCAAGGGGTTCATTGAGTTTTTCAGTGAATTCGGCTGGGCCTTGTATTAAAGGCTGGGCTGAACCCATGTGGCTGGTGTGTAGATCAATGCTTGGGTCCCACGCCATACAAAGAAGCCCAACTGGGCAGCAGATTGGAATGTAATTAGACACTGAACACTTAATGGGACAGAAGCCCATTTCGAGGTGGGCTGATATGATCACCCATCCTTGGGGCAAATTTGAGATTAAAGTTAGTAAAAGGATTGGGCCTTTAGCCTTATCCACTCTTAGAGACCAAATTCAAATTAGATTTGAATCTGGTAACCTCCTGATAAGATTAGGAGTAAGCTAACTCTATCTGCAGAAAGGATTAAGATTATCCCCTATCCAAATACTGATTTGGATTGGGATAACTCCTAAAAAGGAGGTTTCTTAATCAAGAAGAAAGGAGGAGATTTCGAACCACCTTGAAGAGGTATAGGATACCTCCTGCGAATTCAGATCTGATCTGATTCTTACTCTCAAGAAAAAGAGAAAAAATAGTTCAGCCTTTTTAGTTTTTGGAGATCTCCTCCTGCCGCCGCCATCTGCCATTGCAAGATTAGATCTTTGCAGAAAAGAAAGTCAAGAAATCTGTTCTTGACATCAGTCTTGCAAGAAAGACTGAGAAGGATTCAGTGTTTAGTACTTCCAGAGGATTCTTGTGAAGGATCCAGTGTGTAGGATGCACCCTGCTGGTTCTGTTCCATTCACAACTGTGTCATCTTCAGCAGGAACGGATCTTGGAGCATTCTTTGGGCGTGAACACCAACTTTGGGAGATACTGCTTCTCCGGATCAGGTATATTCCTCCCATTTATCTTTTGGTACAGATCTGGTTTGATTATGGTTCAAGTAGGATCCTTGAATATTGTATTCTAAATTCAGGGAATTTGATTCCCAGTTGGGAGAAGGTAGGAAATTTTTGAAATTCGCCCACCCATTCCGCAACCTTTATGGCATCCATTAGATGGATCCTACCCTTCTTTCAGTGGTATCAGAGCCACAGGTTCGAATCTTGAACCAAAAGAAAATCAGATCTGACCCTGCGCAAATGGATAGAAGGTGTTCTTTCAGGATTTGCGCAGATTGTTTTCTTTTTTCAAGAAACTGTTTCTTGTTAAGGGCGATTGATCTGAAATTAATTTTATTAAATCCAAAATTTATTTAGAATTGTTCTTTATTTATTTTTGATTTAATGGACTGTTCGAACCTGGAGATCACAGTGCAAATTTGGCGCAGATAGTCTGCGCACCCTTTTACTTTCCTTTTATTTATGTTCGGTTTGTAAATAATTTTTTTTTTTATTTTAGACTGAATGTATAGGATTTGATCAAGAATGTAATTAATAGAAATAGGATTTCTGTTATTTTTCTTGATTAAAGAAGAAGGAAGAAGAAGGCGGCGCTGGAGATTTGCAGTTGGAGAAATCGCTTTCTGCGATTTGCAGTTTGTGAAACTGCAACCCTTGTGATTAACCTCTGTTTTGTAGGTGGTGCGAACAGTCCATAGTTTGATTTGTGATTGTTTGAAATCAAAATTATTAATTTCAGATCTTTCATGAATTAATTCTTGAATTGAAAATCAGTTTTGGATCCTCTCGGACTAGATTGGACCAAAACTGTTTGGACCGAATCTGGGGTTCGATAGGGACTATTTTCAGTCTGTATTTCTCACACTTTCCGTTCCAAATCTGATGTTCAATTACATGGATTAATTCGGCCCACCTGTAAAGCCCAGTTTTAAAGGGTTAAAACTGCAAAAGGCCCATTACTGTGAGATAAGCTGTATGGGCCGAACTGCTATCTGCGATTCAGCCCATACACCTAGTAGTCATAAATTGTTAATGACTTAGATTTTAAATGGGCTATTCAATGGGCTTTACAGCAGTTAATTGATTGGATCAATTCCTCCTTTACATGTGATGTTTGGATGTTTGATGTGCTGCGACCATGGGCCATATGTACTTGGCCCATGAAGACTCGTTAGTGGCTCTTGCGCACACCATGGCTGAATGCACATCATTGCCATAGTGTCCTTCAAGGTCATTGGATGACCCCTCTTTGTTTGGTGGGCCCCACAACCCTGAAAAGGGATGCGTACGGAACCCCTAGCCGATTAAGGCCCACCAGAAATCTGACTTTATGAAAGTCAGTGGGAGCCACTCTGGTTTGACCTAAATTAAAACTAGGGCGTTTTTGTTCCCTCTAGCAAATATGAATGCATGTGATAGGGAGACCCATATGATGGATTCTCTAAAGGCCTTCTGTCATTAGCACAATGATGGGTCCTTCAGTAATGAGGAAACGCACCATAAAATTGGGCTATCCATTTGCTGTTGGATCTATTAGAGTGTTTCATAAGATGATAGGGGCGTCATAGACCGATGTGGGAGGGGTTTCACCAGAAAATGGGAACTCTCTCACGGTACCTTGGCGTAACCTGAATATGATGGGTAAGCACTCTCTGGACAGAAAGGTTTACCTGAAAACGGCTCTGAACCTTGTCTGACAGAGGCCAAAGGGAAACTCATTTGATGAGTGGATATGATCCGTCACAGAAAGGTGGTGAGGTTATGCAGCTGAAACAGTTGGCTTCACGCACCCCATGTGATTTCCCACATTTCCAGAGACATTTCGTCGTCTCTGTCACTGAGAAAGGAGGGAAATCTCAAAGATGAACAAATGGGAATGGAACATAGATTAAAAGCCATATCTATGTAGGTAACATGAATCAAACTAAGGTTGTGGACTAATGATTTTGCTATTTTATCAGAAAATGGCAAACGGTCAATTTGCAAAGCTTCTAGACGATAACAAGCTAAAGGGCCCAAACTATGCCGACTGGTACAGAAATCTTATGCTGGTCCTAACTTCCGAAAAGTTAGACAAGGTAGTGAAAAATCCTGCACCGGAACGTCCGGGTGATAGGGCTTTTGAGGCCCGGAGGAGGGACTACCAAGAGTGGGAGGATAAGAACTCCCTAGCCCGCTGCTTTGTCGTTGCCTCATTAGACAACTCAATACAGAGGCAGTTCGATCAGATCGAACTAGCCAAGGACATATTGGACAGTCTAAGAACAATGTATGAAGAGCAGAACCGTTCTACTCGACAGAAGGTCCTGAAATTGTTCATGACCGCGCAGATGACCAAAGGGCAGAAAGTTCATGACCATTGTCTTCGAATGATGGGTTACATTAACGAACTTGAAGCTCTTGGATCCGGGCTAGATCTTGGCATGCAAGTGGATGCCATCCTCAATTCTTTGCCCTCTTCTTTCAATGCGTTCACAATGAACTACAATATGAATAAGCTGAATGTCAGCGTCCAGGAACTCAGCAATATGTTGCAGAGAGCCGAGGATCTACTTAAGAAGGATGAGCCTGTGGTTATGCTTGCTGAAGCTAACAAATCGGGCAAGAAAAAGAGAAAGGCAAAGAAGCCTCAGAAGAAGGCTACCAATCCTAAGAAGCAGAAGAAGAACAAGGCATCTGATGTCTGTCACTTCTGCAAGCAGACCGGCCACTGGAAGAGGAATTGTCCTGCCTACCTGAAATCTAAGAAAGGTAACATCAAAACTTGTGTCATAGAAACTAACATGTTAGTTACTTCTGTGTCCTGGTGTGTTGACTCCGGGGCTTCAACTCATGCGTGTAACTCACTGCAGGGGTTCAAAGTTAGCAGAAGGTTGAGTGAAGGTGAAGTGACATTATTCTTGGGAACAACTGCAAGTGTTGCAGCAGCGGCAATAGGAACCGTAGAATTAGTTTTTAAAGAAGGAATGCTTGTACTTAAAGATTGTCTTTATGTACAGAACTTGAGAAGAAATTTAATTTCTGTTTCAAAACTGTGTGCTGATGGATATACTGTTTATTTTAGTAATGTGATTACTGTTAAACGGAATAATAAATTCATCGCATGCGGGGAACAAGAGAACGGTCTCTATGTTCTACATCCTTCTCTGGCAACTAAATTAACTGAAACTACGTCGGTCGAAAATCCCAAGAAAAGGAATCGTGATACAGTAAGTCCCACGTGCCTCTGGCATTACCGACTTGGCCATATCGGTATTGACCGAATCACAAGGTTGGTAAAGGATGGTCCTTTGGATTTTCTAACTGTAGAAAATCTTCCCACTTGTGAACCTTGCCTTCAAGGTAAAATGTCTAAGCGGCCATTTGACGGTAAGCCTGAAAGATCTGAAGGCACACTTGACCTAATACATACTGATGTATGTGGTCCCCTGAATGTTAGGACACGGAATCAACACGTGTACTTCATCACCTTTACAGATGATTTTTCACGATATGGTTACGTGTACCTAATGAGACATAAGTCTGAATCATTTGAAAAGTTCAAAGAGTTCAGACAGGAAGTCGAGAAATAGTTAGGGAGAGAAATTAAGGCCCTTCGATCAGATCGAGGTGGCGAGTATCTCTCTGACGAATTCAGGGACTACTTAAAAGCCAATGGGATAGTGTCACAATTAGCTCCCCCTGCTACACCTCAACTCAACGGTGTTTCAGAGAGGAGGAATAGGACCTTGTTGGACATGGTCCGGTTACTTCTCGTACGCTCACAATTACCCACATCCTTTTGGGGATACGCATTAGAGACTGTTATCTACGTGCTGAATCGGGTTCCAACCAAATCAGTTCCTAAAACTCCATATGAACTTTGGACCGGAAGGAAGCCAAGTGTAAGACACTTGAAGATTTGGGGTTGTCCTGCACACGTTAAAAGAACAAGTGCGGACAAGTTGGAATCTAAAACCAGTCGTTGCCTGTTTATAGGCTACCCAAAGGATTCAGTGGGTTATCTATTCTATGACCCGAGTGAGCAGAAAGTGTTCTGCAGTCGAAATGCCCAGTTCTTAGAATCCGATTACATCCTGGACACCCATCGTCAGGAAATAGTTCTTGATGAGGAGAGCTCAGGAGCAGTGGGAGATGTCCTACAAATTCCAGGTAATTACCAGTCTAGAAGAACCACCCGGGTATCCAGACCACCAGTCCGATATGGTTATGACCAGGACAGTTACCTGGTGGAAACCTTGACTAGTGAAGAGGATCCCGTGACTTACACGGAAGCTATGTTAGACATAGACTCCTAGAAGTGGGTGGAGGCCATGAGAGCTGAAATGGACTCAATGGAGACCAATGGAGTCTGGACTCTAGTGGATCCGCCCCCCGGGGTAAAAGCAATTGGTTGCAAATGGATCTACAAGAGGAAGAAGGGCCCAGATGGCAGGATTGAGACCTTTAAAGCTCGCTTGGTGGCGAAAGGGTATACTCAGAAAGAAGGCATCGACTATGAGGAAACCTTTTCGCCCGTGGCCATGCTTAAATCCATTAGGATCCTGCTAGCTGTAGCAGCGTACCATGACTATGAGATTTGTTAAATGGATGTCAAAACTGCGTTCCTGAATGGAGATCTTAGTGAAGATATCTACATGCAGCAGCCGCAAGGCTTCATTGTTGCTGGTCAGGAACACATGGCATGTAAACTTAATAGATCCATATATGGACTTAAGCAGGCTTCTAGGAGTTGGAACATCCGTTTTGATTCTGCAGTCAAAACGTTTGACTTTGAGTAGAATCCGGATGAGCCCTGTGTTTACAGGAAGTCCAGTGGGGATAAGATCACCTTTTTGGTGTTGTACATGGACGATATCCTACTCATTGGGAATGATGTAGGAATGTTGACTTCGGTCAAGGTATGGCTCTCACAACAGTTCTCCATGAAAGATCTTGGAGAAGCTTCATACATACTGGGTCTTCGACTCTATAGAGATAGATCGAAGCGGATAATTGGATTATCCCAGGCTGCTTATATTGACAAAATTGTCAAGAGGTACAGCATGGAGAACTCCAAGAAGGGAAACGTTCCTTTCAGGCACGGAGTCACTCTCTCCAAGAAGATGTCTCCCAAGACTTCTGAGGAGATTGAGAGCATGAGAGACGTTCCCTATGCCTCAGCCGTAGGGAGCATCATGTATGCCATGCTGTGCACTCGCCCTAACATTGCTCAGGCGGTGAGTGTGGTAAGCAGATTCCAGGCAAACCCAGGGCAGGAGCATTGGACTGCTGTGAAGAACATACTCAAATACCTTCGAAGGACAAAAGAGTTTTGTCTGGTATTCGATGGTAGTTCACTGCAAGTTCTAGGGTATATCGATGCCGATTTCCAGTCGGATCCAAATCTGGGTATGTTTTCACGATAGGATCGTGTGCTGTTTGCTGGAAAAGCAGCAAACAGGGGTCCACTGCAGACTCCACAACCGAGGCCGAGTACATTGCCGCAAGTGAAGCTGCCAAGGAAGCCGTGTGGATGAAGAAGTTCATACATGAATTGGGAGCGATTCCATCCAGCACATCTCCTATCCCGTTGTTGTGTCACAACAATCGCCCAGGCTAAAGAGCCTCGGGCTCACTCGAAGTCGAAGCACATCGAGAGAAAGTACCATGTACTGCGGGAGATCGTTGGTAGAGGGGACATCCTGATTCAGAAGGTAGCATCAGCGGATAATGTGGCAGACCCATTGACTAAGCCACTGACACAGAAGGTGTTTGAGAAACACGTGGAAAGTATGGGACTCCAGCTTGTACCAAATTGGACCTAAGTGCAAGTGGGAGCTGTTGGACAGTTTTGTATGCCCTTAGCTTCAATCTGATTTGATGTACTTTTGTTATTTAGTGGAAATAAATAAAGTGCACGTTTGATTCATGTTGTTTGGTTTAATTCTGTGTAAAACCCTAAAACTGGACATTTATAGAGACTCATGTTAGTTTTAAATGTTCACAGCCGTTGGATAAGTCTGGGGAGATTTATCCTGCCAAGGCTGATGCTGGTGTGCCACCAAGTGTTGGGATGGCCTATCTCAGCCATCAGGGTAAGACCCGAGGCACATGCAGTATGGGATTACTTGAATCCTTGAACCGGACCAGATTTCCAGTATTGCCCTGGACCTTGGAGATAGATGGGCAAAACTGGAAAGTTACACCTGACCCCTAGACTCGATTATGACATTTCACTAGGTGTTGGACCAGGCTGCCTTTGATATGCCAATCAGTGAGATCCTTAGCGGGGATCAAAACCTGGGTATGTTGGGGCAGTTTGAGAATTCATCTGAGTGGGTGATCATAGTGACAGAATCAGCCACTTTATCGGACAAAGGGTAATGATCGGGAATGCACTCTCTCTGATGGAAACCAAACTGCTGGCAGTTGATTTCAATCGTTGGAATTTTGTTTTGCAAAATTAATATATTTATATATATATGTACAGTTTCGAATTGTTTGCAAATGGTTTTAATTCCCGGGATCCATGTGAGAGGAGAGTGCGGCACTGTACCTTGCAGCCGAGGGAGAGGTCCTCTCTTGTCGGGCAGTGCTTGATCATTAAGGGCTGAGAGGTTAAGTGTAAGACCATTGAGGATAATACCTGATGGGCTAATCTTGCACCTGCCCACAGTCCCTGGGTTTTTATAAGATGGCTTGGCCCAGGGACCACTTAATGTATGTGTTGGGCCCATAGGGTCCATATGATGGACTCAAGGGGTTCATTGAGTTTTTCAGTGAATTCGGCTGGGCCTTGTATTAAAGGCTGGGCCGAACCCATGTGGCTGGTGTGTAGATCAATGCTTGGGTCCCACGCCATACAAAGAAGCCCAACTGGGCAGCAGATTGGAATGTAATTAGACACTGAACACTTAATGGGACAGAAGCCCATTTCGAGGTGGGCTGATATGATCACCCATCCTTGGGGCAAATTTGAGATTAAAGTTAGTAAAAGGATTGGGCCTTTAGCCTTATCCACTCTTAGAGACCAAATTCAAATTAGATTTGAATCTGGTAACCTCCTGATAAGATCAGGAGTAAGCTAACTCTATCTGCAGAAAGGATTAAGATTATCCCCTATCCAAATATTGATTTGGATTGGGATAACTCCTAAAAAGGAGGTTTCTTAATCAAGAAGAAAGGAGGAGATTTCGAACCACCTTGAAGAGGTATAGGATACCTCCTGCGAATTCAGATCTGATCTGATTCTTACTCTCAAGAAAAAGAGAAAAAACAGTTCAGCCTTTTTAGTTTTTGGAGATCTCCTCCTGCCGCCGCCATCTGCCATTGCAAGATTAGATCTTTGCAGAAAAGAAAGTCAAGAAATCTGTTCTTGACATCAGTCTTGCAAGAAAGACTGAGAAGGATTCATTGTTTAGTATTTCCAGAGGATTCTTGTGAAGGATCAAAAATAAATAAAGAACAATTCTAAATAAATTTTGGATTTAATAAAATTAATTTCAGATCAATCGCCCTTAACAAGAAACAATTTCTTGAAAAAAGAAAACAATCTGCGCAAATCCTGAAAGAACACCTTCTATCCATTTGCGCATTGTCAGATCTGATTTTCTTTTGGTTCAAGATTCAAACCTGTGGCTCTGATACCACTGAAAGAAGGGTAGGATCCATCTAATGGATGCCATAAAGGTTGCGGAATGGGTGGGCGAATTTCATAAGATACATCAGCCCTATATAGGATACTACTTCATCATTGTGGTCACAAATTACTTTGCAAAATGGGCGGAGGCCATACCATTTAGGAGAATTTGTGTAGAGAATGTCATAAACTTCTTAAGGCAACATATAGTCCACCGGTTTGGGGTCCAGATGAGGTTACTCATGGATAACGATTTATTTATAAAGAACTAGGAAGTTAGAGGCTTATTGGGTCAATACAAGGCCTGACTAGGGACATCAATAACTAACCCACAAGGGAATGGGTAGGTAGAGGCAACTAATAAAACTTTGTTGAAGATTCTAAGAAAAATGGTATCCGAAAATCAAAATGACTGGACCAATAAGTTTCCTGAAACACTTTAGATTTATCACACAACAATCAGGAAAAGCACATAGGAAACTCCATACTCTTTAGTCTACGACCAAGAAGCAGTTCTACCGGTAGAAAAACAAAGTGTCCACCAGAGTAGCTTACACAACGGGGAAGCATTTTTAGATGGACGAGATGAACCAGATGCTTAGTGACAAATTAGAGTGCACAGAGGAAGCTCGAGAAAAATCACTACAAAAACAAATTAAATACAAACAACTCATGAAATCCAATTTAAACAAACTAGTAAAGCCTCACAAATTCAAAGAAGGCGATAAAGTACTAAAGATAGCACTCCATGTGAGACATGGAAAATCAACTGGTAAGTTTTCTCCTAACTGGGTCGAACCGTATGTCATCCAAGAAGCACACCCGACTGGGTATTATGTATTGAAAGATGTAAACATGAATGAACAAATGAAACAACAAATGGACACTGGTTGAAGTTGTATAATTAATGATATACGTATTTGATTTGTATATGAGATTCATTTCGAACAAATAAAGTATACTATGTTTTCTTTTGCAGTTGTAAAATTTCTATTTGATTTGGCTATACAATATCTTGTTTACTAATCATGCTTTAAGCAATGTTGTATGCCCTGGCAACTTCAAGAAGGCCCTGACAACCAATGCCATATGCCCCAACAACCCCGAGAAGGCTTTGACCACCTTAGGAGCAATGCCATATGCCCCGGCAACCCCAGGAAGGCCTTGGCAACCCCAAGAGCAATGTTGTATGCCCCGATAACCCTATGAAGGCCCTGGCAATCCTAGGAGCAATTCCATATGCCCCAGCAACCTCAAAAAAGGCCCTAGCAACCCCAAGGGCAATGCCATATGCCTTGAAAACCCCAGGAAGACCCTAGTAATGTGAATAGTGTGGTAAGGCTAAGTGTGGTGGTCTCCTTGAAGAATGAAGGAAGGCTAGAAGCAAGGGTAGGCTAAGGGCTTCTATCGACAGAGAGTGTGTTAATTATGATTCACACCTCCTTTGATATGGGGAGATCCCAAGGTCCCAAAAGGAATGAGCTAAAAGAGTTTGGTTCCCATTTGAAAAGGGAATCTTTGATTCGATATTAATTGTTAGGGGGACACTGCTAGGGGTTCGCCACATATTTTATGAGATCTCTCTGGAATGAAATTTCCTTTCATCTAAGGATTCTCATAATACATGTGTGCTACTTCCCTTTGCGGGTTCCCTATGTTGACATAGTGTGGATGATGTCAAGATTGGTCTGACTTGTCCAACTTAATCCTACTAGACATCCTACCATGAGTGTCTTTTGGCTAACTGTTATTCTTTCATTCATCATCAACCTACAATGGCTTTGATCTCATCACAGGCTCATGGTGGCTTTAAGCTCATCGCAAGTCTGTGGTAACGTTGAATTCATCATCGGTATGCCATGGCATTGAGCTCTTCAGAGGTTCTGGAGGCTTTGAGCTCATCGCAAATCTATGACAACTTTAAGCTCATTGTAAGTTCATGTGGAATTGTAAACTCATCGCGGGAGTAAACTCTCGATGGAAATCACATTACTTGTCTTGATTTCTTTTGTTGTTTTGGAACTTCATCTTTTTGGGCTACTGGACAAAGCTGCGGTCACAGATTTTCATCAGTATTTCAGCCCATTGTGTATTCAAGAGGGTGAACTTTCTATACATTGACGGTGGGGTCCTCGACCTATGGTTAGGTCAATAGTCCTGTCCCTTGTTGTCCTTGTCCAATCTGTGCTCATCATGGTCTTTCTTCTTCCGATCATGTTGGTCCTCTTCAATCCTTCATAGCGCTTGGGCTTCCTTGGCGTTCATGTACTTTTGTGCATGCTTCATGAGCATGGTCAGGTTGGGAGGAGGTTTCTTTTGCACTAAGAAGCTAAACATTGAGGAGTGCAATTCGCTCATGATGGTTGTCACATCTATTAACTGGTCTAGAGTTCGGACCTGAAAGGCCTTGGTGTTGAACCTTGTCAAGTATTCCCTCAAATTCTCTCCTTTCCATTGTCATACTCGCATGAGGCTGGCCAACGTCTTCTAGTGCCTTTGGTTGGTTGTGAACTGCAATAGGAACTGTTTCTCCAGCTGCTCCCAGGAGGATATGGATGCGAAGGAAGGGAGGCATACTAGGTTTTGGCAGCTTTGTGGAGGGTGGGCGATGAAGGCCTTGCACATGAGACATTCGAAGGAGCTGTACAACATCATTATTGCCTTAAATCCCTCATTGTGATTGTTGGGGTCTGAGGCTCCACCATATTTCTTGAACTAAGGGGGTCGCTAGCTAGCTGGGGGAAGCTCATCAATGATCCCCTGGATGAAGACGAGTTCCTTCGTGGGCAGGCTATGATACTACTCTAAGGGCAGGGCCATTAGAGGAGATGCATTTCTATCCTCTTGGTTGTGTTCCAATTTGGCCAGCCACTCTCTCAGTTCTCTGATTTTCAATGTCTCTATTGGCTGGAACCACACTTATGGACGTTTTCCCTTTTAGGATCGTAAGCCAGTCTCAGACCAAGTTGGATTTGACTATAAATATCAGTGATTGCTGCAGACATTGGCGAAGCCAATCTTTTGTCGGCACTCGAGCGGAGTGATGGGATCTACTACAGGTGTCATGCGCACAAGGCTGGGATAGAGAGTCAGATTGGGCCCTATACTTGTCTGTGTGGTGCCCTTTGGAGTCCTCAGTGTGACGATTGGCTATCATAGGTGCATGTGTGACAAGGCAAGTAAATAGGGGGCGTGTGCTGGTTGCCCTAGATTCTCCATCATGGCCAAGATACGGTCGACCTTCTGCTACATGGCTTGGAATTACCCGGGGTCGATTGTTACCTAATGCTAGGGCTCTCGAGGCGGGGAGCTAAGGAGTGAGTGGGATCCGAGATAGGGAACAATCTCTAGAGTGGTTAGATGTGTTCTTAGGCATGGTTTCTTTTGGTGCACAGAGATGGGTTTGGGAAATGATTTTTTGTTTGTTTCCCATAAATGGTGCCAATCTGATGCTATCTGATCCATGGTGTTCCAAACTGAGGACACGATCAGATAGTCCTGCCAACTAGACAAGGTCAAGGTGGAAGGATGAAGCTGTGCACCGAGATCTACAACCAGGAGAAAGGTTAGAGGACAGAGGAGTTGTTCCCCGGGTAGGTACTCCAATGCTCAAGTCAGTAGGGTAGAGAAAGATGTACTAGGTTGAAATAACACTAGTTCAAGCTGAAGAGGTAATGCAAAGAGGTATTCCAAGAATGTTCTTCCAAAAGTCCCTCACCTCGAGCTAGAAATACCAATTTATAGTTGGGTGTCTGTGTCCCATATGGATAGGGCTTCCGAGGTCATAGAGATGAGGGTGTCCGCCGAGGCCTTTGGGAGGTTTCCTCTTCTCGGCGGAGTCTACTTCTTCCTTGCCCATATGGGACACTCCTTCTTAATCATGCTCTTTCATTACACGTAGCATCGATGTGGCCTGGCGGGTGGCCACGGAGATAGTCACATGGCATCATTGGCCAACTCACCCATCATGTGAACAAGTAGCACAAAAAGCTTATGGGGGAACAAACTGAGTTTTGTAGCAAGAAGGAAGACGTTAGCCTCCTCTTATATTTCTGGTTGCATTAGCAGATATGCACACATCCTTCTTTTTTAGTTTAACACCCCAAATAGGTATTCTTAGGTTTATCATTGTCATAAGCTGAAACAAATAGTTCTTTTACTATCATGCATGCTGATCTCTAGTTTCCATTGTATGCCTATCATCTAATTCATTCATTCATCATTTTTTTTTCATCTTCTTTCTTTTTATCATTGAAAATTCTGATCTATTCATTTTAAGTAATTAATAGGATGTGCCTAGTAATAACTCTGTATTTTGATGCCTTAAGGGCATCATTTTATGGGTATTTTAGAGATATGATTGACTAATATATACCCTTTTTCCGGTTAAATTCAAGGTTGTGACCTCTGAGGGTCCCTATGCAAATTCTGGGTAAAAACTGGGAAATTTATAGTTTTCTACAGATTTTGGGAAGCTGGTGAGAATTCCAGCTGAGAGAGGGGGTGTTTTTGTGAAAAACTGAGTACAAGATGGTGCCTTCTATTTGGTAAACCCAGAAAAGCGCCCCTCCTACTGTATTAGCATACTCCCCTCTCCTTAGCAAACCCTAGGGCACCTCCCCACTCATTCTTTTCACCTCTAACAAATCCTACCCACCCCTAACTGCTCAATCTTCACCACCCACTCCTCCCTAACATCTAATCTCAACCATCCAAGCCTTAGCAACCTCTCATACCCTTAGATCTTCACCTTGCAATCTCCACCTTCCATTCTAGGGCGCCATCTCTTTAGCATTCTAACCCTAGGGTGCCACCTAACTGCTAATCCCCTCCATTCAACCTTTATCCAATAGATCTCAGCCCTCTACTTCACTCTCTATCTCAGCCACTCACCCTAGGGCGCCACCACTCCTTTCAATCTCCACCTTTCAGCCCTAGGTGCCTAAATTTCCACCATTCAATCCTAGGAGCTTAAATTCCAGCCCTTCATACTTATAGGTGCCTTCTCCTTTCCACACTAGCCATAGGATCCCTCTAGTTTAATCCTAACCATTCATTCCTAAACCCTAGGGGCGCCCATTTTCTGCATAAACCCACTAGCCGCCCCTTTCTTTCTCTCTAATCCTAGTTTTATCCACCCTTCTCTATAAAAAGGACCCTAAGGGCCCTGGAGAAGGGGTTGGTCAATTCACCTAGTTCAGAAGGCTAAGGTTTCTTGAGGAGTTCAAGGGTTGTAGAAGGGAAGGACACCCAGATCTTGTCAGGAGGGGTTCCTGCAAACAGTCCAGCCAATATGCAACTATCGTCACTGGATTTGACTAGCCATCCCTTTTGTTTTCTTTATTTTCTTTTATGTTATTTTTATTCTTGAAATCTTTTAGATTTAATTTTTATTTGTTTGTGTGTTTTCCAGATCTGAATTCGTCCGGTTCAAGGCTAAGGTGTCTTGAGGGGTTCGAGGGCTGAACGGAGGGAGAAAGTGTGTATGCTATCTTCCCGGGCAGCTACTCCCACTAGATCCAAAATTTGGACCATTTTTATTTATTTATTTTTGTTGATTTCAGTGTTCTTTAATTTCTGAATTTTAATTATTGCCTTGTTCAATTCGGAACATTTAATTTCAGCATTAATAAATTTTATGTTCTTATTTTCTGCAAATCCTATATCTCACCACATACTACATTGTTTAAGGTTATGTGACGATTGGAAAAATTTACAAATCTCTAAACTGGTGCCACGGGTGTTTGACAACGCATCATGGGCGCACCAAGTTTTTGGTGTCGTTGCCGAGGAAGCAATGGATTAAAAATTTTTATTTCTTTGTTTCGGTTCCATTTACATTATTTTTTTATCTCTTTAGTTATCTGATCTTTGGAAATAAAACTCTCATAATTATTATTGTTTTTGTAGGACGTAGCAGTCAAAGGCAAGGTGCCGGAACACTGCCGAACTGGTTAGTTATCTATTTATTTGGGTAGCGATTCAGGTGTGGTCGTTCCAACTTATTTCTGATTTTTTTTCTTTTTTTTTCATCTTTAGATCTAGTTAGTTATCTATTTATTTCTATATTGGTATGAGTTTTTTTTTTTATTTTTTTTTCGTTTCAGAATTAATTATTCCTGTATTTTTTTCCATGTCTTTAATTTTTCTTGCTTGGTGCGATTTTAGTTTTAAGAATAATTGTTTCTGTTTTTCTTTTATTTCTGATTTAAGCACGTGTGGTTTATTGTTTATTTCTAGTTAGGTGTGATTTCATTTTTATGATTAATATTTGTGTTTTTCAGTTTCAGTCTAGTAGTCCTTTTAGTTTTTATTGATTCCGAATAAACTAAGTGTTTCTCTTTTTTTTGTTTATTTCTGTTAAAATTCAGGTTAGTGATTTTTTGTGTTCCTTTAATTCTGAATTAATAGGTGTGAGTTATTTTTTCTTAGATCTAGTTTTTATTTTTGTTTCAATTCTTGAGTGAATTCAACTTCTGTTCAGGATTGTTAGGTTCTGTTTTTTTTCTTTATTTTCAAATTAGAAACTCACTTCATTTATTTGATTTTTTATTGCCGCATATTCTTATTTTTTTTATTTTCTGTTTCATCCTTAAAGTAGTGATCTCCCTTGTTAGTATTCATTTCTGTAGTTGTTAATTTTTTTTAGCATTATTAATCCTTTTATTTTCTGTTTGCTGCAATTATTTGTTGCTTTACTTAATTGCCCCTTTAATCAATTAGTTATTTAATTGAGTAATTAATTGTTAATTAGGAAATTATTCAAAATCTTGAATTTGAGTTTAAATTTCTAAATTTGAATTTTAATTTGAAACTGAATTTGAATTTGAATTTAAATTTCAAATTTCGAATTTAAAAAAAATAATATTTTAAAACTTTTGCATTTGCATTCCAACATTTAGGGTTTGATATGTTCTAGAGCATGCATCACATAGGATTGTTTAATTTCTGAAATCATCTTGTTAGTTGTTAGTGTGTTAGGGTTTTTCATTTTTTTTAATTGCTCTCTTTGCTGAACTAATTTGTTTTATTAATTTATTGCTGAATTGCACATTAGAGATAACTAACTGTTCATGCATTGTAATTAGTTGCATTTATTTTGTTTATTGTGTTTTTTGTTAATCCATTTAAGGGCAATCCAATTTAAATAAGATAAGGTGGGGATTTCATCACCCTTCCTTGGCTCAAAAACCACCACCCTTTCATGTGTGGTTCACCCTAAACCTTAATTTAAAATTTGGATAGAAAGATCCTTAAGAAAGCCCCACACATTTGGTTAAAAAATGTGCTAAATTTTAGGGAAGGTTGTAATTACTTTCCATAACCGGTGGTTGGTGTCTAAGGAAAGAGGTTAATCAGCTAAGCCTAAGCAAGTTTTGTGGTTACTTAATTAAGTCATTGTGAGAGCAAGGAGAGCCTCCCACATCCCCACTTCTTACCTGGCTAACCAAAGGAAGTGGTGTAATTCCAAGTGAACCTAAGAGGATTCACATTGGTTGAACCACTAGTTTAGGAAACCTTAGTTTAGCCCCTAGGTCGTGTGTTTTACTTGTTTGTGCTTAATAAAAAAAATAAAACAAAATAAAATGAATTCAATGGCCGGAGTTTATGGAATGAGAAACTACTTCCAACCTTAGCCACAGATAGATTGGAACCATTTGTCTCAACAACTGGATAAGATTAATGGGATGGCCTGGCCCAAAGACTTGATCAAGTCCTTGCATTTCGTCAACAAATTGGTCCATACCCAACCTTGTCACCCTACCCAACATGTTCCATCTGCGCAAGCCCAGCCAATCATGTTATCCAGTGCCCTGTGGTGAGCCCATGTCAATCAGTCATTCCAAAGCAAGTACATATAGCTAATTCCAACCCAATGCTAACCCATTCTTTCACCCATCTAACCTTGGGTGGGAAAATCAGCCCAACTTTGCTTAATGGGCTCAAGCCCAAGAAACCACCCTGCCAGATGTGCACTCTCAATGGTCTGAAGCCCAGACTCACTCTGAGTATAATGATTACCCTGGGACTCAACCGGCCCAGCCATGTCAAGCCTACCCTCAACCCTATCAAATCAATTTGCTTGATGATATGTTTTTGTAGCTCCAACAACTGATCTTAGCTCAACAGCAGTCCATCGCTAGATTAGAAAGCCAAATAGGACAGCTAGCTAAAACCAATGCAAGGAGAGAAGTAGGACAACTACTGAGTCAACCGGTTGTGAATCCTAGAAATCAGCCACCAGATTTTCCTCCATAGCAGGTTCAACCACCTCCTAAGAACCCTCAGTTTGAAAACGCCAAGGCTATTACGACCTTAAATAGTGGGAGGATTTTAGAGGACTTGTATGAGAAAAAGAAAACTGAAAACATTATTGAAGAAGAAAATGAGCAAGAAGACCATAAGTTGGGGGGGGGAAGAAAAAGGAAAGGAAAATTTAGAAGAAGAACCTATAGTTCCCTTTCCAACTGCACTTACAGTCGAGCCATTGCGAAAGATGAAAGAGACTAACAACGAGGAGATCAAGGAGTTATTCAAGCAAGTCCACATTAACATCCCTCTACTCAATGCGATCCAACATGTCCTGGTCTACACCAAGTTCTTGAAAGAGTTGTGTACTCAAAAGAAGGAGCCACGATCGGCCCCACAAAAAGTGATGCTCTCAGCAGATGTTAGTACGGTTCTCCTAAACCAACTTCCCCAGAAAATGAAAGACCCTAGTGCTCCTCTAATAAGTTGGATCTTAGGGCTAGTATAAATCTGCTCCCCTCTATTATTTATGAAAGGTTCAGGTTTGACGAGTCTACCCCGGTGATTCTGCAACTCGCTAATCGGTCAGTCAAGACTCCTCGAGGTGTTATTGATGACGTCATTGTCAGAGTAGAGGATTGTTACTTCCTAATGGATTTTGTCATCCAAGACATGACCCTAATCGAGGAACTGAACCATAACCAGATAATCTTAGGACATCCATTTCTAGCAACTGCCAATGCAAACATCAACTGTAAATCAGGCGAAATGGACATTTCATTTGGGGAGCAGAAAGTCCGATTAAATTTATTTAGTGCCATTAAGTATCCAAACCTAGGGGAAGATGAGTTCAAGGTAGATGTAGTGGACGACCTTGTAGATGCCTTGTCTACCCTTTGGTTAGCCCAATATGAGCCCTGTTTGTGTAAAGAAGAAAGTGAGTCTAGAAGTGTATATGTGAGAAGTGAGTGAATGCGTCTGGCTGAAGACGTTAAACTTAGCGCTGGTTGGGAGGCAACCCAACATTTTTAAATGAATGAGTGGTGTCCAGCTAAAGATAGAAAACTTAGCGTTGGTTGGGAGGCAACCCAATGTAGTTTTCAATTGCTTTTGCTTTTAGGATTAGAATTTTTGTTTTCTTGGTTCGAGAGCAGTTGGCAGACCTTGAACCCCTTGGGAAAAACCCTCTTGATTGTTTCCTTTGGCCCAAGTCCCTTTGTAACATTCTAGTCATGCCACTGGGGACAATGACATTTAAGTTGGGAGTGAGGAAAGAGAGAAAATTTTGAAAATTTGGGAGAAAAATAAAAAAAAAATTGAGAAGCTAAGCCTTTAAATATGTAGAATTAAAACTTCACCAAAAATTTAAATTTTTTTCCATTAAAAGAAATCCCCAAAGAGAAAAAGTTGAGGAAAGTGATAAAAGAATATTGAATTTTGTAGAGATTGGTAGCAAGTGAAAGGAGTTAAATTGGTCTTGTTTAATGCCAAAGACACTTACCTAACACTTAGAAACCGGGTCTTTTCACCTAAGTCAAGTGCCGAGATTTGCTTCAAATGGTGGAAGGTAGCAATAAAAATGCGTGTGCATATCAAGTTCAGGGGTAGAAATCCACTGTCAGAAATGATAAGAAGAATACCCGCCTGATTTTAAAAATCAATCTCAGCTTATCGAGATAGTCTGCAAATGGAAGGGTATATAAGACTTTTGAGCCAAATTTCCGGAATGTTCAATGAAGGATAGTTTTACCACTTAAACCCAATATTGATCTATACAAAGTTTGAGAATTCTGGAATCAGGACACATGGCTAATTTTGTCAGGGATGATCTTGCAATAGGAATGATCAATTTACTTAGAGTAATTTTAAGGCTGCATTGCTAAGGGACTAGTAATGATCAAGTTGAGGGTGTGACAACTCTGTATTTTCATGCCTTAACGGCATCATGTAGGGGTACTTTAGACCTTAGACTAACTAATTTGTACCATTTTTTTGGTTAAATTCAATGTTTTGATCTCTAACGGTCCCTATGCAAATTATGGGTTAAAACTAGGAAATTTATAGTGTTTTTCTATAGATTTTGGGAAGCTGGTGAGAATTCCAACTAAGAGAGGGGTGTTTCTGTGAAAAACTGAACACAAGAGGGTGCCTCCTATCTGCTAAGCCCAGAAAAGCACCACTCCTACTTTATTAGCATACTCCTCTCTCCTTAGCAAACCCTAGAGCACCTCCCCACTCATTCTTTTCACCTCTAACAAACCCTAGCCACCCCTAACTGCTAAATCTTCACCTTCCACTCCTCCCTAACATCTAATCTCAACCATCCAAGCCTTAGCAATCTCTCATACCCTTAGATCTTCACCTTGCAATCTCCACCCTCCATTCTAGGGCACCATCTCTTTAGCATTGTAACCCTAGGGTGCCACCTAACTCCTAATCCCCACCATTCAGTCTTTAGCCACTAGATCTCAGCCCTCTATTTCACTCTCTATCTCAGCCACTCACCCTAGGGTGCCACCCACTCCTTTCAATCTCTACCTTTCAACCCTAGGCACCTAAATCTCCACCATTCATTCCTAGGATCTTAAATCCCAGCCACTCACCCTATTTCACTCTTTAGTTTAATCCTAATCCTCCATTCCTAAACCCTAGGGGCACCCATTTTTTTCATAAACCCAATAGTCATCCCTCTCTTTCTCTCTAATCCTAGTTTTGTCCACCCTTATCTATAAAAAGGACCCCAAGGGCCCTAGAGAAGGGGTTGGTCAATTCACCCAGTTTACAAGGCTGTGGTTTCTTGAGGAGTTCAAGGGTTGTAGAAGGGAATGACGCCCAGATCTTGTCAGGAGGGGTTCCTGCAAGTAATCTAGCCAATCTGCAACTACCGTCATTGGATTTGATCAGCCATCCCTTTCGTTTTCTTTATTTTCTTTTATGTTATTTTTATTCTAACAATCTTTTAGATTTAATTTCTGTTTTTTTGTGTGTTTTGCAGATCTGAATTCGTCCGGTTCAAGGCTAAGGTGTCTCGAGGGGTTCGAGGGCTGAACGGAGGGAGAAAGCGTGTATTTCAAGTCTAAGGTGTCTCAAGGCTAAGTGTTTATTTAGTTTTGTTGATTTCAGTGTTCTTTAATTTCTGAATTTTAATTATTGCCTTGTTCAATTCAGAACATTTAATTTCAGCATTAATAAATTTTATGTTCTTATTTTCTACAAATCCTAGATCTATTTTCCTTTTATTTGTCTGGAATGAAAATAATAATTTTTATTCTTACTTCCTTATGGGTTTGACCCCTTCCTCACCACATACTACATTGTTTAAGGTTACGTGAGGATTGAAAATATTTACAAATCTCTAAACTGGTGCCACGGGTGTTTAATGACACATCTCGGGCGCACCACCTACCTACCATCCGAAGATGATTTTTTTATTAAATCTCCTTATTTCTATTTGAGAGTTCCCATCATTTTAGGTATTAATGTTTTTACTAACAGCCCCTTTAACAAATTTGCATCAACATTTCATTCTTAGTTTATACCTTAGTTCTTTTACCATGCCATATGCCACTTTTAGTCTTGAGTTTGCATTTCATATTACAAAATAGATATTTGATTGTCCACCCATGATAGTACCATTCTTTGAATCAGCTTCTCAACATTTGTGTCCCCATTCCACTCTTTTGGAAAATATTATGCATTCCTGCATCATTGTAATTCTATAGATAGTAGCCCGGGTTTCAATTCATATCAACTTGTTTCATTCTTTTTCTCTCAACAAAAAGAAAATCATTTCTTTTAGGTTTATATTATGCATTCCTGCTTTTGTTCATGTAGTTTGATACTTAGGATTTTGCTAATCCCAATTTTCATTTCTTTTTCTTACACGATTAGATATACATGTTAGTTCATTTATTTAATTTTCTTTTCATTTAAAAATTCACACATCTTTGGCTTTACTCAATCTCTTACTCATTCTCTCTTGGTTGTTTGTCATTTTGTCATTTCACTTACTAATTAGTAGAATGAATGTATAGTTAAAGTTGCAACTCTTTGCTCTTTCCTTTGAATAAATTACTATGATTAATGTGTGTGTTAATTTAATTTATTCTTAAGGCCCAAAATTATTAACTTTTCCTTGGAATGTTGGTGAAGTAGAGACTAGTTTAGTCGGGCGTGTGTGGAGTTCCTAACACCTTCCCACACCATACCTTGGTCCCTGGACCCTAAGAACCTTATCTCCATTGAGCAACGAGTCACCAAGAAAACATAAATATTTTTCTTGAAAAATCCCTAGTTTTCCTAAATTCCCATTCCCAAAAATTTAAGTGACGACTTCCATCCATTGTCCTCCCTCCAGGTCAGGTAGCTACACCAGGCATCCAATAACGAAGTTGTGTATGAAGCCTTGATAGTCGATTTGTCGATACACTCTCCATCCACCAAATTTTGAGGTATGAGAACGCCCAGTTGATGTGCTTCCAAAGCTGGCCAATGTTGTGGACAATACAAAGAGGACGATGTATATTGAAGACGTAAAATGGCCGAGTATAGAAAAAGCAGCAAAAGAAGAAGTCGTCCCCATACAAGTTGCTGAACGGAGCTTGATAGGTTTTATCTTTGAGTTCCTACAACATGGAGCGGTGCCCTTGGACAGAAATGCAGCTTGGAGAATAAAGCATAAGTCATCTCACTATGTGATAATTGGGGAGCCGTTGTATAGGAAGTCCTTCACTTTTCCATACTTGCGTTACTTCTGACCTATATAAGTAGAATGTATACTTAACAAAATCCACAAAGGATTGTATGGTGAATACTTAGGGGGTAGGGCCCTGGCCTAGAAAGCCCTCAAGCAAGGCTACTGCAACCCTCAAGCAAAGATAGTAATGGCCGACGATGAAGGCAAATAAGTTAAAATTTGTGGAACAATATGATAGGTGTTAACATCATGCCAACATACCTTGGCAGCCTGTCGCTGACTTGTGGAACCTTACTTGCTTGTAGCCCTTTCCTCAATGGGGGGTAGACATATTCAGTCCTTTCCCACCAATAACTAGGTGAAGGAGTTTCTTGGTCATGGTTGTGGACTACTTCACCAAGTAAGTTGAAGTCGAGCCATTAGCGACCATCACAACATGGAATGTGCAAAGTTTCTTTTGGAAGAACACCATTTGCCAGTACAGACTACCTTGTGCATTGATCTTGGACAATGGCAAAGAGTTCGAAGACATTGGGTTCTAGAATTGGTGTAATGAACTAGGGATCAAGAACCACTTCACGTCTTCCTCTCACCCCAAAGCCAATGGGTAAACTGAAGTGACAAACTGAGCTATCCAACGAGGTTTGAAAGCTCAACGTACCCAAGCCAAGGGTTTGTGGGTTGACAAGTTCCCCAACATTCTTTGGGCATACCGCACCACGTACAAAATGAAAACTGGAGAGACACATTTCAACCTCACTTTTAGGACCAAAGATGTGATACCAACCGAGATCGAAGTGCCAACCTTGAGGACAAAGACATATGATGAGGATGACAATTATGATGAGCAAAAGCACCAACCTCGACCTCGTAGAAGAAATATGGGACCAAGCTCAAGTTAAGACTATGGCCTACCAACAAAGGGTAGCCCGCTACTATAATGTCTAGGTCATAAAACCAGTATTCTAAGTTGGTGACTTAGTACCACACAAGGTCATGGTGCCTGAGTCGGGCTCCGAGAAGCTCGACCTGAACTAGGAAGGGCCATATAGGGTGATCAAAGCGATAGGTCCTAGAACGTACGATCTCGAAACTATGGAGGGGTGGTCGGTACCTTGTACATGGAATACCAATAACCTCAGAAGATACTATGTTTAAATGTCTAAATTTTCACTCTCATCAAATGACAATGTATGACACACTTTAAGAGTTCGTCAACAAAACAATCTAACAACTTCTAATTAATTCATTTTCTCTCATCGATTTACATCATCTTGACTAATTTCACTAAGAAACAACTTAGCACAAAGACCAAGCTCTGTTTACGCAACCCTTGCATAATGATCTAGTTAAACCAACCTGCCCTTGGCACCTTGGTACAACTATGCACCCTAGTACATTTAAACACCTTGGTTTGAAACCACAGTACTGTTTTAACACTTAACTAAGTTTTTTATGAATACCTTGGCATCATTTTAACACTTCGGTATCATTCCAACACTTAGACAAATCTTTATACTTAGACACTTTGGCTTGTGGCCATGTCAGAATCATTTTAATACTTAACCGATTATATCAGAAGTATCAGGTCGCCACACCATTTGAAAAGAATTGCTTCATTGTATTATAGAAAAGAGTTCAATAAATTGATGAAAAAAGAATAAAAAGGGATAAACTACTTCACAAAGAAAATCAAGCTTAGAGGCTTAGGCCATATCATATGTACAGGGGGTCTAAGAAAAGAGGCATAAGTTAATCTTGACTGGGGAGCATATCGTCATCACCAATCCTTGCACCTTCCTTGTTACCGCTGCCTTCCTCCTCGTCAATGCCTTCCTCCTCCTCCTTATCATCTATACTGACCTCTTCTCCTTCAGAACCTGGCTCCTTGTGAACCTCCAAGGCCATCTCAAGAGTGACGGCCGAGAGCACCAAGTGATTGAGGTCGTACTTCGAGTTGAGCAACCCAATAAGCTTGTGGCATAACTTGAAGCCCTCCATGTGAGTAGTGATAGCCTTCCAGTATTGCCCTGGACCTTGGAGATAGATGGGAAAAACTTGAATGTTACACCTGACCCCTAGACTTGATTAAGGTACTGCACTAGGTATCGGATTTGGTTGTCTTTGATATGCCAATCAATGGGATCCTTAGAGGGGGTTAAAACCTGGGAATGTTGGGACAGTCCAAGAATTCATTTGAGTGGGTGATCATAGTGACAGGGTCAGCCCCTTTTTCGGACAAAGTGAATGATCGGGAAAATGCACTCTCTTTGATGGAAACCTAAACTACCAGTAGTGGATTTCAAATGTGTTTGAAATTTGGTTTTGCAAAATATATTTATATAGAAATATACTTATATATATTATGGTTTCAAAATGTTTGCAAAATGTTTTAATTCCCCAGATCCATGTGAGTAGAGAGTGCAGCACTGTACCTTGCAGTCAAGGGAGAGGTCCTCTTTTGTCGGGCAATGTTTGATCATTAAGGGCTGAGAGGTTAAGTGTAAGAACATTGAGGGTAATACCTGATGGGCTAATCTTGCATCTACCCATAGTCCTTGGGTTTTCATAAGGTGGCTGGACCCAAGGACCATTTAGTGTAAATGTTGGGCCCATTAAGAATCCATAGTGATGGACTCAGGGGTTCACTGTCTCCTACAGTGAAAGAGGCCAGACCTTGTAACAAAGGCTGGGCAGAACCCATGTTGCTGATGTGTATATCAATGTTTGGGTCCCACGCCATACAAAGAGAGCCAACTGGGTTGCAGGTTAAGAGGTTAAGTGAGCACATAAACTTAATGAGCCTAAAGCCCAATTCGAACTAGGCTTAAGTTAGTTAATTAAAAGGAGGCAAGATAGGATTTATAATCTGATTAGGATTAGTTGAAGGATAAGATAAGTCTTATCCATTCAAGAGTCCAGATCCAAATATCATATTTGGATTAAGGAACTCTCTCATAATTGGATTAGGAAGCTAATCCTGAGAGAGTTGTAAATAAAGGGGGCAAATTCCTCAGTTACACAACACAACAATCTATAGACTTCTTCCCTATTCTTGCTGCCCCTACCCAGTTCGCTCTCCACTTGTGGGAGTGATTACGAATTGTTCTTGATACTACTTCTTGGTAGAAAAAGCAATCTGAAGTCGTGCTCACCAGCCCTCCACTCCATTCTTGCTAAAGAATTCGATTCTTGCTGAAGAGTCGTCCTACTAATCTTGCTTCACCACACACTGTGTCATCTTCAGTCAAAGCGGATTTTGGTTTTCTCCTTGGGTGTGAATACCTTCATTGGGAGTTACTGCTACTTCATATCAGGTATATCCCTCTCCTCCCTATTTGTTTCAGATTTGGTCCGGTTTTGGTTCAAGATTGATCATTGGAAATACAGTATTCTAAAATAGGGAATGTGATTCCCAGATGAGAGAGAGAGAGAGAAATTTTTTAAATTTCACCCAACCTTCCTGCAAGGTTCGATCATCCAAATGATGGATATCTCATTCTTTCAGTGGTATCGGAGCCAAGTTCAAATCTTGAACCGAATTAAACCAGATCTAAATCTGTGCAAATGGGCAAAAGGCGTTCTACCCGATTTGCGCAGTTAACATTTTTCTTGGGAAACCGGTTCCCAGTTTTGGGCGATTGATCTGAAATTAAATCTTTTATTTTCTGTAATATATTTAAAACTGTTCTATTTATATTTCTTGAAATTTGGGTTATCTGTATGGTGGAGATCGAATTCTTTAATTGGCACAAGAAATTTGCACACCTGCTGATTTATTCTATTCATTCTTGGTTTGTAAATAATTTTTTTTTTTATTTTTAGATGGGATGTGTAGGATTTTATTCTGATGTAATATTAATAGAAAAAAGTAGGTTTTTTATATTTTATTTCATGGAAGCAAAGCTTGTTCTCGTGGAGGAGAAATCTTGCGCAAATAAGAAATCTGCGATGTACGAATTGCAATAATGGAAACTTCAATCTGTGAACTAATTTTTTGTTTTGCAGGGTTGTAACCTTGCGAACAGCCCCCTTTTGTGTTTGTTCACTGATTCTTGAATGTCATTTATTAGTTATTTAATTTTAGATTATCTTCTTGAATTAAACATCAAACCCTAGACCCATTCGAACTAGATTGGACCAAACTGGTTGGACCAAATTTGTGGTTCATTGAGGGTTGTTCTCAGCCCTAAAATTTCCTTCATGGGCTGAGGGATTGATGATTAATTGCAAGATGCAATTCGACCCACATCTTTAAAACCCAGTTTTAATCTGTTAAAACTGCTTTAGCACGATTCAGCATAAATGCTATATGGGTCGAACTGCTTTTTGTAGTTTTGCCCATATACCTAGATAATATTAATTGGTAATATTATGGAATTAAATGGGCTCTATTTATGGGTTTTACAGTTATTTAATTGATTGGATCAATTATGGATTTCATGCATGTGATGTATGGATGTGTGATGTGCTACGAACATGGGCCATAAGTACATGGCCCATGCTAATTCGATAGTGGCTCTTTCGAACACCATGGCTGAATGCACATCATTGCCATGATGCCCTTAAGATCATTGGATGATCTCCCTTTCTTAGTGGGGCCCACTTCAATATGTCCCCAAGAGGAACATCCCGAAACCCTAGCCATTTTAGGCCCACTTTGAATCTGGCTTTATGAAAGCCAGTGGAAGCCACTTTGGTTTGACGTAAATCAGATCTAGGAGGTTTTGTTCCCTCCATTAAATATAAGTGCATGTGATAAAGAATTCTCTAAAGGCCTTCTATCATTAGTATGAAGGTTGGTTGTATTGGTGGGTGAAAATGCAACATAAAATTTGGCTATCCATCCAGTTGGCTAGATTGTTTCATGAGATGAAAGGGGCGTCAAAGACCGATGTGGGAGGGGCTTATCCTAAAATGGAACTCTCTCACGGTACCTTGGCATTTACGAACATGATGGGTCAGCACTTACTGGACAGAAATGTTTAACCTAAAATGGCTATGAACCTTGTCTGACAGATGCCAAAGGGAAAGCTCATAAGATGAGTGGATGAGATCCTTCACAGTAGGTGGTGGGGTTTTGCAGATGAAACAGTTGACTCCATGCACCCCATGTGGTTTCCCACATTTCCAGAGACACAGCTGTCTCCGTCACTAAGATTGGAGGGAATCTCAGAGATGCCCAAAATGGAAATGGAACATAGATTAAAAGCCCTTTCTATGTGATGACATGAATCAATTAGGTTGTGGACTTACAAATCTGCCTTGCCTTTACCAGAAATGGCTGGTTCTAAAACCTTATGCTAGTTTTGATGTCCGAGAAATTGGACAAAATTTCTAAGAACCCTGCTCTGGATTGTCCGGGTGACAGGGCTTCTAAGGCACGAAGAAGAGAGTATTAAGAATGGGAAGAGAAAAATTCTCTTGCCCGGTGTTATATTATAGCCTCTTTAGACAATCTGATACAATGACAATTCAATAAGGTCGAAGTGTCCAAGGATATATTGGATAGTCTGAAGACTATGTATGATGAGCAGAACCGTTCTACTCGACAAAAGGTCTTAAAATTGTTTACGACCGCACAGATGACCAAGAACCAACAGGTTCATGACCATTGTCTAAAGATGATAGGTTATATTATTGAACTAGAGGCTCTCGGGTCAGGGCTAGATCATGACCAAAATTGATGTTGTCCTCAATTCCCTACCTCCACCTTTTAATCAGTTTATCATGAATTACAACATGAATAAGCTAAACTTTAGCCTTCAGGAACTCAACAATATATTGTAGAGGGCTGAAGAACTGATTAAGAAGGATAAGCCGATAGCCATTCTTGTTAAAGGTGGAAAATCAGGCAAGAAAAAGTGGAAGGCTAAAAGGAAGGCTCAGAAGAAGGGTAGCAAAACTAAAAAGTAGAAGAAAGATAAGGCATCAGATGCCTATCACTTCTGCAAACAGACCGACCACTAGAAGAGGAATTGTCCTCAATATCTGGAGACTAAGAAGCAAGGTAATTTTGAATCTTTTATCATAGAGACCAATTTGCTGGTCACTTTTGCTTCCTGGTGTATTGACTCTGGGCTTCAACTCATGCGTGTAACTCACTACAGGGGTTCAAGATAAGCAGAAGACTGAGTGATGGAGAAGTGACGCTCTACTTGGGGATTTCTGCAATAGTTGCAGCTACAGCTATAGGAACTGTAGAACTAGTTTTCAGAGAAGGAACAATTGTACTTAAAGATTGTCTTTTCATACCTATTTTAAGAAGAAATTTGATTTCTGTCTCAAAATTGTGCATTGATGGTTATTCTTTCTTATTTAGTAATGTGTTTACTATTAAACGGAATAACAAATTCCTCGCATACGGAGAACTTGAGAACGGTCTCTATGTTCTCCATCCTCCTCTGGAAACAAACATTACCAAAACTATGTTGGAAATAATCCCTAAGAAGAGGACTCGTGATACAGTTAATCCCACGTCCCTATGGCATTATCAACTTGGCTACATTAATATAGATCATATCACAAGGTTGGTAAAGGATGGTCCTTTGGATTTTCTAACTGTAGAAGATCTTCCAACCTGTGAACCTTGCCTTCAGGGTAAGATAACGAAGCGGCCATTTACTGGTAAGCCTGAAAGATCTACAGGCACACTTGACATGATACATACTGATGTATGTGGTCCTCTGAATGTTAGGACATGAAGCCAGCATGTTTATTTTATAACATTTACCGATGATTAGTTACGACATGGTTACGTGCACCTAATGAGAGATAAGTCTGAATCTTTTGAAAAGTTCAAAAAATTCAGACAAGATGTCGAGAAATAGTTAGGGAAAGAACTTAAGACCCTTCGATTAGATCGAAGTGGTGAGTATCTCTCTGACGAATTCAAGGACTACTTAAAGGACAATGGGATAGTATCACAACTATCTTGTCCTGCTACACCACATTTAAACGGTATGTCAGAAAGGAGAAATTGAACACTATTAGATATGGTCCGATCACTTCTCATCCACTCAGAGTTACCCACATCCTTTTGGGGTTTCGCATTAGAGACTGCGATTTATGTGCTGAACCGGGTTCCAACCAAATCCATTCCTAAGACTCCATATGAGTTATGGACTGGTAAGAAACCAAGTGTGAGACACTTGAAGATTTGGGGCTGTCCAACGCATGTTAAAAGAACTAGTGCTTCACCACACACTGTGTCATCTTCAATGGAAGCGGGTTTTGGTTTTCTCTTTGGGCATGAACACCTTCATTGGGAGTTATTACTAGTTCATAACAGGTATATTCCTCTCCTCTCTATTTGTTTCAGATTTGGTCTGGTTTTGGTTCAAGATTGATCATTGAAAATGTAGTTTTCTAAACTAGAGAATGCGATTCTCAAATGGGAGAGAGAGAAATTTTTGAAAATTTGCCCAACCTTCCTACAGGGTTTGGCCATCCAAATGATGGATCTCTTATATCTTCATGGGGTCGATGGAGTTGGCCTACTCTTGCTTGGCCCCCTTTTCCTCTTTGAGTTTGACAACGGGTGTAGGCCTCTACTCCTCAAACACCATCACGATAGCTTGGGAGGAATCTCCTATCTTCCTCTTCTCTGACCTTTTTTTGGCTTGACCGCTGATCCCTAGAGTGTTGACCCCTCCAATCTCTCTTGTGAAGACAAACAATCCGTAAGCCGAGGTGACAAGCATAATAGAAAAGAAAAATGACTAAGTGTTGAAGGATGACCTACCGTGAGGACTCATCTTGACCTAGATTAATGCCTCCTTGGTTAGGAAGTCCTCAACCCATACCTTCTTCTAAATCAGGCCTGTCACTCATTCCTATAGGGTCTCGCTTAGGGAGATGTCCCCAATATCCTTTGTGGTCGATCTCCACTCAGTATTAAAGGGTTATCTACCGTTAGCACCAAGGAAGCACCAAGGAAGAAGAATCTCTTCTTCCACTCCATCCCCTTGGATGGGAAGCCTCCTAACAACTTGTACCCAGGGTGATAAGATAGATAGAAGTTGTTTTTGTCAATGGAGTTTCTCTTTATGTAAGAGGCATGTGAAGGTTGAGGTTTAGAGGAAAGCTAAAGTGGTGGCAGAATGAAATGGTTCCTACTAACATCCTGATAGAGTTTGGGTGGAGTTGCGCAATGGAAATGTTATAATACTCCAACACCTTGAAGGGATGGAGCAGGAACCTGAGCCTAGCCATCAGAGCCTGCTCGAAGACACAAACATCGTTCTTCTTGTACTACCATGACATTTGGCCACCTACAGGAAGCAAACACTCATACTTGTTTGGGATGTTAGAAGGGTTTAGAATCCATCATATTGATGGCTGAACCATGCTAGATGGCTGGGAAAATTTTCAAAATTTTTTAAACCCTTTTGGGAATCAATTTCCTAGTAAATTTGAAAATTGAATTTTTAGGATCAATCTTGCACTGAATTGAACCAGATTTGGAACCAAATTAAAAGGAAATTATACCTGATACAGAGACCACAAATCGCAGCTCTCAAGGTGGAATTTCACACCTAATATCAGTCCCAAAATCGGCCTTCAACTGAAGATGGCATAGTGTAAGGAGAAACCGATTCAGTAACTTTGATCTCAGCAAATCTACTATCCAACTAGCTTGAACCGAGTGGGATAAGTGAGCCTGAGTTTCTTCAAATTTTTCTTGCAAAAACACTGAAGAAAACTGATAGAAATCAGTTCTTGAAAAGGCTAGGTCATGACGGGTTTCTTGAGAGACAAGAAAGAAGAAGAGAGAGTAAGAGAATGAAGAGAACAAGTTTTATTTGCCCTCTTCCTCTTAACCCCCTTATATGGAGAACTCTCCTAATCTAGTTAGGAGATTATCCAAATTTGATTTGGATCTGGTAAACATTATCCTCTTAGTGGATAGGTGCTCCATACCCAAAACCATGCCTAGTTTTGACCAAAATTTTATGACAACTTAAGTTGTCATGTGACAGCTTAACTAATCTTATTAGTTATGGGGGCCTTCGGCCCATATTCTTTAAAGACTCATGCCCCTAGGTGTTGCATGGCCACTTTGGGCCTGATATTGTATGGCATAGAACTCCATAAAGGTCTCACACAAGTCGATGAGGATTTGATCCCACATTTGAAAGAGATTCGGCCAAATTCACTATTTAGGGCAGTGAACCCCTGAGCCAATTAGAATGGACTCAGTTTGGACCCAATATTTACACCTAAATGATCATTGGATTCAGCCACCCTAAAGATACAAGGATAATGGACTTATGTAAGATAAAGCCCATCAGGTAAACATCCCCATAATTGTCTCTTACACTTATCCTCTCAGTCCATACTCATCACTACACTGCCTGAAAGGGAAGGAACACTCCCTTGGTTGCAATGTGCAGTGTCACACTCTCTGCTCAAATGAATCCCGGGATTAAAACCTTTTGCAAACTTTTTTCATAAGATAATAATATAATATATAAATATATTTTGTAAAACCATATTTCAAACACAGGTGAAATCCACTACTTGTAGTTTAGGTTTCCATTAGAGAGAGCGTAAACCTTGATATTCACTTTGTCCGACAAAGGGGTCAATCTTATACTATGATCACCCACTCAAGTAATTTTTGAAATTGCCCCAAATGCATTAACCATTGATGGATCTCACCAGTTGGTATATCAAAAGCAACTTGGTCCACTACTTAGTGCAGTATCATAATCAGGTCTGGGGTTATGTGCAACTTTCCAATTTTACCCATCTATCTCCAAGGTCCAGGGCATAACTATAAATTGGTCCGAGTCCAGTGTTTCTTCCAAACACTCACTACCTGTTCTTTGGGTCTAACCCTAGTAGCTGAGACAAGCTACTCCAACTATTTAGTATCACACTAGTGTAAGCCTTGCTCCCCAAGTCTATCCAATGGCTAAAAACATTCTAAACTAATACGAGTCTCCCAAGTGTCCAGTTTACAAGGTAATACATAGAAAATATACCAATATAAACATGAAACAACAATGTACCTTATTCATTTATAAATAAATGTTTATGTACATCAGTTTGATTGGAGCTAAGGGCATACACTTTATAACATGGGGTTTTGTGGCAACCTATGAATCCTTCTATCTCATCGGATGTGAGCTTGGTAAAACCAAACTCGGACTTATGCTCGGGCTAACGATGGGAGGTGGAGGCCCCTTTATGGGAATCTCGTTGTTCTTGGGCCGAGGACCCCTCCCCAGTGTGAACAGCTCGCTGACCCTCCGCCTTCAGACTCACTACTAGACGTTACAAAAAGAAAGGAAAGAGACCAAAAATGCTATAAGTTTGATCGACCTCGCAGACTTCACCAACCATGCTGAGATTACCAAGCTCCCCATTGCACTATCTCGCTCAAGACAAGGGAAATGCACCCCCAAGGTTGACTATTTACAGGTGGGAGGCCCGACCTACCAATGATTGTGATTGGTTCAATCCCAAGACCCAAAATAATGTGTTGTTTTGAATTCCAAGAAACCTAAACTCAATTAAGCATGTTTTTTACGTC
Source organism: Nelumbo lutea (assembly GCF_056320005.1). Taxonomy (NCBI): domain Eukaryota; kingdom Viridiplantae; phylum Streptophyta; class Magnoliopsida; order Proteales; family Nelumbonaceae; genus Nelumbo; species Nelumbo lutea. The sequence goes on along the minus strand of NC_142687.1, from coordinate 56,248,605 downwards.
CACAGTAGCCTAATGTAGCGTCACGTTCGCATGTTCCCACCATGCGACCTATCAAAGGACCTCATTCAAATGATTCCAGTCAAGCTCGACTCCCAACCTAAAGAAGCAGATCATGGGAATGCTCAAACTTGTCTTAGACGAACTACTTCCTTCAGCCGAGCCATCCACCTCGAGCTCGGAAGAGAGGGGCAATTGATGTTGGTCGAAAGTGGTACATCACTCATTTGCTTCCAAGAAAGTTCATGCCGACCAAATTCACTCGAGCTCAGTTGAAGGCAACTCAAGAGGACCAACCTGAAACGTCTGTCATCACCTTAGAGCGTTTGTACGGCCCAAGCACCTAACGAGTTATCCGACCTCATGGAGACCAACCTATGTGATTTTCCCGCCTTGTACAATTCAATCCATTTAATGGCCCCAGGATATTCAGAGGGCACTTCGCCCACATAGCTATGGTTACATGAGTCTCTCCTGTTCTTTATGGCCCGTTACCTCCGAGTATGTCGGGGACATTCTGGCCATTCCAAGAGGCTTATATAAGGGTAGCTCCTCGCTCTCTAACGGTACGCTCTCACAGGCCTTCTAGCTCTTACTTTGTTCCACTTTGCTTTCAGTTCTCTCAGCTCGATACTAACCTGATCGATGAAGCCTCCTCACTTGGATCCATAACCCAAGCTCTCCAACGCTTCTCTTCTTCACAGATTCAAGGCATTCCACATCCAACTCACCACTCCAATAGGAACCAGTGCAGATCAAGTAACATCAGGAGTCATAGACAAGGAGAAGGCTCTTGCACCCCTCTGTAGTTTATAAATAGGGAGCAATACGAGGGAATCGAACCATGCAAGTTCTCCCCATCATTGCTGAAATTGATCCAACCATGTGAAACCTTTTTAGCTAGGGTTTTGAACCCCATCCGACCAGACTTGTTATTCAATCTTTCTAGTATTGTTCGAGACTTATTTTGGGTCAAAAATATCACCCAAACTCGTATGAAAGGTTGGGTCTTTGTTTCTGTAAATTCTGGAAAGAAAATCCAAAACTACCAACACATAATTGCACCATCTTCAACTAGTTGTAGTGATTTGGGAAGATTCAAACTTGCTGTAAATACTACTTTGATTTCTCTACTTGTGGACATCATAATTAGGTACTACATTCAATATTGATCCAAAAGATTTGATATTTCTTGGTCCAAGACCCCAAGAAACTCTAATGCTCAGTCCAATACATTGCCATAAATCAGAATATATATTGCTTCAATTTAACTTGTTTTGGGAAATTTGGTTAGGTGTTTTCTTTGGTCTTATCCATTCACCATGTGACGTATAGTTTGACTTTAAGCCGATTGGATTACACAACTGTAATTGTTTAATTATTCTAAATTTCTTGGCATCCATATATGACCCCCTTCTAACCTATTTGGAACATTTGGCATCATTGAACTCTTATTTGAATTCAACCGTCATTATTTCTGTATTATTTAGCACCATTCACTTCAAATTTAACTCTCATTAATTTATTATATTCATTACCGAAACTCTACTACTTCAATTAATTTATCCATTTTTTATGCATTTGTTAGTTTATTTGTTAGCTATGTTTTTTTTTTTTTTTGCTTATTTGCTCATTGGCTGCGTTATTTTTCTTAATTTTCTACTAAAATTCTTTTTTTTTCAGATAATGGGTATTATTAAAATTCCATTTTATTATCTAGTCTTGGACTTGTTCTTACCAAACTGTCCACGCCTTATGTAAGATTCCAATCCCACGGTTAAACCACTAAGCTCCGCATTAGGCCAATTTCTGATGTTGATGTCCCGCCAACGTACGCCACAGACTAATATATAAATTTAGGGAAAAAACAGAAAGGTTCGTTATCACTACAATGTAGAGAAGTAGTCAACGAGGCAGGTAAGTGGACAACAACTAAGGAAATATTATGTGATGGAAATTAATACCGAGCTCTCTATATTGTTCTTCAGAATTTTTTACAGAAATTAATTGTCAAATCTATTTATCTAATTTACTGTGGGATAAAGTGTAGAGTAAAATGATTAAAAAACAAAAGTGTAGAACAGATCATTTGGGTCGTTCATTTTGAGTTGCTTGACTATAAGGCCAAATTGAGCCCGTTGGACAAGAATCTCGTCAGGAAATTGAAGACTTGTTTCGGTTTGGCAAGCCAACTGGTCTTGTCAAATTGTTAGGGAATTTTACAGTTGTTTCCCCCAAAAGAGCATTGTCAATTTGTCATAGTCCTCTCTGCTCCCAGATTCCTTTCTTTTCTGAGTTTTCTTCTCCTTCTCCCTCCTTAGTTTCAAACTGTTTTCTACCCGAAACTCCACTCCCTCGTAAAAATCCACTCAAACAACTCATCTTGCTTTGTCTTTGTTCTTCCCTTCCAACAAAAGCAACCCCATTTCCCTGCCATAATGTTCTTCAGAAAGCTTCCATCCGTAGGTTTGATGGCGGACAGAGACAGGCACCCCTTCAAACACAAAGGAGTACACATCACATCCGTTCATACCCAGCTACTAAAGTACTTCCTTTACCTCTCTGTCTTCCTTCTCATCTGGTCTCTTCTGCTCTTCTTCTCCTCTCCCTCAAAACTCTTCAATTTTCATCAGGAGCACGTCCAGCAGTCTGATGGCCATACAGCACTTGACAAGCAGCCGATCTGCGATGGAAGCGTGTCGGTTTACGTCTACGAGCTGCCGGACAGGTTCAACCGTGGCCTCCTCCAGGATTGCCGACATCTAAACATCTACACTGACATGTGCCCGCACGTTGCCAACCGCGGCCTAGGCCAGCCGCTCGATAACATGGGCTCGAGCTGGTTCGCGACACATCAGTTCATCGCCGAGATGATCTTCCACGCACGAGTAGAGGCCCATCCCTGCCGGACTTTGGATCCCGACAAAGCGAATTTGTTCTATGTGCCCTTCTACGGTGGGCTCTACGCGTCTAGCAGGTTCCGCGAACCCGATCTGTCGGTGCGCGACACACTGGCGGTGGATCTAGTAGGGTACCTGGGTCAGCAGCCTTGGTGGCACAGACATCACGGCGGAGACCACTTCCTGGCTTTAGGGAGGACAGCCTGGGACTTCATGAGGAGCGAGGATGGACCCGACTTTGGTGCTAATTGTCTTCTCAACTTGCCACCTGTCATGAATATGTCGGTGCTGACAGTGGAGAGGCATCCGTGGCAAGGATCAAATCAGCATGGAATTCCGTATCCTTCTTACTTTCACCCCTTAAATTCCGAGGAAATGCTGACGTGGCAAAACATGATGAGAAGCAGCAGCCGGCCCTACCTCTTCTCCTTCGTGGGGGCCCCACGAACCGGTGTAGAAAAGGCTGCCATCAGGGACGAGATACTGAGGCAATGCTCGGAGTCGACACGGTGCAACCTCCTGAAGTGTGGAGTGGGGGCGAGTAAGTGCCATGAGCCAAGTGAGGTGCTCAATGTAATGACGAGGTCCCAATTCTGCATGCAAGCTCCCGGCGACTCGTTCACTCGGCGATCCACATTTGATTCTTTGCTTGCCGGTTGCATCCCCGTCTTCTTTTCGCCCCACACGGCATATTCTCAGTACGCGTGGTACCTCCCATCCGAGTCGAGTAGTCAGTACTCGGTCTTTCTGAGCGAGGAAAATGCAACGCGGATCGAGGAAGAGCTGCTTAATATTCCGGTGGACAGAGTGGAAAGAATGAGGAGTGTCGTGATTGACCTGATCCCTAAGCTTACATATGTGCACCCTAACGCGACCAATTGGAGATTCCGTGATGCCGTTGACGTTGCTCTGGCGGAATTGGCGAAGCATGTGCAATCAAAATTACTGATTGCTTGAGTTCCTGATCCTGCACGTTTGAATTTCTAGGTTGTGTTTGGTATCATTTTACTTCTCCTTGCAATGAATGTTTTATATTGGTCAAAATAAATTTTAAGATTATATATTTTTTATACAAAAAAAGATTTTGAGATATCAATACGATACAATGTTCGGTATTATTATTAGTTTGAAACCAATATATTATAAATGCTAATATCCAATCCAATCACTATATTTATATTTTTAGTAGAAATGGTTATTTGATGTAATATGCATGATAAGATTAATTACTCAAAAAATTGAACTTGTATTGATTAAAAGTAGAAATTGTAATGATATCAAACACAACTATAAATATTGTCCGTAGTTTTAATTATAGGGTTTTTAATTGTTCAGTGCCTTAATTAATTCTATATACCAAGGTTTTTAAACTGAATCGGATAACGAACCAGTCAGGGGTTCGATTTCTGGGTCAAATGATTCAATCATTCAAACCAAATAAATGGGCCTGTTATAAAAATAAAAATAAAAATAAAAAACAGTCAAAACCGTTGAACAATAACCACTCAGGACAGTGATTTGCTGATTAAATTAACGTTTTTTTGCCAAAATTCCGGTTTTAGAGAAAAACAGTCAGTTTTTCCGATCAATCATCCAATCCGGTTATGAAAACCATGCTATATACAACTGCTGAGCAGCATGTCCCCTTCTTCTCCGATTAAGCAGTTTTAATTCTTAATTTTATAAATGCTAATAAAAAATTTCTTAATTTTATAAATGGAGTAAGGTACAGTGGGTAGTTGTTCTGATTGAAAAAACATTATCTTGCTTACATGGAAATTATACGGTGGCCTTGTGTTCTTTCTTCTATAGTTATTTTCTTCTTTCAAATTGCTACTTATGACTTATGTATGCCTTTCTCTTGATATATTTTATAACGTACATATTTTATCTTTCTCAGTTTCTCTTGATTGAGAATATATATTGTTTGTTCTCTAGTCCGGAGCAAAATAAACGTGGTCCTTTGGGTGGGGTGAGCAGAAAGAATATGCTGTCTCCGGGGAGTGGATTAGGACAGGAACAAACAGCATGTTGATGCCTTCGTGGGTGACCCTACAGTGTCGGCCAGATAATACCTTCCCAGTAGTGAACATAGAAAGGAAAAATGGCGTTTCTGTCTACCAAATGTTGCTTGTCAGTTTCCTCGATGTGTTCATTGACCAATTATGGTTATTGGAATAATCTGCGATGGGCCATCATATGAGAAGTTTGAGCCCTTTCCTTTTCTCTTTCTATGTTTCGTTTTTCCTAATTTCACCCTCCAATTCTTGACTATTAAAGCCTTTTTTCAAGCACATATATCTACGTATGTCATTTTTAACCTCACTGAAACGCGAAATATCAAAATTAGGTTTTGGTTTTTAAAATCGGACTGGACCGAAAAATCGGACAAAAAAACTGGGAACTGATTAAGTGATCTGTTCCGATTTCTCCTAAAATCAGATTTTTGTCAAAAAAACATTGATTTGATCAGCAAATTGTTGAATCGGGCAATTAAACCATTCAATCATTTAACGGTTTTGACTATTTTTTATTTTTTTAAATTTTTGTTTTTTATCAAAACGGGTCATCCATTCGATTCAAATGGTTAAATCGTTTGACCTGGAAACCGAACCCTTAACTGATTCGTTGTCTGGGTCAGTTTTAAAACCTTGATATGTTTAAAGGTTTCTCCTATTGCATCCATTATGTAATTATGGGACTGATGAACAAAGTAAAAAATTGTGCAGTGTTGTACGTTTTAGATGCTAATACTGGAGGTTTTAGTAATACGTTGATACTATGAACGTTGACGGAAGATAAAATTATGACTTGTGTAATTTACTAATTCAGCCTTCGATCTACATCTATGGGAGATATGTGTCGGGGTTCAGGATTGAGAGGTCGGTTCGAACCGGAAGGGGTTCAATAGTCCGAGCTGGTTACTGCAAGAGTAACGGATTTTTAGGACGGAAGAACCTGGAGGAGTTAATGGCTTTGATCTTCCTTGCTCTGTTCTCTTTAATGCGGTGAATTGGGGTATTTATAGCCCCAACGACCCGGATCTGAGCGTGCCTCACAGTATAAATCCTCGGGTGAAACCTTTAATAATTATTTTGGAAAGGTATCAATGATTTGAAAATGAAATCGTTTTGACCACCGATTTTTGGGTTGATGATTTGAGCATTCAGTTCAAATGAATGATTTATTCTGATAATAAAAATTTTAAAAATAAAAAAGAGTCAAAAATCGTTAAACAGGCGATAATTCAACTGCACAGATCAAACAGGTTATTGACCAATTCAACAATTTTCCATCAAAGATCAAATTTAGGGTAAAATGAAACCGATTGATTGAATGGTTCTTGGGCCAAATGGTCTAATAATCCGGGTCAACCGCGGTTCGAAAATCATGTACTGTTGAGGCCTTTCCAAAATAATTAATACCACCTCTGCATGCTGCATGCCTAAAAATGGCTTGATCCTGATGCGTTCATGTCTCGTTAATTAAGCTCAATAAATGCAATCACTAACCCTCTCCAAGGGCTGCAGTTAGTCTGCATATCTTGTCAATCTTAATGATTTAATCATGATTTTCAAAATCCGGACAGAAAAATCAGAAACGGTCAGATGACCGGTTCTGTTTTATCGTTATTTTTTAAAAAACTGTTGATTTGATCAATAAACTGTTAATTCAAGTGATCTAAACATTCGAATCATTCAACATTTTGATTGTTTTTTATTTTTTTTAAGTTTTTAAATTTTTTTTTGTTAGGCCATCTGTTCAGTTCGAACAATCGGACCGTTCGACGCGAGAACTGGGCCTGACAGGTTCTTTGTCCAATTCGATTTTAAAAACATTGGATTCAACCATCTCTTGATCTCGACGTCCCCCACATTTATTTTGGGCATGACACGTGGGTGTATGATGTTCATTCGATTGACCGGACGATTCAAGGGAGAGAGAGAAGAGAATGGTGTGGCTGTCATTTCAGAGTTCATTATCTGACCATTTTTCAAGGATGATGCACCTTGGGTCACGTTCGAACTAATTTTTCTGCGATAGTGAACCCATACGTGAGATAGTCCTCTTGGGGTGGTGAGCCCGTGCTCAAGTTTTCTTTGGTTGGCAAACCCACGCCGGAATTAGCCCTCTTTTTGGTGATAAACCAATTCCCATGTTAGCGGCCTCTTTGAGTGGCAAACCCATGCCCAAGTTAGCCCTCTTTTAGTGGCGAGCCCATGCTTGAATCGTTGTACAATCTTTCCGAGATGCCACTTTGCATTCGTCGCTTACATTCATTGGTTATAGGTGCATATAGCCTCTCATGCGTACAAGTGTGGGACCTAAGAGAGATTGGACCCCACTTGCCTTTCACGGCAGCTTGAGTTATCCGATGAGGTGACATCTGGCAGCTCCCTATTAGAAGGCAGCTTAGATGTCGAGTTGGCGAGTTTGTCGGGTCGATTTGCAAAAAGACAGTATCAGAGTACTTGGGTTGCTTTACTCGAGTCAGACACTTTGATGCTTAAGTCAGCGAAGTATGTTGGAGAGCTAGAGCATTGTGAGAGCTAAATCGCGCATACCTTCTCTAAGGGAGAGGACTCCTTTATATAGGCGTAAGAAACCAGGAGTTTCCTGTAACGCGTCCGAGATTTCTGGGAAACTGTGTCCACCAAGTTCAGAGGAGACCTCACAGTCGGATATGTGATCCACACAGAGAGATAAGGTTCGTCCGATCAACTCCGATGCAGACGTTGCAGAAAGATAGGTTTAACGATCAAGCATCATGATCCTAGAGAAGTTGGTGACGGTAACTTACTCAATGGGGAGATCCGACAGGCCGCTAGCTGAACTCAGGTTAGGTCGACAGAAACAGGTCACCTCTCATGCTAATCTAATGTATTGGCGGGAACGGGGTACTTTGATGGAAGCAGGTTGCATCATACATCGACCTAAGATCCCATCTAGCTATTCGTAGTTTGGTCTACCGAGGTGGCCCCGAGGCCGCTGATGTAGTTATAAAGTGTATGAGGTGATCTACTTATGTGGGGCCGAGGTGATCTGCTTACACGGTGCCGAGATGTTCTGCTATAGTGTCGAAGTGTCACCCAATTGTTCTAAGATGCCATGTGTCATGATGTCATTAGATGACCAAATTACCCCTCATCAATTGCCCCCACTCCCGAGACGAGGTTGGTTCAGCGAAGGGAGTAGCTCACTATAGGTCCTTGGCCCAAAATGACTAGTTCAATGAGCTCATAGGTGTTAGTCTAGTTTGCTCCTCAAGTCATAAGTGTCTAAGGGTTGAATGTAGCATTATGCATGACTTCTTCATCTTGATTATCGGGGCACAAGAGCGAACTCTTCTACTCAAGGAGAGGCGGAGCAGGCACTCCGAGGACATCTTCCGTACTAGGGATGCAACCGTTGAGGAGTTTTGCAATTCGACCAAATACCTCAGGAGAAAACTTTGTCATGTCATCATCAAGAGGGGCTTCAAACTACATGACTGCTTCCTCAAGTTGCTCCACTTATGTATACTTCAACACAATGTCCCTCAAGCAGGTCCTCGAAGGAGTAGCCGACAAGGTCGATGTGGTGCTTGAAACTGAGGTAGAGGATTATGAAAGCCAAGTTTGTATGTCTGCCGAGGTGTTGAAAGCGAGCTAGTCTTCCTTCAAACTGAAGTACATTAAGGTCGTTGTGCAACAAAGTGGACTAGCCAATTAGGGTAGTGGTAATGTCAAAATGTTGTCGAGCTAATTAGATGGAGGCTAACATGCATAGATTGGTTGGCGCATCTTGAGGTTGACTTGCAATACATCTTTGGCCCAAAGTTATTAGATCTAGTTTGTCCCTTTATCATAGCTCGGAAACTCGGTGTTCATGACAAGGTGGACTTCAAACTTCCAAAGACGGGGAGTAAGATACCCATGGCAAACTCAACATCTGATTTAAGGGGCACCAGAAGTAGTGCACGACAAATTCAAAATTTCCTTAAGGTGTGCAAGAAGCAGTGCAGGACAAATTCAAATTTTGACTAAGGCACACAAAATTCGAATTCAAATTGTCCGTCATATCTTTGTGTGGAACGATCTCTGAGCCATCTGATCAATATCATCATGGCCATTCAAAAGTCATGCCCCTTTCCTATAAATAGAGGGGGACCCGGGGGTCCCATTTGCACTATGCATTGTGAAGATTGCTTGAGCGAGGTGAGCTCTACCTATTGTGAGCGAGGTCTTTCTTTTAGTTTGTCATAAATTTCTCTCGCATTGTCCTATCCGGTGAGTGGCCTTTCTTTTCCAAAATTTCTTTTGAGGGTTCTAACAGGGAGTTGAATGTGCCCGCTCGAGACAAGGCTGTCACCTTGGCTCTATAGCAGTAGGCCTCTTAGAGTGAAGCCACCAACTCTCGACCCATGGAGGGGGTTTGTCCCTAGCTCACTCACTGGCACAGAGGTTGTCAGGCTGATGACGACCTTTTGCATTCCTTTATCTTATGATTGCATCCTACCCAGTCCTACCCAATATCCTTGGGACCATAGCCCGAACCAAGTATGTATTTTTGAAGAGGCGTTGGTTGCTGGACTCTGTTTCCCACTTCACCCCTTCTTTTGTGAGGTGCTTAGTCACTATAGGATATCCCTAGGGTAGCTCCATCTGAACTCGATTCAGTTCATCGGGGGGATGATCTCTCTTTGTCACCACCTCAGTATTGACTTGGACATTGACCATTTCGTTAGGCTCTGCAATATTAAGAAAATGCCCAAGGCACCCTATTGTTTTTATATAAGTTACCGCCCTAGGTACAAACTCCTTCACGGATTCCCTTCGAAAGTAAGAGATTGGTGATGAATTCAAGTTCCTTGTAGCATGGTGATCTCTGGCCGAGGAGTTCCTAGCCAAGCCAATGCTCATTGAGGTCGGCCTTAGTCCTGTTGGTAGGTCTTGATATTTTCTTCATTGCAAGCTGCTTTTTCTTTTGTTTCCAGTTTGACTAACTGTAATTTCCTATGTAGAGATGTCAAGCACATCCAACATCCTTTTTGTAGCCAAGGCAACCGGGGTGAATAAAAGGAAAAGAAGAGTGAGGGAGGCCGCCAGCTCATCATCACTAAGGAGGTTAGCAGAGCACATCGCGATCGACCCAGAAGAGGGCAGGGACGCAATGCATCCTGATCTTACCCATGTTCTTAAGCCGACCTCCAACACGCCCCTGTACCAACTCCTTGAGATCATGGCAAGGGCCTCTAGATCTAAGGTTTCCTCTTTCATTCCCAGTGTGTTCGGCGTCTTCGTCACCGACCGGATTCAGGATCCCCTGGTCATCATTCGAATGGGGAGAGGTATTCTTCTTCTCAAGGATGTTCAGGCCTATGGGGATATCGATCCTGCCGACCTAGCCACCCGGATTGTCCGCAACACGATGGAGGTATGTTGTGCTTGTTTTTCTTTTATTTTTTAAGCTTGCTCTAATTACTATGTTTGCTCACAGGCCAACTCCTTCAGACAGGTTCTCTTGGAATAGGCCACCCACACAAGGCGTGAGACATTGAGGAGTTAGACCACGCTTCTCGAGGCCCAACTGACATGGAGAGACCCAGGGGAGGGTGGCTAGCTTATCTAGCGAGGTGGAGGCACGGGACCACCTGCTGTAAGAGCGACGGGCCAAGCATGTTAGACAATGTATGCCCTTAGCTCCAATCAACATTATGTACATTGTGACATTTATTGTAAATGAATAAATTACATATTTGATTCATGTTATTGTGGTGTGTTTCTGTGTAATACCCTTAAACTGGACATATATGAGACTCATGTTAGTTTAGAATCTTTACAGCCGTTGGGTAGATCTGGGGAGATTTATCCTGCCAAGGCTGACACTGGTGTACTGCCAAGTTGGTTGGGGTGGCTTGTGTCAGCTACCAGGGTGAGACCTAAGGTAAATGTAGTGTGGGTTTTCTTGAAACCCTAAACCGGTAAAAAATTCTAGTATTACCCTGGACCTTGGAGATAGATAGGCAAAACTGGAATGTTACACCTGACCCCTAGACTCGATTATGATACTTCACTAGGTGTCAGATCTGGCTGTCTTTGATGTGCCAATCAGTGAGATCCTTAGAGGGGGTAAAAACTTAGGTATGTTGGGATAGTTCGAGAATTCATCTGAGTAGGTGATCATAGTGACAGGATCAGCCCCTTTGTCGGACAAATTGAATGATCGGGAAAATGCTCTCTCTCTTATGGAAACCTAAACTGCCGGTAATGGATTTCAAATGTGTTTGAAATTTGGTTTTGCAAAATATATTTATGTAGAGATATACTTATATATATTATGGTTTCAAAATATTTGCAAAAGGTTTTAATTCTCGGGATCCATGTGAATAGAGAGTGCAACACTGTACCTTGCAGCCGAGGGAGAGGTTCTCTCTTATCGGGCAGTGTTTGATCATTAAGGGCCGAGAGGTTAAGTGTAAGACCATTGAGGGTTATACCTGATGGGATAATCTTGCATCTGCCCATAGTCCTTGGGCCTTCATAAGATGGTTGTTCCCAAGGACCATTTAGTGTAAATGTTGGGCCCATTAAGAGCCCATGGTGATGAACTCAGGGCTTCACTATATTCAGTAGTGAATTCAGCCAGACCTTGTAGCAGAGGCTAGGCTGAACCTATGTGGCTGATGTGTAGATCAATGTTAGGGTCCCATGCCATACAAAGAGAGCCAAACTAGCCAGCATTAAAAGGAAGTGAGCCTAAAAGCTTGAATGGGCCTAAAAGCCCATTTCGATCTGGGTTAATTGGATTAATTAAATAGGAGCAGATCTGGGTTTGGATTGGCAGATAAAGATAAGAGGATAACTCTTATCCACTTAAAGAGTCCAGATCCAAATAAAGATTTGGATCAGGAAGCTCCTAATTTGATTAACAATAAGCTGATTTTGAACAATAGATAAGACAAGGGATTATCCTTATCACTTAACGAGTCCAGATCCAAATAAAGATTTAGATTAGGAAACTCCTAATCAAATTAGGAGGTTATCTCTTTAAAGTTATAAATAGAGAGCAGGGCGGACCTAAAAAAGACACCAGACACAACACGGAGAGAAGACAAGTCAGTTGGACTAATCTTTCCTTCAGTTCTTTTTCTTCCTGCTCTTGCCATCCTACCCTGTTCGATCTCCAGTTCTTGGATCTAATCAAGATTTGATCTTCATATTGTTTCTTTCTAGAAAAAACAGTTTGAAGCTATACTCATTTCCCCATTTGATTCTTCCTGAAGAATCACAAGTTCTTGGTGAAGAACTACCTGTTGATCCTGCCTCAACTTAAACTGTGTCATCTTCAGTGGAGGGAGGATTTGTTACACTTTTTGGGCATGAACACCTACGTTGGGAGGAGCTTTTTGCATGGATTCCGTATTAGGTTCATCCCTCCCTAATCTTGGTTTTAGATTTGGTCCGGTTTCGTTACAAGAACGAACCTTGAAAATGCAATTTTCTAAACTAGGAATAGGATTCTCGGGTGAGAGTAAAGAAATTTTTAAAATTTCGTCCAACCTTCCTGTAGGGTTCGGCCATCCAAATGATAGATCTCCCTTCCCTTCAGTGGTATCAGAGTCAGGTTCAGGTCTTGAACCAAATTAGAACAAATCTAAATCCGCACAAATGGGTAGAAGGCGTTCTACCCAATTTGCGTAGTTGACGTTTTTCTAGAAATTGGTTTCTAGATTTTGGGTAGATGATTTGAAAAATAATTCTTTATTATTCTGTCATATTTATAGAATTGTTCTGTGAATGTTTCTTGAATTTTTGGGCTGCACATGTCATGGAGATCAAATCTTTTTGGTGCCAAGATTGGCACACCTTGCGATTTCTTTTCAATTCTATTTTGGACTGTAAAATAATTTTTTTTAGACAAATTGTATAGGAATTCGATGTGATATAATAATAGAAAAATTAGGTTTTTCTATTTTATTTCCATATGAAGATTGTTGAAGTACACAACAGAGGAGAAGAAGATTTCACAAAAAGGAGTTATGCGATATACGATTTTGCGGATATCAATTCTACAATCTACGATTAACTATTCTTTACAGGTTTGCAGGATATCCAAGAAAATCATAGTGCAGCCCTCTGATTTCAGTTTCTTGATAATCTGATTATCTTGAATTAATTTATTTTTTTGATCATTATTCTTGAATTAAATCTTGAATTGGACACCAAAACTTGGGCCGATTTACACTAGATTTGGTCCAAACTGGTTGGACCAAATTGTTGGTTCGATGGGGTTGGTTTTTCTGATCTTAATTCAATTTAGGCCAAAGGGTTGATGGTGCACTTCAAGTTTTAATTCGGCCCATCTCTGTAAAACCTAGTTTTAATTTGATAAAACTAAATCAGCCCTGATTTAGCTAGATGGGTTGAACTGCCTTTGGTAGTACAACCCATGTACCTAGATAATGTTATATGATAATATTATAGGCTTTGTTGGGCTGATACTAATTTAATCTAATTAATTAAGGGTTTTATAGATATTTTAATTGATTGGATCATTTTTTTTCATGCATGTGATGTATGGATGTGTGATGTGCTATGTACATGGGCCATAAGGACTTGGCCCATGTTAATTCGGTAGTGGCTCTTTTGCACACCATGGCTGAATGCACATCATTGCCATGGTGTCCATAAGATCATTGGATGATCTCCCTGTTTGATGGGCCCCACATCAGCTTCTTCCCCAAGAGGAATCGGGCGGAACACTAGCCGTTTAGGGTTATGCAGCTGAAATAGTTGGCTCCATGCACTGTATGTGATTTCCCACATTTCCAAAGACATAATTCGTAGTCTCCATCACTGAGAAAGGAGAAAAATCTCAGAGATGAATAAATGGAAATGGAACATAGATTAAAAGCCATATCTATGTAGGTAACGTGAATCAATTCATGTTGTGGACTAATATTTGTTTTGCCCTTTACCAGAAATGGAAAACGGACGATTCGCCAAACTGTTAGATGATAATAAGATTAAGGGCCCAAATTACGCTGACTGGTATCATAACCTTATGCTAGTACTGACATCCAGGAAATTGGACAAAGTTGCTAAGAACCCTGCTCTGGATTGTCCGGCTAATAGGTCTTCTGAGGCCTGTAGGAGGGAATATCAAGAATGGGAAGAGAAAAACTCTCTTTCCCGGTGCTACATCATAGCCTCCATAGACAATTAGATACAATGACAGTTCGATCAGATCGAAATGTCCAAGGATATCTTGGATAGTCTAAGAATAATGTATGAAGAGCAGAATCGTTCTACTCGTCAGAAGGTCCTAAAGTAGTTTATGACTGCACAAATGTCCAAGAACCAGCTAGTTCATGACCATTGTCTTAAGATGATGGGATACATCAATGAACTGGAGGCTCTTGGATCTAGGCTAGATCATGTCACCAAAGTTGATGCCATCCTGAACTCTTTGCCTCCTTCCTTCTATCAGTTCATAATGAATTACAATATGAACAAGCTAAATGTTAGCCTTCAGGAACTCAACAATATGTTGGAGAGGGCCGAAGAATTGATAAAGAAGGATGATCCCATTGTCGTGCTTGTTGAAGGTGGCAAATCGGGAAAGAAGAAGAGGAAGGCAAAGAAGAAACCTCAGAAGAAAACTAGCAAGCCTAAAAAGTAGAAAAAGGACAAGGCATCAGATGCCTGTCAATTCTGCAAATAGACTGGCCACTGGAAGATGAACTGTCCTTAGTACCTGGAGACCAAGAAACAAGGTAATTTTGAATACTTTGCCATAGAAACCAATATGTTGGTCACTTCTGCTTCCAGGTGTATTGACTTCAGGGCTTCTACTCATGCATGTAATACATTGTCGGGGTTCAGGACAAGCAGAAAACTGAGTGATGGATAAGTGATTCTTTAGTTGGCGACTTTTGCAAATGTTGCAGCTACAATCATAGGTGTTAGATAATTATGTCCTTTAGCTCCAATCAGATTGATGTACCTTTTGACATTTATTGTAAATGAATAAAAGTACATAATTGATTCATGTCATTGTGGTATGTTTCTGTGTGATACCCTTAAACTAGACACTTAATGAGACTCGGAATCTTCAAAGCCGTTGGATAGATCTAGGAAGATTTATCTTGCCAAGGATGACACTGATGTGCCACCAAGTTGGTTGGGGTGGCTTGTCTTAGCTGCCATGGTGAGACCTGAGGTACATGCAGTGTGGGTTTTCTTCCAAACCCTGAACCGGACCAAAATTCTAATATTGCCCTAGACCTTGGAGATAAATGGGCAAAACTGGAATGTTACACCAGACCCCTAGACTCGATTATGATACTGCACTAGGTGTCGGATTGGGCTTTCTTTGATGTGCCAATCAGTGAGATCCTTAGAGGGGGTCAAAACTTGGGTATGTTGGAACACTCCGAGAATTCATCTGAGTCGGTGATCATAGTGACAGGATCAACCCCTTTGTTGGACAAAGTGAATGATCAGGGATGCACTCTCTTTGATGGAAACCTAAACTGCCAGCAGTTGATTTCAACTGTTGAAAATTGTTTTGAAAAATATATTTATAAAGATATACATATATATTATGGTTTAAAAATGTTTGCAAAAGATTTTAATTCCTAGGGTCTATGTGAGTAGAGAGTGCAACACTTGAAGGGATGAGAGATCCATCATATGGATGGCCGAACCCTGTAGGAAGGTTGGTGAAATTTCAAAAATTTATCTCTCTCCCATCTAGGAATCACATTCTCTGTTTTAGAAAATTTGCATTTTCAAGGATCAATCTTGAACCAAGAACTGAACCAGATCTGAAACCAAAAGGTAGGAGAGGGATATACCTGATACGAAGAAACAGTATCCTCTAATGAAGGTGTTCACGTCCAAAGAAGTCTCCAAAGACTGCTCCCACTGAAGATGACACAGTGTAGGGTGGAGCAGAATTAGTAGTGTTCTTCCTAAGAACCGAATCCTTCAGCAAGAATTCGATGGAGGCAGTGAGCATGATTTTAGATCAGCCTTTCTCCAATGATTGATATCAAGAACTATTCTTGATCGCTCCTACAAAACTGGAGATCGAACTGGCAGTAGGCAGCAACTGGAGGAGAACGCAGGGAGAAGATGGTGCAGTCACACTGTTGCTGTCTTCTCTCTGGGTGATCTAAGATCTTATGTGTGTTTGGATGAGCTGAATGGTTCGCCCCCTCCTCCTTTTATAGACATAAAGAGATCAACTCCTAATCCCATTAGGAGTTTCCTGATTCAAATCATTATTTGAATCTGGACTCTCCTAATCTCGTTAGGAGGTTTCCAGATCCAAATCTCTATTTGGATCTAGACTCTCTGAGTGGATAGGGTAAGACCCTATCCTATCTGCTGATTCAAATCCCAGATCCACACTTCTTTAATTAGTCCAACTAAACCAGTTTGAAATGGGCTTTAGGCCCAATAAGTCTTATGTGCTCAGTGGCCTTCCAAACTGCTGCCCAGTTGGGCTTCTTTGTATGGCGTGGGACTCAAACATTGATCTACACATCAGCCACATGGGTTCAGCCCAACCTTTGTTACAAGGCTTGGCCGAATACACTGTTATGGACAGTGAACCCCCTGAGCCCATCACATGGGCTCTTAATGGGCCCAACACTTACACTAAGTGGTCCCTGGGCCAAGCCACCTTATAAAAACCCAAGGACTGTGGGCAGATGCAAGATTAGCCCATTAGGTATTACCCTCAATGGTCTTACACTTAACCTCTCATCCCATAATGATCAAACACTGCCCGACAAGAGAGGACCTCTCCCTTGGCTACAAGGAATAGTGCTGCACTTTCTACTCGCTTGGATCCCGTGAATTAAAACTTTTTTGCAAACATTTTGAAACCATAATATATATATGTATATCCGTATATAAATATATTTTGCAAAAGCAAATTTCAACGATTGAAATCAGCTACCAGCAGTCTTGGTTTCCATCAGAGAGAGTGCATCCCAGATAATTACCTTTGTCCAACAAAGGGGCAAATCCTGTCACTATGATCACCCACTCAGATGAATTCTCGGACTGTCCCAACATACCCAGGTTTTGACCCCCTCTAAGGATCTCACTGATTGGCATATCAAAGACAGCCCAATCCGACACTTAGTGCAGTATCATAATCGAGTCTAGGGATCAGGTGTAACTTTCCAGTTTTGCCCATCAATCTCCATGGTCTAGGGCAATAATGGAAATTTGGTCTGGTTTAGGGTTTCAAGTAAACGTACACTGCATGTACCTCGAGTCTCACCCTGGTAGTTGAGACAGGCTATCCCAACACTTGCTGGCACATCAGTGTTAGCCTTGGCAGGATAAATCTTCCCAGACTTATCCAACGGCTGTGAACATTCTAAACTAACACAAGTCTCATATGTGTCCAGTTTAAGGGTATTACACAGAAAGACACCACTATAACATGAATCAAATATGTACTTTATTCATTTACAATAAATGTCATAATGTACATCAATCTGATTGGAGCTAAGGGCATACACTGTCTAACAACTCCTACTTGCACTTAGTTCCAATCTGGTATAAGCTGGAGTCTCATGCTTTCCACGTGTTTCTCAAACACTTTCTGTGTGAGTGGTTTATTCATTGGATCTGCTACATTCTTCACTGATGCTACCTTTTGAACCAGGACGTCCCCTCTACCAACAATCTCCCGTAGTACATGGTACTTCCTCTCGATGTGCTTCGACTTCAAGTGGGCTCATGGCTCCTTAGCCTCAGTGATAGCTCCATTGTTGTCACACAACAGGATAGGTGATGTGCTGGATGGAACTACTCCCAATTCATGAATGAACTTTTTCATCTACACGGCTTCTTTGGCAGCTTCACTTGCAGTAATGTATTCGGATTCGGCTATGGAATCTGCCATGGACCCCTGTTTGTTGCTTTTCCAGCAAACAACACATGATCCAATAATGAGAACATACCTAGATGTAGACTTTCTATCATCTGGATCTGACTGGAAATCAGCATCAGTATACCCCTAGATCTGTAGTGATCTACCATCGAATACTAGACAAAACTCTTTTGTCCTTAGGAGGTACTTAAGTATGTTTTTCACAGCGGTCTAGTACCTTTGCCCTGGGTTGGCCTGGAATCTGCTTACCATACTCACTGCCTGAGCAATGTCAGGACGAGTGCACAACATGGCATACATGATGCTCCCTATGGCTGAGGCATAGGGAACGTCCTTCATGCCCTCAATCTCCTCAGAATTCTTGTGAGACATCTTCTTAGATAGAGTGACTCCGTACCTGAAAGGAACATTTCCTTTCTTGGAGTTCTCCATGCTATATCTCTTGACTATTTTGTCAATGTAAGCAGATTGGGATAATCCTATTATCTGCTTCGATCTATCTCTATAGAGTCGAAGACCCAGTATATAGGAGGATTCTCCAAGATCTTTCATGGGTAATTGCTATGAAAGCCACACTTTCACCGTAGTCAACATTCCTACATCATTCCCAATGAGTAGAATGTCGTCTACATATAGAACCAAGAATGTAACCTTGTCCCCACTAGACTTCCTGTAAACACAGGGCTCATCCAGATTTTGTTCAAAGTCAAACTTTTGACAGTAGAGTCAAACCGGATGTTCCAACTCCTAGAAACTTGCTTAAGTCCATATATGGATTTATTTAATTTACATACCATGTGTTCCTGGCCCGCAGCTTGCGATTGCTGCATATAGATATCTTCACTAAGATCTCTATTCAAGAACATAGTTTTGACATCCATTTGCCAAATCTCATAGTCATGGTATGCTGCTACAGCTAGCAAGATCCCAATGGATTTAAGCATGGCCATGGGTGAAAAGGTTTTCTCATAACCGATGCCCTCTTTCGCTACTAGATGAGTTTTGTTAGTCTTAACCTTACCATCGGGGCCCTTCTTCCTCTTATAGATCCATTTGCAATCAATTGCTTTTACCCCGGGGGGCGGATCTACTAGAGTCCAGACTCCATTGGTCTCCATTGAGTCCATCTCAGCTCTCATGGCATCTATCCACTTCAAGGAATTTATGTCCAACATAGCTTCCGTATAAGTCACGGGATCCTCCTCGCAAGTCATATCTTCCACCTGGTAATTATCATGGTCATAGCCAAAATGGACTGGAGGCCTGTATACCCGGGTAATCTTCTAGGTTTCCATTAGTTCGTAAGGGATTCAATGCAGACTTTGATGGGGATCAAATGGCTGTTCATGTACCTTTATCCTTGGAGGCTCAAGCAGAGGCTCGTTTACTTATGTTTTCTCATAGGAATCTCCTGTCTCCAGCTATTGGAGATCCGATTTCCATACCAACTCAAGATATGCTTATTGGACTCTATGTATTAACGATGGGGAATCACCGAGGTATTTGTGCCAATAGGTATAATCCATGGAATCGCAGAAACTATCAAAATTAAAGAGAAGTAGAGAAGGCTCATGTAAGAAAAAGAGTTAGGATTTAGGCCGTTATTCTTTCATCTGATTGAGAAAATCAGAACCGGAAGAATATGAGCTTTCTGTATCCATCAGATCGACCGAACAATTGTCACTGGAAGTAGTAGTGGATATTTTTCTTTTTTAAGGGATCACAGATCTTCTTCGACAAAACTGAAATGACGTTGTCTTGTCACTGAAAGAGAACAATACGGATAGACATGGTTTTTTTCTACGTGTTTTGTTTTACTTCAGGTTCAGTAATCTTTCCATAAATTCTCTACCATCAAAATTGAAATAAAATGACTGGAATGTATAAACCCCCCCCCCACCTCAATCGCTACATTGATTTACAATTATTCATTGGAGTAGAGAAAGATGCAAAATACAAACAAATTATGTCCAAAGAAAATACATCTGTTACATATTGAACTTGATTCTTTGTTAATGAGATTCGGACAGACATTTTAAATGGATACCTTCCATTGCTGATTAACTCCTATCTACTCAAAAATTTTCTGTAAGTCCTGAATCATAAATGGAAAAAGGGATCCTCTTATGGGATGCTAGATTATCTTGTCTAGGTACAAAGCAAAACGGGTCCAGATCAAGTCATTTTTCCTTTTTTTTTTTTACCCCAACCCAGTCTTAGTACTAATTTAATCCAGGTGCTGGAACTAAATTAGTACTAAGAGCTCCCCCCTGTTTATAATTCAGGATCTTCTTCCCCAGGGATCCCAAATGAGGGAACCCTAGGAGAGCCGCCGACTCCAACTACCGTCCATGTACGATCCATGCTAGATTTGACCAACTGCCCATCCTACCTCCTCTACGTTCTTGACAGCCCATCTTTGTCTCAGTAGTCTTTCAGTGGCGTGTTTCGGTCCTCTTCCCCATTACTTAGAAAAAGTGAGCCACCGGTTCAGGTACAAGATACTATCATTACCGCCTGGACAATTAGACATCCAACCCGTAATCGCAACGACTCAATTGCAAGAGCGGCGCTCTACCAACTGAGCTATATCCCCCCGAGCCAAGTGGAGCATGCTTGAAGGAGTCAGATGCTTCTTCTATTCTTTTCCCTGGCGCAGCTGGGCCATCCTGGACTTGAACCAGAGACCTCGCTCGTGAAGTAAATCATCGCACCTATGATCCAACCAATTGGGAGAGAATCAATAGATTCTTTTTCGGGAGCGATCGCCGATATGCTCATATTGGTGACGTTATTGTTGCTGTAATCAAAGAAGCAGTGCCCAATATGCCTCTAGAAAAATCTGAAGTGATTAGAGCTGTAATTGTACGTACATGTAAAGAACTCAAACGTGACAACGGTATGTTCCACACTATAGATAGTTTTGGTATCAACTCATATGGCCATGTTCTGTTCTATTCGGGGGAATAAAAATAAAATATAGATTGTCTTTCGGAGAGATGGCCGAGTGGTTGATAGCTCCGGTCTTGAAAACCGGTATAGTTCTCAACAAAGAACTATCGAGGGTTCAAATCCCTCTCTCCTTTTGTTTGTTGAATAGATGTTTTTCTTTATTGGTTTCGCCTGGCCCGGTGTCATAAAGGGGAATGGCTCGGCTATCCCACCTAGCCGAGCCAAAAAAAATAGATAGAAAAAATAGATAGAAATGTAAATGAGTTGAAAAAAAAAAGAAAAAGGAATACTTGCCTCCCACTACTCCTGAGCTCTCCTCATCAAGATCAACTTACTGATGATGATTGTTCAAGATGTAATCATCCTCCAAGAAATGGGCATTTCGGCTGTAGAACACCTTCTGCTCACTTGGGTCATAGAATAGGTAATCCACAAAGCCCTTGGGGTAGTCTACAAATAGGCAATGACTGGTTTTGGATTCCAATTTGTCTGCACTCGTTCTTTTAACGTGTGCTAGACAACCCCAAATCTTCAAGTGTCTAACACTTGGTTTCTTTCCGGTCCAAAGTTCATATGGAGTATTCGGAACCAATTTGTTGGAACCCAATTCAGCACGTATATTGCAGTCTCTAATGCGAAACCCCAAAAGGATGTGGGCAACTTTGAGTGCACGAGAAGTGACCGGACCATATCCAATAAGGTCCTATTCCTCCTCTCTAAAACACCGTTAAGTTGTGGTGTAGCAGGAGGAGCCAACTGTGATACTATCCCATTGACCTTCAAGTAGTCCCTGAATTTGTCAGAGAGATACTCGCCACCTCGATTCGATTAAAGGGTCTTAATTTGTCTCCCTAACTATTTCTCGACCTCTTGTCTGAACTCCTTGAACTTTTCGAAGGATTCAGACTTATGTCTCATTAGGTACACGTAACCATACTGAGAATAATCATCGATGAATGTAATGAAATACACGTGCTAGTTACTAGTCCTAACACTTAGGGGACTACATACATCAGTATGTATAAGGTCAAGCGTGCTTGTACATCTTTCAGGCTTACCGTTAAATGGCCATTTCGTCATCTTACCCTAAAGGCAAGGCTCACAAGTGGGAAGATCTTCTACAGTTAGAAAATCCAAAGGACCATCCTTTACCAATGTTGTGATACGATGAATGTTGATATTGCCAAGTTGGTAATGTCACAGGCACGTGGGATTAACTGTATCACGGATTCTTTTCTTGGCGATATCAGCTGACGTAGTTTCGGCTATATTAGTATCTAGAGAAGGATGCAGAACATAGAGACCACTCTCAAGTTCTCTGTATGCGATGAATCTATTGTTTCTTTTAATAGTAATCATATTACTATTAAACTGGAGATCGAACTGGCAGTAGGTGGCAACTAGAGGAGAACGCAGGGAGAAGATGGCGTAGTTACACTGTTGTTGTCTTCTCTCTGGGTGATCTAAGATCTGATGTGTGTTGGGATGAGCTAAATGGTTCGCCCCCTCCTCCTTTTATAGACTTAAAGAGATCAGCTCCTAATCCCATTAGGAGTTTCCTGATTTAAATCCTTATTTGAATCTGGACTCTCTTTAAGTGATAAGGATAAGTCCTTATCTTATCTGCAAGTTAGACTTAAGTGATAAGGATAAGTCCTTATCTCACTCGACTACAAGGAACAGTGTTGCACTCTATACTCATGGATCCTGAGAATTAAAACCTTTTTGCAAACATTTTAAAACCATAATATATATATGTATATCCGTATATAAATATATTTTGCAAAAACAAATTTCAACGATTGAAATCGGTTGCCGGCAGTCTTGGTTTCCATTAGAGAGTGCATCCCCGATCATTACCTTTGTCCGACAATGGGGCTGATCTTGTCACTATGATCACCCACTCAGATGAATTCTCGGACTGTCCCAACATACCCAGGTTTTGACCCTTTCTGAGGATCTCATTGATTAGCATATCAATGACAGCCCAATCTGACACCTAGTGCAGTATCATAATCGAGTCTAGGGGTCAATTGTAACTTTTCAATTTTGCCCATCAATCTCCAAGGTCCAAGGCAATAATGGAAATCTGGTCCGGTTTAGGGTTTCAAGTAAAACTACACTACATGTACCTCAGGTCTCACCCTGGTAGCTGAGATAGGCTACCCAACACTTGGTTGCACATCAATGTTAGCCTTGATAGGATAAATCTCCCCAGACTTATCCAACGGCTATGAACATTCTAAACTAGCACGAGTCTCATATGTGTCCAGTTTAAGGGTATTACATAGAAAGACACCACTATAACATGAATCAAATATGTATTTTATTCATTTACAATAAATGTCATAATGTACATTAATCTGATTGGAGCTAAGGGCATACACTATCTAACAACACTGTACCTTGCAGCCGGGGGAGAGGTCCTCTCTTGTCAGGTAGTGTTTGATCCTTATAGGCTTGTAAGAGTATTGAGGGTAATACCTATGGTCTAATCTTGCATCTGCCCACAGTCCTTGGGTTTTCATAATGTGGCTGGACCCAAGGACCATTTAGTGTAAATGTTGGGCCCGTTAAGAGCCCATGGTGATGGACTCAGGGGTTCACTGTCTCCTACAGTGAATTCGGCCAGGGCTTGTAACAAAGGCTGGGTTGAACTCATGTGGCTGATGTGTAGATCAATGTTTGGGTCCCACGCCATACAAGGATAGCCAACTGGGCAGTAGTTTAAGAGGTTAAGTGAGCACATAGACTTAATGGGCCTAAATCCCATTTGAACTGGCTTAATAAGATTAATTAAATAAGGGGTGGTTTTGGGATTTGGATCAACTAATAAGATAAGGGATTATCCCTATCCACTCAAAGAGTCCAGATCCAAATAAAGATTTGGATCAGGAAACTCCTAATTAGATTAGGAAGGCTAATCTTTATTTGCAGATAAGATAAGAAATTATCCTTATCTCTTAAAGAGAGTCCAGATCCAAATATAAGATTTGGATTAGTAAACTCCTAATGGGATTAGGAGAACCTCTCTTTAAGGTTATAAATAGGAGAGCAGGGCGGACCTCCAAAGATATCTCATAGTTTGCTAAATTGAGTGAGAAGACTATACAGTTTGACTACTTCTGTCTTCTGCTCTTGTTCTTTCCTACTCTTGCAACCCTACCTAGTTCGATCTTCACTAGTAGGAGTGATCAAGAACGGTTCTTGATATTGCCTTTCGCTAGAAAAGGCAATATGAAGTCATGCTCACCAGCCCTCCATCATATTCTTGTTGAAGAATTCGGTTCTTGTTGAAAAACTGTCTTGCTGGTTCTGCTTCACCTCACACCATGTCATCTTCGGTGGAAGCAGTCTTTGGTTTTCTCCTTGGGTGTAAACACTTTCATTGGGAGATTGTTACTCCGAATCAGGTATATCCCTCTCCTATCCTTTTGGTTTCATATCTAGTCTAGTTTGTTTCAAGATTGATCATTGAAAATGCAGTTTTCTAAAATAGGGAATGTGATTCCCACATGGGAGAGAGAAATTTTTGAAATTTCGCCCAACCTTCCTATAGGGTTTGGCCATCCATATGATGGATCTCTCATTCCTTCAGTGGTATCAAAGCCAGGTTCAAATCTTGGGCCTAAAGCCCATTCGAACTAGCTTAATAAGATTAATTAAATAAGGGGCAGTTCTAGGATTTGGATAAGCTAATAAGATAAGGGATTATCCCTATCCACTCAAAGAGTCTAGATCCAAATAAAGATTTGGATAAGGAAACTCCTAATTAGATTAGGAAGGCTAATCTTTATCTATAGATAAGATAAGGGATTATCCTTATCTCTTAAAGAGAGTCCAGATCCAAATATAAGATAAGGGATTACCTTATCTACAGATAAGATAAGGGAAACTCCTAATGGGATTAGGAGAACCTCCCTTTAAGGCTATAATTAGGAGAGCAGGGCAGACCTCCAAAGACATCTCATATTCTACTGAATTAAGAGAGAAGACAATATACAGTTTGACTGCTTCTATCTTCTACTCTTGTTCTTTCCTGCTCTTGCCGCCGTACTAGATTGATCTCCACCAGTAGGAGTAATCAAGAATGGTTCTTGATATTTCCTTTTGCTAGAAGAGGCAATCTGAAGTCATGCTCACCAGCCCTCCATCATATTCTTGTTGAAGAATTCAATTCTTGCTGAAGAACCGTCCTGCTGATTCTGCTTCACCTCACACCGTATCATCTTTTGTGGAAGCAGTCTTTGGTTTTCTCCTTGGCCGTGAACACCTTCATTGAGAGTTATTGTTACTCCGTATCAGGTATATCCGTCTCCTACCTTTTTGGTTTCAAATATGGTCTAGTTTGTTTCAAGATTGGTCATTGAAAATGCAATTTTCTAAAATAGGGAATGTGATTCCCACATGGGAGAGAGAGAAATTTTTGAAATTTTGCCCAACCTTCCTGCAGGGTTCGGCCATCCATATGATGGATCTCTCACCCCTTCAATAGGAACTGTAGAATTATATTTTAGAGACAGAATAATTACATTAAAAGATTGTCTTTATGTACCCAATTTAAGAAGAAATTTGATTTTTGTTTCAAAACTATGTGCAGATGGTTATTATGTTCTTTTTAGTAATGTGATTACTATCGAAAGAAATAACAAATTCCTCGCATGTGGAGAACTTGAGAATGGTCTCTATGTTCTCCATCCTTCTCTGAAAACAAATATAACCGAAACTACACCAGATAATGACCCCAATTAAAGAACCCGTGATACAGTTAATCCTACGTGCCTGTTGCATTACCGACTTGGCCACATTAACATAGATCGTACCATAAGGTTGGTAAATGATGGTCCTTTGAATTTTCTAACTGTAGAAGATCTCCCAACCTGTGAGCCTTGCCTTCAAGGAAAGATGACGAAATTTCCTTTTTACGGTAAGCCTGAAAGATCAATAGGCACGTTTGACCTTATACATACTGATGTATGTGGTCCCATGAATGTTAGAACACGTAACCAGCATGTTTATTTCATAACATTTATCGATGATCACTCTCGGTATGGTTACGTGTAACTAATGAGACACAAGTCTAAATCTTTTGAAAAGTTCAAAAAGTTCAGGCAAGAGGTCGAAAAACAGTTGGGGAGACACATTAAGGCCCTTCAATCAGATCGAGGAGGCGAATATCTCTCTAACAAATTCAGGGACTAATTAAAGGAAAATGTGATAGTATCACAACTAGCTACTCCTGCCACACCACAGTTATACGATGTGTCAAAGAGGAGGAACCAGATTTTATTGGATATGGTCCGATCACTTCTCGTATACTCGGAATTACCTACATGCTTTTGGGGTTTTGCATTGGAGACTGCGATATACGTGTTGAACTGGGTTCCAACCAAATCCGTTTCGAAGACTCCCTAAGAGCATTGGACCAGTAAGAAACCAAGTGTAAGACACTTGAAGATTTGGGGTTGCCCAACACATGTTAACAGAACAAGTGCTGACAAATTAGAATCTAAGACCAGTCGTTGTCTATTTGTAGGTTACCCAAAAGGCTCTGTAGGGTATTTATTCTATGACCCAAGAGAGTAGAAGGTGTTCTGTAGTCGAAATGCCCATTTCTTGGAGGAAGATTACATCCTGAACAATCATCGTTAGGGAGTTGTTCTTGATGAAGAGAGCTCAAGGGTAGTGGGAGATGTCCCACAAGCACCAGTTAATAACCAACCTAGGAGATCTACCCGGGCATCCAGGCCTCCAGTTTGTTACGTCTATGACCAAGAAAGTTACTTGGTAAAAGCCATGACCAGTGAGGAGGGTCTCGTGACTTATAAGGAATCTATGTTGGACATAGATTCCCTGAAGTGGGTAGATGCCATAAGAGCTGAGATGGACTCAATGGAGACCAATGGAGTCTGGATTCTAATAGTTCCGCCCCCTAGGGTAAAAGCAATTGGTTGCAAATGGATCTATAAGAGGAAGAACGGCCCCGATGGTTAGGTTGAGACCTATAAGGCTCCTCTTGTGGCGAAAGGGTACACTCAGAAAGAGGAAATAAATTATGAGGAAACCTTTTCGCCCATGGCCATGCTTAAATCCATTAGGATCCTGCTAGTTGTAGCAGCATACCTTGATTAAGGGATTTGGCAAATGGATGTCAAAACCGCATTGCTGAATGGAGATCTTAATGAAGATATCTATATGCAACAACCTTACGGTTTCATAGTTGCACGTCAGGAACACATGGTATGTAAACTCAACCGATCCATACATGGACTTAAGCAAACTTCTAGGAGTTGGAACATGCAATTTGACTCTACTATCAAACAGTTTGACTTTGAGTAGAATCTGGATGAGCCCTATGTTTATAGGAAGACCAGTGGAGATAAGGTTACATTCTTGGTTCTGTATGTAGATGACATTCTACTCATTAGCAATGATGTAGGAGTGTTGACTACGGTGAAAATATGGCTTTCACAACAATTCTCCATGAAAGATTTTGGAGAAGCCTTTTATATCTTGGGACTTCGACTCTATAGAAATAGATCGAAGAGGATAATAGGATTATCCCAGTCTACTTACATTGACAAGATAGTCAAAAGATATAGTATGAAGAACTCCAAGAAAGGAAATGTTCCTTTCAGGCATGGAGTCACTCTCTCCAAGGGTTTGTCTCTCAAGACACCTGAAGAGATTGAGTGCATGAAAGAAGTTCCCTATGCCTCTGCCGTAGGGAGCATCATCTATGCCATGCTGTGCACTCGGCCAGACATTGCTCAGGCCATGAGTGTGGTAAGTAGATACCAGTCTAACCCAGGACAAGAGCATTGGACCACTGTGAAAAACATACTGAAATACCTTCGAATGACAAAAGAGTTTTGTCTGGTATTCGATGGTAGTTCACTACAGATTGTCGGGTATATTGATACCAATCATCAGTCAGATCCAAATGGTAGAATTTCTATATTTGGTTATATCTTTACGATGAGGTCTTGTGTAGTAAGAAAAATAGTCCACAACCCAAGCCAAGCACATTGCCGTAAGTGAGGCTGCCTAATGAATGAAGGTGTTCATTCTGGAATTTGAAATTCAGAACATCACCCATTTCACTATTGTATGACAACACTGGATCTACAGGAGATTGATATTAAAAGGTAGTATCAGTGGAGAATGTGGCAGACCCATTGACTAAGCCACTGTCACAAACAAGTCAGTTGAACTGATTTTGCCTTTAGTTCTTTTTCTTCCTGCTCTTGCCACCCTACCTTGTTCGATCTCCAGTTCTTGGATCTGATCAAGATTTGATCTTGGTATTGTTTCTTGCTAAAAGAAACAATTTGAAGTTGTGCTCATTACCCCATTCGTTTCTTATTGAAGAATCACAAGTTCTTGGTGAAGAACTACCTGTTGATCCTGCCTACTTAATCTTGGTTCAGTGGAGGGAGGATTTGGTATTTAGGCATGACTACCTACGTTGGGAGGAGCTTTTTGTGTGGATTTTGTATCTGGTATATCCCTCCCTAATCTTGGTTTCCGATTTGGTCTGATTTGATTACAAGAACGATCCTTTAAAATGTAGTTTTCTAAATTGGGAATAGGATTCACAAATGGGAGTAAATAATCTTTTGAAATTTCGCCCAACCTTCCTGCAGGGTTCGGCCATCCATATGATGGAACTCCCTTCCCTTCAAGGCATGTCAAGGAGGTCCATTGAGCTAAGGTGGACACGGTAGAGGTATACTATTCTTTTCCAGAGTTCGAGATGGATAAAGTTACTGCCATGGTGCCTTCTCTGATGAGGGGCTTCAGACTTTGTTGTTGCTTCATCAAGGGCCACCATCCTAGTTTTGACTTTGGCCACATCTCCATCAAGTCGGTCCCCAATAACTTGGCAGATGCTGTGGACACCAAGTCATACACCTTCGACAAGATGATTAACGAGGACGATCTTGAAGAGGTTGACAAGAATGACGATGCCGAGGAAGGGGACACTTGACCGGAATTTTTTTCATGATGTACTATTTTCTTTCAAATGAAATCAAGTTTCTATATATACTATGCCCCTCTTTCTTGCCTTGCATTTTCAGATACTAGAAAATACCTAAAGTGTTGAAACATCCGATGTTGTCGAGGTGATGAGGTGCCTTATCTAAAAGCAATTTGGATTCCCCTTAGAATCTAGGTCGCCAAAGTGGATGGTCATTCTGTAGTAGCATTAAATGTGGCTACATCTATTACATTACGTAGGATTGACTCTCTCGGGTCTGTGTTTGTGGGTCAATGCTGTACATGTACTGCACTTGCTCCTAGAACTGTTGGCCACCCATTTCTACTAGAGCCATGGGGGGCTCACCTTGAGGGGTGGCTCTACTATCTGCAAGTCACCTACTCTCACAGGAACCATGAAAGGTTGAACCTATGAGGCCAGCTCCACAGTCAACTAGTTGGCAACTCTCACTGCAGCCATAGAGGACTCGATCAGTAGTGAGGCTTTGCAGTTTGGTTGGGAGGCAATCTAGGCCAAATCGCTAAAACTCACTCGGGCTGGTCATTTAGATTCTCCCCTTGTGATAGCATCATTGATACATGCATCATTGTTGGCATTGAATGGCGGATTGGTGCCACAACTACAATGCGTCAACCCTCGGATATGTTGTCCATTTGTTTCTACGATACACCACAAGAACTCAACCTGTGGAGGCAACTCTACTAATTGTAGGTCACCAACTCGCATGGGAGCCTTGGAAGGCTTGACCCACAAGGGTGACTACATGGTCCATTGGCCGCCGACTCCCACGGTAGCTACGAAGGGCTCCACCTATAGAGGCAACCTCGTGAACAAGGCTGATGAGGATCATCCATGCTGATTATCGTTGAGTGTGAAATTAAAATGAGAATTGAGAACCTGGCTTTTAAGTAGCGCTTCCCAAAGATGGCACCAATTGATGATGCACGATCTAGTGGCTCCCTATTGGAAGGTAGCTCGGATGCCAAGTTGGAGAGTTCACCAGGTCGACCTACAAAAAGATAGTATCAGAGTAGCTAGGTTGCTTTATCCAAGTTGGGCACTTTGATGCTTAAGTCAACGAAGTATATTGGTGAGTTAAAAATAGGAGAGCTAGGTCGCTCATACATTCTCTGAGAGAGGGGACGCCTTTATATAGGCATAAGAAATTAAGAGCTTCTGGTAATGTGTATGAGATTCCCAAGAAATTGTGTCCACCATTTTCAGAGGAGATCTCTCAGTTGGATACGTGATCCATATAGAGGGATAAGGTCCATCTGATCAAATCAGATGCGGAAAGATGGGTCTAATGGTCAAGTGTCATGATCCCAGAGAAGTCGGTGACAATAATTCACTCAAGGGGGAGATCTGGAAAGTCGCTAACTGAACTCAGGTCAGGTTGGTAGAAGCAGGTTGCCTCTCATGCCGACCTGACATCTTGATGGGATTGGGGTAGTCCGGTGGAAGGAGGTTGCATCATACACCGACCTGAGATCCCATCTTGTTGTTCACAGTTTGGTCTACCAGGGTGGCCTCGTGGTCGCTGATGCAGTTATAAAGTGTCCGAGGTGATCTACTTACGTGGTGCCGAGGTGATCTGCTTATGTGGAGCCGAGATGTTCTACTTACGTGGTGTTGAGGTGTTCTGCTTACGTGGTGCCAAGGTGTCACCCAACTGCTTCTGAGGTGCCACGTATCATGATGTCATTGGAGGACCAAATTACCCCTCATCGTTATCCTTGCAAGAGAAGGAAGAAAACCCTCCCTACCACCACCATGTTGAGCCTAGTTCTATTGGATTTTTTATTTGTTGCTTCAAGTTATTCAAGTTGTTGTCATCCTCATTGGAACGTTGCCATTGGCTTGCCCACCCCCAATATGGACGATTCCTACCCTAGAAATGGTCAATGCCTCTCGCCTCGTAATCACGCAAGTGTCCGTAGGGATTCCAATACACCCAAAGCATGCCATCTGCAAACTAGGTCCTAGACCTCTAGTCCTTCTCAAGCCACCAATTTCACTCCCCTAACAACTATTTTGGAGGCATCTTTAGATGAAGAAGTCCCCCTGAGCCCATGGAGATGGTGGTGTTTTAATCTAGTGAGATCTCCCCTTCGATGTCTGGTTACTTCTTTTCTTGTAGAGCAATTTCCTCTATTCTAAATTATTATCTACTTCTTATGCAGCTTCCCATGAGTTTATGCCAAGGTCGGCCTATCCTAATGATCAGTCCCCAGCCTTCTAGGACTTGATGGGTTATCCTAACTGTAAAGTTGCAGGCCCTTTCCCATGCTTCATGTATTCTAAGGGAGAGTGTGCACCAACACATTTCTTCAAGGAATGTCTCCGTTTGCGCTTTAGTTTTTGGAACCAAGAAACCAAGTATGGTGGAATTCCATTCTTCTTTTCGCTCCACTCAATATTATGAAGATTGGGGTGATAAGGATGTCGGATGAATCTACCCATGCCCTAGAAACCAACCCTTTCTTATGATGGCATTCTTGAGGCTCTACGTTATTCACCTGTGTTAGCCGTAGGACAGGAATTGAGGATGCTCAATGCCCTAGTTGCTCATTAAAGCAAAGAATCCCATACTTTGCTTTTATCTCACAGGGAGGTCACCATAACCCTCAAGGACATCTCCTAGCTCATTAGTTTTGCCTCTCAGGGGAGCTACGAACCCCTTTCTCATTACTTCGAACAATGATGAGAAGCAAATAAAGGCCTTTCTAAATAATCTTCTTAGTCAATCCATGAATGACATCATCCTGAAGGGTCGGGGGGCAAGAAACCCAACTTTGTATGTTTCATCTATTGGATGTGGGGTTGTCACCCACATTCTAACGAGGCTGACTTGGCTGACCAAAAAGTTTGGATTAGAGGTCTAGGCTATAGTATCCCTATGCATTTCCAACCTTGATATCTTTCTAGATGTTCCGTTATGTTTTTGAGGACCAATCGATATATGCCATTTGCTCTAGTCTCTTCCCTATGGAAATTCCTATAGTTGTTAATTAGTGTGTGCTTACCTCCAGCACTTGTCATACTCGGGATGTTGTACCACTAGTTATATTGTCTCTATAACAACTTGTCATCAACTCAGGCTAGGACTAAGATATTCGCCAGCACTTCCTTATTCTTTGATGAGAGTAAATCTAACCTCTGAACTACCGAACATGTGGCATGCTTAGGTGGATTTGCAACTTTGCCTTCAGCTCGGAGCTCATAATCTTGCCGTCACCTCAAAGGATAAGAGTTGCCCCGGCAATGTATAAAACCACCTTGGGCTTCTCAGTTCAACTCATACAGGAAATTCTGACCTCTGAGAGGAGACCTCCCTGTCGAGAGAAGCTCCTCCCTTATTAGTGAGACAAGCTCCCTTCCAAGAGAGTTCCATACTCCAACACTTGTCCATCGAGCAACCATCTGGCAGCACATGCAACAAGACTGTCACCATGTAAGGTAAGCATGCCAGGTAGCCAGTCTCGGGCCCACTTCATACATTGGAAACATAAAGGATAGATCACCACAACATGTCACAGCTATGCACCAGGTGGCCAATGCATGCTACTGGTGGCCTAACAGGTAGCCCTGATTAAGCTCCAGGTGCTCGGGTTGGGTTCTAGGTGTCTTGACAGGATACCAGTTAGCCCGGATCAGGCCACAGATGTCCGAGCTGAGAACTATGTGATCGAGCTCAAGTAACAGGTGTCTTGACAAAGCCCCAAGTGTCCTACCCGAACTCCACCAAGGCAGAGCAAGCTCTAAGTGTCTTAAGCTACAACAAGTGTCCAACATTTGTTTGACACGTACATACTCTAATAGGCATCCCAAATCCTATATAAGGGGCAGGTTAGCATTTAATTCATACTTTATGACTCACTGAATATCCAACTACCCTTTGGACAACTTGGCATAATTGACTTGACTGTCGGAGTTATGTTACCAGCCCAAGATATCACCCCGGGCCTTCTGACCTTGTTTTCCTCCTTGTAGGACATGCCCTAGCTACGCCAGGGACTTAAGCATTTTTTGATGGCATCAATTGGCACCGTCTGTGGGAATTAGTGACAAAAAGCCATCTCCCCAAGAAAATTTCCTCTATCGGCATGTCTCAAACATAAAGACACACTCATCGGACCTCTCTCCATTCTCTGTTGAGACTACACTGGAGCACTCTCGGCATACCTCGTCTCTAGAGGCGCCCAAGGGGGTTACTCATTAAGAGTTCAACAGTCTGGTGCAGATTGTGAAGGACATGACCCTCCGAGTCCAAGCTAGAGATGAAATGGTACAAACTGTATGATAGGCAACATGGGATGCAACAATAGAAGCAATGGCACATTAGAACTAGCAACCGCCACCACCAACTAATCAGCCAGTTCCTCTAGTCTAGCAGAACCAGGTTGTGCAACCCATCTAGTGGGTAAACTAGCATCAGCTGCCTCCACCATCGGCTGACCCCCAGCTTCACATAATGAAAGACGCCCTGAGCATAGAGGCAGGTCGCCTTCACACCGTGATTGGCACCGAGGTGAGTAGGTAGAGAGGAGAGAATGAAAGAATTGTAGGATCCATCGTATGGATGCCAAAAAGGTTGTGGAATGGGTGTGAAAATTTAAAAAATTTCCTATCTTTCTTCCAATTGGAAGTCGTATTCCCTGATTTTAGAATCAGGATTCAAGGATCCTACTTGAACCAAACAGATCAGATCTGAACCAAGAACAAAGGGGAGGGTTATACCTGATACAGAGAATCAAGATCTCCCAACGTAGGTGTTCACGCCAAAAGAAAGATCCAAGATTTGCTCCTGCTAAAGATGACATAGTGATGGTGGGGCAGAACCAACAGTGTACGTCCCACGTACCGAACTCTTCACAAGAATCCGTTGGAAGCTTAGAGCACCGAACCAAATCAGTCTTTCAGCAAAGACTGATATCAAGAACAAGCTTCTTGATCCTCCCTTCAAAGGAGTTCGAACCAAGCAGTAAGGCAGCGGCGGCTGGAGGAGTTCCTAAGGCTGAAAGTGGCATGGATGCAGATTTCATCTTAGGGAAGGTGAGATCCTATCTCAGATTGCAGAAGAGTTAACTGCAAAACCCTAGGTCGAATTCTTGTAATTCTAGATTAGGGTTTCCTCCTTTCTTTGTGATTAAGAAACCTCCTAATTCCATTAGGAGTCATCCTAATCCAAATATGTATTTGGATAGGGGATAATCTTAATCTTATCTACAGATTAGATCAGCCCACTCCTGATCTTATCAGGAGGTTAATCTTAATCCTACTGAAGATTCACTCCTTAAGTGGGTGATCATATCAACCAAGGTCAACTCCTTTCTTTGTGATTCCAATGATTGAAATCAACTGCCGGCAGTTTGGTTTCCATCAGAGAGAGTGCATCCCCGATCATTACCTTTGTCCTACAAAGGGGCTGATCCTATCACTATGATCACCCACTCAGATGAATTCTCAGACTGTTCCAACATACCCAGGTTTTGACCACTACTAAGGATCTCACTGATTGGCATATCAAAGATAGCCCAATCTGACACCTAGTGTAGTATCATAATCGAGTCTAGGGGTCAGGTGTAACTTTTCAGTTTTGCCCATCAATCTCCAAGGTCTAGGGCAATACTATAAATTTGGTTTGGTTCAAGGATTCAAGTAATTCTACACTGCGTGTGCCTTGAGTCTTACCCTTGCGGCTGAAACAAGCAACCCCAACATTTGGCAGCACACCAGTGTCAGCCTTGGCAGGATAAATCTCCCCAGACTTATCCAACGATTGTGAACATTTAAAACTAACACGAGTCTCATTAAGTGTCCAGTTTTAGGGTCTTACACAGAAGCATACCACACAACATGAATCAAACATGTACTTTATTTATTTACACTAAATATCAAAAGTACATCAAAATTGATTGGAGCTAAGGGCATACAAAACTGTCTAACAGCTCCCACTTGCACTTAGGTCCAATCTAGTACAAGCCGGAGTCCCATACTTTCCACGTGTTTCTCAAACACCTTCTGTGTGAGTGGCTTAGTTAATGGGTCTACCACATTATCCACTGATGCTACCTTCTGAATCAAGACGTCCCCTCTACTAACGATATCCCACAGTACATGGTACTTCCTCTCGATGTGCTTTGACTTCGAGTGGACCCAAGGCTCTTTAGCATGGGTGATCGCTCCATTGTTGTCACACAACAACGTGATGAGTGATGTGCTGGATGGAACCACTCCTAATTCGTGAACGAACTTCTTCATCCACACAGTTTTCTTGGCAGCTTCACTTGTGGCAATGTACTCGGTTTTGGTTGTGGAGTCTACCGTGGACCCCTGTTTGCTGCTTTTCCAGCAAACAGCACACGATCCTATCGTGAAAATATACCCAGATGTAGAATTTCTATCATCTGGATCTGACTGGAAATCGGCTTCAGTATACCCTAGAATTTGCAGTGGACTACCATCGAATATCAAACAAAACTCTTTTGTCATTCGAAGCTATTTGAGTATGTTCTTCAAAGCAGTCCAATGCTCCTACCCTGGGTTGGCCTGGAACCTGCTTACCACACTCACCAACTAAGCAATGTCAGGGCAAGTGCACAGCATGGCATACATGATGCTCCCTATGGCTGAGGCATAGGGAACGTCTTTCATGCCCTCAATCTCCTCAGAAGTCTTGAGAGACATCTTCTTAGAGAGAGTGACTCCGTGCCTAAAAGGAATGTTTCCTTTCTTGGAGTTCTCCATTCTGTACCTTTTGACAATTTTGTCAATGTAAGCAGCCTAGGATAATCCAATTATCCACTTCGATCTATCTCTATAGAGTAGAAGACCTAGTATATAGGAGGCTTCTCCAAGATCTTTCATGGAGAATTGCTGCGAAAGCCACACCTTGACCGAAGTCAACATTCCTACATCATTCCCAATGAGTAGGATATCATCCACATACAACACCAAAAAGGTGACCTTATCCCCATTGGACTTCCTATAAACATAGGGCTCATTCGGATTCTGCTCAAAGTCAAACAATTTGACGACAGAGTCAAAACGGATGTTCCAACTCCTAGAAGCCTACTTAAGTCCATATATTGATCTATTAAATTTACATACCATGTGTTCCTGACTAGCAGCAATGAAGCCTTGCGGCTGCTGCATGTAGATATCTTCACTAAGATCTCCATTCAGGAATGCGGTTTTGACATCCATTTGCCAAATCTCATAGTCATGGTATGCTGGTACAGCTAGCAGGATCCTAATGGATTTAAGCATGGCCACGGGCGAAAAGGTTTCTTCATAGTCGATGCCTTCTCTCTGAGTATACCCTTTCGCCATCAAACGAGCTTTGTAGGTCTCAATCTTGCCATCAGGGCCCTTCTTCCTCTTATAGATCCATTTGCAACCAATTGCTTTTACCCTGGAGGGCGGATCTACTAGAGTTCAAACTCCATTGGCCTCCATTGAATCCATCTCAGCTCTCATGGCCTCCACCCACTTCTGGGAATCTATGTCCAACATAGCTTCCGCGTAAGTCACGGGATCCTCCTTACTAGTCAAGGCTTCCACCAAGTAACTATCCTGGTCATAACCATAACGGACTGGTGGCCTGGATACCTGGGTGGATCTTCTAGGTTGGTCACTACCTAGAACTTGTGGGACATCTCTCACTGCTCCTGAGCTCTCTCATCAAGAACTACTTCTTGACGATGGGTGTCCAAGATATAATCTATCTCTAAGAACTGGGCATTTCGACTGCAGAACACTTTTTGCTCACTTGGGCCATAGAAAAGATAACCCGCCGAATCCTTTGGGTATCCTATAAATAGGCAACGACAGGTCTTGGATTCCAACTTGTCCGCACTCGTTCTTTTAACGTGCGTAGGACAACCCCAAATCTTCAAGTGTCTGACACTTGGTTTCTTTCTGGTCCAAAGTTCGTATGGAGTTTTCGGAACCAATTTGGTTGGAACCCAATTCAGCACGTAGATAGCAGTCTCTAATGCATATGCCCAAAAGGATGTGGGTAATTCCGAGCGTGTGAGAAGTGACAAGACCATGTCCAACAATGTCCTATTCCTCCTCTTTGAAACACGTTAAGCTGTGGTGTTGCAGGAGGAGTTAACTGTGATATTATCCTGTTGGCCTTCAAGTAGTCCTTGAATTCATCAGAGAGATACTCGCCACCTCGATCTGATTGAAGGGCCTTAATTTCTCTCCCTAACTGTTTCTCGATTTCTTGTTTGAACTCCTTGAACTTTTCAAAGGATTCGGACTTCTATCTCATTAGGTACACATAACCATATTGTGAGTAATCATCGATGAAGGTGATAAAATACACATGTTGGTTATGAGTCCTAACACTCAGGGGACCACATACATCAGTATGTATAAGGTCAAGTGTGCTTGTACTTCTTTTAGGCTTACCGTTAAATGGCCATTTTGTCATCTTGCCTCGGAGGCAAGGCTCACAAGTGGGAAGATCTTCTAAGGTTAGAAAATCCAAAGGACCATCCTTTACCAGTCTTGTGATTCAGTCAATACCGATATGGCCAAGTCGGTAATGCCACAGGCACGTGGGACTAACTATATCATGAGTCCTTTTCTTAGAACATAGAGAACGTTCTCCAGTTCCCCTAATGTGATGAATTTATTGTTCCCTTTAACAATAATCATATTACTAAAATAATTAGTATATCCATCAGTGCACAGTTTAGAAATAGAAACCAAATTTCTTCTTAAGTTCTATACATAAAGACAATCTTTAAGTACAAGAATTCCTTCTCTAAAAAGTAGTTCTATGGTTCCAATTGTTGTAGCTGCAACAAGCAGTCGTTCCTAAGAAAAGCGTCACTTCCTCTTCACTCAACCTTTTGCTTACTTTGAAACTTTGCAGTGAATTACACGCATGAGTTGAAGCCCCGGAGTCAACACACCAGGACACAAAAGTGACTAACAAATTAGTCTCAATGACACAAGTTTCGAAAGTACCTTTTTTAGATTCCAGGTAGGCAGGACAGTTCATTTTCTAGTGGCCGGCCTGCTTGCAGAAGTGACAGGCATCGGATGCCTTGTCTTTCTTTTGTTTCTTAGACTTAGTGGCCTTTTTCTGGGGTTTCCTCTTTGTCCTCCTCTTCTTGCCAGATTTTCCAGCTTCAACAAGCAGGGCTATCGGCTCATCCTTTCTAATCAGTTCCTTGGCTCGTTGCAACATATTACTAAGCTCTTGAACGCTAACATTCAGCTTGTTCATATTGTTGTTCATTATAAATGGATTGAAGGACGGAGGCAAGGAGTTAAGAATGGCATCTATCTGTGTGACCAGATCTAGCCCAGACCCAAGGGCCTCTATCTCATTAATGTAACCCATCATTCGAAGACAATGGTCATGAACTTGCTGCCCCTTGGTCATCTGCGCGGTCATGAACTGTTTCAGGACCTTTTGGCGAGTAGAATGGTTCTACTCTTCGCACATAGTTTTTAAACTATCCAATATGTCTTTGGCGAGTTTGATCTGATCAAACTGCCTCTGTATCGGATTATCTAAAGAGGTTATGATATAGCAATGGGCTAAGGAGTTTTTCTCCTCCCATTCTTGGTTTTCCTTCCTGTTGGCTTCTGAAGCCCTGTCTCCTAGATGATCCGGTGCAGGATTCTTAGCCACTTTATCTAATTTTTCTGAAGTCAAGACTAGCATAAGTTTCTATACCAGTCAGCATAGTTTGGGCCCTTAAGCTTGTTGTCGTCAAGCAACTTAGCAAATTGTCCATTTTCTATTTTCTGATAAAATAGCAAAACATTAGTCCACAACCTTAGTTTGATTCATGTTGCCTACATAGATATGGCTTTTAATCTACATTCCATTTCCATTTGTTCATCTCTGAGATTTCCCTCCTATCTCAGTGAGGGAGATGGTGAAATGTCTCTGGAAATGCGAGAAATCACATAGGGTGTGTAGGCCAACTGTTTCAGCTGCATAACCCCACCACCTTTCTATAATAGATCATATCCACTCATCATATGAGTTTCCCTTTGGCCTCTGTCAGACAAGGTTCAAAGCCATTTTCAGGTAAACCTTTCTGTCCAGTGAGTGCTCACCCATCATATTCAAGTTACGCCAAGATACCGTGAGAGAGTTCCCATTTTTTGGTGAAGCCCCTCCCACATCGGTCTATGATGCCCCTATCATCTTATGAAACACTCTAACAGATCCAACAGCAAATGGATAACCCAATTTTATGGTGTGTTTCCTCATTACTGAAGGACCCATCATCGTGCTAATGACGAAAGGCCTTTAGAGAGTCCATCATATGGATCTCCCTATCACACGCACTCATATTTGCTGGAGGAAACAAAAATTATGCCCTAGTGAAATTAGGTCAAACTAGAGTGGTTCCCACTGACTTTCATAAAGTTAGATTTATGGTGGCCCAATTCAGCTAGGGTTTCCGCACGCGTTCCTTTTTCGGGTTGTGGGGCCCACCATGATAGAAAGGGGTCATCCAATGACCGTAAGGGACACCATGGCAATGATGTGCATTTAGCCATGGTGTGCGCAAGAGCCACTAATGAATCATCATGGGCCAAGTGCTTATGGCCCATGGTCGTAGCACATCATACATCCACACATCGCATGATATGGAAGAATTGATCCAATCAATCACATACTGTAAAACCCATTAAACAGCCCATTTATAAACCACAACATTAACAATTAATATCATCAAGGTATATGGGCTGAATTGCAGTTAGTAGTTTGGCCCATATAGCTTTTATGTAAAACTAGGCTTTTGTAGTTTTAACCCCTTAAAACTGGGCTTTACAGGTTGGGCCGAATTGGTTCTTCCAATTTAAAATTGATTTCAGACTTGAAAGTGGGAAATAATAGGACTGAATACAGCCCCTTTCGAACCCTAGATTCGGTCCAAACAGTTTTGGTCCAATCTGGTCCGAAATGGTCCAAAACCAATTTTTAATTCAAGAAACAATTCAATGAAAGATCTGAAATTAAAATTCCAAAATTTTGACAATCAAAATAGATATGGACTGTTCGTACGACCTGCAAAACAGAGGTTAGTAACTAGGGTTGCAGTTTCCCAAACTGCAAAAACGCAGATAGTGAACTCTTCATCTGCAAATCTCCAGCACCACCGGTTTCTCAATCAAGAAAATAAAAAAATAGAAATTCTATTTCTATTAATTAATTACATTCTTGATGAATCCTATACATTCAGTCTAGAAAAATAAAAAAAAAATATTTTACAAACCAAAATGAATAGAAACTGCAAATAACAGGTGCGCAAACATTCTGCGCCAAAACTGATCTTCGAACTCCATGTACAAACATTCCATCAAGTCAAAAATAAAATAAGAACAGTTCTAAATTAAATTTCAGATTAATCGCCCATACAAGAAACAATTTCTTGAAACAAAACTACAATTTGCGCAATACCCGGATAGAACAGCTTCTACCGAATTGCGTAGGTTCAAATCTGATCTCTTGGTTCAAGATTCGAACCTGTGGCTCTGATACCAGTGAAAGAATGGTAGGATCCACCGTATGGACGCCAAAAAGGTTGCGGAATGGGTAAGCGAATTTCAAAAATTTCCTACCTTTTTTCCAATCGGGAATCGTATTCCCTAATTTTAGAATCAAGATTCAAGGATCCTACTTGAACCAAACCAGACCAGATTTGAACCAAGAACAAAGGAAAGGGTTATACCTGATAAAGAGAATCAAGATCTTCCAACGTCGGTGTTCACGCCCAAAGAAAGATCCAAGATCTGCTCCCGCTGAAGATGACACTGCAATGGTGGGGCAGAACCAATAGTGTAAGTCCCACGTACCGAACTCTTCACAAGAATCCGTTGGAGGCTTAGAGCACCGAACCAAACCAGTCTATCAGCAAAGACTGATATCAAGAACAAGCTTCTTGATCCTCCCTTCAATGGAGTTCAAACCAAGCAGTAAGGTAGCGGCGGCTGGAGGAGTTCCTAAGGCTAGAAATGGCGTGGATGCAGATTTCAATTGCAAACGAGTTGACTAAAAAACCCTAGGTTGAATTCTTGTAATTCTAGATTAGGGTTTCCTCATTTCTTAGTGATTAAGAAACATCCTAATCCCATTAGGAGTCATCCCAATCCAAATCTGTATTTGGATAGGGGATAATCTTAATCCTATCTGCAGATTAGATCAATCCACTCTTGATCTTATCAGGAGGTTAATCTTAATCCTATC
This sequence comes from Nelumbo lutea, assembly GCF_056320005.1. NCBI lineage: Eukaryota > Viridiplantae > Streptophyta > Magnoliopsida > Proteales > Nelumbonaceae > Nelumbo > Nelumbo lutea. The sequence continues at coordinate 56,207,618 of NC_142687.1, read as the reverse complement.
TACAGATTCGCCCCTTAAGTGGGTGATCATATCAGCCCAGGTCAAAATGGACTTTTAGGCCCAATAAGAAAATAGTGCTCAATAAGTTTCCAAACTGCTGCCCAGTTGAGCTTCTTTGATCTACACATCAGCCACATACATTCGGCCCAACCTTTGTTACAAGGCCTAGCCAAATTCATTGGAAAGCCCAGTGAACCCCTTGAGCCCATCACATTGACTCTATGGGCCCAACACTTACACTAAGTGGTCCTTGGGCCAAGCCATCTTATAAAACCTAGGGACTGTGGGCAGATGCAAGATTAGCCCATCAGGTATTACCCTAAATGGCCTTACACTTAACCTCTTAGCCCATAATGATCAAACACTGCCCGACAACAGATGACCTCTCCCTCGGCTGCAAGGAACAGTGCTGCACTCTCTACTCACACGGATCCCGGGAATTAAAACCATTTGCAAACATTTTGAAACCGTATATAAGTATATATCATATATATAAATTTGCAAAAACAAATTCCAACAATTGAAATAAATTGCCGGCTGTTTGGTTTCCATTAGAGAGAGTGCATCCCTGATCATTACCCTTATCCGACAAAGGGGTTGATCTTGTCACTATGATCACCCACTCAGATGAATTCTCAGACTGTTTCAATATACCTAGGTTTTGTCCCCCGCTAAGGATCTCACTGATTGGCATATCAAAGACAGTCCAATCTAACACCTAGTGTCGTATAATAATCGAGTCTAGGGGTCAGGTGTAGCTTTCCAGTTTTGCCCATCAATCTCCAAGGTCCAGGGCAATACTGTAAATCTGGTCCGATTCAAGGATTCAAGTAATCCTACACTGCATGTGCCTTGGGTCTTACCCTGGCGACTGAGACAAGTCACCCCAACATTTGGCAGCACACCAGTGTTAGCCTTGATAGGATAAATCTCCCCAGACTTATCCAACGGCTGCGAACATTTAAAACTAACACGAGTCTCATTAAGTGTCTAGTTTTAGGGTCTTAAACATAAGCATACCACATAACATGAATCAAACATGTACTTTATTTATTTACACTACATATCAAAAGCACATCAAAACTGATTGGAGCTAAGGGCATACAAAACTGTCTAACAGAGAAGAAGAAGGATGGGATAGGCATAGCCGACACCATCAACAACCTGATCATCCTGCTCAGCGCTCCCACGTTTCTGAAGAGGTGAGCAGGTGAAACTCCCCTAGGACAAACCATTTTCCAACTGCTGAGCAAATGAGGAAATGAAGGTAGCATACACCGGAAGGTCATCGTGGTGAACAAGGGGGCATTTTGACAAGCTAGACTCTGTTCACCCAGAGGTAGTAAGTAAGTTAACTACAACAGTACCTGATCTGGTTAGAGCATCCCCTCTGGTTCCAGAAGTTCTTTCAGAACCATGACCTAAGGGGATTAAGACCCCAACTTTTGAGACATATGATGGAACAACAATCCAATGGATCATGTTGAGAGTTTCTAGAACCTTGTGCTATTCAACGGGGCCTCAGAGGCCAACATGTGCATGGCTTTCCCTGCTACCTTCAGGAAGGCAGCCAAACTCTGGTATTCGGGCTGCCACCTTGGTCCATAAGTAGTTGGACCCAATTTTCTGATCTGTTTATTACTCATTTTTCTACAAATTGTAGATGCTAGAAGACAACTATGATGTTGATGCACATCAAGTCGTAGATGCCATTGAGTTAGCAGCTGCGGTTTGTCCTTCTCTTCTACTATCTCCCTCTTCCGTTCACCGATCAGATTTCTATCTCCCTTCCACCTCTCTATTCTCCCATCATCATCGATCGAACAAAGTTGGTTGTAGTAGCATAGTTCAAGCTTGGAAGTAAGTATTCTTTCCATCAAACTACCGTTCACATCGTTGATCATTGTCATTGGCAGTCGGTAACCAATGGTTGAAACAAATTAGTATCGACTCTGTTCCACTGTGTGTCATTTGCAACTCGGTGTATCATCTGCAAATCTATGACTAAAAGAGAAATACCCCAGTTCCTTCCAATGAACCTGGGTTTGCAACTTGGCGTATCATCTCCATCTCCCTCTCAACTTTAAAGTGGTCTACGTCTAGAACATTTGATCATGTTTCGCAATCTGCGAGAATCATCTCTATCCCAATTAGTAGCCTCTGATCGAAACAGACTAAGATCTCCCCTGTTCCGTCGATAGTTTCTAGGCCGACATTGGTAAGATCCATTAGTCGTCTTCTTTTTTATTTTTTTCTTCTCTTTTTCCATTGTCTGCTCCTTGCCAAATCAACTTCCAAAGCAACCCAAACTTGCTGAAGTGCATATCACTAAACTACTAATCAACTATGAATGTCCCTAATTCTTGCAAATAGGATAATTCTTTTTATTTGATTTTATCCATTATTGTTCTGCAATCATATTCTATGATTTTATTTGATTTTATCTAATGATTAAATTCAACTTAAATGAGAATACCAACCTGAGCATTCTCCCATAGTCCGAAGGTTTGGATTTTCTCTCTCTTCAGACCATTCCATTGAGTCCGAAGGTAGGGGCACTGATAGAAAAAGGGTGAGGGAGCAATCGTCCACCCTTTTGCTCAGGTCCCTGAATCCAAAAGGGGATTGGTCTATGAGTATGGAAGGAAACATCATTTTGAGCTGATAGAGGATGCAAGTCTCTGTTTTGGATTGAAATTAAAAAAAAAAGGATAAAAAAGGGAAAATAAAAAAGATGCTAAATAAATCAAATAAGTCTTTTTTGTTGGTTTATTTTCAGTTTGTAACTTTCTTTATCATTATTGTGTTTTATTAATCATGTATTTGTGATTATGCTCACTTAAGACACCATGTGGGCCCCACCTATTGGACCTGGGAGAGGGGTGCATAACCCCTTCCCTCTCCCATCCAAGTCTTACCTTGATTGGTTAGTCGGTGCCTCAGGCGTTGGAGTCACTATCTAAACAAAAACCATTTTTTTAAATCGTTCTCGGAGGTCACATCACCTCCCTTTCCTAATTTGATGGGTGGCGACTCCATTTCTAGCCCAAGTGGTAAGTGAGCCATTTTCCATTGCTCACATATATTGTTTCTATAATGAATCCATTGAGAAACACATTATGAACATCTAATTGTCAAATATCCCATCCTCAAGATATTTCCAGAGAAAGACTAGTACAAACAGTGGTGGGTTTGACCACAGGACTAAAGGTGTCTATGAAGTTAACGCTAGTAACTTGAGTGAAGCCTTGAGCAACAAGACAAGTTTTGTAATGACCAATTGAGCCATCAAGGTGACATTTGATTTTAAAAAACCACTTGGAACCAACAACATTCATAAAGGAGTCATAGGGAACCATCTCCCAAGAAACATTCTGAACTAAGGCATGAAACTCGATGGCCATGGATAATCGCCAATGAGCAAACTTTGAAGCTTGAGCATAGGAAGATGATTCAACGTCATGACTAGCGACATCATGAAGCAATTATACGGAAGAGGATGGTGAGTGGCAAGTAGATCATGAGCCAAACGAGCTACCACCAACCTTGTTTCCATGGAATGAGTGCACATAGGAAGATGCACCACTAGAGTTATGTCCAAGAGCTCTTGAAGAGCTCGAGTGCGCCGAATTGGTAAGAGGTTATCACTTATAGAAACTGCATGTTCTAGGTTAGGAGAAGAAGTAGCATATTCCTCATTAGTAATCTCAATAGAAGGTAGAGGAGAAGAATATACCTCATGAATAGCAAGAGTCGAACAAGGAACAGAGTCAGTGTCACCTAGAGGAGGAAGAATGACGCCAATAGTATTAGAAGAACCAATAGACGGTGATGATTATAATATGCCGGGGAAGGAGTACTCATCAAAGACAACATGTTGAGCAATAATTTCTTGGCCTATAGCAGGATTGTAACAACAACACCCTTTGTGATAGTTACTGTAGCCAATGAAAATACAAGGTGTATAGTGAAAATCCATCTTGTGCTTATTGTAGGGCCTAAGAAGAGGATAACACTTACAACCAAAAACTTTTAATAGAGAATAATCTGGAGGTTTCCCAAATAATTTTTCAAAAGGAGAGAGATTACCAAGGCCTAGAGTAGGCAGTCGATTGATAAGAAAAATGATAGTTTTAGTAGCATCTGCCCAGAAGGACTAAGGGAGAGAGGAGGATGCTAGTAGAGATAATGTGGACTCAATGACATGATGGTTTGCGTTCAACACTGCCATTTTGTTCATGTGTGTGAGGACATCTAAGATGATGAGTGATGCTTGCATCATCAAGATAATGAGAAAGACTATGAAATTCTCTGCCTCAATCACTCTGAAACATCTTGATTTTGGTCGAAAATAAGGTCTCCACATGACTTTTAAATTTAAGAAAAGTATTAAACACATCTGATTTCTTCTCAAGAGGATAAATCCATGGCAATTTGAAGTAGGCATCTATGAATAAAACATAAAATTTATATCCTTTATTAGACAAAGTTGGGGCAGGTCCCCATACATCAGAAAAAACTACCTCAAGTGGAGAAGAAAATTTTGTATCAGATAAAGGTAAAATTAAACGATGGGATTTACCCATTTGACATGCCTCACACAAAAAGGTGACTAAGAGACCCTGAATATGGCAAACCAAATTTAGAAATAAAATTTTTTAACAATTTTTAGAGACGCATGACCAAGCTACTGATGCCATTCTTCCAAGGAAGCTTTCTCGCCTACAAGAGCTTCTGAGTTGTCTATCTTATGCTGAACTGTCATGAGAAATTGATAGAGTCCATCTCTACTAGGTCCTCGGAGTAAAACTCTCCCCATATGGTCCTTCAAGACAGAAACATGGGTGAAACTCAAAATTCAAATTATTATCCTTGGTAAACTTACTGAAAGCAGATTTTTTTGTAAGAGCAATAACATGAAATACATTCTTCAAGACAAATCCATTATTATTGCAAACAAGAGAGGCTGGTCCAATGATATCTATCACCAAACCTATTCCATTACCAATATTGACTTGATCAGAACCTTGATAATTCAATCTAATTTGTAAGTTATCAGCATCCGATGTCATATTACGGGTGGCGCCACCATCCAGATACCATATTGGATCGAACCTAGAAATAGAGCCATTATGTGACATCCCATTATAAAAGGCTGCAGGATTTGGTGGATTTGGGATGTTCTCTCCTTGATAAGAGAGAACATACCATTTGTAACATTTCAGTGCTCCATTACCTAATTCGTTACAAAGTTGACAGATAATGGTGTTTCATCTTCCATGACCTTGTCCATGACTAGAGGGCTAACTGCCATGCCCCCTACCTCTGCCATGATTATAACTTCCTCTATTTTGACTATATGAAATCTGAGAAGATTGAAAATTATTGGTCAAATTTTTACTATTATTTGTTGCAATATGTGCATTAGGATTTTCACCAGAAAAATTGTGTTGTAGAAACCATGCTTCATGACTCAAGAGAAGTCCAAGAATATCACTAATACTAAGTTGATCTACATTAGTTCAATTTGTCATTGCTATAATAAGAGATTCATACTCACTACCTAAGCTAAATAGGATGTATAAAACCAGATCTTCTTTTGCTATTGGTTCTGAAACTGTAGAAAGATTATCTGCAATCGTTTTGGCTTTCTGAACATAGTGACTGATTAACAGATTTTCCTTCTTGAGATTCTGAAGTTGGTGCCTAAGTTGTAGTACTCTGGACTGAGAATGTGAGGAGAAGGATTTTTCCAGGGCACTCCAAACTTCAGCAACTATAAAGAGTCCAACAACTTGTGCTAGAACTCCCTCAGTTAGAGATGCTATGAGCCAACCACTACAAGAAAATAGACCTATAGCTATGGACAAAACCGTAGCTATAAATTCAAAAATCCGTATCTATAGGTCTATAGCTACAAACAAGCTACTGTCAAAAAATAGTAGCTACAGTCGCCGTGGCTATAGGATATAACTACGGATGCTAGAATCCATAGCTAAAACTAACCTATAGCTACAGACTATGACTGTGGCTAAAGCCTTAACAAATCTATTATATGCAAATTTTTAGCTACGATTTTTAAGTTATCATAGCTACAAAATTGACTTTATAACTACAGTTGTGAAATAAACCGAGTTAAATGTTACTCTATAGCCACGGTTGTAAGATGTCTATAGCTACAAAATTTGCATCTATAGCTACAGTTTTTAAAATGTCCGTATACAAATATGAATCTATAACTACGGTTTAGATGGACTGTAGTTAAAAAGTATAAATTTGTAGAAATGAATTTAGGTTGTCCATGGCTAAAAGTCAAAGCCTGCTACTAGTTAAGCAGTCTGTAGCAAAATACCATGAATCTAGCTATTGTTTTTAACTACATGTAGATAAAATTGTTAACAATGATTGATAATTAGATCTTGAATTTCTTTGCATTACTTTTTTAAGTGATTTTTTCCCTGTATCGAATACAACCACAACTTATTTCATTAATAATATAAGATGAAACTTGAACACAAAATTTTAATAAAAGATTATATAATGAAGAAATGAATTACATCTCAAGGGTACTTTAATACATCCATGTATTTAAAATCTATTACAAATTCAAGGTTCTTGAATACATGGAACTAAAAGCATAAAAAAAGAAACTTGATATGTAAATTTTGATCAAATTTGTCTCCTTCTGCATGCGTGAAGTATCTCCTTTATCATGTTCAACCTATAAGAAAATAATAGAAAATAAGTTAAAAATCACACTTTTAGAAATATAAAATCATGTATGGAAATTTAATAATTAACTGTGCAATATAAACTTGCCTACTTCATACCAAGCCTAATGTTAAACAAATCAAAAGTGCAAGGATTGAGATCAAACTTGAAATGAGGCTTAGGATTTGATACTTTTTTATGAATAATTTGATAGTTGTATATCATTTTGTTTTGAGACAATGTTAAGGACAACTTTGTTCCCCAAGGAGGTACCCAACTAGAGCTCTCTTGCTTCATGTTGTAGTTTTTAATATATTGAAATTAAATAATTGTTATTATTTCCTAGCGGCTACGGGTGATAATTTCAATCTTCAGAAAAGGAATAAGAAATAATGGCATTTTAATAAACTTTAAGAAGTAATGAATTTTCAAGAGCTATTTCCATGTAGTAAATGGATTATTGTTTGGAAATCTACTTGAATCTAATGCATTAGTTAAAGGAATACGTGGAAGCTAATAACTTGAGTCTGACTTCTTAATCTTCTTACTGTAAGAGCAGCCTTCCTAAAATCCTTGAGATCCTTAGACTTCTCATTAATCCTTTCCAATTTCAAAACCAACTTTTTTCTCAAAAATCCAATTTGAACCCAACTCTTGAGCCTTTTCATTGATAGCCCCAACAAGTCCAGCTGATCTCCAACCACCTAGCATAACTTCAACCCTTGAAATATTTCCTTAAGAGCCTAGGAATGACCAAACGACATTAGTAATCTTTTAGTCATTGCCCTTCAGCACTTCATTAGCAATCCTCTTAAAAGAAGAAAAAAAATACATATCTTCAACAATAATGTACTTCAAAAAAACTACTACTCTTTATTCAGCAAAGCTTAAAGAGTGAAGCAAGTAAAACAATAAGTATTAGGCTTCGAAAAAAAAGTAAAACAATAAGTATTAGAAGGTTGCCCCCTTAGTCACGAGAATCTTCATATTGCCTTTTTTCAAGAAATTTCTCTTGATATCAACAAAAATATTATAACTAAAGTTTGAATTAATGTATCATCGAAGAGTATTTTCAAGAAATCATTAAACTAGAAAATCTATCATATATTAGTGCATACTGAGTTCATCAAGAAAATCCAAAAAAAAATATGTTCCAAAGATTGTTACAACAATAACCAAAACATAAAAATGGAAAAAAGATCATATGCACTTTATGCAATTTATCACCTTATTGCTTTTTCCTCTAAAACCTAGCTTTAGAATATATCATTGTGCAAAAGGATTTTCTAAAATGAACTTTCCAATCAAAATTAATTCAATATTAAAGCCAAAATTAATTTTCAAATTCATTAACATCTTTCCATCGGTGGAAGGTTTTCCTATTCCTAAAAGATAGGGCTTAGTCATTTCCAGGAAGAGTAGAGGTTCTGAGTCCTTTTACCCAAAAGCCCTTTTACCTAAATATTAAGAAGGATCTCCGATCTCTTTAAATGATGTTAAACTCATGTTACTCAACTAAGGACCAATCAGAAATTAACGGCTCAAAATTTGAAGGTAAGGAACATGAGAACCAACAAAAATTATCAAAATATTTTAATAAAAAAAAGAGCAGAGAGAGAGAGAATGTTTCAAGCTGAACAAATTTAAATGTCTCTTCTTCACAATGATGAGTTCTTATTGAATTGGATCATAAGATGCACAAGTGCCATTAACTCATTAGAAAACTGTTGAACCTTCTTGGTTGCATGACACTCTGAAACCAAAGCCTCTTCATATGTTAAGTTTTGTTTTCTAGTAACTTTACATGTCCATACTCTCCTATGATATAGATTCATCCACTTCAGATATTCTCTGATTTAGGTTAAGGAAAGATTCAGATAAAGAACATGGTCTGATATCTTAGGTTGCAAAATAATGGTGGTTTCACTTTCTCCTTGGTAAACAAGACTTGGAAGATCAAACCTTTGTCACAAGATTTATGGATAAGAAAGAAAATATAACAATTCAAATGCATAAAATAATAACTTTCATGAAAGCTCATGTCATTACCCCTGAAGACACAAAGAGGACACTGATAATCACGAAATATCTCTTTTGTGAAGCGAACTTGGAAAATTATCTCACGAGGCTCCAAATCCCGGGGTGGTTCCACTAGAGAAAAAGCTTTTCTTTTGAAAAGAGGCATAGGAATTCAATCTACCATGAATAAAAGAAGTCTAGAAGAATGGATAGACTTGATTTAGGATATGTACTTCTTGCAAAACCCAGCTTCTCATAAGAAGGAAGCCCTACAATCCACTAAATCAAATAGGAATTATACAAATAAATCACCTACTAGAATTAAAACCTGCATTTTCCCAAAAAAAAATCCAAACGAATAAAACCACATCAGCAACACCCACATCCAGTAAAGAAAAATAAACCCTAGATCAAAAGGTCGCAATTGAAAATAAAAATTCTTTCCTGCCTGAAATCCCACTTCATGAAAAAGATGTTCGAAATCCACAAGCACCCACAACCACCACAAACTTCCCCACTTTCACCTACTATACATTCAAAGCAGAACTCTTAGGAAGTATAAATCGAACAGAAAACTAAAAACTCCATCAAAGAATGCAAAAACCATTCCAAACAAGAAAGAAAGAAAATGAAAGAAACATCCAATGCTTCAATAGGGGACACTTATTTTGACCAAGAAAAAAACTTCCTAACGAGAGATCTTAAGTCATAGATCCATCTAGAAGTAACAAATGAGAAGAACAATAGAGTTTGGCACCTGAAAATTCCTGAATAAAAAGCATGGGAAAATAGGACAAATTGCTCCTCTTTCTTGCTCTTTCTCCCTCCCTTCTCGTCTTTCTTTCTTGAGTGAAGGTTTGGCTCCTCTCTGCACAGCTTCCCTCATCCCTCCTTCTTGGAAGAAAATTAAAACATTTATAAATTCAATAATTAAAAACAAAAAGATAAAGTCCCCTGAACTTTTGAATTTTAGCACTTTAGCCCTACTCCATTAACTAGTTTGGCTATTCGGTTGTGAAGGTAAAATTACAAAATTGACCATCTCAGATGTGATGGGCTAAGAGGAAAAAACTATCAAAATTAAATATTTATTATTTTAATTATTATTAATTAGTAATCACAAATTATTATTAAATTCATCATTAATTAAATATTAATAATTTATTAATTACTAATTATTTTTAAAATTTTCATCCATGAATTATTAATTACCCTTATAGCTATTCATAATTAAAATCCATGGGTACAACTATAAATATCTTTTATTTACAGACAAATACCGTAGCTAATGGTCAATTATAATTTATAAGCACGGATAACTAAAGGCCGTTGGTATATCCATGAATAGTTTTTAGCCACGAACAAATTACGGTGGCTAAAGTTCAATTTCAGTTTCTATGATTTCTAGCCATGGATTTTGTTATCTGTGGCTATAAAGATTTTAGCCATGGATAAAATGAAGTCTAGCTAAAGATGAAATGATGGTAGTTAAAGGTCAATTTTTAGCTATGGACATTTATTGTCTGTAGCAATAGCCCATGCTTTAGCCACGAATTTTTATGTTTGTAGCTACATTGCAGTAGCTATAGACCTATTTTCTTGTAGTGAACTTAAGGCAAGTTGATTTAATTGTACCCATGTAGAAAAAGCTGGGTTAGGAATTCTCTTACTGTTATCAATAGGATTCTAAATCTCTTCCAGAGGAGGCTTGGCCAATTCATCAATTAGTCCCATTAGCTTGTGAACTTGAAGTAATGGTAGCAGTTGAGTTTTCTGGAGAAGAAAGTTTTCCCCATTGATCTTGATTGTCAAATAATGGGAGATGTTGGGAATGGAGCTGACACTCATTGGCATTGAAGGACTCTAAGAAAAAGTCTTGCTTGATCTCATTGCTTCAGATACATTGGTAGTGTTGAAAGCCATGTCTTGGTTGAAAAGACTTGGCTCTGATACCAAGGTACAGTCTAGAGAAAGACAATAATTCTAAAAGAATGGGTTGAATTTCATTAACATTGATTTGATTACATAAAGATATTATATACAAAACAATGGAGAATAAATTTGGAAAATAATTACAAGAATAGCAATCAAGCTAATTAGCCTTTTTAAGAAACTTCCTAATGAGAAAGTTTCCTTTTCATTCTAGCTGGTTTCTCTATAGTAATTACTCCATCTTTGGTAGGAGATCCTCTAGCTGGTCTCTCTATAGTAACTGCTCCATCTTTGGTAGGAGCTCCTTCAAGAGTAACAACTCTCTTTTTGGTAGAAGGACTAGGGCTGGTCAAATCCTCAATACCCTCAATAAATACCAACATTAAGCAATATTGTACTAGATGCCTGTAAAAACACTGTGGTAGCTTGCATTCTTAGAGTCAAATAATCAGTCAGATTATTGGCTTGATTTCTTATAATAAGATACAAAAGTAGTCATACTTAGCCACTATTTTTATTTAGCACAAAACCAAACATTATTAATGCATTGCCCACCCCATTCCAAGGTTTGAGTCAAAGTGAAAAAGGCCAAACTTGTCCTTCTAACCCCTACTTTGGGAAAGCAAAGTACCATGCCACTAAAAGAGAAAGAGGAAGAGGAAGAAGACCTATCTCCTGGTGTGTCCGGAAGCGTGTCGTTAACCACTTCGGAACACCAATTTTAATATTTATAAAATTCTCCGATTCTCAAAACAACAACAAACACAGTTAGTGGTGGGAAAGGGGTCGTATCCATAGGGAAGTGAGGGAAAAATCACTACATACTTTAATCCAGACAAAATAACATAATTGGAAGTTGCAGAAACACAAAACATTAATTAATTAAACTGGAATCCATTAAAATAAAATTCGAACAGAGCTGGAAGTGAACAGTGCAGAAGAATAAATAAATAATAGAAGTAAATAAATAAAAGAAACTAAATAAAAAGTCTGTAATTCGACCAGAGGTAGCAGTCTCCGAATCTCTCCTATGACCCTCGAACTCCTCGAGCTAGGCTTTTCGCCTGACCTAGCCGAATCCCAGATATGCAGAAAAGAAAACAAAAATTAAACTAGATAAAAGTAAATTGCAGAAAGGAAAAAAAGAAAAAAAATTAAAGAACGGAAATTAAATCTAAAACAAAAGTAAGATAGTGTATGCCCTTAAATCTAGGCGAACTGCAAGCAGGAACCCCTCCTCTTGCCTAGGCATTCTCCTCTTCCTCTATCCTTGAACTTCTCAAGATCAGCCTTCCGTATTGTTAGATAGTGTATGCCCTTAGCTCTAATCAGCATGATGTACATTATGACATTTATTGTAAATGAATAAAGGACATATTTGATTCAAGTTATTATGGTATGTCTCTGTGTAATACCCTTAAACTTGACACATATGAGACTCCTGTTAGCTTAGAATCTTCACAACCGTTGGATAGATCTGGAGAGATTTATCCTGCCAAGGCTGACATTGGTGTACTGTCAAGTTGGTTGGGGTGGCTTGTCTCAGCCGCCAAGGTGAGACCTAAGGTGCATGCAGAGTGGGTTTTCCTGAAACCCTGAACCAGACCAAAATTTCAGTATTGCCCTGGACCTTGGAGATAAATGGGCAAAATAGGAATGTTACACCTGAACCCTAGATTCGATTATGATACTGCACTAAGTGTTAGATTGGGCTGTTTTTGATGTGCCAATCAGTGAGATCCTTAGATGGGCTCAAAACGTGGGCATGTTGAGACAGTCCGAGAATTCATCTAAGTGGGTGATCATAGTGATAAGATCAGCCCCTATGTCAGACAAAGTGAATGATCGGGGATGCACTCACTCTGATGGAAACCAAAACTGCCGGCAGTTGATTTTAACCGTTGAAATTTGATTTTGCAAAATATATATATATATATATATATATTATGGTTTCAAAATGTTTGCAAAAGGTTTTGATGTAGCGCGATCCGGTCACTCCTAGCTGGCGCTCGCGTGGCTCCTGAGAGGTACTTGAGACGAGAAGAAAGAAGAAGAACTCCCGGGGGTATTTGCCCAGCGTGAACACTCCGATGATTAAGTCAGTATTCTGTGCAAGAAGCAAAGGGAAAACAAAGGCTAAGAGTGCAAATTGTGCAGGTGGTTCGAAGATACCTTTATCCTTAAGAATCAGCTTCTTATAACAGAATCCCGTTGCTACAGGCCCTCTGGCTTCTGACAGGGCAGGTATAACTACCACTATCAGTCTGCCACAGCTATTACAGGCAAGGCTGAGGTGGCATGTGCAGGGCCGTCATTGCAGGGTACGTGCCTGTCAAGTGCGAGAAACCTTCTAAAGGTGATAGGCGCAATGCTATCTGATAGGAGACATGGCTGCTGTCCCCAAATTTGTCGGGTACGGTGGTCGGGCAGGAGACCTTCCTGTGGTATACCGAACTACCCTTCCGCAAATTGTCTTGCATCGGGCTGTCTCTTGAGTGACAAGATGCCTGTAGCAAGTTATGCCGAGCTGGCTGACCCGAGGTGTTTATGCCTCGGGGTGTCAAGAGATGGATCAGCACGTTCTTATCTGGGAGTGGCCCGAGGTCCATTGGGAGGAGCTCGGGCATCAAGAGAGGTTAGGGTGCCCTGAACTCGGGGCACCACGAAGTGCCTTAACCCCGGGGAGGAGGTGCGGGTAAGGCGGCTTTTGGCGAGTAGCTTATCCGCCCAGTTGCCAAGCTGAACTCAATGGGACCTTCCCTCTGAGTTGTGGTCATGTCAGTCGTGTTGTCACGTTGTCACTGTTTTGTTAGACAGTTTTGTATGCCCTTAGCTTCAATCAAAATGATGTACTTTATGAGTTTATTGTAAATGAATAAAAGTGCATATTTGATTCATGTTCCCTTGGTATGTTTCTGTGTAATACCCTTAAACTGGACACTTACTGAGACTCGTGTTAGTTTAGAATGTTCACAGCCAGTGGGTCGGTCTGGGGAGACCTATCCTGACAAGGTTGACACTGTGATGCCACCAAGTTGGTTGGGGTGGCTTGTCTCAGCTACCAAGGTGAGACCCTAGGCACATACAGTGTGGGATTAATTGAATCTTTGAACTGGACCAGATTTCCAGTATTGCCCTGGACCTTGGAGATTGAGGGGCAAAACTGGAAAGTTACACCCGACCCCTAGACTCGATTGTGATAGTGACAGTCTGAGAATTCATCTGAGTGGGTGATCATAGTGACAGGATCAACCCCTTTGTCGGACAAAGGTAATGATCGGGGGTGCACTCTCACTGATGGAAACCAAGACTACCGGCAGCCGATTTCAATCGTTGAGATTTGTTTTGCAAAATATATTTTATATGAGATATAAAAGTATATATATTATGGTTTCGAAATGTTTGCAAATAGGTTTTAATTCCCAGGATCCATACTTGAGAGAGTGCAACACTGTTCCTTGCAGCTGAGGGCGAGATCATCTCTTGTCGTGTAGTGTATGATCATTATGGGCTGAGAGGTTAAGTGTAAGGCCATTGAGGATAATACCTGATGGGCTAATCTTGCATCTGCCCACAGTCCCTGGGTGTTACAAGGTGGCTTGGCCCAGGGACCACTTAGGGTAAGTGTTGGGCCCATAGAGCCCATCTGATGGGTTTCAGGGGGTGCACTGTCCATAACAGTGTATTCGGCGAGGCCTTGTAACAAAGGCTGGGCTGAACCCATGTGGCTGGTGTGTAGATCAATGTTTGGGTCCAACGCCATACAAGGAAGCCCAACTAGGTAGCAGTTTGGAAGGCTAAATGAATACATAACCCTAAATGGGCCTTAAGCCCATTTCGAACTGGGCTAATTTGATTAGTCATTAAGGGGCAAATTCTGAGATAAGATCAATTGATAGGATTGGGCCCACACCCTATCCACTCAGAGAGTCCAAGATCTAAATGAGATTTAGATCTGGAAACTTCCTAATTAGATTAGGAGATGGCTGATCTAATTTGCAGATAAGATAAGGATTACCCCTTATCTTAAAGGGACTTCTAATCCATATATGATTTGGGTTAGCAACTCCTAATGGGATTAGAAGTTGATCCCTTTAACTCTATAAAAGGAAGAGGGGGGCGGCAGCCTTTAGACACAACACAACAAACAATCAACAGTCTTGTCTTCAGAGCTGAGATCACAGAAGAGAGAATTCTACACCCTACAAATACTCTCTAGCCGATTTCTTCCTGCAGCCGTTGCCTACAACAGTTCGATCTCCATTGCTTGGGAGAAATCAAGATTGGATCTTGATTCCAGTCTTTTGGAGAAAAGATTGGTGGGAGTTGTATTCACAAGCCGTCCAAGTGATTCTTGAGAAGGATCAAGTTCTTTTGGAAGAACACTGTTGATTCTACTCCACCTTGCACTGCACCATCTTCAGTGGGAGCAAACTTTGGATCCTACCTTGGGCGTGAACACCTCTATTGAGAGATATTGTTTCTCCGTATCAGGTATTATCTCTCTCCTCCTTTTGGTTCAGATCTGGTTCAGTTTATGGTTCAAGAATGATCCTTGAAAATAAGATTTTCTAAATAGGGAATTCGATTCCCAGTTGAAGGGAAAGAAAAATATTTGAAATTTGCCCCCTTTATTCCACAATCTTTGGGAGTCCATATGATGGATTTCCTATCCCTTCAGTGGTATCAGAGCCATGGTTCAAATCTTGAACCATTCTGTTTCAGATCTGAACCTGCGCAAATTGGGAGAAGGCGTTCTACCCAATTTGTGCAGATATGGGTTTTGGGAAATTTGTTCCCAAAACAGATGGGCAATTAATCTGAAATTAATTTTAAATAAATCTGATTATTATTTAGAATAGTTCTTTATAATTTTCTTGATTTATGGGCTGTTCGTACAAGGGGAGATCGAACTCTTGGTTTGCGTAGGGAGAACTGCAAGATTTGCAGTTTATTGAATTTATTTATTACATTTGGATTGTAATTATTTTTTTTTAATTTTTAGACTCAATGTATAGGCATTCGATCTGATGTAATAATTAATAGAAATAGGATTTCTATTTAATTTTAATTTTGGATTGAAGATGGCAGCGCAGAAAAGGAGATTTCATAGATGGGAGATTCGCTATCTGCGATTTGTAGTTTAAGAAACTGCAATCTCTGATCTAACCTTTGTTTTGCAGGATGGAGTGTGTGAACAGCCTTGATTAACTGATTCTTGTTTTTCTTTTATCAGTTATTTAATTTTAGATTATTTTCTTGAATTAAGGATTTAATTAAAAATCAAACCCTAGACCCATTCGATCCAAGATTGGTTTAAACTATTTTGGACCAACTCTATGGTTTAATAAAGGCTGAAAGTCAGCCCTAATTTTCCCACTAATGGGCCTGAGGATTGATATTTAATTAAATGGTTAATTCGGCCCAACCTGTAAAGGCCCAGTTTTAAATAGTTAAAACTACGAAAATCCCATTTTAAAGGATAAAGCTATATGGACCGAACTGGGTAACCCTAATTCAGCCCATATACCTAGATAATATTAATGGTTAATATTATGGAATTTTAACGGACTTCCAATGGGCCTTACAGATAATTAATTGATTTGATCAATTTATCCCTTCATGTTTGGGTGTCCATATGATGGATTTCCTATCCCTTCATGTTTGAGCAAGGTCACGCCCACGTGTACCCGTGCTGTGAGGTCGGGCCAAATCACCCTCCATCAATTACCCCCCACTCCCTGTGCTGCCGGCGATGACCTAGTGCGGGGGTAGATTTGGTGTCAGTACTTATGCCGCTTTGTCGCACGCTCCGTCTAGCTGAACCGATCCAGTGCCTGATTTGATCAAAAAATACTTGAGTCGCATCTGGATTACGTGCAGATCTCACGGGATTTGGACTTTGTGGATGTCAAAAATGCGTTAAATCATTTTCACCTCGAGGAACCCGCAGCTGTGACTATAAATAGGGGGACCCTTGACCATTTTCTTCGCCACAAAGCTTTCGTCATTAGCATTTGAGCTCGCATCGAAGGTCTCTTAGCTCGGGTCTTCCAGTTGGTCCTGTTCTCCCAGTCTGGTAGCGTTCCTTTGGTGAGTCCTCCCGAGCTTCCTTTCCCCTTTCAATTTGTTTCTTTCCTTTAGCTCACTATGTCATCTAGTGTAGACAGCCTTATCGACAAGCCCGAGGTGGGTACCTTGGCTCGGGGTGGCTCCTCTACTGCTCAGCCATCTGAAGTACGGGTGGCTTTGGGTCATCTGGCGTCTACCTCCCACCCAGGTCGGGAGCCAGATCAGTTTGGCCCTTCTATAATGACTTTGGAGAGGCTTCATGACCTCATACAGAAGTTTCACCTCCCTAAGGAATACTCATATAGCCTTCCCACCGGCAACTTTCCATGGGAGCACGGTCCTGACGAGATCATGATCTTTAGGGACAAACTGATAGCTGGGCTCCGACATCCTCTTCACCCTTTAATCGTTGAGGTGTTGGTACACTTTAACATCACCCTAGACCAACTCCACCCAAACTCCATATGGAATGTGGTGGGGTCCATTTCTCTTTGCTTTGACCGTTCTCTCTCCATAGATTTAGATATTCTCAGCACAATTTTGGCCATAATGAAGAGTGCTTCAAGCGCTCTCCCCGGGCATAGACGGTCCTACTACTTGTTCCCCCGCCCGGGTTTCAAACTCATGCACAAGCTCCTGAGTAAAGTCCCAACTTGGAAGTGAGACTACTTCATAGTTCAGAGCAGCACGGGGTGACCCTTCCCACTGATTGGAGGATGGCCATTCAAGACCCCGATGTCATCCTAGATGGGAAGACCAAAAAGGCGCTCCAGTCACTGGCTCAGCTCGGGTTGAATTATAAAGACTTCACATCCGAGGAGAAGCTCATCCAAGCCAGCTTGAGCCCGAGTAGGTTTTCCTTCAATTCGACTTTCTGTTCATATGTTTACTTCAAGTTGCTGATGTCGTGTTTTTGCTACAGGTCCCATGGAGGCGGAGAGAATAGATAACCAAAAGCTCTTCTGCCAGATGAAGAGAAAGAAATGCGTCGCCAAGAAGGCGCGCGTTGAGTCCCCGTGAGCTTCAGTCGAGCTCCAACCTCCGCAGACTTCAAACTCGGGGCCCAAGGTGGTAAAGGATCCTGTCATCGATTTGGAAGAAGGGGTTGTGCCTCAGGGACCCGAGGTGATAGCAGAGCCTGCCGTTAGGCCCACTGAACCTACTGCCAAACCTATCGGTCCTACTGGTGAAAATGTTGTCGAGGCTAGTGTTGCAGGTGCTGCTGCCAGGGCTCATCCTGCCGAAGCTACCGCCGAGGCCTCTGAGAGTTCCACTCATGATGTGGAGATGACGCCATCCAACTCGGAGGGTCAGGGGAGCCAAACCGTCCTGAACCCCCAGTGTAGCCTGGAGAAGAGCAAGCTGGCTGCATACCCAGTGGAGGTCAGCGAGTGGGCCGAACTCACTCTTGGTTAGCTCGATGCCCGAGCTGCCACTCATACTATGGTGGTGAGTCTCCCTTCTCTTTTCTTCTCTCTCTCATTTTTTTTTGTTTTTTTGGTTTCCCTCTTGACTGGTTTCCCTTTTGCAGGTGAACTCTACTATTCGCGCCTTGACCCTTCAATCAGACCGGCATCTGAGGCGGGCTCTGGAGGCTGAAAAGTCATCTCGCGCAGCCCATACTGAGTTGAGGGTAGCTCGCTTTCAGGTCCACCGCCTGGAGAGTGACGCCTCAGCTCAGAGAAGGGGGAGCTAGCCTGAGACAAAGACAAGCTGAGGGCCGAGGTAAACGGGCTCAAGGTCGGTCAGGAGGCCTTAGGGCTCAGGGTGAACAGCCTCAAGGCTGAGCGGGATGCCTTGAAGCTCGAGGTGCAAGGTCTCAAGGAGGCAAAGGGGAAGTTGAAACATGAAGTGGGGTACCTCTAGGAAGACATAAGAGAGGACTATGATCTTTGAGGGTGCTCTCGAGGAGGCCAAGACTCAGGCCGTCATCGACTACGTCAACTCTTCAAGGTTTGACGATGTGATGACGGAGGCCTACCATAAGGGCTTCAAGCTCAGTCGGTGGCTAATCAGGCACCTCTACCCTGATTTGGATACAAGCGCTATCACTACTTCGCAGATCACTGACGACATTGTGCATCAGTCAAAAGATGACCCCGATTCTGAAGATGAGGGCGCCGAAGATGAAGCAAAGGATGTTGGTCCAGTTACTGTCCCCGAGGAGGTCCCTGATAAAAGTAGAGGATCCTCTCCCCTTTTCTTTCTTGTAGTTAAGACATTCTCAACGGAATTTATGTACCGAACCTCCTGTTATGAAGAGACTTTTTCTTTCGTTTTGCCAAAAGTTTGAGCATTTTATTTTGTCGGAATGGTCATTCACCCCAAGCTGTTAACTTATCGATTTGAACTTCCGAAGTGGGTGTTCCTCAATGGCCATCGTGGCCTCGAACTATTTAGTAGGGGTAGCCTAGTGTATGCCAGGGTGAGGGACATAGTAGGGCGCATGCCCGATCTGTCTACACCCGAGGTAGGTTGTCATCTGTTATCCTTAATGGGTCCAAATCTTTGCATGGCAGGGTGGGATATTTGTTGTAAGATTTGTGCCTGAGCCGCCTACACCTCAGGCGCTGCAAGTACTTAGTTCATGCTGATGGGGCAACTTAGCTTGGTATGCTGTCGAGGTTTCTTTATTAGCTCGGCATTTCAGCCCTTAGGCTGGAGGAGTGGCTCATGGCTCACTCTCGATGTCTGCCCATGCCATAGAGGCAACTGGGTCTTGTTGCATCAAAGTCATATTAGCTCGGTATTCTGGCCCTTAGGCTTTGGGAGTGGCTCGTGGCCTACTCAATTCTTACAAATAGTATTGTCTTAGGTTGACAATATCCCATGCCCGAGGTACTTGCTTCCCTTCAAGGGTCTCGAGCTCGTATGTTCCTTCCCCGAGCACTCGTTTCACTTGGTAAGGGCCTTCCCAGTTGGACCCGAGCTTGCCAACGCCGGGCTCAGGTACCATAACTTTACGAAGGACCAGGTCGCCAACGCGGAGATTCTGCTTCTTAACCCTGGCGTTATAGTACCGAGCTACTCTCTACTGGTAGGCTGCTGTCCTGATTTAGGCGAGGACCCTTACTTCATCGAGTAGATCGAGGTTGGTACGTATCTCATCTTTGTTTGTCTGATCACTGTATGCTTTTAATCATAGCGTAGGTACTTCGATCTCTACAAGATTCATTGCTTCAGTGTCGTAGGTGAGATTGAAGGGTGTTTCTCCCATGGCAGTCTTCTCCATGGTCCGGTAGGCCCATAGAACACTGGGTAGTTCATCTGCCCATAATCCTTTAGCTCGGTCCAGTCGTGCTTTTAGTCCATGGAGGATGGCTCTGTTCGTGACTTCTGCCTGACCATTTGCTTGAGGGTGTGCGACTGAAGTAAAATTTTGTCAAATTCCCATGTCCTGGCACCAGTCATGGAATTTGATATCCTTGAACTGCTTGCCATTGTTAGAAATCAATACCCGAGGTAATCCAAAGCGGCACACGATGTTCTTCCAAAAGAAGTTTTGGACATTTTGGGCTATGATGGTTACAAGGGGTTCGGCTTCTACCCACTTGGTAAAGTAGTCCACTGCCACTACTAAGAACTTCCTTCCACCCGTTGCTAGCGGGAATGACCCAAGTTGATTGATGCCCCATTGTGCAAAGGGCCACGGGCTGGTGAGATACTTGAGGTCGGCAGCGGGTTGATGGAGAATATTAGCATGTCTTTGGCATTTGTCACATTTTCTAACGAACTCAATAGCGTCTGCTTTCATTGTTGGCCAATAATACCCCTATCGAAGTGCCTTCTGGGCGAGGGCCCTGCCCTCCAAGTGTCCGCCACATAATCCCTCATGAGTGACACGGAGTACGAGCTCTACTTCAGTAGGTCACAAGCAACACAGATAGGGGAGCGTGTAGGATCTCCTATACAGCCATTCGTTTATCATGACGTATTTGGCTGCCTGGTGCTGTACCCTTCTAGTTGCATTGCGATCTGTAGGGAGGGTCCCGTGTAGCAGAAAGCTCGTGAGTGGGTCAATCTAGCTCGACACTTCTTGAACGATGGGAGCGACCTCCTCTGCCCCCCTGAGAATACTAGGCCGGGGCAAGTCCTCTATGTACACGGTTCTCACGGTGATGTTGTTGGCGCTGGCTAGTCTAGACAAGGCATCGGCCTCAGTGTTCTCTGACCTTGGGATTTGCCTGTTGAAATGTGACTAGAAGTTGAGCAGGGCCTCTCTGACTTTGGTTAAGTAGGCAATCATGGTTGGTTCGCGAGCATCGTACTCGTCGATGACCTGGTTGACTACGAGCTAGGAGTCGCTGCAGATAACAATGTGCTTTGCTTTTACTTCTCTGGCTAGGGCTAGTCCAGCTATCAATGCCTCATACTCTACTTCATTGTTAGATGCCGTGAACTCGAAGCATAGCGTGTACTCTAGTTTCGTGCTGCTTGGGCTGTGTAGAACTATTCTGGCTCCGCTGCCCTATTGGTTCGAGGAGCCATCTACATGAAGGATCTAGGGCTGCTCATCCCAGCTCACGGTTGGCCAAGCTAGGAGAGATGCCACACTGGCTGCTACCTCACGGGGTTCATACTCGACCAGCCTGGGAGCTTCGGGATCACCCGAGCTAGGAGCCTTGTGTTCAACCAGCCTGGGGACCTCGGAGCTGAATGTGCATTCGGCTATGAAATCTGCTAAGGCTTGGGCCTTTATGGCAGTTCACAGCTTGTACTAGAGGTCGTATACGCTGAGCTCAACGGCCCACTTCGTCAACTGACCAGAGACCTCGGGCTCAAGTAAGACTTGCCTCAGAGGTTTGTCAGTGAGGACGTTAACAGTATGAGCTTGGAAGTACGGGCAGAGCTTCCGAGCTGCAATTACCAGTGCGTATGCTAGCTTTTCTATCTTTGGGTATCTCATCTCTGCTCCCTGCAATACTTTACTAACATAATAGATGGGTCATTGAACTCGATCTACTTCCTTTATTAGTACCAAACTGACCACTTCGTCCTTGCCGAGAGGTACAGTTCTAAAATATCACCCTCCTCGGGCCAGGTTAAGACCAGCACACTAGCGAGGTACTTCTTGAGCTCGTCAAACATGAGCTGACAGTCTTGGGTCCATTCGAACCCTTTGCTTTTGATTGCCTTAAAGAATGGCAGACAGCGGTCCACCGATTTGGACATGAAGCGGCTCAGGGCAGCTATGCGGCCATTTAACCTTTGAACCTCCTTCAACTTCCGGGGTAGTCTCATATCTAAGATGGCCTTAATTTTGTCCGGGTTGGCCTCAATGTCATGCCGGTTAACGATGTATCCTAGGAACTTGCCCGAGGTCACACCGAATACACACTTATTTGGGTTCAGTCTCATATTAAACTTATGCAAAATTTCAAAAATAGAATGCAAGTCTTGTATTAATTCATTTGAAATTTGAGTTTTGACGACCATGTCGTCTACATAGCATTCTACTTTTCTGCCGATTAATGGCACAAATAACTTATTTACAAGTCTTTGAAAGGTTGCCCTTGTGTTTTTCAACCCGAATGGCATAACCTTGTAACAATACAGTCCAAACTTCGTGATGATGGCAGTCTTTCCTTCGTCTATTGGGTTCATCTCGATTTGGTTATAGCCCGAATAGGCATCCAAGAAACTTAGCAGCTCGTGCCCCGATGTTGTGTCCACCAAGCGGTCAATTCTGGGGTGCAAGAAGTAGTCTTTTGGGCAGGCCCGATTCAGGTCGATGTAGTCAACGCATATGCGCCACTTGCCATTGGCCTTTTTCACCAAGATGGGGTTGGCTACCCAGTTCGGGTAATGGACTTCTCTTATGAAGTCAGCTGCGAGTCACTTCTCGACCTCCTCATCGATCGCTTTCCTCCGCTCTGAGGCTAGGTTGCGTTTCTTCTGTCTAACGGGCCTAACTACAGGATCAGTATTCAGCTTGTGAGTTATAAGGTCGGGGTCTATACCGGGCATCTCTGCTACGAACCATGCAAAAATATCTAAATTTGGAGGTAAGAAACTTACCAGTTTGGATCGTAGAGGTTCCTAGACGGAAGCACCAATCTAAAGCACCGAGCTAGGTCTGCCACTGAGGTCAGAACTGCAATGGTTTCTTCTGTGGGCATGGCTCGTTCTTCACCTTATTCCGTAGGCTGCTCCAGTTCGAGATCATCAGCTACCTTGGTCTTTCCCTTTAGGGCGACGACATAGCACTTGCGGGACTCGAGCTGGTCGCCCTGCACTACCCCCACACCAAAGTCTGTAGGGAACTTCATAGCCAGATGGTAGGTGGAGACCACCGCCCGCAGGATATGGGTGATCGACTGACCTATTATGGCATTGTACGGGGAGGGGGTCATGACCACCAAGAAGTCATGGTTGAGTCAGACTACGCAGGGCCATGTGCCGACTTCCACAGGTACTGTTATCTTTCCAAGGGGCCAGGCTTCTTCTTCGCTGAAGCCCACCAAAGGAGTATCCGTAGGCCTCAAGTCACTTTTCTGCAACTACAGTTGGTCGAACGCAGCTTTGAAGAGGATATCGGTCGAGTTTCCCGAGTCGACGAGTACACGCCTGACCTCGAAGTCGTTGATCCTCAAATTTATCACAAGTGCGTCATCGTGGGGGTAATGGACCCCTCGCACATCATCTTCCATGAAGAAAATTGGCTCTTCTGTCCTTGGCCGCTTCGGAGGGTTCTGTTATTCCCGGGCGGCTTCACGAACTGACGTCCGAACTATTGCTGAAGTGCAGCCCACGATGATCGATATTCCGACTATGACGTGGATGGTGCCTCGGACTGGCCTCTCTTCCAGAGGCTGCCTCTACGACTACTCGGTCGGCCTGCTGCTGGACTAGAGAGCTTCCTTACCGTGCTCCCCTTGCCAACCTGCTTTATTATTATTATTGTTGTTTTGTACAAAGTTTCTTAAATATCCGCGACGGATGAGTTCTTCAATCTCATCGTGGAGAGTTTTACAATTTTTGATACTATGACCGTGATCTTTGTGAAAGCTACAATATAGATTCTTATTTCTCTCATTGGGATTTCCCCTCAGACGGGGTGGCCACTTCACATACGGAGCATCCTTGATCGCCATCAGGATTTTGGCCCCCTTCGTGTTCAGTGGGGTGTAATCAGTTCGGTCTGCTCCAGGAGATCGGAATGACTGACCTGGCTTCACCCCCCGAGCTGCATCCTTTTTCTTTCGACTATCCCCTTGGCTGGAAGGTTCTCCTTCCCTCTTCCTCTTTTCGGGTGTGCTCTCGCCCTTCTAGTTGATCTCCTTTTCGGTGGCTATGAATTTGTCTATGAGCTTAAGAAATTTAGTTATGGTCGCTGGTTGGTTGACGACCATGTGCCACTTGGCTGTTGCAAGGCGCATGGTTGGGATTAGGCATGGTATCTACATACAAGCGTCATTGAACCGCTTGATGTAGCCCTGGATGGACTCTCCCTCTTTTTGCACTATGTTAAGGAGACTCTCTTCAGTCCGCAGACACCACTTACTGGTTACGAAGTGGGACGTGAAGGCTTGCATGAACTGCGCCCAACTTCTTATCGACCCAGGTGCCAAGTTCCGATACCACATACGGGCTGCTCCTCTAAAAGTGGTGGAGAAGGCCACGCACATGCACGACTCGTTGGCTCTTCCCAGGTGCATCTGCAATTGGAAGGCATCTACGTGATCATTCGGATCGAATGACCCGTCATACTTATAAAGAGGGGGGAGCTTGAAATCTTTAGGCATTGGGACTGCCAGGAGCTCAGGAGATAGGGGGAATGAATGGAAATGAGGGGTGCCTTGACTTCGCCCAAGCTTACCTCATCTTTGCCTCCAAGCTCGGGTAGGTCGTGGGTGGTAGACCGGCGAGGTCGGCGATGGCATCTCTGCTTCTTGGCAGGCTTGGCATTCGTGCTGCTCACTTCTGTATTGTCAAGAATGGTGTGTGTAGGAAGCAGCTCAGGCCGTTGGTGATGGCTATGGACAGAGGGCTCTTGCTTGGAGCCTGCGGCCAGGATTTCAAACAGGTGAGGTCGGGGTGGCTGGTCTTTCTTGCCTGCCATGGGTGGATGCCTGGCAAGCTGCGGTCCTCCCGACCTGACAGCCCGTGGTGAGGTCGGGGTGGCTGGTCTTTCTTGCCTGCCGTGGGTGGATGCCTGACTCCTTAGAGGGTTCTGGGGGGCCTCTCCTTGGTGAGATAGGTGCTCCTCTTGCCGGCGAGACCTAGCTTGCTGTGAGACTAGGTGCCAAGGGGGAAGCTGTGATTGCTAAAGCTGAGGTTGAGGTAACTGGGGAAACAGGTGCTGATACTGATATTGGGAGACCTGGTGCAACACATGATGTTGATAGAGCTGAAGTTGCTAGAACTGTTGCATTTGGGCCTGCATGGCCCGCATGCACTGCCTCAAGTCCTTCAGTTGCTTTGGGCTGGCCGCTGGGGGCACGACCAAAGGTTCGGTGAACGTCGCACCGACTGTAGCAGGGAGTGGCACGACGACAGGTGCCACTACAAAAGGCACATTCAAGCTGGGGATTCCATCCACCGAGAGGGGGATGATGAACTGTCCGATACAGACAATAGGAAGCTGGGGTTGTTCCCTAGAGTTATCCATTTTCGTGCTTCATCCGACGTTGCTAGAGGAAGCCATGACTGTTGGGTTTCTGGAGAGTAAAGAGACGGGAAAGTTTGGAGAAAGGCTTTTCGAAGCGGTTCCCACAGACGACACCAATTGATGTAGCGCGATCCGGTCACTCCTAGCTGGCACTCGCGTGGCTCTTGAGAGGTACCTGAGATGAGAAGAAAGAATAAGAACTCTTGAGGGTATTTGCTCAGCGGGAACACTCCGATGATTAAGTCATTATTCTGTGCAAGAAGCAAAGGGAAAATGAAAGCTAAGAGTGCAGATTGCACAGGTGGTTCAAAGATACTTTGTTCCTTGAGAATCAGCTTCTGATAACAGAATCCCATTGCTTTAGGCCCTTTGGCTTCTGACAGGGTAGGTATAACCGTCACTATCAGTCTGCCACAACTGTTACAGGCAAGGCTGAGGTGGCAAGTGCGTGGCCGTCGTTGCAGGGTACGTGCCTGTCAGGTGCGAGACACCTTCTAAAGGTGACAGGCGCGATGCAATCTGACAGGAGACATGGCTGCTGTCCCCAGATTTTCTGGGTACGGTGGTTGGGTAAGAGACCTTCCTGTGGTATACCGAACTACCCTTCCCCGAATTGCCTTACGTCGGGCTGTCTCTTGAGTGATGAGCTTCCTGTAGCAAGTTATGCCGAGCTGGCTGACTCGAGGTGTCTATGCCTCGGGGTGTCCAGAGATGGATTGGCGCATTCCCATCTAGGAGTGGCCTGAGGTCCATTGGGAGGAGCTCGGGCCTCAAGAAAGGTCAGGGTGCCCCAAACTCGGGGCACCCTAAAGTGCCTTAACCCTGGGGAGGAGGTGCGGGTAAGGCGGCTTTCGGCGAGTAGCTTATCCGCCCAGTTGCCGAGCTGAACTAGATGGGACCTTCCCTCCGAGTTGTGGTCATGCCAGTCATGCTGTCACGCTGTCACTGTTTGAGCAAGGTCATGCCCACATGTACCCGTACTGCGAGGTCGGGCCAAATCACCCTCCATTAGGTTTTAATTCCCGAGATCCATGTGAGTAGAGAGTGCAACACTGTACATTGCAGCCGAGGGAGTGGTCCTCTCTTGTTGGGCAGTGTTTGATCATTATGGGATGAGAGGTTAAGTGTAAGACCATTGAGGGTTATATCTGATGGGCTAATCTTGCATCTGCCCATAGTCCTTGGGCCTTCATAAGATGCCTGGACCCAAGGACCATTTAGTGTAAATGTTGGGCCCTTTAAGAGCCCATGGTGATGGACTCAGGGGTTCACTGTATTCAGTAGTGAATTCGACCAGGCCTTGTAACAAAGGCTTGGATGAACCCATGTGGCTGATGTGTAAATCAATGTTAGGGTCCCACGCCATACAAAGAGAGCCAAGCTAGCCAACATTAAAAGGAAGTGAGCATGAAAGCTTAATGGTCCTATAAGCCCATTTTGAACAGGGTTAATTGGGTTAATTAAATAGGGGCAAATCTGGATTTGGATCAGCAGATAAGGATAAGAGGATAACTCTTATCCACTTAAAGAGTCCAGATCCAAATAATGATTTGGATCAGGAGACTCCTAATTTGATTAGGAATAAGTTGATTTTGAACTGCAAATAAGATAAGGGGTTATCCTTATCACTTAAAGAGTACAAATCCAAATAAAGATTTGGATTAGGAAACAACTAATCGGATTAGGAGGTTGTCTCTTTAAGGTTATAAATAGAGAGCAGGGCGGACTTGAAAAAGACACCAAATACAACTCAGAAAGACGACAACTCAGTTAGACTGATCTTGCCTTTAATTCTTTTTCTTCTTGCTATTGCCACCTTATCCTATTCGATCTCCATTTCTTGGATCTGATCAAGATTTGATTTTGATATTTTTTCTTGTGAGAAGAAACAATTTTGAAGCTATGCTTACTATCCCATTCGATTCTTGCTAAAGAATCACTCGTTCTTGGTGAAGAACTACCTGTTGATCCTACCTCATCCTAAGTTGTGTCATTTTCAATGGAGGGAGGATTTGGTACACTCTTTGGGTGTGAATACATACATTGGGAGGAGCTTTTTGTATGGATTCCATATCAAGTATATCCCTCCCTAATCTTGGTTTCAAATTTGGTCCGGTTTGGTTACAAGAACGAACCTTGAAAATGCAGTTTTCTAATTTGGGAATAGGATTCCCAGATGGGAGTAAAGAAATTTTTGAAATTTTGCCCAACCTTCTTGCAGGGTCCAGCCATCCATATGATGGATCTCCCATCCCTTCAGTGGTATCAAATCTAGGTTCAAGTCATGAACCAAATTAACATAGATCTGAATTTGCGCGAATCGGCAGAAGGTGTTCTACCTGATTTGTGCAGTTGGCAATTTTTTCTGGAAATTGGTTTCTAGACTTTGGGCAAATGATCTGGAAAATAATTCTTTATTATTTGTCATATTTATAGAATTTTTCTGTGACTGTTTCTTGAATTCTTGGGCTGCACATGTGATGGAGATAAAATCTTTTTGGTGCCAAGATTGGCGCACCCTGTGATTTATTTTCTATTCAATTTTGATCTGTAAAATAATTTTTTTTTTATTTTTAGACAAATTGTATAGGAATTCAATGTGATGTAATAATAGAAAAGTTAGGTTTTTCTATTTTATTTCCATCTGAAGATTGTTGAAGTGTGCAACAGAGGAGAAGAAGATTTTGCATAAAGGAGTTATGCGATCTACGATTTTGTAGATATCAATTCTCCAATCTGCGATTAACTATTGTTTGCATGTTTGCAGGATATCCAAGAAAATCATAGTGCAACCCTCTGATTTCAGTTTCTTGATAATTTGATTATCTTGAATTAATTTATTTTTCAGATCAGTATTTTTAAATTAAATCTTGAATTGGACTCCAAAACTTGGGCCGATTTATACTAGATTTAGTCCAAACTGGTTGGACCAAATTGTTGGTTTGGCTTTTCTAACCCTAATTTGATTTAGGCCAGAGGGTTGATAGCCCACTTCAAGTTTTAGTTCGGCTTACCTCTGTAAAAACCTAACTTTAATAGGATAAAACTGAATCAGCAATGATTTAGATACATGGGCCGAACTACCTTTTGTAGTACAGCCCATGTACCTAGATAATGTTATATGGTAAACATTATGGACTTTGTTGGTCTAATACTAATTTAATCTAATTAATTAAGGGTTTTATAGATATTTTAATTGATTGGAGCGTCACCTCTTCCAACTATCTCCCGTAGTACATGCTACTTCCTCTCAATGTGCTTTGACTTCGAGTGGGCTCGTGGCTACTTAGCCTGAGCAATGCCTCCAACGTTGTCTCACAACAATGGAATGGTTGATGTGCTGGATGGAACTACTCCTAACTCCTGAATGAACTTCTTCATCCATATGCCTTCCTTGGCAGTTTCACTTGCGGCAATGTACTTGGCCTCGGTTGTGGAATCTATAGTGGACCCTTGTTAGCTGCTTTTCCAGCTAACTACACAGGACCCCATCATAAAAATGTATCCAGATGTAGATTTTCTATCATCTGGGTCTGACTGGAAATCGACATCAGTATACCCATGGATCTGTAGTGAACTACCATCGAATACCAGGCAAAGCTTTTTTTTCCTTCAGAGGTATTTTAGTATGTTTTTCACAGCGGTCCAATGCTCTTGTCCTGGGTTAGATTGGTATGTACTTACCACACTCATGGCCTGAGCAATGTCTAGCCAAGTGCACAGCATGGCATACATGATGCTCCCTACGTCAGAGGCATAGGGAACTTCTTTCATGCCCTCAATCTCTTCAGGTGTCTTAGGAGACATACCCTTGGAGAGAGTGATTCCATGCCGGAAAGGAACATTTCCTTTCTTTGAGTTCTCCGTATTGTATCTTTTGACTATCCTGTCAATGTAAGTAGACTGGGATAATTCTATTATCCTCTTCGATCTATCTCTATAGAGTTGAAGTTCCAAGATATAAGAGGCTTCTCCAAGATCTTTCATGGAGAATTGCTATGAAAGCCATACTTTCCCCATAGACAACATTCCTACATCATTCCCAATGAGTAGAATGTCATCTACATACAGAACCAAGAACGTAACCTTATCTCCATTGGCCTTCCTGTAAACACAAGACTCATCTGGTTTCTGTTCAAAGTCAAATTGTTTGATAGTAGAGTCAAATCGGATGTTCCAGCTCTTAGAAGCTTACTTAAGTCCATATATGGATCGGTTGAGTTTACATACCATGTGTTCCTGACCTGCAACTATGAAACCTTGCGGTTGCTGCATATAGATATCTTCAGTAAGATCTCCATTCAGGAATGTGGTTTTGAGATCCATTTGCCAAATCTCGTAGTCATGGTATACTACTATAGCTAGCAAGATCCTAATGGATTTAAGCATGACCATAGGTGAAAAGGTTTCCTTATAATCGACTCCCTCTTTCTGAGTATACCCTTTCGCCACAAGATGAGACTTGTAGGTCTCAACCTTACCATCGGGGCCCTTCTTCCTCTTATAGATCCATTTGCAACCAATTGCTTTTACCCCAGGGGGTGGATCTACTGGAGTCCAGACTCCATTGTCCTTCATTGAGTCCATCTCAGCTCTCATGGCATCTACCCACTTCAAGGAATTTATGTCCAACATAGTTTCCGTATAAGTCATGGGATCCTCTTCACTAGTCGTGTCTTCCACCAAGTAAATTTCTTCGTCACAGCCGTAACATACTAGAGGCTTAGATGTCCAAGTAGATCCCCTAGGTTGGTTATTAACTAGAGCTTGTGAGATATCTCCCATTACCCCTGAGCTCTCCTCATCAAGAACAACTTCCTGACGATGATTGTTCAAGATGCAATTTTCCTCCAAGAAATGGGAATTTTGACTACAGAATGCCTTATGCTCTCTTGGGTCATAGAATAAATACCCTACAGAGCCTTTTGGGTAACCTACAAATAGGCAATGACTAGTCTTAGATTCTAATTTGTTAGCACTTATTCTTTTAACATGTGCTGCACAACCCCATATTTTTAAGTGTCTTACACTTGGTTTCTTACTGGTCCAAAGCTCATAGGGAGTCTTCGAAATGGATTTGGTTGGAACCCGCTTCAGCATGTATATCGCAGTCTCCAATGCATAACCCCAAAAAGATATAGGTAATTCCGAGTGTATGAGAAGTAATCGGACCATATCCAATAAAGTCCGGTTCCTCCTCTGTGACACACCATTTAACTGTGGTGTAGTAGGAGGAGCTAGTTGTGATTCTATCCCATTTTCCTTTAAGTTGTTCCTGAATTCATTAGAGAGATATTCACCTCCTAGATCTGATCAAAGGGCCTCAATTTGTCTCCCCAACTATTTCATGATCTCTTGCCTGAACTCTTTGAACTTTTCAAATGATTCAAACTTGTGTCTCGTTAGGTACACGTAACCATACCGAGAGTGATCATCAACAAATGTTATGAAATAAATGTGCTGGTTACGTGTCCTAATATTCATGGGACCACATACATCAGTATGTATAAGGTCAAGTGTGCCTGTTGATCTTTCAGTCTTACTGTTAAATGGTCGTTTCATCATCTTACCCTGAAGGCATGGTTCATAGGTTAAGACATCTTCTACAGTTAGAATATCCAAATGACCATCCTTTACCAACCTTGTGATACGATCTATGTTAATGTGGCCAAGTCGGTAATACCATAGGCACGTGGGATTAATTGAAGGGATAGGAAATCCATCACATGGACTCCCAAGATTGCGGAATAAAGGGGGCGAATTTCAAAAATTTTTCTTTCCCTTCAATTGGGAATTGAATTCCCTGTTTAGAAAATCATATTTTCAAGGATCATTCTTGAACCATAAACTAAACCAGATCTGAACCAAAAGGAGGAGAGAGAGATAATACCTGATACAGAGAAATAATATCTCTCAACGGAGATTTTCACGCCCAAGGTAGAAACCAAAATCTGCTCCCACTGAAGATGGCGCAGTGTAGGGTGGAGCAGAATCAACAGTGTCCTTCCTAAGAACTTGATTCTTCCCAAGAATCACTTGGACGGATAGTGAATACAACTCCTACCAATCTTTTCTCCAAAAGATTTGAATCAAGATCCGATCTTGATTTCTCCCAAGCAATGGAGATCGAACTGCTATAGGCGGCGACTATAGGAAGGAGGCGGCTAGAGAGAATTTGTAGGGTGCAAAATTCTCTCCTCTGTGATCTCAGCTCTGAAGATAAGACTGTTGCTGGTGATTGTGTGTCTAAAGGTTGCCGCCCCCTCTTCCTTTTATAGACTTAAAGGGATCAGCTCCTAATCCCATTAGGAGTTGCTAACCCAAATCATATCTGAATTAGAAGTCCCTTTAAGATAAGGGATAATCCTTATCTTATCTGTATATTAGATTAGCCAGCTCCTAATCTAATTAGGAAGTTTCCAAATCTAAATCTCATTTAGATCTTGGACTCTCTGAGTGGATAGGGTGTGGGCCCAATCCTATCAGCTGATCTTATCTCAGAATTCGCCCCTTAAAGACTAATCAAATCAGCCCAGTCCGAAATGGGCTTAAGGCCCATTTAGGGTTCTGTATTCATTAAGCCTTCCAAACTGCTACCCAGTTGGGCTTCCTTGTATGGCGTGGGACCCAAACATTGATCTACACATCAGCCACATGGGTTCAGCCCAGCCTTTGTTACAAGGCCTGGCCGAATACACTGTTATGGACAGTGCACCCCCTAAAACCCATCAGATGGGCTCTATGGGCCCAACACTTACCCTAAGTGGTCCCTGGGCCAAGCCACCTTGTAACACCCAGAGACTATGGGCAGATGCAAGATTAGCCCATCAGGTATTATCCTCAATGGCCTAACACTTAACCTCTCAGCCCATAATGATCATACACTGCCCGACAAGAGAGGACCACTCCCTCGGCTGCAATGCACAGTGTTGCACTCTCTACTCACATGGATCTCGGGAATTAAAACCTTTTGCAAACATTTCGAAACCATAATATATATATACTTGTATATCTCATATAAAATATATTTTGCAAAACAAATCTCAACGATTGAAATCGGCTGCCGGCAGTCTTGGTTTCCATTAGTGAGAGTGCATCCCCGATCATTACTTTTGTCTGACAAAGGGGCTGATCCTATCACTATGATCACCCACTTAGATGAATTCTCAGACTGTCCCAACATACCCAGGTTTTGACCCCCCACTAAGGATCTCACTGATTGGTAGATCAAAGATAGCTCAATTCGACACCTATTGCAGTATCATAATCGAGCCTAGGGGTCGGGTGTAACTTTCCAGTTTTGCCCATCAATCTCCAAGGTCCAGGGCAATACTGGAAATCTGGTCCAGTTCAAAGATTCAATTAATCCCACACTGTATGTGCCTAGGGTCTCACCCTGGTAGCTGAGACAAGCCACCCCAACCGACTTGGTGGCACCACAGTGTCAGCCTTGTCAAGATAGGTCTCCCCAGACTGACCCACTGGCTGTGAACATTCTAAACTAACACGAGTCTCATTAAGTGTCCAGTTTAAGGGTATTACACAGAAACATACCAAGGGAACATGAATCAAATATGCACTTTTATTAATTTACAATAAACTCATAAAGTACATCAATTTGATTGAAGCTAAGGGCATACAAAACTATCTAACATTAATTGCATCACGGGTTCTTTTCTTGGGGTTATTATCTGACGTAATTTCGACTATATTTGTTTCCAGAGAAGGATGGAGAACATAGAGACCATTCTCATGTTCTCCATACATGAGGAATTTGTTTATTCTTTTGATAGTAATCACATTACTAAATAGAATTGAATAACCATTCACACACAGTTTTGAAATAGAAATCAAATTTCTTCTCAAATTGGGTACGTAAACACAATCTTTTAATGTAATTATTCTTTCTCTAAAATACAAATCTACAATTCCTATGGTTGTAGCTGCAACACTTGCAGAAGTTCCCAAGTAAAGAATCACTTCTCCGTCACTCAGTCTTCTGCTTGTCTTAAACCTCTACAATATATTACATGCATGAGTAGAAGCCCTGGAGTCAATACACCAGAAAGCAGAAGTGACCAACATATTGGTTTCTATGACAAAGGATTCAAAATTACCTTGTTTCTTGGTCTCCAAGTACTAAGGATAGTTCCTTTTCCAGTGGCCGGTCTGTTTGCAGAAGTGACATGCATCTAATGCCTTATCCTTCTTCTGCATTTTAGGCTTGCTAGTTTGCTTCAGAGGTTTCTTCTTTGCCTTCCTCTTCTTCTTGCCCGATTTGCCACCTTCAACAAGCATGGCAGTGGGCTCATCCTTCTTTATCATTTCTTCGGCCCTCTACAACATATTGTTGAGTTCCTGAAGGCTAACATTTAGCTTGTTCATATTGTAATTCATTATGAACTGATTGAAGGAAGGAGACAAAGAGTTCATAATGGCATCAACTTTGAGGACATGATCTATCCCAGATCCAAGAGCCTTCAGTTCATTGATGTACCCCATAATCTTAAGACAATGGTCATGAACCAAATGGTTCTTGGACATTTGTCCGGTCATAAATTGTTTTAGGACCTTCTGATGAGTAGAATGATTCTGCTCTTCATACGTTGTACTTACACTATCCAAGGTATCCTTGGACACTTCGATCTGATCGAATTGTCATTGTATCTGATTATCTAAGGAAGCTATGATGTAGCACCGAGCAAGAGAGTTTTTCTCTTCCCATTCTTGATATTCCCTCCTACGGGCCTTAGAAGCCCTATCACCCGGACGATTTGAAGCAGGGTTCTTAGCAACTTTATCCAATTTCTCGAATGTCACACCCAGCATAAGGTTACGATACCAATCAGCGTAATTTGGGCCCTTAATATTATTATCGTCCAATAGTTTGGTGAATTGTCTGTTTGCCATTTCTAATAAAAGGCAAAGCAAATATTAGTCCACAACTTGATTTGATTCATGTTATCTACATAGATATGGCTTTTAACATATGTTCCATTTTCATTTGTTCATCTCTGAGATTTCCCTGCTATCTCAGTGATGGAGACTACGAATTATGTCTCTAGAAATGTGGGAAATCACATACAATGCATGGAGCCAACTATTTCAGCTGCATAACCCCATCACCTTCTATGAAGGATCACATCAACTCATCTCATGAGCTTTCCCTTTGGCCTTTGTCAAACGAGGTTCATTGCCATTAAGTGCTTACCTATCATATTCGTGAATGCCAAGGTACCGTGAGAGAGTCTTCTATTTTAGGATAGGCTCCTCCCACATCGCCCCTATCATCTTATGAAACAATCCAACAGATCTAGTAGCAAATGGATAACCCAATTTTCTGGTGCATCTCCTCATTATTGAAGGACCCATCATCATGCTAATGATGGAAGGCCTCTAGAGAATTCATCATATGAATCTCTCTATCACGTGCACTTATATTTTAGTGGAGGCAATGAAATATTATGCGCTAGTTATATTTAGGTCAAACTAGGGTGGCTCCGACTGGCTTTCTCAAAGCCAGATTTAAATGGGCCCTAAACGGCTAGCGTTTCGCATGGTTCCTCTTGGGGAGGAAGCTGATATAGGGCCCACCAAATGAAAGATAATCCAATGATCTTATGGACACCATGGAAATGGTGTATGTGCATTCGGCCATGGTGTGCGAAAGAGCCATTATCAAAATAATCATGGGCCAAGTACTTATGGTCCATGTACGTAGCACATCATACATCCATACATCACATACATGACTGACATAGAAAGTAGAATCAACGAAAAATGTAGCAGACCCATTAACTAAGCCACTAACACAGAAAGTGTTTGAGAAACATGTGGAAAGTATGGGACTCCAGCTTGTACCCGATTGGACCTAGTGCAAATAGGAGTTGTTAGACAGTGTATGCGCTTAGCTCCAATCAGCATGATGTACATTATGACATTTATTGTAAATGAATAAAGTACATATGTGATTCATGTTATTGTGGTATGTCTCTGTGTAATACCCTTAAACTAGACACATATGAGACTCGTGTCAGTTTAGAATCCACACAGTAGTTGGATAGATCTGGGGAGATTTATCCTGCCAACACTAACACTGGTGTATTGCCAAGTTGGTTGGGGTGGCTTGTCTCAGCTGCCAGGGTGAGACCTGAGGTACATGCAGTGTGGGTTTTCTTGAAACCCTGAACTAGAACAAAATTCCAGTATTGCCCTAGACCTTGGAGATAGATGGGCAAAACTGGAACGTACTACCTAACCCATAGACTCGATTATGGTACTGTACTATGCTTCGTATTGGGCTGTCTTTGATGTGCCAATCAGTGAGATCCTTGGAGGGAGTCAAAACTTGGGCATGTTGGGACAGTCCGAGAATTCATCTGAGTGAGTGATCATGACAGGATCAGCCCCTTTGTCGGAGAAAGTGAATGGTCGTGTGGATGCATTCTCTCTTATGGAAACTTAAACTGCCGACAGTTGATTTCAACCGTTAAAATTTTATTTTGCAAAATATATTTTTATAGAGATATGCATATATATATATATATATATATATATATATATATATATATATATATATATATATTGGTTTCAAAATGTTTGCAAAAGGTTTTAATTCTCAGGATCCATGTGAGTAGAGAGTGCAGCACTTTACCTTGCAACTGAGGGAGAGGTCCTCTCTTGTCGCGCAGTGTTTGATCATTAAGGGCTGAGAGGTTAAATGTAAAACCATTGAGGGTTATACCTGATTGGCTAATCTTGCATCTGCCCACAGTCCTTGGGTCTTCATAAGATGGCTGGGCACAAGGACCATTTAGTGAAAATGTTGGGCCCATTAAGAGCCCATGATGATAGACTCAGGGGTTCACTGTATTCAACAGTGAACTTGGCCAGGCCTTGTAATAGAGATTAGGTTGAGCCCTTGTGGCTGATGTGTAGATCAATGTTAGGGTCCCATGCCATACAAAGAGAGCCAAGCTAGCCAGCATTAAAAGGAAATGAGCCTGAAAGCTTAATGGGCCTCAAAGCCCATTTCGAACTAGGTTAATTGGATTAATTAAACAGAGGCAGATCTGGGTTTGGATCAGCAGATAAGGATAAGAGGATAACTCTTATCCATTTAAAGAGTCCAGATCCAAATAAAGATTTGGATCAAGAAACTCCTAATTTGGTTAGGAATAAGCTAATTTTGAACTATGGATAAGATAAGGGACTATCCTTATCACTTAAAGAGTCTACATCTAAATAAAGATTTGGATCAGGAAACTCCTAATCAGATTAGGAGGTTGTCTCTTTAAGGTTATAAATAGAGAGCATGACAGAGCTGAAAAAGACACCAAAAACACAATACAGAGAGGACAACTCAATTAGACTGATCTTGTCTTTAGTTCTTTTTCTTCCTACTCTTGCCGCCCTACCCTATTCAATCTCCAGTTCTTGGATCTGATCAAGATTTGATCTTAATATTGTTTCTTACTGGAAGAAACAATTTTGTAGCTGTGCTCACTACCCCATTCGATTCTTGCTAAAGAATCACAAGTTCTTGGTGAAGAACTACCTGCTAATCCTGCCTTGTCCTAAGCTATGTCATCTTCAATGGAGGGAGAATTTTGTACACTCTTTGGGCATGAACAGTTACGTTGGGAGGAGCTTTTTGCATGGATTCCTTATCAGGTATATCCCTCCCTAATCTTGGTTTCAGATTTGGTCTGATTTGGTTACAAGAATGAACATTGAAAATGCAATTTTCTAAATTGGGAATAGGATTCCCGAATGGGAGTAAAGAAATTTTTGAAATTTCACCCAACCTTCCTACAAGGTTCGGCCATCCATATGATGGATCTCCCATCCCTTCAATCTACTCCTATCTCTCTCTTTCTGAATTCATCCTTCTATTTTTCTCCCTTTCTATTTCTCTCATTACATGTTCTTTACTTTTTTTTTTGTTTTGGTTTGTGTTAGAAGATGGGAAGGCAACCTTGTTGTAACAAAATTGGGCTAACAAGTAGGTAGAGGGTCTGTTAGTTATCTACTCTAATATAGATTCTTAGAAACAAAGTTTGTGTTATTTTCTCCAATGTGTTGAAAATGAAAGAATCAATAAACAAACAATGCAACCAAACAATTTACAAAGATGTATAGGAGATGGTCATCCAACTACTACAAGAATATGTTTTAACAACATCCTAGTGTAGAGAAAAACAAAAACATGGAACAACCTTACTTGATACCCCCACCCCTGGTTAAAGAATTACCCACTAGAAATATTCAATTTTTTCTTTTACTATAATCCTTTCTAAATCATTTGAAAAGAATTATCCCTAATTAACAATCGATTCATGTAGGGATCTATCATACAACAATGGTTTAAGGGGTTCTCTCCCAAAAGAGATTGGGAACTTGACGAACCAATGAAGTTGAAGAGGGATATGCCAATTAAAACAAACCTAAGCCTACGAAGCTGCACACCTTTGGCACCCAAACTAGTTTTCTTGCATCTAGAGAAACACAATGATTTTTTGTCATCATAAATCAAAGAACATGTTGTAGCGCTTTTGGTGAGAGAAATAAAGAGTTAGAGAATCAAAGAAATTCTTACCTGAAGCAGTCAATTACTAAATGTTCCTATAGAAACACCAGAACCAGCTAATGGATTGCTGGCTACAACACCTTCGGACAACTCGATCGAAATCAAAGATGAGGGTTTTTTGAGTAGTAGCAAAAAATATAGATTGAAGAGAAAGAAGAGGGTTTTGTGGAATAGGGTAATGTGAGATTGATTGATAGAAAAAGATTCTTAAAACAAAAGTAAAGAGCAAGACTGAAGAGCATAGAATAGTAGGATCCATCGTATGGATGCCAAAAGGTTGTGGAATGGGTGGGCGAATTTCAAAAATTTGCCTACCTTCTTCTAATTGGGAATCATATTCCCTAAATTTAGAATACAATATTCAAGGATCCTACTTGAACCATAGTTGAACCAGATCTGAACCAAAGACAATGAGGGAATTATACCTGATCCAAAGAAGCAGTATCTCCAAAAGTTGGTGTTCGCGCCAAAAGAGGACACCAAGATCCGCTCTTGCTGAAGATGACACAGTTGTATGTGGAACGGAACCAGCAAAGTGCATCCTACACACTGAATCCTTCGCAAGAATCCACTGGAAACTCTGAGAACCAAATCTTTTCAGTCTTTTCTGAAAAACTGATGTCAAGAACCAATTTCTTGATTTCTTTCTACTACAAAGATCGAATCTTGAAAGAAAGAATAGCGGCGGCTAGAGGAGAACTCCTGAAGTGAGGATGGTTGAATTGCTTCTCTTCTCTCTGGAGTGTGTATGAGATCCAATCCCAATTCGCAGGATGATTTTCATTTCACAAAACCCTAGGTTCGAAATCTGAATATGATCTCTTAGGGTTTCTCCTCTTTTCTTCTTGATTAAGAAACCTCCTAATTGGGAGTTATCCCAATCCAAATCAGTATTTGGACAGGGGATGATCTTAATCCTATATGTAGATTAAGTTAGCTTACTCCTAATCTTATCAGGAGGTTACCATATTCAAATCTGATTTGAATTTGGTCTCCCAGAGTGGATAAGGTCGAAGACCCAGTACATATGAAGCTTCTCCAAGATCTTTCATGGAGAATGGCTGTGATAGCCATACCTTGATCGAAGTCAACATTCCTACATCATTCCCAATGAGTAGGATATCGTCCATGTACAACACCAAAAAGGTGATCTTATCCCCACTGGACTTCCTGTAAACACAGGGCTCATTCGGATTCTGCTCAAAGTCAAACGTATTGACGATAGAATCAAAATGGATGTTCCATCTCCTAGAAGCCTGCTTAAGTCCATATATGGATCTATTAAGTTTACATACCATGTGTTCCTGACCAGCAACAATGAAGCCTTGCGGTTGCTGCATGTAGATATCTTCACTAAGATCTCCATTCAAGAACACGGTTTTGACATCCATCTGCCAAATCTCGTAGTCATGGTATGATGCTACAGCTAGTAGGATTCTAATGGATTTAAGCATGGCCACAGGCGAAAAGTTTTCCTCATAATCGATGCCTTCTTTCTAAGTATACCCTTTCGCCACCAAACGAGCCTTGTAGGTCTCAATCCTGCCATCGGGGCCCTTCTTCCTCTTGTAGATCCACTTGCAACCAATTGCTTTACCACTGAGGGTGGACCTACTAGAGTGCAGACTCCATTGGTTTCCATCGAGTCTATCTCAACTCTCATGGCCTCCACCCACTTCTAGGAATCTATGTCTAACATTGCTTTCGTGTAAGTTATGGGATCCTCCTCACTAGTCAAGGCTTCCACCAAGAAACTATCCTAGTCATAACCATATCGGACTAGTAGCCTGGATGCCCGAGTGGATCTTCTAGGTTGGTCACTACCTAGAACTTGTGAGACATCTCCCACTGCTCCTGAGCTCTCCTCATCAAGAACTATTTCCTGACGATGGGTGTCCAGGATGTATTCAGTTTCCAAGAATTGAGCATTTTGACTGCAGAACACTTTCTGCTCATTTGGGTCATAGAATAGATAACCCACTGAATCTTTTGGGTAGACTATAAATAGGCAACGACTGATTTTGGATTCCAACTTGTCCGCACTTGTTCTTTTAACGTGTGTAGGACAACCCCAAATCTTCAAGTGTCTCACACTTGGCTTCCTTCCGGTCCATAGTTCATATGAAGTTTTCAGAACCAATTTGGTTAGAACTTGATTCAGCACGTAGATAGAAGTCTTTAATGCATATCCCCAAAAGGATGTCGGTAATTCTGAGCATACGATAAGTGACCGAACCATGTCCAACAAGGTCCTATTCCTCCTCTCTGAAACACCGTTGAGTTGAGGTGTAGCAGGAGGAGCTAATTGTGACACTATCTTGTTGACCTTTAAGTAGTCCATGAATTCATCAGAGAGATACTCGCCACCTCGATCCGATTGAAGGGCCTTAATATCTCTCACTAACTGTTTCTCGACTTCCTGTCTGAACTCTTTGAACTTTTCAAAGGATTTAGACTTGTGTCTCATTAGGTACACGTAACCATATAATGAAAAATCATTTGTAAAGGTGATGAAATACACGTGTTGATTCTGTGTCCTAACACTCAGGGGACCACATACATCAGTATGTATTAGATCAAGTGTGCCTGCACATCTTTTAGGCTTACCGTCAAATGGCCGCTTAGTCATCTTACCTTGGAGGCAAGGTTCACAAGTTGGAAGATTTTCTATGGTTAGAAAATCCAAAGGACCATCCTTTACCAGCCTTGTGATTCGGTCAACACTGATATGGCCAAGTCGGTAATGCCAGAGGCACATGGGATTTACTATATCATGAGTCCTTTTCTTGGGATTTTCGATCGACGTAGTTTCGGTTAAGTTAGTTTCTAGAGAAGGATGTAGAACATAGAGACTGTTCTCCAGTTCCCCGCATGCGATGAATTTGTTATTCCATTTAATAGTAATCATATTACTAAAATAAATAGTATATCCATCAATACACAATTTAGAAACAAAAATTAAATTTCTTCTCAAGTTCTATACATAAAGACAATCTTTAAGTACAAGCACTCCTTCTCTAAAGACTAATTCTATGGTTCCCATTGCTGCAGCTGCAACACTTGCAGTCATTTCCAAGAATAGTGTGACTTCACCTTCACTCAATCTTCTGTTAACTTTGAACCCCTACAGAGAGTTACACGCATGAGTTCAAGCCCCGGAGTCAACACACCAGGACACAGAAGTAACTAACATATTAGTTTCTATGACACAAGTTTCGACATTACCTTTCTTAGATTCCAGGTAAGCAGGACAATTCCTCTTCCAGTGGTCGGTCTACTTGCAGAAGTGACAGACATCAGATGCCATGTTCTTCTTCTGCTTCTTGGGCTTGGCAGCTTTCTTCTGGGGCTTCTTTGCCTTTCTCTTTTTCTTGCCCGATTTGTTAGCTTCAGCAAGCATAACCACAGGCTCATCCTTCTTAAATAGATCATCGGCCCACTGCAACATATTGTTGAGTTCCTGGACGCTGACATTCAGCTTGTTCATGTTGTAGTTCATTGTGAACGCATTGAAGGAAGAGAGTAAAGAATTTAGGATGGCATCCACTTGCATGCCATGATCTAGCCCGGATCCAAGGGCTTCGATTTTGTTAATGTAGCCCGAATCCAAGGGCACGGAGTCACACTCTCCAAGAAGATGTCTCCCAAGACTTCTGAGGATATTGAGGGCATGAGAGGTGTTCCCTATGCCTCGGCCGTAGGGAGCATCATGTATGCCATGCTGTGCACTCGCCCGGACATTGCTCAGGCGGTGAAGTGTGGTAAGCAGATTCCAGGCCAACCTAGGGCAAGAGCATTGGACTGCTGTGAAGAGCATACTCAAATACCTTCGAAGGACAAAAGAGTTTTGTTTGGTATTCAATGGTAGTTCACTACAAGTTCTAGGGTATACTGATGCTGATTTCCAGTCGGATCCAAATGATGGAAAGTCTACATCTGGATGTGTTTTCACGATAAGATTGTGTGTTGTTTGCTGGAAAAGCAGCAAACAGGGGTCCACTGTAGATTCCACAACCGAGGCTGAGTACATTGCCACAAGTGAAGCTGCCAAGGAAGCTGGGTGGATGAAGAAATTCATACACAAATTGGGAGTAATTCCATCCAGCACATCACCCATCCCGTTGTTGTGTGACAACAATAGAGCGATCGCCCAAGCTAAAGAGCCACAGGCCCACTCGAAGTCAAAGCACATCGAGAGGAAGTACCACGTACTACGGGAGATCGTTGGTAGAGGGGATGTCCTAATTCAGAAAGTAGCATCAACAGATAATGTGGCAAACCCATTGACTAAGCCACTAACACAGAAGGTGTTTGAGAAACACGTGAAAAGTATGGGACTCCGGCTTGTACTAGATTGGACCTAAGTGCAAGTGGGAGCTGTTAGACAGTTTTGTATGCCCTTAGCTTCAATCCAATTTGATGTACTTTTGATATTTAGTGTAAATAAATAAAGTGCATGTTTGATTCATGTTGTTTGGTATAATTCTGTGAAAGACCCTAAAATTGGACACTTTTTGAGACACGTGTTAGGTTTAAATGTTCATAGCCATTGGATAAGTCTGGGGAGATTTATCCTGCCAAGGCTGATACTGGTGTGCCACAAAGTGTTGGGATGGCCTATCTCGGCCACCAGGGTTAGACCCAAGGCACATGTAGTATGGGATTACTCAAATCCTTGTATCGGACCAGATTTCTAGTATTGCCATGGACCTTGGAGACAGATGGGCAAAACTAGAAAGTTACACTTGACCCCTAGACTCGATTCTCATACTTCACTAGGTGTTGGATCGGGCTATCTTTGATATGCCAATCAGTGAGATACTTAGCGGGGGTCAAAACCCGGGCATGTTGGGGTAGTCTAAGAATTCATCTGAGTGGATGATCATAGTGACAGGATCAGCCCCTTTGTCGGACAAAGGTAATGATCGGGAATGCACTCTCTCTAATGGAAACCAAACTGTTAGCAGTTGATTTCAATAGTTGGAATTTTCTTTTGGCAAAATTTATGGGCTGACAGGTTAAGTGTAAGGCCATTTAGGATAATACCTAATGGGCTAATCTTGCACCTGCCCACAGTCCCTGGGTTTTTATAAGATGGCTTGGCCCAAGGACCACTTAATGTAAGTGTTGGACCCATAGGGTCCATGTGATGGGCCCAGGGGTTCACTGAGTTTCTTAGTGAATTTGGCTGGGTCTTGTGTTAAAAGCTGAGCCAAACCCATGTGGCTGGTGTGTAGATCAATGCTTGGGTCCCATGCCATACAAAGAAGCTCAACTAGGCAGCATATTGCAAACTAGTTAAGCACTGAACACTTAATGGGCAAAAAGCCCATTTCGAGCTGGGTAGATATGATCACCCATTTATGGGGCAGATCTGCGATTAATGTTAGCAAAAGGATTAGGCCTTTAACCTTATCCACTCTGGGAGACCAAATTCAAATTAGATTTGAATCTAGTAACCTTCTGATATGATCAAGAGTAAGCTAACTTAATCTGTAGATAGGATTAAGATCATCCCCTATTCAAATACTAATTTGGATTGGGATAACTCCTAATTAGGAGGTTTCTTAATCAAGAAGAAAAGAGGAGAAACCCTAAGAGATCATAACCAGATTTTGAACCTAGGGTTTTGTGCAAGAAATCATCCTGCGAATTGAGATAGGATCTCATACACACTCCAGAGAGAAGAGAAGAAATTCAGCCATCTTCACTTCATGAGTTCTCCTCCAGCCGTCGCCATTCTCTCTTTCAAGATTCGATCTTTGAAGTAGAAAGAAATCAAGAAATTGGTTCTTGACATCAGTTTTGCATAAA
This sequence comes from Nelumbo lutea, assembly GCF_056320005.1. Taxonomy (NCBI): domain Eukaryota; kingdom Viridiplantae; phylum Streptophyta; class Magnoliopsida; order Proteales; family Nelumbonaceae; genus Nelumbo; species Nelumbo lutea. Next base: position 56,163,870 of record NC_142687.1, on the reverse strand, counting down.
GACTAAAAAGATTTGGTGCTCAGAGTTTTCAGTGGATTTTTGCGAAGGATTCAATGTGTGGGATGCACTCTGTTGGTTCCATTCCATTCATTGCTATGTCATCTTCAGCAGGAGCGGTTCTTGGTGTCCTCTTTGGGCGTGAACACCAACTTTGGGAGATATTGCTTCTCTAGATCAGGTATATCCCTTATCTTTGGTTCAGATCTGGTTCAATTATGGCTCAAGTAGGATCCTTGAATATTGTATTCTAAATTTAGGGAATATGATTCTTAATTGGAAGAAGGTAGGAAAATTTTTGAAATTCACTCACCCATTCCGCAACCTTTTTGGCGTCCATACGATGGATCCTACCATTCTTTCAGTGGGGCCCACCAAGTAGGGAGGGTTCATCCAATGACCTTATGGGACACCATGGCAATGATGTGCATTCAGCCATGTGTGCGTAAGAGCCACTAACGAGTCATCATGGACCAAGTGCTTATGGCCCATGGTCACAGCACATCCAACATCCAAACATCACATGTCAAGGAAGAATTGATCCAATCAATTAACTGTTGTAAAGCCCATTGAATAGCCCATTTAAAATCCATAACATTAACATTTAATGTCGACTAGGTATATGGGCTGAATCGTAGTTAGCAGTTCGGCCCATACAACTTTTCTCACAAGAGTGGGCTTTTTCAGTTTTAACCATTTAAAACTGGGCTTTACAGGTGGGCTGAATTAATCCATGTAATTGAGCATCAGATTTTGGAACAGCAAGTATGAGAAAAATTGGACTGAAAATAGTCCCCTTCGAACCCTAGATTCGGTCCAAACAGTTTTGGTCCAATCTAGTCTGAAATTGTCCGAAACTGATTTTCAATTCAAGGGTTAATTCTTGAAATATCTAAAATTAAAATAAATTAATAATTTTAATTTTAGACATTCACAAATCAAATATGGACTATTCGCACCACCTACAAAACAGAGATTAATCACTAGGGTTGCAGTTTCACAAACTGCAAATCGCAGAAAGTGATTTCTCCATCTACAAATCTCCAACGCCACCTTCTTCTTCCATCTTCTTCAATCAAGAAAAAAAAAATAGAAATCCTATTTCTATTAATTAATTACATTCTTGATCAAATCCTATACATTTAGTCTAGAAAATAAAAAAATATTTACAGACCGAGTTGAATGAATAATAATAAAAAAAGGGTGCGCAGACCATCTGTGCCAAATCTGCACTACGATCTCCAGGTTTGAACAGTCCATTAAATCAAAATAAATAAAGAACAGTTCTAAATAAATTTTGGATTTAATAGAAATTAATTTCAAATCAATCGCCCTTAACAAGAAACAATTTCTTGAAATAAAGAAAACAATCTGCGCAAATCTTGGCAGAACATCTTCGGTCCATCTGTGCAGGTTCAGATCTGATTTTCTTTTGGTTCAAGATTCGAACCTATGGCTCTGATGCCACTGAAAGAATGGTAGGATCCATCGTATGGATGCCAAAAGATTGCGGAATGGATGGACGAATTTCAAAAATTTTCCTACCTTCTTCCAACTGAGAATCATATTCCCTAAATTTAGAATACAATATTCAAGGGTCCTACTTGAACCATAATTGAACCAGATCTGAACCAAAAGACAATGAGGGAATTATACCTGATCCAGAGAAGTAGTATCTCCCACAGTTGGTGTTCATGTCCAAAGAGGACACCAAGATCCGCTCCTGCTGAAGATGACACAGTTGTATGTGGAACGGAACCAGCAGAGTGCGTCCTACACACTAAATCCTTCGCAAGAATCCACTGGAAACTCTGAGCACCAAATCTTTTCAGTCCTTTCTAGAAAACTGATGTCAAAAACCAATTTCTTGATTTCTTTCTACTACGAAGATCAAATCTTGAAAGAAAGAATGGCAGCGGCTGGAGGAGAACTCCTAAAGTGAGGATGGTTGAATTGCTTCTCTTCTCTCTGGAGTGTGTATGAGATCCAATCCCAATTCGCATGATGATTTTCTTTTCACAAAACCCTAGGTTCAAAATCTGATTATGATCTCTTAGGGTTTCTCCTCTTTTCTTCTTGATTAAGAAACCTCCTAATTAGAAGTTATCCCAATCCAAATCAGTATTTGGACAGGGGATGATCTTAATCCTATCTGCAGATTAAGTTAGCTTACTCCTGATCTTATCAGGAGGTTACCAGATTCAAATCTGATTTGAATTTGGTCTCCCAGAGTGGATAAGGTTAAAGGCTCAATCCTTTTGCTAACTATAATCCCAGATTCGCCTCATAGATGGGTGATCATATCAGCCCAGATCAAAATGGGCTTTTAGCCCATTAAGTGTTTAGTGCTTAACTAGTTTCCAATATGCTGCACAATTGGGCTTCTTTGTATGGCATGGGACCCAAGCATTGATCTACACACCATCCACATGGGCTTGGCCCAACCTTTAACACAAGGCCCAGCCGAATTCACTAAAAAACTCAGTGAACCCCTGAGCCCATCACATGGACCCTATGGGCCCAACACTTACATTAAGTGGTCCTTGGGCTAAGCCATCTTATAAAAATCCAGGGACTGTGGGCAGGTGCAAGATTAGCCCATCAGGTATTATCGTAAATGGCCTTACACTTAACCTGTCAACCCATAATGATCAAGCACTGCTCGAAAAGAGAGGACCTCTCCCTCGGTTGCAAGGAACAGTGCTGCACTCTCCACTCACATGGATCCCGGGAATTAAAACCATTTGCAAACATTTTGAAACCATATATATATACACATATTATATATATAAATTTTGCAAAAACAAAATTCCAACGATTGAAATCAACTGCTAGCAGTTTGGTTTCCATTAGAGAGAGTGCATTCCCGATCATTATCTTTGTCCGACAAAGGGGCTGATCCTGTCACTATGATCACCCACTTAGATGAATTCTCAGACTGCCCCAACATGCCCAGGTTTTGACCCCTGCTAAGGATCTCACTGATTGGCATATCAAAGATAGCCCGATCCGACACCTAATGAAGTATCATAATCGAGTCTAGGGGTTAGGTGTAACTTTCCAGTTTTGCCCATTTGTCTCCAAGGTCCAGGGCAATACTGAAAATCTAGTCTGGTTCAAGGATTTGAGTAATCCCATACTGCACGTGCCTTGGGTCTTACCCTGGTGGCCGAGACAGGCCATCCCAAAACTTGGCGGCACACAAATATCAGCCTTGGTAGGTTAAATCCTCCCGGACTTATCCAATGGTTGTGTACATTTAAAACTAACATGTGTCTCGAAAAGTGTCCAATTTTAGGGTCTTACATAGAATTATACCAAACAACATGAATCAAACATGTACTTTATTTATTTACAGTAAATATCAAAAGTACATCAAATTGGATTGAAGCTAAGGGCATACAAAACTGTCTAACATGTAGCAATAATGACAATATGTTGGAAGATATCTAGAAACAATCTTCTATTGAAAACCTTCTTCCTCATTCCATCCCAAACTTGACTATGTTTTTTTTTTTCAACAAATCAACCTTAACACAATCCTCAGCCACAATTGTTCTTGTCAATCATCCAGTGGCTTAATCCACTTTGAGCACCCTTTCAACAGCTTCTGTGATGGAACACACATAAGAATCATTGTATAGATTCACTAGGAGTTATGGGAGAGAGAACCAAAGTGTAATAACTAAGGGTTCCTAGCCCAATTCCTTACACAGTGTCCACGTGAGGAAGCAAAATAAAATATCTTTGATGAAAACTACTTCAGTCATCCAAACTCGTAAAAACTCATCTTCATCTTCAAACTTGACAAAAACATGACGTGAATCCAAAGTTGTGATCACTATTGTCGATTTGTGGTGGAAAGTACCTACTAGAGATTCTCTAATTTTTGAGAATGATGGTCGTCTATATGTGCATTTACCTACCAATGCAAATTGTAAGGGATTCAGAGACTTTGTAATCTCTTCATCAGTAAATTCGGTCATTGGTTCACCTTCAAAGTTGGCTATTTCATAGCCACATCAATCACTAGAGGATCTAGAGAAGAAGGAAAAGGATTGGAAGAAGATGACAACACACTAGAAAAGGAAGTTTTCTCTGGGGTTTTGATGGCATTTCTCCCATTGCTAAAATTTTCAAATGTGTTAGCCCCTCCCACTTCCATAAGTAGATGAGTTCAACCTTTACATTCCTTGTACATATTGTATGTAGTTGATTTTAGAGAAATCAATCCAAGCTAAAGTCATCTAGAATAAGAGATCCTAATACTTCAATAGTAGTGATGAGCAAGTCTTGAAAGCTTTTGAGCTTGTATAATCCCTCCCATCTATTGGGATCTTCTTCTTTGCGCTAAGCATTATTTGTGAGTAACGTTGCTCTTTCTTGTAAACCTACTCCTGTTCTAATGAAAGAAAGAATATTTAAGCATGTAGATGTTTGTTGAACATCTATTAAGGTCTTGTTGGCACCTCTATTAAATCTAACTACAAAGTATTGTAAGCACCCAAAAGTCCTATTAACTTAGGTTGGGTTAGCACCCGTGCAGTCCAACCAATTTATGTATTGCAGGCGCCCATGAAGTCCTACTAGTTGTGAAGACTTGGTTGGAACTCGGAAATCCAAACGGCTAGTGAAAATCTTTAGTGGTGGTTTAAGGTATAAGACATAGGTAGGTTTGGTCGAACCTATATAAAAACCTTGCATGCCTTGTATGTTTCTTTTCTTTTAAAATTTTGTAGTTTATGTTTATCTTTTCTAGCATTCTCATAACGTCAATAACTCAAAATCTTATAGATTTTGTTTTACTCTATCTTTCTTTATTTTCATCTACAAGATACAAGGTGATTTCGGGCAGCTATTAAGCTCTAACATTACTAACCCTACTAACTATACCAAGTCTCTCTAATTGCTTTACATTTACTTTTACTATTGCTTTCATTGTTCATTTACTATTCGATACTATTAACATTTTTGTAGTTAGATCTATCCTTGAGATTCTAGTAGCAGTTGATCAATACTTGAATCTCAACTTGATTATATTTGGATAGTTGATCCTCCTCTTAGCTATCATATTATAGCAGGTCCATTTCATTGCTATTGTTAGTGACTAGTCATCTTTCTCTAACTACTCACATAGACAACACCAAGTGTAGCTACCTTTTATATTTTACTATGCTTCCATATGCTTCTTTACTTTTCTATAACTCTTTACATTCAATGTTTATGTTCATTTGTTTAATTGTAGAACTACTAAATTGTTAGCAGGTTGTAGATATTGATTGTTATACTTATCACTTAGTTACTATCATCTTCTTGGCACCAGTCTTTATTTTGTTGTTATTATTCATTCACTGTTGTTCCCTGCAGCTCTTGCTATTAGATTGTTTGTTTCTTTTGTAGTCGTAGATTTCTAGTCCTATAGTTAGGTTAATCTAAGAATAACATCTTAATTAACTATTCAATCAAACTAACTAAGCCAAATCTTCGGTTGCATCTTAATCTCCATTTTGAAGAAGTCTTAGCTTCAGTTTGAGGGGAAGGATTTTGATCTTGACTTGATAAGAGCCAAGAATTCAGATTTGAATTCAAAGATAAATAATTTTTAAAGATCTACCTAGTTCACCCACCTCTTGGGTAAGGCTATCAGTCCTAACACCTACTAAAACCCAAGGCTTGATTCTTAAATATGGGATGGGTATTCCTTTTGTTCACTATAAATAGTCTTTGGGTTTTGAAATCTCCATGGTTCTACTATTTTTGTATATTCTTAATGCATAGTGGAGTTGATCTCCTTGTATCTAGCTTTTCTCAAGGCATAAGACTTTTACATGCCTCTTCTTAGGCCTTCTTTATTAATTTATCATTAATGAAATATTATAGGTGATTAGGCCTTTTCTCAAAAAACATGTAATTCTTATGTTTTCAATATATCAAATAAGAAGTAAATGTCAAAATTAATTCAAGCAAAAGTAGGTGCTTAACCCCTTTTATTGTTGTACTTTAATCTTCACTTGAGCTCATTAGGAATTGATTTTTGAGTCATGTCTCCTTATACAAAGTTGCTTTTAAGAGATTAAAATTATTCTTCAAATATCCTTATCTTCCTTTTGTCTTTATCTATGATTTTTTAAAAAAGAAAGGTTATGACTCCCATGGCCCCAAAATGACACTACCATTAGTCATGATGCATGTCTCTTCCATGTAGAGAGAAAGTACTACAATGTTATTACAAAACATGGGTACATAAAATATAACATTTATTCCCATTAAAAATATATTAAATTACATAAGTATTTTATTTTCCAAACAACCATCCCTTATAGTATATTTGTTTTATCAGATGCACCAGACAAGAAGAGTTTTCCCAATAAAAGCCATCTCTTTGAGATCTCACATCATTGTCTTCATGGAATAAGCTTTGCATTTCCTGCAATGGAATACAAATCAATAGATCATTTGAAAAGCTCTACATTCAATCATTTTCACAATTCATCATTAAATAGAAAAGAAAATGAAAACAAACATAGAAAACTTAAAAAGTGTGATACCTTAGGTAGGGATTTGGAATCCCAAAGGTGGTAGTATGGGCACTTGTGCATATGGGGGAGGAATCTTAGGAATATGAGGTGGACTTATAATAACAGGTGGCTTAGGCATAACTGGAGGATTGAGAACGTGAGGAGGAAGCTTAGGTGTAAATGGTGGATTTATAGTAGGAGGAGGCATCTTAGGAAGTTGTGTAAGTGGGGGAGAAAATGTAGGTACATGAGGTGGACTTGAAATAGAAGGCAGCTTATGCAAAGGTGGTGGATTCAAAACTAGAGGAGGTAGATTAGGTATTAGTGGTGGATACGTAGTGGGAGAAGGTGTCTTAGGCACATCAATATGCGGGGGAGAAAATGAAGGTACATGAGGTGGACTTACAATAGTAGGAGGTGGTTTAGATGTAATGGGTGGACTGAGATTGGGTGGAGTAAGCTTTGGTGTAAATGGTGGATATTTAGAAGGGGAAGGCATCTTAGGAACCTGTGTGAGTGGAGGAGGAAATATTGGTACATGAGGTGGACTTAAAACAGTAGGCGGCTTTGGTAGAGATGGCGGATTCAGAACTGGAGGAGGTAGTTTAGGAACTTGTGTATGTGGGGGAGGAAGTTTAGGAACAGGAGGAGGACTTACATTAGGAGGTGTCTTAGTTATAACTGGGGGATTGAGAATGGGAGGAGGAAGTTTAGGTGAAAATGGTGAATATGTAGTGGGAGAAGGTATCTTAGGCACCTCTATATGCGGCAGAGTAAATGTAGGTACATGTGGTGGACTTACAATAGTAGGAGGTGGTTTAGATATAATTGGTGGACTGAGAATGGATGGAGGAAACTTTGGTGTAAATGGTGGATATTTAGTAGGAGGAGGCATCTTAGGAACTTGTGTAAGTGGGGATGGAAATATTGCTACATGAGGTGGACTTAAAATAATTTGTGGCTTTGGTAGAGATGGCAGATTTAAAACTGGAGGAGGTAGTTTAGGAACTTGCGTCTGTGGGGGGAGAAGTTTAGGAACACGAGGGGGACTTACATTTGGAGGTGTCTTAGACATAAATGGGGGGTTGACAACGGGAGGAGGAAGTTTGGGTTGAAATGCTGGATATGTAGTCGGAGAAGGCGTCTTAGGCAACTCTGTATGCGGGGGAGGCAATGTAGGTACATGAGGTGGACTTATAATAGTAGGAGGTGATTTAGATATAATTGGTGGACTGAGAATGGATGGAGGAAGCTTCGGTGTAAATGGTGGATATTTAGTAGGAGGAGGCATCTTAGGAACTTGTGTAAGTGGGGGTGGAAATATTGCTACATGAGGTGGATTTAAAAGAGTTGGTGACTTTGGTAGAGATGGTGGATTCAGAACTGGAGGAGGTAATTTAGGAACTTGTGTATGTGGGGGAGAAAGTTTAGCAACATGAGGAGGACTTACATTAGGAGGTGTCTTAGGCATAGCTGGGGGATTGAGAATGGGAGGAGGAAGTTTGGGTGAAAATGGTGAATATGTAGTGGGAGAAGGCGTCTCAGGCACCTTTATATGCGAGGGAGGAAATGTAGGTACACGAGGTGCACTTATAGTGGTAGGTGGTGGTTTAGATGTAATTGGTGGACTGAGAATGGGTGAAGGAAGCTTTGGTGTAAATGGTAGATATTTAGTAGGGGGAGGCATCTTAGGAACCTGTGTAAGTGTGGGTGGAAATATTATTACATGAGGTGGACTTAAAATAATAGGCGGCTTTAGTAGAGATGGTGGATTCAGAAGTAGAGGAGGTAGTTCAGGAACTTTTGCATGTGGGGGAGGAGGTTTAGGAACAAGAGGGGGAATTACATTGGGAGGTGTCATAGGCATAACTGGGGGATTGAGAACGGGAGGAGGAAATTTGGGTGAAAATGGTGGATATGTAGTGGGAGAAGGTGTCTTAGGCACCTCTATATGTGGCGGGCGCAATGTAGGTACATATGGTGGATTTACAATAGTATGAGGTGGTTTAGATATAATTGGTGGACTGAGAATGGATGGAGGAAGCTTTGGTGTAAATGGTGGATATTTATTAGGAGGAGGCATCTTAGGAACCTGTGTAAGTGGGGGTGGAAATATTGCTACATGAGGTGGACTTAAAATAGTAGGCGGCTTTGGCAGAGATGGTAGATTTAGAACTGGAGGAGGTAGTTTAGGTACTTGTGTATGTGGTGGAGGAAGTTTAGGAACCTGAGGAGGACTTACATTAGGTGTCTTAGGCATAACTGGGGGATAGAGAATTGGAGGAGGAAGTTCGGGTGAAAATGGTGGATATGTAGTGGGAGAAGGCGTTTTAGGCACCTCTATATGCGGGGGAGGCAATGTAGGTACATGAGGTGGACTTACAATAATAGGAGGTGGTTTAGATATAATTGGTGGACTGAGAATGGATGGGGGAAGATTCGGTGTAAATGGCGGATATTTAGTAGGAGGAGGCATCTTAGGAACCTGTGTAAGTGGGGGTGGAAATATTGCTACATGAGGTGGACTTAAAATAGTAGGCGGCTTTGGTAGAAATGGCGGATTTAGAAGTAGAGGAGGTAGTTTAGGCACTTGTGTCTGTGGGGGGGGAAGTTTAGGAACATGGGGGGGACTTACATTTGGAGGTGTCTTAGGCATAAATGGGGTGTTGACAATAGGAGGAGGAAGTTTGGGTTGAAATGATGGATATGAAGTCGGAGAAGGCGTCTTAGGCACCTCTATATGCGGGGGAGGCAATGTAGGTAAATGAGGTAGACTTATAATTGTAGGTGGCGTTTTAGATATAATTGGTGGACTAAGAATGAATGGAGGAAGCTTCGGTGTAAATGGTGGATATTTTGAAGGAGGAGGCATCTTAGGAACTTGTGTAAGTGGGGGTGGAAATATTGCTACATGAGGTGGACTTAAAATAGCGGGCGGCTTTGGTAGAGATGGCAGATTTTGAACTGGAGGAGGTAGTTTAGGCACTTGTGTCTGTGGGGAGGGAAGTTTAGGAACACGTGGAGGACTTACATTTGGAGGTGTCATAGGCATAAATGGGGAGTTGACAACGGGAGGAGGAAGTTTGGGTTGAAATGTTGGATATGTAGTCGGAGAAGGCGTCTTAGGCACCTCTACATGCGGGGGAGGCAATGTAGGTACATGAGGTGGACTTACAATAGTAGGAGGTGGTTTAGATATAATTGGTGGACTGAGAATGGATGGAGGAAGCTTCGGTGTAAATGGTGGATATTTAGTAGGAGGAGGCATCTTAGGAACTTGTGTAAGTGGGGGTGGAAATATTGCTACATGAGGTGGACTTAAAATAGCGGGCGGCTTTGGTAGAGATGGCAGATTTAGAACTGGAGGAGGTAGTTTAGGCACTTGTGTCTGTGGGGAGGGAAATTTAGGAACACGTGGAGGACTTACATTTGGAGGTGTCATAGGCATAACTGGGGGATTGAGAATTGCAGGAGGAAGTTTGGGTGAAAATGGTGGATATGTTGTGGGAGAAGGCGTTTTAGGTACCTCTATATGCGGGGGAGGCAATGTATGTACATGAGGTGGACTTACAATAGTAGGAGGTGGTTTAGTTATAATTGGTGGACTGAGAATGGATGGAGGAAGCTTCGGTGTAAATGGTTGATATTTAGTAGGAGTAGGCATCTTAGGAACCTGTATAAGTGGGGGTGGAAATATTGCTACATGAGGTGGACTTAAAATAGTAGGAGGCTTTGGTAGAGATGGCGGATTTAGAACTGGAGGAGGTAGTTTAGGCACTTGTATCTGTGGGGGGGAAAGTTTAGGAACACGAGGGGGACTTACATTTGGAGGTGTCTTAGGCATAAATGGGGGGTTGACAATGGGAGGGGGAAGTTTGGGTTGAAATGGTGGATATGTAGTCGGAGAAGGCGTCTTAGGCACCTCTATATGCGGGGGAGGCAATGTAGGTACATGAGGTGGACTTACAATAGTAGGAGTTGGTTTAAATATAATTGGTGGACTGAGAATGGATGGAGGAAGATTCGGTGTAAATGGTGGATATTTAGTAGGAGGAGGCATCTTAGGAACCTGTGTAAGTGGGGGTGGAAATATTGCTACATGAGGTGGACTTAAAAAAGTAGGAGGCTTTGGTAGAGATGGCGGATTTGGAACTGGAGAAGGTAGTTTAGGTACTTGTGTATGTGGGGGAGGAAGTTTAGGAACATCTGGAGGACTTACATTTGGTGTCTTAGGCATAACTGGGGGATTGAGAATTGGAGGAGGAAGTTTGGGTGAAAATGGTGGATATGTAATGGGAGAAGGCGTTTTAGGCACCTCTATATGTGGGGAAGGCAACGTAGGTACATGAGGTGGACTTACAATAGTAGGAGGTGGTTTAGATATAAATGGTGGACTGAGAATGGATGGAGGAAGCTTCGGTGTAAATGGTGGATATTTAGTAGGAGGAGGCATCTTAGGAACCTGTGTAAGTGGGGGTGGAAATGTTGATACATGAGGTGGACTTAAAATAGTAGGCGGCTTTGGCATAGATGGCGGATTTAGAACTGAAGGAGGTAGTTTAGGTACTTGTGTATGTGGGGGAGAAAGTTTAGGAACATGAGGACTTACGTTAGGTGTCTTAGGCATTACTGGGGGATTGAGAATTGGAGGAGGAAGTTTACGTGAAAATGGTGGATATGTAGTGGGAGAAGGCATTCTAGGCACCTCTATATGCGAGGGAGGCAATGTAGGTACATGAGGTGGATTTACAATAGTAGGAGGTGGTTTAGATATAATTGGTGGACTGAGAATGGATGGAGGAAGCTTCGGTGTAAATGGTGGATATTTAGTAGGAGGAGGCATCTTAGGAACTTGTGTAAGTGGGGGTGGAAATATTGCTACATGAGGTGGACTTAAAATAGTAGGTGGCTTTGGTAGAGATGGCGGATTTAGAACTGGAGATGGTAGTTTAGGCACTTGTATCTGTGGGGGGGGAAGTTTAGGAACACGAGGGGGACTTACATTTGGAGGTGTCTTAGGCATAAATGGGGGGTTGACAACGGGAGGAGGAAGTTTTGGTTGAAATGGTGGATATGTAGTCGGAGATGGCGTCTTAGGCACCTCTATATGTGGGGGAGGCAATGTAGGTACATGAGGTGGACTTACAATAGTAGGTGGTGGTTTAGATATAATTGGTGGATTGAGAATGGATGGAGGAAGCTTCGGTGTAAGTGGTGGATATTTAGTAGGAGGAGGCATCTTAGGAACTTGTGTAAGTGATGGTGGAAATATTGCTACATGAGGTGGACTTAAAATAGTAGGCGGCTTTGGTAGAGATGGCGGATTTAAAATTGGAGGAGGTAGTTTAGGCACTTGTGTCTGTGGAGGGGGAAGTTTAGGAACACGAGGGGGACTTAAATTTGGAGGTGTCTTAGGCGTAAATGGGGGGTTGACTACGGGAGGAGGTTGAAATGGTTGATATGTAGTCGGAGAAGGCGTCTCAGGCACCTCTATATGCGGGGGAGGCAGTGTAGGTACATGAGGTGGACTTACAATAGTAGGTGGTGGTTTAGATATAATTGGTGGACTGAGAATGGATGGAGGAAGCTTCGGTTTAAATGGTGGATATTTAGTAGGAGGAGGCATCTTAGGAACCTGTGTAAGTGGGGGTGGAAATATTGTTACATGAGGTGGACTTAATGTAGTAGGCGGCTTTGGTAGAGATGGCGGATTTAGAACTTGAGGAGGTAGTTTAGGCACTTGTGTCTGTGGAGGGGGAAGTTTAGGAACACGTGGAGGACTTACATTTGGAGGTGTCCTAGGCATAAATGGGGGGTTGACAACGGGAGGAGGAAGTTTCGGCTGAAATGGTGGATATGTAGTCGGAGAAGGCGTCTTAGGCACCTTTATATGCGGGGGAGGAAATGTAGGTACATGAGGTGGATTTACAATAGTAGGTGGTGGTTTAGATACAATTGGTGGACTGAGAGTGGATGGTGGAAGCTTCGGTGTAAATGGTGGATTTTTAGTAGGAGGAGGCATCTTAGGAACCTGTGTAAGTGGGGGTGGAAATATTGTTACATGAGGTGGACTGAATGTAGTAGGCGGCTTTGGTAGAGGTGGCGGATTTAGAACTTGAGGAGGTAGTTTAGGCACTTGTGTCTGTGGGGGGGGAAGTTTAGGAACACCAGGAGGACTTACATTTGGAGGTGTCCTAGGCATAAATGGGGGGTTGACAACGGGAGGAGGAAGTTTAGGCTGAAATGGTGGATATGTAGTCGGAGAAGGCGTCTTAGGCACCTCTATATGCGGGGGAGGCAATGTAGGTACATGAGGTGGATTTACAATAGTAGGTGGTGGTTTAGATACAATTGGTGGACTGAGAATGGATGGTGGAAGCTTCGGTGTAAATGGTGGATTTTTAGTAGGAGGAGGCACCTTAGGAACCTGTGTAAGTGGGGGTGGAAATATTGCTACATGAGGTGGACTTAAAATACTAGGCGGCTTTGGTAGAGATGGCGGATTTAGAACTGGAGGTGGTGGTTTAGGCACTTGTGTATGTGGGGGGGGAAGTTTAGGAACACGAGGAGGACTTACATTAGGAGGTGTCTTAGACATTATTGGGGGATTATGAACAAGAGGAGGAAATTTGGGTGAAAATGGTGGATATGTAGTGGGAGAAGGTGTCTTAGGGACATCTTTTTGTGGGGGAGGCAATGTAGGTTCATGAGGTGGACTTACAATAATCGGTGGTTTAGGCATAGATGGTGGATTCTGTATTGGAGGAGGTAACTTTGGTACATGTGGTGGATTTAAAATGGGTGTTTTGGGTGTATGTGGTGGATTGGGAGTTGGGGGAGATACCTTAGGTATGAATGGTGGATTTATGGTAAGAGGCGGTGATTTCGACACTTGTGTAAATGGAGGAGGCAACTTTGGTATATGAGGATTATTGAAAATAGGTGGTGGCATAGGCATAAATGGTGGATTGATAAGTGGAGGTGGTAGCTTTGGAGCAAATGGTGAATGTGTAGTAGGAGGAGGTAATTTAGGTACTTGAGGTGGATTTGAAATAGGAGGTGACTTGGGCATAGTTGGTGGATTGGCAATTATAGGTAATTTAGGTGGAAATGGTGGATTTATGGTAGGAGGCAACTTTGGTACATAAGGTGGTCTTAAAACTGGTGGTGACTTAGACATTGATGGTGGACTGTGGAATGGAGGAGGTAATTTAGGTGAAAATGGAACATTTACAGTAGGAGATGGCAACTTAGGTGGAAATGGTGGCTTCACAATCGGAGGTGGCAACTTAGGCTTTTGTATAGGTGGGGGAGATAGTTTAGGTGCATGAGGAGGACTTAAATTAAGAGGTGGCCAAGGCATTGGTGGTGATTTCTCAAATGGAGGAGGCTGCTTAGATGATAATGGAGGATTTATCGGAGGAGGTAAGGGCTTTGGCTTCTGTGTAAGTGGAGGTAGTTTTGGTACATGAGGTGGACTTAAAATTGGCCGTGGATTGGGCACGTATGGTGGCTTATAAACGGGAGGTAACTTAGGTACATATGGTTGCATAAAAGGAGGTAGCTTAGGCATATAAGGTGGCACAAATGGTGGAATGAAAAATGGTGGCGGCAACCTGGGGAAATATGGTGGAATTATAAAGGGAGGAGGCTTACTCTTGTGTCGTGGATTAACTTTTGGAGAATGCTTCAACTTTGGTAGGGATTTATGGCTACGATGTTTGTGGGAAGTTCTATGATACCTATCAAGTGTAATTTGGCTAGCAAGAGATGGGAGTAATATTGCTCCTAAATACAGGAGGAAGATCAAGAACTTAGCAACAATAAGCTTTCCCATGATATCAGAAGATCAAAACAAGATGACAAGAGATGAAAGAAAGAGAAAGAGGGCCTCTCTAGGGAGAGAAAGTGTTTTCTGCCTTCTTACAGTTCCTACTAATGAATGAAAGTTCTTGATCCATATTGGGCATTTTATAGTGTGAGAGGGAGAGAGAGAGGGAGAGAGAGCACTATTATTACACACCAACATTTGTAGATTTCCTGTTGGATGAGATTTGTTTTACTTTGCTACATGGACTTGCAATAAGGCCCTACAGATTGTCTTTAATGCATTTTAAACTTGTAGGGGTTGAGATTTTGATGGAGAAAGCGGTGCATAAGAACCTATGACCGTCTTGCTTTATCAGTTTTTCAAAATTAATTTACTAAACGACAATTTTCTCATCAAAATTTTTTACCAAGGCATGGAGAAAATTTTGGCTGTCAATCGTCCGACAACCTTGACTCTAACCTGTGAACTGACACGTCATGTGTCATTTGGAGAGTGGCTGTGACACAGCCCAGGCTGTCGAATTTAAGTCAACAAAATTTGCCGGACATAAGATTTAAAATAAATATATTCATTGAAACGACTGCACTAAATAATGCATTCCCGACAGACATGGCTGAAGAAAATTTTTTAACCAATCCACCAGAGTTGACATCTCCGCCCCACATCGCTCCATAGCACATGGGGACCGTGTATTGGGAAAATTTTCCTCTGATGACATCATTGGGAATGGTATTATCATCGGGAGATGTTTCCAATACATGACCGGGATGTGCTGTGGGACGTTGTAGGGCAGTCTCTTGTGGAGCGGAGATGTGATCTCGTAACCATAAGGCATTCATTTTTTGTGTCGGTGTGATCCTTTCATGCTCCATAGATACAATATTCAATGTTTACAAAATTGGACCAGACAGGACGATCGGATTGGAAAACCGAGAATCAGTCATCTGACCAGTTCTGTTTAACCCCAAAACTGTTATTTTGTTAAACATCATTAATTTGATCAGCGAACTGCTGATCTGGGCAGTCGAACTATTAAACTGTTCGACCCAAGAATGATTTTTTGCCACATTTTGGGTTTTTTATTTTTTTCATTTTTTGTTTGAGCAGACTGTTCGTTTGGACCAAACAATTAAACCATTTGACCCGGGAATCAAACCCCAAATGGTTTCCTGTCTGATCCGATTTTAAAAACCTTGATAATATCTATTTTTTTCATGACATACATGCAATATTATATCTAAAAGTATAAATCTAACAAATAAGTAAATCAAACAACAGGTTAAAATTGTAGCCATCATCATAATCGGGTCTAACTTGATAGTCCCCATTACAGACCATATAGAGTCTACCCTCGGAACTGACCTGACCGATTGACAGTTTGACGCCACTAGAACAGTCGAATATTTTGATTTTAAGACCACCACTTATATCTCCATGTCCTATTGGGTGGTAAGAAAGTGCTGCACTGTTTTCCTTGCCTTTGAAGTTCCATGACGAACACAGATTAGTCATGTTCAGAACTTCAACCAATAGTGGCAGCCAGTTACAAATAGCGTTCAATTGCTTCCTGGTCAACTTAATCAGTCCATTTCGATTTCTTTCACCATGTTCTGCAGCTTTGGAACTGGGTGAGAGAAGCTGTGACAAGGTCCCCAATACGTTTCATATTATTATAAAAGAATGTCAACGGACGGAGTCTATCAATGTGGCTGATTTGAGTTACTTAGAGCCACTCTTTTACATCATTGGCTAATAAACTTCCTGAAACTTAATGCTACAATAATTAGTTAATTGACGGTTCTGTGTTCAGGCCAAAAGTGCGGTCCAGGAGATAGACTTCTTCTCATGTTTATCAATACTAGCCGTGATCTTCATATCTAAATCTTGTTTCAGGCTTAGTACGTGATCACAAATGTACATTTCGTTCCGCAACCTTGTTCACCAGTGGATGTGATGGAGATAAGTGCCAATAGGAGGTCTTTACTGTTTAGAAAACAATAAAAGGAGAGCTGCATTCAGCACTAACACTAATAATTGAATATGGGTGGACTTCCAAATCTGTTTTGGAGAAGAACCTCATTAAAGTGAGTCAACTCAAGAGGCCTTATCCGAAAGTCAGATGATGAATCTGGGATATTTTCAGTAGCTTCTCCAGCATGGTTCTATAGCTGAGTAACTAGGCGTCTGTTTGGCATCGATACATATCAGCGCCACGTCGGAAAAAAATGGTGTTCCAGGAAATGTCAATATGTTTTGAACTGTTTTCCATAAAAAACGGTGTTCTAAGCCATGCCTTGTAAATTAAAAATGTGTGGTTTGGAGCAACGTCAAATTTGACGTTTTCTCATATTGCAGCTCGTTTCTGCCAATGAGGACATGATATGGCAGTGACATGGACTTCCTATAATGGGTACCAGTGTTGAAAACAGATATGGAACACTGTTATCAAACAGAAAGTGTTATCATTGCTCCAGGAAATGTCCTACCTGACAGTAACGTTTCCAAACAAAATATATATATATATATATATATATATATATATATATATATATCATTTTCTCAGAAAGTGGTGCTTCCAACACACACATCAGAGTTGTATCTGCAGCACCGATGCCAAACATATATTAGGAATGGCAACAGGTAGGATACCTATGAAAATTATCCTTCTTATTTGTGAACCCGTTTAGGTATTTTTTATGCCAAATTCATCCCAAAGCCATTTACCTTTTCCTCCCAATTTTAATTTCCAAACCTATCCCGTCCCAAACCATTTAACAAGTCCCAAGCTATCCCACCCGATTATTCCTATCATTTTTCAAATTTGAAATCCAAATTTAATTACCTTAATTATTACCCATTAAATCACAATAATTAACTGTATTTAGTATTTCATTTATCATAATTGATTTCATAACTAACATTATTTAACACACTACTTATAACATAATTAGTTTCATTAATTATCTGCCTCTCATAATTAATTCAATTAATTCCATTTAGGTATACTTAAACTAGTTTTTGTGAAAAATTAGATATTAGAAGGATTTGAATTTCAGTTGCTTATTTTAAACATAGTATATTTTAACCACTAAGCCACTTCGTGATATCTTGTTAAACTAGCATCGGTAAGCAACCATATTATATCCATGCGTATTGAAGTACAGAAAATATTCATTTGCAAATTAGACCTTGAGCTATAAATAACATAATCAAACCAGCTCTCAATGCTTTTGCCTCTATACTCTCAATATCCATTTAAGAGACTTTCTTTATGACTAATTTCTTAGGAGAATATACCTTTTTCTACTACACATAGCACCATTATTTATTAAACTTTGTTTATTTTAAATTTTGTTAACCTTTTACATGACCACTGATGAGATTTATAGTAATAGTTTGTTAATCTATGAACATATGTGCATATCAATGTTTCCTTGCGACATTCTGATGATTTATACATCTCATGTTTATGGTCAAAATACACTTAACATAAAGTCATAAACTAGTAAAATACATTTTTTGTATGTATAGAATTATTAGAGCTATAGATTATATAAAACTCATATATTTGTAATATATATTTGAATTTCCTTGGTGTATCCATGTGTATCTTAAATTGTCCATTGTATTTATACATATTCAAAGCATATCCAAAATCCAAATAAAATTCTTTTAATTTCATCTTCATTATTCTTTGCATTTTTTATATATAATTTGAAACTTGCACCCGATTTTACATCACATAAGTAAAATGTTGGGTCCCTCTTAAAAGGAAATAATGTACTATGTCAATGCTGAAGATACCTTTTATTTATTCCCAAAATTTACTCCCAATGGAAGGGTGGCCATCATAAAATTTATTAAGGATTCCTAAAAAATAATAGCCTAGGAGGGGGAATGTAAAAGCCTTACCCCTCGAGAAAAGCTATATACAAAGAGATCATCATCAAAACTATAAACAGTAATTACAAAAGGATCTAGATGATCTCTAAATAAAACTAATAAAAAAATAACTAAAATGCAGGAAAAAAAAAAAAAGAAAACCAAGACCATCATTCTTCAAAAGATTTTGTGTCTCACGTGGAAGGTTAGCCAATGGAGATCACATCTTCACCCCACAACACATCCCCACTGTGTACCAGGAACATCTCTCAATGACGACATCATCGGGATTGATACTTTCAGCGGGAGATGTTCCCATTATATGGCGGGGATGTGCTGTGGGGCATTGTGGGGTGGCCCCTTCTGGGGTAGAGATGTGAACTCTAGTCAATGAGTTATATATAATGCTATTGGGGGAATCACTACCCAACTTCAAAAGGCTATCCACAACCTAATTTGCTTCCCAATAAATATGAACAAAGTGTAGGTCCATAACCACCTGGAAGTTCTCAATAAGATCCAACAAATACCAAATATACTAGGGAGATTTGCATCTTCTCATCACTATGTCATGGAGGACTTTCAAGTCTGTCTCAAGTAACAACTTCGTAATTCCCATTACTCGTGATGAAGATACCTACAATGGGATACAATATCTATACTATTATATAAACCAAAATGGTCCACATCAGAATGCCTCTTTTTTCTCTGAACCCCTTTTCTTGTTTTCTCCTTAATTCCCTCTCTTTCTTTCTTTCTTTCCTCCATTCCCCATTGCTAGCCCTTCCATGTGACCACATGGCAGCCCTCTTTTTTTCACTGAAGTCCCACTCCAACTCTCTCTCTCTCTCACTCTCTCTCTCTCACACACATGTTCCCAATCACTTAGCCAACCCCCTCCTAAAATTTCTCCTAAATTATCTCCCCCACCTAAAATTCTCCTAAAATACCTCTTAATCAATCTTACATGCCCAATAAACCATCTAAAAACCAAAAAAACATGGTTAAATTAATTCGGGTACTTAAATTAATTTGTGAAATACTTTTAATATTTCCAATAATTATTGATATTATTGAATATTATTCAGTAAATATCAACACCTAAACTATAATCTTGGTAAATTGGAAATTTTAATTACTAAAAATTACTTTCTGAAAATTACTAATTCTGGTAATTTAATTTTAGAAATTTTGAAAATTAATTATTGAGATCAATAATTACTAAAAAATTAATAATTAATTAAAATATTAATCAATACAAATTTAATAATTAAAAATTATCAATAAATTTTCATTTGAAAATTTATTTCAATAAATATAAATTTATTGATATTATTAGTAATTTTTAGTAATAATTAGTTATTGTTACTTTCAGTAATTTTGGTTAAGTTATTAATATTTAATGATATTATCATATAATAATGAAAATTTTTAGTGGAAAACTAATTTCAATAAATATAATTTTATTTTTTACATTTTTAGTAATTTTGATATTTAGTATAATTTTTTAGCACTAAGTAGTGATTTTGGTATTTTAATTACTAAATATTACTAATTTTGGTAATTTACTTTAGTAAAAGTTAAATTATAAAACTTCTAATTATTCAAATAAATAATTGGAAAACTTTGATAATTTTCATAGTTATTGGACAATAAATTTATAATTTCCATAATTAATGGAACTATATTTATGGGTTTGGGGGATAACCCCCCAAGTAGGAATGCCAATGAGCAAGTTCAGGGCAAGGATCATACTCTTCGTCCTTGACCCCGAGTTTTAAATTAACCCTTGTCGGAAAAAAATGTATCATGTATCTCTGATCCCCCAGTCCTCAACAAAGACAAGGTGTTGTTTTCATGATCAGTTAGTCCGCTATCAAGATTCTAGAAGTTGTTACACCAGAAGAGGTGGAGGAAACTCATCCCCAAGTCATCTAGGAATCCTCAAACGACAATGTTTGTGTGATTGATCAGGGTGACCATGGTAATCCATCCTATCTTATCCATCATTTCCTGGAAAAGGTTGCTAATTGGAGTGCCCATCCCATAGTAGTAGGAATCGACATTGAATCTGAATCTTCCTCTCAGGTTTGAATGTAAGTCGGAGTGGGAAATCAATTCTCTCTACCCGACCTCCGTATATATTGAGAGTTTTTGGCATTGATGTAAATAGTCTCATATCCTATGGTGTTTTGTGTCATTCAAGGATGCTTATGGAACTACGT
The DNA here is from genome assembly GCF_056320005.1 of Nelumbo lutea. NCBI lineage: Eukaryota > Viridiplantae > Streptophyta > Magnoliopsida > Proteales > Nelumbonaceae > Nelumbo > Nelumbo lutea. The sequence goes on along the minus strand of NC_142687.1, from coordinate 56,143,417 downwards.
CCGACCTGATCCCCTTAAAAAGGGTACGTAGCGCAACCCATATCATAGGCTTAGCCCCTATCATAACTAAAATTTTTATTTCCCTCAATACTTATTACTCTACCTTTCTTGTTCCTAGTAATACATCCTTGAGCCTTATGATTTCAATGTCGAGATAGATTTTGCTCTTATGGGTATTGAATAATAAGATCCTAATAAGGAAAGTCCGAAGTAACTTCGTAACCAAGTTAAGTGATACGAAGAGAATAAGCCAAAGACCGAATCTGAAACAATAAACTTGGGTACTGAGAATGAATCGAAAGAAGTATTGATTGGGGAAGATTTATCTCGTGAGTAGAGAGCAGCTTTGATACAATTGTTGAATGAATACATCGACATCTTCGCCTGGTCCTATAAAGATAAGTCTGGTTTAGATACAAACTTAGTGGTCCATAATATTCCCACTTATCTTGATGTGAAACCTATCAAATAGAAGCTCTACAAGCTTAACCCAAAGTGGTCACTTCAGATCCAAGAGGAAGTAAAGAAGAAATTTGAAGCAGGGTTCATAGAGGTAGCCACTTATCTAGAATGGCTTCCCAATGTTGGTCTGTTGCCAAAAAAGAATGGAAAGGTTCAGAAGTGTGTTGATTTTCAGGACCTCAATAATGCATGTCCAAAGGATGATTTCCCTTTACCAAGTATCAACATTCTTGTTGATGATATGGCTAGACACAAAATATTCTCATTCATGGGTGGATTTCCATGATATAATCAGATAAAGATGGGTGGAGTGGAAAAGGAGAAGACTATTTTTAGCTGAAAAATGTTGGGGGCAATCTATCAACGATCCATGACCACTCTTTTACATGAAATAATCCATATAGGGAAGGAGGTTTATGTTGATGATATGATAGTGAAGTTCAAAAGAATAGAAGATCATTTACAAGACCTCCACTACAAGAAAATTGGACTTTGGCAACAATTGATTGATCACAGTTATAACTAGTTGTCGCCAAAAGCCAAAATTTAGCAACAATTGATTAACAGTGTTGTTTAGGAATTGGCAACAGATTTTATTCAACTGTCGCAAATTACTTATCCAATTGTTGCCTAAACCAATGTATGGACAACAAGTCTTATCCAATGGTTGCTAATTGTATATCAATTGTTGCTAATTTTTTTTAACTTTAGCAACACTCAGAAAAATCAGTCATAGTGATATTTAAAACATCAACAACTAAGGTAAAGAACGATTAATATGGCAGCCATAAAAAATATAAAAAAATGTAAGAAAAAACAATGCTTTTAGGGTCTAGAACGACATATATATATAATGAAACAACGAACTTTCAATCAAATCAGCTAGTATCATATAATAAATGTGGTAAACAATTAGTTGGTTATTAAATTAAAGAGGGGTTTTGAGTGGCCAAAGTCCTTCCTATATATATACCATGCCTTTCCACATATATTTTCCCTAATTTTATTAATTTGTTTTATAATTAACCCAAGAACCAATGTTTGATTTGAACATTTCAATGGTTTAAACAATAGAGTCGACAATTTATTTTCCATCTCATTGGTTTTTCCTATAACAGTATGCCATAGCGTAATTGGATCTAAAATTGTGATAAGTTCTGGGTTGGATGGTTCAATCGTTGTTTGCATCAAACAATGGTTTAAAACATTAATAAATAGTACCTTTAATTAATTAGCCCTAAACATACAAATATTTCAATGTTAAAATATCAATAGAACACTATTCAAAGAGCCCGTAACAATTAGCCAATATGATAAAAAAAATTGTGAGGCAATCCACTAGCTAATTTGTTGGTTAGGCTTTAAAAATTGATCAACTAAAAACATCTTCTAATTGGGCAACTCCAAAACTAATAAACTAGGCTTGATTTCATAAAACTAGTTTTTTATTCTTTTTTTAACTTTTATACCAACTTCTAGATTAGGTCATAACTTTCCAGTCAGTGATTGGATTGGGATGATCTTTTTATTTGTTTTTCAAATTTGAATAACATTTCGCAATCGATATGCATTACCAAGGGGTCAAAGGCACCTTGTCCTACTATTTTTACCAAAAAAAATTATGCAGTTGAACTCACCCACCATTAGCCCTATTCACAAGATGGATTCGAGTCAGATTTTGTATAAAGCCTAAAGCCCAATTGAGCCTCAAGACCGACCCTTGTATAAAGCCTAAAGCCCAATTGAGAAATTGGGAAAGAAGTTTTTTTATTCAACAACAAAGCTGATTTATTTATGATAAATGACCACAAAACCCCCAAAAAAAATACTAAAGGATATCACTATATAATAATTTGAAAAAAAAAGAGAAGAACAAAGAAAATATATATATTATAGATTTTTATTATATAAAATATATTTTTTAATTAGTTTTAATCAATGTTTTGAACTTATCGTTGACCCGAACAAAGAAAATATATATATTCTAGCTCTGGTTCGAGTAGAACCCGAAGAAGTGCCAAAAACTATTGATTTTGTCAAGAACCATTCGACCCAAATGGTTTGACCATTGATCCGGTCGACTCGGTGACTGGGTCGTAGTTCAAGAGGCCATAAAACACATATCATATCTAAAACATAATTATACATTATTTATTGATAAAATATGTACTTGTGTGTGTGTGATCCAATTATTGAAAACTTACATCTGAACTCGATCAGATTTAAGACTCGGAATCAAATTCAAATCTTAATGGACTCTGATTGGATTTGGATTTAATCCAACTTTGCTATAACTTTTTTCAAATATTATTAAAATTATTTTTTTTTTATTTTTCAATTTATATATAAAAATTTAATATAAATATAACATACTAAATTTATTATATATATAAATTCATATTTAATATAATATATTGACTATATTTTTTATAATTTTAAATATAATTATGTAAAAGTTATATATTAAAATTAATAAATAGTATAATATAATCGGATTCGGATTTTTATAGGATTGGATGGGGTCAAATCCGAATCCAATCCAATTATTAATCGGATGTAAATTGTAACATTCGAATTTGATCTGATTACATAAATACATCATCTAAATATGAGATAATTGGATCAAATGTTAGGTCGGGCCTCGGATTTTTGGGTACCATTCACATGCCTATATAAGTATATAAATATATATATACTTCAAATATATAGACGTTGATGTGGCACAATCTAAACCATTCAACCTGATTCGTCGAAATCGGTGGCCCGTGACCTATATGCAAAAAATGGTTCGACCTTTGGGTCGGTTTTTTAAACATTGGTTTCAATGTCTTAAAAACACACCTGAAACCAGAGTCACTTTCGCCACTAGTTTATGGGCTAGCTGTTCGATTGTCTAGTTTGAATGAATGGCCCACTCCAAATTTAAAAAGATTAAAATATATATATATATATATATATATATATATATATATATATATTTAAAATATAAAAATAGCTAAAAACCATTGCTTGTGACGAATGGGTCAATGGTTCAATCGCATGAGTCGACAATTCATTAACCAAGTGAACGCTTTTTTGCCAAAGAATGGGTTAGGAGTAAAATGGAATTAGTTGCCTGGATGGCACCTAAGCCGAACGGTTTGACCATCCAAGTCAATGGCAGTACAAGAACACTGATTAGCAAGCTTTTTAAACCAACTTGGATGGTTTGACCGTTTGAACCGAACGGATAGCCCGTTTTGACAAAAAAATTAAAAAAAAATTTAAAAATATAAAATGGTCAAAACCATTGAACGTTTCGAACAGTTCAGCCGCTTGGGCCAACGGCTTGTTGATTAAATCAATGTTTTTTTGGGAAAAATCCAGTTTAGGAAAAACCGAAACCAATCACTTGACTGTTTCCCGGTTTTTTCAGTCTGACCGTCCGGTCCGGTCCGGTTTTGAAACCATGCTGATTACTCGTTGCAATTTTTCTTACTAAATTAATTCTTGCTAATAAAATCAATTAGAAAGTTACCTTTTCCCACATTTTATGCTTTATTATATTCCCTCCCTATTGTATCCCGATTTTCCCTCCATTAGTTTTCAACCTCGAGTAGAACGTGAAGGCTCACGACTCCAACTTCGACTAGGTTTCAATCACTTCGAGTTTGACTTGAACCCGAAAGATCATAAATCATTTTCTCCATCGGACTTCTACTACTCACCTGCTATTCTATTTACTTCGTTCTAATGGTTTTATTCAGTTTGATGATACACAGGTTAGGCTCTCTCTGTTTTTCTCTCTATTATTCTATTGGTTAGTTGTTATAGGGTTTTATCATTATTTTCTATAGGGTTTTCTCTTTCTTCTAACATTAGGATTTGTAAATTTGTGGTAGCCGATCAAGTAAACAAGGGGCTATAAGATAAAACAGTGATTTGAAGATAAACCTCCAGTCGGAGTCGTCGCAGTGGTGATTTGAGGTAAGATTTCTGCATTCAAAATGTTTATGTCTCTCTTTCTTTATTTTGCTAGAAAGTTTCGAGCAAGCAATTAGTAATGAATTCCATGACAAAGATGTGATTATAGTCAATATAACCATCAATCGGAGTTGGTGTTGTCGAATTACACTTTTATTTCTGTTGTTGAAGATAAGCATTCACGAAGATGGTTTATCTATTCAATAACACTGTTGTTAGTCCCTTCCTGTTGGTTTTATGAGTATGGTTTTTATTTGTTAGCGCATAGGCTCTTAGTAAGCTTCTTTTTATTTTTCAAAGAACATAGAAAAGCCAAGCATGTTCCATTTGATACCTGAAACAATCCATTATCTATAAATTGGTTGAACATTAACTTCTAGGTAATAATTAATCATTAAATTGTTATACAGTTTTGTATGCCCTTAGCTTCAATCAAGATGATGTACTTTATGAGTTTATTGTAAATGAACAAAATTGTATATTTGATTTATATTCCTTTGGTATGTTTCTGTGTAATACCCTTAAACTGGACACTTAATGAGATTCGTGTTAGTTTAGAATATTCACAGCCAGTGGGTCGGTCTAGGGAGATCTATCCTGACAAGGCTGACACTGTGGTGCCACCAAGTCGGTTGGGGTGGCCTGTCTCAGCTGCCAGGGTGAGACCTTAGGCACATACAGTGTAGGATTAATTGAATCTTTGAACTGGATCAGATTTCCAATATTGCCCTGGACCTTGGAGATTGATGGGCAAAACTGGAAAGTTACAACCGACCCCTAGACTCGATTATGATACTGCAGTAGGTGTCGGATTGGGTTGTCTTTGATATACCAATCATTGAGATCCTTAGCGGGGGGTCAAAACCTAGGTATATTGGGACAATCTAAGAATTCATCTGAGTGGGTAATTATAGTGACAGGATCAGCCCCTTTGTCGGGCAAAGGTAATGATCGGGGATGCACTCTCACTAATGGAAACCAAGACTGTCGGCAGCCGATTTCAATCGTTGAGATTTGTTTTTGCAAAATATATTTTATATGAGATATAAAAGTATATATATTATGGTTTCTAAAATGTTTGCAAGAAGGTTTTAATTCCCGTGATCCATATAAGCAGAGAGTGCAACATTGTTCCTTGCAGCCGAGGGAGAGGTCCTTTCTTGTCAGGCAGCGTATGATCATTATGGGCTGAGAGGTTAAGTGTAAGACCATTGAGGATAATACCTGATGGGCTAATTTTGCATCTGCCCACAGTCCCTAGGTGTTACGAGGTGGCTTGGCCCAGGGACCACTTAGGGTAAGTGTTGGGCCCATAGAGCCCATAAGATGGGTTTTAGGGGGTGCGCTATCCATAACAGTGTATTCGGCCAGGCCTTGTAACAAAAACTAGGCCGAACCCATGTGGTTGATGTGTAGATCAATGTTTGGGTCCCACGCCATACAAGGAAGCCCAACTGGGCAGCAGTTTGGAAAGCTAAATGAATACATAACCTTAAATGGGCCTTAAGCCCATTTCAAACTGGGTTGATTTGATCAGTCAATTAAAAAGGGGTGAATTCTGAGATAGATCAGCTGATGGGACTGGGCCTAGACCCTATCCACTTAGAGAGTCCAAGATCTAAATAAGATTTAGATCTGGAAGCCTCCTAATTAGATTAGGAGATGGCTGATTTGATTTGTAGATAAGATAAGGGTTATCTCTTATCACTTAAAGGGACTTCTAATCCAAATATGATTTGGATTAGCAACTCCTAATGGGATTGGGAACTGATCCCTTTAAGATTATAAAAGGATGAGGGGGTGGTAGCCTTTAGACATGCAACCAACATACTCTTGTCTTCGGAGGTGAAATCACAAGAAGAGAGAATTCTGCACCTTGCGAATACTCTCTTGTCGCCTCCTTCCTGCAGCCGCCGCCTCCAGCAGTTCGATCTCCTATTCTCTACAGGAATAATCAAGATTTCATCTTGATACCAATCTTTTAGAGAAAAGATTGATTGGAGCTGTATTCACAAGCCATCCTGTTGATTCTTGCGAAGGGTCAAGTTCTTTTGGAATAACACTGTTGATTCTGCTCCATCCTGCACTGCGTCATTTTCAGTGGGAGCAGATTTTGGATCATTCCTTGGGTGTGAACACTTCCATTGGGAGATTACTATTTATTTTAATTTCTGAATCAAAGATGGTGGCGCAGAGAAGGAGATTTCGCAGATGGGAGATTCGCTATCTGCGATTTGCAGTTTGAGAAACTGCAATCTGTGATCTAACCTTTGTTTTGTAGGATGGAGTGTGCGAATAGCCCTGATTAACTGATTTTGATTTTTTTTATCAGTTATCTAATTTCAGATTATTTTCTTGAATTAAGGATTTAATTAAAAATCAAACCCTAGACCCATTCGAACCAAGATTGGTTCAAACTGTTTAGACCAAATCTAGGGTTTAACCAAGGCTAAAAGTCAGCCCTAATTTTCCCAGAAAATGGGCCTGAGGATTGATATTTAATTAAATGGTTAATTCGGCCCAGCCTGTAAAGGCCCAGTTTTAAATAGTTAAAACTGCAAAAGCCCATTTTAAATGATAAAGCTATATGGGCCGAACTGGGTAACCCTAATTTAGCCCACATACCCAGATAATATTAATGGTTAATATTATGGAATTTTAACGGGCTTCCAATGGGCCTTACAGATAATTAATTGATTGGATCAATTTATCCCTGCATGAGATGTATGGATGTGTGATGTGCTGCGTACATGGGCCATAAGTGCTTGGCCCATGCTCATTCGACAGTGGCTCTTGCGCACACCATGGCTGAATGCACATCATTGCCATGGTGTCCCTTTTGGTCATTGGATGACATCCCTCAGTGGTAGGCCCCACACCTCATCAAGAGGTTACGTGCGGAACCCTAGTCGATTTGGGCCCACCGAAATTTGACTTTATGAAAGTCAGTGGGAGCCACTTTGGTTTGACATAAATCAAACTAGGGCATAATAATTGTTCCCTCTAGCTAATATGAGTGCAAGTGATAGGGAAATTCATACGATGAACTCTCTAAAGGCCTTCCATCATTAGCATGAGGATGGGTCCTTCAGTAATGAGGAAACGCACTAGAAAATGGGCTATCCATTTGCTGTTGGACTTGTCTGAGTGTTTCATAAGATGATAGGGGCGTCATAGACCGATGTGGGAGGGGATTCACCAGAAAATGGGAACTCTTTCACGGTACCTTGGCATTCACGAATATGATGGGTAAGCACTCACTAGACAGAAATGTTTACCTGAAAACGGCTCTGAACCTTGTCTGGCAGAGGCCAAAGGAAAAACTCATATGATGAGTGGATATGATCCTTCACAGAAAGGTGGTGGGGTTATACAACTGAAACAATTGGCTCCATGCACCCTATGTGATTTCCCACATTTCCAGAGACAACCCGTAGTCTCCGTCACTGAAAAATGAGGGAAATCTCAAAGATGAATAAATGGAAATGGATCGTAGATTAAAATCCATATCTATGTAATGAATATGAATCAAATTAGGTTGTGGATTGATGTTTGCTCTTTTATCAGAAAATGGCAAACGGATCATTTGCAAAGCTTCTTGACAACAACAAGCTTAAGGGCCCAAACTATGCCGACTGGTACAGGAACCTTATGTTGGTCCTAGCTTTTGAAAAACTAGATAAAGTAGAAAAGAATCCTACCCTAGAGCGTTTGGGCGACAGGGCTTCTGAGGCCCGAAGGTGAGACTATCAGGCATGGGAGGAGAAAAACTCCCTTGCCGGTGTTACATCATTGCCTCCTTAGACAACCCAATACAGAGGCTGTTCGATCAGATCGAACTAGCTAAGGACATACTGGACAGTCTCAGGACGATATATGAAGAGCAGAATCGTTCTAGTCAACAAAAGGTCTTGAAGCCCAAAATGGATAGCTTTGAACTATTAGGAATGCCCAAAATGGGTGCCACTTTAAAAAGGGTTCCACCTTAAACTTGAGATTTGCAAAATTGCAGCCTATTTCGTGTGGAGGGGCATTCTATGATTACTTTATTTGCCCCTAGATTTGTCTTTTGTCATTTACCATTTTCTTTTAACTATTGGCCTAGATTCAGAGCTTGAGTGGTCTTAAACTGACCTATTTTGAACCAGGGTATATTGTAATTTACTTACACTTTCTTTATGAAACTCAGGAAGCTACCTGAACCAGACTAGAACAAATGCAATAAGACATTGAATTGGACCAATCCAATCCAGTCTAGGTTGGACAAATATTAAATCCATTGAAATGGACCAGTCCAAAGCCAGTCCAGATTGAACAGGTTGGACAATCCAGTCCAGGAAGAACAAAATTAATTCAGAATGAATTTAGTGAGCTTTAAAAGAATTGATTACATTGCCTCAGCCTGTGAATAGGCATGAAATATTGTGTTGCTTGGGTTTCTTGTGTACATCTATGATGCTTTCCATGAAGAGTGCAACTCTATTTTCTGAACTTATTGGTTAACATTCTCACGAGCTATCCTGTTTTGTATTTTACAAGTATTGGTTGACAGAGCTTATGTGGGGGAAATTTTGCAGAAAAGAGCTGCTTTTTGAGATCAAGAAAATTGATAGTCTATGGTCAATATGATTCAGCCTGAACAACTCAGCTTCTAAAGATGTAGTTGTAAATAGATTCAGCCTTATTTGGATCCTTGATATAACTATTTGTATTAAAACAAGCTATAGTTACAATGTTGTTAATCTATAGAAAGAACAAATTAAAAAAAAAAAACATTTTGTGAAGTTCTGATTTTAATATTTCAGATTTTCTTCATTTTAATTTTTTTTGTAATTTTCTATATAATTTTTGATATTTCATTCAGTATGGATTGGATTGGATTGGATCCAATCCAGTCCATTTACATTTTAATGAATTGGACTGGATTTGGTTTGTATTGGATTTTGACTGGATTGGATCTAGTCCATTTGTAAATGGACTCACATTGGATTGGATCGGGTTGGACCAAATCCAGTCCAATTGATACCCCTAGATTTAACCCCCTTTGGACCTACTTCAACCAAAATACCCAATTTTTTCAAAATTACCAAATTACCCCTCATAAACCTCAAAATTACAAAAAAATGCCATTAAAACCTAATATAGAAGAGAACGCAACTTTCTAATTCGGGTCAATGCGAGAAAGGTTACCGTTCATTGTCTCCTACCTTAAGACGAAGAACCGAGGGGCATATTTTGCATCGTATTTTCATAGTTTTTTTTTTCCTATGTTGTATCTGAATACATAAACTATGGATTATGTAACTTCTCTCGATCTAGTCATTTCACTCAGGGTAATTAGTTGTCAATGTTCTGCTCAAGAATAGTTTGTGAACGCATTATATTTGTTGGATCTCAAGAATCGGTAGTTTGTTAAGACTAGTATTTTACTGGTAATATGTTGGATCTATCGAAGAGTGATTTGGTCGAACTAAATAGTAGTATCCCTAGCCTTATGGGACTGTAAGGAAAGCTCACCGATCCGTCAGCTGCTTATTGTGTTAGAGTTTAAAAGAAAACATCAAAGCAAATCAGAAATAAAGATAATCAACAAATGGAGTTAGAGGAAAAAAAATATGTACAGAGTGATAATAAATGTAATGAGTAAGTCCAAAAGGTAGGGAGAATCAATTTGCCAAATAGATGGTAAAATAAGAGGGGTAGAATGAACAGTAAAAACTACAAAAGATTAAAAAATATCTAAAAAATTCATGAAACAAATCAACAAATAGGGTTCTATTAAAATAATAACACAAACAATCAATAAAAATAAAATTCAAAAAAAATTATATATATATATATATATATATATATATAGATATATAAAACAAAGATTATATAAAATAAAATAAATGAATAAATAATTAGGGGTTTTCCTCTATGATGTTTCGTTCTATATTTATTTTGCTTGTTTGAACAATTATCTCTTTTATGATTATGCTTATTCATAAATTCCATGTGGGTCCCACCTACTGGACCCGGGAGAGGGGTGCCTAACCCCTTCCCTCTCCCAGCAGAGTCTTACTCAAATTGGTTGGACCATTATTGTGGGTCCTGGAGTCACTATTAAGCAAAGATATTTTTGAAAACCCTTCTTGGAGGTCCCATCACCTCATATGGGTGGCGACTCCAATTCAACCCAAGTGAGTTTCTCACTTTTTCTATTTCTGCCTTTAGATACAAAAGAAACATTTGCATTCTTAAGCTTCCCAGTCTGACTATTCTTCTTAGAGTTGTTGTTCTGAAACCTTTCTAGGAGAAGATCTAGATGTAATTTCCAACAAGTGTCCTTAGTATGCTTTGGTTTCTTACAGTATTCACATATCACCTCTTTCTTCTCAGTTTGCTCATTTGACTTTATTCCAACATATGCAAAATGCTCTAGAGGTTGTCCCTATAATTGTACTCGCCGCCTACTCTTTTCATTGCTCACCATATAATATGCTTGAGTAAAGGTAGATTCATCTCTGACTAAAATGTTCTACCTCGTAATATCAAACTCAAGGTTGTCTTGTAAGAAACTCAAACACTATGTTTCTTTCAACTAGTTTCCTAAATACCTTTGCATCCTTGTACTCTCCCATACAACCGTCTTCATTGCATCAATCTCATACCACAGTGACTGTTTTTTTTTTTTTATCAACAGTGAAATTTTATTAATGATATAGAAAATCAGAGTTACAAGGGAAGGAGCTAAAAAGTCTTAACTCCCAGCTACCCAAGGAACATCCTGACCATGCAGCAATTACAAAACAGCCCAAAATATAGTGTCTTTGTTTACCCCTTGCCTAGCTAGACCATCACCCAATGCATTTGCACTTCTCTTTATCCATGTATAATGAATTTCCATGTCCTTGGTTAGCCACAAACTTCCTCTTTTCATTGTTGTATTTCCAAAGCATAGAACTATCCTCTTTTAACCAATTCACCACAATTTCAGAATCACCTTCTATAATCAACTTTTTTATATTCATTTCCTTGACCCTTTCTTCCCCTTCAATAGCTCCTAAAATCTCAGCCCTCAAGGAGTCTCCCACCCCAATCGGACTAGAGTACATGGCTAACAAATTCCATGTTTCATCCCTTATCACTCCCCCTACTCCGGAAGGCCCTGGGTTGCATATGTTACTGCCATCAAAGTTCAGTTTGATAAAGCCATGAGGTGGAGGAGTCCAGCAAGAGTTTAAAATCTTTCCACTTGAGCCCGAATCTGCAAATTCCTTCCAATTCCTTAACAACTCATCAACTGAGAACACTTTGAACAATTCCAATGTTCTCAACCAATGTACCATCCTAATGTGGATAATCTCCATGATTTCTTCCACACCTCTCTTTGTTTGAGAATATCCTTGAATTCCTCTCCTCCCAAACAATCCAACAAACCACATGATCTTAGCCTTTTTAGTTGGCCAATTAGGCATGGAAGTAAATGGTATTCAGACTCACCATCGGATTTACAGAGAACACACCAATGAGGAGACAAGTAACTATTGGGTCTTTTCCTTTGGAGTAGATCCCCTATATTAATTCTTTCAAAAAAGGCTTTCCAACAAAAACTCCCAACCTTTGGAGGTATAGCTCAACACCACACTTCTTTAACAGGGAAAGATGATCCAACAGGAGGAGAGAGTAATAGTACTTTGAAGAAGGAGGCACATGTGTAGGAACCCGAGGGAGTGAGTGTCCAAATTCTGTTCTCTACCTTAGAAGGCTCAATGAAGACCCCTTCAAGAATGGATAGTAAGGCTAAAGTATAGGCTAATTCTATGTCCCTGACATCTCTTCTCAGACTTAAATTCCAATCAAACCCAGAAAGTGAATTAGAAGGAACAAGAAAGGAGGAGAGTGATTCATTTTTTAGGGCAAAAATAGCAAAAAGGCCTGAAAATTGATCTTTCAAAGAGGAATCCCCAACCCAAACATGTTCCCAAAACTTAATGAGGTTACCTGAGTGCAAGTCGTACCTAATCCATGGAGAGAACAAGGGCAAGATGGCTTGAATAGCTTTCCAAGGAGAAGCTCTTGTAGTCCTAGCCTGAATCCCATCCATTATTTGCCAGCCCATGTATACTTCCCACTATCTTAACCCACAGTCTTTCTTTCTCCAATGAAAATCTCCACAACTATTTCCCTAGTAATGCTAGATTCCTAATCCTAATCTTCCCAATTCCCAAACCTCCCTCCTTTTTACCCATACAAACCACCTCCCACCTAACCCTATGGTCCTTCTCCTCCCCCGGTTCCCACAGAAAATCACTCATTAGTTTTTCCAACCTACTAGCCACCTTAACCGGGATCCTAAAGACTGACAAAAAATATACAAGGTTAGCCAAAGTAGACCTGATTAAGGTGATTATCCCTCTAAGAGACAAATAGTTTTTCTTCTAATTGACAAGTCTCTTTTCAAATCACTCCACAATAAGGGCCCAGAAATCACCTTTCTGAGGATTATCCCCCAGAGGTAAACCTAGGTAGTTTAAGGGCCAATTAGAAACTACACAGCCCAAAATGTCTGCATACTCACCAATCTCCCCTTCCCCTATATTGACTCCAACTATACAACTTTTTTCAAAGTTCAACCTAAGGTTTGACATTTGTTCAAAAAGTTGTATAGTAAGCTTCATATTTTTAATCCAATTGATATCCCCTCCTTCACAAAACAGAATCGTGTCATTTGCAAATTGTAGGTGTGTAAGTGGTATATTATCTCTTCCAACTCTCCACCCTCTTATTAGCTCCTAGAATCTGCTTTGGATATCAATCCCCCCAACACTTCAGCAATCAATGTAAACAAGAAAGGGGATAGGGGGTCTCCTTGTCTAATCTCCCTCAAAGTTGGGAAATAGTCCACCATTGTCCCGTTCACCAAAATGGAATATCGACAATCTCTAATCCAACCCATCACCCATTTGCACCAGATGTCTCCAAACCCAAAGTTAATCATTACCTCCAATAAGAATGACCAATCAACCAAGTCATAAGCCTTTTCTAGATCTAATTTGCAGACCACACATTTCTCCAGGATCTCTTATAATCCTCTAGACTCTCATTTGCTACAAGTATCTGATTTGTTATTTGTCTCCCCTTTACAAAAGCTCATTGATTGTTTGATATGATAGTTGGGAGCAGCTTTCTAATTCTAATTGACATCACCTTAGTGATGATCTTATAAAGGCTATTTACTAGACTGATCAACCTGTAATCCTTTAGATGGCTTGCATCACTTTTCTTGGGTACCAAAGCAATGAAAGTGGAATTTAGGTCAGGGTTGATCATTCTTCCGGTATGGAATTCATCGAATACCAACAATATGTCATCCTTTAGTATCTCCCAACAATCATGGTAGAAAGCCATTGTAAAACCATCTGGGCCCGGTGCCTTTGATCTATCCATTGAGAAAACCGCCTCTTTTATTTCTTCCAACTCAAATTTGTTTTCCAACCACTCCCTATCTTCTCTCTTTAGTGTTGGTCAATCCAAACCTTCCCCTTTTATTCAGTGGCCTTCTAAATATATGCCGAAAATGACCTGCAAATGCTTCTGCAATTTCTCTCTGACTTATGATTGTTTCCCCTTTAATCCCCAATCTAATAATAAAATTTTTCCTCCTTCTGCCACTTGCCAAAGCATGAAAGAACTTAATGACTTCAACTTATAGGCTCTTGTAACATTCAATTTCTGAGAATATGTTTTTGTAACACTGTCCCAAATTTCTTTGGACAAAGTCATTATGTAGGATTAATCTCTATTGGTTTCTCTTTACTACCTATGAGATACCCCAGTTTACCTCTACTACAAACATAAATCCTTATAGATTATGCCCGGACCAAGTAATTTGTTCCATCCAATTTTATTCTAGTCACTCCAATCAAAATGAAATCTGTTGAACCAACCCCAAACATTGTGATCTGCTTCATCTCACTTCTAGATTGCTCCATTGACCAACGAAAATCCAAAAACAAGGTTTTTAATCTATATGGACCTAACTAAGGTCAGTCTAGTACCCGTAGGTCCCAAAATTAGGATTTCACTACACTCGACTACCCGAGAGAAATGGGAGAAAAAGCAAGCGCATCTACTAGAGCTTTCCAAACTCCTTCCAACTTTAACTACCCACTTCTAGATATCAAAAGGAACCCCCTAAGCACCGAGTGCCACACCCAAACTGTCTCCTTAATATGTAATGGTAACCTCTCTAGTTAACTAGGATTTTAGGCAAAAATCCAGCAACCTCACTTTCTTGGCAATCTATAACAAAATTCTGTCTCTCCAAACCCTCTACCAATTAAGCACAAAAGTTCTCTGAACAATCAGCAACTTATCTCTCCATTCACTCTTCTAATCAAAGGGTGTATGGGAAAAGAAAAGAAAAAGAAAGGAATAAACAAGGAGGTGCTCTAATACCAAGATGTGATTCAATCCATCAAATCTAAAAAAATATTCTTTGATTATAACAAGAAAAAGAAGAAGAAAACAGAAATAGAAGAAGATGGAGAAGAAAGGGAGAAGAAGAGAGTTCAATGACTTCTCTCCTACCTCTCTAATCTTTTATTAATCTCACTAAATCTGAATTAATTACAAGTCTGCCCTTAAGGCTCAATTTGGAAGGAGTACAAATACATGTAGAGTGCAAAACCTTGTATTTTGTATTATTTTGTATGCATTTATACTCCTTCCAAACTGAGGCTAAGTGGGTGGCCAACTCATCAACATACTTAAAAGACAAAAAAAAGGATTAACAGGCCCACTATCAAACAAAACATATAAGCACTGATAACAAGACAATAATGCACTAGGGCCCATTCGGCCAGTCTCTCTAAAGATTCTATTTCATCCCCAGATCCCCAACCGTTGTCACCTTAACTCTCTCCAACACCACAAGTTTGGTTATTTTTACTGACAAGGGTTTAATTTCTTCTCAAGCTTGCTCTTTTGGAGGCATTTGCTTATCTACTTCTCTTCCTTATCTAGGTGTGTTCGGTGGTAGATCATCAAGCTTCAGTTCTGTTGAGGAGATAGAATTACTGCTATTTTGCAGGGAACTCAATTTGCACCTCAGTTCTCTGATGGTCATATTATCATCTCCTCTGACTCCTAGAATGTCATCGAGGCGCTCCAAGACAAGTTTTCTTTTCCTTGGTCTTGCTTATGGATTTTGATAAAGACCAAGTCTATCTTAAGTCTTTTTTTCCTTCTTTTCCTTCTGTTTTGTAAATAGACAGTATAATACTCCTACACACCTTGTAGCCCAAGCTGCAAAGACTCGTGCTGAGAACTTCTTTCTTTTGATCACTATCCAGCTTGGCTACCAAATGTTAAGGACCTTGTAAAGATTCAGCTTGTTTAATTTAATCCTTTTAGTTATAAAAAAAAGATGGAAATACAAAGATGTAAACCTACACTAGAGGTTAAACCCTAAAAGGAACATAACCAAATAGAACATGCAAAGACGAATAACAGTGCAAAAGAAAAAAATGGAAAATGGAAATACAAAGAAACAAGAAGAATGAAAAACAATGCATATGGTTGAGGTATTGCAAGAGCACTGGACAACCAATCGAAACCTAGAAAATGAAACATGAAGTCGAGGAGGAGGAGAAGAGAAAGGAAGTAAGACAAGAGCTTACATTGGATCGATAGCGTTCCACTGTGTTGGGGTTCTCCTTCAGCGGCAATTGAGACCAAACGAGTGAAAATGGGGGTTGAGAAGAGAACTCCTCTTAACTTTTGATTGGGTCACATGTGGGAGTTTTGCACAAGTCCTGACAAATGACCAAGCTTTATTGAGTAGACAAGAGGGCTTGAAAAGCTCTCAAGCTTCATTTGAAGTTTCTTGAAATTTGGCTTTCTCGTCTTTCTATAACACCCATCTTTTGATCTAATGGGCTACTTGATACCAAACAGGATGTCTTCCCGTAGAGTAAAAGGCACGCGAAGTAGACTTACGAAAGGGTGCCTTATTTTATTTAAATCAATCAAACAATCCAACCTGTTAAAGTGACCTCAAGTTTATCCATAAATTCATTGTTCCAAAATTAATTTGATACATCATTTGGATGGTTTTTTATGATTAGATTTTATGTGTTTGATATATCATTTAAATAACACGATTTTTCGCATTAAATATCAAGTATTAATTGAATGGATAGGATCATTTGAGATATTGGTATGTATTTGGATGATCATGATTAATTCATTACTTTGATAACATAAATTTTGGGGTTAGTTTATTTAGATGGTCCCAATTGATTGAAACCCTAGTACATCACTAGGATAGCTGAGATTAAACCACTCATCTTAAGAGATGACTTTGATGGCCTAGTATCTTTGGTGATTAGGTATAGCACTTGAAGGACAAAGATCAATTGCCAGATAAAAGGACACCACATTTATTATGTTTAGTATAAAAAAGTAACATCCAGAGTAATCTAACTCTTGACTACCCCAGAAAAAAAGGTTAACTCTTGGTAAATAATTCCAACAAAAACAAGTGAAGTGAAACTTAAATAATTTGCAAATACTCATTAATAACAAAATGATTTTCGTTTTATACAAACTGCATCTTTGTATAACTTTAGAACATCAAGCAAATAAATTTGATACACAGGCTACTAGTAAAGACATCATTCAATCTCAATCTGTTTCGGTCCGTCTGATTGTGGTCCTTCTACATCAATTTCTTCTTCTGTTATCCCAGAGGCCTCCACTGTTTTTGTAATCCATTCCTTAAGTGGCTCCTCGTTCAAATCAAGTCTTAGGAGACCAGCAAAGATTCCTCCCATGAAGGCAACAGGCTCCTAAACAAATGGTAGGGTAACTTAAATTGAGATAGAAGGGCGGGGAAGTATTCCAAGTTTATGGTAAATCTTCCATAGGCATTAAAGCAAGACACCAAGATAAATATCTGAGCTGGTACCACAAGAAAATGAAGAAATAGGCTTGCAGTCAGGGAATTCCACCTTACATGAAACACTTGCATCAATAAGGGAGAATATGACTTAGCCATTTGAGCAAAGGCAGCATTAATCAAATAGGTTACTAGATGGTAATTTAAATTGTTTCTTGCTTCCTTTCATGAAGTTTGGCTTCTCTCAATGTAAAGGGTCATATCCACTGAGAGAACAGTTCAGAGGGTATGAGTATCTAATAAAATATATAATTATATATATTAGATACTAACTGATCAAAAAAAAAAGTATCTTATAAAATAGAATGCCATACTAAATTTCCACATGGCTCCTAAAGTCCTCCATCTTTTTACATGGTTTTTATTATTGTAAATTACATGAAAAGAAACAAATGCCCAATCAAAGTCACTGAACCAACCAGTTACTTTTTATTCCTTCTCCCGATGGTTTGGATGAAGGGCTGCTCCAATTTATTAAGACACAATAGAGGCTTCCAAGAAATGATTAGGGGGTCTTGTGTGGTTCTCAGAGTTGTTTTCATCCAATAGATGGTTTTATGTTGTTAAAACTGAACAAGTTAAAAGCAGAGAGCTTTAATATTTTTGCACATTTTCAAAAACCAATTTAGAGTCAGCCCACTTGAGAAGAAAGAAGAATTAGAAACTTAATATCAGTTTTTGAAACCTAGAAACATATTTAATAATTACATAATTGGTCATTGACTAGAAATCAACTCAAGAAATTATAAACTCTTCCCCTGTGTTTGGTTTGAAAAAAAAAAAGTCAGGGAAAGGAAGGAAAATGTTTCCCTACCTTTTCTTTCAAACCAAACACAGCCTTCAGGAATGTGGAATACACTGTACTGATAAACAAGTAGTCCAAATATGCATTTCGTTGGTACATAGAAAGAAGACCATTTAACTTATATTTAGGGTTTAGGCTGCAAAAAATTGTAAGGTTATATTTAGAATTTAGTAGATAGAAAGAATACCATTTAGCAAAATGTATTAGGTACTATTATTTATCTATTAAAATCAGGGTTTGATAAAATATCTCAAACCTTCGAAGACCTAGCATACATTTATCAACCAACGTTAGCAATCAAATTAAAAAAAAAAAAGAAAAAGAAAAAAAAAATCAAAGACCTACTTGGTGAAATCTATCAGAATGCCCAACAAACATATAGTTAACCTCGGCTTACAATAATTTTCATATTTTTTTTAACTTCTTGGTGCAAAAAATAGGGCAAAACATATAAACAAACAGATAAGGTTGTGATAGATAAGAAGAATAGAGGTTAACCTTGAGAGCTTCTTTGAGGACTGGATCTTCTATGGGATTGAAGAATAGCGCCTTAACCCGAAAACCTCTGTTACGCATCTGCTTTGGCGATGTAGAGATTTTTGAAGGTGTCCGTTTCCACTATTTAAAAAAAAAAAATGGACGAAGAATTAAGGAAGAAGAGTGAAAATAAATGTGAATAAGAAAGGAAACGGGGTTTCAACGGTAAACTCACCATCGCCGTTGAGGGACCGACAAGGCAGAGAGCCATCTCTGATAAATCCGAAGTTGAAATGGAAGCGAAGTGGTTTGGGTTCTGTTTACACGGTAATCTGCTGATCTGCTACATGTAGCGCTCTTCGTAACAAAACCCAAACCGACCAACCCGGTCCGATCTAATCCGATTTGGCCGGTTTTTCTTCAGCACCGGTCGGTTTTGGGTTACAGAAAAACATAAACTGATGGTTCGGTTTGGTTTTGATTTTCGTGTGTGAAAACCGAAACTGAACCAACTTAGATATATTATATATATCTGATATATTTCAGTTTTAATATATATCTGATATATATCTATATATATATATATATATATATATATTTATTTATGGAAATGTATATATATATATATATACATTTATTTATTTATTTCAGCTTTATTTTGGAAATATACATATTATACATAAAATTTCAGCTTTAATCCATCAAATCATTTTTAATTTCCAGGCATCCAGCCTTCACTTCTTAGACTTGAATGTTTACCGTTCACACCGGGAGAATCATTCACAAAACTGACCCAAACTGACCCAAACCAACTCAAACCGACTAGGTTGGTTTTACTTAGTATTGGGTCGGTTTGGTTTCATTTCTAGGTAAACCAACCAGGTCGGGTCGGTTGGAAAAATGCCAATAAACCGACCCAATCTGACCAGTGAACAGCCCTAGCTACATGTTTTTAGAGGACTAGTGGAATGGCCTGTGCGATGCACGGGGTATTTGATATTGAAGATGATGTTTGACTATGCTTTTATATATCGGGTATAGATTTGTAATTTATGTTATTTTCTTCAATTTTTATGATTTTCTATTTTTCATAAATTTTCTATGTATTTCTTTGTTTTTTATAATTTATATTATTTTCTTCATTTTAGTGTTTTTTTCATAATTATTTTGCAATAGCATATATATATAATGGGAAAATAGAAAGTTGAGGGTAAAGTTGGAAAGTAAAATTATAGTGTTTTGACCAAACCAATTGTACCATTCTCATTTTTCAGTATGATATATAAGTTTCTATGATTTTCTACATTTTTTGTAAATTTTCAATGTATTTCTTTGTTTTTTGTAATTTATATTGTTTTCTTCATTTTATGTTTTTCATAATTATTTTGTAGTGATAATATATATAATGGAAAAAATTGAAAGTTGAGGGTAAAGTTGGAAGGTAAAATCAAGGTGTTTTGACCAAACCAGTTGCAACATTCTCATTTTTTTAGTATATAAGATATACATGGTATAGAATTTTTTATGATTTTCTATATTTTTTGTAAATTTTTTGTGTATTTCACATTCTCGTTTTTTTAGCATGGTATAGAAATTTTTATGGTTTTCTATTTTTTTTTTTGTAAATGCTTTCATGTATTTCTTTGTATTTTTGTTTTGTAATTTATATTGTTTTCTTTATTTTGAGGAGAAATGTGCACAGGATAAAGAGACACCATTTCTATTTCCTCTTTCTTATTGTGAAGTAGGGGGAATGGTAAAGATATACACTATACAAAGAGTGGTTTAAAGGAGAGAACTAGGGTTTTAGAATTTATTTCTTCGCTTCATGTGTGAATGATAATATTTGGCCTTTTACCTCGTGTCATTATGCTCGTAAATGGGGAGAAAACAAAAAAAAAGGCTTCATTTAATCATCTAATTGATTGTTCAATGATGAAAATAGAGAGATCGAAAAAATCCATTCCTCCCTTTAATTTGAATTTGTGGGTTTTGGGCAAACCATTCGATACTTGACACATGTTGGCTCTAATCAATGAAGAGGTTCGTCAGGTAGGCCTGACAGGAATAGGCCTGTCAATGATACCCGAAAATCTAAGGCCCAATTTGACATCCAATCTAATTATCTTGGATTCAGATTGTGTATTTATGTAATCGGATCAAATTGGGATGTTACAATCTACATCCAATTAATAATCAAATCGAATTTGGATTTTACCCAATATGATTTGATTAAAATTCGAATATGATTATATTATAATATTTATTAACTTTAATATATAAATTCTATATAATTTTATTAAAATTTATAAAAATATATTTTAAATATTATATTATATATGAATTTGTATATAATAAATTTAGTATGATATATTTATATTAATTTATTATATATAAAAATTGAAAAGTAAATATTTTTTTTTAATTTTAGTGGTATTTTAGAGAATTTAAAAGTGGAGTTGGATTAAATCCAAATCCGATATGAGTTTACTAGGATTCAATTTCGAATATGAGTCTCTAAATCCAATCGAATTTCGGATCAAATTTGAATGTAGGTTCTTCATATTCAGACCGGATGCGGATTCTGCTACATCCAATCAGAATCCGATCCAATTGCAGCCTTATTAGGGAGAAGATTAGATAAGGCCTAAGGGGAGAGAGAGAAGTAGGTTCCATAGCGGTTTTATTATTATTTTATTTGTTACAAGCGTGAACCGTTAACTAAATGAAATTGGAAAAATAAAAAACTATTATTATTTTATTTATTTTATCCAATTACAAGTGTTAACCGTTAATTAAATAAAATTAGAAACTAAAAAGGGTAAAAATGGAAAGTGAAAATCAGGCTTTTTCACGAAACATTGTCATCATCCTCATTTTTATAAATGGTACAGACAACGTTCTCATTTTTTAGTATGGTATAGAAATTTTTATGATTTTCTATATTTTTGTAATTTTTTGCGTATTCCTTTGTTTTTTTGTAATTTATATCGTTTTCTTCATTTAGAGGAGAAAGGTGTGTAGGATAAAAGAGATGCTATTTTTGCTTCCTCCTTCCTATTGTAAAGTAGGGGGAGTGGATAAGATATACACTATGTAGAGAAGGGTTTAAAGGAGAGAATTGGGGTTTTAGGATTTATGTCTTCGCTTCATGTGTGAATGATGACATTTGGCCTTTTGCCTCCTACCGTTCTGCTCATCAATGGTGGGGCCGTTATTTGCATATCTAATGCTTAGCATTAGGATATAGGTTAATCCTAATTCATTTATATTCGGATTTGAATTGAACATCCATTTGATTTATATAGAAGAATCTGGATCTCCTGCCAACAAAATGCATTCCAAACCCCTATGGCCCTACCAAGTACAATCCCTACGATATTACATTGGTAGGGTGTCAGATTACTGGATTGGCCTAATGATCATCGAGAAAAAACACTTAAAATTAGTCAATATAATGAACCTAAGAGCATTTCCTAATCCAATACAACTTATTACGTTAAGAGAGACAATTGAAAAAAAAAATAGGGAGAAAAAAAAGCTTCATTTAATCATTTGATTGTTCCCTAATGAAAAGAGAAGTTCAAAAAAATCCATTCTTCCCTTCAATTCAAATTTGTGGTTTGGGCAAACCATCCGATACTTGACACATGTTGGCTCTAATCAATGAAGAGGTTCATTAAGTAGGTGCTTCAGGAGAAGATCAGATAAGGCAAGGAATAGGTTCCACAGTAGTCTTATTGTTATTTTATTTGTTTTATCCAATTACAAGTGTTAATCGTTAATTAAATAAAATTGAAAAATGAAAAACATAACAAAGGGTAAAAATGGAAGTGAAAATCAAGCTTTAAAATAAAAAAAAAAACATGATAAAGGGTAAAAATGGAAAATGAAAATTAGGCTTTTTGACAAAACATTGTCACCATCATCATTTTTATAAATGAGAAAATGATGAGATGCAGAGATTATCCAATGACAAGTGTTAACTGTTAATTAAATAAAATTGGCAAAATAAAAAACATAATGAAGGGTAAAAACAAAAAGCGAAAATCAAGATTTAAAATAAAAAGTAAAAAATACAAAGATTATCCAATTACAAGTTTTAACTGTTAATTAAATAAAAAACATAATAAAGGGTAAAAATGGAAAGTAAAAAATATAGAGATTATCCAATTACAAGTGTTAATTATTAATTAAATACAATTGAAAGAAATAAAAAACATAATAAAGGGTAAAAATGGAAAGTGAAAATCAAGATTTAAAATAAAAAAGATGATAAAGGGTAAAAATGGAAAGTAAAATCGTGGATCTGGTCTCTTCTCCCAAGTATTCCAAACTGGGACAACATTGACCATCAAAGCATGTCCTTCCTACCAGTCCACCCCCTGAAGTGGCATAGAGTGAAGGTATTGTTACGACTTGATGCTTTTCCAATTAACTAATGAATGGAGTGGAGGCCATTTTCTATTGTTTAATTTCCCAAGGGATCCTATTATGTTTAAAAATCCCCTATTTAGCCCAATTTGAGCCAACACATGGATGCCTTTTCTTTGGTGAACAAGTCAAATTCATGGGGGGCACATTAGAGGGCTAAAATAAAGAAAGAAGAAAATAAAAAGAGAAAACAGAGAAAGTAGGACCAAATTTAGTCGGGCTTAAAATGAAGTAGTTGTTTGGAAGTGAAGTAGAGATTCAAAGTGCTTAACATATAATTTTTCAATAGTTGTGTCATGTTATAGTCAATGAAATGAAGGGATGCCATCTTTTGGTCATTTGTTCCATCTTTCATGTTGCATCCCAATTATACACAATAGAATATGTTAGTTGGCCCTTTGAGGCTTCAACTTAGCCTTTCCTTTCCAATAAACATTTCCTAAGAGGCAAATGTCCAGAATTGGGGCAACAAGGGGTAGTTGAAAAAAATGTGGTTAAGGAAGTCTAAAAAGAAAAAGATGAAAACAAAGGAAAAAAAGTGAAGAACAAATTGAGGCAACTTAGTATCGAGGGATGACATAGAAATTTTGGAAAACTAGAAAGCTTTAAAGAAAGAGATAGTCGAGGAAAACCAAACTAAGGAAGTTGGAGAAATTAGAAAATAAAGGGAATGGGAGAGAAATAATTACAAATGAATGACGAAAGAGAGAAACTATGAAAAAGAAATTGGGGTAGACGAAATGATTCAATCATTCAAGAATTCCTTGGATTGGATATTTGTCTTTTGATTCCCCAAACTCATTACATTTCATCTATAATAAAGTCCTCTATGATCAATGAGGGAAAAAAAGTGAAGAACAAATTGAGGCAACTTAGTATCGAGGGATGACATAGAAATTTTGGAAAACTAGAAAGCTTTAAAGAAAGAGATAGTCGAGGAAAACCAAACTAAGGAAGTTGGAGAAATTAGAAAATAAAGGGAATGGGAGAGAAATAATTACAAATGAATGACGAAAGAGAGAAACTATGAAAAAGAAATTGGGGTAGACGAAATGATTCAATCATTCAAGAATTCCTTGGATTGGATATTTGTCTTTTGATTCCCCAAACTCATTACATTTCATCTATAATAAAGTCCTCTATGATCAATGAGGGAACATGGCTCATATTGAAAAATGCGAAGAGCATAAAAAAATAAAAGAGAGAGAAGAGAAATAAAAAAAAATAGAAGATAGAGAAAATGATTAAGAACAAGTAGCAACCTTGCATAAAAGTTAAGTATTCAATTTCCTTTTGCAAATAAGTTTTTTAACCTTTTACCCTTCATTTCAGACTCTCCCTATCTTGAACCACATTTTGTCCTATGCACCAAGTCCTCCTTTATCCTTGAGAAATTGGCAAACCAATGCTAGATAGACCTAATTGATTAGAAATAAGGGATCCCATTTGAGCATTCTATAACCAAAAATCATTTTCATCATCAACCCTTCTCGTCAACTAGATATTGGGGCAACCCCCTTGGATTTGGGTATTTTTCCAAAATACACCTTTAATTGATACTTTAGCATTTTCAATGTATATGCCTTTAAAGTTGTTAGGGTTTTGATTATCTCTTTCAAGGAAGGGGAAAATTACTTTTTATTGTTTACTAAAGTGTAATGTAGATCTCATTGGACATAATTATTCTATTCTGAATTGATGTTAACGGTATCCCTTGTTTTGATCCAATCACTTCCTAAAAAGAGAAGAAGAAGAAGAAGAAGGAGAAAAATTTTATCCTCCACTTCTTCAAAAGCGTTGCACTATCCTTCTACATCGAAAGTTGCAAAAAAAAAAGTTTTTTTAAGGGAACCCCTTGGAATATAGCGTTTGGCATCCAAATCGATTACATAGATGCGCCTCAAAGGAGAAATTCAAGCCCCTCCATTACAAGGTCATTTGAGAACTCAATCGCTCATCGTGTGCAAAAAATATATACAACAATAAAAACAAAAAGAGGAGAAAGAAAAAAGTAAAAGAAGAAAAACAATTATAAGAAAGAAAAGTTGAAGATTTTAATGAGAATGTATAGAGAAATAAATCCAAAAAGGAAAGTGATCAAATGAAATTTAACAATTAAGCTAAGCCATATCTATTGTGATAGTAGTTCTTGAGTCTTTTTGTTGCATCATGCATTCATGTTTCTCATATATCACTTTTATGGTTTTGTGATAATTTCCTATCTCTACTATTAAATAATACATTATAAATTTTGATTTCAATTGTCTAGTCCCTACATCATGCATCATGAATTGCAATTTTCAATTACATCGTTGATTTTGTTGCTTTATCACATATTATGGGTTATTAGTTTCTTTTCTCATAGCACATCATGAATTCCAACTATTTCTTGTCACTTTGTAGCACAATGGTTTTATTTGATTAATCGCTTCACAAACACAACATAATTTCATCAAATTTTCACAATACATGGGTTTTAGAAGTTTAATCACTTTACAAGTACACCATGAATTTTCCACCATATATACTAACACATCATAAATCACTATTTTCACTACTCCATAGCACATTATTTTTTGGCCACACTGGCACATCACAAATAACTATTTTAATCACTCTATAACACATGAATTTTTCACCATGCTAGCAAATTACAAATTAGTATTTTTGTTTCTCCATAGATCATAAATTATCTACCATACTGACACATCACAAATCTCTATTTTTCACTACTCCATAGCACATAATTTTTTTGCCACATTGGTATAGCATTAATAAATATTTTATTGCTATATAGCATATTAATTTTTTCTGCACTAGCAATCATTGTTTTTATCACTACATAGCATATAGATTCTTCCACCACACTATCACATCATCAATCTTTGAATTTGTTGTTGCATAGCACATAGATTTTTCGTTGCACTAGCATACTACGAATCATTGACTTCATTTCTCGTAAGCACATTATGACTTCCATCAATTTTATCACAACATGACACAGTTTCCTTGCCACATGACATAGATTTTATTGTCTCTTGGCACAAGCTTCATCATCTTTCAATATAGCACATTTTTTTCCAAAATTCATAGATTTATCTTCTATGTGGCAGAATTTCATCACATTTAACATAGTGTTATTGCTCCATGGCACAAATTCCATCACATCATGAGAAAGCATATTTTTTGAAGCCATTGATTTTATCGCCTCATGGCACAAAATGACTTCCATCAAATTCATGATTTTCTACGTCTCACAACACATGCTTTTCTCAAATTCATTAGCTCTACTAATTCATAGCACATGGTTTCTTTGCATCACCAGTTGTTTCGCTTTATGACACATCAGAAATTTTAATTAAGATCTTATCATTTTGTTAATTGCTATATGGCACACTACTGATTTAAAGTTCATATTCTCTCACCTCAATATATAAGTGACCTCACTTCACAAGGTAATGTTTGTTGGAAGGATCACTATTGCCAAAATAAATAAAAAAATCAAATAGCCTTAATGGATGATCGGTATTACTTGCAAAAATCTTCATATGCTTCTTTTATCTTTGTTATTTCGTAGCCTACTACCTCACAACAAAGAAGGGCAACTATCAGCACTTGATTTTTGCTCGATCTATTTCTAAACCCCCAATTCGTACCCCTAACGCCCAATCAAATATTCCAAACTCTCCAAAACAACAAATAATCTAAGATGCCAAATCTTAGGCCAAAAGTTCCCAAATCTACCATTGAATCTTTTTTATCTCAATCCAATAGACTTGATAAATCCCCCATTCATACCATGTCCATCAAATCAAATTCAATCATTCAATAATTAGGAACCCCAAAATACCCATTTAGATTAAATCTTATCACCAAAATTCAAACTTTCATCGACCATCAATTAAAGATTCTATTTTGGTGACCCTAATTAGCTAATGCATTTAAAGCTTAAAATTCCCAAGCTACATTCCCCTCAATACATCAAATCTTGTCTTTAAGTCCAAATCCCATAACCATACAACCGATCAATTTTCACAACTAAATTTCTTAGTTTGACCCATACATAACCCAAGATTCAATTTTAAGACCCTAAATTAGCCATCCAAATACAACCTAAGATACTTTTAGCCATTAGATATCTTATTCCATCTATCTAATTGAAAACCTGTCTTTTCTGTCAAACTTTGGGCATCCTAATACACTTACCCATCAAATTTCAACTCAAATTTCGCTCATTTAGCCCTTTATCATATAAAGATTCCATTTATAACACCTTTTATTGGTAAAAAGATAGGGGTGTATAAAAGATGCTAAAACTTATAAAAAACTGGTGGATAGGAATTGGGTTTTTGAGTTCCTTACTAGACTTAATCCTAAATATGATAAACTTATATAGAATGTTTTAGCTAAATATGATGTGATCCTTTCTTAGGATTATATTATGGTCAATAGTGAAGAAAGTAAAAGACGAATTCAAATTGTGGAAGCCCCAATAGATAATTTTTCCAATTCTATGATGAAACAAAAGGTGATTATTGAGAAGGAAATTATGTGTGATTTCTACAAGAAACCAAAGCACACAAAGGATACTTATTGGAAATTGAATCCAAAGCTTACACCTCTTAAATTTTAAGAATAATAGTAATGGTAAAAATAGTAGGAATGGGAAAGGTGGAAATGCTAATGTAGCCACCTCCTCCGAGGGTGAAAAGGGGTAGTGTGATGAGAAGTCTTAAGGGAACAACTTGTAGCCACTAGGGCTGATCGAATATGAGAAGTATGGTTGTATTATCATTTATTTGGAATCTACCTCTTTAGCTTCTACTTGATCAAGCAATCACTCCACTTTTGCTTATGTTCACTTAGGTGTTTGTGCTATTATGAACCATGCTCCTACCTTAAATAATCATAAGATCTTGTAAATAATAGATTCTGATGCTTTTGACCATATGACTAGTGTTTCCACTTTATTCACTACTTATCAACTTTTATCTAATCGAAACAAAATATCTCTTGTTGGTGACTCTCTTACCCTTATCTTAAGAAAACGAGACATAAGAACCTAAAACTCCTTTATTTTGACCTTTGTACTTCATGTACCAAAACTTAATATTAATATGTTTTCAATTAGTTTAACTAAATCTCTAAATTATAGTGTAATTCCCCTTTTATTGTGTTTTTTAGGACATGAAATCTTAAAAAGGTGGTTGGGAGTGGCAATGAGGCAAATGGGATATATCTATTGGATATGCCTATAAGTAGAGCAAGATATAGCCTCAGAAATTAGCTTTTAGATTTATAGTGCCGGAATTAATTAGTCGTGTCATGTTATGTTACCATCGTCTATGTCATCTATTTTTTTCTTCATTAAAGTTTTTGTTTCCTACATTATTTAAAGGAGTCAATTATCAAGTCTACATTGTGAGTCTTGCAAGCTTTCAAAGCATTGTGGAAACTCTTATCTTGTAAATAATAAAATATGCACTTTTCCATTTAACATTGTTCACTCTGATGTGTAGGGGCCTTAGCACTTACCTTGTATGAGAGGTTACAAATATTTTATTATGTTCATTGATGATTTTTCTTGTTATACTTGGCTTTGTCTCATGCTTTTCGTGTTGAAGTACCCACACTTGTTCAATAGTTTTATGAGTGCTTACCTAGTTTGACACTTAAATCTAATCATTCTAGTTAAACAATGTTAAGGAATATTTTGATAAGGATTTTACATTTTTCTTTGAAAAGTTTAAAGTTGTTCACCAAAGCTCTTGCGCTCATACTCTTGAAAAAAATGGGATAGTGAAGAGAAAGAACCAACACATTATGGAAGTTCCTAGAAGTACACTTTTTGCTTCCCATTACGAAAGTTGTCAAAACACTCGTACTCCAAATGCCCTTGATCCCAACATTACTGAACCCATCAAGAACTACCAATGAATTCTAGACATTCTTAGACACCTTCCTACCAAATTTCAACTCAAAATTCTCCCATTTACCCCTCTATAATACAAATATTCTATTTCAAGCCTTTTCATTAGTCAAGACACCCATACTCCAAATTCCCTTGATCTCAACACCTATGAACCAATTAGGAACTGCCAATGAACTCCTAACATCACAAAACACCTACCTACCAAATTTCAACTCAAAATTTCCCCCATTTATACTTTCATCATACAAAAATTTCTTTCCAAGCCCATTCATTACCAAAACACCCATACTCTGGATTCCTTTAATCTCAATACATTTGAACCAATCAAACCCTACCATCCCATTCAAGAACCTAGGAAATGTTACTCAGTTAAACTCTAAGTTAGGACCCCCTTTAGCCATTTATCAGACAAAATTTCTATTTTGAGATTTTTCATTAGCCCATATGTTTTCCCTCAAGGTCTCTTTAATTTAGGCACATACAATTGGCCCAATCAAACACCACCAATCAATCTAGAACACTAAAAAGCCATACCTTATCAATTTTGGTACAAAAATACATTCATTTCCCCCTTAACTAAAAAAAAAAATCATTTTAAATGCTATTGGCCCATACACCAAAGACTGACTTCCACCCTTAGGCCCATATTCACCCTTCACACATCATCCTAAAAATCAAGCCCTTTAATTTGAATCTCAATTTAACCACTACTTGCACCCCAAAATGACCAAAATAACCTTAAACCTCCAAAGTATTTATCAAAGTGTTCCTACCCTAATATAAATATAACATAATATTTTTTCACTCAAAGGAATAGGGAAGAACATTATTTACGCTTTCCATCTCCAACAACAAACAAAGAACCCAAGTGGTGGTTTGAGCTTCGATTTTCCCTTCTCTCATCATCATCATCATCTTCTTCTTCTTCTTCTTCTTCTCTCTACAACTGCAACCCCTCCTTTATTCCTTGTTCGTCGTTGCAACTTGACCTGTTGTCGCTCTCTTCTCTCTCTCCCTCTTATTAGTTTCTCTCTTCTCCTTCCTTACTCGCCACCACTATCACTTCCTTTGGGTCCTCACGTTATAACTGAATTTCTTAGCACTATCGTTGTTGCGTCGTTATCTCTCTCTCACCTTATTCCTCTCTTTCTATCCCTTTGCTCACCATTGCAACATACCAGGAAATAGAGCACACCCTCCACCGCACCACCATCTCTCTCTCTCCCCCCCTTCTTCTTCTTCTTCTTCTCTCCTTTTTTCTCTTCCTTTCTTTCTTCTTCAACTTCCTTATTCTTTTTTTTATTAATTTTTTCTCTCCCCTATTCTTCCTCCATAATCATTAAAACCGAATCAAAGCAACCATTGATATTCCACCATTGTTACTAGTCTTTGCTCAACATGGAATTCTCCTAACCTACATTGCCACAACTTAAGATAACTCTACACTACTCCCACCATTGCATACTCAAGCTTAGTTTACTAACTCTATCCAACCAGTCTTAGCACTATTGGTGTTGAACTAACCACAAACTAGAGTCTCAATGGTCATTTCTATCTCTTCGATTAATTTAATCTATAGATGAAAAATTCTATAGATTTCTGATTAGATTTTTAAAGGCCATCACGTTATTATCACAACAATCTCGACTTTGATCCCCCAACTTGTAATATGAATTTAATCATTTGAAGGTGACATCAAGAGAAAGTTATAATGGTTATGGCTCTCTAAACCTGGTCAGTGACTTTACTTCCTCTTTATATTATTATTATTATTATTATTATTATTATTATTATTATTATTATTATTAATCATTTTAAAGTTTTGCCTAATCAGAAATCCATGAATCGGCTTAACTTCTAGTTCATCTTTTCAAGGTCATATCTATTGATAATAGGGGGAGAATCTAATCTACACCTTTTATTATGGGCCATTTGTCAGATTTTATCATTTTCACCAATGATTTATCATCATCAAAAAGGGAGAGATTGTTAGCAATATTGACCCTATGTTTTTTTATGATAACAAATTCATTGAAAGTACTAACATACGTAAAAGTCAAGTGTATAGACATTTTTCTTTGAATGTTTCTCAGATGGACTAAGCATGAACTAAGAAAAAATAAGAAATCCCTATAATGAGGAAATGGAAGAAGTTCATTCTTTTAAAAGCATGAAGGAATCAAGACAAAAGCAAGATCAAGTTCAAGAGAGTTAGTGTTAATCTTTCTAGGATTTTATGTAATTAGATTGCATATGTATTAAGGGATTATCTCAGACCTACCTTGGTTCACAACTTAACCTTAGAGACTAATGGTTAGCTTAAGAAAGGCCTTAGGTCATTCGCTGATCTTGAACAAAGTGAAAAAGCACAAAAGTTATGTTTTTTCTAAGTTTGGAAACCTAATGAATTGACATTTTAAGTGAAGGAATTGACTACTTGGGTCCTCCAAAAGAGGATTGTAGCAAATAGCTAGTCAACTTCTACATCCTAATAGTTGACTGGTTGTGACAATTGAAATTGGTAAAGGGAAGTAGTCGATTACTACAACTCGATAGTCAACTACTAGAGAAAAAATATTCCCAGTAGTGCATGAGAGTCGACTATCAAGGCTTAGTAGTCAACTCCCAAGGCTCCTATTAAAGTATTCCAAATTTGATAACTAAAGCAATTGACTACTTTGCCCAAGCGGCTTATGTTAGCTCTCTGTTTTCGATTCTTCGAAGCCTATAATGACTCTTTATTCTTAAGTTGTATAGGATGATCTCTGAACATTTTCAATAGAAGAATGAAGAGCTTCAATGGATCTATAATGGCTATATGTTGAATCCAACATTAACATGCTGGTGAGAAAAAAGAGATTTGCAAGAGAAAAGAGAGCAAAACGTTGGAATAAGAGTTTAGAAGAGAGTTTCTAAGCTAAACAAATAATCATCTTTCCATGCTTGTATAGCTATTGGCTTGCTAGCTGTGAAAGATTTGGATATCACCCGCAAGTCCATCTAATGAAAGGTCTTGTTGGCATTTGAAAGTCCAACTAGTGTAAAAGTATTGTTGGCACTTAGATGTCCAATTAGTATAGTGGAAATTCTTAGGAGGTATGTGTAGGGAGAGGATGTAGGCTAGGTTTAGTTGAATCTCTATAAATTTTGTATATTCCTTCTGTTATTCTTGCCTTTAATCTTGATAATTCCTATTGTCTTTCATACATAATCTTGCAATCTTTGAATATACTACACTTCACACTGTTGTTCTCATCACTCTTATTTAGCATTCATTTTGAAAAAGAGATATTTTGAGAAAATTTGTAGAACCCACTTCACTCCCTCTTGGGTTAGACTACCTAGGCTAATAGAAGACTGAGGCAAGCATATTAGATCAAACAATAATGATTATGGGAATTCTGTTTTGCTGACCCAATAGACCATTGAGGAAGGGATGGAGATGGAGCCTACCAAATAGAGGACCCATTGACTCGTAACCATTGTTTATTGCATTTGAGATGGCAACAATCACCCAATAATATTTACTAGTAGTAATGTTGTAGGAGGGATGAGAAATGTGATCCACTTGAACATGTAGCAATGAAAATTCATCACCGTCCCTTGCCTTTGACGACACAATGAAATTGGTTCTACACTAGCCAAAACCTTCATAAGTCCATGGAAGACTACAAAGATCAGATTATAGTAGATGCTAATTGTAGTGACTTAAGCACCAAAAACCAAAATTGGAAGATTGATTGAGCCAAGCCTCATTCTCCACTACAGGTGCCAATTGGACTGGATTTGGTCCAACCCGATCCAATTCAATGTGAGTCCACTTACAAATGGACTAGACCCAATCCAGTCCAAATCCAATCCAATCCATTAAAATATAAATGGATTATAAAAAATTACAAAATTCCAATATATCCATATAGCATTGGAAAATTTACAAAAATCCAATCAAATAGAATGAAATATCAAAAATTATATAAAAAACAAAACATATAAAAAATTACAAAAATATATTAAAATGAAGAAAACCTGAAAATTATAAAAAATATACCCTTTTGGCATTGGAAAAGAACTTTTGCAAAAGTGCTTTCATAAAAGTGCTTTTGTAATATTATAAAAGTGCTTTCGTAAAAGTACTTTCATATAAGTGCTTTTGTAAAAGTACATTTATAAAAGTGCTTTTGTACAAATGCCTTCATAAAAGTACTTTTATACTTTTGTAAAGGTACTTTCATAGAAGTGCTTTTATAAAAGCGCTTTCGTGAAAGTTCTTTCATAAAAGTGCTTTTGTAAAAGTACTTCCACAAAAGTGCTTTTACAAAAGTTCTTTTGTAAAAATGTGTTCGTGTAAAAGTACTTTTATTAAAGTGTTTTTATTAAAGTACTTCCATAAAAGGATTTTTATAAAAGTGCTTTCATGTAAAAGTACTTTTAGTGAAGTGCTTTCGTAAAAGTGACTTTATAAAACTGTTTCTGTAAAAAAGTGCTTGAATAAAAGCACTTTTGTGAAAGTGCTTTCGTAAAAGCTTTTCTATAAAGGTGCTTTTGTGAAAATACTTTCATAAAAGTGATTTTATGTCAGGTTCAGTTTTGATCGGTTTCAAATTGAGCAAGGTTTGTCCTCATGATCAGATTATTGGAAATTTGGTTTAGGTCCAATTCAGACCAATAAGAATATGGACCAATTTATTTTGGATTGCCCCAATCCAATAATTATAATGGACCATCCAAATCAGGTTTGATAAGGTTTGAATTGGATTGGATCTAATCCAAAACCGGTCAATTGACACCCCTATTCTCCACAACCCATATCTCAATTTCCACTCCCATGCTATCTCTTCACTTTGCGATCTCCAATCCCAAACCCAGATTGCATGAAGCTTAGAAACCCTGTTTTGAAATGAGCAAACTCTACTATTCTCATGGAGTCCTTTTTCCCCTCC
The DNA here is from genome assembly GCF_056320005.1 of Nelumbo lutea. Taxonomy (NCBI): domain Eukaryota; kingdom Viridiplantae; phylum Streptophyta; class Magnoliopsida; order Proteales; family Nelumbonaceae; genus Nelumbo; species Nelumbo lutea. The sequence continues at coordinate 56,109,458 of NC_142687.1, read as the reverse complement.
TCAGCAAACTCTACTATTCCAATGGACGATGGTACACCAAGATTTGACTTTGAATTCCTAAGAACACAAATTCACTAGCCTGACTCATGGGGAAAGATGTTAGTATGAATTATGGTGATACCATTCCTCTTTGTCATAATTCCTCAAGCCCATATATTCATCCAAGCCTCTGAAGTCTGAAGTAAGAAACCACATTACCTAGCAGCAAAACCTTCTTCGAAATCTTATTATTCAAATCAAGCATGGGAATATCCATTCCTCTTTGTCAGAAAACTGTATGTCAAACAACTTGTATGGAAAGATGTTTTGAAATTTTAAAGAATAATGAAGGATAAAATAGAGTTCCATAGAACTTAAGAGCAAAGCTCAATCTATGTTCACTCACCCAGATTCAATCGTAAATCCTGGAATCAGCCATGGAAACTGTCTAAATTTTCCACTAGAGAGGGAAAACATTTTCTTTTTCATAATTGAAGAGTAGAATAGGAAAAGCTGCCTAAAGTTTCAAGGTCAAAGGACATTTTTTACCACAAAGGGGTAAAATTGGGATTTAACAAATTATATAAGTCATGTGGTATCAAATCCCAACAGATTGTGACAGCACGCTAAGGGTCGGGGAATATTTAGTCAATTGTTAGAAACGTTAGGAGTAAGTTAGGGCATTTTGCAAATAATAAGGAAGTTTTAGTCCATTTCCAAAAACTTAGGGGTAGTTTAAGTGATTTATCCCTAATAAAATTATTAATGCCATTAAGAAATTAGGTTTTCTTGGGTTTTATTTTATTCACTTCCCATAACAATGTTGGAGCAAGCAGAAATTTAAATATAGTTCATAGAGTACTTTTTTTATATCATTGTCATCCTTGTATGCGTCCTTCAAGTTCACGGTAGTTGGGTGCTTAGGCAAATGCTTCATGATTTCAACCTCTCTTCTCATGCCTTCGATATCCACTTCTATTCTCATTTTTCTTTAAAATTGTTTCTCTTGCTGCACCATAGATGGAAAAATCCAAAACCAGCACAACCTAACTATTTTGTAGGAGCTTTGACCTAGAAGATGATTTTGTTACAGGGCTAAGCTATAGCAAATCTAGGCAGTATTTGGCATTGTGCTCATCTCATGGACGGGACAGTTTCGGTCCCATACACAGGATGAACACCTGTTCGGCTGGCTGTGGACGGGACCGCTCCACGCTATATCATGAACCGGTCACGTCCACACCCCAATTTCTCATCCACAACAAAAACTCGTGGTTAAGACCCGTCCACAATTTATTCTTGATCCCCTACTTTACACTCTCCCTGAAAGGTTGAAACCCTATTATTTGTTTCACATTTTAATATTTTTGTCAAAAAAATATTAATTATTTTACTTATTTTTTTAAAATTTTTATCAATAAAATAATAATTTTCAATATTTAAAATATATTTTTGAAATTGTAATTATTCTACTATTATTTTTATAAAAATTTAATAATTATTGGTTAATATTAATTCATTGATGCATTTTTTAATATATTTATCATTTAAAATGCAAAAATTAGATATTTATGATTAAATGTATAGATCATTCATAAAATGTATACATGGAATCAAAAAGTGTGGTGTGGGTTGGTCCACACCATGCCTCCAGAACGCCATTTGGGTGTGGCACGGTACATGGTATCGTTCCAGAAAGTTTCAACATGGTACATGGTACCAAATTGAATGTGCCGTATCTATTCGTTGTATCAATGCCATATTGTGCCCATATTGTTGAGTGTCGGTGCGTTTTGGTATCGTATCAGTTACAATTTTATTGTGGCAGAATCGTAAATAAAACTCCCTTCGAAAGAGGGCTTCTAAACCCATTTCAGAAGCCCTCTTTCTTTCCCAAACCCTTCAAAAAGCTTTTTAACCTTTCTAAAGACTCAAATTTTGTAAAAATTTGCCAAAACATCTATAAATTTGCAAGACTCAATAAGTTTTTCAAGATTGTGAAAAAATGAGCGAAAATAAATATGTTTTTTTCAAATTTCTTTTACACTTTTAGCCAATGTTAGAAAAGTTAAGGGGAAAAAAAGTGGTTTGCCCCTTTCTCCTTCGGTTGGGAGGCAAAGCAGCCTAGACCCCCCCCCCCCCCCCCGTCCCCCTTTTTGATGTAGCCCAATTTATTTTTATGAGTTAGGGGGGTCTTGCTCCACTTCGGCGAGCGAGTGAAGCGAGCTTGCCTTCGCTTCGACAAGACCCCTCTTTTAACAACTGTTATGCATTTTTATTGTTCTTATTATAAAAGATTTTTATTAAAGAAAAAGAAAAAAAATGAAATCCCCCTTTCTCATTCCTCCTCTTAAGGAAGCTTTCACCTCCTTGTGTTTGAGAGGCTTACGCCTCTTGCATTCTGAACTATACTTCACACCTCTAGGTAGTGGAACGCCTCTATGCTTTAAAACATTGATATTTATTTTTTTAATTTTTACAATAAAATATGCAAAATAATTATTTCATCTATTGTGTCCATAAGTCCATTCAATTTTTTGTTACATATTTACTTTTCTTAATTTTAATTTAATTTTTAGAATAAAACATGCAAAATAATTATTTGAATAAAAATAAATAATTATTTAGTTTTTAAAAAATTAGAATAAAACATGCAAAATAATTACTTGATATATAATGTCCATAATTAGATAGTATGTTTATGTTCCCGACTTCCCATTTATTGATTATAATAAGTTTTTTTCATAAAACCCACTAAAACATGTTATTTTTATGCATATATAGCTCATTTATGTCTTATATTTAGTGATATTAATGTTTATTTATGATTTATTAGAGTATTTATAGCATTTCCTTGTGTTTCCATGCGTATCTTAATTTTTCATCCGTATCCATGCGTATCCAAGGTATATTCCAATGCGTCTCTTAAATTTACCTTTCCAATACGCATAGCATTTCCGATACTTTGAACCTTGAGTGCAAGTGAAGCAATGGCAGCACCACGGGATAACTAACAAAGTTCCCCCTCAAGGTGCCAACCAATTGGTTGGTAAGTACTCGTACAGTCATACTGATTGTAGCAGAGACTTGGGATTGAATTTTGCTTGTACCTGGATTGGCGGGGGTCGATGGATTTGGGGGACGAGCTACCCTCGTTGTGTAATCCCTTGGAGTAAAAAGACCAAAGAAAAAAAAACAAAAAAGCACAGACAAGCCCAATGCAGATTTCTTCCACTGCGGACCTATAAACATTCAAAATGTCAAATACCCCCACTCTATACACCAATGCCACCTACCCTAACTATAGTTTAGGCCTAAAAATTCTAACCCTAGGCTGAACTGTCATTCTCCCAAAAAAGAAAAAAAAAGTGAAGGCTGTGGAGCAGTGGTAGCATCGTATAATATGGTCATCCATGTGATCATCTAAGCATTCTTAACAGGTCCAGATTTTTCTAAAGCCCAACAGATCTGTATTCATCCGTAAAATACTGAGCTCAACCAATCTATGATATATAATAAAGTACGTATTTTGCCTTTGAATTACATAGTCTAGGAATATAATAAATTTTCACATTTCCCGAGTGCTTGGCAGGGATGGAGATGATTTTTCCTCTGCGGAGATAGGATGGAAATTTTTCCATCTCCTTTGGCAGGGATATGAGCACTCCCTGCCCGGTAGGGATCCCCGTTAAGTAATATATATATTGTGTTAATATTGTTTGAAAATATGGCTTGAATACATTTAGATGATTGTAAATTATAAATTATAACTATTTTATTTAAATTTTTAAAAATAAAATAAAAAATAAAATGAAGTTGATGTCATAAAAAAGTTGATGGGGATGGGGGAAAACCCTGTGCCCGTTGGTAGATACGAGCCATCCCACCCCACTCCATTGTCATTATACAAGTTCTACCTCGTAAAGCATTGGCATAATATTTTGTATTTCCAGTCCATATAGTTTGACAAAGCACACTTAACTTTATAACCAGATAATTACACACTAATTACAAAGAACAGGTGAAAAGAGATATTCAAGTTGCTATGACTATTAGGAGAAGAACCTCTCTCCATCCAAAGAATTATTCATTTTCGTTTCTTGTCTTCAAGTTTGATTAGCTGAACTGGGGCTGCTGGAATCCCGATCCACCATTCTCTAACCCGCCTTAACCACCTATCGCTGAGATCTTTCCTCAAAGGCATTTCCCTTGTGAACGCCTCAAGAAATACTATCATGATCAGAAACCATAGAGGCACAAATGCAAAGACTGCAGCCATGATGATAAAAAACACAACAGCCTTGTCTGTAGCCTGGATAGCAAAATGTGGAAGAGACAGAAAAGTAAGATAATTCATTTCTTTTTTACAGAATTGCTTTCTTTCTTTTTCTCGATCAGTCACAATACAATGCCTTTTAAAATGACTTTGATTCTTTAAAACAAAAAGGTGTGGTAATCAAACTTGAATTTTGGTTATATAATTTTATCTAATGATACCATGGCTCAATACATGAAAGGAAAAATCCTGCAGTAGCATATAAATGCTCAAATGGCCTTGAAATATCCTCAACAATCATTCAATTTCTCTATTTTCATATCTTCTGTCAAACAGCAGAAGGCATCATATTTCAGAGCATTACTCCCCTAAGCTTCCAAGCATACTAACGGGAATGTCATTTAAAAAATCTCATGTACCTAGGAAAGGTAACTCCATGTGATGTCAAAAAATAAAGGAAGCACCATAAATAAAAGGTTCCTTAGCACTGAATCAGAAGGAAGCACCAAAACCAACTGATGATTGGCTTTATTGGTATAGTCACTGGCTTGTTCCAGAAGAAACTTGGGATCAAATTTCATTGCCACCAGGGGTTGGGAATGAGAGGTTATTGGTACAGGGGGATCCCCACCCCCCATCCACCCACCCCAATTTGTCCAATTGTGTAGCCCAGTGAACAAAACAAGTGAAAAAAAAGAAAAAGAAAAAATGGAAGCACCAAAGACCCTGCAGATTTGTAATAGAGGCTTATACATATATTGCTTACACTGTGAATAAGAGAGATAAGTGTGTGCAATACAAATACACTGTGAATAAGAACCATGTATTTCTAAGTATTGGACACACATATACATGAATATAAGAGAGATAGGTGTGTACCATATTAGGGAAGCATGCATCTTTTTCTTTAACACAATATCTTAACTATCCATGACTTGCGAAAAAAAAGTTTCTGGTGAGGATGGGCAGGAAAAACCATTATACATGTCTCTGCTATACCATTAGTATAAGGTGAATCTTCACAAATCATGTAACCTGTAATAAAAGAGAATGAATTCGTCCATATTTGAACTTTCAATTCCATCAATATGATAATTGTTATGTCAGTATGTATGCCCTCAAACTGATGTATTATACATACTTTTGTTATGAATAAAAGGATGTTTATTTCATGTGCTATTGGGTTGTTCTGCTTGTTAGATAGCGTATGCCCTTAACTCCAATCAAATTGATGTATATAAACATTTATCAGTAAATGAATAAAGTACATCATTGTTTCATGTTCTTATTGGTGTATTTCTGTGAATTACTCCTTAAATTGGACACTTATGAGACTCGTGTTAGTTTAGAATGTTTTCAGCCATTGGATAGACTTGGGGAGTTTATCCTGACAAGGCTGACAATGGTGTGCTATTGAATTGGTGGAGCAACTTGTCTCAGCTGTGTTAGATCCCAAGCACAACCAGTGGGTGTTTAGAAGAAACACTAAACCCGGATCAATTTCTAGTTATGCCCTGGACCTTGGAGATAGATGGGCAAAACTGGAAAGTTGCACTTAATCCCAGACGATTATGATACTACACTAGGTTTTGGACCGAGTTGTCTTTGATATACCAACTAGTGATCTATCAAGGGTCAAATACCTAGGCATGTTGGGGCAATTAGGGAAATTACTTGAGTGGGTGATCATAGTGATCGACCCCTTTGTCAGACAAGGTGAATATCATGGTTTACACTCTCTCTGATGGAAACCTAGACTATCGAAAGTGGATTTCAACTATATTTGAAATTTGATTTGCAAAGTATATTTATATGTTATATTACTATTTTATGAAAAAGGTTTGCAAAAGGTTTTAATCCCGAGATCCATCCGACAGAGAGCGTGACATTGCATTTCGCAATCAGGGAAGAGGTCATTCCCTGTGGAAAGTGTTTTGATGATTATGGACAAAGGGGTTAAGTGCAAGAGACCATTACAAAGCTAATTACCTTATGGGCTTTATCTTACAGTCCATTATCCCTGGGTCTTCATAGGGTGGCTGAATCCAAGGATCATTTATGTGTAAATGTTGGGCCTAAACTAAGCCCAAGCTAATTGGGTTAGGAGCTCACTGCCTCTGAGCAATGAATTTGGCCTAACCTCTACCAGAGGTGGGGACGAACCCTTATAGAATTGTGTGAGAACTTTGTAGGTTCCACGCCATATGATATTCAGGCCTAAGGTGGCCATGCAACACCTTGGGACATAAACCATTAGAGAAAATGGGCTCAAGCCTCATTACTAATATGATTACTTAAGTGTTCACATGAAGTCAAGGTTCAAAATATTGATACTGCATTTTGTGCCTTTTTTATTATTTTTTTTGCAACCGGTTTAGGGCTCCTCCACCCCCTAAACCGATCAGACCCCCGATACACCCATTGTAGGGGCATATCGGAGGGGTCCCAGAACGATATGCATTGACCGATACGGGCCAATACTTTGAACCTTGCATGAAGTTGTCATGTGATTTAGGTTAAAAATAGGCATGGATTTGGGTATGGAGCACACATTCTCTTAAGAAGAGAATTCTTACCAATTGAAGATAAAGTCCTAATCCAAATTTGATTTGGATAAACTCTTAATTAAGTTAGCAGAGTGCTCTATATAAGGGACTAAGAGGGGAGGGGTGAATTCACCAATTCTCTCCACTCTCTTACTCTCTCCTCTTCTCCCTTTGCCTCCCCAAAACCCTAATTCGACCCAACTATGATTGGTGCAGATTTCCATCAGTCCTCTACTGTGTATTTGCAAGAAAAACATCATAGCATATCAGGTTCACATACCCACTTCGATCCAAGCAAGTTGGAGACCTATTTTTGCTGTAATGGTGTTGCTGAATTGGCTTCACATACACACTGCACCATCTTCAATTGGAGGCCGATTTTGGGACTGAAATTGGGCATGAACTACCACTCTCAGAGCTGCAGATTGTGGACTCTGTATTAGGTATAATCAGTTTTTAATTTGGCTTCAAATCTGGTCCAATTTAGTGCAAGATCAATCCTGAAATTTCAGATTTCAAAATTACCGAGAAATTGTTTCCCAGTTGGGGTTAAAAATAATTTTAAAAATTAGGTCAACCACTAAACTTGGTTTGGCTAGGTTTAATTTGATTTCTAACCCTTCCAACACTGTTGTGCTAAATGCCCTTAGTTCATAAAAGTATTATGTATGAGACCACATGATTGTTATAATATGGACTTAAAACTTCACAACCAGTGGATACACTTGGGGAAATGGGTCTCATTTTCTCAGGTTGTGACCTAAGGTGTTAAGGTGAGTGTTTACAAGAAACATTGAATTGGACCAAACCCAACATGCTCCTGGACTTTTTGACAGGTGGAACAACTAGTGTTGCTTTTAATCCCTAAACTTGATATTGATATCAGATTGAGTATCAGACTTATCTATGTTTGATATGCCAACCAGGGAGATCCTTCTAGGGTTAAATATCTAGATATGTTGGGATATTTAAGAAAGGTATCTTGATTGATGATCAATGTGATAGGATCCAATACTATGTTAAGACATAGATAACACTTTGTACAACTTCCTCCTTGGAGTCCTAAATCTACCAGCACTAGGATTATCTAAATCATCAATGAAGGATCTAGTGGTGCTGGAAATTGGACACCATGTTATAAAGACAAAGAGGGAAAGAGTCATTCCCTTAATGTGGGTCAAGTTTTTATAGCAGAGAGATTGATTGCAAGTGATTGATTAGACAATATTGACTTGATTATCACATAACAGTAGCTGAACCAATAGACATGGGCCTTTAGGATGGTAAGGTTCCAAGTGATTTTCAAGTGTTTAGACACTTAATAGGTCTGATCATTTAAGCCCATGTTATGGTCGAATTAGCCTATAATGGCTAATTAAAACTTAAGTGTCCGGCCCGACTAGCTTATATAAAGCATGTGACATGTTGGCTCTCCCATTAAGTGTCTGGCCCGACTAGACATGTTTAGTAAGATTAGGATTTGACTAATTAGACTAGTTAGATGGATTCCAATATATTCCAATGAGCCAACCTAAGGCTGATTTAAGAGAGCTGGACTCTCTCTAATCTTATCATAAGTGAATTAGGAGTTGTAAATAGATTAGGAGAGGGCTCTTGCAGCCTTCCCAAGTCTATAAATAAAGAGGAATGAGAAGGGATCAAACAATGCATGTTCTCCCTTACTAGCTGAATTCAATCCCACCATTGTGAGACCCTTTTGCTAGATTTTGAATCCCATTCTACCAGAGCTTTTATCCATTGTTTGTAGCACTATTGCAGCTTTGTTTTGGGTAAAGAAAACCACCCAAAAACGTGAGAAAGGTCAGACCTTTGCTGTTGTACATTCTGGAGAAGAAATCCAAGACTATAAGGATAGAGTTGCACCATCTTCAACTTGTTGCAGTATTACTAGGAAGATTCAAGCTTGGGTGTGAGCACCACTTCGGATTATGCATTTGTGGAATTCAAAATCAGGTAATGCACTCAATCTTGATCCAAAAAGATCTGATCTTTCATGGTCCAAAAACCCAATCGGTCTAATGAGAAAAACTAGTTCTTTTCATATTGTGCAATTTTAGCATTAGGGTTCCATGAATTTTTGAAATCCTATCTTTCTAGTTGCTGGATTTTTGGCACAAAATGATCATTGGATGATCAACTTTCAGTAATACCCTTATTTTTTTTTTAAATTTATTACATTATAATACTTTGTCTCCTCTTAAAGGATATTTAGTAATCCAAAGTGGTTTTTATTGCTTGCAATCAACAAGGTCTATTTGACCATTGATCAACTATAATAGTTCAAAAGTTTCTTAGTAAAATACATCTTCCATTGATCTGCAATTAAGCATACAGACTTAAAAAAGAACATAAATCTAATGAAAAAAGGTTCAGGCCAATAATAATCCTTTATATCAATTTTGTATTTTTAAATAAAATACGTTTTTGATGATTTTTCACGCCCAACTATAGTTAATGTTTTAACTTTTATATACTTAAATACCCCTTCTATTTATTCAATTTCCTATCTTTGTCCTTATATATTGTGTTTAATAACCAAAATTACCCCTTCTATATATGATCTTGCACATGCAACACGTGCCACACAACTAGTATATGAAGACAAGTGCTGAACAATTTTACGATGCCACATATTTAAACATATCTGATCTATTTGGGAAAAATCCAGATCAGATAATCATACTTTCTTTTTGGCATATCCACCAAGAGGTAATTTAACCCTGCAAAGGTAACAGCATAGATGTTGAGATGGAAGCTTACAGGAACTAGAACATGGAATTTAAGTATATAAAAGGGTGCTCTTAGCTTACAGGAAGCTTACAGGAAGAAAATTTCTTTAAGGTTCTTTAGGTATGTTGAGATGAAAACCTGAGGAAGAACACCAAACAAGAGTGCTCTTAGCTTGAGGAGAATAATATTTCCAGCTTGAACCAGTGTTTCAAATTGAGAAATTGCTTCCTGTAATGATAGCAGTTGTTCTACAGCATTTCGAGTTGGAGGAGCTGTAACTGTGAAAGCTTCCAATGGCTTCCCTTTGTTGCAAAACTTGTGCCAAATCATGAAAGCCGCAATGGATACAAAAATACAAGGGAAAATGTACCTGATCCAACCCCTACAAGCCATGATTAACTGGTCCATTAAGTTTCATTTTTTTGTGCAAGTTATTAAATAAATAAACATTATTGAAGCTGTGAGAAATTCAAGGTACCTAATAACAATATACCAAGTACTAATGTATAATTCTAAAATGTGGAAACATATAATGTTAACCCACACCCAAAGGACCTTAGCATCAAAGAACTTATGCAAGAAAAAAGTTAGGTCAAAACATTAATTTTTTTGGTAGTTAAGTTTAAATTATATTAAAAAAGGAAAAGAAAAGAAAAGAAAAGAAAATACAAACTTGCAAAGGACAAATCTGATGGGGGAGCCGCAAAAACTGAAATCCCCCTCCTCAATATAAAAAATATACAAATCCCCACAAAGCCAACCCTCCCACAGAGAAAAGCTCAGCACCAAAACAAACCCAAAATTCATCCTTAAGAACATTGCCTCAAAGCCAACACCAGATGAGGAACTCCACAAAACCAAGCTTCAGAAACTAGCAACCAGATTGCTACCCAAAACCAAACGGTACTGGATCACATCACAATGAACTCCTGCATCTCCCTTGCACACTTTTAGCAGATTTCGGATCAGCTTGCACCAGCTTATCAACATACAAATCTTCTAGTCTCCTCAGATTTCTGCTCCCTGGAAGGCCACCAAAGTCATACAGTTCCATAGCATTATCCAGGGACTCCTCACTGCATTGCTCTTCCTCTAAACTGTACACAAGTCCTTGGAGTGTCTCTGGTTAACAGCCTCAGTCCCCAAAGCTCAAAAGTACTCCCTAGCCCTTTCTTCACCACCCATGAAAATCAAACCAATTCCTTCCCATTTGGGCATCATCATTCACAAGGTGCTCTATCACTGCTTCCTCTAACCACCTTATTTTGCGCACAAACCTCCTGAGGACATGTATGCAATGTCTCACCAGAAACCAACCCAACAGCCTTCTTTGAAGGCACTGCCTTGTTGCACCAATGTGACTCCTCGTAGACGTAGCTTGTTTCCTTTGTTTTGCTAGTTGAGAGTTAACTCACCATTTACTAATTTCTTTGGGTTTTGTGCCTAGCATTTGGGAATGGTTTTCTTTCTCATTTTGGTTATAGATGGCTTCCACCAATTGACATTGCAAGGCTGTTTGATGTTTCTTTCCTTCCCTTTCTTACTAGAAAAAACAGGCTTTCATGGAGATGCAGTAAGGCAGCTATTCTCTGGTCATTGTGGGAGGAAAGAAGTAAAAGGATATTCAAGGGGACATCAAGGTTAAAAGAGATGGTTGTGGAAAGTATAACAGTGAAGGTTGAACATTGGGCCAAAATAATGTAATTGCTTAATTCCATGGTTTAACATGCCCCTACTTTCCCTAATATTTCCATGACATATTTCCATTTCCATGGGTAGCAACACAACTTTACCAGAATGGGATGTTCCCCAATGAACAATACCAGTACTACGTGGAGTACAAGAGATAATATTATAACTGTTAGAGTTGACTAAACAGGGGCATTTTCAGTCTTTTCCATATCAGTAATGTATGAGTTATATGCTGCATTTGTCCTTGTACACTTATTTACAAAGTCTAAATATATGGTCAACTGAGTTAGACTCTTAGTCTTCTCAGTTCGACACTTTTCTCCTTTCTTCTTCTTCTTCTTCTTCTCCTCTCTCTCTTCTTTCTCTCTCTTCTCAGTTCGGCTGAACACTAACATGGTTTCAGAGCACCACTAGAAGTCGACTGCAGCTTTCTTCTCTCCTTTTTTTTTCATTTTATTCTGGTGTAAGAAATCTGGGTTAGAGGACTGAGAAGAAACCCAGGTTTCTGCGGCAACATCTAGGGTTTTGGTGGGTTAACTTCTGGTGACAGTAGACGACTGCAGCAGTTTGAGTGAACAAAGAAAAAATAAAAATTGTGTGTGGATTGCTGTCACTATGTGTGACAGCTGTGGTGGTCGAGTAGGTGCAGTAGTTGTGATCTGAACCCTCTAATGAGCAGTTTCAAGAGGGATTCTCTGTGTTTTTAATTCTACCTGTACGCAGATCAGTGGTGTTCAGAGTGGCCGAATGCATGCTAGGGCAAGCTCATGGTGACTATAAGTGTGCTGGTGTGGAAGTTGAAGAACAGTAGTGCAGTGGTTGAAACTTCTCGTGTGTGTGTGTGTGTGACAGGAAGAACCAGTTTCGCAGATTGAAATGGAGTTGGTGGATGATTCGAGTGGTGACCAGAAATCGAGTGTGATGATCTCCTCTAATTTTTTTAAGTGTCCAGATGACATCCATCAAACTCAACGATGATTGGGAGGTATTGGGCCAAATCGGTGGAGGTATTTCTGAAGGCTAAGAAGAAAGTGAAACATGTACAGGAGGAGAAACCGAGTGCTGAATCCCCAGGTTTTAGTGATTGGGAGCAAGAGGATGCTCAGATCATGACATGGTTGTGGAACAATATGGAGCCTAAAATCAGTGTTAGCTTCATGTTTTTAGATACAGCAAGAGATATATGGGCACATGCCAAGAAACTCTATTTTGGACAAGACAACACTACAAGGGTTTATCAGTTTTATCAAGAATACTTTAGTTTGCAGCAGGGAAATCAGGCTCATGAAGAATATTATGCCAACATGAAAAATCTTCGGAATGAACTTAACGTCTATCATCCCTTAACACTGGACGTTAAAATTCAGCAAGAACAAAGGGAACAACTAGATATTACATGGTTCTTGGTGGGACTGAAAGTAGAGTATGAACCTGTCAAAGCACAAATATTGGGAGGGTCTTCTCTCCCTAGTCTAGAAGAAGTGTTTGCCCGTCTCCGTAGGATATCTCTTAGTCCCGCAGAGAGTAACATAACTTCCGACAGAACAGCACTGGCTAGTACTCGAGGTGGTTCTTATGGGCACAAAGGAGGTGGTCGTACAGTTAAGGGAGGCCGTGGTAATCCTATGGGTGGTCGTACCAGTGGAGGAGGTCATGAGTCAAGGGCAGGCCGTGAAAAAGGAAGGGGGAGCACAACAAGGAAGTGCACGCACTATGGGAGAAAAAGACAGTTAACTTTTGTTATGGTTTACATTGCCCACCATCCACATGGGCTAATCATGCAATTGTTGGTGGTAGTGAAGTCAGGGATACTCAACCAGTTGATCCAGCCAAGGTTTAAAATGTCGATGTCAATGGAAATGTCGCTTACCAAAATATAGGACATATGTCAGAAACGTCGGAAATGTCGAGGGGAAATATTGTAAAAATTAGAGACATTGTGGAAATATTATGAAATATGTGGAAATATGCAAAAATATTTTTTAAAATGATAAAAGAAGCATTAATTCATATTTCTAGACTATTATCTTATTTCCAACCATTATATAAAGCTAAGAAACTAAGATCAATAACAAATTAGTAAATGACGATTTACTGATTTATTATGCATTTTGATGTTTTTACAAGGTTATCTGATATTTTCTTTTCTTATTTTTAGTTCTGATTTATTATAAATTCTAATATATTTATTTCACACTAGTAAATAGAAATACATTTATTATGATTTTTTAAATATTAAAGTTATAATACATTATGTTTTATTATAAATTTAATAAACTGATTCTCCTTTTTGTAGTATTAAGATTATGATAAATTCTGATTTCTTATAAAGCTTAATGAATTTATTATGATTGTTAATACTAAATTTATAATAAATTATGATTTAGTATAAAATTTATTAAATTTATTCTGATTTTTTATATTAAATGTAGAATATGGTTTATTAGAAAATTTAATAAACATTTTCTGATTTTAATAAATATTTTAAAAAATACTAATTAGTTAATATTTTATTACTTGAAAAGTATTTTATGTTTTATCTTATAAAGTAATTAATTTATTCTTTTGTTTTTATATTTTGTTAATTCTTTTTATAAATATTTTATTTGAAATATTAAATAGAAATATTAATGGAATAATCTATATTAATATACTGTATTATATTAATATAATATACTAATATATTATATTTTTAATGTACATTAGTCGACATCTTGTTGACATAATAGGGAAAACTGTATTTTTTTGGTTATTTGGACCGATTTGGTCGACATTTCTGACATAATGTAATTTTTATATTACCATCCATTTTCATGTCAGTGAGCCTCGACATCGTCATATGTCGGGCGACATTAGCGACATTTGAAACCATGGATCCGGCATCCTCTACAGTCACAACCAATGTTTTGAAAAGCAGAGGCATGACGCAAGGCATTCCACTACCTAGAGGCGTGAGGCATAGTTTAGAATGCAAGTGGCATAAGCCTTCTGAACACAAGGAGGCATAAGCCTCCTTAAGAGGAGGGGGGTTAGGAGGAGGATGAAGAGGAAGGAGGGATCTCATTTTTTCTTTATTTTTAATAAAAATCTTTTATATTAAGAAGAATAAAGATGCATAACATTAGTTGAAAGGGGGGGGTCCTTATTTCTTGCATTTATACTTGCTTACTTGTACTATTGTAGGTAGCAGGGGCATTTTTGTCCTTTTACCTACTGTTATGTTTAACATATAAATAATACTGCCTTGGATGGCAGTAATAGTGTTTTAAAAGCGAAAGGCGCACAAAAAGCAACAGGTTCCAAATGCGCCTGAGGCACAAGGTGAGGTGCGCACCTTTTTAAAAAAGGCACACAAAATTAAAAAAAAAACTAAAAAATAGAAAAAAAAACATGTAAAAATTCTAAGAAATCAGGAAAATATAAAAAAACAAAGTTAATTACTTAATTATTAGCTCAATTGGTTAGAATTAGATAGTTAAATTATTAGACATTACTCATTAGAGGTAATGTAATCAGCTTATCAGAAATCTGAAATTAATGAATCAGGAAATGATCAATCTTGAATCTACAGAAATAAAAATTAGAGATAAACTCATAAATTGATAAAGTATGAAATCAGCAATGGTTCAATATAAAAATTAAGAAATCAGCATGATTAAATATAAAAGAATTATAGAATATACAAAATGCAATCAGCATTAAATATAAAAGAATTAAAGAATATGCAATCAGCAATGATTCAATTGGTTAATCAGGAAAATATGCAATAAGTAGTTAAGTATAAAATTAAGAAATCAGCATTAATGAAGTTAACACTTAAAAGACACTTACCTCTTGGTATCATTATCCTCTCCATGGCTCACACCGTTACACTCACATGTAACAAAATCAATATAAAAATTAATTGTTTATTGTAATAAGCAAGTAAGGAATCAGATTTGAAAATTATTTCAAAAAACAAGCTATATATTAGGTATTTAAATATGCAATATTAATTTTCTAATATAAAAAAAAAAGGTTCTTTTATCAATCATCATTCCCAGCACTGCACAACCTATACAAAAAGCAAGTTTACTGCCTATACAAAATCTCAAAATCATATATTCTCATATGTCCATTGACTCCATTGATCCATTCTTGATTCTTTTTCCTCATTCCAGCATTCATTCTTCCTCATCATTTCCCTCTTCTTCATTTGGAAATTCCATATCATCTTCATACTCATCAGATTTGTAATCATCGATATTTTTTTTTTATCAATAACAGCACTTTTATTAAAAGAGGTAAGATACAACCAGAAAGGAGGGGCAAAATGTCTAAACCCTTCCTTTCAAATCCGAAAAAACATATTACAGAATAGCCCAAAACAAATTAGATCTTCCCACCCCCTGTTTAGCCAAGGAGTTAGCCATGGAGTTGGTACTCCTCTTAGCCCATTGAAACCTTATGGTCATGTTCTGAGTTAGTTGCTTGATTTTCTTTCTTTCATTTGAGAACTTCCACATACTGGACTCTTCCATCAGCAACCATCTAATAGTCAGTTGGGAGTCACCTTCCACCAGCAACTTGCTAATATTCAACTGCTTAGCCCTTTTGACTCCTTCTACAACTGCTAGGATTTCAGCTCTCAGAGAACCCCCCCAGCCTATAGGTCCTGAGAACATAGCAATAATTTGCCCTTCTTTATTCCTGAAAATACCACCTATGCCTGAAGGGACTGGATTTCCTTCACTACTACCATCAAAGTTCAATTTGATGAAACCCAAGTCTAGTGGAGTCCAAACAGGTCTGATATCACTGGACATAGGAGCTGACTGAGCCACTTCTTCCTAGTTTCTAATGATGTCTCCTACTGAATAGGCTTCAAAAAGCTTCAAAGAGTTGGCCCAATGAGCCACCCTAACATATACAAGTTCTATGAGGGCTTCCCTGCTTTTCTCTTTTTCATGAAATAATCTTTGATTTCTTTCTTCCCAGACCGTCCAGCAAACAGCAACTCTAGCGCATCTCCACAAAATTTTACCTCTCTTCTTTAGACCCCTCATTGGAGTGGAGCTAAACAAGCTTTGCACACTTAAAGGGGAGGGCCACCTGCAACCAAATAAAGAAAAGAACCAACATCAAAAATCTGAAACAAAAGGGCAAGAGACAAGCAAGTGATAGCAGCTTTCACCATTCTTCTTACATAAGATGCACTAGTGTGGGGATAAACACCAATTAGGCCTTTTCTTTTGAAGTAGGTCACAAGTGTTACAATTTTCTAGGATTGCTTCCCAACAAAAAGCACCTACCCTAGGAGGGATGGGGCTACCCCAAACTTCCCAAACTGGAAAAGGAGGCCCAGGTACCGGACTAGACTGTGTCAATGCTTTGAAGAAGGAGAAGCAGGAGAAGATACCCGAGGGAACAAGAGACCACATCCTAGAGTCCACAGTGGAAGGTTCAAGGACTACTTCATCCAAGATTTTAAGCAGATTCGAAATGGGTTCCAACTCAGAATCTCTGAGAGCCCTTCTGAGACCTAAGTTCCAACCAGTAGCAGAATTAGACAAGTTAGCAAATGTTGCTACTGGTTCATTTTTAAACCTAGACAGAGCAAACAAAGAAGAAAACTGCTCTTTCAAGGGAAAATCCCCCACCCAAGTGTGTTCCCAAAAAAGTATAGCCAAACCAGAACCAAGATCGTACCTGATAAATGGAATAAAAGACTGCAGGACAGCATGAATCGACTTCCAAGGGGAGGCTCTTGAAGCCCTAGATGATAGTCCCGGATCCCAGCCATCTACCTCTTGCCCATGAATACTTAGGATTATTTTAGCCCACAAATTTTCTTTTTCTTTGGACCATCTCCATTACCATTTCCCTAGAAGAGCTTCATTCTTCTTCCGCAAACTTCCCAACCCCAGTCCCCCTTCACTTTTAGGTCTTGTAACTAGATCCCACCTAACTATACGGTCCTTTCTCTCCTCCCCAGGTTCCCATAAAAAGTCCCTCATTAATTTTTCCAACTCCCTACAAACTCCTTCTGGGATTTTGAACACTGACAAGAAATATACTGGAAGGTTTGCCAAAGTTGACTTAATCAGTGTTATCCTGCCCCCCAGAGACAAGTAGTTCTTCTTCCAGGAAGCTAGCCTTTTAGTGAACCTATCAATCACCGGATTCCAAAAGCTCCTTTTTCTGGGATTGTCTCCCAAAGGAAGCCCTAAGTACTTCAATGGCCAATGAGCTATCTCACATCCTAACACTCAAGCCCTTTCCTCAACCTCTCCCTCACTCATATTAATACCAATCACACAACTCTTACCCAGATTTACCTTGAGGTTGGTCATTTGTTCAAACACCCTAATCGCCATCTTCATATTGCACACCCAGCTAATCTCCTGTCCAACACAAAACAGAATTGTGTCATCTGCAAATTGTAGGTGAGTGACCAGAACCCTATCCCTCCCCACTCTCCAACCACTTATCAGATTTCTGGAGTCTGCCCTCTCAATAAGCCTCCCTAGCACTTCAGCAATTAGGGTAAAGAGAAAAGGGGAGAGAGGGTCCCCTTGCCTAATACCCCACATAGCTGGAAAGTGATCCACCACCTTGTTATTTACTAACACAGAATAATGGCAAGTCCTAATGCACCCTATAATCCACTTACACCACCTCTGCCCAAAACCGCAAGACTCTAGCACTTCCAACAACAGAGACCAATCAACCAGATCATATGCCTTCTCCAAGTCCAACTTACACACTACGCCTTTCTCACCTCTACATTTGTAGTCTTCCACACTAGCATTTGCAATTAAGATTTGGTCCACAATTTGTCTATTTGTCACGAAGGCACCTTGGTTGTGGGAGATGATCGAGGGGAGCACCTCTCTAATTCTTCTGGATAACACCTTAGCAATGATCTTGTAGAGGCTGTTAACCAAACTTATGGGTCTGAACTCTTTAGGATGAGAAGCCCCAACCTTCTTCAGTATTAGAGCAATAAAAGTAAAATCTAGGCCTGGGTTCATCACAACTCTTTCAAAGAATTCCAAGAACACTTCTTGAATGTCAGCCTTAATTATCTCCCAACAATCTTGATAAAAGGCCATCGTGAAGCCATCAGGGCCCGGGGCTTTGGATCTATCCATAGAGAAAATGGCTTCTCTGATTTCTTCCAAGTCAAACTCTCTTTCCAGCCACAACATCAACTCATTAGGGAGCTTAGGCCAATCCAACCCTTCAATCCTTAATCTCTTCTGCAGAGGCTTTCTAAAGATGGATTTAAAGTGTTCCACAAAAGCCCCGACAATCTCTTGTTGTTGTGTTAAAACTGTCCCATCAACAACCAGCTTAGATATGATGTTCTTCTTTCTTCTGCCATTGGCTATTGCATGAAAAAATTTTGTATTCCTATCTCCTTCCTTCACCCATTTGTGTCTAGATTTTTGCTCCAACTTACTTCTTCTTTGAAGATTATGTCCTCCAGGCTCTTCTTTAACTCCCACCTCATTTCTTTATCTCGGTCCCCAAAACGTCCTCTTTCTTCCTTGGCATCTAACTCCTCTATTTTACTTATCAACTGCTGCTGCTTCTCTTCTAGCCTACCAAAGTGGAGAGAATTCCATTCCTTAATTTTGACCTTGAGCTCTTTCAGCTTCCAATGGAATTTCATCCCTTCCCAGTTGATTTTCGGGTTAATTTCATTCCACCAAGTTTTCACTTTGTCTTTGAATTCCGGGTGAAGTAGCCACACATTTTCAAACCTTAAGGGAGAGGCCCCACTACCACCAATATCAGACTTACCGATCATTATTGGCCAATGATCAGAAGTAACTCTGGGTAGAGCCCTTGACATCAGATCTCCCCAATGCTCCTCCCAGACTGTGGTGAACAAGAATCTATCTAAATTGGAGCAGATAGGTTCAGCTTGGAGATTAGACCAAGTGAAGCTATTATGAGAAAAGTTCAATTCCTTTAACTCAAAGGCATTAATGAACTCATTGAACTTCCTCATACTGGTAGTGCCCATTTGTCTCACCTTATTGCTCTCTTCAATGAACCTTATCACATTGAAATCCCCTCCCACAGACCTCTAATATCTCCTAGTTCCGCCCAAAGCTCCTTCCTTTGTTTGTATTCATTGGGACCATATACATTGGTAAGGACCCACTCAAATCCATCTGACACCTGCTTAAATTTGATAGAAATTGAGAACCTTCCCACTAATTCTTCCACTCCCTCCACTACTTCATCCTTCCACAAAGTAATTAACCTTGGGCTCATAACCCACCTCAGTCCATTCACTCTCCACACACTTCTAGCCCACCTTTTGTCTAAAGTCATAAGTTTAGATTCCTGAATTAAAACAATGTCTGGATTTTCTTTCTTTAAAACTTCCTTTATTAAGGCTCTTTTTCTTACACCCCCAATCCTCTCACATTCATTCCTTCCACAGTTCAGCCTAGCCCCACTCCCTTTCCTTCTAGTAGCCTCCTTTTCTTCCCCTCCCTTTCCTCACTCTAGCCTCTGTGTTCACGTCCACTTCCAACTTTAATTTCTCAGCTTCGCCTAGCCTTCTCTTCCTCCTTTCAGCTCGTTTAGGTTTCTCACCTTACAACCTAACTTTTCTACAAATTCAGCTAATGGCTCCACTTCTTCCTCTCCCTTCTCTTCCTTTTCCCCCCTACCTCACTCCTCTTATTCCCCTTCTCCATCTTACCACTGTCCTCCTTAGTTTCCTCTTTGGTTAATTCATTTGGATCTGCTCTCCCCACCCTCCCCACCTTCTCATCCCCCTCCTGTAACTCCCCAACATCTTCAGTATCAGCCTCTAGACCTTGGGTATTCAATAAAAAGGCACAGTTGGGATCTAAAAGACAAACATCACAGGTAGAGCAAACATTAGTATCTAAAATCGAAACTACGACCATACATGGGATTGAAGGAGAAGGACAAGAGAAATCCAACTGGGTAAGTCCATTCACTCTTCGTGTAGGGCTTATCTGGTCGGCACCTAGGCTAACTTCACCATTGTTCGTACCTCCAAGGCCCTGTCGTTCATCCCCGTCTGTGCCGTCTTTGCTCGAATTATGATGAGCAGCCAAAGTCCTCTTGCAGGTTCCTTGTCTTAAGTTACTCTCCTGGTTTGGTTCTCCCTTACTTGGTGTTAGATTTTCCCCCTCATCTTCTAAGGCATGCTCGACAACGTTCAGCCCTCCGCACCTAGTGGAGGATTTACGCAAGAAAGGATCCTCTACGACGTGCTCTGAGAAAAGGATATCAGTATTCAGGGCATCTTCCAACTCTCCTTGATGATCTTCCCACTGAAGTTCAGCTTCAACATCTGAGTCTGACATCTCCTCTGAACTGTCACAACTTACCCATCTACCGTCCTCGTCTTCACAGTCTTCCTTACTCCCCCTGGAGTCGATATTCTCTTCTTCTGTTTCTTCTTCTATGTCAAATTCATCTTCATCTTCCAAATGAATTTGGGAATTTGATGTGCTAGGTCTTCTAGAATTGGTTGCCTTGGGCCACTTGGCTCGTAACTGTGAAGCTGAGCTTGAGCCTCTAGATCTTGTATATCTTAGTGGCTCTTCAACTCCAGAAGCACGAGAAACATCTCCCCATGTTAATGAATCACCATCATCAAATACCAAATCATCTTCAGCCCCATCCATCTCTCCCAATAACCACCCATTACTTTCATCAATATCTTTTAGAGAGATGGGATCGGTGTAACTGCGGGAATCAAAACTCTCTTTTAGCATCTAGTTGAACTTAATGAACACCAAATCATTTAATCGCTTTTGATCCAAGCGATTCCTCTTTTTGGTATGAATCTGTGAATTCATAAAATAGCATTGAATTACTAAAAAATTTGAAATTTAAATGTAAAATATAAATATAAGATAAATTACACAAGTAAATTTATTAAAGACATACATGCTCAAACACATTCCAGTTCCGCTCGCAACCAGATGCACTGCATGTTAAACTAAGAATTTTGATAGCAATTTTTTGTAGATTTGGAGCTGAAGCACCAAATGCTGTCCACCAATCAACAGAAAAATATAAAGATTAACTAAATGAGCAAATTTACTAAATAAAAATAGCAATTATTAAAATAACTAAACACAAATATTAATTGACTATGTATGAAATTATGAATATTTACCCAGTGCTTTTATCTTTCTCTACCAAATAGCCATGTTATTATCAAAAATCCCTTCTGCATTCTTATACCTTGATAATTCATCAAGATTGCATTCAACTTGTTCTTGTCACTTTCAAACATCTGGATTACTTTATAAAGGCCATTTATAATCTCTTCATCTAAATCAATTCTTTCCGCATCATCATAATAAAGTTGAGGGTTTAAATAGAAACCAGCCACATGCAATGGTTGGTGGAGCTGACAATCCCATCTCCTATCAATAATCTCAAAAATCTCTGATATCTTTTCCCTTTTACCATCAAATGCCTTTAGAATTGCTTCCTTTGCTCTATCAATAGCCTCATAGATGTAACCCATAGCCGGCTTGTTTTCACGATCTACCAAGCGTAAGACACGAACAAGAGGCTGCATACCTTAAGAATATATACAATGTTATTCCAAAATGAAGGAATCATTGCTGTCTCTGCAACCCTTCTACCCTTGGCTTCCTTTGCCCACTTGCTATCACTCCACTCAATAAAATTGAACATCTCCCTCAAGTTCCTCTTTTGCTAAAAAATGCTTTGTAATGTAAGATAGGAAGTAGCAAAGCGGGTTTTGGTCGGCCTAATCAATTCCCTTTGACTTGTAAACTTTCTCATCAAGTTTAATAGGCCCGGATGGTTGCATATGTATCCCGTTAGTGCTATAGCCCTCTCAATAGTCCTCTTGACAATAGGTAACTTGCCAATGTTTTCCAGAATGAGATCCATACAATGGGCAGCACACGGTGTCCAAGTCAAATGAAGATACTTAGCCATCAAATATTTTCCTAATAGCACAAAAATAATAATTTTAGAAACAAGACAATAAAAACTAAGTAAAAGTTATACTTTGTAAAGAAAAAAACAAGTTAGAAAATTTACCTGCCAAAACATAGCTTGAAGCATTATCGGTAATCACTTGAATGACATTCATTTCACCAATCCTCTCAACCATCTTCTCAAGTAAATTAAACAACCTCTCAGCTGTTTTTACATCACCTGATGCATCGATGCTTTCTATGAACATCGTCCCAACATGGCTGTGGACCAAAAAATTGATTAGGGTTCTATCCTTTCTGTTGGCCCACCCATCAGACATTAGAGAACACCCCCACTTTTCCCATGCCTCCTTATGATGTTGTAATAATGTCTTTGTGTATTTAACCTCCTTTTTCAAGAAAGGAACCCTTGCTTCATAATAGTTTGGGATCTTTAATCCAAGCCCAAATTGCCCAAGTGCTTCCACCATAGCTTCAAAGCTTTTCAAGCGAATGGTATTTAAGGGAATACCCGCTTGATATAACCACCTAACAATACGTATGCAAACTTGTTCCCTCCTTTCTTTGTTATATGTTTCAATGATGGTGGTTTGTCTCATTCTTTTTTGTTCCCTTCTCATCTCTACAACTTGCTCTGGACTAGGTGTTGTCAAAAACTTATCCATAGGCCCTTTTTGTCTTTTAATGGGTGGCTTGGAACTTGATCCAGCAGATGTAAAAGGCCTAAGACATGAATTAGAACTACCACCAACACCACGAACTTGTCCATCATCATCATCTTCAATTTCAATCATATTCTCATGATCATCAAAATTAGGGATCCTATCCCTTTCTTCCATCATCATGTTCTCTTTTATCGTTCTTTTCTTTTGCATATATCCCAAAATTTCTTCCCTAACTTTTTTAGGGCACTTGATACATCCTTTAACATTCCTCCTACCACCAACAATGTGCTCTTTTGCACTATAAATTCCTCCATTAGTCACTTTTCCACAGAATTTACAAGTGATTGAATTTGTATTATTAGGGTCTTGTAGAGAGCAATACTTCCATGTTGGATCTCTCCTACCACTACTAGTTTCATGAGAAGTATTGCCTTCGTCCATATCTAGTTGTACAAAAAAAAGAGGAAACTAAATTAATATTTAATAATCAATCAAAATAAAAATAATAAAATATATAATAAAACAAAAACAAATAAACTAAAATAGCTAACCAAGGAAATACATTGTATATGTATAGATTATTTCCTTTTATGTACCAAATCAACTAATACGGGTGTGTTTTTTGTTCTTCTTTGTGTTGGTTTCAACATGGAGTTCTTAGGGGGTAAACAGAAACCTACTGGAGAGGGTGCTCAAAGGGCTGTTAGTATGACTGATAACAACCCTTTCCGGGTTACCACAATCAGGTTTGATGGTTCTAACTATTTGGAGTGGGCTCAATCTGCCATGATGACAATTGGAGGAAGGGGAAAGTTAGGCTATGTGATTGGAGACACTAAGGAACCAGCCAAAGATGACTCTTCCCATTCCAAATGGGTTAAAGAAATTTATCTTGTGATGACATGGCTGTGCAATTTGATGCAGCCTCATATTAGCAGAAATTATCTTTGGTCAAAGACTGCCAAAGAAATTTGGGACAATATAAAAGAAACTTATTTCCAGCCACTTGATGTAGCTAGGGCTTTTGAGTTGAAACTTGAAGTTAACAATCTGAAGTAGGGGGAGAAACCCGTATCAGTTTATTACTCCACTCTGAAATCCCTATGGCATGAGATAGACCACCTTGAAACAATCGAGTGGGAGAGTAATAAAGATGCAGCAACCTTTAACAAGTTGGTTGAAAGAAATAGAGTTTTTGAATTTCTTGCAGGTCTGAATTCTGATCTTGACATTGTTAAACAACAGCTTTTCACTAGGGAAAATGTTACCTTGTCTCAAGCCTACTCTCTAGTACATAATGATGAGAGTAGGAGGAAGGTTATGCTTCAAAATTCTCAGATGGAAGTGGCATTAGAAGCTACAAGACACAAGTATAGTGGTGAGAGGGAGAAAGAGATGAAGAATGAAGAAAAGAAGGGTGTGTTTTGTGAGTATTGCAAGAAACCTAGGCACACAAAAGACATCTATTGGACACGTAATGGAAAACGGCACTGTAGCGGCAAACCCGGAAAAAATCGCAAGCATGATAAATTGGCCCCAACCTCAAAATGTCAAGGAGTTAGGGGCCTTCTTGGGTCTAACAGGGTACTACCGTCGAATCATCAAAGGGTATGGACTGATTGCTGCACCTTTGACAAGTTTACTTAGGAAAGAATGGATTTTGTTGGATTATGGAGGCCCAACAGGCCTTTGAGACACTAAAAGCAACTGTTTCGTCTCCACCGACACTCGCACTTCCAGATTTCACAAAGGACTTCATCATTGAATGTGATACATCAAGCCAGGGAGTAGCGGTGGCAATTGGGCGGGTTGGGTTGGGTTTGGTTTGGGTTGAGCTTCAACCCAACCCATTTAACCCGCCAACTCATTAATGACCCAGTTATATAAAGTTATATGGGTTGGGTTCAACCCAAACCCGCTTTAACCCAATCCAATCCACCTAAACCCATTAATCTTATATTTATGGACTTAAAAAACACTCTCTCTCTCTCTTAACAAATAAGTTGGTCATAACTTGGTGGTAATAGTAGTTACTATTTACACAAGTGGTGAAGGTTCAAATCACATTACATG
Source organism: Nelumbo lutea (assembly GCF_056320005.1). NCBI lineage: Eukaryota > Viridiplantae > Streptophyta > Magnoliopsida > Proteales > Nelumbonaceae > Nelumbo > Nelumbo lutea. The sequence continues at coordinate 56,084,512 of NC_142687.1, read as the reverse complement.
CATGCTATTTTTACACAAGCGGCGAAGCCATTTGACTATGTTCGGATTTTGGGTTTGACTGAACCACTTAGGTTCAAACCGGTCAGACCAACTTGAACTATCTAATTTGATCATCTTCGAGCTAATCACATCAAGGGTAGTTGAACCATTTAGATTTGGATCAGTCCGGTCGGACCGGTCCAGTCAATGGTGGATTGACTTGGACCGGCCCATATCAGGTTTGTACACGGGTTTGGAACTAAACCGACTCGAAGCGGGTCAACGTAAGTAAATAGAGTTAGTCCAGATTCAAGTCGGGTTGTGTGGATATTGGTCGGAGCAGACAGCCTAGACCAGGCAAAGCACATGGATATCGAGCCATCCCGCCCAGAACCGTTTCGGATTCAGGTTGACCCGAATCGGCTTGTGTTGGGTCGGGTTGTGCTGTGTGAATACTGGTTGGACCAGACGACCCAAACCGGGCAAAGAAAGTAGTACCGAACCATCCCGCCCAGGGTCTACTTCGGATTTAGGTCAACCTTGATCGGGTCAAACCACATTGAACTGGTCCGAACTTAGGTCAAATTGATTTGGATTTATGTTGGGTCAAGTGTGTTGATTCAGGACAAAACTAAATTTAGTCAATAATTAATAGAAAATTAATGCATTAATTATAAATTATTTAATTCGAATGAAGAAAATTAAAAAAAAGGCTAAGGAATTAATACTTGTGTTTGTAATGGTTAACCCAATGGTTATCCACAACCCAACCCAACCCAAAATACTTGGGTTGGGTTGGGTTGATGGGTTGATCACACAACCCGCCAAGTAAATGGACAGGTTGGGTGGGTTAGATACTAGGTGGGTTGGGTGGGTTCAACGGGTTGGGTGAAAAATTGCCACCCCTACCAGGCAGTGGGTACGGTTCTCATGCAAAAAGGGAGGCCACTAGCTTTTTTTCAGCAAAGCATTGACATCACAAAGATGGGCCAGATGAACGAGAACTGATAGCAGTTGTTCTTGCAGTTCAGCGATGGCAACCCTACCTTCTAGGGAGGAGGTTCATCATACAAACTGACTATCAGAGCTTGAAATTTCTATTGGAATAGTTAGTGTTATCTCCAGAACAGCAGCAGTGGGTAGCCAAATTACTTGGCTATGATTATGTCATTGAATACAAGGCGGAACACACTAACAAAGTGGCAGATGCACTGTCACGCCAACCACAACTATTCCCACTACTACTCATGTCCCCAACATGTTCTTTCATGGATCAGTTACGGGAAGAAGCCAAAAGACATCCAAAATTGAGCAAGCTGTGTTCATAGGTCCAGGAGGACCCTACCAACCACCCAGGGTACACAGTGGAGAATAACTTGCTATTTATAAACACCGACTGGTGATACCACAGGATTCAGCCCATATTCATCAGCTTCTTGAATTGTTCCACTCATCACTAGCAAGAGGCCACTCAGGAATTCTGCACATTTACAAGAGACTAGCCACCCAATTCCATTGAAAGGCATGCGGAATTCGGTCCAAAAATTCATAGCCAAATGTGTCATTTGATAGAAAAATAAGGCAGATACCCAGAACCCAGCAGGCCTGCTACCACCACTCCCAATTCCTACACAAGCGTGGGCCGATATATCCATGGACTTCTTAACGGGTCTGCCCCTTTCCTATGGCAAGCCAGTCATTCTCGTAGTTGTTGATAGATTCACCAAATACTGCCACTTTCTCCCTCTCTCCCACCCCTTCACAACTTCAATGGTGGCTGAGATTTTTACTAAGGAGGTGGCACAGCTGCATGGTACCCCTAACTCCATTGTCTCAGACCGCAACCCAACTTTCATGAGTCGTTTCTAGGCAGAACTTTTCCGATTACAAGGAGTGAAGCTCTTCAAATCTACCAGCTTCCATCTTCAAATAGATGAACAAACTGAGGTGGTTAACCAGAGTCTAGACACCTATTTAAGGTGTTATGCTGGTGACAGGCCACGACAATGGCTCAAGTGGCTCTATTGCGCTGAATGGTGGTACAATACCACTTATCATAGTGCAGCAGGAATGACTCCATTCCGGGCTCTATATGGACAGGACCCACCTACCCTACTTACATATGAGAAAGGTTCTACGGCAGTAGCAGCAGTGGAAGACCAACTCCTCCAACGGGATGTAGTGTTACGAGAGCTCAAAGCCCACCTCTGTCGAGCTGAACAATGGATGACAGACTCATACAACAAGAAGCATAGGCCAGTTCAGTACCAAATTGGAGATCAAGTCTTCCTTAAACTACAACCATACAAGCAAATTTTAGATTGTTGACCGCATTGGGTCCGTGGCATACAAACTTGACCTTCCAGTGACATCAAAATTGCACCCTGTATTTCATGTATCCCTATTAAAAAAATGGCCGAAAACTGGAGCAATAACGACAACAATCTTTCCATCATTTTCGGAAGACAGCCAAGTTCAAACTGAACCTACCCATATAACAGATTTCAGATGGGTGCACAAAGGTCATCACATTGAACCAAAAGCATTGGTGGTGTGGTCAGGTCTGTCACTTGAAGATGCATCTTGGGAACCTTACTTGGACTTCGTCGCTTCTGGCTGCCTTATTCCATCACCCGAGATCCAAGTTAGCATCGGCAAAGATCTCTTGATTCCTCGCGGCCGGGCCGGCTTGGAAGCAAGCTAAGCTACCGAAAGCTTCTGGCGACTCGCTTCTATGCCCAGCCCACCGCCTATCCTATCGGCTTGGAAGCAAGCTACCTGTCACCTATCTCACCCTACATAGAAACCTATAGTGCGCTCCTGCGTCCCGCGCGCTCCAGCGAAGAAAACGGTTGGGCTCTCTCTCTCTCTCTCTCTATCTCTCTCTCTCTCTCTCGCTTCAGGAGGTAGGCTCCCTCGAAGAGCCCTGCGTTAGGCAGTTACCTAACATAAAGGCAATAGGGAAGTGCTAAACAGTTCTAGCCACTCCTGGAGTCATTGAGACAAGCAGCTAGGACATAGCAGTGGCATTTTCCTTATGCCAGATTGAGTAATCAGCATCATCCTCTTTAGGTTCCTTCTTCTGTCCATCTAAATAACCCATAAGTTCCCGGGAAGTAATGAAAAGCTTAGCTGAAACAGACCATTCTCTGAAGTTGTATTCATCTAACAACACAATGGTGATTTGCAAGCTGTGCAGATTTGGGTTTTCCAGGTTTGAAGACCTCCCACCAGTCCTATTGTCCTTAGAAGACACTTCACCTGATATTGAAGACATATTCTTCCTCTTACAATAACCACAGCTGAAATCTCAACACAAAGAACTAGACTTCAGACTTACCGGAGCTGTTATAAGGATGAAAACACCCTCTGTAACTGTACTGAAGCACTTCTGGGCTGAAAACAACACCACTTCAGGCTGAGCAGATACTGAACTGAAAACAATACCACTTCTGGAGGTCGAACCTGGACTGTGACCACCCTATGGTCTGTTCAATCTCCCAGACACCAACTAGGACTGTCTGCTCAGTCCTTCTACCTAGATCTGTTCTACACAAATCTCTCTAGCAGCCGAATGGCTACTAACTGCACAAAACCACTAGTAGGGCATAAGCTTCTAGGAAAAACTCCCCTTGGGCCCTACAGCCAAGAGAAACCCTAGATACAGGCCTTGCTATTGTCTACGGTCAGCCCTAGGGTTTCTTCACAGTAGCAGAGATAAGAGAGAAAAAAAGGAACAGATAAGAGGAAAAGAAGGAAACTAGCTGTTACCAGTCAGGCCGAATGGAGCTCTGATACCATGTTTGCTGGAGAACAGCAGTAGAAGAGGAAGAAGAAGAGAGGAGAAGAGGTTTGAGAATGGGCAGCAATAGTGTCTTAGCTGGCCCTAGAAGCTAGTATATATATTTACAATAAGAGATTACATAAAAGGACTAAAATGCCCCTGATTAGTGATGGGACACCTAGACATAATAAAGAAAAATAAAACAGGTTTAGGCCCAATAACTAAAGGCCCATAGTAGACTAAGGAACTTAAACATGAAAGTTAAACTAAGCCCACCAACACTTACCCACTCAAACCAACAGTTTTCTTGGTCCCACCTATCATGTTCAGCTGGCTCACTCTTGGGTTCTTTCACTCTTTCATTTATGTAACCAACTTTTCCCCTTGCTGTTACATAAAGCTTTACACTTTTAGCCCACTCCAGATAGTTTAGGCCATTTAAAGGGGCAATTGGCATGGGAAACATCATGTTTTCACCTCCCATACCAGCTATGCTACAGGTTGATGTAACCCCAGATGAAGCAGAATCATCATTTGCCATTGAGGGGGAGGGTCTACACTACAGAAAACAGAACCACAAGTGCACCAGACCAGTTCCCCACACAACTACTATCTTTACAGTCATAATCAGAATGCTAAACCCCAAAAAACCTTACTTTTGAAATGAGCTGCTGAAATCAGTCCAGTAACAGTTCAGCCATTAAAACAGTCCAGTAATCAGCATTAAAACAGTCCAGCAACAGTCCGGCCATTAAAACAGTCCACTAACAGTTCGACCATTAATAAGGAGTCATACCAACTGATTAAAACACATACCTGTGATAAAAAAGGAACCACACCCCCCTGCCCAGCGCCTGTACGAAGGTGTAAACCCAGAAAAGAGGCCTTCACAGCATTAACCACAGAGAAAAAGGGGACACACCCCTGTCCAGCACCTGTACAAAGGTGCAAACACAGAAAGAAGTCTTCACAGCATCGATCAAAGAGAAGAAAGGCCTTCCCAGCATCGGCCCTCTTCTATTAGGGTTTCCATAGTGCTACGACCAAGGAAGAACCCAAAAAAAAAGATAGTAACAAGTCGCCTGACCAGTCCGATTAGGATTTTATTTTGTCTTCAACGTCCAAGAGATCAAGAGGAAAAAACTGGGAAGAGATTTGATTCAGATGAGAGAAAGGATCCCTATAGCCCAGAATTGCGTTCTGATACCAACGTTTTCTTTCTTGGAGAGAGAGAGAAGAGAGAGGAGAAGAGAAGGGAAGAGAGAGAGATCTGATTGAGAATCAAAAAGTATTGCTGGCGGCGCCCAGATTCTTATTTATATTAACATAACATAAAGTAGGAAATTACAAATATCCCCCTGGCGGAACACCCTAATAAAAAAAAATAATAAAAAAGAAAGAAAGGAACAAGCTGACACCACCCTAGGCTGACAGCAAACAACTATGAAAAACTGCTGAACAAGAGAAGAGAAAGAGAGGAGAGGCGAGAGGACTGAGAGCCCAAAAGAATACAGCAGGCGTGTGCAGTATGTAATTATTTATACTAGGATGGTCATACAACATAAAAAATAAAGAAATTACAAAAGTACCCTTGCGGTACTAAACATATGTGTACAACAACATCTGTCAACACTCCCCCTCAAGTTAGGGCATAGATATCAATCATGCCCAACTTGTCACAGAGATCATGATGTCTAAAATGGTGTAGCCCTTTTGTAAAGATGTCTGCAAATTGGTTCTCAGAGCTGACATAGGGAGTACATACTTCGCTTGTGATGACTCTCTCTGATAAAATGCTTGTCAACTTCGATATGTTTTGTTCTATCATGTAGCACTGAGTTAGCAGCAATGTTTATACCAGCTTTGTTATCAGAGAATAGAGTCATAGGCTTGTCCACTGGGAAATCCAACTCACTCAACAGATTCTTTATCCACATACTTTCAGCTACTCCGTGAGCCATTGCACAATATTCAGCTTCCGCACTAGATCTAGCCACCACATTTTTCTTTTTACTCCTCCATGTAACAAGGTTCCCTCCTATAAAGGTGCAGTAGCCACTAGTAGACTTTTTGTCACTTTGAGATCCAGCCCAATCTGCATCTGTATAAACTTCAATTTTCAAATGCTCGTGCCTTTGAAATAGCAAGCCAACACCAGGAAACTTTTTTAGATATCGGAGGATTCTTTCTGCCGCTTCAAGATGAGTGGATCTAGGTGCATGCATGAACTGACTGAGGACACCAACAGCATAAGCAATGTCTGGGCGAGTCATAGAAAGATATAACAGTCTCCCTACAAGCCTCTGAAACTGTTTCACATCCTTGAGAGGTTCAAATTGGTTGTCACCTAATTTATGGTTGGGGTCAATGGGAGAGTCAACTGGCTTCACTCCCATCTTTCCAATGTCCTGAAGTAAATCTAGGACATATTTCCTTTGGGAAATGAAGATACCCCTTTTTGATCGGGCAACTTCAATTACAAGAAAGTATCTGAGAGGTCCTAGATCCTTCACTTCAAACTGAGTGGCAAGGAAACCCTTCAACCTCTGGATTTTATCCTTCCAGTCACTAGTAACAATTATGTCATCCACGTATACTATTAAAGCAGCCATTTTGCCTTCTCCTCTTTTCACAAACAGTGTGTGATTTTATTAACATTCCTTGTATCCTTTCTGTTGAACTGCAATATGGAATCTACTGAACTAAGCTCTTGGTGATTGTTTCAGCCCGTATAAAGACTTCTTCAACTTGCACACTTTCTGTTCATTTCCTTGAGCCAGGAAACCAGGGGGTGGAATCATGTAAACTTCCTCTTCAAGATCACCATTCAAGAATGCATTCTTGATGTCAAGCTGATGCAGATCCCAATCTAGATTAGCAGCAAGAGAGAATAGAGCTCTAATAGAGTTCATCTTGGCAACAAGGGCAAAAGTTTCTACATAATCAACTCCGTACACTTGAGTAAACCCCTTTGCCACTAAGCGAGCTTTATACCTCTCCACCGTTCCATCAGCCCTATGCTTGACAGTGAACACCTATTTACATCCAACTGGATCCTTTCCCTTAGGAAGATCTACAAATTCCCATGTGCCATTTTTATGAAGGGCATTAATTTCTTCCTTCATGGCATATGTCCATTCAGGTACTGAAAGAGCTTCTGCCACATTCTTGGGGATAGGGACACTGTCAATAGAGGTAAGGAAAGCACGAAATGAGGGTGAAATGTTCTCATAGGAAACAAAGTTGGAAATGGGATGTTTAGTGGTGCACAATCTAACACCTTTCCTATGAGCAGTAGGAAGGTCAAGGTCATTAGCAGCAGAGGTATCAATTTCAATAGAATCAGGAACATCATTGGGAGCCAAGTTACCTGAGTGGGTATGATCCTCCCCCGAGGAGTTTGATGGCACTGGAGGTACAACTTCTAGATTCTCCACAGCTCTTGAATTTGATTGGCCTTTGCGATGACGAAAGAAGACACGAAAAGGCGGAGGATCAAGAAGAGAAAGGAACTGAACCAGTTTCTCCTCATGCCTACAGTCCCCCTTAGGAGAAACAGGAAAGAAAGGTTCATCCTCAAAGAAAGAAACATCCATGGAGACATAGAATTTCCGAGAAACGGGATCAAAACAACGGTATCCCTTTTGAGTGAATGAGTAACCAAGAAATATGCAAGGAATAGCACGATAATCCAATTTCCCATGGGTGGGAGACAGATTTTGGACAAAGCACCGACAACCAAATACACGAGGAGGAATGCGAAGAAGGGGGGCCTTAAGAAAGAGAAGCTGATGTTGGGCTTTGTACTCTAACCAACGAGACGACATACGGTTAATGAGGTAGGTAGAACAAAGAACAGCCTCAAACAAAAAACGTTTGGGGACATTCATATGGTGTAGTAAACCCTGAGCCACTTCAAGGAGATGTTGGTTCTTCCGTTTAGCCACACCATTTTGTTTTGGTGTTCGGGCACAAGAGCTACGGTGAAATGAACCACGCGAAGCAAAGAACTCCGTGAGATCACTATGAAAAAACTCTTTAGCATTATCTGACTGAAAATTTTGGATTTCAGTCTGAAATTGAGTGAAGACCATTTGCTGAAAATCTTTGAAAATTTTTTGTACTTCCTCCTTGGTTCGCATAGGATATACCCAAGTATATCTAGAATAATCATCAATGAGGGTAATAAAATACTTGTAACCACTCTCAGATGGTAAAGTAACAGAGCCCCATACATCAGAATGAACAATGTGAAAAGGAAATTCAGATTTACTATTTTTTTGAAGAAAATGAGTTCTACAATGTTTACTTAACTGACATGTTTGACAAGAGAAATCTAAAACGGACATTGACTTAAACAGTTCTGGAAACACAACTTTTAAAGATTCAAAAGACAAATGACCAAGGCGACAATGCCATAAATAAACTTGACTCTTACAGGACTGACTCATAGACTCTGTAACATGAAGACCAGCCTTATTCTCTAGCATGTAAAGTCCATCAGCCATATGTCCCCTACCAATCATCCTCCCCGAGGCCAGATCCTAAATCACACAATGAGAAGGGAAAAAGGTCATTGAGCAGTTTAAGGAATTAGTAACACTACTAACAGAGAACAAATTAATGGAAAATTTTGGAACATGTAGGACATCAGAGAGGGTAAGGCCAAGGGGAAGAGAGATGGTTCCTTGACCAGCTATGGAAGTGTACGATCCATCATCTAGTCTCACCTTGTCTCTTCCAGAAAGAAGGTGATAGGTTTGAAAGTAAGAGGATGTACCAGTCATGTGTTTTGACGCTCCAGAGTCAATGATCCGTGGAGAGTCAAGGGTGTGAGAAGCAACATGGAAAATTGTGATAGAGTTACCTGACGTAGATGCAAATGAGGTTGAGGGAGGAGCATCCATCTGACGAATTGCCCTACTATAGAGCTCTAAATGGTCACGGAAGGAATTCATAATATCCTCAATTAGGTCAAATCCAGAGAGATGTGTTTGAATCACAATAGGGATGGAGGGTTGATTCTCCCAAGTAGCCATGTTGGCCATGTTGTATTTCTTTGTACATTGTTGTCTGGACCTTTTATTCACATCTGAACCTTGCTTCTTATTCAGATCTTGAGCCCATTTTGGTTTCCCATGAAGATCACAATGGGTATCTCTGGTGTGTCGGGGTTTCTGGCAATGAGTGCACCACAATTTGTCCTTATCTTCTGTTTTTTTTCTGGAGATCTCCTTTCCTAGAAGAAGATCCCACACTAGTAGAGACACCCCCTTTTGCTGCCAACACAACTGCATCCCCACCAGGGCTTTTCATCAAATTCCTTCTACTCTCTTCAGATTGTACAAGAGCATAAACTTCCTGAACTGGTGGAAGATCCTTAGAACTGAGAATTTGGACTTTGACAGATTCATACATAGGATTCACACCATGTAAGAAGGCAAAAACTCTTTGTTGGGAGACAAGTTTCTTGTATAGTTTTGCATCCTCGTCACACTTCCAATCCACATTCTGGTAATGGTCCAACTCCTTCCAGACAAAAGTCAAGTTAGAGTAATATACTGATAAACACCTCTCCCCCTGTCTACAAGTAGACGATTTTGCCTGCAGTTGATAGATCTTGGCATAGTGTCGCAGTTCTTAATATATAGATTTTGCTTGTTCCCAGATCTCATTTGCTGTTTCAGCCCACATGAAATTCTTCCTTATTTGAGGTTGCATGGAGACTAAGAGCCAAGACATAACCATATTGTTCTCCTGATTCCATCTATCATATTCAGCACCCCCAGAGTGTAGTTCTTTAATTCTCCCATTAATATAGCCTATCTTCCCCCTTGCAGTGATGTATAGCTTGATTCCTCTTGACCATTCTAGGTAATTTAAACCACCAAGAGGGACAACAGTCATAGGAAATGATAGGTCACCACCCCCACTCATTCCATTCAGCATTGAAGAAACTCCAAATGTGGCTGAATCTTCACCACTCATGATTTCAGGTTTAAAAAACAGCACCCAAAGAAGGAGCACTGCCTCACAGAGTTGTTACAAAAGGCACCAGGCACTTCATGACCTTCAGTCCACTAAAAAGACTGCTATTGCAGCACACAAACAGGTCCTTATGACCTACGGTTTCATAGGGATCCAAGAACAAACGCTGTTGCTGCAGCACGTAAACAGGTCTATATGACCAAAGGTTTTACAGGGATCCAAAAGACAAACACTATTGTTGCAGCACATAAACAGGTCTGTATGACCTATGGTTTTACAGAGATCATACGACCCCACAACAGAATGGAAGGAGCAAGGTGAAGTTCACCACACACCTAATCAGTAGACCTGGTACAGTGCCAACTTCAGGGCAGCCGAACAGTCAATGAGAGCAAAGTAAAAGAAAGAGCTACTTCAATCCATCAACAGGGTAGCCGAACAGCAGTAACACAAAAAAGAAAACTTCAGTCGAATACCAGGGCACCCGAACAGCAGATGAACAGTAGATAATACATTCTTAAACATCAGATGATAGCCTCTCTATAAACCAGAACTTTCTCTACGCTGGAATATGAAAAGTCAGGCAGGCTTCTACTTGCTTAAGGTCGAACAGCAGATGGATACAGCTGGGAGATGAAGAGACTGACTGCTCGACATTGGAAGATGAAGAAATCAGATTTGCCCGACATCACCCTTCAGGCCTGGACGACTTGCTCTGATACCATGTTGAACAAGAGAAGAGAAAGAAAGGAGAGGCGTGAGGACTGAGAGCCCAAAAGAATACTGCAGGCGTGTGCAGTATGTTATTATTTATACTAGGATGGTCGTACAACATAAAAAATGAAGAAATTACAAAAGTACCCTTGCAGTACTAAACATATGTGTACAACATCTGTCAACAAAAACAAATAAATAGCCCCAACAACAGACAAAAAATCTACTATAGGCTAATGTACTCCCATGCAGGAATCTAATCACTTAGAAAAGTAAGAAGCAGAGTGTAGTTGCTAGAAGTAGTGTGGAAGTTGAGTACAGGGCAATGGCACACACCACTTGTGAAGTGATTTGATTAAAGCATCTTCTCCAAAAGATTGGCATTCCTGTTAACAAACCAATTAAAGCTCTTATGTGATAATCAAGTAACCACACACATTGCTTTCTAATCCAGTTTTTCATGAGAGAACCAAGTACATAGTAGTCGATTGTCATTTTGAAAGGAAAAAGGTGACAAATGGTGATGTTGTCACTGTGATCACACCCTATGTAAGATTAGAAAATCAGCTAGCTGATCTATTCACCAAAAGTTTAAGCCATGCCAAGATGGGTTACATTTGTAACAAGCTAGAGCTTTATGATATATGCTCCAGCTTGAGGGGGAATGTTAAAGTCTAAGGTTCAGGGGCAATAGTGTCTTTTTCCCTTTGTTTCTAAGTCTCATGTTATATGTAACTCTTGGAGGGTATTTTTGTAACTTTGTCTTTATTAGAAGCCTAATAGAACAAAAGTTGACAAGAGGGAGAATACAGTTTGGACCTCTCTCTCCTAGACCTAGTTTCTTCTTTCTTCTTCCTTTTCCTCTCTTTTTTGACTTTGTCTCAAACAAATCTCTTCCTTATCACTTCTCTTTATTTCAACTTTTTCTTACACTTCTTTTTGGCCTTTATCACACTAATGATGAAAAGAAAGGAAAGCAAAAATGGCTTTTTTTCACATAATTAATACAACAGAATAATCAAAATCCGATGATAAATGATGCCAATTTCAAGATTTCTGCTACTAGGCACATGCCTATCATTCAGCACAAACTATGCCACAAGAAAATGACCTAGAATTTTCTTTAGGTAAAAAAATACCTGAAAATTGTGTAACATATCACCACCAGAAACATTGCTGACTTAAAAGGATCATCCCAAGAAGCCAAAAACTGAAGCCGCTGAAATAATTCAACTACTGGGAATAATAGTTCCTACAAACAAATAAGAGAAAAGAATCTTCTTGACTGGATGTAAACATGATACTTAAAAAGTTGATTCAGTTGAGTGCATGGAAACTAGATTATCAAAATCTCCATTTTATCTCAGATCTTGAATCTTTTGCTACTGAGATAAGTTCTAGGAAAGAGATTTCTGACATTTACTCATTTAACATGTGGTACAACCAATTATTATCTATCTAGAAAGTAATAGATACTATTTCAGACTCATAAGTGACTGCTACCTATTGAATAATACAAGGTCACATTCCATTGGATGATCACCACCATCCAAGAAGCAGCTTTATTTGGCATTGTCATTGACTATGGGGAGTATTCAACAAAAGTTATTTCACAATGTTATTAGGACCATTCAGGGATGACTCATTCAAGAGGTGGGCTGTCAATTAGATGATCTGGACTATAGGAACATATATTTCTTGGACAAGTAATAGAAGGTCGTAGTTGTCAAGGTCTCACCTAGGCACCCACCAAGGGGCACCAGAACACCATGAATTATATTAAAAAGGCAACTGTCTAGGCGAGACTAGGCACCTGCCTAGGTGATAAGATGATCATCTAAGTGACAAAAGTTACAAGATAGGTGCCTTTTGTAACATTATTACTTTGATGTATGTTATTATCATGTACCTCGATAATATCACACTACATATAATATATAATATTTATGCTTTGTTGTACTGTTTTATTGTTAAAACATAAAACACCCAAAGGTTTTGAAAAGAGAAAAAAAAAAAGAAAAAAAGGTACAAAATAGGGATCCCTTAGGTTCCTTTTATAATAAAAGATCTCATTAAAATAAGAGTCTCTCCAAGAGAAAGGTGATACTGTAATAAGAAATCACTAGAGAATATATACAACAATAGAACATAAAAATCCTCCGCCTTCAAAATCCTTTGCATCAATAGAACATTAACCCCCTTTTTTTCCCATCCCTTTCTACAATTACTCCCTCTCACATTGTTGAGAAAGTTTAGGCAAGGGTGTTTTTCTTTTCTTTGTACTCTTTTTGTATTTGGGTGCCCAAGTAGGGACCTCTTTGTAATTTCTTGTTTCAAAATATAAAATGCTTTTTGAGGGCGTGAACAGTAACAAGAACACACCATTCAACAGATTCCTCTCTTCTTCTCCTTTCTCTTTCTTTCTTCCTTTCTCATACAAACCCTAGATTTACAATACTAGTTGACAACTTGGTATCAGAGCAAGGTTAAGGCACATGGGAATACCTTTCTTCCTGACTCTCTTGCACAAGATGAACTGCTGACATCAGACCGCCACACGGATGATGTCAGCAGTCCGTATAGGTGTTGGCGGCAACACATGAATCATATATGGTTTGATTTGCCCTGATTTTAGAAGATTTTTGGTATGGCTCTTGTCTTCATTCGAAGCTTCTATGATATTTAATAGATTTTTCAAGCAGAAAATCGCAAAAAATCCAGATCTGATGTCGAGCCTTATACACTTTGTTTAATCAGTTTTTCTGCTGCAAAACCTAGACCATTCAGGTCATTTTTACCTTAGGAGCAACGGGAAGTGGTCCCGTATTTTTCTAAGCCCTAGACAATTTTTGGGAGATTTTCTTCTCCCTCTATTTTGGCACCAACTTAGTTTTTTGGCCCTTTTTTGCTTCTTAACCATGTGGTGGCCTAGTTTCCTGGGTCCTTAGCTGTGGTTAAGTATTTGGGGCCCCTTTTGGTTGACGCGAAAGTGTTTTGATAGATTATGGAATCATCTAAGGATGTACAGATGGTTTCCAGTGTGTTCCCGGGAAGTGCAGACATTTCCAGTGGTATGATAACCATTGTTAAACTTGATGGAACCAACTTTTTATAGTGGTTTCAATCTGCTAAACTTACCATCACTGGGAGAGGTAAACTGGGATTCATCACAGGAAAGGAGGTGAAGCCAAATCTGGAAGATCCAAAATATGTGAAGTGGGAACAGGATAACTCTCTTGTAATGTCATGGTTGATTTGCTCAATGCAACATCATATTGCCCGAAACTACATGTTTCTTCCAATGGCCAAAGATATTTGGGATAGAGTTGTTGCCACTTATTCCCAAGTTAACAATACTGCTAGAGCATACCAGCTTCGGCGAGAAGCTTGTAGTATGCATCAGGGGGAGAGATCTATGGCTATGTATTTCTCTTCTCTACAATCTCTCTGAGAAGAAATGGATCACATGAAGACTCTTGTATGAAAGGACCCTGAAGATGGTGAGCAATATCGAAAGTATATAGAGGAGAATAGAATCTTTGATTTCTTGGCTGGCTTGAATCTAGAATTTGATTTTATTAGGCAACATATTCTTAGTGTCGGCATTGTCACTCTTGCTTCCATTTACTCCCTTGTACAAGGGAAATAGAGTAGAAAGGCAGCCATGATGCAACCTCCTACGATTGATCACTCTGCCTTTATGTCATCTCAATCCAAGCAAAATACTAGTAAGCACCATGTTATTGAGAAGGCTGAGGATGTGGTTTCGGATTATTGCAAGAAGCCAAGACATACTACTAAGGAAAAGTGTTGGAAGCTCAATCCTCACTTAAAACCAGAAAAGTACAAAACCGGGAGGAAGGGAAATGCTCACTTGGCTACAGTTGGTAATAATGTTCAACCTTCTAATGTTCATGACTCCTCTGATGTAATAGACAAACTCAGGAATTTACTGCTGAAAATGGAAAAGGGTGGTACATCCTCCTCATCTGGTTCTGGACTTAGTAATCCATCTAGTTCATATGCCAAGACAGGTACTGCACTTGCTTGTTCCACATTTTTAAGTCCTCGGATTGTAGACTCCGGGCTAGTGCCCATATGACTAGTATGCCTTCACATTTTACCTCATATAAGTTAACCCCAAGGAAGGGCAAGATAACTGTTGCTAATGGATCTCAGACCCCTATTTCGGGTCAGGGTGAAGTCAAACTCACTCATAATCTTTCTCTTGAATTGGTTCTTCATGTGCCTCAATTACATAAAAGTTTGTTGTCTATTAGTTCTCTTACTAAATCCTGTAATTGCTAAGTGACCTTTTTTCCTACCCATTGTGTTTTTTAGGACCTGAGCACAGGGAAAATGATTGGAAGTGGGCATGAAACTGATGGAGTCTACCTCTTTGATGGACCTTCAGAGCATGGATTATCAAGCCAGACTGAGTTTTGTTCAAATGAGAAAATGAGTGTTGAAATTATGGCATCTTCTTCTTGTTCGTATGTCTTTCAATTCTGTAAAACTTTTGTTTCCGAACTTATTTTACTCTGTGTCAAAGTTGAACTTTGAATGTGAAGTTTGTCATCTATCAAAATAGTATAGAACTACATATTTTGCTAATAGTAAAAGAAATAATGTTGCTTTTCATTTGATTCATATTGATGTTTGGGGCCCATATGCTATCCCTTGCATGGGTGGGTATAAATACTTCATCCTCTTCATTGATGACTACAGTCGGTATACATGGCTCTACTTGATGAAAAGTAGAGATGAAGTTCCTATGGTGGTTCAAAACTTCATGAATATGGTAGAGACACAGTTTGAGAAAAGAGTTAAGATAATAAGATCTGACAATGCCAAGGAATACTTTGAACATCATTTGCATAGACCTCTTGAAGATCGGCGCATTATTCACTAGAGTTCATGTAGTCATACTCCACAACAAAATGGGGTAGCTGAAAGGAAGAATAGGCATGTGGTTGAAGTTGCTCGAGGTTTACTATTTCAGACTCATGTTCCCACCCGTTTCTGGGGTGATGTTGTTGAGACATCTGTGTATCTCATCAATAGACTTCCTTCAAGGACCCTTAATCTTCAATCTCCTCATCAACTTCTCATTCCTGATGAACCTCTTTCCAATCTCCCCCTTAAAATCTTTGGTTGTGTTTGTTTTGTTCATGATATGAGTCCTTCCCGGTGTAAGTTTGATCCTAAGTCAGTTAAATGTGTCTTCCTTAGTTACTCTCCTGTCCAGAAAGGCTATAGATGCTTTGATGCTCTCTCTAGCAAGAAATATGTCTCTAAGGATGCTACCTTTTTGGAGTCCTCTTCCTTTTTCCAGTCATCCCATCCTTCTCTTCAGGGGGAGAATGCAAGTGAACATTGGACTCCCTTTTGCCTTCCTGCCCCTGTCTCTTCTGTTCCTCCTCCTCCCTCTCTTCCCTGCAACGATGGTATTCCTTCTCCTCCTCCTCCTCCTCCTATGTATCGGCCTCGGTCCTGGCAGCAATTTTTCATCAGGTGCAGTAAGAGGGTGGCTCCTACAGTAGAATGCCCATCAGAATTTGATCTCCCAGACTCAAGTAATCTTGAACCTCCTGATAATTCTATTACTAATCCTGACCTTGATCTTCCTATTGCCACTCAAAAAGGGAAGAGGGCATGCAGCAAGTACCCTATTACTAACTATGTGTCTTATGATGCTCTCTCACCTTCCTATTGTGCCTATATTTCTACCATCTCTTCTGTTTCCATCCCTCGCAGTATTACAGAGGTAGCGCAGTCCCCTCATTGGAAGGAAGCCATGAACCAAGAGATGGAGGCCCTGATAAAGAACCAAACTTGGGAGGTTGTTCCTTGTCCTAAGGATAAGACTCCTGTTGAGTGTAAGTGGGTCTACACTATTAAGCACAAGGTCGATGACTCAATTGAGAGGTACAAAGCTCGACTTGTAGCCAAAGGATACACACAAACTTATGGCATTGATTATCTAAAAACCTTTGCTCCAGTTCCTAAAATGAACTTTATTCATGTGATCATTTCTCTTGCTGCCCATTACTCTTGGTCTTTATATCAAATGGATGTGAAGAATGCCTTCCTCAATGGGGACTTACAAGAGGAAGTGTATATGGACTTACCACCTGGGGTGACCTTTCCTAACAGTGAAGGAAAAGTTTGTCGCTTAAAGAAGTCCTTGTATGGGCTCAAACAATCTCCTAGAGCTTGGCTTGACAAGTTCAGAAATGCTATCTTAAAGATTGGGTTTTCTCAATCTCAGGCAGACTACACTTTATTCATTAGAAGAGTTGATAGAAGAGTAACAATGCTGATAGTATATGTTGATGACATTGTTGTGACAGGTGACGATATAACAGGTATCTCCCAGTTAAAGTCCTTCCTTGCTTCTGAATTTGAGATTAAAGACCTTGGTGATCTCCGATACTTTCTTGGCATTGAAGTTGCAAGATCTAAGAAGGGAATTTTTCTGTCGCAAAGGAAATATGTACTTGACTTGCTATAAAGTTGGAAAATTAGGATGTAAACCTGTAGAAACTCCAATTGATCCCAACCACAAGTTGAGTGCTACTGAAGGAGAAGTTCTTCCAGACAAAGGGGTATATCAGAGATTGGCGGGCCACCTTCTGTATCTCTGTTTGACTAGACTTGACATATCCTATGTTGTTGGAGTGGTTAGCCAATATATGCATGAACCTAGGACCTCTCATATGCAGGCAGTTAATAGAATTTTAGCCTATTTGAAAGGATGCCCTAGTAAAGGGATGTTGTATTCCAACCACAACCATCTAAAGATTGAGGCTTACACAAATGCAGATTGGGCAGGGTCCATTGATGATAGAAAATCAACATCTGGTTATTGTACATTAGTCGGAGGCAATGTGGTTAAATGGAGAAGTAAGAAACAATCTGTGGTTACTCGTTCTAGTGCTAAGGCAAAATACAGGGCAATGGCTCATGGAGTGTCTAAACTACTCTAGTTGAAGACCTTATTGGCTGAGATGGGCATCCAAGCGGATAACAATGAGACTGTATTGTGACAATCAAGCAGCCATAAACACTGCCCACAATCCTGTTCAACATGATCGTACAAAGCATATTGAGGTGGACAGACACTTTATTAAAGAAAAAATTGCTAGTGGAGAAATTTGCCTTCCTTCTGTAAGATCGGAAGACCAACTAGCCGATTGCCTCACTAAAAGTGTTCACCACCCAAAGTTTGCTAAGAACCTTGCCAAGTTGGGCATGATTAACATATATGCTCAGCTTGAGGGAGAGTGTTGAGAAAGTTTAGGCAAGGGTGTTTTTAGTCTTTACTTCTTCTCTTTGTACTCTTTTTGTATTTGGGTGCCCAAGTAAGGACCTCTTTGTAATTTCTTGTTTCAAAATATAAAATGCTTTCTGAGGGTGTGAACAGTAACAAGAACACACCATTCGACACATTCCTCTCTTCTTCTCCTTTCCCTCTTTCTTTCTTCCTTTCTCATATAAACCCTAGATTTACAATACTAGTTGACAACTATGAATTAAATATAACATGGGCTTGGTACCTTGTTTTTCTCCTCAATACTCTCTCCTTATCTCTCTCTTAAATCTTTTATTAGTATAAAAATATAGCCTGCTTTATTTGCTACTAGTTTTTTGACTTGTAATTTCTATGAAATAATTCTGATAGGCCAACATTTTCAGGAAGGTCCATGTGGGAAGGTATCTCAGCTTGAGCCACTTCCAGACTCTTCGCTCAAATCTACAGTAGGAAGCCACATGCCTAAGATGGTTAGAAGGAATAAAATGCATGATTTGATGTAACAGAATATATTGAGGAGAGAGATGATTATAAATATCTAGCCCAGGGAAGAGAAGGCAAAGAAGTTAGATCCAATCTTCCTCCTTTCTCTCGATTTCCCCACCCCCACCATTTTGAGGTGGTTAGCTCTCCCTCGAAGAGAGCTCTGTGATAGGCAGTAACCTATCAACTTCTTATATAATAATGTTCTATTTGAAATATCGAAAGAATTGATTTAAAATGCTATTGTATTTGTAATATAATGACTTTGCATGTTTCAATATAAAATCCGTTGTTATTATTGGATAGAATAACTAATTTTCACTTTATATACATGTTGGCTGATATACAGAACTGGGAAATTAGCTTAGATAAGGTATTTCTTCTTTAGAAATTTGTGCAACTAGCCACTCCACTATCATCTAGAGTTGCCTATACACCTTAACAAAACTATGTAACTTTAGTTCTTATCAAAATTGCCCAGAAGGGTACTGCTTACTGAATGATACATGTCATCATTTCTCCTCTACTAATTTTTTTATAATTATTTCTCTATTAATTACAGGACATGTAATTTTTCTTTTCTTGTAAATTCAAATGCTGTTCTTATCTAAGAACTCTTAGTTCTCCTTATAAGTTTTAAAAATAGATATTGCAATAGCTATTTTTAAAAGTTAATTTAGTAATAAGAACATGAAACAAAGTCCAGTAAAGAGCACAAAATTCACAACACACCTTCATCACAGCTATGTTTGTATCAATTCCCTCCACTTTCACTTGATTCACGGTTTCCTGTGCTGCCTCAGCTCTTCCAGTGCTACATTTCAATTGCTTCACAGCCAATTCCAAAGGATTTATTTTACCAACCCAAATATCCCTCTCCAGGAACTTTGCTTCTACCTCCACATCTAACAGTTTTGGTAACATGAAGCCAAGTCTAGTGAGTGTAATAAATGACACCAGGGACAATGAAGGCTGCCGATTCATGTCAACTGATGAACTCTCAATGGCATCATCTTGAGACATCCCAGAATTCAGTATTTCTAAGTGTCTTGATAAAGTTTCCAGAATGGTATCTCCCCCTGGAAGCTTTTCTGCTAAGTTGTATGCAAGTAAAGTCTTATAATGGGACGGGCAAATATGGAAAGCATCTCTCACAGCATGGTATCGATAGATGCCTAGGATGGCCTTTGCAAGTGCTTCTGCTTGCTGAGTATGTTTGAGTTTGTATTTCCTAATAAATTTGTGAGCATATAGAATCTCAAGACTAATTTCCAACCAATAATCCCTCCGTGAACTACCTTTGAATTCTGGAAACTCCAAGTAAACAGGTTCTGGTCTGTAAAATAGCACAGCTAAATTTTGATCACAAGGTCTATAATTATATATATGTCCAACAACCATTAGCAACTGAAACTTACATAGCTGTTGATTTATACATCAGAGCTTTATCAAAGAGACGAGCACCCAAAGGTCCAGTCAATTCAGGCTTTACGATCTGCTTCAGGTCTGTTGCTAAATCATATCTAACAGCCTTTTCATACAAACCAACTCCCAGTGATTCAAAGTACAAAGCATAATTGGTCAGTGTCAAGCGCCCTGCCGCAAATAAAATTTATATAAGGATGAAGACAATTTAACTCATTACATTGTTACCCAGTTTGCAAACACAGTACAATGTTACCCTACCTCAACATAAATCACATGGTATTAACCAAGTCTGTCTAAGCATTGGTAGACTGCAGACCTAAATAAACCCAATGAAAGATAGATGATAAATGGGCAGCCCAGTGCGGGAGTGTCCCACCAATGAAAAATAGATCCTATGAATAATTAATAAAGATGGCATAGGTGATGCAGGAGCCAAAGAGCCATTATACAGTAACTTTTTGAAAATTTCATATATTTTTGTATTTTTAGACAGTAGGGAGATCTTGTCCATTTTATATGTTGCCTGTGGGGTCTGACCTAGTAGTTTGATTTGTTTAGTCATATTTTAGTTGTGCCTAAATTTCTGAGTCATTGGTTTAAGTAATTCAAGAGTTAATTTATTTTCTTATGACAGTAGCAATTCTGTAATTTGATTCCAGTCCTAGTAGGGCTGCCCACCCCTATGTGTGTGCGTTTGTAAAAGTGCAAAAGCATAGATAAGATGAATGGATGAAGTTTATTTGAGATTTCACAGATTATATTGTAAGTGTGCCCTCAAGTGATTCTAGGCACCCCGATGAATCATTCCAGATTTTCTCCCACTTTTTTTCTCTCTATTTTCTTATTAATCCTTCAAGAGCCATTACAACCATCAACCAGTGTTTTAAAAGGCATGAGAGGCATATGCCTGGAGGCATGCCTCCAGGTAAGACACCCCTCAAATACCCCAAGGCATATGCCAGAAACACTAATGCCTCTGAGGCACACCCTCATACGCCTTTTGCATGAGGTATGCGCCTCACACGCCTCATGCATGGATCATACAAAAAAGCAAAAAGAAAGAAAATAAGGAAAAAATGAAAAAAGAAAAGGGAAGGGAAGGGAAGGAACAAGACATCTTTCAGCTAGTATTATGCATCTTCATTCTTCTTAATACAAAGCATCTTTCATAAAATTAAAAACAAAAAAACAAAAAAAAGGGGAGATTCCCCTTCCTCTTCTTCCTCCTCATCTTCCACCTCATCCCCCTCCTCTTAAGGAGGCTTACACCTCCTTGAGTTTGTGAGAATTATGCCTCTAGGCAGTGAAACACCTTGCATCATGCCTCCAAGTTTTAAAACATTTCCGTCAACAACTGTAAGTTTTTCATCAAAAGACATTCATTCAACATTTCAAGGGATTGGAACTATTAGGTGTATTTTCCTTTAATTTTCATTAAAACTTGAAATCTTCCCATTCTAGTTGTTTCCATCTTTTTTTCCAAACTGTCTCCAATCCCAACCAAATTTAGATGCCCCATATATCATTACATCCTTCCATCCCTTTAAATATCATACAAAATCCCACATAGAACACAGGATTACTTAATTATTTAGCTTTATGCCAAGTCTAAAATTTTCATCCTTATGTGCCAAACATACTCCAACCTAACCAAATTCAATTGCATTTCACAACTATCCATTCTAACCCTACATCCCTACCTATGAAATTTCACAGAAAAATTGCATCATAGACCTATTTTTTTCTATTTTAAAGTTTTTTCACCTTATTAAGATAAATATATAATTTTTGTGTTCAACAACCTAAAACTTTTCCAACTTAACCAATTTTTGTCTTTTATCCTAAATCCATCCTAACCCTCATAAGCTCATCCTTTGGTCATTCAAGTCTTACATCAATTGGTATCAAAGCAAGTGGTCCTACATCAATAGGCTGCCAAGGATATAGGTGTTCACAGCACAAATCTTTGTACATTTTCCATTTTTTTAATTATCAATAAATTGTGAAGAAATACCAATTTTAAAAAACATGGATCCAAGTGGAAATTGGACAAGGGAAGCCAAGATAGATTAGACCAATCAAAATGATCTAACAGATCAAGCCAAATCATACTTCAGTTATCCAAGAAAGCTACCTTAAGGAAAGAAAGCTAAACAAGTGGAGAAAACAGTTTAGTGGAAAGATCTTTAGGCTGAGTTTGGAAGGAGTACAAATGCAAATATGTAGAGTGCAAAACCTTATATTTTGTATTATTTTATATGTATTTACACTGTACATATTTGTATTTGTACTCTTTCCAAACTGAGCGTTATGGAGTCAGAAAGAAAGAGACATCCCAGATCCAGGAGAAACAAATGCCTCACCAGGCCATGCAGAGATGCCAGTATGTTGCAGAACTGGTTGAGTGGGAACACTACCATCAACATCTAGGATGACCTCTCCTTCAGCAAGTGTAAGGCTGGAAGCTAAAGGCAACCCTGAGGCACTTTTTGCATTTTTGATCATCCTGCAATAAAATGTATGATCCAATAACTGAAATTACATTTAGGTACTAGATAACACAACTAATGAAGCATTCAGACAAATGCACCATCTCAGTGTAAGGCTGGAAGTTAAAAGCAACCCTGAAGTAATTTTTGCATTTTTTATCACCCTGCAGTAAAATGTATGATCCAATAACTGAAATTACATTTAGGTACTAGATAACGCAATTAAAGAAGCATTCAGACAAATGCACCATCTCAGGGTTGCCTTTACTGCAGTAAAAAGAATAATCAACCAGTGGAGAAGGGGCAGGTGAATATAATAAATTTAATAATAAACAGTTGATATTTTCATCAGCATTTTATTTGATACTTTGTACTTCTCATTAATTACTTAGGTGTGTTTCTCTGTTTTTGTTGATAATAGAAAATTTTGCAAAGAGAGAAAAGCAAGGAGACACATAAACAGTAGTCATTATAATCAAGAGGATAGAGGGGAAACAAGGAGAAAGGAGAGAAAGAGGAGAGGCAAGATAAGAGAGGAGGGAAAGTTCGAAAGGGCCAAAAAGTTGGGCTGGTGGTGCCTTTTCTATTATTTATGTTAGAGTGACAAGAGATTACATAATAAATAAAAGGATTAAACTACCCCCGCAGCAGTCTAGTACATGTTACAATGCTCCCTCTCAAGTTAGGCTATAGATGTCAATCATACCCAACTTGTTACATAATTCACTATGCCACAAGGAGTTAACACCCTTTGTGAATACATCTGCAAGTTGCTCCAACATATGGGGTACACACTTTTCCCTTTCAATCTTCTCTCAGACGAAGTGTTTACCAATTTCAATGTGCTTGGTTTGGTCATGGAGTATAGGTTAGCAGCTATATTGATAGTTGCCTTTAACAATACAATATTATGGGGCCACTTGCTGTGAAACCATGCTCTCTGCCTCTCCCAGGAGACTTTAATCCACAACACTTCTGTCAGACCATGTGACATGGCTCTATACTCAAGACTCTACACTTGACCTAGCAACCACCTCTTTATTTCTACTCCTCCAAGTGTATAGTAGCCACTAGATGACTTCCTCTCATCCACAGAGCCTGCCCAGTCGGCATCATTAAAGGCTTCAACTCTTCAACGATCATGCTTTGCAGGCAAAAGTCCCCTTCCAGGGTATTTCTTCAAGTACCAAAGAACCCTTTCTACAACTGCAAGATGGGAGGTTTTAGGAGCATGCACATACTGACCAAGAACACCAGTAGCAATAAGAAATGAATGGGCATGTCATAGAAAGATATAACAACCTTCCAATAAGTTTCTAGAATTGCTTCACACCCTCAAGGGGATCTCCTTCATTGTTTCCCTATCTGTGCTTCTGCTCTATTGGTGTGGCTGCTGATTTAGCTTCCAGCTTTCCAATATCCTGTAGGAGATTAAAGACATTTTTTTCTCTAAGAATTAAAGATGCCCTTCTGTGGGCTCTTTCCCTTTTTGGGTGTAGTTGGAATCCTCCTTCAAATTTGCAAAGCCTTTTTTCCCCTTCTTTCTTCAGGTGCCGAAGAGAAAGGACCATGTGGAGATGTTCGAGGGCTGCAGTTTGTTGGGCCCTATGGGAGGAAAGGAACTCCAAAATCTTTTCTGAAGTAGGAAAAAGTAATGAAGAACTGAGAAAATTGATTCATATTAGGGTTATTCAGTGGCTGAAATCTTCAGAGCTGTTTACAGATTTCACAGTGGTTGATTTGTTGAGGAAATGGGGTGAGATTGCTAACTGCAACCAGGCCAAAGCAATCTTGTGTGTGTCCTGGGCTCCCCCACCGGCTGGCTTCTTAAAACTGAACTTTGATGGGAGTAGTCGGGGGAATCCTGGACAATCGGGGATTGGAGGTGTGTTTAGGGATGAAAACGGGCTTGTCTCAGCCATGTTCTCCGGCCCAATTGGAGTGGGTGACTCTCTCAGGGCTGAAATCTTTGCAGTTATGGAAGGAGTTCAAAGAGCCAAGGAAATGAATATAAGAAAACTCATCATTAAAGGGGATTCAGAGGTGGTGGTAGGGTGGCTGAATAAAGAAAACAGCAGTTTATGGATGTACAGTAACGAGAGGAGGAAGTTTAGGTGGCTGGTTCAAGAGATGGAAGTTAAGGTTAGCTGGGTGAATAGATCAGTCAACTCCTTTGCGGATGGATTAGCTAAGCAAGGAGTCGAGAGGGAGTCAATGTTTTGGGAACAAGTGTAATTTTCCCTTTTTGTTCTTGGGGAGTGTTAAGCTCCTTTTGGAAGATAAGAAGGTTTATCTTCCTCTCTGTAATTACTTTTGTAATTAAGTAATGAAATGTTGTTATTGATCAAAAGAATTAAAGATGCCCTTCTCTAAGCAAGCAACTTCAATTCCAAGGAAGTACCGAAGAAGACCAAAATCCTTTACTTGAAAATTAGAAGTTAAGAACTTCTTTAGCCTCTGAATTTGCGACTCCCAATTGCTTGTGAGCACTAAGGGTGTCAATGGACCAGTTTTGGATTGGACCCCATCCAGTCCAAAATCAATTTGGACGGATTGGACAGACCAACAAGACATATTGGATTGGACCAATCCCGTCCAAAATATTTATTAAATTGGATTGGACCTAGTCCATCTGTAACAAATTTATATTGGATTGGATTGGATTAAGCTAATATCTGGTCCATTGATATAAGATAACAATATATGTGTCAATGGACCGGGTTTGGGTTGAAACCAATCTAAATCAAAATTAATTTTAACAGAGTGGACGGTCCAGACATTGAATTGGACCGGTCCAAATTGTTCCAGAACATTCATTGGATTGGATTGGACCCGGTCCATTTATAATGGACTCACATTGGACTGGATCGGATTGGACCAAATCCAGTCCAATTGACACCCCTAGTGACCACTATATCATCAGAATACAGAATGAGGACAACAATCTTCTCACATTCTGTTTTTAGTTTTTACAAATAATGTGTGGTTTGACTGGCATTGCTTGAACCACATTTGTGTACAACCTTGTTAAATCTGTTGAGCCAAGCCCTAGGGGATTGTTTTAGCCCATACAAGGATTTCTTCAACCTACGCACTTTGTGCTCACTTCCCTCTTCAAGGAAACCCAAGGGTTCGATAACGTACACCTCTTGCTCTAAGTTTCCATTGAGGAAGGCATTTTTAATGTCTAGATGATGGAGACCCCAATCAAAGTTTGTATCTAAAGAGAGGAGTACACATATAGAATTCACCTTAGCAACTAATGCAAATGCCTTAGCATAGTCCACTCCATACACTTGAGTAAACCCTTTTACCACCAATCTCGCCTTATATCTTTAAATAGAACCATCAACTCGATGTTTCACTAAGAACACCCTACTAGTTCCTTTCCCACAGGGAAATCCATAGGTTCCCAAGTTTTGTTCTTTTGAAGGGCATCCATCTTTTGCCTCATAGCATCTATCCATTCTGGTAGTTAAGGTTTTTGCATCAACCTTGGAAATAAAGGCATTAGAGATAGCAGACAAAAAAGCATGCAAGGAAGATGAAAGGTTTTCACATGAGGTAAAGTTGGCTATGGGATACTTGGTAGTATAGGTTTGCACACCTTTACATTTTGCAATAGAAATATCAAGGTTATACACAGGAATAATATCAACAATATCAGAAGAATTAACAAGGACAAGGTTACCTGACTGAGAGGGAGGTACTAGGAGGTGTACTAGCTTCCAATTTTCCCTCTAGGTAATCCAATGATGGTGTTGGTTACATAGCCTTTGATCCCTTCATACTATCTAAATGTGGTTGATCCATACGAGGACGTTTACATGGGAATACACAAAGTGGAGTTAAGGTCTAGTAGGGATGGAAGAAGGATTTGTCTCTCCTCCAAACCATTACACTTCTCCCCCTACGGAGAGGCAGGGGTATAGGGTTGACTCTCAAAGAATGATACATCCACGGAAACAAAGAATTTCCTGGATAAAGGGTCAACACACTTATAACCCTTTTAAGTAAAAGGGTAACCCAAGAACATGGAAGGAATGGACTTAGGATCTAGTTTACCACATGATGGAGATAAATTATGGACAAAGAAACAACACCCAAAGACACGTAAAGGAATGGAGAACAAAGGAGATTAGGAAGAGTAACTAGTAAGGAGCCTTAGAATGTAAAACTCAAGATGGCATTCTGGTAATTAAGTATGCTATTGTTAACAGAACTGCAATCATCCAAAATCTCTTGGGAACATGAATGTTGATCATTAAACCTTGAGCAATTTCCAGCAACTCCATTCAGCTAAGGAGTTTTGGAACAGGAACTTCTATGGAATGATCTACAAGTGACAAAGAACTCATTAAAATCAGTTTTGAAGTACTCTTTTTTTATCAATATTTTTGAAGTACACTTTTTTATCAAAATTTTTGAAGTACTCTTTCACATTGTCAGATTGGAAGATTTGAGTTTCAACATGAAATTGCATGAACAGTGAACACCATGCAATGAAAGTCCCTAATAGGTACTTTCTCTCATGAATGCAGAGGATATAACCATGTGTATCGTGAGAAGCCATCAACAAAACTAATAAAATAGTTGTAGCCATTCTCAAAAGTCATAGAGGAAGACCCCCAACATCAGAGTGAACAATTTAAGAAGGAAAAGATGTTCTTTTATTAGTTAGAGGAAATAATGTTCTACAATACTCACTCAACTGAAATGTTTGACACTGTAATGTCAATCAAGAGACTGACTTAAACAGGTCTGGAAACAAACACTTCAAAGTTTCAAAAGAAAGGAGACCCAGGCAAGAGAAGAAGAGGAAGAAGATGAGAGAAGAAGAATGGAGGAGATGAGAGTACTATCAGTTCTCTCTCCTTTCTCCTAGTCACTTTTTACAAACTTAATTTTAATGAACATAATTACAATGATGCCCTTAATGGGGCAACAAACTCAAACA
Organism: Nelumbo lutea; assembly: GCF_056320005.1. Lineage (NCBI taxonomy): Eukaryota > Viridiplantae > Streptophyta > Magnoliopsida > Proteales > Nelumbonaceae > Nelumbo > Nelumbo lutea. Next base: position 56,057,375 of record NC_142687.1, on the reverse strand, counting down.
TAGCATATAAGGAATAAAAAAAAGTTAACAGGCCCATTAACATAAACATAACTAATAAAAGAAAACAAAAATAAAAGAGTAATAGGGTCCATTCAGCCCAGTCCCTCTACAGCCAAGAAATCAAACACTCTGTTCTTCTCAACATATTTTCAGTACTATTCACCATCCTCAAGATTTTTCCATTCCAAGGCCTCTAGATGGTCCATTTTTCCCAGATTGTAAGGAAGAGAAGTACATATCCACAATCCTCTCTCCTTGGTGCATATTTTTTTATCAATGATAATAAATTTATTAATTCAGAAAAAGATTTAGAGTGAGTTCATACAACATCCTAGGGAGAGGCACAAGCTGCAGCCCCTCCTTGAATCTTACAAGTAAACTAGGAAAGAAAAGCAAGAATCACAACTGAGCCTCCCCTTGCTTGGCTAACACATATAACGAAGTATTTGCTGATCTCCCCACCCACTGTACAGTGACCAACATATTCCTTGTCAACCAACTAAATTTCTTCATTTCATTCTTGTAACGCCACATAGCCTCTTCAGGATTTTTCAACCAACCCACCACCACTTTGGAATCCCCCTCGAATGTTAGGTGTTATACCCCCAACTGGTTTGCAAATTGCACCCCTTGTACAACAGCTAATAGTTCTGCCCTGATGGAGTCCCCAATCCCTAAGGGACCTGAGTAGAGCAACAAAATCTCTCCCTTCTCATTTCTCAAAGCACCCCCCATTACGGATAATCCTGGATTACCCAAGCTACTTCCATCAAAGTTCAACTTCAATGAGCCTTCGGATGGAGGAGACCAGCTTGTAATTGATTTGTCCTTTAGGGATGAACACCTCGTTACTACTAACCAATTTCTCCCAAGGTCATTAAAGGAGAATTGATGAAAGATTTCCAAGGTCTTCAGCCAAGGTATTGCCCTATTCAGCACACAGTCTTTCAATTCCTGACTGCTCCTTTCCTTTTCTTGAAAAATTCTAGCATTCCTTTCTTCCCAAAGAGTCCAAATCAAGGCATCACGAGCACATCTCCACATAATTCTCCCTATTTTTGTAGGCCAATAAAAGGTAGAATGGTTGAAGAGCATGTGAACTTCTGCTAGTAGACTCCAACTACTCCTAAACAACGAAAGTAGCCAAGCCCAAAGTTCTGCAGAAAAGGGACAGGATATTAGTAGGTGGTAACAATCCTCACTGTGAGCTCTACAAAGGATACACCAATTAGGAGAAATACAGAGGAAAGGTCTTCTCTTTTGTAGGTTATCTAGAATGTATACTTTCCCATGGAATACTTCCCAACAAAACGCCATAATTTTTGGGGGAACTGGCCTGCACCAAATTTCTTTTGACGGAAAGGGTTGGTGAGTAGAAAGTTGAGAGATAGACTTGAAGAAAGAAGCACAAGTGAAGGTTCCATTGGATCTAGGAGTTCATACCCTCTTATCTGGCTTGGAGGGATCCAAACAAACCTGATTAAGACAACCAAGCAAGACAGAAAGAGATATCAATTTCATCATCCCTAAGTCCTCTACGAAACCCAAAATCCCAAGTAGGATCTAAGGGTGTTCCCAAAGGTGAGACAAATTTTGAGACCACCTCTTTTTTGTACAAAGAAACAGAAAATAACAATGGGAACAAATCCTTTAAAGGTGTGTCTCCTACCCTAATATCCTCCCAAAAATGAACAACGTTGCCAGAACAAACTTCATACCTAATAAAATTGAGGAATTGAGGAAGGGTGTTGTGAATGGCCTTCAAAGATGCTGCTAGGTTAGCCTGCCTTGATACACTAGCATCCCATCCATTCTCTGACATCCCATGAATGCTTCCCACCACCTCATGCCATAATCTATCTCTTTTCAATGGTCATCACCACAACCATTTCCCTAACAGAGCTTGATTTTTTCCACTTACCCTCCCAAGTCCCAAACCCCCCTCTTCTTTACTTCTGCACACAATTTCCCAATTAACCAAGTGATCCTTTTTTTCTTGTCCCAGCTCCCATAAGAAATCTCTCATCAACTTCTGCAGTTTCCTAACTTCCCTAACTGGTATCCTAAATACAGACAAAAAATAGGCAGGTAAGTTAGCCAAGGTAGCTCTTATTAGGGTAATTCTCCCTCCTAAAGAGCCATAATACCTCTTTAATGAGGCTAATCTCTTCTCAAACTTTTCTACCAGGGGTCCAAAATCTATTCTCCCTATGATTTTCCCCTAAAGGAAGCCCTAATTATGACATAGGCCAAGCAGAGGTTGAACACTCAAGACACTCCACAATAGCCTTGACCTCCCCTACCTCCAAATTTATACCCACCATACAGCTCTTTTCCAAATTTATTCTCAAATTAGAAATACTTTCAAATTCTTTGATTAGCTCCTTTAGGATATCTATCACATGGACGCCCAAAGATTGCGGAATAAAGGGTGCGAATTTCAAAAATTTTTCTCTCCCTTCAACTAGGAATCGAATTCCCTATTTAGAAAATCATATTTTTAATTATCATTCTTGAACCATAAACTGAACCAGATCTGAACCAAAAGGAGTAGGGAGGGATTATACCTGATACGGAGAAATAGTATCTCCCAATGGAGGTCTTCACGCCAAAGGAATGATCCAAAATCTGCTCCCACTGAATATGGCGCAGTGCAGGGTGGAGCAGAATCAGCAGTGTTCTTCCAAAAGAACTTGAGCCTTCGCAAGAATCAACTGGATGGATTGTGAATACAACTCCAACCAATCTTTTCTCCAAAAGATCAGTATCAAGATCAAATCTTGATTTCTCCCAAAAACTGGAGATCGAACTACTGGAGGCGGCTGCTGAAGGAAGCAGGCGGAAAAAGAGTATTTGCAGGGTGCAAAATTCTCTCTTCTTGTAATCTCAGCTCTAAAGACAAGAATGTGTTGGTTGCATGTCTAAAGGCTGCCGCCCCCTCCTCCTTTTATAACCTCAAAGGGATTATCTCCTAATCCCATTAGGAGTAGCTAACCCAAATCATATTTGGACTAGAAGTCCCTTTAAGTGATAAGGGATAACCCTTATCTTATCTGCAGATTAGATCAGCCATCTCCTAATCTAATCAAGAGGCTTCCAGATCTAAATCTTATTTAGATCTTGGACTCTCTAAGTGGATAGGGTCTGGGCCCAAACTTATCAGCTGGGCCCAAACTTATCAGCTGATCCAGTTTGAAATGGGCTTAAGGCCCATTAAAGTTACGTATTCATTTAACCTTCCAAACTGTTGTCCAGTTGGGCTTCCTTGTATGGCGTGGGACCCTAACATTGATCTACACATCAGCCACATGGGTTCGGCCCAGCCTTTGTTACAAGGCCTGGCCGAATACACTGTTATGGACAGTGCACCCCCTAAAAACCATCTCATGGTCTCTATGGGCCCAACACTTACCCTAAGTGGTCCCTGGGCCAAGCCACCTTGTAACACCCAGGGACTGTGGGCAGATGCAAGATTAACCCATCAGGTATTATCCTCAATGGTCTTACACTTAACCTCTCAGCACATAATGATCATACACTGCCTGACAAAAAATGACATTTCACTCGGCTGCAAGGAACAGTGTTGCACTCTCTCTTATATGGATCTCGGGAATTAAAACCTTTTGCAAACCTTTTAGAAACCATAATATATATACTTTTATATCTCATATAAAATATATTTTGCAAAACAAATCTCAACGATTGAAATCGGCTACCGGCAGTCTTGGTTTCCATCAGTGAGAGTGCATCCCCGATCATTGCCTTTGTCCGACAAAGGGGCTGATCCTGTCACTATGATCACCCACTCAGATGAATTCTCAGACTGTCCCAACGTACCCAGGTTTTAACCCCCGCTAAGGATCTCACTAATTGGTATATCAAAGACAGTCCAATCCGACACCTAGTGCAGTATCATAATCAAGTCTAGGGGTCGGGTGTAACTTTCTAGTTTTGCCCATCAATCTCCAAGGTCCAGGGCAATACTGAAAATCTGGTCCAATTCAAAGATTCAATTAATCCTACACTGTAAGTGCCTAGGGTCTCACCCCGTCAGCTGAGACAAGCCACCCCAACCGACTTGGTGGCACCATAGTGTCAGCCTTGTCAGGACAGGTCTCCCCAGACCGGCCCACTGGCTGTGAACGTTCTAAACTAACACGAGTCTCATTAAGTGTCCAGTTTAAGGGTATGATACAAAAACATACCAAGGGAACATGAATCAAATATGTACTTTTATTCATTTACAATAAACTCATAAAGTACATCATCTTGATTGAAGCTAAGGGCATACAAAACTGTCTAACACTAAATTCTAAATCTCTCTCAATGTCTGAGATTAGCCTTTTAGGCCATATTGTAGGCTTCCCTTTGGAGTTGGTAGACTTGAATTGCATTTCTAACATGGGAGTTATGTGGCAGTAACACGATCCCAAGCATCATTTCCGATGGAGAGGAACATGTAGTTGCAAGCAATATGTGGCTGCATCGAACAGACTATCCATGACATAACCAATAAATTATCATGTTCCTACTTGGCAAACTTGGGGTCATCAGATTTCAACTTCACCTCCTTGCCTGCAATGAATAGCTCACCCCTTCCTCCAATGGTAAGCTTGACTAATTGAGACCACTATAGGAAGTTGGTTCCATCATGTTTTATAGTGGTTATCATACCACTAGAAGCATCAACATTGCCTAAGAACACTCCAAAAACCATTTATACTTCCTTAGGCGAATCCATTAGACTTGGACTAGCAATTTGACAACCCTACAGAACTCCAATAACCAACCAATCAGCACACAATAGACCAACCAGAACAGGTCAACACTCGGTTGGGAGCCAACAAGAAGCAGAAAAAAGAGTTTTACAACAGAAAGGGAGGGGAATAAAATCTCCCAAAGAATAACTAGGGTTCAGACAAATGTGGAACCACTTCTCATACCTCCAAAAAAGTAAAACAACCTGAGCGCAACAGGTCTCAAGCAAGAACCATCCTCAGATGGGAATAGAAAATCCCAAATGTCGAACCTGCATTTTTCTGTAATTTTTTATTGAAAAAGCCAAGAAAAAGCATGGAAGCATCAAATGGAGATGAGACCCATACCAAAATCTTCCTGAAAATAGGGAGCACTAAACTGAACCAGATTCAAGGGTTGCCGCTCCACTAGCACTTGTACGGACTACTAACGTCATCCGGTGGTGGTCCAACATCTGCAGGTCTTCCTAGGTTCAAGGGTCAGCAAAGGAAGCTCTTCCAAGATCCTAACCCACTGTGATACCAAATTGTAAATGAAAAGTGTGGAAGAAGAAGAAGAAGAAGAAGAAGAAGAAGAAGAAGAAGAGAAAGAGAAGAAAGCTTCATGAGAATAGGGTGTGTTACCGTTTACACCTAAAAAGTTCATGTTTAACTTAATAATGAAAATTACATCCATGCCCCTGAATGGACACCCAAAATACAAATAAAATAGTAAGACAATAATGCTCCTACCCACAATACATAATCTCAACAAAAGTAATTTAGTTATCAAAAGAAAAAAAAAAAGAGTTCAGTCATCAAGTACTCCTAAAAGAAAATGATAAACGTAAACAAAGGAGATAGACCAAATATCATAAATATAAACGTACTGAAACTGGAGGTGAGAAAGCAAAAGTTCTAGTTAAGTTTGACTTGAAATAAAGCAAGTGCCAAGATGGAGTCCTAACCTTGATGTTAATATAATAGAAGCTTTTGGGTATTGTAGGAATTATTAGCAAAAATAATAGGAATTTGTAGGTAGACCTATTGAATGACAGGGAACAATTATTTCTTTTGTTTGCCCAAACAGATCATCATCATCATCATCCCAAGCCTTATCCCAACTATATGTGGTCAGTTATATGAACCCTGTTTTGCCAGTCCGTTCTATTTAATGACATATTCATTGTTAAATTATTGGTGCTTAAATCATTTATTTCTACTTCCGCCCATGTCCTTTTGGTCTACCCCTTGGTCTTCTAGCCCCTTCAACTTGTAACAAATCACTTCTTCTTATAGGTGTTGCTGATGGTCTTCAATGCGCATGACCAAAACATTTTTGTCCACTTTCTTTCATTTTATCACTAGGGAGGGAAGTTGAGTGCCCGATTTGAAGATTTTACATTGCATTGAAATTTTTTAAAAATCCCAACCTGAGCCCACCGAAGTTGCACCCCTATTTATCACAATTGAAGCCACCCCTAAATTACTGAAAATGACTTCATTTCTCATCCTATCCTTTCTAGGTTTTCCACTCACACATCTCAGCACAAACATTTCTGCCACATTCATTTTCTGGACATGTTGTTTCCCAACACTCTGCTTCATACAGTGTAGCTGGTCTTACAATTGTTTTAAAGAACATTTTTTATCAATAAACTGAATTTCATTAATTATCAAGCCAAAGGAGGACACAAGGAGGAGATAAACTCTCTTAACTCCCCCAGATAGAAGCCATAAAATGAATTACAATATAGCCCAAAAATTAGAGTTTCTTCCCACCTCTTGTTTAGCTAAAGCATCAGCCATGGAGTTGGAATCTCTCTTAACCCAATTCAGCTTGACCTTCATTCCTTGTGTCAAGTATCTAAAATTCCTTTTCTCATTCATGAAAGCCCACCATCCCCTCTCCTCCTCTTTTTGAAGCCAGCCAATAACCAGCTTAGAATCCCCTTCAATTAATATCTTAGTCAAGTTAAGTTCTTTGGCTCTCTTGGCTCCTTCCAACACAGCAAGGATTTCTGCTCTTAATGAGTCCCCAACAAAAACGAGAGCAGAGAAAAGAGCCACAATTTTGCCATCTTCATCCCTAAAAGCACCTCAATACCTGAAGGTCCAGGATTTCCTTCACTGCTACCATCAAATTTCAGCTTAATGAAACCATTAGTAGGGGGAGACCAAGTAAGTACAACTATTTTGATGGCTCAGATTCAGCCACTTCTCTCCACTTCCTCCTCAAATCTACCATGCAAATACCATCGAAAGGATTTAAAGTTTTCACCCAATGGATCACCCTAACTGTAATGACTTCAATTAGACCATCCAAACTTCTTTCTTTGCCTTCAAACAGCCTTTGATTTCTCTGTTCCCAAATAGTCCAACAAACTGCAGCCTTTAAACATCTCCATAATGTTTTTCCCCTCTTCTTTTTCCAGCTAACAAAGGTAGGGCCAAACAGCCTTTGAACATTTGGCAGGGGGATCCACCTCCACCCAAATAAGGAAGAAAACCATTCCCAAATTGACAGTGTAAGGGGACAGGATATCAGTAGGTGATGAGTACACTCACCATTAACCTTACAAGCAGCAACTAGGTCTTTTCCTTTGAAGAAGCTCATAAGTACTAATTCTATCCCAAAAATCCTCCTAGCAGAAGCCCCAAATCTTATGTGGAATAGGTTTACTCCAGATTTCTTTCGTCGGAAACAGATGGCCCCCAAAGTCACTAGGATAGTAGGATTCAATAAAGATAAAAAGAAAAGGAACAAGATGCCCAATGGAGAGAGAATCCAGACCCGAGAGTCAATGCAAGAGGGATCTAAATAAACATTCTCAAGGTTTTGAATCAACTTCAATGCTCTATCAACCTCACAGTCATGGAGATCTCTTCTAAGGCCCACCCAAAACCGGAGGTAGAATTAGAAGGAGGCAAAAATGAAGCGATAGGTTCACCCCTACAATTAGAGATAGCATAAACAGAAGGGTATAGCTCTTTGAGGGAGGTGTTATCCAACCAAATATGCTCCCAAATTTTGATAGAATTATTAGAGCAAGGGTTATACCTGATGTGGTCGGGGAATAAAGACAAGATAGCATGGATAGACTTCCAACGAGAAGCTCTTGTTGCCCTAGCCAGCACGCCAGCATCCCAACCATCAGCCGCAAGCCCGTGAATACTGACTATCACCTTAGCCCACGCCTTGTCCTTCTCAGTAGGCAATCTCCATAACCACTTAGCCAACAGAGCCCTAATTCTTTCCTGAATATTCCCCAAACCAAGCCCACCAAACCTCTTGCTTCTTCTGACAATATCCCAGCAAACTCTATGATCTTTCTTTTCTTCCCCTGGCTTCCATAAAAAATCTCTCATCAACTTTTCAAGCTTCTTGCTGATCTCAACAAGAATTCTGAAAACTGACATGAAATAAATCGGCAAGTTAGCAAGGGTGGACTTAATGAGGGTGGTCCTACCCCCCAAGAATAAATAGCTCTTCTTCCAAGAAGCTAGATGCTTAGTGAACTTCTCAACCACTGGGTTCCAGAAGTTATACCCCTTTGCATTATCCCCTAAAGGCAAGCCCAAGTAGCTCATAGGCAAGTAATCCACCTTACAACCCAACAAATCAGCTCATTCAGACACTTGGTTATCCTCCATGTTCAAACCCACAAGACAACTCTTATCCCAATTCACTTTCAAATTCGACATTTTCTTAAATAAGATGACAATCCACTTTAAGCTTATCACATATCTCCTATCACTCCCATCACTAAACAAAATTGTGTCATCCACAAACTGAAGATGAATGGCAGGGATCTCCTCAGTACCAATTCTCCAACCTTTCATTAGACCTTTGTCATTAACCCTCGTAATCAGTCTCCCAAGCACATCCGCAATCAAAGTGAAAAGAAAGGGGGATAAGGGGTCACCCTGTTTAATTCCCCTAATAGCTAGAAAGTGATCCACTACAGCTCCATTAACCAAAATTGAATAATGACAAGACTTAAGCCTTCTCGAGGTCCAACTTGTAAACCAAAGTTCTTCATTCCTTCCAACAAAAAACCCCAATCAACCAAGTCATAAGCCTTCTCGAGGTCCAACTTGTAAACCAACCCCTTCCTTCCTTATGTCCTCAGCACATTCATTAGCAATTAAGATTTGATCAACAATTTTCTTATCCTGAACAAAGGCTCCTTGTGTTGGAGGAATCAAAGAAGGAAGCACAACCCTAATTGTCCTAGATAACACCTTGGCAATGATTTTATACAGGCTATTGATTAGACTGATAGACCTAAAGTCCTTCGGATGCAATGCTTCAGACTTCTTGGGGATGAGGGTAATAAAGGTGAAGTTAAGCCCCAGATTGATAATGCCTCTCCCAAAAAAATTCATTAAACACTTTCTGCAAGTCATCCTTTAAAATTCCCCAGCAGTCTTGATAAAAAGCCACCGTAAAACCATCAAGACCTAGGGCTTTGGATCTATCCATAGCAAACACAGCCTCTTTGAAAGAACATTTCTTTTAACCTAAGTGCTACCTACCTATCACATAAAACTCTAGATGCATCCCTCCATTTTACCCATCCTACTCTAATTCTATGAGCGATATCCTCCTCAATCTCTCTCTTGTTCTGAATTATTGAACCAAGGTACTGAAAAATGTCACATTTAGTTATTTCTTGGTTTCCAATACTAAGTGTACCCTCATTTTCCCAAACAGATGGTATAAGGAAATATTAAAAGAGTGCATTACAGTTAGAAAGGTTCATTGGGTAAAGCCTTTGGAGGCTTTCACACTTTTTTCAACAAAGGACATAATAAGGAATTGGGGAATAGTAGTTGGTTCTTCCTTCAAGAAGCCCATGGTCCAAAAAGAATGAAAACCACCAAAGGAAGGCTTTATTAAACTTAACTTTAATGGGTGCAGCCTAGAAAACCTGGGACCATCAAGTCTAAAGACTAAGTCTATAGTTTGGTGGGGTAAGCTAAAGATTTTTAAAGAAAGTGGATCTTTAGGAAATTTCAAAAAAGGCCCAAAAAAGTTGGGGGCCTCAACCAAAAGGAATAGGGCTAGTAAACAATTGAAGATGTCAAGAGAGAAGCCTAGAAAATTTTCAAGGACTCATCCAAAGACTGTCAAGCTGGTGGAAGGTGGAAGTGATGAGCAATCGTCAAATGATCGTATTGTGGGAGATTCTACAGGGGAAGGTGATGGTGAAGGATCGAATGAAAAGTCAAATGAGGAGGTCCAGAAAGTTTCAAGTGAAGCAAATTTGAATGTTGATTGATTTTCAGATGAACCCAAGTCTAAAGTTGGCTTTATGGCTCTCATGACCTTGTATCCTAAAGAGTAGAAAACTTATGTGCTGATTTCAGCCAAGCTTCTTGTGAAACGAAGAGTAGAAAGTTGGGGATTTCAGCAAGAGAGGAAAGGGGAGAAAAGAGAAGAAGGTCGACTAGGATAGATTTACTTAACCCTAGCCGCCAGCCCCTCATTCTATTTATAATTATCTTAAGTATGAGATATTACAAGGATGCCCTTAGTAGGGCGGCAACTCAAACTAAGTAATTACAGCTCTTTAAAAAATAAAAACTAATGGGCCCAAGGCCCAACATCTTAATTTAAAAGAAAATAAACTAAACACAAGTCGGCCCACTCAACACTCCCCCTCAAGTTGGGAGTAGATGTCATACATCCCCAACTTGCGTAGATCATGCTCCAGCTTATTCTTTGCAACGCCTTTTGTGAGGACATCAGCAAGCTGCAGATCAGAAGAAATGTATGGAAGACAAACATCTCCAGAAGTCACCCTTTCTCTGATAAAATGTCTATCTACTTCAATGTGCTTAGTTCGGTCATGCTGGATTGGATTATGAGCAATATTAATTGTTGCCTGGTTATCGCAGTATAGCATCATAGGTTCTTCTGCCTGAACACCGATTTCTTCCAACAAATAATGGATCCAGAGAAGTTCTGAAACTCCATGTGCCATGGCCCTATATTCAGCTTCTACACTTGATCTTGCCACAATTGTTTGTTTTTTACTCTTCCATGAGACTAGGTTACCCCCAACTAGGGTGCACACTCCTGAAGTTGATCTTCTGTCATCGAGGCATCCTGCCTAGTCCGCATCTATATAGGTCTCTAGCTTGAGCTGTCCATGATCAGTAAACAATATGCCTCTACCTGGATGTCCCTTCAGATAAACAAGGATCCTGTCAACTGCCTTCCAGTGCTGGTCTTGTGGAGCATGCATGTATTGGCTCACTACACTTATTGCATAGGAGATGTCCGGTCATGTCATGCACAAGTATAGTAGCCGACCCACAAGTCTTTGGTACCTCCCGAGGTCCTTTACTGGTTCACCTTCTGATGCATTGATTCTATGGTTCTGATCAATGGGGGTGCTAGCTGCCTTTGTTCCAAGTTTCCCTGTTTCTTGGAGAATGTCCAAGACATACTTCCTTTGAGAGATAAAAATTCCATGTTTCGATCTTGCAACTTCAATGCCTAAGAAGTATCTCAGTTCTCCAAGGTCCTTAATCTCAAATTCCTTATGCAGGTTCCTCTTCAGACTATCAATCTCACTCAAATCATTCCCAGTGACAACAATATCATCCACATAAACAATTATGATTGACACCAAAGATCCCCTGCACTTCACAAACAAGGTGTGATCAGATTGAGTTTGAGTGTAGCCAAAAACAATCAGGGCCTTTCTGAATCTGTCGAACCATGCTCTGGGGGATTGTTTCAAGCCATATAGTGACTTCTTCAGCTTGCATACCTTTCCCTCTTTAGCATTATCATAAAAACCAGCTGGAAGATCCATATACACCTCTTCTTGTAGATCCCCATTTAGGAAAGCATTCTTCACATCCAGTTGAAACAAGGGCCAAGAGTATGAGGCAGCAAGAGAAAGGAGTATCCGAACATAGGTCATCTTTGTGACTAGTGCAAAGGTCTCTAGATAATTAATGCCATAAGTCTGTGTGTATCCTTTTGCAACAAGTCTTGCCTTGTACCTCTCTATGCTTCCATCTGCCTTATACTTTACTATGTAAACCCATCTGCATCCAACTGTCTCCTTGCCTTCTGGTAGGTCCACAATCTCCCATGTCTGATTCTTAATCAAAGCTTCCATCTCTTCTTGCATAGCTGCCTTCCACTCAGGTTTGGAGAGAGCCTCATTAACACCCTTGGGTATAGACACGGAATCAAGAGAAGAGAGAAAAGCACGGTAGGAAGGAGAAAGTCCACTATAGGATAAGTATTGTGATATGCAATGAGCAGTGCACTTCCTCTTCCCTTTTCTAAGAGCAATAGGGAGATCAAGGTTATCTGTAACAGTGTTAGTGGGTCCAATGGGAACTGAAATAGTAGAGGGATCAAGAGGAATACTTGGATATGTATCAGCCGAATCTGGAGTCTCCAAGGGATCGACAGGAAGTGATGTGAGTTCTGCCGTAGTGGAATCAACCTCCTTATGAAGTCTCTGCCGTGAGTAACACTGTGAGACGGAACGCACAGGGGGTGGCAAGGTAGGTGACATCCGATGGTTGTCAAGCACAGTAGTAGACACAGGAACTAGAATTGGGAGAGGGATAGACTGCTGACTTACTTCCCCAAAACACTCCCCCTAAGAAGGATTCCTTGAGAAGAAGTATGTAGATTCAAAAAAGGTGACGTCCATAGTAACAAACCGGTTCCCAGAAACTGGATCATAGCAGCGGTATCCTTTCTGATTCTCTACATATCCAAGGAAGACACATTTCTTTGCCTTGGGATCAAGCTTCGAACGGTAAGGACCAAGAATATGTGCAAAGTAGATACACCCAAACACCCTTAGGGGAATATGAAACATCTCCCCCTGAGGAAAAAGAAGGTTGAATGGGGGCTGAATCCAAGTATACGAGAAGGCATCCTGTTAATCAGATATACTGCTGTGAGAACAGCATCACCCCAAAACCGAACCGGAACTGTCGCTGTGATCATCATGCTTCTTGCCGTCTCAACAATGTGTCTGTTCTTTCTCTCTGCAACACCATTCTGCTGTGGACTGTAGGAGCAGCTACTCTGATGGACAACACCATACTCCAACAGATATGAGGCAAGATGTCTCTCAAAATATTCTCTAGCATTGTCAAATCTAAACATCTTGGTTCTAGTTCCAAACTGTGTTAATACCATCTGATGGAATTGCCTCACCAAGGATGGTACCTCATCACGTGATTTCATCAAGTAAATCCAGGAATATCGAGAGAAATCATCCACAAACAGAATAAAATAGCGATAGCCTCCCATAGAGGGAACATGATAAGGGCCCCACACATCCGAATGAATAACATCAAAAAGAGAAAAACATCTTTTATTACTCGGTTTAAAAGAGTGTCTACAATGCTTTCCAAGTTCACAACCTTCACACTTTAACCTTGATAGACTCACAGACTCAAACAGTTTTGGAAACAAAGAACTAAAAAAAAAAAGACAAATGACCCAGACGATTATGCCAAAGTATAATCCGATCCACAAGTTTTGACTCACTGTCCTTGCAAACATGATGACTTTGGTGAATTGGAAGAGTATCCAGGAGGTAGATTCCATTCACTTCACGACCACTCTCAATCGTCCTCTTTGAATCCAAATCCTGCAAAATACAATGTCCAGGAAGAAAAATTACTGAGCAGTTCAGATTCTTAGTCAAACTACTAACAGATAATAAGTTGGTGCTCAATCTAGGAACGTGGAGGACAGAGGGTAAACAAATGGAATCATTAATCTTGACAAATCCCTTCCTAGCAATAGGAACATGGGATCCATCAACTGTGAATACCCTATCTCTACCAGAACTGAGCTGGTAAGAGGAGAAAATGGTGGAACAATGGGTCATGTGCTCTGAGGCTCCAAAGTCTATAATCCAAGGAGATCTCTCCTTACCTAAAGCAGAAACATAGTTTGCAGTGACATGTGGACTACCTGTGTGGGCAAGGGAGGTAGAGTGAGTTCCACATGTGCTACCTGTACCTTGTTGTCCGGTTGCGGCTGAATTGGAACTAGCTGTATCCCTCTGATTCAGAAGTAACCCAAACCTCTCAAGCTCGAACCTTACTGCAGCAGCTGCAACAGACTCCAAGGCAGTTGTAGTAGGGGGGTCGGAGTGTCACCAGTAACTGCCATATGTGCATTTCCTCTCTTATTCTTCAATCTGGTCGGCACAAGATGTGGGTGAAGCTTCCAGCAAGTATCTCTTGTATGCTTTGGTTTCTTACAGTAGTCACAGACTAAGTCCCTTTTGTCTTCCTTCTTGTTCTCATTGCCATTCTGTTTAGGTTTCACAGCACTTACCATAGCAGACTGATCAGACATGAGATTCTTCATCATTACATCCCTCTTGCACTCCTCTCCTGAGACGAATGCATATGCTTGGGAGAGAGTGACACTATCCCTGGAAAGAAGATGTTGTCGTGCAATGTCATACTCAGGGTTAAGGCTAGCAAGGAATTTCGAACACCCTGTACTTCTCTAAGTGTTTTTGATAGGTAGCTGCATCCTTGGTGGTTTCCCAAGCAAAGGTCTCTAGATGGTCAATCTCCTGCCATAGGACCTTAAGGACTGAAAAATAAGCTGCAACAGATCTATCTCCCTGCCTAGTAGCAATAATCTGATTTCTCAGTTGATAAGCCCTAGCAACATTCTTCTTCTGTGAATAGGTCTCTACAACCCCATCCCATATCTCCTTAGCAGTGTTTGCCCATAAAAAGTTTTTACTTATATGTGGCAACATAGAATTACACAACAATGTCATTACCATATAATTTTCTTGCACCCACCGGGAGTTGCCAGTTTCGGGTTTTACCTCTTCACCAGTAATATACCCCAGTTTTCCACGAGCCCCAATGGCCATCTTTGCAGATTGGGACCATTCTAAGTAATTTGTACCATCCAACCTAACTGTAGTAATGGTTCCGGCTTCGAAGGGGTTTCCAGCACCTCCTCTCACTAGTCTCATTTCATTCCCGGGCTTATATTCAACTCTATGTCCCTCCATGTGTCTCAAAGAGGTCCAAAAAACAACTAAAAAATGCAACAAGAATAAACAGAATACCTTCTGGAACCGACGACACTCCTTTGGTGTCCTGGACTTTCTTCCCACGAAAGATTCCTTTTCGGTGGAAGAAGAGAGAGAAGAAGCAACTGCCCTCTCTAGAGGCCTCCAAACCACATGGAACTTGAATCGCCCCTTACAAAAAACCCAGAGGAACCCTAGAAAAATAGGGCACCACTACCTAGGTCAAAATTAAAGAGTCCAACAAAATCAGGACTCTTCCCCTTTCTCTAGTTTTTCCTGATTCTGATGAGAAACCCTAGACCAGCTACAAGGCATACAGATCCAACAAGAAAATCCAAAAACTGGGCTTACCTGAAAGCTTCGATCAACCTCTTAAAACTCCATGCAGTCGGCCGATCTAGGACTGCAGGAATAAATCTCTTCAAGAACCTTCAACCTGCTCTGATACCAAGTAGAAAACCTTATATGCTGATTTCAGCCAAGCTTCTTGTGAAACGAAGAGTAGTAAGTTGGGGATTTCAGCAAGAGAGGAAAGGGGAGAAAAGAGAAGAAGGTCGACTAGGATAGATTTACTTAACCCTAGCCGCCAGCCCCTCATTCTATTTATAATTATCTTAAGTATGAGATATTACAAGGATGCCCTTAGTAGGGCAGCAACTCAAACTAAGTAATTACAGCTCTTTAAAAAATAAAAACTAATGGGCCCAAGGCCCAACAACATCTTAATTTAAAAGAAAATAAACTAAACACAAGTCGGCCCACTCAACATAAAGCAACATTGACTTCTTCTCAAGCAGTGGTACCACAAGTTTTGGAAGCATCTAATGACATTTATGAGCCTGGTCATATTGGTGTTGAGGAGGATTGTGTGATTTCTCAAAGAAGTTAGACAAAAAAATTTTGATAGTTGAAGAAGTGATAGTGGGTAAGATTGGAGTTGATTTGGGTAGAAATAAGGTTTATCCAGTTCCCATGGTCTTAGATGGAGTAGTGGATGCAAAGAAACTTAGGGGTGCTAGTAAATCCCATCTGGTGCATGCTACGAAGGGCTTGATCAGAACTGGTCCTTGCAGTAACATAAAAGGGTGTATAGAAGAAGAGGAGCAAGCAAGAAAGTCATTAACCAGAAGATTCTTGGTGGGGATGGTGTTGACAATCTTAATGTTTCTGTGGTGAGTATTCACAAAGCAGAGTTTGAGAGGTTGGAAGAATTCAAGAAAAAAGAAAAAGGATAAGGAGGATTGCGAAGTCTCAAAGAGAGATGGCAATCTAATTGCAGTCCCAGAGGTAGACTCTGAAGGCAGCCTGGATGTGAAGAGGCTTGCAGATAGAGATGTTGAGGCTGGTAAAGCTTTGGGGTTATTTTTCTTTGGTAGAGAAGCAATTTCTAGAAAAGCTTTTAAATAATTCAAGAAAAGAAGCAAGGAGAGGTGCCAGAAGGGATTTTGAGGAATTCGAAAGAAAAAGAAAGGAATAGAAGTTGAAGAAAACCTGTTAGGAAGGAAACAAATCATGGGATGAGGACTTTTCAACCCAAGAAGATTCACTCACAGATGAAGACTGAAGACTTGGTTGGGCTGCGAGGAGGGGTTTCTGCTTCTAGCCAGCTGTTGGGTTGGTGGTCTATGTATTATTGGGTTTATTTGGGGCTTTGCCTTGATCTTTGCTTGGAATGGGTGGGGTAACCTCATGTTTGTAAATTGAGAGGTTAGCGGGTCTTTTTTTTTTTTTTTTTTGATCAATAACAGCAGTTAGCGGGTCTTTTTGGGGGCCTTGTGGCTGTTCTTCTCCTGGTGATGCCTTATCACCTTTCTGATGTATTTATTCTTTTTTCTTTAAAAAAAATAATTTATCCTTCAAAAAAAAGGAAGGGAAATGTGGGTCAAGGGAGAAGGTTTGGAAGAGGATCTTGAGGAATAATTTTGTTTTTGAGTCTATTGGATTTGCCTTTTGTAGTGCTGTTGAGTATTGTTGTTTCACCCTGTTTGCGCTTTCATGTAGGTTGATGGAGTATTGATTTTGATGTTGGGATTTTCCTTTTCTCTCTTGGGTGATTCCTAATCACCTTCCCCTTGTAATTTCTTTTTTATTTTCAACGAATTCTAATTTAGTATGAAAAAAGAAAAACCTAGGACCATCAGGAATCAAAGGAGTAATTAGAGATGAGAAGGGACAAGTAATGGAAGGACCTCATTGGTGTTGGTGAGTCCCTAATAGCAGAGTTAATGGCTGTGTTACAAGTAGTACAGTATGCTAGTGAAATAAATTTGAGCAAGCTGCTCATTGAAGGGAACTTACAGATGGTAAGGGAATATCTGCTGAATAGTGAGAGAGCCTTGTGTTCCTATAGGCATGTGGTCTATAAAAAAAAAATGAAACTAAGAGGGGATTTTGCTCCAAGCAGAAGCAAGTTGCCCCCAGATTTATCAATATACATCTCATGTAAACTAACTTCAACTGAATTGGGCAAAACTGAGATAGAACATATGCCAATTGTCATGGCATGTGTCTTTAGAAATAAGCATGACCTAAAATATATAGGACAGAGATGAATATAAAAGAACATAGTAGAAAACACTACCGATAAAAAAATGTAGAAAACACTACTAACATGATTATAACAGTACAATCTGATTAAAAAGAACTTCATTTTGCACAATAGGTGCAACTCAAGAGCTAAAGCATACTTGTCAAGGCTTCCAAGGTACTTGTTATATATGAAAAAATGAAGCTGGCCACCTGAAGAGCTTGTGAGTGCCTCAAAAAGATTGTGCACTGTAATTATATCCGCTACAGCAGCACAAGCAGGAGCAATTCGTGCAAAAGCCTCTGGTCCGACAGTTTTTTTGTCATCAACCTGGTCCAGAAACCAAAGAAAAGAAAACAAAAAGAATGAGAAACTACATAAATGATAATAACTTCAAGAGACCAATGGTTTATTAAGCTACACTACAGTAACTTTGATAATATCTTGTGAAGAAAAATAACCAGCACTTATTTCTTCCTTTAATCAGAAAATACAGGAAGAAAGATAAAAGTACGAGAGTAGGAGAGGAAGAACAGAGAAGAAAAACAAAGGAGAAGGAGAGGAGAAAATCGAACTCTCTCCAGCCCCAAACTTTTATTAATTGTGTTAAAAGGTTGTTTATGTATGTGTTATGTCAGTATTAGTACCATAGGGGTACTATTGTAATTTCCTGATTATACTATGATCGCCCTAATATAAATATGAGAGTTGGTGCCGCCAGCTTGACCTTTTTGGCTCTCAACTCTCTTCTCTCCTCTCTCTTCCCTCTTCTCTCTTCAGCCTCTATCTTCTCCGTTTAATATGGTATCAGAGTGAAAGGGAGATTGATCAAGTTTTTCCTTCCTCATCAGCTCTTTTATTTTTTTTTCTTTTTTTTGGAGAACCAAGAGAACAGCACCGGACTGATCTGAGAAGCTTTTTTCTTCCTTTTTTTCTTTATTTCTTGGTTGTGTACCAAGACAGAACCTGTAACAGGTTCGACTGACTGATGTGATCCTTGTGATATTTCTTGGTTGTGATCAGCACCTGTAGTTTCCCCTCTGTGTGGATCATGTGATCCTTGTGATATGTTTGTAGGTCGATGATGACCTGTGTGTGCTGTAAAGAAACCATGTGATGAGATTGTAGGTCTATGATGACCTGTGTGTACTGCAACAGCAGTAGGATAATATCTGAATGTTGTAGGGCTTCGTTGGGTCCAAAAGTTTGGAGTTTCTCAGTTTCTTAGTGCAGTTTTTTATTACTCCCAGCAGCAGTACATTGTGAGAAAGGGAGATAATGTGGACTGTGAAAAATAATAATAATAATAAATCTGTTGTAGTGTTGGACTGCTCTGCCCTTTAGTCTTGTGGCTATTTAGGAGTGATCTGAAGCAGCCATCATGAGTATTGAACACTCTGCCACATCTGGCATTTCCTCAATGCAGAATGGGATGAGTGGGGGTATAGATTTATCCTTCCCTATCGCTGTTATACCTCTGGATGGACTTAATTATCTAGAATGGTCAAAGGGGATCAGACTGTACGAGAGGAAAATAGGGTACATAAATGGGAAAATTAAAGAACCCAATTCCAGGAATGCAGAGCATGTCAAGTGGAACCAAGAAAACAGCAAGATAATGTCATGGCTCCTAGTGTCTATGCAACCTGAAGTGAGAAGAAATTTTATGTGGGCTGAAATGGTTTATGAGATCTAGGAACAAGCAAAGTCAACATACTCTGAACTGCGTCAC
Organism: Nelumbo lutea; assembly: GCF_056320005.1. Classification (NCBI taxonomy): domain Eukaryota; kingdom Viridiplantae; phylum Streptophyta; class Magnoliopsida; order Proteales; family Nelumbonaceae; genus Nelumbo; species Nelumbo lutea. The sequence goes on along the minus strand of NC_142687.1, from coordinate 56,038,313 downwards.
TATGCAAAGATTTACCAGTTACAAGCAGAGTCATCCACTTGTAAACAGCGGGAGAGAAGCCTCTCCATGCACTACTCGGACTTGACTTCCATCTAAAAGGAGTTGGACCATTACGGCATTACTAGAATGTGAACTAGAAGTGTGATGAAGATGCGAAAGCTTACAAGGCACTTGTTTCACAGCAGAGAGCTTTTGCCTTCCTTATAGGTTTAAATCCTATTTATGAATCCATTAGGGTACAAATCCTAGGAAGCAAGGATCTCCCATCTGTCCAAGAGGAATATTGCCTAATACAGTCAGAGGAAAGCAAAAGAAACTTGATGAATAGTTCTGAAGGGGATTCAGTTGCTTTGGCAGCAAAAGGGAATATTATTACAGGTAGGGGAAATTCCTTTAAGTAGGAAGACTCTCAAAAAAGGGTGGACGATAAGGACAAACTATGGTGTACTCATTGGCAGAAGCCTTGGCACACACGTGATACTTGCTAGGAAACTTCATGGGAAGCCGAAGTGGGCTCAGGAGTTGAACAAGAAACAGAGTTCATATCAGAATAAGAAGCAAGGACAACAAGGTCCAAGGAAGTCCAATGCAGCAAACATGGCCTCTCAGGAGACTCAGTCCTCTACTACTGTGACTCTGACGCACCCCTATGGTTTTGATCCTTGTTGAGCAAGAGCAAGAGCAACTGAAGAGACAAGAGGAGAGAAGAGAGGGAGAGAGGAGAGGAGAGCCGAGAGGACTGAAAGCCCCTTCTGAACTTAGGGGGTGAAAGAATGATCTATTATTATTTATACTAGTACAGCCGAACACTGTAAACAAAGGAAAAATTACAACAATACCCTTATGGTACTAAACCTGAATACATAAACAACTGACAACACTCCCCCTCAAGTTGGAGCATAGATATCAATCATGCCCAACTTGTCACAAAGATCATGATGTCTGGAAAGGTTTAAACCCTTTGTAAAGATGTCTGCAAGCTGGTTCTCAGAAGTGACATAGGGGGTACACACTTCGCCTGTGATAACTTTCTCTCTGATAAAATGCTTCTCAACTTCGATGTATTTTGTTCTATCATGTAGCACCGGATTGGCAGCAATGCTAATAGCTGTTTTGTTATCACAAAATAGAGTTATAGGTTTGGTCACTGGGAAACCCAACTCCCCCAACAAATTCTTTATCCACATGCCTTCAGCAACCCCGTGGACCATAGCACGATATTCAACTTCAGCACTAGATCTAGCTACCACATTTTGCTTTTTACTCCTCCATGTAACAAGGTTCCCTCCTATAAAGGTGCAGTAGCCACTAGTAGACTTTCTGTCACTTTGGGATCCAGCCCAATCTGCATCTGTATAAACCTCAACTTTCAAATGTCCGTGCTTTTGAAACAACAAACCAGTACCCAGATACTTCTTCAAATATCGAAGGATTCTCTCTACTGCTTCAAGATGAGAAGACCTAGGAGCATGCATGAATTGACTGAGGACGCCAACAGCATATGCAATGCCTGGGCAAGTCATAGAAAGGTATAACAATCTCCCTACAAGCCTCTGAAACTGTTTCACATTCTTGAGTGACTCACCACAGTTGTCACCTAATTTATGGTTGGGGTCGATGGGAGAGTCAACTGGCTTCACCCCCATCTTTCTAGTGTCCTGAAGTAAATCTAGGACATATTTCCTTTGAGAAATGAAGATACCATTCTTTGATCGGGCAACTTCAATTCCAATGAAGTATCTGCCAGGTCCTAGATCCTTTACTTCAAACTGAGTTGCAAGGAAAATTTTCAATTTCTGAATTTCATCCTCCCAATCACCAGTAACAATTATGTCATCCACATAAACAATTAGAGCAGCAATTTTACCTTCTCCTTTTTTCACGAACAGTGTGTGATCTGATTGACATTGCCTGTATCCTTTCTGCTGAACTGCCACATGGAATCTACTGAACCAAGCTCTTGGTGATTGTTTCAGCCCGTATAAGGACTTCTTCAACTTGCACACTTTCTGTTCATTGCCTTGGGCTAGAAACCCAGGACATTGAATCATGTACACTTCCTCTTCAAGGTCACCATTCAAGAATGCATTCTTGATGTCTAGCTGGTGTAAAACCCAATTCAGATTGGCTGCAAGAGAGAAAATGACTCTAATGGAATTCATCTTGGCAACAGGGGCAAAAGTTTCTACATAATCAACTCCATACACTCACTTGAGTAAATCCCTTTGCCACTAAGCGAGCTTTATACCTTTCCACTGTTCCATCAGCCTTATGCTTGACTGTGAACACCCATTTACATCCAACTGGAACCTTTCCCTTAGGAAAATCAACAAGTTCCCATGTGCCATTTTTGTGAAGGGCGTTAACTTCTTCCCTCATGGCATTTGTCCATTCAGGAACTGAAAGAGCTTCTGCCACATTCTTAGGAATAGGGACACTGTCAATAGAGGTAAGGAATGCACGGAATGAGGGTGAAATGTTCTCTTAGGAGACAAAGTTGGAAATGGGATGTTTTGTGGTGCACAATCTAACACCCTTCCTGTGAGCAATAGGACGGTCAAGATCATTAGCAGTAGAGGAATCATTTTCAATAGATTCAAAGGCATCATTGGGAGCTAAAATACCTGAGTGAGTATGATCCTCCCTCGAGGAGTCTGGTGGCACTAGAGGTACAGCTTCCAGATTCTCTACTGTTAGACAGTTTTGTATGCCCTTAGCTTCAATCTGATTTGATGTACTTTTGTTATTTAGTGGAAATAAATAAAGTGCATGTTTGATTCATGTTGTTTGGTTTAATTCTGTGTAAAACCCTAAAACTGGACATTTATAGACTCATGTTAGTTTTAAATGTTCACAGCCGTTGGATAAGTCTGGGGAGATTTATCCTGCCAAGGCTGATACTGGTGTGCTACCAAGTGTTGGGATGGCCTGTCTCAGCCATCAGGGTAAGACCCGAGGCACATGCAGTATGGGATTACTTGAATCCTTGAACCGGACCAGATTTCCAGTATTGCCCTGGACCTTGGAGATAGATGGGCAAAACTGGAAAGTTACACCTGACCCCTAGACTCGATTATGACATTTCACTAGGTGTTGGATCAGGCTGCCTTTGATATGCCATTCAGTGAGATCCTTAGCGGGGATCAAAACCTGGGTATGTTGGGGCAGTTTGAGAATTCATCTGAGTGGGTGATCATAGTGACAGAATCAGCCACTTTGTCGGACAAAGGGTAATGATCGGGAATGCACTCTCTCTGATGGAAACCAAACTGCCGGCAGTTGATTTCAATCGTTGGAATTTTGTTTTGCAAAATTAATATATTTATATATATATATATATATATATATATATATATATTAGTACGGTTTCGAATTGTTTGCAAATGGTTTTAATTCCCGGGATCCATGTGAGAGGAGAGTGTGGCACTGTTCCTTGCAGCCGAGGGAGAGGTCCTCTCTTGTCGGGCAGTGCTTGATCATTAAGGGCTGAGAGGTTAAGTGTAAGACCATTGAGGATAAATACCTGATGGGCTAATCTTGCACCTGCCCACAGTCCCTGGGTTTTTATAAGATGGCTTGGCCCAGGGACCACTTAATGTAAGTGTTGGGCCCATAGGGTCCATATGATGGACTCAAGGGGTTCATTGAGTTTTTCAGTGAATTCGGCTGGGCCTTGTTTTAGAGGTTGGGCCGAACCCATGTGGCTGGTGTGTAGATCAATGCTTGGGTCCCACGCCATACAAAGAAGCCCAACTGGGCAGCAGATTGGAAAGTAATTAGACACTGAACACTTAATGGGCCAAAAGCCCATTTCGAGGTGGGCTGATATGATCACCCATCCATGGGGCGAATTTGAGATTAAAGTTAGTAAAAGGATTGGGCCTTAGCCTTATCCACTCTCAGAGACCAAATTCAAATTAGATTTGAATCTGGTAACCTCCTGATAAGATCAGGAGTAAGCTAACTCTATCTGCAGAAAGGATTAAGATTATCCTCTATCCAAATACTGATTTGGATTGGGATAACTCCTAAAAAGGAGGTTTCTTAATCAAGAAGAAAGGAGGAGATTTCGAACCACCTTGAAGAGGTATAGGATATCTCCTGCGAATTGAGAGGGGCTCTCATTCATACTCTCCAGAAAAACAGAAAAAGAAGTTCAGCCTTTTTCGTTTTGGAGATCTCCTCCTGCCGCCGCCATCTGCCATTGCAAGATTAGATCTTTGCGGAAAAGAAAGTCAAGAAATCTGTTCTTGACATCAGTCTTGCAAGAAAGACTGAAAAGGATTCAGTGTTTAGTACTTCCAAAGGATTCTTGTGAAGGATCCAGTGTGTAGGACGCACCCTGCTGGTTCTGTTCCATTCACAGCTGTGTCATCTTCAGCAGGAACGGATCTTGGAGCATCCTTTGGGCGTGAACACCAACTTTGGGAGAGACTGCTTCTCCGGATCAGGTATATTCCTCCCATTTATCTTTTGGTACAGATCTGGTTTGATTATGGTTCAAGTAGGATCCTTGAATATTGTATTCTAAATTTAGGGAATATGATTCCCAATTGAGAGAAGGTAGGAAATTTTTGAAATTCGCCCACCCATTCCGCAACCTTTATGGCGTCCATTAGATGGATCCTACCATTCTTTCATCTACAACTCTTGGATTTGAGCTCTTGGATTTGGCTGGCCTTTGCGGCGATGAGAAAAAACACGAAAAGGTGGAGGGTCAAGGAGAGAGGGAAGCTGAACTAGTTTCTCCTCATGTCTACACTCCCCCTGAGGAGAAACAGGATAGAAAGGCTTATCTTCAAAGAAAGAAACCTCCATGGAGACATAGAATTTACGAGAAACAGGATCAAAAACACGGTAGCCCTTTTGAGTGAAGGAGTAACCAAGAAATATGCAAGGTATAGCACGAGAGTCCAATTTCCCACGGGTGGGAGACAGATTTTGAACAAAACACCGACAACTAAAGACACGAAGAGGAATAAAAAGAAGGGGAGCCTTAGGAAAGAGAAGTTGATGTGGGGCTTTGTACTCTAACCAACGAGAGGGCATACGGTTTATAAGGTAAGTGGAACAAAGAACAGCTTCAAGCCAAAACCGTTTGGGAACATTCATATGAAGTAGTAAACTTCGAGCCACTTCAAGGAGATGTCGGTTCTTCCGTTCGGCCACACCATTTTGTTGTGGTGTGTGCGCACAAGAGCTACGGAGAAGGGAACCATGCGAAGCAAAAAATTCCGTGAGGTCACTATGAAAAAATTCCTTTGCATTATCTGATTGAAAATTTTGGATTTCAGTTTGAAATTGAGTGAAGACCATCCGCTGGAAATCTTGAATGATTTTTGGTACTTCTTCCCTGGTTCGCATCGGGTATACCCACGTAAATCTAAAATAATCATCAACGAGGGTAATGAAATACTTGTAGCCACTCTCAGATGGTAAAGTAACCCCACACATCAGAATGAACAATGTGAAATGGAGATTCAGATTTACTATGTCTTTGAAGAAAATGAGTTCTACAATGTTTACTCAACTGACACGTTTGACAAGAAAAGTCAGAGACAAACATTGACTTAAACAGTTCTGGGAATACAACTTTCAAAGACTCAAAAGACAAATGACCAAGACGACAATGCCATAAATAGACTTTTTTCTTACAGGACTGACTCATAGACTCTGTAACATGAAGACCAGCCTTATTCTCCAGCATGTAAAGTCCATCAACCATACGACCCCTACCAATCATCCTCCCCAAGGCCAGATCCTGAATCACACAATGAGAAGGGAAAAAAGTCACTGAGCAATTCAAGGAATTAGTAACACTACTAACAGAGAACAAATTAATGGGAAAGTTTGGAACATGAAGAACATCAGAGAGGGTAAGGCCAAGAGGAAGAGAGAGAGTTCCTTGACCAGCTATGGAAGAGTATGATCCATCGGCTAGTCTCACCTTGTCTCTTCCAGAAAGAGGGTGATAGGTTTGAAAGTAAGAGGACGTACCAGTCATATGTTTTGATGCTCCAGAATCAATGATCCATGGAGAGTCATGGGTGTGAGAAACAACATGGAAAGCAGTGGCAAGGTTACCTGACGTAGATGCAAATGAGGTTGAGGGAGGAGTATTCATCTGACGAATTGCTCTACCATAGAGCTTTAAATGGTCACGGAAGGAATTCATAATGTCCTCCCTCGGGTCAGGTCCAGTGAGATGTGTCTGAGTCACAGTAGAAATGGTGGGCTGATGCTCCCGAGTAGCCATGTTGGTCATGTGATGTTTCTTTGTATTTTGCTGCCCGTACTTCTTATTCACCTCTGAACCTTGCTTCTTAGTCAGATCTTGAGCCCATTTTGGTTTCCCATGAAGATCCCAACACGTATCTTTGGTGTGTCGGGGTTTCTGGCAATGAGTGCACCACAATTTTTCCTTATCTTCTGTTTTTTTCTGGAGATCTCCTTTCCGGGAAGAAGATCCCCCCACCAGTAGATACACCCCCTTTTGCAACTAACACAACAGCATCCCCATCAGGGTTGTTCATCAAATTTCTCCTGCTTTCTTCAGATTGTACAGGAGCATAGACTTCCTGAACAAAAGGGAGATCCTTAGAGCTGAGAATCTGAACTCTGATAGATTCATACATAGGATTCAGACCATGTAAGAATGCAAACGCCCTTTGCTGGGAGACAATCTGTTTGTACTTCTTAGCATCCTCATCACACTTCCAATCCACACTCTGGTAGTGATCCAACTCCTTCCAGGCAGATGTTAAGTCAGAGTAATAGACCGATAAACACCTCTCCCCTTGTCTACAAGTGGAAGATGTTGCCTACAGTTGATAAATTTTGGCATAGTGTCTCAATTCTGAATATGTAGACTTTGCTTGTTCCCAAATTTCATTCGCAGTTTCAGCCCACATGAAATTCTTCCTGATTTGAGGTTGCATGGAAACCAAGAGCCAGGACATAACAATATTGTTCTCCTGATTCCATCTGTCATATTCAGCACTCCCGGAGGATGGTTCTTTTATCCTCCCATTAATATAGCCTATCTTCCCCCTTGCAGTGATGTATAACTTGATCCCTCTTGACCACTCTAGGTAATTTAAACCATCAAGAGGGTCAACAGCCATAAGAAAGGATAGGTCACCCCCACCCATTCCATTCAGCATTGAGGAAACTCCAGATGAGGCTGAATCTTCACTACTCATGATTTCTGGTTTTAAAAAAAAAAAAAAACAGCAACCAAAGGAGCACTTCCGTACAAGGCTATTATAGAAACAGGTCCTTCTGACCTACGGTTTCACTGGGAGCAAAGACTGAACACTGTTGTGGCAGTACACTACTATGGCAGTACTTCCCCCTTGTCTGTATAACCTACGGTCTTGTAGGAATCCAAGAAAAGAACATTGCAGTTGCAGTACACAATCAGGTTTGTATGACCTACAGTTGTACAGAGGTCATATGACCCTCCAACAGAATAGAAAAAACGGGTGAAGCTCACCACACCCCTAATCGGCAGGTCTGGTAGCCGAACAGTCAATGACTGAGATCAATACAATATCTGCTTTAGGACATCAACAGTCCATCAAAGGGGTAAAGAAATACAAAAAAATATTGAATACAACTGCTTTGTTAAAGAAATAAAGTCCCTCAATAGTCCATCAATTGGCTGAACAGTCAATCCGAAAGGCAGCCGAACAGTAAATGAACAGTACCTCTTTTAACTTCAGATGATAGCCTCTTTGTAAACCAGAACTCCCTCTACGAACCTCAAATGATAGCCTCTCTACAGTCGAATAGACAATGAATACCACTTCTGGGCTGGAAGATGAAAAGTCTCTATAACTTCTGGGTCGAACTGAATACAACTGATTAGCAGTTCAATGGATACAGCCCTGGGAGATGAAAAGACTATCTGCTCGACATTGAACAACAGGTTTGCTTGACACCACCCTTCAGGCATGGACAACTTGCTCTGATACCATGTTGAGCAAGAGCAAGAGCAAGTGAAGAGACAAGAGGAGAGAAGAGAGGGAGAGAGGAGAGGAGAGCCGAGAGGACTGAAAGCCCCTTCTGAACTTAGGGGGCGAAAGAATGATCTATTATCATTTATACTAGTACAGCCGAACAATGTAAACAAAGGAGAAATTACAACAGTACCCTTATGGTACTAAACCTGAATACATAAACAACTGACAACAATCCTCAATTCGTCTGATGGGCTCTGCCCCTTCTCCCTCAACCTCATTTACATTTACATTAGGTAACTCTGCCACAGCTTTCCATATCTCTTCTCATTCCCCTGACTCTCCTTAGATAATTGATTTTGGAGCATCAGACCATATGACTGGTAAGTCAAGTTATTTTCAGTCTTATCATCTCCTCTTTGGGAGGGATAAAGTGACACTAGCCAATGGCTCATTCTCCACCATTGCTGGTCAAGGAACCATATCCCTTCCCTTTGGCCTTAATCTTTCTAATGTTTTGCATGTTCCAAAGTTACCCATATATTTGTTTTCGATCAGTAGTACACCCCATATCAAATCTGAAGAGCAACTTGCAGATATATTCACAAAGGGCTTACATCACTCGCGACATAATGATTTATGTGACAAGTTGGGCATGATTGACCTCTATGTCCCAACTTGAGGGGGAGTGTTAAAAGGTTGCTTATGTATGTGTTATGTCAATATTAGTACCATAGGGTACTATTGCATTTCCTAATTATATTATGATCGCCCTAATATAAATATGAGAGTTGGCGCCGTCAGCTAGACTTTTTTGGCTCTCAACTCTCTTCTCTCCTCTCTCTCCCCTCTTCTCTCTTCTTCCTTCTCTCTTCAACCTCTATCTTCTTTGTTTAATAAATTTGATCAAAAGAAATTTAGAGATAATTACATAGATACCCTTGTATAGGGCTGATGCATATAAACTTAGATAAAAATGGTTAACAAGCCCATGAGATAAAGGCCTATTAACACAAAAAATAAATAAAAAATATAAGACTAAAGTAAACTAAGGCCCATCCGGCCCAATATCTCTACACTCGCCCTCAAGTTGAGCATAGATGTCAATCATGCCCAACTTGCATACATATTGCTACAATTTAGCTTTAGGAACTCCCATGGTAAGTACATAAGCCAGTTGCTCTTCAGATGCAATAAAGGGTAGGCAAACTTCTCCCAGTTCCACTCTCTCTCTCTCTCTTTAATGAAATGCCTATCCACCTCAATATGCTTCGTTTGATCATGTTGGATAGGATTATGTGCTACATTAATGGACGCTTGATTGTCACAATACAACATCAAGGGTTCACCCATCTCCTCCATCAGAGACTGTAACCATAAAAGCTCTGATACACCATGTGCCATGGCTCTATATTCTGCCTCAGCTAAAGACCTAGCTACCACTAACTACTTCTTGCTCTTCCAAGAAACCAAATTTCCAGCAACCATACTACAATACCCAGATGTAGACCTCCTATCATCAATACATCCTACCTAGTCTGCATCTATATATGCTTCCAGTTTCCTGTAACCATGCTTTCCAAAAAGTATACCTTTTCTTAGCATACCCTTTAAGTAACTCAAAATTCTCTCTATTACAGCCATATGTGTATCTCTGGGGGCATGCATAAACTGGCTAATGACACTAACAACATAAGAAATGTCAGGGTGAGTCATGCATAGGTACAACAACTACCCAAGCAACCTCTAGAACACTCCCCTATCCTCAAGTAACTCTTCATCAGAAGCAAAGAGCTTTCTGACCAATCAGTGTGATAGCAGGTTTGACCCCAAGTTTGCCTATTTCAATAAGCAAGTCAAGCACGTACTTACATTAGGAGATTGAAGATGCCATCTTTGGACCTAGCAACTTCAATCCCCAAGAAGTATCTCAATTCTCCCAAATCTTTAGTTTCAAATTCAGCATTAAGAAAGTGTTTGAGGCTATCAATTTCTTGCACATCGTCACCAGTAACTACAATGTAATCTACATAGACAATTAAGAAGATAATAACTAGAGCACCTCTCCTCTTCACAAAGAGGGTATGGTCTGACTACATCTATGTGTATCCAAAGTGAACAAGGGCAGCCCTAAACCACTCAAACCAAGCTCCCAACCTCTTGGTGACTGCTTAAGGCCATAGCGTGCCTTCTTCAATTTACATACCTTACCCTACATTACATATGCACTTATTCATGCAACTCCCCATTCAAAAAATCATTCTTTACACCAAACTGATAGAATGGCCAATCAAAATTAGTTGTCAAAGATAACAAGACTCTTACAAATGTCATTTTAGAAACAAGGCAAATGTCTCCAAGTAGTTTATCCCATATGTCTATGTATACCCCTTAGTAATCAAACAAGCCTTGTACCGTTCAATGGATGCATGGCATTTTATAGTATAAAATCATTTGCACCCAACAGCCTCCTTGCCTTCAGGTAAATCAACCACATCCCAAGAATCATTCTTATGCAACACTTCTATCTCAGTTTTCATATCATGCTTCCATTCTGGTTTTGAAAGTGCTTCTAATATAGACTTAGGGATAGGCCTAGAAGAAATAAAGGCTAAGAAGGAATAATATGATGAGGAAAGAAATAGAAGAGATACTTTGAGATACAATGTGCAGTGCCCTTTCTCTTACCCTTTCTTCTGGAAAGGGGGCTACAAAGGTATGGGCTCAGTACCTACTGCCTCTTCTGCGACTGGGAGTATAGGAGGCTTAATTGTAGGAGTGGAAATAACCTGCTCATTCCTGAACCTTTGCCGCTTGTACCACCTCTAAAAGATAGTAGGCATAAATGAAGAAGGATGTGGAGGCAGTGGTGAAGGAACCGAAATGGGAGAACTAGGAGATAACTTAATAGGAGGAGGGGACACAAAAGGAGGTGAGTCAACAAGAAGCTCACCGCTGGACTCAATAAAAACAAGAAGAGGAACATCAAATAACATAAAGGAACTCTCCCCCTTAGGAAAATGACCATAAAAGGGAATGGACTTCACAAAAGTGACATCTGTGGAGACAAAACACGAGTAACACTAACTAGATCAAAAAAACAATAACCCTTCTATGTGGAGGCATAACCAAGGAATATACATCTACGAGCCTTTGGAAACAACAAGCTAATACGATTGATAAGATAAGTTGTTTTAATAACAACATCCCCCCAAATTTTGGTAGGACCATGTGAGGCAAATAACATGCTTCTGGCTGCCTCAACAATATGACAATTTTTTCATTCAACAACTCCATTTTGTTTTTTTTTTTTTATGAATAAGGATAGTTTATTACTTCAAAAGAAAAAGAAGACCTCATACAGTAGCCCGTGGAGAGGTGCAAGCTGCAGCCTCTCCCTACTGATTACAAAGAAACTTAAAAGGAAAAGGAAAAGATGAACATTACAGCTAAGGACAGGGGATTAGTAGGTGATAACAACCCTCCTTGTGAGCTCTACAGAGAAAGGACAGGACATTAGTAGGTGATAACAATCCTCCTCGTGAGCTCTACAGAGAATACACCAGTTGGGTGAAATACAAAGGAAAAATCTTCTCTTTTGTAGATTATCTAAAGTGTTCACTTTCCCATGGTACACTTCCCAACAAAAAGCCATTATCTTTGGGGGAACTGGCCTACACCAAATTTCCTTTGAAGAGAAAACCTGTTGAGAGGGAAACTGACAAAGGGACTAGAAAAAGAAGAACAAGAAAAGGTCCCTTTGGGCTGAGGAACCCAAATCCTATTGTCCGGCTTAGACGGTTCCAAACAAACTTTATTCAAGAGATGGAATAGATTAGATAAGGAATTAATTTCCTCATCCCTTAACCCCCTACGAAAACTGCATCTTGTTGTATTGTGCATAATCAAGAGCTTTGGTGAATAACTCCAAAAGTATAAAGATAAGAAACATGACTCTTCTCAAAATATTCTTTTACTTTATCTTACTGAAATATCTTGATACAAGTATCAAATTGGGTAAGGATAAATTCATGAAACTATTTCATAATCTTTAGGACTTCATCACATGAACACATCAAATATATCCAAGTGTACTAAGAAAAGTCATCAATAAACAAAATAAAGTATCAATAGCCACCCAAGGAGGGTAAATGGTAAGGCTCCCACACATCAAAGTGCACAATATGGAAAGGAAAAGTAGATCTTTTATTACTCAAAGGATAAGTGTTTCTACAATGCCTTGAAAACTCAAATGACTATGAAAACTTGACAATTTGACTTCTTTAAACAATTTCGAAAATAAGTGGCTCGAAGCTAAAAAAGAAAAATGACCTAGCCAAAAATGGCATAACATGACACGACTAATAGAAAAGCAACTTTCAAGGGTTGTCCTTGGCTTTTTCTTGGGTACATCAAGCAAGTATATTCCATTTGATCGCCACTTACAATCACCTTCTGAGAATGTAGATCCTTAAAAATGCAATAAGGGAAAAATATTATACGACAATTTAATGATTTAGTCAGGCTACTTACAAACGAAAGGTTGGTGTGCAGTTCCGAGTCATGAAGGACAAAGGTGAGGTTGAGGAAATTTGTGGCCTTGATGTCTCCCTTGCCAGAAATAGGAGCAAGACAGTCATCATCTAGGGTTATTTTGTCACGACCAGAAAGCATGTTATAGGAATTAAATAAGGTAGAAAAATTAATTATATGATTAGAGGCTTCAGAATCTATGATCCATGGGATTCTACGCTTATCTGCAATAGTTGCATGATTGGCAACTACATGTATACCTAAATGTGCAAAAGTAGTGCAAGTTGAATTTCCTGAAGGATTAAAAGCTTATGCGACTATGCTCTTAAGGTGATTAACCATCCTCCCATACTTCTCAAATTCACCTTCACTTCTACTAGTTGCTCAATAGTAGTCTTTTCATTAGAACCCTTGTCACTGCCTAGAACCATAGTTGCATTAGCATTCCCAGTCTTTTCCATTTCCATCTTTCTTACTGTTATTAGCATTCTTGAACCGAACCAACAAAAGTTCTAAGTGTAACTTCCAGCAAGTATCCTTTGTATGTTTTGGCTTCTTGCAATACTCACATATAATATCTTTCCTTCCCCAAACTACCTAAAGTTTCACCCCTACATTAGCAAAGTGGTCAACCGGAATTACCCCTGAACCTGTACTTTCCTTCTACTTTCCTCACTACTCACCATAGAATCAGCATGAGAGAGGGTAACATCATCCTTTACCAATATATTTTGATTGGTAATGTCATATTTTGGATTCAGCCCTATAAGAAATTCAAACTCCCTGTTTCTTTCCACAAGTTTTCTATATGTTTCAACATCTTTTTTACTCTCCCAAGCAATCGCCTCCATCAAAATCAATTTCTTGCCACAAAGATTTCAGCATTGAATAATAAACGGTTAATGGTTTTTCCCATTGTCATAAATTATTCACATCACTTTTTAGCTTATATGCTCTAGCCACATTCAATTTCTGGGAGTACGTCTCTGCAACAATATCCCAAATTCCTCTGCAAAATTTATCCACAAGTAACGTTGGCTGATATGAGGTTGCATTGAATTCACCAACCAACCAATAACAATATAATTTTCCTTCATCCACGTCTCGTGGGAGGGATCATCTTCCTAAGGTTCCTTCTTACTACCAGAAATATACCCCCACTTTCCTCTACTATAAACATATATTCTGACTGACAATGACCAAGCCAAACAATTGGTTCCATCAAGCTTCACTATGGTCATGGCTAGAGAGGGTCAACAGAGGCTCTTGGAGCCCATCCAAACTCTGAGCTATGCTTGATTTCTACTTCAGAGTGCTTCATTGTTTCTAAAAATTCAAGAACCAATATTCAAACAGCAAATAAGAATCATTGGAAAAGATAACTAAAACTGACCTCAACAGGATCCCCAGTTTGTGATTTCACCATACCCAGAAACCCAAGAGAAAACAAGAAAAAACCCAACTGCCCCTTGTAGGCCTTCCAAAAATCAGTTCTACTTGAACCAATCTCTATAGCGATTAAAAAGGATCCCTTCAAGCCCTGAGCTCCAAGTTGGAAACCCCTCTAGGACCCTTAATTCAAAAACCTCCAGTTTCTAGGGTTTTGGGCAAGAACTCCAAAAACTGTCTTGAGCACCAATCTGATCGCCTCTTTTCTCCTGAAATCCTCTACCAACTGGGCTGATTATCTTCTTTAATCAATTATCCATTCAATTCTCCATACACAATGTGTATGGGATTAAAGAGAAAAGAAAAAAAGATGGTTATATGCTCTAATACCAAGAAGAAAAATAACCTGCACTTATTTCTTCCCATAATTAGAAAATGCATCAAGAAAGATAAAAAAAGTATGAGAGCAGGAGAGGAAGAGAAGAGAAGAGAAGAGAAACAAAGGAGGAGAGGAGAATATTGAACTCTCTCTCTCCAGTTCCAAACTTTTATTAATTAAATCAAAAAAAAATTTAGAGCTAATTATGTAGATACCCTTGTACAGGGCAGATGCTTATAAACTTAAAGAAAAAAGGTTAACTGGCCCATTAACACAAAAAAATAAAAATAATAAATATAACACTAAACTAAACTAAGGCTCATCTGGCCCAATATCTCTACATGTATGAACACTGTAAGTGATAGAATTGTGGCTTGCCACCACCTTACATTATGCATTAAATGGTTTAGCAATTTGCAAAGAAACATTCTGTGTAAAGTAATATGATTGCAGCTTTCCACCACCTTACATTATGTATTAAATGATTTACCAATTTGTAGAGAAACAGAGAATATTTAGGATGTGTGGAGGAACCTGAACAGCCATGTTTGTTGAATTTGAATAAAAAAATGACCATCCATCCTCATTCTCATTTTCCTGAACATTGCAAGATTCATCTCCCTATGACATAAAATAAAAGTGTGTATAGAAGCCTCACATTAGTAAGAGTCCTGCTGTTCAAAAAAAATCTATCTACGGATAGATAGATAACATTAATCTTCAGTATTTCAATGATCAGAAAAAAGATCAATCTTCAACGCTTCTTAAAAATATCCAATAATGATGATTGTCTTACTTTGTGTAAGGGCTCAGGCTCGCTCTTAACACCAGGGTCTTCCCATGCAAGCATCATATCATATGTCAATAAGCTGAATTCTTTATCACTCAAATAATCTGGGCGTTGAGTCAACACATTGAGTGCTTGATATGAGCAGAATTCTAGCAAATTTCGAGCATAAGTAGAAACATGCTGAGCATGCTCAGGCAGCTGAGTCTCGAAGCAATGTTGCAATTCTTCTGTTGGAATTTGAAGAATCCTGTGATAGTACAAGGAATCTTACAGGAAGGCAAAGCAGAGAAGTAAAGTGAGAACCACGTCATTTTTTATGCATATTGTTTTGTATTTTGCCAGTATTACATGGACTCACATAAGTGGACAAAGTATCCATGCTGGACTCACATTAGATTCCAACACTCCACAGATTGATTTTAATTTGCATGTCTGCATCCATATGAAACATTGGGTTTCTCTCATACTACAAACAAGATTCCGAAACACTGGATTCTACTGCAAGCAGATAAAAAAGGGCAGCCCAGTGCACGAGGCTCCCACAAATGTGGGTCTGGGGAGGAACAGATCTACGCAGCTTTACCCTGTGCATACAGAGAGGCTGTTTCCAAGATTTGAGTCACCCAGGTTGCAATGGAGCAACCCAACCATTGCACCAAGGTCCATGCTCAGCAACGCAACTGTGGCAATTCTACTGCAAGCAGATATTATTTTTTATTTCCTGGAAGGGGTCTTAGGGACTTATTGTGTTTTTTTTCTTGAAAAGTAACAAAAAATTTATCTTAATGGTCTAAAGAGTCATACCAAACAGAAAAGAAAACAGAAGGGAACAAAAGAGTCAAGAAAAGAAGCAGAAATCCATGCTTCTCGAAAAAAGGCATAGGCTCAGTTTTATTCTGTAAGTCAGCTTGCCAAAACTAAGTATTGGACTCCTGTATAACCTATAGTAGAGGCATTCTCCGCCTAAAGATGGTCAAATTAATGGGCTTTTGGGATTCCACTTGGAAGAAAGATTTCATTCTCCTGTTCCATGGTATTGAACCCATACGGTCATTTACTCTTGTCTAAAACAGATTCACTTCTGGTTGTAAAGAAAACCTCTAACTGGGTGTATTCTTCAAAACTTGAAATTGAGCTCATCCTTAAATAAACTCAAAAGGAAATCCCAGAATATAGCCATGTCATTTCACATGGTACCCAACAGGCTACAAAAAAAGATATTAAATTCATCTGCTTTTACATTGATCAAATTACTGGTATCTGAATTCTTCAGTATCTGGGTAGACCTAGATAATCCTAGTCACCATTTAATGAGGTCAAGCTAAGACAACCTACAACTCCATCTTCGCCGTAAACCACGTAAGTAAGCACAAATAAACCCTAGTTCCTTATGCACAAATGAATTTGATACGAGAGAAGAGAACGAATGTTACTTGGAACAACGACTGACGACGGAATTAGCGATAGGAGATAGTTGAGGGATGGGCTTGGAAAAGTCATCGCTCGTCTCTTCTTCCGACTTTCGACCACTGCGGAAGAGGGACGTAATGGACTTTTGCCTTATGAAACCCTCAATTATCCCGATCCCATTCTCCATTTGGAGAGAACCGAGGAGCGGAGGAAGATATAGAGGTTAGAACCCTGGTTTCCTGAAACGCAGTCAAAGCTTCTTCTTACTCGCAGTGCAGGCGAAGCAAAGTATGAACATGGAAGGAATATATTTGGATGGATTAATCATGGGGTGATCCCCGCCATATGCATATTCTGATTACTTTTTAACTCTGTAGTTCGTTCAAGCTCAACGAAGTCACTGGAATTATTTATAGGTTTCTCTCTCTAATGCTGTGTTTGGGTCGAAAGAAGGGAAAGGTAGGGAAAGTAGAGGAAAGGTAGGGAAACAAGCACAGCCTATAGCCCTCATGCCTCGGAGTTCAGATTTTGTCCTGCCTCTGTACATTGGGAATATCTCACATCACATCGAGTTCCAAAAATGAGGAGGGACAGGAACTATACATTACGGAGCGCTCCATACATTGATTTCACGGAATGTCCTTTTTGCATATTTAAAACATCTCCGGTATTTATATTTATTATCTATGGAGAAATATTTTCAATATACGGTGGAACGTGGCTGTGAGATTGGTCTAAGGAGCAAAGCTCCATACATTGATTTCACGGAATGTCCTTTTTGCATATTTAAAACATCTCCCGGTATTTGTATTTATTATCTATGGAGAAATATTTTCAATATACGGTGGAACGTGGCTGTGAGATTGGTCTAAGGAGCAAAGCTCCATACATTGATTTCACGGAATGTCCTTTTTGCATATTTAAAACATCTCCCGGTATTTGTATTTATTATCTATGGAGAAATATTTTCAATATACGGTGGAACGTGGCTGTGAGATTGTTCTAAGGAGCAAATCCCAATTTATACGAGGATAGTGTAAACATGCTTCTATGAGGACCAAATCTGATCTCAATGTCTCGTCTGTTTGTCTTCTTACGAGAGGGCTGAGCCAAGTTGTGTGTTTCCAAAAGTGGAAAAGTAAGTGCCCTTTTGGCCAAAAGAGGTAATGAACTTATGGGATTAAGATCAAAATGAATTCGAGTTCAATCCTCACAAAACAATGTTTACATTGTGTAGGTATATACTGTTTACTCAGACCTTTAAAGAACACTCAAACATCAAGACTAACACCACAGAAGCATATGCGAGCAACCTGCAATCGACCCCCATGTTGCGATCAACTTGTGACACACTGTCACCTCTGTGATAAATTCACAATACATGAAACAAAACCATGATAAATTTGCGGTCCACCGAGCCCAATCAGTGCCCGAACCTAAAAAACCCCATAGGGACCCGTCCAAAGGACCCAAGCCCACCTGAGCGTGCAATGAAGCTACACCTGCTACAACGTGCGATGAACTCACAGCCTGCAAACCCACTCTTGACGACAGGTTAGAAGGGACAGCAGGCCGAGCCCATGGCGAGGCCCGTGTGTGCCCAAAAGCATACGAACCCACGATAGCAAAGAACCCTGTGAGCCACCACGTGGAATCAACAAAGTATCAACCACCAAAACAATGACATTACCATTGCCACATAAGATTAGTTATAACGCGCAAAAAAGCAATAGCACACGTGAATAATGAGGGATCTCGATGATAAGAAAAGCCAATCCCTGAGAGGATCCCCATGAAACATGTGGCGATACCCCAGTAGCGCATCCAATAATTGACAACGAATCAAATATTCCCTTTTTCGATACGGAGCGAATATCCTCATCTCCTACCTTTTAGGATCTTGGGATCCCTTCCATAAATAGGGATCCTCCTCGTATCACAATCATCTGATTCCAAGCAATCTATTACCTAGTACCCCCGAGTTATTCCTATTTCCTACATCTTCAACCCAAAGATCCTCACTTCTTTGTCCACAAGACCCTTCTCTGTCTTTCAAAGAGACCACTCCTCACCCCAGCCTTACCCCTCCTACACATTGTACTCACAACCACTTACAATTGTGTAATGAGAATATCTCTATACTTGTATATTTTTATTCATAGGGAGATATTTCCAATGCACACTTGCACGCTACTTTGAGTACAATGTGAGCACCATTTGTGCTGAACCTGATCTTGATCTAGACAGTTTGGTAAGAATTCAGATAACTGGATTTGCTTTAATGCTATAGTTGTGTTGTGGGGCATTACCATTAATTCCACAACCTGCTAAACAATTATTGTGTTCAGTAGTTAATCCTATCTTGTTTGATAAACTGATTGGTCCACTAAGTTTTAAAAAATGCATTTAAAGACTTAGGGGGTGTTTGGTGCATCTTTCCATGCGGTATTTTGGTTGTTTACAAGCCGAGTATACCGAATTTTGGTCTATTTCTATTTGGCGTGCAGAAGATCTAGCTGCCAAAAGACAGAATGTCGAAAAGATGCGAAAAACCCATTTTGTGCTAATTTCGGGAAGCTCCAAATGGAGCTTTTCGTGTCTTTTGCGTTTTATGCTCGCGTGGAAAGACATGCATCTCCTAAGCAGTCTTTGGGCTGCCTACATCTTATGTCAAAAGCTCAATGCGTCTTTTGACTGTTAGAGCTACAAGCCTACAAGAACATCTTCTCAAAAAGGCTTGCCAAACGGGCCTTTATTTATCGCACAAAAGACCCAACAGTTTCATTTGAAGCTTATAAAATTCAATGGTTTTGATCTTTTTTGCTTTTTTTTTCCAAGTCCACATCTTCAATCTTTTTTGTTTTTGTTAACAAACGAAATAAGACCAAAAATCAACTCTATGAGCTTGCCAAAGCTTAAAAAGACATGTGAAAAGACAACCAAATGCTGCATCTATGTTATATAGGAAATGTCGATGCTTGCCTTGGCTTCTATGCATACCAAGAAATGCCACTTTAGTACCTGGACTTTAATTTCAAAAATATACATTTAAGTCCAACTCCATTAAACTAACATTATGGTGAGGAGTAAATTATTAAAATGCCCATATTCTAACTCTCTTTCTATTCTTCTCATCTTTCTTCTACCTTTACACTTTGGACACAAATCAGTAGCAACAAAGTAAGCTCACCTTGCCACCATTAGCTTGCGACTAAAGTCCAAAGGTAGAAAAAAGATGACCAGTGAAAAAAAAAAGAGAGTTGAAACATAGGCACTTTTGTAATTTTACCCCTTATTGTAATGTTAGTTTAACATAATTGGACTAAAATATATATTTCTAGAAGTTCAAGTACTAAAGTAGCACATTTGAAAGCTCAAGTCCTAAAAATGAGATTACCCCCAATGTAGAAAGTACCTATCAACAGTTAACCCAAAAATTAAATCATACTATTTTATTAGTGGGGTCATTATCTAAAATTCCCCTAACTTCTCATTTCTCTTTTAAAGATGCCTAAAGTAAGAAAATCTTTAAAATCAATTAAACCTTGCAAACATATTGATGGAAAATCCAAAGATCAATACCTTTACCACTTCACTTTCTAAATAGGGATGGCAATTTTCCCTATTAAATCGGGGCCCCATGCTATCCCACCTTGAATGGGGCAAGTTTTCCCCAATCTTAAATGAGAACAAGATGGAGATGGGAAAATTTTTTTTGCTCCAAACTGGGGATGAGGTAGTGACGAGGTTTGTATATAATTACCCAAACCTAGTGATAAATTATTAAAATACCCATAAGTTTATTATTAATTTCTAAAATACTGTTAAGTTTCCCTTAGATTCCCTAAAGCCTATGATCTCATAATACTACTTCTAAAATATGTCCAAAATTCATATAACCCCATTTTAAAAAATGCCCCCTAAATTTGATGTATATAAGGTGGTTTCTTTGAGTGGGAAAAAATTTGGGGATTCCCTATCCTTGATGAGGAGGGGTTCCCACCTTACCACTAGGGATAGGGTGACAACAAGGTAGGGGATTTTTGTCTATGGGGCAGGGATGTGGAGGGTTCCCTGCCTTGAACCTTCCCCGTTGCCATTCTTATTTGTAGCTTTTGTAATGACTACTTTTGTCCAACACTCTCCCTTCCTTCAGCTTACATATTTTGTTCAAACTTGATCAGAGCATAACTGAACCAACATACAAGTGACCCCATCTAGTTGAACCCATTGAGCTTCAAAGCAACAATGGCTAGTTCCACCTCTTCACCAAACTGGCTAACCTCTTTATAGGGATCAAGCTGAGCTTCAAACATCATCTTTGTTGGCCCAAGCAAGGTTTGAAATTTTGCAACGTATCAACCAATACAGATCAATACATTGCATTTTGTCTAGTGCCTAATTCTTGTCATTAGAATCAGCCCAATTCTTTTCCCTCTTTCTCACTCAATTTTGGTAACTTTTCTAATTCAAATTTAATGTATATCACTCTTAATTAAATGTCAAATTTAATGGCTGTCATTAAAAGGCAAATTAAATACTACATTTAAGACTATATTTAACGTAATGTTCAAATTCAAGTTTGAATTTGACACGTGAGTAAATTTTCTATTAAAAATCACAAGTACGAGTAAAGGGATTTAAACCCTAGTCAGTAATTTGTAATGACTACAAGTCCACCACCATGACATACCCTAAATGCTTATTGTCATATTAATATGTATTTTAATTTTAATTAAACTCACTTTTTAGTGGATGGCTATCAATAAAAACTAAATTTTAATAATAAATATTTATACAAATTATATTGATTTGTTAAAACCAAGGTGTGTGTATATACATTTTAGTTCTTCCATCATTTTTCAATGATTCCCAATTGTGTCCCGATATTTCACACTTTATATAGACCATTAAAGTATGTTTTTTATGTTTAAATTACTTATGTATAGCCATATACATCTCATATTTATCATTATTAATATAGTCTTTTAAAATTCATATGAGTTTCTTAGAGAATCCATGTGTTTCTTAAATTTTTTGTTCATATTCATACTATCCAAAGCATATCTTAATATATATCTCTTAAAATTGCCTCTCCAATATGCATTGCATTTCCGATACTTTGAACATTGGCCCCAATGTGTTCTATCATCTCTATTAACCTAGCCAACCGCTGAACACCACTACAATCATCGTTAATTAATAGCTTACACCCTACAGTCGTCTATTTTCCACCCCTAGACCATCTATGAACCAAAATCCTATGGTCCAATTCAAGCAATAACTATTGTTAGATTTGAATTCCCTGTTTAGCCTGATCATTACAATAGCAATCTTATGGATTGAAGGCTTCATGAAAAACCTTTCTTAAATCAATAGAATAAACAAGTAATCTATACTACTTATAAAAGTGTGAATGATGAGCTATTGGCTTTTGGAATTTTTCTTTATTGAAATACCTCTCTTCTTGAATTTAGTTCATCTCCATTGAAAGGGTAGAATATGTAATTAAAAGAATACCATTAAGTACATTCAATTACCTATCATTAAGTTTCACATTTAAGTCATTAAATAAATCGCATTATCTCTCATTGAATCCAACATTTATACTTTTGTTTCTCATCATTAAATTCCACTAATAAATCCATAAACAATAATTATTAATAGAATGAAATTTTATATTTTTAAAATAAACATAGAAATGAAATCATATTTTTCATCTAGGTGGTGGGTAAGTAGTTCAACCATTTGGGTAAAATGGATAACTTCATGATGTCATAAATAAATAATACAAATTTAGAAATATAAAAAATACTTTTGTTTATCATCATTAAATTTCACTAATAAATCCATACACAATAATTATTAATAGAATGAAATTTTATTTTTTTAAAATAAACCTAGAAATAAAATCATATTTTCCATCTAGATCGTAGGTAAGTACTTCAACCATTTTGGGTCAAATGGATAATTTCATGATGTCATAAATAAATAATACAAATTTAGAAATATAAGAAATACACAAAAACACTACTGGTAGTTTAGGTTTCCATCAGAGAGAGTGTTGTCCATGAGCATTCAGTTTGTCCAACAAAGGGGCTGATTTTGTTATTATGATCACCCACTCAAGTGAATTCTCCGACCGCCTCAACATACCCAAGTTTTGACCCCCACTAAGGTTCTCACTGATTAGCATATCAAGGACAACCCAATCCATCACCTAGTGTATACCATAATTGAGTCCAGGGGTTAGGTTTAACTATCCAGTTTTGCCCATCTGTCTCTAAGGTCCAGGGCACAACTAGAAACTGGTCCGGTTAAAATTCAAACAAACCCACACTACATGTGCTTTGGGTCTCACCCTGGTAGCTGAGACAAGCCACCCCAATCGACTTGGCAACACATTAGTGTCAGCCTTGGCGGGATAAACCTCCCTGGGTCTATCCAACGACTATGAATATTCTAAACTAACACGAGTTTCATAAGTGTCTAGTTTAAGGATAATTACATAGAAACATACCACATATAACATGAATCAACTATGTACTATTATTCATTTACAATAAATGTCAAAAGTACATCAATTTGATTGGAGCTAAGAGTATACGCTTTCTAACACTTTGAGCCAAGTTGGGCAAGCGAGCCGAGCAATTTATGGACCGGCTGGACAAATTACCAGACTGCGGAAGGCGACTGAGCTACTCCCCTCATCGAAATAATGTCGACTCAGGAGTGGGGGCAATTGGTGAGGGGTAATTTGGTCCTCCAAATGACATCATGACACGTGGCATCCATGAACAACTAGATGACACCTCAGCAATGATTAAGCATATCACATTGGCAGAGCGACTAGCAACACCTAATCTTGGGCTGACCTATAGTACCTCGGCCCTACCGGCCTAAGGGACCTCAGTGTGAGGAGCGACCTCCTTCGAGGACCTGTCGAGCTAACTAGGTACAAGTAGCGACCTACGAGACATTCTTGTTGACTAATTCCATAGATCTGTTATCGGCACCGAATTCTCCAAGGTAACAATGCTTGACTGTTAAGACCACCTACCCGCATCGTTCGTGTTAGAGTTAGTTGAATGAGGGGTAGATTAGTCTTTTCAATAAGCTTAAGTTATGTGTTTATGTGGCAGTTCTAATTAGACTTCCTGTTCCATACTTAAGTGGGAGCAGTTTAGTCATTGTACTTAAATTAAAACCCCTAATCCATATTATGGTCGACTGGTAGGGTTTAGCTTACCGAGTTCGACTTCTTCTTCTTCTTCTTCTCCTTTTGCTCTTTCTCCTTCACTCTCTTCTAGTCCACAGTAGAGTTGATTGAATGGACCTTAGCCCTCTACGTGAATCACGTAACTGGTGGAGATATTCTCTCTGAACTTAGCAGGAGTGGCTCCCCGAGAATCTTGGAATCGCTACAAGGGGCCTCTAGTCCCTTACACCTATATAAAGGCATCATTTTCTTGAGAGAAGGTATGCACGGTTCAGATCTCGCATACTCTAATCTTTTAGCATTCTAATTCCCTCTAAAAACTTCCAACTCACTGGCTTAAGTATCAGAATGCCCGCCCTGGGTAAAAGCAACCTGGGCACTCTAATACTATTTCCCTACAGGTCTCCTCGGAGAACTACACAGTACGTCGATTAACTTAGCTCGACATCCAGCTACCTCCTAGCTTGGCCTTACTCAGCTCGACATCCGAGTAACTTTCCAACAAGGAATTCTTCAACTCGGCATCCGAGTCATCAACCAACAGGGAGCTACCAGATCACGCTTCATCAGATCCCTAAAGAGGTTTTTTTTTTGGCAAAAATAGTGGGTTGTTTGATGGCTTGGGATACATAGACCTCAAAAAGTTACCCAAAATCAAAGGAATAAAAAAGATCACCTGAATTTGACATCTAAGCGCAAAGTTATGGCCTCTAGAATTTTGCACATACATTGAGTGTGCAATCCGTGACTTAATGGTCGGGTCGAATATGTTAATGGTTCAACCACCAAGTTGGATGGTTTTTTACTAGATGGCTGGTTTCATGCAAACTGGACCAGCAATATTGACCAAGTGACAATTTGAATAGTTATAAATTACACTAATTTCTGATCATTTTCAATAAATAATGGTTATAAATAAAAAAATAATTGTAAACTACAATAAAAATTAATAACAATAAAAGTTACAACAAACAAAAATAACATTAATTTTTGTTAATTGAATAAAAGTAAAGTAGATAATAATATATACTAATTAAATAACAATAAATTACACTAACTTTTGATAATTTTCAGTAATTCACAATTATAAAAAATTATTGAGAATTAATTTTCCATTGAAATTATTAATTAACTAACTAATAATTATTATTTGTTTTAATTGATGGAATTTATTTTCTAAAATAAACCAAATATTAATTAATGTAATTAATTACAATTTTCAGAAAATTTTGAGTTATTTTAAATTAATTTCCTGAAATTATCAAATAACTGAAATTATTTTTAATTACACCAAAGTTAAATAACTGATAATTATTATTTGTTTTATTTAAGGAATATTATTTTCTCAAAAAATAACAAAATATTAATTAATGTAATTAATTACAATTTCGGGAAATTATTACAAATACCTAAAACAATCTATTTTAATTACACCAAAATAAATTAAGGTAAATTATTTTCTCTGAAAACAAAATATTAATTAGTGCAGTTAATTACAATTTCGGGAAATTATCAGATAAATAAAGGGAAATTGACGAAAACCCACCATCACTTTTTTTGAATTCTCTTAAACCCACCACAAATTTTCAAAACGTCCAAAACTCACCATGTAAGTGAGATAATGGTAACTTGACTAACGTGCAACGTCAATTTACCATTTTACCCTTCATTGTATTCGGTCTATTTTACAATATACCAAAATTACCCCATCAAGCTTCAGCCCAAAACCCAAGCATTAGCCGCTACTTTCTTTTCCCATCGGTCGCTGCTTCCCCTTCATTTGAGAACTTGAAGAAGAATAGGATGCGTATGAGAAGAACAGCCTGAGAAGAAGAACATCTGTCGGATCCTCCTGAAGACTGTTCCCATCGTCTGAGAAGAGGAGCAGTCAGAGTACAGTCCGCAACTTCTCACCACCGCTGCTTCTCCTCATCGTCTGAGAAGAAGAATGGTCGATTATTGCCTCTCTCATTGTCTAATAATAGAAACATTTGAAATATTGCTGCTCATGTTTATGCATAGACACATACACCATTAATGTTCCTTCACAGGATTTTTCCTTCATCTGACAAACCCAACTCGATAACATTGTGCTTTAGAGAACTACCAAAGCCACAATTGTCTACCATCTTCATCAATGAACCAACATGAAAATCTGTCTTCCTAGAACTCCTAATAGAAGACAATTACGACATTGCAGGAGGTTGCAGGAAATTAATGGGCAATAGAAGACAATTACGATATTGTAGATGCACTGAAAACTTGAGAGAAAAAACAGATAGAGAGAAGACAGAGCAAATTAATGGGCAATGCAGAGGAAGAGAGAGTAGGTTACTTGGAAAGCAGAGGCCTTTCTGTAAGTGAGCATATGAGCCATGGCAGGTATGATGTATACGGTGAAGTTGACCAGGAGAGCACCGACGACGGAGTTGATGGGACTGAAGAAAGGAAAAATAATGGACAAGAACCAAATGGGGATGACCACCGGCAGCCTGGCCAGTGCCCTCAAGCATATACTCTTGGTATTGTGCATCCCAATCACCTTCCCCCATACGAAATACAACGGCGTACATGCGAACCCAAATGTTATGAACTGCCCACGGTGAACAAAAAAATCCAAAATGGCAGAGCATTGTAAATTCAATCATTCAACAAGGCTAAGTACGCCCAAATAAAATGAAAACAGGCGCGCCGACGGGAACGGACCTAATGAATGAGCATCAAGATAACGACAGCGTCACGCCAGCCGTGCGCCAGTGATGGGTTTGTCTTCTTGGGGGACTAGTTATTCTAGGCTTTCCATGACCTTTCTTGGGGAAATAACTGGCTCACCAGTCGTATTATTAGGTATGCTCTCACTCTTCTTTTCCTGCAACCTCTTGCTTTGCTCAGAAAGAGAACTCTGTTTCTACAACCTCATCCCCTGAACACTGAAATCTTCCACTTCAATAGGAAGACCTCCAAACCTGGATTCAGAAAACACCAATTCTTTCTTCCCTGCTTCCTCTATTTTTCCAGGGAAAGACCACCATTGAGATTAAGAAGCCAAAGAACTACCGTCAAAGATCTTATATTGGGATTCAGATGACGCAAGGTTTGTTGTTTCAGTGCTGCTTCCAAACTTATCCAAAATCCAAGAGTTCGGTCAAGAAACATTGTTTAACAGTCCGACTCACCATTCAGGGGAAGTTTAGTCATTAAATATGCATTTAGGTTGACGTGGACAACTTGGGTCATTCAATTTTAACGGTGTTGTAATGGATGGTGAGTTTTAGAAAGTAAAATCTCACTGACATGGTAGATGTTTTGAAAAGTTGTGGTGGGTTTAACAGAATTCAAAAAAAGTGATGGTGGGTTTTGGACAATTACCTTATTTTTAATAACTGATAATTATTAATTTCCTAAAACTATCAAATTACTGAAATTGTTCCTTTTAATTATATCAAAATTAAATGACTGGTAATTATTATCTGTTTTAATTAAGGGATATTATTTTCTCCAAAATTAATGATATATTAATTAATGTAATTAATTAAAATGTTGAGGAAATTTTAAGTTAATTTAAAGGAATTTATTATTTTCTTTTGAAATTATCAAATAACACACATTATTAGTTTTAATTACACCAAAATTAAGTAACTTAAATTATTTTTATTTATTTGATTTAATAAAAAATGAAATTAAGTAATAATTATTAGTTTTCTAAATTTAATTAACGTAATGAATTACGATCTTCGGGAAATTTTGAGTTATTTTTAATAAGCTATAATTATTAGTTTTCAAAATTTAATTTCCTGAAATTATTTGTTTGGATTACACAAATTAAGTTAAATTATTTTTAACTATTTGTTTTACGCAAAGGAAATATTTTTTTTTTCAAAAAATAATTGCACACGTTAATTCAATAAATATTATTGAGCTAATGAAATACTTAATAATTTATTTATTAAGTTACTGCATACATATATTTATATATTTTTTCAAATTACACAAATAAATGGTTAAAAATTTTGAACTTTTATTAATTTTCCAAAAGGTATTAAATAACGAAAATTATTTAAGACCAAATTTATTTAAGTGAAATAGATTAATTTTAGTTATTTGATTTAATGAAATAAATGATAAAATAATAATGAATAAAGTTGAAATTATAGAAAAAAAAGGATGTAGAACCGGGTCTGGGTCGGAATATCCAAAGTTTGACTACATTTGACCTTCTTCTTGACCCGATTTTCTTCGTAGTTGTACGACGCAACGATCACAGTAGTGAAACAGTGGCTGATTTTGGGAGGTTTTTGGCAGAGGAAAAAGTGCTCACTTGCATGAACGACGCGGACGATCATTATCTATAGAAAAGTTGGCTAAAAATGGTGCGTGATAAAACTTGGTGGTTGTGAGGAAGTCGGTGCTATTCCCTGTTCAACTTGAAATTCCCAAACGAGTGAAAGCCATAGCATTTGAGGATTTCGGGTGATAAAATTATGAACTTTGTGAACCGTGTGGAAAAAGTTGGATCTCCACCCCTGTGTACAGTGAAGAGAACTATTTCAGCTGGCGGCCATTTATAGAATAATAACTAGCTATCGTGGCCTGTTGGGAGGCTTAAATAGGAAAGGGAAGGAGAGAGAGAGAGAGAGTGAGTGGAAGAGTTAGAAAGGAATAAGGGAGAAAGGAAAAAAGTTTATAAGAGAGGAGAGGAGATCAAATCAGCCCCTCACAGCATCTCACAGCACATATTAGAAGAAGCAGGATCTGCTTCTCACAAATGGGCGCCTCACAGGCACAATTAGACATAACCATGATATCCCAAACCTCATCAAACCCCCACCTGTAAAATGTTATCCCAAGACACCCCTGATTGCCCCTCCATCACACCAAGATACCATTTCAAAGCTCTAGATTGATTAGACCAAGCTCCTTCTAGATATGCCTAATCCAGGTCTAATTGGGACAATCTAACCCTACCATCAACCGAGATTTCTCAAAAACCTCACCCTACCAAATTTCAACTAAAATTACTTTTGTTTGCCCTCTATCGCATTAAGATTCCATTTTAAAGCTCTAAATTGACCAAATCAAACATCTTTTAGATCTGCTTGATCTGGGCCTATTTGGGCCAATATGACACCACCATTGAATCCAAAATGCTCAAAAATCCCACCTTACTAAATTTTAGCCATAAATACCCCTAATTTCCCATTCATCTAAAAAGTTTATATTTCAACCAATCTCACTTGTACACCCAAAACCAATGTTTATGTTCAGACCCATCTCGGCCCTTCTTTCTTTAACCCGAAATCCTAGCCACCCACTTGGTATATTTGTTTAACCCTTCTTGAATTGGAAATGACTGAACTACCCCCAAAATTTTGAAAATTATCAAAATGCCCATGAACATCTTAAAATTTATGAAATTGCCATTATACTCTACATATAAATTCAAACCTAAAGTTTTCAATAGAGACTAATTTGCTCAAGTCACTATTTGTCTTCTTTTCTCTCTTGACACAATCCTTTTCACCTTTTGATCCCCTCATCTCTCATCGTTTTCTCCCATCTTTTCTCTCCATCTCCCTCTCTTTTCCTTTCCACATTGTCATTTTCAAAAGTTACTAATGGACCATTTGTGGACATTGTTCATCATCTTCCCCAATGAGAACTAGTAACCTAGTGGTGGTGCCAACCCTGTTTTTCTCCATAGTTTTGGGCGGGGTTTGGCATTGATGTTATTTTTTGAGAAAACGATGCCATATAGGTGCCACATCAGAAAAATCGGTGCTTCAGAAAATGTCCTCTTGTTGGGTACTGTTTTTCCAGAAAAAAACATTGTTTCAGACCACGCCTTGGAAATCAGGAAAGTGTGGTATGAAGAAATGCCAAATTCAATATGTTTTCTTAGAAAACAGCATGCTGCTATAAGTAGTGCAATGATGTAGCATCAACACGGCATCATCTTGGAGTTGGATACATCTTGACCCGCATGCCCCAACTGATCTTGACCTTAATGGGTACCCTTGACCGAACCCACCCTAACCCTTTTCCATTACTCGACCCATATTGACTCACCAATAGATTGGGTGGGTATGGGTGGGTTCCAAGGTGGGTGGCTCAAATGGGTTGGGATCAAGATTGCCAGCCATAATTCTCAATACTCCTCACCACTATCATTGGCCGAGTAGAGTTGCATAGATAGTAGCCATCATCTGGGCTATCATTCTTCTCAACTTGGATGAAACTCACACCCAAGGAGTCATTTCTTCTCACCATTCTCTTGGTTGCAAACCATGAGGATCACCTCTATTCCGGTATTAGTCTTAGATCGTAGTAGATCGAAACTTCCCCTGTTTCACCATTGAGCATTGAGTTTTTTGCTGAAACTTTTTTTCTTGGGAATTGGGGAGTTGTGACAAAAATTATTTGAAAGAAATAAATTAAGAAATAAGAAATAAAGAAAAAGGGGAAAAAGGGATAAGAAAGAGAGAAAATAGAGTGTTGATAGGGAAGGAAGAGGTAACAATGTAACATAACTAGAATAAGAGAGTCCGGATTTTACATGTGTGAGTGGGAGTAATGGACGTTTCAAATGTCCTGAAACATCCTCCCATTTTGTTTTTAATATATTAAATTATATTAAAATTTTAAAACAAATAAAAAACTGGGGTCAGCGGTGGGAAAGAGAGACCAGCTACCCCTGCCTCACAGCCTGCAGTTAGGTCGGGGGCCTCCTAGCTAGTTAGGCCCGTGTCACCTCAGCATTTGTAGTTCAAGCTCTCACTTGCTGAAAACCAGTTCGAGGTGTTTGCCGCAGACTTGAGTCAATGCCCCTCAGTTCGTAGCTACCAAAAGCAATCCGAGCCCCTCCTTGGGCCCATCGAGCTCGGTAATATTGAAGCCAGTAGAACCAACGCTGACCCAACAAGGAAGCAGCGGAGGCGCCACCGAGCTCCCACTCACGATCTGCCCAAGCTCTAGGGCAAGGAAGAGGTAAGCTCGGGCAAGTAAAAGTTACTCCACTTCTTTCGGTTCCTTCTCCTCTATCGCCAGAACTTCTTATTGTTCCTATGCCGAAGGACTTCAAGCATCCCCCACTGGATAAGTATGATGGATCATTCAACCCGAATGACCATGTGGATGCCTTCCAGTCCCAGATGCACCTGGCAAGGGCCAACGAATCCTGTATGTGCGTGGCTTTCTCCACCACCTTCAAAAGGGTAGCCCGCACATAGTACCGAAACCTTGCGCTCAGATCGATAAGAAGCTGGGCGTAGTTCATGCAAGTCTTCGTTTCCCATTTTGTCACCAGCAAGAGATACCCAAGAACTCAAGAGAGCCTCCTTGGCATAGTTCAGAAGGAAGGGGAGTCCATCCGGCTCACTGCAGCCAAGCGAGGCATCACCCATAAAGAATTCAAGTGGCACGTAGTTGTTAATCAACCCAAAACTGTGACCAGCTTGAGTTTCGGGATAAAGAATTCAAGTGGCCAACTCGGGATAGCACGAGGTGGCTAGCTTGAGTCTTGCAAGTGCTACGTCGCCACCGTCAAAGGGAAAGCTAAGGTGGCCGACGACCTCGAGCTGGAGCGACCTACGGAGCAATACGAGGAGCGAGCTGCACCCACAAAAGAGACTGTCTCCATCCCGGCATCGACAGAAGACCCAGCTCGGGCACTTTAGATCGATGCTTCTATTGAGGAGCCTCTGCGATTCCAACTGGTAAGTTTCTTACTAAAAATTTAGATGTTTTTGCATGGTCCGCGGCAGAGATGCCCAGCATAGACCCTAGCATCATAACTCACAAGTTGAATACTGATCCTGTAGTTAGGCCCGTTAGACAGAAGAAATGCAACTTAGCCCCAGAGCGATGGAGGGCAGTCAACGAGGAGGTCGGGAAGCTCCTCGCAGCTGACTTTATCAGGGAAGTCCATTTCCCGAGCTGGGTGGCCAACCCCATTCTGGTAAAAAAGGCTAACGGTAAGTGGCACATGTGTGTCGATTATACGGACCTGAACCGAGCATGCCCGAAGGATTGCTTCCCACTATCCAGGATCGACCGTCTGGTGGATGCGACCTCAGGGCATGAGTTGTTGAGTTTCTTAGATGCCTATTCGGGATACAACCAGATCAGGATGAACCCAACTGATAAAGAAAAAACTGCCTTCATAACCGAGCTCGGCCTGTACTGTTACAAGGTCATGCCCTTTGGGTTGAAAAATGATGGGGCAACCTTTCAGAGACTTGTAAATAAATTATTTGAGGCATTAATTGGCAGGAAGATAGAATGTTATGTAGACGACATGGTCGTCAAAACCCAATTTTCACATGATTTAATACAAGATTTGCATTCAGTTTTTGAAATTCTGCGTAAATTTAATATGAAATTGAACCCGAATAAGTGCGTCTTCGGTGTCACATTGGGTAAATTCCTAGGGTACATCGTTAACCGGCGCGGCATTGAGGCTAACCCAGACAAAATTAAGGCTATACTAGAAATGGGACTACCCCAGAAATTAAAGGAGGTTCAGAAGTTGAACGGCCATTTAGCCGCTCTAAGGCAGACCATTGCCTGCCTTTCTTTAAGGCAATGAAAAACAAAGGCTTCGAATGGACTGAAGAGTGCTAGCTCGCATTTGATGAGCTCAAAAAGTACCTCGCCAGCATCCCAGTCTTAACCCGACCTGAAGAGGGTGATGTTTTAGAGCTG
This sequence comes from Nelumbo lutea, assembly GCF_056320005.1. Taxonomy (NCBI): domain Eukaryota; kingdom Viridiplantae; phylum Streptophyta; class Magnoliopsida; order Proteales; family Nelumbonaceae; genus Nelumbo; species Nelumbo lutea. The sequence continues at coordinate 56,005,932 of NC_142687.1, read as the reverse complement.
TACCTATCGGCAAGTGACGAGGTGGTCAGTTCGGTACTAATAAGAGAAGTAGATCGGGTCCAACAACCCATCTACTATGTTAGTAAAGTTTTGCAGGGAGTAGAGACAAGGTACCCAGAGATAGAAAAGCTAGCCTATGAACTAGTCATTGCAGCTCAGAAGCTCCGTCCGTACTTCCAAGCTCACACCATCATCATCCTTACCAACAAACCTCTAAGGCAAGTCCTGCTCAAGCTCGAGGTCTCCGGAAGGTTGACGAAGTGGGCCATCGAGCTCAGTGAGTATGAGCTCCAGTACAAGCCGCGAACTACTATCAAGGCCCAAGCCTTAGCAGATTTTGTTGCAGAATGCACCTTTAGCTCCGAAGTCCCTAGGTCGGTTGAACACGAGGCCCCTAGCTCGAGTGAGCCCGAGGTTCCTAGGTCGGTTGAGCTCGAGCACCGTGAAGTAGCAAGCAATGCGGCATCTCTCCTAGTTAGACCTAGTGTGAACTGGGATGAGGAGCCCTGGATCCTTCACGTAGATGGCTTGTCAAACATGCAGGGCAGCGGAGCTGGGATCGTTCTATACGGGCCAAGCGGTGTGAAATTGGAGTATGCACTACACTTTGAATTCGCGGCATCCAACAACGAAGCAAAGTTCGAGGTGTTAGCGGAGCTGGGACCGTTCTGTACGGGCCAAGCGGTGTGAAACTAGAGTATGCACTACACTTCGAATTCGCGACATCCAACAACGAAGCAAAGTATGAGGCGTTAGTAGCTGGGCTGAATCTAGCCAACAAGGTGAAAGGCAAGCACATTGTCATCTGCAGTGATTCTCAGCTCATGGTCAACCAGGTTACAGGTGAGTACGAAGTTCGCAAGCCAACCATGATAGTGTACTTATATAAAGTAAGAGGGCTTTGCTCAACTTCCAGTCACACTTCATCCAACAGATCCCAAGATTAGAGAACGTTGAGGCCGATGCCCTATCCCGGTTAGCCAGAACTAGTGATAACACCATGAGAACCGTGTATGTATAAAACTTACCTTGGTCTAGCATTCTCGGGGGGGCAGAGGAGGTCGCTCCCGTCGTTCAAGTAGAGCCGAGCTTGATTGATCCGCTCATGAGCTTCCTGCTACATATAACCCTTCCTGCAGATCATAATGCCACCAGAAGGGTATAGCGTCAGGCAGCCAAATATGTCATGATAGATGAACGGCTGTACCGAAGATCCTACACGCTCCCCTATCTGCGTTGTTTGCGACCCTCTGAGGCCAAGCTCTTCCTTTGCGATACTCATGAGGGCCTGTGCGGAGAACATTTGGGGGGTAGGGCGCTCGCCCAGAAAGCATTGTGACAGGGGTACTACTGGCTAACGATGAAGGTAGACGTGACCGAGCTTGTGAAAAGATGCAACAAGTGTCAGAAGTACGCCAACATCCACCACCAGCCTACCGCCGACCAAAAGTACCTTACTAGCCCGTGGCCATTCGCACAGTGGGGGATCGACATACTCGGGCCATTCCCACCAGCAACAGGGCAAAGAAGGTTCCTAGTGGTGGCAGTCGATTATTTCACTAAGTGGGTTGAGGCTGAACCCCTTACAACAATCACAACTCAGAATGTGCAGAACTTCTTCTGGAAATAGAAGAGATAAAAAAAATTCTCCCTTTATCAAGTAGCCGGCTAACAATTTTGACAATCGACTACGAAGTAATTTGACTGTTTAAATGTTCAAATAACTATTACCATCTATGAAAAGCCTTTTATGGTATTGGAGAAAATTTGAATCATTTCTAAGAAAGGATAAATCTCTCCAATGGCTAAAAAATGGTCACTTGTTTTTAAATCCTCTATAAATAGAAGATGTTTGTTAAATTCAAAACAAGAAATAAGAAATTGAAATTAAACTAGAAAAAACAACCAAATGCTTTCCTTGTATATAGTGCATAGTTATTTTTCAGATATAGTAAGTTATAAAGTCATCTTTGTTGAAGAGATACTTAAGATTCAATAGTGTTAAAGGTGAGTAAAACTAAGCCTTAAGCTTGTACAGTCTCACCCATCTATTATAGATCTTTTCATTGAGTTGAGCAACTTTGGAGAAACTTTAGCAATTGAATAGTTTGTCTTTGTATTGTAATATTTTCCAATTTAGAGGTTTCTCTTGTTGTAAACTTGTTTTTATACATGTATTAGAAAGGAAATATCTATAAGTAGGTAGGTGTTCAAGTTTTGAATACCATACAAGTCATGTTGGCACTATCAACACAAATTTCGTGCATAAACTTGGAGCACAAAAAATCAGACAAATTAAAAAAAAAATTTAAAATGTAAATGGAATACAATCTCTTTTTTTCTTTTTTCTTATTTAGCAAATAATACTTTTGATTCTCTTGTCTTGGATGAAACTTAAAGTCACAATTGCAACTTGCAATTACGAGAAGAAAGCAACTACTGGTTTTGTGAACAAAATTTTCCTCTTAATAGAAGTCTTCTTAGTTGTATCAATCTTATAGGAGGTTTTTTCAATTGCATTAATTTGATGAAGCTTTTTTAGGTTGCGACAACACAAAAACCAAAATACTTAATTAATGTGACACGACATTATTGTAACTTCAAAGCTTCAATGATCGACTATCACGACCTTATTGTTCTTTCTTCCTACAACAAAGAAAAGCTAGAAAATTAAAAGCCAAAGAAGAGGGCCTTGAGGGAGCCAAGGAGGGCCTTGCTCTTGTTTTCACCTCAATTTATAGTGGCCTTTCTTAGGTGAGTCTGCCCAAAGATTTAAACTCATTTGGCAGCTATTGTCTCCTTCTTTACTTGAAAAAAAATTTGATCCTATTATAGCTAATGATTACCATTTAAATGGAAGGCCCCACAAGATTGATTTGAAAGACATTCAACTTAATGGGATTCTCTTAATTAAAATTTGTATAAGGTTGATTGGAAGGGGTTTGTAAAGGTGCCACTTGGAAAGAAACTAGGGCCCACATAAGGAAAGAAATCCTTTAATTGAATTGAGCTAATCCTCCTTGAATCAGCCAACAACCATATTTTTCTTTAACCAAATTGTTAATTAGGCATCGTTGCCAATCAATTGGGCTCCACTACATTGATTAGAGAAAACTTGTCTAATTGATTTGAGAGAAAAATCTTTCGGATTGCCATAAATGGTGGGCTTGTCTCCGTATTCAATCCTTAACGTGGCAAATGCTCATTGCCACTACTCAGTTTGGTTTGTAATGAGCCCTACCCAACATACTCTTGGGTTTGGAATTAATGGTATCTCCCCACTCAATTCTTTTTGGGGGAGTACATTACAGAGCCCATTTTCTAGTTAGATTTCACATTGGGTCCCATCCAACATCTTCTTGGGCCCAAATTTTGTTATTCTTTTCTTAGTGGGCCCAATAGCTCATTTTTATTGAATCTCATATTGGGCCCTATTTACTTCACTTCATGTGCCAAAAATTTACATATCAACAGGTACCTCTATTAAGTCCAACTATAATGTCTTGTAGGCATCTGAAAGCCCTATTGATTTAGGTCTTGTTGGCATTCGTGAAGTCCAATTGGTTTAGGTATTATAAACACCTGCGAAGTCCTATTGGTTATAAAGGCTTTTGATGGTGCTTGGAAAGTCCAACTAGTTAGTGGAAATTAATCCTCAATGATCTCTGTATTACAAGATATAGATAGAGTTAGCCAGACCACTATAAAAATACTATACGCCTAGTGTGAATTTTCTTCAACTTTTGTAGTTTGTTAGTTTGTTTACTAACTTTACTAACATCCTCAAATATATGCAATAACTTAAATCCCTATAATCTTATAGATATTGTTTTTATTTCATTTCTTTAGAGCTACAAGATACAAGACCTCTTAATGCAATTGCTGAGTTACTAACCCTACAAACATTTACTAACTACACTAACTCTCCGGCTCAACAATTTGGGCTTTATCTACTAACATCTTTCAATTCCTAACTATTTACTTCTAATTGATTTGCATTTAATTTTATAGTTTCTTATTGGCATATTATCCTAAGAACCATTGGAATTTCTTGGTTGCTGCTACCCCTATTTTCATTGTATGCGAGTATACTCGTTATTCCTCCTCTACCAATATCATTCTCAAGATCAGAAAATGGTTATGCAAATTGCAGTAACCAATGGATTTTAGAGTGGACTGTAATCTAATAGAAAAATCTCGACCTCATTTTCTTGGGGTATACTGAAAGGAATGGTAGGATCCATCGTATAGACGTCAGAACTGGGTGGGCGAATTTCAAAAATTTCCTACCTCCCTTCCAATTGGGAATCGTATTCCCTGATTTTAGAATTAAAATTCAATGATCCTACTTGAACCAAAACCGAACCAGATCTGAACCAAAAGACAAGGGAGGAATTATACCTGATCTAGAGATGTAATATCTCCCAAAGTTGGTGGTCATGCCCAAAGAAGACACCAAGATCCACTCCTACTGAAGATGACACAGTAACTGTGGAACGGAACCAGCAGAGTGCGTCCTACGCATTGAATCCTTCACAAGAATCCTCTGGAAACAATGAGCACTGAAATGAATCAGCCTTTCAGTAAAAGCTGATATCAAGAACTCTTTCTTGATCTTTCCCTCTCAAAGAAATCGAACTGGTGGTGGTTGGCGGCGGCTGATGGAGGAGGAAAACTAGAGAAGAGTGTGGCAAACTACTTTTCTCCTCTAGGGTTTCTAAGATCTAATCTTTAGAGTGCAGGTGTGTTCTCTGCGAAATCCCCTTGGGCTTGTAATAGAGATTTCCTCCTTTTCTTAATGATTAAAAAAGCCTCCTAATCATATCAGGAGTTGTCCTTATCCAAATCAGTATTTGGATTAGGACTCTTCTTAATCTTATCTGCAGATTAGATTAGCTTTAGGGCTCATCTTAATCTCAAATCCACCCCTTAACTTATTGATCAAATAAGCCCAGATCAAAATGGGCTTTAGGCCTATTAAGTAATAAGTGCTCAAAAGTCTTCCAAACTGCTACCCAATTGGGCTTCTTTGTATGGCGTGAGACCCAAGCATTGATCTACACACCAGCCACATGGGTTCGGCCCAGCCTTTGTTACAAGGCCTAGCCGAATTCACTGGGTAGCCCAGTGAACCCCCTTGAGCCCATCACATGGACCTTATGGGCCCAACACTTACACTAAGTGGTCCCTGGGCCAAGCCATCTTATAAAAACCCAGGGACTGTGGGCAGATGCAAGATTAGCTCATCAGGTATTATCCCAAATGGCCTTACACTTAACCTCTCAACCCATAATGATCAAGCACTACCCGAAAAGAGAGGACCTCTCCCTCGGCTGCAAGGAACAGTGCTGCACTCTCTACTCACATGGATCCCAAGAATTAAAACCATTTGCAAACATTTTGAAACCATATGTAAGTATATATTGTATATAAATTTTGCAAAACAAAATTTCAATGATTGAAATCAACTACCGGCAGTTTGGTTTCCATCAGAGAGAGTGCATTTCCGATCATTACCTTTGTCCGACAAAGGGGCTGATCCCGTCACTATGATCACCCACTCAGATGAATTCTTAGACTGTCCCACCATACCCAGGTTTTGACCCCCGCTAAGGATCTCACTGATTGGTATATCAAAGACAGCCCGATCCAACACCTAGTGCAGTACCATAATCGGGTCTAGGGGTTAGGTGTAACTTTCCAATTTTGCCCATCAATCTCCAAGGTCCAGGGCAATGCTGGAAATCTGGTTCGGTTCAAGGGTTCAAGTAATCCTACACTGCGTGTGCCTTGGGTCTCACCCTAGTTGCTGAGACAAGCCACCCCTACAGTTGGCAGCACACCAATGTCAGCCTTGGCAGGACAAATCTCCCCAGACTTATCCAAATGCTATGAACATTTAAAACTATTACAAGTCTCATTAAGTGTCCGGTTTTAGGGTCTTACACAGAAGCACATCACACAACATGAATCAAACATGTACTTTATTTATTTACATTAAATATCAAAAGTACATCAAAATCGATTGAAGCTAAGGGCATACAAACACTGTCCAATAACTCCTACTTGCACTTAAGTCCAATCTGGTACAAGCCGGAGTCCCATACTTTCCATGTGTTTCTCAAACACCTTCTGTGTGAGTGGCTTAGTTAATGGGTTTTCCACATTAGTTGCTGACGCTACCTTCTGAATCAAGATGCCCCATCTACCAACGATCTCCCGCAGTACATGGTACTTTCTCTCGATGTGCTTTGACTTCGAGTGGGCCCTAGGCTCCTTAGCTTGGGTAATTGCTCCACTATTGTCACACAACAATGGGATGGGTGATGTGCTGGACGGAACCACTCCTAATTCGTGAACGAACTTCTTCATCCACACGGCTTCCTTGGCAGCTTCACTTGTGGCAATGTACTCGGCTTCGGTTGTGAAGTCTGTCATGGGCCCCTATTTGCTGCTTTTCCAGTAAACAACACACGATCCTATCGTGAAAATGTAACCAGATATAGACTTTCTATCATATGGATTCGACCGGAAATCGACATCAGTATACCCCAAAATTTGTAGTGAACTACCATCGAATACCAAACAAAACTCTTTTGTCCTTCGAAGGTATTTGGGTATGTTCTTCATTGTAGTCCAATGCTCCTGCCCTGGGTTGGCTTGGAAACTGCTTACGACACTCACCGCCTAAGCAATGTCAGGGCGAGTGCACAGCATGGCATACATGATGCTCCCTACGGCTGAGGCATATGGAATGTCTTTCATGCCCTTAATCTCCTCAGAAGTCTTGGGAGACATCTTCTTGGTGAGAGTGACTTCGTGCCTGAAAGGAACATTTCCTTTCTTGGAGTTCTCCATGCTGTACATTTTGACAATTTTGTCAATGTAAGCAGCCTAAGATAATCCAGTTATCCACTTTGACCTATCTCTATAGAGTCGAAGACTCAGTATATAGGAAGCATCTCTAATATCTTTCATGGAGAATTGTTGTGAAAGCCATACCTTGACCGAAATCAACATTCCTACGTCATTCCCAATGAGTAGGGTATGTCCACATACAACACCAAAAAGGTGACCTTATCCACACTGGGCTTCTTGTAAACACAGGGCTCATCCGGATTCTGCTCAAAGTCAAACGATTTAATGGCAGAGTCAAAACGGATGTTCCAACTCCTAAAAGCTTGCTTAAGTCCATATAAGAATCTATTAAGTTTACATACCATGTGTTCCTGACCAGTAACAATGAAGCCTTGCGACTGCTGCATGTAGATATTTTCATTAAGATCTCCATTCAGGAACGCGGTTTTAACATCCATTTGCTAAATCTCGTAATCATGGTATGCTGCTACAACTAGCAGGATCTTAATGGATTTAAGCATGGTCACAGGCAAAAATGTTTCCTCATAGTCGATGCTTTCTTTCTGAGTATACCCTTTCGCCACCAAATGAGCTTTGTAGGTCTTAATCTTTCCATCAGGGCCCTTCTTTCTCTTATAGATTCATTTGCAACCAATTGCTTTTACCCCGGAGGGCGGATCTATTAGAGTCCAGACTCCATTGGCCTCCATCGAGTCCATCTCAGCTCTAATGGCCTCCACCCACTCTTGGGAATCTATGTCTAACATAGCTTCCGCGTAAGTCACGGGATCCTCCTCACTAGTCAAGGTTTTCACCAGGTAAATATCCTGGTCTTAACCATAACGGATTGGTGGCCTGGATACCCGGGTGGATCTTCTAGGTTGGTCACTACCTGGAACCTGCAGGACATCTTCCACTGGTCCTGAGCTCTCCTCATCAAGAACTATTTCCTGACAATGAGTGTCCAAGATATAGTCTGTCTCTACGAACAGGGCATTTCGACTGCAGAACACTTTCTGCTCACTTGGGTCATAGAAAAGATAACCCACTGAATCCTTTGTGTAGCCTACAAATAGGCAACGACTGGTTTTGGATTCCAACTTGTCCGTACTCATTCTTTTAACGTGTACAGGACAACCCCAAATTTTCAAGTGTCTGACACTTGGTTTCTTTCTGGTCCATAGTTCGTATGGAGTTTTCGGAATCAATTTGGTTGAAACCCGATTCAGCACATAAATTGTGGTCTCTAACGCATATCCCCAAAAGGATACGAGCAATTCCGAGTCTGTGAGAAGTGACCAGACCATGTCTAACAATGTCCTATTCCTCATCTCTAAAACACCATTAAGCTAGGGTGTTGCAAGAGGAGCTAACTGTGAGATAATCCCATTGGCCTTCAAGTAGTCCCTAAATTCGTCAGAGAGATACTCGCCACCTCGATCTGATCAAAGAGCCTTAATTTCTCTCCCTAACTGTTTCTCAACCTCTTGTCTGAACTCTTTAAATTTTCAAAGGATTCAGATTTATGTCTCTTTAGGTACACGTAACCATATCGTGAGAAATCATTGGTAAAGGTGATGAAATACACGTGTCGGTATCGAGTCGTAACACTCAGGGGACCACATACATCACTATGTATAAGGTCAAGTGTGCCTGTACATCTTTTAGGCTTACCGTTAAATGGCCGCTTTGTCAGCTTGCCTCTAAGGCAAGGTTCACAAGTGGGAATGTTTTCTATGGTTAGAAAACCCAAAGGACTATCCTTTACCAATCTTGTGATTCGGTCAATATCGATATGGCCAATCTTGTGACTATGTCACGAGTCCTTTTCTTGGGGAGTTCGACCAACATAATTTCGGTTAAGTTAGTTTCTAGAGAAGGATGTAGAACATAGAGACCGTTCTCTAGTTCCCCACATATGATGAATTTGTTGTTCCTTTTGACAGTAATCACATTACTAAAAGAGACAGTATATCCATCCACACACAGTTTAGAAACAGAAATCAAATTTCTTCTTAGATTTTGTACATAAAGACAGTATTTCAGTACAAGAATCCCTTCTCTAAAACTTAATTCTACAGTTTCTATCGTTGTAGCTGCAACACTTGTATAAGTCCCCAAGTAAAGTGTCACCTCTCATTCACTCAGTGTTCTGCTTACTTTGAACCCATGCAGTGAGTTACACGCATGAGTTGAAGCCCTAGAGTCAACACACCAAGACACAAATGTCACTAATAAATTAGTTTCCATGACACAAGTTTCGGAAGTACCTTTCTTAGATTCCAGGTAGGCAGGACAATTCCTCTTCCAGTGGTCGACCTGATTACAGAAGTGACAGGCATCAGATGCATTGTCTTTCTTTTGTTTCTTAGATTTGGTGGCCTTCTTCTGGGGCTTTCTCTTTGCCTTCCTCTTCTTTCTTGATTTGACAGTTTCAACAAGCATGGCTATCGGCTCATCATTGATTATCAATTCCTTAGCTCTTTGCAACATATTGCTGAGCTCTTGGACGCTGACATTCAGCTTGTTCATATTATAATTCATAATGAACGGGTTGAAGGATGGAGGCAGAGAGTTGAGAATAGCATCGATCTGTGTGACCAGATCTAGCCTGGAACCAAGGGCCTCCAGCTCGTTTATGTAGCCCATCATCCGAAGACAATGGCCATGCACTTGTTGCCCCTTAGTCATCTACACGGTCATGAACTATTTCAGGACCTTCTGTCGAGTAGAAATATTCTACTCTTCGTACATAGTTTTTAGACTATCCAATATGTCTTTAGCGAGTTCGATCTGATCGAACTGCCTCTGTATCGGATTGTCCAAAGAGGCTATGATGTAGCAGCGGACTAGGGAGTTTTTATCCTCCCATTCTTGGTATTCTCTCATTCGGGCCTCAGAAGCCCTATTCCCCGGACGATCCAGAACAAGATTTTTAGCCACCTTATCCAGTTTTTCTAAAGCTATGACCAACATAAGGTTTCTGTATCAGTCGGCATAATTGAGTCCCTTAAGCTTCTTGTCATCAAGCAACTTAGGGGAGAACGCAGGGGAGAAGAAGACACTACAAGAAAATAGACCTATAGCTACGAACAAAACCGTAGCTATAGGTTTATAGCTACGAACAGAAAACAATAGTTATAGTTGCTGTGGCTATAGGTAATAGCTACGGATGCTATCATTCGTAGCTAAAACTAACCTATAGCTACGGTTTATGTTTGTGGTTAATGCCTGATTCAATAATTATATGTGAAGTTTTAGCTACGGTTTTTTAGTTAATCGTGGCTACAAATTTGATTGTATAGCTAAGGTTTGTTTTACAATCGTAGCTAAATGTTGCTCTATAAGTTTTCTAAGTGTCCGAAGCTATAACATTTAGATCTATATCTATGGTTTTGACATGATTGTAGCTAAAAATATGAATCTAAGCTACAATTTACTTTGACTGTAGCTAAAATTAAGAATTAGGTTGTATGTGGCTAAATAGCTATGGCATAAGCAGTCTGAAGCTAAAAAAAACGAAAGCATGAATCATAGCTATGATTTTTAACTATATGTAGCTAAACTTGTTGATACATGTTTGATGGAATTTTTTCCTATATCAAATACAAACACAACATATACCATTCATAATAAAAAGATGAAACTTGAATTCAAAATTCCAATAAAAGATTTTATAATGAATTGCATCTCAAGGTATTTTAATACACAAATTCAAGGTTCTTTAATACATGAAACTCAATCCCCCCCCCCCACCCCAAAAAAAAAAAAAAAAAAAACCTTGACGTGTAAAATTTGATCAAATTGGTGTTCAGCCGCACATGTGAAGTATCTCCTTTAGCATGTTTAACCTATTAGAAAATAATAGAAAATAAGTTAGAAATCATATTTTTAAAGATACAAAATCTTTTATGAAAATCTAATTATTAACTATGCAATATAAACTTACCTATTTCATTCCAAGCCTAATGTTTAAATAAATTAGAAGTACAAGGATTGAATGTCAACCACAAATTATGTATTGAGCAATATAATAACGTGGCAATGTGTATTAATTTCTATTTTTCCAGAAAACAAATAAAATAAAGTAGAGGACTTAAAAGCAAAGATCAATAATCTACAATTGGAGGCAGACTCTTTAAGTGCAAAAAATGAGTGAAATGCAAAAAGGAAATAAACAATCAAGAGAGGAACTTCAAGAAAGAAATGATAAAGCATCTACAAAGATAAAGTTGATCATAGTACCACCTCCTCCTATCTTGATTTTCTCCTTGATCATTTGCTTCCTACCTTATTCCTCCCAATAAAATAAAATTCTCTTGCCTCTGTTCTCTCTCAAATGAAGCAGGCACCACATCATTTTACTTTTTATAAACAAACAAGACAACTCAAACCTGAAGCAAAAGTAAATCAGAACTTACACAACCCATTTGTACGCCCCTACATTTACAATACTAACAAAAGGTGCTGGTTTATATTTTGATTAATTCTTTTTTCCCTGCCTTCTCTTTCGATATTGTTATTAGTGAATATCATTATCTATTGCGGATGCTTTTATTGGAAAGAAATACAGCCACAGACAACAATAGTAACGGGCGTTAAATTCAGTGTTCCTATCTTATCTCTTAGCTAACTTCAGTGTTCCTATCTTATCTCTTATCTAACTTCAGTGTTCCAATCTTATCTCTTAGCTAGATTCAGTGTTCCCATCTTATCTCTTAGCTAGATTTAGTGTTCCTATTTAATAGCATTATAATCTCCTATTTAGAGATAAATATTTGTTAGGAAGTTTTCCTAAATAAGGACTCTTGTAATTTCCTATTTAAAGGAGCAGATGATATTCAATAAAATTATCGATATTTTCAGTCAAGAAAGAGCATAGGAGAGTTGGTGATCTCTTTAACAAATCACCATTAAGGCGCTAAAGATAGGTTCCTTGAGAAAAGGGAGAAACAAGGGAAAACATGAAGTTTTCCTCATTAACCGACCTGTGACGAGATCTTATTCGTGGGCCCTTAACAAATTGGTATCAGAGCAAGGCGTCATGGGTGACTTTGAGCAATTTAAGACTAGGGTCATGATCTGGAGCACAAACTCATGGAAAACAACAAGGAGGTGCACGAGATAAAGGACGACATCTGAGAATTGAAGCACTTGATGGAGTTATACTTTTTCAGCAAGGAAAAGAGTTCAGAAGGAGCTGCAACCACAGACGACCACTGACCAGACATAGTAGAACCGTCTGGCGAGCAATAGGTCATTGCCTAGGGAACTGTGATCATTCCCCAAATATAGCAGGCTATAATTTCCTTTCAACAATGGAGCTGGAGATCCTTTGGATGGCTGTACAGATGTGAGCAATTTTTCTGCAACCAACGAGACAGAGGATAGGGACAAGGTCGGATTAGCCGCATTCCACATGATAGAGGAGGCACAACTCTGGTTTTATAAATTGGAGTAGGAGGAACTTGGGCTTAGCTGGATCTAATTCAAATCCTGCTGCCTTCTCACATTTGGGCCCCCATTAACAAGCAATCCATTAGGCGAACTAATCAACCTCAAACAGATTGGAACTGTGGCTGAGTATCAGCATCAATTTTAGACCCTCCTTGCAAGAGCATCTTCGGTACGACCAGATCAACAGGTTGACATGTTCACCGCGGGATTAGTGAAAACTTTGAGGGTGGATGTGGAGATGCAAAATCCCCCCAATCTGGTTACTGCTATGAATTTGGCTCAAGCTTTTGAACGAAAATTACAACTAAACTGCGGAAGTATCAGTATAGGGCGTCCTCAAACAACATGGTCAGCCCCGAAGCCACTCAGAATGGCTCCATCTTCAACAGCCAGCCGAGAACATAAACCACAGACGAGCAACAATTCCAGTTGGCATCCAATGTGGGCAGCAGCATTGTTGCACCCCCTATTAAGCGCTTGTCTAGGGCTAAGATGGCGGAATGCAGGGCGAGGGGACAATGTTTTAATTGTGATGAACTTTACTCAGCAGGGCACAAGTGCAAGGGACTTTTTTTGCCTCCTGGTGGATGAACAAGAGGAAGATGAGGATGAACCCTCTTCATTGGAACCCGAGATTTCTCTCCACGCAATTACTGGAATAAAAACCTCTCAAACTATGCAGTTTCAAGCGCGGGTAGCAGGGAAACCAATATTGATCCTTATTGATTCAGGAAGCACACACAATTTTGTAAGTGAACAAGCTGCCCTCCGGTTGGAACTGCCAAGGGAAATCAAACTGAGACTGCAGGTAGCTGTAGCAAACGGTGAAAGAGTACACAACCCTAGCATCTGTAAGGGAGTCCAAATACATGTCAATTCTGAACCGTTCTTTGCTGATTTGTTTGTTCTATCCTTGGATGGATTTGATGTAGTTATTGGGGTGAAATGGTTGATTACTCTAGGCCCAATCCTTTGGGATTTCAATGCCCTAACAATGACCTTCCACTTGAATAGAGAGCAAGTCATTTGGTAGGGTAAAGTGGTGAAGGCCAAATACCCACAGGTTCATGTGCTCCAAGATGAAATGACACACGCAACAACCATGGAAAGGCTCCTCGCTGATTTTTCAAAAGTATTCTAAGAACCCAAAGGACTTCCTCTTTCCCGAACTTGTGATCACCGGATCACTATGGTGATGGGTTCAGAACTAGTAGTAATAAGGTCATATCCCTACCCACACCTACAGAAAGATGAGATAGAAAGGCAATGTGATGAAATGCTGGAGCAGGGGATCATCCGCCTTAGCCATTCCCTTTTTCTTCCCCAGACCTGTTGGTGGCAAAGCGGGATGGTACTTGGAGATTTTGTGTTGACCACAAGGAGATTAATAACTGGACTGTCAAGGATAAATTTCCTATTCCCATTGTGGACGAGTTGTTGGATGAACTTCATGGTGCCCAGTATTTCACAAAACTAGATCTAAGATCGGGGTACTTTCAGGTTCAAATGGCTTCTGAAGACGTTGAGAAGACTGCCTTCCGAACTCATCATGGCCACTTTGAGTTTTTAGTTATGTCGTTCAGTCTCACAATCTTCCCATCCATATTTTAGTCCTTAATGAATGAGGTATTTTAGTCCCACCTTCACAAATTTGTTTTAGTATTCTTTGACAATATTTTGGTTTATAGTAAAACATGGATAGAACACGTGCATCATCTAAGGATTGTTTTTGAGTTATTGTGCCAACACAAGCTCTTCCTTAAATGATCCAAATGCTCCTTTGGAGAGCGCCATGTCCTTTACTTGGGTCATGTCATTAACGACAAGGGTGTAACAGTGGACAATTCCAAAATTCAAGCGATCAAAGAATGGCCCAAGCCCAAATCCGCCAAGGCTTTACGCAGGTTCCTCGGTTTGACAGGATATTACTGCAAATTTGTGCAAAATTATGGTGTGATGGCTGCCCCATTAACCAACCTGCTGAGGAAGAATGCCTTTCATTGGGACAATGCAGCTGACACGACTTTTGCAAATTTAAAGAATGCCCTCTCCACCACTCCAGTTTTGCAATTACCGAACTTTGATATTGAGTTTACAGTTGAGTGTGATGCATCCGGAATAGGGATTGACACCGTATTACAGCAACAAGGGCACTCGATTGCTTTCTTCAGCCATAAACTAGCTGTTTGTCATTTGAAATTGCCAGCCTATGAACGCGAATTGATTGGGTTAGATAGAGCAGTCCAACACTGGAGACCATACTTGTGGGGAAGATCATTTGTTATCAAAACTGATTACTATAACCTCAAGTACTTGTTGGAGCAACGACTTGTTACTTCTCCCCAACAACATTGGGTTAGCAAGCTGCTTGGGCTTGATTTCCGGGTGGATTGCGAGGCGGGATCTTTAAATCGTGCCGCAGATGCATTGTCTAGGCGCAAAGAGGACACTATGCTCCTTTGTGGGATTTCACGTCCTCGAGTCACCTTATTGGATGACATCAAGAAAGAGATGCCACAATCAACAGAGTGGACGACTCTTGTTCAGAAAATCCAGTCTGGAACTGCAAACTCCAATTGGGCCCTTACAGATGGGCTTGTGATTTACAAGGGTCGGATATATCTCCCGGATGATTCCTCTTTGATTCCCTTCATCATCTCTAGTATTCATAACTCCACCCATGAAGGCATTCAGAAAACACTGTATCACGCCCAAGCTGATTTCCATTAGCAAGGTATGAATGCCTCTATTAGGGACTTTATACAAAACTGCTCTATTTGTCAAGAACACAAATGGGAAAATCTGCATCCAGCTGGTCTTCTTCAGCCCCTTTCGATCCCAATGCAGATATGGGCTGATATTTTCATGGATTTCATAGAGGGACTGCCCAAGGTTGGGGGAAAATCAATTCTTTATGTAGTGCTGGATCACTTCTCTAAGTACGCCCATTTCATCCCTCTTTCTCATCCGTATAACGCTACTTCTATCGCCCATGTCTTTTTCATTTACACGGGTTACTAGAATCTATTGTCAGCAATAGGGACCCGTTTTTTACTAGTACCTTTTGGAGGGAATTGTTTCGGTTAAGTGGTACCACCTTAGCCTTTTCTTCTGCTTATCATCCTCTATTAGATGGTCAAACTGGGGTGGTGAATCAGACGATTGAGATGTATCTTCGTTGCTTTGTTGGGGATCAACTGAGACGGTGGATTGATAGGCCTTACTAATGCTCCTTCATCATTTCAGGCCTAGATGAACAAAATCTTCAAAAGTCACTTGCGCAACTTCATCTTGGTTTTCTTTGGTGACATATTGGTATACAACAGCTCTCGTGAAGAACATTGGACCCACCTCCGGGTTGTACTTGATATTATGAGAAGCCATCAACTATATGTTAAGAGAAGTAAATGCAGTTTTGCTGAAGGAGTATCTGTGGACCAAGAAACTTATTAGAAATGCAGTAGCTGTGGGCCATACCCGATTCATTAAAAAGCCGTTGTGGGTTCTTAGGCCTGACTTGCTATTACAAGAAACCTATCAGAAACTATGGTGCCATCGCTCAACCATTGACCCAATTGCTCAAGAAGGGAAGTTGGTGTTGGAACATCCAAGCTGAGGAAGCATTCAACAGACTTAAGCAATGTATGGTAACTACGCCTGTTCTCTCTCTGCCAGATTTTTCAAGACTGTTCTCTATTGAAACAGATGCATGTGATAATGGGGTAGGAGAAGTATTGACGCAAGGAGGGAAGCCTCTTGCCTTTTTTTAGCAAAGGGCTGCAAGGGAGGAACAAGGACCTGCCCACTTATGAGAAGGAATTGTTAGTGGTGGTACTAGAAATTCAAAGGTGGTGCCCGTATTTTCTCGGAAACAAGTTTCAGGTGGTAACAAATCACCAAAGTTTAAAATACTTGATTCAGCAAAAAGCCCACACACCCACCCAACAAAGAATGGTTATCAAACTCACATGCTTTGACTTTGAAGTGTGTTACAGGAGGGGAAAGGAGAACCCAGTGGCAGATGCCCTTTCACAGTGACTAGTAGCAGAATTACTTGCTATCTCCTCCCCCATTCCAAGCTGGATTGAAGAGTTGAAGCATGAAGTAGCTAAAGATCCATTCCTTCAGCAACTATTACAAACCCAGTCTAGTGGGCTTAGTAATAGGCCCAAATATGAGCTGAGAAATCGATTAATCTGGCACAAAGACCGTATTGTGCTGAGCCCCACATCCAAGTTCAGGAGAGACTCTTCGAAGAAGCCTATTCATCACCTTCTGGGGGCCATTCGGGAGTCTTGAATACCATACACGGATTAAATAGAATCTGCTCATGGAAAGGGTACCAGAAGGAGATAAAGACTTGGGTTAAGGACTGTGAGATCTGCCAACAGAATAAGATAGAGAACGTTGCTTCATTGACCTCTTATAGCTGCTTCCCACACCTGAAACCATTTGGGCTGACATCTCTATGGATTTCATAGAGGGACTTCCTATCTCCTCCAAGTACTCAGTGATCTTAGTAGTGGTAGATAGACTCACCAAGTATGGACACTTCCTTCCCATGAGCCACCCTTATTCTGCCCAGGATGTGGCCCATGTTTCTTGGAAGGAGTTCTTAAGTCACATGGGATGCCCTCAACCATTGTTAGTGATAGGGACCCAACCTTCACTAGCCATTTCTGGAGAGAACTATTCAAATTGCAAGGAACTAAAATGTGTATGAGTTCCTCTTACCTCCACAATCAGATGGTCAAACGGAGGTATTGAACATAACTTTAGAAGCCTATCTCCAATACTTCACAAGCTCAAGGCCCAAAGATTGGAGTAAATGGTTGACATAAGCGAATGGTGCAATAATACCACACATCACTCAGCCGCCCGGAGTACCCCTTCCAACTTTTGTATGGATACCCTCCACAAAATTTGCTTTCCTACATTCCTGGGGCCACTAAGGTGCAATCAGTAGAAAAAGTAATGAAAGATAAAGAAAGAGTGCTAACCCAACTAAAACATAACTTGAACATGGCCAAAAACCGAATGAAGAAAATTGCTGATTGGAAACACACACAGAGAGATAGAGAGAGAGAGAGTTTGTGGTGGGTGGCATGGTGTATCTTCGTCTACAGCCGTATCGCCAAAGCAACATAGCAGTTCATAAGTCACAAAAATTAGCAGCTCGGTTCTTTGGCCCATTTCAAGTAATACAGAAGATTGGCCCAGTTGCTTACAAACTCAACCTACTCGATGGGTGCTAATTATATCCAGCCTTTCATGTATCCTGGTTAAAAAATAAGATAGATGATCACTCTACACATAGCCCATCCTTGCCACCATTAACTAAAGGGGGCTCCTTAGAGCCAATACCCGAAGCCATCCTCGCTAGAAGAATGGCGAAATGAGCCCACATGCTAGTTACAAAAGTGTTAGTGCAGTAGGCTGGAACTCTAGACTGGGATGCAACCTGGGAAAGGTGGACTAACATCTAGAAGAAGTTCGCATGCCATAGCCTTGAGGACAAGGCCCAACCCAAAGGGGAGGGATGGTACTAGTGCCAGAGTTAACCCGAGACCCCACGACTCAGCCCAATCCATCCACTGACCCATGGATCTACACTCACTTGAGACATGCATGGGAACGTCACATTAAGGACTAACCACCACCCTCACTATCATTTGTCATTATTAGTGATCCAGAATATTCTTTAATCGGTTGTAATGGCTCAGACCACTATATATAGGTTTGTTACCTAGGGTTTCTTGTTTTCCTTGAGCTTGTCAACTGGCATCATAACTCAGAGAGAACGAAAGAGGAACTATTCTCTTCTCAAAGAAGAGTTGGATACCAGCTTTTTTCTTTCATTTTTATCTCTAGCTTTTTTCATCAGAATAATGGGGTCTAAGTTTGGTTATCGAAGTTAGTACCGAGGATGTTGAATGCTAAGGAGCCTGTCCCTCTGAAATCTTCGAAACCTGATCAAGATTTTTGTATTTAGGCTTTTACAAAGAGATTATCTTGCTTTTTTTTGGTTTTTTATTTTCTTTTTCTCGTCTAAGAAGGAAGTTGTCCGATTAATCTTTTCAGAAGAAACCGATGTTTTTTTTTTGAAATTCAGTTATTGTCTTGCTCCTCTTTAATGATGTTGTTGATAATATTCCTACTCAGGATTTCATATGCTTATTCCTTGTTTGTTGAAAGTTAAATTCAGTCTGAATGAAAAATTGATAGGTTTTAAGTCCTAGCATGTTCTTTCTATCTCATGTATGCTCTTGATCCATCATATATCAATATGCTATTCATTGGTTGCCCAAATAAAATATAAAAGAGAAAAATAAGAAAAGAGGAAAGCGAAGATATGAGATAGGGAAGACAGTTGATCAAGGGAAGGTTTATCTGTCTTTAGACCAAATTAGGAAGGAAAGGGGAGGAGATTCGGGGTGATTTGGCATCTCATGGATTAGAGGAGTGAGAAGGAATGGCAATTATAGATAGCAAAGAAATTCTAGAAATAATAATAATAATAATAATAATAATAATAATAATAATAATAATAATAATAATAATAATAATAATAATAATAATAATAAAGACAAGTAAACACTGATAATAAAGAATAAATGTTTATGTAAAAAAATATGCATATACATAAATATAACAATAAAAAAATCTGTGATAATGGGTGGCTAGCTTAGAAGTTTGGAAATGCTAGCAAGATGGGGAGAGTTAGAGAAAAAAATAACAAAAAAATAATTAAATAATTAATAAAAATACAAGAGGAAATAATAAAATAAAAAAGTGTAACAATAAAAAATTAAAAATTAAAAATTGGAAAACAATAAATAAAAATAATAAATAAGATCAAAAGGGAGCAAAGAAAAAGATAGATAAATAAAATAGGGAGGATTTTCTTTATGTTGTCTATTCTTGTGATTTTTTTTTCCTTATTGTTGATCTATTTATTTGTGTTTGTTGTTGTTTGGGATGTCATGTTGGCCCCACCTATTGGACCCGGGATAGGAGTGCCTAACTCCTTCCCTCTCCCATCCGAGTCTTACTCGGATTGGTTAGCTAGTGCCTCGAGCTTTGGAGTCATTAATGAACCAAAAATGCTTTCTGATGTAAGTCCTGGAGGTGCCATCACCTCCATTTCCATAACTGATGGGTGGCGACTCCAATTTCAACCTAAGTGAGCCATTTCTCATTGCTCACAATCAACATAAATAAGCATAAAAAATTTTAATACCATCAGGATCATAAACAAGTAAAGAAGGATCAACCTTGGAGTTTTGAAAATCCGTATGAGTGAGAGTGGAACTAACATGAGAATACCAAGCTCGAGGAGATTTCCAGAGGCCATAAAGGGCTTTCCGAAGTTTGCAAACATAATCAGGCCGAGAAGGATTCTCAAAGCCCCATGGCTGATGAACATAAATATGTTCATCAATAAAACATGTATAAAGCATTGTTAATATCTGGTTGCCGAATGGACAAGTTATGAGAAATGACAAGTGCACGAATAGTGCGAACAATCACCGGTTTAACAATCGGATTGAAAGTCCCAAAGAAAGTGAGACCTGGTATTTGGTCAAATCCTTGTGCCACTAATTGGGCTTTATAAAAGTTAAGAGAACCATCAAAATTCCTTTCAATTTTGTAAACCCACTTAGTACCAACCACATTCATTCAAGACTCATAAGGCATAAGCTTTAAGGTTTTGTTATTAAAGAATTATATTTTCTTTGCATGGCGTCACACCAGTGAGGAGATTTGGCAGCCTTAGTATTGGAGCAGGGCTTAGTCTTAGTGGAAGCAAGTAGAGAAATAGTTGTAGACAGAAGGGGGGGTGCATGGAGAGTGGTATCAAGATCTTGAATAGTTCAATAGCATACCAATGCATGTGCAGAGGTGCTGGACTGAGAAGAAGGCACAGGCAAGTCGACGGGGAGTGAGCTTCTACTCTTGAAGGTGGCGGATCTGACTCATACAGAGTAGGCATACTTGGCGACATAATAGTAGGTTGAATAGGCATGGAGATAAAATTTCCCTCAAAATGTGGATCTATTGGCAAAGAAGACGTGGGAATTCCTGGAAACAAGCCTTCATCGAATATGACATGCCTAGCGACGAATAACTTCCTACTTGGTGCATGATAACATTAATACCCTTTATGAGCATTACTGTAGCCGAGAAAGATGCACTGAAGGGATCGAAACATTATCTTGTGATTGTTGTATGGCTAGAGAAACAGATAGCAAGCGCACCCAAAGCATTTCAAAATATAATAATTTGTTGATCAATGAAATATATCTTATAGGGAGATCGTACATTGAGAGTATATGATGGAAGTCGACTTATTAAATAAATTGCGGTTTCGACCGCATCAGCCCAGAAGGGGAAGGGCAGATTGAAGGAGGCTAGTAGAGAGAGGGTCAACTCTATAATGTTTTTGTGCTTATGCTCCACTAATCTGTTTTGCTCATGAGTGTGAGGACAGGTTACTCAGTGGGTGATACCCTTTGAGTCCAAATAATTTGACAATTTTCTATATTCACCCCCTAGTTAGATTTGAAAGATAGGAAATTTTCTCAAATAAAACTTCAACATGTATCTTGAATTTTAAGAAAATAACAAGGGCATCAGATTTTCAAGCCATGGGATAGAGCCAAGAAATTTTAGAGTTAATCATAAGCATGTCCACTATTTGACTTTATAGGAGAAGGTCCCCAAACATCATAAAAATTAAATCTATGGGATACTTGGACTATAAAGAAGAACTTTTTAATGACAACCTATGATTCTTACCCATTTGACACAATTCATAAACAAAATTTTCTAACTCAACTGAATTGGAAGGAAGACCATATTGCAAGATAACTTGTCTCACGATGCACAAGGCTACATGTCCCAAGTGTAAGTGCCATCCTTGAACTAAGGTTCATTCACCAACCAGTGCTTGATAAGAATTATCCGAAATAATAGATGAAGATGGGAAGCAGTACATGCCATCTCTACTGATCCCTTAAAGAAGAATTCTCCCTGTATAATCCTTTACAAAACAACAATCATGATGGAATTTGAAATATAAGTCATTATCCTTGGTAAAACGACTAAAAAAAAGCAAATTCTTGTAGATGTCAGGAACATGGTAGATATCATTCAGAGTGAAAGCATGTTTGATTGAACAATAAGGACGGGACCCAGTATTAGAAATTCACAAACCTTGCTCATTTCCAACTTTAACTTGATTAGATCCCATATACTCTGACCGGTTCTGCAAGTAGTCAATGTCCGAAGTCATGTGATGTGTGGCACAAAGTCTGGGTACCATGTTGCATCAAACATTTGGTTCCCATTATGTGAATTGAAATATTGCGGATGATACTGAGGTTGATATCGGGTTGTGCTCACGCCACCATGGAAGGCAGAAGGATCAGTAGAATTATCATTCTGAAAACCAAACACATACCTTGCCTTGTGACACTATAGAGCACTATGTCCATTTTAGTTGCAAATTTAACAAACAACACCCAGATTTTTATTTCCATGACCACCATTAAGGAAAGGTTGTTGTTGATTAGAGAAATTATTTTGTCGACATTGTTGATGATTGAAGGGAAAGGGTTCTTAACCACGACCCTTGCCACGACCACCACTGAAATTTGGAACAAATTGTTGAGCGCTTTTCCCTTGCTGTTAATAGTTTTTGCTTTTGGCACTAGCAAAATTAGCATTTATAGAATTATCATTTGAATAGCGAGATTGCTCTTTAAACCAACTATCATGACTAAGTAGCGAACCAAGAATATCTTCAATGTTGAGGCTATCAACATCCGATCGATTGGTAATAACAGTAATAACATATTCACAATCACTACCAAGACCAACAAAAATAAATAAAACAAGATCAGATTTAGATACCCGTTTAGATACGATGAACATGTTATGGACAATGGCTTTTGCTTGTTGGACATAAGCTGAGATGGTCAATGGTTCCTTCTTGAGACTTTGAAGCTGTCTCTAAAGTTGAAGTACTCTAGGTTGAGAATGAGTAGAGTAGCTTTGCGCAAGCATCCTCAAACTTCTACGAAACTGGATAAGCCAATGACTTGCCCCATGATGCCTTTGATGAGAGAGGAGATTAACCAGCTGGTCAATATCCATCCATTTCACATATTCAGGATTAGGAATGGTGCCTGTCCCATTTGGATTTTGAATCTCTTTCGGAGGAGCTTTCTTCTTCCCCTCTACTAGATAATTGTCACTACTCAATTTGATAGAAAAATAGTTTGTAACATTCTGGATCAAGGGGATAGAAGAAATCCCACTCAATATCATTCGTGTGGAGTGTAGTGATTTATTAGGGCAGTAGAGTAACAATTTAGTGGTACAGCTTCTCATTGTTTTCTTGTGTAGTCATGGGAGACAACAATGAATACAAATCAAGTGGGATGGTGCCTTCTAATTATCTAAATGTGCAGATCACATCTATAAAACTGAATGATGAGAATTATGTCCCTTGGGCTAAGTCTATTGAAGTTTTCCTGAAAGCCAAAAAGAAAGTGAAACATGTGAGGGAAGATAAACCCCCAATTACTTCTCTAGGATATGATGAATGGGAGAAAGAAGATGCTCAAATTATGACTTGGCCATGGAACAACCTAGATTCAAAATTAGTGTGAACTTCATGTTTTTGGATACAACCAAGGAAGTTTGGATCATGCAAGGAAACTATAATCTAGACAAGATAACACTACTAGGGTTTACCAACTGTACCAAGAGTAATTCAATTTGCAACAAGGGAATTAGAGTCTTGAGGACCATTATGCTAGTATGAGAAATTTATGGAATGAGTTGAATGCTTATCATCCTCTTACACCTGATGTCAAAATTCAGCAACAACAGAGAGAGCACTTGGATGTGACTAGATTTTTAGTGGGGTTGAAATCTGAGTATGAATCCATAAGGGCACAGATACTAGGTGGATCTGCTCTTCCCTCTCTTGAGGAAGTGTTTGTTCGTCTTCGGAGGATTTCAATTGGACCCACATAGACTTCCACTATGTCAGATAGGTTTGCATTTGTAGTTATGAGAGGGGGAAGTCGTGGTGGTAGAGGAGGTCAGCATGGTCGTGGTAGTGGTGGTGGACCCATGTATACTCGTGGTGGTGGTCGTATTGGAGGACAAAACTTAGGAGGAGTCCGTGGTAGGGGACGTGGTAATACTTAAAGAAAGTGTACTCATTGTGGTATGGAGGGACATACTATCAACTTTTGCTATGATCTACATGGCCCACCTTCAACCTGGGAAAATGATGCAGCTGTAAATGGTGGTAGCTCAAGACAAGAATCTCAAGTTACTGATCAGATCCCCACTACATCTATAGATATTTTCAGAAAGGAGATGGTGAGTGTTTAACGGGATAAGTATGAGTGGTTCATTTAGGGTACATCTCAACAGAACATGACTACCCTTGCACACATAGGTACAGCTTGTCTGGCATCCACACCTTCCCGTTGGATTATAGATTCTGGAGCTTCTAATCATATGACTGAAACTCCAGGTGTGTTTTCATCCATTTCTTCGTCCTCCACTTCCCAATCTTTTACTCTTGCCAATGGCTTTACATTAGCCATACGTGGTGTTGGTAATGTTGACATAGACTCATTATCCCTCTCTTTAGTTTTATATGTTCCCAAGTTTCCCTTTAACAAGATGTCTGTTAGTAAATTAACTAAGTCTCTTAATTGCTCAATAACTTTTTACCCTTCCTCTTGTGTGTTTCAGGATCTCAAGATGAGGATGAAGATTGGTGGAGGGCATGAATCTGGTGGATTGTATTATCTTGATGGAAGTGGTTCAGCAACAACTCTTCAATTATCTCTCTCCCCTCATCAGCGACACTGCATACTTGGTCATTCGTCTCTTAGAGCTCTTCAGTTACTTGTTCCATCGTTGAATCGTCAGTTTGGGAAACATCATCGTATCTCCTTTAGTCCTAGAGTTCATAGTCATACATCGAGTCCTTTTTTTTTAGTCCATTCGGACATCTGGGGTCCAAACAGAGTAGTGTCTTATAATGGTTGTAAGTACTTTATAATGGTCCAAACAGAGTAGTGTCTTCCAAAAATTTTATGCTGAAATTCGTAATCAATTTGGTGTATATATTAAAATTCTTCATTCTGATAATGGCCGTGAGTATTTTTCCACACCCTTTTAAGAATATTTGGAACAACATCACACTATCCATCAAACCTCATGTACCTACAACCCTCAACAAAATGGGGTGGTTGAAAGAAAGAACCGTCACCTTTTGGAAATTGTTTGATCCCTCTTACATCAAATAAATGTCCCAAACCCTTTTGGAGTGATTATGTACTTACATCCTGCTTTCTTATTAACCGCATGCCCATGTCTATCCTTGAAGGTTAGTCTCCTTTCTCTATTATGTTTCCCATGTTGTCTCATTTTCCTCTTACTCTTAAAGTTTTTGGATGCATGTGTTTCGTTCATAATCTTGGGTCTGGAATGGACAAGTTAGAAGTTAGATGCTAGATCCACTAAGTATGTCTTTCTTGGCTATTTTAGGACTCAAAAAGGGCATAAGTGTTACAATTCTCGTTCTCGGAATTCTTTTGTATGTTCTGATGTTACATTTTTTGAGTTTGTTCCTTTCTTCTCCAGGTCGGATACTTCTTCTCCTTCGTTGCCATCACCCCATCTTCTAGTTCCTGTTGAGGATCCCGTTCCTTTTGTTCTAGTTGTGACCCAGTCTTTGCCTCCAGTGCAACTACTTGAGAGAGGACCACCTATCCGACAAGTGTATACTCATCGTCAGGCACCAGCTCCTCCCCTAGCTTTTTCACCGTCAACAAATCCGGCAGTTGATCCCAACCCAGCCCCAACCCCAAGTTCTGACATTGATCTTCCTATTACTTTACGGAAAGGTAAACACAATTGCACTCTCCACCCCATTTCCAATTATACTTTTGTATCTCACCTTTCGGCTTCTCACCGACAGTTTGTTTCTATGTTATCCTCAGTCTCTATTCCCAAGTATGTCCAAGAAGCCCACACTTCTATAGGGTGGCGCCAAACAATGGAAGAAGAGCTCTTGGCCCTAACTCGTACTCATACGTGGGACCTCACCACTCTTCCGCTTGGTAAGCATGTTGTCGGATGTAAGTGGGTGTACACGGTTAAATACTTACCTGATGGGAGTGTTGAACGATTGAAAGATCGGTTAGTTGCCAAAGGTTATTCATAGCAATATGGTATTGATTACATAGACACCTTCTCTCATGTTGCCAAAATTGGGTCACTTCGTGTTATGATTTCTCTTGCTACTATGTTTGATTGGCCCTTGTTTCATCTTGACATCAAGAATGCTTTTTTACATGGTGATCTTCTTGAGGAGGTGTACATGGAGCAACCACCAGGGTTTGTTGCTCAGGGGGAGTGTGAGAAGGTATGTGATGTAGCGCGATCTGGTCACTCCTAGTTGGCACTCACGTGGTTCCTGGAAGGTACCTGAGATGAGGAAGAAGAAGAATCCCTAGGGAGTTTACCCGGTGGGGTTACTATGATGCTTAAGTTAGTAGTATGTAGGAGAAGCAAGAAGGAGACGAAGGTTAAGAGTGCAGATAGCGTGTTCTCACTATACTTGAGCGATTAGAGGCCTCAAGAAGAACCATTTCTCTTCTGCCTTGAGGGCTTTTATAGGGACATTTATGTCAGGTCGGGCATAACTGCCATTGGGCTCCTGCCACAGCCGTTACCTACTAGGGCTGCGCAGGTGGCTGTTGTGGCGTACGTCTCGCCCGGGTAAATGACATGTCTCCGGAGTGACAGGCACGCCCTTGCTTGATGTGAGACATGGACGCAGACTACCGAAATGACTGGGAATGCGCCATTAGTAAGGGATATGGCACAATCTGACCGGTACGGTCTGTTAGTCGGAAGCTTCTTGGGGAGTGCTCGTGTGGTTCATTTGCGAGCTATTCTATAGCAAACGTGGAACACTCCAAGGTTACCCTTAGTAGAATTGGCCCTGGGTGGCTTGTCTGCTTAGGAGCTCGGACGAGCTAATGACTTTAGCTTGCGAGCTAAAATTTCCTCGGAGTATCTCTTCAAAGGTAGCTCGAGGAGCCCGGGGTTCACGTCGCGACGAACTCCTTTCACAAGCTACAATGTCCTGAGCTGTTTTGTAGGCCTGTCACTTGGTCATACCAGGCTACAACGCTGAGATGTCGCTCGTGTTGAGTCAGTGTCCATGTGTCACCGTTTCATAGGTGGGGTCAAATCACCCTCCATCAATTGCCCCCCACTCCTTGGGCTAAGAGCACTGCTTTAGTGTGGGGAGTTTATGAAGCGCGATGGACTGATTTGGCCAAAATTCAAACTTGATTGACTACCCACATTAAATGCATTTGCGGGAATCAAGAGATTTTCTGACTTTCCCGACTTTTTGGATTCCGAAAACATGTTGAGGTGGCTTTTAACTCCGAACGTCGTGCTACTGTGATTACCTTAATTATGGAAGATGTGCCGCCAACCACCTTCGGTTTTCAAAAGGCGTGCGGTCAGGGTGCCCGCAGGCCGTTGGATTTTCCTTGATCCGGACCATCAACTTGGAAGGGTGGAGACTATAAATAGGGGGTCCCCTTGGGCCTCGCTTTCTCCCACACCATCATGTTGTCTTCGGGTTCTGAGGTCGCACACTTCATCTAGTCTACCCGAATTCCTCAGTTTGATTCGCTCCGTCTCTTCTGGTGAGTCCCAATCGCTGTTAGCCATGTCTGGGTACTCGTACCACACCTACAATAGGGGCGATAGCCAGGACTATGATGCTCCCTCGAGCTCGGGGGGAGCCTGGGAGCAAATCCTGGAGGCTCGGGAGGCCTCTGACGACATAACATCTACTTCTAGGGGGAGGGAGCCTGACACCTTTGGCCCTTCCTTGATGACAGCGGAGAGACTTAGATATCTAATCCACTACGTTCACCTCCCTGGGAACCTGGTTTACAGCCTCCCTATTGGCAACTTCCCTTGGGAGCATGGTCCCAATGACATAGTAATCTTCCAGGAATAACTCGAGGCTGGCTTGTGTTACACCCCTTGATAGTGGAGGTCTTAAATCACTTTAACGTCACCATTGACCAGCTTCATCCCAACGCCATTCGAAATATGGTTGGGACTATATCTTTGTGTTATGAGTACTGTCTTCCTCTGGACCTTGATATTTTTTCCTCTATCCTCTATATAAAAAATGCTGCTCCTGGGGTTCCTCCGGAGAGGCGCTTTTACTACCTCTCTCCCCGCCACGGCTATAAGCTCTTGTACGAGCTGCCGAAAAAGATTCCCACCTGGAAGTGGTATTACTTTGTGGTCCGTAACCCCAAGGGGTGGCCCTTCCCAACTGTTTGGAGGAGTGCCATCCAAGACCCCGGGGCTGAGCTGGACCCCGTAGTTCGGAAAACGGTGTTGTCCTAGGCATCGATAGGCTTCCTTTGCTCGGACTACTTGGCCGAGGAGAAGCTCGTGTAGGCTAGCTTGAGCCCGGGTAGGTTGTCTTTTTAGGTCGCGTGGTTTCTGTAACGATGTCGTACTCACATTCGCATGCATATATTTCATTCTTGTTGGACTAACACTGATGCTCTTCTTGGCAGCCATCATGTCCAGTGCCGATTCTCGTCGCTTTCTCTCGAGCAGCCATAGGCACCATGCGAAGAGGACGCGCCCCGACCGGACTCCCCCCTCAGGAGGTACTGAGTTCAGGTCTGCCAAGCCGGTTTTATCCTCCCCTTCGCCTGAGATTCTGGCACCCCCACCCGAGGGAATTAGTGGGGTTGACTTCGGAGGGGACGAGCTCCCTCAGCAGGGGGAGGCTCCCTGTAACCCCCTCCAGCCACGCCCTTACCCATGGTTCCCAGTGGGGAAATGGGAAGGGGTGAACGACTACCTCATGGCTCATCGGAGGAGCTGGAAGGTGATTACTAACGATGAGGTCGCTCAGTGGGGGAATATGGAGCCCGAGGACCTTGCCGTGTTCGCCTCTGTCCACTGCATGGTGGTAAGTGACTCCTCTCCTTTTTCTTATCTCGTTTTGCTCCTCTCCGTTGTCCTCTGATCTTTTCTTCTGTCGGCAAGTGAATTCCACCATCCATGCCATGGCTCTCTAGACATGTGTCCATTGTGTCGATGCCCTCGACCAGTGGGCTGCTAACAAAAAGCTCTAGGGCGAGCTCGACCAGATCCGGGGTGAGCTCCATCACACTCGCAAGGGGAGCGAGTCTCAAGAGCTGCTCGTCCACGACTAGGAGGCTCAAATTGATCGGCTTTTTGAAGAGAGCGTACATTACAGGGAGGAATCATCGAGGATGGCAGCGGAGAGGGAGCTCCTCAGGCAGCATGTGCGGGACTTGGAGTCCACTCTTCTAAATCAGACTCGAAACTTTGATCAGATGGTGGAGGCTGAACGAGAAAAAGCGGTCTGGGATTTTAAACTCCCAGGAATACCACATCCTCCAGGCGGAATATGGTTCGAGTTTGTACCGCTCTTGGTTTAAGCTTTGCCAGTGGCTGGTCCAGAAGAAGTTCTCCGGACTCAACCTCGACGGCATCACTATGAAGGGTCTGTCTCCTGAGACAGCGGACCAAGCGGAGAAGAGGAGCTTGACTCCCCAGAGGATGAGGAGGCGGATCCTTGAGGCGGCGTTTCTCTGGACTTCTGGTGGCTTCTGGGTGCCATAAACCTGGTCTTTCAAAGGTCTTTGGTTGGGCGGTTGTGCCCTATGATAGTCAGACTTTCCCGAGCTGTTTAGCTTGGTTATCACATTGTAATTTTTCTTTCTTCTTTTTTTTTTTTTTTAAATGACAATGAAAGTTCTCCCTTTTTTCTTCCAAGTATGATGTGCTGTCTTTATCTTTGCTAAGGAGATCTCAACACCCAAGCTATTAGACCTACGTACCCAAAGTAGAACTCCTCGATAGTTGTTACCTCGAATTGTTCCTTAAACTATTTAAGGCATCTTTATGGTGCATGACAAAGTGATTACCACATGTGCCCGAACTATTTGCTCGTTGTTTATTGTCTAGCTCGATCATCGTACTAGAACAAGCTATGCTTGGTGGGGTCTAAGCTTGAGCTGCTTACACTCCTCACTTGAAGTTCGCCCATGTCACGAAGGCAACTGGATCTGATTGCGCTGAGATCGTGTTAGCTCGGCATTTTGGCCCTTAGGCTTTGGGAGTGATTTATAGTTCACTTTTGAAGTTCGTCCATGCCTCAAAGGCGATCGGGTCTTATTGCGCCAAGATCGTGTTAGCTCGAAATTTTGGCCCTTAGGCTTTGGGAGAGGCTCATGCCTACTTAGTTGTTACAGATAGTATTGTCTTAAGTTGACAATATTCAATGCCTGAGGTACTTGTTTCCCTTTGAGGGTCTCTAGCTCATACGTTCCTTCCTGAGTACTCGTTTCACTCTGTAAGGTCCTTCCCAGTTAGACCCAAGCTTGCCAGTGCCGGGATCAGGTACCATAACCTTTCGAAGAACCAAGTTGCCGACCCAGAGGTTTTGCTTCTTGACCCTAGCGTTATAGTACCGAGCTACTCTCTGCTGGTAGGTTGCAGTCCTGATATACGCGAGGTCCCTTACTTTGTCGAGTAGACCGAGGTTGGTACATAGCTCGTCTTCATTCGTCTGATCACTGTATGCTTCTAGTCGCAGCGTAGGTATCTCGATCTTTGTAGGGATCACTGCTTTGGTGTTGTAGGTGAGATTGAAGGGTGTTTCTCCCGTGGCGGTCTTCTCCGTGGTCCGGTAAGCCCATAGGACGCTAAGTAACTCATTTTCCCACAACCCTTTAGCCCGGTCCAGCGGTGCTTTCAGTCTACAAAGGATGACTCTGTTCATGACTTCTGCCTAACTGTTTGCTTGTGGGTGCGCAACTAAAGTAAAATTCTGTCAGATTCCCATGTCTTGGCACCAGTCTTGGAATTTGATGTCCTCGAACTGCTTGCCGTTGTCAGAAATCAATACTGAGGTAACCCAAAGCGAAACACGATGTTCTTCCAAAAGAAGTTTTGGACATTCTGGGCTGTGATCGTTACAAGGGGTTCAATTTCTACCCACTTGGTGAAGTAGTCCACTGCTACTACTAAGAACTTCCTCCCACCCATTGCCGACAGGAATGACCTGAGTAGATCAATGTCCCATTGTGCGAAGGGCCACAGGCTTGTGAGATACTTGAGATTGGCGGCAGGTTGGTGGTGAATATTGGTGTGCTTCTAGCATTTGTCGCATTTTTTAACAAGCTTAATAGCGTCTGCCTTCATTGTTGGCCAATAATACCCCTGTCGAAGTGCCTTCTGGGCGAGGGCCCTGCCCCCCAAGTGTCCACCGCACAATCCCTCATGAGTGTCACGGAGTACGAGCTTGGCTTCGGTAGGTCGCAAGCAACGCAAATAGGGGAGCATGTAAGATCTCCGGTATAGCCGTTTGTCTATCATGACATATTTGGCTACCTGGTGCTGCACCCTTATGGCCACATTGTGATCTGCAGGGAGGGTCCCGTGTAGCAAGAAGCTCGCGAGCGGGTCAATCCAGCTCGACTCTTCTTGAACGATAGGAGCGACCTCCTCTACCCCCTGATAATGCTAGGCTGAGGCAAGTCCTCTATGTACACGGTTCTTATGGTGCTGGCGCTGGCGCTGGCTAATCTGGACAGGGCATCAACCTCATTGTTCTCCAACCTTGGGATTTACCTGTCAAAGTGTGGCTAGAAGTTGAGCAGGGCCTCTCTGACTTTGTCTAAGTAATCTATCATGGTTGGCTCGCGAGCTTCGTACTCACCGGTGATCTAGTTAACCACGAGCTGGGAATCGCTGCAGATAATGATGTGCTTTGCTTTTACTTCTCTGGCTAGGGCCAGTCCAGCTATCAATGCCTCGTACTCCGCTTCGTTGTTAGACGCCGCAAACTCGAAGTATAGCGCGTACTCCAGTTTCATGCCACTTGGGCCGTGGAGAACTATTCTGGCTCTGCTGCCCTGTTGGTTCAAGGAGCCATCTACGTGAAGGATCCAAGGATCCTCATTCCAGCTAGCGGTTGGCCGAACTAGGAGAGATGCCACATTGGCTGCTACCTCACGGGGTTTGGATTCGACCGGCCTGAGAGCTTCGGGCTCACTCGAGCTCGGAGCCTTGTGCTTAACCGGCTTGGGGACTTTGGAGCTGAATGTGCATTCTACTATGAAATCTACTAAGGCTTGGGCCTTGATGGCAATTCGCAGCTAGTACTGGAGGTCGTACTTGCTGAGCTCAACGGCCCACTTCGTCAACTGACTAGAGACCTCGGGCTTAAGTAAGACTTGCCTCGAAGGCTTGTCGATGAGAACGATAACAGTGTGAGCCTGCAAGTATGGGTGGAGCTTCCAGGCTGTAATTACCAGTGCGTAAGCTAGCTTTTCTATCTATGGGTATCTTGTCTCTGCTCCCTGTAATACTTACTAACATAATAGATGGGTCGTTGAACTCGACCTACTTCTTTTATTAGTACCGAACTGACCACTTCGTTGCTTGCCGAGAGGAACAGTTCTAAAATATCACCCTCCTCGGTCTGGGTTAAGATCATTACACTAGCGAGGTATTTCTTGAGCTCGTCAAATGCGAGCTGACAGACTTGTGTCCATTCGAACCCTTTTCTTTTGATTGCCTTAAAGAACGATAGACAGCGGTCCACCGATTTGGACATGAAGCGGCTCAGAGCGGCTATGTGGCCATTCAACCTCTGAACCTCCTTCAACTTCTGGGGTGGTCTCATATCTAAGATGGCCTTAATTTTGTCCGGGTTGGCCTCAATGTCGCGCTGGTTAATGATGTATAGTAGGAACTTGCCCGAGGTCACACCGAATACACACTTATTTGGGTTCATTCTCATATTAAACTTACGCAAAATTTCAAAAACAGAATGCAAGTCTTGTATTAATTCATGTGAAAATTGAGTTTTCACGACCATGTCGTCTACATAGCATTCTACTTTTATGCCAATTAGTGGCGCAAACAATTTATTTACAATCCTTTGAAAGGTTGCCCCAGCATTTTTCAACCCGAAGGGCATAACCTTGTAACAGTATAGACCGAACTCCGTGATGAAGGCAGTCTTTTCTTCATCCATCGGGTCCATCTTGATTTGGTTATAGCCCGAATAGGCATCCAAGAAACTTAGCAACTCGTGCCCTGATGTCGCATCCACCAAGCGGTCAGTTCTGGGGAGCGGGAAGCAGTCTTTTGGGCAGGCCCGGTTTAGGTCGGTGTAGTCAATGCCCATGCGCCACTTGCCGTTGGCCTTTTTCACCAGGACGGAGTTGCTACCCAGCTCGGGTAATGGACTTCTCTTATGAAGTCAGCTACGAGGAGCTTCTCGACCTCCTCGTCGACTGCTTTCCACCGCTCCGGGGCTAGGTTGCATTTCTTCTGTCTAACGGGCCTAACTACAGGATCAGTATTCAACTTGTGAGTTATAAGGTCGAGGTCTATACCGGGCATCTCTGCTGCAGACCATGCAAAAACATCCAAAATTTGGAGTAAGAAGCTTACCAGTTTGGATCGCAGAGGCTCCTGGACAGAAGCGCCGATCTGCAGCGTCCGAGCTGGGTCTGCTGCCGAGGTCGGGACTGCGACTGTTTCTTTCATGGGTGCACCTCGTTCTTCACCTTTCTCCGTAGGCCGCTCTAGTTCAAGGTCATCGGCTACCTTGGTCTTTCCCTTCAGGGCGACAACATAGCACTTACGGGACTCGACCTGGTCGCCCCATGCTACCCCCACACCGAAGTCTGTAGGGAACTTCATTGCCAAATGGTAAGTGGAGACCACCGCCCGTAGGATATGGGTGATCGGCCGACCTATTATGGCATTGTATGGGGAGGGGGTCGCGACCACCAGGAAGTCGTGGTTGAGTCTGACTACGCAGAGCCATGTGCCAACTTCCACAGGTACTGTTATTTTCCCAAGGGGCCAGACTTCTTCTCCGCTGAAGCCCACCAAAAGAGTGTCCGTAGGTTTCAAGCCACTTTTCTGCAACTGAAGCTGGTCGAACGTAGCTTTGAAGAGGATATCTGTCGAGTTGCCCGAGTCAACGAGTACGCACCTGACCTCGAATTTATTGATCCTCAGCTTTATCACAAGTGTGCCATCGTGGAGTAGTGGACCCCTCGCACGTCATCTTATGTGAAGAAAATTGGCTCTCCTATCCTTGGCCATTTCGGAGGATTCCATTCTTCTTGGGCGGCTTCACGAACTGACGTCCGAGCTGCTGTTGAAGTGCAACCTGCTACGATCGAACCTCCCACTATAACGTGGATGGTGCCCCAGACCGGCCTCTCTTTCGAGGGTTGCCTCTGTGACTGCTCGGCAGGCCTGCTGCTGGACTCGGGAGCATCCTTACCGTACTCCCCTTTCCGATCTGCTTTGTTATTATTATTGTTGTTTTGTACAAAGTTCCTTAAATATCTGTGACGGATGAGTTCTTCAATCTCGTCGTGGAGATTTTTACAATTTTTGGTACTATGACCGTGGTCTTTGTGAAAGCTACAATATAGATTCTTATTTCTCTCATTGGGATTTCCCCTCAAACGGGGTGGCCACTTCAAATACGGAGCGTCCTTGATCGCCATCAGGATTTCGGCCCGCTTCGTGTTCAGTGGGGTGTAATTGGTTCGGTCCGCTGCAGGAGCTCGGAACGACTGACCTGGCTTTGCCCCCGAGCTGCATCCTTCTTCTTTCGGCTATCCCTTGGTTGGAAGGCTCTCCTTCCTTCTTCCTATTTTCGAGCGCG
The DNA here is from genome assembly GCF_056320005.1 of Nelumbo lutea. Classification (NCBI taxonomy): domain Eukaryota; kingdom Viridiplantae; phylum Streptophyta; class Magnoliopsida; order Proteales; family Nelumbonaceae; genus Nelumbo; species Nelumbo lutea. Next base: position 55,971,788 of record NC_142687.1, on the reverse strand, counting down.
CTCTCGCCTTTCTAGTTGATCTCCTCTTCGATGGCTATGAACTTGTCTGTGAGCTTATGGAATTCAGTTATGGTCGTTGGTTGGTTGACGACCATGTGCCACTTGAATTCCTTATGCGTCACGCCTTTCTTGGCTGTTGCAAGGCGCACGGTGGGGTCCAGGCGCGGTATCTGCATACAAGTGTTGTTGAACCGCTTGATGTAGTCCCGGATGGACTCTCCCTCTCTTTCCACTATGCTGAGGAGACTCTCTTCAGTTCGTGGGCACTGCTTACTGGTAACGAAGTGAGACGTGAAAGCCTACCTCCTCTGAAAGTGGACATGCACGACTCGCTTGCTCTTGCTAGGTACATTTGCGATTGGAAGGCATCTACGTGATCATTTGGGTCGAACGACCCGTCATACTTATCAAGAGAAGGGAGCTTGAAATCTTTAGGCATTGGGACTGTCAGTAGCTCGGGAGATAGGGGGATTGAACTGAAAGGATGGGTGCCTTAACTTCGCCCGAGCTTACCTCTTCTTTGCCTCCAAACTTGGGTAGGTCGTGGGTGGCAGACCGACAAGCTCGGTGGTGACGTCTCTACTTCTTGGCGGGCTCGGCATTCGTGCTGCTCACTTCTGTACTGTCAGGAATGGTGTGTACAGGAAGCAGCTCAGGCCGCTGGTGATGGCTACGGACAGATGCTTAAGTTAGTACTATGTAGGAGAAGCAAGAAGGAGACAAAGGCTAAGAGTGTAGATAGTGCGTTCTCACTATACTTGAGTGATAAGAGGTCTCAAGAAGAACCATTTCTCTTTTGCCTTGAAGGCTTTTATAGGGACATTTATGTCAGGTCGGGCATAACTGCCACTGGGCTCCTACCACAACTGTTACCTGCTAGGGCTGCGCAGGTGGCCGTTGTGGCGTACGTCTCACCCGGGTGAATGACACGTCTTCGGAGTGAAAGGCACGCCTTTGCCTGCTGTGAGATGTGGATACAGACTGCCGAAAGGACTGGAACTGTGCCATCGGTAAGGGATATGGCACAATCTGACCGATACGGTCTGTTAGTCGAAAGCTTCCTGGGGAGTGCTCGTGCGGTTCATTCGTGAACTATTCTGTAGCAAACTTGGAACACTCCAGGGGTGGCTTGTCTGCTTGGGAGCTCGGACGAGCTAATGACTTTAGCTTGCGAGCTAAAATTGCCTCGGAGTATCTCTTCAAAAGTAGCTCGGGGAGCTCGGGGTTCGCATCGCAATGAACTCCTTTCGTGAGCTACAATGTCCCGAGCTGCTTTATAGGCCCGTCACTTGGTCGTACCAAGCTACAACGTTGAGCTGTCGCTCGTGCTAAGTCAATGTCCATGTGTCACCATTTCACAGGTGGGGTCAAATCACCCTCTATTAGTATGTATACTTAAGAAGGTTATTTATGGACTTAAACAATCTCCCCGTGCATGGTTTGGGAGATTTAGTGAAGTGGTGAAGAAGTTTAGAATGAATCAGTGTCAAGTTGACCATTCCGTATTCAGCTTTGAATCAAATGCTGGGAAGATTCTCTTGGTGGTATATGTAGATGACATTGTTATCACAGGCAAATGGCAGACCAGGAATTGATAGGTTGAAGACTTATTTGCATGATCACTTCGAGACAAAGGATCTTGGCAAATTAAGATACTTCCTAGGGATAGAGGTTGCAAGGTCCAAGAATGGTATTAATCTGTGCCAAAGGAAATATGTTCTTAATTTGTTAGAAGAAACAGGGTTATTGGGTGACAAACCAACTAAAACATCTATGGAATTGAATGCTAAATTGGGTAGTGATACAAGTGAGGAGTTTGAAGATTCGGGAAGGTACAAAAGGTTGGTGGGTAAGCTTAATTACCTAACCACCACTCGACCTGATATCTCATTTGCGGTCAGTGTAATGAGTCATTTTATGTAGAACCCTCGAATCCCACATTAGGAGGTAGTCCTTAGGATTGTAAGTTATTTGAAGGGTGCTCTAGGTCGTGGTTTGTTGTATAAGAGTGGAAGAAGTCTTGAGATAGAGTGATAAACGGATGCTGATTGGGCTGAGTCCATATCTGATAGAAGGTCCACTACTGGATATTGCACTTTTCTTGATGGGAACTTAGTGACATGGAAGAGTAACAAGCAGACAGTGGTAGCAAGAAGTAGTGCAGAGGCTGAATATAGGGCTATGGCACACACAACATGCGAACTAGTGTGGTTGAAGCATCTACTAGAGGAGATGAGATACTCAGCCGAAAAGACTTAGTTATTTTGTTGTTTCAGCCTTTTATTCTTCCATTACAAAAAGAAAAAAATAGAAAATGAAAAGAAAAAAAAAAGAATTGAATGAATGAAAGTAGGGCAATTGAGAATTCAGATCTGAACTCAGACCTAAGTTCAGACCTGAATTCTGTTGTTGCAGAACTGCTCAGTTCAGATTTGAGTTCCTCTGAACTCAGACCTGAACTGATACAAGTTTAAGGTGAATTGGGTGTCATCACTACCCCAACTCACCCTATGATACATCTGAAATACCCCAAAGGTAATTGGATACTAAGGAATGAGGAAATTTAGATCTGAACTGGTACAGATCTGAACTGCAGTTGAGGACTGAACTGATACAGAGCACATTTTGGATTTTGGGTGAATTGATCCTTTGCTTTATCCACTTGTAACCGAGCTAAATCGGCTAAGGATGTGTGTGTTTGAATTTTATAATTGGGGTGCCTCAGATATTTAATAAAATGCAGCACTTTCCAAGTATTTCTATTAGCATTCATATCTGTAGTAGAGCTGCTACAGTACAACAGTTAGCAGACCTGATTTTAGGACAGGTTTGTGCTTTCAAACACCCGCACACTCTTGGGTGTTCCTTGCAAAATTTCAACAAATTTTTTTCTATGATGACCAGCTTTGATTTCTATTAAGAATGAACATGAGGTCTGATATGAATTTAGACCCAGATCTGCTCTGCAACGTGCTAATTTGCAGCAGTAGCAATGCCAATAATGCAGACCTGATTTTATGTTTCTGCAAAAGTTGTGTGGGCCGAACAGCTTGATATACATAAACTAGAAAGCTATGGGTTGATATGGTTGATGTGGACTGATATGCACTTGTATGAACTTGTAAGAAATCTGACATGGGCTGAATTAACTGCGGGCTGAACTGCTGCCATTAATCCAAATTGCAGCAGCACATATAGGTTGTATGCATTGTAGACCTGATTTCAGGTCTTAGAAGTTCTTTAAGATTATGAGCCATACACTTGCATAGGTGTATGCAGCCATGTATATTACATTCTAATAAGTGTATATACAACTCAGACCTCAATTATTATTTGTTAATTTTCTATGGACCAACAATATAAAAAAAAAAGTTGCAGGTTTGAACCCAGCTGAATTGAATCTGAATTCAGATGTAGATAAGATGTGAATATTGGAACTTTGATCTAGACCCCAACCCTAATTCAATTCAGATCTGATTCCAGCCCTAATTGATGTATCCTTGAGTGCAGCATATTGCAGATCCACAGACCTGGCATCAAGTAGCTGTTATATTTGATTGAATAATTAGCTTTGTATTTGGTTTCAGCTGCTATAAAAACTCACAATACCCACTAATTTTAGTATCAGTGGCTATTGTAATTTCATATCTGAACTCGGATCCAAAGGTGATTGTTCTCAGTATGTGAGTTTGCAGATCTGATTTCAGGCCTCTGCAATCAATTGAGGCATACAAGACATATAAATTGGGACTTGAAAGAGATGTCTTAAGCTCTTGAATTTAGACTTATTAAAGACCTAATTGCATCAGATTTCAGACCCACTTATTGATATTAGGTTTTTTTTGTAAGTAACTGTTCTCGAAAGTTAAGATTTCAGGTCTGATTCTATAAGGTTAGAGCCTAAAGAGCAGCCTAAAGATCCTAAATTCAGCAATGATTTCAAATCTCTTTACAGTAGATCTTAGATATGTTTACTTATGTTCATTTAAGTTTAAAACAGTGTGTAATAAACTCCATTGCTAATTTAGCTTGCTCTCTTTTCCATTGATGATCTACATCACACTTGAAGGCTGGTCTAAGTTTCAGTAATGGAGTTATGTTTTTCTAGTTTGCAAATTTCAATATATATATATATAATAAAAAAAACAAAAAAAAGCAAATAACTTTGGTTGTGTGCTATTCTATACATCAACAATCTTTTTATTGCTTGGCTTTTGATACTTATTCTTGAAAATTTTCTTGTGGATAGAATTTAGACTTCTTAGCTTTGTAAATTTCTCTTTAACTTGTAAATTGCTGATAGATTAGGATTACTGATTGGTTAATTTATTTACATTCTTATGGATTGTGTATATTACTCTTTTTATTGCTTGGCTCTGATTATTTAGAACAAAGCTCCTGATCTGTCAAGTTTGAATTCATTTCTAGCAAGAAGAGGCTTCCCACCAAAGTATCCATTTTATTATCCAAGGAGTCCTCTATTCACCCTTCTCTTTACTTGATATTGCTCTTGTTGGTTTTATTGTGATTCCCTAACACTAGGACCATTGAGGATAATGTTTATCTTAAGTGTGGGGGAGTGAACCTGAGATTAGGGTGTGGGGGCTGAAACCATGCACCTCATTCACCCCAACACACAATTTATCTATAATTTATGAGGTCTTTTTGCCTGGATTCTTATGTTGATTTTATTTAATTTTTCCCTAATTAGTTTAATGATAAGAAAAGATTTTAGGGGTAATCAATCGAAGAAAAAGAAGGAAAATGTAAGAAAAGAATGAAAAAAAAGGACCAAATTCAGCCCAACCCAGTTAAGGAAGCAAGAGAGCACTTCGGCCCAAAAAGTACAAGTAAAATACTTGGGAAAACCCAATAAAAGAAGCCTAGCAAGGAGTAAATTTCAGTCCAGTAAGAGGAGGCCCATTCTCAGCCCAAAAGAGCAGTCTAGAGTGTAGCTAACATGTGCTAAGAAGGAGCTTAATTGCAGTCCAAATAGCAGCCCAAAAGAACTAGGGGCAGCAACCCTTAGAAGGCTCTTAAGAGAGCACTCTAGAAAATCCAATACACCCCATTCTAGAGGCTTCAAGAAGGGGCAAGAGCCCCCTTGAAAATCTATATAAGGAGGCCTCTAGAGGGGAGAGAGATGCTCATTTGCTTGAGTTCAAGGCTCTCCCATCCCTTGGGGTTCGAACAATTTGAAGAGAAGAGGAGAAGGAGAAGGGTTGAAGGAGTTCAAGCTAGCAAGAAGAGAATGTGAGTTCGAAATTGGGGATTTTGATTCAGAGATCTAATGTAATTAATTCCTTTTTAGTTCCAATTTTTCTTTGATTCGAATTCAACTCCCTTTGATGTAAATTTCTTTCTCTCCCTCTTCCATTATTTTTTGATGTAATTAAGTTTATAAAATTTTAGATCAAGCAATCAATTTCTTTTTGTTCATTCGAATGGATGTAATTTGTTCTTGAAGTTTCTTGAATAGAGGCTAATTGTAGATCAGAGCCAATTAATCTTTCAAAACATAGATATGAATTCTCAGATCTGAGATTTGCAAGATCTGAATTGCTTGAAAAAGAATTCAGTTCAGATTGATCTAAAACTTGGAATTCTTAAAGTGCTTGAGAAAGACTCTAGGAATTCAGATCTACTATTCAAGAACTGAATTGCATGCAAGGTTAGAGATAACTTGCACAATTCAGTTGGTGATCAATTCAATTTTGAATTGATGCCTTAGATGTGTTTGAATAAATGCATGCATGAATGATTAGATTCGTTAGAAATAGAAGAATCGTCACTCATGCATAGGATGAACATGCGCTTGAGAGAGGCTGTTCATGACCTTGGAGTTATACCAAACTAAGGCTTAATCATGGCCTATTCGAATGACTCAAGTTGATTGATTGTTGAATCTTGAAATTGGGTTTTATTGCTTACTCTTCTAATTTGAATTGAAGGCATTTGAACCAATGTTTTAGGTAGATTTTAGCTTAGAATTTTAGTTTTTGAAGAAATTTATATTGTGTTGTTAATCAGATAAGAATTGACCAATTTAGTATTGATAGTTGTTTCCTAAATCCTCGTGGGAATGATACTCCATTCACTACTTTACTACTTGAACGGCTAGTGCACTTGCTAGTGTCACAATGAGCCACACCAGAGTGTTAGAGCCGACTGTACAATAGTAGTATAATCCTTTTATGTTTAGTTATATATGTATTGTTCAGTTGATGTGGCTCTCACTTAAGTGAGGGCACAATGGTAATTCTTGTGTACCTTAGAAGAGTATAAATAAAAGAAGGGCAAACTAGAGGGATTTGAATTTTTCTCTCTAGATTGGTGTGACATTTTCTCCTTCTTCTTTTTCCCCTTCTTCTCCTTCTCTCTCTCTCTTCTCCTTCTCTTTCTTTTGATCTAAACTTATATGAACATCTAGTTTGAGTTTTATCACATAAAAATAAATATCTTGAAAACTAATTTGAAAACAAAACAATTTTCTTCCCTCTTGGTGGTAAATAAGCAATTCAACCATTTTTTGTTAAATAGGTTAACCAATAATTCCATAATTAATTAATAAAAATATAAAATAAATAAAATATAAAAATACAGAGAAACAAAAAGATTTGGCATATCTTTAATATTATATATTCATCATAATAAACAAAAATAAGTATTATATGTAAGAAGCAATTTTGTTGATGATTGAAATTGAATGCCAAATCTAAAATCAACCTAGAAATTAAATGATATCATAATCAAATAATAATATTTTAAAAATAGAAAATACAAAGATT